>NC_092763.1:46144663-48644663 GCF_047496795.1 Chiloscyllium punctatum | reverse complement strand
CCGTTTGCCTTAAGACTGAAAGCTTCTCTCCAGAAGCCTAGTGCCCTCCCCAGTAAATTTTCTTACATTTGGCAGGGTTATTTATGATTGGAATCATAGACTCATGACTGTCTACCTGGAAATTTTGCAGATTTAATCTATAATTGCCTGAGATTTTAAAACTCATTTAAATAAGTAGTTAATTGAAAAGTAAAGGAGCAGCCTTGCATCCTTAGAAATTCTAAACTCCTTTGCAATGTTAGAAGGATGAACAAGTCAAAAGGAACAGTCCAAAAAGCACTTGTGAATTTGAATGATCATTGAGAGAAACAGAACAAACATGTTTATCTTAAATACAGGAAATGTCTGATTCAAATCTTGCACTCATCACTCTAGACAGCAGTCAAGCAAGTCTGACGTGGAGGTTTGAGTTCCTTCAAATTAATTACAAGACCTAACACACTCTGATCTAATTCTTCAATTGATGCTTGCTGAATCTCTTATTACTGGTCTGGAACAATTCGAAGAGAAAATAAATGCATCAGATGCTGTGAAATTGATTAACACAAAACAGTTTTATCCTTGGCCAAGGATACTTTAATTATCTTATCTGGGCTTTAGTAAATGTCCACTCTTTTGGCACCTCTGTCAAATGCAACATTTCCATAAAACTGTTTATGACTTCCAGTTAAAGAAATGGCTACAAGGGGAAGTCACAGGAATATAAAGTTATATCATAATCTCAGAAATCTCAAAAAGAATGGAAAAACTGCCAGCAACCATACCTGATGATACCTGCTGGAAAAATGCAAGTACCTCAACACTGGGTGAGGGCAGAATTTGGCTCAACATTCATAACTTCCATTGGCAATTCGGCTTCCAACAACCAGTGGCTGCATTTCCACAAGAAAAAAGGTTATCCAGATGAAATTAAAGGACTAAATTAAATAAATAGTTAATTGAAAAGTAAAGGAGCAGCCTTGCATCCTTTGAAATTCTAAACTCCTTTGCAATGTTAGAAGGATGAACAAGTCAAAAGGAACTCCTTACTGAATGGAGGAACTAAATAAACTCCTTCCAAACCAAACAGTACCAACATGATTGTTAAGTATTGGGAAAGACTACATGCAGAATGAAAGTATGGGACTTTAATTTATGTGCTGCTGGAATTCATGTCATATCTTCTCACCTCAGTTGAGTCTGGTTTGAGTGCCTTGCTTCCTGCCAGCTGTCAACATACTGGAAATGATGCATCTTCTAATCAATTAGGAAATGAAACCTGAGCCACTAAACCATGGCAAATGGAGCGTAAACTAAACACTAAATGTAAAGGACAATGGAGACCCTGCCTGCCTAGTGAGAGTGAACTAATTCACTCAGTGCACTGTTTAGCTTTTTGGAGGACTTTTACTTTGTGCTTTATTGACTGATACAAACTTTGGATTGTATCACTCTAGCAAAACAGCTCATTGAAACATGCTCTGAACTGAAACTTGAAAATTTACAGAAGGGTTGTGAAATGTTCCTCTTCTTTTGTCTGCTACTCTCTAGCCATGTCATATTGTGACTCTGTATTTTTACCAAAAGTGAAAGACTGAAAATTGGACAGGAGTAGGCCACTGACCATTTAATGTGATCATGGCTGATCATCCAACTCATGAACCTGTTCCTGTTTTCTTCCCATAACCTTTGATCCCTTTCGACTTAAGAAATACATTTAACTCCTTGTTGAAAAATATTCAATATTCTGGCCTCAACTACTTTCTGTAGTAGTGAATTCTATAGATTTACCACTTTCGGGTGAAGAACTTTCTTTTCAAGTCAGTTCAAAATGATTTACCTTGTGTCCTTAGGCTGTGACCCTGGTTATGGACTCCAACCCCTCACCCCACCCCTGCCTCTCCTCAACCATTCGGGATCATCCCTCATTCTTCAAAACTCCAGTGCATATTGTCCTAACCAATCAAGTCCCTCTTCATACATCAGTTCCACCATCTCAGGAATCAGTCTGGTAGATCTTTGTTAGATTCCTGGCATGGCCAGAACATTGTTCCTCACATAAGGAGACCAAAACTGCTCACATTACTGCAAGTGTGGTCTCACCAAAGGCCAACATAGTTGCAGCAAGACATCCTTGTTTCTGTACTCAAATCTTGTCACTGTGAAGGTTAACATACTATTTGTCTTCTTCACTGCCTGCTGCACCTGCAGGTTACCATTCAGAGATTGCATTACAAGAACACCCAGGTTTTGTGGCACCTCCCACTTTCCCAATCTATCACCATTTAGTTGATAATCTTCATTCTTGTTTTTGTGACCAAAGTGGATATGCATAACCTCAGATTTATCCACATTGTACTTCATCTGCCATGCATTTATCCACTCACTCAACTTTTCAAAATAACATTGAAGCATCTTTGCATCTGCCTCACAGTTCACATTCCTAGTTACCTTTGTGTTGTCTACAAACTAGGAGGTATTACATTTAGTTCCCTCATCTAAATCATTAATTTATATTGTTAATAGCTTGGGTCCAACCATTGATCCTCACGATACCCTACTAGTCACTACCTGCCAATTCTTGTTGCTGTTTTCTTTACCTGTCTGCCAACCAGTTCTCTATCTACGTCAATACACTACACCCAATTCCACGCACTTTAGTTTTACATGGTAATCTCTTATATGTGACCTTAATGAAAGCATTCTGAAAGTCCAGGTAAACCACATTCAGTGGCTCTGTCTTATCAACTTTACTAGTTACGTCCTTGAAAAATTTCAGATTTGTTAACTATGATTTCATAAATCCACAATAACTTTGTATGATTCTGTCACTGTTTTCCAACTTCTCTTAGAATCATTTGAATGTGAGAACTTCCTTCACTATTGGCCTAACTGGTTTATTATTCCCTGTTTCCTTTCTACCTTCTTTTGTAGACATGATGTATAGGAACCAGTGTTGGACTGGGGAGGACAGAGGGCGGAGTGCTGCCACTTCATCTTGTAATTTCAAAGAAATCTGTTGAACTATAACCTGTGTCGTGTGACTTCTGACTTCTTTTATAGATAGTGATGTTGCATTTACAACCCTGCAATCCATCGGAACTGTTCCAATGTCTTTAGAATATTGATGTCCACTTCCTTAAGTTCTCTAGCACGTAGATTGTCGTGCCATGGGCATTTATTAGCCTTTAATCCCATTAAATTGCACAACACTATTTCCCTACTAATTCTGATTTCCTTCAATTCCTCCTTCTTACTAAACTCTGTGTTACCCAACATTTTTTATTTGAGTCTTCTATTGTGAAGACAGACAAAAATATGTATTTAATTGGTCTGCCATCTTTTTGTTCCACATTGTGACTTCCCCTGTTTCTGACTGTAAAGATCTATATTTGACTTCATTGCCATTTTTTCTTCACATACTGAGAGATGTTTTGCAGTCAGTTTGTCTGTTCCCTGCATTTTACACTTGTACTCTACTTTCCCTCTCTGAATCAATTCCTTTGTCTTCCTTTGCTGAAATCTAAACTGCTCCCAATCTTCAGGTCTGCTGTTTTGTTTGGCCAATTAGAATGCCCCTTCCTTGGATCTTAACTTCCCCTGTAAACCATGGTCACGCCACCTTTCCCATTTTATTTTTGTACCAGACAGGAATCACTGCCGTTCCTCCATGCATTATTTAAATGTTTGTCATTGCCTACTCACCATCATCCCTTTAAATAATGTTCCCCAATTTCTCATAGTCAGCTCACATCTCACACTATTGCAGATTCCTTTATTCATATTCAGGACTGTAATCTCAGAATCAACTATGTCCCTATCCATTGCAATGAAGAATTCTAAAGTATTATGGTTCCTCTTTACTTAGGGATCTCACATAGCTAGATTGCCAATTGTTTCTCATTACACAATACCCAATCCAGGATTACCTGTCCTGTTGGTTTCTTAATGTATTGTTTCAAAAAAAACCACCTTGTACACACTCCAGCAATTCCTCCTCCAGGGTAGTGTTATTGATTAGATTCGCCCAATCCATATGCAGATTAAAATAGCCCAAATTTGCAGCTGTACTTTAATTGCTTGCATCTCTAACTTCCTGCTTATTGCCTTCTCCAACATGACCACTTTAGTTTGGGTGTCTATGTATAACCTAAACTATTGTCTTCTGCCTCTTGGTGTTTCTAAGCACAGATTCCTTCCGAATTATTGCATTAATTTTCTGTTCTTGCCATCAATATCACTGTGAGGCTGACCATCCGGCAGTATAATTCAGTTAGGATGATAGTCTATTTCTTTGTAAGATTTTTAATTAACCCAGCTGGACATATTATATTACACTTCTGTGGCAGATGGGACTCAAATCTGGACTTTTAGGCTCAGAGGTAGGGACATTACCATCACGTAACAAAAGCCTGTCCTTTTCGGTGTTCTGCAGAAATCTGAGGAGCAACTGCAAAGCATAAATAAAGTCAGCTGAGAAAGGGTTGTGAGGTGAACTTCTGTCGTAGTTTGGTACTAGGTCTCAAAAAGAAGGTTATGCCACTTATTTATGCTTTTGGAACTTCTCCTTTGACAATTAAAGAAGCTTGAATTGCTAGCAGGCACTTTCAACTGCAGAAAGTCAGAAGACCTCCATGCTATGTTGCAGATAACTGAAACAGCTTGGTCTGTAAACACTGTGTTTTCACTCACTGTTATTGAAACTACCCAGCTGCAGTGCCATTAGTGTAACTGATATAACTTATCTGACTTCCTCTGAAGTACATATGGCAAGGTTAGATAAGTACATGATGGAGAAAGGAATTGAAGTATATGCTGATTGGGTAAGATGAAAAAGGGTGAGAGGAGGTTTGTACAGAACAGAAATGTTGTCGAAGACCAGTTGGGTCCAATGGATTCTTTCTTTAATGTGGACTCTTGTTATTCAGAATTAGTTTTAATAGCTCCTTCAAAATTGTGAGATGTTCTGATGCCGGTTTATGAGACATATTAGTGCCAATCACATAGTAGATTATGTACTATTAGTGTGATGTTGAAGCCAAAACGTGAGAAGGACCTGTCTTGTGTTCAACAACCTCATTTGGAACAGTAAGGGAGCATTAACTAGGACTTCAGTCTATTCCAGAGAATTCTGCTGAAGGGAGTTAAGGAACAGTGGGGTTAGGAATTGGAGAAGGCAAATTGAGCAAATTAATTTTAAACACACATTGTGTTTATGAAAAGAAAACACTGTTCAGTTTAGAAGGCAAAGGAGACTAGATTTGTTTCGGATATCTGGTCGGCATCTGAAAGGTCTGTTTCCGTGCTATACATCTCAATGATTATATGACTCTATATGTCTCCTTCATGACAATGGCATTTCTTACAAGGTACATGATACTTAATGCATCATTGGATTGTGTTGCAAACATTATTTCAATTTTTAGTGTTTTTTTTCTTGGTAAATATGACTAAATAAGCTTGCAAGTAAATGTTTAATTGTGTAGTACTGAAGCATATGGCTGCATTAGTTGATCATATCTAAAGAGTCAGTAAGAATGCTACAGGTTAGAGGACTGTTGTGGCACAGTGGCATAAGGTCCAGGTTCAATGATCACTTCCACCAAAGGTGTGTCATAACACATCTGAAAATGTTGATTAAAATATCAAGGGGAGACAGTAGTATGTGACTGAAGAATGTAGAATCCCAGACTTCTGTGGTGCAACAGTAGCATCCATACTTGTGGGCCAAAAGGCCTGGGTTTAGCAGTCACCTACTGTGCAACTGTGTAATAAACTATCTGAAAAGATAGATTGAAAATAACTATAATCAATTGGTTCCAGAGGATTAAGAATCATCTGGTGTTCTGATTGCTATCCACTGAGCCTTTCACATCAATTGGAGGATCTGGGAATGGGTTTGGGTGCGATTTCCTGCAATGATTGAATAGCCTCGCGCTATTTCGAGAAAAACACTTGAGCTGGGTTGGTGGCTGAGAAACTGCTCCCTAGCGATTCAACAAGAAGGGGCCACTGTGGCATACATGAAACAAAAAAAAATGCACAACGTTCAAATCAGATACTTGAAATAATAGTCCTGAGTACAAATATTAGAGCTGTAAATAGAATGAAGTAAAATCTCAATCCTAACAAGAAAGAGAGGAAATACTCCATATTTGATGTAGGCTTTGGATGTTGCTCAAGATTCAGGAGTAGTCCAATAATGGTTAATGAAAGTGAATTTGATTAAAATTGCCTCTGTGAGCCGGGGGCTGGTGGGGTTCTGGGACAGAATGATTAATTAGTTGCTAATCAATCACTCTTGCTGGACTCTGGATATCAGCATTGAACTCAGTTGTGATACTTTTTCCTTTTCCCCACATGAGAACATCCTGGTAGTACTCGCCAGACTCTCATGTGGACGGTGGCGATACTAGGGAACCCATATCACCGAATTGTTTTGGAAAGGTGTAAAATAATGTCAACATTAAATTATAGGTTGATGTAGGCTTTCAGTAAGCCCCTATTCAGTCCAGTCGTTGCTCCCGTGTCCGTAGCATTCTATATCTACGGATTTCTGTACCAAAAGAAAGTAGGGAGGGAATGTTATGAAAGACACTGTGGAAAGACCGTTAAATCGTGAAATTGGGAAAGATGATGTATAATAGGATAGCGGTTTCAAGAAGTTTGCACAGGCGCAAAGTGCCGAGCAGTTTTCTAGTTTGTGGTGTATGTTAAACTCGGGACAGACGGGTTTTGTTTTGGTAATCCCCTCCCATCCCCCCCGTCTCCCAGAAGTGTAGGAGGCTAAAGCTGATAAATAATCCATGATCTCACTTTGAGTAGTGACTGACTTTTCAAACCTGTGGCTTTGCTGTAAACTTCCCAGAGCTGCGGGGCGGGGGGGAGGTGGTGGAAACCGCGCTTGTTCCTCCCAGAGTGAAGAAGTGAAGTGAAGTGAGCCGGACTGAGAGAGAGTGAGACCACGGTGACTCAGCCCCTCCCTGCCAGTTTACACCAACCCACGGCGCGATTCAGACAGTGCCTGGGGCGCCTGGACTCGGAGGATGCCAGGCGCTGCCCTGGGCAGGACACACACACGTCCAGCAGGCACACGTCCCTGTCGGGGGCTGTACTCTCGGTGACCATGGATGGCTACGACCCTCCGGCCGTCCCCAGGAGGTCGCGGAGTTTCCACTTCAAGAGCTTGAGAACGTTCCTCACTAAAGTGAGCGACCGACGGATGATAGGTGAGAACAGATGTGTTTCTTTCTAAACGTTTGGTTCCGCTGTGAAAGAAACCGGGTATATGTCATACCTACCACTGAATACAAGTATACACCGAAACACGTTTCATGGGGTGGCGTATTGGAGAGGGGTGTGTACGTGCACTAAGTTTTAGTTTGAGTGGCTTTTATTTGCTGGACGGAACGATTTTATTTCTGTGCAACATCAGACATAAATGCTGTATCCCACATCCTGAGGCAAACCCCGCGAATTTCTACACTCGTGGTGTACAGTGCTGCAATATTACTCAACTCGTCCTGCCAGCAGTGAGCTCCTGTGTACATCTGACTTCGATTGCACGATATAAAACAAACAAGATTGTGACATTGGGCTAATAATTATAAATCTATGATGTTAGTACAGTACTAGGATTAACTTTCTCATGTGCTATGGTACCACGTGATGATTTCCACCCCTCTCGACCTTTTAAAAGTTTCTTTTTAATTCAAAATTAAAAGTTAGAAACGTAAAGTTGAGTGGTTTATAAAGTGAGGCTACTTTAAAGTACACCATCTCAGTGCCCCCACAGGTAGAAATTTCTCAGGATGGAAGTTTAGTCAGTGTCCAGGTGCTTTCACTGATCACAAATTCAGTTGTGAAGCCTTGACAAAATGGAGAGTGCCACTGAACTGTGAAGTGCTCCCATCATGTTGACTAATATAATTAAAAATACAGTTTGAAAAGTTTTCTATATTCTCAAAATAATTTTGTTGAGTTGCTTGATTTCAGATAGGGCAGCACTCTAGTGGTTACTATTGGTTAAGGAAACCCTTACTAGGGAGAGGATAATCAATCTCAGTTGATTTATTGTTGGGTGACCTGAGAGATTGTAGTGATGTTTTCTATCCTATGGCTGGATAAGAACAGCTTAGCTGTGGTCCCCAGTATTGAAGTTAGGCTACACTCTAAACTTCTTTGAACGTATTACAAACATTTGATTTCTAAATAATACCTTTTACTCCTGTACTGATGCCACTGTTAATTATTATGGCACAAAAGGTCCATTTGACCTATTGCATTAATTGACGGGACACATTCCCAGTGTCTGGTAAGTTAATGTTAATATGAACTAAAATAGGTTGTTTTTGAAGGTGTCAAGTAGGAAATTTAAAAGTATTTGCTTTTCTGAAAATAATATTGTTGAAAAGAGAGAAGAATTGCCTCATATCGAATGGTGGAATAAGCTTGAAGGGCGAAATGGCCTACTGTTCCTAGTTTCTATGCCTGAAGATGTGCAGGTTAGGTTGATTGGCCGTGTTAAATTGCCCATTGTGTCCAGGGATGTGTAGACTAGCAGGGTTAGCCTTGGTAAATACAGGGTTACAGGGAAAGAGTTGGGGGCTAGGTCTGGGGTGGATGCTTTTTAGGAGGTCGAAACAAACTCCTTGAGCTGAATGGCCTCTTTCTGCACCATAAGGATTCTATTCCATGATTATTATACTAATCAGGACAAAGGCACGAATGCCACATTTCAAACAATTAATGGTACAGGAAAAAGAGTTGCTAGTTGATCTTCAAGTTAACTCTGGCTAAGGCATGAAGAAAGATAAAATAAAGAGGCTCTGCACCTTTTAGGTAATTCAACAATCAATTACTGATTCAAGAAAAGGTGTCTGAATTGTAATGTTATAGATTAAGTTCCACATTACAGACGAGAGGTCAACCTCAATGTAGTAGGGTCAAATTACTGCAGATGCTGGAATCTGTAATCAAAACAAGTGCTGGAGATCACAGTGGATCAGGCAGCATCCATGGAGAGAGAACAAGCTAACATTTTGAGTTGAAATGATTCTTAATCAGAGCGGAAGCACTTCACTTTAGCTCTGATGAAGAGTCCTCTATACTTGAAACATTTTCACTCTGACATATTACTGAGGGAATGCTGCATTGTTGAAGTGCTTGAACCAAAGCTTGCCACCTTTATAAATTGAATGTAAAAGATCCCATGACACGAAGGTGAACAGGAAAATTATCCCTGCTGTCCTGGCAAGGATATATCCCCAAACACTATTGTGAAAACAGGTTATCGTATTGCTGTTTGGGGAATCTACAGTGACTTGTCAACTGCTGTACTTCCTGCATCAGAGTGACCACACTTCATGAGTACTTAATTGGCTGCAAAGTGCTTTGGATGGTTATGGAAGGTGCTATGTTAATTTAGTATTTTTGTTTACATGACCAAGCTCATTTTGAAGCATAAAAACTGAAGAAAATTGTGAGAAAAGCTTGACCATTCTTCCCTTTCCCTCTAAAACTAACACAAAGTTTCTTCATCTTCCTTTATACTGAATCTCTGTCTAAACATTGATCTGTCAAATTTTATTGGCTGCTGAGAATGACATTGCCAGGATTTATTGGAAATGAAGTGGAGAAGATTCAGATAATGAGTAGAATAATGTGATTTCCGTAATGCTATTTCTTGCTGTTCTACTATCTCCATGTAGTTCAAAGGACACCCCGGAATAGATAAATGAGACTTAGATCTTGTAATGTAAGTTTTGGTGGAAGATACTGCTGACAAACTGAAGTGTTTGTTTAAATTCAGTACTCTATTCTAACTTCCATCTTTGGGAATTCATCTGGTGATTCCATTATTGCTCCTGATGTTTATCAACTTTATCTTGAGCCATATTACAACTGAAGTATACAACTGTGCATTCAGTATGGATGTTTGTTTTAAAAATAGTTTCCATTGTTTCATTTAAAATAAAACTGTTTCTTTGAGATAGCACGATGTTATCTTTGGACATTTCTCTTTATATGGTCTTTTATCATCATGAGGAGAAACAGGAGGGCCAGAGATGATTCTGATAATACCAAAGGGGATTTTGGGTGTATGAGTTATCCAGACACCAAAGCACAGAATGTTTCTCTCCAGCTTTAAGAGGATAATGCTTTGTTCTCCTTTTAGATGGAAAGGGAAGAACGTCCAAGCCTTTCTCATACTCCCCACCATCTCCTCCTCCTCGTCGTCCGCTTTCATGCTTCAAAATGAGCTTGATCATTTTAAAAACAAACTATATTTATGTAGCACCTTTCAAATCATCCAAAGCATGTTGTAACCAATTAAGTGCTCATGAAGTGTAGTCACACTAATGCAGGAAGAACGTAGACATTCAAGAGATCAAAAGGGTGCATTGAGTATTATGCAGGATCTGATGCTGTCTTCAAAGAATGTCATTGTCTTATTCTGCAGCGATGAAATTTCAAGTAACAGAATCCATTGAAGGGGATCTTTGCAATAATGCAATCTCTGCTCTGTAATTACCATTGTTAGGTGGCTGACGCATAGTTTAACTTAATCTCCATGGATGCATTTTGCCAATGTAAGATTGTCTTAAAGATGTGGGATTACTGAAATGGAAGGCCAAATGGATTAAACATGTGGCTATCAAAGCACAGTTAGAAGATAGTGACTTACATAAACAGGAAGGAATACCATAACCTAGACATGTAGCTAGGTTGTAATCACAGGCATATGATTTTGCATGTCAACACGAGGCATGCTATTATTTGTGATGTCCTAACAATGAGTCAGCTCTGTGGTTCTTTGTCAATCATTGGATAAAAAACCAACCGATGGCTTCAGGGAGGTTTAGTGCACCTTTTGCAATTCTGGTTCAGATTTTTCTTTTTGTAACAGTGTGGGGGAGCAAGGTCTACTTATTTGTTTACAATATCATTAGAGTGTTGAAGGTGACCTCCTGCCATCCAGATTCAATCTTATGTTGTTTCACAATGTACTACTTCATTGGTAATGATGATGCCTTTTGTATCCATCTGGGTGAGATGGACACACTGCTGCAGGAAAGGAAGGAAGATGTGCGAAAAATGTTCTTAAGTTTCAAAACAAAATCTAAAGCATTATTCACTTTGTGTTCAAAGAGATATTTGAAGTGTTCTGTTTGAAGGTACGGTTGATTAGATTCCCTACAGTGTGGAAAAGGGCCATTTGTCCCAACAAGTCCACACTGACCCTCTTGAAGAGTAACCTACCCCCTACATTTACCCCTGACTAATGCACTTAACACTATGGGCAATTTAGCATTGGCAGTTCACCTGACCTGCACATCTTTGGATTGTGGGAGGAAATCAGAGCACCCAGAGGAAACCCACACAGGCACTGGGAGAAAGTGCAAGCTCCACACAGACAGTCACCTGAGGCAGGAACCAAGCTTGGGTCCCTGGCGCTGAGGCAGCAGTGCTAACTGCTGAGCCACAGTGCTGCCCCAGTTACAACCCAATAAGAGGGAGTCAAGCTTTTCACTTTTAATCCCCTCTCAATCAGTAGCAAAGACTCTTAAGCATTTGGCCATGACACTTCATCTTTGATCTAGTTAAAAAAATTTAATTGAAAGAAAACCAAACTTTTCTTGTGATGGGGAATGGAGTTTTGTTACCTATAACCCTGAAATAAATGCAACGTCAAATACACACAGAAACAATTGAAGTTGGAAAGAAAGGGATGGGAAGGAGGTTTCTTGAACAGATGGAGATGAAGGCAAATGCAGTTCCAGATTTTGAGAGAATTAAAAGCCTGAGACCAACAGATTAGCTGTTGTCCTGTTTTGCACATCAGGAGTTTATAGCAACTTTGTTTTGTTTCAAGTTGGGCATAATGGTGCCATAATGAATAGCAGGTTCAATTCCAGCCTTAGGTGACTGTCTGTATGGAGTTTGCATGTCTGTGCTGGATGCTCGAATTTCCCCTCGCAATCCAAAGAGATGCAAGTTTGGTGGTTTGCTCATGGTAAATGACAGGGACAGAGTGGGTCTGGGTGGGATACTATTTGGAGGGCTGGTGCCAATTCGATGGGCTGAATGGCCTGTTTCTGCAATCGGGATCCAATGAAGTTATATTTTCCTAACACTTGTTTCTGAGGGTGAAACTATGGCAGTGCACTTCTATTATCCTTGTTATCCATCCATTTTTGATTTGTCCTTTTTTTTTGCTCAAAGGCTGCTGGTGGTATCCCATTCTGTGTCTGTCATTGTTTCATTTCAAGCTGGATAGTAGTAGGCATCTCTTTGTGCAGTATTATGAAAGTGAGTAAAACAAGACATGCTTATTTCTTGGTACCTCACTGAGTTTCAGTATTTCTTGATTAAAATGGTAATGTGAGGAAGCCAGTTTCATTTCCATGTGGATTACGTGGGCTTTTCATGGGAACCATTTTTAGGTCAGCAGTGTCCTTTTCAGTCCATGAAAGATTTCCAGGTATTTAAAGTCAAATAGTGAAAGTTGAATATTGCCAATTTTCACTATGGTTGTCACAGTACATTTTTATGAAATTAAGTATATGTAGCTGTGAATATAGCTACATGTAAAATTTTTTAATTGGCATTACCTGTTCGTAAAACTGAAAGGTCAGCTTTGTAATTTTGTGGAATTTCCCAGCAGTGCATCATCTTTTCAGAATACTCCATATAATTAAAACATTGTTGTGGTTCTGTTCGCCGAGCTGGGAATTTGTCTTGCAAACGTTTTGTCCCCGTCTCGGTGACATCGTTAGTGCTTGGGAGCCTCCTGTGAAGCGCTTCTGTGCTGTTTCCTCCGGCATTTATAGTGGCCTGTCTCTGCCGCTTCCGGTTGTCAGTTCGAGCTGTCCATTAAAACATAATTAAAACATAATAGAGAATGAATTTAGAGAGTTGTGAACGAGGCCCAGTCCATAACACAAATTGGCCTTCCTTCCATTGACTCTGTCTACATTTCTTACTGCCTCAGGAAAGCTGCCAACATAATCAAAAATCTCTCTCATCCTAATGATATTGTCTTCTGTTGAGAAGAAGATAAAAGAATTTGAAAACTCATACTGAGAGATTTAAGAACATCTTCTTTCCCGTTGTTATTAGAGTTGATCTTTCTCTGCACCTTCTCTGTAGCTGTAACACTCTAGTCTACATTCTATTCTATAATCTGATGTATTTATGTAAGTTATGAGTTGTCTGGTTAGCACACAAAACAATATGTTTCACTGTATGTCGGTACATGTGACAAAAATCAAATCATTTGGATTCTGTATGTAAATATACCATAGAAATTTTAAGTTTGCACACTGCTACATCCCCCTTTTTTGCCTCCACATGGCATATAAATGCTTTCTGATTGGGGGCATATAGGAATTTTCACTTGAGTGACTGAAATCTAGGAGTTGACCAGCTGTTATTTGCACATTTGAACTTTGTGGGACTGAAATGGGTGACGAATGCCTTTGGCAGCTTCTGACCTGAGGAAAAACAAACACTCCTAAATCAGGCAATGGGTATAACTAGATTTTGCCATTGCCACCAGTATCTGGGGATCTGACAGATACTCTCTGGATCTAAATTCTTGGGAGGAAGCTCGATTTGTGGCAGTCTGCTTGTCAGATCCCTTATGCTGGGCAAATAGTTCAGTCGGGGTTTGATTAACAGATGAAGACCACCAATAGCTTGAATTGAGAATAGCTAACCGTTGTCATGTAATGTTAGCACCCAAGACCACCATGATCTGTGTCTGAGTTCTATCTCAGGACATAGACAATACCTCAGAGTTTTTATTCCTTGGGGGCAATCTTGGTGGGTCTTTAATGGCCTTCCTTGCCAGGGTTTGAGGTTGCAGTAAGGAGATACTCCAATAAAGGACAATTTCTGCATATGTTTGGAGAGATCCTTTGTACTTGTGCATGGGTAAGATGCTCTGGACTCATTCTTTATTTTGAAATAATGCCCATGATATGTCCTGAAGCTCCTTGGGAAAGTTTGCTGTATTCAGTTATTGTCATATTGTCTATTTGCTTCTTCTCCCCATGACTTCCTCCTGTTCACCTGTAAATTAGGCATATGTGTTCCTTTCCTTCTCACCAGTCTAAAATCCCCATGTGTTGTGGATTGCACTTGATATTGAAATAATTATCGATGCAGACTTTAGTGAGGTGTTTGAGGTTCTCCATGGTAGACTGGTTAGTAAGGTTAGATCACATGGAACCAAGGGAAAACTAGCCAATTAGATACAAAATTGGCTTGAAGGTAGGAGACGATGCTGGTGGAAGGTTGTTTTTTGGACTGGAGGCCTGTGACCAGTTATGCACCACAAGGATTGGTGCGGAGCCCACTGCTTTATGTCATTTACATAAATGATCCAGATGTGAATACAGATGGTATGGTTAGTAAGTTTGGAGATGACACCAAAATTGGTGGTGTAGTGGACAGCGAAGGAGATTATCTCAGTACAATGGGACCTTGATCAGCCTATGGGTGGCACGGTGGCTCAGTGGTTAGCACTGCAACCTGACAGCACTAGGGATCCAAGTTTGATTTCAGCCTGGGGTGATTGTGTCTGTGTGGAGTTTGTACATTCTTGTTGTGTCTGCATGGGTTTCCTCCGGGTGCTTTGGTTTCCTCCCACAATCCAAAGATGTGCAGGTTAGGTGAATTGGCCAAGCTAAGTTGCCCATAGTGTTCAGGGTGTGTAGATTAACTTCATTAGTCGAGGGAAATGTTGAGTAATGGGATAGGGGAATGAGTCTGGGTGGGTTAGTCTTTGGAGGGTTGGTGTGGACTTGTTGGGCCAAATGGCCTGTATCTACACTGTGTAGGGATTCTATGATTGTAGTTGGGCCAATGGGCCGAGGAGTAGCAGATGGCGTTTAATTTAGATAAGTGCAGTGTTGCATTTCGGTAAGGAAAACCAAGGCAGGACGTCTAATTAATGGTAGGGCTCTGGGAAGTGTTATTGAACAAGAAAAGATCTAGGGGTGCAGGTGCATAGTTCCTTGAAAGTGGGGTCACAGGTAGACAGGGTTGAGATGGTGTTTGAGATGTTTGCTTTTATTAGTCAAAGCATAGTGTATAGGAGTTGGGATGTCATGTTGCGGTTGTACAGGATATTGGTGAGGTGACCTTTGGAATACTGCATGCAATTCTGCATTCAAGATAGGGTTAATAGCTAGTTCTTTTTCCTAGAGTAGGGGAGTTTAAAACTAGAGACCATATGTTTTAATGTGCAAGGGGAAAGATTTAAGGACACGAGGGATACATTTTTACTGAGTTCATGGAATGAACTGTCAGATAAAGTGGTAGAGTACAATTAAAGGCATCTGGATGAGTATGTGTATAAGAAGGGTTGAAAGGGATATGGGCTAAATGCTGGCAAATGAATATAGATTAACTTAGGATATCTGGTCGACATGGACGGGTTGGACTGAATGGTCTGTTTCTATGCTGTATGACTCTACAATGAATAGTATTGTGGCTTATTGAGTTCTGGTGGGTGGTTAACTAGAGTGGGAGTGCGCTATGCCATTGGACAAATGGATGCATTATATAAATGTAGTTAAATTACAGTATGCTGGCTGATGACATATTGTCTGAATATTTTGTTCCATTCTTTGAATGTTTCCTTCTACACTGTCTTTTATCTTTGTCATCAGCAGATTTGGTGTAATGGTTTCCTATTCCATCATTTAGATCATTAGTAAATTTGGTGATTAGTTTGGGTTCCAGCTTAGATTTTTGTGGATACCACTAGTCACAACCTGTCAGTTGTAGTACCTGCCCATTACCCCTATTGTCTCCTGTTCAGCCAATTCCCTAAATGCTTAATTTTTTTTTTGTCAATTCCATGAACTTTATCTGAACATTTTCTTATGATGGCATATACATCCCAGGTTGAGCAGATACTTTTCAGCAGCCAGTTTGAGCTACTGCACTGCGTCTATAGATGCTAGAAAATGTAACAGTGGAGAAATAAGTGACTATTCAGAGGTGGTGGATCCTTGTTGGAGAAGATTATTGCCTGAGATTTGTGTAGCACAAATATTACTTGCTAATGTTTCATTAAAGCTGAATGCTGTGCAGTTCTATCATGTAAGTACTAACCACTTCTTCATATGCAGAGTTGCAAATGTAAGTGAGCACTACAAATAATAAATTGACTTCCCCACTTTTGACCTTAATGGAGGAAAGCTCTCTTGAAGATAATGACCTAGGTTGCATATCAGAACATTGAGAGTCAAGCAGGTGAGTAGAATGCCCTTCACTAAGGAGAAGGTGCTAGGGAATCTGAAAGCTCAGAAGGTGGATAAATCACCTGTACTGGATGGACTACACCCCACCGTTTTGATGGAGAAAGCTGTGGAGACTGTGTGGTGATATTTCAGGAATCACTGCAATCCCAGGGAGAGTCACATAGGACAGAAAACATCTAATGTAACACTCCTCCCTTCCTCCCACCCTCCCTTCTTAAACAGAAGACAGGAAATTATAGGCCTATTACCTGTTCTCGGTCATTGGTAAGATTTTGGAGACCATTATTAAAGGTGATGTTGCAAAGTACTTGAAAGTGCATCGTAAAATGGGGCTGGATCAGTGTGTCTTTGTCAGATGGAGGCCATGCCTGACAAATATTAGAATTATTTGAGAAGATAACAAGTTAGTCAAAGGTGATCTAGTGGATGTGATTTATTTGGATTCCAGAAGGCCTTTGACAAGGTGCCATGCAGGAGCCTGCTAAATTATTTAGGACCCCATGGTGTTAGGGCAAGGTACTGAGATAGATTGGCTGACTGGCAGAATGGGGATAAAGGGTCTGTTTCAGGATGGCAGCTAGTGATAAGCGGAGTTCCCCATGTCAGCGTTGGGACCACAATGATTCATTAAGAAGGCAAATGTTATGTTAGCATTATTTTTGAATGGCTAGAATTCAAGAGCTGGGATGTACTGCTGAGGCTGTATAATGCCGTGGTCAGAACACATTTGAAATATTGCAATTTTGGGCTGCATGTTTACAGAAAGATGTGCTGCCCTTTAGAGTCCAGAAAACATTTACAAGAATGATCCCAGGGGTGGAGGGCTTGCCACATGAGGAATGGTTGAGGATGCCAGGTCTATACTTGCAGTTCAGAAAGTTTGGGGGGCCGGCGGGGGGGGAAAGGTGATTTGAAACTTGCAGAATCCTGAGAGGCCTGAGTAGAGTTGATGTGGAGAGGATGTCTCCACTAGTAGGAGAGATTAGGACCAGAAGGCACAGCCTTATAGTGACGGGACAACTTCTTAGAACTGAGATAAGGAGACATTTCTTCAGCCAGCGAGTGGAGTGTCAGTGGAACTGATTGCAGAGGGCTGTGGAGGCCAATCATTGAGTATATTTAAGACATGTTCTTGATTTAGTAGGGGGATCAAAGGTTATGGGGAGAAGGCAGAAGAATAGAATTAAGAAACATATCAGCCATGATTGAATGGTGGAGCAGACTTGTTAGGCCAAATGCCCAATTCTGCTCCCATATCTCATCTTATGGTCTATCTGCTCTGTGAAACCCTTGCAGTGATGTTTTGTTCTGGATCGATTTGGTCTCTGACCACCAGCCTTTGTGCCAGGTTTGACTTTGACTGCACGTGAGATTTCCCAAATTCCCATTGACTTCCATTTCATGATGACATGTGATGTCTTAGTCAATGGTAGTCATTTTCATATGTTTTTCAGCTGTTTGTTAATGTTTAATCAGGACTGTAATAAGATGTGAGTGAATAAGTAATGCTTGTTGGCATTGTCAATTACACCTTCTGTCACTTTGGGAGTAGCTTGATGGGATATTAATTGGCTGGGGCCAGCTTCATCCTGATTTTGTCTGCACCAACCTTTGGTCTCCAACTCTCCTCCATTGTTCATTTATCATAGTGAGAGTTTCTTGCTCCTGATTGGGATCAATTTGTCATTGTTCCAGAGGTTAATTTTGCATTATTTGGTGACCTCTCTGTAATCTAAACCCATTAATTTTAGCCAATGTTATGTGATCTGATTCACATCCTTAGAATGAGAAAAAGCATCCAATATCTACTTATGAAATCCAAGTCTCAGTTATGCTGAGGTCACCAAAGTAGTAGTCTAAATGGCAGGCATGTGGGATGTTGGTGCTTATGCATTTCTAGCTTGGTTGAGGCTCATTGTTGCATAACTGGCAATATATGTGTTGGCAATGCTTGCTTAAGAAGCTTGGACTAACTTTTCAATGAGATGGGTCATGTAACTGTACCTGGGCTAGTTGGCCCTGAGGTGTTGATTTAGCAGTTGTGGAGGAGCCACTAACTACTAGTCCTTTAAATATGCCCTCACCTTGTCTGTCCCATGTGCTCCACAATGTTGTGCCTGCCTTTTGCTCACAGTTTCCAGAATTTCTAAGACCCTAAGTGTCAGTAAAGTTTGTGGCTTAATACTCTGAGGGCTTTGCCATTATGCCTCACCAATTCTTTCTAGAAGCTGAGAAAGACCTTTCAAAGGAGCAGGAAAATCGCTTATGCCCAAAAACATCGATTTCTCGTATGCTACCTCCTCTGCTGTGCTTTTCCAGCACCACACTCTCAACAAAGACTTTCAAAACCTATCTGAAAGTCTGAGTTTTCTCTTGCACAGTCTTCTAGTAATTACATAGTAGTGTCGAAAGTGGCAGGTGTACTGTGGTCATTGTTGGACTCAGAGTGTATGGGCACGTATGTTCCATTTGAATGATGGAATAGGGAGTTAAGAAATCTGATAATGATGACTTGATTGTAAAACCAAACAGAATTGAATTCTTTGTTACGAGTGTGCTTTACTGAAGTAAAGTCATGGGGCATTTTTGATTCAGAATCAGGTTTTCAACCAGTTGATTTCTCCCTTCAGCAGTGGCAGCAAGAATTTAGTGACTTTGATTGCCAGACATTCAGAAATTTCCCTCTGGGAGCAGGAATAATTTTTTGTGTTAAACAAAAATGCCTCTTCTGTCTTTGCATTATCTGCAGACCTCTCTCTTCCTAGTGGGAAAGGGACTTTCCCATTGAGGCCCTGGTTTCATTTGCATTGGGGAAATGATGTCAAAGGACCCGAGTTTGTATAACTTTACAAAGCTGTCATCTGCTTTACGCATATGACTCATTTGCCTGCTTTATTCTGTGGGCTAACATTTCTCCAGATCTGATTGAGTAACCTCTGTTTTACTGCCCAGTTGCTAAATGGGATTAAGATGGACTTCTAATGGTGTTTATTGTAATACATATTGTTCTCTTCCCACCTTGCCCTGGAACTCTGTTATAGGCCTTTTGCTGCACCCATTCTCATTGCAAGGCTGTCAGTTTTAATACAACCTCCATTTCAAACTCCACCCTCAGTGCATGGCTGTTAAATCCACACTCTGGCTTAATGACTTTGCACTTTGTTCACTTTATAAGGCTGTCAATTTTATGTTGACATTCTTTTGAGGCTGTTGGTTCTGTCAACCTTTGTCACATATTATTCAGTATAGCGTTCCTTTTAGTTATGCACAATTCACCACTTAATGCTACCTGTTATGAAGGTGGGAGACAAGCAGGAGGCTGGGAAAACACAACGAGGCAGGTAGCACCAGGAGGCGGAGAAGTCAATGTTTTTGGTGTAACCCTTCTTCAGGACTTTGGGTGGGTGTAAGGGGAGCTGCAGATAAAGGGTTGGGGGAGTGTAGTGAGGTGAATCAGACTGCATCTTCTGGCAACTTCAGGCATCTTCTGCCCGGACAGCCTACAGTCCGAAGGACTCAACATTTGAGTTCTCCAATTTCAAATAACCTTCCTTCCCATCCCCCAACTCCCATTTCTCTGATCGACCCTTCCTTCTAGCTGGCAACTTGATTCATTCCTCCCATCGACCAACAAGGTTGTACTCTCTACCTGTGTTCACCTATCCCCTACCCCACCCACATCACCACCACCACCTGCAGCTCCCCTTACATCCACCTCCTGCCCTAAAGAAGGGTTACACCCGAAGTGTTGACTCCTCCACCTTTTTATGCTGCCCAGGTGCTGTTCTACCAGCTTTCTGCCTGTTGTCTTGGATTCTGGTATCTGCAGTTTTTTTTTTCTCTAACCTGTTATGAATATGCCTACCATAAGAGGCAAAAGCCCTTTAATTTCATTATTAGGTTTGGTTGATTTTTTTGTGTTCAACATACCAGATATGATGAAACCTATTTTGGTTTTGCTCCCTGAGATTGACTGAGTGTGTTGAAACCCATTTCCTGAAGATGACAGGTAGGAAATGGAAGGTCACTGACTAGAGCATCCAGCCCCACAGTAATATACTGTGGAAACAAGTTGTTTTTATTCTTCTGTTTTAAAACTTTCTGTTCCTTTTATTTGATATTGGAAAACTTTAGGGATTTTCTTGTCTTACGTGGAATATTTTGAATGGCCCTTTCTGATGACCTCATCCATGGGTGATAGCACCCACGGGAATGTTCACCCAAATTAGTCCAGTTCACTCAAAATGTATCAGGAATAAAATCAGGTTCCACAGTTGCACTCACATTTTTAAAACTGAAACAATTGCAGCCTTCATTGCTAAAACATGCTACTATGTGAGAAAGTGTTTCTTATTGTGAAGCGATGATATTGACATACTTGTTTTTTTTCAGCATCCAGTATTTTATATATTTCCTTATATAAGGACTCTGTGTATTTTTATTTGTTTATGCCTTTGAGGTACTTTTGGGGCTGTATTGATATTAGTATGTAAGTGCTTGTTGGTTTTGCTCTTTTTTATCACTTCTGTTTATGATCATTTTGCTTCCTTGTTTCTGTTTGATTGGAAATGCAGCTTACAGTTAGTTCTCACTTCAGAATCAAGTCTCCTCCTTTTCTCATTTTGAACTCTAGCAAAGATGCAAAGTGTATAAGATTTTAAAATGCAAGTTTGCAGTTCCTGATTTTATCTCCTCTAAATACATGGGCTCTGGGTCTCTCAGCAACTTCTGCAAATTTGATCAGATTTCTTTCCGTACGTTACAAACAGGCCATTCATAACTTTCCTCCACTTTACAATCAGCAAATCTAGGCAATGCCTTTAATGCCAACGGTAAACCAGTCACTTTCGTGTCTGCGTTACAATTAGAAAACAGAGACCTTTTTTGTTTTGGAATGTAATCTCTGGGAGAAATGGAGATAAAATACACAAACCACCTTTTATTCAAAAAGGGAATTTATTTCAAAGTCTCGTGTTTTGCCATATTCTGGGAACTAACTCCAAAAAAAATAAGTAGTTTGGGCTATTAACTGTTGGGAACGAAGATGGGAAAAAAATGTCTGAACCAATTTTTTGTTAAGCATTTAATAAGAAACAAATGTCCCACAAGCTATCAATCTTGAACTAATTATAGACTGATGAAAACTCAGATTTAACTCTAATGCTCTAGTTTGTTTTTCTTTGGGAACTTTGCACTCGAGAGTGAGGGATGCACCGGGGAATTGAATGCTTTTTTTTTGGGCGCTGGGTGCAATGTTAACTAACTCATTGGTCAGGAGAAAAGTGAGATTTGGTTTTACATTCTGTCCAATTTAAGCTCCAGTGATCTCAATGGAGAGAACTAATGAGTTGGTGAAAACTGGTATTTTACCCAGTCCAGTAGGTTTGTTAAAATAAAATTATTCCCTTAGTGCCAGCAAAAAACTTCAAACGCATTTAGCATAGGATGTATGTAGAGTAAAGCTCTTTTGTGCTCTGTCGTCATATTTTGAAGCCGGATCTAGTGCCGGTGAAAGGTTCCACCATGCTAGTTCTGTTTTAGCAAGACAGCCCATTCTGCAAAGAATTTCTCTGCTTTAAGTCTCGGAAACTGTGTGAGACTGTCCAAAATTCATTTTCAGTTATACCTTTGGACCTAACAAGGTAGGGGGAAAACATTTTCTCTTTAATGCTGAATTCAAAATCAGGTCCCAGAAAGGATGTGAAATTAACCCATCTTGTCAACTAATTCCTGCTGAATTTATAAATGATTGAATCCAGTTATCATCTTGAAAATTCCATTCTTTGTTCTTGACCATCCCTGTTTAATAAATAATCATGACTGCCCAATATCACCCCCAAGTGGCTGGAGGTAACTCTTGGTAGATTCTGTGATATTCTTTCCGAAACCTTACTGTAATGCAGTCCATGGAGATTATTGCATATGGATTGCTTACAAAAAAAATTACAAGGAAAGCAGCTCAATTTTGTGAAACTTTGTCCAATGAAATTGTTAGTGAACATGAGCTCACAGAACAACTGGATCCCTAATTTGATACCTCATTCAAGTGAATTGCAGAATGACTGGAAAATTATTCAGAATACAATAGGAGATGTTCTTTGGAAATGGAATACTGAAGAATGTTTAAAATATTAGAAATAGGTTCACTAAATTCATAACAGGTAGTCATAAATGAGCATGTTACAGACATGTATTGTGCTTCTATTCCGAGTATATTCCATTACATGCAACAATATGTAGTATTCAATGACTTTGTTTGAAACGTGCGTGGTTAAAGTACAAGCATTCATGGCATTTGAGGTGGGCCTCGGGAAGCCAGGTAAAGTTGGTGTCCATTGTTCTGAACATCAGGAGGTTTCTGTCACACATCCTACTCAAATTAAGCACCAGTAACATTATGAAAAGTTGACATTTTAATGTAAGTTTTTTGTGCTCAAAAAAACGTTAGGCTGCATGAACAAGATGTGTTTGAATATGATCATCACTTGCTGCTAAGTCGAGTATAAAAGGGGCTATTGTAAATTTTCTTGTACAATATGACGATTTCTGAAGAGCACCCCCTACTGCATTATGCCTACTTTTTGCACAATTCATTCTTGAAGGGGTGTCAAGTTAGGGATACTGTTGCACTGAGTATCCTTGTCCACTGTTAACAATTATTGAGAATGTTGATACTCATTTCACATGAAACTTTGAGGGCCAAATGAAAATTGAATAATTGTGATGAAGAGGGAATGTGAATCTCTCTTTTAAGGCAGTCACACAAAACTTGCCTTTACTAGCTGAGGCTTTAAACCTGGTAAGTGAACAGCTGTCTCTTCCATTAAGATTAGTGCCAAAGTGTTGCTAAATGTATTCTGAATCTTGGATAAATTTGATTTGAATTGGGATTATGTTTTGTTTGATTGTGTTCTCTCTTCTGAAGTTGACCCTTAATTCAGTACTGAATACCTTCCTGCAGTTACTGTAAAGTAGGCAATTTTTCATATAAAATTTGATAGGGCTCTGAATTTAGACTATAACCTCTGTTCAACTCAATTCTATTTACAAGCAAGATTTATTTGCCTCCCTTTCAGTAGAGATACCAAGCAGAAGCAATGAACATGGCTAATTTTCCATTTACCAGCACAATGGAGTATAATAATCATGTTGATAGAGTTGAATCTCATTTTAAACCACAAACTTAATTTAGAAATTTTTAATACTTTTAGTTCTGCACAGGCTTGGTTCTGATCAATTAGGTAATTATTCAACTCCCAAGATTCCATCAAATGAATAGGAGGGCTGATTATGAATTACATATTTTCTTTTTGAGTCCGCCATAGAACAGAACATTTTCTCTCTCTCCATCAAATTGGCATGTCTTTTACTCTTTACTCTGGCTGTGCCCAACAATGAGGCTGTCACAAACTTAAGGAATGATTAGGCAGCCGTCGTCATTGGCTTCACACACTGTGGCCCCTGTTCCAGTATCCTGTCGATATGCAATTCATGGGCAGTCTCTTTCTGCGTCTCTTTCCAGTTTCCTGTAAGAAGTTTAGCTCATGAGTGGTCTCTTTGATTCAAATTTCTTTGCAGTCAAAAGGTCACCTGAAAAGAATGCAATTTATGCTGGCATGGTAAAAAGACAGCAATATATAAATAAAAATAAACTATTTTACCAATGTTCATTGTTTCACAATAATTAGCTTAATCTTTGGTGTCATTACTTGTTTCTTAAAAGTATTTTCAATAAGCCATTTGAATGCAATAACTTGATTTGCTTGTGTGGGTGAACAATTTTGGCTTATTTCCTATCTGATAAGTCTATTAATCTGAGGGTATGACCTTTGAGAGTCATTGCAAAGTTCACCATATGGTTTAAAAAACTGAGCCTGATCCTTAATTTTGCCAACTTTCTTTTGCCATGATTTCCCCAATACTGACATGTTTGTTATTTAGTGCTTGAGTGCTGTCATTGTTCTTTGATGGAAATTACAGCTAATTATGTTACTGAAAGTTTTTTTTTAACCTTTTTTTGTTGAGACTAATTGTTGACCAATTACTGTAGAGGCTAGTAGTTGACCCATTATAACCTGTGGTGTCACTGCAATGTACATGGGAATACATGCTTCAATTGATCAAATCTTAAGTTAAAATATGCATCATGTTTGTATGTGTGTAAAATAATGGCGAGATGTCAAAAAGTTAACCTTTGTCCCTGGAAGTGATATTTTCAATGGAAGTGATATTTTATTGTTAGTGTTTTAGAATGAGGCAGTGAAATTACACTGAAAATCATTCTTTTCTCCTTGTCATACAGTAGATCAACCGTGCTTTCAATCTGAATTCTGGACTGGTAATTCATAATAGAGACACAAATGGTGGTGGTTTAGCCTGAGGGTCAAACTATCTCTGGCAAGGGGAGAGCCCTCCATGGAAATCTCCGATGGTATGGAAGTTGAACCCACACTGATGTTACTCCGCACTGTAAACTAACCATACAGCCAATACAGCTAATTGTTTAAATGTTAAAAAAGTCAAATTTCTCTGAGAAAGCTAGCAATTGAACCATGACAAATGGAAAGGAGAATTCTGAGAATTAAAGTACTGCTGATGTATAGTATGGAGGTAAAACACGATTTTAAATTTAAGCCTCTTGTTCTAAAACATCATTATAGTAAAATATCGTTTTCATTGTCCTGGACAATAAAAAATTTTTTAAGGGGTGAACTTTTGAGATCTGATCAATATTTTACACACAATTGTGATGCGTATATATAATTTTAAAATTTTATCAATTGAAGAATGTGTTCCTATGTGCACTGCAGTGACACCACAAGTTATAATGGGTCAACTACTAATCTATGCAGTAATGGGTCAACTTATTAATAGTCTCAATGGTAGAAAATATTTTTGGTAACATAGTTGTAATTTCCATCTAAGACTTAACTCAAATAGCTAAGTAACTGGTGATTAGGGGAGAATAAACCTTTCCATCTAGAGGGTAGCGTTTGGCATTGACTGCCCAGTTTGGTGGGTGAGATAAATCCTCAATTTATTTTTAAGGAACCTTGATCTATGCCAAGAGTGCTATAACCTCTAAGGTCTATGGCCTAGATGTTGGTAAATGGGATTAGAATGGTCATCTAGTTTTATCTCTGCATCTACTGACTGTTCTGAATATCCTGGCTTGCTATCTGTTGTGATTCACTGTGATAATGCAATGGAAGTTACATTTCTGTTATTCTTGAAGTTATTGCAGAGCTTACAAATTTTAACATAAGTACACAAGTTCCCCAATTCATTTGATCTTCACATCATGGTTGATAGAAAACATGAATCAATTTTCTGTACTTAACAAAAGTTACTATTTATTACAAGTAATTAGACATTGCTTACAGGTAATTAGTTACAAAGTGTAAGTGTAGAACAGTACAAATTAAAACACAAATGTCTTTTTAAACTGCTCCTTTCACATTAAGGATTCTGTGAAAATACCAGATCCCATTTGTAACTATTCTTCACACTTCAGAGCGTTTAGTACAAATCCAGACCTGCGCTGTTAGGTTAAGTGGTAAATTTGGATATCGCATTTAAACTTCCATCATCAGATCGTTATACCCGAGACCTTTCATGGATTAAGATGGTTTTAGAAGTAAGAAACATGGATCTAAAATGGCTGCAGCAATCACCTAATCAGAGAATGGGGAAAGCTTTCAAAGACCCATGAGAAATGAATTCAAATGAAATGACCATTTTTATCGAAAGACCCTGAAACCAGTCAGTTGTGTCAGCATCAAATTCATATCTCCTGTTTTAATTTGGCATATTGGGAGAGAACAGTTTTGCCTGTGAGTTCGCCAGCTTGAAAAGACAATGAAGCCAGACTTGGCAATACACAGTGAACTAGCAGAGCAGAGCGAAAGATCATAGATTGGAAACAGAAAGGGCTCAGAGTCTCTGTCTTTGTGGTTTTTAATCTCTTGTTTGTTCCTTTTATCAGCTTGAGGGACTGTACCTCCAGTAAAATAAAACTTGGAATAAAAGCATTTATGAGGACTCCAAGATATCTATGCACTTCAAAGCTGAGGATACCAGTCAACAAGTAAAGAAACCACAAATTGCTGGATAAACTCAGCAGGTCTGGCAGCATCTATGGAGGGAGAATAAGGTTTTAATGGTTCAAGTTTGATATAACTGTTCTTCAGAACATAATCTCTTAAGAAAAGTCATCTGTTAATTCTCTTCTTGCTGAGTTTCTCCAGCATTTTGTTTGCTTCAGATTTTCAGCCTCTGCAATATTTTGCTTATGTTTGAGTAAGTAATTGAACAACTGTGGTCTCTGGTGCAACATCTCAAGGACTGAAGGCATGTTTCTACAATGTAGCCTTTATTTTTTCTTGTCTGTATCAGACACATTCCTGTTTAACCTTTACCTATGTATGTATACCTGTTTCTTACATTTTTTTTATTCCTTTCCTCTGGTTTACTTTGCAATACAGCTCCTCTCTTTGTAGGGAGTTCATCTTAAAATCTCATGATCATTAAGTTAGACATTGATGCTTTCTTGGGTCTTGAATCAGTATTGTAAGTGCAGAAGCAATAGGTTTAAGATTGGGTGGAGGTTGCATTGATTCACCTGGGTACTGTTCATATATGAATTCTGAAATGTTAGGATACTTCCCTTTTAACTAACCTGTTTATAAGATGTTATGGAATTCATCCAGGTGCCAAGCATAACCAATTACAGTTTGCTGTATAAAGTGTGGTTTGGGCTAGCTATGCACTTGATATAATAATTTTTTCCCCCAATTATGTGATCATTCAATGACCTTGACAATGATAGTTTACTATGTAGTGATAATGTTCAATAGGATAATGGTGTTCTTTGCATATCTGTGCAATGTTCTTCAGAATGACAATTGGTTACTAACTATTCATAGTTGTTTCTATAAGAATTATTGGTTGTGTGGCTACACAACATTGTTTATTCAGCAGGGTGAAGGTTCATGTGAACCTGTATGGGCTGTTATTAGAAAATGAATATTTTCATTGCAGTTATTATTGGAGTTTGTTGCATATTAACCTAACTACTTCAAAATTCAACGTTTCTTATTTTCTCATGATCACCTCTCTGCAGCCTTTGCATTCCATTGGTAATTAATAAGTTATGTATTCCAGCTAAATGTGAGAGTCATTGAGTGGCTAGCTTAACTAGAGGTTTTGAATTAAACCGGGGGCAAAAGTTAATTCTTATTGGTCAAATCACAAGCTCCTAAAAGTACATACAATTTTGTCTAGATAGCTTTGATATGAAGTCTATTAATTGTCGAGTCACATGGTACAGTTCCACTACTTATAGTGCACTCCTATGTTGAGCCACTTCCTGTATTGGAACCACTGGTATACACTCACTTGATGTCTGGTGTCCTGGTTATTAAATCTAGAAATGTCAAGGCCACTGTTTTTCATGATGTTTAGCTGGAAATGGAACATCTTTCAAATTTCTACTTCAACCATTTATCCCCAGTATTGTACACTTTGAATTGCTAAACTGGTTACGGAAGAGGATTGAAACAATTTCTGCTGTGGAATAGATAATGGTTCATATACAAAATTTAGGTATTTAGGTTTGTGCATTAGTCAAGTTGAATAGGATCTGTAAGTCAGAAGGATGTTAAATGATTTGGGCACTCCTCATGTTATATCATTTCGTTCTCTTTACATTCCTTTGACTTAACTCTGACACAGAGTCATACTAACCCAGAGAATTGCCATTTGTCTCAACAAGTCTATGCTGGCTGTCTTACTGAAACAATCCAATCTGTCCCATTCTCCCACTTTATTCTGTGACCGTGCAGATTTATTTCTTACATGTGCTATTCAGTTTGTTTTTGAAATTTACTGATCATCTGATTCCATCAGCCTCAAGCAGCAAGTTTCAGTTCATTATCACTCACACAGAATTAAAAGTTCTTCGTTGCATTCTCTCTCTTTCTCCACACCCCCCCAACCAAACCCCACTCAAATCTCTTGTCAAATCTTAAATGACCGTCCTCTAATCAGTGGACCATTAGCCGATAAGAATAGCTTTCCTTTGTGTCATTTTCCTTTTTTAAAATTTCTTTTACCACTTCCATTTTGCTTCTGATTAATCATCCTTCTCCACCTACTCCTGTCAGTTGCCCATACCTCATCCAATCCTTCATTTTAAATCGCTCACTAGCATGGTTTTCCATCTGGTCATGGGCCTTTCTCCTTCTTTGTCAGTTCCATCTCCTTTTAAACTCGGTGTCTCTCGCTTTCATGACTATATCATTTCCATCTCTTCTCAACTGTTTGGTGTTCCCACAATCTTCACTGATCTCCTGAGGTGCTAATTTAGTTCCCTCAATTTGTACCCCTTTTGAGGGTAATGTCCTTACCCCTCTGAGGCACAAAACCCGGGTTAATGTTCCACTGCTCCAGAGGTGTGCAATAACATCTGTGGACAAGTTAGTATCTGTTCCTTTCTTTCCTTTGACAGCGTCTGGGCAAGGGCAAACTTTCAATTGTGCTGTTAGTTGCCTTGTAAAGATTACATTCAATTAGAATCCCTACAGTGTGGAAACAGGCTCTTTGGCCCAACAAGTCCGCACTGGCCCTCCGAAGAGTAACCCATCCAGACCCATTTCCCTCCGATTAATGCACCTAACACTCTGGCCAATTTAGTGTGGCCAATTCACCTGAACTGCACATCTTTGGGTTGTAGGAGGAAACTGGAACATCTGGAGGTAACCCATGCAAACATGGGGAGAATGTGCAAAGTCCAAAACAGAGGCGGGAATCAAACCCAGGTCTGTAACACTGTGAGGCAACAGTGCTAATCACTGAGCCACTATGCCGACCTTAAATGGTCTTTTACTTCAGGTTTACGCTTTCATTGTGAACACTCCACTGCACTTTTTTCCAATTATTTCAAACCAAGCTAATCTATTGCTTAATTTGGAATCCTTCTCTCTGTCTGCCACATCTCTCAAATTTGGTAACGTTTGGAAATTTTAATATCTGAATCATTTTGTCATCAAAGTATTGGCCCTGAGTGAACCTTCGGACTACCACTGTTTACCATGCTTTAGTCTGGGACTCATGCATTTACCTCAACTCACTGACCCCTTTTAACTTCCTGTTTGTTCTATTCCTTTGATTTTGTTTTTTTTTCTCTCCCTCTCCTTCATAATCTAGATGTCCTGTTTCATTTTCTTTTTAAATTTTTTTTTCTCCTGTCTTTCTCTTCCGCATTATCTATTTATTTTCCTTTTCTCATTCTTCTGTCATTTTTGCTTCTATATCCCTTCACATTCCCCTTTCTTTTCCAACCACCACCATTTGTTTTCTTCCTTTCTTCACCTTCCTTTTCCCATTATGGTCTCTTCCCTCTTCTATTTCCTCTCCCTGCTTTTTTCCTCTTTCTCCTTTATTCGGCTCTGTATGAAGGCGTTGTGGGGAAGGCATAAAGCCGTAAATAGATTGAGCATAGGCTACAAAAGGCGCCTGAACACAAAGGGTGCATAAAGTTACAAAGTATGAAGGATTTGATAATGTCCTCCTGAGTAACAAATGGAATGCCATCCTGGCCAAACTTGAGGTTAAAGTAGCTAATACTTTGGGGAGGGGAGGGACTTGCTTTGACAGACACAAATTTCAATTCACCTGAAAGACCCCTGGTAGACTCTGTTTCTCCACAATTCAAGTTGTTTACATTTTGAAGTGCATTCATTTTTAAAAAAAATTGCATCCCCAAATTGTGAATTCACAAATGTGAACTTGTGTAAGGACACAACCTCTGTTCTTTCTGCCTCTTAGTATTTGAGGAATTTTCTGATCATCTCTTCCTTTATAGTTTCATTCAAAAGCTGCTGACGTTTAGTGTCCATTAAAGGTTGGTCACTGGGGACTCCAGCTGCACAGTGGTAGTATTCCTACTTCTGATCCAGAAAACCCTGGTTCATGTCTCCCATGCTCCAGAGGAGTGTCATAACATGTTTGAAAATATTGATTATAAATAGCATGAAGTTGGTCACAGGGCCTTTGGCAATTTTTATAAAGAGAATTTTCGATCAGCGTTTAACAATAAAGTTCTAACTTGGATCACTGTTTTATGGGATTGATCCAGAATGATGGGTTGCATGCGTATAACTAACTCTAATCATATAACTGACCTCATGATAAAGTTGAATTACATCTTGCATGAATGCAGAATCTAAACTAAAATATTCAAAATCAAATTTACATTTCTGGGTAGGTCCTTATTTTCTTTGTTGCCAATACACTCCGTGGTCAGGTTGCTAAGCAAAAGCTACATTGACTAGCTCTTCTCCATTTTTCTGTTCAGTTACTTTACGCTGTGAAAGAATTTGTGACGTGTTGTTTACCAGAAAATGGAAACTTTCAATTGAATAAAGTTATATTTTCACTCTACATGAGTAATCTGGTGGAGCAGATTTTAGATCCTGCCCTATTCTTATCCCATTGATTTAGATGGGCTCTAGATGTTGATCACCAGGTAGAATGAAGTGACATTGGAGTATGTAAGACCTTTGATCTGCTGCTGTTGTTTATCTGAAAAAGAGAGGGAAAAAAGGACCTGGATTAATATTAGTTCAATAATGTTTTAAAGTGCTTGGAATATAATTGAAATGCATGTTGTGGAGGCAATCACATCAGATTTTTGAATGCTGCTGATTGAGCTAACCTGCTGCATGTACCTGAAGAGTTAAATTTTTATTATGCATTTAGTCTTTTGAAAGAAGCCCTTCTTCCCAGGGCTGTTTCCTATTTGAGAATTTTGTCTTCAGTGTACACTTCCAGAGATCTGTGATTCATGGGACAGTTAACTTGAAAATAATTGCCAAAAATACTCTGACCAGTTTCCTCTCCTGTTCCCTACCCACCCTCATCCTGGTCTGAGGTAGCAAGGAAGGAAGCAGCTTGGGAAGGCTTGTCCGTCCTGGTAGGACATCAAGATCTTTTCTTCTTACATTTTATTTTTTAAAAGGACACAACCCCTCTCTTTTTTTTTTCTCTGTAAGGATCTTTTTAATGTGTTTCAGTTCTGTGAATGTTTGCCTGATCTAAACCATTCCAGTTGGAAGCATTTGGCTTCTTGTACAAATGTTGTCCAAATACTGATGCAAATGTCATAGGGAGATATACGCGAACTACAAAAATAGTAAAGATTCTGTGGTATTTTTCTGAGATGTGCAGTGAATTATGTTGATATTTTGAATAATCTTCTTCTCTCAACTCATTGAAAACAGACTACTAGTAGCTAGTCACCATTTCACCATATGAGGTTTAACTGAAAACAAAATGGTGGTTGTGAGAATGTAAGAACAGTTATTGCTCTCTAACTTGATGTGCATATGAGACTTTTAATATCATAAAGTTCTATAAGAGTTAAATATTTTATTTCAAAAGAATATTTGGGTGCACTTTTGTGGTGATCTGTGTTTAAGAGAGTTTTTGGATTATGAAGGGGATTATTCTGGAGAAGCCACTTGCATGAATAGCAAATTCAAATATTTTGGTAAACTGAAATTGAGGAATTGGAAGTGCTCGAAATAAGCAGCATTTGAAAAGAGTAAAGACAAGTTTAGCATTCACGTGTAGACCTTCACTTCAACATCTGAAATGCTAACCTGTCTTTTGACATTTCAGAAGTTGATGTGTTTTCAGCTATTTCTGTGTTTTAATTTCCAGCATTTGATTTCTTTTTTGTTACAAAACTGTTAAGGAAAGATTATGGGGCAAAATTTTCACAGGGCTGCTCAGTACTCAATGTTTGAGGAGGCCCTGCAGAAATAGAGCAACTGCTCCAAAACATGCTGATGACCAGGTGGTGCTTCAAAACTTGAAAGTTAAATACTGAATAAATTAATAAATAGTAAGATTATTGAGGCAGGTGGTATAAGTGGACTCATCTGTTCTCCTGATGGTTGTGTAGTATGGTGCTGGTCCATGTGGACTACGAAAGGCCTAGGTTAAATTTGGGATTTATGGTAAATTTTAGTTGATTTGGATTGAAATATTGTGGGGATTTTCTGAGTTTTTAACTCACTTGGACAGAGTTAATTAGATGTTTCATTCCTAATTAAATTTGGGGGAGTGAAGAGTTAAATTTCTCTCTGCTAGCCAGTCTGAATTTGCACTGTTCCAGCAGCAGAAAAATTCAGGAGAAGGCCTTTATGATGGACTTATGGCTGTTCCGTGGTCTATTCTTCTTCTGTTATCTTGCTGTGACTGACGCTTTCCACGTGCTTAACCTCATTGACTGGCTGTGCTGCTATGTACCAGTCTTACTGCTGTTCTTCAGAACCATATGATCAAAGTGGTGGTTGACCCAAAATCCTTTCTAATAGACGGTGAGAAAAGAACTCTAGCTCTTTCTATTTTGGCCTCCATGATCAGCTTATGCATACTGTCAGCTGAGTTCTAAATGTTTCGAAACATGGGCATATTTTGCCCTCCTTTTAAATGGTTGGCCATTTTGAGAGTGGTGCATTGTGTTCATGCACTAATAACACCAGATCTTAATTGCAGATAACCTGTTTTCAGAGATGTACAGCATGGAAACAGACCCTTCGGTCAAACTTGTTTTGTGGACTTTTCTATCAGAAGCCCCACACGTTGGTAAATGGCTCTGAGCAAAAACAAAAAGGTTGATGGTCGTGGCAATGTCAGTGTGGTGGATGGAACACCCACCCTATCATGATGCCACCTCAAATAGAATCCAGGCCAAGGTACAGGACAATCAGAATTAGGTAGAATTCTCCCCACTTTTTTTTTAATTCATCTGTCTTTTCTCATCTCTTGGCTCACAGGAAGAATTGCTGCTTTGTTGAGGTTATGGAGTGCAGATGTTATTAACTGAATTGAAAAGAGCCTAACTGAGTTCACAGCCTGATTGGGGAGGGGTTGCTAAAAAGCCATTTTCTGCAAAGAGAAAGGATTGTCATGAGGTTTGGGTGGAGTTGATCTTTTCAGAATGGAAGTTTGTTGGATTGCTGGACCTATTAGTTCTTTCCTGTTCCTAAAAATTCCTCTGTTCTTACGTAATGGTGTGTATATTCACAGTGCAGAGCGGTTGCTGCCTATCTAAATTTAAACTGTAGGTCATTGCTTGCTTTGGGCTGGGTTTCAGCTCTGGCGCCAGGATGGCCCAAGTAATTAGAAACAAGCTACGTGAAAAAAGATTCAATGACTACATTCACGTAAAGCCTTTTATTCTTTCCACTCACTGTGTTGGTCACACACTCTGTTTTGGGGGAAGAAGCATAAAATGAATTGCTTGATTAAATGGAGCAGCTAGTGGGTCTCCCTTGAAATGAATACTGAGTTTTATTAAGGCGTTAATGATGGAATTCTGGGTGGATCCACTTTGGGATGCTGTCTATGGAGTGCACAATTCAAAAGATTATTTAAAGGCATGTCACCTGGAAGTTTTATTCAACAGGCTCTTATAACTATCTGAAAATAATTTCTTGTTCAGTCTGTTCTCATTTGTGTGTGTGTGTGGCTTTTGACATGTAATATTGTCACTTAAAATGCTTGAAGGCACTTATTTGTCAGTTATTGAATTTTACACCCAGCAAGGTGGTGGAATGGATAATAGCTAAGAATCTGTTGTTAAACAAATGGCAGGTTTAATTTGGATGTTGGAACGTGAAACGAGTGAAAGACTCTCTAAGTTGTGGATCACTGCAAATTGCTGGATGATTTATGCTGCTCTGTGGTCAGTCTCCAGAAAATACATTTGTTGCTCATCCCTAATTGTGAAAAGTGAGTGGCTTGTAAGGTCATCTCAGAGGGCAGTTAAGAGCCAACCACATTGCCATGGGTCTGGAGTCATATGAGTCATCTGGACACAGATGAGGATGGCGGATTTCCTGCCCGAAAAGGCATTAGTCAATGAAATTAGTTTTTCTAACAATTGATGGTGGTTTCATAGATGAGCTTTCGATTTTTGTTTGTTTACCATATATACTTGTGTAAGAGTCGAATTTTTTGGACTATTTTTTAAGGTTCAATTTATAGGGTCGACTATTACACAGGCACTAGTTCTGAGGAGCTGAAGTTCATGTTGCAGTTTGAAATACTGTATTATTGGTAGAAGTCTATTTGATTGCTCAACTAATCCTGGGTAAAGATGAAAAATGCAATTAAGGTAAAGATAATTACCAAATAAAAGCAAGAGAAATAATAATGAATAACTGGTAGCAAAGTTTATTTATACTGGCACAAAAATTTAACGTGTGAAAGATTCATTGAAATCCTGCAAAATCTCACTGTTCAACATTATCGTGACCTGGTATAATGGTACACTTAAAATGAAACTTTCAAGACGCTTACACATTCAGAACTCGACTTTCCTGCCAAATTCTTCCAAATCCCCTCCCATTTACTTTTGTATGTAATGAACCTTGGCAACATGAACAAATTTGTCAAAGAATTAAAGATATATGTAGCTAATATTTAGGGTGTAGGTTTGCTCAGAGTTGTAGGTTTGGTATCCAGACGTTTCATTACCTGGCTAGGTAACATCAGTGGCGACCTCCATGTGAAGCGAAGCTGTTGTCTCCTGCTTTCTATTTAATCTTTCTCCTGGATGGGGTTCCTGGGGTTTGTGGTGATGTCATTTCCTGTTTGTTTTTTGAGGGTCTAATATACATCACTTTTATTCAGATATAATGGCAAATTAAAATGATTAACTTTTGAACGATATTAACTTCTGGATGTATGATGAACAAAGTGCGATAAGTACTGGTAGACTTTGTACCAATCTGAATGAATGAATGAATGAATGAATGAATGAATGAATCAAAACATGCTGTAGTAAACCAAGTTGGCTAAGTAGAGGAAAGAATAAATAGAGATACAATATTGTAAACAAAGACCGATGAGTAGAGTTAATGGTATGAATGAATCTGTTGTTTAAGTGGGTTAATGGGAATGTGTAGTTTCCTTTATGAGAGGTTTATAATGTGATATAGTAGGATCGGCATTTACATGAGATCTATGGAAAATACAAGATTTTTTTCACCAAAAATAAAGAGTCAACATTTACATTTTTTTACACCATTTGACTTTTATGTCAGTATATATGGTAACTGAATGTAAATACTAGTGGCTGCCATAGTGGTTTGAACTCCAGTCCCCATCTCCTGATCACTATCCCAGTGACATTGCTATTAATCACCATTGCCCCTTCAACCTTTCTTGCTAAATTTAAGCAAGATTAATTGGCAATTAATGTTCAAGAGGGTTGGAGCTGGTACTTTGTAGAGCAGATATCTTTTCAAATAGGTTTTGTACTCCTGATAAAGGAGACAATTTAAACCGACTGAATTTAGAGATTTTAAAAATGTGTTCTTTTTATATTACTGATTTTTCTTTTCATTTTTCTCTCTATAATTGATTCTAAGACACCTTTTTTTTCTCTGACAAGCCTGTATTTTATTCAATCCTCAACTTTCAATGGTTAAACAAGACTATTGGCCCTGAGATTTGCCAAAATCCCAGATATCCAATTGTTGCACAGCCAGCAACTTACAAGAAGTGAAATGTTAGCAATGAAGAGTGAAGGAAAATGATTAACTGAGCATGTAGTAAGAAACAGTTTTTTTACCTACTCTGGGAAAATATGGGACATTGTTTATTCTTGTGTCTCAATGTTGGTAGAAAAGAGTTAGGTTATGCTGGCAAAGATTCATTTTTTGATACTCAGTACTTTCAGAGCAGTAATTTTTGTAGGGTAGATAGAGTAAAGTTCTCTCTATATTACTCCTGAGATGCTAGAATGTCCCAATTGCACCAAATTAGCTTTTTCATTTTTTTTTGTTCTCATGGTTACTCATAATATTGGAAATTTACTATCAGTCAGTGTCCCATTTATGATCAGTTTTATGTTGTGGACTCGTATTGGAAGTTATGTTGAGATTATTTTGAGAGAATCTCTGACAGCTAGCAAATGATAAGAGTAAAATGACTGGCTAACTAATTTACTTAACTACCAGAACGCTGCTTGAAATGAGACTTGAGTATAGTTGAGAGATTAATGTTTGCATGTAGTCTTAGTTAGGATGGATTGAAACTGCATGTATTCTTAAATTTAAGACACAATTTAAGTGAGTGGAAGTCAATGCCCAGTTTTAAATTTTTTTTCCCAGTGGAGCAATGTTAATTGACCAAATACGTTGACGATTTTCACCTAAAAGCATGCCTTGCTTTTCAGTTGTCCCTGATGTAGTTAGGTGTTGAATACCTGAGCTGAGTTTGCACCCCAGTTCATATCCCCTAACTCAGCACCATCTTTACAAAGTCGGAGATGTATAGCACAGAAACAGACCTTTTGGTCCAACTCATCCATGCCAACCAAATATCCCAACCCAATATAATTCCACCTGCCAGCACCTAGCCAATATCCCTCCAAATCCTTCCTATTCATGTACCCATCCAGATGCCTTTTAAATGTTGCAATTGTAATAACCTCCACTTCTTCTGGCAGCTCATTCCATATACCTGCCACCCTCTGCGTGAAAAAGTTGCCCTTTAGATCTCTTTTATATTTTGCCCCTCTCATTCTAAACCTATGCTTTCTAGTTCTGGACTACCCACCCCAAGGAAATGATTTGGTCTATTTATCCTATCCATTCCCCTCATAATTTTATAAACATCTATAAGGTCACCCATCAGCCTCTGATGCCGCAAGGAAATCAGCCCAAGCCTGTTCAGCCTCTTCCTATAGCTCAAATCCTTCAAACCTGGCAACATCCTTGTCAATCTTTTCTGGACCCTTTCAGGTTTCACATCATCCTTCTGATAGGAGACCAGGATTGCACACAGTATTCCAAAAGTGGACTAACCAACGTCCTGTACAGCCACAATGTGACCTCCCAACTCCTGCACTCAGTACTCTGTCCAATAAAGGAAAGCATACCAAACGCCCACCTTCATTATCCTATCTACCTGCGACTCTACTTTCAAGGAGCTATGAGCCTGCACTGCAAGGTCTCTTTGTTCAGCAACACTCCCTAGGACCTTACCATGACGTGTACAAGCCCTACTAAGATGTGCTTTCCCAAAACGCAGCACCTCGCATTTATCTGAATTAAACTCCATTCTGCCACTTTTCAGCCCATTGGCCCATCTGATCAAGATCCTGTTGTAATCTGAGGTAACCTGTTTTTGCTGTCCACTACACCTCCAATTTTGGTGTCATCTGCAAATTTACTAACTGTACCTCCTATGCTCCCATCCATATCACTTATATATTTGACAAAAAGTAGTTGACCCAGCACCGATCCTTGTGGCACTCCACTGGTCACAGGCCTCCAGCCTGAAAGACAACCCTCCACCATCACCCTCTGTCTTCTACCTTTGAGCCAGTTCTGTATCCAAATGGCTAGTTCTCCCCGTATTCCATGAGCTCTAACCTTGCTAATCAGTCTCCCATGGGGAACCTTGTCGAACGCCTTACTGAAGTCCATGTACGTCATGTCTACTGCTGTGCATCGTCAATCCTCTGTTACTTCTTTTAAAAACTCAATCAAGTTTGTGAGACATGATTTCCCACGCACAAAGCCATGTTGACTATCCCTAATCAGTCTTTACCTTTCCAAATACATGTACATCCTGTCCCTCCAGGATTCCCTCCAACAACTTGCCCACCACTGACATCAGGTTCACCGGTCTATAAATACCACCTTTCTTAAATAGTGGCACCACGTTAGCCAACCTGCAGTCTTCAGGCACCTCACCTGTGTGTATTGATACAAATATCTCGGCAAGGGGCCCAGCAATCACTTCTCTAGCTTCCCACAGAGTTCTAGGGCACACCTGATCAGGTCCTGGGGATTTATCCACTTTTATGCATTTCTAGACATCCAGCACTTCCTCCTCTGTAATATGGACATTTTTCAAGATGTCACCATGTATTTCCATTCATTCTATATCTTCCATGTCCTTTTCCACAGTAAATACTGATGCAAAGTACTTGTTTAGTATCTTCCTCCATCTAATGTGGCTCCACACATATGCTGCCTTGCTGATCTTTGAGGGGCCCTATTCCCTCCCTAGGTACGCTTTTGTCCTTAATGTATTTGTAAAAGCCCTTTGGATTCTCCTTAACCTCATTTGTCAAAGCTATCTCATGTCCCTTTTTTGTTGCCCTCCTGATTTCTTAGTATACTCTCCTTTTGTACTTTTCTAATGATTTACTCAATCTATTCTGTCCATATCTTACATATGCTTCCTTCTTTTTCTTAACCAAACCCTCAATTTCTTCAGTCATTCAACATTCCCTATACCTATCAGCCTTTCCTTTCACCCTGACGGGAATATACTTTCTCTGGATTCTTATCTCAGCTTCCCATTTTCCAGCTGTCCCTTTCCCTGCTGCTATCTGCTCCCAATCAGCTATTGAAAGTTCTTGTCTAATACTGTCAAAATTATTTTCGATCTGGTCTATCCTTTCCATCACATTCCACTATTGTACAGCTATTTTTTGTCATATACCACATTGGTCATGGTGCGAGCACATAGGAAATTAATGAAGGTGAATTTGATGATAAGAGACTTTAGTTATGAGAAACTGGTATTGTTTAAACCAGAATAAATATGGATAAAATATAATGAACTAAGAGCAGTGCAGCACAGGAACAGCCCTTTTAGGCCACCATGCCTGTGCTGACACATGACATTTTCTAAACTTCAGAACATTTTTCCTCTACATAATTCATATTCATATGTCCTACTTATTGCCCTTAAATGTATTGCACTTGAGGCTGTTTTGATCATCTCTGGCAGTGTGTTCTAACCACGTATCACCCTTTTATGTTTTAAAAACAGGACTTGCATCTCCTATCTCTTAGTTTTTGTAAACCTCTTTTCAGGTCACCCCTCAGCCTCTGACGTTCAAGCGAAAACGAACCAAGTTTTGCCCAATGTCTCATCATAGCTAATACCTCCAAACCAGGCAACATCCTGGTAAGCTATTTCTGGATATGTCCCTCCTACATTAATCTTCCGAAATGCGTTGCCTCACATTTGTCCAGGTTAAATTCCATCTCCCACTTCTCCAGCCTATTTAGTTCCTCCTGTCTGTTCTGGCAATCCTCCTCACTATCCACATGTCCCCCTTTTTCTGTGTTGGAGCACCTCTATTCTCTGATCACAAAATCACTCTTTTACTGCTACTATCTTCCATGACCAAGCCAGTTCGTCTTAGTAACTCACCAAAGATCCCAGGTGATTTCCCCATCTGTATTAGCATACAGTGAGGGACCTTGTCAAAGGCTTTTGCTAAACTCCATCAAGACAACATTCACTGTAGACCCCTCATTGACCATCTTTGTCACTTTCCCAAAAAAACTCAATCAAGTTGAGAGATACAACCTCGGCCACACGGCCATGCTGCCTATCATTAATCAGTCCATATTTTTTTGAATGTTCAAACTTCAAGGATTTAGATACATTAATTAAACTGTTTCCACTGGATCTTGAATGGATAACTAATTTAAGATTTCCTTTTAAAAGAACAAAGGGAGAAACTACAATTTTTGTATGCCACATTGTGTTGTCAGTTAGGGAAAACAAAACTCGGTAAAGATAGAGGAGTGGATGCTGAATGAGCACGATTTTTTCAGTCCGTGCAAGTGTGATGGAATAGGCATCATTCTGTTAAAACAATCTTTATTTTATGCTTAAAGACAACAAGAAAGGATGTTACAGCGAATTGTCCCTCAAAGACTATTCATAAAGTGAACCTCCATTTCAATTATTTTAAAACTTCAGATTACCCAGACCCCTACTTGCAAAAATCCAGAACTTCTCATATGATGTCAGAAGTCTCACGATGCTAGGTTATCGCCCATCAGGTTTATTTGAAATCACAAGCTTTCAGAGCACAGCCCCTTCCTCAGGTGAAAGGAAAGAGAAGACACTGAATTTATAGGCAGACCTTCAAAGTTTGTGAGAAGATTTGTAGCTCGGGTGCTCGTTGTTGTGGTTCTGTTCGCCGAGCTGGGAATTTGTGTTGCTGACGTTTCGTCGCCTGTCTAGGTGACATCCTCAGTGCTTGGGAGCCTCCTGTGAAGTGCTTCTGTGATCTTTTTCCTCTGGCATTTGTAGTGGTTTGAATCTGTCGCTTCCAGTTGTCAGTTCCAGCTGTCCATTGCAGTGGCCGGTATATTAGGTCCGGATCGATGTGCTTATTGATTGAATCTGTGGATGAGTACCATGCCTCTAGGAATTCCCTGGCTGTCCTCTGTTTGGCTTTTACTATAATAGTAGTGCTGTCCCAGTCGAATTCATGTTGCTTGTCATCTGCGTGTGTGGCTATTAAGGATAGCTGGTCGTGTCGTTTCGTGGCTAGTTGGTGTTCATGGATGCGGATCGTTAGCTGTCTTCCTGTTTGTCCTATGTAGTGTTTTGTGCAGTCCTTGCATGGGATTATGTACACTACATTGGTTTTGCTCATACTGGGTATCGGGTCCTTCATTCTGGTGAGTTGTAGCCTGAGAGTGGCTGTTGGTTTGTGTGCTGTTATGAGTCCTAGTGGTCGTAGTAGTCTGGCTGTCAGTTCGGGAATGCTCTTGATGTACGGTACCATACATCAAGAGCATTTCCGAACTGAGATGATTTTGACCAGCTGTGGTAAGTCTGATCTGAGAGAACTGCCGAACTGTTCTTTAAGAGGTTTATACCCGATGAGGGAATCGGCAAACAGAACTCTGGCAAAATCCTTCTCTCAGTGGGTTTAACACCCACCCGTGGATTCTTCATGGGGGACTGGGGATGGGGTAGACAGGTCAGTTTAAAAAAAAGGATATCAAACGAGTGCAATTTGTGCAGCTAAGCTGTGACTAGTGAAGAGTGAATCCTGAGTGTCAGGGGGAGCAACAGATCTACAGCTTTAAGTCTTCCTTCTCACCCCTGCGCTCAGATATGACCCTGACCGCCTCGAGATGCATTCTCCTGGCTGATGATCAGAATTGAAAATCATGGCCATATTGTCTTTTTGGCTACACTAGACAGTGAGGCCAGTTATAGATCCCAAAATCCCTGACCCAGATCAGCTAGCTCAGTGCAGACATGGTGCCAGTCATCATTTGGGTACTGAGCTTTCTGCTGAATAACTGTCTTTTCGCTCAGCCACCAAACAAGCAGCATTTCATCTTCTTCATAAATTATGATGCTTGTTTGTTTTAAAGGACATTTGACCAGTAAAGAATTGCAGTAACAGAAACACATATTACTCTGGATGTGGCTGACTGGCACTGTATATTAAACACATCTTTAAACGCATCTGCTGACGATAAGACAGTGGTGGTTATAAATAGAAACTTGAGTCTCAGACAGTCAGACTGTGGTTTACAAAATGAATGTTGACAAGTTGTCATCTTCAGACGCTGAAATAAAAACAGCAAAGATTGGAAATTCAAAACAGATTTGTGTGATTACCCACATGTTAACCCATCCTCTTGTAATAAGTATTGATAAGAACTGGGCCAAAAGCAGAAATCTTGCAGATTCTGGAAATCTGAAAAAAAAACCCAGAAAAGTCTGGGAAGACCCAGTAGGCAGCATCTAGAGAGAGAGAGAGAGAGAGCGCCAATATTGTAGATTGTTGTCCTCTCAAAACCTATTTTATTGGCCCTCTTTATAAGGAGGGTGGGTGATAGTGAGGAAAAGTGTATCCTGGGTGTTGGCCTCTGATCTGGCTGGGTGGGGTATTTTAGTCCACTAGGCTTAAGTGAGTGGATAGAGGAGTATCTGGCTATCTTGCTGAAGTTATGGAGGCAGGATGCACGCAGGTCTTAAATGCCTTCAGTATCTGAGGTGTGATTAACAATTTGACATAGCATTTCTTTCAAGTTAGCAATCCCAATTGTACACAACCAGCAACAAATGGGAAATGAGTTTAGCTCATGCTCTGAGCTGGTCATTCATAGCATAAAGGAGAAATGGTCAAATATTATTACCCTTGCTATATTTAAAGTAGACACTGAGCAGTTGCAAGGATGAGGGTTGCTAAATTCAGGAGCATAGCGCATAAAATCAGCTAGGTGAAAATGAGGACTGCACATGCTGGAGATCAGAGTCAAGATTAGAGTGGTGCTGAAAAAGCACAGCAGGTCAGGTAGCATCTGAGGAGCAGGAGAATTGATGTTTCGGACAAAAGCCCTTCATCAGGAATGAGGCTGGGAGCCTCTGGGGTGGAGATTTTTCTGCTCCTTGTATGCTGTCTGACCTGCTGTGCTTTTCCAGCACCACTCTAATCTTGACATAAAATCAGCTGTCTGGGGAGGATGTATTATCCTTTTTTGTGAATGATAATTCAGTCAGTTTGTGTGAATGAGTTGTGATGTGCTCAAGTGGCAGCACAATAGAGATTGTCCCAGTTTTTGATATATCCTGCTTGCTGCACAGGGACAGGCTGCTCCCTGAAATTTCAAGTCAGGATGAATGGCAAATAAATTTACAATGAATTAGTGGTTTCAAGCTTCACGCTTAGTTCCTCCATCTCTGGAATTCTCTTCTAAGGCAGATTATCCTATGTGCACAGGATTTTTGTGGGGTCATATGCAAGATGTGGTTGCAATGCAATATATGATTACAGAAATGGATGTAGACTAAGTTGAAGCTGTCTACCCATTCAGTGGATCTGTGCTGCTGAGATTGAAGAATGTTACTTGGAAGCAAGTATTCAGTAATGTGTATTTGTGCGTATACTGGAGTTTTACTTCAGGATTGTTTTGGGATTTCGGAGTATTTATGCAGAACTTTTTCTCCATGTGGATCAGGTAAACTTCATAATGGATTGCACATAATGTGTAGTAAGAATGGGACTGATGAGCTAGATGTTCTTTTAGCACTAAGCTTCCTTATGTTTTGCATGTTTATTGAATTAAATCTGCTGGGCTGCACCTTTTTTAAGTGTTGGGTAATTTAGCTTGCTTGTTTTGCCCAAAATACGATTTTCCCACATTCTTCTGTGTCCACAGTAGTTTCCAGATCTAGGATTGATGGGCACTGATCCTTGTTACAGTGTTCAGTGGCTGCAACATTCTATTACTGTACAAAACGTCCTATCTCAGTTTCTTTTCATAGCCTAAGCCTCCCTTTCACAAATCATATCAATTCTACAACACCCCCCCATTTTGGAGGTGTACAAGACCGAGAGGTTGCAGACTCCTTCCACCTGCCCTGGGATATGTTTGCATGAGCTGATATTCCTGGCATTAGCGAAAGCAAGCTAACGCACCCTTGATACTATTAAATTATAAACTGATTTACTAGAGGCCTTTTTCATCTTTTACATGGATGTTGGACTATCTCTGTCCATGAACATTGCCTTGATTTCTGTCAGTTCCATTGCTGGGTGAATGTGGAGAGAAAACTAAAACCAGTGAAAAGCTGGAAAAAATGATAAAACATAGATAAGATCAAGGAAAGAATATCTCTGATGCATTTTCTTTGTTATTTGAGCCCTTGGTTATATGTCATATAATGGAAAATGTAATGATTGATACTCATCTGTTATTGGCAGTTCAGTGGCGTATGTACCTTGCATATGGACCACTGCTATTTGTACGCCAACAATAACTTTATTTTCAAATAAATAAAATGAGAATGATCACTGGATTCATTCTGCCTGCTTCAGATGGGAAAACCTTTCATACTGTAATTGTGTGTTGGGAAAGGTGCTAGAAAAGGTAATCTGAAGAATTTTGGAGTGGGAACCTGATGATAGTGAGGATTTGCAAGCTTATTGTAATACTAAAGCCAAAACCTGTTCCTGCTGTGTGACTTGTTGGAATTCTGCAATATGAAAGTATACTAACCAGCATTGTGGTGTCCTCAGCTGCCTTCAACCATCCTTTGATAAAGACTTTGCATCCTTTTATAATCTTATAAAAACATGTGTGGCTTCCTTTCCCACGACATCGGTTTCTTGAATGTGAGACTTGAAGTGGGGGAGGCAGGAAGCTAGCTCCTACTTCTGTTGCTGTAACATTACAAAAAATTTAAAATATAGGTGGCCATTGTTTGTTCATAACTAGTTTAATTTGAGTCTGTTCCTGCTCAAGTGTACTGATGGAGTTCATTGTTTTGATGCTTTGTTTTCTCCCCATGGTTCTTAAAGGCCATTCTTGTAGCAACTCCCCACATTGTTTGAGAGCCTGTAGAATGAAGATTAGATTTTCCAGTCTGTGTTACTAACGTCAATTTTAAACTATCGCTGACTTGAGTTTCAGTGCAATGTTGAGATTTACGACAGGCAGATAGCTAAGACTGATTATATACTCCTTGAACTTCTTTTCTCACAATTCAGCATTAAATAATGAGGAGGCTTAGTTGTCCTTCTCCCCATCTTACCCAAAGATCTCTCCCATTCCCTTTAGCTGACACCTAGAGGATAGTAATTTGACCACAAACTAGGAGTTGAATTTTTGACTTCCCTGGCTTGTAAAGCTCAAACTCTTTTTAACATAGCTAGTAATTAAGTTGTTTCCTGGGATTGGTTGAGTTCAGACTGTTGTAAAATTCCACTCTAACTTTCATTAGAGCCTTTCCATTGGTAATGATCAAGCACTATTCTCAGTGAAGTTACCAGTATCAACTAGTAAATGGTGTATGCCAAAACTGCCCCACTGTCCATCAGTTTTAGAGTGGCTGCTTGGCAACAGCAGGGCAGTTTGACATTGATTCATTTTGCCAAGGTACAGGGAATAAAAGATGAATCTAGGTGGTCACAGTCAGTACCAGTGAGATATTGCCTGAAGGATAGGAGACAGGCACAGAAACCCAATATTCTCACTGTTGCATACAACTACTTCCCTCACTTGCTCTTACCACCTCAATTACCCCCACACCACTAGCTCTGCAATGGTCTGCACATTGCTACTCACTCACTGGGGGTACCTCTCTTGATGCATTATGCTAGCAGTGACATCAGATGCCCACATTCATCTTATTCAATCCTGCCTTTCTCTCAATCCAGGAGAAAACACCATACTAAATGGCAGAACAAGCTAAGGGAGATGCCCAACATTTGGCTCCTCAATCTCCATGAGGAGAGGATTCTAACCCTGAGCATCCCAAGTGGTCAACCAAGTGTTAGAGCTCTTGGACTGATGTTAGATGCAGCCCTTGACCATGTTGACACACTGACTGAAGGTTGTCTCCCTTGATTGAGGACTACTTGCCTTAGACTTGAGAAGTGGCCATTTGTTTGAGGAACATGCAGTGTTTGCCATCAGTATTCCCAATAATTCTGGTTTCATCTGCATTAGACCTTTTGAGATCTGTGCGTGGCAGTGATTTCAGGAACTGGAAATCAATGCTGTGAATGGTGTCAGCACACTGATTGCTGTGCAGCTTTGAGGGAGTGTTGCTTGCTATTATGCTGCTGGCACGTGGTGCAAGTGTGAGATTGACTAGCATTGTATAGTACAGCAAAGAGTCAATCTCCTTGACTAATGATTGCTGACAACCCTGACCAGCTGCTTGGGTTTGTGCTTGCATTGAAAAACAAGTAAAAATTTAAAGTACTGTCAGCATACTATCTGTGGCTGAGGGAACAAAGTGCTAAAAAGCAAGGCAAAGAAGAGATGCCATCAGCATCCAAGTAAGGGCTAAGTACGTTAGTGTGAAGAATGCAAGCAAGCCGCCTTAAAATATAACCTGGTCCAATCTATAAGTAGGATTCCTGTTCCTGCATGCAGTAGCATTCCTGTGATAGTTGCTGGTGTGCCCTAAAGTGTAGTGTTTGTTGTGCAAATGTACAGTGGAAGTGGATTGGCAGTCTTTGATGGTGTGGATATACTGGTGCATGTCCGATGTTATCAAAGATGTGATGTGCGTGTGGTTGCTGCCTATGGAGCAGACTTGAAGGAACTTGTGCTGGGCATCCAAGACGGACATCCAGAGGAAGAAGCAATGAGCTGGATTTGCCAGGCATCTACTCCATCTTTCATGCTTGGGAATTCTTATCACCAAACTAAACCAGCAGCCAAGTTGGGAACTTACATTTACACATTAGGGATCTGAGATTAGCTAGTGGTGAGGGTGATCATGATTGATAATCCTGTTAGCAGGCCTTGCTGTTTGCTAGCCAGAACCTCGTCTTGATGCCCAAACTTCATTTGGGAGCAATAAGTTGCATTTGCTATGTCCAGGAAGGCTTCACTCACTCACTCATGCAATTCATCCACACTTCTCCCCATGGCCCACGTTCTTCAGGATCTGGGATCTTTTGGTGTCAAGTGACGTCCCGCTATGTATAACATCTGCATCTCAGTCTGTAAAAGTTCACCTCCATTTGCAACCTTTCAGCATTACACACTTGTTGAATTCTCAGCAGTCTGTCATGCTTTTATTTTAATGCTGATAGCTTAACCAGTGGTTTCCCCCAGATAAGGGAATCTTTATCTAGCTCCCTGGTACCAAAGGATACTTGTGCATGCAAGCTTTCTTCTATTAGTATCCTTATCAAATACACAGTAGCTTTGGGTGCCTAGATCATTCTGGAGAGGCTCTCTAATCCAATCCAGACAGTTTTATTGATAGTTGTGTATTTCATGAAGCATAGTTGTGCCCTCAGATAAGCTAGATTGTGGGAAACCCACAGGTAGGAAGGTGTCTCAGTTGTGCTGCACCAAACACGCAGCAACAGCAGCATGAAAGGTTATTTGTTACAGATTACAGGACATGCCAAATAATTAATATGACTTTATACGCTAACTAAATTGTTCATAGTCTGTACAGGTGAATTTTGTGGATGGGTCCTTAAGGAATAAATTGAATTGGAGCTCATATATACTTTTTTAAACAAAAAGGCTTTGATAAATTAAGTGGTGTACACAAATCAGGTATGGACATTCACACTGCTGAGTTGGTCATCCACCCTCTCTCTTTATGCTCATTAAACTCTAAAGTGATGGATGTCTTTCCCAGGACATGTCTACATATTGTGCATACTATTAGTCACAAGAAAGCAGCACATTCGCTTCAGACCATAAGGCCATTTGGCCCATCAAGTCTGCTCTGCCATTCAATGTGATCATGACTGATTTGATCCTCAACTCTATATTCCTGCCTTTTCTCTAGACCTCAATTCCCTTACGAATTAAAAACCAATCTCTCAGCCTTGAATGTCCTTAATGAGCCAGTCTTTACATGCCTCTGCCGTAACTAATTCCACAGTTTCATTACCCTTTGAGAAAAGAAATTCCTCCTCCTCTTTCTCTTCAATGCTCAACCCCTTACTCTGAGATTATGCCCTTTGGTCTTTGACTCTCCTACATGAAGATACAATTTTTTTTAAATTGAATCTGTCAAGTTCCCTGAGGATCTTGTACACTTCAATAAAGTCACCACTCATTCATCTACATTCCAATGAATAGAAGTCCATTCTACTCAACTGCTGCTCATGAGACAGTTCCTTAATGACCAGAATCAACCACGTGAACCTTTTCTGGACTGTCTCTAATCCAGTATACCTTTTCTTAAATAAGGGGATCAAGCCTGTTCACACCATTCTAGGTATGGTCAGACTAATGCCTTGGATAGTTTTAGCAAGATTTGCTGCTGTATATGTCGAGATCCCATCATTAGGGAGTTCTGCGGAATTGTAATCTTTACGTCATTAATTGACTGTACGTTGCACTTTGGGGAATGAAATTGGATGAATGACTGCATTCTTGGTTGACTTGAGGTAACCGGTTTGTTTTCCATGTAGGACTTTGGAAAAAACTATGAATCCTCTTTCCATGGAATCCTTGCCAAGAGAAACCTGGCTTTCCTTGAATAAAATGCCACCTGGCTGATGCCATTTATTGAAATCGATTGCATCCGCAGTGGCATGAGTGCTCAGCTATTGAGAAAATCAACTATTCTAAGCTCAACACCACAAATCCAGTCATGTATCTTAACAGAAAAATATCCTGGCTCAAAAATATATCGGGATGACTTACTCACTCCTCCATTTGTGATGACTTCTGACCTCACTCCATATTTCAGTGGAGTTGAAAATACTGCAAATAACATTGACCTGGAGTTTGGGTTTGAGGCACAACTAATTTAAACAGAAAGTTAGATGAATTAGAAAAGAAGTGATCCTGATATTGGTAAATTGTGCAAGCTGGAATTGTAAGAAAGCAGTGCTATTTATTTTGTTACTTTATTTTTTTATTTAAGTAGATCAATATGCACCTCAAGATCAAACTACCAGGATTTGTCCTTAAAAGTGCTCAAGGCATCATTTAGTGTCACATGGGGGCTTTCACTTAGAACTAGCATCAATCCCCAAAGGGTCAATTGTCTTTTTTCAGGCTTTTGGTGATGTTGCATTTGGCCAATATGTTCCAGTTCAGATACCCTATTTGCTACACCGATATTCGAATCAAACTAGGCTTGTGATACTCCACTTAAGGGCTTCTATTAGAATATTATTTAGAATTTTAGCAAGAAAACATTGATCTTTCTTGATTCATCTTGTATTCGGCAGCTGTGCATAAAAATTGAAATCGTTTTCATACTTCCCCTCCCCAACACTAACAAATCTGGACATGTTATGGAGATGCCGGTATTGGACTGGGGTGTACAAAGTTTAAAAAAAAATCTCTCAACATCAGGTTATAGTCCAACAGGTTTAATTGGAAGCACTAGCTTTTGGCACAATCACCTGATGAAGGAGCAGCGCTCTGAAAGCTAGTGCTTCCAATTAAACCTGTTGGACTATAACCTGGTGTTGTGATTTTTAAATCTGGACATGACACTTCCTTTATAATATATTTAAATGAATAAAAGCCAGAACAAATGTCTGTTTTTCAAGCTGCATGTTTTATCACCTTTGAATTCTGTCAACACAGGTTAACACTGCTTTATTGTCTCATTTCCTCTTGAGCCTTCATTGTGTTATAATCTCGTTGCTCAATTTTCACTGTGACTGACCTCTCCCAGTTTGTTATTGCACTCTAATCTAGGTGGTAGGCTTCATTTCATTACAGCCTTGTTTCTGGCACAGTTTGATATGCTGTAGCCCCGTCTTCTTGACCCACTCCCTTCCCTAGCTTGGAGCTGTTACAATGTTGTTTGAACACACTCTCTCTTTCCCATCTCCTCAAAACGATTACAGATTTATGTTGAGAACTTCTCCATTATTTGCACTTTACTATGCTCCTAACCTCCCACCCCCCCCCCCCCCCCCACCCCACCTCCACCAACTCCCCCTCCCCAGTTTACACTGTGTTGTCATTCTGGCTCCTTAGACTTCACTGTAACCGAGCGACCTTACTCCTTAATATACTTTTGACGACTTTTTTGTTCCTGATCTCCAGCATTGGGTTGCATCTCGAGGCAGGTCTGCCCATTCAGTTGATAACTGAAACCTGCTTCTGAATTTGAATAAACAGGAAACTCACTGAGATTGTGAATTCTAGACAGAGGCTGAACTCAGGAAGTTAAAAATAAAGGTTTATTTGGAAGCTCTAGCTTTCGGAAATTCTGTGTCTTACAATCTTATTCTCCACAACCATCTGATGGAGGAGCAGCGCTCCGAAAGCTAGTCCTTCAAAATAAATGTGTTGGACTATAACCTCGTGTTGTGATTTTTAAATTTGTACACCCGGTCCAACACTGGTTCCTCCAAATCGAAGTCAGGAAGGTTTCTGGTTTTCCTACAAGGCAGACAAAGGACTGTTTTGTACAGCAGCTTGCATAGTATTTCCATAATAAAAATTGCTGGAAGCACTCAGTATGTTTGGTATCTGGAGATACAGTAAAGACTTTTGCTTCCTATTGGTAGGTTTTAAGGTTTGAAAATCAGCTTCCATCTCACTTGTACCAGCAGTGGAGGTAGTTATTGGTGACTGACCCAACACTGGGATAATTGAGGCACTTAAGTGGGTAATTAATGGGGCCAGTAAAGGGCCTCATTCTATGCAGTCAGGATTTCATCAGTCGTAGGAGAGACTCATTTCTCACTGTTAGCCCTGCAGCTTTTCCTGTAGGTACTAGGGTCAGAATGGGTTGTTTCTTAATAAGTCTGCTTGACCTATTGGAGGGTCTCCCCCCTCCGAAGTGTTACTACCCCCCGCCCCTCCCCCCCCCACCCCCGTTTCCTTACCTTCCATAATACCGCAAATCCTGGCCCCTCCAGCCGCTGCCAGGACCTGGCTAGATTTCCTGAAAACCCGGCAAGTTGAGTGACATCATGGAGAATGAAACTGTAAAAGTTTAAGTTAATGACCTAAGTTTTCCATTTGCTTTCATGAAGCTGGTAGCAGCTTTTCAGTATGAGTAGCTCAGAGACCTTTGCCAGTGTATGCAAGTATACCTTTATTCATCAATCTTCAATGGGATGAAACTTTGGCTAATGTTTGGGGATATACTCTACAGTTCAGATCCTGTATGGAGTGTAGTAATTTTTATTTTGCAAAGGTTAATTATTATAAAGGTTGAACTATATTTATAATCCAAGGTCAGTCTGAACAGCTGAAGTGATTTTATCTCATGGATTAATTTGAGACATCAGTTTGGGGTGAGCCTGTTTATCCATAGCGCTGTCAGTGATAGATCAAATGTTCTTTGTCTCCAGAGAAAGTGTTCATTGGAAAAGCCCAAATCCATGTTGGAGAGATTCTTTTTCCAATGAGAATGTTGGATGTGCACTGAGCACAAACCCTGGAGACACAGATGTTCTCTGTTTTTTTTAAAGTGAGTCAAGAAGGATTTGAGCAGAACTCCTGTGGTGCAGTAGTCATGTCCCTACCTCTGAGCCAAGAGGCCCAGGTACAAATCACACCTCCTCTAGAGGTGTATAGTAATGTCCATGCACAGGTTGGTTCCTTTTTGATAAGGATTAATCAAAAAAAGCTTCAGTATTTGCTCAGTCTTGCTACCGATAATTGCTGTGACAAGTGATCATTGTGCCCACACAATGAGTGGGTATGTCATGTAGGTGGAGGAGGGCGGTTTGGGAGTTGGGGAAATGCAATATTTCAAAGAAATGAAAATACGAAGGGTGGATCAATAAATTTGCAGACGATACGAAGATTGGTGGAGTTGTGGATAGTGAGGAGAGCTGTTGTCGGCTTTAAAGGGACTTAGATATGATGCAGAACTGGACTGAGGAGTGGCAGATGGAGTTCAACCCTGTCAAGTGTGAGGTTGTCCATTTTGGAAGGACAAATAAGAATGCAGGATACAGGGTTAACGGTAGGGTTCTTAGTAAGGTGGAGGAGCAGAGGGATCTTGGGGTCTATGTTCATAGATCTTTGAAGGTTGCCACTCAGGTGGCTAGAGCTTGTAAGAAGGCCTATAGTGTATTAGCATTCATTAGCAGAGGGATTGAATTCAAGAGTCGTGAGGTGATCTTGCAGCTGTATAGGACCTTGGTAAGGCCACATTTGGAGTACTGTGTGCAGTTCTGGTCTCCTCATTTTAGGAAAGATGTGGAAGCTTTGGAGAGGGTGCAGAGGAGATTTACCAGGATGTTGCCTGGAATAGAGCATAGGTCGTATGAGGATAGGTTGAGTGTGCTCGGCCTTTTCTCATTGGAACGGCGAAGGAGGAGGGGTGATAGAGGTTTATAAGATGATCAGGGGAATAGATAAAGTAGACAGAGACTTTTTCCCCGGGTACAACAGTGTTACAAGGGGACATTAAATTTAAGGTGAAGGGTGGAAGGTATAGGGGGGATGTCAGGGGTAGATTCTTTACCCAGAGAGTGGTGAGGGCATGGAATGCGCTTCCTGTGGGAGTGGCAGAGTCATAATCATTGGTGACCTTTAAGCGGCAATTGGATAGGTACATGGATATGTGCTTAAGCTAGGACAAATGTTCTGCACAATATTGTGGGCCGAAGGGCCTGTTCTGTGCTGTATTGTTCTATGTTCTATGAAGGAGAAACTGAGCTACACAACAGAAATCTGTTTCATTCCTGCTCTGACCTAAACCAGGCTGGCATTTAGGCTGAAAAAGAAATCAATGAACAGTGGATGCTAGAATTCTGAAACAAACACCGAAATTGCTGGATAAACTTAGCAGGTCTAGCAGCATTCTGGAGAAGGGTCACTGGACTTGAATGGTTAACTGTTTTTTCTCCACAGATGCTGTCAGACCTGCTGAATCTTTCCAGCAATTTCTGATTTTTGTTCGTGGTATTTAGGCTTGATGGTTTGCTTCTGTGTTCCCGATCTTAGAGAAACTCAGTCCTACAGCATCACTGTTCAGTGAAGTTTTAAGAATATTCAGCTGACAATACCTTGGTAATATATATGTCAGTTTATTCATGCAAACCTATTTCAAGTGCAATTCTGGATGAGCAACAGATGCTGACCTTGCCAACAACACCCACGCTCGATCAAAGAAAAAATAGGAATGTCTGGTGTGTTGAAACTGCATCTCATATCAGTCAGCAGGTTCAGGAGGAGGAGGCAAAGCTGAAAAAAAATTTAAAATGCTCTAATGCATTGACCAGACCATTGCCTTCTGCCTGCATAGTATTGTCTAGATTCTGATATCCCCAACTGTACTGCACATGCAATGATTCTGAGTGTTATTTTAGTATCGCAGTTACCATTTTGCACGCTAATTTCACATTCTTTCAGTAATGTTCAATTTGTAGATATCAAGAGGACAATTTAATTTGTATATTCGCAATGTTAAAACATATAGTAACCTATAGAATTTTTGTCTCATTGAATGAAAGGTCGCTAAAGCTTTACTCTGGCTATCTGGTGCACACTTTGACCCTTCACAAACTTGGAGTAATGTAGAGGAAGTTTGATGCTGAACAGAAAGGATCCCATTCTCCAGAAACACAAATTTGCTCAATTTGAGCAAACAGTTTGTTTTCTACTGAGAAAGTTGAACCGCTGATGTCTATTTTGCAAGATACCACCAGTATTGAAAAAAGGAGAGAAAATGACATAAGAAATTAGCAATTAAGTGATACTAAGTTTTGATTTTAAAACAAATTCATTATTCAGCAAAAAATTTTGATAAAGGTAATTATTCAGGTTCAGAAAAGATGGCATTAGAGTAACAGAAAATAATGATCTAACAGTACAGTCAGGAAACTATTGAACTATCCAAAAAGATTGAGGGTGGGGTAGTGGCGTCTTTGGAATCATCTGTATTTTATCCTGATAAATCCCCTCCTTCACTCTAAAGACTTAAGAGGTAACCAGTCACTCTTTAGAGTGAACTGGGGATTTGACAGGATAGATATACAGAAGATGTTTCCCACTGGAGTCGAGTGAAGCAAACCACAAGCTGCTCATGTAAGGTAGTTGCAAAAAAAACCAAAAAGGAATTCCAGAGAAACTTCTGCACCAAAGTGTGTCAAGAATATGGAATATGCAACTATAAGGTATCAAATAACATGGATGCAATTACGGAGGTTATGGATGAACTCATGGAAAACAAATTGAAAGCTATGTTTATGGGTTAATGAGAGAGTGGGAGGAAGTTGATGTCTGTCTGGCATAATTGTAGGCATGGACCAAATTGGGCAAAATGTTTCTGGGCTATGTTTTAAGTCAAAAATATTTTTTTGTTTTGCTGTTTGTTCTCACATTGTGTAACTTGCAACTTCATGGCTCTGCAAGAGTTAATTGAATGAACTCTATTACAGAGCTGAAGGCTAAGGAAGTGTGTGATTGGCTGCGGGCAGCAGGATTTCCTCAGTATGCACAGCTCTATGAAGGTAGGTGTGGTGTTTGTGCCTTATTTATTTGTTTTAATTTGGTTTTTATAAAGAATGTAGGAGGAGAGGCCAGCCAATGGGGAAAAACTGAGAAATTTGTTTAGGTCTGCCATTATAACATGGGATGCACATTTGATTTTTGTTCCCCTTTTTTAAAATTACCTACAAACAGGATCTTTCCCCTTTGTTGTCTTTCTTTATTTTTCCCTATGAGGATTTTCCTTAAGCTAAACAGTGTTATTTATTTGAATGTTATTGTTCTCAACACCTTGGTAATTATGGATAAGGATGGTCACATAGCTTCAGTTAATCTGTCTAATTAAGACTTTCTAACATTTTTCCCCCTGACCACCATACATTGCTCATTTTAAAAATATTTCCAAGATTTTGCCTCCATCTGATGCATTCTTTCAAATGTTGATTTACACTGTTAAGAAGAATTTCCTAAAAATGGTCCTAAACTCACATTTTACTGGTTTGAAACTCTGTCCTTTTGTTCCCCTCCGTGGTTTAATTTGGAGTAATATTCTGGCTTCATTTTTTCTATGCTGATAAGAACCTTGGGCAATCTTTACGTGAACAGTTCTTTCTTCACTGGAAATACCCTGTTTTATCTAGTTCATATGTTGCAACAATTAAACAGGTATCCTGGGATTTTCCTGAGGGGCACTTCTGATCGATAACTTGAATTTTTGGATCCACAAGACCCGCAGAATTTTTTGCAAATGTGGCTTTTAGTTAATTTTCCACTGCTATTACAGCTGTTCATTGAGCATCCACTGCATTAGCTTTTGTATAGATATCAGTGGAAGTCTTGTTGTAAATCTGCATCATGTTGTAAAATTCCTGACCGTCTTTGTCACTTTCTGCAAAAAGTTGAAGATGTTTGTCAGGCAGAATCTCTATTCTGAATCCATATTACTTTTTAAATGAGATGTTTCTTGTACAGTTGATCATCCAGTTTAATCCAATTACTTACCGGCTTAAACTAAATAGGGGAATGGGGTTCAATTTCACGGAAAAGTAGGAATCAAAGTTAAAGGCAAAAGTAAGGTTGCAGGTTAGTGGTGGGGATGATTATTAACAGAAAATATAAGGAAGGGACAAAAATGTGAGGATATGATATTGCACCAAAACATCATCATCATGTAAGGGAATTTAATTATAGAACAACTTAAAGGTTTTGTACCTGAATACATGCGGCATTCAGAACAAAATTAATGAGTAAACAGTGAATGGAAACAAATGGGTATGATTTGGTGATAATTATGTAGTTTCAGGCAGAACAGGTTTGGGAATGAATATGGAAGGATTGTGTGTTTTGGAAGGATTTTGTGTTTCAGAAGGATAGACAAGAAAGAAAAGGTTGTGGAGTAGTTTTGTTAGTGAAGGGAAGTGCTACAATGAGAACTGATAGATACTGGAAATCAAGACGTAGAATCAGCTTAGTTAAAAATGAGAAATAACACTGGAAAGGAGACCTCTGTGGTAGTAATCGATAGGTTCCCAAACAGTTGAGTTGATTTGATTTGTTGTTGCATGCACTGAGATAGTGGGAAGTGTTGTTTGGTGCCAATACAGGCAAATTGTACCATACAAAGTGTATCAGGGTAGAGGAACAGTGCAGAATACAGTGTTATAGCCACAGAAAAGGTGCAGAGAGAGTGAGTGAGTGCGTGCTCAACATGAACCTTTTTGAGAGGTCAATTGAAAAGTCTGATATCAGCAGAGAAGGCACTGTTCTTGGATGTGTTGATAAGTGTAAAAAAAACTTTTATATCTTCTGCCTGATGGAAGAGAGTGTAACTGGGGTGGGAGGGGTCTTTGATTATGGTTGTTTTCTCAAGCAAGTGGAAAGTATAGATGGAGTTAATAGATGGAGTTAATAGATGAAAGGCTAGCTTGTGTGAAGGACTGGGCTGTGTTCACAGCTCTATAGCTTCTTGTGGTCTTGAGAAGAGCAGTTGCCATACCACACTCTGGTGCATCCAGATATGATGCAGTATAGAAATCATCCCATAAAAATTGGTAAAAGTCCTTATGCCACATTTCCTTAGCCTGCTGAGGAAGTAAAGACATTGCTGTGCTTTTTTTGACTGTCACGTTGACGTGGGTGGGTGAGGACAGATTGGTGATCATCATCACTGCATGTTGCTGTATCACACAGCGACGTAAACAGGCTTTACGAGGTATCACTTAACTTGTTTTCAGAACATTCTACCATCTCTTTAAATCCCTGGTCATTCTCATTTCAGTCCACTGTTTTAAAACACAGAAAAATTGAGAGACCCAGTCTGTATACAAATCTTAGTCCCACTGTTTTCTCTATCAAACTGGATGTAAAATTCAATCATATTACAATTGCTGTTGCCTAGAGGTGCCTTAATTCTGAGGCTGTTAATTAATTCGGTCAGGTTACGTAGTACTATAGCTTCAGGCTACAGCATGCATGTTGTCACAGTATCTCAGGAAGCCAGTCAGCTACTGAGAATCAGTTTGGGAATTTGCCAGTATTCTAGAGGGGAGATGATTCTCTACCTGTCTCCTTGTTAACCTGTGGGGCAGCTCTGTGGTTTGGACCTGACCTTCAGCAGAGGACTCCAAGGTAGACAGAGCAGAACTGATTCCGCTAGTGGTATGAGTCCAGAACAAAGGGGTGGAACTCTTCTTTTATTGCTCAGCTGTTTGGGCTGTTGTCAGTGAGCACTTTTCACAAATGGTTCTGCAACTTTCACTCTGCAAAGCTCTTTAAAGCTTAATGGGGATATGGGATAATAAGTCATCTGGTGGGGTGGCATGGTGGCTGAGTGGTTAGCACTGTTACCTCAGCATCAGGGAATTGGGTTCGATTCCAGCCTCTAGTGACTGTGTGGTGTTTGCACATTCTACCGGTGTCCGTGTGAGTTTCCGCCAGGTGCTCCAGTTTCCTCCCACAGTTCGAAGACATGCAGGTTAGGTGGATTGACCATGCTAAGTTGCCCATTGTGTCCAGGGATGTGCAGGTTAGGTAGATTAGCCATGGTAAATGTGGGGTGAAGAGCGATAGGGTAGGGGACTGTGTCTAAGTGACATACACTTCAGAGAGTTGGTGCAGAGTTAATGGGCTGAAAGGCCTCTTTCTACACTGTAGGGATTCTGTGATTCTGAGGTGAGAGAAATTACTTCTGTCAAAAGATCTCAAATCTGTAGACTTCGTTGTCTCAGCATGCGGTAGATGTGGCACATTGAATAAATTTTAAGGGGTGGTAGATTTTTAATTACTAATGAGTTGAAGAATTATAGGGACCAAATAGGAAAGTGGAGTTGCAGTAGAGTTGAGATCAGCCATGATTGTACTGAATGGCAGAGCACACTCCATGGGCTGAATTGCCGACTCCTAGTTCATGTTCTCAACATGGAAAGTTATGATCATTAATGGGTTTGGGTGCTTGACAAAACAAGAAGTTTGGTCTTTTGTTTTTGATCTGGAAACCATTTTGGCCATTTTCCAATTTACTGCTATCTTCCCAGTGTGCATCATGAGCCAAGCTTTACTTGTTGCTGTTGTAATCTAACTGACTCCTGGAGATTAAGCTCCTTACATTCAGCCACCCCAGCCCACAGTAACATTGGAAAACCTGTGTGCCTCACTCTTGCAGTCTGCATCCTCTGCAGCATGTGTGCATCTCCTTTTTAAGGTGTGCAGTATTCACTTGAGGTTTTAGAAACATCTGATTTCCTGCTATCACCTTCGCTTGTGTCTGAATCTCATCTCCGTACCAGTGTTATTTGAGCATTGGGACCATCTGAACAGATAAACGCACTCTGTAATATATTTACATTATTGGAATTTCTGAATTGTCAAAAGTGGCTGAGTTCACAAAAGATTAACTTGTACAACTACTTTCACTTTAAGTATTTGTTATCTCCTGCAATGGAATTTCCTGCTTTAGCCTAAGTCTGTACAGTACTTGAAATGTTTAATTAAGGCAAAATGTTTGTAGCAATAAAGGTTTGACTGCAACTTTTAAATGATCCTGGCGGATTGACAGAACAATTACTGGAAGTAAAGCATATTGGGAAAATTATTTTCAGCCAAATGTCCTTTCCATTCATCCGTTTTCACCTTCAGACTAACAGCTCAGGCCCCACTGTGAGCATACATTGACTGCTTCCTTCAGGAAAGCTGATTGCATCCCAAAAATATCCCAAATGTTTCAGCCTAGTTTTCGTGTGATACAGATTTCCTCTTTGAACTGGCTTGGAGTCACTGCTGGGCACACCAAATGTACTGAAGTCATTGATAGAGTATTGTTGAGATGTTGGCAGGTGGGAGAAGGTGGCTTATTGGCTGCCTCTCCAGGGAAGACCCAAACCACTCACTATCAGCCAGCAGAGGGGTTGCTAATGCACCTTCCTTTCGACATTGAGAGTCTTGACGTGAAAATCCTACCCAGTGATAGCAGCTGGCCCAGCAGAGGCTACTGTCTTTTCTGTTTAGCAGCAGCACAGAGATGGCCATGGCTGCTTCAGGACGTACGACTCCATCCTCCGAGGTCCAGGATTGCAGAGGACTTGAGGCAAAGTGTGAGCGATAGTTCTTGGGCTGGGGGACATAAGGAGAGTAATACGTGGGAAGTAAGGATACAGTCACGCAGAGAGATGGTCAGTGGTTTCAAGTAGGAAAGTAACCTCCCAATCTAATGTCCAGTCCTTTGAGTTGACAATTGTCCACAGATTGTGGTTATCAAGAACATTGCATGATGATACGCCTATGTGCCACTGGGTTATTTTTCATTGGCAATCTGAACCCCTTTGACCTTTGCCCACATAAATACCTTATTTCCAATGGGGCAGGAAGGTTAACTCTATGGCTTCATGCCCAGGGCTTAATTCTGGTGGAAGTGAGATGTGCTACCACCTTGGTGAATATGCACCCTTGCCACCTCTAATTGTGCCACCTACTTGTGCCGAAGATTCTCTGTAATATTTTGTTTATTTTGGCCTTGGCTTTTCTTATTTCTTCTCTCCTGCCATACAAATGCATTTTTCATTATTTAGTTCCTTTAGATGAACTACATCTGCAATGTCCAAATGTCTTTAAACTGACTGACTTGTTCAGGTGATCTCAATGATACCAGTGTAGTCACAATTCTCCCTTTTATTTGCTGCATTTATTTTTTTCCAGGTTTTGTTGAATTACTTCAACTGTTGCTAGAGATCTAGCACTCTGCAGCTAACTGACTCTCAGTAGTACAGTTCTGTCACAAAAGCTGAAGCTAGTTGAAATACTCAATAAATTAAGTGATGTCAGATGACTTACTGAGTACTTCTAACATTTTCTGTTTTTATTTCAGATGTCCAGCATCCACCATATTTTACTTTTGTGGATTTTTTTTTTAAACTGTGTCATTGATTCCTGTTGTGGTAGCAAAGTTCTATTGTTATACTTCTCTATTTGTAACCTGTCAACCTTCAATTCAGGGTAATTTTGTGACTTTTTGTCACTCGCTTGCCAGAAGTGTTTTGGGGATGTTCAGGTGTAGCTGTGGCTGGTTTTCTGACCATTTCTTGAATTAGTTGGAAGAACCTATGTTGCGTTTTCACTTTAGCTTCCCAGTGGATGAGTTGCTCTTCTAATGGTTCAGTAAATTTAGAATTGCCTGTGTTTAAATACAAAAGATGCCCACTCAAAAGTGCTGTTGGAGGGTTTCTTTTGTGGATGGAGCTGTATCTCTGAGATTCAGCACCTGAAGAAATGTTAAAATATTCAGGACCAGCAGAAACTCTGAAAGAATAAGAGAGTTTTGGTTTTAGTGATCCTTCAGTAGATTTGAGGAAAACAAAATGACTAATTTTCAGTGATAGATGGAGTATATGAGAAGGTGATTTGTAAATGTGTTCTTTTTCTTGTAGATTCTCAGTTTCCTATCGACATTGCGGCTGTCAAGAAGGATCATGATTTTCTCGACAGTGATTCTGTGAAATCCCTGTGCAGGTAACTTTTTTTTCTGAAATCAAGTGTTTACAATTTTAACCCCACACCTTCTCTCTTTGTGGTGGAGGCTAGTATAATCGTAATGTTTAAAAGGCATTTGGATGGGTATATAAATAGGAAGGGTTTGGAGGAATATGGGCCGTCTGCTGGCAGGTGGGACTGGATTGGGTTGGGATATCTGGTCAGTATGGACGGGTTGGACCGAAAGTATCTGTTTCCATGCCGTACATCTCTGTCTCTATGACTCTATGTCAACTCTTTAGTATGTTGCCAGTAGTGTGGTTAATTGGAGCTGGTAAGATTTAGCATGCTCCATCCATGAGTGGGCTTTTCTAGATTATAGGCAAGTAATATCCAGATCAGAGACCATGTCAGTTTAATGCAGGATAGCAATATTATGTCTGGGTCAAGGTTGTTAAATGAATATTTTGACATCAGTAACTGAACGTCTGCAATTGATGCATAGATTGCTCTTAGGGCAGTGTTATGCGACCTTTAGCAGTTAGTTCCAGTATGTAGATTCTTGTTTTGCAAGGTTAGCTATCATGTAAACCGATTTTAATATGGTAGATGACTTCTGTATCTGCAACAGACTTTCTGACATAGTCCCAAGTACCTGCACATACATTTGATGCAATCTTCTTTAAAAACTGGTTGTGGGCCTTTTCAACTATTGATTTTATTATATCCTTTTTTTTTGTCATTGACCGCTTCATTCTTAGGGTCTAACACTCCAGCTGCCCTTGCTTGCATGGGTTTCGGGGGTCACTGATTCAATAGGAGCATCCATAATGCTGTTAGGAAGGGAGCTCCAGGATTTTGACCCAGTGACACTGAATGGTGAGGTATTTACAAATTAGATGGTGAATGGCTTGGAGGGAAATGCAGGTGGTGGTATTCCCTCAGTATCTGTTGCCCTTGTCTTTATGGATGGTCTGTCTCATTAGGTTTCTTGAATTTCTGTTGTGACTCTTGTAGAAAGTTGCAGCATTGTGTCTGGTGGAGGGGGTGTATGTAGGTCTAGTACCAATCAAACGGGCTGCTTTGTTCTGGATGCGTCACACTTGTTGCAGGATTTCTAGCGTCTTTCCAGCTATTATCGCCACAGTATTCACATGGGTAATCCAGTTCTATTTCTGGTCAGTGGTAACTTCCTAGGATGTTAGTGTATGAATAAGTGGTGGCAATGCCATTGAAGAGGTGTTGAATAGATTCTCTTGGTGGAAAGAATCATTTCCTCACACTTGTGTACCATGTGTTGCTACTTGCCACTTATCAGACCAAGCCCGTATACAAGCATGCTGCAATTGTGCATGGATTACATCAGTATCTGAGGAGTTGTGAATATGCTGAACATTGTGTAAACATAGGTGAACATTTCCACTTCTGAATTTGTTTGAGGAAAGCTCATTGAAGCAGCCGAAGATGCTATCCTGAGGAACTCCTGCGGAAATCTGGAGCTGAGATAATTGACCTCCAATGCTTATCTTCCTTTGAGTTTGGAATGAGTCTAACCAGCAGAGACTCTTGCATATGATTCCCATTGGCTGTAATTTTTGCTAAAGTTATTTTGTCAGGCTCTGTCAAATACAGCCTTGATGTCAAGGCAGTCACTCTCACCTCACGTTTAGAGCTGAACTCTTGTCCATGTTTGAACCATGCCTGTAATGAATTCATGGGCCGTGTGGGCCTGGCAAAATCCAAACAGTGTCTGTGAGCAGGTTGTTGCTGAGCAACTGCTGCTTAATGACATTGGCCCCTTCTACCACTGTACTGCTGATAGAGAATAGACTGATAAGATGGTAATTTCCCAGGTTGGGTGCATCCTGCTTTTGTGTGAAGGATATTATTGAGCAATGTTCCACATTGTTAGATACTCGTGTTGTATCTGTACTAGACCAGCTTGGGTAGGGGCATTGCAAGTTTTGGAACACAAGCCTTCAGAACCCTGTGGTTTTGGTAGTACCTACTACCTTCAATCATTTCTTGACATCACGTGGAGTGAATCAAATGGGCTAAAAATGGCATCTGAAGTAAATCTCTGGAGGGGGCTGAGATGAATCATTTACTGGGCACTTCTGGAGGAGGATTGTTGTGAATGTTTCAGCCTTATCTTTTGCATTAATATGCAAAATTATCATCATTTGAAGATAGGCATGTTTGTGAACTGCTTTCTCCAATGAGTTGTGTAGTTGTTCACTATCATTCATGACTGGATGGAGTAGGACTGCAGAACTTAGATCTGATCTGTCGGTTGAAAAATGCTTAGCAAATGCAATAATTTGCTGTTTGGCGTACACACACTCCTGTGTTTGGCCTGCCCTGGTTTGAGTGGCTATATCTGTTGGAAATTCTGTCCCATTCAGCATGATGGCAGTGCTGCACAACACAATGGATGGTATTCTTAATTTGAAGACAAGATTTGTCCCTGTTATGACTGTATGACGGTCTCTCCTCCTGATACTGTCATGAGTAGATGGAGCAAATGAGGTCAAGTATACTTTTCCCTCTTCGTCCCTTTGCCACCTATCACAGAGTTTGGCAGTAAGGTCCTTTAGGGCACTAAGCCTCATCAGTAGTGATGTTGCTAAGCCCCTTTTGATGATGAACATTGACGTGCCCCACCCAGGGTGTGTTCTCCATTCTTGCTGCCTTGGTGCTTCCTCATCATTCATTAGTTGGTGGAACAGGGATGGTGTTGGGTGGGAACTAGCTGTACTCTCAGAATCATCATGTTGTACGTTTGCTTGCTCAGCTGGTAGATTTGTTCTCCGATGTTTCATCACCATGCTTACATACCTTGCAGACAATATCAGACTATTGCTTGAACAATTTTGGCACTCACCCACGCAGGTTAGTAAGGAGCAGTTTGTAGAGTCAGCAGGGCTGTGTTTTGCCTGTTCTAGTGCCTAGCTGTCCAGTTTCATGCCTTTTTAAAAGATACTTAGCCATTTAAATACAGCCTACCAGGGCATTTAAGAGTCAGCCTCATTGTCGTGGGTTGGGAAACATATGTAGGCTGGAACAAGTAAGAAAGCAGATTTCTTTCCCTAAATGACATTAGTAAACAACATGGGGTTTTATGGCAATTGACTATGGCTTAATTGTCATTGTTAGACTTTTTAATTCCAGATTTGAATTCCAAATTCAGCATCTGTTATGGTGCAATTTGAACCATGGTCCCTATGGCCAGGTCTGAGTTTCTAATCCTGTGAAATTCTCACTATGCCATGTATTTGCATGTGTTTGGAAGGGCAAGAACTGATTTAGGGATAGAGAGCATGACTTTGTGCATGGGCAGTCATGTCTCAGGAACTTGATTGAGTTTTTTTGAAGAAGTAACAAAGAGGATTGCTGAGGGTAGAGTGGTGAAATTGAAATGTCTGGATTTCAGTAAGACATTCGATAAGGCTCCACATGGGAGACCGATTAGATCTCACGCAATACAGGGAGAACTAGTCATTTGCATATACAACTGGCTTGATGGTAGAAGACAGAGGGTAATGGTGGATGGTTGCTTTTCAGACTAGAGGCCTGTGACCAGTGGTGTGCCACAAGGATCGGTGCTGAGTCCACTACTTTTTGTCGTTTATACAAATGATTTACATGTGAACACAGGTAGAGTTAGTAAGTTTGCAGATGACACCAAAATTGGAGATGTAAGCTACAAAGAAGGTTACCTCAAAGTACATTGGGATCTAGATCAGGTGGGCCAATGGGTTGAGGAGTGGTGGATGGAGTTTCATTTAGTTAAATGGGAAGTGATGCATTTTGGAAAAGAAAATCTTAACAGGACTTATGCACTTAATAGTAAGTGCGTGGGGCATGTTGCTGAACAAAGAGACTTTGGAGTGTGGGTTCATACCTCCTTGAAAGTAGAGTTGTAGGTTGGTAGGATAGTGAAGAAGGCATTTGGTATGCCTTCCTTTTATTGGTCAGAGTATTGAGTACAGGAGTTGGGAGGTTATGTTGCAGCTGTACAGGTTATTGGTTAGGCCACTTTTGGAATGTTCAGTGTGGTTCTGGTCTCCTTCCTATCGGAAGGATGTTGTGGAGCTTGAAAGGGTTCAGAAAAGATTTAGAAGGATGTTGCCAGGGTTGAAAGATTTGAGTTATAGGGAGAGGCTGAAGACGGTGGGGCTGTTTTCCCTGGAGCATCAGAGTCTGAGGGGTGATCTTTATAGAGGTTTATAAAATCATGATGGGCATGGATAGGATAGACATACAAAGTCTTTTTTCCTGGGTTGAGGGAGTCCAGAGCTAGAGGGAGAGGGGAAACATTTAAAAGGATCTAAGGGGCAATGTTTTTGCGCAGAGGGTGGTGCATGTATGGAATGAGCTGCCCGAGGAAGTGGTGGAAACTGGTACAATTACAGCATTTAAAAGGCATCTGGATGGGTATATGAATAGGAAGGGTTTGGAGGGATAGGGGCTAAATGCTGGCAAATGGGACTAGATTAGGTTAGGATGTTTGGTTGGCATGGACGAGTTGGACCAAAGGGTCTGCTTCTGTGCTGTACATCTGACTCTTTGACCTCCCAGTTAATGTGGGGTTTGTTTTTTCTTCCTCTTATGGTGCATCTAGAAGATGAAGTGAGAAATAGTGTTGATGTGTGACTTCCAACTGTAATGACGTGCTGCAATGCTTCTGTGATATTTGCTGACAGTTTATTAACCAAGTGAAATATAATAGGAACTAGTAATTTGCAGCTGCTCTAGCAGTTCCCAATTTCTAACATTGTGTATGGTGTCCTTCTCTTGTATCTGTTCTCATTCTGGTCTTGTGGCTTGCCTTCTGCATCAGATGAATATGAAAAGTGAGAATGATCCTGGATTATTGTGAGATAACAATAACCCATAGTTGATGTCTGATTCCTGTAAAGGATATGTTGAAATACATATACCAAATAGTTGAATTCCAAGTGAAGTCTAAAGTGGGATGGTTTAATATAAGGCTGTAAATTATAAGCGACCATTAATAAGTAAAATTTGAGAGTATGTGCTTTCTGGGCATTTTGAATAACTACTTCAGGGCAGATTGATCATTTATGGGCAGTCTTGCTCCAAGTATATTCTTGGAAGATGTCACTAACTCTTCGTGTTGCATTCCTAGTCGGGGCACTAATATTTTTTTTGCACTGACTTGTTGGCTTAGGGACAGCTGAGTGCCCTTGCTTCCTGCACTGTTAGTAAATTGCTTTGTGAGCCATTGCTACTGTTGCCCTTTGTCTAAGTGAATGCAATGAAATTTCTGTAATATTCATTGGTGAATCTAAGATCTCAAGAAAAGTATCTCAAATATTCTTGAAATTACTGAGTTTCTGGCGTTGTTAGTCTGTGCCTCTCAGGACTGTGCTGTCAAACTGTGTCAATATCACAATTTCTGACCAATTTTTACTTACTTGCATTTGGGGTCATTAGCATTTGTGCAGTAGACTTAGAGGTATACCCATTGTTGTAAAGTGGGGTTAGTTTTTAGAAAAGTTTTGCCTAAATTGCAGAGAGTTGGTGTCTGTAACTAGTACTGCATAGCTTCTGTCATACTTGATTAAAGTCCCTTCTCTCCTCAATTTGAAGTTTGGAGTTGAAATGCTGGGCAGTCAGGATTAGGTAGTATGTTGACTCAATGGGTGGGTTACTTGCGTGACAACTAATCAATAACCAATAGCCAAACCAGCCCAATTTTTCTTCCTGTTGTTTAATAGTATGTGTACCAAGCAGATTCTGGTTCAACACTTGATGCTTCCAACCTAACTTTTTGTCTCTTCCCCCACTTCAGGTGATCGTCTTTGCTGCCTAAACATTAATTAGAAGCCATCTCCATGCACAATATGAATTATCTTGTTCAGGTAGTTCTCAGATAAAGGGGCAAAGCTTCTGAGTAGATGTGGTCACCAGTGGTTGCCACTCAGCACCTGCTTTTTAACCCAGTGACAGAGCTTCAAGCTTTTGGCCAGGATTTCTGAACCTGGCCTTTTCAGAAGTGTCGAGTTTTTGATTGGATTCCTTCTTTGTAACGCAGGCTCATTGGGTAAAGCCAATGATTCCTCTGACAGGACTAGCTGCCATATTCTAGAAAGCCTCATTCACTAATGCACTGAATGGCTTTGGGACATTTTTAGTAGCTTTTTAGTATGTGAGTTAGTGGGTATGCAGTGAGAAAGTAGGATGGCAAGGTGACGGGCTAGCAGGATGGGTAGGGATACTTTTACTGGTGCATTCATCATTGGTGGCTTTCGTTTCTACAGGATAACTTACTGTGTTCATTAATCTGGTGTATCTGTTCCTTTTTTTTTGTGCAGAGGACCACATTTTGAATGTGAACTAAACATAGCTCACTTCCTGGAAAAGGCTGCAGACTTGTCATGTGAAACATTTGTGTGGTGCTGTTGTAGTCAGCAAGAGATTTACATTAATTATTGCAAAATTCAGTATCATCTGCTTTGTGGTGGTCTTTATGTTTCAAAGTTTATTCAAGGTTACTTCGTCCCCACCCCTTTCTAAATCTGGTTGACTCAAAATCTGATGGTCACCAGTGCTTCTGTGTGACTGAGAAATAAACTGCTGTTCTTCTATCTTCCCCTACAGAATTTACTAATATGTGACACATGCAAGAGCACTTAATCATTTAAAAGAATTGACACAAACATCAGTAGTATGGTGCACTCGAGATATCAGTCGGTAAAATCCCAAGGTCAGCTTTGCGCCCTTGGCTGGGAGCTTCACCAGTCACAATTTATTGACACAGCACAAGTCCAAGCACACACATCTGGTAGCTACGGAGTTTTCTGCTGGACCTGACTCTGTGCTAGTTGCCAACCACTTCATTGAGAAAGAAATGTGTTCACTTGCCAATGGACAACTCATGACTACACTGTTCGTTTATTAGATTAGATTCCCTACAGTATGGAAACAGGCCCTTTTGACCCAACAAGTCCACACCGACCCTCCAAAGAGTAATCCACCCAAACCAATTCCCCTACATTTACCCCCGTCTAATGTACCTAACACGATGGACAATTTGGATGGCCAATTCACCTGTTCTGAACATCTACGGACTGTGGGAAGAAACCAGAGAACCCAGAGGAAACCCATGCAGACAGAGGGAGAATGTGCAAAATCCACACACAGTTGCCTGAAGTAGGAATCTAACCCGACCCCCTGGCACTGTGGGGTGGCATGGTGGCTCAGTGTTTAGCACTGCTGCCTTACAGCACCAGGGTCCCAGGTTCGATTCCAGCCTCAGGCGACTGTCTGTGGGGAGTTTGCACATTCTCCCCGTGTCTGCGTGGTTTTCCTCCGGGTGCTCTGGTTTCCTCCCACAGTTCAAACATGTGCCATGCTAAATTGCCCATTGTGTTGGGTGCATCATTCAGGGGGAAATGGGTTTGGGTGGGTTTCTCTTTGGAGGGTCGGCGTGGACTGGTTGGGCCTGTTTCCACAATGTATTGAATCTAATCTAATCTAATCTAATCTGTGAGACAGCAGTGCTAACCACTGAGCTGCCGTGCTGCCCATATTGCACGTTACCTGCATCAAGGTAGGGTTTAGCATAGGCCTGGTCTCCTGTAGTCCTCCAATTGTTGAGGATGTAGCTGTCACGTGCTCCATCAGCTGCTGCGATGCATTTGAGATTGTGAGCCACAACCTAATCATTCCCACTGAGATAATTGTTAACTATGTTTGAGAAGATTTATAGCTCAGGTTGAGGTTCTGGATGCAAGCTTGCTTGCTGAGCTGGAAGGTTTGTTTTCAGATCTTTTGTTACCGTACTAGATAACATCAGTGAGCCTCTGGTGAAGCGTTGGTGTTATGTCCCACTTTCTATTTGTGTGTTTTGGTTTCTTAAGGTGGATGATTATCATTTCTGGTTCTTTTTCTCAGAGGATGGTAGATGGGGTCCAAAGCAATGTGTTTATTGATGGATTTCTGGTTAGAATGCCAGGCCTCTAGGAATTCCTGTGCGTGTCACTGTTTAGCTTGCGTTAGGATGGATGTATTGTCCCAGTCGAACTGGTGTACTTCATCTGTATGTAAGAATACTAGTGATAGTGGGCCATAACTTTTGATGTCTCATTGGTGTTTGTTTATCCTGGTTACTTGCTTTCTGCTTATTTTTTTAATATAGTGTTTGTTACAGTCCTTGCATGTTCTTTTGTAATTGACATTTGTTTTACAGTTTTTTTTTTCCCGTTCATCCTTTGGTTCACTAGTCACTCTTTAAGTGTATTGGTAGGTTTGTGGGCTACCATGATGCCAAGGGGTCTGTGTAGTCTGGAAGTCATTTCAGAGATGCCTTTTGATGTAAGGTAATGTGGCTAGAGTTTCTGGGCGCATTGTGTCAGCTTGCTTGGGTTTGATGTTGAGAAATCAGTGGACTGTGTTTATTGGATACCCGTTCTTCTTGAATATGTTGTATAGGTATTTTTCTTCTGTTTGTAGTTCTTGGGCACTGCAGTGTGTTGAAATAATGTCCTGATGCAGCTTTGTTTGTGAGTGTTAAGATGATTGCTACTGTGGTTAAGGTAACTGTCCCTCTGTGTTGGAGGAGAAAATGGAGGAATAATGTACTAGTGCAAGCTTGTCACCTTCTTTGAAGATGTACTGCCAGTTTGCTCTGAACTGTGGCACTTTTGTGATGGATCGAAAAAAAAATCATTTATCTTGTAATTTAAATGTTGACATGCCAGGATAACTAGTTCATTCCAAATTCCGGCTTCTGACAGTTTAACACGCTGCATACTGCAGAGGAAACTTAGATTCTGGATCTGTGCTGAGTTATCCAATCTCAGTAGTTCGAGGTGTTCCTGGGCTAGACTGGAAAAATGTGCTAAATGTTTCTGATCACAATCATGTGTCTTGGTGAAAAGTAAACATCCGGGTGTAGACTGTAGGCTTCAGTTATGACCCAATTGAGTATTTGTCCATTTTTTCCATTCTCGATCATAGGAAAGGTGCTGGCGGACAACTGGTACCTGTTGAATTGTACAGCAGCAAGAGTCAACGTCATCGAGAGAGGACAGGAAATTAAAGTGGAAAAAGTCTCTGGGGAATTGCAATGCAGGAAATGTCAGTGTTACAGAAGTGAAGCTGCTGACTGACATTGTCAGTGGATTTATAGATGAAGTCTTGTAGTTGATGATTTGTGAATCAGACGTGTGGATAAAATGGCTTAATTTAATTTTGTTTCTCTTCAGGCGGCTGATGACTCTAAACAAATATGCTTCTATAAAGCTTGATGTCAACATTAACAGGAAGTCGGTAAGCATTCTCGAATAATTGTACTGGCCATTTTTCTTTCTAGCCAAGCTTTCCTCGTTGGAGGTCTAGTTGCCAGTTGCGAAGTTGTTTTTGAAAATGAGACTGACTTTTTTTCATAATGTTTTGCATAATTTAGTCAAGCTGCATTGGCTTTTTTTTTTCTTTAGAAAAAAGGAAAGGTTTGGATAGGAGTGTCTGGTGTAAATGAAACTAGATCCAGGTAGAATCGTTGAGTCCAGAGACCAATTATTAAGACCATAAGATGTCACAGCAGAAATAGGCTCTTCAGTCCATCAGGTCTGCTCCACCATTCAATGAGATGATGCTTGATCTGATCATCATCAACTCCATTTTCCAGCCTTTTTCCATCCCCCGTGATTCCCTTACTGATTTAAAAAAAAACTATGACCTTGAATATACTTAACAGCCCAGTCTTACAGCTCTCTGTGGTTAAGAATTCTACAGATTCACTACTGTGAGAGAAGAGATTCCTCCTCATCTCTGCCTTAAAAAAAGGGCAACGCCTTACTCTGCGATTTTACCCTTTGACCTGATATTCTCCCATAAGAGGGATAAACTTTTCTGCATCTACCCTGTGAAAGAGTTAGGGTTAAGTTGAGTCAGGTTTGCTAAGAATCTTGTATGTTTCAATAAGGTTGCTTCCATTCTTAACTCCAGTGAGTACATGTCCAACGGACTTAACGTCTCCTTATAAGGCAGTCCTTCCACACCCAGAATACATCTAGTGAACCTTCTCTGGGCTTCCTCCAACTCTAGTATATCTTTATTTAGATAACAAAACTGTTCACTATATTCCAGCTGTGTTCTGGTGACTGCTTTGTGTAATTTTAGCAAGATCTCCCTACTTATTTTTAATATAAAGACCAATATTCCTTTTGTCTTACCTATTACCCTCTGATCTTGGATACCAGCTTTTTGTGATTTATGCATGTGGAATCCCAAATCCCTCTCTGTAGCTTTCTGTATTTATATAAGTCATCTATTTTCCCTGCCAAAGTGCATTACCTCCAATTTTCCCACTATAAATTCCATTTGCCAAGTTTTTGCCCATTTACTTAATCGATTTATTTATGTTTCTCTGCAACCTTTGTTTCATTCACGCCACTTGTCTTCACCATTTTTGTCATCCATAAACTTGGCTGTAGTAATTCCATTATCCAATAATTATAAATAATTGTGGCCACAGCAGGGCCTGGCACTTCTAGCTAGCTAACCGATCTCCAGCATACCTAGACTACACCTCCTCCCACCCCGCCCCCTGTAAAACCGCCATCCCATATTCCCAATTCCTTTGTCTCTGCTGCATCTGCTCCCAGGAGGACCAGTTCAAAAAACCGTACAGCCCAGATGGCCTCCTTCTTCAAGGACCGCAAATTTCCCCCAGACGTGGTCGACGATGCCCTCCACCGCATCTCTTCCACTTCCCGCTCCTCCACCCTTGATCCCCGCCCCTCCAACCGCCACCAGGACAGAACCCCACTGACCCTCACCTACCACCCCACCAACCTCCATGTACAGCGTATCCGCCACCTCCAAACGGACCCCACCACCAGGGATATATTTCCCTTCCCTCCCCTATCAGCGTTCCGAAAAGACCACTCCCTCGTCAGGTCCATACCCCCCACCAACCCAACCTCCACTCCCGGCACCTTCCCCTGCAACCGCAAGAAATGCAAAACTTGCGCCCACACCTCCCCCCTTACTTCCCTCCAAGGCCCCAAGGGATCCTTCCATATCCGCCACAAATTCATCTGCACCTCCACACACATCATCTATTGCATCCGCTGCACTCCTCTACATTGGAGAGACAGGCTGCCTACTTGCGGAACGTTTCAGAGAACACCTCTGGGACACCCGGACCAACCACCCCGTAGCTCAACACTTCAACTCCCCCTCCCACTCCACCAAGGACATGCAGGTCCTTGGACTCCTCCATCGCCAGACCCTAGCAACACGACGGTTGGAGGAAGAGCGCCTCATCTTCCGCCGAGGAACCCTCCAACCACAAGGGATGAACTCTGATTAGTCCAGTTTCCTCATTTCCCCTCCCCCCACCTTGTCTCAGTCAAATGCCTCGAACTCAGCACCGCCTTCCTAACCTGCAATCTTCTTCCTGACCTCTTTGCCCCACCCCCACTCCGGCCTATCACCCTCACCTTAACCTCCTTCCACCTATCGCATTTCCAATGCCCCTCCCCCAAATCACTCATCCCTACCTTTTATCTTAGCCTGCTGGACACACTTTCCTAATTTCTGAAGAGGGGCTTGTGCCTGAAACGACGATTCTCCTGTTCCTTGGATGCTGCCTGACCTGCTGCGCTTTTCCAGCAACACATTTTCACTTCTAGCTAAAACTTCCTTTCCTGAAAAGTACCTCCCTTATCCAACTTCTGTCATTGATTAGTTAGCCAAGCCTCCTTCCATGCTAATATACTACCTCCAGCACCATGGTGTTTTTTGCATAGTCTCTCATGAAAAACCTTCTGAAAATCCAAATGCATTACCTCTATGGGTTCCCCTTTATTTATCCTGCTTGTTACCACCACAAAGAATCCTAATAAATTTCAGGCATTAATTCCTCTTTATGAAGCCATGCTAACTCTGCTTGATCATCTTGTTTGTTTTTACTGTATAGCCACTCTTTGAGTCCTATAGACTAATACCAGTTTTGTCATCACCTTTTTACTTTCCTTCAGTCCCTCTCTATAACCCTAGTTATTTGGTTTGCCAGGGTACAGGTCCCAGCATGGTTCAAGTAAAGTGTGTCCCACAGAAACTGCTCCCTTCTGCCCCAGGGCCAGGGCCCCATGAACCATATCCTTTCTATCCGCACCAAGCTTAGAACCACATGAGCTACTTTTAAATAAATGGAAGAAAACCCTGGAATCTCATCACAAGCTAAAGACCCTTTACTTTGAAGGCTAGAAATATTAACCTGTTCTACTCCCCAATCAGCTCTTTCTTTGAGCAGGCATCACTCTGTGGTTCATGATGCTGCTCTATCACTGGCCTCACTGCCTCTCAATCCACCCTTTTATCCTCTCTCTCATTTAAGAGTTTGCTTTTTGTGCTAAATCTTGGTTAACACGCTCCTGTCCCCTTTGAGTTTCCAGCAGTATATTGATTTGGCTTCATCTCACTGCAGCCAAGGTCTCCTGTGCATTCACCATGCTCCCTTCCTCACTGGTGCAAGCAATACCTTTTCTCATCTGGATTTAAGCAATTGCTTCTTAGTTCCAGTGATCATAACTCCATTTAGAAATCAAACACTGAAATTCTTTTTGTCTAACTCCCACAGTCAGGCAGTTACCTCGTTTATTTAGGCTACTTTAGCTTAACAGCTATTGTCTCCCTGTCTCTGAGCCAGAAGGCCTGGGCTGAAGTTCCACTATGCTTCATGCATGTCATTACAAGTTGGTTGAAAAATAATCTAAAGGCTATTGTTTGGATCTAACTTTATTTCTAAAATTGAACTTGAAAAGGAAACACCATTGAATTTCTGCTTTGAACCAAACTTCTGGCAGTGCACTCATTCAGCCTTTGTCTCTCTCGAGCTATAGTGTTCTGCGCTCTGACCATGCTCTCTTTGAGTCTCATACCAGTATAACGAGCTCCTGCTCCACGTCCTGTTTTCTAACCTAAAGTCACTGTTCCACTTTCTAATCCTTCTGGAATGTGCCTACGCAAAGGAAGTCTGGAGAGGAATCTGTGGTGTTTGTCGAGGTTCGTCCCCAGCAGCTCCGTGACACGGGACTCCGTGCTCTACGGTTTGTTCCCTGGGACGCACATCGAGACGAACATCAACTGTGCCTGGAGGATCAGCAACTCGGTCAAAGGTGCTCTTTGGTCTGTCCGAAACCTGTTGATCTTCCAGCTGAAGGGGTTGATCCTGACTGAGTGTTGCAGACTGGCACATTCCAAGGTCTAGGACTACGCGCTGAAGCTTGGGGCAGCTGCTGCCAAGGCGCGGTGGGGAAAGACCAGCGTGTAAGGTCTGCCTGCCTAAGAAGAACAGGGGGCCCACCCAGTAATCGGGCCCCGCTGACGTCTCAGTAACATACCTGGATGGTCAATGTACAGACTTGTACATATTAATTCTGATCTCTGTATGTAAAAAAATGGAATGTATATGTATGTATGGCATCACAAATTGTATAGATATCAAAACAATTTTATGAATGAAGTATATTTTTGAAATTAAAAAAATCCCTTAACTATTTAAAGGTCCCCTCCGTCCCCTCCCTCTATTCCCTGGGTTATGTAACCAGCTGTACGCTCAATATCCTCCTGCAGACCACAAGAAGTTCTTCCACCCAGACTAGTGTCTCAGTGTAAAAATGTTCCATTTAAGTTTAGCTTTGGCATAGCGTATAACTGCCAATAGTGGTTGAACTCCAGCAAAGATCATAGTTGAATGATAAAGTTGGAAGATCTGAAATAAAATATTTGGAAGGCTCAACGTTAATTTTATTGTGACTCTTCAGACCTTAGATTAGATTCCCTACAGTGTGGAAACAGGCCCTTCGGCCCAACAAGTCCACACCGACCCTCCGAAGAGTGATCCACCAGACCCATTCCTTGATTATAGTATTTACCTCTGACTAACGCAACCATCACTACTGGCAATTTAGCATGGCCAATTCACCTAACCTGCACATCTTTGGATTGTGGGAGGAAACCCACACAGACACGGGAAGAACGTGCAAATTCCACACAGACAGTTGCCCGAGCCGGGAATCAAACCCAGGTTCCTGGCGCTGTGAGGCAGCAGTGCTAACCACTAAGCCACCGTGCCACCCCATAGGGCAACAATCCCAATGTGAGGACTCATAGATTGATCGAGTTTGTCTGGGTCATAATGTTTCTGGTACAATCTGCTGACTCACTTACAACTAATCAAGTGTTTCTTTGATTTGCTAGATTGGGTGACTAAAAGTTTTCCACATTAACTGGCAGCATCACGAGTTCAGCACCTGCCTCAGTTTGTCCTGTACTGAGTTGATGATGAGATGACACTGTTGAGCCTAGCCATAGGGTGCAACAGAGGAAAACCACACGTGGGTGTGAAAATGTTGGCCTGAAAGTCAAAGTTCTGGTTTGACTGCGGCTGCTTTTTTTTATTTATGCTATGGTGGCAGCCTGGAGGAGGGGAGCTTCCTGCTGTTTGGTACAGAGAGATTTTTATTTTGCAGTAGTTCAGGAAAGAGAGGGACAAATATCCAAGGAGGACTTGTGATAGTTTCCCCAATGTGTCACTAAGTAAAACCCAATTGCAAAAGACTATGGGGTGGAATGTAACAAGGTATTGAACATGATGTACTGCAAAAGAAAAATTTGAGGGAAAAAAAGCGCTTGCATAGATTTTATAACCTCAGGACATGCTAAAACGTCTTATAGTCACTGCAGTACAAAATATTAGAAACAATAAATTTTCTCAACTATACTTGTCTATTCCTTGAGTTAGTTGACACAAAATAGGTCAGAGCAGTTTGCACCTGTTACTATTCAAAGGAATGAGTGCAAAGGCCTCACTTTCATGGGATTTTCATTGCTGTTATCTCCCAAAATAGTCAGGTACAGATATTACTAAGCTGTGAGGTACGATTGTGTTCTCTGCTGCTGAAGAGCAAAGGCATAATATTTGTGTATCAATTGGAATCTGGGACCAGGTAGAACACAATTAAAGGCTGGATTTTCTTCTCTCCTTTTCCCCTGATGTGACTCTATATTGTAACTACTGTGGCATTATTTTTCTAGGGTAATGATTCGGAAGAAGATGATCTCTGCGCAATCAGTGATCGCTGGGCGTTTCAGCAAGATAGCAAAAGATGGTCTCGGTTGACAACTGTTGACTTCCTGTCGAACCGTGCTGAGGTCCTGAGCTCAACAATGAAGGAATCAGCCAGTCGGGAGAGTATGCTGTCTGACCTTAGTGATCCTGAGCCTTGTTCTGAGCATTGCAGTAACGGCAGTGCTGGGAGCATCCAAGAGGAGCTGTTAGGTCATTATTCAGGCAGTCAGCTGGAATCAAAGGAAAGTCCAGGGAGTGTTTTGATGGTTCATTCTCAAGCAGCACAAAAGAATAATGATTGCTCAAGTGACAACTTTGTTTCCACTGGAACACAAACTACTCTAGACATCTTGGAGAACCCCAGAAAACACAGGACTAAGAGCTTTTTGAGGCGAATTGAATCTCTCCGATTTAGAACTCTTCGGGGTAAAGACAAAGCCCTCTCAAAGAGCAAAGAACGAAGAAGTGTCAGGATAGTATCACAACAGCACCATGAACCTTTACAGAACACCAGTCCTCTGAAAATACTTAATGAGCCAGCAAAAGGCTTGGCGAAGGATGTATCTCCATCAAATCTTGCATCTCTTGTTGACTCTGGACACACAAAGGTCTTCAACTCCAGAAGCAGCCACAGCATAATGCATGGTGGACTATACTTGGAGGACTATGAAATGGGGCTTACGGCCTCCAACCATAATAGAAAAGATGAGCCTTATTCTCATGAAGACTATGTTGTCCGTGTCCCCACAAACCACAAAGTAGGGACCTTCCCCAAAGCCCTTTCCATAGAAAGCCTCTGTCCAGCTGCAGGTGATCATTTAGTGGACTGGAAATCAGAAAATTTGCCCTTTGGAATGTCTGCATGTAGTAGCATCAATAACTTTCAAGGGCTTCTGTTTCAGGGGCGAAGGGGTTCATGTAGCTCCATTGGGAGCAAGCGAAGTATTTATGATAATGTGCCCGAATCTCATCCATACAATGGTGCAGTTGGGCGTGAGGACTACTTCAAACAACTAGATGATGTTTTAAAGCATGTCAATGGGTTACAGGAGTCTGTGGGCCTCTGGTCAAAAACTGTATGCACAGAATTTAATGACACAGAATCTGATTCCACTGGTGAGACCGTTTTTCCTTCGCAAGGTCTGAATTTTGAAGACCGCTCTATGTCTGATGTGGGGACCTCTGCAAGTGATTTTGACAGTACTGGGAATTCATTAATTGAAACTGAAGAGATCGAGATCAGGGAGCGGAGAGATTCTGGAGTTGGGGCTTCATTAACCCGAACAAACAGGTTAGTGATCTCTGACGCTTTGTTGATTTATCATCTGGGTCATCAATAAAATAGCCTTTTTCAATATGTTTTGATTTTGTTCACCCACTTGTGATAATGAGCCCTAAAGATTGGGGAAGTGTATTGCTCAGCACTGGTTTGTCCTGAATTTGGTAATCTCTGCCAAGGTGGCAATAGATATTCTCCAGTCTGCTATCAAACACTATTTCTGATCTTTAAACATTGTTAATTTTCAAATTTCTTGCTTGTAATTGTACATTTTGTGAGCATTGGATAAGGAGAAGAGGAAGTCACCTCTGATGCGTTCCTCAGATAACAGCCTAAAGCTATCGCTGAAGCTTTCATGTGAAGAATTGTTTTGGAGTGGGCATAATGGTCTAGCAATTTCACACCATCCTAATCTAAAGGAACTTAATTTAGCTGTACTGTCCTTACCAGCCTGAACTGAAATCCGCTATCTCTGCACAGAGAAGAAATCCAAACTCGTGGTCTGTTTTTGAATGTTTCATTTACTGAACTTTCCTTCCTTTCTGGGGAAAGGGAACTTCAGAAGGACTAGATACTGTACTTTGATCACTGTGCACAATAGTGTGCCATCAGTGGGGAATTTTCAATTTGCAGCTCTCTCATTGTATATTGTCAGGTAGAGTCGAAAAAGGAACACCTGGTGGGAGATTTGCAGGACAGAACTTAACAGCACAAAGACAAATCTGATTGTGATATTGTGTTTTGTATCATTGGAAATGATTACCTATATGTCACTTGTGACTAAAATTGTCCCTGATTTAAAAATGACTGGAAATTGCTATTCTATTTGATTATTACTATTTTATTCCTCCGGTAAGATGGTAGATTGAGATCCTGGTAGTTCGGATGAAGTTCTCAAAGTACAGTTTGCTCTGTCCAGCATTCTCATGTTATGAAAGCTGTTGAAAATGAATTATGTTATTAAACAGATATAAAAAGAACAAATTTTACAAATTTTAAAAGAACAATGTTGCTGCATTCTTCATCTGAACTGAAGTCACTGTACTTGAACTCTGAAGCATTTTTAAGTCTTTGAGTGACCTGATGTACTCTAAGAATGCAAAACTTTCTTGTATCCAATTCTTTCTGAATATTTATACAGATTTACATAACTGTAATTTGCATCAATTCATTAACATAGATGTAAAAAATGTTTTGACGAAGTCTTGATCCTGATCTTGACATGTGCTGAAAGCATCCATTATGGCACAGCAATTGGCTGCTCCTTCCCTATTGGAATATGAAGGAAGGAACTCAGCTGGGGAAACAAGCACAATGCTGGAGAAAATCCCAAGTTTGGTAGCATCTGTGGGGAGAGAAATACAATTAATATTTCAAGTCTGGTATGATTCTTCAGAACTGAGTTTCTCCAGCATTCTTTGTTTTGTTTTAGATTTTCAGCGTCTGCGATATTTTTGACCCAAAACTAGCAGGCTTCATGTTTATCATTGCCCTGCACCTTCTCTCATACCAGTTGGCGTCAGCAAACCACAACCGTATCATATTTCTTCTCTGCATAACTCGGTGCACCCCATTGTCCCTTCAAACACTTCATGTGTCCCTGATCTCCAATGTAACTTTGCTTGCATCTGTCAGGCATTGTTGCACATGGAAGACAGATACGTCTCCTGCATCAGTGCAGGATGCATCTTAACCTGCTGCCTTGCCACTCTCTGTTTAACTGGAGGTTTCCAGGAGTTTGACTGCAGTCACTCAGGTGACAGATCCTACCACATCTGGGGATCCATGTCCTTCCTGTCTGGTAAATCAGGCTGCAGTCAGTCCTGACGGTCAAGTGCAAGCATAGAGTCACAGTCATAGAGATGTACAGCACAGAAACAGGCCTTTCGGTTCAACCTGTCCATGCCGACCTGATATCCCAACCCAATCTAGTCCCATCTGCCAGCACCTGCCCATATCCCTCCAAACCCTTCCTATTCATATACCCATCCAAATGTCTTTTAAATGTTACAATTGTACCAGCCTCCACCATTTCCTCTGGCAGCTCATTCCATACACATCCCACCCTCTGTATGAAAAAGTTGCCCCTTAGGTCTCTTTTATATCTTCACCTCTAGTTCTGGACTCCCCTTACCCAAGGAAGAGACTTTGTCTATTTATCCTATCCATGTCCCTCATGATTTTATAAACCTCTATAAGGTCACCCTCAGCCTCTGATGCTCCAGGGGAAAGCAGCCCCAGCCTATTCAATCTCTCCCTATAGTTCGAATCCTCCAACCCTGGCAACATCCTTGTAGTTGGTGGATTACAAGTTGGGCGTTTAAGATGCTGTTGAGATGCCAGTCCAGATAGTGAATTAGGGTCAGTCAGGGCTGTCCAACCATGTAAGTCTGGGATGTGGCCTCAAGTGTTTCATCAGTAATGGTCAGGAGGCTCATTAGGGAGCAGTCCATAGTATCCTCTGATAAAATGGCTAACTCAAGGCTTTAGTGTACTGGGGTACGGAAGGAATGGTGACTGTGATAGGGACAATTGAAAATAGGCTGGGACCTCAGTAAGTTGGAGAGGAACTCCGTTCTGGAATGGACAGGGGTTCCAACACACTCTAGCAACTAGCCTCTTGATAGAAGGCCAGAAATGTGAAGCAAAATTCCAAAGTCAAAAGCTTTGTGGGTAAAGTGGGCATATATTAATTATACACAAGGCTAATTGGAAATGGTGAGTGAGGGGGATTGGGAGGGATGGTTAAAAGCTCTCAGGAGCCACAGGAATAGTGAGACAAAAGGGAGCATGAAGGATGGGAGGGGACTTTATGCATCGCAAGTAGAACGTGCAAATCACTTGCACCAAAACAAAGTTGGGAATTGATGTGATAAATTGAAAGTCAGCTGCACCCAACAATACTCAAAATGACTGTCAGTTCATGGAAAGTGTGTGGAATAAATTGCTTTTCTTAGGGGAAGAATAATACTCATGGAATTGAAGGTCCTGCAGTAATCATGCCTCCATTACTTCAGTAATGCCATTCACCTGGCTTCATTTTACACCTCTTCGGGGGGTGGGGAAACAAAATTTTAAAAAAAGTTGTCTCTAACCATCATAATTACATTGTGCTCAATAATTACCTCGTCATATCAACTGCAATGAGAATAAGCATTTAAAAATTGAAGCCAAAGTTTCCATTTCCTAATTATATTTCATTGAGCATTGATTTGTAAGTATTCAAGGACATGGCCTATGATATGGGCTAGATTTGGCTTTTATTTCTTAAGGAGTCGGTGAGGGGAAGTGGGTAGGTGTTATCATGGTGGCTTAGTGGTGAAAATGTACTCCCAATGTTGCTTGAAAAGTTTGGTTGTAAAATGTGATTGAATAAGGTCACATGACTGAACTCTCCACAAACCATAATACTGGCCGCCTTGACAAACCTTCATGCCACTGTGGGCATAACATGAGGCAACAAAGTTATGGATTTGAGAACTCAGGAGTTCCTTTCATAAATTTGTTATATTGCTAATGTTTCTGGCTAATTATCTGCTTACTGACTTTGTAGACCATGCTGTCATTGGTGTCATTTTGGCTTTGGTACTATTCCAAAGAAAACTTTGAAATAGTAACAATTGCTGTTCCAATCAGGGTGGTGTGGTGACTCAGTGCCAGGGATCTGGGTTCGATTCCACCCTTGGCGACTGTCTGTGTCTGTGTGCATTCTTGTTTGGACTGTTTTCATCAGGTTTCCTCCCACAGTCCAAAGATGTGCGGGTTAGGTGGATTGGTCATGCTAAATTTCTAGAAGTGTCCAGGGATGTGCAAGTTAGGTGGATTAGACATGGTAAATGTAAGGTTACAGGGAATAGGGTTGGGAGTAGGTCTGAGTGGGATGCTCTTCAGAGGGTCAGCGTGAACTCGAAGGGCTGAATAGCCTGTTTTTACACAGTGTAGGGATTCTATAATTTAACTTTTGTCACCAAGACCAGCTGGACCAACAACTTCCAATCACTGCTGTACAGACTACAGAAGGAGCAGAGGCAGGTGAAGTTTGACCATGGAGGTAATAGAGAATGATGGGATCAGGCATATACAGGCTTGCTGTCATTTTCTTTGACTGTCTGCTATGCTGTATTAATGTTGATTTAAGGGGGTTCTGGTTTGTTACCTCCAAACTGTGTTGTCTACTGGTGAGAACTTCTACTTTGAAGGACTGGATGGCAGTCCCATTCCAGTGATCATCATGGTCGCAACTCTCTTGAAGGTATCCTGGGTACAGCCCTGACTCTTCCATATGAGTACTGTTTCCTGCCTCCTTCCAAAGTTATTAGGCCATATAAAGATGGCTGTTGGGAGACTAGAGATCTCCCTTCCAAACATGTCAATGGATCTTCTGAGCATTCAGTAGCTTCCTCTTTTGGAGGTGGAGCTGAGGATCTCCAATACTGGCCTCTTTGCAGTGTTTTGCTGGATGCTGCATAAGAAAAGAGATGGAATTAATTGTTGCGGATGGATAAAAGCTAGTGCAGATTAAGATTGAGTTAGCTCTTGTGGTAATGGGGCAGCAACTGCAGCTCAGTGAAATTTTATTAATTCATGGGGTATGGCTTTTGTTGATGAGGCCAGAATTTATTGTCTATCCCTAATGCCCTGGAAGATATTGGAGACCTTTCATCATGAGCTACTGCTGTCCATTTGCTGTAGGTAGACCCACAGTGCTGACAGGGAGGGAGTTCCAGGATTTTGACTCAGTATTAATGAAGGAACAGGAAGGTATTTCCAAGTCTGGATGATGAGTGGCTTGGAGTAGAATTTGCATGACATGTTGTACCCATGTATCTGCTACCCTGCTAAATGTTAGTAATGGATTTAAAGGTGTTTCCAAAGTGCCTGGGTGAATTTTTGCATCTTGTAGAAAGCACGCACTGTTGCTCCTGAGCATTGGAGGTGGAGGGAGTGGATGCTTGTGGATGTGGTGTCAGTCAGTCGGACTTTGGGGGTCCTGGATGGTGGCAAGCTTCTCGTTGGAGGTGCACCCTTTTCAGGCAAGTGGGGGCGATTCCATCACACTCCTGACTTGACTTGTACATAGTGGACAGGCTTTGTGAGTCAGGAGGTGAGCTATTTGTTGTAGGAGTCCTAGCATCTGACCTACTCTTGTAGTCATTGTTTATATGGCTAGACCAGTTTAGTTTCTGATCAATGGTAACCCCTAGAATTCTGATTGCTTACTGAGTTTTTTGGCCATTGAGATTTCTGTATCTGCATGAGTGGTTGTACTGTTCTCCCAGTCAAATCTAGAAGGTTATAAGGCTTGTTTAGTTTTCTACTCAATGTCTTTATAAGTAGCTTGGGTCCAAGTACTGATCCTCCATGTAGCCTGTGTGTTTATAAAGTGAGCAGAGTTCATAGTTAATTATTGTGATCATGGCTTCTAAACTTGCAAGGTTATTAAATAAGCACATGGCGCCTTGATGCAACTCATACATTTACACTCTCTTCCGTTCCCAAAGCTTGGTCAGACATGTATTGCAACAGGAGTACAATGATTCTGGCATTCTTCAGAACTCTTTTGAATCATAAAATCCCTACAGTCTGGAAACAGGCCCTTCGGTCCAACAGGTTCCCACTGCCCCTCCCACCCAAACCCGTTCACCTACCCTATTTCTACGTTTACCCCTGACTACTGCACCTAACTTACACATTCACGGACATAATGGGCAATTTAGCATGGACAATTCACCTAATCTGCACATCTATGGATTGTGGGAGAAAACCGGAGCACCTGGAGGAAACCTACGCAGACAGAGTGAATGTGCAAACTCCATACAGTCGCCCGAGGTTGGAATCAAATCTGGGTCCCTGGCACTGTGAGGCGGCAGTGCTAACCACTGAGCCACCATGCTGCCAGCAATTCACTTTCCATTAACATCTGCAAGAGGTGAATTAAACATAACAATGGGGTGCAATAGCAAAATGTAATGTGAAAATAAGCTGGTTTGGACGTTAGTTGAGTGTTAGATAATGCCTAGGGGAAAGAAAGAAATAGATCCCTTTTCGAAAGGAACTGAAAAACTTTGTGGCAGTCTGTCTTAAAGCTGGTGTTGCTACAATCTGTGACTTCTTTGTCCCCTGTAATGATTCAGGATTCTCACTTGGAATATTTAAATTGGAGCTTTTCTCTGACCATGTTAGAGTACGTAAGGCAGGGTTTTGCATTGTTGTCTTGTGAAACTTATGCTGGCAGTTTGATCCTGAGTATCTTGCATGTGTTGGTAGCCTTGGTATTTGGTGTCCTGACTTAATAGCTGCATTTTTGTTCCCCAGAAAGCTCCGCTGGCACAGTTTCCAGAACTCTCACCGTCCAAGCCTGAACTCTGCTTCTTTGGAAATCAATAGACAGTCGGCAGCTCAGCTCAACCTTCTGCAACGATTCTCTTTATTGCGTCTGACTGCCATCATGGAAAGATACGCTGTCCGCAATAAGCAGGGCTGGAACTGGTCAGTACCCAAGATTAATACAGATAAGACAGGGATTCAGCTTTCTCATTTGCTGCATTTGTCTTGTTCTTGTGGGCTCTGTAGCCCAGAGAGAAATTGCAATGTTTATCTCTTCACTGCTTGCACTATGTGACAGAGCTAGGCCTGTTACTAATTCTGATTAGGTATTAACTGTATGCCTTTCAAAGCAGATGTGAAAAGTGACGTATTGACTACCTATTACAGACAGTATTAATAGTCTGTAACAAAAATCTAGCAAGCAGATAAATGCATGTAAAGGAACGGAAAATCAGTGTGTCACAGGCTGAAATGTGATTGGTTATAAGTGGTTTCTTTGTAGAAAAACAGATGGTCAAAAGACCCATGTAGACTAGCATCTAGTGCAGAAAATTGGCTAGTTGATTATCAATAATCAATCTCTGTTATAAAGGCCATCAGAACCTTAGGGCAATCCCATCTATGAAACTGCTAAATACTCAATGTGCACACCTCTATTCAGAAATGTCATGCAGGCACCGTTCTCAGCAAAATGATAAGGTGAAGGCATCTGGTTATATTTTTCCTGCTCTGCTTAATCAGTTATAGTACTTTCATAATCACCCCAACTGATATGATTTCATTCAATACAGTATAGTCATGAAAAACTTCAGTGGTGGCTTTGTTCTGTTATATTTATCTGAGGTATTATGAGATAGTTGTTTTGTTGCTTTCTCTCATGCTTTGGTCATCAGGTCAGATGAAAAATAAGCTGCAAGACTCCTTCCTTTTAAAGATGTGAATCCAGCCTCCAGGAAATGTCTGGGAAAGGTGTAGAGGTGACTCTGCCTCTGATAGAATCTTGATCCATGTTTCATGTCAAACAACCCATTGGTGTTCATTGAAATTTGAACTTGTGACCTTGGAGCTGAAGTAAAATCAGATAATTTGCATTAGTAAACTGCCAAAATAGCACCTCCCTTGGGCATTCAATAACTAGAATTTGTTTAGTAGTTTCAGGAGCTGGCTATGCATTGTTACTGAACTGCATCCTAGTGATCAAGATGATTCATCCTTAATGTTTCCTTTGAAGATAAAAAAACATCCGATTGGATGTGAACCCTACTGTTGTCTTGTCACACTTACTGTAACCAGACAAAAAATACACAATAGCAGGAATCCACAGGTCTTGGAGGTAGTCCAATTGCAGCCTTTGGTCTTCCAAACTTTGCAGATGGTTTCCTCCTTGCAGCTGTGGGAATGGATGTAGGTTATATCATATGACAGCAGTGAGAAGGAGAGGAAATATGGAAAATGAGCTTTGTCGTGGGGCTGGGGGCTATGGTTGAATTGTTCTAAAAGCTTACAAAGGGTGGAAACAGATTGAAATTCTTTGTGCAAAAACAAAAGAATGGTATACTGTGAAGAAAGGGAAACAAAGGGAAGGGACTTGGAAAGCAAAACCGGAACTGGAGGACCGGATACAGAAATCAAAAGCTGAAAGCAAGATGTAGGGTGTGGAATTCAACTTTGGTAGCACTGCAAAATGATTGATAAATTTTCCACTCGCCAAGAACCTCATCACTTTTCTCTTGAAGTCAGAAAGGGGTGAAAAAGAATTGGTGAACTGTGGTAGGTGCTGGAACAGAGTTCAGATGTTCATGAAGTAGAATGGGATATTCAAAGCTCTCTCTACAAGGCCACCCCCAAGGCTCCCAGCCTCATTCCTGATGAAGGTCTTTTGCCCAAAACATCGATTTTCCTGCTCGTCGGATGCTGCCTGACCTGCTGTGCTTTTCCAGCACCACTCTAATCTTGACTGGGATAGTCAAGATCCTATTTCAGTTCCTTAGTAGTTACAGAGGAGGAACACTAGATGTAAAAAGTTGATGTTGAGCATTACATTGGGACCCTCAGACAAACTTAAGTCAATGTTAACTGCAAAGAGCTGCTTACTGGTAGTTCATTGTGATGGAATCTTCTTTGGGTAAATATGCTGCCACCGATACCCCTCCTATAATACTTGTCTGGAGAGATTAATAATATTGAATGGTGAAGAATTAACCACAAATAAGTCTTGAGCAGAAGAAGCACATACTTGTGTAATGAGTCTACATCAACTTAAGATTGGTCAACTATATTAATAATAGTTAAGCAAACTTTTAGCTTCAAACATCGTACCCAAGTATATACTTCATGGCTATTGACTGTAGAACTGACTAACTTCTCCTAGAAATGTGCATATTATTATATTTCAATGTTCATTGAATCCATTCAGGTCGAGCTGCTGACATGACAAAAGGAATATTTTTGTTTCTGCTTCCATCAAATCATTGGGTTACACAGGCCTGCTGCTGTGCTCCACTTTCTTTCTGGTGCAGACACAAATCTGACCTTGGCTCACCCTGAATGGATATCCACCCAGTGCTTGGCTAGGAAGGGATTTGAACCCAATTTATTGGAATTTAGGAGAAATGAATAATTTTGAGAAAAAAAATAGAAAATGCAACAAAGAATTTTTTGGAGACACTGTCCAAAGGATTAAATTCACCTGTTAGTTAGATTAGATTAGATTCCCTACAGTGTGGAAACAGGCCCTTCGGCCCAACCAGTCCACACCGACCCTCCGAAGAGCGACCCACCCAGACCAATTTCCCTCTGACTAATCACCTAGCACTATGGGCAATTTAGCATGGTCAATTCACCTGATCTGCACATCTTTGGACTGTGGGAGGAAACCGGAGCACCTGGAGGAAACACACGTAGACACGAGGAGAATGTGCAAACTCCACACACAGTCGCTCGAGGCTGGAATCGAACCTGGGACCCTGCTACTGTGAGGGACCCTGCATACCGCTGAGCCACTGTGCTGCCCCTGAGGCGATCATGAGGCTGAGGGAAAATTCATCAAAAACAAAGTAGATTTTAAGTGGAATTTGTCAATGATTAGACTTATTGTAATTTTACTTTTAAATGTTATCAATGGACAGCCTTTGGTGCATTATTAACTCTTGTGCTCTTTCACAGGGGTGTTCCCAAGTTCATGAAAAGGAGCAAGGAACCAGATTACAGAAGCAAGTATGTGTTTGGTGTTCCACCAATTGTAAATGTGAAGAGGTCAGGTCAACCACTCCCTCAAAGCATCCAGCAAGCCATGCGCTATCTACGCAGCCAGTGCATGGGCCAGGTGTGTTTGAATGTTCTGATGCAAATCTGAACCTGTTGTAATGTGCCCGAAAAATTTCTCTTTGGTAAACATTGAATCAATGTACCTCATTCCTGATGAAGAGCTTATGCCCGAACCGTCGATCCTCCTGCTCCTCGGACGCTGCCTGACCTGCTGTGCTTTTCCCACACCACATTCTCGGCTCTGATCTTCAGTCCTCACTTTGTCCTCCTCAATATTACTCAGAACTGGATACCATGAGGTTTAGAGAGGTTTTCTTGCTGGATCCTTGAACCAGTGGGGGTCTGTGAAGAGACTGACATCTCAGATAGTCAGATAAGTTCTGGATTTTTGAGATCTGTTTTTGTTAGTGTTGTCAGTATTTGACACTTTTGCCACTAGGGTGGCACGATGGCTCAGCGGTTAACACTGCTGACTCACAGCACCAGAATCCTGGGTTCAATTCTAGTCTTGGGTGACTGTCTGTGTGAAGTTTGCACATTCTCCTCCGTGTTTGCCTGGATTTCCTTCCACAGTCCAAAGATATGCAGGTTAGGTGGATTAGTCATGGTGGTTGCAGGGATGGGGTAGGATGCTCTTTGAGGGATGGGACAGTGGCTAGCACTGCTGCCTCACAGTGCTAGGGGCCGGGTTAGATTCCAACATCTGGCAACTGTCTGTGTGGAGTTTGCACCTTCTCCCAGTGTCTGCATGGGTGCTCTGGTTTCCTCCCACATTCCAAAAATGTGCAGGTTAGGTGAATAGGCTGTGCTAAATTTCCCATAGTGTTCAGGGAGATGTAGGTTGGATGCATTAGTCAGGGTTAAATATAGGATAATAGGGTAGGGGAATGGGTCTGCATGGGTTACTATTCGGAGGGTCAGTGTGAACTTGTTGGGACAAAGGGCCTGATTCCACACTGTAGAGATTCTATGATCATTCAAAGATTCCTATTCTGTGCAACATGAAGAGGATATTCTTAAATAGGGTTTCAGTGGGACCCCAAGAAATTCAATATTCCTGGAAGGTCAGCAAAATTATGACAATAATTGTAGGGAGTTCTGGGAAATATATTAATAGTTATAGCTGTTCCTTAAAGATTCAATAAACACTGATAACATTACATTGCTGACACCTTTGTTTCACACTGGACAAGATTCTGGTGAAAATTTCTTAATGAAATTGTGCAGTGGTGCAGCTTGTGCTTTTCCAATGTCTGTACTTCTGTAAGTGTTGGGTATGAATTGAACAATCTTCACTGTCAGTAAGTCATGAGCTACGTTTGGCGGGAGGACAGAAATGTCATAGAGTCAGAGCCACACAGCATGGAAACAAACCCTTCGGTCCAGTTCATCTGTGCTGATCAGACATCCCAATTTGACCTAGTCCCGTTTGCCAGCATTATCACTCATATCCCTCTAAATCCTTCCTATTCATATATCCATCCAGATGCCTTTTTAAATGTTGACATTGTACCACTTCCTCCAGCAGCTCATTCCATGCACGCACCACCCTCTGCGTGGAAAAGTTACGCCTCAGGTCCTCCTCAAAATCTTTCCCCTCTCTCCTTTAGCATAGTCCTGGGAAAAGACCTTGGCTATTCACCCTAGCCATGCCCCTAATGATTTTATAAACCTCTGTAAGGTCACCCACTGTAAAGGCCTCATTAGGTTAAACTCTTTTATCTTCAAATGGCTGAGCAGTGAATGATCCAGATTGAGATTTGGATATGTGCATCTTAGAGTCCAGCTAATGAGTGAGTTACAAAGACCAGAGGAGGAGCTGAGAGAAATTACTTTGAGAAACAGCCGGAAATAATTCGCCTTTTCCGTAAAGAGCAGGCAATTATCTGTTATCAGATGGAGCAGTGTATTGAATTTAGTAGTTTCACTGCTTAAAGCAGCTGCAGAATCTCAGAAATGGCCTGACACAGTGAGGCTGGCCATTGGTATGTTGTATTTATTCAGGTACCTGCTTTAAGTTGTGGTTTATCTTATCGTTTTTGTCTGGTATATTCCCATCACAATTTAAAAAGGAACAGCTAGTGCTAAACCAATAAAGAAGTGGCTAAGATAGAGTAAGCTAATTATCTCCTGTACTTAGTTTTAGAATTCACTTTTCCCAAATGCTACTTGCACCTTTTTATACAGGGCTTAAAATAACTCTGCTTCCTCCAGCTGTCTCCTGGACTGGTGCAGTCACTGATGAGGATGAAAGTGCCAAGCCCCCTAATCTTTGGTTTAGGTTGTGTCCTTTTATTCCCTGTGACCGGTTTCGACATTTGATTCTGATATACTACTGGCTAATTTATTTCGCATGGAAGGTTCTTTGCAATCTTTCAGCATGCCCTTCCTGTTGTAATGACTGGATGTCCATTAACTCTTCTGAAATTAATGTTGCCCATTGTTATATATTTGAAAAATCTCCTACTCAGGAATGATTTGAAATGTATGTATTGGAAAGAGACATTTCTTTTTGTCTTCTAAACAGGTTGGCATCTTCAGGAAGTCAGGTGTAAAATCCCGAATCCAAACTCTGAGGCAAATGAGTGAAAGCAGCCCTGACAATGTTAATTACCACGGTCAGTCAGCATTTGATGTAGCAGACATGTTAAAGCAATATTTCCGGGACCTTCCAGAGCCTATTTTCACCAACAAGCTGACAGAAACCTTTTTGCAGATCTATCAATGTGAGTGAAATAGGAAAAATATACATCTTCCCATTGTCTTTGTTATGTATTGTAATGTATTCTCAGTAAGCAACTTATATTATGGTGCTGAGGAATAAAATCCTGTTTAATTTAGATTACCAAGAGTCAATGTAAGTATATTTATGCTGAGCATAATTCAGGAAGCTGCAGAGTAAAGCTTCCTTTACTTTGAAACAAGAATGTGCCTTTTGTGCCAGAATGAGATTTCCATTTTGGACTTGCTACTTTATGAAAGAAATGTTCATTTACTGCCAAATTTTTCAATTGGACCATGCTCACTAGAAACTGTGTTGCGATGATTCAGTACAATGAGATACTCCGTTCATGTCGATCACATGGTCAAGAATATTCCATTCTGCCAGTTCAGCTGGCTATCATAACTCAGAGCTGTTGTGTATCAGCTGTGACTCAGTGATAGCAGTTTCCAGGACTTCTGCACAAAACTCAAGGAGGACTACATTCAGATGGCATCTTTAGGATGAAATATTAAACTAAAGTACAATTTGACCCCTCGGAAGAATATAAAAGATCCCACGGCAGTATATTGAAGTGGTATAGGAAGGTATCATTTGATATCCTGAACAATATTTAGTAATTCAATACTTCAGAAACCACTTATTTGGTCATTATTCCAGTGCTGTTTGTGGGAACTTGCTGTGCAGAATTTTGCCTTGTTTCCCACACTTCTGAAGATCTTCACTGACACTGAAATTCTTGACAGTCATGAATGGTCTTGCAATTTTTCATAATTCCAGTGCTTAACTTGCTTTGCTGTCCAGATCCCTGAGGTTGAGCTGTTTTTGATGGTGAGACCAAGAACCTGTCGCTCCCAATGAGTGTTTACCGATTTAGATCATCAACAGGTTACCGTACCACTATGAACAGTACTTGTTTTTGAGGTGCTGTAACTCTCAAGAACTAAACACAATCTCCTGCTTAATGTGATGTTTACAATTATGCTAATGGCATGTGTTGCAGTTATTTTCATGAGATTTTTATTCATTTACGTGATGTAGTGTCACTGACAGGATGTCTATTTATTGTGATTCCTCATTGCTCTTGAAGATGATGGGACAAAGCCATCTTTTAATTACTGGTTTGGCTGATAAAGTTACTCTTAATGATATTTGTTTGGTCACAAATTCCAAGGTTTGAACCATTGTTAATGAAGAAACATGGAAGTATTTCCAAACTAGGTTAGACCTATAGGGAAACTTTGAGGTCATGGTGTTCTCATGTCTATGGCTTTTTACTGAAATGGTAGAGATCATGAGTTTGCGAGATGTTGTCAGAGAAGCTTGGGAAGCTGCTACAGTGCTGTTTTGGATTGCTAGTCCAGATAAATGGACCATTAGCCCCTGGGACATGCATTTTAATCTGGTCATGACAACTGGGGAATTTAAATTCAGTACACGAAAGAAATCTGAAATGTAAAAAAAGCTAATATCAGTTAGATTGACCACTAAGCTATTGGATTGCTGCAAAAATATAACTGGTTCATTAACGTCTTCCTAAGTCTGTCTATTTGATCTGGCCTGTATGTAACTACAGATTCACAGTAATGTGGTTGACTCATAACTACTCTCTGTTGTCTGCCAAGCTATTTGGTTGCATCTCATAAGCAATTGTGGGTGGATAATAAATTCTGGCCTTGCCAGTGACGACATCTTCCATGAATAAATTAAAGAATATGGACATAATTTTTTTATGTGAAGTTAGTGCATTTTATTACACTTAAGACTGCAGTAGGAGTTTTGTTCAGAATTTAAAAAATGTTAAATGAGCAAGAACGTGTGACTCCTCCTTTTGTGTGTCTCAGATGTGCCAAAGGACCAACGCCTCCAAGCCCTTCAAGCTGCAATTGTGCTGTTGCCAGATGAGAATCGTGAGGTGCTTCAGTCACTATTATACTTCTTGAGTGACATTGCATCAGTGCAAGAGAACCAAATGACTGCTGGAAACCTGGCTGTCTGCCTTGCTCCATCTCTGTTCCACCTAAATGTGCCAAAAAAAGAAACTTCCTCACCAAGGTGAGCTTTGCAATTTCCATTTACTCTGCAATCGGATTTCTTTGGGAATGAAGGAAGAAGGGCATTCCAATGACTTTGATGTGTTTAAGGGATGATGCAGACTTTTCTGCTTCACTGATGGCTTCAACCTTCTGGGCAAATAGCTGGATCAGAGTAATGAGAAATAGTTAGCAACGTGTGTGGACTAAAATTTCTACCTTCGTTTCTAGTGGTAAAAACTGGAATTAAAAATTAGTGGGAGGGGGATTTTGGGATTGTTGTTTTGCCAATTGTTTATTGTCAGACTTGAATAATATGAAAGAGCAAGCTGTAATGCTAGGTTAACTGACTAGGAGTAAAATTATGAAATGGAGTCATTAGAGATGTACGGCACGAAAACAGACCATTCGGTCCAACCCGTCCATGCCAACCAGATATCCCAACCCCAATCTAGTCCCACCTCGCAGCAACCGACCCATATCCCTCCAAACCCATCCTATTTGTGCACCTATCCAGATGCCTCTTAAATGTTGCAATTGTACCAGCCTCTACCACTTCCTCTAGCAGCTCATTCCATAATGCACCACTCCTGCGTGAAAAAGTTGCTCCTTAGGTCTCTATTATATCTTTCCCTTCTCACCCTAAACCTATGCTCTCTAGTTCTGGATTCCCCCGCTGCAGGGAAAAGACTATCTATTTATCCTATTCATACCCTTCATGATTTTATAAACCTCGATGAGGTCACCCCTCATGTAAAAATAAGCGATTTGACAAAATGCCATTTTTCCTAAAACCTGATCTACAATTGATTACTGCTGGAATACATGATTTCTGTTCGGTTTTGACAATGAAGTGCTATTTTATACCAGCTTTGTCCCATTGATGGCAATGAAATGAATGAGCAGTCAAATCTGTTTGTTGCTTGATGGAGGATTGCAGCTTTTAGACACTGTGAACACCTTTGCTCTGACTTAACTCTGCCATGGGATGTTTAGTGCCAACTTGAACAAATAGAGAGGAGATCGTTTTCACATCTCAGCTGGAAAATGGTGTGATCCTTAACAATTGTGATCCTTTTCTGTTCTTTTTGGATTGTGGAGCTAGATTGAGTTTGGTCCTATAGTTATGCTCCATCATTTGACCTTGAATCAGGAAGGAAAGTGTCACTGACCGATAAAAGTGGAGCACCAGTTGGAGGCTGAGTAACTACTAGAGAAACAGCATTCACATTATATCTATTTGCTTGGAGTTTGGTTTGTGTGAAATTCTTTTGTTTGTCTTTTGATTGCTGGGCACCTCAGAAATAAAATAATGTCCATTTTACCACCCAGTTGTATTTCAGAATGAGGGAACCTTCACTTTCCTCATTAGAGCTAGATTTAAATTATCCTCCCCTGAATTAATTCCGATGATGCAAAAGAAAGTGAAAGATGTGCAGAAGGCAGAAAATTAAGGAAGGCAGGAGATATATGGTGAAAATACAGACTGGAAAGCAAAGATACAATCCAAAGGCCTGTCATTGGATCATTGCAAATGACCATGAGAACTAAAATGCCTTCCATTCCTTGCACATGCAAACAAATGAATTAAGAGCAGACCATTCAGCCCAAGAGCTACTGTACTATTCAGTAAGACAATTTGTTTGATCTGACGGTGGTACAATGGTTAGCACTGCTGCCTCACAGCGCCAGAGACCCGGGTTCAATTCCCACCTCGGGCGACTGACTGTGTGGAGTTTGCACGTTCTCCCCGTGTCTGAGTGGGTTTCCTCCGGGTGCTCCGGTTTCCTCCCACAGTCCAAAGATGTGCAGGGTCAGGTGAATTGGCCATGCTAAATTGCCCGTAGTGTTAGGTAAGGGGTAAATGTAGGGGAATGGGTGGGCTGCGCTTCGGCGGGTCGGTGTGGATTTGTTGGGCCGAAGGGCCTGTTTCCACACTAAGTCTAATCTAATCTAATCTAAATCATGATAAATTCTTGTCAGGTAAGGGAATCGATGGTTATGTACCATTAACTTCAAAGTATTTAATGACCCATGCTTCCATTGCCTTCTGAAGCAGAGTTTAACAGTTGCATAAGCCCTCGCAGCAAAAAATATCTGTCTTAAAAGAGAAATGCCTAAATTTTAAATAATGCACCGTAGTTCTGGACTTTTCCATGTGACGATTCATTGAGGATGTGCACTGGAAAATTAGTCCTGTTATTCCCAGAGTTATCACAAAAGTTAAGCTTTTAAAAGAAATATGCAAAATTCCTAAACTACTTAGTTCTGACCCAGGTTAGTAGATAATATCGACCAGGTTTCTGTACTTGTCAAGAAATGCTATTTAGTATAGCTAATTAGATTCTAGCTACTGTAACCAGTTAAGCTAAATTAAGCAACATCTTCAAATAAAACCCCATCTTCTAAAAACCCAACTCTTGCACACAGACAAATATAAACAGGAAAAAAAAACCACATGGGTGGAAAGAAAGCTAGAAAAACTGTTCCATAGTCTTTGGTCACAAGATCTTTTGAGTTGGCTCTTGCAAAGCAATGGGAGCATTCTAGAAAAGAAAGGGTGAGGGCTAGCCTTTGGAACAGCAAGAGGCATAGGGTGCTGGTTTATTTATGAAAGGACTTTGACTTGTCCCCTTCAAAGTCACAACTTGGAACATCAACTGAAGGAAAGATAAGCTTGTTTCCTTCTGGTTTAAATGTCTAACTGCATTGTGTGTTTTTTGGTTGCTGTAGACCCCCTAGTTTCTCATTTGGTCTGACTAGCTTCTCTGTTTTGTTCACAGCTGAAGCTGTTCAGCTACTTGACAACCAGTCACAGTCTTTGGCAGGCAGAGAGCCCTCATTAGTAACTGGCCACTAGTCCAGATCCATTAAAAGCACACCTATTATTTCTTCTTTCAAAATTGTGGTTACATTTAGGGGGCCTGTACACCATTCCACCAGTGACTTAATTCCCCTGCTGTTCCACTGACGCTGATTCTGCATCTGTCTCCTGGACCAAGGTCACCTCTAACTATCACATGGTACTACCCTTCCACATTTACCCAGCTTCCTATTCTTGAAGTCTTTTGTCCCTCAATATTCAGGATCCAATCCATGCCACCACACAGCCCTGCCTGCATATCTGTCTCTAGATCATATTTATTTAACTTGATGGGTGCCATAAATTTATTTACATAGTTATGAATGCAGTGCACGTTGAAATATGGAGACTTTGGTTTTGTCTTTGTTACCTTTTGTAATATCAAGTCTCAGCTGTTGAAATATTCTGAGGATTGTTTTCTGTCTCTTCCTGCAATTCTCTAATCTTTTTATTTCCAACATTAGTGTTTTGCTCTCTGACCTCGATTTTATTTGCTACATTTAGCCAGATTTGGTCCTTCATCAATGTTGTTTAGTTTTGATCTCTGTATTTACATAATTGTGTGAACTTCCAGCACATTGGTCTAGCATGGTTCAGATGCAGACCATCCCACTGATCTAGCCCTCAATGGTCTGAGGTGTGGCAGTTGGAGTTTATTTTTTATTAGATTAGAATACGTAGTGTGGATACAGGCCCTTCGGCCCAACAAGTCCACATCGACCCTCCGAAGAGCAACCCGCCCAGACTTATTCCCCTACATTTACCCCTTCGCTTAACTCTACGGGCAATTTAGCACGGTAAATTCACCTAACCTGCACATCTTTGGATTGTGGGAGGAAACCCGCACAGACACGGAGAATGTGCAAATTCCACACAGACATTTGCCTGAGGCGGGAATTGAACCTGGGTCTCTGGTGTTGTGAGGCAGCAGTGCTAACCACTGTGCCACCGTGCCGTCTATAATTTGTATAAATGTGAGGTATTGCATTTTGGTAAAGTGAATAAGGACAGGACTTGTACAGTTAATGGTCATGTCCTTGGCAGTGTTGTCAAACAGAGAGACCTAGGGGGTTCAGGTACATAGTTCTTTGAAAGATGTGTCGCAGATAGACAGGGTGGTTAAGGCATTTAGCATGCTTGCCTTTGCTCAGACCTTTGAGTAGAAATCTTGGGACATCATGTGCAATCTCAATCTCAACAAGATATTGTTGAAGCCATCTTTTGGAGTACTGTGTACAGTTCTGGTTTCCCTGCTATAAGAAGGATATTATTAAATTGGAGAGGGTTGAGAAAAGATTTACCAGGATGTTGCTAGGGATGGAGGGTTTGAGTTATGAGGTGGAGCTGATTAGGCTGAAACATCTTTCACTGGAGCATAAGAGACTGAAGGGTGACCTTAGAGGTTTATAAAATCATGAGGGGCATAGATGACGTGAATACCAAAGGTTTTTTCCTTTGGGTTAGGGAGTTCATATGAGGGGCATATTTTAAAGATGGGGGGAATGATTTAAAAGGGACCTGAGGTACAAGTTTTCACATGGGGTGGTTCATATGTGAAATGAACTGCCAGAGGAAGTGTAGATGCAGGCACAGTTCCAAAGTTTAAAAGATATTTGGACGGATACGTGAATAGGAAAGGTTTAGGGATAATGGGCCGAATGCGGGGAAGTGGGCGAGTTGGGAAATGTGGTCAGCATGGATAAGTTGGACCAAAGGGTCTATTTCTGTGCTGTACAACTATGACTCTGATTCTGTGATTCCATACAGATACTTGTGCCCCACAACTGGAATCCAATTCTCCCACATCAATCTTCAAGCAACATATTCATTTCTCAAATCTTATGTGCCCCCAGCCAATTGGCTTGAAGCTCAGATAACAATCCAGAGATTACCATCCTTCATAGGCTCATAGAATCCCTACAGTGTGGAAGCAGGCCATTCAGTATATCAAGTTCACAACAACTCTCCGAAGAGCATTCTAACCAGACCCACCCTGTAACCCTGCATTTCCCATAGTTAACCCGCCTAACCTGCACATGCCAGGACGTTATAGGCCATTTAGCATGGCTAATCCATCGTTGGACTGTGGGTGGAAACTGGAGTCACCTGAAGGAAACCCATGCAGGCAAACTCCACAGAGTCCGTCATCTGAGGGTGGAATCAAACCTTGGTCCTTGGTGCTGTGAGGCAGCAGTGCTAACCACTGAGAACTTGTGCTGCTCTTGAGGATTTCCTTTTCAATTTGTTGCCTTTTTCTGATCTTGGAAACAATAACTAACAAACACACCATTTAAAATGTTGAGGCAATAAGGAGATCAGTACCACTGCAGAACAAAAATTCCAATCAGAGAGTCAACCTTTGTCTCCATTGCCTAAGTGAATTTGCTTACTGGTGAAACATGGAAGATTTGTATTCAAGTTCAATGTTATATCCATTCAACTGCTTTCTGTGGGATGGTAACAGAGCAGTTAGAGACACAAATAGTGAAGTTTATATGGGTCGTCTTAAGATTTTTTTCTTGACCTTATTTGTAGGGTGATTCGAAGAAGGGGTGTACTGAACAAACCTGATCAGAGGGACCTCAATGAGAATCTGGCAGCAACTGAGGGACTGGGTCACATGATTGCAGAGTGCAAGAAATTATTCCAGGTACAATCAAAGATAATTTGAGTTCATACTTCGAATCTTTTGACCACACTTTGGAGTGAAAGAGGGTGATGGAAGGGTTAGAATTGAAATGTGCTGTAATTGTACGGGATGGGACCATTTCGTCACAGCAGATTTGCTGGCGCCGATTAGCCACTGCCCTTTGACCACCGCGGGCACTTAGCCACTGGCAATTGGCCACTGAAGACGATTCGCCACCGCAAATTCCGCAAATAGAAGTATATACAATATTGGATGAACCGCATCAAGTCTTTTTGCTAAAATACAATATACCTGAGAGAGTAAAATAGGGGCTATGTTGAACGTGCCATCCACAGACCACGTCGACTCTGCTAAATGATGTATCCAAGATTCCCTACCAAATATGATTACTTTCTTGACCATCCAATAGTGTATATACGTCTACCTAATAAGCAGCATTCAATGTACGTATGCATGTTTGAAATGGTGAAGTCCTTGGTACCTAATCCCAGACCACAGTATATCCATCGTGACTTTGAGCAGGCAGCTATCAGTGCTATGAGAGAATATTTTCCTGAAGTTAGAATTAGGGGCTGCTGCTTTCATTTGGCACAAAGTATGCATAGACCTATTGCTGTAGTTGGAGCAACTCATCAATACAGCATCGATCCTGATTATGCTTTAAAAGCAAACATGATAATTGCTTTGGCTTTTATCTTTATAAATAAATAGCGCGTAACTATCAAATGAACTAAAATTTCATTGTCTAATATTAATGTGAGATTTTACGACCATTATAAAGATTTTTAAAATATATTTCCTTTTTCTGGTTAAAGTTTGTAACTCATTTTTATATATAAACCAATAAAATTATATTTATTTTACCTTTTTTTAATCCGTATGTAGTTGTATAAATAAAGGGGACTGAGAAGTATGAAAGAACAGGCGGGAGGGAAAACAATCACTATTCGCCACCGGAAATATATATATATATACAGAGGTCAAACAACCCCAGTGGAGAAACGCTGGTGGAGAACTGGCAGTGGCTAATCATCGGCGGTGAATCTGCCGTGGCGAATTGTCACTGACCCGTATTTGTAAGGCCTTTTGAGTGTCTCTCCTAGCCCGCACTCTGTTACCAGGTTCACCTATTGCTTGTCTCTCCTCGTTTCCCAGCCTCCTGCTTCTGCTGTCCCTCTCCCTCCAGTAGTTCCTCCATCTGAAGGAGTGAAGGGAAACACAATCAATGATAAACAGCAAGTACTTAATGTTTGAGGGGGAAAGAAACCATGAAAGACGAAGAGGCTCAGATCTGTCTTTTAGGGCAGGTTGAATTAAAATGGGGATCCTGATGTGGTTATCTATTGTTCTGCAAGTTTTCTTGCTATCTGTAACATAAAGCAGCTTGAAGATTTTTTTGTCTCAGAAATGATTTAGTTGCTTTTGTAAAAATTGAAGGAATGTATGCGGCTCTATGCTTGAGAAAGACTCAATGTCTCATGTAAATAATTTTGTTATTGGGCAGTATGGGCACACTGTTGAACAGAAGGTACTTGCGGCATTTATGCAAAGGATTGGCACAACTCTAGACAAAATATTTAGTGGATCACAAATTTGACCATTGAAAATTTTATCGATTTTGTTTTTGACAGATCCCACATGATATAATGGTGCAGTCTCGAAACTCCTACATTGCAGGTGATGCGCATCCTCTGCCCATGGACAGCTTAAGGGGACATCATGAAGGCAGGGATAAAGAATATATGATCTGCGTGGAAGACATTATTCAGGATCTACTAAGGGAGGCTGGAGAAAAATTCAAAGGCTGGACTAGCATCCAAGGACCTGTGCACACAGAACTTTCTTACAAGAAGGTATTTTATTGAAGTTTCACATGTTTAGACCCTTGAAATAAATTGTCATCTTACAACACATTGTGCTTTCAAGGTTAAGTTTAGTCCAAGTTTTGCTTACCAAATTATCCCTCTATTTGGATTGAAGTGGACAATTTGCAAAAGTGAACTTTCACTTACACTTGAATCATTTCTTCACATGCTTGTATAACGTTCTTTTGTGCTTGCCATCTATAGTTTGATTAGTTGACTTGGTGGTATGTGTGTGGAATGAACTGCCAGAGGAAGTGGTGGAGGCTAGTACAATTGCAACATGTTAAAAAAGCATCTGGATGGGTATATGAATAGGAAGGGTTTGGAGCAATATGGGCCAGGTGCTGGCAAGTGGGACTGGATTAGGTTGGGATATCTGGTCAGCATGGACACGTTGGACTGAAAGGTCTGTTTCTGTGCTGCACATCTCTATGACTCTATGGATAGTTGGTTTGCATGCAGACTAATGCAAATAGGGTGGTTTCAATTCCTGAGGTGCCCATGATGGACTCTCCTTCTCAACCTATCCTGTTGCCTGAGGCAAGGTGACTCTCGGGTCAAGTTACCATCAGTCGTGTGTCTCGAATGAGAGAGCAGTTCTATGATCTGGTGGGACAATGGTGACTTTACTGTTATGAGAACACTAGTACTTTACATCTACGTTCTTAAAATGATAATGAATTTTATATCCTAAAATCGTTTTTTGTTTTTCATAGAATTAAAAATTGTTACTGTTAATGTGATCTGTATTTTATGATGTGATCTCACATTTGTAAAACCAAGACTAAATACTAGGATTGCAATTGTTGTGCCCTCTAGTGTCCCTGCGTCACATACGGGATGGCACAGTGGTTTAGTGGTTAGCACTGCTGCCTCTCAGCGCCAGGGGTCTAAGTTCAATTCCAGCCTCAGCCGACTGTCTGTGTGGAGTTTGCAAGTTCACCCTGTGTCTGCGTGGGTTTCCTCTGGGTGCTCCGAATTCCCCCCTCAGTCTAAAGATGTGCAGGTTAGGTGAATTGGCCATGCTAAATTGCTCATAGTGTTAGGTGCATTAGTCAGAGGTGAATGGGTCTGGGTGGGTTACTCTTCAGGGGGTCGGTGTGGACTTGTTGGGCTGAAGGGCCTGTTTCCACACTGCAGGGAATCTAATCTAGTCTAATGAACCTTTACTGTGAAGGCATTCAAGTTTATCAGTGTCTCTCTGAACTGGCTGAAATATGTCTGGATAGTCCCTTCCTGTTGGGATTACCAATTTCCCTGTGCTGCCCTGTGTTCTAATTAGAAATCAGTACTTCCACTGAAATGACACCAACCACTTAAATGTATCATCCATAGCTTTTTAAACCTTAGAGCCATTCCAACCTCCATTTTCCTATTTGTGTTTTGAAGAGCCACATTAATACTGGAGTTCCTTTTCCAAGAAGCCTGCAATGTTCAGATTGAATGCTGATACCTTTTTAAGGATAGTGTAGAATGGGTAGGAAACACTGACCTTGCAGACCAACACTCCCATGACTTCAACAAATCAAAGTCTGTAGGCTATTCAGTTTAAGGGAGGATCAGTCTTATAGTCACTGTTTTTCACTCAACCATACATTCACTCACTCAACCATACATTTCAGTAGTGACCCAAGCTGATTCAGTTTTTCCTTGAGTTGAAGAGGCTGCTTTGACAGTTCATTAGCCTTTCTAATGGCTAAATGTTGTGCAACTTCTTTAACCGCTGGTCACAAGTATTTTCAATTGCTGGATTTTTTGGGAAGATTTTGATGACTGTACAACTGTCTCAACAGTAGAGCTTTGGGACAAGTGATTAATATAGAAACTAACAGAAAAGAGGAAATCAGTTAAAAGCTTCAGTCCGCTTAACAGATAGTGTGTATGGTACTTGTGGGTTATTTATGAGATAATCCTGTTCTCTAAGCGTGTTTAAACCACTTCCAGCTTTTTTTCTTGCTAATCTATCTGGCCAGACACTGTGATCTCAGCCACTGATTTTTTTTTTCGGATGTAGAACTGTAGATAAAATCATGGACTGTAGGAAAACAAAATTGTCTACAGATAGTGAATACACAAGGGACCAGACTTTGTCTGTTCTACCATTAAGAATGTGGCTGGTTAGTTCAGTCAAGCAGGACTATCCCATTTGGTATCATAAGTTAAAATATTCCACTGAATCATCGAGTCTGTGACTGGAATAGTTGATGAGGAGAATTATTGGTAACACAGTTGCTTGTAGTTGTTTATGCCTGCCTTCAGACAGTGCAACAAATTTAACAATTGGCAATGCAATGTGGTTAATGTTTTCCATCTGGAGCTGCTTTTTACTGACGTATTTTATAAACTATAAGAACATAAGAGCAGGAATAGGCCAAGCAGCTGTTTGAACTCAACATGGCTGATTATCTACTTCAATACAATTCTCTTGCACTATCTCCATATTTCTTGTGTTTTTTAATAGTTGAAATCTATCAATTTCAGTATTGAACTGGTTCAATGACAGAGCCTCTAAAACTGGCTGAACCTGAGAATTCCAAAACATTCGACATCCTCTGAGTGAAGAAATTTTCCTTGTTTCATCCAAAATGGCCTCCCTGGAAATAGATCCCCTCAGCTAGAGGAAGCATTCTTACAGCGTTACCTTGTTAATTCCTGTATGAATTTTCTATGTCTGAATGAGATTCTTGGAAACTTCATAGAATGTAAGCCACGCTACTTAATCTTTCCTCCAAGGACATTCTCTTCGTTCCAGGAATATAGTGGTGAACATTTGCTACACTACCTCTGTATCAAAAATACATTTCCTTCTATGATGAGGCTAAAACATATATCTTTGGTGAGATATAGTCTCACCAAAGCTTTATGTAATGAGAGTAAGGCAATGCTGGTCCAATGTTTAGCCATGTTATAAAGGGTAACATACCTTGTGAAGTCTTACTGCTTGCTGCACCTGCATGTTAATTTTGGGTGACTAATGTATAAAACTTGTACCGTCCCCAGTTATATCATCTGCAAACTTGGAAATATCACATTTAATTTTGATCATCAATCATTTGATCTAGATCATAGATATCTAGGGCCAAAGCACTGATCTTTGTACTACCTCACTAATTGCAGCCTGGCAATGAGCCATTTACTCCTACTGTTTTATGTCTATTAACTAGTTTTTAATCCATGTCAGTATATTATCCCTAATCCCAAGTATTTTTATATTTGTTTACCAGCCTTTTGTATGGGACTTTATGAAAGCCTTCTGAAAAAATACAGCATTTTCATCAATTCCCTCTTATCTATTTTGTTAGTTACATCCTCAAGGTTTGTCAAACATTTATTTTTCATAAATTCATGTTGACACTCGCTGCTCCTTTTAAATAGTAGCATGAATAATAACAAATAGCATTTGTGACCTTCCAATCTGTGGGATCATTCCAGAGTCTCTAGAATTTTGAAAGATTACCTCTTACGCATTTACTCTGTGTCTACAGACACCTCTTTCAACACTGACATAGATGATCAGGTCCCATTACTATTTAAAAAAAAGAATAATTTGCAGTTTGTAATTTACCCTAGTTGTCAGATTCTCCATTATTTTTGGGAGGTTTTTTGTATCTTGCTCTGAAGGCAGACAAAGTATTTGTTTTTTTCTCCACCATTTTCCTATTTCCCATTATAATTTCCCTTGATTCTGCTTGTAATGGACTCTCGTTTATTTTTGCTCAGCTGTTTCTTATCCCTGTGGAAGCTTTTTCAGTTTATTTTCACCTGGGCTAGTTTACTGTCTTTCTATTTGTTATTTTAATCCTTTTTATTGATTGTTCTTTGCAGAATTCCTAAAATCAAAATCCCCAAACTCCCCTTGATCTTTGGCAGCTTTATACACCTTTTCTTCTGATATAACAATCCTGGGGGTTTCTTGCATTAGATGTGCTTGTGTGATAGAGGAGAGCTATCCTTATTGCATGAGGTAATGTAGTGACGAAGTGATCTAAGTACTTGTAGAGTGGGAAGGTTTCCTACATGTTGGAATTGGACTAGGGAGTAGTTTTCAAATAGGCATGACTTAGCAAGAATATTTCCTGGAATGCCCTGAGTTTTAGAAGAAGATAAATAAACTTTGGAATGGCTTTTATTTTTGGCTCCCTCTCTAAAATTGTACAAGACAGTGGTTTGGCCTCATTTAGAATACGGTATACAGTTCTGGTCACCACATTACCAAAAGGATGTGGATGCTTTGGAGAGGGAGCAGAGCAGGTTTACAAGGATGTTGCCTTGTATGGAAGGTACTATGAAGCTATGAAGATAAGTTGAGGGGGGACCTGATTTGAGGTTTACAGAATCATGAAGGGTATAGACAGGGTGGATAGAGACCAGCTTTTTCCCAGGGTGAAGGATTCAATAACCAGAGGTCATGCTTACAAGGTGAGAGGTGGAAAGTTTAAGGGGGATACACGTGGCAAGTACTTCAGAGAGTGTGGTGGGCATTTGGAACGCGTTGCCAGCAGAGGTAGTAGAGGCAGCACGATAGATGAATTTAAGATGCGTCTGGACAGATGCATGAGTAGGTGGGGAACAGAGGGATACAAATTCTTGGATGTCAGTACATTTGGATCGGCTCAGGCTTGGAGGGCCAAAGGGTCTGTTCCTAGGCTGTAAATTTTCTTTATTCTTTTGAAAGGGGATGACAATCTCTCTGTAACATCCTAATGTTTTCCTTCTGTTCTACCCTGTGTTGGTAGGTTGGTGATGGACATCCCCTTCGTTTATGGAAAGTGACAACTGAGATAGAAGCAACTCCTAATTCTGTATTAAATCGTCTGCTAAGAGAACGCCACCTTTGGGATGATGATGTGCTGGTTGTAAATGTTGTGGAACAATTAGATAAAAATAAGGAGATCTGCCATTATGTTCTCGATAGCATGGCGCCACATCCCAGGCGAGACTTTGTTGTTCTAAGGTAAGACTGATTACTGGGTCAGCACCAGTGCTTCATGAAAATGTGGTAAAAACAATGACTGCAGATGCTGGAAACCAGATTCTGGATTAGTGGTGCTGGAAGAGCACAGCAGTTCAGGCAGCATCCAAGGAGCTTCAAAATCGACGTTTCGGGCAAAAGCCCTTCATCAGGAATAAAGGCAGTGAGCCTGAAGCGTGGAGAGATAAGCTAGAGGAGGGTGGGGGTGGGGGTGGGGAGAAAGTAGCATAGAGTACAATGGGTGAGTAGGGGAGGGGATGAAGGTGATAGGTCAAGGAGAGGGTGGAGTGGATAGGTGGAAAAGGAGATAGGCAGGTAGGACAAGTCCAGACAAGTCATGGGGACAGTGCTGAGCTGGAAGTTTAGAACTAGGGTGAGGTGGGGGAAGGGTAAATGAGGAAACTGTTGAAGTCCACATTGATGCCCTGGGGTTGAAGTGTTCTGAGGCGGAAGATGAGGCGTTCTTCTTCCAGGCGTCTAGTAGTGAGGGAGCGGCGGTGAAGGAGGCCCAGGACCTCCATGTCCTCGGCAGAGTGAGAGGGGGAGTTGAAATGTTGGGCCACGGGGCGGTGTGGTTGATTTGGTGCGGGTGTACCGGAGATGTTCCCTAAAGCGCTCTGCTAGGAGGCGCCCAGTCTCCCCAATGTAGAGGAGACCGCATCGGGGGCAACGGATACAATGAATGATATTAGTGGATGTGCAAGTAAAACTTTAATGGATGTGGAAGGCTCCTTTCGGGCCTTGGATAGAGGTGAGGGAGGAGGTGTGGGCGCAGGTTTTACAGTTCCTGCGGTGGCAGGGGAAAGTGCCAGGATTGGAGGGTGGGTTGTTTGGGGGCGTGGATCTGACCAGGTAGTCGCGGAGGGACCGGTCTTTGCGGAAGGCGGAAAGGGGTGGGGAGGGAAATATATCCCTGGTAGTGGGGTCTTTTTGGAGGTGGCGGAAATGTCGGCGGATGATTTTGTTTATGCGAAGGTTGGTAGGGTGGAAGGTTAGCACCAGGGGTGTTCTGTTCTTGTTACGGTTGGAGGGGTGGGGTCTGAGGGCAGAGGTGCGGGATGTAGACGAGATGCGTTGGAGGGCACCTTTAACCATGTGGGAAGGGAAATTGCGGTCTCTAAAGAAGGAGGCCATCTGGTGTGTTTTGTGGTGGAACTTGTCCTCTTGGGAGCAGATCCGGCGGAGGCGGAGGAATTGGGAATACGGGATGGCATTTTTGCAAGAGGTAGGGTGGGAAGAGGTGTAATCCAGGTAGCTGTGGGAGTCGGTGGGTTTGTAAAAAATGTCAGTGTCAAGTCGATCGTCATTAATGGAGATGGGGAGGTCCATGAAGGGGAGCGAGGTGTCAGAGATGGTCCAGGTAAATTTAAGGTCAGGGTGGAATGTGTTGGTGAAGTTGATGAATTGCTCAACCTCCTCGCGGTAGCACGAGGTGGTGCCAATGCAGACATCAATGTAGCGGAGGAAGAGGTGGGGAGTGGTGCCGGTGTAATTACGGAAGATGGACTGTTCTATGTAGCCAACAAAGAGACAGGCATAGCTGGGGCCCATACGTGTGCCCATGGCTACGCCTTTGGTCTGGAGGAAGTGGGAGGATTCAAAGGAGAAATTGTTAAGGGTGAGGACCAGTTCAGCTAAACGAATGAGTGTGTCGGTTGAAGGGTACTGTTGGGGACGTCTGGAGAGGAAAAAACGGAGGGGTTGGAGGCCCTGGTCATGGCGGATGGAGGTGTAGAGGGATTGGATATCCATGGTGAAGATGAGGCATTGGGGGCCGGGGAAACGGAAGTCTTGGAGGAGGTGGAGGGCGTGGGTGGTGTCTCGAACGTATGTGGGGAGTTCCTGGACTAGGAGGGATAGGACAGTGTCGAGGTAGGTAGAAATGAGTTCAGTGGGGCAGGAGCATGCTGAGACAATGGGTCGGCCAGGGTGGTCAGGCTTGTGGATCTTGGGAAGGAGGTAGAACCGGGCAGTGCGGGGTTCCCGGACTATGAGGTTGGAAGCTGTGGGTGGGAGATCTCCTGAGGTAATGTTCTGTATGGTCTGGGAGATGATGGTTTGGTGATGGGGGGTGGGGTCATGGTTGAGGGGGCAGTAGGAAGAAGTGTCCTCGAGTTGATGTTTGGCTTCAGCGGTGTAGAGGTCAGTGCGCCAGACTACCACTGCGCCATAACTAAAGTGTAGCATTGTAATTCATGAATACTTGTAATTGGCACGTTGAGAAACCTTTTACTCACTAGAATCCTGTCCTGAGTATTATATGTAAAATAATTAAATACAATTTTAATGCAACATCTGAACAGTTGAAGTAGTTATGCTGCTTGATGTTTCTTTCTCAGCATAAGATCAACATCAGGAAATAGAGTAAATTGTTTTCTGTTCATAAGTCATTTTGTGGTTATGAATATTTTACAATAGGTTCAATGGCCAGAGAGTAATTAGCACATCTTTGGGTACAGCTATTATTTTGTGAATGCGAATAATTAGACTTAGGCACAATGCCAAGCATGCTAAGTGAATGATTTCCTCTGCTCTGTATTTTCTCGTTGAGCACATGTATGATTCTTCTGCATCAAGTGACTTGAGAAAATCTTCATGGGCATATTTATGATGTGTTCCTAAAGGGCCAAAAATATTTATATGAACAGCAGACTTGGAGTTCAAATAAACAATCAAAAGCATTTTTTTGTTAATGGTCTTGAATAAAGTTACTTTATATATGCCTTTTACTTTACAATGTCAGATGGATTTCCTCATTAAATATACAAAAGTTTGAACTGCTTCAGGTTTTGCTTAGGATTCAAGTTATCAACAGTTCTGCTTGATTTTCACTAATTTTGTGATGGTTCTAAGGTTGTTTTAGATATTTTTAAACTTGTCATTCACATTACCCTTTAGCTTTGCAAACTCAGTGGAACATACAGCAAGTTTCTACAACATCATTGTAATCTTGAATCACTGTCAATACCTAAGAGGTCCAGCATTCTTAGGAACAAAATGTAGGAGCAGGAGTAAACCACTTGTTCCCTTGAGCCTGTTCTGCCATTCAGTGAGATCATGGCTGCTCTGTGACTAAATTCCATATGTCTGTACCTGCCTTTGGCTCATATCCCTTAATACTTTTGCTTAACAACAATTTATCTTTCTCAGATTTAACAACTGATCCAGCATCTACTGTAATTTGTAAAATAGAGTTCCAAACATTGATCACCCTTTGTGTATAGAACTGCTTCCTAACACCTCTCTTGAGCAGCATGGTGGGTCAATGGTTCGCATGGCCTGCTTCAGTGTCAGGGACCCAGGTTCCATTCCACTCTTGGATGACTGTCTGTATGGAGCCTGTACATTCTTCCTGTGTCTTCATGGGTCTCCTCCAGGTACTCTGGTTTCCTCCCACCGTACAAAAATGTGCAGGTTCGGTGGATTGTGATGCTAAATTGCACAGTGTCCAGGGATGTGCAGAAAAGTTAAATTAGCCATGGGCAATGCAGGGTTACAGCATTAGGGTAGGGAGTGATTCTAGGTCAGATGCTCTTTGGACGGTCAGTTTGAACATGATGGGCTGAATGGCGTGCTTCCAAGTTGTAGGGATTCTGAGTAGACTGGCCCTAATTCACATTAATATCTCCTAGTTGTAGAGCTCCCAACTAGTGTCATAGAGTCATTGAGATGTACAGCACTGAAACAGACCCTTTGGTCCAAACCGTCCATGCTGATCCGATATCCTAAATTAGTGTAGTCACATTTACCAGCATTTTGTCCGTATCCTTCCTAAACCCTTCCTATACCCTTCCTATTCATACACCCATCCAGCTGCCTTTTAAATTGGACCAGCCTCCACCACTTCCTCTGGCAGCTCGTTCCATAGAGACACTGCATGGAAAAAAGTCCCTTTTAAATCTTTCCCCTCTCACCTTAAACCTATGCCTTCTAGTTTTGGAATCCCTACCCTGAGGAACAGTCCTTATCCAATCACCCTATCCATGGCTGTCATGATTTTCTAAACCTCTAGAAGGTCATCCCTCAGTCTCCAACGCTCCATGGTAAATAGTCCCAGCCTATTCAGCCTCTCCCTCAAAACTCTCCAACCCTGGCAATATCCTTGGAAATTTTTTCTGAACCTTTTCAAGATTCACAACATCCTTCCTATAGCAGGGAGATCAGAAATGACACTAAGATTGGTGGAGTAGCAGATAGTGAAGGGGACTGTCAGAGAATGTAGCAGAATATAGATTGTTTGGAGAGTTGGGCAGAGAAATGGCAGATGGAGTTTGATCTGGGCAAATACGCGGTGATGCATTTTGAAAGATCCAATTCAAACATGAACTATACAGTAAATGGAAAAGCTCTGGGAGAAAATTGGTATACAGAGAGATCTGGGTGTTCAGGTCCATTGTACCCTAAAGGTGGCAACATAGGTTAATAGAGTGGTCAAGAAGGCATACGGGATGCTATCTTTCATCAGATGGGGTGTTGAGTACAAGAGCTGACAGATCATGTTACAGTTGCGTCGGACTTTGGTTCGGCCACATTTGGAACACTGCATAAAGTTCTGATCACCACGTTACCAAAAGGATGTGGATGCTTTGCAGAGGAGGTTCACCAGGCTGCTGTCTGGTATGGAGGGCGCTAGCTATGAAGAGAGGATTAGTAGATTAGAATTATTTTGATTAGAAAGACAGCGGTTGGGGGAGGGGGGTGGGGATCTGATTGATTGAGGTCTACAGAATCATGAGAGGTATAGAAAGGGTGGATAGCAAGAAGCTTTTTCCCAGAGTGGGGGACTCTGTTACTAGGTGTCACAAGTTCAAAGTGAGAGGGGAAATGATTAAGGGGGATGTGCATTGAAAGTTCTTTATGCAGAGGGTGGTGGGTGCCTCGAACATATTGCCAGCGGCAGTGGTGGAAGTGGGCACAATAGCGTCATTTAAGATATACCTAGACAGATACATTAATGGGCAGGGAGCAGAGGGATACAGATCCTTAGGAAATAGGTCACACGTTTAGGTAGAGGATCTGGATTGGCGCAGGCTTGGTACGCCAAAGGGCCTGTTCTTGTGCTGTAATTTTCTTTGTTCTTTGTACCTAGGACTCCACTTTCAAGGAACTATGAACCTGCACTTCCAAGTTCTCTTTGTTTAGCAACACCTTATCATTAAGTTTGTGCGTCATACCCTGATTTGCCTTTTTCCAAAATGCAGCACCTCACAGGTTATCAGTGGAAATAGAGTAGATAAAGATAAACTGACTTTTCCTGTTAACACTTCAAAACTTTGATCAGACCACCTCTTAACTTTCTATGTTCTAGAAAACAAGTCCAATTTGTACAATCTCTCCTCAAGCTCAACCTCTTGAGTCCAGATACCATTATTGTCAACCTACATTGCACTCCCTCCAAGGCTAATATATCCTTCCAAAGTTTGTGGTGCCCATATTTGCTCATAGTACTCCAGGTGGGGTTTAAGCAGAGTTATGTATAACTGCCACATGACATTTGCAACTTGAATTCCAGTTCACTAGATATATAGGCCAGAATTCCATTAGCTTTCTTCATCAATTTTCTGTACCTGCTCACATTTTAAAATCTATGCACCTGAACCCCAAGTCTCTTAGGACATCATCCACTACATTTAACTTCATATGATCTGGAAAGTATTCCTTGTGGAAATCTCTCACACCCTTTGTGGGACACCCACTGGTCACATCCTACCAAGTTGAATACTTACCCAATATTGCTACATTCTGATACCTGCCACTCAATCAATTTCACAGGTTTGTTAATAATTTGCCCTCCATTCCATGGACTGTTACCTAGTTAACAGTCTCTTAAGTGGGACTTTATCAAATGCCTTCTGGAAGGCCATAAAAATGTAAAATGGGAGACTTTAAATAGTTGGAAGGCCTTAATTAGTTTTTGCTAACTGCACAGAATTAGAAATTTTATTTTTGATGATTGAAACTATCCGTTGTTTTATGCGACCGCAAATGTACATCTCCAGCAGTGACTATTTCATGCTATCTCTTCAGATAGCATGCTCCCTAATGCAGGTTAAAGCACTGGCTTTTGTTCCCTTGTCAAGAAAAAGTGACCTGGTTTTTTTGTTTATGAAAAAGATAATATCTTCCAGCTCTCATGCCCTCATTCAAAAGAACAATCACATATCTCTGCCCATGCCATCTCCTGGCCTGTACCCACCCCATGGCCCCTTATACCTTCCATGGCAACTTTTGCCCCTTCTTCCCACTCTTGTTTGTAGTCCTCCTTGCCAAGCTAGATTTCTCTAAGCATGTCCTTTATAGCCCCGAGGCTCAGTTAGCGCCACCTTTTTCCCCTCAATCTCCATGCCAACAGAACCAAGTATCCATCATGAGCAGACCTCCGGATAATGCTAAGACTATAAAAGCTTCTCAAGTGTTCATTTACTCACTGATTATTTAACAAAAAAGAGTTTATAGCCACTTAGAGCTGTCCATCAAGCTGCGAGCTGGCAGGCAGCCCAATATGTGAAATGGGTCATTCAGCATGAATCATGTAGTGATTGACCTCCGTCTACTGTCAAGAAAAAGTGACAGAGATATGGGCAGAGATATGTGATTGTTCTTTTGTATGAGGGCATTAGAGCTGGAAGATATTATCTTTTTCATTAAACAAAAAAACCAGGTCACTTTTTCTTGACAATTGCAACCACTAGGGAAGCAGTACTGTGTACATTGATGGGACTGCAGTCTGACAAGTCATCAGGTCTTGGTTGACTTCATCCAAGGTGTTAATTTTAGACTTTTGAGGCACCTGGTAGACTTGCAGATGATACAAAGATATGTAGTAAAGTATGTTGAAAAGGTACCTAAGGATGCAGACAGATATAGAGAGATTGGGTGAGTGCACAGAAATCTGGTGAATGGAGTAGATTGTGGGGAAAGTTTTAACTTGGTTTAACAGGACTTTTTTTTTGTTTTAAAAAATAAAGCAGTAGTTAAACTGAGAGCAACTACAGAAATCCAAGGTGCAGAGAGGCCTAGATGTGCTAGTACATATCACAAAGTTAATATGCAGATATAGAAGGTTATTAATGGAATACTATCTTTTAATAAGAGAACTTGAACTGAACAATGAAGTTTTGTTTCAGTTCTGCATGATGTTGAAGAAACCATATCTTCAATATTGTGTGCAGGTTTGATCTAAACATGTTCAGGTGATTCAGAGGAGGTTTACTAAATTGACATATGGATTTGTTTGTCGTATATGGAAGAATTGGGCTGAAGGGCACATTTCCATTGGAGTTTAGATGAGTGAGGAGGTACTTTCTTGAAGGTAAGGAGCAGGAGTAGGCCGTCTGGCCCTTGGAGCCTGCTCCACTGTTCAATAAGATCAGAGCTGATCTTATCATGGCCTCAGCTCCATTTACCCACCCTCTCACCATAACCCTTAACTCCTTTACTATTTTTTTCAAAACAATTCTCCATCTTAGCTTTAAAAATATTCAATGAGGAAGTTTCAACTACTCCACTGGGCAGGGAATTCCACAGATTCACAGCCCTTTAGGTGAAGAAGTTCCTTCTGAATTCAGTCCTAAATCTGCTGCCCCTAATTTTGAAGCTATGCCTGTTGTCCTAGTTTCACCCACCAGTGGAAACATCTTATCTACTCCCTTCATAATTTCATATTTCTAGAAGATCTGCCTTCATTCTTCTAAATTGAGATGAATATAATCCCAGGCTACTCTGTCTGTCCTCATAAGCCGACCCCCTCAACTCTAGAATCAATATAGTGAATGTTCTCTGCACCCCCTCCAGTGCCAGTACATCCTTTCTCAAGTCAGAAGACCAAACTGCATGCAGTACTTAAGGTGTGGCCTCACTAGCACCCTATACAGCTGCAGCATAATCTACTTGCTTTTAAATGTAATTCTTTTAACAACAAAGGTCAAAATTCCATCTACTGCCTTTAATTACCTGAAGTCTGTAAGGTCCTGAACAATAACAAGGGGAACTTGGAAAGGATATGGGTGACTCTAAAACAAGGAGGTACTTTTTTGTTAAGAAAAAAAGCCTGTTACCCTTTTAAGGACAGAATTGGGGAATTCTTCTAAGATTTGCATGACATTGAAATTCTGTTTCTTAAGGTCTGGGGCTGGATCTTGAGATTCCAGTTTCTGGTGTAACTTTGGCTAAACCAGTGATCCCCTCCATTTGTGAAAAATTCAGGTCACTTATGATCTGAATGGGTGGTGAAAGCAGATTCAATAGCAAATTGCGCTCCGGTATCTTGATTTGAAACTATTTGCAGGACTTTAAGAAAAGTGCAGTTGAGTAAGGCTGATTGGATAACAGATATGATAGTCTGAATGGTCTCCTATGCTCTGATTCAGTAATCCCACCACCAGGAGCATAGTTCAAATATGTTTGACTATAGAAATTGTGTTCAAAGCCATGTGTAGTGACTCTGAAATAAATAGCCTCTGGTTGACTTCTGATTATTGTTGGATCTTGGAATTCAACTGTTGACATCATGGCTAAATGTCAAGTTAATAGTTTTTTTTTTCATTTCAAATTTATGCTCAGACTTTCAGCCCAGTTTCTGACAGTATTGTTTCAAAATGTACTTTTATCTCTGATTCTGTTCCCCACTGTTTTTCACCCTTCAGCCTCACTTTTGCTATTACTAAGAATCTGAGTTTGGATACCTTTGCTAAAATAACCATTTCTTCCTCTCATCCTGTTGCCCTATTTCGTGAGTGTTGTGACCCATTTTAGACCCACTTCAACCTCAAAGATACCATCTTGATTTCTCAATTTACTCTATAACATTTCAATCCCTAGCTTCCACTATTACTCTGGATCCTCTGCCATTTGTTTAACTTTCTTCTACCTCCCCTCCTTTGGTTCCTGGCAGTCACTGTTGTGCTGTGTTTGGATCCATTCCTCCTTCCACGTTCGTATTGCTGTTCCACTTCCTGATCACCTTCCTTGCTTTCATTTCTTTATTTTTCTATTGTAGTTTTGATTGTGCAAATTGCTTTATATTTTTGAGTCCAGTATTGATATTTAACGCCAAACTATTCCAGATCCTATTACTTTTGTCAAGTGCCTCAATGTATTCTGGATTAATGCATATCTATAATGTATCTTTGCTATTTTTAAAACCTCCAACATCATTTTTCTTTATATGCTTATTCCCAAATGTATATTCCAAATATTTTTATTACTCCAATCACCAGGGCCTGATGATCTACATTGCAGAGTAATAAAGGAAGTGGCCCTAGAAATTGTCACAAAGCTAGTCCTTTTGTTTTCTCTTAAAAAGCTGTTCCTTTTCTCAAGGATACTGTGTCCTTAAATTTTTTTTGAGGGGTCATAAAACCCTTCAGGCTCCGAAGCATCTAATTCGTTAGAGAGATGAAAAAGGATTTGTTTATTATGTACACAGGTGAGACTTCAGGCCAAAGTGGTCAGGTTTTAGGAGTGACCTGTACACTGTACTAAAAGGGGAATGGTCAGCTCTCTAGCTAGCAGTTCAGTCCAGAACTAGTTAGGAGTTCAGCTGTGTGGAAACAGGCTGCTCAACTTTCTCTCTCCTTCTGTCCTTCTAACTTCAACCTGTAAGCATTTGTTTTATTTTTACTGTATTTCATGGGGTTTGCTTTTTGGGACTATTGTGTATAATTGGAACAGCATAATTGAGTCTAGTTTGGATAGACTGAGTTCTGTAGGGGGTCTTTATTATGTTTTTGTTTCATTGTGTAATTTTGTGAATAAATTTGTTTTCAACCCTGGCCGTCAACCTAGCTAACTTGCTCTGGGTAATTTTCATTGTACCGAAACAAATTGCACAGTTATGGTTTGCGCTGCCTGGTTAATGTTTTGACTGGTCTGCCCTAGTCTTTAACAAAATATTGGATGTTTTGGGATCTTCCAAAATTCCATAGCCTCTGAAACATTTCCTACAGATTTGAAGATGACAAGTGCAGTCCTACTGTTTAAAAAGGGAGGAAGAGAAAAACAGAATTACAGACCAGTTAGCCTAACATCAGTAGAGGGGAAAATTCTGGAGTCTATTATAAATGATAACATTTAGAAAGCATTAATGGGTTTGAACAAGGCCAGCGTGAGTTTATAAAAGGGAAATCAAGCTTAACAAACCTGTAGATTTTTGAGGATGAACCTATTAGAGTAGCTAATGGAGAACCAGTGGATGTGGTGTATTTAAAATTTCAGAAGGTATTGGATAAGTCCCTTAGATTAGTTGTCCAAATAAAGCACCCAAGCTAGGGCGTAATATATTTTGCATGCATCCAGGGTTTGTTGCCAAACAGTGTAGGGGAATAAATGAGTCGTTCTCAGAGTGGCTGGTTGTGACTAATGGGGCATCTCCAGGATCAGTGGAGGGCCTCGGCTATAAGGATGAGGGAACCAAATGCAACATTTCCAAGTTTGCTAATTATGCAAAACTAGGGTGGATTGAGAGTTGAGGAAGATGTATGGAGGCTTCAATGTGATTTAGACAAGTTCAGTGAGTAGGCAAACACATGGCAGATGCATTACATGCTCATTGTCAAGTTTCACACTTTAGTGTGAAAAACAAAGGAAGAATATTATTAAAATGGTGATATTTTCGGAAGTGTGGTCATACAAAAGGGATGTGGGTTTCCTTATACACTAGTCAAGGAAAGCAGATAGGTAGGTGCAGCAAGCAACTCAAAAGGCAAATGATTTATTGGCTTTCATTGCGAGCGGATTTGAATTCAGAAGTAGGGCTGTTGTACTGCAGTTACACAGAGACTTGATAAGATCACCTCTGGAGTATTGCATCAGTTTTGGTCTCCTTACCCAAGGAAAAAAAACTTGCAATTAAGGGAGTACAGTGGAGGCTCACTAGGTTGATACTAGAGATGGCAGAATTGTGCTATGAGTGTAGATTGGTTTGAATAGGCCTGTATTCACTAGAGTGTGGAAGGATAAGTGGAAATCTGATTGGAAAGTGCAAAATTCTAGTAGGGTTGGATAAACTAGATGTAGAGAGGATGTTTTCCCTGATTGTGTCCCTTGGTTCTAGATTCCCCAGTCTCAGGATACTGGGTGGAGTTTTAGGACTGAGATGAAGAAAAGGCCGTTCATTTAAATGGTAGTGAACCTGTGGAATTCTTTACCATAGTAGTTTGTGGGAGGCCAAATCACTGAATATATTCAAAGTTTTTTTTAACAAGTTGTCAAAGTAAGGCAAGAAAGTGGGAATATGGCAATGAGATAGAAGATCAGCCATGAATGTATTGAATGTAGGAGCAGACATAAAGGGTTGAATGGCCTACTCCTCCTGGTTTATGTGCGTCTTGACAATCAAAAACACATTTGATACACTTACTTTAAAAGCCCATTCTACAGATTTTTGTGTTTCTCTCCAAGTATATTTTGATTGGGCACATCACATTTAAATATCTATTGAGATCCTCACTAAAATTACTGATTTGAATATTAGGCAAACTTCTTTCTATGAACGTGCACGTCTTTGTGGCTGGCTTTAAAAATAATTTAGTATACCAAGTGGAGAAATGTGAAAATGTGCCCCATGTATCTCCACCAATGGCTATCTACTGGTACCATCCAGATTAAGTTACAAATTAAAGGCTTTACAAATTAGGATACTTCCCATTTCATTTAATTCATTAGAAACTTATTGCCTGGCAACTATTGTGAATATACTTGTATTTTCAGAAACATTCCAATCCTGTTGGATTTGATTAACAGTAATAACAAATTATAATGTGTATTTTCTTAATAGCTACTCCAATTGGCATTGACTCAGTCCACACTCACTCAGGTGTGGTGTGTCACAGTTTGTTATTCAATGATTTTTACCACTTATTGCAACATGTTGGTGCATTCTCAGTAAGCACCAAACTTCCTTTGAGTGGTCTTTACTATCAGTGACAACAGTTTACTTTTGTGCCTTTACTTTGTGTCAGATTTTTATAGTTAGCATAGCAATGTCCAATCCACTGTCACAATGTACTTTTTGTTTTATCTCTGATGTAGGGCGTGGCGGACTGAATTACTGAAGGAAACGTGCATTCTGGTAGCAGTTTCTGTTGAGCATGATGCAGTGCCCCTGGAAGGTGGTGTGAGAGCAGTAGTCCTGAACTCGCAGTACGTGGTTGAGGCTTGCGGCCCAGGCCGGTCTAGACTCACATACATCTCCAGGACAGACCTGAGGTTTGTGTTTCACATTGTTCCTTCCATTCTGAGATTAAACTATGCAGGAATGTAAGCATTAATCGAGAGAGAGCTATCCTGGTGGCTCTCATTCTTAGGCACTGGGGTTACCCTTCGTGCAGATCCAAGTGCATTAGTTGGTTAAGCTTCAAGAATTCTCGTGGGGTACTAAATGGAGTGAAAGATGCACTGTCTCTAACAGCTATTGTGATCAACTGAAAACCTCAAAGTCTAATTTTGAATTCAATTCGGAGATATTTGTCTCCTGTTAAGATCATTTTTCTCTTTGGGTATGGGTCATCAAACACTTCTCATGAATATTCCACTCCAGTCAGCTGCTGAATCAAGCAGCTTCTGTTTTGATCTGTGTATTGTATTGCACACAGTAAATTGTATTCTACAAAGATGGAGTTTGATATAGACCTTTTCATGGTATAGGAATGTTTAATTCCTTTCATTTCAAGTAAGTACACCTTTACACAAACGTTTAGAATCACTTGTTTGGAGTAGCAGTGACAGCGATTAGAAATGTTTCAAATCAAGCTGAATATTGGGAGAGTTATGTTACTGATTTGGTTTATTGTCACGTGTACATAAGTACAGTGAAAAGCATTGTTTACGAGCAGTACAGGCAGATCATAGCAAAGACATACAGATCATAGGATGGAAAAAAATTTGACAGGCATACAAACTACGTCGCGCAAGGGGTGCGCTAGGCGAGATCAACATTAGCAAGATCAGTGTTATTTGAAGTTTGAGAGTCCATTCATCAGTCTAATAATGGCAGGGGAGTAGCTGTTGTTGAACATGCGTGTGTTCAAGCTTCTGTATCTTCTGCCTGATACAGGTTATAGAAGAGCTTTACTGGGGTGGGATGGTCTTTTGATGAAAGTCTTTCCAGGGGAATGGTCTGGGTAAATGGAGTCCATGGATAGGAGGTTGGCTTCAGTGATGATCTGGGCTGTGCACACAACCTTCTGTAGTTTTAGTTCCTGGGCAGAGTGGTTGCCATACCAGGCCATTATTCACCCAGTCAATATGCTTTCTATGGTGCATCTGTAAAAGTTGGTGAGGGTCCTTATGAACATGCCTGAATGTCCTGAGCTGTCTGAGGAAGAAGAGGCATTCTTTACCATTGCATCTATATAGGCTGAATATTTTTCTTTTTCTTGTTGTTGACTTTTCTTCTGTTTCTATTTTCTTTTTATCTGTCAGGGGTCGGACTCCAGAATGGTATAACAAGGTCTCTGGGTACCTCTGCGCAGTAGAAGTTGCGAGGATACGGGATTCCTTCCTGCCACCAAACTCGCGAGGTCTACATCTGCAATGAGCTAATACTGCAAGCAAGAGAAAATTGTATTTAATGAATATTCCCTCTTCACAACGGTCACTAATCTGTGTCTTCTATCTACTCTAACTGGACGAGATGCATCATGAGAGGTCCAGGTGAAGATGGATCTTCAGCCCATTCAGCATTATATTTACAATATACCAGACTTTCTGTCATCCCTTCATAGTACCCAACTGTTGGTTTAATGTGTCCGGTATCCTGGTTACCACTATGTTTTGTGTAAAGATATCATTCCAGACATGGGACTCAATAAGTAATTGTTATTTGATAATTAGATTTTAGCAGTAACACACTAATGAGTTGGTGAGATACATTAAAAATGACATTGTTCTTCTGTCCAGTGTCTTGGTTTTAATCTTTTGTATGGCTTCAATTCATTAACTGCTGTGACATTCTTGCACCCATAGATCTGGGGTAAAGAAAGGGGTTATCTCAATTTGTGCTCAGTTGTTGAAAGTAAACCAGCCCAAAAGAGCAAAATGTCTATAAATCTGTTCACTGTGATATTGTCAACCAACACATTCAACTAGCAGGAAAGATAAATGCAAGGAAATGTCTTGGAATTTGGAGTCGAGACCCTTAAACAATGGAATAAGGAAACGAGAGGTGTATGATTGTTAACTTTCAGAGAAGTGTTTACTGTGTATGGGGAAGTGCTGGGGATGTTGATGGGAGCATGTGTGACTTGGTTGTGGAGCTGAAGTGGAATGGTGTTTTTAGGAAGTTGTGTGGGTTGTTGCTGACTGGCCTGCAAATAGGTTCTTTCTGTGGCAAGAATAAACATTTAAACCATTTGAGGTTATTTTATTAAACTTCATGCTCATACCTGATCTTGTATATTGTTGTAGCGTACTACATTGACTTGCTGCATAAATAAGATAGTGCAGTGTCCTTGTACTGTGCAAATACCTAGCATTTATATAGACATTTTCTTGTCTTATTTACATAAAACAATCTTGGAGCTGGAAATCGGAGGAAGACTGTCTCATTGGCAATCTGATAAATCTAGTTTGTTCCCTTTCCAATTGGCTGTGAGAAGATACTGTAAGGGAGTGCAGGGCTACATTTTGACCAGAGCGGTCATGATGAATCTGCAGAAATATATCTGACCAGAGATGGTAACTGTAGGCATACTCCATTCTTTTGCAATGCACTGGATGCCTTTCATAAGAGGGCATTGATGGAACGTCTGTGTGATTGCCCTCTTCTTATTTCTCTGCTTTGAATTTGTTATTTTAATTATCCAAATTTTATTTTGAGTAGTTTGGATAGGTCATTCTACTCTAGGTCTTTTGAGATGACCGTTTTAGCATCCCAGTGCTGGTTTAACACCCTTAGTTCCAATTTAATATTATTTTCCATGATACAATCCTTGTAATATGGCAGTTTGTGTATTAATTTTGTTTGAGGACTTTTAGCACCATGCAAGGGAAGAGCTTGATGCATCTTGGTTGATTGGCTACCTAACCCAGTGGTTATGTCAGTATATGAACATTACTGATTATGTTTATCTTGGTTATTCTGGTAATATTCCTCATTTCCATTTAGTAAAAATACAATTTAATTAATAGATATAAAAAATGTCCCATATAGTTTGTTATTGAAAAAATGCAGTTTAAAACTTAAACAACCCTTTGAACTACAAATAAGTGAATGCATTTAATTTAAATTGGTGCACATTGGAGTATTCGTATTTTCTTTTGCACGGTGCTATTTATGGTCAAAGTAGATACTTGTCATTACCTGGTGCTTTGATTTCAGACTACTTGCTGCTGGTCACTAATATTAGAAATTGGCATTTGTATTTGCATGGTTTTGATGTATAGATTGTGTTGCTCTATAGCTCTGTTAGTATTTGCATCTCTGGTCCAGCATTCTCAGTTGGCATTGGTGACACCAGTTGGCCTGATTGAAAGCTGAAGAATTGTTCAATTTATGGCAAAGTGGAATGGTAATTTGGCTGGAATGCTGATATTTAACATTAACTGCTAGTTGTTACATTATATTCAGTCACACGTTTTTGCATAGCAAAACTTTAAATACTGTTAGCTTTGTCTATGATTCATATCTCTGCATTGTTTAACTCTTTCTTTTGACTTGAAGGAGCCTTGTTGAAGGAGGAGAAGTTGGTGCCCATATTTTAGCTATCAGATTATTTTAAAAGCTGGAGTGGTCATATCTTCAATTAATAAATCCAATTTAGTTGATCATTACAATCCCAATTTTTAGAGATTAGAAGAAATTGTTTTATTTTAGAGTTTGAATGGACTTTTGCTTGAATTTTATTGAACTATAGGTGAAACAGCATCAAGTTTAAATCCTTAAATAAGGAAGCAAAACTAAATATCCCCGCCAGGAATCTTGACTTTTCAATTGCCACATTTCATCTTTCTATTTCTTCCACATACCACTTATTCTTGTGATTAAGCAAAAATTTCACAATAAAATTGGGGGCAGTTATAGGATTTTGATCACAGTCAAAAGACTTTTGCAGATGTGATTTTCTTAAAAATTGAATATAGTTGACCTCCAGGCCTTGAGTAAAAGAAATATGACAAGTAGTCGAGCTGTGTTGTGACAAAAATGTGAAAAATGAGCATTTTATAGCAATTCTTAAATTGACTGAATCTTCTGATGCATCTATGAGCTACAAAATGACCAAACGCATCGCAAGATCAACAAAGTTGATCTTTCGAGTACGGTAGAGATAAGTTTTTAATCTGTGAAAGAAAGGTATACTCCCTTTAAAGGATGAAATGTGCTAGTCATAGGAAGCTGGAAGAGGAAGGATGTGGGAAAGGAAAGAAATAATCAAAACAATGTGTGCTGTGAGGATAAAAGATCTGCAATCCAGATGTATTACAGCAACCAACTGCAAAATCTTTATATTTCCATGAACAGAAGTGTTGCTTAAAAAAAATCACTAATGAGCCGAGCATAAGGGTTTGGATTGAGTCTCAAAGTACGTACCATCATCTTTTGATCAAATGTTAAGTTCTGTCAAAAAGCCTTGCAAACTGTAAGAATCCTTGATCTGTCAAACCAAGAAATATAATTATAAAGAGACGTGATGTTGTATAAATAGTTAAATATTCTGGAATTCTCTGGCTCCCAAAAGTGAATTAATACAATTAAAGGCAAAATACTGCAGATGCTAGAAATCTGAAATGGACAGAGAATGTTAGAGAAACCCAGAAGCTCTGGCAGGGTACCAAAATCATACTGGACATGAAACGCTAACTGTTTCTCTCTCCGCAGATGCAGCCAAAACGGCTGAATTTGTCCAGTATTCGGTGTTTAGTATTTAGACAGATCATTTCATCAGGAGATGGAATGACGGATAGATAGGCCATAATCAAATATTTTAAGGTTAGCAGAAGCTTCAAATATGCAGGCAGAATCATATTTTTCAATTTTTTTCAAATCAGTTTTTCAATTCCTGATATCTTGTATTCCAAACTCCCTTCTCTGATCTCTGAAATTGCTCATTGTTCCAAGTCAGGTGTTTGGAAAAAAAAAGGGCTTTTGTGTGAGGATGGCCGAGATTATGCTATTTGACTAACATTACTGGACTGCTTATACAGGATTGTGCTTTAGGTGAACAGCCTAATCCATCAAGAGTATTTTGGAAATCACAGATGCGTTTTATATAATTTTCCATTCATTACAATCAAAGGTTGGAAAAATGTGAAGATCAACCCTCAACATAGTTCTACCTTTGTGTTTATTAAGGCATTGTATTCTCATGTTGAGAGAATGGACATGAAGAATGCATATGTACAACACAAGTTCTTGTATGTTAAATTAATGGATATTATCAGTGCCCAGCGCATTACTGTATTGTAGGACGAACGTATGTGACTGGATTGGAAGACCTTGAGGGATGTAGAATGGCACAGGTTCTATTTAATATTGAGTATATTTGATCTCAGGTATTTAACTTGTTGAGTTTTTGTTGCCAATTGTACATATTGTATTTCTATAAAATCTGTCCAATGTGAAACATTTGTATGGATTTTTTAAAAAAAGACGTATTAAAATTATATTTTTCTTGACAATTTGTCAAATGTACAGATCATTTTAATAAAAATTACTTCAGGTTAAAATGTCTGAAATGTTTTGACTACTTATTTTAAGTGAGCTTCCTGACCCTGCCATAATATAGTTGGCAACATTCTTAGCCAGATCTGTGTTAAATGAGGGAATCTGGATTGTGTGGTGCTATGGGGACAACAGTAATCCTACCAACTGTCAAAGGCAAATAAAATTAGCCAGGAATGCAGCTTTCATGCTCTGCATTGTTCAATATCTTAAAACAAAGACAAATCACAGTCAACTTCTAATCTCTCTTGTTATAGTCTTTTATTTGTATTTTCCATCTCCAGTGGAGATAAGTTTGACTTAGTCCACTTTTGCCCTTTTAACACTTCTGCAGTCAAAATGGTCAAAGGTCCTTCCTACTACAACTAAGGCTTTAAAACTCAATAATTGACTTCACCGTGCTTTACTTCTGTGGCCTTTGGCCTTATGACCTCCGTTTCACAATGAAAATAAAATCCAGTCCTGGTCGAACAGTCAATTAACATTGAAGTTGAAAAACCAGCTTGTAATCCTATTGGAGTTGCCCTGAAAAGATTATGAATGATTGTTGCACTGCGATCTCTGCTCTGAGGTTTCCAGCTTGCCTTGTTAGAGAAGCTTCTCCCTGTCCCTTTTGATTGTAAAGATGATATTGAGTTGGAGTTTGGTGTGGGCACTCTGGAGGAGTTCCCATTGCATTGGCACAGCCAATAGCCAGTGTGATAGTGAACAAAGGTAGATCCAGTGAAGGTCTTCACAAGGACAAGTGTAGGATTCCTTTGGCATCAGCAAAGATACACATTTGGAATGTAAAGGTTCACTCCCTTACCCAAGGGTCAGGGAGGTTTGCCATTGCAGTTGGGTATGATTCCTGGAAAACACAATTTACCTCTGAACATAGGGGAGTCCAGTAAATATACCAGACAGCACTGGAGATCTTTGAAGTGCTATTTATTACAGCCTGACCTATGGGAGAATTGCCTATCCACTGTCACCACAGTTTTCAATGAGATTAACACTGGGCATGTGAAAGAGCTCTGCTGTCAATTCAGAAAGGAATCTTGATGTTTATCTGCACAACTTTCCAATGTACCAGGGAACCGTAATGTTATACAATGTGTAAATTTACAGAGAAATTAGGTTCATTTACAGCTCAAAGTATTTAATTTCACTTCGTCATAGAGATGTACAGCATGGACACAGACCCTTCATTCCAACTCGTCCATGCCAACCAGATATCCCAACCCAATCTAGTCTCATCTGCCAGCACCATATCCCCCCAAATCTTTCCTATTCCTATACCCATCCAGATGCCTTTTAAATGTTGCAATTGTACCAGCCTCCACTACTTCCTCTGGTAGCTCATGTGCTACCCTCTGCTTGAAAATGTTGCCCCTTAGGTCTCTCTTATATCTTTCCCCTCTTACTGTAAACCATGTCCTCTTGTTCTGGACTCCCCCACCTCAGGGAAAAGACTTTATCTATTTACCCTATCCATGTCCCTCATGATTTTATTAACCTCTATAGGGTCACCTCTCAGCATTCCACGCTCCAGGAAAAACAGTCCCAGCCTATTCAACCTCTCCTTTGTAGCTCAAATCCTCCAACCCTGGCAACATCCTTGTCGATATTTTCTGAACCCTTTCAAGTTTTACAACATCCTTCCGATAGGAAGATCAGAATTGCATGCAATATTCCAAAACTGGCCTAATCAATGTCCTGTACAGTTGCAACATGACCTCCCAACTCCTGTACTCAATACTCTGACCAATAAAGGAAAGCACACCAAATACCATCTTTACGATCCTATCTACCTGTGAATCCACTTTCAAGGGGCTATGAACCTGTGGTGCTTGTTCAGCAACACTCCCTAGGGACTTACCATTAAGTGTATAAGTCCTGCTAAGATTTGCTTTCTCAAAATGCATCGCCTTGCATTTATCTAAATTAAACTCCATCTGCCACTTCTCAGCCCATTGGCCCATCCGATCATGATCCTGTTGTAATCTGAGGTTACCTTTGCTGTCCACTGCACCTCCAATTTTGGTGTCATCTGCAAACTTACTAACTATACCTCCCATGTTCACTTCTCAAACATTTATATAAATAATGAAAAGTAGAGGACCCAGTACCGATCCTTGTGGAACTCTACTGGTCACAGGTGTCTATCTGAAAAACAACCCTCCACCACCACTACCCTCTGTTTTCTACCTTTCATCCAGTTCTGTATCCAAATGGCTCTTTCTCCCTGTATTCCATGAGATCTAACCAGTCTCCCATGGTTAACTTTGTCGAACACCTTACTGTAGTCCATATAGATCATGTCCCCACTCTGCCCTCATCAATCCTCTTTGTTACTTCAAAAAACTCAATCAAGTTTGTGTGTGGGAAATCATGTCTCACAAAGCCATGTTGACTATCCCAAATAAGTCCTTGCCTTTCCAAATATATGTACATCCTGTCCCTTAGGATTCCCTCTAGCAACTTGACCACCACTGAGGTTAGACTCACTGGTTTAGAGTTCTTTGGCTTGTCATTACACCTTTCTTAAACAGTGGCACCATGTTAGACAACCTCCAGTCTTCCAGCACCTCACCTGCGACTATCGATGATAGAAATATCTCAGTAAGAGGCCCAGCAATCACTTCCCTAGCTTTCCACAGAGTTCTAGGCTACACCTGATCAGGTCCTGGGGATTTATCCACTTTTATGTGTTTCAAGACATCCGACACTTCCTCCTTTGTAATATGGACATTTTTCAAGATGCCAGCATCTGTTTTCCTACATTCAATATCTTCCATGTCATTTTCCATAGTAAACACTGATGCAAAATACTTGTTTTAGTATCTTCCCCCATCTCCTGCGGCTCCACACAAAGGCCGCCTTGTTGAGGGGCCCTATTCTCTCCCTAGTTACCCTTTTGTCCTTAATATATTTGTAAAGCCCTTTGGATTCTCCTTAATTCTATTTGCCAAAGCTATCTCATGTCCCCTTTTTGCCCTCCTGATTTCCCTCTTAAGTATACTCCTACTTCCTTTATACTCTTCTAAGGATTCACTCCATCTATCCTGTCTGTACCTGACATATGCTTCCTTCTTTTTCTTAAACAAACCCTCAATTTCTTTAGTCATCCAGCATTCCCTATACCTACCAGCCTTCCCTTTCACCCTGACAGGAATATACTTTCTCTGGATTCTCGTTATCTCATTTCTGAGTGCTTCCCATTTTCTAGCCACCCCTTTACCTGTGAACATCTACCCCCAATCAGCTTTTGAAAGTTCTTGCCTAATACCATCAAAATTAGCTTGCCTTCTATTTAGAACTTCAACTTTTAGGTCTTGTCTATCTTCTTCGCTGGCCCCAAAGTGCTCCCCCACTGACACCTCAGTCACGTGCCTTGCCTTATTTCCCAAGTGTAGGTCAAGTTTGCACCTTCTCCAGTAGGTATATTCACATTCTGAATCAGAAAAGGTTCTTGTACACACTTAATACGTTCCTCTCCATTTCAACCCTTAACACTATGGCAGTCCCAGTCTATGTTTGGAAAGTTAAAAACCCCTACCATAACCACCCTATTATTCTTACAGATAACTGAGATCTAGGGGGTCTATAATAGAATCTCATTAAGGTGATCACCCCTTTCTTATTTCTCAGTTTAACCCAAATAACTTCCCTGGATGTATTTCCAGGAATACCCTCCCTTGAACAGCTGTAATGCTATCCCTTATCAAAACCGTCACTCCCCCTCTTGTCTTGCCTCCCTTTCTGTCGTTCCTGTAGCGTTTGTATCCTGGAACATTAAGCTGCCAGTCCTGTTCATCCCTGAGCCACGTTTCTGAATCCCAGTCCCATGTTCCTAACCATGCTCTAAGTTAGTCTGCCTTCCCTGTTAGGCCTCTTTCGTTGAAATAAATGCAGTTTAATTTATCAGTCCTACCTTGCTCTTGGCTTTGTTCCTGCCTGTTTGACTCACTTCAGTTCTCAGCTGTACCAGTTTCAGATTGATCTCTTTCTTCACCACCTCCCTGGTATCCCCCCCTCCCCATAATCTCCCAAATTAATAGTTTTAAACCTCCGGAGCAGCTCTAGCAAATTTCCCTGCCAGTATATTAGTCCCCTTCCAATTCAGGTGCAATCCGTCCTCCTTGTACAGGTCACTTCTACCCCAAAAGAGATTCCAATGATCCAAAAATGTAAATCCTTCTCCCATATACCAGCTCCTCAGCCATGCATTCATCTGCTCCATCCTCCTATTCCTACCCTCGCTAGCTCAAAGCACCAGGAGTAATCTAGATATTACTCCTCTCTAGGACGTCCTTTTCAAATTCCTGCCTAACACTCTATATTCTCCCTTCAGAATCTCAACCTTTTCCCTTCCTATGTCGTTGGTTCCAATGTGCACAATGACCTCCTGGAGGGCCTTCTTTCCCCTTGAGAACATTCTGCACCTTTCCAGAGACATCCTTGATCCTGGCACCAGAGATGCAACACACCATTCTGATTTTTCGCTGCTGGCCACAGAGATTTCTGTCTGTGCCTTGGACTTGGGAGTCCCCTAACACAATGAATCTCTTTGAACTTGATGACTCCTCATTGCATTAGAGCCAGTCTCAATACCAGAAACTTGACTGTTCATGCTATGATCCCCTGAGTGTCCATACTTGTTTGAAATGGGGATAGCCACAGAAGACTCCTGCACTACCTGCCTACTTCTCTTACCTTTCTTGGCATTAACCCATCTATGTGACTATCTGCAACTTTTCTTCCTTCCTATAACTGCCATCCATCACATCCCCTTGCTCTCGTAAATTCCTTATTGCCTCTAATTGTCACTCCAACTGATCCATTTGATCTGATAGGATTCACAGCCAATGGTATTTATTGCAGATATAATCCTCAGTAACATGTAAAGTGTCCCTAAATTCCCACATCTGCCAAGAGCGTATCACTCTACTAAAGGCCATTTTTGCTTCTTTCAGTCTACACACCCAGAAAATAGTACTGTCTTATTGCTCTACAGAACACTGCTCCACTAATACTTATGGCTTATGTTTTTAAGTTTAATCAAAAGACATATCCCAATAAAAACATAAAATCAAGAAAGAACCCACTCTGCTCACTACTGCAGACTTACTGTCAGGCCACACTTAAAAATATTCGCTTATCTGTTTCTGTGCTGTGACCTCTCCTAAACAGGTTCCTTCAAGATCAGTTGTGAATTTCACTGTTTGTTAGTTTTCTAAGACATGCTCTCGCGCTCTCTCTCTCTCTCTCTCTCTCTCTCTCTCCTGCACTGACCTCACCATGTGCTTCCTTTGTCTGTCTCTCTCCTTTTTAAAAGTGTTTTTTTGACTTTTTTCTCAAAAGTTCCAAAACAGTGCAACAGCATATAAAACAGTAATTGTGACTCCAGAAATTTGAGGAAATCACCTCCAACAACTAAAATACTTTTAAAAAGGAACAAATTGTTCCAGCCAGAAATGTTTCCTGTCCTCCATCTTGGATTACCCAGAATGCGTTTTAAAACAAGATAAATTTTAAAACAAGATGAATTTTTTAGGATCATTATCACGTTGTGGGCGGCACGGTGGGACAGCGGTTAGCACTGCTGCCTCACAGCACCAGAGACCCGGGTTCAATTCCCGCCTCAGGCGACTGACTGTGTGGAGTTTGTACATTCTCCCCGTGTCTGCGTGGGTTTCCTCCCTCAGTCCAAAAATGTGCAGATTAGGTGAATTGGCCACGCTAAATTGCCCATAGTGTTAGGTGAAGGGATAAACGTAGGGGAATGGGTCTGGGTGGATTGTGCTTCAGAGGGTCGGTGTGGACTTGTTGGGCCAAAGGGCCTGTTTCCACACTGTAAGTAAGCTCATGTAATCTAAACGTTTCCATAAAATGCCAGCATGTTAGAACTTAATGATGATAAATATACTCTACTGAATATTGTGAAAGTCCCAGTGGTTCTCAAAACCTTTTCAATGAAGGACTGGTTTCCAAACGTATGATTAACCACAAACCCACCTCCACCTAGAGGATCATAAATAAATGCTTAGTGGTGCAAGAGTTAAGCATTGCTAAAATATTACTTTTTAAGCTTTTTATTTTGCACTCATCAAAAAAGGACACGGAACAGGGTGGGCTAAGTGTTGAAGAGACATTGTTTTATAAAGCATGACAATGGGTATAGATAGGTTGGTCAATCAGTGGAATGGAGAGCAAGAGCACTTAACTGTCAATTTTAATCCTCCAAGCAGGTAGATTGATTGGTAGGTGGTTGCCATGGGGATACAATGGCAATTGGCTGAAATCAAGACTATTTGATAAAGGTGCAGTGCTTGTAAGCATTCCTTTTACCTACATATAACGAGGGCCTACGTACGTCTACATTTAGCTTCTAGCACTCCCAAATGCATCAAATTATGAGCCTGATTGATTAACTTAATGCTGCTTGTTAAAGTCTTGTTGATAGTCCAGCTTGTTCCTTTAACATTTGGATTGCTATCTTATCAAACAAGCTAGATGACAAAAAAAATTATATGGAAACTCGGGCAAGCACATGACAGATTGATCATTGTGTTGCCTTGCCTGGTACTGCATTTGCTCTTTAACCAGAACCAAAGGCTGTCTCTACTGTCGTATTGAAATGGTCTATTGTACAGACAGGCTGGGATGTTATGCTTGTTAGTAGGGATCAGTCAAGGAGGGATGGGGTGGAGTCATCTTGATGATGGGTATACTGGGACATTAATCTAACACCTAAAGTACATGCCAAGTGCTTGTGTGGCAAACACATTGCATACTAAAGCAAAAGTGAGGACTGCAGTTGCTTGAGATGAGAGTCAAGCGTCTTGTGCTGGAAAAGCACAGCAAGTCAGACAGCATCCGTGGAGCAGGAGAATCAACGTTTCTGGCAGAAGCCCTTCATCAGGAATGAGGTGTGAGCCGAGGAGATGGAGAGGTAAGTGGGAGGGGGTTGGGGCTGGGGGCAAGGTAGCTGACAGTGCAATAGATAGATGGAGGTGGGGGTAAGGGTGATAGGTCAGAGAGGAGGGTGGAGTGGCTAGGTGGGAAGGAAGATGGTCAGGTAGGACAGGTCATGAGGGCAGTGCTGAACTGGAAGGTTGGATCTGGGATAAGGTGGGGGGAGGGGAAATTAGGAAACTGGTGAAATCCACATTGCATATTAATTCCGCCAAATAGCCATGTTAGAAACTGATGAGGGCTAGTCATCAGTTCAGTCAAAGGAGGGATGCTGTCAGTTAGGGGGGCCTGACATCATGAATTACAGGAATAGTGTGCACACAGTGCAGGTCAGTTATTCATTTGGGATACTCATACTGTCAGTGCAGTCTGAGAGACATTCAGCAATCAATCCTGAAGGAGAGCACAATTCCCTAAGGGATAGTATATCGTTAGGCAGAGGGCTGAATACACTGTGGTCAGTTACGTCTACGATTGCTCATTAGTTGGTCAAAGGTCTGGAGTACATATAGCCCCAGATGTCCTTCTGTTGATCTTTCAGGAGTGTTCTGTGAGGGGGGTGCTAATAAGGATGGGCGAAGTCAAGGCTGGGAAGGTGGAAAGCAGTGGCATTTATAAAGGTGGGGGTAAAGACAGTCATAGGAGGAAACTTTATGTGGGGGAGGAGGGTCTGCTGAACCTGGTAGGTTGTAGAAGGGGTGGAGGGGTGTTAATGACAATAGCCACTAGTGTGACTTCCATAGGGTTGGAGCAGAGAACCAGGATGGGCTTCATTTTGGTGTAATGCAGGTGCACAGGGTGCAGGGGGGACAGTCATAGTCAAAGTTCAATGTGGTAGGGGGATAGTTTGAAATGGGCTGTCAGGTTAGTATAAGGTAAAAAGGACATGGAGGCTCATGGGGTATGGAGTACCTGGTGATCAGGCAGAAGCCAGTGCTGATGGTGTCCACAGTGAGATATGTTCCCCATCATCACTTGCTGTTCTCTGGATGTGCAGTGTTACTAGAAACAATGCTAGGGTGGGTTGAGTAAGTGTTAGTTTGACGGGGGAAAGACATTGGAGCAACAAATACATGCAGCTGTTTGCAAACCCCAGCTATATTTCATGTGTAATCATCTCATCATCTATTTGCAATGCAAGCAGTGTGAGGGTACTTAGGTGTCAGATGCTGATCAAAGGTGATTTGCAACATGCCAATTTGCAACATGATTGTAAATTAAACTTTGGCATCTCAATAATGTGGAAGTGAGCAGCAGTGACATTACAAAAGGCCAATACTGGTTGAAGTGAAACCACTAGTTGTCCAACTTCTAAGGATCCTGTGTGTGTCAGATCATTGTTACACTTCATCTGTCATGTAAGTGTAACAATGGTCTGTGGTGAATGCAGTGAGAGGCTAAGTGTTTGATATAGGTCTGGGGTAAGTAGTGTTTCGAAATGCTTCATGATGACACTGAGTGGTACGGATCTGGGTAGCACCTTCACTGAGTTGTTGCACAGACTGAGCCTGAATGTGAAAGGATGACGGGGACATGTCCCTCAGGGTGTGGCATGTATCCCCATGACCCACAGTGTGGTGAAGTGTGCTCCACTCTCACCTCCAAACTCTTGTGTTCCTTCTGCTCCATTTTAGGACATTTCCGCTGAAAGCCCTGGGTCTGGTCGTGGGTGGCATATTGGTCATTGCGGCTGCTACCTAAGAAGGTAAAGAGAGATACTGGAGGACCAAGGCTGGGAGAAGCCCAGGAACAGCAACAGGCTGACAGGGAGGAAGAGGTGCAAGAAACTCATGGGGGTTTCACTGCTGCATGGTCCCTCAGGATGTGTGAGGTCTGAAGGATGCCCAGTATTTTCTGGCACTGACTGCAGTGCTGATGCAAACTCCAGTTGTCCTGGGACACTGTGACAAAACTACATTGGATGCTGATGTGGAACCTGAGGGCGGCAGGAGTGAGAGGCCCATTCTCTCCTAGTCACCGTGAAGTTCACAGTGGCACTGAAATTTTATGCTACTGTCTCCTTCCAGGGCATGATGAGTGACCTGTGTGGCATCTCTCAGTTTTGCACCCACAAATATATCAGGACAGTGACGAATGCCAATTCTGCAAAATCACACTGGTTCATTGTGCTCCTTATGGAGAAGTTAGGATGGTCAGTCACATTCAGAAATATAGCTGCCTTCCCCCAGGTACAGGGGGGGTGCCATTGACTGCACACACGTGACACTGAGAGGACTGTATCACAATGCTGCAGAATTCATCAAAAGGAAAGGATTCCATTCCATTAATGTCCAGCTGATCTGTGATCACCATTAACACTTCCAGGAGGTATGGGCTCACTACCCTGGTACCTGCCCTGATTCCCACATCCTGTACCTGCTACATCTCAGGCTGCGGGGTATTTGAGGCTCAAGGAGCAATTTTGAGCATCTGGTATATTTGAGGCTCCAGGTGTGTTACAAAACTTGTTATCAGGGGAAAAGATTTACCACCTCTAAAGATCAGGTCGACTTATTTTTCTGTATTTTGATTATGGACTGAAACAGGGAAAGGATCATTTTAAAAGCAAATGATTAAAAAAGGATTTGGTGTACTTATTGAAAGCAAGTTACTAACGCTCATTGTAAGAGTAATTTACACTCTTGTTCATTCAAGCAGTGGGGGAAGATTACTACAGATAGGCTAGTGTATAAACTGAGATTTGGCCAGTAATAAGTAACTGATTGGTCTATTGAGTGGTGAGCAGTTGTCAATGACAAAAACATTCTGCCTGACAGCAACCATGTCATTAAACCCCATGTATCTGAAAAGTATATGGAAGAAAATGATAAGATTAGAAGTCTTCAGACTTCTGAATAGGGACGTGTTGTCTCTCTCTGCAGTAAGAAATACCTAAAGCATGAAGAAAGCCAATTTGTTTACCATCACAGTTGCTATACACAATGGTTTTTAACCAATAAGTAAGAGACTTTATAGTTTATGAACCGGTCACTCTGTGCCTCTTGCAAAGAAGTTCGAGTATCTGGAGAAGACAGATTGGAGGTCAACATGCCTGGCAACAAAAAAGGAGCATCTCAGTGAACCTTATCGACAGGAGCCATTGAACTGCCTTGTCAGTTCTTCTCTCAAACTTTCGTCAAGATTTTTTAAAGTCTATCTTTACATGTGTCAGTGGAGTTTTATACAGGTTTCAGAGTTTTAACTAGCAGAATTATAGGCTGACAATTCAGAATTGTTTACCTGTACTGGAATCTATGTATTTGTAATTTGGGCAGCATGGTGGCTCAGTACTTAACACTGCTGCCTTACAGCAGTAGAGATCTGGGTTCAATTCCAACCTTGGGTGACTGTCTGTGTGGAGTTTGCACACTTTCCCGCTATCTACCCAGGTTTCCTCCAGGTGATCTCACAGTCCAAGGATGTGTAGGTTAGATGGATTGGCCATGGGAAATGCAGGGTTACGAGGATAGAGAGGGGAGGTGGGTCTGGGTGGAATGCTCTTCAGAATGTTGGTATGGACTTGATTCGCCAAATGCCCTGCTTCTACACTGTAGGAATTCTATGATTTCCAGATGTTCTGTTTAAAATAATAGTAGCCCATATAAAGTACAGAAACCTTGTTTGTGCTTTCTGTTAACTTGGGTCTAAAAGGACAGATAATTTGAAGAATTTTGAATACTTGGTAAAATTGTTAACTTTTGTGACAACTCCAGGAATAATGGGGCTTAATTTTCAGTGCTGTACCCAATGAGATGTAAGACCACGATGACAATAGCTCATGGTGCTATTTTGCAGCTTCCTGGCTGATGCAGATTGCAGGTTTGTTATCACCAATGAGGATCATGAGTAAGAAGCTACAGTCGAGAGTGTGGAGCTGGAAAAGCACAACAGGTCAGGCAGCATCCGAAGGGCAGGACAATCGACGTTTCGGGCAAAAGCCCTTCATCAGGAACCTGTAAGAAGCTACAGTTGTCCCTGATAGAGCTTGGGTGTGTCAGGCACTGTGAGCCAGACAGAACACCACTGACACCTGCTTTCAAGAGATGACAGCTGGGTGCAACAGACCATCATGGACTGTAAAATATTTGATGTTCATGATGCCAAAATATGGTTTCCTTTGTCAGGGTGAACCTCAGCAACTCTTGGTTTTGTTTGTGTTTACATGTGCTTTCTGTAATTACAAAGTCACCTTTGTATTTGTCTGATTACATGCCTGCGTGTGATGTCTCCATACTCCATACAAGACGAGGGTCTACAGTGGGGATAGGGTTCTGCTGACTTAGCGGGTGTTCAAACAGAATGTACCTATGGACAGGTAGAGTGTAGAGTGGCTGGTGGTTACACTGTGACTAAGCTGAGAGAATGGGAGATTAGTATTTATGAAACAGTGCCAGCCTTTGCCATGAATATGTTGTGACTAATGTGGGTTTGTGGCCGGTGTGCAATCATGTTGCTGGTGTGGGACAATACTCGTCAGGGTGCACAGCAGCCTTTCAAAGGTGGTGCCAGTGCAAGGGATGCCAGTCTTTTGCTGGATAACTGTCAAGTAGCGAGTTGATCTTGGAATGGCAGAAGGTGTAATGGGGTCAGAATTAGAAGTGACAGACATCATAATGGCAGAGTAGTTAGATAAAACAGTTAACAGCAAGTTTGGTAATGTATGGTCAGAAAGCTTGCTAGGTCTTGTACTGGGAATTCCTCGAAAAAGCTCAACACAACTCAGACTTAGCCAAAAAAAAGATGGACAATGTGATTATCATCTGCTATGTAGGCTACAGCCTGTGCCTGTTGGAAAGAGCAGGAGTGGATCTCTGCTGCCACCTGGTGTGAACCATGGCAGCTGCACCCAGCAACTGGATGAAAGTTTTAAGCTGCTGAGCTTTTGAGTTAAAAATCAAACAAAACAGGGTTATAGTCCAACAGGTTTAATTGGAAGCACACTAGCTTTCGGAGATTCACTCCTTCATCAGGTGATGAAGTCCAACACCCAGTCCAACACCGGCATCTCCAAATCATAGCTTTTGAGGTCACTGCTATTTTACTTTCCTAATCTTTGAAGCTATTTTCGTTAATAAAAATCTTAATGAATTCCTGAGGATGAAAACCATCTGTGGATTGTGTGAAATGGCTTCCAAAGGCACTTTCTGTCATTGATTTTCTACTTTTATTCATGAGCTGTAGTGGAAATGGGAGGAGGTCCAAAGCACTCGGGCCACTAAGTAGACGGACCATGTTCGAGGAAAAAAGATCAGTGCCTCAACACTGTAATCTGAGTGGTTGATGAACATTTCTCTAGTCAAAGTACAAGACAGAAAATTAAGCATTTCATTCAGCATGAGGTAAATGAATTAAAAGAGCAATAGCACAGATCAGGTCCAGAAGCATTAATTAAAATATTTTAAGCAAAATACTAATTAGTTTCTAAAAGAGGAAATGGACCTTATTTTTAGTTCATGGTCAGGCATCTGAGACTTGCTGTTTGCAATTTCTGCTGCTTGTGAAACTTCAGGACATTCCATGCGTTTTGGGTGGTCATTTGTGTCGGAAGTATTTTTAACCATTCGAATTTGAGCTCAGACTTCTGTGCTCAAGTGGTAGCTGAAGCCGTGCCTCAGGGAGAGTAACACTTTCCTGGATTGTACTTTCCACAAAGTAGTCAGGATGGCACTTGGATGGCCATCCAGATTATCTAGAAAGGAAGGAGTTACAAGCATTTTCATTGAGTGTGTAACTCAAGGTAGTCAGCATTGGAGACTGTTGTGAGTGGTGACATCTCAGATAAGTGCAACCCACACCATGGCACCAATAGACAAGAGATTGCACTTGAAGGAGCAGCAAAAAGAAGAAATTGCAGTCATTGGAGATCTCCAAGATTTCATCATTAGAGGATGGGAACAGGCAGGTCTGTCTCTAATCTCACACTGCAGCACCACACTGTAGAACAAAATAACATAGTTATTTTCTGAAGAAGAGTCCCTGAATCTGAAGGGTTAACTTCGCTTTCTGTCCGCAAGTGACAGGAATTACACATAATTGGAAAGGCAAGGACTGATTAGGGATAGTCAACATAGCTTTGAAAAGTAACAAAGAGGATTGTGTTCTACATAGACTTCAGTAAGGTGTTTGACAAGGTTCTGCATGGTAGACTGGTTAGCAAGGTTAGATCACATGGAATACAAGGAGAAGTAGCCATTTGAATACAGAACTGGCATGAAGGTGGGGACAGAGGGTGATGGTGGAAGGTTGCTTTTCAGACAGGAGGCCTTTGACCTGTAGTGTGCCACAGGGATCGGTGCTGGGTCCACTGCTTTTCATCATTTATATAAGTAATTTGGATGTAGACATAGGAGATATAGTTAGTGAGTTCGCAGATGACACTAAGATTGATGGAAGATTACCTCAGAATACAATGAGATCGTGATCAGATGGGCTGATGGGCAGAGGAGTGTTAGTTGGCACTGAGTGTTAGTTTAATTTAGAAAAATGTGAGGGGTTGCATCTTGGAAAGGCAAATCAGGGAAGGACACATATACTTAATGGTAAACTGCTGTGGAGTGTTGAACAAAGAACTTGGAGTGCAGGTTCATAGTACTTTAAGAGTCACAGTTCGACAGAATAGTCAGAAGGTGTTTGGTGTGCTTACCTTTATAGGGCAGTGCATTGAGAATCGGAGTTGGGAGGTCATGTTGCGACTGTACAGAAAATTGGTTAGGCTACTTTAAGAATAGTGTGTTCAATTCTGCTCTCCTTCCTATTGGAAGGATGTTGTGACACTTGAAAGGGTTGAGAAAAGATTTACAAGGATGTTGCCAGGGCTGGTGGGTTTGAGCTATAGGGAGAGGCTGCATATGTTTTGTTTATGACGTAGTCATTCTCACTTTACAGACAATAATACTTTATCTAAAATTTCTCAGACACTGCCATCTCCACTCTCGGGTATTTCCCATCCCATCAGTAGGACAGGTCCAGCAGAGTGATGAAACAATGGTTATACAGTCAGGAGAGAGTTACCTTGGGATTCCTCAATATTGAATCCAGATCTAAGACAGCCTCATGGCACCAGATGAAACAATGATCAATGAAACCTTCCTGCTTCATCCTCCTTCAGCTGATGAACGTGGAGGAAGCACTGAGGGTAGCAATGCTACAAAATTTACTGGGTGGGGGACTTCAATGTCTGTCACCAAAGTGTAGCTTGTCAGCAACACTATTGACTGAGCTAGTCATGTTCCAAAGGACATTGCTGCTAGAAGGGGTCAGAGGCAGATGGTGAGGGAACCAAAAAGGGAAAAATATATTTTACCTCACCTTCAACAGTCTGCTTGATGCAGACGCACTAGTCCATGACAGTCTCAGTAAGAGTGATTACCACGCTGTCTTTGTGGAGATTAAGTCTCGTCATCACAATAAAAATACACTCCATTGTGCTGTGTGAAATGACCACCATATTAAATAGGACAGATTTCGAATAGATCTGCCAGCTCAAGTCTGGGCCTTAATGAGACTCTATGGACCATTAGCAGCAGCAGAATTGCAGTCAAACGGAGTCTACAGCCTCATGGCTTGGTATATCCCCCACTCTACAGTTACCATCAAGCCAAACCCTGGCTCAATGGAGAGTGCAGGACTGTGTGCCAGAAGCAGCACCAGGCCTAACTAAGAATGATGTGTAAACCTGGTGAAGCACCAAATGGGACTACTTGCATGCCAAATAGCATAAGCAGCAAGTGATACAGCTAAACCAGTCCCCAACACTGGATCAGATCAAAGTCCTGCAGTTGTGAATGGTGGTAGATGATGAAACGATTTATGGAGGAGACTCCATAAATATCCCTATCCTCAAAAAATGAACTAGCCCAGCACATCAGTGCAAAAGAGAAAACTGAAGTATTTGCAGCAGCCTTAAGCCAGACGTGCTGAGTGGATGATTCCCCTCTTGCAGAAGGTCCCAGCATCAGGTATACCTGACATAAACCAATCAACTTGACTAATCACCTTTGTGGTATCAAGAAACAGTTGGAGGCACTGGATTCTGCAAAGGCTCTGACAATATTTTGGCAACAGTACTGAAGGTACGTGTTCCACAACTTGTTGCTCCCTTCACCAAACTGTTCCAGCACAGTTACAACTCTAGCATCTATGCAAACAATGTGGAAAATTGCCCAGGTATGTCCTGTACACCAAAAGCAGGACAATCCATTCAATTTCTGGCCCATCAGTCTACTCTCAGTCATCAGTAAAGTGATGGAAGGTATCATTATCAATGCTATCAAGCAGCACCTGCTCAGCAATAACCTGCTCAGTGATGCCCAGTTTGGGTTCCACCAGGGCCACTCAGCTCCTGGCCTCATTACAGCCTTCTTTCAAACATGGACAAAACAGCTGAATTCCAGAGGTTAGAATGACTGACATTCCAGAGAATGACTGCCCTTGACAGTAAAGCCACATTTGACCCAGTATCGCATCAAGGAGCATGAGCAAAACCAAAGTCAATGAGAAACAGGAGAAAGCTCTCTGCTGGATGGAACCAGCACAAAGGAGGTTGTTGGAGGTCAGTCATCTCAGCTCTGGGACATCTCTGCAGGAGTTCTTGGCTCAACCATCTTCGCCTGCCTCATCAATGATCTTCTTTGCAAAGTAAGGTCAGAAGTGGGGACGTTCACTGATGGTTGCATAAATTTTAATACCATTCATGACTCCTCACATAGTGAAGCAGTCCAAATCCAAATGCAGCAATACCACCAAGACGACTGCATCAGCACTGTAAGTAGTGTTTAGGCTCCTCGACTCCAGGCCGGCCACATCCTTCTCTTTTTCTCCTGTCTTACGTTTCTCTTTCTCTTTTTTCTTATCTTCACCTTCTGATGACTTGGGGAAGGTGGGGCAGTGTTTGGTGGGCTATTTGCTGTGCCTGGCGTGTGGACTCCTGGCTGTGGCAGGCCTGAAGTGTGGACTTGTGGACTGGGCAGGTCATCATCTGTGGTGGTGCTCACAGGGTAGCTGTCTGTGGTCTACAGCTGGCACTCTTGGCAGTGGCAGTGGCAGTGGGTTGCTGTGCCCGGAGGCTGTGCCTGGAGAAGGGACTCCTGGCTGCAGTCGGCCTGAAGCCTGGGACACCTTGCAGAAACCTCGTAGAAGCCTGGAGCTGTGTTTGAAGAAGCCTTATACAGAAGATGAACTGAATTTACATAACTTTTTAAATTCTTTTTGTAACTCAAAATGGTGCTGGATTGTGGTGACAAAACATTTTTTGCTGTATCTTTCCAGATATATTTGACAATGAATTACTCATAATAGCTCATAATAACCTGGGCAATATCTAGCCCTGGGCTGACAAGTAGCAAGTTTAATTTGTACTGCACAGCAGGTAGCCCACTAGATTGGCATCACTGCCACAAACATTGACTCCCTCTACCACTGACATATCGTAGCAGCAGTGTAGACTATTTAGATGATGCACTGCCGTAACTCACCCAAGCCCTACTAGACAACATGGTCCAAACCCACAGTCACTATCATTTAGAAAGACAAGGGCAGCAGATACATGGGAATACCACCACCTGCAAGTTCTCCTTCAAGCAACTCCCTATCCTGACTTGAAATACATCATTGTTCCTTCACTGACATTGGGTCAAAATCCTAGAAATCCTCCCCAAGGGCATTGTGAGTCAACCTACAGCATGAGGACTGCATGGTTCAAGAAGGAACCTCACCACTACCTTCTCAAGGGCAATTAAAAACTGGCAATAAATGTTGGCCCAGCCAACAAAGCCCATATCCTCTGAATGAATTTTTAAAAAAGTGGAAGTGTTGGGTATTTCAAGCAAAGGAAATAGCATCATAGTGGATTGAAAATACTAAGTGAAGTCTAAAAACCACTGTAGAATTGAGACATATAACTCCATGAAGATCTGAAGACGAGTCATACTGGACTTTGAAATGTTAGTCTATTTCTACCTCCACAGATGCTGCCAGACCTGCTGAGTTTCTCCAGCAATTTCTGTGGTTTCTTTCGTTATTGACTGGCATCCTCAGCATTGAAGAGTGTAGCTATCTTGGAGTTCTCATAAATGCTTTTAAGCTTTTATCTCCAGTTTTCTTTTTCATACATTGTAGGCCTTACAGAATACTCAGAAGCCTGAATAGAGTGGACATGGAGAAGATGTTTCCATGAGTAGGAGGTTCTAGGACCCGAGGATACAGCCTCAGAATGAAGAGACAACTCTTTATTAAACTGAATTGAAGAGGAATTTGGTAAGAACACCAAAGCTAAGGTGGTGAAGGAGGTACAGAATGTGATGAAACCATAAAAGAAACCATGATGCAGTACAGGTGAATTCTTCAAATCAGAAATACTGCAGATGGTAGAAGAAATGAATGAGGTGGAAGTAGCGTATACTGAATTGGCTGGCTACGCCCAGGCTGGAGAATGGCATCATCTGGACCAGTTGCCTTCCAAGTTGTAAAAGGAAATGAAGGTGGAGAAAATGGAACAGCTGCCCATGAAGCTCCTTTGATCTTGACTGGATACAGAGCAGGTGCCTGAGGACTGGAAAAGGCTCAGGTCAGAATGTGCTGAATCTCCCATCTAGTTCCCAAGAGCAAAGTCAACAGGTTCAAGTATTGGATACAATGGAGAACAGACTGTGATGTCAGATTGGATATGACATTTGCTTTAGGACAGAAAATAGAGAGTGTGGAAATGGTTGTTTCTTGGACTGGAGACTGGTGATTCTAAGGTTCTCCAAGAGTCAGTGCTGATAAATATAAAGGATATTATTAAATTGGAGATGGTTCCCAGAGGAGATGTACAAGGATGTTGCTGGGGCTGGAGGGTTTGAGTTACATGAAGAGGCTGGGACTTTTCTCATTGGAGCGTACGAGGTTGATGGGTGACCTTATAGAGGTTTATAAAATCACAAAGAACATCAAGAAGGTGAATAGCAAAGGCCTTTTCCCTAGGGTAGTTGAGTGCAAAGCTAGGTGGCTTATTAATAAGGTCAAAGGAGAAAGATTTAAAAGGTACCTGAGGGGCAACTTTATCACATAGAGGTGGTTCATACATGGAATGAACCACCAGAAGAAGGGGTGGATGCAGGTACAGTTACAAATTTAAAAGACACTTTGAACAGGTACACAAGTTGGAAGCATTTAGAAGGATTTTGGCCAAGTGCAGGCAAATGGGACTAGTTTAGTTCGGGAAACTTGGAGGCATTGACAAGTTGGACCAAAGTGTCTGTTTCCGTGCTGTCAGCCTCCTTGACACAAGGGAGGAAGATTCGTGTTGGAGGGGAGCCATTGTGGATTTGTGAGTATCTCATCTCAGCTGAAAGCAGGAACATGAGAGTATAAGTAGGCTATTCAGCCCATCAGACTTACTGTGCCATTCAACATGATCATAGCTGATCATCCAGTTTCATACATTTTCGCAAACTATCCTCAGATTCTTTTCTGACTTTGATAAGTAGGAATCTGTCAGTCTTCATTTTCAACATACTTCATAACTCAGGCTTCTCTGAATAGAGAATTTGAAAGATTCACAACCCTCTGAATAATAAAAAAAATCTTTTCATCCTCATCTCCTATTGGCTTTCCCCTTTTTAAAGTTAATTTCCCAGTTTAGACTCCAAAACCAGGGGAAGCATTGTCCCTCCATCTACCCTGTCTATCCCTTTATGTATTTTGTAAGTTTCAATGAGTTACCTTCTTATTCTTTGAACCTCTAGGGAACACAGGCCCAGTTTGCCCAATCAATGTTCATTGGACATACTTGCCATTCTCCAAAACAGATCTGATGAACCTTCATTGCACTCCTCTATGGCAACAATTTCTTACCTGAGATAAGGAGTCCAAACCTGCACCCAATACCCAAAGTGCAGTCTAGCCAAGGTTCTATGTGACAAAGTGTTTCGGCTCAAAATGTTGACTTTCCTGCTTGTCAGATGCTGTCTGACCTGCTGTGTTCTTCCAGCTTCACATCTATTGGCTTCTATGTAATTGAAGCAAGGCTTCACTACTCCTATACCCTCATCCTTTTGCTATAAAGACTAACATGCTGCAATAGCTTGCTGCACATGCACCTCCATTGGCTTGGACATCCTGGTCCTTTTGTTCATTTACACTTCCTAACCTCTTACCATTTAAGATGTAGACGATATATCTGTTCCTCCTAACAATGTCTTGATAGTTAAAGATCAGAGCTGAAAATGTGTTGCTGGAAAAGCGCAGCAGGTCAGGCAGCATCCAAGGAGCAGGAGAATCGGCGTTTCGGGCATAAGCCCTTCTTCACATTCCTGAAGAAGGGCTGATGCCCGAAACGTCGATTCTCCTGTTCCTTGGATGCTGCCTGACCTGCTGCACTTTTCCAGCAACACATTTTCAGATCTGATCTCCAGCATCTGCAGTCCTCACTTTCTCCTCCAGTTAAAGATCACTGACTGTGTATGGCATGGTTATGGTACAATGTGTAATGCATGAGGTTGGTGTCAGGATGTGTAGGGTATAGGTTGTAATCACTGACTTTCACCAATCCAGTGAGGCCATTAAGCTTCTTTCAGATCTGTATCCAGGTCCACGGGGCTACATTCCTCGAATTAAGCTGTGACCAATTACTTCCATCCCCTTCACAATGTTTGTCTGAACCTTCTGGGCTTCATTGGAGAATCTAGCAGTCCCTCTTTGGCCTAACCCATTTACTCTTTGCTCTTTTTTAGAGACCCTTTGGAGATAGTTTCACCACCTACTGCACTGCAGTTAGAAAACACCTCTCCGTTAAGCAGTGCAGACTCGTTTTAACTCATGCTACTCCAGCATGAACATGAAATTATAGTTGAATAGCCATCAGCAGCAGATTTAACATTGAGTTACATGCAAGCAGCATGAAATTTGTGGACCTTGACTGTGCAAGGGAATTATTAAAATATTCAAATTCCCACATTTGAAACCAGGTCTTTCTTGTTCCTTTCGTCTTCGTCTTTGACCTTCTCACTTTCTGACCATCTCTCTTTTATCTGTCTGTCTTTACCTTTGGTTATCCCTGCTATGTGTCAATCCATCTTCATCTGTAAGTACTAAAAATTGAATTTCCCAGCAAAGTTCAGCAGGTCTGGTAGCGCTTGTGGAGAGAAATCAGAGTTAATGTTGTGGGTCCAGTGACAATTCCTCAGAACTGATGGTAGCTAGGAAAACATTTGTTTTTAAGCAGAAGATAGGGTGGTAGGGGGGAGGGACGAGGGGGGAGGTAAGGAGTAAACGATGGGTGGAAATAGAGCCCAAAGAGAGAGAACAGTCAAACAGACAAAAAAGTGGCTAATGGTCAGTCTGCAGAATGAATAGCTACAAATGGGGACTATTAGTGGCTAACAATGGATTGTGAATGAAAGCAGACCATGTGATAACAAGGCCTGGTGTGTGGGGATTGGAATAAAGATATGGGAGAAGGTGCCTCAACTGTTAATCTCGATATTGAGTGCAGAATGTTGTAGAGTTCCCAAGTGGAAAATGAGGTGCTGTTCTTCTAGCTTGTACTGGAACACTGCAGCAAGCCTGAGACAGAGATGTTGGCTAGGGAACAGGGTGATGTGTTCCAGTAGCAGGCAACTGGAAGCTCAGGGTCTTTTTTGTGGACAGAACGTAGGTATTCTGAGAAGGGGTCACCCAGTCTAGGCTTTGTTTCCCTATTGTAGAGGAGATCACTTGGTGAACAGCAAATGTAATAGACTAGATTGAGTGAAGTGCAGGTAAAGCGCTGCTTCACCTGGAAGGTGTGTCTAGGCCTTTGAATACTGAGGAGGGAGGAAGTAAATGGGCAAGTGTTACACCTTCTGCAGTGCCATGGGGCTGTGGGGGCTAGAGTTGTTAGGAGTGAAGGAGGAGTGGACGGTGGTGTCCCAGATGGAACAGTCCTTGGGTTTTTGTTTCTGATTTCCAGCACTGGCAATTGTCCAAGTATTTTTGGGTCCCTCAAGTTGCTGTTCTATTGTTTACCATAAGGTGGTGCTTTCACACTGCAATTGCTGCAAGGACAATTTCCAGTGAGGAGCTGGTCCCATTACTTAAACCTCTCAAGGATTGTAAACACTTCAAGCATATCTCTTCTCAACCTTTCCTGCTGTAAGGACAAATGTGACTAATAATATCAGCCCTAGTTTTGACACCTCCACTGTCCTATGAGTAGTGACTCACTGAGTGTTAGTCCTTGACTAAGGAACTGGAAGGTGTGGGCTTCCTGTATGCACCTATGCCAATGAGGGAAACAATGCCTGTCAGAGAGCAAAGGGGATAATTGGAAACGGAAATAAAATTGGACAAGACATTTCTAATATACTTCACATGGATTGAGCAAGATTGGGTGGTGAGGGAGGGAGCCAAGGAGAAGGCACGGGCTGCCCTGGATTATAACAGATGGCGGCAGTTCTACTGTTGGGCAACAGACCTTAGGAGTAGTTTAATGAGACACCCACCATTTCCCACCGTTAATGTTTCTGTTTCGTCTAAACTATTGAAATTGCTTTGAAAATATGATACGAAGTTGTGCCGAGTCAAGGCCCATAGACATTAAAATGTCATTGGAATAATGAACTCATTTACCAGATGTTAAATCCATTTACTGCCAAATGCTTTATAAACCAAATGTTTAAAAAAAAATGAAGCACTAGAGCTTTCCTGATGGCGCTGTGAGTAACTGAGCCTCTCAGAGTGGAAAGTCCTAATTCCATCTTGGTTTGTGCAGATTCAGCTGATCTAAGCCAATGAGGTGCTACAATTAGTCTCAAACCCCTGGTCTGTGACATGGAAACGATTAGCCACTTTTCTTCAGATTCCTGTTGGTGTGTGTGAACAGCCAGCAAGAACAACAGCGATCTTTATTGTGATTCAACCGTGTGATTGAATGTCCTGCCGATACACTATTTTATATTTGCCTGAGGAATTGAATGAGTGTGGGTGCCTGAGGAATGTACCATTGCAGTATGGAATGCAGCAGGAACATAGGAACATGAACAAGAGTAGGCCATTTAGATCCTTCTACACTGTTCAGTCAGTTCATAGTTGATCAGCATCTCAACTCCACTTACTCATTTTGGTCCATATCTCTTGATACCTAACCACAACCTATTCATCTCAACCTTGAATATTTCCTACGACCAAGCATCCACAGCCTTTGGGGATGGGAGAATTCCAGATTTCCACTATGCTTTTTCTATGGAAAAAAATGCTTCCTGCTTTAACTGCACAATTTTCTCATGCTCACTTTAAAAATGTACCCCCTTGTTTTAGATTCCTGTACCAGAGGAAATAGTTTCTCTATTGGGGGTACAAAACCCAACTTTAGACGTGACTTATAGTGTGCATACATAAGGTCTCAGTTTATACACATCTGGCTTGTTCCATTGAGATTCATTCAGTGAGTGCAGTGCAATGAGGCAGTTGTGTTTTTGACTCATAGAAAGATACCACAAATAGCAATTAATTGAATGGCTGTCTAGCTATTTTTATCTGTGTTTGCTGACGGTGGAAGTTTTATTAGGATTCTGAGAAAATTCTCTGTTCTTCTGAAATAAATAGCTGGAAAACTTTTAGGGTATGAATGTTCTCTTGAATATGATGCTTTCTCTACAATGGGACCAACCAGATGTGTAGCAATGGTTTCCCATCTTTCTCAGCCCTCCTGCTGTTAATATGAGTAGCAACATGGAGCTTTAGCATTCACCTGAACAGTCAGATAAAACTTTAATTTACTATCTAAAGGGAGAATGCTTCAACCAGTGCAGTACTCCCTCAATAGTGCGCTGAATGTCAGCCTAGATTATGTACTCAAGTCTTATCATGGGTCTTGAACCTAATGCCTTGTGATTCAATTACTAACTGAGCCAAGCTGACATTCATTGCAGTGATTATTGAATGGGCTCCATGACATCAATATTAGGTGTCAGAAATGAGCAATATATCACTCAGTTAGTTTGAGGTAACAATATTTAACAGACACAGATGGGAAAATGTTCAATGAGAGAGTTAAAAAAAAGTAATGCATTCAGAAAGAGCTCAGCTATATTTATGCACCAATTCTGTGCTCCGAGTGTGTGACTGCACTGTAAATTCCTTTCTCTCTTGGCTGCATCAGAAATGTTCACTGAGCCACAAACAATTTCTGGAAGAAACATTTGACCCGAGAGAATATTCTAAACGATAACTCAGATTATAAACAGGCTTTTGTTAATATTTACAAGATTGAAACCCAGAGGGCAGGATAGGTGGGAGGTGCACTGGACTAAACTCAAGACGACCTAGTTACTGCGTGTGTGAGGTCTTTGGTTTGTATCCTATTAGATACACAGGGGGGAGCCCTTGTATATAGCTTGGTATATTGCCTTGTAAGCCTGCAGTTTCACTACCTGAGAGCAGCCAAACCTTCAGGTTATACAGGAGTTTACTAAAATTGCTCAAGCTTGTATTTGTGTTTCATTATGGCATTCAGATGCCTAGAACATGTGATGTCAAGGATTCTAGATACTTTTAGTTAGTGGTGAAACAATGAGTGTGACGGCATCTTAACCTGTGTGTAGGCCCATTTATGTCAGCCACCAGAGTTTCGAGGATGGATTACTATGAACGTCATCATAACTTATCTGCTATTTAGAAAACATAGCTATCAGAACTTTATTTAAAACTAACTTTATTTGTTGTGTCTTTAACTACCGGGTCAATCGTGGCATTGGATGAACTAAGTATGAGACACCATCATAGAGTCATAGAGATGTACAGCACGGAAACAGACCCTTTACTCCATCTTGTCCATGCTGACCAGATAGCCTAACCTAATCTAGTCCCATTTGCCAGCCCTTCACACATATCCCTCCAAATTCTTCCGATTTAAATGTCATTATACCGGCCTCCACCACTTCCTTTGACAGTTCATTCCATACATGCATCACCCTTGCATGAAAAAGTTGCCCCTTAGGTCCCTTTTGAAGCTTTCCCCTCTCACTCTAAACCTATGCCCACTAGTTCTGGACTCCTCCACCAGGGAAAGACTTTGTCTATTTACCCTATCCATGACCCTCATGATTTTATAAACCTCTGTAAGGTCACCCCTCAGCCTCTGATGCTCCAGGAAAAACAGTCCCAGCTTATTCAACCTCTCCCTATAGCTCAAACCCTCCAACCCTGGCAACTTCCTTGTCAATCTTTTCTGACCTCTTTCAAGTTTCCCAACATTCTTCCTATAGGAGGGAGATTAGAATTGCACATAATATTCCAAAACTGGCCTAATTAATGTCCTGTACAGCTGCAATATGACTTCCCAACTTCCTATACTCAATGCTCTATCCAATAAAGGAAAGCATACCAAACGCCTTCCTCACTATCCTATCTACCTAAGACTCCACTTTCAATGAGCTATGAAACTGCACTTCAAGGTCTCTTTGTTCAGCAACACTCCCCAGGACCTTACCATTAAGTGCATAAATCCTACTCTGATTTGCTTTTCCAAACCACTGGAGAAACTTTAGCTCCCAGGCTTTATTAACATACTGTCAGGTGACTTCCAGCTTCTAGAATATTGAGTGTGAAGGTGTGTGTAAAGGAAAGAACGTAGGAGAATCTTATGTCACAAAATGGGAAGGAGGTGGACCTTTATCTTCGTTCTGCAGATTAATTTAACACAAAATGGGAGCCATGTTAGAAGGTGGCAAACTGTCCCAGGCCTTCACATCGTGAGACTCAAGACATAACTAATTTTCTGGGCCTGAGCTTTGGCCTTTTGGGAGTGCTTCCTGCCTGGAGACCTGGTGGACAGGATCAAGATATCAGGAGGCAGTGGTTCACCCCTCAATGCTTCAGGAGAGACTTGCAGACAAGAAAGGAGTAAAGGCCCTGGGATAAAGAAGACCCCAAGTTTCCTGATCTTTTCTGGACCTCAGGAAACAATTTTGATCTCATCTGTCCCCTAGTTATGCTGCCCAAGGACACCAAAACTGTGTTACCTTACTGGGCTCCCTTCGCTGACTATTACACAGATTTTCACTTGCTTAGGAGATCAGGGTCAGAGTACAGCACTTGGGAAGGTAGTGGGATTTCTGCAGGTAAGTTATTGACCAGTCTAACTGTCTACCCAATTTCCATTGAGTACCTCTTTCAATCTAGTGGGATTCCTGCTCAAATAGAAGGAAACAGCCCATACTGCCTGGGTTCAGGCATACTGTTGGACAGCTGCCAGCGTTTATAAAATGATACCCGCAGTAAAGATCAATACTTTCAGGAGAAGTGAGGAGAGAACTTTGGAAGAAAATGACATAATTATTGTGCAGATGTTTAATGATAACAATGGTAGTGTTTACTTTGAAAGTTGGAAAGGTTTTGCAGTATTGAGAGGGTTAAGAGGATTTGTAATACCCAAACTGTTTATCTTTTTGTGAAAGTTGTGATCCTGATCTGGGATCAGAGTGTTTTCATTTGCACTCTTTACCCCTTATATTCTTATTCAAACCAGCTGTAAACTTGGAGGGGAGGTTTGGAATTGGCTTGAGCTCAAGGTTACAAAGGACACACATTGAAATGGGAGGAAGTTCTTTGAAAACAGATGAACATTGGGCAGGGCAGATAATAATTTATTAACTCTTTCCTTCTGCTCAGATATTTGTCTTCCCCTTGACTGAAGGAATACATTATTGGGCAATAGCAATCCACTCAAATATGTGTGCGAGGGGTGGGGGTGCAGTGGGTGGAGGGCAGGTGGGGAATATGGTTATAGAGTTGTTTTTAGGATAAGTAATTATTGCTAAACAAGCCTAATCCTTTTTGATAACTTACAACCCATCTTACCACTTACTTATTGCAGACATTTTCTAGTCAACTTTGTCAGAGATGTTAATATGTTATCCTGGAGCTGGTGGAACTTCAAGCCAGCTCTCCTGGTTCATGGGAAGGGACACTACCAGTGCATCACAAGAGCCCCATCATTCGCTTACTGTATTTTTTTGTTCTTTTAATATAACCAACTGAGGTAATTTTGAGTTTGGGCAATGATGTAACACAGGTCATGTGAGTTGACAGGTTGCTTTGTATCTGTCACATTTTGTTTCCATTGGGTTCATATCAGGAGAGATGTAACCCCACTAATCGTGGGTTAAATAGTGCTAGTCACTCAGGATGTTGCATGTCCGACTGATTCGTACAACCAGGGAGGAGCTTTGGCTGCATTCAGCAATAACCTCTGCCTGCAACATGATGAATGAACATAGATTAATTGTGCACCACAATCCCTATGCAAATTTCTCCTACTTTGTGAGCTAACTTCCTCCTTGTGATAGATCGGGCATTGTACATCTTCTTTTGTTTGCATAAAAACTGGGAATTGGGGACTGCCTCTCATCAGGCCTGCAGAATTTGTGCTTCAGAGTAATTGATTGTATGTGAAAAACCTTTAATATGACTGGAAAGCCAAACATTTGGAGCCTGAATTTTTTTGCACTTCAAAACAAGGGCAATCAGTCCGTGCTGAATCCCAAACCTATATCTGAGAGGTGGTTTGGGATGGGGAGACAATCGAGAGGGGCAGGGACAGGGTGGGGAGTGACTGTCAATTGTTTTCTGAAGTTAGGCAAAGCAATTCCGCAGCAGCTAAGTAATACTAAATATTTTCCAAGTTTGGGGACATTCTTGAGGCTGTTCAACAATTGAAATTACCAGTCAGAGTTTATACATTATGAACACTGCCTATGCTAAGGTGATGTAGGATAAGAGTCTAAAAAAATTACTGAGTTTTATTTCAATTTCAGCAGCAGGCAAGATCACTTTAAAAAAAGCCATTAATTTAGCAATGTCTCCCTTTCCTGTGTAGATTAAGTGTGGTCTCAGCTTTACTAAATTGGCTAATGTTGCATATGTTTTAGACCCATATACAATGTGCAATATCATTAAACTTAGACAACTCATTGTAAACTTTTTGTTTCTTTAAGATAAAACGATTTCAGTTAGAATTTCAATTGCATTTTGGGGAAATCTTTGTCTTTTGCACTTTGCCCTAGATAAATCTTGGCTGGACAAATGGATGGTAATTGGCGACTTTGGTTACAGGCATGCAGTCGACCACACTGATTATCCTCTGAGCTGTTCAGAAAATTATTTGCCCTCAAGCACAAAGAAGCAAATCTTTTCTTTCCTGCCCCACTAATGCACCCATTTCTGGCAATGCAAGAGAGGAAAATGCAAAAACGTTTTGCACTCAGCCAATTGCAGTCCTATATGTGCTTAATTTGCATCAATTAAGCATGTCTGAGTTGGGAATATTTTGCGACTATTATGGATTCCATTCTTCCTTGAATAGGTTGAAGTCTGAAGAAGTGGGTGATACGTCTGTTCAAATATCCAGACGAGAAACTGGATCTAAACCTGGTTCTGAGGAGCTAAAATGAATATAAAACTAATACAGAGGAAACATGGACAGCGAAGAGGGTTACCTCAGATTACAACAGGATCTTGACCAGATGGGTCAATGGGCTGAGAAGTGGCAGATGGAGTTTAATTCAGATAAATGCGAGGTGCTGCTTTTTGGGAAAGCAAATCTTAGCAGGACTGATACACTTAATGGTAAGGTCCTGGGGAGTGTTTCTGAACAAAGAGACCTTGGAGTGCAGGTTCATAGCTCCTTGAAAGTGGAGTCACAGGTAGATAGGTTAGTAAAGAAGGCATTTGGTATGCTTTCCTTTATTGGTCAGAGTATTGAGTACAGGAGTTGGGAGGTCGTGTTGCAGCTGTACAGGACATTGGTTAGGCCACTGTTGAAATATTGCATGCAATCTGGTCTCCTTCCTATCAGAAAGATGTTGTGAAACTTGAAAGGGTTCAGAAAATATTGACAAGGATGTTGCCAGGGTTGGAGGATTTGAGCTACAGGGAGAGGCTGAACAGGCTGGGGCTGTTTTCCCTGGAGCGGCCGAGGCTGAGGGGTGACCTTATAGAGGTTTACTAAATTATGAGGGGCATGGATAGGGTAAATAGGTAAAGTCTTTTCCCTGGAGTCGGGGAGTTCAGAACTAGAGGACATAGGTTTAGGGTGAGAGGGGATAGATATAAAAGAGACCTAAGGGGCAACGTTTTCATGCAAGAGGGTGGTACATGTATGGAATGAGCTGCCAGAGGATGTGGTGGAGGCTGATACAATTGCAATATTTAAGAGGCATTTGGAAGGGCATATGAATAGGAAGGGTTTGGAGGGATATGGGCTGGGTACTGGCAGGTGGGACTAGATTGGGTTGGGATATCTGGTTGGCACGGACGGGTTGGACCGAAGGGTCTGTTTCCATGCTGTACATGTCTATGACTGTGACTCTATAAAGGACAAGAAAAGGAACAAAATGGCAAAGTAAGGTCAATCCTGTGCTCATTTCAACAGTAGTCAGTTCATGAATCCATCTGATCACCTTATATTCTATTTCAAATTTTCTGTCTGATGTTTCATTTTCCTGAAGACACTGTCTTGTTGGAGTACAGGTTCATGGTAATTTGCATTCTAGTTTTCCCAAATGTTGATCTGGACAATACCTATTGATAGTTATTTGGCCCAGTTCACCTTTGCTCCATTTGATTCCACACATGTGTATTTTCCAATAGATGTCATGGAATAGGCCCAGGAGAGCTGACACTTTTAAAATTCATTTATGGCATGTGGGTGTCATAGGCTGGGACAGCATTTGTTATCCATCCCTTATTAGCCTTGAGAAGGTGCCAGTGAGCTGACCGTTTGAACCTCTACAGTCTTTGTGTGTAGGTGCACCACATCATTAAGATGCCAAGGTCAACTTTCGTGTGTCTGTGCTGATTAAGGTCAGAGACAGATGAATCTTGGATTCTCTGAGACTATATAACTCAGTTGTGCAGACATAATGATGATCCAATAGCAATGCAGTGCCTCTCTGAACTTATATATAGTTTGTCTAAAATGATATAGTCTTGAATCTAACCTCAGCTCATGCTAACATCTGAATTGCAATTTCTGCTCCTATGAAGATAGCTCTTTGCAATAATGTCTTTGAGATTGATTTTGAGTCTGTATTCACAGGCTCTCTAGTAGTAAGCTGAAGTGACCTTTGGGTCCACAGACAAATATTACAAGATCGTTGCTATCCATACTGGGTCAAAAAAAACTCCCGGTTTTGGTCTCCATTCCTTAGTGCTAAGGGAAGTGACTTTTTTTTTGTTAAAGAAACCTGACAGGAGGTGGATCAAACCTAAAAAGGCATTGCAGGCTTTAATCTCAATGCTGATGATAGTTAGGTATAATTCCTCTGCCCTATTTGTGTACAAGGGTCTGTGTGTGTTTGAGTTTAATCTCCACAGCACTTGGTCCAGGTGCAATTGGACACCACTTCCGTCACACACCATAATTAAGCCTTCCTCAAAAAGGTGTAAGATAAGGTGCCTGTGTTAAAGCCCCAAATCACGTTGTCTTTTGTTTTCTGAGTCAGGCAACATGATACAGTAAACAAGCCGAACAGATGGAGGTGAGAGCCAAGGAAGCTATCCCACAGGCGCATTGTCCAAAAGCCGTACAGCTCAAATCCTGGCTTATTTTGCTTCTCCTGGACAATAGGCCATGGATAGAACAAGTTATTCCAATTGTCTGAAATTAATCATTCTCAAATTTCATTGCACAAAGTAAGGGAAATTCAAGACCTGTGACTTATGCTGTTTTTCTCTGTAGCTTTTTAAAAGTCTGAGTTCAGGGTGAAGAGACAGAGTCTATAAAGTAAAGCTGAAAATTAAATGTTTGCTGTCTTTTTTTGACAAACAAATGAAAATCCCTTGGATGAATTACTTTACAAAATGTCTTCATGATTCCATTAGGTCATCTGGGGTTGGGATGGGATCAATAATGCTTTTGATGGGCATTTGTAACAATATGGGTACATCTTGGGCACACATTATAAGAGAAATGGAAGATGCAGGATCAGGTGATCAGTTGATGATTGTTGGGGAAGGAGTGATGCCCAGAGTACCATAGGTGCAATATTAATAATAAACAATAATAGAAGTTGCTGAAAAACTTAAGACCATAAGACATAGGAGCAGAAATTAGACCATTCAGCCCATCGAGTTTGCTCCGCCATTCAATCATGGCTGTTAAGTTTCTTATTCCCATTCTCCTGCTTTCTCCCCATAACTTTTGGTCCCCGTGATACTCAAGAACTTATCTTTCTCAGTCTTAAATATACTCAATGACCTGGTTTCCACAGCCTTCTGTGGCAATGAATTCCATAGATTCACTCTCTGGCTGAAGAGATTTCTCCTTATCTCTGTTCTAAAAATCTTCCCTTTAAGGATAACCAGGGAACTATAGACCGGTGAGCCTGATGTAGGTGGTGGGCAAGTTGTTGGAGGAAATCCTGAGGGACAGGATGTACACATATTTGGAAAGGCAAGGACAGATTAGGGAGAGTCAACATGGCATTGTGCTTGGGAAACCATGTCTCAAGAACTTGATTGAGTTTTTTGAAGAAGTAACAAAGAGGATTGATGAGGGCAGAGTGGTTGACGTGATCCATATGGACTTCAGTAAGGCATTCGACAAGGTTCCCCATGGGAGACTGATTAGCAAGGTTAGATCTCATGGAAATCAGGGAGAACTAGCCATTTGGATACAGAACTGGCTCAAAGGTAGAAGACAGAGGGTGGTGGTGGAGGGTTGTTTTTCGGACTGGAGGTCTGTGAACAGTGGAGTGCCACAAGGATCGGTGCTGGGTCCACTACTTTTCGTCATTTATGTAAATGATTCACAAGTGAACATGGGAGGTATAGTTAGTAAGGTTGCAGAAGACACCAAAATTGGCGGAGTAACAGATAGCGAAGAAGGTTACCTCAGATTACAACAGGATCTGGACCAGATGGGCCAATGGGCTGAGAAGTGGCAGATGGAGTTTAATTTAGATAAATGTGAGGTGCTGCATTTTGGGAAAGCAAATCTTAGCAGGACTTATACACTTAATGGTAAGGTCCTAAGGACTGTTGCTGAAATGCAGGTTCATAGCTCCTTGAAAGTAGAGTCACAGGTAGATGAGATAGTGAAGAAAGCATTTGGTATGCTTTCTTTTATTGGTCAGAGTATTGAGTACAGGAGTTGGGAGGTCATGTTGTGGCTGTACAGGACTTTGGTTAAGCCACTTTTGGAATATTGCATGAAATTTTGATCTCCTTCCTATCATAAAGATGCTGTGAAACTTGAAAGGGTTCGGAAAATATTGACAAGGATGTTGCCAGGGTTGGAGGATTTGAGCGACAGGGAGAGGTTGAATAGGCTGGGTCTGTTTTTCCTGGAGTGTCGGAGGCTGAGGGGTGACCTTATAGACGTTTATAAAATCATGAGGGGCATGGATAGGGTAAATAGGCAAAGTCTTTTCCCTGAGGTGGGGGAGTCCAGAACTGGAGGGCATAGGTTTAGGGTGAGAGGGAAAAGATATAAAGAGACCTAAGGGGCAACTTTCTCATGCAGACAGTGCTGCATCTATGGAATGAGCTGCCAGAGGAAGTGGTGGAGGCTGGTACAATTGCAACATTTAAAAGACATCTGAATGGGTTTATGAATAGGAAGGGTTTAGAGGGATATGTGGTAAAAACAATGACAGCAGATGCTGGAAACCAGATTCTGGATTAGTGGTGCTGGAAGAGCACAGCAGTTCAGGCAGCATCCAATGAGCTTTGAAATCGACGTTTCAGGCAAAAGCCCTTCATCAGGAATAAAAGCTTAACATATGAGGAATGTTTGAGGACTCTGGGTTTATACTCAATGGAATTTGGAAAGATGAAGGGGAACTAATTGAAATATACAGAATACTGAATGGCCTTGACAGAGTAGATGTTGGGAAGATGTTTCCATTGGTAGGAGAGACTAAGACCCGAGGGTACAGCCTTAGAGTCATAGAGATATACAGCATGGAAACAACTCATCCATGCTGACCAGATATCCTAACCTAATCTAGTCCATTATTCCTGATGAAGGGCTTTTGCCCGAAACGTCGATTTAGAGGGATATGTGCCAAGTGCTGGCAAATGGGACTAGATTAGGGATTAGATGGGACTAGATGGGACTCAATAACATGGAAGACCATGTGCAAGCCTATTTGTACCTGATATGTGACACCTTTCATCATATTCTGAATTGGCAACCTCTGTCCTTTTACATAGCAAAGCAGTGTTGTTGAGTTGACTAACATAGCCATAACAGATCTCATTTCACTATTGGTTAAATAACATAAACAAGAAATATATTTATCTTTCACCTCTGCTCACGAATCTTGGGCTGAATTTCTGACTCTGGAGTCAGAGAAAACTTGATTGGGAGGGCCAAAGTGGAGACATGCCAGGCCATACTTTGAATTTTCCGAAACGGTGCTTGCTTTCTGCCTTTTTCTTTGGGTCAGGGACTCATGCTGGGTCACATGCTGAACTTCCCTAAAAGTGATAGCAGGTTCACACTTTAGATTTCCCAGATTCCCTTGTCAATTTGCCAATGGAACAGAGTGCCCTATGCTCATTCTGCTCCTACATCTTATAGTTCTTTGAACTCACTGAGACCCACTGGCCAGATTGCACAGCCATGGATCCCCTGAATGAAAATATGCTAACTGGACATTTTAACCTGGCTAATCCCATTGATCAGTATGAAAAGGCTGTTTTTGACTTACTGCACTGCCTTCTCACCCCCTCTCCTCAACACCCCCCCCCCCCCCACCCCACCCAGCTAATGGATGCCTCCATGAACTTTAGTGAGGACAATCCCCTTAAGATTTTGAGACATGTGGCTTACTTGCTTCTTGCACATGTAAGTGTTTGCTGTATAAACTGGGGGAAGCTATGAGATTGACAGAGCATAGTCCTGTGCAACAAGGTGTATGCGTCTTGATTTAGAAGGATGAGGTGGGATTTGATTGAAACTAATAGAATACTGAGAGGCCTGTATACAGAAGATGTTTCCAATTGTTGGAGAGACTAGAATCCGAGGGCACAGCCTCAGAACAAAGAGATGACCCTTACAGACTGAGATGAGTTCCACAGAAAAGAAATATTATCCGGAGGTGGGGGTGGGGTGGAAATAGACAGCCCTGGCTGACAATGGAAGTCTGGAAATGTATCAAAGAAAAAGAGAGAGCCTATAAAATGGCCAAGAGCACTGGGAAATCATAAGATTGGGAAGAGTACAAAAATAAACAGAGGATACCAAAGAGAGAAATGAGGAAGGAGAGGATCAAATACTAAGGTAAGCTAGCCAGTAATATTAGAAATGATAGTAAAAAGTTTCTTTCAATACATAAGAAACAAACGAGAGGCAAAAGTAGAAATTGGGCTGCTTCAAATTGATGCAGGAAGGCGAGTGATGGGACATAAGGAAATAGCTGAAGAACTTAATAAATACTTTGTTTCAGTCTTCATAGTGGAAGACATGAGAAATATCCCAAATATTAAGGAGAGTCAAGCGGCAGAGCTGAGTATGGTAGCCAATACAAAAGAGAAAGTACTAGAAAAGCTAAAAGGTCTAAAAATTGATAAACCCCCTGGCCTTGATGGGCTACATCCTAGAGTTCTGAGAGAGGTGGCTGAGGAAATAGCAGACGTGTTGGTTGTGATCTTTCAAAAATCACTGGAGTCAGGGAAAGTCCCAGACGATTGGAAAATTGCTGTTGTAAACTTGGTCAAGAAAGGATCAAGACAAAAGATGGAAAATTATAGGCCAATTAGCCTAATCTCGGTTGTAGGTAAAATTATAGAATCCATTGTTAAGGATGAGATTTTTAAATTCTTGGAAGTGCTGGGTTGAATTAGAACAAGTCAGCATGGATTTGTTAAGGGGAGGTCGTGCCTGACAAACCTGTTAGAATTTTTTTAAAGTGGTAACAAGTAGATTAGATCAGGCAAACCCAGTGGATGTTATCTATCTAGACTTCCAAAAGGCCTTTGATAAGGTGCCTCACAGGAGGCTGCTGAGTAAGTTGAGGGCTCATGGTGTTTGAGATGAGCTACTGGCATAGATTAAGGATTGACTGCCCAACAGAGGGCAGAGAGTTGGGATAAAAAGTTGTTTTTCAGAATGGCAGCCTGTGAGAAGTGTTGTCCTGCAGGGTTCAGTGTTGGGGCCCCAGCTGTTCACTTTATATATTAATGATCTAGATGAAGGGACAGGGGGCATTCTGGCGAAGTTCACCGATAATACAAAGTTAGGCGGACAGGCAGGTAGCACTGAGGAGGTGGGGAGGTTGCAGGAAGATTTAGACAGTTTAGGAGAGTGGTCCAGGAAATGGCTGATGAAATTCAGTGTGAGCAAATGTGAAGTCTTGCACTTTGGAAAAAGGAATACAGGCATGGACTATTTTCTAAATGGTGAGAAAATTCATAAAGGCAAAGTAAAAAGAGTCTAGGATTCTCTAAAGGTTGACGTGCAGGTTGAGCCCATGGTTAAGAAGCAAATGTAATGTTGTCATTTATCTCAAGAGGGTTGGAATATAAAAGCAGTGATGTGCTACTGAGATTTTATAAAGCTCTAGTTATGCTCCATTTAGAATACTGTGTCCGATTTTGGGCCCCGCACCTTAGGAAGGACATACTGGCACTGGAGCGTGTCCAGTGGAGATTCATATGGATGACCCCTGGAATAGTAGATCTAACATACGATGAACGGCTGAAGATCTTGGGATTGTATTCATTAGCGTTTAGAAAGTTGAAGGGAGGTCTAGTAGAAACTTACAAGATAATGCATGACTTAGAAAGGGTGGATGCTGGGAAGTTGTTTCCGTTAGGTGGGGAGACTAGGACCCGTGGGCACAGCCTTAGAATTAGAGGGGGTCAATTTAGAATGGAAATGAGGAGAATTTCTTCAGCCAGAGAGTGGTGGGCCTGTGGAATTCATTGCCATGGAATGCAGTGGAGGTCGGGATGTTAAATGTCTTCAAAGCAGAGATTGATAAATTCTTGATCTCGCAAGGAATTAAGGGCTACGGGGAGAGTGCGGGTAAATAGAGTTGAAATACCCATCTGCCATGATTGAATGGTAGAGTGGACTCAATGGGCCGAATGGCCTTAATTCTCCTCCGATGTCTCATGGTTTTATGAGGAAGAATTTCTTCAGCCAGACGATGGTAAATCGATGGACGTCATTGCCACAGAAGAGGAGGCCAAGACTTTGAGTGTATTTAAGACAGAAATGGATAGGTTCTTGATTAGTAAATAGAATAAAGGTTACAGAGAGAAGGCAGGAAAATGATGTTGAGAAACATATCGGCCATGATCAAATTCTGGAACAGATTTGATGGTCCAATTGGCTTAATTCTGCTCCTCTGCCTTATGGTCTTATGGTCTTACGGTCTTTTGGAACGTCCTGTGGTATAAACGTTTGCAATGTGTTTTGATTTTCTGTAATGAGTTACCGAATTCTATGTTTCCAGCAGTGAGGGGTACCAGAAGGAACTTGAATCCACACAATGGCTATGATATTATCACATTGATATCAATCTTCAGTTATTCACTACATTTCCATTAATTCAGTCAGCTATAAGCAGCACAACAGGAACTTTCAAAAATAACACATCGACATCTATTGAAAGTGCATTAACGAGGCAACCTTTCAGGATAATCATTCAGGTACAATGACTGATCAGGAAGAATGACCATATTCCATTACAAGGACACACTTTAACCTTGTGATTTTCTGTTATCTACTGTTGTCCATAAAGCCACTGCATCCATACGCAGACAACGAACAATCATTTCTGAAAAGATTTACAGAGTGTAGGTGTCCTGTACAATCCAGCTATTTCATATGAATCATTCTTTCTACCATATTATTAAGATGACATGACTTCTGTCATAGTTGCTTCAATTTTTCCTTTAGCATTTATATCATTCTTATGTAGTACTGATTCAGTCCATCTTGCATTTATATTTACCTTTGACTGAAAGGATAATTCAATATGCTTTTTCCAGCTTTTTCTCAAAGACTCAAGCCTACTTGGCTAACCGTCCAGCCTGTCTTTGTTACCTTCTTCCCAGTATCTCACCATCCTCTAAGAACATAGAACAACGAAAATTACAGCATAGAAACAGGCCCTTCAACCCGCCAAGCCTGCACCAATCCAGATCCTCTAACAGAATCTGTCACCTATTTTCTGAGGATCTGTATCCCTCTGCTCCCTGCCCATTCATATATCTGTCTAGATACATCTTAAATAACACTATCATGCCTGCCTCTACCACTTCCAATGACAACGCATTCCAGGCACACACCACCCTCTGCATAAAGAACTTTCCACGCATATCTCCCTTAAACTTTTTCCCTCTCAGCTTGAACTTGTGACCCCTTGTAATTGAATCCCCCACTCTGGGAAAAAGCTTCTTGCTATCCACTCTGTTTATCCCTCTCATGGTTTTGTAAACCACAATCAGGTCCTCCCAATACCTCCATCTTTCTAATGAAAATAATCCTAATCTATTCATCCACTCTTCATAGTTAGTGCCCTTCACACCAGGCAACATCCTGGTGAACCTCCTCTGCAACATTTCCAAAGCATCCTTTTGGTAATGTGGTGACCAGAACTGTACGCAGTACTCCATATGTGGCTGAACCAAAGTCCTATACAACTGTAACATGACCTGCCAACTCTTTTATTCAATACACTGTCCAATGAAGGAAAGCATGCCGTATGCTTTCTTGACCACTCTATCGACCTGTGTTGCCACCTTCAGGGTACAATGGATCTGAACACCCAGAGATCTCTGTGCATCAATTTTCCCCAGGGCTTTTCCATTTACCAAATAGTTCACTCTTCAATTGGATCTTCCAAAATGCATCATCTTGCATTTGCCAGATTGAACTCTATCTGCCATTTCTCTGCCTAACTCTCCAATCTATCTATATTGTGCTGCACTCTCTTACAGCCTGCTTTGCTGTCTGCCACTCTATCAATCTTAATGTCATCTGCATACCTTCCTCCAGATCATCTATATATATCATAAACAACAGTGGTCTCAACATGGATCCCTGTGGAACATCACTGGTCACAGGTCTCCACTTCGAGAAACTCCTTTCCATTAATACTCTCTGTCTCCTGTTGCCCAGCCAGTTCTCCATCCATCTAGCTAATACACACCATGTGACTTAACTTTCTCCATCGGCCTACCAGGGGGAACCTTATCAAACACCTTACTGAAGTCCATGTATATGAAATTTACAGCCCTTCCCTCATCAATCGACTTTGTCACTTCCTCAAAGAATTCTATTAAGTTGGTAAGACATGACTTTCCCTGCAAAAATCAATGTTGCCTATTACTGATAAGCCCATTTTCTTCCAAATGTAAATTGATCCTATCCCTCAGTATCTTCTCCAGCAGCTTCCCTCCAATGACGTCAGGCTAACATGTGTATAATTACCGGATTATTCCTGCTACCCTTCTTAAACAAGGGGACAACATTAGCATTTCTCCAGTCCTCTGGGACTTCACCCGCATTCAAGGATGCTTCAAGGATATCTGTTAAGGCCCCAGCCATTTTCTCTCTTGCTCCCCTCAGTAACTTAGGATAGATCCCATCTTAATACCTTTTAGAATACCGAACATTTCCTCCCTCCATATGCCAACTTGACCTAGAGTAATCAAACATCTATTCTTAACCTCAACATCTGTCATGTCCCTCTCCTCAGTGAATACTCATTCGGAATCTCACCCGTTTTCCCTGACTCGACGCATAATTTTCCTCCTTTGTCCTTGAGTGTGCCAACCCTTTCTGTGGTTACCCTTGTGCTCCTTATGTACGAATAAAAGGCTCAGTTGTTCTTCCAACGGGAGAATACAATGTATCTGCAAAAAATGCAACACTTGTTCAGCAATCATCTTCCACAATATTACAGACAGTCTCAAATACTTTCACTGTTTATATCGTGTTTACATCCTCAAATTCATAACCTGTATTTAGTGCTCATAATATGTCCTAAGCTGACTCACTATCACCTGTTTCCATCTGGCAATATGAGTTAAAATTGCCTGCATTGCCTCTGTCATCAATTCAAATCCCTCCATTGTCCAGGCTTACTGTAATTACCTGTGCCAATTTTAGCTCACACATGTCTGTTTTGCTCTTTTTACACTGATTTATTTATTGTTCCACACTACCTGTTTTAGTTCCAATTTTTGTTCTTTCAGTCTTCACATCTGGCCTTCTGGTAACTCTCCTTATTTCCCTTTGCCTTTGTGCCTCTTTCCCTAATTTCTAAAGCTTCATTAAATTCTAATTTTCAATTGCATCTTAGCTACTTATCACATTTTTAAAAAATCATTTTCTTTGGCTCCTATGATCTTATATGTTGCCTTTATGTTGTCTTGTAAAGTGCTCTTAGACAGCTGACATAACTGGAACAGCATTGGTAGCTGATATTCTATCTTCAATCTCATATTCACTCTTATTTTACAGAATGCCAAAAACCAAACATTCCATTTCACTCATCTTGCATAAAATCTTGAGAAACAAATCACTTTCTGATCCCATTGCATACAGTTTGATTGGGCAGAATCCCTTCCCATACTATGGATAAAAGCAAATTACTGCGGATGCTGGAATCTGAAACCAAAAGAGAAAATGTTGGAAAATCTCAGCAGGTCTGGCAGCATCTGTAAAGAGAGAAAAGAGCTGACGTTTCAAGTCAACTGACCCTTTGCCACAGCTCTGACAAAGGGTCAGTTAGACTCAAAATGTCAGCTCTTTTCTCTGCTTACAGATGCTGCCAGACCTGCTGAGATTTTCCAGCATTTTCTCTTTTGGCTTCCCATACTCTGCCAAGTTATAGAATGAGCTGAAAATGTGTTGCTGGAAAAGCGTAGCAGGTCAGGCAGCATCCAAGGAGCAGGAGAATCGACGTTTCGGGCATGAGCCCTTCTTCAGGAACCTAGGAGAAAGTGAGGACTGCAGATGCTGGAGATCAGAGCTGAAAATGTGTTGCTGGAAAAGCGCAGCAGGTCAGGCAGCATCCAAGGAGCAGGAGAAACGACGTTTCTCCTGCTTCTTGGATGCTGCCTGACCTGCTGCGCTTTTCCAGCAACACATTTTCAGCTCTGATCTCCAGCATCTGCAGTCCTCACTTTCTCCTACAAGTTATAGAATGCCAATGATTAAACCAGCATGCAGGTGAACTAAATCCACTTATGTTGTACAGAGTTACAGTTTTCCAAATTCTTCCATGTTAGCGTTCTAGTATGAAATTTCATAATTTGTATCCCTTTTTCCATTCAATTTCTTTGCACAATGGTCAGCTGGACCAATCCACATTCTGACACTCTTGAGATTGACCATTCCAGCAAGAATTCAATATTTTATTTTCTGAACAGGCTTCATTATATTCTCCCTGTGTGTGTGGAGTAGGGGAAGTAATTCTGTGATGACCAGACACATTTAAAAAGAATCAATTTGATCAGCACAATTACATGCCTACGTAGATAATTGCTGAAATAGTCGCTAAGCCGTGACTTGAACTGCAGTGTGCCAGCTCAGTGCATGGTGTAATTTAGATGATGAATTGAGGAATGCTTGTTCAGTCACCCTCAGTGCCTTGCTGTAGAAATACTCATCCAGCAATCAAAGTGCTATATATTACACTGAAAATGACAGCTACTTTTTTTTTTAAAAGTCCATTACAAACTGAAGAAAGAAAAATCAATCATTTGAGCAGTTCTGAGATAGAGATTGCTGTATTTACACAGTGTGATGATGGATCTGCTAGTTGACAGTATTAATCGCTCTCTCACACACAACAGGCAAACCTTGCTGTGTGCCACACTGAGAACTTGATTCGTGAAGTTTAAGGATAATCCGTGAGATTAGAAACTGAAGGCCTGATGAATTTTATTTTTCTGATATGGTTAGTGAGCTAAACAAAAAGCTGGGAACAAGATTAACAATATTAAGAACCAATACGGACTTAAACAAAAGTGAAATACGGTGGATACTGGAGCACTGAATATAAAAAGCATCTCTGCAGAAAGGAAGAGTTAACATTTCAGCTCAAACAGCTTTAGTCAGAATTGGAAGAAGGAAACATCAAATACAACAAACATGATAATCCTGAGGGATTCTTGTCCTGATGGCAGCAGGCCAGCGGTGGAAGTGATGTGAAGGTGGATTAATAATCTGGGATTTCACCTGATTACTGTTGAGGATTAGGGAGAAATAATCTAATGATGAAGTAGATTATACATGGTCTGGAAAAGAAACAAGCCTGCTGGGTCAAATTGGATTCCTTTCATTTCGTGCTTTTTAAAAATATTTGCATGACATGGAAGGAGCCTCTAAAATAGTAACTTCTGCTTCAGTATGGCATTTGGAATATGTACAGCTGATTTCCTGGTATAAGTTTTTTAATCATTCAAGTACTAATGTGATTGGAAAATTGGTGATCAGTTTAGTTGGGCAATAGCATTGGCACTGAGGATTTTAATATGCATCAGCATGGAAATGAAAACTAGATTTAAACTAAAACCATTTTTGAATGCTTTCAGTCAGTCTCTAATTTGACACCCTTAATTATCATCACCACCACCGTTCCTATCACCAATAACAGGCTTGTAACATCAACTCTTCAAATCAGTGTTTTGAATTTCAAAATGTAGTCTATATTTGAAGGATCGAGTCTATAATTGTACTGCTTTCACAGTTTAAGCGGACAAAGTTTGAGAATTTCATGCAATTACAATTAGACCATGTAGAAATTGCTAATTAATTTTTGAGTCTGATGTATTCTCACACAGGAAACCAGTGACATGCTCAACATACCAATAATGATACATAATAATTCTTTCTTCCATGCACTCCTGTGTTATATTAAGCATATCACTCCTTTACACGAGGGGACATGCTAAACTATTGCACTTGGAAATTCTTGAGCAAAGGGTCAGTGGGTAAATGTGCCACTCAAATTGTTACTAGTGCAGTAATTCAGGTAGATCTTAGGCTTAACCCGATTCAGTGCTGAGCTGGTCAATTGCAGCCAAAAGTAAAATACAGGTTGTTCTGTTATAATGTACATTCCATCAACGCAAATTCGCAGTAATGCGATTGATGAATTGGGGATGCTGTTTGTACATTGCGAACTTTTAAAACATGTGTTGGCTATAACGTGATTACAGTGGCAACACTTTAATCACTGTTTCTAAAGTGCGATTTTTCTAGAATGTGGTGTTGCACAAGAACACAACATTCATGCTATAGAAGAACTGACTGTAATTGGGTTAACAAATAAGGGGAAAAATTAATGTGGTTACTGATGTTAATCATTATCCACTGACCCTAGGGAAGTGGGCCATTGGTGGGCAGTGAAAATTGGAGATGAATGACTAATCTATACATAAAACAGAGTGTAACACTGAGCACACGCCATTAAAATGAATCTGGCTTTTACTTCTGTGGTGGAAGTTAAGAAGAATAATGGAATAGAGTTTACATCACTTGCAGGCAGGTGGGGATAACTTTGTAACAGTACATGGAAAATTGTAATTTGTTCCACAATAACACCAACATTGTTTTCTCCCAAATTTTTCTTCTTTTCTCTTTAACCCTGTTGGTCAAACTGTCCCCTTCTCCATCATTATCACATCTAGAACATAGAACATAGAAGAGTACAGCACAGACCCTTTGGCCCACAATGTTGTGCCGCACATTTATCTTAATCTAAGATCAACCTCACCTACACAGCCCTCAATTTACTGCCGTCCATGTGCTTGTCCAGCAGTTGCTTAAATGGCCCTAATGTCTCTGACTCTACCACCACCGCTGGTAGTGCATTCCACGTACCCACCACTCTCTGTGCAAAGAACCTACCTCTGGTAGGTTCCTCCAATCGCCTTAAAGTTATGACTCCTTGTGACAGCCATTTCTGCCCTGGGAAAAAGTCTCTGGCTATCTACTCTATCTATAACTTTCATTACCTTCTCCACCTCAATCAAGTCTCCTCTCTTCCTTCTTCTTTCCAGTGTGAAAAGCCCTAGCTCACACAACTTCTCTTCATAAGACAAATCCTCTAATCCAAGCAACATCCTGGTAAATCTCCTCTGCACCTTCTCTAAAGCATCTACATGTTTCCTATGATGAGGTAACCAGAACTGAACTCAACATTCCAAGTGTGGTCTTACCAGGGTTTTATAGAGCTGCTGCCAAACCTCATGGCTCTTAAACTCAATCCTCCTGTTAATGAAAGCTAAAACACCATATGCCTTCTTAACAACCCTATTAACTTGGGTGGCAAGTTTAAGGGATTTAGATTAGATTAGATTCCCTACAGTGTGGGAACAGGCCCTTTAGCCCAACCAGTCGACACCCACCATCCGAAGAACAACCCAGCCCCTTCTGACTAATGCACCTAACACTATGGACAATTTAACATGGCCAATTCACCTGTCCTGCCCATCTTGGAGTATGGAAGGAAGCCGGAGCAAACCCACGCAGACACAGGGAGATGTGCAAACTCCACACAGATAGTCACCCAAGGCTGGAATTGAACTTGGGACCCTGGTGCTGTGAGGCAGCAGTGCAAACCACTGAGTCACCGTGCCACCCCTAAAAGGATCTACATACATGGACCCCAAGATCCCGCTATTCCTCCACACTGTCAAGAATCATGTCTTTAACCCTGTGTTCAACATTCAAATTCAACCTTTCAAAATGAATCACTTCACATTTATCCAGGTTGAACATCATCTGCTACTTCTTAGCCCAGTTCTGCATCCTGTCAATGTCCTGTTGTAGCCTGCAACAGCCCCCGACACTACCACTGACACCACAACACAACTGACCTTTGTGTCATTGGCAAACTTACTAACCCACCCTTCCATTTCTTCATCCAAGTCAATTATAAAAACTACAAAGAGCAGAGGCCCAAGAACAGATCACTGAGGGACTCCACTGGTCACCGACCTCCAGGCAGAATACTTGGTCTGGCCTTGCTCATTGCCTAGCACCAACCCAATATGGCCTCCCCCCGATCGGGCTAACTACATATTGAGTCACGAATCCTTCCTGGACATGTCTGACAACATCGACTCCATCCAGGCCATCTGCAGTAAGGATTTTCTAAACAATACTGGTGAGGTTGAAGTCACTCATAACAATATCTCATTTACATCTGTACACTTCCAAGATTTGCTGTCCAATCTGTTCTTCCATCTCTCTGCTGCTATTGGGGCATCTATACAAAACACACAATAAAGTGACTGCTCCTTTCCAGTTACTGACTTCCACCCATAATGACTCAGTAGACGAACCTTCCTCAACAACCTCCTTTTCTGCTGCTGTGATGCACTCTCTAATTAACAAAGCTACTCCCCTCCCCTTTTAAACCCTCCCCTACCCACCCCCCATTTTTTTCTAAGATCTAAATCCTGGAACATCCAGCAACCATTCCCGCCCCTGTGACATCTCCATTATGACCACAACAACACAGTTCCAACACTTCCTGACACTCCTTTAACCCATCCATTTGCCCTATCAACTGTGTATCCTTGCTGACAGGCTTCCTGCATTCTATTTTTGCCTATTCAACAACTATCCTCCCCTCTTACCTGTAGCTCTGGTTCCCATCCCCCTGCCAAACTAGTGTAAACCCTCCCGAAGTGCACTAGCAAATCTCCCACCCAGGACACTGGTACCCCTTCAGTTTAAGTGCAACCTGTCCTTCACGTACAGGTCCCACCTTCCCCAGAAGGTACCCCAATGATCTGCGTATCTGAAGCCCTCCTTCCTGCACCAACTCTGTAGCCACATGTTCAGCTGCACTCTCTCCCTGCTCCTTGCCTCACTAGCACGAAAGTAATCTTGAGTTTACTACTTTGTTCATCCTGCTTTTTAGCTTCCAATCTAACTCCCTGAAATCACTTTTTAGAACCTCATTCCTTTTCCTAGCTATGTCATTGGTGCCAATGTGCACCATGACCTCTGGCTGCTCACCCTCCCTCTTCAGATTCGATCAGAGACACCCCAGGCCCCCAGCACCTGGGAGGCAACATACCTTCCGGGAGTCCCGTTCACAACCACAGAATCTCCTATCTGTTCCTCTTACTATTGAGTTTCCTACCATTAGTGCTTTTCTATTCTCCCCGCTTCCCTTCTGAGCCCCAGAGCCAGACTCAGTACTAGAGACCTGGCCATGATGGCTTTCCCCTCAACAGTATCCAAAATGGTACACTTATTATTGAGGGAATGGCCACAGGGGAACCCTGCACTGTCTTCCTGTTCCCTTTCCATCCCCTGACTTTAACCTATCTACCTTTTCCCTGTATCTCAGGTGAGATTACCTCCCTGTAACGCCTCTCAATTACCCTCTCTGCCTCCCGAATAATTCAAAGTTCATCCAGCTCAGGCTCCAGTTCCCTAAGGCAGTTTCCAAAGATCTGGAGTTGGGTGCACTTTCTGCAAATGAAGTCAGTGGGGACACTAGTGGTGACCCTTACCTCCCACATCCTACAGGACTAACATCCATTCCCACTGTTCTGAGAGACTACTGAGAAAACTGATAACCATACTGAATTGGCGCACAGAACCATTTTTTTGTTGAGAGGAGGAGGATGGATGGGAGACACTATGTAAGTAGCGTTTCAGGTAAAGAAACCGCTCAAATATACTACCTCACTTACTTAACAGTCCTGTGTCTGCTTCTGCTCAGCTTGCGCTCTGCCAATTCATGAGATAAGTTATTAAAGGATTAATTTACCTTCCCAGCAGACCCCTGGGTATCATTCCCAACACTTGTGCTGCTGCTGCCCTGCATTTCCAAATCCTTACCCTAACTTTTCAGCATTCCTAAATTTTCTGCTGTCATACCAACTTTGCCTCCCCCATAGATTAGCCTATATCTTCCCTCTGTGCATCTCCTGACATATTCTGAAAGGACCACCCAGATGCCCTTTTCTATCTGTTTGTGAGCAGCAACCCTGACAGGCTCACTCTATTCTCTCTCTGACCTGCTCACAAACTGGAGTCTGTTCTTGTCGATTTCCTTTCTCTCACATTGAACCAGCTGAATTCTGACAGCAGATCATCTCCCTGCTCCACAGCTTCCTCTAGAATATTCCTTTACTTTAGAACAAGACCCTTGCCATCCTTGAGCTTGCTGTGGATGCTTGTAAAGATAGCATGACCAGATTGAAACCGGGCTGAGAGGTAATAACACCTCCTTTAGTAATGTTTTTTCTGCTTGCCTATACCTTCTGGACTAATTCAGCACATTGGCTGTGCTGCTGTAGTCACTGAATCAGATTTTAGACTGTCCTCCTACTCCTCTGGAACATTCATTTTCTTTGACCACCCCAGATTGTTCCACAAATCTCATCTCTTGTTGTCTATTGACCAAATGACACATCAAATACCACACTGCCCCAAAGGATTTCTCATTTTCGGTTCCAGTTCACTCATCAACCTTACAAGTTCAGTGTTCCCCCAACCTTGCCTAATCTCTTTCGGTACATAAACTTGCAAAGCAAATTTTCTGGCCGTTTCTTTGACCTTACTATTTCACATATGCTCTCTAAATCCATTGTGTTCAACTACCTCTTCTTTATATTTCTCTCCAAACATACTTGCTTTCCACCTTCCAACCAAACTTGCTCCTGTGATCATCCCTGGAATAAGTTTCTCCCACAAGTCATTTACAGTTCCTCTTTCAAATTGTAGACTTTGGCCCCCTGTTCACTCCTATATTTCTGCATTTACTAATACTTTCATGTCCCGCCTCAGTTCCCCCTTTGATATTCTTGGCCTCAGTTAAATGATTACCATCCCTCCTTCTGATTATTCATCCATTACAGCCTCTCTGTTGCCTGACTCTGCCTCGTTCTCAACTCATCTGCTGATGAAACCCACTTCTGGACCTTTGTTACTCTTGACATGAATATCCTAATGTTCTCACGGTCCACTACCCAGGTTCTAGCATTAATCAATTTGCATTCATCTAAAGCTCTTTTGCCCATATCCTACGTCACAGTAAGTATTGTTTTCCCATCACCCATGTACTTGCTTCACTAGGTTGATGCCTCATCTTGCAATATTTCAAACATAACATTCTTATCCTTGTTTTCAAATCTTTTGGTGGTCTTGTCCCTTATCTTTCTAACCCCCTCCAGCTCTAGAGCTGTCTATATATTCATACTCTTCCAATTCTACCCTCTTATAAATCTTCAATTTTTTATTCTTTGCCAGTGACAGCTGTCCAGACTCTGTCAGTTTTATACAAAAGCTTTTGATCTCTCTACCTCTCCTTTTTTTACTTAAAAGATGCACCAAAAATATACACTGTTCATCAAAATTTTTGTCATTTTTTAAACAGTGTTTTGTCGTTGTGTCCAATCTTTCAATACAACATCATCCACAACCAGTTTCTTATGTTACAAGGGATGACATAAAGATTGCCAAAAAAAACGAAGAACTATGAATGCTGAAAATCAAAAACAAAAACAGAAATTGCTGGGAATGGTTATCTTGACCATACATCCTCATAGCTTGCTTCCTGCAAAGGTTCTGTTCCATTCTCCCAGTTTCTCTGTTTTATGTCGCATCTCTTCCATCTCTTCCAACTACAATACTAGTTTCTACAAGGGATGTCTGAAATGACCACCATTTTCCTCAACCAAGGATTCCCCAGCACTATAGTTAACAGGGCTTCTGGCATGTCTGACCCATCTCCCACACTTTGGCCCTCATCCCCTCTTTTCCCTCCCATAAAAGTGACAGGGTCCCCTTTGTCTTCACCTACCATTCCACCAGCATCCACATCAAGAAGATCATTAGCTGCCATTTCTGCCATCTCCAGCGTGATGCCATCATCTGATATATATTCCCCTCCCCTCCCTTGTCAGCCTTCTGCAAGGGTTGTTCCCTCCAGCTCACACTGGTCCAGTCCTCCTCCACATCTGACATCTCGCCACATCCCCACGGCACCTTTTCATGCAATCGCAGAAGGTGTAACCCCGAACAGTTTACTTCCTCCTTTCTCACTATCCAAGGCCCCAGACACGCCTTCCAGTTTACCTGCACTTCATTCAATCTGGTCTAATATATTTGCTGAATATGTGTTGCTGGAAAAACGCAGCAGGTCAGGCAGCATCCAAGGAACAGGAGAATCGACGTTTCAGGCATCAGCCCTTCTTCAGGAATATATTTGCTGCTAACAATGTTGCCTGCTCTACACCGGGAAAATGAAATGCAGACTGGATGACCGCTTTGCACAACTGTAAAAATCACCCTGGGCTTGAGTTGCCTACCAATTCAACACACTAACACATTCCCTGGCCAACACTTCTGTCTCAGGTCTGCTGCAATGTTCCAGCAAAGCTCAATGCAAGCTGGAAGAACAGCTGCTCATTTGCTGCTTGCAGACCTTGTAGCCTTCTGCACTTAATATTGAGATTTCCCACCTCCTTACTCCAAACCCCACACACCAAGCTTTGTTATTATATGGGCTGCTACCATAAACAACTTATTGTCAGCTACGAATGGCTTCCAATTTTTGATTCCTCCAGGCTGACATTTACCCATTCCTTTGTCTCCCCAAGTGTTGTTCTCTCTATCTGAGCTCCATTTCTACCTATCATTTATTCCTTCCCCCAGCCCCACCCTATCTTTGGCATATATACCACCTTCTTCCTAGCTACTGTCAGTGCTGAAGAAGGGTCACTGGACTGAAACGTTAACTTTGTTTTCTCTGTACAGATGCTGCTCGACCCTGTTGAGTTTTTCCAGCAATTTCTGCTGAGGAGTGCCACATCAGGAAAACCAGTTAAATTACCAGCTTCCTCCACTAAGTTGGGAACAAGGATGGAGTGTTGAATCCAGAATATGCTAAAAGCAGATCTAAGGTGTATGGATTAATTTGGATAGCCAGGATATCTTGCCTGTCTGATGGATATGATTCTGAGACAGCTTTGGCAGGGGTAGGTATAGGGGGTTATCAGGTTGCCTTGAAGGGAAGAGGTCAGCTATTCTTTGGGATTGTTAACAGTAGAGATAAAAGATGTATGAGCACATTGGAGCTGTAAAGATGTAATGTATATTGTCAACTACTGTCATAAAATATCAAACTTGTCAAAAACTGTCAAAAGCTCTCAAAATATGTTTTTATGAATGAGAATTCTGTTTTTAACAGTGACTTAGAATTTTAAATAATATAACTTTTTTTTTCTCCTGTGTGCTTGAGTATTTGTGGATATAATTGGGTTGACATGGTAAGTGGAGAGGGAAAGGGTGGAATTTTGAATTGACATTAAGTTAACATGGTTAGTATGAGGGATCATGGGGGATAGATAGAAGGACTTTTTCTTCATATTCATTCAAATGATTTGGCTTGTTGTGCTGGGGAAGCTGGTGGTGCACTATTTTCGTTAACTGTTGGGGTGTAGGGACACCCACTGTATTGTTAGTGAGGGAATTCCAGGATTCTGACCCAGCCACAGTTCCAGAATGGTGGCACAGTTCCAGGATGCTGTGTGGCTTCAAAGAGAACTTGTAGATGATGGTGTTCCCATATACCTGCTGATGTTGATCTTCTGGGTATCAGGTATCCGGCATTGCCGTATTGTGTAGTTGGAACACACTGCTGCCACTCTGCGTAGGGTAGCTTGGTGAAATGAGGGGCCTTAGAGAATGGATAGAGGTGAATAGAGTGACATAGTGGGTATGAGGGGCAATGAGACGGGGTAGATAGCATTAAGTGGTATATGGATTTGGCATTGGGAATGTACAGGAGTGAGGGAATGCGAGAGATGAGGGCTGGTGTAATGTTTCATTTTTTTTGTTTTATATTGGACCCTGAAGCAGGGATTCTGTCCAATTTGACTCAACAACTGGCAGCATCCTCAGACATTTTTGGGTCACCTGTCCCAATTTCTAATCCATCTTGCCTCTGTGCAAATGTGAATGAAGTTTGGGTCCCCCTGGCAATTGTTATGCAGAAAGGGTTACCACTTGTTTGAGATATCTAAGGGGTGCTGATGTGTGCAGGACACTATTTCGGTTAAACATGTCCATCATCCACAGGTTTCCAGAATCACAGATGCCAGAATTCAGCCAATCCAATTCACTCAACATGATATAAAGAAATGGTTAGAGGCACTGGGTACTGTGAAGGCTTTGGTCTCTGACAAACATTCCAGCAACAGGACTGAAGACACGTGCTCCTGAACATTCCCCATATTGAGCCAAGCTTTTCCAGTATAGTTACAACACTGGCATCTATTCGACAATGTGAAAAATTGTCAAGGTATGTCCTGTACATAAAAAGCAGGACAAATCCAATCCAGCCAATTACCATCCACCAAATTACTCTCGAACATCAGTAAAGTGAAGGAAGGTGTTATCAACAATGTTATCAAGCAGCATTTACTCAGTAACAACCTGCTCAATGATGTCCAGTTTGGTTTCCACCAGGGTCAATCAGCTCCTTATTTCATTACAGTCTTTGTTCAAACATAGTCAAAAAAGCTGAATTTAGAGGTGAAATAACAGGGGCAGTTCTTGATATCAAGTCCCTGTTTGTACAAATGTGGCATCAAGGACATCAATCAAAATCAATGGGCATCAGAGTGAAACCCTCCACTGGTTAGAGTCATGCCTGGTATAAAGAAAGAGGTTGTGATTGTAGGAGGTCAGTCATCTCAGCTCTTGTACATCTCTGCAGGAGTTCTTCAGCTGCTTCATCAATGACCTTTCCTCAATCACAAGACAAGAAGTGAGGATGACCACTGATGATTACATAATGTTCATCACCATTTGTGACTCCTCAGATACTGAAGCAGTCCATGTTTAAATACAACAAGGTCTGGACAATATCCAGGTTTGCACTGACACATTGCAATTAACACTAGCACCTCACACAAATGTCAAGCAATGACCATTTCCAACAAGAGAGCATCTAACTATCACATCGTGACATTTAATGGTATCATCACCACTGAATCCTGCACTATTAACATTGCAGTGGTTACCATTGACCAGAAACTGAACCGATGAGTCATATATGTACTGTAGCTACAAGAGTAACTCAGAGGCTAGGAAAACTGCAGCAACCAAATTATCTTCTGAACCCCCAAAGTCTGTTCAACATCTAATGGTATAAATGAGGTCTGTGATGGAATGCTCCCCTGGATGCCCGGAAGAGTGCAGCTCTAACAATACTCTGGAAATTGAAAGAATCCAGAATAAAACAGCCAACTTGATTACTACCATATCTACAAACATTCTGTCCCTTCCTCTCAGATGGTCAGTGACAGCAAGGTGCACCAACTGCTGAAATTTACTAATGCTCCTAAGACAGCACCTTTCATATCCAGGACCACTACCATCTAGAAGAACAAGGGCAGCAGATACATGGGACCACCACCTACTGCAACTTCCCATCCAAGGTCCTCACCATCCAGATATGAAAATATATCTCCATTTGTTTGATAATGTCAGGTCAAAATCCTGGAACTCACTCCCTAATGGCATTGTGAGGTATGTGCACAAAATAGGGCGCAGCGTTTCAAAAGGCAGCTCACCACTACCTTCTCAGGGACAATTAGTAAAGGGTAATAAATGCTCACTCAGCCAGCAATGCCCACAACCTGTGAATGAATGAGCAAAAAAAAAGTCAGCACTCCATAAGAGAAAACTTGAAAACTGTGAAGGTAGGAGGTTTTAAAAATATTGTTTAACAAAAACATGCACGTTTTCAGGAATAAAATTAGCACACTCTCACAATTAAAAATAGTTTTGGAACATTTTTTGAAATTCATTTGCTTCTTCAGAGATGATTCAATTGACTCGTGGGAGTGTGGCTCATGCTGTGAGGCTACAAAGTGGATTTGACAAAATGCATGAGGATGAAATATTCATCAGAATTGAACATCAAAGACACATAAGTGACTGGACCAAAGACCATCAGTGAATAAGGCAAAGTGCTCAAATGCATTAATGGACCCAGATTGATTATATACCAGATAAGGTTGATGTCAAACAATGATATTACTGTTGCATCATTATTGCTAGATTGAAGTATTGTCTTTTTTTCCCCCGAAAGACTTCTGGCTCTGCTTTGTGTTAGAATATAATGGCCGTGACAATGTCTTCCATACCTCAGTTAAGTGACACTTTTTCATGTGTAAAATTGGCTAAAGATACAATAGAGGACTGGTGACATTGCAGGAAGATGCATTCAGTCCTTAGCCACTTGCATATCACAGTAGAGTCATGGGATAGTGTTCAGGGTAATATTCTTTGGATGATTCCTTACCCTCTCTAACCTGCAATAGGAATAATTCTAGTTATTTCCAGTACAGTCTCAGGACGGTATCTCCAATCTTATAACACATTGGATGGGCCAGTTTGAATAACTCCATATGTGGTTTGTCACCAAATTTCATTTGATGATTCACTTGTGAAGCACTTTAGGATTTTTTACTATTTGAAAGGAACCATATACATACAAATTGTTGTATTACTATCTGTTTCTGCAAAATGTGAATGAACACAAGCTGTGATGTTAATTCTTTTGCAGCTGTCTTTTTTTCCTGGCCTTTAGATCTTTGAGGAGCTGTGATTCAAAAGCACAGGAACAAGAAATAGTGTACTTCTGAATAAGCAGAATGTTTTTCAAGGTTTCTCATTAACTCAGACATGAACTGCTGGAGGAGCAATAGATGCTTCAGTTTTCTGTCATGTCCCAGCATGGAGTCTGAAAAATGACTGCAGGACAACACAACTTTACATTCACAACTGAGTCGACATCTTTCGTGACTGAAATGATTACACAATAATTAGAGAGTGTCGCCAGGCTGGTGCTTTCTGGAGGGAATGAGTAAGAAATGCTGTCCAATATTTAACTAAATGAAGACTGAGACAACAGAAGGGGCAAGTGACAGGTAAAGAAAGAGTCTCACATGGAGACAGAAATAAAAGAGCCTTACCCAAATTAACGAGAAAGTTAGATGAAAAACCAGAGAAAATTTGAGATTGGTGAGGGAAATTTGATCAACTTAAACCCCACATACTCCACACAGTTTATGTTGATTTTTAGGTGAAGTTATAGTAACTAATTGGGAAAGGTCTTGAGAAAGTAATCAGTAAGACATACTGTGGTAGAATTTTAGCAGCTGTTCTCCTGACCTGCTATAATTTTGGTGGAATATCAACAAAAATGTGCTTCCTCTGGTGTTTGCCTTCGTCTTCAACTAAATTCAGGCCAATTGATCAGGAAAACTTGAAGAAATGATATTCTAGGGATAAAACAACAGGGATATAAAGTTGGGATGCAGACAGAAGCAGAAGCAGAGATGGGGACAGACGTTTAAGCTAACAAATGGCTTTTATCAATCAATGAATAAAAAGTGAATGTATTAGAACTACATTTCTCAATCCACTATTTTAATTAAGATGTCAACTTCTTTTAATTTTAACTTATTAAACATCTGCAGTAAAATTACTGGTAGTGAATTTATATATATATTATATGCATTTAGTTTTTGCTTGTTAATATCAGCAGTTCTAATTCCTTAACTTAAGGGAGAGCAAAACTGAATGTGCGTGAGAGGGAAAGACAGAGATAGAAAGCACAGTTTTGTGGATATCCCCATATCTCAAGAACTGCAGCAATTCAAGCTTACCACTCCCTTCTCCAGGACAATTAGGGATGTGCTGGCTTAACCAGTGGTGCCCACATCCTATGAATGAGTAAAAGAAAAAAGTACATAGACACTTCATATTAATCTTCCATTCAAGTAAGCACTCAGTGGTAGCCGCTCTCATAAAGTAACATAGCACAGTAATCTCCTTCAGACAAAGTTCAACAGAAATATACCTCAAGGTGAGATGATATGTAACCAAAAACTGGCTCTTAAAATTACAAGTTAGTTAATATGTTGTAGATTTCTTTCCCTTTAATATCTACTCATCAACTGAAAAACATTGATACTACCGTCCCTGTTCTTTCCTAAATACATTTTCAGGAACTTGGCTTTCATTCCTACAGTGGCCCTATGAATTGACCCCTGCGTGCTGTCTGCCAATAAGGGAGGGTACTCTGGCATTTCACTAGCCAAGTAAAACAATTTCAAAATTAAAGAAAAACAAAATGTTTTAGGTTTTCACTCCAAACTCTAACTTGACTTCTAAGTAAATTGAGAGGGAAAGCTATGACATGAACAAATGGGTTTAGATAATTAGGAGCAGTTGTTGTAGGTCATTTTGATGCAGACAATGTGGAGTAAATACTCCATAAAAATATAGCTAATCCAGGGGGCTTTGTTTAATATAAATCATTATTTGATGGGCACCTCTCTAACAATCTGATTAGAACTTTCAGCTCCTGATAATATCAGGCACGATACTGCCAAGTCGAGCAGCTTGGATTCAAGATGTTTACATCAAGATCTAAATATTCTTTTTGACATATTTTACCTCCTTGTAAGACTCTTACTGGGCTCAACATTTCATATGGCTGGTGTGCAGTTATCGGGATCGTGGCACTGTGGTTCACATTTTCATTAGATTATAGTGTGGAAACAGGCCCTTCGGCCCAACAAGCCCACCCTCCGAAGAGCAACCCATCCAGACCCTTTCCCCTATATCTACCTCTTTACCTAACACTACGGGCAATTTAGCATGGCCAATTCACCTAACCTGCACATTCTTGGACTGTGGGAGGAAACCCATACAGACACGGGGAGAATGTGCAAACTCCACACAAATAGTTGCCTGAGGTGGGAATTGAACGCAGGTCTCTGGCGCTGTGAAGCAGCAGTGCTAACCACTGTGCCACTGTGCTGCCCATTTGGGAGCGAGTTTCTTGAGAGTCCTTAATGTTGGATCTGGACCTCATAATATTTCTTGGTACCAGCTTAAACATGGGTAAGGAAACTTTCTGCTGATTACTATAGTCCTCCATGTTGAATATCATTGGAAGAAGGAAAGACTGGAGCAAGGAGAAAAAATGTACTCTGTGTGGAAGACTTAATTGCCTATAAACAAGAATGTCTCAGTAGATCCATTACTTACCAAACTAGGTGACTCAAGAAACATACTGGTGCCAGACTGGTCTTGAAGCAGATTCTGAAGGAACCAACAAGAAAGAAAATCCAACCTATTCTAGTCCCCACCAATTTACCTGTCACAGACGATGGGACAATCTTGGTAGGTGTGACCATCTTAGAGTTCTTGTGAAGGTGAAATCCATTTTCACACTGAGGTCACTGTCCATCAGGTTATGGGGCACTGCCACTGTGTTAAATGAGATTGATTCAGAAATGACTTAACTACCCAAAATCAGGATTCATGAGGGACTGTGCACCCAAGACAGCAGCAGATATTAAGACGAAGTTGATGATACTGGTGATGGTTACAGAGTGAAATCTTACTTATGAGACGATAAATGTTAGTTTTGCAGATTGTTTACCTTGGTTGTTGGTCACTGATCATGTTCACAGGAGGCTGCCAATGTGCTTGTAACAAAGTAACATTAAAGTTTATAAAGCACAAGATAAAAATAATCTATTTCAAAATATACAAAAAGTTGTATATAAAATCTTTAAATACAAATGATAGAAATAACTATTCAATCCTTTTAACCTCAACAACAACCTTACAGATACTCAACCTTAGTAAAGGGTCACTTTTTTCCACTTAAGAGATCCTTCTTCAGGTAACACATCTTTAGTTGGTTTCCTTTTGGCAAATCTTTGCGATCACTTAACGCTAGCTTGTTTACTTAACATCTCTTCATATGACCCCTAATCAAACTGCCCACACAGCTCATTATGTTAACATGTATTTTTTAAACTCCTCTTCCAACATCTTTTTATTTTGAATCTTCATCTTACTGACATTAAATCACTCAGGATTTAGCTAATTTCTGGTAAGATTCAGGCCGAAGTGTCATTTTTGTTGTGTTTTATGGAGATTTTTTTTCTGCAAGGCGAAGTGTGCTTCCTTATAATATCATCCCAACCTCACCACGTTACTTATGCACCATTACACTATTGTGAACTGCTCATTATATTCTTACACTTGCCATTGATGGATATATTTGCAACTACTAGGTCCTGGATCTGAGTCATTGGTGCTGTCAGTAAGTATGTTCTGTTATGCCTGGTGCTATTCACTCACAAGAGTGCAGATCTCACATTATCACATGGTAGCACTGGTGACACTGGTGATGGGAGTGTCAGCAGGTGGTAAGATGTAAAGTGAAGTTAGACTGAATCTGTTGTGGGTTGCTATTGTTGTTGTGTCGCCGTAGGGCTGCTCTCTTATTAGAGAGAGAGAGAGAGAGGGGACTGGTGGTGACTTAAGTTGAGGGCCACCATATCTCAGGGAGGGGAGACATTGAGAAGCAGAGTCCTTCATGGTGATAAGAATTGAACCCACACTGTTGGCATTGCACTGCTTCACTCACGAACCATTCATCCAACCAAGCTAAACAAAAGAACACAAATGTATTGCACCAAAATCTCTCAATATAATGCAGTTTAGAAAAATATTAACATAGACAGCAAACCAAAATCACAACTGGCTTTCCAGTAATATCCATTACAGATAATGACATTCAAGAGAAATATCACTCATATCTTTCATTTTTTTTACTTAGCTTAGTCTTCTCAGTTCTTTTCCTTGGACTTTTGAGACATTTTTACATACTCTATTCAAGTCTGATTACATTAACCTGAGGGCCTAAACCTCTTTTCAGTTTGGATAGTTGGAACACTTCTATACATTTTCACTACCTGAATGATTCACAGACTACCATCAGATTTACCAGTGTGACTGGTTCTTCTCAAATAAAATCTTCAACCTTCTGCACTGAAGTTAAATCAAAGCTAATGACTGTGATCTGTTTTCTTCTCCTGCCGTAAACTCAGCAGTATAAATTTTTCATCCATTAACACCACAAATGTAAGACACTAAAATGAAATCTCATGCTTCTTGGAAATTATGCATTTATGTCAACATTACAAATGACTTCCAATTTACTTCAAAGAAATTTTCACAGACTTGATCAAAATTAATTTGCTTTCATCCTAAAATCCAAACATCAAGTGGTAATAATAGATATATTATGCACCTTTCATCACAATTATCAGCAAAGTGTTAAATTATTAACAGTGCTCTCAAGAGGAAATTATTTCTGAGTTCCTGAACTCATTGCAGCCTTAGTCGAACTATGGACTGAAGAGGTGATTTGTTTCCATTTAAAAAGGGAGTAAGGCAAAAGACGAATAATTATAAATTAATTCGCCTAACCTGGGTCGTGGATAAGATCCTGGAATCCATTGTGAAGGATGAGATTTCTGAATATTTTAAAGTGTACAGTAAAATAGGGCAAAGTCAGCATGTTTTCATCAAGGGGAGGTCATGCCTGATAAATCTTCTAGAATTCTTTGAGGAAGTAACGAACAGCTTAGACCAAGGAGAGCCAGTGGATGTTATCTACCAGGACTTTAAGAAGGCCTTTGACAAGGTTCCACATAGGAGACTACTGAGTAAGATAAGGGCTCATGGTGTCAGGGGCAAGGTGCTAGTATGGATACCATGAAGGACTGTCCTTACAACCTCAACATAAGTGGCACAGTGGCTTAGTGGTTAGCACTGCTGCCTCACAGTGCCACGGACCTGGGTTTGATTCCAGCCTCGGGCAACTGTCTGTGTGGAGTTTGCACATTCTCACTGTGTCTGCCAGGGTTTCCTCCGGGTGCTCCAGTTTCCTTGCACAGTCCAAAGATGTGCAGGTCAGGTGAATTGTCAATGCTAAATTGCCTACAGTGTTCAGGAATGTGTGGATTAGTCAGGGGAAATTTAGAGTAATAGGGTAAATTAATGGGTCGGTTTGGGAGATACGCTTTGGAGGGTTGGTGTGGACTTGTTAGGCCAAAGGGCCTGTTTCTGCACTGTAGGGATTCTATGATTTGAAAGTACCTTACACTGAACCTTCCAAACCAGCAATTTCTGCCACCTAGAAGGAAAAGGGAGCATATGCAAGTGGACACTATCATCTAGGAGTTCCCATGCAAGACACACACAATCATGACCTGGAAGTATATTGTTGTTTCTTCATTGTTACTGGATCAAAATCCTGGAAGTCGCTTTGCTAACATCCACTATTGACTGCAGCAGTTCACAAACACAGCTCACCACTGCCTGCTCTAGAAAAACTGCTGATGGCAATAATTGCTGGCCTAACCAGTGATGCCCAAGCCTCATGACCATAAGGAAAAACTGCAGCAGCAGCAACACCAACTCTTGTAGATTTTCATACGTTATCAAAACTGATGTTCATTTCACAGTCTTACTTAGATGTGCCCCAGGCCTTGGAATATTAGCCCTTTGTTGAGAGTGTGGTGCTGGAAAAGCACAGCAGGTCAGGCAGCATCCAAAGAGCTGGAGAGTCAATGTTTCAGGCATAAGCCTTCCATCAACAGTGCTAACCAGTGAGCCACCGTGGTGCCTATGGGCAAGGTTGTAAGGACAGTCCTTCATGGTAACCTGAGCGAGTGCAGCTTTAATGCTGAACATTATGCAATCATCAGCAAAAATCCTAAATTCTGGCCTCATTATGGAGTAAAAGTGATTGATCAAAGACCTGAAGATTGGCTTATGCCTGAGACATCAATTCTCCTGCTCCTTGGATTCTGCCTGACCTGCTGTGCTTTTCCAACACCTCACTCTCGACTCTGATCTCCAGTATCTGCAGTCCTCACTTTCTCCCGATATTAGCCTTTTGCTCAGCTGCTTTCAGTTCCTATGCACCATGTACTTCTGTGCCTCTGCCATTTTCAAATCAATTAAACTCTTCTTGGATGGTTATGCATGAATGAATAGCAACAAAAATGAACAAACCATCTGGTCTCCAAGCAATCATCAATAATCTTCTAAAGCAGTGGTTCCCAAAGTAGAATACATGTATCTTAGTGAGTACTGCAGATATCTCCTGGGGCTACTTAAGAGAAATTGTGTAACAGCAGATTTTCTTTTAATACTTTATTCATTGTATAACTACCAAGCGTTTTCACAACATGGTGATCAGAATTTAGCAATTAACTTCTTCACTGTAAAAATATAGCTTATATGCCTGCATATATACCTGTATGTATAAATGTAATTGTATTTCCAGCAGCAGCAGCACAGCTCCAAGCCATTGTTGGGCCCAGGTACCTGACAGCAGAGGCATTCCAGCTGTGACAGTGTGCAGGGATTCGGGCCAACTGAGTGTTCGCAGACTGACGGATGGACTTTGTGGCTTTGTTTCTCTGGTGGTGAGGACTCTTGGTGAAGGTGGGGAAACGATCTGGACACTTCTTTTTCTTTTGGCTGTTTCTTCGATATCTCCTTCTGTTTTTAATCCTGTCTTTTGTCTACTTAGGTCGGGCCGGAGAATGGTGACTTTGTACACTTTCACCGTACTCCTGTACCCACATACACATGACAATAAAAATCTAATTTTTTTTCAAATGTATCAACTAAAGTACAATGAATGTAGAAGGTAAATACATACTGTTTATATCCGATGCGTATACAATATGGCACCAAACAGCTTGCCCCACTAGAGGTTTTTCCGTTGAGTATTTTTCTATTTATAGAGGGGAAATTAACTACATGGCAAATAACAGTGGCTAACAGGATGAGTTAAAAAGAAACTACCAGTGATGAGAATGAAGCTGCAAGCACCAGTACTAAAATCCATTCGAATCGTACCATTGTCAAGCAATATTAATGCCATGGTGTATGTTTCCTGATTCAGTTAGTGAACTGAACAATTAGCAACAACTGTTTGCTCTGCAAATGGATGAGACTTCTGCAAGCCTGGCTGATTGCTTAGTTTATGTGAAATATATAAAGGGTCAATACAAGAGAGCTTTTTATTTTGTAAATTACTACCTAATTGAACAGCAACTGAGTATATTTTCAAACAGTGCTTCATCAACCAACAGGGATTTTTCTCGTCAAAATGTATTGAAATCTGTATTGCTGGGTCTAACTCAATGACAGGGTTGCACAGTGGAGTGGTGATATGTGTGAAATTACTTGTTCCAAATGCAACTTGGGTGTTTGCAGCATACACAGAAAGACACTTGCCACTAAGAACATGCCAGCCAACTTAAGGGAAGCACTAGATATTGCTGTGAGAATGGTTAACTTAATAAAATCCAATTCCCTCTCTGATGAATGAGAAATGAACATATCAACCTATTGTGTCAGACATTCATTGAGCATCTTGTGGTAAAATATTGAACAGGTTCTTTGAACTGTATATGAGATGAAGCCGTTCCTCACATTCCCACTGTCTGCATGTCTGGATGAAAAGCCTTGACTCTAGCTTCTCGGTTACTTATCAGATACTTTCCCTCAATCAAATGAATATTGGATTCCAAGCACGGAATATGATAATATCCAGTGTTCAGGATAAAACTGAAAAGCTAGTTTGGTCTCATTCCCTGGACAAAAGGAACACTGAAATATTTCTCAGTCTGTACAAATCCTGACAACTAATGGGCTATATTTGTAGGACAGTCTAAAAGCGACATCAAGCACACCTACTGATGGATAAAACAAAGAACAGTGTTTGCTGCCCATTCTTAAATTTTCCCGTAGTTTCAACATCATAAGACCTGACTGTAAAATAATGAGAAACTCCTGCACTTAGCAACTAATGGCGCACCGAGATGGAGGTTTATCAAAAGCAATTGGTGGATTTTTGGGTCGTAATGCAAGCACATTATTCTCAGTCATCAGACAGCATTGTCAAAGTTTTGATGCTGCTTGCCACAGCATTCATCTGTTGAAAAAGGATTTTTGGCACTCAGTGAAATGAAATCAAAGTATTGTCAATGTAAGTATGCTGAAAACAATTTGAATCTGAAATTGTCACCCGTTTCTCCCAACTTCATGTGCTCATGCTCCAATAAACCAGCTCATCCATCACATTAATGGTAAGTAAAAATTATTATTATTAAAGGCATATTAACATGTACAATGTAATTATAAGGATTTAAAACATTTTGGCCAATGGCAGGAACATTTCAAAGGGAAGAAACTGCTTGTAAGGTTACACAAAATCTTATTTGGCTGAATCTTATGAAAGTTTGGTTAAGTGTCAATTGAATTGAGTTTCACAGATAATTTCTCTCCACAAAGCATGATGAGATTTATCACCACATCATCCCAAACTTGCTTCATTACTTACCTACCTTGGCCCCATGCTGCCCCTCTCATCTGAAGCTAGCCTGACTCTACCATTTACTGCAACTGAAGGAACTTGTCACTTCCCAGATATCTCAGAATGGAGTAACATTCCTGGTGCCTTTAAACACTAACCAAACACCCGTCAATGCACTGGCATTTTGGAGGTGCTCTTTACTGGCAATATAATGGTGTGGGATAACATCATGGCCCATAAACATGCTGATCACAGCAAATACCTGACATGGTTGACACTTCCTGGCATATACTGCTCCCTTTTCTTGCCCCAATCACTGTCTGACCACCAGGTCACATAACTTATCTCTCCTTAACATCTTCTCTAATGACTGTTAGTCATTGACAAGTGGGAGACCATCACAGACAGGCATGCATTTGGACAATTCCAAAGATGATATTTTATTTACAGACAAAACAAAATTAATAGAAACTGCAGTTCATCCATGCAAAACAAATGAAATGCTGGCATGGTGACCAATGACTACCTTATATTCCCTAATTGTGTGCTGCACCTAGCTCTTATCTATTTGAACGGTGCTGGAACACATCAATTTGGTCCTGCCTGTCTCATGCAGCTGAAATCTGTCATGCAGAAGGATAGCTTTCTCCTTCCCAGTGTCCTCATCCTGCTCCTTGAAAGATTACTCCTGTTCTCCCAGTTTCTCAGGAACCAGAACAGCACCTCTGTGCCTGATCCATTTCAGCAGAGTACTGCACACCAGGCTGATACCGTAGACTCTGTCTGGAGCTTGTTTAGACTGTTCCAAGCCATTGTTTTTACCTTAGACTGTTCCAAGCAGTGGAACTGATCTTCAGCCATCCTACTGCTTGCTTCTCCATTGCCCTGGTTGAAGCACGGGCAGAATTGGAACCCCTGCTTTACAATGGCGTCATGAGCAAAGTTTACAGTGGTTAACCCATGTCCCCCAGCAACCGGCCTTGTCTGGCTCCTAGGCTCTCAAATGCATCAAATATTGTACATGGCAGTTGTCCAGTATGTAGGAGGTATGGCGGCCGCCAGGTTAATGGGTACACACCTCCTGAAAGTGGTAACAATGATCACAAATCACCTGGATATTAATGGATTGGCACACTGCCCTTTTGATGAATTCTATAGTGTTGTATTACAACACACTCAATGCCATGTGTATACGATCACTGACAGCTTGCTCCTGCGGGAAGCCACCAATATTTCTGATCTTATCATTGGGGAGCAAAATTATCTGATGTGATCTTACACAGATACCATCTGTCACTGTCCAGATGCATTTGTTCTATGACTGACAGATCCCCCACAGGTCACCTTTGACTTAATGGAGGATGTTCTAATATGCTTTGAGAAAGGGCCATTGGCTGAAAAATCATGCAATTTGTTTGCTGCGCAGGCACTTTGCATGTTCTATAGATTTGATATTGATATCTGACAGTATCATACAGCATGGTGTCCACCTCCTGAGCTGATCACTACTAGCAACAATGATAGGCAGCCTTGCTCTTCATTTGCTCAAAATAGTAAGTCAGCATGACAGAACTGTGAGAGTTTAATCTTTGGGTGAAGTGTCAATATATCAACAGGTAAGGCATTGGCATACTGTGAGTATGCAGGTAGGTGCTAAGTGAGTGAATACTAAGACAGCAAGTGAGCAGCCTGATTCAGTTTAGGAGCAGGATACTTGTATCCTAGCAGCAGCACTTCAATGTTGGTTTCTGGTGCTCTGTGAAGTGCAGATTTAATGTACAAACACATTCTGTAAGTCGATTGGAGAAGTGTCATGAGGGTTGGATGCCAGTATCAATGGGTGTGTCCAAGATCGAGGAGCACATAGTCAGCTAAAGTCACCAGGTACCCTCTGACTTTCATGTTAATGCCTAGTTTTCTTGCAATCAATGGTAGGAAAGGAAGATGTTTACTCATGAGATGTCATTCGTTGTTAATGATGTTAGTAGTTGATAACCCCCATTTAATAAGAATCTTGCAGCTGGCTAATTTGATTTTTGCCTCAGATCTTGTAATTCTGTTTGGAAATGCCACAAGTTGCACCAATGTTGAGAGATGCCACACCCAATTTGTCATGCAATTCTCCCATTTTTATCACCATTACCCATGTTGTTCCGGCCCATTAGATCCCACTTGGAGCGGCATGGTGGATCAGTGGTTAGCACTGTTGCCTCACAGTGCCAGGGACTCAGTTTGGATTCCAGCTTCGGGCAATTGTTTGTGTCGCGTTTGCACATTCTCCCCGTGTCTGCGTGGGTTTCCTCCCACAGTCCAAAGATGTGCAGGCCAGGTGAATTGGCCATGCTAAATTGTCCATAGTGTTAGGTGCATTAGTCAGAGGGAAACTGGTCTAGGTGAGTTACTCTTCGGAGGCTCGGTGTGTACCTGTTTCCACGCTGTAGGGAATCTAATCGGAGTAAAATTATGTGACCAAAAATATTTGGTAATTACAGCTTGAAGGATGCTAGTGTTTTCAGTAACAAATTGGATTGAATCTGCACATGGAGATGTTTATTTTTATGGGATTTCGAGTTCCCTACAGACTACAGCAGTCTTTTTGGGAGATTTGCTGCTTCTATATGCACTATTTGTTCTGTTTTAGATTAGATTACCTACAGTGTGGAAACAGGCCCTTTGGCTCAACAAGTCCACATCGACCCTCCAAAGAGTAACCCACCCAGACCCATTCCCCTCTGACTAATGCACCTAACGCTATGGGCAATTTAACATGGCCAATTCACCTGACCTGCACATCTTTGGACTGTAGGAGGAAACTGGAGCACCTGGAGGAAACTAGTATCCTGGAAGATGTTTGAAATTGGGCTAATTTAGTCATGTAGTGGAAAGTGACATTACGTAGTGACCTTTGATAGACAACTTGGGTTTTTAAGCTTATGGTGATACACGGCACTTTTAAAGATTCATCAATGTAAGTGGCTGCTTGTGAGTGAGTGGCCATGGAGAAATTAAGAATTGGACGTGTAGGTAGAGAAATTGTGGCTATGGAATGGTTATGGATTTGATAGCTCAGAGGCGAACTTGGAGAAATTGCGCAGATCTGGTGTTACATTGTGGGTGTCTGATTCTGTAGACGGCAGAAGGGGAGCTTGGCAGCTGAGGGGTATTGCTTCTCTTCATCCTGTCTGTTCTTTCAAATAATGATGGAAAGGCGCTTGTCTCTTGGATTTGGTCGTTCTTGTTTTCTTTTAAATGCTGGATTATTCAAGGTTTGGAAAACTTAGATGCAACCCTTATGTTTAAAGTGCAACTAAAATTTGAGATATGCAGCCTCATTAAAATATTCAGATTAAAGATTCACCTCTGAACAGCAGATTAATTACCTAAATCCCAACCCATCTATATTAAAACTGTAAGTTGGAGTCACGCCAGTATTGGCCTTCACAATTTTGGAAACATCTCCTACCTGGGAGGAAGTGAGGACTGCAGATGCTGAAGAATCGGAGTCAAAATGTGTGACGCTTGAAAAGCACAGCCAGTCAAGCAGCATCCGAGGAGCAGGAGAGTCAACATTTCGAACATAATCTTTACTCTCCTGCTCCTTAGATGCTCCTGACTGGCTGTGCTTTTGCAGCACCACACTTTTTGACCTCTCCTACCTGCCCTGGGAATAAATGTCCCCAACCATCTCACTTATTTTTTGTTTGTTCGGCTAATACAGAATTTGCTGAAGTAAAGAAAATACTAACGTTATCGGAACACATCTTATAAGATTATATAGAAGAGGGCAAGATCATGTGACATTGCATCACTTCTTATAACCATGCATACCGTAACAAATTAGTATATTACACAGTTAGAAAAACTAATAATACATCACTGATTTTAACATCTCTGAGATTGTAGTGATTGTAATGAGGTCAGCCAGGTGGACCTCATAGAATATGGGTTTCCGTTTGGGTGTTAATGTGATCCAATCAGGGAGTCCTGGCTGACAGATATAAATAGGAGTATAAGAACTTCTGCTCACTCTGAGACCTGGCTCTAAAGGAGCTAGATTACGCTCAAAGTGTAAATAAAAGGTGACTTAGTGATGGGATATCAGCCTCTGTGTGGTTATTTCAGAGGTGCCTTGCTGAATTGTGACAACTAGAAATTATTTTTCCCAGTGAGTAAACATATAAGACTCTGGTAAGACCCCACCTGAAGCTCTGTGAGCAGATCTGGGCACTACTCCTTAGGAAGGATGTATTGCAGGGAGTACAAATAAGGTTTACAAGAATGATAGTTGGATTTCAGGGGATAAATTATGAGGAAAGATTATACAAAGTAGACCTTTTTTCTCTAGAACATAGAAGGTTAATTGCTGTTCTGATCGAAGCTTTCATGATCTTCACATGAAAAGACAGAGTAGATAAAGATTAACTATTTCCACACACTAGATTCTAGACTAGAGGACAGAGTTTGAGAATTAGGTCCAGACCACTCAGGAGAGATGTTGGGAAGTACTTCTAGGCACACTGGTTGGTAGATGTTTGGAACTCTCTTCCACAAATGGCTGTGGATGCTGTATCAGTTGTTAATTTTAAATCTGAGAAAGGTGAACCTTTGTTGAGAAAGGTATTAAGGGATATGGGCCAAAGATAGGTTTATGGAGTGGGGAACAGATCGGCCATGATCTCATTGAGTAGTGGACCAGACTCAATGGGCTGAATGGTCTATTGCTGTCCTGTGTACTTAAGCCAAAAAATTATTCATTAGTTTGCATGGATACTTGGAAAACTGCTCTTACACTCTGAATTGGAAAACCCTTTGATTTTTTTTTGTCTGTGAAATGGGAGATAAAAAGAGTAAATTGTCTAAACGGCAATCTGATTATTGTTACACGGACCTTCAGGCAAAAAGACTGTGAAAAGCAGGAAATTGGATTGAGATTCTCCCCTCAGCTGTAAGGTAGAAGGTGGAAGTGTTAGTCTGTTAAAGTTAAACAAGGTTACCTACTGAAATCAGGTAGTGAAGTATATACATTATTTTACTAGCAGCATAATGTTAGTCACCTCCTTAAAGTTAAAGCATTCAGGTTGTTTAAAGGAAGAAATCATGCTTTGGGAATATATCTATTTTAGACGTAAATCATAATGCAAGTCAAATGTCTAAACATGATATTGGTTTTACTGCTCACAAATTTGAGACACATAATACACACACATAATAGAAAGACAGCTCAAACTTTTTGTTTCTATTGTTAATCAAATGTAATGGTGTATCTTGAACATAAGGCCTGGGATGCAGTTCATGATTGAATGGGGGAAAGTGAAGGTTAAAACTGTCTAAAAATACTGATCCCAGGACAGTTCCTAATGCTGTCGGTCTCATGATAGCTGACCTAGGAGAGAACTCAGTCTTTGAAGATTAAAAACACAATGATAGAAGTGAAAAAATCATAATTGGTTGGAACAATTTTCAGCAGTGAGGACCCAACGACGTTGATATATCATTCTGTATCCTCATGGGATGTTTTTAAAGTGTTTCTAAGGTTTTAAAAAAATCACTGCAATTATTGGATTTTTTCCCCCTTCTGTTGGTAAAAAGCAATATTGAGTTTTTTTTGCCATGGATTGCAGATGAGCTCTCTTGCCTGAAGGCTAGCTTTGTTCAGATGTATGATTAAACATTGCATAGGGAATTGAAAGAAGTCGTAGCACCATTGCTTTATCCAGCCGCTAATCACACAAAGGCAATGGTGTCCTAGCTGGGGAGTTCTGGCTGGGGAGTTTTAGCTTGAAATGTGAAATGGGTAGTGCTAGCAAAGCATCGTTTAGTTCATTTTATGAACTCTCAATGTTGGGTAGAATTCCGTGCTGTCAGGAGAGTTATATCTATTTACAATATAAGCAAAATGCAAAGCATGTTGCTTTAGATCCAGGCAAATTCTACAGTATCAAAACATGAGGTAATCAACAATAATATTATGTAGTTTGTACTTAAACAGAACAAAAAAGTTCCTAGTGTTTCAATGGTTCAGTTGTCATCTCTAAATGATCCTACATTCCCCAATATCAGCTTTGACACCACCAAAAACAAGCAATTATTTTCTACACCGTGGTGGAAAAAATCTTAGCCAAGTTAATGACACCTGAAAGCTCTCCAGTAATCTTGGAAAATACATGTGTTGAGATTGTAACTTTGCTCTGTGGCCAATCACATGTAAAGAATGGACATGGTGAGCTTAGTGCCTGTGCCCGTGGAATTCATCAGCGTACCATCATTGCACTTGAACCTAGCATTGTAGCTGCTAAATGATCAAATGCAACGACTGTGGATCTCATCCAGTAACTTGCTGGAATACTAAGCTTTTAACATGGTTTTACCTCTTGGCCTTTTTGCCTCTCTGGAGCTGTACAAATGCCAAATAGATGAGCAGCATGGAAGATATAATCCTCAAGCTTCAAAATCTGCTGTGGAAAGGAACATGATTCACAGCCTAAAGGTGCTGCTGGCTTGATTTCTTTTCCTTCTCAGAATGAGACACATGGGTTTTGTTTGGTTTCTTAGCAGAGCATGTAGGCACTGTGTTTGTGAATCCACAGTTCCCATCCAGCTCCATGAAAGTGCTAGAATACTGCAGCATTCAACATTGCACCCATGTTTGAATTGTGGGTTAATACAAGAAACACTGCATAAAACTTCAAAGTATTGTGAGTAGTGAGGAGAATAGTGATAGACTTGAAGAGGACCAGACAGAATAAGGATTGGTCACACAAGTGGTAAATCAAATTTAGCCACAAGAAGTGTGAGGCAATAGGGAATACAAGGACAGGCAATACAAACTGAATAGTATAATTTGATCAAGTTCAGGTCTAGAGACAACTGAGGAAATATCTGAACAACTTATCAATGGTGGTTTGTGAAAACAGTTAAAAGGGCATATATGATCTTGAACTTGAAAAGAGGTTCTGGGTACCTCTTTTGGTGAACCTTTATAAAACATTGGCTCAGTCTCAACTGTAGTAGTGTGTCTAATTCTGGAATTCAGTTTGGGAAGTCTGCAAAGGTTCAAGGGATACTACAGAAAGGATTAAAGAGTTTGGTGTCAAGGTGATAGAACTCAGTTATGTAAGTAGATTGGAGAGGATGAGGTTTTTCAAGAGAAGATTGAATGAACAGAAGATAAAGGAGATTTGACAGAAGTATTAAAATTGTGAGGTATCAAGACAGAGTAAAGACAAAATTTCTGTTCTTATTGCTGTAAGAGCTGAGATTCAGGAAACAAATACAAAATAATTAGCAAGAGAGTAAAGAGACTTGAAGAAAAACTTTTAAGTGGGATCAGGTATCAAAGTGATCTTGCTTTTTACAGGAGTCTTTGTAAGATTTTTGTCTAGGGCTATTTTTTGATTTTCAGGAGCTCTTGTCTCATTATCATGAATTTCTTTATTATATGGTGCAATCTCATTGTTACATTACCTTCTGAATTGTGCTGAATATTATAAGGGCTTTTCTTCAGATTGATAACAGAAATATCAAAGATGTATATGTACATATATTATTCAATCTTTTAAGTTGGAATCTATACATAAGACTGTTTTGTTAATTTATTACAATAAATCACCCATACAACATTTCCAAAATTGAAAGTTTAACTACTTGGCACAGGATAACTTATTGAGAATGAGATTCACATCTGCAACATCTTTTAAAAAATTAAATGCATGCAATTAGCATTCTCCAGTATTCTTTCAGTTTGTTCTGCTAATTTCAAGTTTATTTGTGTCAGAATACTGAATTCCAAAAGTCAAACTGTGCTTCAAGAGGAGTGCATACAAATTAACTCTGCATCACCAAACTACTGGGTGGTGAATGATTTCATTCATGTATACCTCACATGTCAGTGAAGTTTCCAAGCTAAAGTACCTCCTCATGTGATCATTCATACCATTATGTATCATAGATCTGACGGATCAAAGAAACATGGATACGGTTCTTTTTATGCATACAGTCAGTTTTTCTATTATGTGATGGTTTCATTCTTGTGCAACCCTGTGTTACAGAAAAATCGCGCTTTAGAAACAGCACTTAAGTGTTGGCGATGTAATCGTGTTATAACCAACACATGTTTTAAAAGCTTGCGTTTTAGGAATAGTGTTCCAAATTTATCTATTGCATTACAGTGAATTTGTGTTGATGAAATAAGCATTATAGTACAACGACCTATATTGAAAATTAACCAAACTACTGGGATCTTTCTTCACAACATAGCTGCAGTTGGTTTCAGGGAATTCGACTGATCCATTTTAAAAATACCATTTCAATTGAATTCTAGTGATCCACTTCATGAATACCATTTCAGTGATGGAAGAGCCTGAACTGATGAGGTTGAATGATCCAACTTTTGTAGAGATGTTGACGTAAGCCAGGAATTGCCAATTGAATCGGTGACAAATAAAAATGAATGTAATGAATTCTGAGCATTTTGTAAGATAAAACATCAAATAAACTCATCTTTTACAGCCATACATCTCTCTCTCTCTCTCTCTCTCTCCACTATGTACATATTGTCATTAGCCTCCTTCCCCTGCTCCACTAGTCTCCTTACATTGACATTCAGGGCCACCCCTCCCCCTGCTCACCAACACTCAGGCTTGGCTCCTATTATGATATCACTTCAAGTGACAACAAACTCATAAACAAGTAACCAGGATGTAGGGCATGTGATTCATTGCTATTGTCATGCTAATTTGCAGCATAGTGGTATTTTCCTGTAACAAAAATAGTTGAACTTCTGTCACAAATCTGTGTGCTGAGTGATCCTGTGATAAATCTTTGAATAAAACAACCTATGTTATTGGCTACATGGGTAGAGTGTGTATAAGATTAGATTCCCTACAGTATGGAAACAGGCCCTTCAGCCCAACAAGTCCATACCGACCCTCCAAATAGTAACCCACCCAGACCCATTCCCCATATTACACCCTGACTATGGGCAATTTAGCATGACCAATTCACCTAACCTGCGCAGGTTTCGGATTGTAGGAGGAAACCGGAGCACCTGGAGGAAACCCACGCAGACATGGGGAGAATGTGCAAACTCCACACAGTCAGTCACCCAAGGCTGGAATGGAACCTGGGTCCCTGGTGCTTTGAGGGAGCACTGCTAACTGCTGTGCCACCATACCACCCCTAAATTGCTATTGCAGAGAGCTGCTATGGGATTGATGGGTCAAATGACCTCTGTCCATGTTGTAACCTCTATAGTTAACTCACTAGAGAAAGGGTACTATTAAGATGCTCTCAAATATCCATTATTGCTTCTATAAATTGCAGAAGTAGGTATTTTGAGGTTTGGTCATGACTTGTTAATTCACATTTTATATTGAATAACTTCTATCTATCAGCATAAACTTTTATAGAGATTAAGTGTGAAACCCAAAATGTTATAGTTGATTTCTTTACAAAATTACACTTTTTCCTTAAGTTTTGTGTTCAGCCAAGTTAGGAATGATAATGCTGCAGAATAGAATATTTTCTCATTTCAAACACCAAACATCACCATCAAGCAGTTTCAGGTCAAGCAAAATTGAGGACAGAACCACTAAATCAAACAAATTTTGGGTTAATTGTAGAATAGAGCTTTTTCTATCATACCACATCAAACTGCCTTAAGTTATAACTTACGGTTAATCATTCAGCTTACGCAACTCTTTCCCATCCAAAACTCACAGGTCAGGCAGGCTAGACACAGAATGAAGCTCTCTTTGTGTTCTTCCATAAAGCTTTTAGGTTAAGCATACCACAAGCTAAATAAATATAAAATCTCCCTGTGTACTGTTACCTCCAGCAGTTCCAAATCAGGAATGCATTGCATGGGAGAAGAACAATAGTTAAGATACAAATTCATATTTTGCAGAGGACCCTCACATCTAGCAAAAAAGCAAACATCCATTCCATCAGTCTGGGTTAGTTGTAAACACAGGTCTCAGACTTTAAAAGGTAGTATCTCCATCACCTGACAATAAGGACTGTTGCATACGTCATTAACACATGTGGAAAACTACAGGATCCTTTCTTAAAATATACAGATCTTATAGCCCAGTGGGAAAAGAAAAGTTCAACCCAAAGAGTCCTGCAGCTGTGAGATGGAAAATAGCCAAAAGAAATGAGTTGTGATATTTATCTATCAATTATTAATATGAACATATGGGGGCAAGTTGAGTACACACAGATTATACTGTGTTACAGGGAGAACAATTGAGTGTCCCAAATTATACTAAACATTGGATAACACACTGGATAATACTTTAGATGATTGATAAACAAATGAACAAAGCAAATGGATTTCTCTGCATATTTCTTGAACAGTACAAGAAATGGCCTCTGAAATGGCGCTTGTTTTCTCACCTTTCGTCTCTAACCTCTTGTCATTGTTCCAGGGCAAGCTTCCATGTTTCTGTTTTATTCATACAACTATTGATGATCCTCTGAACCTGCAGATCCCTCTGATTTTTGAGGTTAAAATCTATAATAATGCGCTTGCCTGAAGTCTCAGTTGGGCTCCCTAATATAAGCTGGCTGCCAGTTTCTTCCTGACACTATTGTTTGGAAGGAAGATGAGAACCATAGCTCTTTTCAAGTGGAAAACTATTCTGTTAGTTCAGTATCCTGTCAAAGGCCTTGTGTAGATAAAGCCAGGTTGGAATTTTTGCTCACCTCATGTTTCAGAATGGCTGCTGATGTTCTTTTGGCTCTCTAGATCATTAGATTGTCTTGATTTTCCTCTTCAATTTGCTTTGACTTCATATTCCTTTACTGCTTTGTGATTTTACTACTTCTGTACCCAAGGTAGCTGAAACATCTCTCATTTGTATTTTGCTGCAGGCGAGTAGGTACCTGCAGCTATGTAGCTGTCTTCTAATGTTGACTACGAACTGGTAACCACTGAATAGGACAGCCTATTCATTGACTGGCTGAGAACTGCAGTATTTGCTGGTAACTCAATGCAGACTGATCATTGGTGCCACTTACGGGAACAGAGATTTTTTTTATACAGTTAAGTAGCCCAGGGTGTCAGTTGCATTTGTGGGTTAATTGGGGTTTATGGTGGGATATATGTTAGTACCATGACTGATATTCATACAGTCATTTTACGGATATAGAGTTGTATGAATTATCAATTTAGCACAATTTTACTACAGGAGAGATTGTGTTTGCTGGGGAGAGTAAATAGGTAGGGCTCGAGGCATTTTGTAGGAGAGAACTTCAGGTTTGAAGGTAGATTCCGAGTTTACTTGCTAGACAGTAAGCATGAAAGAGTGAAAGCACGTAAAGTGAAAATTGCCACTATAATTACAAGCCTTAGATGCAATCATTTTTTGACAAAGTTTTCATTTTGTAAATGAGTTTATCATTATTATATAATTATTGTCTTTGTACTGCAGACTGTTTGAATACAGAGTGCAGATAAATTGAGATCATCTTGTGTGGGCCCTTGTGATGTAATTCAGAAGCTATGCAACCTCCAGTAGTGACAACTATTGACAATCAACGACTAGTTCCCTCCCCAGTACTTCCTTTCTATTCTTCAGGAACTGAAGAAGGGCTCATGCCCGAAACGTCGATTCTCCTGCTCCTTGGCTGCTGCCTGACCTGCTGCGCGTTTCTATTTTCTCTCCAAAATACATGCACTTTGACAAGATTTTTCTGTGGCTACTTTGGTATAAACCTGAATGGCGGAGTGTAAGTACTGTGCAAGTATAACACTGATGGCAGGCTTCAAAAAGTGAAATTGTATTTGATCTGGACTGTAGTAGCTGTAATGAGTAATAAGAAAACTTTTGTTTTCTCCCATTTTTAACTAGCAAAGTGAAGACTTAAATAAAGAATTACTTCTCTGGCAGGGTATGTAACCTCTACACTAATAAGTGAAAGCACATTACACTGAACTATATTATAACAGAATCCCAGAGCTCTTGTGACACAATGGTAGTGTCATTATCTCTAGGCCAAGAGGACTGGGTTCAATTCCCATCTGTAACAGAGATATGTCATAACATGTTTGAACAGGTTGATTAAGAATATCAATAACAGATTTCCACTGTAGTGAGTGTTGGCAGCTCGATCAATCATGGAGCATGATAATGAAGTCTGATGCTGCTCTCAAGCAATGTTCAGCGATATTGTGTGGTGACTGGATATAAATAAGCATGAATGCAAATCCTGGTGGATCTTTTCCTTCCCTAGTTCAGGACTGTTGGGACAATTACAGTGCTCCTATTGCTGCACAATTTCACACCAACTACAATGGTACAAGTTAGGGGCAGCAAGTGACAGCATGTCTGGGTTTGCAGGACAAGAAGTAATGGAACAGAGCTTGACGAGAACCAGTTATTCCAAAATGCAACTTAACAGTGACAGGAGACTGTCCGGCAGGCCAGGCATGCAGCCAGAACCTTGGTGTGTGTGTGTCTATTCAATACTGTCCTATGTGCTGCCCCTTTCGGATTCTTACCCGAGCCTCTTACTGTAGTTTGCTCTTCCAACTCATTCTCCAAAGAAATGGAAAACATTCCATCCCTTACCTCAAGTCTGTTGTAGCCTCCTCATGCTCAGTGACTCACCGGGCACTTAGAACAGATCAATATATGCTGACACGTGATGTGCAGTATCAGTAACAGTATTGTGTAGCTATTGGCTATGACTGTTAGGTCACATGAGAAAGCATTTTCACCAGAGCTTTGGTTGTCATTCCTCCTCCTGGAATTCTTGTGGTTGGGCAGCTGGCAGTTCTTGGGCATCTAAAAGTAGGAATTCAGCATAGAAGGGTTGTTGCGTGAGAAGGGATTGGTTTGGAAATAAAAGGGTCATGTCATCTGTTGGCTGCCCTTCATACCAGCTAGTGGAATGAAGCCATGCAAGAAATTGAGAAGGATATAAGCAGAAAGATGTTGTTATCTTTAATGTTCTCAGCAACGTTAGATGCTGGAAACATAATTGCATCCAGCCTACTAACAATGAGAGTCATGTACTCTGAAAGGTTCATGAGAAATGGCTGAGCTGACTATTAGGAGAAAGTGAGGACTGCAGATGCTGGAGATCAGAGCTGAAAATGTGTTGCTGGAAAAGCGCAGCAGGTCAGGCAGCATCCAAGGAACAGGAGAATCGACGTTTCGGGCATCAGCCCTTCTTCATTCCTGAAGAAGGGCTGATGCCCGAAACGTCGATTCTCCTGTTCCTTGGATGCTGCCTGACCTGCTGCGCTTTTCCAGCAACACATTTTCAGCTCTGAGCTGACTATTAGGCCTGTGTGTTGAAGGTGTGGGTCATTGATATCATGAGAGATCATGGAGTCACATGGAGGTCAAACCAGATATGGCTAGCAGATTTCCTTCTCTAAAGGACATCAGTAAACCAAATAAGTTTTTATGAGGAATAACAGTGATTACATGGCTGCCATTGGGCTAGCTTTTTTAATTCTAGATTTTTGTTGAGCTCAAATTTCACCAACTGCTATGATGGGTTCACAACACATATCTTTAAAACATTAACCTGGATTCTGAGTAACAAGTCCAGCAACATGACTTCTTGGCTGTCATCTTTTGTGGCAATGCTGCAAGATTCTCAGGTCCAGAAAGTAGGATTTATTGTTTCTAGTCAGTTACTTTCATTATCTTCTGAACCTGGGCGTGATGGTCATCTGGCCTCCCATGAAACCATCTCTCCTCCTTTCTTCTGGCAGCATTGATGCCCAAAGTGCCATATTCATCAGCCTGGATCCCAAAGTTTGTCTTGTTGTTTAGTTCCCTAGAATTTTGAATGGAGTAATCTTTTTGTACAGCTTCCTTTTAAGAAGTAACATGCATTTAAGAAACAGCAGGCTGCTTTTATCACAAAGTGGCAACATTGTCTGAGCCTTGTTTTGTGTATAGCACTCTCAGAAATGTAGAGATTGATAGAACTGTTCTGGAGACACGGTAACTATTGGCAAAACCATTCAGATGAAGTGGGCAGATGAATTTCGCATCTTACACACAGGGATTTCAATGATCACAAGCAGGTGAGTAATTGTGGTCCCAGCACCCAAATATCGAATAAATGAATTTCACATCTGAAACCTTTCCAGATACAATATCAAAGGAAAGTAATGTTCGAAGAATAGTTTTGCACTAATTGTTCTTTACAATGGAAAACTTCAATTCCCCTTGTATCACTCACAATAGATCAAAAATATAAGTACGACACACACCAGAAAGAACTTATTTTCTATGATCTTTACTTTTAAAGCTGGCAGCTCCCATAAAACATAATTTATACATAATAACATGTAAAATATACAAAAGTCTGAGTATTTGAGAACTGCATTACAATCAGTATTTTACTGAGGGTCCACACTACAAAGTTTATTATGCAAAGATGTCCAGGAGCTATGGGATTTAGAAAACATAATGGACTGACGATGGAATGGTGAATCACAGCAGATAAACTGCCATGGCTGATCTTAATTTCATGAGACTGTATAGATACAAAACAATGGTTTTCATGAGTGCGATAAAATTTGTCAGGATCCTATTCAGTGTGTTTGTCATTCTTGCTTATATCATCAAAACTTTCATCTGAAGTGGTAGTAGTTGCTGAATAAACTGCTTCTGTGAAAATAAGAGATAGGAGCAGGAATAGATCATTTGGTTCTTTGAATGTGTTCCACTGTTCAACAAGATCATGGCTGATCTGATTGTGGCCTTTCTTCCACTTTCCTGTCTGTCCCCCTAAACTCGTCATTCCCTTTTTGATCAAAAAGCTGCTAACTTAGATTTATAAACAATCTTACATGCTTCTCTAAAATCATTTCTCCTTCTTCTAAACTCTGAACAGTATGGACACAGTCTGGTCAACATTCCTCACATCACAATCACATGATGGGGGCATGTGCACATCATGAAGGAAGAAAATATATTAAGAATGTGCTTGTTACCATTTGTACTGAACAACATTGTATGAAAGGGACAACTGTGAGATCTTGTATTGTTACAGGTCTTGATGTAATTAAAAATTAAAAATGCGTAAAAAATAGAAAATAGTCCTCTTGTTAACTTGATAACATTGTTATCAGTATTCCCATATATGTATTTGATTGCCACCCCTCCTGCCAGCCCTCTCCAGATGAGATGGATGCCTATTGATATTGTAAATGGCATTCCATCCATCTGAATTATTTGTGTTCTAATCCCACATGTTGTTCTAAGTTCAGCATGCAAATAATGAATCAGTAGAAGTACTGCCCTGTCAAAATTTCTGGAAAAGTGAAGCTACAATTAACTTACCCCTGTGGTCCTCTTTTCCCATGTTGTTACAATTCACTTAATTGAAGGATACGTAGATCTTTTATAAAACTCCTATAGATGGCAGTAATGATCAAAGTTACAGCTTAAGTCTTTATTTTCATCGAACCTACCCCTATCACGTAACCGAAGTATCAGTGTCACTGATAAGCAAGGAAAGGGGTTACAGAAATGATATAACAAGAGGCTAACTGTTCCCTCTTTCCAACAGTCTCTGGGAAGGAACAAAAGTAAAATATGTTTCTTTGTGAACACCTTGGTGGCAACATGAACCAGAAAACTCTTGTTAATGGATGTCTGTTGAATATAAAACAATATTTGGGTTGCCTTCATTTTGTGTGACTGTGCTTCAAAATACTGAGCTAAGTTATTATCTTAATAACAGCTTGAATTATATATGATGGAATTAATGGAGTAACCATATAAAAGATCACTTGAACTGGGAGCAGAATTGAATATCAAATATAGATTTTGAAGGTTTTCAAAGCTAGTTAAGAAAGTAATAATGTGAAAAGTTTTAAGGTGGAAATTCCAAAGGATGGGACAAGTCAGGTGAATGCTCAGTCATCAATTGAAAGAAAACTAGGAATTATAGGACTTAGGAACAGGTGGCTATCATTTGGCCCTTCAAACCTGCACCATCATTCGATAAGATCATGCCTGATCTAGTTATGAACCGCACTCCACTTGTCTGCCTTTGCTCCATAATGCTCGATTCTCTTGGAATCAAATATTTAACTAACTCTGCCCTGAGTAAATTCAACAGTGCAACCTCCACTTCTTTTTGGGTAAGAGAATTCCACATACAAAATACCCTCTGAGAGAAGAATCTTCATATCCTAGTCATTAAAAGCAGATCTCTTCTTCTCAAACTACATTCCTTACTTCTAGTCTCCATGTCTAGAGGAAAGATCGCCTGGCATCTACCCTATCAAGCCCTTCAAGATCTTATATATTCCAATCGATCACCTTGCCTTCTTCGAAACTCCAATTGGTATATGTTCAATCTTTTTTCATAAGATAAACCATTTCTCAATACCATACAATACAGCACAGAAACAGGCCCTTCAGTGCACAAAGCCTGCACAGATGCCTGATCATTACTTAGACCCACTACATATTGCTCATGTGTGGTATATACCCCTCTGTTCATCTCACATTCATGTGTCTATCAAGATATGTCTTAAACATTGCTAACATACCTGCTTTCACCACTTCCACTGGCAGTGTGTTCTAGGCACTCACCACCCTCTGTGAAAAGCTTTCCCACACATCTCCCCTAAACTTCCTCTTCTTACTTTGAACCTGTACCCTCTTGTAGTGTACAGAATTCCACTCTTGGAAAAAGCCCCTGACTACTCCACCCTATCTATGTCTGTCATAATTTTGCAGACCTCCATTAGGTTGCCCCTCAGCCTCCAACTTTCCAGTGAAAACAAAATTTATCAACCTTTCCTCATAACAGAAACCCTCCAGACTAGGCAATTTCCTTTTAAACCTTCTCTGCATCCTCTCCAAAGCATCCACGTCCTTCTGATAGTGTGGTGGCCAGAACTGCATGCAATATTCCAAATGTAGACTAACTAAAGTTTTGTACAGTTGTAACATAAGTTGCCAGCCTTTATACTTGATGCCCAGACTGATGAAGGCAAGTATCCCGTATGCCTTCTTGACCACCTTGTTTAATTGTGTTGCCCCTGTCAGGGATCTGTGGACCTGTACATCCAAATCCTTCTGCATATCAATGCTCCTAAGGGTTCTGTCATTTATTATATAATTTGCACCTGAATTTGATCTTCCAAAATGCATCACCTTGCATTGGTCCAGATTAAACTCCATCTGCCATCTCTCTGCCCAAACCTGTAATCTATCTATATCCATCTGTAACCTTTGATAATCCTCCTCACTACCTGCAACTCCACAAACATACTAATCAGACAACCTACATTTTCCTCCCAAAAATGAATCAAGTGAACCTTCTCTCTACTCATTCTAATGTAATTATATTTCTTAAAGTAAGGTGGACTAAACTATATACAGTACTCAAATGTAGTCTCACTAAGACCCTGTAGGAAAACATTCCCAAATTTAAACTTCATTCCTTTTGCAATAATCCCCAAAATTCCATTAGTCTTTCTAATCATTTGCTGCACCTACATGCGAGGAACATATGAGGAATGTTTGAGGGCTCTGAGTTTATACTCAATGGAATTTAGAACAATGAGGGGTGCTAAGTGAAACTTACAGAATACTGATTGGCCTGGACAGAGTGGATGTTGGGAAAATGTTTCCATTGTAGGATAGACTAGGATCTGAGGGCATAGCCTTAGAGTAAAGGGAAGACCTTTTAGAACGAAGATAAGAAGAAATTTCTTCAGCCAGAGAGTGATGAATCTATGGAATTCTTTGCCGCAAAAGGCTGTGGAGTATATTTAAGACTAAGATAAATTGGTTCTTGAGTATCAAGGAGATCAAAGGTTATGGGGAGAAAATGGGTTAGAGAAACTTATCAGCCATAATTGAATGGCAGAGCAGGCTTGATGGGCTGAATGGCTTAATTTTTGCTCCTATGTCTTATGGTCTTATGCTCACTTTTTGTGATTCATGTACTAAGACATCCAGAACCCTCTGTATCACTGAGTTATGAACATATGACTAAGGAGCAGGAGTGGGCCATTCAGCTTGTTGAGACTTTTTCATCATTTGATAAGATGGTGACTAATCTGCTTGTAACGTCAAACTTGCATTCCTACCTACCCTGATAATGGTTCACCCCTTGCATAAGAAGAATTTATCTAACTCTCCTTTAAAAATATCCTGGAAGGGAACTTACTAATTATGTTCCCATGCATCAGAAGTCCTTATCATTCTAGGTTCTGTTAGTGAACCAATTCTTCATCTAATATGTTAGCCTCTGCACCATGTTCTCTTATCTTGTACAAAGTTTTGATGTAGCAATGTATCAAATGTTTTCTGGAAATCCAAATTTACTCTATTTCTAGATTCTTCTTTATTCATGTTGCTTGTTAGTTCCTAAAAATACTCATAAGAATTATTATATGTAATTTCCCTTCCACTCTGCCTGATCATGTTATGTATCTTGCTATAAGCCTTTTAATAGTGGTCTGTATTATCTTCCCTATGACAAATGCTAGGCTAACTGGCCTATAGATTCCTGTTTGTTGTCTTCCCCTTTTCTTCAATAGAGGATTTACATCAGCTTTTTAAAAAACTGCTGAGACCCTTGTGGAAAGTAAAAAATATTGCAAATGACAACCAACGCATCCACAATTTCTACAGCACTACATCAAAGCACATGGGACATCTGGTCCTGGGGGCTTGTCAGCCTTAAGGTCTAATACTTTTCTCAGCAACTTTCCCTCTTGATTGTGATTGCTTTAAGTTCCTTCCTCCCAAAGCTATCTCTCAATTCTCTACCAATGACAACCTTGATTAATAAGGACACCTCACCACCTTTCCTAACTTTCTATCTTTATGAAATGTCAAATACAGTCCGAACCTTGATCATCCTGCAATAATGTCTCTGTGATGGCTAACAGGTATACATATTAATTTCTATTGGCACAAACAGTTCATCCATTCTGCACACATTCAAACATGAAGCCTTTAACTCCGTGCTCCCTCGAGTTTATACGCATTGTTCCTTCCTGCTATCATCCAAACCACTGTCTTGCTGTATTACTTGTCCTTTGTATTTGCTTTGCCACATTTCCTCTTGTATGATCCTCTTACCCCATTATTTATTTCAGTTAATGAACATAGAAAGGTAGGAAGCAGATGAGCCAAGGGGTCAGAGGACAAAATTATACAGACAGGGATGTATGCTCAGTAAAAGCAGAAAACAATTGGATGTAATTGGAGGAATTTGTAGCTCGGTCTCTGTTTTCATCACTGAGTGAATAGTGGGAGATGTGTGTAGTCATAAATCTGAAATTGGTCAGCTGGAATTCTGACATGCTGAAATATTTGTAACATTTATGAATTTACAAATAAGCTCCCAAGAAACCCACAGAAGTATTTTAGTTTTTTCCAATTATGGAATGCATGTTCTATCCCTGCAGATGCATATACCCTTTTAATGATGCTGCATATTTGAAAAAAAGCCAAGACTTGAATCTAATGGACTAACACCATACAATTCACCCACACAGACTCAGTGATTTTGCCCCCACCGTCAATGATTGGCTGAGACTCATTAAGCAGGAATAATGTTATTTGTGAACTGCCAGCACTTGGGGAATGACAACTTGCAGTAAAGGGAGAGAAAGTAAAACTCCTGAAGGAATATATTAAGGAACTTGAGGAGCATCTGGCATGTTTCTGCAACAGTACTTTGTCTTTTGGCAATGGAATAAAAGTGGTTGCCTTGGCTGTTCATTGTACACCATGCATGATTATGCTTTTGATAAAATGGCCCGCCAGTTCAAAATCATCTGTTTTACAATATGGTTAAAGTAACCCCTTGTAGTTAGGAAACAATCTGGTCATTGGTGGATACAAACTCAACTCAATTGTTTTCAATAAAGCATTTTCCATAATGTTTTTGTTTGCTCATCAACACCATAAACGTGCAACATCCATCGGAATTTGTCAATACATTATGAAAAATGCCATTGGTTTTGATATCTGCGCTAGGTTATTTTTTCATACAACTAGACCCTGTTCTGGGGCCTAACCTACCTTGGCGTTTCCTTTATCTACAGAATTTACTGTGGATACTGTAGGTAGTCTTACATAACACATCACTCCAGTCATTACCCTTTAAAACAGAAGAATCTCTGTTCTGAAGGAGTCAAAATGTTAATTGTTTCTCTTTTCACAGATGCTGTCAAACTTACTGGGTTTTTCCAGCATTTTCTGTTTGTACTATGGCAACTGTAGTATTTTGTTTTTGATTTATCCCCAGATTCTGCTGTGTTTCCTTCTATCTTAATCCTTCAATATTGGGGATCACCTTTGTGGTTCATTCACATTATGACTATTTCCTTCTTCATGCTGCCCAGAACTGAATGTGGTACTCAAAGTGTTGTCCATCCAGGACAATGTTTAGTTTAAACAATGAGATTGTGCATTCCAGCAATATAAGATAGGAATTAATTTAGTTTCTTGCTGTTCCATGGTGATTTGACATGCTGAGTTTAATTCCTCAATTCTATTCAATTCATCTTTAGATTTTACTGTATTATTCAGTACATTTGTTCTGTAAATTTTTTTTTCTTTCCATGTGGATTATCTTGTATGTCTATATTAAATTTCATCTGTCGCTGAGCTGCACATTCACTGATTTATCTCATTTTGTCAGATGCTCGCTGGTTTCTCTACTCAATCCCACTAGCCTCATTGTTCCCCAGTTTGGAATTATCAATAAATTTTGTACAGTGATTCTGAATACCATTACCAACTTTAAAAGACTTGCTGTATTACATCCGGAAAATAATGTCCAACCTATCACAAAGCCTCCTCGCAAATGTAGCATTCATGTTTGAGATAAAACGTAAACTGGAATTGGATTCCACAGTGGGAAATAATGTAATCTGAGAAATTGAGCCCCGTACTAATTGGTGTAACTTCATTGCTTGTGTTCCAAAGAAAGGCAACCTATATATGTATGTTTACATCCAAGACAACTAAATACTGTAGTAAAGAGATACCGACACGACATTCCAACTTTGGAAAAGCTTAAATTCCAGTTCTCCGGTGTCATCTTCCAAGTTTGGTGCCAAGAATGAATGTCGGGCCATTTATCCTTCCCTAGATTGACAGGATCTGACCAATTTTGAAACACCGTTCATTAGATATTGTTTCCTCAAATTATCATTTGGATTAGTCATCAGTCAAGCTATATTCCATAATTGAGAACTGACCAGATAGTTACTGTATCTCAGGTAACATCACAGTTCTCAGAAAAAAATAAACATGCGAATATCACAAATCTCTGTCAGCTCATGACAGCAGCAAAGAAACATGGTCTTGTTTTCAACAGTAAAGACTGCCAAATCAACAAGAAATAAAACATTTCCTGCATTGCAATCTACTCATCAAACTCTTATCAAATGCAATCCTAACAAAATGGAAGTTGGAAAGAAGATGCCTACTCCATAAGACAAAGATGACATAAAAAGTTGTCTCATTCTCTTCTACATTTTCTTTTACCTCTGTACAGCCCAAAGTTTGTGACCAAAGTCTATTCTCTTTGAGATCTTTTCTGCAAAATCACACCATACTCATGGCAGGAAAATCACCAGCATATATTTTAATCCTATCAAACTTAGGTTATCGTCCAGTAAGCGTGTATTTTAATATTATGATCCCTTCAAAATTTCTTTATTGAAGGTGGATGCATTGGAACTCATAACAGGATGACAAGCCAATTATGCCAAACATAATCCCACCTGCCTGCTTCTGGCTCATATCCCCCCAAGCCTTTCCTATTCATGTACTTAATCAAATGTCTTTTAACCTTTGTAACTGTACCCACATTCACCACTTCTTCAGGACGTTCATTCCACAAAGGAACCACCTTACGCGTAGAAAAATTACTCCTCATGTCTTTTTAAAATCTTTTTAAAATCTCCCTCCTCTCAACTTTAAAAATGTGCCTCCTTGTTTTGACATCCCCTATCCTAGAGAAAAGACAACTACTTTTAACCTGATCTAACACAAACAAATTGTTCCATAAGAGCTACTCCTACATATGCCAGACCATATGGCTGCAGAAATTTTAAAAAGCCCAAGAGATTAACATGTGAATCCATCTATTGGCCTAGCATCAATAAAGATATTAAATACTGATTAAGCCATGTGAAACATAACGTTTCCAACAAACTCAATAATTAAGAGAACATCTCATTCCACGTGATGTTCTTTCCGATTCTGCAAGATTATCAGTGGTATTTTCTATGTTCAAGGACATGATTACTTTCTGGTCACTGACTACTTCATCAATTTCCCTTTTGTGCAACAATTTGAAGATACCATGCATGCAATGGTTGTTGACATATTGCCCATGGTATTTAGTACACTTGGAGTTGCTCAATAAATTGTGTTTGGCAACAGTGCAAAGTACAATAGTCAGTCTTTCAAGACATGTGCACAAAGTGTGCATTCAAATATTACCTCTTCTCATTAATAGCCCCAGTCTAAGGGTCATGCAGAACATACTAATATCTAGGATAATCAAATGTAAAATGACTGCCAAAATTTTCATTAAATTTATGTGTTCCTCTTCAAGGTAATGCTTTATCCGCACCAGCAGCTCTCATGAGTGGAAGACAGATCCGTGGAATTGTTCCCTCCAACACTTCCACCACCCAACTACATGTCCTTGCATACTTGGCAAGAAGGGAGAAAATGGCATGATCAACAAGCTTGCAGTTTTCCAAATTGAACAAGAACATACCATAAGAGTTTGAGCTCTTCATACAAACACAAGGATTCATGGAAAATTGCCATGTTGTTATATCTAGCCTAAGATTGGCTTAACTGGTCCTCATCCTCAACAATTTCTCCTTCCAATCTTCTCACTTCATCCAGACAAAATGGGGTAGTCATGGGCACCCACATGGGCCCAGCTATACCTGCCTCTTTGTTGGGTACGTGGAACAGTCCATCTTCCGCAGGTACACTGGCACCATTCCCCACCATTTCCTCTGCCACATTGATGACTACAACGGCATCATCTCATGCTTCCATGAGGAGGTTGAACAGTTCATCAACTTTACTAACACCTTCTACCCTGACCTCAAGCTCACCTGGACCGTTTTGGACACCTCCCTCCCCTTCCTGTACTTCTCCATATCCATTTCCAGCGGTCAACTCAAAATGGACATCTACTACAAATGCACTGACTTTCACAGCTACCTGGACTACACCTCCTCCCATCCTGTCTCCTGTAAATGCACTATCCCTTATCCCCAATTCCTCCGCCTCTGCTGCATCTGCTCCCAGAAGGACCAACTACCAGATGGCCTCCTTCGTCAAAGACCACAATTTCCCCTCCCACAGGGTCAACAATGCCCTCCAGTGGATCTGCTCCAGTTCCTGCACCTCCGCCCCTCAACCCCACCCTTCCAATCACAACAAGGACAAAACCCCAATCCTCACCTTCCACCCCACCAACCTCCAGATACACCACATTATCCTCCACCATTTCTGCCACCTACAAACAGACCCCACCACTAGGGATATATTTCTCTCTCCACCCCTATCTGCGTTCCAGAGAGACTATTCCTTCCACGACTCCCTTGTTAGGTCCACGTCCCCCACCAACCTACCCTCCACTCTTGGCACCTTCCCCTGCCACTGCAAGAGGTGTAAAAGCTGCGTCCACACCTCTCCCCTCACCTCTGTCCAAAGCCCCAAAGGTTCCTTCCACATCCAACAGACATTTACCTGTACTTCCACACACGTCATCTACTGTGTCCGTTGCTTCCGCTGTGGTCTCCTCTTCATTGGGGAGACAGGACACCAACTTGCGGATCATTTCAAAGAACATCTCTGGGACAGCCGAACCAACTAACCTCACTGCCCCGTGGCTGAACATTCAACTCCCCCTCCCACTCTGTCAAGGACATGCAGGTTCTGGGCTTCCTCCACCGCCAAAGTGTTACCAACCGACGGCTGGAGGAGAAACACCTCATCTTCTGCATTGGGTCCCTCCAAACACAGGATAAATGTGGATTTCACCAGTTTCCTCATTTCCCCTCCCCCGACCTTATCCCAGATCCAACCTTCCAACTCTACACCGCACTCTTGAACTGTCCTACCTGTCCATCCTCCTTCCCACCTATCTGCTCCACCCTCCTCTCCAACCCATCACCTTTGCCCCCACCTTTATCTACCTATCACATTCTAGCTACCTTACCCCAGCCCCACCACACCCCTCCCCCCACTGCACCCCCTCCTCCCGCTCCCCCCCCCTCCATTTATCTCTCAGCCCCCTTATAGCACTAGCCTAATTTCTGATGAAGAGCTTATGCTTGAAACATTGACTCTCCTGCTTCTTGGATGCTGCCATGCTGCCTGATCGGCTGTGCTTTACTAGTACCCCACTCTTCGAATAAGATACAAGACCTTATAATGAACAACAGTTAAATACAATGAAGAAATGGTGACATTTCCAAACAGAATATAATCAGCATACAGACTGATGGCTCAAATACTGAAAGATTTATGTTTATGACAGGCGACAACCACACATCTACCATAAGTGATACAAATCCTTCCATGATGACAGAAAGTGCACTGCAGAATAAAGCTACACAGCTAAGTCACGATAACTATAAAAGGACTGGATATGGTCATGTTATATATTCTTAAATATATTCTCTTTATGTGTAGAGATAAAATAGCTATAAGCATCCTGGCATAGATTTATCAGTAAAGAGTTCTCATTCTTTGAAAGTAACAAGTAAAGTATTATTATTGCATAAATTCCAGTGCAGACAGTGCCTTTAGGACACATAGATGACATCATGACATTTGACACTGGAGTATAAAAGTACTATCTCACCTTTAACAGCCATCGCTTTTGATGTTACTGTTGTTCCTGCATCTTTAATCTATGTGGTTACTAAGCACAAAACCCAGACAATATATAAGTCTGAAATCTTAAAGCAATCTAAACAGGTAGTATTGTTAAACTGTGTCAAAACACCTATCTCAACAAGAACCCGTTCTTCAAGGTTCATATTACAAGGGTTAATATTTAGGAAACACTCAGACAGTATCATAAAAGTGGTGGTGTTCGCCCCAAGAAACTAGCTTACCTACTAACTCCTAATGCTCCTTGGTGTCAAATGTTATTTGATATTGCTCCTGAGTGCCTTGAGACATTTTACTATGTTAAACATGATATATAAATTCATATCTTTTGTTGAAAAGTTGCCTGGGGCAGATAAGAATTTGATGAGAAAGATTCAAAGCTAGTAATTATAAAAATGAGAGTGATTATTAGCAGGGAAGATGGAAAACTAATAAAAATGTCAGGGTATGCTTGCAGAACTTACTACTGAATGACTAAGTATTCAGTTGTTACATTTAGGAATTACAGTATTGATGAAGTTTGGTAAGAGTTAAATTATATCAAAGAATCAGTGCTTCCTGGACAACATAGTGTTTTTTGTACCAGTGAAGCCCAAGATGCGTGAACAAATTTCAACTCAGAACAGATCACCCACACTCTCTCTCGGTGTTTTCTATAATTCGTATTTACATTTGTTGACATTTTATGTGGGTTTCTCTTTTTCAAAGACTTTTACTAATTACAAAAAATAGAATCCTGTAAAATGAGGGAGTTGTTAGAGCCTGTGCACCTGATGTTTCATTATGAACAGTGGCATGTATTGCTTTAATCGTATTGCACATCTTCAGAATTACGACAGGATCTTTTCATTTACTGATAATTTCTTCCCTTTCAAACAATGGGCAGTGTTTTACTTGCTGCATCATAAAGCACAATTCTCAGCAATAAAATATGCTTGAGCCTCAGATGGTTTGCTGACTGGATCTCTGATCTGTGGCTGAGTGCTACTGTGTGCTCTTGACTAGGGGAAGTGAAAAATAATCAAAGTCTTCTTTCAGATTGCTAACTTGTGATTGAGGACAAGCTTGAATTGCTGGTGGTGCTGCAATAAGTAAAAAGCCTGTCTTCACCTTGCGTTTGGATGCATTTCGATGACCTTTCTTCATATGGGAGACCAGAAAGAGGGTTGGATTTCACTCCTTCTGCCAAGAATCAGGGTGGGGCTTTTGTCTAACACCCACTCTAGAATAGTTCTGAAGAGGAGTCATATTGAACTCAAAACATTAACCTCGTACCCTTCTTTTAATATTCCACTCAGCACTTTCCTATTCTCTGCTGAATTCATTTGTCTGTTCTTGTTACTACATGATTGTTACACATTTGCATGTTTTAAACAGATTATTTAACCTTCATATGAATTTTTTCATGTAAACCACGTTGCAATTCAGCCTCCATGCTGCAAACAACTTTCGTGAAAAAGAAATCCACTATTTTGCAATAGTGCTCTAGCCATATGACAACTGAGATGCCACAAGATGGAAGGCAACTGTTTAAAGGAAGAAGAGGAGCTGATTTCTGTTTGACGCCTTGGTGTTAGGTGCAATAAAGAAGAGGAGTAATCACTGGTCATTCCACTGGGGAATGCAAGGAGAAGTTAAATATTATTTGGGTTACGACAATAAGTTTTTTCATCTGTTTTTACATCATTCTCCATTTTAAACTATTTGTTCTAGTTCCATATTAAAGCTGCAGGAAACTGTTATCAAAGTTCATCTCCATCATATCTCATCATCCTCCTCTCTGATTCAGTGCATGGTTGATGCCAACACTTCTTCCAACTGACCTTCACATGGAGCACATCATGAACATGATCATGGGTGACTTTCTTAAGTTGTATGTTGTTGAAGTCATTCCTTCAGTCCCACCAGAGATCCACTCACTCCTACCGGCAGGACAGACCCAGCAGAGGTGGCGGCACAGTGGTATACAGTAGTGAAGGAATTGCCTGGGACTCCTCAACATTGACTTAGGACCCCATCAAGTCTCATGGCTTCAGGTTAAACATTGGCATGGAAACATCCTGCTGATTACTATGTGCCATCCTCCCACAGCTGATGGATCAGTACTCATCCATGTTGAACAACAGTTGGAGGAAGCACTGAGAGTGGTAAGGGAGAAAACTGTACTTTGGGTGGGGAATTTCAATGTCCACCATGAAGAGTGGCTTGGCAGCAAGACTACTGAGTACTTGGTTGGGTCCTAAAGGACATAGCTGATACACTGGGTCTGCGGCAGGTGATGAGGGAATCAAGAGGGAAAAACATGCTTGACCTCATCGTAACCAAACTGCTGGCTACAGATTCATCTGTTCATGATAGTATTGGTAAGCGTGACCACTGCACAGTTCTTGTAGAAATGAAGTCCCACCTTCACATTGTGAATATCCCCTATTATGTTGTGTGACGCTATCACCATGTGAAATGGGACAGACACTAAACAGATCTAGCAACTCAAGACTGGGAATCCATAAGGCACAATTGCTTTCTATTAATTCATGGAATGAAGGCATCACCAGCTTATTCCCCATCCTAGAGAGCAGTTAAGATTTAACCACATTGCTGTGGGTCCGGAGTCAAGTATACGCGAAACCAGGTAAGGTTCCTTCCCTGAGAGGCATTTGTGAGCTAGATAAGGTTTTCCAACAATTGACAATGGCTTTTTAGGTTTGGACCATTTAACTTCAGATTTTCTTCAGTGAATTCAAATTCCACCATCTGCTGTGGCAGGATTTGAACCCAGGATATTGCCTGAGTCTCTGGATTAATAGCCTAGTGATAATATCACTGGACTATTAACTCCCCTAATAGGAACGGTTTAATAGTAGGAGATTGTTTTGATCCATCAACCTCTGTGTTATGGGTCCAGGAGACTCTGCTAGCGTGGACAATCAACAGCAGCAAAATTGTACTCCAGAACAATCTGCAACCTATGGCCCAGCATATCCTCCACTCAACCATTATCATCAAGCCATGGGATCAACCCTTGTTCAGTGGAGTGTGTAGGAGGACAAGCCAGGAATAGCAATACCTAAAAGTGAGGTGTCAACATGGTGAAGCTACCAAGTGGGGCTGTGTCAAACAACATAAGCAAGTGATGGGCAGAGTAAGTGATCCCACAACCAGCAGATCAGATCTAAATTCTGCAGTCCTGCCACATCCAGTCTTGAATGGTGGTGGACAATTAAACAACTCAATAGAGGAGGAGACTCCACAAATATCTCCATTTTCAATGATGCAAGAGCCCAACAAATCAGTGCAAAAGATTAGGCTGAAGCATTTGCAGCAGTCTTCAGCCAGAAGTGCCAATAGGATGATCCATCTCAACATTCCCTCAGTGGTCCCCAGCATCACAGTCTTCAGCAAATTTGATTCATGTCACATAATAACAAGAAGTGTTGGAAGCGCTGGATATTGCAAAGGTTATGGATCCTGACAACATTTTAGCAATAGTGCAGAAGTCTTGTGCTTCAGAACTTGCGACACACTTAGCAAAGCTCTTCTACTACAATTGCAACACTGGCATCTAACTGATAATATAGAAAATTGCCCAGTTATGTCCTATGCACAAAAAGCAGAATAAATCCAACCTGGCTAATTACAGCCTATCAATCTACTCTTGATCATAAGTAAAGCGATGGAAGGTGTCATCAACAGTGCTTTCAAACAGCACCTGCTCAGCAATAACCTGTTCATTGATGTCCAGTTTGAGTTCCACCAGGGCCACTCAGCTCCTGACCTCATAAGAATGTTGGTTCAAGCACAGGCAAAGGAACTGAATTCACTTGGTGAGGTGAGAGTGACAGCCCTTGACATCATGGCCGTATTCGACCAAGTGTGCCATCAAGGAGCGCGAGCAAAACTGGACTCGATGGGTACTGGGGGCAAAACTCTCCACTGTTTGGAATCATACCTGGCACATAGGAAGATGGTTGTGTTGTCAGAGGTCAGTCATTTCAGCTCCAAGTCTCTGCAGGAGTTCCTCAGGGTAGTGTCTTAGGTCCAACCATTTTCAGTTGCTTCATTAACATCCTCCCCTCTATCATAAGGTCAGAAGTGGGGATGTTCGCTGATGAGTGAACAATGCTCAGCACCGTTTGTGACTCCTTAGATACTGAAGTAGTCCATGTTCAAATGGAACAAGATCTGGACAACATCCAGGCTTGGGCTGCCAGGTGACAAATACCATTTGTACCATACAAATGCCAGGCAATGATCATCTGCAATAAGAGACAATCTAAACTCTGCTCTTTGATATTCAGTGGTTCTGTTATCAATAAATTGTCCATTATCAACATCCTTTGGGTTACTATTGACCAGAAACACAACTGGACTTACCACATAAACACTGTGGCTACAAGAGCAGGTCAGAGGCTAGGAATACTCCAGCAAGTAACTTACCTCCTGACTCTTCAAATCCCGTCCTTCATCTATGAGACACAAATGATGGAATACTCCCCAATGGCTGGATGGTTGAAGCTCCAACAACACTCAAGAAGCTTGACATTATTCAGGACAAAGCAGCCCGCTTGATTGTCACCACATGCACAAGCATCCACTCCCTTCAGCACCAACACTCAGTAGCAGCAGTGTGTCTTATCTACAAGAAATTCACTAAAGGTCCTTAGACAGCACCTTCCAAATTCACAACCACATCCAGAATGACAAGGGCAGTAGACACGTGGGAGCACCACCACCTGCAAGTTCCCTTCCAGGACTCTCACCATCCCAACTTGGAAATGTATTACTGTTCCTTTCACTGTCACTTTGTCAAAATCCTGGAATTCCCTCCCTAAGGGCATTGTGGGTCAACCCACAGCATATGGACTGCAGCGATTCAAGAAGACAGCTCACAACTACCTTCTCAAAGGCAACTAGGGACAGGCAATTAAATGTTGGCCAGCCAGTGATGCCAAATTCCCTGAGTGAATAAATAAAAAAATCTCAGTAAAGACCAATAGTGTCTGCTTGTCTATTTGAAATATACTGCCATTGTAAACGGCAATCAAAGAAGAATCAGACGATGGTGCATGAAAAAAGACAACAGAAATTAGGATTACAGAGAAATCCTGCAACAGGAAATGACTTGTGAAAGGAAACAGGGCAAGATGTATTAGAACATAATCAGAAACAGCTGCGGACACAGGGTCAAACACTGCCATTGCTTGGTCAGTTCAGCCCATGTAGAAATCTAGAGAGCAAGCAGTGAAAGACCCCCACTGGGTCTCCTTTTTCCTTTGTGCTTATTACCAGAAAGAAAAGCCAAGCGAAGTCTTCTCCGAGAGGCATACTGTCTGAAGTCTGGCTTCTGCTGAGAAATGACCTCTGATAGGAATGCCCAGGCTTCCTCCAAGAAAGCTACCCGCTGCCAACACTAACATAGTATTTGGGATGACCCGTTGCAAACACTCTCACGATGATTGGTTAGTTTTAAAAGAAACGTCTCTTACCATTTGCTGCACACTTCAATTTCAGTGGCTATAATACCTGACAGTTTTTACTTAATAATTGGAAAACCCGGGAAAGCCACCAAAGTGCATTGTACAGTTTGGAAATGCGAGGCATGGAAGTGAGGTAAATAAAAAGACCTGGTGGTTACACAAGGATAAGCCTGAAATAACATCAAAGTCTATGAATAAATGAAGAAGGTATCAGGGAGGTGCATTTCATTGTCCCGTTGTCCTGGAAAAGAACAAGTTGGGCTACAACCTTAATTGTTTTGATGTAGGCAAGGCAGATACAACTTGATAATGCTTTTTCTTTGTTTCTATTAAGTCTAGAGCACAGACTTTAAGTCAAGACTATGACAAAAGAAGGCATTAATATGTTTCAGAATAGATTTGTGACTGACAAATGAATTGAAATATAGCTAAGTGTGAAACCCCATAGTTTAGAAAATAAGAATCAAAATGACATCGAACAGCAATGGAATGTTGTGGTACACATTCCTAAGTTGTTAGCAATAGTGATACAGGCTAATAAGGCTATAACAAAACAAACCAAACACTGTGATTTATTCCCAGAGGGATAGAATTGAAAAGAGGAGAAGTTATGAAAAAGGCTGCAACATCACCTTCTCTGCTTTTCAGCAACAATTCAGATGCTAATCTTTTTTTTTATTTTTATCTTTCTGGGCTCACCTTTTATTTCTACCCTGTCTGTATGTGTGTTGCATTACCACTTATTCTTGCACTTAGTAATTGATAAAGTCTTTCTATTTGTTAATTCACAAGAGACTGGTTAAACTATCTCTCTTTAAAGCATGAGTTCAGATGGGACTGGGAGAAAGATATCCATAAAGGAAAGGATTCTTTTTAAAGTAAGCTCATTGTGACCAGCTGAGGGATTTGTGAATAATCAAGGGGAGCCAGTTCATCTCTCTTCACAAAGGAGATTATCAAATTGGGGTATCCTGTCTGAAATTGTAACAAATTGAGGGCTTGTCCAAGATTTTAACTGACAGATGAAACAAAAGAATTATAAATTGTCACTTTGGAAAAGCCTGCAGAATGCTTTTCTGAATTTCTATTGCTAAAGTGTAAAAATGTCTACATTCAATATCAGTGCATTCCTAGCAGAATTAGGAGAAGTTGCTTCTCAGCATTTGCAAGTTCTATATCTTGAAACACTAAATATTTAGCAAGGCTGTTAAGGTGAGAACTTTATCAGAAGCCAGGAAACCCAAAATTTTGAAAGGACTGTACGGCAAGGAGGAAGAAATGGATAGATGGCAGGAAAAGGATTCAGATTGAGCAGCGGAAATTAGAATTTTAAAAGAAAGTTAAAGAACAGGAAGGAGAGCGAAAGAAGTAAAGGAAAGAGAAAGACTGAGAAATAGAAAATAGGAAAGAAAGAGGAAAGAAGGGAGAGGAATTCAGGATAAACAGTAGGAAAGGGGATTAGAACAAAGACAGCATAACCTGAGAAGCAGGAATCCTACTGTCCCATGGAGACATCACTGGCTCAGACTTGGGGAGGCAACTTGTTTTTTTCATTTAATTCTAAGTTTGAGGAGGCAAAAAGAAGAAACCTACTTTTATTTCTTTTGATCAGATAGTGAAGCAGTTAAATAGTTTGATCCAACATTGCCTACTCCGCAAGAATAAGTACCAATCAGGGAGAGTACACAAGGTTTACTCCCTCTTGCATGAGGGAAGTGCCATTGAATATGAGGCATTAAAAAGGATTACCTGAAGCACATACCCAGTTAGTACTGGAGGCCTACCATCAGAATTTCTCAACCTTCAGGAAGGGCCTGACTAGAAATGCCTAGAAATAAAAGCTAAAATTGCCAGGTCTGGCAGCATCTGCAGAGAGAAATCAGAGTTAACGTTTTGGGTTGAGTGACCCTTCCTCAGAATGAAAGAAGGCGGGTACAGGCACTTAGAAAGAAACTACTTGCAAAACTCTCTGAGAGCTATTTCTCCTTGAGGAGTTCAAAGTACCCTTCCCAATAAGAATACCCCTAGTGGACAGTGAGTGACTGGGTCAGGGCAGACTGTTACCTGCTAATCTACAAACTCCAGTTCCAGAAAACATTTCCTAGACGTCCCTGACCAGCCAGAGAGGACAGAGTTGGAGACGATGACTGAAAACTAGGCACCCATAAGAGTGAATGGAACATTGGTGGTTCCTCCTTAGAACAGAAAGGGTGAGGTTGAGATGAACGCTGAGGTCAAGAAGCCTATGTATTAGAATTAGAATTCCTACATTCTGGTAACAGGCCTTTTAGCCCAACAAGTCCACACCAACCCTCCAAAGTGTATCCCACCCAGACCCATTACCCTATATTTCCCCAGAATAATGCACCTAATCCACACATCCCTTAACATTATGGCAATTTAGCATGGCAAATTCACCTAATTTGCACATCTTTGGACCTGGGAGGAAACTGGAGCATCTGGAGGAAACCCACACAAACTTGGGGAGAATATCCAAACTCCACATAGACAGTCACCTGAGGCTGGAATCGAACCCTTGATCCTGGCGATGTGAAACAGCAGTGCTAACCACTGAGTCACTGTACTGCCCCCGTGTACTTTAACTTCTGAAAAGAAAGGCAATTCTGGGTCAGTTGCTGAAAGACATGGCATAAGGCAGCATAGTTTATCAAGATACATCCACCCTATGCAGTGAATGGGAGTCAGTCAGAGAGCATTGCAGTCCAAACTGTGGGTTTAACTGCAACTGCAAATCCCTGTAAAGGAACGACTGGAATACGGCTGAGGTTAAACAAATCCCTGAGAATTACTGGGATTTTGTATCCAGTGGAAAAGTTGCCACATTTACCGAGGATGAAGCAAGAAACACTAGGGGATACTAGGGGTCAGCCAAACTCTATCGCTGAGAAAAGCTGTAACTTCCCCACTGGAGAGTGCGGTGACTGCCAATGCACTGGGGAAAGGGATTGAAGAAAGATCCATTTCCCTTCACTGAGTGCATCTGGAGTATGACGTCGTTTTGGGAACAATGACCATGAGAGTCAATCCCCATTTTGCCTGTGGATGGGATCAATATGGTCCTTGAAAATGATCTGGCGGGTAAATGGTAATAGGATTCCCAGTGGTCTCTGAGGAGCTCATTGAGGTCAGGGAGAGTGGACAGCTGCATGAGAAAGTTGTTCACTTCTGTGCATAGGTTTAAGACCCAAAATACAAGGTTACTCAGATGGAGCCTGCTCCATAAGCCAGATCATTTAAAAAAAACACCCATTTTGCTGGGATATCAAATGAAATTGCAGACACCCTGTGCAGAAATAAAGAGAACTGAAGAAGGATCACTCGACTCAAAACATTAACTCTGCTTTCTCTCCCCTGATGCTGCCAGACCTCCTGAATTTCTCCAGCAATTTCGGTTTAAGTTTCAGAATGTAAAGAGACCTCATTAGAACTAGGAAAGCTCATTAACTAAGTCTAGGTGAATGAATGTGTGTGTGTGAAAGTCTCTGTTGTGCTATATTTAATTTTCAAAAAATGTTTTCCTTAGTGATGAACTGTGAAGGATCTTATTTCCTTCACCCTGTTGAAGAAGTGCTATGCCAGTGAATCAGAACCCTAGCTGGTTTGGTTGTCTACACAGTTAGTGTGGATCAGATTGGTGTCAACAGCACAGAGTTCAATCTCCAATCTGGATTGGAAGCATTCCCCACCTGGCTCCTTGCCCTGCCCATAGTGGAGATTATAGAAGTGTGGATCGAAGATGTTTTCAGGCATTACACCCATTTTACAAAAGAAGTGCTGACACATGGAGATGAAAATTTTGAGGACAGAAACTAAAAGGAATAAATTATTAGTATTTAGTTTGCCGAGAGACGATCAACAGTGCACCTCAAGATTTTTTGTTTTCTAATTACATTAATGTCTTTGGATTTAGACATAAGAGAATCATATTAAGGGTATGGCAAACTGTGAGAAAGCATGCAAGAGCTAAGATGCCTGTTAACAAACTGGACAGACAGATAGCAAGCACACTTCAAATAAGAAAAATGCAGTTGGAAAAGTTCCTTACTCAAGAAGAATATAACTCAGTAAGCATATGTGAGCCATGGAAATGCACTAGTGTAAATAGGCAAAGTCTTTTCCCTGGGGTTGGGGAGTCCAGAACGAGAGGGCATAGTTTTAGGGTGAGAGGGGAAAGATATAAAAGGGACCTAAGGGGCAACCTTTTTGCACAGAGTGTGGTATGGGTATGGAATGAGCTGCCAGAGGAAGTGGTGGAGGTTGGTACAATTGCAACATTTAAAAGGCATTTGGATGGGTATATGAATAGGAAGGGTTTGGAGGGATATGGGCCGGGTGCTGGCAGGTGGGACTAGATTGGTTTGGGATATCTGATCAGTATGGAGGGGTTGGACCGAAGGATCTGTTTCCTTGCTGTACATCTCTATGACTCTATGATCAAATGGTTATAGTTATCAGCAAGATTTTGGAAGTTTTAGGGTCTTATCGAAAGTTGATCGGACATGTTTTCTAAATTATGAAAGATTTTGAAAATGTGAGAAATTGCTTCCTGTGTTTGATGGATTGGTAAAAAGGAACTACAGTATAGGTGTAGGTTTATAATTGGATTATAAATGGAGAAGGACTGCAGAAGCTACCAGACAGAGAGATTTGGAAGTCCTTGTGCATGAATTATAAATAGCTAACATCCAAGTTCATCAGGTAATAGGGAAGGCAGATGGAATGTTGACCTTTATTTATAGGAAATGGAATATAAAAGTAGGGAGGTTTTGCTAAACTGATACAAACATTACAGAATCATAGAGTCATAGAGATGTACAGCATGGAAACAGACTCTTCGGTCCAGCCCATCCATGCCGACCAGATATCCCAACCCAATCTAGTCTCACCTGCCAGCACCCAGCCCATATCCCTCCAAACCCTTCCTATTCATATACCCATCCAAATGCCTCTTAAATGTTGCAATTATACCAGCCCCCACCACTTCCTCTGGCCGCTCATTCCATACACGTACCACCCTCTGTGTGAAAAAGTTGCCCCTTAGGTCTCTTTTATATCTTTTCCCTCTAGTTCTGGACACCCTGACCTCAGGGAAAAGACTTTGCCTATTTACCCTATCCATGCACCTCATAATTTTGTAAACCTCTATAAAGGTCACCCCTCAGTCTCCGATGCTCCAGGGAAAACAGCCCCAGCCTGTTCAGCCTCTCCCTATACCTCAAATCCTCCAACCCTGGCAACATCCTTGTAAATCTTTTCTGAACCCTTTCAAGTTTCACAACATCTTTCTGATAGGAAGGAGACCAGAATTGCATGCAATATTCCAACAGTGGCCTAACCAATGTCCTGTACAGCCACGACATGACCTCCCAACTCCTGTACTCAATACTCTGACCAATAAAGGAAAGCATACCAAACGCCTTCTTCACTATCCTATCTACCTGCAACCCCACTTTCAAGACGCTATGAACCTGCACTCCAAGGTCTCTTTGTTCAACAACACTCCCTAGGACCTTACCATTAAGTGTATAAGTCCTGCTAAGATTTGCTTTCTCAAAATGCAGTATCTCTCATTTATCTGAATTAAACTCCATCTGCCACTTCTCAGCCCATTGGTCCAGATCCTGTTGTAACCTGAGGTAACCCTCTTCACTGTCCACTACACCTCCAATTTTGGTGTCATCTGCAAACTTACTAACTGTACCTCTTATGTTTGCATCCAAATCATTTCTGTAAATGACAAAAAGTAGAGGACCCAGCACCGATCCTTGAGACACTCCACTGGTCACAGGCCTCCAGTCTGAAAAACAAACCTCCTCCAACACCGTCTATTTCTACCTTTGAGCCAGTTCTATATCCAAATGGCTAGTTCTCCCTGTATTCCATGAGATCTAACCTTGCTAATCAGTCTCCCATGGGGAGCCTTGTTGAATGCCTTACTGAAGTCCATATAGATCACATCTACCGCTCTGCCCTCATCAATCCTCTTTGTTACTTCTTCAGAAATCTCAATCAAGTTTGTGAAACATGACTTCCCACGCACAAAGCCATGTTGGCTATCCTGAATCGGTCCTTGCCTTTCCAAATACATGTACATCCTGTCCCTCAGGATTCCATCCAACAACTTGCCCACCACCGAGGTCAGGCTCACTGGACTATAGTTCCCTGGTTTGTCCTTACCACCCTTCTTAAACAGTGACACCACGTTTGCCAACATCCAGTCTTCTGGCACCTCACTGTGACTATCGATGATACAAATATCTCAGCAAGAGCCAAGCAATCACTTCTCTAGCTTCCCACAGAGTTCTCAGGTACACCTGATCAGGCCCTGGGGGTTTATCCACCTTTACGCGTTTCAAGACATCCAGCACTTCCTCCTCTGTTAATCTGGACACTTTGCAAGATGTCACCATTTATTTCCATACAGTCTATATCTTCCATATCCTTTTCCACAGTAAATACTGATGCAAAGTATTCATTTAGTATCTCCCCCATTTTCTGTGGCTCCACACAAAGGCCGCCTTGCTGATCTTTGAGGGGCCCCATTCTCTCCCTAGTTACCCTTTTGCCCTTAATGTATTTGTTAAAACCCTTTGGATTTTCCTTAATTCTATTTGCCAAAGCTATCTCATGTCCCCTTTTTGCCCTCCTGATTTCCCTCTTGAGTATACTCCTACTTCCTTTATACTCTTCTAAGGATTCACTCGATCTATCCTGTCTATATCTTACATATGCTTCCTTCTTTTTCTTAACCAAACCCTCTATTTCTTTAGTCATCCAGCATTCCCTAAACCTACCAGCCTTTCCTTTCACCCTGACAGGAATATACTTTCTCTGGATTCTCATTATTTCATTTCTGAAGGCTTCCCATTTTCCCTTTACCTGTGAACATCTGCCTAATATCGTCAAAAATGGCCTATCTCCAATTTAGAACTTCAACTTTTAGATCTGGTCTCTCCTTTTCCATCACTATTTTAAATCTAATAGAATTATAGTCGCTGGTCCCAAAGTGCTCCCCCATTGACACCTCAGTCACTTGCTCTGCCTTATTTCCCAAGAGTGGGTCAAGTTTTGCACCTTCTGTAGTAGGTACATCCACATACTGAATCAGAAAATTGTCCTGTATGCACTTAATAAATTCCTCTCCATCTAAACCCTTAACACTATGGCAGTCCCAGTCTATGTTTGGAAAGTTAAAATCCACTTCCATAACCACCCTATTATTCTTACAGATAGCTGAGATCTCCATACAAGTTTGTTTCTCAATTTCCCTCTGACTATTAGGGGGTCTATAATACAATCCCAGTAAGGTGATCATCACTTTCCTATTTCTCAGTTCCACCCAAATAACTTCCCTGGATATATTTCCAGGAATATCCTCCCTCAGCACAGCTGTAATACTATCCCTTATCAAAATTGCCACTCCCCCTCCTCTCTTGCCTCCCTTTCTATCCTTCCTGTAGCATTTGTATCCTGGAACATTAAGCTGCCAGTCCTGCCCATCCCTGAGCCATGTTTCCGTAATTGCTATGATATCCCAGTCACATGTTCCTAACCATGCCCTGAGTTCATCTGCCTTCCCTGTTAGGCCCCTTGCATTGAAATACATGCAATTTAATTTATTAGACCCTTCCTGCCCTGATTGTTTGACTCGCATCAGTTCTCAACTGTACCAGCCTCAAACTGATCTCTTTCCTCACTGTCTCACTGGTTTCCAACCCCCACCCCCCCACCCCCGCCACCTTACTAGTTTAAATCCTCCCGAGCAGCTCTAGCAAATTTCCCTACCACTATATTAGTCCCCTTCCAATTTAGGTACAATCCGTCCTTCTTGTATAGATCACTTCTACCCCAAAAGAGATTCCAATGATCCAAAAATGTGAATCCTTCTCCCATATACCAACTCCTCAGCCATGCATTCATCTGCTCTACCCTTCTATTCCTGCCCTCACTAGCTCATAGCACCGGGAGTAATCTAGATATTGCTACTCTTGAGGACCTCCTTTTTAAATTTCTGCCTAACTCTGTAATCTCCCTTCAGAATCTCAACCTTTTCCCTTCCTATGTCGTTGGTTCCAATGTGGACAATGACCTCTTGCTGGCCCCTCTCTCCCGTGAGAACATTCTGCACCCTCTCTGAGACATCCTTGATCCTGGCACCAGGGAAGCAACACACCATTCTGCTTTTTCTTTGCTGGCCACAGAAACGTCTGTCTGTACCTCGGACTACAGAATCCCTGAACAAAATTAATCTCTTGGCTGTTCGTGCTACGTTCCCCTGAGAATCCATTAGTTAGACCATGGCTGGAATACTGAGAACAGATTTAGGCCACTAACCTAAAGCAAGGTACCATAGAACTATAGAAATTATTTAACAGAAAAAGAGGCCATTGGGCCCATTTTGCCAATGTCAACCCAAAGACATCCTTTCTAATTCCACCTTTCTGCATATGGTCCATTGCCCTATGGCTTATAATAATTCTGGTGCATATTTAGATATTTTTAAGAAGAGTTTAAGGTCTCTGCCTTCTCCAGCAACTCAAGCAGCAGATACCCACCATCCTTTGCATGGAAAGGGTTTTCCTCATGTAGCCTCTGATCCTTCTGCTAGTTAACTTGAACCTATGACCTCTGGTTTTTGAACTCCCTGCCAAGGGAACAAGTTCCTCCTGTCTACTCTGTCTCCACCCCTCACAATTTTGTATACCTCAATCATTTCACTCCTCAGCCTTCTCTGTTCCAGGGAAAACAACCTCAACCTCTCCAGTCTCTCCTTGTAGCTACGATTCTCCATCCTTGGCCACATTCTAGTAAATCTTTTCTGCACATTTTCCCGAATAATTACATCCTTCCTGTAATGCGGTAACCAGAACTGCACATAATATTCCAGTTGTGTCCTCACCAGTGTATTATCTAGTTTCATTATTATATCCCTGGTTTTATATTCTATACCTCTGCCAATGAAGGAGAGCATTCCAAGTGGCTTTTTTTTACAATTCTGTGGCATTGGTAATCCACAGTTTAAAAATAAGGCCTTGCCCATATATTAGAGGAGGAAACTTGTTTTTCTTCCAGTGGGTTGTGAATCTTTAGAATTCCTTGACTCAAAAGGCAGTGGATGCAAAATCTTCAAGTATTTTTAAGACAGACTTAGATAGATTCTTGGTTACTAAGGGATTAAAGATTATTAGGATTTTGCAGGAATGTAAAGTTGAGGTTAAAATCAGATGAGCCATGATTTTATTGAATGGTGGAGCAGGCTCAAAGGGTCAAGTGTCCTACTTTTGTTCTTTGTTCATAAGTTTGTTGGTTGAAGAGACTGTTTTATGAAGAGGGGTTGAGTAGGTTTGGCCTGTACTTACAGGAATTTAGAAGAATGTGGTGTGCCACAAGGATCAGTGCAGGGTCCACTACTTTTCATCATTTATAGAAATGATTTGAATATGAATATAGGAGGTGTGGTTAGTAAACTTGCAGATGACACCAAAATTGGAGGTGGAGAGGACAGCCAAGAAACTTACCTCAAAGTAAAATGGGATCTTACTCAGATGGGCCAATGAGCTGAGGAGTGACAGATGGAGTTTAAATTAGATAAATGTGAGGTGCTGCATTTTGGAAAGGCAAATCAGGGCAGGACTTATGCACTTAATGGTAGGTCTTGGGGAATGTTGCTGAACAAGAGACCTTGGAATGCAGGTTCATTGTTCCTTGAAAGTGGAATCACAGGTAGGTATGATATGAAGAACGTGTTTGATATGCTTGCCTTTATTGGTCAGTGCATTGAGTATAGGAGTTGGGAGGTCATGTTGGCACTGCACAGGACATTGGTTAGGCCATTATTGGAATACTGGGTGCAATTCTGGTCTCCCTGCTATAGGAAGCATGTTGTGAAATTTGAAAGGGTTTTGAAAAGATTTACTTGGATGTTGCCAGAGTTGGAGGGTTTGAGCTATAGTGAGAAGCTGTATAGGCTGGAGTTATTTTTCCTGGAGCATTGAAGGCTGAGGGGTGACCTTATAGATGTTTATAAAAGCACAACGGCATGGATAGAGTAAATAGGAAAGTATTTTTTCTCAAAGTAGGGGAGTCCAAAACTTGAAGGCATAGATTTAAGGTGAGAGGGGAAAGATTTAAAAGAGACCTAAGGGACAACCTTTTCATGCAGAGGGTGGTGCATGTATGGAATGAGCTGCCAGGAGAAGTAGGGGAGGCTGGTACAATTACAACATCTTTAAAGCATCTGGATGGGTATATGAATGGGAAGAGTTTAGAGGGATATAGGCTAGATTAATTTAGGACATCTGGTTAGCATGGATGAGTTAGACTGAAGGGTCTGTTTCCATGCTGTACATCTCTATAACTCTAATGAGAGGTGAGCTCATTGAGATATATAAGATTCTTAGGGGATTTGACAGATTGGATGTGGAAAAATTGCTTCCCCTCTTGGGAGAATCTAAGACCAGAGGGTTTAATCTCAGAAAAGGCGGTCCAAAATTTAGGAACAAAGGAAAAGCAATATGTCATTCAGCCCCTCAAGCCTGTTCCATTAATACTGCAATAAGGACAGATTTTTTTCTCTCAAAAGGTAATGAATCTGTGGAATTCTGTATCATAGAGGTCTGTCGAGGCTGGGTTATTAAGTATATTCTGGGTTGAGATACACAGGTTTTTAATCAGACAGGGAATCAAGAATCAAGGGGAAAAGGCACAGATGTTGAATTGAGGCATCAGGCACGTTCTCATTGAGTGGTGGAGCAGGCTTGATGGGCTGAATAGTCCACATCTGCTCTTACATCTTTTGGTCTTATGAACTTGAAATGGAGTGGCCAAGCTTTTCACAACGCGAGAGGCTCATTTCAAATCTTTTCTTATTTGGGGGACCGGTGAGCAAATTTCAGAAAGATAAGGTTCATTACAACAGTAAACATGACCTCCATCAAAAAAAAATTCAAAAGCAAGATATCGATAATTTAAATGAGCAATTAATAGAAATAACTCATATAAATTGCTAAGGTACAAATCTTAATAATAAAGTCTTATTTTTGTCTTTTTGATTGAGAAGCAGAACAGAAGAATGATAAAGACTCAGTCTCAGTTTTTGATCATCAGCGGATAGAGAGGTGGCAAGGGCTGAGTTAAGAACTAGGTTTAACTAACCTCCCCCCTTACTTCCCTCCAAGGCCCCAAGGGATCCTTTCATATCCGCCACAAGTTCACCTGCACCTCCACACACATCATTTACTGCATCCGCTGCACCCGATGTGGCCTCCTCTATATTGGGGAGACAGGCTGCCTACTTGAGGAATGTTTCAGAGAACACCTCTGGGCCACCCGGACCAACCAACCCAACCACCCCATCGCTTAACACTTCAACTCCCCCTCCCACTCCACCAAGGACGTGCAGGTCCTTGGACTCCTCCATCACCAGACCATAGCAACACGACGGCTGGAGGAAGAGCGCCTCATCTTCCGCCTCGGAACCCTCCAACCACAAGGGATGAACTCAGATTTCTCCAGTTTCCTCATTTCCCCTTCCCCCACCTTGTCTCAGTCCCAACCCTCGAACTCAGCACCGCATTCCTAACCTGCAATCTTCTTCCTGACCTCTCCGCCCCCATCCCCACTCCGGCCTATCACCCTCACCTTGACCTCCTTCCACCTATGGCATTTCCAATGCCCCTCCCCCAAGTCCCTCCTCCCTACCTTTAATCTTAGCCTGCTGGACACACTTTCCTCATTCCTGAAGAAGGGCTCATGCCCGAAACGTCGATTCTCCTGCTCCTTGGATGCTGCCTGACCTGCTGCGCTTTTCCAGCAACACATTTTCAGCTCTGATCTCCAGCATCTGCAGTCCTCACTTTCTCCTCACCTCTAGTGGGGCCCACTCTGAGCTGGCCTTGATGGAAGTCACAGTACAGTAAATGTTGAGAGTGAATTGACTTTCACAGACTGCTTTCCCTCTTTGTCTATCCTCTTTTCTTCTGCCCTATTCGAGTTCTTTTTCCCCATAGAGACTCAAATTAACTTTGGCAAAAGGAAATTTATTTTTTAAAACTAAATTAAAGAAAAATTAGCATGATCAACCTGGTGGTTGATATCATTCCCCACCTCACTGTCATGGCCCAACACATAGTCCCCCTTTGCCATTTGATTTACTCTGCCTTGTCCTTTTGCTGCAACTATCTAAGTCCTTTCCTCTCAAACCAAATGCTCCCTGAAAACAGCTTATTTCCAGATCTAGCCTGCAGGCTTGTAGCCAGTGCTCACTGCTCCTTCCCATGAAGAGGTTGTTGCTGAAGGACCCCTCAGGATGGAAAGGAGGTATTGGGGCCCAGGGTCATTCTTTCTCAATGTCATTTCTTCCAGAGGAGTGAGGCACTGTGTTGCCATTGACTGAGGATGTCCTGGGACACAGTTACAGAACAATGCCAACCGCTGGAGTTGGATCTGGGAAATGAAGGAATGGGAGGCCATCTTATCCCAATAACCATCAAAGTGACAGCTGTGCTAAAGTATTATCCAACTGAGGCACCACTGCTTCTAAGGCACCACTGCGAACCTGTGTGTGATTGCTAAATCTCAAGACAACAAATGTGTCAGGCCTGTTATTGTGCAAACTGTGCCAGATCGTACCACTTCATTCTGTTATCCTGTGATGCCCAGACAGTAGGCTTTGCCAACATAGCTGGCTTCTCCCAGAGTGCAGGACACAGTAGGCTCTGCCCATTTCATACTGAAAGGGCCATATCATAACACGACTGATTTTATCAATAGAGAAGGATTCCATTCCATCAATGTGCAAGTCATCTGTGGTAATTGGTATCACATCTTTGAAATCTGAGACAGATATCTTGGGAACTGTCATGACGTTTGTATCATTGAGAACTCCCATGTTCCTTCTTTATTTCAAGATGTATTTCATACCTGGAATACCTTACAAGGATGGACATTTGTGACCATGGCTGATGTTTCTGTTACATAACCTCCAATGCTGCCCATTCTTCCACCAGGGCCATTATGGAGAAGGCAGTAGCTGTGCTGAAGATGAAGTTGGATCAGTCTGGGGATCCTTGCAGCACAACTAAAATGGGTGAGATGGGGGAAGTGGTGAAATTTGAAGAATTAGAACTTTAGCAGCCGACTTCTAGAGGAGGAAGGTGAGGACATTGAGCATGAGGAACATCACCTTCTGCTTGAGTAGTGCAATGTCAGGCACAAGTCAGACAGAACTTCATTGATATTTGGTTCTTGTAGATTGTAGGATGCAGTGATCACTCATTGAATGTAAATGTGTTGGTGCTCAAAAAGTAAGCGGTCCCTGTCTGTTCCCAGAACAATTGCAGCTTCTGTTTTTGTGTTCATTCTTCACTTGGACTGTTGCTGAATAAAAGCATATGTTTTCAACCTTTTGAAGGCTTTCCAGTTTGTGCTGATCCCATATTGATCAACGAGAAAATGTTGAGCTACACAGGGCAATGGAGAAAGTGGGACTCCCTTAGAGTTCTAAGATGGGATAATGAGCTTAAAAATGTGTTGCTGGAAAAGTGCAGCAGGTCAGGTAGCATCAAAAGAGAAGGAGAATCGACGTTTCGGGCATAAGCCCTTCTTCGGGAAATGCTCCCGGATTAACGAATTCAACACACGTCGAACAATTCTTCCGCTGCCTTCGCCTCCGTGCCTACTTCTCCAACCAGGACTCCCGCCCACCCTCTGACGATCCCTTCTCCTGCCTCCAACACACCCCATCTACCTGGACACCCCTTGCTGGCCTCTTACCCGCCCTCGATCTCTTCATAGCCAACTGCCGCTGTGACATTGACCGCCTCAACCTCTCCACCCCTCTCACCCACTCCAACCTCTCACCCTCTGAATGTGCAGCCTTCCACTCCCTCCGCTCCAACCCCAACCTCACCATCAAACTGGCAGACAAGGGAGGCATGGTGGTAGTTTGGCACACCGATCTTTATATTGCTGAGGCTAAACGCCGGCTCGCGGACACCTCCTCTTACTGCCCCCTTGACCATGACCCCACCTCCCACCACCAAACCAGTCCCACAACCCCGCACCGCCCGTTTCTACCTCCTGCCCAAAATCCACAAACCTGCCTGCTCCTGCCCCACCGAACTCATTTCTGCATACCTTGACACGGTCCTGTCCCCCTTAGTCCAAGAACTCCCGACCTACGTTCGGGACACCACCCACGCCCTCCACCTTCTCCATGATTTTTGCTTCCCTGGCCCCCAATGCCTTATCTTCACTACGGACATCCAGACCCTATACACCTCCATCCCCCATCACGAAGGCCTCAACGCTTCTTCCTTTCCCGCCGAACCAACCAGTACCCTTCCACTGACACTCTCCTTCGACTGACTGAACTGGTCCTCACTCTTAACAACTTCTCCTTCCAATCCTCCCACTTATGCTGCCTGACCTGCTGCGCTTTTCCAGCAACACATTTTTAAGCTCTGATCCCCAGCATCTGCAGTCCTCACTTTCTCCTAAGATGGGATAATGCTGAGAACATGTAAGCTGTGTGATTTGTTTCTTAACTAACAGTAGATTTATGAATGTGCTCTTGCATTTGCAATGAGGTGTATTGTAGTTATTTGAGAATGAGGCTCACCATCACCTTCTCCCGGGCAATTAGGGATGGGTAATAAATGTTGGCTCAGCCACAGACACCCAGATTCCATGAATGAGTATGAAAACAAATAAAACACTAGTCTAGTGAAAGACCAGTCACAGGTTTGGTTGTGAAATGGGGTTGTAATTGTATAACCTCCACTCAAAGCTTTCTGATTAGGAAGCTCTAAAATTAATCTCTATCCAAGCGAATGTACCCTTTATTGGTGAATCTAGCACAAGGATGCTAAGATGTTGCATTACTTACTGATATGTAATTTTCCTTTCATGATATGAATGCTAGAATAGCTGTATTTAGAAAATATATCAAAACAATCTTTTGAGAATACATGCTGAAGAACATATAGAAGAAACAGATTACAGCACATGATGTTGGTACATAGAGGATTTAATCTGGGGAGCAGGACATAGATGCACCATGCCATAGGAGATGCATAGGTTACTCATTCACAAAGAAAATGCTATCAATATATTGGTGAATGTGGGATGCTGAGGATCCATACAAGTTGCAGGAAAACATTAGAAAGAATATAATAAGCACATTATATATCTTGAAATAATGACACATAGAGTAGAGAGTAGGCAGTAAGAATACACATGGGGAAGTGTTCAAAGATAAATGTCAGGGAACAGAGGAAAGTGGTGGAATCTTGCCAAAAAAGAATTAGATGAAGAGGACTTTCAGGGAGACACATTTGTTGTAGAAGAAATATACTCTAATATTCTATGGTGGCCCAGTTCATTGAATCTCTAAATAATTTTAAAACCTTTTCTCACTTTGCACCACATGCTAGTTCGTGTTAATCAATGAAAGAGAGAATAATACAGATGAACTTAAATCTACTATTGACTGATGTAAATTCATTTTGCTCATTAGAGTGTAAGTAAGAAAATAGAAATCAACAGAACAGGTTTGATGATGAACTTGTAATGATCCATAATTTGTGTTTCGAAAAACAATTTGGACTGAACTGAGAGAACTTGTGGAATGGCATTTTACACAAGATGTTGCCAGATTATGAATAATGAACTGTCTTCACTGTATTACTTGAACAAGCAATAAACAGGTTGGTATTTGTAAAGTTGACATAAGTCCCATTAGAGCTGAAAATGTGTTGCTGGAAAAACGCAGCAGATCAGACAACATCCAAGGAGCAGGAGAATCAACGTTTCGGGCATGAGCCCTTCTTCAGGAATGAGGAAAGTGTGTCCAGCAGGCTAAGATAAAAAATAGGGAGGAGGGACTTGGGGGAGGGGCGTTGGAAATGCGATAGGTGGAAGGAGGTCAAGGTGAGGGTGATAGGCCGGAGTGGGGTGGGGGCGGAGAGGTCAGGAAGAAGATTGCAGGTTAGGAAGGCTGTGCTGAGTTCGAGGGTTGGGACTGAGACAAGGTGGGAGGAAGGGAAATGAGGAAACTGGAGAAATTTGAGTTCATCCCTTGTGGTTGGAGGGTTCCTAGGCAGAAGATAAGGTGTTCTTCCTCCATTATTCTCACATTCTCAGTGTACGATGTGTATCATACAACATTACACAAACAGAAAAACTATCCCAGCCCCCATCATATAGACTTTTAGGCAAAATATGAACCTGAACTGAGGGACAAAGGAGGAATTGTCATGTTTTTTTCACATAGTAAATGAAGAGAATATTGACAGCTTAACCCTGACAACTTTAAATAAAGGCTCCCCACTGGTTAAACAAATTACAAGATACTTATTACAGATTCATGACTCTAGCTCTGTCAGTTATTTTCAGTTGTGATGACTGACACAACAATTGACTTCCATGGTTCTGGATGTGAAGGCGCATAGAAAGCTCTTTGACACCCCATTCTTGATAACTCTCTAGTAACTCAGCTGGAAAGAGCCTCATGGTGGGTGTCAGGTTAGGGCAGAATTAACCTCAGTTCTCTGTATTTTGCAGTCATTAGTAAGGCAAGCATGCATGCCTTTGGCTTTGAGAATAGTTTCCCACAAACATGCAATGATCTCAGTGGCAGGACTTCTCCTTTTCTTCACACCAGACTGAATCTAAAGTAAAGCCATGGCCTGCAGCTACAGTACAATTCACAAGCGTATAGGTACTAAATCAAATTGGAATGTTCAAACATAACAAGGCAGAAAGGTAAAGACAAATAAAATTCTTTCTTAAAATTGAATATAGAATTTCAGATAACATCCTTGTTTATGACTGCATTAAGATAGAAATTGAAGAAAAGATGTGCTTTCAAGTTTTTTTCCCCTGTTTTTAAACTGTGAGAAATTTAACATTCTACAAATATAAAAACAGTTTTTCAGGGTGGTAAAGATGCTTAACAGTAATTATAAACGTAATATGACTTTGAACCCAAGATATATTGAATTCAATACTGTATAACTTTGTCCAGGGTTTTTACAGTGAGACTGATGGTGGCAATGTACAATTGTAATGGAGGTACAAGGCTGTGGGAACCTATACAATGCATTCTATCGAGGTGTGCAGTTTCATTGACAGCAACCTCCAGATTTCTCTTCATCTACGCAGGTCGAACCCTTGAAGTTGCTGTCAGCTTCAGTGGAATAATAATGGTGAATGCTGACAAGTTTCGTCGTCATCATCACAACAATAAAATCCAGGCCAAATGACCTGCCAACACTTGTGTAATCTTAAACAAGTAGAAGAGCTGCTTGGGTAAGGCAATGAGTGCCATAGAAATGCACCATGGCAAATGTCAACAGTTCAGGAGAGGATGTAAGTGTGAAGGCTGACAGAGGGAGAAAAGAACACAAGAGGAGTTATATACTGAACGGAGTAGAGTGTATAACTATGACTAACTGTGGTGGAATTCTCCTGATCTCACCTCTCAGTGGTTCTTCTGATCCTATTTCCTCTAATCCAAATGCATTATGATCTATAGGTTAGCAAGGGCACTTTAGACAGTTTTAATTCTCTGAATGAAATAACTCATTGCTAAGTATTCTAACATCCTTACATCCTGTTTTATTTATGTACTCGCTGGTACTTTGTTCCTCCTTTAAACTCAGAAACTTAACATAAACCAGATTTTCTTCAGCAGATGCTGTCTGTTAGAAAGTTAAGATAAGATGAGATTTACATCAGACAAAAGGGTTTGATGAGTAATTCCTACTTCTTTGAAGATGCAACTTTCCACAGCTGATAAGTGTCACAAACACTTACACAAATGTTAACAGGTTACTCAGAGGATAATTGTGTTCAATGTTCATCACAGTACTGGATACTGAAATCAGTCAGATCACTGTGTTGGAGTGTAGGCAAATCTTAAACAATGCGTGTCACAAGACAAATGCTGCCCTGCTCTGTTAGTTATTGTGACTTTTTTCAAAAAATGTAGCCAATCACAGCAGAGATATATTTCTGTTTTTAATGCTTTCTTTATATGGTTATACAGAGAGCAGGCATGACTGGTATTTGTATCGCACATTATCACTTTGTCACAATGTCTCAAAGCATTTCATACAGTGAATTATTTCTGGAGTGTCTTGATATTATTAGTGTCATGCAGGTAACATTGTGCAAATAGCCATGTGATGAAGGACTGACTATTTTTTAGTGACATTTGTTGAGGGAAGAATGTTTAGAAGGGCACAAAGAAAAACTTGCTTTGCACAGAGTGCTAGACACTAGAACCTGGGTTGAGAATCCGATCTGAACGATAAGACCTCTGAATGCAGCACTCCTTCAGTTGTCAGTATAAATTATGTAGTCAAGTCTTTGTCTGAACTTTGAATGTTAAACCTCTGACCCAGATATAAGGTTGCTGCTAATTAAGTGAACCTAATAGTGCTGGATCAGGCCCTAATGTGGAAAATTAAACCTCTATTTGGATATTATCATCAACTTTATGTCTGTAGTTGCAGACCTAAGTCCAAACTACTACAGAATGAAGTTTCTATTCCAATGCTGAATAACTTTCTGTCACCTAATCATAAGATGTCCTATATTTTCATTGAATATTTTCTTTCAAACTTTTGTATAAGCTTCTCTTCACTATTGCATTTTCTGATTACATGTCTCATCCAACCACATTCTAGTGTATGAAACCCAAAATTAATTTAAAACTGCAACAGATTTCAATTCAGTTTGTTCAAAGCAATAGGGAGCATTGATCGGGGTGCAACAGTCCTCAGCAGATCCAGGAGATGTTTAAAAATGTAATTAGGCACCAAAGACAGAATCATAGCACAGGTCAGGACCCTAAAGTATAATGGACATGTGTAAATTGTAATTTGCAAATGTGTTTTTTAAAGAGGGTTGATACAGCCAAAAATAGCCACAGATGTAAATTAAATGGCTATTGAGAGAGAGAGAGAGAGAGAGAGAGAGAGAGATCCATAGAATGTCTCAGCTAAAGATGCAAAAGCAATTTCATACAATAACACTTCAAAGGGGAGAAGACAAATATGAGGTGGCACAGTGACTCAGTGGTTAGCACTTCTGCCTCACATCTCCAGGGACCTGGGCTCGAATCCACCTTCGGGTGACTGTCTGTGAGGGGTTTGCACATTTCCCTTTGTCTGTGTGGGTTTCCTCTGGGTGCTCCGGTTTCCTCCCACAGTCCAAAGATGTGCAGGTTAGATGGATTGGCCATGCTAAATTGACCAGTGTTCAGGGATGTGTAGATTGGGTGGATTGGACATGGGAAGTGCAGAGGGATTGGGTAGGAAGGGTTGGCCTGGTTGGGCTGCTATTTGGAGAGTCAGTGTGTACTTGATGGGCCAAATGGCCTGATTCTACACTGTAGGGATTCTATGAAATCAAAACAGCCTACACTGCGATCTCTTGGGTTGAGGGACTAACAACTCCCTACTCAACAGAAAGCCAAGTTATAGACATATTTTGTGTTTTTCCACTTTGAAGAATACAGGAGTACAGGGTAAAGTAAACAATTTCAGCTCTACTCGAGTGTGCTGTGGGACTAATGTTATTGAGTATGCTAGTGGGCCTTAAATGTAGTGTATTATGCATACCACAGTTGGAAAAAAACTAACCACTATTCACTTCAGTATTGCAGGAAAAGGGACACTCTTACTCTGAGAGCAGGAAGCCAGTTGGTTATCAAGCCAGCTAAAAGGAAGCAGGCTGACACCAAAATTGGAACTGTAATGGACAGCAAAGAAGGTTACCTCAGAATACAATGGAATCTTGATCAGATGGCCAATCGGCTGAGGAGTGGCAGATGGAGTTTAATTTAGATAAATGTGAGGTACTGCATTTTGGGAAAGCAAATCTTAGCAGGACTTATATACTTAATGGTAAGGTCCTAGGGAGTGTTGCTGAACAAAGAGACCTTGGAGTGCAGATTCATAGATCCTTGAAAGTAGAGTTGCAGGTAGATAGGATAGTGAAGAAGGCGTTTGGTATGCTTTTGTTGATTGGTCAGAGTATTGAGTATAGGAGCTGGGAGGTCATGTTGCAGCTTTACAGGACATTGGCTAGGTCACTTTTGGAATATTACGTGCAATTCTGGTTTCCTTCCTATCGGAAGGATATTGTGAAACTTGAAAGGATTTAGAAAAGATTTGAGCTTTAGGGAGAGGCTGAATAGGCTGGGGCTGTTTTCCCTGGAGTATCAGAGACTGAGGGGTGACCTTAAAGAGGTTTATAAAATCATGAGGGGCATGGTTGGGATAAATAGGCTTTTCCCTGGGGTCAGGGAATCCAGAACTAGAGGGCATAGGTTTAGGGTGAGAGGGGAAAGAGACCTAAGGGATAACTTTTTCAGACAGAGGGTGGTGTGTGCTTGGAATGAGCTGCCAGAGGAACTGACTGAGGCTGGTACAATTACAGCATTTATAAGTGTATCTGGATAGGTATATGAAAGGTTGAGAGGGATATGCGACTGGCAAATGGGACTAGATTAGGTTAGAATATCTGGTCAGCATGGACCGAAGGGTCTGCTTGCATGCTGTACATCTGCATGACTCTTTGACAACAAAAGACTTTATCTCTCTTCCTGAATGCTGGAATTCAGTCACCTTCAAAAGGTACCAGGAATCAACCAATTTGCAAAAGTAAGATCTTGAAGTCTGCTCTTCAACTACTGACATCAATGCTACTGGTAACCTTCACTGTAATGATTATAATATTCAACTATCTGCTCTTCGTGGATCATTCAGATTGAATTAGATATCATTTTCTTATCCTTTTAAACAAAACTCTTAATTCTGTTTTGTGCATATACATGTTCTCATATTGGTAATTAATAAACAGACTATTTGTAACTCAAGAAAGCCTGGTAAAATTGACTCCTTTTAAAATATATATTTATTTGGGTCAGGGAGAAATGTATTCACAAAGGAATGGATCTGTTTTTAAAGTAACTATGTTACGTTCAACCAAGAGGTGGGTGAATAAAGGGAGCTGAACAATTTGAGGTGTCCTGTCTGGAACTGTGAACATTGGTGAAACCTGTTCAAGATCTTGGCATAATAACTGATACGAGGTTGACAATGGGGTCATTTGGTCTCCCTCCCATCAATCTAAACAGGATAATAGGAGGGAAAAGTTAAATTAATTGGCCATTTAGTAGCAAAGTCCTCTTCATATCAATTTTAATTTAGTTATTTGGTTGGACTCAGATAGGTAGTTTGTAACTCCCACCTCAGTCCCATCGCATTTATATATTTATGGAATCTCCAGACAATCCATTGAAAACATCCTGAAGAATCTGTTTCTTTTCTTCCTTTGGTTTGTATCTGGGAAATAAGTGCACTTGACTTGGAGGAAAGTCAGCTTCAATGGAATTGATTCTATAGACCAACTGCTGTTCCAAACGGTGCTGCATTTCAAAACCTGGTTCACCAGCTCTGTTTCAAAGAGGAACTGAATTTGACCCAATCGAGCCCCTTTGTTTCAAACACATCTTCCTCTTTTTTATAATTGGATTATGGAGAAATGCAAGTGTAAAAGATAATTTTTTCAGGTGACTGAGTTGGAAGGGGACAGTTTTGACAGCTGGTTATTTGGGGCTTCCCATAACATTTTGGATGCTGCAATCACTGCAGTGATCAGGTAGTGTCCAAATGAGTGCTGATCCAGGGGAATATTCCACAGTAACAGTTTATTATTCTTAAGATCAGTGCCGCGCAATGTCACAAATCTCCCATAGTTCAGACTCTGCAAGAAACCAGCCTGTGACCAGGATCCTTCTACTTAAAGATCATATTATTCTTGCAGCTATTTTGCACCCTCTGTCTGACATAAAACTGAATTGTAAATAAACGAATGCAACTCCCAGATGGACCCTTGACAACCTGCTCTGATAGATGCTCCATTTAGATCTAGTTAGCATTCCACCTGACAGGCATTGAACAATGAAGCATGTGTATCTGTCCATGAATCAGATTGGAAGAGATTTTTGGGTCAGAAAGGCAATGGGAGTGAGAGTGGAGATGGGGCCAATGCAGACAGTTTCAGTAATTCTACTGAGGCCTGTTGTTCGGCATTCAGAGAATGCGGCAATAGCTTATCCCAGCTAAATCCTCATTATAAACACTTCTGCTTACACACAAGGCAAGCAAATGGTAATATCCATGAAATATTCTCCAGAAAGATCAGTGCATTCGGGAAAATTCAACAAAATTGAAAATAAAAAATTATTTTCATTTCAAAAACAATGTTAAGGGAACAATTCAATTTGTTAAAATTTTAATGATGGTATTTGAACTTATGAACGAGCACAAGTACACATCAGATTTAAAATGAATTATTTGAACAAAACATTAAATTAAACCACGATGCTCTATGCAAAAGAAAAATACAAAACTTACAGTTGACTTTGAACTTGTTTAGAAGTTGAATATTGTAAACTACAGTGATATAGAGTGTAGCTGCATACTGCACCTTCATAGCATTGTATTTACAGGAATCTGGTTACTGGTTACAAAATACTTTGCACTTTACTGGTTTGCACAGGACACCATTTGGTGATGATGTCAGCACACGCATTAAGAAGTGGTCAAAATGGGCAGATGGTCATCGTACAATGCTCATTCAAAACTGGTGCTATCATTTTTTGAGTTTACTGCTCCAGCAAATAGCTCTATGGTTCCCACAGAGCTAAGCATGCAATTCAAGAATGTAAATGATCCACCCACCACAACCAACAACACAATTCAAAGGGATCATCAACTACTTGCATGTAATTTATTGATTGAGATCTATTAAGCTTCTCTAAGTTTGTAGAAGTACAGTATGTTGCTTTTTGTTGTTGGGTCATCATGTAAATCTGGCAGCTTTTTCAGCCTCCAAGCAGTGCTCTTTATGCTAGGAGATGGGACTAAATGCATTGTGTCTGGTCAGCCTGCGTGTTTGCTGGCGAGATGGTGCAAGGGGGAGGGTTTCCAACTCCTGCAACATTGGGAACAAGCTGGACAGGTCTCTCCTGAGCAGGACTGGAACTGATGTCCTGGGGGGAGTGTCTGCTAATGTGGTTGGGAGGCTTTAAACTAAAATGGCAAGGCGGTGGGAACCTATACAAAGAGACAGAAGAGGGGAAAACATGAACAAATATAAAAGATAGGATGGGAAATAGGGAAAGTGATAGGCAAAGAATTCAAGGGAAATAATCAAACAGGACCACAATGCAAACTGATGTGAAGGGGACTAAAAATGTTAAAAAGATAAGCCTTAAGGCATTGTGTCTTAATGTGTGGAGCATTTGCAATAAAATGGATGAATTAGTCATGTAAGTGTATAAAAGAACCTGATGTAATGGGATTGCAGGGATCATGGCTGCAGGGCGACCAGAGATGGGAACTGAGTATCTATGGTATTCAGTTTTTAAGAAGGACAGATGAAGAGGGAAAGCAGGTGCAGTAGCATTGCTGGTTAACGAGGTGATGAATGCAACAGTGAGGAAAGATATTAGCTCTGGCGAAGTGGAATCTGGTAAAGTATGGGTAAAACTTAGAAACACCAAGGGGAAGAAAATGATAATGGCTATGGTTTATAGAGCCCCAAACTGTAATGATAACATTGGGGAAGGCATTAATGAACAAATTAGTGATGCAAGCAAGAAAGGCGCAGCTGTCATTATGGATGAATTTAATCTGCATACAAATCGGGCAAATCAAATCAGTAATGGAAGAATTCCTGGAGTGTGTATGAGAGGATTTTCTGATTCCATTAATTGAGGAACCAATTGTAGAATAGGCCATCACACACTGGGTACTGTGTAATGAGGAAGTAATAATTGGCAAATCCAGCTGTGTGAAGCTCCTTGGTGAAGAGTGATCACAATATGATAGAATTCTTCATTAAGCTGGAATGAGATATAGTTGGTCTGAGGTTAAGGTCCTGAATCTAATTAAAGGAAAATTCAGTTGTATGAGGCACAAGCTGGCTATGATCAATTAGGGAATATTACTTAAAGGGATGATGGTGAGTAGACAATGGCAAACATTTAAAGAATACATGAAGGAAATACAATTGCTCATTCCTGTCTGCCATGAATAATAATAAAGAATTGCCCTGACTATGGTTAACAAAGGAAATTAGGGGTAGTATTAGATCCGAGGAAGGAGCATGCAAATCGGCCAACAAAAAGCAGCAAACTTGAGGATTAGGAGCATTTTTGATATCAGCAAAAGAGAACAAAGGGATTTAAGGGGGGGGGAAATAAAGTATGAGAGTAACCATGTGGGCAAGATACAAACTGACTGTAAAGTCTTCCATAAGTATGTGAAGAGAAAAAAGATTAGTAAAGACAAATGTCATTCCTTTACAATCACTAACAGGAGAAGTTGTAATGGGGAACAATGAGATGGCAGACCAATTAAGTGCATATTTTAATTCTGCCTTCAGAACAAACACTCCAAAAATGTTGGAGAACAGAGGCTTTAGTGAAAAGGAGAAACAAAAGAAAATTTTTTTTAGGAGGGATATAGAATTGGATAAATTGATGGGTTGAAAGGCTTATAAATTCCAAGGACTTGGTAAACTATCACCTGCAGAAATTTCTTGCATCTTTGAGTGCCATTTCTTGTTCGCAGTACAGAATCTGTTGTCTTTGTCTTTATCACTTGCTGACACTATACCCAAATTCTCACTGTCTCTGTTCCAAAATAATGCTGGCAGAGCTCCCAGTTTCTTGTCACAACTCACTTGGGAAAGTGCACAGATAATCGAGGTCCACTATTCCTGGTATTCTAACAAGAGATAATGATGATTAATCAAAATACTCACATCCCAATTTAGCTGTCTGATAGAGAGAGGCTAACAGTAACCACTAACCAGGTTCCTGCAACTTAACAACAACTATAGTTTATTACAAATAGTTAAGTTTTAACTATAGATAAATAAAACTATGAAATATCAATTTTACTAGTCAAAACTCTAGGACATTTTTAAAAATAATAACTCCACACACTTACACAGAGACACTGACAAACAAAAATGAAGTTTATATCAAAGTCCCAAGGCTGTATTCATCGTAGCTGGTGACTTCAACCAGGCCAACCTCAAGAAGGTGCTACCAAAATGCCACCAACATATCTCCTGTCCCACAAAGGAGATACATCCTTGACCATTGCTACACAACCATCAAAGATGCCTCCAGCACTGTACCTTATCCGTATTTTGGAAAATACGGTCACACGCTATGTTCCTCCTCTTAGCTTACAAGCAGAAGTTGAAACGTGAGGACCCAGCATAGAAAGTAGTACAGTGGTGATCTGAGGCAGTGGAAAAATGTCTGTGGGACTGCTTGAATCGGTGGACTGGTCCAGCTTCAATAATTCTGTGGCCAACCTAGATAAGTACGCCACCATTACAGACTTCATTAGCAAGTGCATAGAGGTCTGCATGCCAAAGAAGTCAACCCATATATTCCCCAATCAGAAACCATGGATGCATCAGAAAATCCATTGCCTACTGAGGACCAAGTAGGCCATGTTCAAGTCGGACCCGGACTTTTACAGGAAATCTAGATACAACCTCCACAAGGTCATTAGAGATGCCATGAGGCAATACTGGACTAAGTTAGAGACCCAAACCAACCACATGGACACCCACCACCTGTGGCAAGGACAACTTGACATAACGGGCTACAAAATGAAGCAGAACAAACTAGTGAATGAAAACACATCCCTTCCTGATGGGCTCCACACTTTTTATGCTTGGTTTGAGCAGAATACCAGTGGAACAGTGTCACCTGCCCTGGCAGCTCCAGATGCACCTGTTCCCTCAGTACCTGCTGAGACGTTAGATTGGTCTTCTTGAGAGTGAGTGGCCCAGATGATATCCCAGCTGTGTACTCAGACCCTGTATGACCTGCTGGTGGGAGGATTCACTGACATCTTTAACCTCCCCTTGCTATAATCTGAGGTCCCCACCTGTTTTAATAAGACCACCAACATCCCAGTACCAAAGAAAATACATGCAACGTGCCTCAAAGCCTGGTGGCCCTGACTTCCATAATCTTGAAGTGCTTTGAAAGACTCCTCATGACCCACATCAACTCTAGCCTCCAAGCTTGCCTTGATCCTTTGCAAGTTGCCTACTGGCACAACAGGGCCACAGGAAATGCCATTTCCCTAGCTCTGCACTCATCCCTGGAACATCTGGATACTAAGCACACCTATGTCAGGCTTCTACTTATCGACTCTGCGGATAACACTCTTATCCCAAACAAACTAATCTCAAAACTCCAAGACCTAGGTCTCGGCTCCACTCTCTGCAGTTGGATCCTCAGCTTCCTGACCCACAGACCCTAATCAGTGTGGATAGACAACAACACCTCCCGCATGATAATCCTCAGCACTGGCATTCCCCAAGAGTGCATACTCAGCTCCCTGTACACTTGTGACTGTGTGGCCAAATTTTGTCTGAATGCCATCTACAAGTTTACTGACGACACCACTATTGTAGGCAGCTATCAAACAATGACAAGATAAAATACAGGAAGGAGATAGAAGGCTTGGTGTCAGGGAGTAAAGGTAACAATCTTCCCCTCAATGTCAGCTAAACTAAACAGCTGATCATTGACCTCAGGAAGAAAGAAGGAGAACATGCCCTAACTACATCAATGGGGCTGAGGTGGAGAGGATTGAGAGCATCAAGTTCCTAAGAGTGACGATGAGCTACCAACATAGATGCAATAGTCAAGAAGGCACAACAATGCCTCTTCTTCCTCAAGAGGCTAAGGAAATTTGGCATGTCCATAAGGACCCTTACCGAGTTTTACAGATGCACCATAGAAAACATTATAACCAGTGTGGGAAATGAAAACTGCTCTGCCCAGGACTTTAAGAAACTACAGAAAGTTGTGAACACAGCCCAAACCATCACACAAGTCAATCTCCCATACATTGACTTCATCTACACTCCTTGTTGCCATGGAAAAGCAGCCTACATCATCAAAGACCATTCCCACCCCTCTTATTATCTCTTTCAACCTCTTCCATCTGGCAGAAGATACAACACACACACCAACAGGTTCTAGAGCAGTTTCTTCAATGCTGTTATTAGACTGTTGAATGGACCTCTCTAATTTCAAATCTGATGTTCATCTTGCTTTTGTACACCTCCTGTGAAGTTGTAACCTGGTATGCCTTGTACTATTCAATTACCCAATGATCTGTATGTTCTTGTATGTTATGATTTGCCTGTACTGTACACATAACCAAACTTTTCACTGTACTTAGGTACATGTGACAACAATAAATCAAATCAAATGAATGTGAAGGATAAAATATACACCTGGGGAAACATAATTCATTAACACAGGATTGATGAGATGTTCCTTGTCAATACTTTCTGTAAACCATTTCTTTCCCAGGTTCTTGTATTTGTTTGCAGGAGGCATGTGGCAACTGGCACACTAATCATACTCCCTTTGAGGTTTTGTAAAAGGTAACTTATAGCAACTTATAGGTGAAGATAACTGATTGTCTTCAGGCATCAGTTCCTTTGACTAAAGAGAGATAACTACACAGAACTGATTTGGAGATGCCTGTGTTGGACTGGGGTGGACAAAGTTAAAAATCACACAACACCAGGTTATAGTCCAACAGGTTTAATTGGAAGCACACTAGCTTTCGGAGCGCCGCTCCTTTATCAGGTGATTGTCTATAACCTGGACTATAACCTGGTGTTGTGTGATTTTTAACTTTGCACAAAGAACTGCTCCTTCAGCGATCCAGGGGGTTCTCCCCCTTTATTATAAACACTCAAGCTGCACACAAAATGATCAGAGTATGATTTTCTAGCATCTATACTGGTCATAATTGCATAAACCAATCAGTGTTCTGTTGCTGGATGAATTTCACTCTGTATAAATCACCAGCCCCCTCCTCCCAACAGTGCCATGTTGTCTCTCCTCCCCATTGCTTGAAAAGCAGCAGTAAGACACAACTCACAACGGGGTAAAAACAATGACTGCAGATGCTGAAAACCAAATACTGGATTAGTGGTGCTGGAAGAGCACAGCAGTTCAGGCAGCATCCAACGAGCAGCGAAATCGACGTTTCGGGCAAAAGCCCTTCATCAGGAATAAAAGGGCTTTTGCCCGAAACATCGATTTCGCTGCTCGTTGGATGCTGCCTGAACTGCTGTGCTCTTCCAGCACCACTAATCCACAACTCACAATGCGTTCCAGTGATTGTTTTCAAAATTCCTTCCACAGGTTTTAAAACAGTCCTTTCCACATTTTAGTGCACAATCAAAAATAAAGAGAATAAAAAGTTCCACTCTTTAAGCTCTCTGTTACAGTAATAGCCATCATCATTATCCTTTTTCTTCTGCACTTCACTCTCTTGCACCACTACTTAGCTAGATAGTGATTCTGGTATACCTAAAGTAGAAAGGAAAAGGTATCGGTCCAATGTGAGGGAAGGATGGGTAAGATAGGCAGAAAGCAAAGGGTGCATGCTTGCATCATTTGTTCTTGTGAATGAGAAATTATGGGATTGGGGAAACTGGGGTATGAAAAGAAAAAGATAGTTAGGAATGTGTTGCTGTCTTTGATGCCTTCAGCCTTTCCACTGTTCGTGGCCTCACTCCTGGATGGCCCAGTAATATCAGGTACTGTCTCCTCCATCAGATGGAGATTGTGCAGACATGTCTGTTCTGCTCCGGGAAGCTGCTGCTCCCTACAATTGTAGTACTGTTGAAAGGCTGACACTCACCTCTCAGCTTGTACACACTGCCAACTATTCAACTATGACAGGCACATCACCGAGCCAGATTGCACCAAGCGCACAGATACTCTTGTCTGTTTTCACAGGAGGGTTGGGATGAGGGAAAATCTGTCTCAACGTCCCCCCCGCCACTGCACCCCCACCCTCCCCCTCTCCTGATCACTATCAACAACATCAAATGGTGTGCCTCTGGGCAAAATGGAAGATAATTGGATCAACCATGGCTGTAATTGCCTCTTCGCCCAGTGCTCAAATAGGCTCTTGACACTCTTTGTTTAGATTCAGGGATAAAGAACAATTACTTAGCTGAGATACTGAAGGAAACCTGGCACCTGTGAACTTGTAACTGAGCAAGACCAGTAGCTTTAGAAAGACAGGGAGGAAATTGAAAAATTCTGACAGGTCTTATAAGACAGAGGTTGAGGATGATTTTGTTTCAAATACCAGGGGAGTTTTTGGATGCTAAGGAGGCTTAAACAAACCAAAACATTCTTATCTAAATGTTGATTTTTATCTGTTTATAGACTTTGCCTCTATGTCAACTGTTTGTTTTTTTCAGGTAACCTGAGTATCTAGAGTAACAGGTGGCTAGCAACAAGGCCAGAGACCATGGAAAATGGGAGAAAGAGCCTACTAATCCACCGTGACAACAGCAGGTATGGAAAATGTGAGAGGAGGACCAATGAGGGGCCTATGTTAACTCTGAGAAGGATATGTGCTTGGAGCAAGCACAGGAAGTAAAAACAGATGTTCTGAGCCTTCAACTAACAGATGCATTGTCAATAGACAGCCCTACCCTTGTGAGTGCTGATTCCATTGACCAGCTTGCCATTGTCCCTGTAGGGAACCAAATTCCCACCAAGCCTCTCCTCTTGATTTCATTCTCTTAAGACAAATGGTTAACATACTTAATTGACAGGCCCAAGCACTGGTTAAAGAGAGAGGTTGAATTGAATTAACTCAGAATAAACTATAGGAGGTTTTGTCATTCTTTGACATTTGTCAAGGCTGTAGTAAAGTTTAAAGGGAAAACTACCTCCTTAAAATGTCTCCAAGAGCTGTAAGGTCAATGTGTCCCCAGAATGAATAAAAGGTACTTAGACAGCAATTGAGGAATATCATTTATATTCCATGAAAGAAAAGCGAGTTAACTTGCCTGTTTATTTGGTGTTCGACCTGTTTGTGGCCTTCTGCAGTAACAGAAAGAAGACAGTCGCTGTGCCAGTGAAAAATACTAAATTTAAAAGAAAATCTCCAGCTGATGGAGATTGTATGCAGCTTTAACATACACCTGGCCTTTAGGATTTAACCTTTGAGACTTCTTATGCCAATCATTCAACATTTGATGCCAGGTCTTTTAGTGATACCAGGCAGGCATGGAATGAGAAACACAATGCAGGTGAGTGCAACTGGATGCATTAGTGGGGGTGCCTGCTTGAAGTCATTTTCAACTCTATCTTCCCCACAACTGTCAGAAACCAATGGGCCAGGGTTTTAATTTCTAGTTTAAGTTCTTTATAACTGCTGGATACACCCAGAAACTGACCATTAATATTTTCAGTTGGAATGGGACAAAGAGGTGATAAAATGCCCTTGCTTCTCCTCTGATTGACAGGTACATACATGAGTGAATTGTTGCACATCCAAGGACCTTTTGTATGGTAAGGTAGTGATAGCCAAATGATCAGTGGGATACCCAAATTTCACTTTGCAAATGCATAATATTAAACATCAATGATTGCAGCTGCATCTTGGAATCCATACAGTGTGCAACCAGGGCAATCGGCTCATTGAGACCACACCAATCTTCCAAAAAACATCCTATACAGACCCCCCTCTCCCCCCCAACTTATCCCTGTAACCTTGCATTTCCCATGGCTAATCCACCTAACCTTCACATCTTTGGACTGTAGGAGGAAACAGGAGCACCTGGAAGAAACCCATACAGACCCAGGAAGAATGTGCAAACACCACACAGACAGTTGTCCAAGGGTGGAATTGAAGCCAAGCAAACACTATATCAATGATCAATGGTTATGGTGGTTTTTCAACAGATGTCAATTGCTTAAACAATAGTCCACAATGATACTTAGTAGCTTCATATGTGATTCTTGTGGCAGAGTCTGCCTCTGAAGGATGGACCTCTTCAGCCAAAGGCAAAGATGTACCAAGTGGAGCCACCCCATCAGAAATTAATTGTTTGTTGTGTGTCTATTAAAGTTTGTAGATAGAGGAATGCAGACTTAAAAACCCTTTCAAGTTTAACAACATCTTTCCTACAGCAGGAAGACTAGATTTGAATGCAGTACAAAAAGTGGGCTCACTAATGCCCTGTTCAGCTGCACCATGACATCCCAACTCCAATACTCAATGCACTGACCAATGAAGGCAAGTCTACCAAACTCCTTCTTCATGACCCTGCCTATCTACAACTCCACTTTCAAGGAACTATGCATTTGTACCTCTTGTCTCTTTGTTCTGCAATGCTTTCCAGGGCTCTAACATTAAATGTATAAGTCCCTGTCCTGGTTTGCCTTGCCAAAATGCAGCATCTCACATTTCTTTAACACATTACATTAGATCATATTTTAAGTTGCCCCATTTTAAGTCGCTCTGTTTTAATATCTCACATAGGATCATATGACCCAATTAGCAACATTTTATAACAGCCTTTCCTGTTCTCAACTCTGTGGTTCTCCAAATCTTCTGCTCTCAGCCAACTCTCCCAATCATCATCCCTTCCACTTACCAACTATCCCTCTTGCTGACAACTCTGACTGCTGCCAACACCCTTCAGCCTTACTGTTAACTTTTCCTCTCGTCACTGACCCTCACACTCACTGCTGACCCACTCTGTTGCTGCTAACAGCTATTGCTATTCCTTCTTGCTATTGACCTTTGCTCTCAATACTGATCCTCCATCTCACGACTGGCCCTTCCACTTGTTACTGACCTTCCTTCTCCATATTGACTCTCCTTCCCAGTGCCAAACCTCTCCCTTGCAACCGACCCTCCAATTACTAATGAGATCTCTTACCATCTCTCCAGCTTGCTTTTGCTTACCTCTGCAGCGTGAGGGTCAGTAACGAGAAGAAAGGTCAATAGCAAGAGGGAATAGCAATAGCTGTTAGCAGCAACAGAGTGAGTCAGCAGTGAGTGTGAGGGTCAGTAACGAGAGGAAAACCTTATAATTTGAAGCTACTCTTGCTCTGAATCTACTCTTTCAGCCTCTCACTTCTCATTGCAAGTGAGAGCTCAGGAGAAGGAAGCTGCATTGGGAACAGCCAAGCAGAGAGAATTTTGGTGAGATGGAGGGTTGGCATGATGAGAATGTGAGTAATGAAAAGGAAAGATGGTGAGGTGGAATGTCAGGGATCAGAATATCTGCTGTGAGTGACGTTGGTAGTGAGCTGGAGGGACAATGAGCAAGAGAGATTGTGACCATGATGATCAACAAGTAGGAACAGCAATAAGTGATAGCTATATGGAATAATTTTACATACTTTTAACATATTTTTAGATTTACTTTATATTGAAAGTTATTCCATTTGCAAATATTAATAACATAAAGTTTTTCAACATACAGGGTAGAAAGTTTTAATTTATTTTTGTCTGAAGGGAAAGATCTGCAGAACCCAACCTCAACTTTCACATTGCTTGTAACAGTAAAATCTGCTTCACTTAATGCAGTTTCAATTAAAGTTGCATTTTCCAGGATTGCAACAACAACATTAGGTAAGAAATTGCTGTTGAGTGTTTCAGTCCTTCATGGGATTAATTTCAGTTAAACTTTACTATGAAGACATATTGGGATAGGTGATTGCTCAAAAAATTAGTTCTAAGCAGTGTCTGGAAGGTGAAGAGAAAGGGGGGAGACATTAGGAATGAAGTTTCACAGCTTAGGACCTACAGCTAAATTCTCCAGTAACTCTCTCCTTTTCTAACTCTGCTCTCTTCTGCCTTCTTGACTTCCTTTGCACCATCATTAGCAGCAGTGCCCTCAGCAGTGCTTCGGATATTGCTGTCATCACAGGAATGGTACAACGAGAGTTAAACAGTGGAGCCTTTAGATAAATAAAGAGTTATCCAATGAACAGATCACAGCTTTTGATGTGGGTATGTTTTTAAAATAATTATTTTCTTATCAGAAGGAATCCATATGGAAATCCTGCACAGTATCTGCAATATTTCAGTGCTTTAAAGGTAAAGAATTGATCTATTCACTCCCCTCCTTTCGTGTATTGAACACTAAGCTGAGATGTATTTGCATTCTTGGAACAAAAATTCCAAATGCCTTAGCCAGTGTAGGAGGGGAAATGATGCTGGGAAACCGTCAGTCTACTGCATAGCAAAGATCACTTTAATTAAACAGGATTAAGGACTCTCCCTTCCACTGCTCATAATCCTCCAGTTCTCTTTTATCTTTTGGACTGCAATGGTTAATATATTCTACATGATTAGTCCACTTGTTTCTTTATTTGAAAAGAATGATTTGACTGGGTGTTAGACAGTCTGACTGTGTGGTCTTCTCAGAATAAAACACACACACACACACACATACACCCTCACGCTCATGTTCACAGACACACAATACACTCACAAACATGTAGATTAAATCTTACACTTTCACATTCCCACACATACAACTGTTAGCTTACACTTCAATCTATATTTTCCAGCAATAAGAGTGTTGATTGAATCTGGATGTAGGTGCGTTAAAATGATCAATTCTGCCATCACAGATCTCCTCTCTCAAAAACATGGCCACTTTTCTAACAGAGTTAATTCATCTGTAGGATGAAACTGTGCTGTGCAAAATTACTATAAACCACTGAGTGTTTGCATAAAATCTCTTAACTCACCCATTAGTGTCACAAAAACATTTGCCAAACACCACAAACTCATAAAACATTGTGAGGTACCTGAATATAGATTTGTTGTACAGTGCAGTTTTGATTATAGATGTTTTGATTATTCTGGCAATTTATTGAAATACCAGAAGGTAGACAATGGTACAAACATAAGGACATAAGAATTTGGAGCAGGATTAGGCTATTCAGCCTCTCAAGCCTTCCCCACCATTCAATAAGATCATGGTGATACATCCATAGAGATGTACAGCATGGAAACAGATCCTTAGATTCAATTCATCCATGCCAACCAGATATCTTAACCTAATCTAGTCCCATTTGTCAGGGTTTAGTCCATAACTCTCTAAACCCTTCCTATTCATGTAGCCATCCAGATGCCTTTTAAATGTTGTAATCGTACCAGACTCCACCACTTCCTCCAGCAACTCATTCCATCCACGCATCACCCTCTGCATGAAAACGTTGCCCCTTTGGTGCCTTTTAAATATTTCCCCTCTCACCCTAAACTTATGGCCTCTAGTTCTGGACTCCCCCACCCCAGGGAAAAGACCTTGTCTATCCATACCCCTCATGATTTTATAAATCTCTATAAGGTCACCCCTCAGCCTCCGATGTTCACAGGGAAAACAGCCCCACCCTATTCAGCCTCTCCCTACAACTCAAATTCTCCAATTCCAGCAACATCCTTGTAAATCCTTTTTGCACCCGTTCAAGTTTAATATCTTTCCTACAGCAGGCAGACCAGAATTGAAGACATTTTTCCGAAAGTGGCCTAACCAATGTCCTGTACAGCCACAACGTGACCTCAAACTCCTATACTCAATGCACTGACCAATTAAGGCAAGAATGATTTGATTGAGGATTAGACAGTCTGACTATATGGTCTTCTCACAATTAAACAGGTCAGGTCTGTCTCATGCCAGCTGATGATAGCCATCAACTCCCCAACATTTCACAAATCTATCTAACTCCTCTTTAAATACTTACAGTGACCTAGCCTCCACAATTGTCTTGGATAGATAATTCCAGATATTCACTATCCCTGGCGAAAATAAATTTCTTTGTATCCCAGTTTTATATGAGTGACTCCTTATGCTGTAACTATGTGGCTGGTTTGAGATTCGCCCACCAATGAAAATGCATTTTTTTCCCTGACTTTTGACTTTGTTATTATTACACACCCTTTGGTGGACATTGTTTGTAACTTGTTTATTAGGTGTTTTGATAAACTGAGAGACTATGGTAATTTACAAAGGTAAAGCTTTGTGCTTTTTCAGAATTGATGGGCAGCCTGGGAGCCAGGGACATTATTTTCCCCATGCATGATGTACTTCCCCTTATTTCCCCTTTTTGGTGATTGCTTACTGTCTCAATACCCCTAGTGGGTATTTTCTGATTTTGTTTTTTTTAAAAGATCTCGATTTTTATATTACTGCAGCACCTGGCACCCCACAATTCGTGGGCTTCCAGGCCAACTGACTGTGTGGTGCTGTGGAGTCCATGCACCACACATAAAATGGTTGTAAGAGGTTGTATCCCTTTTTATATTATTTAAGAGAAACCTATTTTTCTATGGTTGCACTTCAGCCCCATACTGCTGATCTTTGGAAACCTTATTTGTAGGGAGAGGGACAAGTTAGGGGACATTTCTGTTAATGTGCTTCTAGACCTGGCCAAAGTGGTTCTCACTCGTTTCAGACAGCAGGCAGTGAAGGGGTTTGCCAATCCCCAAATTTCTGCCTCACTCTTGCAGGAAGGCCCAAGTATCTTCAGCTGATTTATTAATGAATTGCACTCCTGAAATAACTCCACAGAGTCAGTAATCCACCAACAAATCACCCTTTGTTTATATGTGAACAGTCCTTGACTTTAGTACTTTGTCTTCAGAGTCAGCTACTGGAGTGCCCAGCATCTCTGGTAGTCTTCTTTATATCCGTCAACCAGGGTTCCCTGATTGGACCAGGTTAACAGCTCCAATTAGGGAAGTCATATTCTATAAGGTCCACCTGGCTGACCTCATTACTACACTACATCCCATCCCATCTGAGTCTGAGGGCATAAATTGGTTATTTTTCTTGGAGAGGCTCATGGGGCATTTTAGCCCTGTGCCAAGTTCCTCCAATTCAGCATCTGATACAAGCAGCATGTAATGCATGGAGCTTGGCATTAGATGTACATTAGATTCTCCCTTTTTTAAAAAAAGGAAATTAACCTATTCTTCCTATACAATTTGTTCAGAGATGTTATTATACAGTGCTGGAGCAGGTGGGAGTTGAATCCAGGCATAGGGACATTACCACTACGACACAACAGGCTCCTTCTTGGAGATGATCAATTCCTTGCAGCTGTGTGACATGAACGCTATTTGCTACTTTCTATGATCAGATAAGAAGGAATGGATTTTTAAGGTTCCAGCATGGGTTCATAACTTGGTTTAACTAAAAGGTGTTTAATTATTATCACTATAAGCACCAGGGAGACAATCACAATGTTTTTCTAAGTTAATGAAAGAATAATTTTATTTCTTGCTAACCTTGAGAAAAATAACAAAGTTGTGATGTCCAGTAAACAGCTTTGTGCATGCATTTGCACCTCACATGCGGATACATTGGTACAAAGTTGAAAGGGGATTGTGTCCATAACAAAGGAAGCTAAAAGAATATACAGTTCAGAATTCTTTGTCTGTCCTCGAGACGTAAGATTTTAACCTGAGATCAAGATTGGTTTATTGAATATCTGGATGGAGTCCACTGCAAGTGTTGCAGTTATTTTAAAGTTCTCAGTTCCTCATGTATCTTCTCTGGGGCTGCTTATATGTTTACACCAGGCCAGTTTCTTTAAGAGAAAGAGAGAGAGAGAGAGAGAGAGAGAGTGACAGCAGTCGAGACAGCAGCTTCCCCTTCAGGAGACTGGAAAAACTCTTTATATTTTATATTTATATTTTTTTTATATTTATATTTTTTAAGCAATTTGTCTTGCCTCTGTCAAATATGCAACTATTTCAGGCAGAGGCAGATGGTAACTAGACAGGGAAATGAGAAACAGGTTCTAAATTTTAAAAATCATATCTTGCAAACAAAGCTGTATTGATAGATTCTAGGTGACTTGTGTTTGGGCGCCTTCCTATTGCAGTCTTAGTCTCTTTAGAGAAAGCGAGGATTGCAGATGCTGGAGATCAGAGTCGAAAAGTGTAGCCTTGGAAAAGCACAGTATGTCAGGCAGCATCTGAGGAGCAGGAGAATCAACGTTTCGGGCATAAGCCTTTCATCAGGAATGCTGTGGGGTGGGGAAGAGGACTGAGAGATAAATAGGAGCGGGGATGGGAGTGGGGGCGCCGGTAGCTGGGAAGGCGATTAGTAGATGCAGCTGGGGGTCCATCTACCTCTGTCTGTAATAGTTGCATATTTGACAGAGGCAAGACAAACTACTTAAAAAATATAAATCTATTATATGGCTGAGGTGAGAGAACAAACAATTGTACCTGGGATGGTGGAATGCAAAAAGGAGATTCTCAACAATCCACGTTGATTAAGATCTACTACGGTCAAGTCCAGTTATTGAGTCATAGAGTCTTACAGCACAGAAACAGATAATTCGGTCCAATTTGTTCATGTTGACCAAGTTTCCCAAACTAAAGTAATCCCACTTGCCTGTGTTTGGCCATATCCCTCTGTCATAAAGCTGATCCCTTTTTTCAAAAAGTTGTTCCTTTACTCAAGGATGCTGTGTCCTTGGTTTCTTTCAGAGGGATAATAAAATGCTCCCAGTTCCGATTAGACTGGTTTGGTACAGAGATTAAAGGGTATTGAGAGGCCTTTATGTTTATATGTAAACAGATGAGACTTCAGGCCAAAGTGGTCATGTTTTAGAAGTGACCTATATAATGAAAGAGGAGTGGTCGGCTCTCTATCTGAGCAGTTCAGTCCAGAACCAATTAGGAGTTCAGCTGTGTGGAAACAGGCTCTCTCTCTCTCTTTCTGCCCTTTTAACCTCAATTTGTAAGCATCAGTTCCATTTTTAAAATGTTTTTTTAAAGGGGGTTTGCTGATTGGGCTGTTGTGTATATTTGGAACAGCATATTAAGTCTAGTTTTGATAGACTGAGTTCTGTAGGGGTTCTTTATTCTATCTTTTGTGTTGCATTGTGTAATTTTGTGAATAAATTTCTGTCTGTATTAAAACCTGGTAGTCAACCTAGCTAACTTACTCCAGGTAATATTCACTGTACACTTACCAAAACAAATTGCGAACTTATTGTCTGGGTTGCCTGCTCAAGAATGTTTTGAGTGGTCTGGCCTAGTCCATAACAGATTGGGGGCTCTATGTGGGATTTTACATGGTGAGTGGTAGACACGAGTGTCTTTATTTTGGGTGTTTGTTTGATTGGGTAGACAAAGTTTGGGTTAGTAATGGCTTTTTCAGTCACCAAAATCTTTCTGGAAGTGGGTGCGGTGACTTTGGAAGTTTTTCAAAAGGTGAATAAGACCAAATTGCAAGAATTAGCAGATAGTGGAATTGGAACTGTCTGGTTCTATGAGAAAAGGAGGGATAATTATGGCAGTAGCTCAGCATTTAAACTTGCTGGAGAAACCATCAGAATCTATAGAGATGGCAAGAATTCAATTGCAAATGAAGCAGCTTGAGTTAGAGGTGAGAGATAAGGAAAGGGCAGCAGAAATGAAACAGTTTGAGTTATGATTAAAAGCAGAAGAGAGGGAAAAAGAGAGAGCAGTAGAAGAGAGGGAAAAAGAGTGAGCAGCGAAACAGCGAGAAAATGAGAGAGCAGCAGATCAGTGAGAAAATGAGAGAACTTTGAACTTCAAAAGCTGACACTTAAAAAGGAAAGTTGGCTTCAAAGGCTGGAGAGAAAAGCTGAGGGTAGGCTTGTTGAGGAAGAGAGTGAGGAGGAGCAAGTCCCTGGTCGTCAGGAGCCTAGTGAGAAACTGTATAAGTATGTTCAAGCATTGCCTAAATTTGATGAGAAGGATGTGGAAGCCTTTTTCATCTCATTTGAAAAGGTGGCTAAACAAATGCAGTGGCCAGTGGCAATGTGGGTTTTGTTGATCCAAACGAAACTTGTAGTTAGAGCTAGTGAGGTATTTGTATCCCTATCAGAGGAGGTCTCCAAAGAGTATGAGGAAGTGAGAAAAGCCATTTTAAGTACATATGAGCGTGTACCATTAGCCTACAGACAACGTTTCAGGAATCTAAGGAGGGACCCAGATGAAACCTACATTGAGTTTGAAAGGATCAAACAGAGTAATTTCGATAAATGGATAAGAGTTTTAAAAATCGAGCAAACCTATGATGCCCTCAGAGAGGTAATTATTTTGGAGGAATTCAAAACTTCATTGCCTGAAATAGTATGACCTCATTTGGACAAGCAGAGAGTTAAAACAGCAAGGTTAGCAGCTGAAGTGGCTGATGATTATGAGCTGGTCCAGTTTGGCTTCCAGAATCAATTTCAGCCCATGATGGACAGAAACGGGGGCAAAGAGGAATCCTCATGTGGAAATGGAAAGGTAGATCTCAGTGAAGATCATAAGGAGAACTTACCACAGTGTGAAAAAGAAACCTTTGAGAGGGACAAAGAAGTTAAAAAGCTGCAGTGTTTTCATAGTAATAAAGTGGGCCACACAGAATAACAGTGTTGGTGGGCTAAGAGAAAGGCAGATGTAGGCAAACCAGACAAGCTGGGAGCTTTGTTGAACTAGTAACAAAAAGAAGTTAGACCAACTGCCTCAGAGTGTACAAAATGATCAGAGGTTGATTAAGGAGGAAGTGCCAGATCTGCTTAAAAAATATACATGCAAGGGTAAAGTTTATTCACATAGGCCAGGAGCAGCAGGTAACGAAGTTATAATATTAAGGGATACAGGATCCTCTCAGTCTGTGATGCTGAAGGATGAGGAGATATGTACACCTGAGGGACTATTGCCAGAAAAGGTACTGGTAACTGGAATTTGTGGTGAGACAAAACGTGCTCAATTATGTAAAGTGAGGCTAGAGACTCCAGAAAAGAGTGGAGAATTTGTGGTAAGAGTACTGGACAAACTCTCAGCTCCAGGAATGCAATTTGTCCTTGCAAATGATGTAGCTGATTCACTGATAGGCGTGTTGCCTACTCTAGTTGAAAAGCCAGTGGAGACACAGGCAACTGAAGAAATGAACAATGTTTATCCAGGAATTTTCTCTGATTGTGTGATCACAAGATCACACAGGTACAAGCTGAAGCAGGAGAGATCAAAAGGCACAGATAATAAAGCTGACATAGTTTTATCCAAGACTTTTTTTGATCAGGTAAGTGGGACAGAGCAGGAGCAAATAGGTAAACATGCAAGTATCATCAGCTCTGCTATGCTTACTGAGTTACAGCAGAAAGATGAGAAGTTAAAACAGTTATGTCAAAAAGCATATACAGAGAAGGAGAGTAAATGTCTTCCTGTGTATTATTACTGAACAAAGGATGTCTTAATGAGGAAATGGAGACTACCACACATTCAAGCTGATGAGAAATGGGCAGAGATTCATCAAATTGTTTTGCCAGTAGGGTATGGAAAGGAGGTGCTGCAAGTAGCGCATGAGCTACAACTTGGAGGTCATTTAGGGGTGAGGCAAGCACAGGCTATAATACAAAAATAATTTTACTGGTCTGGATGAAGTTGACTTTTGCCAGACGTGTCACACATGTCAGCTCATGAGAACACCACAGTCAGCAATAAAACATGCACCTTTAATACCTATTCCAGCACTTGAGGAATCTTTCACAAGAATCTTGATTGATTATGTATGTCCCCTAGCTCAAACAAAAAGTAGGATTAAGTATTTCTAAACAATCATGGATGTATCAACTAGATTTCCAGAGGCAACCCCATTATGCAACATCACAGCTAAAAAGGTTGTAAAATAATTACTTAAATTTTTGACTACATATGTATTACCAATAGAGAGCCAGTCAGATCAAACATCAAATTTCACATCTAAGCTATTCAAGGAGTTTATGGATAACTTAGGAATAAAGCAATTCAAATCTATTGCGTACCATCCAGAATCTCAGGGAGTGCTAGAGGGATGGCATCAAACACTAAAAATCATGTTGAGGGCTTTTGGTCAGGATTATCCAGATGATTGGAATAAAGGAGTTATTTTTGCGATCAGAGATGCATGGAATGAATCAACCAAATTCAGTCCATTTGAATTAATTTTTGAGCATGAAGTAAGAGGACAGTTAAAATTGATTAAGAAGAAGTTAATAAATCAGAATTCAGAGACCACCCATTTGGACTATGTGTCAAATTTTAGAGAATGATTAAATAGAGCTGGAGAGTTGGCAAGACAGCATTTAAAAGTATCATAGTATACAAAGAAACAGGAAGTAGATAAGAAATCACAAATTCGCAATTTTGCAATTGGGGATAAGGTATTGGTGTTATTTCCAGTAACAGGTGAGCCTTTAAAAGCAAGGTTTAGTGGACCTTATCAAATTGAGAGGAACTTGAGTGAGGAGAACTACTTGATAAGGACTTCAGACAGGAAGAAATCTCACAGAGTGTGTCATGTGAATATGCTCAAAAGATATTTTGAGAGGGAAGGAAAGCAAGAGGTAAGAGACCTATAGTCATGGTGCCAAAACTAGATGATACCCAATGATTATGTGTGAACTATCGCAAAGTCAATGCTGTTGCAAAGACTGATGCATATCCAATTTCACGGTTGGAGGACGGTGTCGAAAAAGTGGGACAGCAACTTACATTTCTAAGTCGGACTTGCTCAGAGACTACTGGCAAGTACCTCTGTCAGAGAGAGCAAAGGCAATTTCACAGCTTTTGTACGCCATATGGATTATGTCTGTTCAAAAATTTGGCATGAAAAATGCTCCAGCCACATTTCAGAAACTGACTAATAAAGTCATTGTCGGGTTAGCCCATTGTGTGGTGTATATTGATGACCTGGTGATTTTTAGTCACTCATGGAAGGAACATTTACAATATTTATCGGACTTGTTCGATCAACTTCGGAAGGCAGGCTTGATGGTAAACCAAGCTAACAGTGAATTTGCCAAAGCCCAAGTCACCTTCCTGGGCCATGTTATTGGACATGGACAAACAGCCCCATGCAATGCGAAAACAAAATTAATTGGGGAATTTCCCATACCATCGAAGAAAAAAGCCGTACTATGATTCCTGGGATTGAATGGATTTTATCGAACGTTTGCTCCAAACTTTAGCAGTGTGGCTGCTTCACTCGCCAAATTGTTAAAGAAGGGCAAGAAATTTCAGTGAACAGCGGACTGTCAAAAGGAACTTGACAGCCTAAAAACTGTGTTAACCACTGCTCCAGTATTAGCCATACCGGATTACTCAAAGCCTTTCAAGGTGGCTATCAGTGCCAGTGATATGGGCGGTGGTGTGCGCTGCTCCTGCAGGAGGATGATGAGGGAATAGAAAGACCCATTGGGTATTTATCCAGGAGTTGAATGTTCATCAACATAAATATTCCACGGTGGAGAAAGAGACTTTCAGCTTGGTATTGGCATTACAACATTTCAGTGTTTGTATTTCCAGCAATGCATCTGAGACAATCGTAGACACTGATCATAGACCATTGACATTTGTGGAAAAAGTTAAGGACAAACATGCCAGACTGTTTAGATTAGATTAGATTCCTTACAGTGTGAAAGCAGGCCTTTTGGCCCAACCAGTCCACACCGACCCTCGGAAGAGTAACCCACCCTGACCTATTTCCCTCTGACTAATGCACCTAACACTATGGGCAATTTAGCATGGCCAATTCACCTGACTTGCACATCTTTGCACTATGGGAGGAAACTGGAGCACCCAGAGGAAACCCATGCAGACACAGGGAGAACATGCAAACTCCACACAGACAGTTATCAAAGATGGAGCTTGTTATTGCAGCCATTCAATTTGTCAATTGTGCACGTGGCAGGTCACGAAAACGTGATTGCCGATGTGTTATTGAGGCTCGAATAAGATACAGAGGCGCTCAGTGGGTGGGTGTATCATGGCTGAATTTGCATGTGATTGTGCACATTTGCATGTTTATAGTTGGTATAGTGTATATGTGTATTTGGACTACTAACCAGGTTTTTGAAGGGTTTTAAAAATGAAGCCATTTTTTGATATTGATGTTTTTTTTAAGGTGGCAGGATATTGGCTCATGGATGATTGTGCATCTGGTCTGTGCTTCACTTGTTTCTGTACTGGAGAATCCTTACACCTCAGAAATGGCTTTTGCAGAAGATGTTGTAGATCGTAGAGATTTCTGTCTATCTATTCTTTCATTCAGAAGACTTTTAATCCCAGAAAGGAGTGTTTTCTTCCTTTTCTCTTTGAAGAAGACATATTTAACAGTTCTGTTTCAGTTTTAATAGTGTGCTGAGCAGAACTGTTTACTTAAATCCTCGTCAACAAGTTGTCCAGTTTTGACTGTTGCATTTGGTTGTTCCATCAAGCTTTATTAATGACTGTCTTCTGAAACGTTTTCAGAAGAGATGGGGATGGAAATCATTTGCTCTAACACAGTGAAATCTAATTCCTTCAGTACCAAGTTAATGTGAAGCATATTTCAGAAATCTACATTAGGTTCAGCCATTAGTCTTGGAAGGCCTGTATAGCCTTCTTTCAGGTTGGTCAACAGTAGTTCTCTTCTGCTCTGATTGAACCTCATTAACAAATAATGCTATATGTAAGGGGTAAGGTGGCAGGTAGATAGGGTGCCAGAGTAGAAGATGGCAAGGGGGTTAACTAAGTTTAGGATAGTCAGGATGGTTGGGAGAAATTGGCTCCAGCAAGGAAGGGGACAGATGGAGCAGAGGCAGATGGGAACTGGAGGAGGGAGTGGGAGCAGATTCAGAACTGGAGAAGGGTGTGCCAGTGGTGGTGAACGGGGAATCTGCAACTGTGGGGTGAAGGGGTGTGAGTGAAGTGGGGGAGGGGTTTTTATGAATTGAGGGAAGGGAGGTCAGATCGAGGGCAGGGGAAGGAGGTGTTGTTCCTGGGGTCTTGTGTATGGGTTCAAGGGGACGTGTGGTTGGGGTATATGTGAAATCATTACGGGGTCAGGTATATAGTTACTCAGAAGTTAGGTTTGCCTTTAATAGTGCCTTTAGTAGTTTTACATTTCCTGCGCAACTATTTTGCTGAATTTCATCAGAAAACTCCAAATTTTCTTATTGAAATGGAAACTTTCAGAGGATTCCAAATCTAGTAGAATCTTCACTTTCTAGGAGAATTTGTTCAAGGTGTGCTTTGATGGGAATTCTGCTTGGTACCCATGTGCAACTCTCATCTATGCTGGAATAATGACTGCCTGGCCAACAGAAAATTTGGGCTATGCATTTCCTTGTGTGCGACGTTATTTTGACTTCTGTGTAATTTTGGAGTGTTTGTAGTTGTGAAGTAACTAGGTTCTGTTGCTATTCTGTGATAAGGTTGTTCTTCTCTTTGGAACATTTGCTAGTGGATCCAAGACATTGCTTCTTAGATAATTTGGATAACTTTTTTCCAAAGTTAAATCTTCCTTTCACTGTAAAACAGTCTGTTTGTACCTGACAATGACTGATCAAAAGTTCCTACAATTCTGTCTCTCCTGAATTCTGAAAAATAGTCTCCATTTAAAACAGCTTCCAACTAATCTGCCAAGGTCATTAATGAATGTGTCTACGGATGCTCCAGGAAATTGAACTCTTCTGTTAAATCTTGTGTGTTCATGCATTCCATTTGTTCTTAAGTTAAAGTAAATTGTTAAACGTTTTTATAATGTCATCAAAAATGCTTGTACCTCATTTTATTTTCTGGTAAATTTTAACATCATCAGCGATAGGAGCCGTTAAATGTCGTTGAGTAATCTGCTCTGATTCAGGTGGCTTGAAGACAACAGGGGAGGGAGACAGAGAGAAAGAGAGCAGGACCTAGATCAGAGTGGGAGAACAAGCACAGGGTGGCACAGTGACTCAGTGTTTAGCACTGCTGCCTTACAGCACCAGGGACCTGGGTTCAATTCCAGCCTCAGGCGACTGTCTGTGTGGAGTTTGCATGTTCTCCCTGTGTCTATGTGGGTTTCCTCCGAGTGCTCCAGTTTTCTCCCACAGTCCAAAGGTTAGGTAAATTGGCCATGCTAAATTGCCATAGGGATGTGTAGTGGATTAGTGGTGCTGGAAGAGCACAGCAGTTCAGGCAGCATCCAACGAGCAGGTTAGGTGCATTAGTCAGTGGTAAATATAGGGTAGGGCAATGGGTCTGGATGGGTTAATCTTTGGAGAGTCAGTGTGGACTTGTTGGGCCGAAGGGTCTGTTTCCACACTCTAGAGAATCTAATTCTAAAAGAGCAAGGACACCAGGAGATATAGTGACCATTGGAGAATATGTAAGCTCAGAGCTCAGCGCTTCAAACATGATGCCAGGAATTAAGTATCAGCATAGGGAGACAATCTGATTAGCGAATTCTGAAACAATTGACTGCTGCTGTGTCAGCAATGAGGCGCTACTGGTATTACATCCTGCGGTAGTGTAGCTGTAAATTCACTGGACTAATCTCTAGAAACCCCAGGTTCTCATGTTCTTAGAACATGGGTTTGAATCCCCAAGACAATTGGTAAAATTTGAATTTAACAAAAATTTTGAACTAAAAGCATGTCAATTATTGTAAAATCCTACATGGTTCATTCAATCCCTTTTGGGAAGGAAATTTGCCATCCTCACCTGTCTGCGTGTCATCCCAACCACAGTCATGCAGTCGACTCTTACTTGTCCTCCACAACACTGGAGCAAAAGAAAGTCATCCTCCATCTTGAGGGCCTACTAAAAAGTAGTGTATCAACTTAAATAACAATGGACTGAGCTGGAACAACTGAGCAGATCTGCCAGCATCTTTGGAGAGAGAAGCAGACTTAGCTTTTTGACTTGGAGGTGCTGGGAGGGATGTACAAAGTTAAAAATCACACAACACCAGGTTATAGTCCAACAGGTTTATTTGGAAGCACTTGCTTTCAGAGCACCACTCGCTCATCAGGGGCTGTGGATTATAAGATCATGATCACAGACTTTGGCTATAAATGATTGGACCAGCTGCCTGGGGAGTTAACTGCTGCATGTTTACAAGGTGGAGGCTAATGAATTAGAAACAGATGATCAGGTGACCTAATAGATTGAATGCAGAAAAAGATAACTTGTCCCAGCAGAATAGCATTTCACTTTAGTTTTTTGTGGAATTTTCCAATCTGTGAAAATTTAGTTTGTAGAAGAATCTGTAAATGTTGGTAGGTATCTCCAGACTATCAGAATTGGAGAGAAGTAGTCAGACCATCAGAGTTGAAAAAAAGTGTTATGCTGTTTCAGCAATCTAAGGAGAAGGGCTAGACAGAGTAATCTGAGTCGGAATTTAAAGAACTAAGATAAGAGCTATCCTTCCCTGGCTGAATGACTATGAAGGATATTATCGGGAAAAGGGTTGAATCTTTCTTTTTGCTGTTTATGCTAAAGTCTTTTTAAATTGGCTGATTTATATAGATTTGTTTTCTTTTTCATTTGAGTAATCAAGTGTTTTTTCTGTGAAAAGAACATTGGAGTCTCATGTGAATATGTTCAATGTCATGTCATCATGGTAACACTTCAAAAATAACACTTTGAATCTATCCAGGTAGATTTCACTCTGAGATCTGACTTGACCAGTAATACCATCAGCTCAGAGGGCAACGCTATTATGACTCAGTTCAAAGGAGAGATTTCTCCTGATTTCATTGTCTTCAATTTTGTCAGGGTTCTTTAATCCATGTTCAGTCAAGCACTATCTTGATATCAATTCAATCACTCTCACCTCAGTTCAGCACTTTATGGTCATGTTTGGACTCATGCTGAAATGAAGTCAGGAGTCAAGTGACAACATTGAACAGGTCATTGCTGTTTAGGTGCTGTTTGGATCAGAAATTGGCTAGTTGTAAGAAGAAAAAGGGTTGTACTTGATGGGAAATGTTCGCCCTGGAGTTCAGATACTAGTGGTGTACTGCAAGGATCTGTTTTGGGGCCACTGCTGTTTTACAAATGACCTAGATGAGGGTGTAAAGGATGGGTTAGTAAATGTGTGGATGACACTAAGGTCAGTGGAGTTGTGGATAGTGCTGAAGGATGTTGCAGGTTACAGAGGGACAAAGATAAGCTGCAGAGCCGGGCTGAGAGCTGGCAAATGGAATTTAATGTGGAAAATTGTGAGGTGATTCACTTTTGAAGGATTAGCAAGAATACAGAGTACTGGGCTAATGGGAAGATTCTTGGTAGTGTGGATGAGCAGAGAGATCTTGGTGTTTATGTGCATAGATCCCTGAAAGTTGCCACCCAGGTTGGTAGGGTCGTTAAGAAGGCATATGGTGTATTAGCTTTTATTAGTAGAGGGATTGAGTTTCGTAGCCATCAGGTCATGTTGCAGCTGTACAAAACTCTGGTGTGGCCGCACTTGGGGTATTGAATACAGTTCTGGTCGCTGCATTATAGGAAGGATGTGGGAGCGTTGGAAAGGGTGCAGAGGAGATTTACCAGGATGTTGCCTGGTATGGAGGGAAGGTCTTATGCGGAAAGGGTGAGGGACTTGAGGCTGTTTTCATTAGAGAGAAGAAGGTTAAGAGGTAACTTAATAGAGACATGCAGGATGATCCGAGAATTAGATAGGGTGGACAGTGAGAGTCTTTTGCCTTGGCATGAGGGGACATAGCTTTAGATTGAGGGGTGATAGATATAGATGTCAGAGGTAGGTTCTTTACTCAGAGAGTCGTAAGGGCATGGAACGCCCTGCCTGCAACAGTAGTAGACTTACCAACATTAAGGGCATTTAAATGGTCATTGGATAAACATATTGATGATGATAGAATAGTGTAGTTAGATGGGCTTCAGATTGGTTCCACAGGTCAGCAAAACATCGAGGGCCAAAAGGCTTGTACTATACTATAATGTTCTATGGTCTACGTTCTAATAGCACTGTTGACCACACCTTCCATTTTTTTGCAAGTGATTGAGAGGAGACTGATGGTGAGGCACTTGGTAGTTTGGATTTTTTCTGCATTTTTCTGGACAGGAAATACCTGGACAACTTTTCATATTGTTGGGTAGATGCAACAGTGCTCAAACAGATTTTTTCAGAGTGCAGCTAGTGCTGGTGCATCAGTCTTCAGTGCTACAGATGGAATGATGCTTGGGCCTTAGGTTCTGCAATATCGAGTGCCTTCACCATTTATTTTGTATAACATTGAGTGAATTAAACTAACTGAATATTGGAATGCTGAGGATGTCTAGAGGAGACCAACATGGATCATATACTTTGCACATTTGACTGAAGATAGTTGCAAACAGTTCAATCTTGTCTTTTGCACTGATGTGTTGTACTTTTCCATTATTAGGAAGAGGTTATTTTGGAGTATTTTCACCCATTAATTGTTTAATCACCTACTATCATTCATAACTGGATGTGGCAGGACAGTAAAACCTAGATCTGATCTGTTGGTCATAGGATCACTTAGCTCTGTCCATTATATGTTGTTTATGCCTTTTGCATGTAGTGTCTCAGTAAGTATGAAGTGTCTACTATAAAAAGTCTCTTACTATAAGACTGAGTGAAGATTTATTTTACACTGATTGTATCTCTTTCCCTTCTGTGATTAGTTACCCTCTGTTTTGGTTTATCCAGAGCCATCCATCTTTCATTTAGGCTCTCTCCCTTGTCAAAGAATGACTGTTTTTTTTTGGATGTAAGATTACACTATTCCAATGTAAACAGAATTACTCAACATAAACACATGGCTATCAATTCGAAGAGATTTCATCAACAGCTCCAGCCACTGAATCTACTGCAGACTGGGTAAAAATCAATTTACTGCTACTGGACCAGGACTATGTCTTATTAGAATATGGTTCAGTGCCACCTTTTTTTCACAGATGATGCAGGCAGTTAGCTCAACTCATTAGAAAGAACAGACATTTGGAAGGAAGTCAAGCTGTGCTAGTGAGGAATTAGTGTGAAAGGCTGTTTGGTGACAGCAAATCCTGGCATCATCAAGACCCCATAGTGACATTTACTCCAGGATAGTGCATCTTAGATTAGGTTCCCTATAGTATGGAAACAAGCCATTTAGCCCAACAAGTCCACACCGACCCTCTGAAGAGAAACCCACCCAGACCCACTCTCCCATATCTATGTACCTAACACTATGGGCAATTTCGTATGGCCAATTCACGTGATCTGCACATCTTTGGATTGTGGGAGGAAACTGGAGCACCTGGAGGAAACTCACACAGCCACGCGGAGAATGTGCAAACTCCACACAGACAGTTGCCCGAGGCGGGAATTGAACCCAGATCCCTGGCACTGTGAGGCTGCAGTGCTAGCCACTGAGCCACTGTAGCCACCATCCTGCTTGTCTTATCTGCCAAAGCTACCAAACCCAATTCTAGTCCTGTTGTAACTCATTGGAACAACATTATTCAAATATTCATTGACAGAAAATCGTGTGTAAAGACTGAGCTGGGGGTTGAATATTAACTAGTGTAATCAATAATGTAAGAATGACTGCAGATTGAAGATGAAAGAAAAGTAACACATAGCTCGAAAAGCGTTTGGATCAGTGAATTACTTGGCACGTTTTTGAGTTTATATTTGCTTTATGGCATGTCTTCAAGTGGGAAAACACGTTCTTTCACCACCTGCTGAGACCTAGTTTAGCAGTTATGTTGGTTAGAACTTGACCAGCTCAGTCAGTAATGGTGCTGCAGAGCCACTTTTGGAGTTGAACAATAAAGTTCTCCACCTAGAGTACATCCTCCAGTGCCTCCTCCAAGTGGTGTTCAAAATTAAAGATTCCTGATTTATCAGCCAAGAGGTGGCTGATACATTGAAATCAGGTTTCCTTGCCCATAGTTGACCTGCTGCCATGAGATTTCATGTAGTCCGGAGTCAATATTGAGGACTTCCAGGGCCAACCCCTCCTGACTGTATGATGGTTTTGCGATGACATTAACCAAGTCTGCCTTTCAGTGGGATGGGATATACCCAGGGATGATGATCGTGTCTAGGACATTGTCTCTAAGGAACAATTCCCTAAGTATGACTATGCCAAGCTGATGTTTGACTAGTCTGTGAAACAATTCTCCCAATTTTGACATTAGCCCCCAGATCTTAGTAAGAAGACCTTTGCAGGGTGACAGGACTGAATGTGCCATTGTCATTTCTGATGCTTGGGTTGTTGTCAGGTGTTCTGTCTGGTTTTATACCTTTTTGTGACACTTTATAGCAGGTTTCGTACAATTGAGTGGTGTACTAAACTTTTTCAAAGACAATTAATAAACAACCACATTGCTGCTCTCAAGTCACATTTGGCTAAAGCAGATAAAGATATCACAATTTTTTCCCAAAAGGATGTTAGTGATCTGGATAGGTTTTTAACAACATTTAGCAGTGGTTTCATGGTAATCATAAGATTTTAATTCCAGTGATGTTTTTTATCTTGAATGAAAATTTCAGAATCTGATATGGGTGGATTCAGGATATTTCCTAAAATGTTACCTGTGTTGCTGGATTACTAGTCTAGTCATAATGCCATTACACCATCACCTTCCTGCTCAATCCAGGTTTTATTTTCAAGGTTTAAAATGTTGGAGAGATGACATCGTACAATGGTGGTTCCATCTCTCCCTCTCACACAAACACATGCGCTCTCTCTCTCTCTCTCTCTCCCCCTTACCTGAATTGCAGATTTTATGTCCTACTGAGCTGGAAAGCTTGCTATTGGCCCTTCAACTTTGAGAGCTTTTGCTATCTCTTAATTAATCACTGTTTGGACAAGTCATGGCACATCTCCTTGCCATTACATTCTGAAGTGGAACATGAAGCCAAAACTTCTGGCCCAGAGCGAGGGACTCTACAACTGAGCCACAAGATCCTCAACTGAGTAGGGAGTCTACTTTCTAGTAACCAATTGGCCGATTTGAGGAAAATTGGCTTCAGATGATATCCATACAGTATGCAATCCTATTTGACTCCAGCATTAAGTGCTCCCACCCAAAATCCTGTCAAGGTACCACATTCAATTCTCTTTTGAAAGTTACTATTGCTTTTACAGTCCTTTCAGACAGCATACTATACTCCAAATTATGACAACTTGTTCTGTAATAAGTATTTGCCTTATAACTTCCCCAAATGTTCTTGCCGATTCTCTGAAATCATTGTTTTCTAATTACTGGCCCCATGGCAAGTGAAAAAAATTCCTTGTTATTTTTTTCAATTAAAATTTTTCATATTTTGAATATCTGTATTAAATCTCCCCTTAATCCAAAAAGACCATAAGACATAGGAGCAGAAATTAGGTCATTCAGCCCATTGAGCCTGCTCCGCCATTCAACCATACCTGATCAGTTTTCAAGGAGGAGAAAGTGAGGACTGCAGATGCTGGAGATCAGAGTTGAAAGTGTATTGCTGGAAAAGCACAGCAGGTCAGGCAGCATCCGAGGAGCAAGAGAAGGGCTTATGCCTGAAACACCGATTCTCCTCGGATGCTGCATGACCTGCTGTGCTTTTCCCGCACCACACTCTCAACTCTGATTGATAAGTTTCTCAACCCCATTCTTCCGCTTTCTCCCAGTAACCCTTGCTCCCCTTGATATTCAGGAACCTATCTATCTCCGTCTTAGATATACTCAATGACCTGGCCTCCACAACCTTCTGCAGCAGTGAATTCCACAGATTCATCACTCTCTGGCTGAAGACGTTTCTCCTTATCTCCGTTCTAAAAGGTATTCCCTTTATGCTATTGCTATGCCTTCGGGTCCTAATTTTTCCTAAGATCTGTCCAGGCCATTCAGTATTCTGTACATTTCAATTAGACAGCCCCTCATCCTTCTAATCTCCATTGTGTATAAACCCAGAGTCCTCAAACGTTCCTCATATGTTAAGCTTTTCATTCCTGGGACCATTCTCGTGAATCTCCTCTGAATACGCTCCAGGGCCAATACATCCTTCCAGAGATATAAGGCCCAAAATTGCACACAATATGTGAAATGTGTCTGACCAGAGCCTTACGGAGTCTCAGAAATACATCCCTACTTTTATATTAAGTCCCTTCAAAATAAATGCCATTGTTTCATTCACTTTCCTAAATACTGACTCAATTTGCAAGTTTACCTTGAGAGAATCCTGGATCAGAAACTCCCAGTCTCTTTGTACTTCAGAATTCTGAATTTTCTCCCCATTTAGAAAACAGTCCATGCCTCTATTTTTCTTACCAAAGTACATTACCTCACACTTTCCCACGTTGTATTCCATCTGCCACTTCTTTGCCCACTCTCCGAAACTGTCCAAATCCTTCTACAGCCTCCCCGTCTCCTCAATGCCACCTTTCATAGAGTCATTGAGTCATAGTGACGTACATTGTGGAAACAAACCCTTCGGTTCACTCATCCATATCGACCAGATATCCTTACCTAATCTCATCCCATTTGCCAGCACTTGGCCCATATCCCTCTAAGACCTTCCTATTTATATACCTATTCAGATGCCTTTTAAATGTTGTAATTGTATCAGCCTCCACCACTTCCTCTGGCAGCTCATTCCATACACATACCACCCTTTGCATGAAAAAGTTGCCCCTTAGGTCCCTTTTAAACTTTTCCTCTCTCACCCGAAACCTATGCCCTCTAGTTCTACACTCCCCCATCCCAGGGAAAAGATCTTGTCTATTTACACTATCCATGTCCCTCATGATTTTATAAACCTCTATCAGGTCACTCTTTAGCCTTTGACGGTCCAGGGAAAACTGCTGCAGCCTATTCAACCTCTTCCAATAGCTCAGACCCTCCAAACTTGGCCACATCCTAATAAATCTTTTTTGAACCCTTTCAAGTTTCACAACATCTTTTTGATAGGAAGGAGACCAGAATTGCACACAATATTCCAAAAGTGGCCTAACCAATGTCACTCCTCTGTCACTCCTTAGCCCATTGGCCCATCTGATCAAGATCCCATTATAACCTTCTTCGCTGTCCACTACACCTCCAATTTTGGTGTCATCTGCAAACGTACTTACTATACCTCCCATGTTCACATTCAATCATTTAAATAAATGACGAAATGCAGTGGACTTAGCACTGATCCTTGTGACATGGCAGTGGTCACAGGCCTCCAGTTTGAAAAGCAACCCTCCACCATCACCCTCTGTCTTCTACAATCAAGTCAGCTCTGTTTTCAAATGGCTAGTTCTCCCTGCATTCCATGAGATCTAACCTCTGGGATCCTTCCTGTTTCTAGTGATTCCTAAAGGATCACCACTAACACCTCCACTATCTCTGCAGCAATCTCCCTTAGAACTCTGGTCCTGGTTATTTAGACCCTTCAAAATAAATGCCATTGTTTCATTCACTTTCCTAAATGTAGTCCATCTGGTCCTGGTTATTTATCTACCTTCAGGCCATTCAGTTTTTCTAGCACATTCTCCTTGGTGTTGGCCACCACACTCAACTCTGTCTCTTGCCTCTCTTGAATTTTTGACATATTACTTATGTCTTCCACCTTGAAGACTGATGCAAAGTAAATGTTCAGTTCCTCAGCCATTTCCTTGTTCCAACGACTATTCCTCCAGCGTCATATTCCAGCAGCCCAATATCCACTCTTGCTTCTCTTTTGCCCTTTATATATCTAAAGAAACTCTTCTTGTTTTCCTTTATATTACTGATTAGCTTACCCTCATATTTAATCTTCTCCCTCCTTATTTCTTTTTTTGTTGCCTTCTGTTGGTCTTCGTAAGCTTCCCAGTCTTCTGGTTTCCCACTGCCCTTCACCATATTATATGCTTTTCTTTTGGTTTTATGGTGTTTCTGACTTTCCTGGTCAGCCATGGTTGTCCCATCTTCCCTGTACCATGCTTCTTTTTCCTCAGGATGAATCTCTGCTGTGCCTCCTGAATTACTCCCAGAAACTCCTGCCATTGCTGTTCCACTGTCTTTCCTGGGAGGCTCCTCTCCCAGTCAAATCTACCCAACTCCTCCCTCATGCCTCTGTGGTTGCCTTTATTCAGCTGTAATACTGTTACCTCTGATTCTATCTTCTCCCTTTCAAATTGCAGAGTAAATTCAATTACATTATGATCACTGCCTCCTAAGGGTTCCTTCATCTTAAGCTCCCTTATTGGACAACACTAAATCTAGTATTGCCTGTTCCCTAGTGGGCTCCACTACAAGCTGCCCTCCAAAAAGCCATCTCATAGACATTCCACAAATTCATTTTCTTGCAATCCACTACCAATCTAATCTTCCCAGTCCTCCTGCATATTGAAATCCCCCATGATCACTGTAACTTTGCTTTTCCAACACATCCTTTCTGTCTCCTGGTGTATCTTACACCCAGCGCTTGACGACTGTTTGGAGGCCTGCACATAACTCCAACAATGGTTTTGTTTTACCTTTGTTGTTCCTCAATTCTACCGACACAAATTCTACACCATCTGACCCTACTTCATTTCTTACTATTGATACTAATAGTTCTTAGAAGAACTGTACAACTTATTTAGATTCTCTCTTAATTCGAAAGCTTTGGTATTATTGCAGGAAATCTCCTTTGCACCCATTCTAAGGCCTTGAGAGCCTTCCTGAAGTGTGAGACTCAGAACTGGGTTGAAAGGACGGCACAGTGGCTCAGGGGTGGCACGGTGGCTCAATGGTTAGCACTTCTGCCTCACAGTGCCAGGATCCCATGTTTGGGTGATTGTTTGTTCGTGTGGAGTTTGCACATTCTCCTCATGTCTGTGTGGATTTCCTCCAGGTGCTCTGGTTTCCTCCCACAGTCCAAAGCTGTGCAGGTCAGGTGAATTGGCCATGCTAAATTGCCCATAGTGTTAGGTGCATTAGTCAGAGAGAAATGGGTCTAGGTGGGTTACTGTTTGGAGGGTCGGTGTGGACTTGTTGGGCCGAAGGGCCTGTTTCCACACTGTAGGGAATCTAATCTAATCTAAAAAAAACTGGCTGTCAACACAATTTGAGATGGGAAATAACCTATGTGACCAAACTGACTTTTTCAATGAATGATAACCAAACTGCACTTGGAAAAGAAATGAATATATAACATTAACTTCCAGTAAGCCTTTGTTAAAATTTGACACGTGAGGCTGTTGACAAGTCAGAAGCAGCAGGTATCCTAGATAAAACCCAAAGTGGGAACAGAAATGGTTAAATAGGGATGTATTGAATATTAAATAGGGAAATGAAAATCAAGCATGTTAACTGAGAGATTGTTGCTTAGATCCCTCTTACTCCTAATCTACTTTGATAATCAAAGTGTTGAAGAAATTATAGCAAGATTCTCAAATTTTCAGAAATTCTAAATTGCTAGGGAAGGAAAGTTTGCTAGATCAGCCAAGGAAATAAGGAAAAAGGTTAACAATATTTAGAAGTGAGACCATAAGACCAAAAGACATAGGAGTGGAAGTAAGGCCATTCGGCCCATCGATTCCACTCCGCCATTCAATCATGGCTGATAGGCATTTCAACTCCAATTACCCGCATTCTCCCCGTAGCCCTTAATTCCTTGTGACATCAAGAATTTATCAATCTCTACCTTGAAGCCATTTAGCATCCCAGCCTCCACTGCACTCCGCGGGAATGAATTCCACAGGCCCGCTACAGACAGCTAATACATGCTAAACCAAGCCAGATAATCAACAGGTTTCATGTATTGAGAAACAATGAAATGCACTGAGTAAGATGCTGAATCTAAGAATGATCATAAGAACAAAGAACAAAGAAAATTTACAGCACAGGTATAGGCCCTTCAGCCCTCCAAGCCTGAGCTGATCCAAATCCACTGTCTAAACCTGTCGCCCAATTCTGAAGCATCTCTATTCCTCTGCTCCCCACCTACTCATGCATCTGTCCAGACACACCTTAAATGAATCTACCGTGCCTGCCTCTACTACCTCTGCTGGCAACGCGTCCCAGGCACCTACTACCCCCTGTGTAAAGTACTTTCTGCATGTATCCCCCTTCAACGTTTCTCTTCTCACCTTGAACACGTGATCTCTTGTTATTGAATCCTTCACTCTTGGGAAAAAGCTTATTGCTATCCACCCTGTCTATATCCTTCACAATTTTGTAGACCTCAATCAGGTCCCCCCTCAATCTCCTTTTTCCTAATGAAAATAATCATAACCTACTCAACCTCTCTTCATAGCCATCACCTGCCATACCAGGCAGCATCCTCATAAACCTTCTCTGCACCCTCTCCAAAGCATCCACATCCTTTTGGCAATGTGGCAACCAGAACTGTACACAATATCCTGAATGTGGCCGAACCAACACCGTGTACAATTTTAGCATGACCTGCCAGCTCTTATACACAATACCCCATCCGATGAAGGCAAGCATACCATATGCCTTCTTGACCACTCTATCCACCTGTGCAGCTACCTTCAGTGTACAATGGACCTGAAGTCCCAGATCTCTCTGCTCATCAACTTTTCCCAAGGCTCTTCCGCTTACAGTATAGTTCGCTCTAGAATTAGACTCCCTAAAATGCATCACCTCACATTTGCCTGGATTGAACTCCATCTGCCAAATTCTCTGCCCAACTCTCCAGACTATCTATAGACTCCTGTATTCTTTAACAATCCCCTATGCTTTCTGCTACTCTACCAATCTTTGTGTCATCTGCAAACTTACTGATCAGACCAACAATGCCCTCTTCCAGATCATCTATGCATGTCACAAACAACAGTGGCCCCAGCACAGATCCCTGGAGAACACCAGTGGTCACCTTTCTCCATTTCGAGAAACTCCCTTCAACTACTACTCTCTGTCTCATGTTGCTCAACCAGTTCTTTATCCACCTAGCTAGAACAACCTGCACATCATGTGACTTCACTTTCTCTAATAGTTTACCATGTGAAACCTTATCAAAAGCCTTACTAAAGTCCATGTATATGACATCTATAGCCCTTCTTTCATCTATCAACTTGGTCAAATCCTCAAAGAACTCTATTAAGTTAGTAAGGCACGATCTCCTCTCCTCTCCTCTCCTCTCCCCTCCCCCCCCCCCCCCCCCCCACAAAATCATGTTGCATATCACTGATAAGCCCATTCTTTTCCAAATGTAAATAACTTTTATCCCTCAGTATCTTGTCTAGCAACTTCCCCACCACTAACATCAGGCGCAGTGGTCTGTAGTTACCTGGAATATCCTACTACCCTTTTTGAATAGGGGGACAAAATTAGCAACCCTCCAGTCCTCCGGCACTTCACCTGTGCCTAAGGATGCTACAAAGATATCAGCTATTTCCTCTCTCAAATCCCTCAGCAATTTGGGATAGATCCCATCCAGTCCTGGAGATTTGTCCACCTTAATATCCTTTAGCCTACTCAATACATCTTCACTCCTTATGTCAATGTGATACAGAGTAAACAAACTTCTATCTCTAATCTCAACATTCATCATGTTCCTCTCCTCAGTAAACACTGATGCAAAGTAATCATTGAGAATCTCATCCATTTTCTCAGGTTCAACACACAACCTTAATTCCTTATCCTTTAGTGAACCAACCCTTTCTCTAGTTACCCTCTTGCTTCTTATATATGAATAAAAGGCCTTGGGAATTTCCTTAATTCTGCTCGCTAAAGTTATTTCATGACCCCTTTTAGCCCAATTGATTCCTCGTTTATGATTGGTCCTACTCTCCCAATATTCCTCCAAGGCCCGTTCTGTTCTTAACTGCCTGGACCTTATGTACGCTTCCCTTTTCCTCTTGGCTAGTCGCATGATTTCTCCTGTCATCCACGGTTCACGAATCTTGCTTTTCCTATCCCTTGTTTTCAAAGGGACATGTCTATCCTGCACTATCTTCAACCTATCTTTGAAAGCCTTCCACATATCAAATGTGACTTCCCTTCAAATAGCTGTGTCTAATCCACATTTCCCAGCTCCTGCCGAATTTTGACCGTGACCCTGTTTAGTACTCTTCCTTTAGGACCACTCTCATCTTTGTCTATGAGTATTATAAAACTTATAGAATTGTGGTCACTATTCCTAAAGAAATTCCCCACTGCAACTTCTATAACCTGGCCTGGCTCATTCCTTAACACGAGGTCCAATATGGCCCCTTCCCTCATCGGACTATTGGCATACTGCTCTAGATAACTTTCCTGGATGCTCCTTACAAATTCTGTCCCATCCAGACTTCTGACACTAAGTGTATCCCAGTCAATGTTGGGAAAATTAAAATCTCCCATCAACACCACCCTGTTGCCTCTACATCATTCATAATCTGTTTATCTATTTGTTCTTCTACCTCACACTCATTGTTCGAATGCCTGTAGTACAGTCCCAACAATGTAACCGCATCCTTCTTAGTTCTCAGCTCTACCCGTAAGCCTCACTGCTCAAGCTCTCCATAATATCCTCCTTTAGCACAGATATACCTAACCAGCAATCAACTCCACCCCAGCTTTTACTTCCCTCCCTATCCTGGAACGATTAGTTGCCAATCATGCCCTTCCTTCAACCAAACTGACTTTGATCGCAATAGCTGTGTCTGTGATCGCAATAACATCATACTCCCAGGCACCAATCCAAACCCTAAGTTCATCTGCCTTACCCACTATACTCCTTGCATTAAAGTATATGTACTTCAGGCCGCCAGTTCTTGTGCGTTCATCTTCTCTCTGCCCACTCTTCCCCTTGGTAATGTTAACTTCATGGTCCTTACACTCTAGTTTCCACCTCACTGTCTACTTGTTTTCTCTTCTAGTTCCTAGTCCCCTGCCACATTAGTTTAAAACCTCCCCAACAGCTGTAGAAAAAACTCCCCCCAAGAACATTAGTTCCAGTCTGGTTCAGGTATAGACCATCCAATTTGTAATAGTCCCACTTTTCCCAGAACCGGTCCCAATGTCCCACAAATCTGAACCCATCCCTCCTATACCATTCCTCAAGCCACGTGTTCATTCTGCCTATTCTTTCATTTCTATCCTGGCTAGCATGTGGCACTGGTAGCACTCTTGAGATCACTACCTTTGAGGTCCTCTCTTTAACTTTCTCTCCTGGCTCCCTGAATTCTGCTTTCAGAACCTCATCTTGTTTTTTACTGGCTGTTCACCCTCTTGTTTCAGAATGCTCTGCAGCCAATCGGTGACATCCCTGACCCGAGCACCTGGGAGGCAACATACCATCTGGGTGTCTCGTTTTCGGCCACAGAATCACCTATCTACTCCCCTCACAATAGAATCCCCATGACTATGGCCCTACGAGTCTTTTTCCTGCCCTTCTGAACAGCAGTACCTGCCATGGTGCCATGATCCTGGCAACTGCTGCCCTCCCACGGTGAGCCAACTCCCCCAACAGTATCCAAACTGGTATACCTGTTTTGGAGGGAGATAAGTTCAACAATAATCTTGTCAAACCACTATAGAGCAGCAGTCAACAAAGCAAATAGAGTGTTGAATACATTGCCGAATTAATATGAGTTTAACTCCTTCATATTGGTTAAGCTGGACTTTGATATATGTTTTCAATTCTGGCCACCAAAACATGAGGGAAATATCTGAGCCTTGAAAGTGCTGCAGAGAAGGAAACAGAATGATTCTCAGTGTCAGCAGGCTAACCTATTAGGAAAGATTAGGAAAACTCAGACTCTTCAGCTTAAAGGAGATAAATGAGAAAACCTTAAAGAAATACATATACACAAAAGTGAACTGGTCCCATGAATGAATAATAAAATAGGAATGGTTAATCTTGAGCACGATGACATGCTGAGACTTAACTGAATGACATGTAGACAGGGACAAAAATAATTGAAAAGACAAGACACTAATGTCAGGCTGCATTTTATCACTCAAAGAATGAGCAGCATCTATGATGATCTCTCAGGTAAAGAATCTCTGAACTTGTTTATGAGACAATTTGATTCTGTGATGGGGGATTTTAGCTTTCTAAACAAAATGAGATGGTTGGATTAAATTCTGTGTTGTTCTGTGAAAACAAATTTATTTATTCTGTGTACATCCTGCTTTCTTCATTTCAGAAGGAATCCAGCTCAATCATGCTGCAATTTTTTCCAAGCACAGGATTCCATCACTGCTTAGCTCTGAATTAAAATCTAGTTTGACAATGAAACATGTATTGAGTGAATGATTAAATCATCTCATTAACTGTGCATACCATACACAAGATATATCATGGTGCCTGGACAATGGAAGGGTAAATCAATCAGTAACTTAGTTTACAATTGATTCATCAGTTATAATCGATTAACCAACAGGGTCTTGGAACCTATGGGTCGTGTTAAGCAAATAGAAATTCAATAGCTAAATGATTTTCTATCTGAACCTTTTGTATCCTTTAGACTTAATGTTTTCAGTTTTCTGTTGAGTAAATATGTTTGATTTCGGATCAGACAATTTGACATAATTTACAGTCCAGATTACACAGTGCCCCATTTTTACTCATAATCACTCCTGTCTGAATCTTCAAACTTCCTTACTGACCATTCTTCAAAGACTTGGTGTGACAGATTAGTGTGGCACAACCTCAGACTGACCACGAAGGTCTAGGTTCAAAACCTAATCTCTTCTGAGTTACTGATTGCAAACAAAGTGTCAATTTAAGCAGTAGAATTACTCTGAGTTGATCAGTTCAAAATGATACATGAACATTGACTGAGAAAAAAATTGGATTAGACTGTGAATTTTTCCATAGTTTAATGGCCTGCTGTTTCTCTTTATTTAGACTCATTGAAAGTAAGTACTGGACAGCTAATAGTATCCATGAAGGTAGAATTCAGCAAAAAAACATGCTACAGTTTGGAGAGGAGAGCAAGACTTGCTTTTGCTCCTGTATTCTTTCTTCCTGTCTTCGATGTGCCAATTCTTGCTTTACTAATATTAATTGGATACTCACTGCTTTCTGCTGCCTCTTTCAAGTGACAACTCCTTACTGAATGTGTTGACCATCACTGCAGGCAGGTTATGCCAAATGGTGCATTTAACCATTAAATAATGGACAGCCACTTCAAACTTCTAACCTATAAATGTAATGAATTGTTCTTGACTTTTTTCTATCCTATTTCAATCTGACCAGTGTTATGGATGATAAAGCACAATCAATCAGGGACGGCAAATCTATTACAAAGTCACTCAACGTTTGCAAGCTCAGTTCTTATCTGTGTCTCTTTTTTAAGACTACACATCATAATGCAAGAGTCCATGGCTTTAATTCAGCAGCTTGCTGAGATATACTTCCAATAGTTTTCACTGTACCATGGTACGTATGACAATAATAAAATCAAATTAAATCAATAATCAAACCAGTTGTCCCTCCAGGAATTGAAATGCCAAGATGCCTTCAGATAAAAATATTTTGAATTTAACAAAGTTGTAAACTGTGCTTTCACTGCATTGGATGAAACAATAGTCTGAATCTGCTGTCTTGGGTCAGGACCCCTCATTGCAACTCTGATCAGACTGAATATGGCACACTTACCTTGGTAGAATATTTTGGGCAAATTCGAGGCCAGCTGTAACAGGGTATACAGCTAAGATTCCTTGTAGACAGTAGTGGAGTAGATCAAAACGGAAACCATGCCACTTTTTCGTAGTATGTGCTGATTCTGTGGTTAAGAGGTCCTTAAACAACTTTGACAGCTAATGAGAGAAAATATATAAGGGGTAAGAATGTCAAGTATGAGGAGTTCGGGTGGCAGATGGGGTGAAAGGATAAAATGGCAGGTGAGTATAGGATTAGAGTCATTGGAAGGGTACAGTTGGTAGATGGGTGAGGGGTAAAGTATTGGATGGGTGAGGGTAACAGATGGGCGAGGAGATAATTTGCCAGATACGGGGCAGGGTTTCAGGTAGGTATGGTGTACAGGCAGCAGGTGCATGGGCTGGTTGGTGGTAGGTGGATGAGCGGATACAGTGTCAAGTGGATTGAGGGTAAAGGTAGCTGGCTAGAGAGTGGGTAGTTGGTAGGTGAGTGAAAGGTAAGGGTACAGGTGGATTGCAGTGGGCCAGGTGGGTGAGGTGGTAAGATAGCAGGTGGGCGAGGAATATAGATGCCAGGCAGGTGATATGGTCATCTTCCAGATGCATGAGGGGCGCAATTAGCAGGTAGGATGACAGATGGGAGCATAATGTGCCAAGTGCCTGAGATTGAGTGAATGGGGAGGTGGGTCCAAGGCAGGTGGAATCGGGTGAGGTGTGGGGGAGTGGGCCATTATTTGCCACATTTAAGGAGACAAAAAGAGAATGTTTTGTTGTGACATCAATACAAAATGCCATTTTAAAGCCCAGGAAAATGTGTGCCATTGGGTGAGGAAAGGAAATCCTGTGAGACAAGTCAGTTCGATGAACCAAATTTTCCCTCATTTTCCTTTGTTCTGTCATCTGATTTTGGTGTAGTTTGGAAAATAATGAATTCTTATTTCTCTCTTTCTGTCTGTGTCCATTACTCACTCTAATCTTGGTATTCTTTTTTGCTGCCTCTCACACTAACAATTCTGATCATGATCAGTGATTTTAGTTACTGTGTCTCTGAAAAATAAAATAATTCCATCCTTATTAAACAACTGCATGATATTGAATTCTTGATATGAAAGTGAAGGATGCTGACTAACTTGGATATCAGTTTATAACAAGTGTCTGTTTGCTGTGCCCTATCATGTGTAAATAACAAATGGACACATTAGTGTGGCCCATTGCTCTTCATTGATTTCCCATTAGTTGTAAGATTGTCAATTGGATTGTACACTAACAGGCGCCACTTCATTCCATCATTCTTTGATTGAAGAGCTTGACAATTTTAACTTCTCTCTTCCAGCTGGTTCCAAAATCCCTCTTTGTTAAGAAGGTGTGTTGGCTTTCATTAGCAGGGGGACTGAGTTTAAAAGCCACGAGGTTATGCTGCAGCTCTATAGAGCCGTGGTTAGACCACATTTGGAATATTGTGTTCAGTTCTGGTCATCTCATTATGGGAAGGATGTGGAAACTTTACAGTGGGTGCAGAGGAGATTTACCAGGATGCTGCCTGGTCTGGAGGGCATGTCTTCTGAAGAAAGGTTGAGGGAGCTAGGGTTTTTCTTTTCAGAGTGAAGAATGATAAGAGGTGACTTGTTAGAGGTGTACAAGATAATGAGAGACACAGATAGAGTGAATAGCCAGAGACATTTTCCCAGGGCAGAAATGTCTGTCACAAGAGGCATAATTTTAAGGGATTGGAGGATGGTTTAGGGGAGATTAGATTAGATTAGATTAGATTACTTACAGTGTGGAAACAGGCCCTTCGGCCCAACAAGTCCACACTGCCCCGCCGAAGCGCAACCCACCCATACCCCTTACCTAACACTAGGGGCAATTTAGCATGGCCAATTCACCTGACCTGCACATTTTTGGACTGTGGGAGGAAACCAGAGCACCCGGAGGAAACCCACGCAGACACGGAGAGAATGTGCAAACTCCACACAGTCAGTCGCCTGAGGCGGGAATTGAACCCAGGTCTCTGGCGCTGTGAGGCAGCAGTGCTAACCACTGTGCCACCGTGCCGCCCTCAGAGGTAGATTTTTTTACTCAGAGAGTGGTGGATACATGGAATGAATTTCCAGCGGTGGTAGTAGAGTCAAATATATTAAAGGCATTTAACCAACTGTTGGATAAGCACATGGATGTTAGTAAAATGAAGGGTATGTGAGTTTGTTTGATCTTAGAGTAGGATAAAAGGTCAACACAACATCAAGGGCTGAAGGGCCTGTACTGTGCTGTACTGTTCTATGTTCTATAAGTGCTACCTAAATGGTGTACAAATTTAAATACAGCATTTAGTTAATCAAGAGCCAGCATCACCTAACCAGTATGGAGCCAATACAGTTTATCAAGTGCCCAAGGTGTTGAACATATGGATAATATCACTTAATCACCTAGAAAGCAAATCACATTGGTTGGAGTACAGCCTGATTTTACTGCAGGATCACCACAATGACTTTACACCGCCTACAAGCCTCATTGTTGCAGTGCTGGCAAGCTATGGTCACCAGTGATATTCCAGCTTCGCGGCTGCATGGAGGGAACAAAATCTGGAATACTAACTAAGGATGATACTGAAGTCTCGTGGTAGTGGAGTGGTAATAGAGATATTGATGATGAGGCAATTGAAGTGCAAGGTAAGAAGTGGCTCAGAGTAGCCTACAGTTTAATGTGGAATGGAAAGGAAAACTCCTTCACCTTTCTGTCCTACACTCAACTAAGTATTTTCTTAAAAGTACCTTTTTGGCAGCAGTGTGCAGCAGATTAGTGAATGCTGGTTAAGTCATATGTAGACCTAGAAGGCTGATTTTAACTGGTTCATTGTTAGCTGGTCTCAGGAAATCGGTTTCCAGTTTAAAACAGGCATGGCATTGCTTACCAGCTTGTGGAAGGGTGAAACATTTGTTAATATGACCAGCAGAGACAGTCCCTCCATCTCTCAATCAAAATGGCATTGGATACATTTCTAACATGATTCAGGAATGGGAGGCTTGTTTCCATTATTTGGAATTTCTCCCCCCCCATTTTGGTGTTGGAAAAACGATGCAACAAGATCTAATTTCATTCCCAATGTGCCAGATAAAAAAAGGCACTAAGAGGAGAATAGTATACCCAATGAATAAAATACAGGTTTGAGGAGTTGACATGTAGAATAATAGTTACCTGGAATGGAATTACAAGTTGGAATCTGAGTGATTAAGATCATTTAAATGCAATAATACATACCATAGAAGATGATGGAACTAGAGAGCATTCCACTTCCGGAAAAAGGATGGAAGACATCAGAAGTCTTAAGTTTTGCCCACAGCATATTTCCCATTTCTATGCATTAATGCATACGTGGTTCATGGACACAGCTGACCCGTTCAATAATCGACAGTCAACATTAAAATTGGAATTTGAATTCCCTGCTGTCTGAAATCTAGAGGGTGGAGATTAGACTGATTATGGGCAGATGTGTTCTTAGTGCAACAAAAACAGAAATTACTGGAGAAACTCAACAGTTCTGACAGCATCTGTGACGAGAATGTAGAATTAATGTTATGAGTCCAGTGTCCCAGTTTTAGAACTAATAACAGCCAGGAAAAAAGGTGGAATTTATGTTGATGCGGGGGTTGGGAGCTCAGAGGGAGAGAAAGACAGACAGACAGAAGAATGGCTGACAGTAAGACAGGGAAGGAGAAAAGCCATTGTCTCTCCGGGCTCCATCTCCACACATCTGCTGACTCCTTTATACCCCACTAGCCCTCTTGTTGAGGCCAAATGTGGAGGTTGTGAACAGCAGATCCAACTCCCCTCTCCTTACCTGGTCCTAACTATTATTATTACAGAATCATAGAAAATTGTTGAACCTACAGCACAGTAAGAAACAATTTAGTCAATACTGGCTATGCCAGTTCTTTGTAAGAGCTGTCTGATCAGTTGCTGTCTGCTACTGTTCTCCCATAGTCCTTCAATTTTATCCAATTTTTAGGTTTAGCAAATTATCTTTTTGAAATTTGCTACTGAATGTGCTTCTAGTACTCTTTTCGTTAATGGATCCAAGCTGGATCTGCCTAAGCAGATATTAGGTCAGAACAGCATTGGATTTTGTCATGATTCAGATGAATGATCAAATGGTGTGTCAATTCTTATTGACAAGGCTCAAGCATGAAGACTGGTTGGGTAGAGAGGGTAACAGAGGCACTCAAGATAAGAGTCTACAAAATTTCTTTTCCACAAAAGGAGAAGAGAAAAATAATTAGAAATATGTTTGGAATGTCCAGAGGTTCTTCACTGAGAGTGTATGGTATTGTTTTTAGAACAGTTCACTGCAGGTAAACAATCAGCTGGTTCTGGCTAGAATTCCAATGGATCAAGTCATTTCATCTGAATTGAGAAGAATTCCTGGTCGTCCTAATGTCATGGCAACAGTACAATGATATTGTTGCTGGCAGGTCAGTCACCTAGGCTCTTTGTAGAGAGGAATGCAAAGCTTTGCATTACCTCATCACTGTATCAGCAGTCATACATACTGCTGTATATTACCAACCAGTTCTGAAATTTTTCTTCTGTGATTTTTTAAATTTATTAACAGGAGGGATAGTAGTATTGCATGGGAATTTTAACATTTTGTTAACATCCTAACATCCTGTAGGATCATGTAGATCATGTATATAATGTAGATTAAAGGAGAACATCCTCTTGTTGATCAGGTTAGTATCAATTTTGCATGAAATAAAAACATAGTGAAACCCCCTGTAACTCAAGCTGGTTTTAGTATTTTGTATATATGAAGTTTTAGTCTTTTTAGTAACTCTATTAAACGTTATAACAGATCAGAACCCTGAAGTATTTCTAGACATTCTTGACTTTTAATTCCAAAATATAATTCTTTTTAAAAAATTGATTGTTATCGAATAAAGAATTGCAGATGTAAATTTTAGTGACTGGCAAAGTCATGTGGTATGGAAGTGCATTTCAAAGAAGAGAAATATTGGATTTGAAATATTAACTCTGTATCTTCACAATTGCTGCCAGACTTGTTGAAATTCTGCAGCACCTTTTGGTTTTATTTCTGATCTGCAGTATCTGCTGTACTTCTGTTTTGTTTGAAATAATGAAGGGACTAACTACGCCCCTCTCTCAGTGGAAAGCTATCTCTTGCAGACTTGTCTGTTCCATACTTGAGGCATAAAGAAAAAAATGGGTTAAAAACTGACGTTAACACTGGCCTATTTATTGGTTGTCTGTCCTAGGGTGTGGACCAGAATGCTGTGAGGGTCACAACTTTGAGAACAGTCATGTTCAACAGTCCTACGCAGAAGGTGAAATGAAGTGAAAAAGTGTCTCTCACTCTGAATGCTGGATTTCAGTCATTGTCAAAAGGAATCAGGACAATGTACTCCCCTTACCTGCATTCAATCTGTGCATCCCTTACACTATTTCATAAGGTTCAATGAGAACACCTCTCATCTTTGAAACTTGAGAAAATACAGGCCTCTATTCCTGATAAAGGGCCTTTGCCCAAAATGTCGATTTTCCTGCTCCTTGGATGCTGCCTGACCTGCTGTGCTTTTCTAGCACCACTCTAATCCAGACTTGAGTTTCCAGCATCAGCAGTCCTTGTTTTTACAGGCCCAGTTTACCCATTCTTTCTTCATAGGACAGTCTCACCATGCTGGGAACAAATCTGATGAATCTTTGTTACAGTTCCCCAATGGCAACAATATATTTCCTGAGATAAGGACTCTAAAACTGCACACAGCATTCCAGGTGCGGTCTATACACGCTTCTATACAATTGAATCAAGATTTTACAACTCCTGCACTTAAATCGTCTTGTAATAAAGGCGAACATTTCATTAACCTTCCTAATAGCCTTGCGCTCCTGCCTGTTAGCCTTCAGTGATTTATCGATAAGGATGTTTAAGCCCTTTTGTACACCCTACACTTTCTAACTTCTTACTCTGTCCTGCAAAGTGGATAACCTCACATGTTTCCACACCACATTCGGTCTGCCATATTTTTGCCCATTCATGAAGCTTGTACAAATCTTCATGCAGCTGCCTCACATCTTTGTCTACAACACAATTCCCACAGTCTTCTATCATTCACAGAATTGGAAATCTTACAGAGTTCACTGCGATGGTGAAAAATGCAATAAATAGCTACACAGTAATACAAAACAGAATGCGTAAGAAGACTTGGTGGGCTAAGAAAAGTTCAATCTCATCCCTGTGGGAATCTTCTGCCAAACTTGTTCCACATATGCCCATTGGATTCATACTATCCTTACTATTTGGATGGGAATTGGCTTGCATTATTGTGATGAAGTTAAGAGTGTGTTGAATACTTTCTACTTGCCTGGATGACTGTGTCTCCAACAATACTCAAGAAACTTCATTTATTCAAGATAGTTGAAACGTTGTACTATTCTTAGTTGATTGGCATATCTGTATCCATTGTTAATATTCACACCATTACACGGTGGTAGCAGTTTGTATTCATCTAGAAGATGAACTGCAGCAACTTGCCAAGCACTTTTAAAACTCATGAGCTTCAGCAAGGGCAAGGATGACAGACACCACCAGATGCAAGTTTAACTCTGAGCCACTCACCATCCTGATGTCATTGTTTGCTGTTTGGTCATCATTGTTGGATCAAATACAGGAACGTCTGCTTTAACAGTACTGTGGGAAGACCTATATGGAAATAGACTGCAGCAGTCCCATGAAGGCAGCTCACCACTTATTGCTTAAGGGCAATTAGAGATGGGTAATAAATGCTGATTTAGCCAGCAATGCCCACATCCCACTAATTAAACTATCCCATGCTGACCTCATCATCCAAGTTTCAGGTTTCATGTTTCCAAACAGCTGCATATGAGTTTACTAACAGCTCTCAACATGACCTGGAAATCTTTCAGACTGCACCAGGAAGGATTTTACTGTAACTTCATTAAATTGAAATGTAAGATCCTTGGAGTCATTAATAGAAATCTATTTAAAAATCCTATTTTCTAAAGAACAGAATTTGTAAGACTGGATTGAAGATACTTAATTTCTTGCTATGAATTCCTGTGCCTGCTCCCTGATTAACCAGTCCAGTTTTGTGACACATATTGATCTATTTGTTCAGCCAGCTGTGTATCTAGTTTCAGTAGTTTCGATGTCACAGAGGGGAGGTCTTGGCTGAGCCTCAGTTTCCTCTCTCGGCCTATCTTTCATCAGCTTTAACATTGCAAGCCCTAGGTCTCAGATCAAACACCATGACTTACTCAATCTATTCATTGAGAATCTCTCTTTAAGACCCCTTTCCGCTGTGCCAGGTCTAATTCTGGGATTAACACTAATCCAGATTAATGGGAGCAGTGCAAACACTGTAATCGACACTGAGTCCCTCTTAATTTACTTCTCTCAGAGAAGCCATGGTTAGTTGTGGGTAGCAAGCCCACAGGCTGAGGATCCTTTAGCACACTGTAAACATTGGCATCTGATTCCTACACACTGAGCATCTTTTTAGAGGCTCTTTACTGAACCCTCCCCCACTAGTCGCTGATTAAAGAAGTAATTTAGAGTCAAATCACATAAACTGAAAGATGGAGTATGGCTTTACTGCTCACCACCACAGGCTAATATTTGCTGCTTTGGCTTTACATGAGCTCTTATTCCTTCCTGTCATTTGATTTAAATGTTATTTGAAATAAATTTTTCATGCTTGTTTATGAGGTGACCTCTTCTACTTAAATATTCCTCGATTATCTGCATCAGAAAAGTTCAACTTTTAAGAGATGAGCATCGGATCTGTGTGTGAACATCAATGAGAGAAAGCATGTAAAATTATATAAAATAGAAACAAGATAGACAGAAAGAATGCAAAGGCAAAGAAAAATCACAATTGTTATACACCAAACAATGTAAAAAGAAAACAGGACTTACTGGAATCTGACAGGTAAGGCAATGTGTATGAAATGAGTTAACGGTTTAGGTCAGTGACCTTTCATCTGAACTGGAATACTGGGCTGAGCCTTTACTCTCTGGGGCTAGGTGTATGACCAAAGATATGTGCCAGGACCTCACAGAAGTCCCAGATCTAACCTGACTATCCTCCACCTTAAGACTACTCTGGCCCTTGATATCCCTCCCCCAAAACTGGCATGCCTATCCTTTTCAATTTTGCCTGACAATGTCCCTAACCTTACCTGACTACCCATTAACCAATACTCCCCCCATGCTGACCTGATATGGTGAGCCACCCGCTAGGCTACTCTTTTACCCATCCACCTCACCACCTGATCACATATCAGCCTGGCCATTCACTTATGTCTTCACTCATCCAATCAGCCACTTATCCATTCACTAACATTCACACTGGACATTAGACTTACCTTAGGACAGTTAGTGCTATAAATATGGGGAATGGTTAATGATGCTTCATTACAATGGGCTCTCTGCAGGACTCTTAGTCTACATTTTTGAAGACGTCAGGCTTATATGATTCAGCTAGAAACATGAAGCAGCATTGGACAGGGAAATGTCGAAGCAGAGTGGCAATCTGACTGTAATTACCACTTCACAGAAGGTGAGGCCATTAACTCTCTTTCTTTCACTGGACAAATTTAAAAATCATACAACACCAGGTTATAGTCCAACATGTTTATTTGGAAGCACTAGCTTTCGGAGCACTGCTCCTTCATCAGGTGGTTGTGGAGGAGCCACACTCTGAAAGCTAGTGCTTCCAAATAAACCTGTTGGATTATAACCTGGTGTTGTGTGACTTTGAACTTTGTTCACCCCAGTCCACCACCGGCACCTCCAAGTCATATCTTTCACATGGTGATTCAATGGTTAGTACTGCTGCCTCACAGCACCAGGGACCCGGGTTTGATTCCAGCCTCGGGTGACTGTCTGGAGTTTGCACATTCTCCCCATGGCTCTGTGGGTTTCCTCCCACAATCCAAAGATGAACAGGTTAGGTGAATTGGTCAAACTAAATTGTCCACAGTATTCAGAGATGTGTAGGTTGGATGCATTAGTCAGGGGTTAAGTGTAGGTGAATGGGTCTGGGTAGGTGACTCTTCAGAGGGTCAGTGTGGACTTGTTGGGCTAAAGGGTCTCTTTCCACACTGTAGGGATTCTACAATCTCTTTGAACACCGGAGGTACTGCCAGGCCTGCTGAATGTTTCCAGCAGTTTCTGTATTTATGGTATTTCAGGTTTCCTAGCAGAGACACTGTATTATAGCTGGGGGTGTGTCAAGAGGAGGGTTAAACTGGAAATACATTGATTCAAAATTACTGTTAAAATTAACATTTGTACTGAGAATTCCATGTTTTCCAATAAATATGGGTAAGTCAATGAGCAAACTGTCAACCAGAAAATGATTTTAATTCCTTCTGATATAGTTCAGTGTCCTTTGGAAAATTGTAGGCTGAAAGGTAGGTGACTGATGAAGGGCTCCTGCCTGAAATGTTGATTTTCCTGCTCCTCAGATGCTGCCTGACCTGCTGTGCTTTTCCAGCACCACTCTAATCTTGAAAGGTAGATGAGTTGACTTAGCTTCCCTGAAGCCATGGTCACCAATACTTCATCATTATTTGTCCGTGTTTATCAAAATGCTCTGTCTTTTCTTCTGTACTTTTACTTTATGTTGTTAGTTTCTAAAAATTCTACATTATTTTCATTCTTATTTATTTACTTCCTCAGCTTTTGTCATTCACAATTCTTCTTGGGTCCATCCTACATACATGAACAAAGCTTATGAGTCTCTGCAGCTAACTGAGCCATGTAAAACATCAAAGCTATTGACATGCTATTCATGTGCTATTCACATGCATTTTCCAGCACAGTTTGCTGAATAGGGACCAAGTCAGGGACCCTTGTCAATTTTTCTGTTCTCTATCAAAAGAATGATGCTGGTAAAACTAAAAGGTAAACAGAATGATCACAGAGTGCTCTGGGAGTTGCACTTGTGTGCAGTGTGAGCTGGTCCCAGGGCCACAACACTTCAGTCAAAGCTTCTGAATCAGGTTCTGCCATGAGCAAGTGTTCCCCAGCGGCATTAGTGTGTTTACCCTAGAGTGTTCTTACTGATGCTGTGATTGAAATCAGCTAACTACGTAGGTGAAGGATAAGCTCAGGGAAGAAAACTAACAGAAAAAAGTAAGGAAAAAGCATTTTAATCTGATCAACAAAACCTTCAATTCATCTGTGCAAAAGCAACAGCAATTGTGCAAATCATACAATTTGTATTAAACAATGTCCATGTACATCTGTATTTTACATACACTGCCATTTCCGCTATGAGACCCAGCCAGCCTTACGTGAAAGTAAATTGTGTCCTTTTGAAGGCGCACATTGATTCTTTAAAGGAAGCAGTGTTAGCTTCAAGTGTTTGCTTAACCTTTCACCTTGTGCTTTCCCTTGAAAGTACAACTTCCTATTTATAGTTGGGGGGTGTGATAAGAGGAGGCACTGGGTTAACGTGGAAATATACTGATTTGTTTGATGCTTCAGAGCCTGGAGAAAACCAGAAAAACAGCTGGCTCTCCTCCGTAGTAAATGGGTACTATTTACTTGTCTTTAACTGATTCTTTTCAGCAGATGTCATACAGCAACTGTATGGGTAAGGCTATTATGGGCTATTTGCAAGAATATAGAAGTGACCAAAAGACTGCGTTTGGAACTGGGTAAACACCATGAAGTATGGGATCTCTTTCTGGAGACACACTGTACCTCTTCCCTCTTGTCTTCTTTTGGACATTACCTGTACTCTAAAAGGATCATGAGAAAACAAATAATGGCAACCTATTCTGTAAGTTAGCGACAAAGTTAAAAATCACACAACAGTGAGGTCAGTGCAGGAGAGAGAGAGAAAAAAACTGACACTGCAGTGAACCTGCGCAGTTACTGCCTTTGCTGTTTTTGAATTCATGTATAGCTGGACACCGGAGTGCATCTGGGAAATTCACAACTGATCTTCGAGGAACTGTTTGGGCGAAGTTCACAGCACAGAAACAGAAAGTGTATTGTTTTTAAGTGACCTACAGAAACTCTGCAGTAGTGAGTGGAGTGGGTTCTTTCTTGATTATATGTTTTTTGAGATATGTTTCTTGATTAAACTTAAAATATAAGCCATAACTATTAATTTAACCTGTGGCAGTGTTGTGTAGAGGAATAAAATGCTGTTATTTTCTGGGTCTGTAGATTGTGATGGAGCAAAAATGGCCTTCTTGTCAGATGTGGGAGTTTAAAGACAGTTTAAGGGTTACTACAGATTATATCTGCAATAAATGCTGTTGGTTGCGAATCTTATCAGATCGAATGGATCAGATGGAGAGACAGTTAGAAGCAATGAGAGATTTGCAACAGCAACAGTATGTGATGGATGGCAGTTATAGGAAGGGGGGAAAAGTCTCAGATACTGTCACATAGATGGGTTAACTCCAGGAAAGGTAAGAGAGGTAGGCAGCTAGTGCAGGAGCCTTCAGTGGCTATACTCATTTCAAACAAGTATGCTGTTTTGGAAAATGTAGGGGGTGATGGATTCTCAGGGGAACATAGCACGAACAGCCAAGTTTCTGGAATAGAGACTGGCTCTAATGCAACGAGGGGTACATCGGGTTCCAAGATATCAATTGTGTTAGGTGACTCTCTAGTCTGATGTACAGACAGATGTTTCTTCGGCTAGCAGCGAAAAAACAGAATAGTGAGTTGCTTCCCTGGTGCCAGGATCAAGGATGTCTCAGAGGGTGAAGAATGTTCTCACAGGGGAGACGGGCCAGCAAGCGGTCATTGTCCACATTGGACCCAACGACATAGGAAGGGAGATTCTGAAGGGAGATTACAGAGAGTTAGGCAAGAATTTAAAAAAGGAGATTCTCGAGTGTAGTAATATCTGGATTACTCCCAGTGCTATGAGCTAGTGAGGGCAGGAATAGGAGGATAGAGCAGATGAATGCATGGCTGAGGGGCTGGTGTATGGGAGAAGGATTCACATTTTTGGACCATCGCAATCTCTTCTGGGATAGAAGTGACCTATACAAGAAGGACGGATTGTACCTAAATTGGAAGGGGACTAATATTCTGGCAGGGAGATTTGCTAGAGCTGTTCAGGAGGATTTAAACTAGTAAGATGGGGGAGAGGTGGGACCCAGGGAGATAGTGAGGAAAGAGATCAATCTGAGACTAGTACAGTTGAGAACAGAAGCGAGTCAAACAGTCAGGGCAGGCAGGGACAAAATAGGACTAATAGATTAAACTGCACTTATTTCAATGCAAGGGCTAACAGAGAAGGCAGATGGTTAGGAACATGGGACTGGGATATCATAGCAATTACAGAAACACGGCTCAGGGATGGGCAGGACTGGCAGCTTAATATTCCAGGGCACGAATGCTACAGGAAGGATAGAAAGGGAGGCAAGAGAGGAGGGGGAGTGGCGTTTTTGATAAGAGATAGCATTACAGCTGTGTTGAGGGAAGATTTTCCTGGAAATACATCCAGGGACGTTATTTGGGTGGAACTGAGAAATAAGAAAGGATGATAACCTTATTGGGATTGTATTATAGATCCCCTAATAGTCAGAGGGAAATTGAGAAACAAACTTGCAAGGAGATCTCAGCTACCTGTAAGAATAATAGGGTGGTTATGGTAGGGGATTTTAACATTCCAAACATAGACTGGGACTGCCATAGTGTTAAGGGTTTAAGTGGAGAGGAATTTGTTAAGTGCATACAAGACAATTTTCTGATTCAGTATGTGGATGTACCTACTAGAGAAGGTGCAAAACTTGACCTAGTCTTTGGAAATAAGGCAGGGCAGGTGACTGAGGTGTCAATGGGGGAGCACTTTGGGGCCAGCGACATAATTATATTATATTTAAAATAGTGATTGAAAAGGATAGACCAGATCTGAAAGTTGAAGTTCTAAATTGGAGAAAGCCCAATTTTGACGGTATCAAGCAAGAACTTTCGAAAGCTGATTGGAGGCAGATGTTCACAGGTAAAGGAACAGCTGGAAAATGGGAAGCCTTCAGAAATGAGACAACGAGAATCCAGAGAAAGTATATTCCTGTCAGGGTGAAAGGGAAGGCTGGTAGGTATAGGGAATGATGGATGATCAAAGAAATTGAAGGTTTGGTTAAGAAAAAGAAGGAAGCATATGTCAGGTATAGACGGAAGCGATCGAGTGAATCCTTACAAGAGTATAAAGGCAATAGGAGTATACTTAAGAGGGAAATCTGGAAGGCAAAAAGGGGATATGAGATAGTTTTGGCAAATAGAATTAAGGAGAATCCAAATGGTTTTTACAAATATATTAAGGACAAAAGGATAACTAGGGAGAGAATAGGGTCCCTCAAAGATCAGCAAGGCGGCCTTTGTGTGGAGCCACAGGAGATGGTGGAGATACTAAACGAGTATTTTGCGTCAGTATTTACTGTGGAAAAGGATATGGAAGATATAGAAAGTTGCAAAATAGATGGTGACACCTTGCAACATGTCCATATTACAGAGGAGGAAGTGCTGGATATCTTGAAATACATAAAGGTGGATAAATCCCCAGGACCTGATCAAGTGTACCCTGGAACTCTGTGGGAAGAGAAGTGATTGCTGGGCCTCTTGCTGAGATATTTGTATCATCGATAGTCACAGGTGAGGTGCCGAAAGACTGGAGGTTGGCTAACGTGGTACCACTCTTTAAGATGGGTGGTAGGGACAAGCCAGGGAACTATAGACCAGTGAGCCTGACGTCGGTGGTGGTCAAGTTGTTGGAGGGACTCCTGAGGGACAGGATGTACATGTATTTGGAAAGGGATAGGACAGATTGGGGATAGTCAACATGGTTTTGTGCGTGGAAAATCATGTCTCACAAACTTGATTGAGTTTTTTGAAGAAGAAATAAAGAGGATTGATGAGGGCAGAGCAGTAGATGTGAGCTATGTGGACTTCAGTAAGGCATTTGACAAGTTTCTCCATGGGAGACTGATTAGCAAGGTTAGATCTCATGGAATAAAGGGAAAACTAGCTATTTGGATACAGAACTGGCTCAAAGGTTTTTCAGACCAGAGGCTTGTGACCAGTGGAGTGATACAAAGATCAGTGCTGGGTCCTCTACTTTTTGTCATTTACATAAATGATTTGGATGCGAGCATAAGAGGTACAGTTAGTAAGTTTGCAGATGACACTAAAATTGAAGGTGTAGTGGACAGCGAAGAGAGTTACCTCAGATTACAACAGGATCTTGATCAGATGGGCCAATGGGCCAAGAAGTGACAGATGGAGTTTAATTCGGCTAAATGCGAGGTTATAGTCCAATACTAGAGCAGGGGGAGAAAACCGTACACCATATAACCATTATTAACTTACATTCCTCAAATACTTGTTTGACAAAAAATCAATGAAACTCAGATTTAAAGTTAAGGATTAATCTACCATTTACATCCCATACCAATTTCCAAGAAGGAATACAACACTTGTATCCTTCATTCATCATACAATTGTCCATTTCAATTGTTCTTAAACATTCCTGAAAGAATCTGACTCTGCTGACTCTCAATTAGCCAATCAGCAACAAAATGTCAGAGGAAACCAGCCTGTGGTTAAAGGAGTAGCACCTCTCAGATTCTGCTCACTCTATTTACTGAGAGGTAGGAGGCAACGTTTCTCTGATTGGTCACTGCCATAATTGAATCCTCGCTCTTAATTTTGGGGACATTCAGAGATGAACTTGCTCTGTCTAGTATTTGGGATATCAGTTATTGTTGACTTGTACACATTCTTTGTTCAGATCTGTGCATGTCTGATTTCATTCCTTTGCAGAGTTGTTTCAGGTGGAGTTGTCGTGTTTAGCAATGTAAAGGTTTCAACCTCTTCAATAAAAACTACATCTTCTTGTTCAAGTCTTGCCATAGGAATACAGGATAAAGAATCTGTAGTAGTCTGCTGTATTCCTAGAACATAATCCATATTTGCATCAAATCTCAACATCCTCAAGCCTGGGTTGTTTTATGTTGAAGTATTTTTGTAACTTCTTAGAATTTAAATTTTCTCAAAACACCTCTGTTGTGTTTCCTCCCAGCACCATGCATTGTCTTGTGGTAAGAAGAGATGAAGTGGATTCTTGTGACAGCTAGATTGGGCAATAACCTTTCGGACTTGGTTTATCACACCCATTAAATACGAGTGCCGAGACACATTGTGAGGAAATGGATACTGCTGGATTGCTCTTGTCTTCTGTGGGTTAACTTTGACACTGGAATCATTGACAACATGTCCATGGAACTTTGCTGTGAGAATTTGCAGTTATTTGCAGAGTGAACATCTAGCTTCCTGAAGTATTACAATACAGCTCTGATTCTAGTGCCATGCTTCATTTGAGTTGGTCAGGACATCATCTATATGACAAACAATTCCATCTATTCCTTTCAGGATGCTTGACATTGTGGAAGATTTCCGGTGCTGATGTGATGTGAAGGGCAATTTGTCAAAACAAATCCAACCAAATGGTATAATGCAGATTGTGAGCAACTTACACTCTTAAATCGAGTGGCAGTTTCCAAAACTCCTATTTGCATTTAAATTCATTAAGATTGAACTCTTTCCTAATATCCCAATTCATATTAAATTGTATTGTTCTGCTGTGTAAGATCCAGACCGATTCTGATTGTTCTATTGATTTTTGTTAGTAAGATGATCCCTGAGGCCATTAGTTTGTCAGGTCTGTCACAGATGAAATACCCCTTTGCTTCAATATAAACTCAATTTCCTTCTTTACCTTTGGAAGAATGGATGAGGAACTTTTCTATATGTAAACAGATCGTGTTTTCATTTTGGATTGTAAAATGGTGGACTTTCTTCAAGTTTCCAGTTCTCTGAACAACTGTGGAAAGTCAGCTGTGAAGTTTTTAGTCTGATCTACTCAACTTTTCAGTTACCTTCCTCTGCAAATCAGATATGATTTGATGCAGAGTTTCCTGCTTTAGAGTATATCACTTTGACTCATGGTAACACGTAAGATTTCAGTAAATTTTCTCTCTATATATTAATTGGTTGCAATCAGCTGCCCTATGATCTTAAGTGCTGGGTCCACTGCTTTTCGTCATTTACTGTATATAAGTTATTTGGATGTGAATGTTGGAAGGGGGTACACTTAACGGGTTTGCATATGACACCAAAATTGGAGGTATAGTGGACACGAAGAAACTTACCTCAGAGTACAACGGGATCTTGATCAGATGGGCCAATGGGCCGAGGAGTAGCAAATGGAGTTTAATTTAGATAAATGTGAGGTGCTGCATTTTGAAAAAGCAAACCAGGGCAGGACTTATACACTGTTGAAAAGTGTGGTGATGGAAAAGCACAGCCGGTCAGGCAACATCCGAGGAACAGAAGAGTTGCTGTTTTGAGCATAATACATATAATGGTAAGGTCTTGGAGAGTGCTGCTGAACAAAGAGACCTTGGAGTGCAGGTTCATAGCTCTTTGAAAGTGGAGTCACAGGTAGATAGGGTAGTGGTATGCTTTCATTTATTGGTCAGAGCATTGAATATAGGAATCGGGAGGTCGTGGTGCGGCTGTATAGGACATTGGTGAGGCCAATTTTGGAATATTGTGTGCAATTTTGGTCTCCCTTCTATAGGAAGGATATTGTGAAACTTGAAAGGGTTCAGAAAAGATTAACAAGGATGTTGCCGGGTGGATGGTTTGAGTTATAGGAAGAGGCTGAATAGTTTGGGGCTGTATTCCTTGGAGCGTTGGAGGCTGAGGGGAGATCTTGTGGAGATTTATAAAATCATGAAGGGCATGGATAGGATAAATAGACAAGGTCTTTTCCCTGAGTTGGGGGAGTCCAGAACTGGAGGGCATAGGTTTAGGGTGAGAGGGGAAAGATTTAAAAGGGATCTGAGGGGAATATTTTCATGCAGAGGGTGGTGCATATATGGAATGAGCTGCCAGAAGAAGTGGTGGAGACTGGTACAATTACAACATTTAAAAGGCCTCTGGATTGGTATATGAATAGGAAGTGTTTCGAGGGATATGGGCCAAGTGCTGGCAAATGGGACTAGATTAATTTAGGATATCTGATTGGCATGGATGAGTTGGACCGAAGGGTCTGTTTATGTGCTGCTGTGAATCCTTTCGTTCAACTATAGTTCAGTTTCAGAATAAATAGAAACTACTGCACCTGAATCTGCCTTAGAATGCATCTTGATTCCTTCTACTCGGATAACACAGCTCCAGTCGCAGTCACTTGGAACTGTGATCTCATCAAGTCTTTTGCACATCATTGACATAGTCTAATTCATGGATTAAGCCAGATATTGATGATTTCACTTTTTACTTATTCTATACAAGCTTCTTGCTGTGGCACAGCAAGAACGTGACCCGGTTCTTGCAAAAAATGTCATTTAGTTTCTTTGTTGGGACAATTTTTGTACCTGTGTTTTTCTTCCCACCTGCACTTATGACAGTTGCTCAAGGCAGTTGATGCATGCTTTTTCTCCTACTCTGATATTGTATACTCATCTCTTTGTTTTAAGCTTAACATACTATACAGCTGGAGAAAGTGAGGGCTGGAGATCAGAGCTGAAAATGTGTTGGTGGAAAAGTGCAGCAGGTCAGGCAGCATCCAAGGAACAGGAGAATCGACGTTTTGGGCATAAGCCCTTCTTCAGGAAAGAAGAAGGGCTTATGCCCGAAACGTCGATTCTCCTGTTCCTTGGATGCTGCCTGACCTGCTGCACTTTTCCACCAACACATTTTCATATTATACAGTTGGTTGTGTTTAGGATATGATTCTCTGAGCCATGTGCTCAGCTGAGTTGCCTTTTTTAATATTAAGTCAATCTTCAATTTCAAGTGGTTAGACAATGCTTTCTCTAAGACTCCACCCACTGTCTCCCTGATTAATTGTTCTTTTGAGCTGCCTTACTGTCAGGTTCCTGCAAGCCCGTACATATCATTAACAAAAGTTTAATAAAAAAATATGCTTGTTGCTTGAATGCTCATTAACGTTATCCTGCTCAACAATGGTGCTTATTGCAAATTGAAGTAGGGACTGAGTGCTTTTATTTCTTCATTACACATAGTTTTATCTGCAGCAATCCCTTGTCTGACTAGGATAATGTCTGCAAAGCTATCTTCCAATACATATATCAGTGTTCTAACTTGCTCACTTTCACCTGCTGCAACCATATAATACTTTTAATCTCGTTGTGCCGTTGAAGAATATTTATAGTCTGTTGAAGGAAGGAAGGAAAGCATTAGCTTTATTTAGAGACCGTCTTATTGTGTTTTCAACTTGCCAATGTGCAAGAGAGAGAGAACAAAATCTTGTGATATTGAATCACTTTCTCAGATTACGTCTCAATGGCATACCAAATCGTCGGGAGTTATCCTTAACAATGTACACACCATCTTAGGAGCGTCAGGGAGCATGCAGTACCTTGTTGCCATTGTGAGATGCCACCAAGACCTGAACCTGATTCTTGGAAGGGGTTGGAAGTGAAGAAATGCAAAGCCTTTGTAATTTTGATGGCCACTGAGTCGTTATGACAACTGTTTTTTTCATGTGAGGATTCAGGTCTCTGTGACTATTTTCTGTGTGGCTGTATTCTACTGTGACAGTAGCTCCTGGTTATCTCAGGTTGGCCTGATTTTGCTGGTACATCCTATGCTTCTAGATGAATGACCTCCACATTCTTTCAACCCCTTCATCCCTTCTCCTGCCTTCTTGTTTCCTAGACATTATATTCCTTTGGAAGGTACTGCTCTTCATTGACACCTGGCCAAAAACCTGAGAATTGCATTCTCTAGCAGGCAAAGGCTTCCTTGTGGTTAGGTGGTTCCTCAGTTGCCCTTGACAGCCATGCCCCTGCTCTTGAGCCCTCAGGACGCCAGAAAGTGAATAACCATCTACACTGCACGAGCACTTAGTTTGCACTTTCTTGGTCACCTGCACACTGCCAAAGGCATCTTTTTGTCAATGGCAAATCCCCCCTCTGTCATGACTGTTTCCCCATGTATACCCAACTTTACCTATCCCAGTCAACACATGGAGACTATACACATCTCAGCATCCCCATTGACAAGCTTTTAATATCCCCCTCAATTACCTGAACAGATTTTTATCAGTGATCGGGCAAAGGTTCCTGAGCAAATATAGTCAATGCTGGGAAGAGCATCAGTAACCTAGCCCATGACCAGTGGTAGTATTTTTAGGCCTTGTTTACCTACTACCAACAAGACTGGAACAATGTTTCTGGGCAGGAAGGCCCAATGTTTCATGGTGAGAATGTTTCAGCAGATAATCTGGATATCATCGAGGGAGCCTGATCTCTCATCTAATCTATGTTATGCCTGATTGATTGGGAGTTTTTGTTAGATCAGGGAAGAGAGAATTTTGCTGTGTATCTAACTCACATTGCACTTTTTTATAGTAGTGCTTGAGGAAGTCATGTAAAAATATTTAAGAATAAAGCATTCTAAAAGGAGATCCAGTACTCAGTTACTATTGTCCAATGTCTTATTCCTTGGCACACTGTACATGTACAAGAGTTAACAGAAGTTCATCCATTTAATGAAGTTGAATTTTTGTTTATTTGACAATTAGATTTTCCTTTCCTTAGTTTGTTTCCACAAATTGCACAGCAATTACAGAGCAATTCTTTCTTTATTTTTATATTCATGCACCCAACTCTGATTAGCAGTATACAGTCATTTGTATGGCCATGCAAGTTTCCTTCCTCTTGTTAGATCTTTCAGAACAATTGTTTAAAGAAAATCTGAATATGTAAAAGTTTGGGCGTTGGGTGAGTCTCAAGTTAAATAAACATCATACTACACAATTACTCTTTGGACAGTAACATGGAGAACAATGTCCAAAGTGAAAAGACTGGCAGTATCCAGATTGAAACTACCAGCAACATCTTGGGGTGAAATTGTTGGCAACATCTGGGGTTCAATGACCCACAGTGCAGGGAGGAAAATTATTGGTGGTGTCTAGAGCAAATGACCAGCAATGACAGGACTGAAATGTCCAGTAATGGGGTGAAATAACTGACAATGACTGAGTGAAAAGCAGTGTTCAGAAAAGAAACGATCATCAGCATCTAGTAATGTAAGAAGCTACTGCCTCTGGTCAGGATTAGGAGAGTTTCCAAAAGGTTAATCTTGGCGTGTTAATGTGATAAAACACAGTAACTGTATCCATTAGCATCAAGCAGCAGATTTGCTGCTGGGGTGTTTCTACTGGAATTAGGATTCTGACCAGGAAGCCCACTCCAAAACTCAGCAACACCCACCAGAGGCCATGGCTGCTACCAGAAAACATCCCCAAGACTCCCAGGATGGACCATCTCCTATAAGAAGAGCAAGTGCTATTCTGTAGTTATGGATCACAGGGAGAGAGGTCAAAAGGGTTGGAATGAGGATGTGAGGCTGGACTGAACAGCCTGTCGTTGGTTGAGTTACTTGCTCGTATGCAAGTTAGTGCAGACCGAGGGACTTTTTCCCATCACAAACAGTTTGCCTACATTGTTTGACCAATCATACAAGCTAACTCATTCTCATCCAGCAATGGACATACTGCTATTATTCTCAATAACTGAGCAGAAGTAATACAATTTTGATACCTTGTACTGTTGTAATAAGTGCATGTGTAAGCATTTGTGAAAGGATAGCATTTATTGCTCTGTGACAGTTTCTAAAGTTGCTTAGGCTGCTGATGTTCAATGCCTCAGCTCAGACTTGAAAGGTGGGCATATGAATCAAGTTCTGGAAAGTGAAACAAAGAAAAGTTGCAAATAAAATACGTATCGCAAAAGTAAACATTTTTAGAAGTAATTGAAACAATGAATGGAACTGAAGTCTAGGGGGCACATTTTTAAGGTGAGAGGAGAGAGATTCAAAAAAGGCATAAGAGGCAGATCATTTACATAGAGGATGGTTCGAATGTAGGATGAACTTCCTGAGAAAGTGGTGGATGCAGATACAATTACAACGTTTAAAATACATTTGAATAGATACATAAATAGGAAAGGTTTGGAGGGATATAGGCCAGGACTAGGTAGGTGGGACTAGTTTAGTTTGGGATTATGTTTGGTATTAACTGGTTCGACTGAAGGGTCTGTTTCCTAGCTGTATGACTCTATGACTCCATCAATTCATTCAGCTCACAATAAAATTTGAGCTGAGGCATGGCATTTTCCCTCTACTTGACAGCCTGCCTGTTTATTCTGGTGTCTAGGATGCAGACTCCCCAGCAGTTAAATCACCCTATTTTACTCTTGAACTGATAAGCAGACACCAGGAGGAAAGGCTAAATGGCTTCTGATAACTAACTCAACATAGTGACTCAATTCTCAAATCTCCATGATAATTATTAATTGTTTTTCTTGTGGGAGCAATTTTTTGTTTTCAATCAAATCCTTCACATTTGAGTGACCACAGTCTTTCTGCCTCCTTAATGATCCTTTTCCCTTTCCCTCCTGCATGCTCAGTGGAACATGGCCCCTTATTCAATTGCTGTTTAAGAATAGAATGAATTCTCTGCTGTCTGGTACTTGACAATCACTTGCAACCCTTTCAGAATCACTTCCTTTACTGATTGACAAATAAATGCTTTTCATTCAGTAAAATGACAGGTGTTGGCTTGGTGATGTTGTTTTCACTTGCAGGTGGGATGGTGATTACTGGTTGTGACAGTACTATTTTCTGCAGCCTTGGAGATCTGCAATTCAGGTATTTGTATCGGAAGACTTTACTCAGTAAATTAAAGTGGGACATAGTTTTCCCAATGTTTGATTAGTAAAGCACCCACATTAAGCCAGTCCTAAGGGTATTCTTTAAATGGTAATGAACTTGAATATCTCAGGTTTGGATGTTCTTGAGATAGAAAGTTGAGGGGATGGGGCCTAAATATCTGTAAGATTATCATGTGTGCTGCCATCATATCTTTGAGAAGGTGATCTCGTGTATGTGAGGGTAACCACCTTCTGGTCTAATGAGATCTGCTGTGGGGTAAACAAGATGTAGATTATTACATTTCTGCACCTATTCACAGGGTATAAGATTGGGCTGTACCTTACAAAAAAAGACTGCTGGGAGGATCTAACCTTCCATAAGATCCTGCTTTACTTTCCCAACACGTAGGTATAGACTAATCACAGTGGGTGTTGTTTTTATTGCATTTGGCATGATGACAGAAGTACTATGGACATTTAAACATCAAATTCCAAAATGTGTTTTTTTAAAATAAGCTATTGCTATCAAGAGAGACTGGATTAGTAAGGGTTGTATTCACTGAAGTTTAGAAAAATGAGGGGAATCTCACAGTAACCCACAAAATTTGAATGGGAATAAACAAGGTAACCGCAGGAAGGATACTTCTGATTGATGGGGAGTTCAGCATCAGGAGTCACAGTAAAAGATGCAGGAAATGCTTTTTAGGGCTGAGATGAGGATAAAGTTCTTCATTCAGAGATTGCTGAGCCTGTGGAAATCTCTGCTGCAACAAGCTGTTGAGGCCAAAACATTGAATGTTTTCAAGGAGGTAGATACAATTCTTAGTGGTAAAGAGGACAAAAGTTATGGGTTGAAAATAGGAAAGGTTATTGAGTTGGATGATCAGCCATGATTATATTGAATGTTAAAAGCATCTAAAGAGCTGAACAGTCTACTTCTGCTCCTGTTCTCTATGTTTTAATATTTCTTTGATTACAGACAAGACTGTGGATGTAATTCCGTGCAAAGTCCTGCAGGGACCTATGTTGACTTGATGCATCATATTTTGATTTGCTTCTTTAATTAAATGGTCTATCACTGAAACAAAAATATGTAACTTTGCAGATTTTGCTTTATAATTAAAACAGAAGTTTATTAGCAGAGAAATAAAGACAGTATGGAATAAACCAAATTAACTCCTTGTAACACAAATCCAAGATTTTCAAAGAAAAACATTACCGTTTATTGTCGTCAAACTACAGCCCTGAAGCAGTAATCCAAAATGCAGCTTTTAAACTACCAAAAAACATCAGTTGTACAATAAAGGTAGTTCTGGTATAACACACGTTTCGTTAACATGAGTTGGCTATAACATGAATGATGCATTGCGGATGCTGCTTGGGTAACGTGAACTTTCTACTGGACAGGTATAGCAATTTACTAATGTGATCTTCTTCTGCATGATTTTCTATAGTGGTTTTCCATAGTGCGATCTTCTATAGTTTTCCATAGTGCGATTCTCTATGGTATGAGGTTAAAGAGAAAAGTAACTGTTGCGTTATAGCGGAATGACCTGTACTCATACCAGAGTCCCTGTTTCTAATACCTCAATGGGTATTAGTGATTTGTGACTTTAAAATATTGATCGGAACTGCAGATAGCTTCTTCTGGAGCTATTATGCACCTGAGCCTAAATGTACTCAATTCTAAGTAACCTCTGCAGAGTTTCATGCAAATATTTCTTGTCTGTGACTATCAGTAACTCTTTACTCTGATAACATAATTCACTATGTTCTTCCCTTCTCAGGAGCATTGGTCTATACAGCTTCATCCAAAGATTGCACAAAATGCAAAGTAAACTAGAACAAAAAAACCTCTTTAATCTATGGGTGTTTCCCTTGTTTAAAATAAAGTCTCCTGAACTTCTAAGTTGAAGACTGTTTATCTCATTCAGTCATTAAATCTGCCTAATGTACACACACAAAAAAAAACATTTTTGTAAAGCTAAGCCTCTAAAATTATTTTAAAAGAAATCACCATGGCTACAGAAATACATAAGAGTTAACTATTAATTTTAGACACACAGAAAATGCACATGTTACAAATCCAAAACAGAAACTTACAATAAACTATGTTAAAAATATGTATTGATCACACAATTTGCATCACACTAGTGAAAAAAGATGAGCTAGTAAACTGAGGTACCCATATGAACTAGTCTCTGTTTGAACATGACTATGCCATGAATGTCACAGTTTAAGAAATACTCACCAATCAGCTTTGTATTGCAGGTAAAAGTATTCTTTCACTTTGAATGCTAGCAAGCCAACTAACCAGAAAGAAAGAGAGTGAGAAAATCCTTCTTCTCCTGAGTGTTGCCAAACAACCACAGGAAACAGGACAAAAGGATTTCAACAAACAGCAAAGCCAAGAATTCAAAAATCGACTGATTAATTATCAACAAATCATGATCCATCCAGAGGTACTGATCCATATATTGTTAATTATTAACCATTTCGCTCTCACTACTTATTCTTAATCTGTGTTGGGCTGCTGTGCTAGAGAACTGAGGCAGGCCTGTTTTCTAACTGGCACAGAAAACCTTAACCATGTATTTAAACCACAAACGTGCGCAGATATGGATTCACTGTGCAAAAGTATGCAAAATATTATGGATGTTGAAGAAGAATCATATTGGATTCAAAATGTTAACAGTTTCTTTCACAATGCTCGCAACATAGTCACATTTACATTGGTGAGACCAAAAACAGACTAGCTGACTGCTTTTTGGAACACCTCCACTTTTGTTGTAAGACTGACCTTGATCTCCAGTTCCTTCTCATTTCAATAAACCACTGTGTTCCCATTTAACACTTCTTTCCTGGGTCTACTACAGAATTCCAGTGAAGCATAACACAAGCTGGAAGAGCAACACATCATTTTCCACTTATTCACCTTAACAACCACTGGGACTCAATGTTGAATTCTACAATGTCTATATTCTCCATTTTTCTTCTATCCTCCAACAGCTGTTTGTGTGTGTGTTTTCAGAACAGACTCACTTTCATCTTTACAGACCTTCATTTACATTGGACTCAAAATGTTAATACTGTTTCTCTCTCCATCGATGTTGTCAGCCCTTCTGAGTTTCTCCAGCACTTTCTGTTTTTATTTAATATTACAAAAGTCACACAAAGATCCCAAAGTGTGGCCAAATTTCTTCATAGTTTTTAAAAATCGAAGATAGCAGGCACAAATTTAATTAATAAACAATAATTATTTAGCAAAATCATAGAGAGCAATCAATATTATCTGCACCCACAAATAAAAAAAAAACAATTCTTTAAAGATACAGAAGTAAAAACTCAATCACAAACTTGGACAAGCATGGACATAATCTGCTCAACGACTAACTCCCCTCCACCATCATTCATGTCACTCTGTATGTCCCTGTCATCATTCTGAGGGGAACAAAGGCTTCCGAGGCTCCTCAAGGTTATATTTAAGAGGGTGTGTGGCAATGCAATAATCTGTCATATTGAAAACTATCAAGTTTTACACAATCAATTTTCCTGTTTGGATACTCATATGTGCAGCCATGCAGCAATCTTATAGGGACCATGGGTTGCAACAAATGGGCTAAGTATAACAAAGCAAAATGAGGCAGAATGTTGTTCTTCACACTTAACGTTTCTAGGAATCAGTGGGAGATATTTCTTTCTCCAGAACTAATCTACTCTCAGTCTAATCTAATCACCACAACTCTATATCAACTAATAAAGCTTTTCCCACATTTCTAGAGAAATCTGGTATAAATTAGGCAGTCGAAAATTTCAAACATTGATTTCCCTAAAGTACATAAAAGCTACAGTCAGATTGGCACCAAATTCCCTAACTAATATAAGAAACTGTGTTTGGATCAGGATGGGGTGCTGTTCTTGTCCACCGCTACTTTTCATAATTACATAGCAAAAAGAGGAAGCTTGTGAATTAATGTGAAGTGGACTGCATTGGACGATGTATTCAATTTTGGTTTTAGCTTTTATTCCTCATGTATTGTACTAATTTCCCTCTTACAAATAAGACTACTTAATTTGAGATATCATAGTCAACTGCCCACCTCCAACACACTGCATCCACCTGGACACCCCGTGCTGGCCTACTACCTGCCCTCGACCTCTTCATTTCCAACTGCCACCGGGACATTAACCGCCTCAACCTGTCTACCTCCCTCCCCCACTCCAACCTCTCACCCTCACAACGCGCAGTCCTCCAATCCCTCTGCTCCAATCCCAACCTCACCATCAAGCCAGCGGATAAAGGGGGCGCAGTGGTAATCTGGTGCACTGACCTCTACACCGCTGAAGCCAAACGTCAACTTGAGGACACCTCTTCCTACTGCCCCCTCGACCATGACCCCACCCCCCATCACCAAACCATCATCTCCCAGACCATACAGAACCTCATCACCTCAGGAGATCTCCCACCCACAGCTTCCAACCTCATAGTCCGGGAACCCTGCACTGCCCGGTTCTACCTCCTTCCCAAGATCCACAAGCCTGACCACCCTGGCCAACCCATTGTCTCAGCATGCTCCTGCCCCACTGAACTCATCTCTACCTACCTTGACACTGTCCTATCCCCCCTAGTCCAGGAACTCCCCACATACGTTTGAGACACCACCCAGCCCTCCACCTCCTCCAAGACTTCCGTTTCCCCGGCCCCCAACGCCTCATCTTCACCATGGATATCCAATCCCTCTACACCTCCATTCGCCATGACCAGGGCCTCCAAGCCCTCCGTTTTTTCCTCTCCCGACGTCCCCAACAGTACCCTTCCACCGACACTCTCATACGTTTGGCCGAAATGGTCCTCACCCTTAACAATTTCTCCTTTGAATCCTCCCACTTCCTCCAGACCAAAGGGGTAGCCATGGGTACACGTATGGGCCCAAGCTATGCCTGTCTCTTTGTTGGCTACGTAGAGCAGTTGATCTTCCGTAACTACACCGGCACCACTCCCCACCTCTTCCTCCGCTACATTGATGACTGCATTGGCGCCACCTCGTGCTCCCGCGAGGAGGTTGAGCAATTCATCAACTTCACCAACACATTCCACCCTGACCTTAAATTTACCTGGACCATCTCTGACACCTCCCTCCCCTTCCTGGACCTCTCCATCTCCATTAATGACGACCGACTTGACACTGACATTTTTTACAAACCCACCAACTCCCACAGCTACCTGGATTACACCTCTTTCCACCCTACCTCTTGCAAAAATGCCATCCCGTATTCCCAATTCCTCCGCCTCCGCCGCATCTGCTCCCAGGAGGACCAGTTGCACTACAGAACACACCAGATGGCCTCCTTCTTTAGAGACCACAATTTCCCTTCCCACGTGGTTAAAGATGCCCTCCAACGCATCTCGTCTACATCCCGCACTTCTGCCCTCAGACCCCACCCCTCCAACCGTAACAAGGACAGAACGCCCCTGGTGCTCACCTTCCACCCTACCAACCTTCACATAAACCAAATCATCCGCCGACATTTCCGCCACCTCCAAACAGCCCCCACCACTAGGGATATATTTCCCTCCCCACCCCTTTCCGCCTTCCGCAAAGACTGTTCCCTCCGTGACTACCTGGTCAGGTCCACGCCCCCCCTACAACCCACCCACCCATCCGCACACTTTCCCCTGCCACCGCAGGAACTGCAAAACCTGCGCCCACACCTCCTCCCTCACCTCTATCCAAGGCCCTAAAGGACCCTTCCACATCCATCAAAGTTTTACTTGCACATCCACTAATATCATTTATTGCATCCGTTGCTCCTGATGCGGTCTCCTATACATTGGGGAGACTGGGCGCCTCCTAGCAGAGTGCTTTTGGGAACATCTCCGGGACACCCGCACCAATCAACCACATCGCCCCGTGGCCCAACATTTCAACTCCCCCTCCCACTCTGCTGAGGACATGGAGGTCCTGGGCCTCCTTCACCGCCGCTCCCTCACCACCAGACGCCTGGAGGAAGAACGCCTTATCTTCCACCTCGGAACACTGTAACCCCAGGGCATCAATGTGGACTTCAACAGTTTCCTCATTTCCCCTTCCCCCACCTCACCCTAGTTCTAAACTTCCAGCTCAGCACTGTCCCCATGACTTAGAACATAGAACATAGAACATAGAACAATACAGCGCAGTACAGGCCCTTCGGCCCTCGATGTTGCGCCGATCAAAGCCCACCTAACCTACACTAACCCACTATCCTCCATATACCTATCCAATGCCCGCTTAAATACCCATAAAGAGGGAGAGTCCACTACTGCTACTGGCAGGGCATTCCATGAACTTACGACTCGCTGAGTGAAGAACCTACCCCTAACATCAGTCCTATATCTACCCCCCCTTAATTTAAAGCTATGCCCCCTTGTAATCGCTGACTCCATACGTGGAAAAAGGTTGTCACTGTCAACCCTATCTAACCCCCTAATTATCTTGTCCGGACTTGTCCTACCTGCCTATCTCCTTTTCCACCTATCCACTCCACCCTCTCCTCCCTGACCTATCACCTTCATCCCCTCCCCCACTCACCCATTGTACTCTATGCTACTTTCTCCCCACCCCTACCCTCCTCTAGCTTATCTCTCCACGCCTCAGGCTCACTGCCTTTATTCCTGATGAAGGGCTTTTGCCCGAAACGTCGATTTCGAAGCTACTTGGATGCTGCCTGAACTGCTGTGCTCTTCCAGCATCACTAATCCAGAGATGTCAGGGTCATTGCCTCTGATAACCATTTCTCATTTATCCTCATTAATTGGTTGAATGTAAACCAACATAATTCATAATTCATGCTAGTTCAAAAACCGCCACAACACATTATCTTGCAACATAACTGTACTTTTGAACTTTGTGCTGGTTCCCAATGTTCTGGTCATTGATGGAAGTGGTTGTAATATCCTAGCCTGACTACGCCTCGAGTTTTTGATATTGTTCACGTTGATTAAGATTCACAACAGCAACATATGGATGGAAAATTTGGTTATATCCAAACTGCATAGTCGCAGGCATGAGGGGCTTTGAAACAGCAGAATATTCTCAGCTGCAGTATAAAGTCACTGCCATTGTTCATGATTGATGGATCACAGACACAAGCATAGGGCTTTGAGTGTTTTACAGAAGACTGTAGGGGCTAACAGTTCAACTTTAATTTGACAGAGATGAACAAGCCTCCAAGAGAAATTGAGAGGTAAAAATAAAGAGAACTAGAAAGAGAGGAGACAAAGGTGATGAATTTGGTCTTTGGCAAAAGCCTAGAAGAGGGGGTAACGAATCAACATCTCCTTTTACAGTCATTTGAAAAGTTAAATGAGCTGTCAATTTTCAGAAGCCTGTTTTGTGTTTCCAACAAAGAGCATTTCACCTCTTTGAGAAAAAGGAAGACAGAGAAAGAAAGATAAACATAAATTGAAATAACAGAAAGTTGAGAGAAAAAGAAACAAAAGAAGAATTAAGTGGAAGGATATGGAAAAATGAATTAACAAAAGAGAAGTAGAAACTTACAGAAATAGAAAGAAATTAGGAATGGACTTATCTATACTTCAGTATAGTAACTAATGATGTCATTCTAAAATTAGGCAGTTCTCCCATGTGTTACTATTATAGCTCCCTGTTGTTCTATCAAGTTGCAAGATTGGAACTGAACCAACATTAACAATATTGTGTTGTGGGCTTGGCATGAGACAATACCTCATCAACTGTAGTCAGCCACAGCTTTTTATAGAAAGTTTAATCACTGCAAAGAGATAGAAGGAGAGGAAGGGGTGGTACACCACAGGGAGAGACAAATAACATAGAAAAGCAAACTGCTGCTTAGCGGTAATCTGAGCAACTGTACACAGTGCAATGGGAGATCACTCCACTCAATTCCCCTTCATGTGTGATGATAGGCAAATCCTGGTAATATCTCTAAATTTTCCAAGAACCTCTATCCTTTAATCATGACTTTTAAATTTTCAACATTTTTGAAGAAAGTTCATAACTCTTTGAATAAGAACCATTAAATGAGCATCACTGTTGAATACTGACACTGAGAAAAGATGCTCAACTTGTGTAGCACTGGCCATATGGACTAATTTGTTTCTCTTTGATTTCCAATTTGTGCTCTTCCTCCTTAAGGCACTACTTTGTACCAAGTATCGTTCTACAGTTCCTGGCCATTCTCTGGAACCTTATTGTAAAATCCAATCTTTATGTGTGAATCTAGTCTGTGAACCTACAATTCTTTAAGCTTCCTGATAGCATTGGTAACATTGAAAGTGGGCCCAAAATCCAACAGTACTGTTAAAATAGAAAAGATGTTGTAAGAGATCTTAAAAATAGGAGCACTTGTCTCATGAATGGGCCAGGTTGTGATTAGAATATCAGCAAATACAAAATAAAAGGGAGGGAGAGAAAAAAAAAAGACTGTTACAAGCCATTTCCTTCATTGGAGAACTTCAAGGTTGTTACAGCTGCTTCTTATTGCCTACCACCACACTCCCAAAGACACACTAAGAATAAATGGTAACTGAGGTCGCTCAGAGAGAAATCTAGCAGATGTTTCAGAGCGTTATTCCTTTAAAGTACGGGGAGAGACATATAACATAGAAAAGCAGGTCACGAGCAGAACATATACAATGGGAAAACACTCCATTCAATACCCCTTCATGTGTAATGATAGCAAAATTCTGAGTAATATCTCTCTAAATTTTCCAAAAACCTTTATCCTTTAATCAAGACTTTTAAGGTTTCAACATTTTTGAAGAGAATTCATTGAGATTTGGCTGCAAGGGGATCAGGGGCCAGGAACTAAATATCCAAGGATATACATCCTATTGAAAGGAGAGGGAGATGTCCGAATCGCCATGTTAGTAAGAAACTAAATTAAATCAATAATAAGTGACATAGGGTTGGAAGGCAGAGAATTTGTGTGCACAGTGTTCAGGAACCACAAGGGGAAAAGATGCTATCGGGAGTGGTGTACAGGTCTCCTAGCAGTAGTCAGGCTGTGGGGCAGAAAATTAATCAGGAAATAGAAAAGGCATGTAAGAAAGACACTGTTATGATCATCAGAATCATTGGCGACCTTTAAGCGGCATTTGGATAGGTACATGGATGGGTGCTTAATCTAGGTTAGAAGTTCGGCACAACATCGTGGGCCGAAGGGCCTGTTCTGTGCTGTATTGTTCTATGTTCTATGTTCTATAACCATGGGGAACTTCAATATAGAGGTGGGCTGGAAATATTAGAGACGAAGAATGTGCTTCTGGAAAAGCACAGCCAGTCAGGCAGCATCTGAGGAGCAGCAGAAACAACAATTCGGGCATTAGCCCTTCATCAGGAATGAAGCTTGTGGGGAAAGGGGGCTAAGAGATAAATGGGAGGGGGTGGAGCTGGGAGAAGGTAGCTGGGAATGTGATAGCTAGCTGAAGGTGGGGGTGAGATTGATAGGTCAGAAAGGAGGGTGGAGTAGATAGATGGGAAGAAAGTTGGTCAGGTAGGACTGTTCAAGAAAGCAGTGCTGAATTGGAAGGTTGGGACTGGGATAAGGTGGGGAGATGGGGAAATGGGAACCTAGTGAAATCCCCATTGATCCTGTGTGGTTGGAGGGTCCCAAGGTGGAAGATGAGGCTTTCTTCCTCCAGGCGTCAGATAGTTTGGGTGGGTGATGGAGGAGGCCCAGTACCTGAAAGTGGGAGGGGGAGTTAAAGTGTTCAGCCACAGGCCAGTAGGATTGGTTAATGTGGGTGCCCCAGAGATGGTCTCTGAAATGATCCGCAGGGTCTTGGGCCTCCTCCAACACCAAATCTTAACCACCCGACGTCTGGAGGAAGAACGCCTCATCTTCTGCCTTGGGACCCTCCAATCACACTGGATCATCAGGAGCCTTTAAAAACCAACAGAGGACAACTAGAAAATAAGGGGTTAGAAGACAAATATTACAATAATCTTGTTAGTAACACAAAAGAAGATTGCAAGAGAATTTTTAGATATATAAAAGACAAGATGTAATAGTAGTCATTGGAACGCTGGGAAATGAGGCTGCAGAAGTAGTGAAGGGGATCAAAGAAATGTTGGAGGAATCGAAGAGGTAATTTGCATCAGTTTTCAAAGTGGAAGACACCAGTAGCATACCAGAACTTCAAGAGCGTCGGGGCAGAGCTGAGTGTAGTAGCCATCACTAACGAGAAGATTCTGGGGAAGCTGAAAGTCTGAAGGTGAATAAAGCACCAAGACCAAATGGACTACACACTAGAGTTCTGTAGGAGATAGCTGAAGAGATTGCAGAGGCAGTGATGGTGATCTTTCAAGGATCCTTGGAGTCAGGGAGAATAGCAGAGGACTCGAAGTGGCTCAAGTAACACCCCAGTTTAAGAAGGGAGGGAGGCAGAAGATAGGAAACAATATGTCAGTTAGGCTAACTTTGGTCGTTAGTAAGAGTTTAGAGTCTGTTATTAAGGATGAAATTGTAGAGTACTTGGAAGTGCATGGTAAAATCAAGTTCATCAAGGAGAGATCAAACCTGACAAATCTATTAGAATTCCTTGAGAATGTGATGAGCATGTTAGACAAAGGTGAACCAATGAATGTGATATACTTGGAATTCCAGAATTCCAGGGTGCCACACAGGAGGCTACGAATTAAGAGCCTGTGATGGTGGGGCAATGTACTGGTACAGCCAGATGATTGGCTGACTGGCACAAAGTAGAGGGTGAGGGTAAAGGGGTCTTATTAGGATGGTAGCCGGTGACCAGTGGAGCTCCGCAGGGGTCAGTGATGGGACACAAATATTCACATTATACATTCACAATCTGGACAAGGCACTGAGGGCATTGTTGTTAAGTTTGCAGAAGACACAAAAAAAGGTGGAGGGACAGGTATTATTGAGGAGGCAGGAGGCTGCAGGAGGACTTGGACAGGCCAGGAGAGTGGGCAAAGAAGTCGCAAATAGAAGGCAGTGTTATTTACTGTTGTATGAACAATAGAGGCATAGCTTATTTTGTAAATGGGTCAAAAGGTATGGCACTGGAAAAGCACAGCACATCAGGCAGCATCCGAGGACCAGGAGAGTCAACGTTTCAGGCATAAGCCCTTTATCAGAAATGTGGGGATAAGGGGGCTAAGAGATAAATAGGAGCATGGGAGTGGGGCTGGGGGAGGTAGCTGGGAAGGTGCTAGGTGGATGCAGATAAAGGGTGATTGTAATAGATTGGTGGAGAGGGTGGAGTGGAGATGTGGGAAGGTAGATGGAGAGGTGGGAAGGTAGATGGAGAGGTGGGACAGATTAAGAGGGCAGTGCTGAGTTGGAGGGTTGGATCTGGGACAAGGTGAGATATGGAAACTATGGAAGTTGACATTGATAATTTGAAGGATCCCAAGCTGAAGATGAGGTGTTCTTCCTCCAGTCATTGGGTGGTTTGGGTTTGGCCAGTGAGAAAGCCCAGGACTTGCATGTCCTTGGTGGAGTGGGTGGGGAAGATGAAGTGGGCGGCCACAGGGTGATGGGGTTGTTGGTTGAGTGTGTCTCAAAGATGTTCCCTAAAATGCTGTGTGAGTTGGTGTTCTGTCTCCCTGATGCAGGGGAGACCACATTGAGAACAACAGACACAGTAGATGAAGTGGGTGGGTGTTCGGTAAAATCTCTGCCAGATGTATAAGGATCCTTTGGGGCCTTGGATGGAGGTGAGGGGGGGAGGTGTGAATACAAGTTTTACACCTCATGCGGCTGCAAGGGAAGGTGCGGGGAGAGGAGGGTGAGTTGGTACAGAGCCTGGACCTAATGAGGGAGTCACAGAGGGGATGATCTCTGCAGAACGCAGATATGATGGAGAGGAAAATATGTCTCTTGTGGTGGGATCTGATTGTAGATGGTGGAAATGGTGGCGTGCTTCAGGGAGCATCTCTGGGACACACGCACCCAATAACCCTACAACCCTGACCACTTCAACTCTCTCTCCCACGCCACCAAAGGCACGCAAACCCTGGGCCGCCTCCATCTATTACCTTCCCATCTACCCCCACCTCTAGCCCCACCTATTTATCTCAGCCCCTTCCTGCCCCTCACATTCCGGATGGAAGACTTATGCCCAAAATGTCAACTCTCTCGCTCTTCAGATGCTGCCTGACCTGTTGTGCAGAAATCTGAAGCACAAGGGGGACTTGGGAGACCTAGTTCAGGATTCTCTTAAGGTTAACATGTAGATTCAGTTGGCTATTAGGAGGGGAAATGCAATGCTAGCATTCCTTTCAAGAGGACTAGAATACAAGAGTAGGGATGTACTGCAGAGGGTACATAAGGCTCTGGTCAGACCACATTTGAAACATTGTGAGCAGTTTTGGGCCACAGATCCATGGAGGGATGTGCTAGCTTTGGAGGGGCTACAGAGGAGTTTAACAAGAATGATCCCGGGGATGAAGGGCTTGTCATATGAGAAGCAGTTGAGGATTCTGGTTCTGTACTTGATAGAGTTTAGAAGAATGAGGAGGGATCTCATTGAAACTTACAGAATATTGAGAGGCCTGGATAGAGTGGACCTGGGGAAGATCTTTCCACTAGTAGGAACTGATAGCACACCCTCGGAGTGAAGGCATAATCCTTTAGAACTGAGGTGAGGAGGAATTTATTCAGCCAGTGAGTGGTAAATCTGTCAAACGTATTGCCACAGAAGACCGTGGAGGTCAAATGATTGAGTGTATTTAAGACTGAGGTAGATTCTTGATTAGTAAGGGGATTAACCGTTACAGAGAAAAATCAAGGGAATGGTATTGAGAAACTATCAGCCATTTTGCATGGTGCAGCAGACTTGATGGGCCAAATGACCTCATTTTACTCTTGGACCTTATAGTCTTATGGTCTTCTGGAGGGACAGGCCTGCAGTGGTCCTGTTGGGTTCAGGGAAGGTTTAGCAGTAAGGAGGAATAGGCCTGACACCCACATTTTCTTCATACAGTAGAGAGGAGAAAAGGAGAGAAGAATGAAAAACACACTAATCTGTTAAAATGAGAGCTTCAAAGTCCACACAAAAATAAACACTCAGCAGTAGATAACTGAAGAACAATTGCGCCATTACAAACCTTACCCTGGGACTTGTCCACAGGTCAGAAGTAGCCCTGTAGGGATTTACCCTGACACTAATGCTCTCCTTTAATCACTCCTTCAGCAATTCAATCAAAACAGAAAACACTTAAGAAAAATCAATATTTTGAACAAAAGTGATTAATCTCTTAAAATGTCTCGGTGAAGATTATTACAAAGTATGTTTCACTTAATATTAAGAGCAAAGATTTTATTCAGCAATATTTATACTTAGGTAAAGAATTCTGCATGCTGGAAGGGCATAATGTTTGTACACTCCAATCCTACATATGGGAATAAATGAGAAAAATCTATAATCCAATGGAATTCCACACAACAGGAATGAACAGAATTGACATTGATTCAAAATGATTTGCTTTTAACTTACTGAATACCAATGGACCAAACCCAATTCTATTCATTTCTACTGAAATACAGGATTGCTCAGATTGGGCAAATATTTATGCAGAACAGACTATTTATTCTGGGATATAGAACTATGACTATCCACACAGAGACGCCAAAACAACATTCAGCCTTGCCAGATAGATTTAGGTCCAGCATTTTAAAATATTGTATATATTCCTTGTAGGTCAGTGTTTAAAAGTTAATTTGTCACTGACTTTTATAATGGCATCTAGTTTCATTGAACCATAGAGTTTTACAATACAGAAGGAGGCCATTCAACCTATTGTGTCTATACCTGGTGAAAGAGCTACCCAGCTTGCCCCATTCTATCTCCATAGACCTCTAAATTTATCACATTCAAATATATATTCAGCTCTCTTTTGAAAGCTCCTATGGAATTAGTCTCCACCAGTCTGACAGAGAGCACTTGCAAATCCTAACAATAAGTAAAGAGGTTTCTCCTAATCACAGTCGTGATTCTTTTGTTAACAATCTTGACATCTTCCTTCCTAATTACTGAGATACGAACTAGTGGAAACAGAATATCTTTCTTTATACTGTCAAAATTATTCGTAATTTTGAAACCTTAATAAGGTCACCTCCTAATCTTCTCTGTTCCAAGTAGAATAAACAAAATTTCGCTCCTTCTTCCTTGTAGCTAAAATTCCTCATTCGTGGTCTCATTCCAGTAAATCTCCTTTTAACTATGTCCACAGCTTTAGTATCCTTCTTTAAGTAAGGTGTCAGATCTGAACAGAGCACTCCAAATGTAATCTGACCAATGACTTGTAGAGGTGTAACATCACTTCCTTGCTTTTATATTCTATGCCTCTATTTATAAACCCAACAGTCCTATAAACTGTCTTAACAACTGTTTCAACTTGCTTGGCCACATTCAGAGAATTATGCACTTGAACCCTGAAGTCCGTCTGCTCTTTTACCCCGCTCAAAGTTGTACCATTGAGCTTGTATTATCTCTCCATGTTTCTTCAGCCAAAACGTATTACGTCATATTTCTCTGCATTGAAATTCATCTGCCAGGTGTCTGTCCATTTGGCCAACTTGTCAATGTCCCTCTGAAGTCACTCAGTCCCATCCTCACAATTCACTCTTGTTCCTAGTTTTGTGTCGTCAGCAAATTTAGACATTTTTCCCTCAACACCCATCACCAAATCATTTATTTAAATCAGAAAAAACAAGGGACCCAATTCCTGGGCAACACTACATTCGACTCATCTCCAGTCTGAGAAATGCCCATTTATACCAACCCTCTATTTTCTACCTTTTAGCCAACATCTAATCCATGCTACCAAGGACTCAGCAATCCCAATCATTTTGAATTTGCTAACCATCCTGCAACATGGCACCATATCAAATGCTTCACGAAAGTCTGAATATACAACAACCGCAGCACTACCCTCATCCACTGCCTGTGTCACCTTGTCAAAGAATTCAATTAAATTAGTTAGACATGTCCTTGACAAAGCCATGTTGACTGTTTAATATTAACTTATTTTTTTGTAAGTGTATATTTACCTTATCCTGTATTACAGCCTCCATCATTTTTACACTATCGAAGTCAAGCTGACATCAGTAGGTTTCTGGGTTATCATTTGCCCATTTCATAAAAAAACGGAATCACATTTTCAATCCTCCAGTTCTCCTGAGACTAATCCTGTGTTCAGAGAGTCCAGGAAAATTTCTGTCAACAGCTCCACAATTTGCCTATTAATCTCTCTGTATTCTTGGATGCATCCGGACCAGGCAACTTTTCTACCTGGAGACCTTCTTAGCACTTCTTTATCTATCATATACAGCTTAGTTGCTCAACACCCACATTTTCAATTGGGTTTTTGTCATAATTTTTTAATTTGGTAAGGTAAGGAACAAAATACTGATTTAGTACCTCTGCCATACCCTTTGCTTTGGACAGTAGCTAACCCTACTTGTTGTTATGGGCCTGACTCAATTCTTCACTAATGTTCTACCAATTAATATGTTTGAAGAAAATTTTACTTTTTTTTTTAGCACAGATTGCCATCCTTTCCTCATGCTTCCTCTTAGTCTTCCTAATTCCATCCTTCGCCTCTCTGCATTTGAGTACAATTTCTGATTTTATTGCATTATTCTGGTCTTTATTTATTTAATGGCTGTGGGCATCACTGACTAACCAGCATTTATCGTCTGTCCCTAGTTGCCCTTGAGAAGGTGGTGGTGAGCTGCCTTCTTGAACCGCTGCAGCCCACCTTCTGTGGATTGACCCACCTTCTGTGGACTGACCCACCATGCCATTAGGGAGGGAATTCCAGGTTTTTGACTCAATGACAGTGAAGGATTGGAAATATATCCAAGACAGGATTTTGGGTGGCTTGAAGGTGAACTTGCAGGTGTGGCCTTCCCATGTATCTACTGTCTTTGTCCTTTTAGATGGAAGTGGTCATGGGTTTGGAAGGTGCCATCTGCTTCTCCTGAGCGTTGGTAGTGGAGGGAGTGGATGCTTGGGGATGTAGTGCCTATCGAGTGAGTTGCTTTGTCCTGGATGGTGTCAAGCTTCTTGAGTGTTGCTGGAGATCCACTCATCCAGGCAAATGGGGAGTATTCCATCACATTCCTGATGTGTGCTGGATAGATGTTAGGGAGTCAGAAGTTACTTGCCACAGTATTCCTAGCCTCTGACCTGCTCTTAAAGTCACTATGTTTATGTGGTGAGTCTAGTTGAGCGTCTGGTCATGGATAACCCCCAGAATATTGACAGTGGAGGCCTCAGTGATGGCAACACCATTGAATGTCAAGGGGCGGTGGTTAAATTGTCTCTTATTGGTGATGATCATAGCCTGGCATTTGTATGGCATGAATGTTACTTGCCACTTATCAGCCCAAACCTGGATATTGTCCAGACCTGATTGCATTTTAACACGGACTGCTTCAGTGTCTGAAGAATCACGAATGATGCTGAACGTTGTGCAATCATTGGCAAACATCCCCATTTCTGACCTTATGGTGAAGGGCAAGTCATTGATGAAACAACTAAAGATGGTTGGGTCTAGGACACTACCCTTAGGAACTCCTGCAGGGATATCTTAGAGCTGAAATGACTGATCTCCAACAACTACGACCATCTTCCTATGTGTCCAACCATGAAAGAATTTGCCTTCGATACCCATTGGTTCCAGTTTTGCTAGGGCTCCTTGATGCCATACTTGGTTGATTTGTGGCATGATGTCAAGGGCTGTCACTCTCACCTCACGTTTGGAATTCAATTTTTTTGTCCATGTTTGAACCAAGGCTTTAATGAGTTCAGGAACAGTGTGGCCCTAGTGGAATCCAAACTGGGCGCGATTGAGCAGGTTATTATTCAGCAGATGCTGCTTGATCTCATTGTTGCTGACACCTTTCATCACTTTACTGATGATCAAGAGTAGACTGATGGGGCAGTAATTGGTTGGGTTGGATTTGTCCTGCTTTTTATGTACAGGACATATCTGGGCAATTTTCCACATTGTCAGGTAGATTCTAGTGTTGTAACTGTTCTGGAACAGCTTGGCTAGGGGAGCAGCAAGTTCTGGAGCACAAGTCTTCAGTACTATTGTCAGAATGTTATCAAGGTCTACAGCATTTGCAGTATTCAGTGTATCTAACTGTTTCTTGATATCACATGGCATGAATCAAATTGGCTGAACACATATCTGTAATGTTGGGGATCACTGGAGGATGCTGAGATGGATCATCCACTCAGCACTTCTGGCTGAAAGTTGATGCAAAAGCTTCAGCCTTATCTTTTGCACTGATGTGCTGGGCTCTTCCATCATGGAGGATGGGGATATTTGTGGAGCCTCCTCCTTCAGTGATATGTTTAATCATCCACCGCCATTCATGACTGGATATGGCAGGACTGCAGAGCTAAAGTCTGATCTGTTGGTTGTGGGATGACTTAGCTCTGTCTATCAGTTGCTGCTTATGTTGTCTGTCATGCAAGTAACCCTGTTTGGTGGCTTCACCTGGTTGACATTTCCTCTTCAGATATGCCTGATGTTGTTCCTGGTAAGCCTTTCTGCTTGATGGTAATGGTTCAGTGTGGGATATGCTGGGCCATGAAGTTGCAGATTGTGCTGGGTTCAAGTCAGCTGCTGTTGATGGCCAGAGCGCCTCATGGATACCCAGACTTGAGTTGCTCGATCTGTTTGAATCTGTCACATTTAGCACAGTGATAGTGCCACACAACACGAAGGAGATTATTCTCAATCTCAATCCTTTGTCTCCACAAGAATTGTGTGGTGCTTGCTCTTAATGATACTGTCAGGGAATGGTGCCGCTGCTGCTGGCAGATTGGTGAGGATGAGGTAAAGCATGTTTTACCCTCTTGTTGGTTCCCTCACCACCTGCCGCAGGCCCAGTCTAGGAGCTATGTCCTTTAGAACCCGACCAGCTCAATCAGTAGTACTGCAGCTGAACCATTTTTATTGGTGAACATTAACCTGAGCACATTTTGTGTCCTTGCCATCCTCAGCGCTTCCTTCAACATGAAGGAGTACCGATTCATCAATAGAGGGAAAATTTTCACAGTTACCAGCAGGGGATTTCCTTGCCCATGTTTAACCTGAAGCCATGAGACTTCATGGGTCCGGAGTCAATGTTGAGGACTTACAGGGCAACTCCCTACCTATTGTATACCTCTGTGCTATCACCTTTGTTGGGTCTGTGCTGCTAGTGGGGCAGGACATCTGTAGAAATGGTGTTGGTGTCTGGGTTATTATCTCTAAGGTATGATTCTGTGAGTGTGATTATGCCAGGTTGTTGCTTGACTAGTCAGTGAGATTGCTCTCCCAATTTCAGAACTAGCCCCCAGCTCTTATTAAGGAAAGCTTTACAGGGTTAACAGGTCTGTTTCTGCCATTGTCTTTTCTGATGCCTCGGTCAGTTCTTTGAGATTTTGCAGTAATTGTTACAACTGAATGGCTTGCTAGGCCATTTCAGAGGGCAATTGAAATCAATCACATTGCTATGGGTCTGGATTCACATTCACCAGACCGGATGAGGATGGCAGATGAGTTTTTCCAACAATTGGCAATGATTTCATGGTCACCAGTGGATTCTTCATTCCAGACTATTATTTTATTATTATTATTGAATTCAAATTCCACTATCTGCCATGGAGAGACTCAAATCCAGGTCCCCAAAACATTTGATGAATTTCTGGATTAATTGTCCAGTGATAGTACCACTAGGTCACCACCTTCCCATGCATGTGCATCATATGATCATAGGATTCCTTTTTCTTCCTTATTTTCTCATCATTATCCTTTAGTCATCCAGGGTAGTGTGGTTTTGGTAACCTTGTATTTATTTTTTATGGTTATATACTTAATTTAAACCCTATTTAACTTTCTATTGAAAGTCTCCCATTTTTCATCCTGTTTTATCCAGCAAAATGCTTTGCAATCAACCTTCTCCAGTTCAACTTTTAGACCCATTAAATCTGTCCTTTTCTAATCTGGGATCTTAATCCTTGACTGATTTTTATCTCTTTCCAACTTAACATTGAATCTTATTATATTATGATCACTATTTCCCAAATGCGCCCCAGTTCTGACTTTCTCCACTTGGCCTGCCTCATTTCCTAGGACCAGATTCAGCACAGTTCCATTCCTGGCTGGACTGCAAATGAACACTTCCAGAATGTTCTCCTGTACACATTGCAGGAATTTCTCCCCTTCTGTGCTCCATACTCTACCTTTTTTCCCCAGTTTATCCTTGGGACTTGAAATCATGAACTATCACAGTCCTATTTGTCCTGCAAATTTTCTTAATCTCTCTGCTAATGTTCTCTTTTACTTCCTGCCCACCATCTAGAGGTCTATAATAAACATACAACAAGGTCACCACTAGTTTTTTAAAAAGAAATAAACATAGAAAATAGGAGCAGGAGTAGGCCATTCAGCCCTTGAGACTCCTCTGCCATTCAATATGATCATGGTTGATCATCCGACACAAACTCTTTGATTCCATTATATCTAAGAACTATATCTATCTCCTTCTTGAAAACATGAAATGTTTCAGAATTTCACAGGGTCACCACTCTCTGGGTGAAGGAATTTCTCATCTCAGTCCTAAATGTTCCATCTCATATCCTTAAACTGTGACCCCCCCCCTAGTCCTGGACATCCTGGTCTTTGGGAACATCCTTCCTGCATTTATCCTGCCTCATCCTATTAGACTTTTATATGTTTCAATGAGCTCCCCCTTCATTTTTCTAAACTCCAGTGAATATAACCTTAACTGACCTAGTTTCTCTTCATACATCAGTCCTACTCTCCCAGAAACCAGCTTCCAATGCTGGAACATCTTTCCTCAGATAAGGAGACAAAAACTGCACATAATACTCCAGGTATCATCTCACAATGCCCTGTACAACTGAAACAAGATGTCCCTGCTCCTGTACTCAAATCCTCTTGCTGTGAAGGCCAACATACCATTTGCCTTCTTTACTGCCCGCTGGACCTGCATGATTACTTTCAGTGCTTGCTGTACAAGGATACACATGTCTCATTACACCTCCATCTTTCCAGTCTATCACCATTCAGATAATAATCTGGTTTGCTACCAAAGTGAATAACCGTACTTTTATCCACAATATCTGTCACGCATTTGCCCACTAACAACTTGTCCGAATCAGGTGAAGCATCTCCGCATCCTCCTCACCCAGCTTTGTATCAACTGCAAACTTGGAGATATTATGTTTAGTTACCTCATCTAAATCATTAATATCAGAATCCCTACAGTGTGGAAACAGGCCCTTCGGCCCAACTAGTCCACACCGACCCTCCGAAGAGTAACCCACCCAGGCCCGTTTCCCTCCCCTATATTTACCCCTGACTAATGCATCTAATCTATATATCTAATTTAGCGTGGCCAATTCACCTAACCTGCACATCTTTGGACTGTGGGAGGAAACCTGAGCACACAGAGGAAACCCACTCAGACACGGAGAACATGCAAACTCCACACAGACAGTCGCTTGAGGCTGGAATTGAACCCGGGTCCCTGGCATTGTGAGGCAGCAGTGCTAACCACTGAGCCACCATACCGCTCTAAATATATATTGTGAATGGTTGGGGTCCAAGAACTGATTTCTGCGACACTCCACTAGTCACAGTCTGACATTTGGAAAGTGACTTGTTTATTCCTACTCTTGTTTCCTATCTGCTAACTTGTTCTCTGTCCATGTCAGGACACTATTCTCAATCCCCTACTTAAAAGAATTGAGTCACACTAGTTAAAGTGGTCTCAGGTTTGGTTCCTGCTTCCATATTAAAAAAATTGTGAATTGAGGCTGCAGTAAATGTGCTACAAATACTATAAGACATGAAAGAATGAAGACAGCAGACACTAATATGTAATCTCTATCTGATGATTTCTGCTAGGCTATGCCTGAATGTTGGGTGATGAAGGATAGCAAGAGCAGTTTCATTGTATTTGTCCATTTCCTATATCTTCATATATCACCAAACTCATCAGGTGAAATTTTCCCAGGCCCTGAATGATGTAGGCAATGTGGAGTCAGTTGGAAAATACAGCAAGATTGGAAAATGGAGAATTCCAATGTTGGGAAAAACAAGTTCCATTTTCCAGCTAAGGTTGTAATGACAAGGCAAGAATTTCACTGGCAAGTAACCAGAAGCCTATTTGCAGGTATTAGGTGTTATTATCCCATCACATCTCATTTACATATCGTTTGATATTTTACTAGGTAGTGGAGAGAATCTAGATAGTAATGATTTCCAATATGAAAGTCTGAATGGGTGCCTGTGGACTCCAGCTGACTGTTTTGTCCTTCAGCTCTCCATATTGGTCATTAGTTTCCAACATTTCATGGAACACTTCATGGGCAACAATGCTGGATATCTGAAACAAAAGAAAATTGCTGGAGAAACTCGAGTCTAGTGACACTCCTTCAGAACATGCACCATGGAGGGAAAGGTGATATTTATCTTTTTACATACTGTAAAAAATAGAGGGCAGCATGGTGGCTCAGTGATTAGCAGTGCTGCCTCACAGCACCAGGGTCCCAGGTTCGATTCTGGACTTGGGTGACTGTCTGTGTAGAGCTTGTACATTCTCCCCGTGTCTGCGTAGGTTTCCTCCCACAGTCCAAAGATGTGCAGGTCAGGTGAATTGGCCACACTAAATTGCCCATTGTGTTAAATGCATTCATCAGATGGAAATAGATCTGGGTGGTTACTCTTCGGAGGGTCGGTGTGGACGTTTTGGGCTGAAGGGCCTGTTTTTACACTGTAGGGAATCTAATCTAATCTAATCTAATCTAATCTAATGGAGCTGCTCAAATCTGTGTATAAATAGGGAATCTAATCTTGATGAGAGTGATGGGGAGGGAAAAGCAGTCAGCGGAGACTTGGAGAGGGAAGCCAGGATGGGAGAGATGGAAAATTAGGCAGATTAAGGGATTGTTCATAGTAAACTAGGGAAGAAGAAAAACTAGGAGAAAGTGAGGACTGCAGATGCTGGAGATCAGAGCTGAAAAATGTGTTGCTGGAAAAGCGCAGCAGGTCAGGCAGCATCCAAGGAGCATTCCTGAAGAAGGGCTTATGCCTGAAACGTCGATTCTCCTGCTCCTTGGATGCTGCCTGACCTGCTGCACTTTTCCAGCAACACATTTTTCAGCTCAAGAAGAAATACTACTCCATTAGCTTCACATCCAAAGGATTATAAGCCACCATTTCCCGAATCTCCAGCAGGATAGCACATTCAGACCCATCTTCCCTCCCTTGTCAGTATTCTGCAGGGACTGCATCCTCCGGACACCCTAGTCCCCTCCTCCTCCACTCTTAATACCTTCCCACACTCCCTGGCACTTTCCAATGCTTTTGTTGATGGTACTACATTTGCCCATTTACCTCCTCCCTCCTCACTATCCAAGGTCCCAGACACACCTCCCAGGTGAAGCAGTGATTAACTTGCACTTCACTGAATCTAGTCTACCGTATTTACTGCTGTGGTCTCCTCTACAACGGGGAGACGAAAATAAAATTGGGTGACCACATTGTAGAATACTTACTGTCTGTCCATTAAAAAAAAGATCCTGACCTTCCAGTCGTCTGCCCTTCAACACATCGCCATATTCCCTGGCCAACATCTCTGTTTCGGGCTTGCTGCACTGCTCCAGTGAAGCTTACAAACTGGAAGAACAACACCTCCCTTTCTGCTTGGGAAGCACGCAGGCTTCAGGACTCAATACTGTGTTCAATAAGAGCCTGAACGTCCTTCCATGTCCCTAAACCTTACCCCACACCCCAAGTCCAGACATGACATGGGTTGTTTCAGGCAAAAGTGAGGACTGCAGATGCTGGAAATCAGAGACTAGATTAGAGTGGTGCTGGAAAAGCACAGCAGGTCAGGCAGTGTCTGAGGAGCAGGAAAATTGACGTTTCAGGCAAAAGCCCTTCATCAGCTTAACCAACCTATTTTTGTAGTCCCCACTATCACATATCCCAGGTTTTCTTCTTCTTCGACTTACTATCCACAAACCATTTGTCTGTTTAACTTCGCTCCTCTCTATCTGGGTTCTGTCCCCACCTCCCCACTCATTCCTTTTATTCATCTTTCCACAATGTGATCTAGATAAATACTGCTTTTTTATTGATGGTAACAGCCTCAAAGGGCCAAATGGCTCACCTCTCCTATTTTCCATGTATCTGTGTTTCTAGGGCATAGTGAGAGCAGGAGAATCAGCAAGCCCTGGAGCAGCAGTTGGCCCACTGTGAGGATGAGGAGCACGCAGCCCCTCAGGATGTGTGGGCTTCACAGGAGGCCCTAATTTTGTGTCACCTTCCGACTGCATTTCCTGGGGGATAGATGGAGTGCAGCAATGATAAAGTCTCCGTACGTCCCAGGAATTGTGACAGAACTGTGCTGGGTGCTGGATGCTAGAGAAGGACATGAGGACTGCAAGAGTGGGAGGCCATCCTATCCCAGTGGCTGTGAAAGGGTCAGCTACTTTGAGCCTCCATGCAGCCGGCTCCTTCCAGGGAATGACGGGTGACCTGTGCAAGCTCTCTCAGTTATGCACCCACAAGTACATCAGGACACTGACCCATGCCATATTAGCAAGACCGTACTGGTTCATCTCATTCCCCCAAGCTGACATTAGTGCTGCAGCCTGAGCACTATGATTTGGAAAACATAGCTGTCATCCCCCAGTGCAGGGTGCCAGCAATTGTACACACGTGACATTGAGAGGGCTGCATCACAGTAGTGCAGAATTCAGCAACAGGAAGGAAATTCATTTGATTAATGCTCATGTGATCTATGATCGCTACTTCACTGCCTGGAGGTGAATGCCCACTACCCTTGCAGCTGCCATAACTCTTACTGCCTGGAGCACTATTGTGTACTTCAGGTGCTTCCAAAGGCTGGTTACTGGGTCAAGGATTACCTTCTGTGCCCATGGCTCATGATATTACTGCATAGGCTGCTGATGATGCGAAACACAGGTTTAATGCCACCCATGCCTCAATCAAGGATATAGTGGAGGAAATGATAGGGTTGCTGAAGATGTGGCTCTGCTGCTTGGACCAGTGTGAGGATGCCTTCCAGTATACTCTGGATAGAGTGCATCACATCATCCTGGCATATTAAACTGTGCACAACTGGAGCAGGTAATGAGGCATCATCCTGGATTTGGAGGAACTCAGCAAACAGTGGCCTTTCAAAGATGGTGTGGGCTCAAGCAATCCAGGTCTGTGTGCAGATTTCACTGAGTGGTGAGTTGTTGTGAGCATGGCGTGTCATAAGAAGGGGTACAATTGGATGTGAGAGATGCCATAGGAACAGAGTAGATCATTAATACTGTGAGCATGGGAAGATAGAGTGAGAAAATTTGCTAGGTCTTGAGGCAAAACACTGTAAAACAATTCAAAGCAACTCAGACTTAGCCAAAAATGTTAAATTCAGCCCAGAGTTATTGAATTGGAGACATCACCATACATCAGGTGTGGAGTGAGATACCTGGGCACTGTGTTCCAGAGCAAAATCGTAACCCTTAAGATTGGGCAGTCCAATATCATATGTGGTAAGGAACAGGAGGATGTGGGCATAAGTGAGGTAGGTAAGGGGTCAGCGAATACTGTAGTGCAGGAGCCTCAGCCATTGCAATTATTGAATAAGTTCAAGGTGCTTGACTATGTGGATGAAACCAAGTTTTGTAGAGAGCACGAGCAGACTGATCAGTGTACCTTGTTTCAGGCTGGGTTTCTGGTGGGGAGAATGAAAAATGAATGTGGTAGAAGATAGTATAGTCAGGGGGATTGACACTGTTCTGTGAAGCCAAGAATATGAGTCCAGTAAGCTACATTGCCTATCCAGAGAGAGGGTTTGGGACATCAGATTATGGTTGGACAGAAGCTTGGGAATGGAAGGGAAGAGGGATGGAGAATCCAGTTGTCATGGTTCACTTAGGTACTGATGACATTAGAAAGCATTTCTGCTGAGACAGTGGGAAGAGTCAGGCCTCAAATGTAAGAGGAGAACCTCAAGGCTAATAATCTCCAAACTATTTCCTGAGCCATACTCTGTCTCGGAGTCCGCATACCATTCATAATAAAGTAAACAAATAGATTTTATACATTGAAATAAATAAATAAATATTGTCTGAAGCAATTACAGACATATTGCTTCATGGTGACAAGGTTTAGGTTTTGAATATTGAGGGGTATATCAAATTCAAGAAGAATAGCAAACAAGGCAAAGTGGTGGGGTAACAATGCTAATCATGAATGTCATTTGTGTGACAAAGTTAAAAAAAAATCACAACACCAGATAATTGTCCAAAAGTTTATTTAGAAGTACTAGCTTTCAGAGTGCTACACCTTCATCAGGTAGCTATGGAGCAAGATCATATGACACATAATTTATAGCAAAAGATTACAGTGTCATGCAACTGAAATGATATATTGAACAAACCTAGATCGCTGTTAAGTCTTTCATCATTTCGAATGGGTTGCAGATTCAGTTCATTAATACGTAAATCCCAGAACTTCTTTTAAGTTACATTCACGAGATAACTTAAGATTTTATAAAAAAAGGTGAAATCTCAGCTCAGACAATGCATTAAAGATTCTGTCTATATCTGTCTATATCCCAATGTTGAGTCAGATATTCTCAGTGATTCATTTCAGTTGCATGACACTGTAATCTTTTGCTATAAATTCTATGTCTTATGATTTTGCTCCACAGCTACCTGGTGAAGGAGCAGCGCTTCGAAAGCTAGTGCTTCCAAATAAACCTGTTGGACTATAACCTAGTGTTGGGTGATTTTTAACTTTGTCCACCCCAATCCAACACTGGCTCTTCTACATCATTTGTGTAATAGGTCAGAGATTACCTGGGTTCAGGAATCAGAATTTGGAATCAGTTTGAGGAGAGATAAGGAATAGTAGGGGAAAGAGGTCACTAGTAGGAGGGAATTACCTACTCTCTAACAGTAACCATAATGTTGAACAAAGTATATAAGAAAAAATATTGGATGCATCAGATAAAGGGCCTGCAATAATCACGTATGAATTTAGTTTTTGTATAGACTGGAAAAATCAGACTGGCAGAGATAGCCTAGGTGAGGAGTTCATAGATTGACTTTAAGAAAGTTTGATTTGATTTGGTCTATTATTGTTATATGTACTGAGACACTGTGAAAAGTATTGTTTTGCATGCTATATGGATAAATCATACTTCACATAAGTACATCAGGTTAATAGACAGCATGCACAACATAGTGTTACAGAGAAGGTCCAAAGAAAGATGAATTCTAATATATAAGAAGTCCATTCATAAGCTTGATAACAGTTAGGAAGAAGCTGTTCCTGAATCTGTTAGTACGTGTTTTCAAACGTGGAAGTGAGAATAAGCAGGGTGAGAGTCTTTGATTGTATTGCCTCCTTTCCTGAGGCAGTAGGAAGTAGAGATGGTGTTCACAACTTTCTGCAGCTTCTTATGGTCTTGGGCAGCCTGTTTCAGACACTCCCCATGTTCTGTGGGAAAATAAAACTGCACATCTCTCCCCTCTCATCTTAAAACTATGGCCTCTGGTTTTAGACTCCCCTACCATGGGGAAAAACTGTTGGCTATCTACCTTATTTATGCTTCTCAAGATTTTATAGACCTCTACAAGGTTACCTCTCAGCCTCCTATGCTCCAGGGAAAATGTCTCAGCTTATCTAGCTTCTCCTTATAACTTAAACCTTTCAGTCCAAGTATCATCCTAGTAGATCTTTTCTGCACTCTTTCTAGTATAATAATATCCTTTCAATAGTATAGCAGAACTGCACTCAGTACCCTAGACATTGGCATTATCAATGCCTTGTACAGCTGCAACAGGACCCATCTCCTGTACTCAGTGCTCTGACTCATAAAAGCAAGCATGCTGAAAGCCTTCTTCACCACCCTGTCTTCCTGTGACTCTGTTTTCAATGAGCTCTGAACCCGTACTCTAGATCTCTTTGTTCTATAACACTCCTCATGGCACTATTGTTGACTGTGTTAAGTCCTGCCCTGGTTTCATCTACTAAAATGTAACACCTTACATTTATCTAAATTAAACCTCATCTGCCATTCCTTAGCCCACTGCCCCAGTTGATCAAGATCTGTCTGTATTCCCAGATATCCTTCTTCACTGCCCACTATACCATCAATCTTGGTGTCATCCACAAACTTACTAACCATACCTCTGAAATTCTCATCTAAATCATTTATATAAATAGATAATTTATTTAAATAGATTAAGTGAGCATTCCTACCAGCATATATGCAGTTTGCGTTTCTTTTGGAATGGGAAGGTGAGAGGTGGTGGAGCGAGCTTAATGAAGAAAAAGGGTGTCACCTGCTGAATCCACAAATGTGTAAATCAACCTTCCTTATGTATTGGGTTTCTGAATCCCAGCTGAATGACTGTGTGTAGTTCACTCAAATTTCTCATTATTCTAACCCAAGCACTCAGGTTTCTGCAATCTGGAATCATGTATAATGAGAAACCTGGCTGGTAAACCAATACAGACAGATTGAACATCTGTGCCAAATATTTGAGGCTCAACATTTTCAATGTTCTACTCAGATGTTGGTCCTGATGCTAACTGAAATTATTCTTAAAGTAAATGACAGTTGCAGCTCTCATCCTGAATTTGTGCAGGATACCTATTTATTGGGTCTCTTCAAAACACTGCTTGACTGTGTTATCTATTTTCAATTAAGTTAAATTGACTCAAATTCCGAGGATGAGGTTTTATTGGAAAGGCTTCCTTGTGTTTTCTTTTTTGGAAGCTGGCAGACTTACCCTTAAATATTTCCAGCATTTGTCCCCTTCGCCTCTCTTCACTGTTCAAAGACGTAAAATGATTCATGATCTCTTTTTGTCATGTTTATCCTAATTGTGGGATGAGTCAATATGTCAAATGTGGCAATTCATCTTGCAAGCAATTTTTTTGTTGAGATGCCACAATCCAATTTTTTCTTACCCCTTTGGGATTACTTTATGAAAAGGACAACTCCTAAGACAAATCCTCACTCAAGTATTGCATTCTTAAGGTTTTTCAATTGGGTTAAATAGGTAGGAAATATCTAATTCCATTTACCCAGAGAATGATTAGCATTGCATGATTGATGGAAGAGTTAAGCTGCTTTGAATACACAAAGTGACTGTTTTAGGACACAACCACAGTCAGCTGCAATGGGCAGGGAAAAAAGTGAAAGTTACAGAACAACATTACTTTAGGGCCTCCCTTCAGTGCATTACAACTCAGTTAACTCCAAAGCGGAATGACAAATAGTCTCTGTAACATCTCTGTGGTTTCAACACAAAGAAAATGTATTTGCAACATTTGTTTTCATAAAGCATTGGTGATACTTTAATGTGATTAATTAGCTATTCCTTGACCAACCAATCCAATGCCATTAAAATGTAGTATATTAATGTAGTAAATTATATCAGAATTGGAATTAAAAATCAAAAAACCAACAGTGATAACTCCACTATTATATCTCCATATATATCATCTCCTCGGGCATATAAGTAGTTACAAAATGGTGAGTGACACTTCATTAAGTGTAAGGAATTTGTGGAGGATTAAAAAAAATACAGCTTCTATAAGAAAAGAAGGCATTTAGCACGCTTGCTTTCATTGCACAGACTTTTGAAGATAGCAGTTGGGATGCCATGTTGCAGTTGTTGAGGCCTCTTTTGGAGTACTGTGTACAGTTCTAGTCACCCCACTGTAGGAAAGACATTATTAAATTGCAGAAGATTCAGAAAAGATTTACCAGGATATTGCCAGGAATGCATGGCTTGAGGCATAAAAATAGGCTCAATAGAAGGGGACTTCTGTAACTGGAGTGTAGGAGGTTAAGAGGTGACCTCAGAGATTTATAAAATCATGGGGGGGGGGGGGGTGGGGGGGCTATAGATAAGGTGAATATCAAGGGTCTATGGGGGAATTCAAAACTAGGAGACAAATCTTTAAGATGAGAGGAGTATGTTTAAAAAGGACACAAGGGGCAACATTTTTTGCACAGAGATAGGTTTGTGTGTGGAATGAACTGCCAGACAGTAATGGATGCAGGTAAATTTAATACTTTAAAAGACATTTGGGTAAGTACATGAATAGGAAAGGTTTGGAGGGATATGGGCCAAAAGCATTCTCTGGATTAGTGGTGCTGGAAGAGCACAGTAGTTCAGGCAGCATCCACTAATCCAGAATCTGGTTTCCAGCATCTGCAGTCATTGTTTTTACCTATGGGCTAAAAGCAGGCAGGTGGGATAGTTTAGTTTGAAAATTTGGCTGGCATGGACAAGTTGGACCAAAGAGCCTGTTTGCATGCTCTATTACTCTATGACTCGAAAAGACATTAGGGCAAATTTTCTATTCCTGAGAAGAGTTAAGAGGCACAGTCAGTGTGAGGGAGATTTCACCTGAGTGAGAGAGAGTCTGAGCAAGAATACCGGAGAGTGGGAGTTCAACCGGTAAATCTTCCTCACGTTCAATTTTAAATATTACAGAGTAGTTGCAGGATATTCTTCGGGGAGAGATTGATCAGCCAGAGTTTGCGGTCCAGTTTGGCACCAATATCTTAGGTAGGAAGTGGGTGTATTCCTGCAATCAAAATTTAGAGAAATAAAATGTTAGCAAGCAGGATCTCAAATGCAGTAATATAAAGATTGATAAATAACATTGCCAAAAGTAGCAGTATTTCTGAGGATTGGGAGATGTATAGAATACAACAAAAGGGGATGAAGGAACTGATAGAGAAAGGGAGAACAGAATTTTAGGACCAGGGAAAATGCTAAAATCTATTCTTAAGGATGGATAAATGGACACCAGGCTGATAATTATCTGACTGGTCATAGTTAGTAGGAATTTGTGAATGAGAAATGGTATTTGATGAGTTTCTTGGAGTTTTTAGAAGTTGTTACAAACAAAGTCAATAAACAAGAGCTGTTGGAGATTATATACTTAGATTTTCAGAAGGATTTTGATAAAATCTGCCACAGGAGGTTCACTTCAAAAATTAAAATGTGTGTGATGGGAACATACTGACATGAATTAATGAATAACTAACAGACAGAAAACAAAGGGTAACAATAAATGAGTCATTCTTGTGTTAGCAGGCTGTGACTAATGGCTAACTGTAAGGATCAGTACTTGGGTCCAAGCAGTTCACCATATATATCAATGATTTGGAGATGGGGCCAAATGTAATATTTTCAAATTTGTAGATAATATAAAGTTAAGTAAGAAATGTGTGTTGTGAGGAAGATACAAAGCAGCTTCACAAGGATAGTGGCTTAGTGGTTAGTACTGCTGCCTCGCAGCATCAGCAACCTGGGTTTAATTCCAACCTCAGGCAACTGTGTGGAGTTTGTGCGTTCTCCCCCTGTCTGTGTGGGTTTCCTCTGGATGCTCCAGTTTCCTGTCACAGTCCAAAGATGTGAGGGTTAGGTGGATTGGCCATGCTAAATTGCCCATACTGATATGTGGGTCAGCCACAGGAAATTTGGGTTTTGGGGTGGGTCTGGGTGGGATGCTGTTTGGAGAGTTGGTGTGAACTAAATAGGCTGAATGATCTGTTCCACACTCTAGGAATTCCATGATTCCACATTACACAGGCTTTGTGAATTGGCAAGGACACAGTAGACATAATACCACCTTGAAATACATGAGACACTTGTTTTTTTCCCTGATATATATTCAAGATCTAGATATGGTGTGCAAAGGGCAAATTCCTAAAGTTTGCTCATGCTGTTAAATGTACAGGAATTGCAGACTGAGAGGATACTAGATTTTGACATGTTGGTGGAGAGGGCAGATAGGTGGTAGAAGAGGCTCAATGTGGAAAAGCATGAGGTGACACATTGTGATACAAAAAAAAAATGGAGAGACAGTATAACATAAAGGGTAATATTCTAAAAGGTGTGTTGGAACAAAGAGACCTGGGTGTATATATACATATAAAAGTCAAAGATGCAGGACAGGTGGAGCAAGCTTACAATATCCTAGGCTTCATTAATCTTGGCATAGAGTACAAGAGCAGGATACATATGTAAAACACTGGTTAGACCTCAGTTAGAGAGTCATGTAGGTTTCTGGATGTCACAGCATTTGAAGCATCTCATTGGATTGGAGAGAATGCAGAAGAGGATTTTGAGAATGGTTCCAGGGATGAGACACTTCGGTTATAGAGTCATAGAGATGTATAGCACGGAAACAGACCCTTCGGTCCAACTCGTCCATGCCGATCAGATGTCCTAAAACTAATCTAGTCCCATTTGCCAACACTTATGCCTCTAAATCCTTTCTATTCATATACGCATCCAGATGCCTTTTTAATGGTGTAATTGTACCAGCCTCCGCCACTTCATCTGGCTGCTCATTCTGTACATGCACCACCCTCGGTGTGAAAAGGTTGCCCCTTTGGTTCCTTTTAAATCTTTCCCCTCATCATCCTAAACCTATGCTCTCTAGTTCTGGACTCCCTCACCCCAGGGAAAAGACTTTGTCCATTTACCCTATCCATGTCCCTCATGGTTTTACAAACCTCTATAAAGTCACCCTTCAGCCTCCGATGCTCCAGGGAAAATAGCCCCAGCCTATTTAGCCTCTTCCCTGCCACTCAAACCCTCCAACCCTGGCAACATCCTAATAAATCTTTTCTGAACTCTTTCATGTTTCACAACACCTTTTCAAAGGAGGGAGACTAGAATTGCACACAATATTCCAAAAGTGGCCTCACCAATGTCCTGTACAGCGCTAACAATGACCTCCCAACTCCTACACTCGATATCTGATACCAATAAAGGAAAACATACCAAACACCTTCTTCACTATCCTATCTACCTACGACTCCACGTTCACGGAGCTATGAACCTGCACTCCAAAGTCTCTTTGTTCAGCAACACTCTCCAGAACCTTATCATTCAGAGTATAAGTCCTGCCCTGATTTGCCTTTCCAAAATGCAGCAGCTCACAATTATTTAAATTAACTCCATTTGCCACTCCTCGGCCCACTGGCCCATTTGATCAAGATCCCATTGTACTCTGAGGTAATGTTCTTCACTGTCCACTACACTACCAATTTTGGTGTCACCTGCCAACTCTACCTCCGATGTTCATGTCCAAATTATTTATATAAATGATGAAAAACAGTGGATCCAGCACCGATCCTTGTGACACACTGCTGGTCACAGGCCTTCAGTGTGAAAGACACCCCTTCACCACCAACTGGCTTGAAGGTCTTCTGCTTTCGAGCTAGTTCTGTATTCAAATGGCTAGTTCTCCCTGGATTCCATATGATCTAATTATGAGGAAGAATTGGAGAAGTGGAGACTATTTTTCTTGGTGAAGGGAAGGTTAAGAGGAGATTTAAAAGAAGCTTTCAAACCCATGATGGGTCTGAATAGAATGGATAGGGAGGAACTGTTCCTGCTCCAAAATGGATTAAGAAACAAAAGGCACAGTTTCAAAGTGCTTTGCAGAAGACCCAAATGTGAGGTGATTATAAATGGTCTCAAATCATTTTGGGTCTGGAATGTATGGTTGAGGCAGAATCAATTGAGGCATTCATGAGGCTTTGGTTGATTATTTAAGTAGCAAAAAGAATGTGCTGTTTTACAGGGAAAAGACAGGAGACTGACACTAGATTAAAATGGTCAGAGAGCCAGTGCAGACATAATGGACTCCTCCTGTTCCATAATATTCCGGTGATCTTGTAATTTGACAGCAAGTAAGAGAGAAGGGAAATGTATAGCATCAGTGAAGGAGGAGGAGGTTTAGCAGGTTGGTTGTATTTAGGGTGTCACACGGGTGACAGTATGATACCAGGTGGGCATGGGATATAAGTGCCAGGTTTGCAAGGGGTATAGCTCGTGGGGACATAGCGTGGCAGAAAACTGGATGAGGGCTTAGGGGAAATCAGTGGGGGTTAGGTTTGGACTGACAGGGCTGTCCAGTCAGGGGTGTTTGGGAGGAAATCAACTGGAGGTGTCAGGTCAAAGGGGCTTGGGTTTATGTGGCTTCAGCCTTAGAAATGGGATTGAATGAGAGAGAGCTGGGTTGGAGCTGGTGATACGATCAAGTTGAAGAGGGGGGATTATTGTATCAGGGGACAATTGGGGAGGGAGCACAAGGAGGCCAGATTGGCTTGTGGGTTTGGGAGCAGGTGATATTAGAGGAGAGTTCTAGTGGGGGACGAGTTTGAGAGAGACCCGTGGGAGCTCAGATCTGAGGTCGTTAGGCAATGCTGGGTTGGGAGACGACAGGAGAATTGGGCAGTGTGGGGTTGATAAGGATCAACTCGGGTGATGGGCCTTGGGGATAATGTGGTTTGATTTGCCTTCTTATCTCTCATGCTAAATACTCACTCTGGCATTCTTGACTGAATTTACCAAAAATTAAATAAGCAAGTGCTTGAACTTCATCTGGCTCATATCTGCCAACTTCACCATCCTGCCAATGTCCTTTTGGAGTTCCACACGGTCCTCCTCACAGTGTACAATGCTTCCAAGTTTTATATTGTTCACAAACTTTGAAATTGCCCTCTGCACACCAATAACTAAATCCTTAACTTATAACACATAAGTTTGTGTCTGTGTTTTTGTGTGGCGTACTACATCAATGCCTTTTGAAAATCCATATACACCACATCAACAACCATCCCATCATCAAACCTCTCTGTTGCTTTTTTAAATAAACTCCAGCAAATTAATTAGACATAGTTTTCCCTTAACGGATTCATGTTGACTCATCAATAAATGGCTTAAGAACCTCTAAATTATGAATGCAGCACTTCTTACTGACAAGAATGAGGAAGACAGTGTATGATTTCAGAACCAGTCCACTCCACTGCTGTATGTGAAGATTGCTAGATGTGTCTTCGATGCTGTGTCTGGGAAGTCTTCTGGCCCAGAAGGTTGATCAAGAAAGTGCACCAATAGTAATTGGCAACTTTTAGTCTGATCTGGGTTGGAAATAGGGATTACAAACCAGATCCAAAGAGTTAGGATGTTGGCATAATGAAAACTAGCCTCTGGATCAACAAAGGGGAGGATAGAATATTAAATTTTATCTAATATATTTTGGATTTAGGAAAGTTAGGGTACCAGTGAGAAGTGACTGAGGAGGATTCTGGGAGAGGTCAGGTCATTTACCATGACTGAGAAGGGGATCATGGAGGACTGGGTATCAAAGAATGGTGAAGCCCAAGCATGTGTTTTCCCTCCCTCCTTTAGAATCAAAATGAGAGAGAGAGAGAGAGAGAGAGAGAGAGAGAGAGAGAGAGAATATGAGAGAGAGAGAAAGAGAGAGAAAGACAGGGACAGAGAGAGTGAAAAAAAGACAGAGTGTTGTTAGAATATTTATTTGAAACTTAGAAACAGCAGAGTCTCAGCAGTGTGCATCATCTTGACCAGGAAAGATGGCAGTGGCTCTGGGAAAATGTTTGATGTATGTAGCTTGTAAAATGTGGGAGGTTTTGGATCCACAAGACATCTGCATGTAGTGCCAGAGGGTAGCAGTTCTTGAACAACATGTTGCTGATTTGGAGCAGCGATTCTCTTCACTGTGCTGAATATGAGAAGGGAAGATGTTTCTGAAACAGTCATACCTGTGAGTGGTGATTCCACATTGGGATTGGCAGGCAAGAAATGCAGGGATGGCAGGTGACCATTCACTGAAAGGAAAGGTGACAGCAGGTCCAGGAAATCCAGGTCGCTTTGGAGCTGTCTAACATGTATGAACATGTATGAGCAAGATGACCGAGTCAGGAGCGGATGTTTCATGGGAAAACTAGAGTACCATAGTGCCCAAGGGAATAAAAAAAAGATGCTGGTAGGCAGATTAGAAAGGTAGTAGAAGTGGCTCAATAGTTTGAGGGATAGACAAGCTAGTTTTCAGGTGAATCCGAGAGTCCCATAGGTCTGTTGTCTCCTGGTTGCAAGGGTTTGGGACACAATGGAATAGCTGGATATACCTCTGAAAAAGGAGGGTGAACAACCAATGACTGTGATTCACGTGGGAACCAACAACTGAGGGAGGCATAGCTTGGGGAATATGCAGGTTGCAGAACCAGTTTCAGGAATTAGGGAGTAGGATTTCCCAGGTAGTAATCACAGAAATATTATCTGAGCCACAGACTTCACCATTTAGACAAAGGCAGATCATAAAATCTGTTCTATGATTCTATCATCAGGGAGGTAAATGCATGTCTTTGAGGGTAGAAGGGAAAGTTTTAGACTTTTGGAACATTGGGATCACTTGTGGAAAACGTGAAAACTGTTTAGACATTCTGTTCAGGCTTTACCTGATCAGCAGCAGCAGAACTGTACTCCTGGCTGAGGGAGTAAACAGTGTTGTGTAGGTGGATTTGAACTTGTAAGACAGGGGGTTGATTCGCTAATGGGCCTAGTTTTGTAAGTATTAGAAACGGAAAAAAAGGAAAGATGGGGTATGGGCAAAAAAGAAGTGAAGGAAGGTTCAAGTGTTGATAGTGAACAAAGAAACAGTTGCCTTTCAGTAGGCAAGAATGAGATAGGAGGTAAAAACAATGACTGCAGATGCTGGAAACCAGATCAGGAAGGGCTTTTGCCCGAAACATCGATTTCAAAGCTACTTGGATGCTGCCTGAACTGCTGTGCTCTTCCAGCACCACTAATCCAGAATGAGATAGGGCAGGATTAAATTGTATCTGTGTAACTGCATGGGGTATCGTTAACAAAATTGGGGAACAGGAAGCAGAAATTGCTTTGGGGGATATGACATCGTAGCATTAACAGAAAAGTGGTTCAAGCCATAACAGGTCTGCTTACTTAAAATTCCAAATTATAAGGCTTTTAGTAAAGACAGAATGGGTAAAAAGGCCCTTGAATGTGATGCTGTTCGTGAACTAGAACCTATCTGGTTAGAGATGAGAAACAAAGAGAGCTGGATATATGTTCAAAAGTGATTAATTTAGAGGGCTGCAGAAATAGGGCTGGAGAGTGGGACTAGCTGGGCAGCTCTTTCAGGAGCCAGTCCAGACACAGTGGGTCAAATGGCTTCCTTCTGGACTGTAAGATTCCATGATTCAATGAAAGTAAAGATGAAAGGTAGCAGTTACTTATGGAGAACATTACACTTCTGTAGAGAGAGGATGTTTTACAGAGGTCAAAGGCAGAATCTATTTATTGAAAGCTGAGAAACAGAAAAGATACCATAAAATTGATGGGTGTTTCCATTGCCCACTAACTATTGGGAAGATTTGGAGGAACAAATTACAGGGAGATGCCAGAGTTGGAGAGTAGCTATTCTGATCACACTAGTTATCCAGATATAGGCAGGGAATTCAACAGCCAAAAGAGCAAGGATTATGAGTATAAGGATGAATCCAGCAACTGCAGGACAAATAGTTAGTGGTGGGAAAAATATTAGAAATGTTAAAAATAATTTAGGACATTAACAATAATTTTGATATGCTTAGGTTTATTAAGCAATCCTGAATTTGCTAAATATTGTTGTTGATGTGGTATACAGAGTCTTCCATAATATGGGTAGTTCTTCTATAACGTGATGGTTATGTTCTTGTGCAACCCCATGTTATAGAAAAATTTCACTTTAGAAACAGTACATAAAGAGTTGGCGATGTAATCACATTACAACCAACACATTTCAAAACTTTGCACTTTAGGAACAGTGTCCCCAATTTGTCAATCGCATTACAGCAAATTCATGTTAATGAAACACGTGTTATAGCAGAATGGATCTGTATATTAGATAAAGCCCCACACAATGAGCTTGTCAGCAACATTAGAGCCAATGCAATAGAAGGAATTCTAGCAACCTGGAAATGAAATTAGCTAAGTGACAGGAAGCAGTAAGTGATGGTAAATAATTGTTTTTGGACTGGTGGATGTCATACATAGGGTGCCCATTGGAGATCTATGATATTATGATTTTCATATTATATAAATAAATGTCCTAATTGTGGGTATAGAGTTCAAAAAACTTGGAAGTATTTCAAACTGTGGCAAAGATGTGATAAACTTCATGGAAGGATAGTTGCAAGTGGAAAGTATACTGTAAATGGGCGACCCTTGGGAGCACGGATATACAGAACGGTCTTGGTGTGTGGTGAGTAGAACCAGTTGGACCTTGTTGACTACAAGATCTTTGATTAGGGTTGTTAATCAGGGACAATCAGGAAAGCTCTAGTTGACCAATATAACCAGGAGACCCGGGTGTCCTTGGAGAAGGAGCACGCGGTGTCCACCGACACCCTGGAGTTGTGACTGGCCACTCGAGTGTTTCCTTCCCTTCTGGAGAAATTGGATCATTTTAAAAAGAAAAAAGAAAAAAAAGAAGAAAGAGAAAAAAATATATATATAACCAGGAGACCCGGGTGTCCTTGGAGAAGGAGCACGTGGGTGTCCACCGACACCCTGGAGTTGTGACTGGCCACTTGAGTGTTTCCTTCCCTTCTGGAGAGATTGGACCATTTCTGTGACTGACTGCGACTGTGCGAGGACTGTTCCTGTTGCTGCTTGGGGCCTGCCTCCCTGCTGGTGCCTGGGGCTTGCCTTGGGGCCCCTCCCCAGGACTTCCACCACCACTACCACTGCTGCTGTGGCCTGAGGAGAGGCCTGCCTCTACTGCTGCTGCTGCCCGGGGCCTGCCTCCGCCTTTGCTGCCTGGGACTCGCCTTGGGGCCCCTCCCCAGGACCTCCACCACCACCACTGCTGCTGTTGCCTGAGGCCTACCTCCACCACTGCTGCCTTGGGCTCGGTTTTGGGGCTGCCTGGGACTTCCCTTGGGGACCCTCCCCAACAGGCCTGCCCCCCCCACTGCTGTGACTGGAGGAGCTGCCTGGGACTTGCCGGAGGCCTGCCTCCACTGCTGCTGCCTGGGACTTGCCTTGGGGGGCCTTCCCCAACAGGCCTGCCCCCCACCACAGCTGCAACCGAGGAACTGCCCAGGACTTGCCGGAGGTCTACTTTCCACCACTGCTGTTGCCTGAGGCCTGCCTCTACATCTGCTGCCTGGGACTCGATTTTGGGGCTGCCTGGGACTTGCCTTGGGGACCCTCCCCAACAGGTCTGCCCCACACCGCTGCGACCGAGGGCCTACCTGGGACTCGCCTGAGGCCTGCCTCCACCGCTGTTGTCGCCTGAGGCAGGTCTCCACCGTCGCTGCCTGGGACCCTCCCTGCGACCTCCACCACTGCCGCTGCCAGGGTCCCGACTCCACCACCAGCAGCAGAGGATGGCGAGCCCGAAGGTCGCGGGGCCCAGCCGCACCTACGCCGGGGTAGCCGCTGCCTTAGGCTCGGCTGGCCCAGCCCCGGCTGCAAACCACACCCCCTTCAGGCACCTGACCAAACGCCTGGGGGTCAAGGCCTATCCCCACCCCAATATGACCATCGAGGCCTGCAGCAAGGCTATGGCTAGTGTGGTCGGCCCACTGGCCATAGTCGCTGCGGCCCGGATGTACGGGAAGGCCGTATTTTTCCTGAAGACCGAGCAGGCGGTCCACCTGGCCGTGGAGAGGGGGCTCGCTGTGGGCGGGACACATTTGCCCGTCGACCCTCTGGAGGTCACGGCCCAGAGGGTCGTGATCTCCAACGTCCCGCCCTTTATTGCCAGCGAGCTCCTTCTCCCCCACCTCACCACCTTGGGGGAGATCCGGTCAGGGATCCAGCCGCTCCTGCTCGGTCTGAAGGACCCCGCCCTCCGTCACGTCTACTCCTTCCGTCGCCAGGTGTTTATTTGCCTGGCCCGGGAGGAGGTCACGGAGGGCTCCTTTACCCTCCTCCACGAGGGCGCGGCCTACCGCGCCTTCTGGACGGCGGACGGCGTGCGGTGCCACCTGTGCCGCGAGGTGGGGCACATTAGAAGAAACTGCCCCACCCAGAAGGCCGCCCAGCCCTCGCCAACGGCTGACGGTGGTGCCGCCGCGCCCACTCCCCCTCCCCCAAAGTCAACACCACAGGCCCCGGCACCGGAGCCTGAGCCGGAGGCTTCCGATCCTCCAGCCTCCGGCAGGGAGGGGGGTGAGCGTCCAGCCGGCCGGAGGGCGCTCAGGAAGGCGCGACGCGTCAGGCCCGCCCACGGGGAGACCACCCTATCCCCATCCCCGACACCCAGCCCACGACCTGCCCCGCCCCGGCACGACGATGCCCCTGCGGCCGTGCCAGCGTCGCCCCGGCGCGGGAACCCTGACCCCCAAACCCCCGGACCCGTACCCGACCCTGACCCCACGTCTACCCCCCGCCCCGATGGAGAAACCCCTGGGGCTGCGACGCCTGCCCCAGGCCCTGCAACACCTGGCCCCGGGGACCCCGAGCCTGAGCCCCGCCCTGGCACTAACCCGGGGGGGACCACTGCTGCCCAATCTCCTGCAGCCACCGTGTCTCCGGGCCCCGGAGAGGGAACTGGGCCCCTGCCCCGCCCGCCGTCACCTGATAAACCAGGGGCGGGGCAGGAAGTGACACGGCTGGCCCTCCCCACCCTGGCCACGCCCCCTGCCTTCCCCCAGCCAATCGTATTCCGGGAAAGGCTGGGGGGAGGGGCCTCAGGCCCCATGACCACCAAGGCGGGCGGGGAGGGAAAGGCCCATAAATCCCCCCCTGTCTCTCTGGGGAAGAGGGGCTGGCCCTTGGAGGGGAGAGACAGTCCTGCAGCGCGCCGGCGGCGCTGCCCCTCTCCGGGGGACGGACCCACCAACGATCCCGCACCGCGGCCTGACCTGCCCAACAACGACGACGAGGGCCGTGGTGCGGGTGTCGACAAAGGACCCTTTACTGGGTCGCCGAGCGGCGGAGGGGAGGTAGGTGTTATCCCCGCTCCTCCCTCCCAGACTGTTCTTCCGGGAGCCTTGGCCCTGGGGGATGACCTTTTCCCCGAGGAGCCAGGCGTCCCGGTGTCGGGAGGAGAGCGGGGCCCCGAGCCTCCGCCGCCCGACGACCCGAACTCGGGGCGTTCCGGGACGGGGTGCGCCGAGGAAGGTACCGCCGGTGACCCTGGGGGTGGGGTCGCCGGGGGTTCGAGGCCTGTTGGCGGCGCCGGACCAGCCCCCATCCTCTCGGTGGGGGAGGGGTCGGCGACCGAGGGCGACCTCCCGGAGGAGGGTTCGGGATCGGTGGCGGACACCGGGGACGACGCGGACTCCGTCTGCAGTGACGTTTTTGAGTCCCAGGTGCCCCCCGCCGATCTCCCCCTCATCCCCCTCGAGGAACTCCGGGAATTTGTCGAGGAAACTCGAGGTCGCCGGGATAGAGCCCAACTGGCGCTCGACCGCTGGAGCTCTTATGAAAAAGTTTATTGGTCGGCCCACGCTGCTCGCCAGGCGCCTGGGCTCGACGTCAACGAGCGAAAGCGAGTCAGGAACTTCCTGGGGGCACTCCTGGTGAGGGCGAGGGACTCCTGTGCCCCTCCCTCGTCCTCCCAGTAATTGTATTTGTTTTTAACTGTACTGGTGGTGGTAGCACAATGCTTCCGACATGGAGACTACTATAGCCAGCCTCAACATCAACGGCAGCAGGGAGTCACAGCGCAGATTCCAGACCCTCTCGGTCCTTCGGGACGGGAGGTATGCGGTGTGCTTCCTGCAAGAAACCCACACTACCCCGGGAGACGACGCCACCTGGCTCCTGGAGTGGCGAGGGGGGGTCTACATGAGTCACCTCACCCGCAGATCTGGCGGGGTGGCTATCCTGTTGGCCCCGCATTTTCAGCCCGAGATCTTGGGGGTCAGGGAGCCGGTGCCAGGCCGTTTGCTTCACCTGACGGTTCGGCTGGGGGGCGCGGTGCTTCACTTGGTGAACGTATACGCTCCCCTGGCCGGGCCGAGGCAAGCGAGCTTCTTCGAAGAACTGTCCGCTCATCTGGCTTCCATCGACGAGAACCAGTGCGTCGTCCTCGGGGGAGATTTTAACTGCGTCCTCGAGGGCAGGGACCACGGCGGTACCCGCACTGGCTGCGCGTCGGGGAAGAGGTTGGGGGACTTGGTCAAGTCCTTCGACCTGGTGGACGTCTGGCGGACTCTCCATCCCGACTCCATCGCCTTCACCTTCGTGAGGCCTGGGGTCGGAGCGTCCAGAATCGACCGCCTGTACGTTTCGCGGGCGTACGCCTCCTGTTTTCCGAAGGCCTCCACGCGGCAGGTGTCGTGCACGGACCATCACCTGGTGTGGGCGGAACTCCTTCCGTTCGGCGCCAGGCTCGGCTCCGCGTACTGGCACTTTAACAACCTGCTGCTGGAGGACGAGCGGTTCCGGGACTCGTTTCGTCATTTCTGGGCCGGCTGGAGAAGGAAGCGGGGAAGCTTCCCCTCCCTGAGGCTATGGTGGGACGTGGGCAAGGCTCACGTCCGCGTCTTCTGTCAGGAGTACGCGAGGGGGTCGACCAAGAGGCGGAAATCCAGGATCGTGGAGTTGGAGAGGGAGATGCTCGACCTGGAGTCACGCCTCGGTCAGCCCGACGCGGACCCGGCCCTGCGCGGGGTGTACGAAGAGAAGAAGGCCGCGCTCCGGGACCTGCAGCTCGTCGGGGCTCGGGGCGCGTACGTGAGGTCGCGGATCCAGCTCCTGCAGGACCTGGACCGCGGCTCCCCCTTCTTCTACTCGCTGGAAAAAAGGCGCGGCACCCGTCAGCAGCTCCTTGTGCTGCTGGCCGACGACGGGTCCCTCGTCTCGGATCCGGAGGGCGTCAGGGCCCACGTCCGAAACTATTACACGGCTCTGTTCTCTCCGGATCCGTCCAGCGAGGACGCTCGCAGAGTTCTGTGGGAGGACCTGCCGCAGCTCAGCCCGGAGGACGCCGGAAGGCTCGACGCTCCCGTCACCTTAGAGGAGCTGACCGGCGCCCTCGACCGGCTCTCGAGGGGCAAAACCCCGGGGCTGGACGGGCTGACTGTGGAGTTCTTCAGGGCGTTCTGGGACGTCCTGGGGAACGACTACGCACAGGTCCTGGGGGAGTGTCTAAATGCCGGACAGCTGCCCCTTTCTTGGCGCAGGGCGGTCATCGTCCTGCTGCCGAAGAAGGGGGACCTTCGTTCTTTGAAGAACTGGCGTCCGGTCTCCCTCCTCAGCACGGATTACAAAATTTTCGCCAGGGTGTTGTCTTCTCGCCTGGCTTCCGTGCTGGCCCACATGATTCACCCGGACCAGTCCTACACGGTCCCGGGCCGGAGGATACACGACAACGTCCACCTGGTCCGGGACCTGATCCATTTCTGTCGACGGGCTGGTCTGCCGAGCGCCTTCCTGTCCCTCGACCAGGAGAAGGCGTTCGACAGGGTCGATCACGAGTACCTGCTCGGGACTCTGCGGGCGTTCGGGTTCGGGACGCGGTTCGTCGCCCGGATCCGACTTTTGTACGCCGCCGCAGAGTGTCTGGTTAAAGTTAACGGGTCCCTGACGGCGCCCCTTCGCTTCGGGAGAGGAGTGCGTCAAGGCTGCCCCCTGTCCGGCCAGCTGTATTCCCTGTGCGTGGAGCCTTTCCTGCGCCTCTTGCGGAGGAGGTTGTCGGGGCTGGTTCTGCGCGGCGCGGGCACGGGGGTGGTCCTCTCGGCCTACGCCGACGACGTGCTCCTCACTTTCACCGACCCGGCTGACCTGGGGAGGATGCGCGAGTGCCAGGCCGTGTACTCGGCGGCGTCTTCCGCCAGGATCAACTGGGCCAAGTGTTCCGGACTACTGGTCGGCCCGTGGCGGGTGGACTCTCTGCCGGAGGAGTTACGGGGGTTCAGCTGGAGTACCACCCATCTCCTCTACCTGGGGGTCTACCTCAGCCCGGCTGAGGAATCCTGGCCGGCCAACTGGCAGGAGCTGGAGGCCAAAGTCTCGGCTCGCCTAGGCCGCTGGACAGGACTGCTCCGAGTGCTATCTTACAGGAGTCGAGTGCTGGTCATAAACCAGCTGGTGGCCGCCATGCTGTGGTACCGGCTGGTCACTTTGGTCCCTCCTCCTGGCTTTGTCGCTGACATCCAGAGAACGTTGGTCGACTTCTTCTGGGACAAAAAGATGCACTGGGTCGCCGCGCAGGTTCTGAGTCTCCCTATCGAGGAGGGCGGTCAGTCGCTGGTGTGCGTCCGCACCCAGGTCGCGACGTTCCGCCTTCAGACCTTGCGGCGATACCTTGACGTCGAGCCTCCTCCTAGGTGGTGCGCCCTGGCGACGTATTTTTTCCGCCAGGTGCGTAACCTCAACTACGACACGCAGCTCCTGTTCGTCGACCGTGACGGTTTGGAGGTCGCCCTCAAGGTGCTGCCTGTCTTTTACCAGGACCTGATCACTGTCTGGAACATGGTCGAATCGCGTCGCGCCTACCCTCCGGCTGGAGTAGCGGCTGTCGTCAGGGAGCCGTTGCTCAGGAATCCGCACCTCCGTACTCGCGGGTTCGAGTGGCTGTCGGAGGGGAGGGCGGTGGCGGCGAGGGCGACCAGGGTCGGGGACGTGCTGGGTGCCGGGGGCCTGGGCTGGACGCTGCCGCAGGACATAGCTAGCAGGGCAGCGGTAGACGTCCGGTACGTGGCCACCGCCATCCGACGCCTTAAAACAGCGGTGCTCGGACCCGACATAGTGCACCAGTTGGAGGACGCTCAGGTGTGCGGTGGGATCCCGTCCGCGCTCACCCCGGCCCGGACGGAATTTCACATTGGCCCCAAGGTCCCGTACTTCCCGCGGGAGCCTGTGCCCCACAACCTGAGCCGCCTCCGGAATTTTAATTTTGTTTCTTTTAAGGATATTAAAAGGAAGGCCCTGTATAGACTGCTGCTGCACACCGTCCACCTCTTCTCCCTCATCCACCGTCCGGACACGCCTTGGCGTGCCCATTTGCCACCGGGCGGCGGAGATCCCCAGTGGAGGGCTCTCTACGCGGGAGTCCTCCCCCTTTCTCTCGGGGATCTGGGGTGGAGGGTGCTGCACGCAGCAGTCCCCTGCAACCGCAGGTTGCGGTGGTTCACGGACTCCCAGCCCAACTGCTTGTTCTGTGGCGCTGTGGAGTCCGTGGACCATGTATATATTGGTTGTGGGCGTTTGCACTCCCTTTTTGATTTTCTTAAGAACCTTCTCCTCTGTTTCTGGCTGCACTTCAGTCCCACGCTCCTGATCTTCGGGCACCCGGTACGGAGGAGGGAGGGCAGGTCCGAGGACCTCCTCGTGGGTCTGCTCCTGGGCCTGGCCAAACTGGCCATCAACAGGTCCAGGCAGCGGGCCGTGGAGGGGGTCGTTAGGGCCGACTGCCTGCCCCTCTTCCGGGGTTACGTTAGAGCCCGGGTGTCCTTGGAGAAGGAGCACGCGGTGTCCACCGACACCCTGGAGTCGTTCAGGGAGAGGTGGGCGCCGCAGGGAGTGGAGTGCGTCATTTCTCCCTCCAACTCTATTTTGATTTAGTCCCTACCCTCCCCTTCACTGTTTTGCTCACACAGCATTGCCCTGTGGTTTGAAGGGCAGTGCTTGTCACTGGCCACTCGGGTGTTTTTCATATCTTCCTGGTGGTGGAAATTGAATAAAGATTTGCGCACTTTGTGTCCTTTCACTGTGTCTCACACCTGCGCACACACACCATGGGTGCTGGGGAAAAAATAAGCACTACCGCACTTAGGCGGTAGTGTGGGGGTTAAAGAAAAAAATAAAAAAAAAAAAATAAAAAAAAATAAAAAAAAAAATAAAAGAGCTCTTGTGAGGAGCACTGCTTATCACTAAAAAAAAAAAAAAAAAAAATATAACCAGGAGACCCGGGTGTCCTTGGAGAAGGAGCACGCGGTGTCCACCGACACCCTGGAGTTGTGACTGGCCACTCGAGTGTTTCCTTCCCTTCTGGAGAAATTGGATCATTTTAAAAAGAAAAAAGAAAAAAAAGAAGAAAGAGAAAAAAATATATATATAACCAGGAGACCCGGGTGTCCTTGGAGAAGGAGCACGTGGTGTCCACCGACACCCTGGAGTTGTGACTGGCCACTCGAGTGTTTCCTTCCCTTCTGGAGAGATTGGACCATTTCTGTGACTGACTGCGACTGTGCGAGGACTGTTCCTGTTGCTGCTTGGGGCCTGCCTCCACTGCTGCTGCTGCCCGAGGCCTGTCTCTACCATCGCTGCCTGGGACTCGCCCTGGGGCCCCTCCCCAGGACCTCCATCTCTGCAGCTGCTGCTGTTGCCTGAGGCCCACCTCCACCGCTGCTGCCTTGGGCTCGATTTTGGGGCTGCCTGGGACTTGCCTTGGGGACCCTCCCCAACAGGCCTGCCCCCCACTGCTACTACCGAGGGACTGCCCAGGAATTGCTAGAGGCCTGCCTCCACCACCGTTGTCACCTGAGGCCAGTGTCTACCGTCACTGCCTGGGACTCGCCTTGGGTGACTGGCCTTGGGCACATCCCCAGGATTTCCACCACTGCTGCTGCCAGAGGCCCACCTCCACCACTGCTGCCTGGGGCCTAACGTCCAGCAGCAGAACATGGCGAGCCCGAAGGTCGCGGGGCCCAGCCGCACCTACGCCGGGGTAGCCGCTGCCTTAGGCTCGGCTGGCCCAGCCCCGGCTGCAAACCACACCCCCTTCAGGCACCTGACCAAACGCCTGGGGGTCAAGGCCTATCCCCAAACGAACATGACCATCGAGGCCTGCAGCAAGGCCATGGCTAGTGTGGTCGGCCCACTGGCCATCGTCGCTGCGGCCCGGATGTATGGGAAGGCCGTGTTTTTCCTAAAGACCGAGCAGGCGGTCCACCTGGCCGTGGAGAGGGGGCTCACTGTGGGCGGGACACATTTGCCCGTCGACCCTCTGGAGATTACGGCCCAGAGGGTCGTGATCTCCAATGTCCCGCCCTTCATTGCCAGCGAGCTCCTTCTCCCCCACCTCACCACCTTGGGGGAGATCCGGTCAGGGATCCAACCGCTCCTGCTCAGTCTCAAGGACCCCGCCCTCCGTCACATCTACTCCTTCCGTCGCCAGGTGTTTATTTGCCTGGCCCGGGAGGAGGTCACGGAGGGCTCCTTTACCCTCATCCACGAGGGCGCGGCCTACCGTGCCTTCTGGACGGCGGACGGCGTGCGGTGCCACCTGTGCTGCGAGGTGGGGCACATCAGGAAAAACTGCCCCACGCAGAAGGCCGCCCAGCCCTCGCCAACGGCTGGCGGTGGTGCCGCCGCACCCACTCCCCCTCCCCCACAGTCAACACCGCAGGCCCCGGCACCGGAGCCTGAGCCGGAGGCTTCCGATCCTCCAGCCTCCGGCAGGGAGGGGGATGAGCGTCCAGCCGGCCGGAAGGCGCTCAGGAAGGCGCGACGCATCAAGCCCGCCCACGGGGAGACCACCCTATCCCCATCCCCGACACCCAGCCCACGACCTGCCCCGCCCCGGCACGACAATGCCCTTGCGGCCGTGCCAGCGTCGCCCCGGCGCGGGAACCCTGACCCCCAAACCCCCGAACCCGTACCCGACCCTGACCCCACTGACCGCACATCTACCCCCCACCCCGATGGAGAAACCCCTGGGGCTGCGACGCCCGCCCCAGGCCCTGCAACACCTGGCCCCGGGGACCCCGAGCCCGAGCCCGAGCCCGAGCCCGAGCCCGAGCCCGAGCCCGAGCCCCGCCCCGCCCCGCCCTGGCACTAACCTGGGGGGGACCACCGCTGCCCAATCTCCCGCAGCGACCGTGTCTCCGGGCCCCGGAGAGGGAACTGGGCCCCTGCCCCGCCTGCCGTCACCTGATAAACCAGGGGCGGGGCAGGAAGTGACACGGCTGACCCTCCCCACCCTGGCCACGCCCCCTGCCTTCCCCCAGCCAATCGTATTCCGGGAAAGGCTGGGGGGAGGGGCTTCAGGCCCCATGACCACCAAGGCGGGCGGGGAGGGGAAGGCCCATAAATCCCCCCCTGTCTCTCTGGGGAAGAGGGGCTGGCCCTTGGAGGGGAGAGACAGTCCTGCAGCGCGCCGGCGGCGCTGCCCCTCTCCAGGGGGCGGGCCCACGGGACCCCCCAACGATCCCGCACCGCGGCCTGACCTGCCCAATAACACCAACAACGAGGGCCGCGGTGCGGGCGTCGACAAAGGACCCTTTACTGGGTCGCCGAGCGGCGGAGGGGAGGTAGGTGTTATCCCCGCTCCTCCCTCCCAGACTGTTTTTCCGGGAGCCTTGGCCCTGGGGGATGACCTTTTCCTGGGGGATGACCTTTTCCCCGAGGAGCCAGGCGTCCCGGTGTCGGGAGGAGAGCGGGGCCCCGAGCCTCCGCCGCCCGACGACCCGAACTCGGGGCGTTCCGGGACGGGGTGCGCCGAGGAAGGTACCGCCGGTGACCCTGGGGGTGGGGTCGCCGGGGGTTCGAGGCCGGTTGGCGGCGCCGGACCAGCCCCCATCCTCTCGGCGGGGGAGGGGTCGGCGACCGAGGGCGACCTCCCGGAGGAGGGTTCGGGGTCGGTGGCGGACACCGGGGACGACGCGGACTCTGTCTGCAGTGATGTTTTTGAGTCCCAGGTGCCCCCCGCCGATCTCCCCCTCATCCCCCTCGAGGAACTCCGGGAATTTGTCGAGGAAACTCGAGGTCGCCGGGATAGAGCCCAACTGGCGCTCGACCGCTGGAGCTCTTTTGAGAAAGTTTATTGGTCGGCCCACGCTGCTCGCCAGGCGCCTGGGCTCGACGTCAACGAGCGAAAGCGAGTCAGGAACTTCCTGGGGGCACTCCTGGTGAGGGCGAGGGACTCCTGTGCCCCTCCCTCGTCCTCCCAGTAATTGTACTTGTTTTTTAACTGTACTGGTGGTGCTAGCACAATGCTTCCGACATGGAGACTACTATAGCCAGCCTCAACATCAACGGCAGCAGGGAGTCACAGCGCAGATTCCAGACCCTCTCGGTCCTTCGGGACGGGAGGTATGCGGTGTGCTTCCTGCAAGAAACCCACACTACCCCGGGAGACGAAGCCACCTGGCTCCTGGAGTGGCGAGGGGGGGTCTACATGAGTCACCTCACCCGCAGATCTGGCGGGGTGGCTATCCTGTTGGCCCCGCATTTTCAGCCCGAGATCTTGGGGGTCAGGGAGCCGGTGCCAGGCCGTTTGCTTCACCTGACGGTTCGGCTGGGGGGCGTGGTGCTTCACTTGGTGAACGTATACGCTCCCCTGGCCGGGCCGAGGCAAGCGAGCTTCTTTCAAGAACTGTCCGCTCATCTGGCTTCCATCGACGAGAACCAGTGCGTCGTCCTCGGGGGAGATTTCAACTGCGTCCTCGAGGGCAGGGACCACGGCGGTACCCGCACTGGCTGCGCGTCGGGGAAGAGGTTGGGGGACTTGGTCAAGTCCTTCGACCTGGTGGACGTCTGGCGGACTCTCCATCCCGACTCCATCGCCTTCACCTTCGTGAGGCCTGGGGTCGGAGCGTCCAGAATCGACCGCCTGTACGTTTCGCGGGCGTACGCCTCCTGTTTTCCGAAGGCCTCCACGCGGCAGGTGTCGTGCACGGACCATCACCTGGTGTGGGCGGAACTCCTTCCGTTCGGCGCCAGGCTCGGCTCCGCGTACTGGCACTTTAACAACCTGCTGCTGGAGGACGAGCGGTTCCGGGACTCGTTTCGTCATTTCTGGGCCGGCTGGAGAAGGAAGCGGGGAAGCTTCCCCTCCCTGAGGCTATGGTGGGACGTGGGCAAGGCTCACGTCCGCGTCTTCTGTCAGGAGTACGCGAGGGGGTCGACCAAGAGGCGGAAATCCAGGATCGTGGAGTTGGAGAGGGAGATGCTCGACCTGGAGTCACGCCTCGGTCAGCCCGACGCGGACCCGGCCCTGCGCGGGGTGTACGAAGAGAAGAAGGCCGCGCTCCGGGACCTGCAGCTCGTCGGGGCTCGGGGCGCGTACGTGAGGTCGCGGATCCAGCTCCTGCAGGACCTGGACCGCGGCTCCCCCTTCTTCTACTCGCTGGAAAAAAGGCGCGGCACCCGTCAGCAGCTCCTTGTGCTGCTCGTCTCGGATCCGGAGGGCGTCAGGGCCCACGTCCGAAACTATTACACGGCTCTGTTCTCTCCGGATCCGTCCAGCGAGGACGCTCGCAGAGTTCTGTGGGAGGACCTGCCGCAGCTCGGCCCGGAGGACGCCGGAAGGCTCGACGCTCCCGTCACTTTAGAGGAGCTGACCGGCGCCCTCGACCGGCTCTCGAGGGGCAAAACCCCGGGGCTGGACGGGCTGACTGTGGAGTTCTTCAGGGCGTTCTGGGACGTCCTGGGGAACGACTACGCACAGGTCCTGGGGGAGTGTCTAAATGCCGGACAGCTGCCCCTTTCTTGGCGCAGGGCGGTCATCGTCCTGCTGCCGAAGAAAGGGGACCTTCGTTCTTTGAAGAACTGGCGTCCGGTCTCCCTCCTCAGCACGGACTACAAAATCTTCGCCAGGGTGTTGTCTTCTCGCCTGGCTTCCGTGCTGGCCCACATGATTCACCCGGACCAGTCCTACACGGTCCCGGGCCGGAGGATACACGACAACGTCCACCTGGTCCGGGACCTGATCCATTTCTGTCGACGGGCTGGTCTGCCGAGCGCCTTCCTGTCTCTCGACCAGGAGAAGGCGTTCGACAGGGTCGATCACGAGTACCTGCTCGGGACTCTGCGGGCGTTCGGGTTCGGGACGCGGTTCGTCGCCCGGATCCGACTTTTGTACGCCGCCGCAGAGTGTCTGGTTAAAGTTAACGGGTCCCTGATGGCGCCCCTTCGCTTCGGGAGAGGAGTGCGTCAAGGCTGCCCCCTGTCCGGCCAGCTGTATTCCCTGTGCGTGGAGCCTTTCCTGCGCCTCTTGCGGAGGAGGTTGTCGGGGCTGGTTCTGCGCGGCGCGGGCACGGGGGTGGTCCTCTCGGCCTACGCCGACGACGTGCTCCTCACTTTCACCGACCCGGCTGACCTGGGGAGGATGCGCGAGTGCCAGGCCGTGTACTCGGCGGCGTCTTCCGCCAGGATCAACTGGGCCAAGTGTTCCGGACTGCTGGTCGGTCCGTGGCGGGTGGACTCTCTGCCGGAGGAGTTACGGGGGTTCAGCTGGAGCACCACCCATCTCCTCTACCTGGGGGTCTACCTCAGCCCGGCTGAGGAATCCTGGCCGGCCAACTGGCAGGAGCTGGAGGCCAAAGTCTCGGCTCGCCTAGGCCGCTGGACAGGACTGCTCCGAGTGCTATCTTACAGGAGTCGAGTGCTGGTCATAAACCAGCTGGTGGCCGCCATGCTGTGGTACCGGCTGGTCACTTTGGTCCCTCCTCCTGGCTTTGTCGCTGACATCCAGAGAACGTTGGTCGACTTCTTCTGGGACAAAAAGATGCACTGGGTCGCCGCGCAGGTTCTGAGTCTCCCTGTCGAGGAGGGCGGTCAGTCGCTGGTGTGCGTCCGCACCCAGGTCGCGACGTTCCGCCTTCAGACCTTGCGGCGATACCTTTACGTCGAGCCTCCTCCTAGGTGGTGCGTCCTGGCGACGTATTTTTTCCGCCAGGTGCGTAACCTCAACTACGACACGCAGCTCCTGTTCGTCGACCGTGACGGTTTGGAGGTCGCCCTCAAGGTGCTGCCTGTCTTTTACCAGGACCTGATCACTGTCTGGAACATGGTCGAATCGCGTCGCGCCTACCCTCCGGCTGGAGTAGCGGCTGTCGTCAGGGAGCCGTTGCTCAGGAATCCGCACCTCCGTACTTGCGGGTTCGAGTGGCTGTCTGAGGGGAGGGCCGTGGCGGCGAGGGCGACCAGGGTCGGGGACGTGCTGGGTGCCGGGGGCCTGGGCTGGACGCTGCCGCAGGACATAGCTAGCAGGGCAGCGGTAGACGTCCGGTACGTGGCCACCGCCATCCGACGCCTTAAAACGGCGGTGCTCGGACCCGACGTAGTGCACCGGTTGGAGGACGCTCAGGTGTGCGGTGGGATCCCGTCCGCGCTCACCCCGGCCCGGACGGAATTTCACATTGGCCCCAAGGTCCCGTACTTCCCGCGGGAGCCTGTGCCCCACAACCTGAGCCGCCTCCGGAATTTTAATTTTGTTGCTTTTAGGGACATAAAAAGGAGGGCCCTGTATCGACTGCTGCTGCACACCGTCCACCTCTTCTCCCTCATCCACCGTCCGGACACGCCTTGGCGTGCCCATTTGCCACCGGGCGGCGGAGATCCCCAGTGGAGGGCTCTCTACGCGGGAGTCCTCCCCCTTTCTCTCGGGGATCTGGGGTGGAGGGTGCTGCACGCAGCAGTCCCCTGCAACCGCAGATTGCGGTGGTTCACGGACTCCCAGCCCAACTGCTTGTTCTGTGGCGCTGTGGAGCCCGTGGACCATGTATATATTGGGTGTGGGTGTTTGCACTCCCTTTTTGATTTTCTTAAAAACCTTCTCCTCTGTTTCTGGCTGCACTTCAGTCCCACGCTCCTGATCTTCGGGCACCCGGTACGGAGGAGGGAGGACAGGTCCGAGGACCTCCTCGTGAGTCTGCTCCTGGGACTGGCCAAACTGGCCATCAACAGGTCCAGGCAGCGGGCCGTGGAGGGGGTCGTTAGGGCCGACTGCCTGCCCCTCTTCCGGGGTTACGTTAGAGCCCGGGTGTCCTTGGAGAAGGAGCACGCGGTGTCCACCGACACCCTGGTGTCGTTCAGGGAGAGGTGGGCGCCGCAGGGAGTGGAGTGCATCATTTCTCCCTCCAACTCTATTTTGATTTAGTCCCTACCCTCCCCTTCACTGTTTTGATCACACAGCATTGCCCTGTGGTTTGAAGGGCAGTGCTTGTCACTGACCACTCAGGTGTTTTTCCTATCTTCCTGGTGGTGGAAATTGAATAAAGATTCGTGCACTTTGTGTCTTTCACTGTGTCTCACACCTGCACGCACACACCATGGGTGCTGGGGTAAAAATAAGCACTACCGCAGTTAGGTGGTAGTGTGGGGGTTAAATTAAAAAAAGAAAAAAAAACATTGATGTCAGAGTCTGGGCGTCCTTGGAGAAGGAAAAAAAAAGAAATATAACCAGGAGACCCGGGTGTCCTTGGAGAAGGAGCACGCGGTGTCCACCAACACCCTGGAGTTGTTCAGGGAGAGGTGGGCGCCGCAGGGAGTGGAGTGCATCATTTCTCCCTCCGACTCTATTTTGATTTAGTCCCTACCCTCCCCTTCACTGTTTTGATCACACAGCATTGCCCTTTGATGTGAAGGGCAGTGCTTGTCACTGGCCACTGGGGTGTTTTTCCTATCTTCCTGGTGGTGGAAATTGAATTCGTGCACTTTGTGTATTTCATTGTGTCTCACACCTGCACGTGCACACACACACACACACACCATGGGTGGTGGGGAAAAAAATAAGCACTACCGCAGTTAGGTGGTAGTGTGGGGGAAAAAAAATAAAATAAACAGGAGATAAGGCCACTGCTTGTCACTGGCCACTCGGGTGTTTTGCCTATCTTAGGAATTGGATCAGTGTGAGACTGTGACTCTGTGTGTGTGTGTGTGTGTGTGCACACGTGCAAGGACTCTCCCTGTTGCTGCTTGGGGCCTGCCTCACTGCTGCTGCCTGGGACTTGCATAATAGAGAAAAAAATAAACAGGAGTTTTCATTGCCCTTTGATGTGAAGGGCAGTGCTTGTCACTGGCCACTCAGGTGTTTTTCTATCTTCCTGCTGGTGGAAATTGAATAAAGATCCGTGCACTTTGTGTCTCCCGCTGTGTCTCACACCTGCACACACACAAAAAAAGAAAAAAATATAACCAGGAGACCCGGGTGTCTCTGGAGAAGGAGCACGCGGTGTCCACCAACACCCTGGAGTTGTTCAGGGAGAGGTGGGTGCCGCAGGGAGTGGAGTGTATTATTTCCCCCTCCAACTCTATTTTGATTTAGTCCCTACCCTCCCCTTCACTGTTTTGCTCACACAGCATTGCCCTGTGGTTTGAAGGGCAGTACTTGTCACTGGCCACTCGGGTGTTTTTCCTATCTTCCTGGTGGTGGAAATTGAATAAAGATCTGTGCACTTTGTGTCTTTCACTGTGTCTCACACCTGCACACACACACACCGTGGGTGCTGGGGAAAGAATAAGCACTACCGCACTTAGGCGGTAGTGTGGGGTTTAATTTAAAAAAAAGAATAAAAAAAGAAAAAAAAAGGGGAAGAAAAAAAAAGAAAAAAAAAAACAACCTCGAGGGTGGGAGAGCCCGGGTAAAAAAAGAGAAAGAAAAAAAAAATTTAAAAAAAGAGAGAAAAAAAATATATATAACCAGGAGACCCGGGTGTCTCTGGAGAAGGAGCACGCGGTGTCCACCAACACCCTGGAGTTGTTCAGGGAGAGGTGGGTGCCGCAGGGAGTGGAGTGCATTATTTCCCCCTCCAACTTTATTTTGATTTAATCCCTGCCCTCCCCTTCACTGTTGGATCACACAGCAATGCCCTTTGATGTGAAAGGCACTGCTTGTCACTGGCCACTCGGGTGCTTTCCTTTTGAGAGCTGGATCAGTGTGAGTGTGTGCCCGTGCGAAGGACTCTCCTCCTTGAAGGGGTCTGAGAGGAAGGGGACTGTACCTGGGCCAGCTGCCCCACATCGAAAGAGCGGAAGGAAGAGGAGGAGGAGGAGGCAGAAGCAGGAGGTGGTGAGAGCTTTGAGTCCGGGACCTACTTTTGGAGCTGCAGCCTGGGCCTCACCCAAGTCAAGGGAGTGTTGCTGCTGACCTGGGGCCCACTCCCACTGCTGGTCTCTGGGACCCCGCCCTGGCCTGCCTCACTGCTTCTGCCTGGGACTCACCTTGGGGCCCCTCCCAGGAACTCTACCACTGCCGCTGCTGCTAGAGGCCCACTTCCACTGCTGCCGCCTGGGACTTGCCTCGGGGACCCTCCCCAACAGATCTGCCGCCACCGCTGCGACCAAGGGCCTGCCTAGGACTTGCCAGAGGCTTGCCTCCACCACCGCGGCCTGGGACTCACCTTGGGCCCCGCCCCACAACCTCCACCACTGCTGCTGCCCAGGACTAAATTTTGGGGCTGCCTGGGACTTGCCTTGGGAACCCCCCCCAACAGGCTTTCCCCCACCGCTGTGACCAAGGGCTACCTGGGACTTGCCTGAGACCTGCCTCCACCGCTGCTGCTGCCTGGAGACCTGACTGGACTCTTGTCAAGCCTGTGGAAGACAGCAAAGCATGGCGAGCCCAAAGGTCGCAGAGCCCAAAGGTCGCAGGGCCCAGCCGCACCTACGGTGGGGTAGCTGCTGCCTTAGGCTCAGCTGCTCCAATCCCAGCTGCAACCATGACCCCCTTCAGGCACCTGACTAAACGCCTGGGGATAAAGGCCTATCCCCATCCCAACATGACCATCGAGGCCTGCAGTAAGGCCATGACTAGTGTGGTCGGCCCACTGGCCATCGTCGCTGCGGCCTGGATGTATGGGAAGGCCGTTTTTTTCCTTAAGACCGTGCAGGCGGTCCACCTGGCTATGGAGAGGGGGCTCACTGTGGGCGGGACTCATCTGCCCGTCGACCCTCTGGAGGTTACGGCCCAGAGGATCGTGATCTCCAATGTCCCGCCCTTCATTGCCAGTGAGCTCCTTCTTCCCCACCTCAACACCTTGGGGGAGATCCGGTCAGGTGTCCAACCGCTCCTGCTTGGTCTTAAGGACCCCGCCCTCCGACACGTATACTCCTTTCGACGACAGGTGTTTATTTGCCTGGCCCGGGAGGAGGTCACCGAGGGCTCCTTTACCCTCCTCCACAAGGGCGCGGCCTACCGCGTCTTCTGGACGGCGGACGGCATGTAGTGCCACCTGTGCCACGAGGTGGGGCCCATAAAAAAAACTGCCCCACCCAGAAGGCTGGCCAGTCCACACCAATAGCTGAGGGTGGTGCCGCCGCATCCACTCCCCCTCCCCCGAAGTCAATGCCACAAGCCCGGCACCGGAGGCTTCCAATGCTTCAGCCTCTGGCGGGGGGGGGAGGTGGGTGAGTGTCCGGCCGGCCAGAAGGCGCTCAGGAAGACTCAACACATCAGGCCTGCCCATGGGGAGACCACCCTATCCCCTTCCCCTACACCTAGCCCACGACCTACCCCACCCCTGCACAACAATGCCCCTGCGGCCATGCCAGCGTCGCCCTAGTGCGGGAACCCTGACCCCCAAACCCGTACCTGATCCTGGCCCCACTGACCCCACCCCAATACAGAAACCTCCTCACCATGTTCACACCCCCGTCTTCTCCCAGCCAATCGTATTCCGGGAAAGGCTGGTGGGGTGGGGGGGGGGGGGCGCGGGAGGTACCTCGGGCCCCATGACCACCAAGGGGGGGAGGGGAAGGCCCATAAATTCCCCCTGTCTCGCTGCAGAAGTGGTGCTGGCCCTTGCTGGTGGCACTGCTCCTCTCCAGGGGATAAGCCTATGGTGCCTCTTGACTGTACCACACTGTGCCTGACCTACCCAAACCCACCAGGGGCTACACCAGGGCCTTCTACTGCCTCGACTCTTCTAGTCCCTGGGGAGGACTTTAATAACCACACGGGCTGTGGTGCGGGTGACAAAGGAGGACCCTCTGCTGGGTCGTGGAGGGGAGGAAGGTGTTATCCTTGATCCTTCCTCCCTCCCTCCCAGACTGTTTTTCTGGGGGCCTTGGCCCTGGGGGTGGACCTTTTCCCCAAGGAGCTGGGTATCCTGGTGTCGGGAGAGGAGTGGGGCCCCGAGCCTCTATTGCCCGATGACCCGAACTCTGGGTGTTCCAGGAAGGGGTGCACTGAGGAAGGTACTGCTGGAGGTGGGGGTGGGGTCACTGGGGGTTTGAGGCCAGTTGGTGGTGCTGGACCAGCCCCTATCCTCTCGGTGGGGGAGGGGTCGGTGACCGAGGGTGACCTTCTGGACGAGGGTTCGGGATCGGTGGCGGACACTGGGGACGACACGAGGTCTGTCTCCAGTGACATTTTTGAGTCTCAGGTGCCCCCCACCGATCTCCCCCTCATCCCCCTTGAGGAACTCTGGGAGTTTGTTGAGGAAACTCGGAGTCGCCGGGATAGAGCCCAACTGGCGCTCGACCACTGGAGCTCCTTTGAAAGAGTTTACTGGCAGGCCCAGGCTGCTCGCCAGGCACCTGGGCCTGACGTGAACAAGCAAAAATGAGTCAGGAACTTCCAGGGTGCACTCCTGGTGAGGGTGAGGTACTTCTGTGCCCCTCCCTCATCCTCACGGTAAATGTGTATATAGTTTTTAACTGTACTGGTGATGGTCGCACAATACTGCTGACATGAAGACAACTATAGTCAGCCTCATTATCAACGGCAGAAGGGAGTCCCAGCACAGACTCCAGACCATCTTGGTCCTTCAGGGCGGGAAGTATGCAGTGTGCTTCCTGCAAGAAACGCACACTATCCTGGGAGACGAAGCCACCTGGCTCCTGGAGTGGCAAGGAGGGGTCTACATGAGTCAACTCACCTGCAGATTGAGCAGCGTGGCTATCTTGATGGTCCCACATTTTTAGCTGGAGATCTTGGGAGTCAGGGAGCCTGTGCCAGGCTGTTTGCTTCACCTGACGGTTCGGCTAGTTGGGGGGGGGGGGCGCAGTGATTCACTTAGTGAATGTGTACGCTCCCCTGCTCGGGCCGAGGCAAACACACTTCTACAGAGAAGTGTCCGCTCATCTCGCTTCCATCAACAAGAGCCAGTGTGTCGTCCTCAGGAGAGATTTTTAACTGTGTCCTCCAGGACAGGGAACACAGCAGTGTCTGGTTTGATGTGGGGGAGGAGGTTGAGGGACTTGGTCAAGTGCTTCGACCTGGTGGAGTCTCCATCCTGACTCCATCGCCTTCACCTTTGTGAGGCCTGGGGTCAGAACGTCCAGAATCGACCACCTGTATGTTTCGCGGGCGTACGCCTCCTGTTTTCCGACGGCCTCCACATGGCAGGTGTTGTGCATGGACCATCTCCTGGTGTGGGCGGAACTCCTTCTGTTCAGCGCCAGGCTCAGGTCCGCGTACTGGCACTTTAACAACCTGCTGCTGGAGGGTGAGCAGTTCTGGGACTCATTTCATCGTTTCTAGGCCGGCTGGAGAAGGAAGTGGGGAAGCTTCCCCTCCCTGAGGCTATGGTGGGACGTGGTAAGGCTCATGTCTACGTTTTCTGTCAGGAGTACGCGAGGGGGTTGACAAAGAGGCAGAAATCTAGGATCGAGGAGTTGGAGAAGGAGATGCTTGACCTGGAGTCACTCCTCGGTCAGCCCGACGTAGACCCGGCCCTGCGCGGGGTGTACAAAGAGAAGAAGGCCGCGCTCCAGGACCTGCAGCTTGCTGGGGCTTGGGGCGTGTACGTGAGGTCGAGGATCCAGCTCCTCCAGGACCACCTCCCCCTTCTCCTACTCGCTGGAAAAAAGGCGTGGCACCCATCAGCAGCTCTTGTGCTGCTGGCCGACGACGGGTCCCTCGTCTCGCATCTGAAGGGCATCAGGGCCCACGTCCAAAACTATTATATGGCTCTGTTCTCTCCAGATCCATCCAGCGAGGATGCTCGCAGAGTTCTGTGGGAGGACCTGCTGCAGCTCAGCCCGGAGGACGCCGGAAGGCTCGACGGTCCCGTCACTTTAGAGGAGCTGACCAGCATCCTCGACTGGCTCTCGAGGGGCAGGTCCCTGGAGCTGGACGGGCTGACTGGAATTCTTCAGGGTGTTCTGGGACGTCCTGGTGAGTGACTATGCACAGGTCCTGGAGGGTGTCTAAATGCCGGACAGCTGCCCCTTTCTTGGCGCAGGGCAGTCATTGTCCTGCTGCCAAAGAAGGGGGACTTTCGTTCTTTGAAGAACTGGCGTTTGGTCTCCCCCCACCACCACCCCCCCCCCCCCCCCCCCCCCACTCAGCACGGACTACAAAATCTTCACCAGGGTGTTGTCTTCTCGCCTGGCTTCCATACTGGCCCACATGATTCACCCGGACCAGTCCTACACGGTCCCGGGCCGGAGGATAGACGACAACGTCCACCTGGTCCGGGACCTGATCCATTTCTGTTGACGGGCTGGTCTGCCGAGCGCCTTCCTGTCTCTCGACCAGGAGAAGGTGTTCGACAGTGTCGATCACGAGTACCTGCTCGGGACTCTGCGGGCATTTGGGTTTGGGATGCAGTTTATTGCCTGGATCGACTTTTGTATGCTGCCGCAGAGTGTCTGGTTAAAGTTAACGGGTCTCTGACAGCGCCCCTTTGCTTCGGGAGAGGAGTACATCCAGCCAGCTGTATTCCCTGTGTGTGGAGCCTTTCCTGCGCCTCTTGCGGAGGAGGTTGTCGGGGCTGTTCTGCATGGCATGGGCACAGGGGTGGTCCTCTCGGCCTACGCCAACAACGTGCTCCTCACTTTCACTGACCTGGGGAGGACGCGCGAGTACCAGGCCGTATACTCGGCAGCGTCTTCTGCCAGGATCAACTAGGTCAAATGTTCCAGATGACTGGTGGGTCCGTGGTGGGCGGACTCTCTGCCGGAGGAGTTATGGGGGTTCAGCTGGAGTACCACCCATCTTCTCTACCTGGGGGTCTACCTCAGCCCAGCTGAGGAATCCTGGCCGGCCAACTGGCAGGAGCTGGAGGCCAAAGTCTCTGCTCGCCTAGGCTGCTGGACAGGACTTCTCATAGTGCTGTCTTTAGAGGAGTCGAGTGCTGGTCATAAACCAGCTGGTGGCCGCCATGCTGTGGTACCGGCTGGTCGCTTTTGGTCCCTCCTCCTGGTTTTGTTGCTGACATCCAGAGAATGTTGGTCGACTCCTTCTGGGACAAAAAGACGCACTGGGTTGCGGCACAGGTCCTGACTCTCCCTGTTGAGGAAGGCAGTCAGTCACTGGTGTGCATCTGCACCCAGGTGGTGACTTTCCGCCTTCAGGCCTTGCAGCAATATCTTTACGTTAAGCCGCCTCCTAGGTGGTGTGCCCTAGCGACATATTTTTCCACCAGGTGTGTAACCTCCACTATGACACGCAGCTCCTGTTTGTCGACCGTGACGGTTTGGAGGTCGCCCTCAAGACGCTGCCTGTCTTTTACCAGGACCTGATCACTGTCTAGATCATGGTCAAATCGCGTCGCATCTACCCTTCGACAGGAGTAGCGGCTGTTGTCATGGAGCCGTTGCTCAGGAATCCCCACCTCTGTACTCGTGGGTTTGAGTGGCTGTCGGAGGGGAGGGCCATGGTAACGAGGGTGACCAGGGTCGGGAATGTGCTGGGGTCCTTGGCTGGACGCTACCGTGGGCTATAGCGAGCAGGGCAGCTGGCGACATCTGTTCATGGCCACTTCCATCCGATGCCTTAAAACTGCAGTGCTTGGACCCAACGTAGTGCACCAGTTGGAGGATGCTCGGGTGTGCGGTGGAATCCGCTGCTGCACACCGTCCATCTCTTCTCCCTCATACACCCTCTGGACATGCCTTGGCATGCCAATTTGCTGCCGGGCAGTGGGGATTCCCAGTGGAAGCCTCTCTACGCGGGAGTCCTCCCCCTTTCTCGTGGATCTGGGGTGGAGGGTGCTGCAACGGTCCCCTGCAATCACGGATTGTGGTGGTTCATGGCTGGAGAAGGAAGCGGGGAAGCTTCCCCTCCCTGAGGCTATGGTGGGACATGGCAAGGCTCACGTCCACATTTTCTGTCAGGAGTATGCGAAGGGGTCGACAAAGAGGCGGAAATCCAGGATCGAGGAGTTGGAGAAGGAGATGCTCGACCTGGTGTTAGGTCTCGGTCAGCCTGATGTGGACCTGGCCCTGCGCGGGAGTGTATGAAGAGAAGAATCTGCAGCTCGTCAGGTCCCAGGGTGCACGTGAGGTTGTGGTTCCAGCTCCTCCTGGACCGCGACTCCCCCTTCTACTCGCTGGAAAAAAGGCATGGCACATGTTAGCAGCTGCTGGCCGATGAAGGGTCCCTGATCTCTGATCTGGAGGGTATCGGGGCTCAAATTCACTCCTATTACATGGCTCTGTTCTCTCCAGATCTGTCCCGTGAAGATGCTAGCAGTGTTCTGTGGGAGGACCTGCCGTAGCTTAGCCCAGAGGACGCCAGAAGCTTTGGCGCTCCTGGTCAGTTTAGAGGAAGTGGCCAGTGCCCTCGACCAGCTCTCAAGAGGTAAGTCCCCGGGGTTGGACGGGCTGACTGGAGTTTTTCAGGGCATTCTTGAAGGTCCTGGGGAGTGTCTAAATGCCGGAGAGTTGCCCCTCATTGGTGCAGGCAGTCATCATTCTGCTGCCAAAGAAGGGGGACCTTCATTCTTTGAAGAACTGGCGTCCGATCTCCTTCCTTGGCACAAATTACAAAATTTTCGCCAGGGAGTTGGCTTCTGTGCTGGCCCACGTGATTCACCCAGACCAATCCTACACGATCCCAGGCCAGAGGATTCATGACCATGTCCATTTGGTCCAGGACTTGATTCATTTCTGTCGATGGGCTGGTCTGCCAAGCGTTCTCCTGTCTCTCTTTTGATTAGGAGAAGGTGTTCGATAGCGTCGATCACGAGTATCTGCTTGGGATTCTGCGGGCATTCTGGTTTGGGACACAGTTCATCACCCAGATCAGACTTTTGTACACCGCCGCAGAGTGGTTAAAGTTAAAGGGGCCCTGATGGCACACCTTTGTTTTGGGAAAGGAGTATGTCAAGACTGCCCCCTGTCTGGCCATCTGTATTCTGTGCGTGGAGCCTTTCCTGTGCCTCTTGGGAAGGAGGTTGTCGGGGCTGGTTCTGTGCAGCACAGGCACGGGGGTGGTCGTCTGTTTATGCAGACTGAGTGCTCCTCACTTTCACTGACCTAACTGACCTGGGGAGGATGTGGAAATGCCAAGCCATGTACTTGGCAGTGGCTTCTGCCAGGGCCAACTGGGCCAAATGTTCTGGACTAGTTGGTCCATGGCGGGTGGACTCTCTGCCAGAGGAGTTACAGGGGTTCAGCTGGAGTACCACCTATCTTCTCTACCTGGGGGGTCTACTTCAGCCTAGCTGAAGAAACCTGGCCAGTGAACTGGCAGGAGCTGGAGGCCAAAGTCTCAGCTCACCTAGGCTGCTGGACAGGACTTCTCGGAGTGCTGTCTTACAGGAGTTGTGTTGGTCAAAAACCAGCTGGTGGCCACCATGCTGTGGTACTGGCTGGACACTTTGGTCCCTCCTCCTGGCTTTGTCGCTGACATCCAGAGAACATTGTTCGACTTCTTCTGGGACAAAAAGATGCACTGGGTCGCTGCGCAGGTTCTGAGTCTCCCTATTGAGGAGGGCGGTCATCGCGACCTGGGTGCAGACGCGTGCCAGCGACGTTCCACCTTCAGGCCTTGCAGCAATACCTTTACATCGAGCCTCCTCCCCTAGGTGGTGCGCCCTAGCGACATATTTTTCCACCAGGTGCATAACCTCCACTATGACATGCAGCTCCTGTTCATCGACCGTGACGGTTTGGAGGTCGCCCTCAAGATGCTGCCTGTCTTTTACCAGGACCTGATCACTGTCTGGAACATGGTCAAATCACGTCTCACCTACCCTCTGACAGGAGTAGCGGCTGTTGTCAGGGAGCCGTTGCTCAGGAATCCGCACCTCCGTACTCGCGGGTTCGAGTGGTTTCGGAGGGGAGGGCCGTGGCGGCGAGGGCGACCAGGGTCAGGGACGTGCTGGGGGCCTGGGCTGGACGCTGCCGCAGGCTATAGCGAGCAGGGCAGCTGGCAACATTGGTTCATGGCCACTGCCATCCGATGCCTTAAAACTGCAGTGCTTGGACCCGACATAGTGCACCAGTTGGAGGATGTTCAGGTGTGTGGTGGAATCCTGTCCGCGCTTACCCCTGCCCGGACAGAATTTCACATTGGCCCCAAGGTCCCGTACTTCCGCAGGAGCCTTGTCCCATAATCTGAGCCACCTCTGGAATTTTAGTTTTCTTCCTTTCAGGGCAGAAGGGAAGGATGGGTGGCTTGCTGGGTTGCCGGGGGCAGGGAGGGATCTGCATTTTATGCATTGTTGTTTTTATGTAATTAGACTGTGTTTGTTTTATGTATTTGTCACTGTTAATGTTATGTGATGACTGAAACTGGGATTTGAGGTTTGTCCTCCTTTCCCTGAAAACTGGTTGTATGGTAGGGTTTGGGCACTAGATTTGCCACTCCTCTCCCTTGTAAATTACTGTTACTCTGTATACAGCTGTTAATGTTAATTGTTTTGTAAACTCTGTATTGTTTAATTTTAAAAAAAATATCCAGTTGATTTTAGAATTTCCTCAGTTCAGGGGACTGACTCTGAGCTGGCTGGTCACACAGCCACTGTGTTACTGCTGCTGTTGGTTTCTGTGGTGTTTTTTTGGAGGAAACCTGATTCTTGAACTGGCTGGTTTACACAGTCAATGTTTTGCAGGTGTATTTCATTTCTCATTAGGGAACTGTTGTTTCACTGGTTGGTTATAGCCAATGTGCTACTCCTTTCTCTTTGAGAAAAGGACAATGCTGATTTTTTGTGGCAGGGCTTAGCCGTTGTGCTCTGGTTTTCTTTCTTTTTTGCATGTGTTTTCACTCTTTTATGGTGTTTAGATGGAGCCCTTGTGAGAATATGAACCTTTCCAAATGAACTGTTTGTCTGAGGGTAGACCTGGCCCTCTGTGGGTGTCCTTCAGGAGTGCACTCTGGTTTTGGTAATGGACTCAGAATCTAGTCCGGTATGCAATTTCTGACAACGCACTTTGTATACTTTAGTGGACCTCCATTCCTGAGAATGGACTTAGCATAAACTGCATTCTTAAGAGAACTAATAGATTCTGTGTACCAGAAAGGACTGTTTGTTGGTAATTCACTCTGACTCTGTTTTGTTGCTTGTTAATTTTCTGACCTGCACTGTCTTGTGTCTCTGGGTCTGGCAGGCCTTACTATGAGCTGGGATGCTCATAGATTGTCCTGAAAGCTGTCATGTCGAGAGCCAAAAGGTGAGTAGGCTCTTCTGAGCACTGTCATCTTGAAGACGTAATTGGGATGGTTTTCCTAGAGGTGGCCAGATGTGTCAGGGCGGCCGAGAGCCAAAGTGTGTAAGGGCAGGCCGAGATTCAGAAGGCTGGAGGGCTGCCCTGTGTGCTGTCATCCCAGAGGGGGGGGGATGGGCTGTCTTTGAGGTGGCCAGAAGGTGTGTCAGGGCAGTCCACAGATCAGATGGCACATCGGGGTGGGTGAGAGCCGGGTGGTACATAAGGGCAGACAGAGAGCCGGAAGGTGGGTAGGCCGTCCTTAGCACTGTCACCCGGGGCAGGCTGTCCTAGAGATGGCCGCAATGTGGGTCAGGGCAGACCAAGAGCTGAAAGCGGCCTTGGGATGGGCTGCCTTTGTATGGCTGGTAGGTGGAGGGACAGGTGATTTGCTAGATTGTCAGGGGTGTCTGTTCTATGCACTGTTTTATTGTTTGGTTTATCACACTGTCTGTATGTGATTGCACTCATCGTTTCCTTCTTGATTAATGTAAGGTGGAATTTGAGATTACCTTGTTTCCCTGTGAACTGGTTGTATGGTGGGGTTTGGGGTCTGGCTTTCCACCCCTTTCCCCTGTAACTTGCTGTTTCTTGTGTACGGCTGTTCATAGTAACTGTTTGTTTGTGTTTTGTAATTTGTACTAGTTAATACAATAAAAATATAGCTCGGAGATTTAGAATTTCCTCAGTTCAGGGCACTTACTGAGCTGGCTGGCCACAGCCAGTGAACTATAAATAAAGAGTGACTTGGTGACGGGATACGAGAAAAGTTAAGAGGCAAAGAATAGAGGGACACAGACCTGTGTAGGCAGATGGGATTAGTTGAGAATGGAATCATGCTTGGCACAGACCTGGTCGAGGAGATTGTTCCTGAACTGTACTGTTTCATGTTCTGTGTTCATGTTTGAAGGACATAGATACACTGAAATGGTGGACAAGTGGAAGATTAAATATAACACGTGAGTGATTTTTTTTCAGTCAGTGTTTAATAAAATAAAAAAAATACCCTTGGGCAGTGCATTCCAGATCTTAACTCTTTTGTAAACTGTACATTGGTTAATATTAACAGCAGTTTCCAGAGAAACAGAAACTTTACAAGGGAGAGGAGTGGCAAAGCCAGGCCCCAAACCCTACCGTTCAACTAGTTTTGAGGAAATGAGAACAAACCTCAAATTCCACTTTCCATCATCACAAAACAGCAACACGTACACATAAGGCAGTCCAATTACATAAAAAATACTGCATAAAATACAGATCTGCCCCCAGCAACCCACCTTCCGGCCACTCTCTAAGGCAGCCCCCACCGGCTCTTGTTCTGCCTCATGCCCTTTCCAGTTCTTGGTCTGCCTTTGCCTGAGGGTATATTGGAGGCCAATTCTATCTTGGCTTTCAAAAGATAATTAGCTCATGATCTAAAGAGGAAGGCTTTGAAATGTTATGGTGTAAAGGTGTTGGAATGGGACTAGGTGAGTTGCTCTTGCAGTGAGTTGAAATAGGTGCAACATACTGAGTGGCCTCCTTTATAATATTGATTACTGAATCAGCCACATAATGTTGTACCAGACAAGGAATAGGACTGTCAAAAACGCAAGTAGAAAATGGGAGAATTATCCAGAACTGATTATTACGAGAGTCCATAGGGCAAATCAAACTTACTATGGGAGTCTTACAATAGGTATTAAGCATTTAATTTGTATATTGAGAGAGTGCAATGTCTGTTCCATGTATGGACAAGGGTAGGTGCTGGAACAGTAGTATTGTCATTGGACAATAACTCATTGAACTGAATCTATGTTCTGAGAAAATGTATTCAAATCCTATCACAGCAGATGATCTTTAGCTATGAAAACACTGGTGTTCAAATCCCTCATGTGTAGGGAAGAAAATCCACTGTCCTTGCTTGTTGTGGCTTACTTGTCACTTCAGACTCTTAAATGGCCCAGGAACCCACTCAGTAATACCCAACTGCTAAAATGTCTGGTCAAAGGAATGAAATTGGAAAGTCCAGGAACTACACTAGCACAACCCTGCCAATCAGACAAAGTTCTCCTTACCAACGTCTGGGGGTTTGTGCAAATCTCTTCAGTCAGATCTCCTGCGTGGATGATCCATCTCAGCCTTCTATAGAAATGCCCAGCATCACAGATGTTAGGCTTTAGCTAATTAAATCTATTCCATAAGAGAAATGAATGGAGGCACTGGATTCTATTAAGACACTGGATCCAAACAGAATGCAGGCAATAGGACTGAAGACTTATGCTCAAGAACTGATTGCAACCTTGAGCCGAGATGTTCCAGAATAGTTTAAACACTGGCATTTAATTGGCAATGTAGAAAATTGCTCAGTTACATCCTGTCCACAAAAAGCAGGATAAATCTGACCTGCCCAATTTATGTCTTATCAGTCTGCTCTCAAACATTGCCAAAATTATGAAATCATAGAATTCCTACAGTGCTAAAAGAGGCCATTTGGCCCATCAAGTCTACACTGACTCTCCAAAGAGCATCCCACCCATTATCAGCCCCCCCTACTCCATCCCTATAAGCCTGCACTTACCATGACTAATTTATCTAGCTTACACATGCTGGATGCTACGGATAATTTAGCACGGCCAATCCACCTAGCCTACACATCCCTGGATTATGGGAGGAAACTGGAGCACCCACTGGGAGAATGTGCAAACTTCACACAGACAGTCACCTAAAGCCCCTCAGCACTGGTTGGTGAGATATTTGGCACAAAGGAAAATGGCTGTGGTTGATGGAAATGAATTATCTCAGCCGTAGGATATCATGCAGAAGTTCCTCAGGGGAGATGTTTTCTAATTAACCTGAACTGAAATGTAATTACATACTTCTGGAGCTGGTGGACATGAAATTAGGCCTCTGGCTCAGAGATAAGGACACTACCATTGTGCCAAAAGGGCCTTCAAATTCCTCAGGATCCTGTCCTAGGCCCAATCCTCTTTAGCAGTCTCATTAATGCTCAGACCCTCTATCATAAGGTCCAAGGTAGGGATGTTCACTGATGATTGTACAATATCCAACACATAATTATGACTCCTCAGACACTGAAGCCATCTCTGTTCAGTCAGCCAGACTTGGACAGCATTCTGGCTAGACTGACAAATGGTGGGTAATGATCATCTCTAAAAAGAGAGAATCCAACTATCATCCCTTGATGTTTAATGGCATCACCATCACTGAAACCCCACTGTCAACATTTCTAGGGTTACCATTGACCAAAAACAGAACTGGACTAGTCATACAATGGCATCAAGAACAGTTCAGAGGTTAGGAATCCTGCAGCTAGTAAATAATTTCCTGACTCCCCGAAGTCTATCCACAGAAACACGTCAGGAGTTTGTCCACCATCTGTAAGATGGAATACTGTCTACATTCCTGGATGACTAGCTCCAATAACAAGCAAGCCTTTTAACTGGGCAAAGCAGCCTGATTGGCACTCCACTGAACAGTTTCAAAATTTATTCCTTCCACCAGCAATTCTCAGCAGCCGTGTATACCATTCACAAGATGTACTGCAACATTGCACCAAGTCTCCTTCAACACCACCTTCCAGACACCTACCATCTGGAAAGACAGGAGCAGCAGATACGTGGTAACATCACCACCTGCAAGTTTATGCCCAAAACTCTCATTATTGCTACTTGGTACCATAATTGCCTTTCCTTCACTGTGGTTGGATCATAATCCTGAAACTCCCGTCTTAACAGTGTGTACCTAAACCCCATGGACTAGTGGTCTAGTTGTTGGTCTAGTTAGCGACTGTCACATCTTTGGAATGAATTTTTTTTTTAAAAAAGCACAATGACTTACTGGGCCTTGAGCAATTTTACAACTAGCCATTCAAAATTAATGCATGCTTCCTATTCACCAAATTGAAGATTTAGTTAGCTAAAAATACAACAGCTATATGACAGAGGGATCATGTTGATCAATGTGTCGTTAAATGTTAAAGCATTAAAGATGCTTTCAAGCTTATAACTTAAATGTATATTTTATGTAATTCTAAGTTGCTTTACAAGAGGGATAATGAGACAAGAACTGGCACTAATCCAAATTGGACAATCGAACACATAATTAAATACTTGATTGAACAAATATATTTTACGAATTAAAGTATGAGAAAATAGTGAAACCTTAATAAAGGCTGAAACTATACTTTTCCCATTTGCAAACATTTACTCTTAAATGTCTCTACACTTTGAATTTAATCCAATAGCCAGATATATCCTTATCAGACTGACTCCTTGCTTAAAGTTCAATCTACCTGTGATTATTTACTTCAGCCCACCTCAAAGGAATGTCAGTCTATTCACTGCAATAAAGGGTGCCTTTGCAATAATAGCTAGGCAGAAAATCCTAAAGCAGAAAAGTCACCAAGTACAGAAAGTACAGTGGGGAAGACTGAGGCATAGAGAAAGACACTGGGAGAAGTGGTATACACAGGAGACACTACACTTCCCCCACCCCAGCTCTACAGCACCTTCTCCTGCAACCGCCGAAGGTGTAACATCCGCCCATTTACCTTCTCCCTCCTCAGTATCCAAGGATCCAAACATACCTTCTAGGTGAAGCAGTGCTTTACCAGCACTTCACACAATCTAGTCTACTGCATTCATTACTCACAATGTGATCTCCTTGACTCTGGAGAAACTAAGTGTAAACTGGGGAATGGCTTCGCAGAACATCTACGTTCTGCCCGCAAAGAAGACCCTGAGCTTCCACTTGCCTGGTACTTTAACATACCACCCTGTTTCCTGGCCAACATCTCTGACTCAAGCTTGCTGCAGTGCTCCAGTGAAGTTCAGCACAAGCTGGAAGAACAACACCTCATTTTCCACTCGGGGACCCTGCAGCCCTCAAAACTCAATATCAAGTTCAATCATTTTAGGGCCTGAACTCTCCCATGTCCTAGTCCCCTACCACACACACCAGACATAGTCTGCCATTACAAACTACCTATTGTTAGCCACTAACATCACCATTAACATCTATCAACCCTCCTAGCCCTTTCATTATCCATTCCCTTGTCTGTCCAACTATCCCCACCCAATATTCATTCCTTATCCCCTACCCCCACCCTGTCTTCTGCATTTAAACCATCATTTTTCTAGAGTAGAATCATAGAATCCCTACCAGTGTGGTAACAAGCCATTCAGCCCAACAAGTTGACACCGACCGTCCAAAGAGTAACCCACCCAGACCCATTCCCCACCCTACATTTACCCCTGAGTAATGCACCTACCTAACCTGCACATCTTTGGAACTCATGCAGACGCGGGGAGAATGTGCACTCTCCACACAGACAATGCCCAAGGTGAGAATCGAACCCGAGTCCCTAGTTGCCATCAGTTCTGAGGAAGGGTCACTGGATCCGAAACATTAATTCTGATTTCTCTTCACAGATGCTGCCAGACATACTAAGCTTTTCCAGAAACTTCTGCTTTTGCTTCTGATTTACAGCATTCACAGTTCTTTCTGTTTTCAATTTATTTAATGTCCACCTCTTTTGACACCAACTACTAAGGGCAAGACAAATCTATTGAGTGCATGTATATGTTTCGTTTTCACCTGAGGGTCCTAATATTCTGGTCTTCACCTGCTTGTGTGCTTCAGGATTAGAGAATGTCAGGAAAGATTGTGGCCACAAACCTGAGCATTTTCTTAACTTTAAAATATTCTCTAAAATGGGAAAACTTGCCGCTGGGAATCATCACAAGGTTTCCACAAAGTAAATAAGTACATTTGTGTCTTGAGTTTAATGTTTTTGCGAGCAGATTTCCCTTGTTTTAGGAACAAAGTGACATTGCCTGAAGGTGCAAATTGTACATTTACAGCATGTTTATTAAGATAGTGGTTCCTCAATTTGACAAGAAATCAACCTGTAGTATAAAGCATTTCCAATAATATGCCTTTCGTTACTTTTTACTTTTGTTTATTAGTCGAGTCTTATTTTTAAGATCTGAAGTGGCTGTCAGGCTACACAGGAAAAAAAGTCATAAGAAACAACCTGATCTACTTTTCTGAAAAGATAAAAACATCACATTATAATTCTTCAGACACACAGCCAGAGCAGATGGGACTTGAACACCAGATGTTCTGGTGTAGAGGTGGGGATACTACTACAATGTCACAAGATCCTTCACAGTTCAAGTGCTGACACCCACCTCACGAAAAAAAATCTGATTGTTGGACTCAAGGAGTTGAAAAGTTGTCACTCTTCTTGCATGCTCCTGCCATAACTCTGATGGAAATGTTATCAAACGGCCTCATTAGTTTTGGTCTGCTTATGCTGTTCAATGGCTTTTCTGTAGGATAACGAGGGACATAGTCTCATTTGCTCCATACAATCACAGCATTGTTCTGGTGTAGAAGGAGGCCATTTGGCCCGTTATTCCTGCACTAGTTCTATTACCTTGTGCCAATCTCCAGCCTTGTCCTCATACCTCTGTACACCATTTCTATCTAAATAACCACTTAATACCGTCTCGAATGCCTCAGTTGAACTTTCCTCCACCACACTTCCAGGCAGTGCATTCTATACCCTAAATATTAATTGTGTAAAAAGCTTTTTCTTCCATCACTCTTGCTTTATTTACACATCACTTTAGTTCTATACCCTCCCATTTTTGTTTTGATATGTGCGAACAGCTTATTACTATGTACTCTGTCCAGCCTGCTCTTGATTTTGAACACCTCTACCAGATCTCATTCTCCTTCTTCTCTCCAATGAGAAGTCCCAGCTTCTTTAAGCTGCACTCATACTGAATATTCTCATTCCTGGTTCCATTCTTGTAAATCAATTCTGCACATTCTTCGATGCATTCACAGCTTTCCTATAATGTGGTGTCCATACTATACACAATACTCCAGCTGAGGTCTAACAGGTATCTAAAGAACTCTTGTACGCAATGCCCCTATTAATAAAGTCAAAGATACTGTATGTTGTATTAACTGCCCTCTCCACCTGTCCTGCTACCTTCCATGATCTGTGCACACACACACTCAAGTCCTTCTCCTCCCGCACATCCTTCAGAATTGCACCCCTTATTTATTGTTGTCTTTCAATGTTCTTTTAACCGAAGTGCCTCACCTCACATCTCTCTGCAATGAGCCTCATCTGCCACCTATCTGCCCATTCCAAAAATTTGCCACGGAGTTCCACACTATTCTCCTCACAGTTAACAAGTTTAGTAATCTATAAACTTTGAAACTGTCCCCTGTGTACCAATGTCCAGGTCATTGGTATACATTGGAAAAGCAAGGGTTTCAAGAGTAACTTTTGGGGAATTCCACCTCGAACCTTTCTGCATCTTGGAAAATACTCATTTACCATTACCCTTTGCTTCCTATCACTCAGCCAATTTTGTATTTATGTTTTTACTGTTCCTTTTAAACCATGACCTATAACTTTCCTCACAAGTCTATTGTACAGCACTTTATGAAATGTATTCTGGAAACCCATGTATGCCATATCAATAGCATTACCTTCTTCAACCCTTTTTGTTATGTCTTCAAAAAGACAATAACAGTCAATTGTTAAACACAATTTCCCCTTTGGAAATCGATGCTGACACTTCCTAATCAACTCTCCTTATTGCATGTGACTATTAGTTCTATCCAAATATTTGTTTCTAGAATTGGCCCAGCACTGAAGGTAAACTAACTAGTCTGCAATTGCTGGGATTATTCTTACAATTTTTCTTGAACAAGGCCATTATGTTTGCAATTCTCCAGTTTTCTGGCACCTCTTCTAAGTCGATGGAAGACTGAAAATTTATGGCCAGCGTCCCAGCAACTTTTACCCTCACTTCTTTCAAAATGCTTGCATATATCTCATTCCCCTCTGTCACCATGCCCTGGACACCATCTTACACTTTTCCAAAGACAGATGTAAAGTATCGATTTAATAACTTAGTGATGCTTCCTGCCTCCATGTGTAAATCCGCTATTTGGTCTCTGATTGGCCCTATTCTTCTTTATCCATTCTCTTACTGTTTACATGCCCATAAAACACTTTGGGGTTTCCCTTTAGGTTAGCTGCTAGCCTTTTCTCATAGTTCCACTTTGTTTCTTTTATTTGTTTTCTCACTATCCCCCAAATCTTCAGTACTCCTATTGTTTTTAAATGTATTTTCCGCCTTACACCTATCATAAACATACCTTCTAATCCTAATGCTAATTTCTACCTTCTTTGTCAGGGAACTCTAGATTTGTTTGTCCTACCTTTTCCACTATAGGGAATATTCCTTGACTACATCTTAACCATTTCTGTTTGAGAGTGGCCCATTGTTTAGTTACTATTTTTTCCACCAGTCTCTTATTTAAATCAATCTAACTTAGCTCTGCTCTTACCCCCTTAAAGCCAGCTCTTGGACAACTGTTTTTTCTTACTCTGGATTACTGTACATCATTCGCCAACATAACCTTGAACCTCATGATACAATGATTACTGTCTCCTTAATGTTTCCCTGCTAACACTTGATCCACCTTATTTTCAAGGACCAGGTCTGACAATGCATTCTTCCTTGTTAGACTAGATATGTACTACTATAGAAAGTGCTCCGAAATACAATCTATGAACACCTGTCCCTCACTTATCCTACATTACCCAAATATAGACTGGGATACTGGTTATTGATGTGTCCCATGATAACATCTCTATAATGCTGGTGTTTCTCTGCAATTTTCCTGGAAAAGGATAGACCAGATCTAAAAGTTGAAGTTCTACATTGGAGAAAGGCCAATTTTGACGGTATTAGGGCAAGAACTTCAGAAAGCTGATTGGGGGCAGATGTTCGCAGGTAAAGGGACGGCTGGAAAATGGGAAGCCTTCAGAAATGAGATAACAAGAATCCAGAGAAAGTATATTCCTGTCAGGGTGAAAGGAAAGGCTGGGAGGTAGGGGAATGCTGGATGACTAAAGAAATTGAGGGTTTGGTTAAGAAAAAGAAGGAAGCATATGTAAGGTATAGACAGGATAGGTCGAGTGAATCCTTAGAAGAGTGTAAAGGAAGTAGGAGTATACTTAAGAGGGAAATCAGGAGGGCAAAAAGGGGACATGAGATAGCTTTGGCAAATAGAATTAAGGAGAATCCAAAGGGCTTTTACAAATATATTAAGGACAAAAGGGTAACTAGGGAGAGAATAGGGCCCCTCAAAGAATAGCAAGGCGGCCTTTGTGTGGAGCCACAGAAAACGGGGGAGCTACTAAATGAATATTTTGCATCAGTATTTACTGTGGAAAAGGATATCGAAGATATAGACGGCAGGGAAATAGATGGTTACATCTTGCAAAATGTCCAGATTACAGAGGAGGAAGTGCTGGATGTCTTGAAATGGTTAAAGGTGGATAAATCCCCAGGACCTGATCAAGTGTACCCGAGAACTCTGTGGGAAGATAGAGAAGTGATTGCTGGGCCTCTTGCTGAGATATTTGTATCATTGATAGTCACAGGTGAGGTGCCGGAAGACTGGAGGTTTGCAAATGTGGTGCCACTGTTTAAGAAGGGTGGTCAGGACAAGCCAGTGAGCCTGACCTCGGTGGTGGGCAAGTTGTTGGATGGAATCCTGAGGGAAAGGATGTACATGTACTTGGAAAGGCAAGGATCGATTCAGGATAGCCAACATGGCTTTGTGCGTGGGAAGTCATGTTTCACAAACTTGATTGAGTTTTTTGAAGAAGTAACAAAGAAGATTGACGAGGGCAGAGCAGCAGACATGACGTACATGGACTTCAGTAAGGTTCCCCATGGGAGACTGATTAGCAAAGTTAGATCTCATGGAATACAGGGAGAACAAGGCATTTGGATACAGAACTGGCTCAAAGGTAGAAGACAGAGGGAGTTGTGGTGGAGGGTTGTTTTTCAGACTGGAGGCCTGTGACCAGTGGAGTGCCACAAGGATCAGTGCTGGGTCCTCTACTTTTTGTCATTTACATAAATGATTTGGATGCGAGCATAAGAGGTACAGTTAGTAAGTTTGCAGATGATACCAAAATTGGAGGTGTAGTGGACAGTGAAGAGGGTTACCTCAGATTACAACAGGATCTGGACCAGATGGGCCAATGGGCTGAGAAGTGGCAGATGGAGTTTAATTCAAATAAATGCGAGGTGCTGCATTTTGGGAAAGCAAATCTTAGCAGGGCTTATATGCTTAATGGTAAGGTCCTCGGGAGTGTTGCTGAACAAAGAGACCTTGGAGTGCAGGTTCATAGCTCCTTGAAAGTGGAGTCGCAGGTAAATAGGATAGTGAAGAAGGCGTTTGGTATGCTTTCCTTTATTGGCCAGAGTATTGAGTACAGGAGTTGGGAGGTCATGTTGCGGCTGTACAGGACATTGGTTGGGCCACTGTTGGAATATTGCGTGCAGTTCTGGTCTCCTTCCTATCGGAAAGACGTTGTGAAACTTGAAAGGGTTCAGAAAAGATTTACAAGGATGTTGCCAGGGTTGGAGGATTTGTACTGTAGAGAGAAGCTGAACAGGCTGGGGCTGTTTTCCCTGGAGTGTTGGAGGCTGAGGGGTGACCTTATAGAGGTTTACAAAATTATGAGGGGCATGGATAGGGTAACTAGGCAAAGTCTTTTACCTGAGGTAGGGGAGTCCAGAACTAGAGGGCATAGGTTTAGGGTGAGAGAGGAAAGATATAAAAGAGACCTAAGGGGCAACCTTTTCATGCAGAGGGTGGTACGTTTATGAAATGAGCTGCCAGAGGAAGTGGTGGAGGCTGGTACAATTGCAACATTTAAGTGGCATTTGGATGGGAATATGAATAGGAAGGGTTTGGAGGGACGTGGGCCGGGTGCTGGCAGGTGGGACTAGGTTGGATTGGGATATCTGGTCGGCATGGACAGGTTGGACTGAAGGGTCTGTTTCCATGCTGTACATCTCTATGACTCTATAATTGTTCCTCAGCATCTTTCCACTAATTGGTCGTCTATAGATTACACTGAACAATGTAGTTATCACTAATTTATCCAGCAAAATTAACACCGTCCTTGAACCCTCTGAGACACCTTCCCCCTCTAGCACAGGAATACTGTTGATATTGTTGTGCATTAGACAGGGAATGAAGTTTTTGAATATTTTGACACAGAAAGTGGCCACAGCCAATTGACTGGGTAGTGATTTTGATTTTGTTTGTGGTCAAGGGCAGAAAGATATGATCAGGATCTATTGCAGTGTCAGAAGTAATAATGAAAGAGCTTTTACTTTAGCAGCTGCCGAACAGGTTAAATTACTTGCTGCTGGTCTGAATGAAGACTGCAAAACGATGATAAAAAATTGACCACAGAGCTTTGGTTCAGGAGTCTTTTGAGGTGGACAGTGTGAAAAGCCAAATAAAAACAGAACTACAGATGCTGTAAATCAGAAACAAAAACAGACATTGCTGAAAAAGCTCAGCAGATCTGGCAGCATCTGTGAAGAGAAATTAGAGGTAATGTTTTGGGTCTGGTGACCCTTCCTCAGAACACAGTGAAAAGCCATGTTGTCGTAGCAGAGGATAATGTAGTCAGAATTCCACTTGAACAAAACCTCAAACTGTGAATTAAATCAAGGAAGCATTAAAATACACTTGGAACAAAATAGATTCCTCTTAATGGCTCATAAATCTGTAAAAAATAAACAAATAGCCATTCAGTAGTGATATCAAATAAAACAATCCCACAAAATCGTCATACAGCTGCCAATAAAACAAACCTGACTGTTGGACAGACAATCTCTGCTGACCAAAATCCATAAATGGGATTTAGAACTCAGCCTAGCATTCATAACAAGATTTCATTGCATAATTCTATGTACAGACCCAACAAAGCTCAATATAATAGAACCATTGAAGTTGTTGAACAGATGGCCAACCATATAGTTATATTTGTCAAAAACCAAAAGACAAAATTTCAATTAAAGTAGTCAGGCATCTGTTCTGCCCAGACTTTAACTTAATGTGAATATTAACATATCGGGTCCAAATGAAACGTTAGCATCTGATTCACAGCATGTTAATGCATAAGAGTTATTTATCCACTGAGGAAAGTACTTGATTATTTCTGAACCTTTGCATGAAGCTACTCAATTTACTTTTTAAGGCCAGAGCACTGTGATCAACCATTGCATTAATGTATATGAAACTTGTCATACAACATCAGATTAGGACTTTTAAAGTTGGCAATACCTTTTAAACTAATCCCTGAAAGATTTCTAACTCCATCACATACTTTCTCCAAGGTCCATAAATGAATTGCTTCACACAGGCTTCAGAAACAAATCTGTCTCTTGAAGATTCGAAAATCAGGGAGATCCACAATTAAGATGGACATTTAAAATGACTGAATCTGGTATTACATTGAGTATACATTGGGTCATGGCCTACATTAGTCAAAATGGCAGCTGGCAAGAGTCAGCAAGGAAATTTAAATTTGTGGTGCGACATTTATGGATGGCTAGTGCAGCAATGCTCAGCATCAGGATGGCAAGTTGGAGAAAAATAGTAAAATATTAAAATAAAAGATACCTCACCACCTGTTTTACCTCTCTCTGCTCTATTATGGAATATATTCTTCTGGAATGAGGTGGAGAGAGGGATTGAGTTTATTGAACTGCCTGGCCCAGTTGTTGGTGCTGGTGCAGTTGGGAGCAAGTTGGTGACACTTCCCGAATGAGTGAGTAGGCAGCATAGATGATATGCAAGGTTAGTAATGTAGGGGTGTTGGGGAGGCTAAAAGCAAGTGAGGCTTAATGCTCTGTGCAGAAGTGGTGGAGAATAGGCCTTTAATCTTCTTCCTGCACTGTTGGGCATTTCTCCAGTATATGGACATCAGACTGACCTGGGATTTCAAACCGTATTGGTTAGGTTTGGCATCCTGATCACCTCTGGTAGTCCTAACAAATGAAAATTGCCTTCCTCTTTACCATCATGTTTCTGCCAATACCACCCATAATATTTAAGAAATATTACACTTGTGGTGCCAAAGCATACAAGGCTTTGGGCAAGTGCTGGAAAATGGGATTAGATTAGTTAGGTGGTTGTTTTTGACCAATGCAGATCTGATGGGGCTGAAGGGCCTTTTACAATGCTGTCAAACTGTATGACTATGACTCTGACTGTAGGTCAGTTACTGGATTAGTGGTGCTGGAAGAGCACAGCAGTTCAGGCAGCAGGGATGCTGCCTGAACTGCTGTGCTCTTCCAGCACCACGAATCCAGTATTTGGTTTTCAGCATCTGCAGTCATTGTTTTTACCCTGCAGGTCAGTTAGCCTGGTAATAGTAATAGGGAAATGCTAGAACCTATTATTATGAATGTGTTAACAAGATGCTTGGAAATTTGCAACGTGATTTGGCAGAGTCAACATCGTTTCATGAAAGGATTTGATAAATCTATTGGAATTTTGTAAGAGTGGAACTAGCATGGTGGATAAGGAGAAATCAGTGGATTTAATATAATGAGATTTTCAGATGGCATTCAATAAAATGACATGCAAAATGTTGTTACACAAGATCATTAGAATAGGGAAATATATTATCACACAAAACAGAGAATAGGAATAAACAAGTCATTTTTCATTTTGGCAAGTTGTAGATAGCAGAATGCTGCAAGGATCAGTGTATGGGCCTCAGCTTTGTTTGCAATCTTTATCAATTAGTTAGATGAGGGGAAAACATTTTAAAAATTATTTCATGGTCTGTGGGCATCTCTGGCAAAGCAAACACTTGTTGCCATCCCTAGTTGCCCTTGAGTGTAATGTGCCTAGTCCTGTTGAAGATATAAAGCTACGTAGGAAAATAAACTGAGGGGTGGATGAATTGGGGCACACTCCAGTGAAGTGATTGGATAACAAGAGAGTGAATGGAGTATGCTGTATGGAAATGTGGAATTAAACACTTTGAGATATAGAATGGAAAAGCAGAAACTTTAAAATTTATGACAAAAAATGTTGATATTCACAGTAATTTTGGGGCACTTGAACACAAATAACAATAATTTAACATGCTACAATTGAAAGCAAATGGTATGTTCACCTTTATTGATAGGGTTTGGAGCAGTAGAGGAAGGCTGTCTTGCAGCAATTAGTTTTAGTTAGTTTCCAGAAGAATGGAAATTGCAGAGAGATATGCTGCATGAAAACTTTAAGGGCATTAAATACAGGGAGCAGCAGTAGTTTGTACAGCTAATAACCCTGCTCACTATTCAATAAGAACATATAGAAGAAATAGGAGCAGGAATAAGGCACTTAGCTCCTCAAGTCTACACAACCATTCAACTCAACTCCTCTTTCTTTCAAGGTCAGCATACCCATCAACTCCCTGATATTTCAAAGATCTATCAAGGTCCTTTTTGAAAATCTGTGGTGATCTAGCTATCACAATTTACAGGGATAGAAAATTTTTGACATTTCCTACCCTCTGCAAGAAGAAATTCCTTGGCATCTCAATTTTAAATAAGTGACTCCTTATTTTATGTTCCCTAATTTGACATCACCCACTAGCGGAACATCTTCTTAACATCTAACCTGTTGAACCTCTCAGAAGATGGCTGAACTTCTACATCAATTCCACTTTCCCATTCTATCCCCTTCTGTAATTAGTTCTTACTAATACAGGAGTAATAGTCTCAGTAGTGCAGCAGTATATCGCCAGCAATTATTTAAATGATATAACCTCCAACCGGTCCTGCTTTTTGAGTCTAATATCACAGGTCACCAGCAGGTTCACAGTAGCGTTTATACCTTGATCAAAAGTCTAAAAGTCTTTACAGCAACTCTTTTTACAAGGGATGATCCCCACTCTTTGATTGTGTTTTTACCTCAACAGAATGTCCCTGAAAAAAGATTTCGATGGTGAAACTTCCTTGTTTTAAAGGGTCTAGATGCTGGTGCCTTCTTTCAAAATGATTGCAATTCTTCTTTAAAGGGAATTTTGCTGATGAGTTCATTTTTATCAGCAGTTGGTTCATTTAATTGTGTCACTTGCTGAAATGTAAATACTAGTTTCTATTTCCATTAAAACATCAGAGAATTTATACAAAAGCAATAGGAAAACAAAGAAAAATGTTGATCAAAGTGAAGGAAAAAGGGCCATGAATATTTATGTAAATCAGAGACATCAGGTCTGACCCCTATTTCCTGCCAAATTACCATGGAAGGAAATGAACTTTGTAACATCAATTTTAATCAGTTAGGTGATAGCATAAGAAATGTCAAATAATTGGAATAACCTTTTAAATCAATTAGCATAATAATTGTACATTGTGTTGCGAACAGTACTTGAAAAAGAGAAAAGATGTCACTTTAATCTCTTGAAAAATGAACGTGGTTTGTTTTGAATTTTAAAGCAAAAATCTAAAGAAATCTGTTCAAAAATTTAATTTGGCAGCTGTGCCTTTACTACCTCTCAGTGAAAGTAATGAAAACTCTCATTGAATCAGCCAGATAGAAAAACATCCATACATATGTACCTACATATATTCAGTCAAAAACTGGCAAATGCCACTAATAAATTTTTAAATGCTACAATCACTGAAACACTATTTATCACCAAAAAGCAGAAACTAGTAACCAATAGGTGTGGACGTTTCTTTAAATTTGATCTGCTGTCCCATCTCCCTTTAAATCGGCTTTTGTGCAATGTTAAGTTGCACAGAATTCAAATACGTTTTCCACATTAAATTGAGAGGAGTCTTTTGACCAGCTTTGCACCAACAGCTGGGCAGAAAAGCTCAAACTGTATCCTGGAGCAGAAAATTAACCTTCAGGTTTTCATAAGTTTTAACGCCAATTGTTCTATACAGCAGCAGTTGTACCTCCAGTGTAAAATCCCTCTATAATAAGACTTTGTGGGGGCGTACAGGTACGAATAGATGTCTACTAGGTAGGGTCAGACTGCAGCAGATGTCTGTTGTGCTTACATAGATTGTTCTCATATCGCAAATACAGGCAGAGGTGTGGTACTTTGTTTTGGCAGAGGATTAGTGTGTATAGAGATTCCAATTCCTGAGAGAAAGTGTGGTTGGGGATTTGTTGGCACAGGTATGAAATGCAAATATCTCACTAACAGTAAGACAGGACATTTTTTGGAAGCATCCCATTTACAATATATCACTATTTATGAGTTCGTGTATGAAAGCAAACCAATCCAGCAGATATAGGCAGAATTTCTTCTTTAAACACAGTGTCTATCTCTAAGAATATGAAGGTAAATTTCCAACTGGTGTTGGCATTATTGGCTGGATTCAGTCCTGGGAGGAGCAGGGAATTTAACGCAACTTAACTGCTGCATTCGGAGAAAGAATTTGCTGCTGCAATGATATGAACAGACAGGATACTTGCTATTCAGTCTTCAATGAGGCCGTAAAATTCATCTGTGTAAAAAGTGCTGTGATGGATTTGCCATAGTGTGAACAGAATCTTACCTTGTGTCTTCAACTCCCATTTCGATCAGGGATTGAAGGAAATTGGCACGACTAATTAAAATTAAATAAAAATGCTTTTATTAGTTAGAATAGATATTTCAAAAAGATTAAAATCACCAATCAACCAAACCGTCCTGTGGCCCAACATTTCAACTCCCCCTCCCACTCTGCCGAGGACATGGAGGTCCTGGGCCTCCTTCACCGCCGCTCCCTCACCACTAGACGCTGGAGGAAGAACGCCTCATCTTCCGCCTCGGAACACTTCAACCCCAGGGCATCAATGTAGACTTCAACAGTTTCCTCATTTCCCCTTCCCCCACCTCACCCTGGTTCTAAACTTCCAGCTCAGAAACTGTCCCCTTGACTTGCCCGGACTTGTCCTACCTGCCTATCTTCTTTTCCACCTATCCACTCCACCCTCTCCTCCTTGACCTATCACCTTCATCCCCTCCCCCACTCACCCATTGTACTCTATGCTGCTTTCTCCCCACCCCCACCCTCCTCTAGCTTATCTCTCCACACTTCAGACTCACTGCCTTTATTCCTGATGAAGGGCTTTTGCCCGAAACGTCGATTTTGAAGCTATTTGGATGCTGCCTGAACTGCTGTGCTCTTCCAGCACCACTAATCCAGAATTTCAAAAAGATTGTCTAGCATGAATTTTTTTCCTGCATTTTCATGAATTGTTTGTGGAAATTCTAATTTAATGCAGCTATTGTAACACTGGCGAGATCAATTGAAATACTAGTTTTATAAACTATCTAATGTTACTTTCCATTTAAGTCAACATATTTACATTCTGGATGGAATGTAAAACTGGCATTCCACTTGATCCCATGGATTTTCTACCTGCATCCAATTACTTTCAACATTACAGATAATTGATTGTTAATAAATCATTCCAAGAGTTCAGCACAACAGGAAAAACATCCTCAAAAAGCAAATCTAGTGAACTGTTCCGATACTGTTGGCTGCATAGAATTCACTGTTACCTTTATTCTGAGCATGGCTTCAAAACTCCCCAGGCACCGGATATCAGCTTTTAACTGGTATAAGCTAAAACTGAAACAGTTGTTGGCACTTCAGATCAACGCAGATGATGCATCCTTATGAGCAGAAAGACACTAAACTTGAAATTCCATTATTGGCCTTACCAAACTTGCAGACTGACTTGGAAAGTGAAGTAGCCCTCCAGCTAGGATTTCATTTATTCCTGAAATCCTTCCCTTATCACCTCTGCCAAGACTGGGAATTTATTTGAAATCTTAGGAAAACCAGAAATACACATTTTTCCACATATAGCACTTAATATTAAGTGTGCGCATCCCCTTAATTTGAACCTGATGACTAAAATTTATGCTCGATTCATTAGACTTGTTACTTTCATAAGTAAAATTGCATTGACATCATAATTATCAGACTCAGCTGAAGCAGAAAATTTGGGCTGGTCAGGGCACAGTTCCACAACCGTTGCGTTGCAGAATTGTGACATAAAAGTTTAGCTTCTAAATTAGCAATCTCACTGACCAAAGAGGTTGCTGGATGGTTGGTGTGACTAAAGCACAAATATCACACTGATATAATAGGGAACGCTCTGCCACTGGGGAAGCTATGCACATGAAGATGATTTTGAATATAGACAAAACTATTGTATATTTGAGTTTTATTTCAGATTTTTTTCAAATTCACTGTAGTAGACCGTAGGTGATTCTTTACTATTCATGAATTAGAATGCACCTTTACCAATCCCAATATCTAGATACTTTCAAAGAAAACCCACAATCAAACAGAAAACTTTTATCACTGTATTTTAGCTTCTTGGTCATATTGTGTATTCTTATTTTGGAAGGTGGTAGGTAAAAATAGGATGTGATTTAGCTACAAATATAAAAATGCATATTGATGCACATTTTCCAAATGATCGTGATTAATTAGGTGGTGAGATGCTGCAGTGGGAAGTATGAAGAAAATAATCTGTCTCATTAAGTAAAATTTACTGGCTTATTATTTGGATGTTTAGCCATTTCTTTCTTTCATCATCTTGGAAAATATACAGTAATCAAACTTTCTGCTTTTCTTGGGCATATCACTTAAAGTTCAGAAGCTAAATCCCAGTGAAAAAACTTCAGTCTACTGATCACAACGTCAGCTGGAATCCAACATTATAACAGAAATATTCTAAACAATACAGAGTTGCAATTTTTATTGTTATTCTCAACCTCAACCGTATACATTATTCATCACGGTTTACGTTTTCAATAAATCAAACCATCAATTTTCCTTAACTTCACAAGATGCAGTTGAGTGACTACAGAACTAGAAGGATGATTCAAAAGTTATAAGTTCAAATTCCACTGAAAATAATGAAATGAAATTAATAACACTGGCCATTTGTAGACTGTCACCAGAAAATAAAATTGACCATGCTCAAAAAAGCTGCCCAATTTTCATTAAAATCCATAAAGTCAGCTTCTTATAACTTGAAAACAGGGAAGCTGTCACTTCTGCCCAGTCTGGCACACACACAATTCATGAGCTACATCGTTTGATTCTTTCTCTTTTAATTGTACTATGAAGTGATTTGGCAACCCTTCAGTGGTACAAACAAGTGTTAGCATCTTCACAGGACACCAAGGAATGAGCAATAAGTAAATACCTGCCAGCTTTCCCATACGCAAGAAACAAATTAAACAACCTACTGGTGAATATTGCAAGCAATAGGGAAATTGTACGGGTGGCGGGTTTTAACCGCTGCCTGTGCCAATTTTTAGAAATGGGATGTGCAGCAGTTCAAAATGGGAAAGAATGTTGTCTTTCTGTTGGGAGCCTGAAACCTGTTTGATTTGATTTCTGTTTGTACTTCATTCAAGCATGAGTGTTTGTATGGGTTTAATATGAAGATGAGTTTTTGACTGGATGACTGCTTCTAATCCCAGGTTTTCTCGGGGTTTAAGTGAAAGTCCGCGGCATAAAATTGGCAGGCGTATGACCATATCTCATGGGGTTACTCGTGTGAGATTTATGGACTGACATGTCAAGCTTGATGGAATGTGCTCGCGTATTTTATGTTATATTAGGTTGGGTTATTATTCATGTGTTTGATGGGATGAGTGCGATTTTGAAAGGATAATTGAGTTACTGTACTTTATGATCTTATTGACAAAAGATTGCATGGGTTAGTCCAAGTATGTTTCATAATTTGACATGAATGTTAGCACGTTTAATGCCTTAGTTTTAGTGCTCTTTTGATAGGGTACTTAGGAGTTTACTTGGTGGGCTAGTGCATTTGAAGTGTTAGTGCAAAAGTGATTGTAATTGGAAGCTTTAGTGTGAGTGTCTATGTTTTTGTATTTAGTTACAGGACTTAGGTACTATTGTAGAGACTTGCATTTTTATTCCCCTCTGAGTATCCTTTAGAAGATAGCAACATGATTCCTGGAATAAACGAAGTCTATGCGATGTGGTATACTCACAGTGCAGATTGTTACCAAGTTCCAGAACTTTGAATCAAAAGCCGTGAGGAAAAGGTAGTCATAGAATCCCTACCATGTGGAAGCAGATCATTCAGCCCATCAAGTTTGCACTGATCTTCCAAACAGCATTCCACTCAAACCCATCCCCTGTATTTTCGCATGGCTAATCCACCTAGCCTGTACATCCCTGCGTATGATGGGCAATTTAGCATGGCCAATCCACCTAATCTGCACATCTTTGGATTGTGGGAGGAAACCAGAGCACCTGGAGGAAATCCACACAGACAGTCACCCCTTGGTGGAATCGAACTCGGGTCCCTGGCACTGTGGGATAGCAGTGCTAACCACTGAGCCACCCTAGGTGATATATTATCAAGTCAGGATTCTGTATGATTTGGAAGCACAGTTGTAGTTGCAGGTATTCCCATGCTGTTGTGGCCCTTATTCTTCTGGGTGGTAGAAGATCTGACTTTTGCCAGTACTGCCAAAGCAGCCATGCTGAGGTGCTCCAGTGCATCTTTAATAGTACTCATTTCGACCATGGTGCATCAATTGTGAAGAAGTGAATGCTTAACGTGGTAGATGTGGTGTCAAATAAGTGTTTTGTTTTTCCTTGATGGTGTCAAGCTCCTTGAGTGTTGTTGGAATACATTCATGCAGATAAGTGGATAATATTCCATCACATGCCTAATTCATTGCTTGCCACAGAATTTCCAGTCTCTGATCTGGTCTTGCAGATATAGTCATTGCACGGCTGGTCCAATTTCTAGTTAATTTTTTTTGTTGCAAAAATATACTTTATCCAAAAAAAGAATTATTTACATTCACAGGTACTAAACCAGTTTTGCTTATTTCCAGTTAATGATGATGCCCATAATGTGGATGGTGGGAAGTTAAGTAATGGCAATGCCCTTGAATATCATGGGGAGATGGCTAGATACTTTCTTCTTTAAAATGATGATTGCTTGGCAGTTGTATGGCACATATGTTACATGGCTAATTGTCAACTCAGGCTTGAATGCTGTCAATGAATACATGCACAAACTGCTGCGGTATCTGAGATGGTGTTAATATTACTAAATGCCGAAGTGATCAGCAAACACCTCCAGTCTGACCTATCATGGAAGGAATTTAATTGAGGCAGCTGAGGATAGTTGGGGCGAGGATTCTAACTCGAGGAACTTCAGGTGTTTGTGGCGCCTTGATAATCTTCCTCTCTCTAAGCAGGAGACAGAAGTATCACCTGCTCCAGCAGTGTGCAATAGTATCTCTGAACAGGTAAGTTAGTAAATATTATCCTGAAGAACTTAGGACTTTGTGGTGTGACGGTAGTGCCCCTGTCTCTGGACCAGGAGGCTCAGTTTCGCGTCCTAAGTGCCCAGAGGTGTGTAATCACAATTCTGCACAGATTCATTGAAAAATATCAGAGAATCATAGATTCCCTACAGTGCAGAAAGAGACCATTTGGCCCATCGAGTCTGCACTGACCCTCCAAAGAGCATTCTACCCAAGCTTAGATCCCACCCTATCCCTGTAACGCTGGAACTGGTAATGTGGAACTTAGGGCTCGAGGGTACAGGGGCAGTGTACCTGGGTTCAAGTCTGACCTACTTGAGAGGTGTGTAATAACATTGCTGAGTGGGTTAATTAGAGAATATCTAGGGATTTTGTGACCTAGTGGTAATGAGGCATGGATTCAAATCCCATCTGCTTCAGAGCTGTGGAAGAAGATTGATTGATTGCAGAATTATTTATATCTTGAGGAACTCCTGCAGAGATGTCCTGGAGCTGAGAAGATTGGCCTGTAACAACCACAACCATCCTCCTTTCTGCAAGATATGAATGCAACCTGTAAAGAATTTACCCCCAGTTCCCATTTACTCCAGTTTTCGTAGGGTTCTTGGTACCATGCTGATCAATTGCTGCCTTCATGTCATGGGTAGATGCTCTCGCGTCACCCTGGAGTTCAGTACTTGTGTCCATTTATAAACCAAGTCTGTACTGAAATCAGGAGCTGATGAATGTTCTTAATTTGCTAGTGTGAATGTATTTGCTGGATAAGCTTTACTGTAAGCGTGAAATTGGATTTTTTAAATGTTTGATGTGGGCAGAGTTAGTTTGACATCATTAATAGGTTTGTGCAAATACGATTGATGGGATTGGAAGTGAATTGATTCAGAAAATGGGCTCTCATTGAACAAAAACTTAACTGGACCAGACCTACATTCTTGGGAATTCTGCAGCAAGTAATTTACCCTCTAAATCCCCAAAGCCAGTGGCCATCTCCAAGGTAAAGTCAAGAATATGATGAAGTACTCTCCACTTACCTGAGCGAGTGCAGTTCCACAATTCTGAAGAAGCTCAACACCATCCAGAATAAGTTAGAGACAAAACAAACTGCAGATATTGGGATCCAATATAGACACGTATGTCCTGAAGAGGGGTTATACCTGAAATGTTGAATTCTCCACCTCCTAATGCTGTCTGACTTGCTGTGTTCTACCAGCCTCCCACTTGCCTACAGGCCAGATTAAAACAGCCTACTTGATTGGTACCCCAAACACACATTGGACAAACACTTTCTCCACCACTGGAGCACTCTGGCCGTAGTGTGTATCATTTCCAAGTTGCCCTGCAGGAAAACATCAAGGCTCCTCTGACTGCACCCTTCCAACCTCATGACCTCCACCACTGGAAGTACAAGTGCAGTGGATATGTGGGCACCCACCTGCAAGTTTTCCTCCAAGCAACATTCCATTCTGACTCAGAACTATATCGCCCATCCTACACTATTTCTGGGTCAACAGTGGAACTCCCTAACAAAGGCTTTTCTACAAAGTGACACTCTACCCTCAAGGACTGTATAGTTCAAGAAGGCAGATCACTATCAGTTTAAATGGAATTAGGATAGGCAATAAATACAGGCCCAGTCAACTTTACTCACATCCGCGATGACAGAGTTAGAGGAGTGGGAAACATACTGAAAGCATAATGCGAGAATCTGCACTGGAATTTGTTAAGGATGACACAGATGGCACATTGTAGCCCAAGTTGCCCGCTGTGGAAGGTTATAACAGGATATGAAATTCATAGAAAGCATTAAGCGGCAGTAACACAAAATGAATCAGACTGCCGCAGTTGGTGTTGATTCGAAAAGATACCCTGCTCGCAGCCTATGCTGGCTTGTTACGTTCTGTTGGTTCAAGTGGTCGAGCCGGAAGTACGATAGAATTACTGACGGTAGGAGGCGCTGGTTACCGCAGAATAAAATATCACTTGCAGGCAACGAGGAAACGCTTTTCAGCGAGTCCGCTTACCAGAACCTTGAATACATGGCATCCTTCGTGTACGGTGCTGAGAATTAAAATATCAATAATAACAGAAAAAGTAACAAGAAAATAAATGTATTTTAAACAAAATACTTCTAAGATTTAAAAATTGTTACTTGAGAATATTGTTATGTGTACGCCTAAGTACCTATACATATATCAGCTAATTCAGTTATTCCTTACTTCTTGTTTCGCAGTCATCCACTGACATTCTGAAAACAATTGATCTCCTTAACTATCCCTGAACAAATCACAACTCACAATTCTCTTCCTAACATGCAAGCAGTTAAAATACGTATTCTGCTGTGATTCTAATTACATTGAGAGTAAACTCTGACACTCAGCTCTTTCGTAATTTTGCAAGACTTTGTCACCCCTCTCTTAAATGCAGTAGATTTAGAGGATGCTATTTTAAGACAGGCAATGTCAATTCGTGAAAATTATGAAACAAATCCAACGATTGCAGGTCGTGTTGATCATCACACTGTCCATCCAACACAGATCCTATTATCTACATATTACTCTTCATTCACTTTGCTTCACTAACAGGTTTGTGGTTAGTCCCTGTCTCGCTTTCTCTGGTCTCTCTCATTAAAATCTTCCAGTTTGCCAACCCACACCGCGCTCTCAGAAGTGTTCCAAATCGGTAGAATTTGTCTGCGCCTCACACTCCCAGCTTTTTATTCTTGTATCGCTGCCTCGTGCGGAATGTTCGCATTTTCCTCCTTTCACCTCGCCCGCACCCTCGGAAAATGCTGCAAGGTATATTTCCATTATGGAGAGTGGTTGCGAAATGTAACCTGGCATTTTATAATAACGGAAGAATAAGACAAGTAAGCCGCTCCTAACTACAGTAAATGCAAACCGAAACTAGCAGTGAGCGAGTTCGACTAAATCCTCCTTCAGGTAAATAGCTCGGCTCTAAAATTGCCACTTTAAAAAATGCTTCTTTTGTTTTCTTTATATGCAGTGACATGCCTAACGCTAATGATATTTCTGTAATTTCTGTGCAGGTTTAGGCTGGACTCGCCTCTTCTGTTGGAGTGAGAATTGTGGCAATGCGATGATTAACTGGGTTCCAAATACATTGTTCTTTGTGTTCCATTTTCTGTTCCCCTATTACTTTTATGTTTTAACAAGTAATTATTTCCCAAAAGTATAAACTTTAGAACGCTATGTTTATTTCAAACTAGAAGTTTTATTTTTAAAGAATCATTTAAATTAATGCTTCTCGACCCACAAAGACAACCAGTCCCAATGCTCCCTCGAACCGTTAGATATTGCAGCATTGATGCCAATTCCCGCCAGAGATAGGGATGAAACAAGGCAGAAGTACTAGTTTACGTGAAACACATCTGAAGGATATTCCTAGAATAACATTTTCAACACAAGGGACCTCAAAGGAAACTCAGTTTGATAGCGAAGCTCTCAGGAGTGATTTACTTTGCCAAAGAATAGAGTTCTGCTGTCGGTGCCCACTACAGGAGTTTAACCGCTCTGGTCACTGCGGGTTAAATTCACCAACTGATGACAGCGAAACAAGTTTGTTTAGAAAAGGGGAATATAATTTGCACGTGCCAAGACGAAAGAGAGAGAACAACGCACACAGACACGTCCACAGAAAAGGGTAGAGACACAACGAGAAATCTGCGGGGCGGGGGGTTACAGATGTTACAAAAACAGTAACCTCTTCAATTACGGAAACTAGAAAGCTCGACCCCACCACCACCGTCTGCATGAGCACATCTCAAATAGGGACAATACGTTCTCAGGAAGGGTCACTCGACCCGAAATGTTAATTCTGATTTCTCTCCACAGATGCTGAGACTTGCTGTGCTTTTCCAGCAATTTCTAATTTTGCCTCAAATAGGAACAACTAGGGAACAGCAATGACTGCCGGCCAGCCAGTGACGCCCCCATCCCATTAATGAATGTTTTAAGAGTTCGAAGCATTGCAACTTGCTGATTATTGTCTGCCAATCCGATTCACACCGCTGTGTGTAATCGCTTTCAATGTTGATCCAAAACGGATCAAAATCGTCTTTATATTATCACTGGCCCAACGGTCTTTTAGCATTCGTTTTTCAAGCATCCATCTAAACATTGTATCATGAACGGATTCACAGCGGCTTGGGGTGGGGTGAGGCAGAGAGAGGTTGAGAATGGGATGAAGATGAGGCAAGAGAGAGGTGAGGGTGAGGCAGAGAGAGGTAAAGGTAAAGCAGACTGACGTGAGGGAGAGGCAGGCTGTGTTTTGGGGTCTGAGGAACAGCCCGGTATGTGAACGGAATTGTCATCTTTCCCAAGCTTGTACATCAGTTTGTTTCGCCCTCTTTCGGGCTCTCACCATCTCATGGATTCCCTTTCCTCGAGCAGTAAATGTCACTGGTGAGGATTCCACTCAGTGCACTTTTCTTCCTGCTTGTGGCTCTGTCACAGACCGGTTGAGGTATCGCTTTCAATGCTCTAATCAATCACCAAACTCAGCACAAAGCAGGCCTTAAACCAAGGACTTACTGCTCTGACAAGCTCAGCTACACCACTCATAGAACAGCTGAGCTTTGGGTGATTTATAATGTTGCTGGTTCCATGTTATCACCAGATTTTACACCAATAGTGAATTCATGTCAGCTCGGTGACAGTGGTGATTTCTCCCAGTTTGAGTTAGATTTTGAATCTACTTGACAAGCCTTTATTGATTGTTAGAAAGCATGATCACTCATTTAGAGGGGAAAAAAACCTTTCGTTGTTGAAATAATGCAGTTCCCAATCTTTGTGCTGAACTATAGTGTTGTACACTACTGGAAGGAATCAGCTGTGACTGCGCTCCCCCTGTTCCATTAGCCCTAATGTTCTGGGGTCCCAATCGGATTTCATTTCATCAGATTTTAGGGATGGTTCACTGAGGTTACTCTGAGCTTCCGCTGACTAGGAACTCTCGTACCCAGAGGCTAACTCCGTGGCTCGAACCTAAACGTCTCTCGAAGCTCGGATTTCAAACCACACGCGATTTCCAAGTTAACACACACGTACCTATGATGCTGGCACCTGGTAATCTCTCAATCTGTAAAACATTAGTTCAAATGTGCATTTTGAGGGAAGGAGAGAGAACATTTAACGAAATTTGTTAAAGTTGTAATAATGTACAAGTGATTACGACACAATGAAACGATAGCTTCGCAGTCATTATAAATTGCTGATTAAATCCTGATGACTATAACCCTGTTGGTAGACTAGGCAGCATCCAGTGGTTGAAAGTTTCCTGTCGATTTGGACAATGTTTCAATTTGGCTTTAAGAGCTTTGCGTGAGGACCCCTCTCGGCTGTGGTTTGATTGGTTGGGAGGTGCCCAGAACGCCAGTGATTGGTTGGAGGGTGAGTGGTGTCTGCAGCGTGCCTGAGAGGCGGGACGAGGAGGTAGGGGCAGGTTAGGTGGGCAGAGAGCGACGAGCGACTCAAGAGAAGGAGGCAGCATCCGCCAGATCCCGGCAGCTCGGACCGAGCGGAATCTCAGCGAGCAGGCAAGCCCCGAAAAGTAGCGACGTTGCACATGGACATCCCGCAGCTCGCAGTGGTCTGAGTCCCCCCCCCCACTCCTGAGATAGCCATCCTCACAGCGGGAGACACAGGAGAAGGCGCTGAGAGCGGAGCCAGCTCTCGCAGAAACCGCAGGAGTTCACAAACCAAGAGTGTGCAGCTTCACAGGGAGTGATTGGGAAAGGGGGAAGAAAGGTATTTCCCCCCCCTCCCCACCACGCCCCGAGAGAGGGATACATTCCTGTGGATAAGGAAACATTCTTGCTTTAACGCAGAGACAACAAACGGATTCCATTCAGAGAGGGATATAACACTGACGCGACACACAAGGATACAATCCAGAAACACTGTATCAAGAGAGTGAGCCAGGCATTCCTTAGAAATCCGCTAATTTCTGACTTGCCTTACCTCAGTCTGGAGAATGGCTAAATGGGACTCGCTCTGGAAATATTACTGGGGAGTTATATTCGCGCTGTGCAGGAGTGCTCTTCCGTTAGCCAAGAGTTTAGACACTGTCGCTTGGCATTCCCAAAACACCAAGTAAGTTGGTTTTTTTTTTGTTTTTAAACATACTGAATTCCATTAGATAGATAAGTGGAAGTGAGCTGGAACGCGGTTGCTGGGATCCTTGCCTGGTCTTTTGTAGCAGTTCCATGTCTTGTTGTGAATGGAGGCGGCGCCCAGGTACCTACCCGGCTGCCGAGACTTACTGAGGGCGCAAGTCTGCAACTTCAGGTCCTGGCTCAGGAAGGTATGCAGGCGGCAATCTGAGCATGGCGAGAGTCCTTTCCCACCCCCCCCCCTTACCGCGGGCCACGGCACACCCGATCGGTTCTTGATCACGGCTTTCAGAGGTTGTCCCTTGCCGTTGCTTGTGGAGTTTGGGTGGAATCTGAAAGCCGAGTGAACGTGAATCTCGCTCTTTGTTCTGTTTGAGGTGGGGAGAGGGGGAGCTATTTGGTCCCCTCTGAGCACCTCACCTTCCACATTCCCAAGGCGCTGAGATAATATAAGTGGGGGCGCGTTGACCTTTTACAGAAACACCGCTTGTAGACAAGGGAAGAGGAGCATGGTTGCAATTCTGGATACAAACTCAGTTACGTTTTTTCTCTCTCACGACGATCCTTTTTTTTGTACTGAAGTTTGGTCTTGTGAAGTGTAGGGAGCTGAATCAGGTTCAGTTAGCTCAGAATCCCTCCTTCAGGTCCAGTGCAGCCTCTTTCTCCCCCCCCCCCCCCCCCAAACGGCTCCCACCGATTCCCAGTGTTAAACCTCGGAATGTAATGCATGTGTGCACTTGACAGGCCCGTTTGGGCATCTTTTCGCAAACCGTTGCGGGATTGTTGCTGTTCTCCCCGACACTCTCGAGTCTTGGGAAGTTCGGTCACGGTCACGCAGCAACTTCCACGCCCGGCCTTTTTGGAAAAAAACAAACCGACCTTCTCTCTCCGTGCAGGACCGACAGGGAAAGATATATACGCCCTCCTAGCAACTGGAGGATTCGGTGCCCGGAAAGTCAATATGTTTTAGGGACACCGAATAACAACCAGTCAGAATAAATACCTAAATTGGTGTCAAAACAGTACAGCACTGGGTGCAAGACAGAGCAACACTGGAAGTTGCCGATTGTGAAAGTAGTTTGAAATTGACCAGGGCTGGCGCGTTCTCCTCTGTTTCGGAAACTCCCCGGTTTCCCCGCAGACTCCGGCCGGCTTGATTTGTCCCGCCGGTTGTTTGTTTGGGCAGAGGTGTTGCACTTTTTTTTTCATGAGTCCAGTTATTCTCTTAGCTGACGGGTATTAATTTGCGAGTCACACGGGACCCACCAACTTGCAGACCCGGGAGAGGAAAAGGCCGATGAAAAGGTGCGTCGGAGTTAGGAGATGCCCATCCCTACACCAATATTGTAACTCGGGTGGAACACTGAAAGCAAGGAGTAAAACCTCTTTTTTTAAAAAAAAAACCACTCGCCATCCCTAATGTAATTTTGCAATTCAGGAGTACAATTGCATTCCATATAGAGTTCAATGCATTCACCACTGTGTTATACTGTATATTACATTGTCTAATGTATTACCATATCCAGTAGAGCAAAATGTGTGCCTTGTAGTGCACAAAAGTTCTGTGTATTCAATACAATAGGAAATCGAATGCATGTACTTCCTTGTATGGTGCAAACTTAGCAGGAATACTATTGCAATGCCACCTGCACTGCCGGTTTGATATGATCAGGGTGTGTCTGGATGTAATTTATAATACTTCATCATGTTGTGTCTGTTGCAAAGTGAGAGCTGAAGTAAGGCAAATAATTTTGCATGGCGTGAGCGCCCATTTAGAAATGTGTGGCACCATTTCCCTGCGTGTTGTAGTTCTTCATTTTGAAAAGTCCCAGAGTAAAGTGAAAATGGGACGCAACCAATTTATTAAAAAAAACCTGATTATTTCTTCTTCATCCAATTTTGGAGGACATGAAGGGATTAAACAGCCTCACACTCTGTCTTCAGGGGTTTAAAAAAAGCAGTTCCATGAGTACACTGTCCCTTTTTTTTTACCACGAAAATGAAATTGACATAGAAATAGGATGGGGCTTGAGTGAAGGACGGAAACACTACTGATTAACCCTCTTGTCTGAGACAAGGAATCCAGCCACTACTTTAGAAGTTTACAGGACAAATACAGTTATCCAGATACTTGGGAAAAAAAATCTCCTTGTCGTTTAGATTTCAGCCAAAAAGTTGTAAAAGATCAATCTTTCAGCACACTTTTATATTTGTTAATCAGACATTTCAAAGGCATTGGAGATCAATTCACCTTGTTCACTCTCCTTCCTGTTCATCCTTTTCCTCTCTCGCCCTCGCTTGCAACCAATGTTCATACAATCAATTTACATACATCTGTTTGAGATGCCTTTTTAAAAAATTTTCATTTTACGGTTGCTATTTGCAAGATTGGATGTTTTGCAATGCGAGTGGGTGAGATTTTCTTTCTAATCCACTCTGCCTCTCCCTATCTTCCTGACTTGGTGTCAGAGTATTGAGCTAGTATCTCCAGCAGGTGGCGTGATGTAACTACCCAAATATTGGACAATGTTGTATCTGCCCCTCCCCCTACTGTCCACTTAATTCTGCCCTTGGTAAACTCCGGCGAAATTTGAACAGAAGTTGAGTTTGAGAAACAAGATTATGCCATATTGTGCATTATCCAGGTTCCCCATGGAGGCCTTTTGAAAGTTATTCAATTGAACCAAAGAGGTTGGCAATCCAATCATTAACCATGCTTTATCATATTTTTTTCTTTGTTCTGATTTGATTTCCTGTCCTTGGTTTTTCACTGTAACTGCAGGTTGGTAGTCTTGTGGATCTGCTCTATGTTTACGATGTTTAGAGGAATGGCAATATAAAGGAATTAATCTGCATATTTAGCTTGATGAACAAGAAGTATTTAATCTAACAGATTCTACTATTTTTCTTCAGAGCCTAAAATGTTCTTGATTGTTAGGAGTTGATTTGCCTTCCTTTAAGATAATAGACCGTTTTAATCTGAACTCAATGCTAAATGTCAGTCTTTTGAAATTTTAATTTGGATGACTGCTTTGCCTCCATTATCATCCTAACTTTGAATACTTATTTTGCAATGCCCACCTAATTCATTCATTTCATACTGTAGTGAACTTGGGGAAGTCTAAAAACAGACTATAAAAGCTTTTATAGGTATTAAAGAAGGAAAGATTGACAAAAACACACATAAACCAACAATGTACAGAAGCAGGAGAACTGATAATGGAGAATTAGAAAGTTGCAGGGATACTAAACCAATATTATGGCCCAGACATTTCCTTGTCAGAGAGCCCCCTTAATTGTAGCAAAAATAGAAAAAAAATCTTAAGTTTCATCTCCGAACAGAGTGACTGGTCTTAAGAAGATAGTTTGGATAAACTGGGCTCATTTCCATTAGATTACAGTGTGGGCTGACTTGTTTGAAGTGTATAAAATCCCAACTGATTTTGACAAGATGAACATGGAAAAGATGTTTCCTCTTGTGGGTCAGTAGAGAACCATAGGGCACTGTTTTAAAAATAGGGGTTTATTGATCAGGAGAGGTATTTTGAGTTGTGCAACTTAGGGCCTCTGCCTTAGTGTGGTGGAGGATTACTGAATATTTTTAAGACTGAGATGGATACATTCTTGAGGAAGGGTCATCAAATGTTATTGGGAGTAGGTGCAAATTCAAAACAGTTCAGCTCTGATCATATTGAATAGTTTAAGGGCTGAATGGTTTATAACTGCTCTTATTTTGGATCTTCATAATTCACATTTTTGTAGGTGCATATAGGGAGTTGGTTTGGGATTCACACATGCGTGTTTGAGAAGCAGTTGACCATTTAAGTCATCAGCTTTTCACACTCCTGCATCCCTTGGTAAAATAGATATCTGAAACCCAATGTTTGCAGATTAAATGAGGGAAAAGCAGGTTTGGTCCTTTTGGATATGTTTGGACAGTCAGGATACCCTTTGGCGAAGTATGCTGTTACTTTAGATGTAGTTGAGACAACTTTTTGAAGCATTAATTCTCCCTCTATGGGAGGTAAGAGACCATTTGAGAAAGGCAAGACACCCTTTTAGATTGCTAATAGTTTATGCACAAGCAAGTCTATTCATTGGAATTAGCATGCTGCAAAGAACTGTCAAAGTTACCAAATGTTGCTTGTAAAAATAAGCAGAGATTTTTAAAAAAACTATATGGTAGGTATTTCTGTGTATCTATTTACAAAAGGCATGACAGAATTTGCGCCACAAACACACAATGCTGTAGAAATCCACCAGGTCTGGCTGCATCTGTGGTTAGAGAAACAGAATGTGATGTTACTATGACCTTAAGAGAGAGATTTTGTCCTTTTTTTTCATTGAAGAACTATTGAGAGAGAGGTAGTGAGCGGTTTGTTCCAACAGCTTGGAAGGCATTGGGGATTTTTTTTAAGAAGCTGGAACAATAGAAGCAATATGAGTGGATGGAGTCAGGCTCCCACAGAAACAGGGTTTTAGTTTAGCATTCAGCAGTTGGGGTTTGAAAGTGGGTTGTGGGAGCAGTTACATCTCTCTCTGTTACAGCTAAAAGTTTGGGCATCCTTTCTGCTGTCAGAATTGCATATCAGACAATGTGTTACTGACTTTGCCTTTGGCACGGGTGTGCTTATGAATGTTACGACATTAGAACAGTTGCTGTTTATTTGTTAACTAATCTATTATAGAGTCATAGAGTACTAAAGATGTACAGCACAGAATCCGACCCTTTGGTCCAACTAGTCCATTCTGCTATTGTTCTGTTATGTTTTTGCGATAGAATTATACCATTTCTTTCTTCCTTCTGTATTTTAACTGGATGTAAGCATAAAGTGTGCTTTGCTTAAAGTTGAGTAATGTGACCAATCAAATTATATCTGGAAGACAGCATCTTACACTTGTCTTCAAATAAGATAAAAGTTAGTGTCTAAGCAGTCTCCTTGATCTATTTGCATGGAGTTTGGTCTGGTTCAAAATCAGAGTACAAATTTCAAGTCTGGTATGATTTTTCTTCAGACCTGCCAGGAAGTGTGGCATAGGTAATATAACTGACCCTGGATTGAATGATATGGAGGTGATACAGTTAACCTTCCAGAAACACTAAAGATCCAAGGAAAGGCAAGCATGATGATAGAAAAAAAAATAGTATTAGTAAATAAAACTGGAGAAATTTAATGGAATTGAAAGTTGCAACTTCCCTGGATATAAATACAAATATTGCAAAGGTGACTGTAAACAGAGTGAATGTGGTGGTGATCATCTTCCCTCAATTGATAAGTTCTTGAATGGTTCCTGTTGCTTGGGAGGTAGTAAATATAATCACTGTTTCTGAAAAGAAAGTGAGAGAAAATGGGAGATTACAGGCATATTAACCTGATGGCAGTAATTGGGGAACTGCTACAGTCTAAACTAGGGTCTCAACTTGTCAATTTTTGTAAGGACTGAAGATACATTTTCTGAACTTGCTATTGATACAAAGATGGGCAAGAAAGTTATGAATATGATACAAGGAAGCAACAAAGGGATATAGGTTAAATTAGTGGGAAAAGTTCTTGCAAATAGAATAACGTGGGAAGATATGGAATTGTCCATTTTGGAAGGAAATATATATAAAAGAAAACACATGCACTGGCAAAAGTTAGTATGCAGATACAGCAAGTAGGGAAGGGTGATCCGACCCAAAACATTAACTCTGATTTCTCTCTCTGTACATGCTGCCAGATCAGCTGAGCTTTTTGAGCAAGTTTTGTTTTTGTTTCAGATTAACAGCATCTGCAGTTCTTTCCACTTTTATTTAACATCCTGGTGAATCTTCTCCACTCTCTCCAGACCAATCACATCCTTCCAGTCATGTGGCAACCAGGATTGCACACAGTATTTCATCTGTGATCTAATCAATGCTCAATAAAGTTGCAAGCAGACATCCCTGCTGCTATATTCTGTACCCTGAGCTAATGAAGACAAGCATCGGTATGCTGCCTTCACCACAACCTGTGCTGACATTTTTGGGAATCTTGCATTTGTACACCAAAACTCTTTTGTTCCTCAGTACTCTCAAGAAACCTACCATTCACAATGTAAATCAATCCCTTATTAGACTTCCCAAAATGCATTACACCACTCTTAGCGGGATTAAATTCTATCCGCTGTTGTTCTGTCCAATTTACCAGCTGATCAATATCAAACTGTAGCCTGAGACCATCTTCCTCTCAGAACAACACCACAAATTTTTGAGTCACCTGAAACCTTGCTAATTAGTTCTCCTGCATTCATATCCAACTCATTAACAATGATTTGAGTTGAATTGCATGGGACACTGTATAGAATGCTGTGCAGAGGTTGAGAAGATAAGGAGGGATAATACAGCATGATTATAGTAAAAGAACATATTGAACAAAGCTATTTCGTAACACAGCTGCAGTCACATTTCAGGCATATAAAACCAGAGTTATAATTACTATCCGCTTTCCAATGCTATTTCAGGGTTAAGGTCTTGATGAGCAACCACTATCTGAAATAACCAATCCATCTATGCGAGGACAGTTTCGACGGATGCTATACTTTAGCACTGATCTCTCATGTAGAAGACCGAGGAGTGAAATTTGGCTGGCCACTTGGGGAGGAAATGCCATGCAGTTTCTGGATGAGCAGCGTATATGTAGGAGCCTTAACCTTTTTTTTTCTCTCTCTGCAGAATGGCATAATGTTAAGGTGTCTGATTAGAATGGAGTAGTTGAAAGATCTTGTTTTTCTTTTTGAAGTTCAGGCGTCACTGGCAAAGCTAGCATAGGATTCCTTATCCCTAATTGTCTTCCTCTCATTAATGAGAGTCTGGAATCGCATGTAGACCAGACCGCATAAAGATAGCTAATTTCTTTTTCTAAAGGATACTAGTGAATCAGATGGGTTTTAGTCAAAAGACTAGTATTATATTCCTCATTTAAATTTTGCAAAATGCTGTTATGAATTTGAACCCGTATCCTCAGTGCTTGGGCCTTTATAATATGAATGACATTACTATGACACCACTGGATTAGATGCAGAAAGATGCAAGGACTGAAAGTTCTGATTTCATCTGAGGTTAATGACAAAAAATGATTAAGGAAATTTCTCATTAATATCTTAAAGGAGCCTTGCAAGAAAATTAATTAAATGGCCTCCAGAATTTCTTCAGGTATCACTTTTTTTTATTCTGTAGGAAAATGCTATTAATTTTGATCTCCTGTCTTGTCTCATAAATGACATTTTAAATTTAAGTACTTGAGTTCAAACAAAATTGAAGTGTAAGGTTCCTTTAATTGGCAGATTGGTTATATTTAATTAGATTTGAAATGTTCAGGACCCAGATTACATTTCACCCAAAGGGTTTTTAAATACATAATCACTTTGATACTGAGGTCAGTCATATACTTTGAAGGTGCAAGATCAGACAATAACTTTGTTCAGCATCTATATAGGGGCACCTCTATTCCCTTTATAGATTTTAAAATGTATAATAATCAGTTAGAATGGTTTGGACTTGTGTTAAATGGTATAACATAAAGCAATCTCACCATGTCTTTGTTATGATCATTACTCTTCTGACCTTTCATCTTTTGTTCCTCATAATTGCAAAGGCATTGTCTTTGTGTGCATTAATGAATAATGTTAATTCAATCCACCCAGCATTGAAACAAAAAAAGTCGTGAGCTTCCTAATCAGTTAGTATTTGAGCCAAAGTAGGCCAGGAAGGTCTTTGGTATCATCCTGCCTGTGCTAAATTAGTTGGTGGTGGAGTCTCAACAAATGGTCTCATTCCGTCTGGTTCAGGGAGTAAGGGAAGCACCTTCTGCTTGCCATTCAAAGTCCTGGAATGTTTTTGCATGGAACAGGGATAGGATAGGCTTGACATCATCAACTCCTCTAGTTGGAAGTCCTCTGACATCTTTTGAAGCATTTGCCCACTGGCCTCTGTGGAAGTGTATTGATGCCTTCTGGACAACACACTGAAAATTAGAAGATCTAAGAGAAAAATTATTTAAGTAAGATACAAGCAGAGCAGAAAATATTTATACATTTATTTTTAATGTTTTCTTGTTTCAGCAAAGTATGCTGAACAATTGAGATTTGCTTTACACATAATGCAACACACGTCTGTTACAAATACAATAAGTAGCAATCCACAACTTTTTAAGTGATGTTAAAAGACACTCATTTTCAAATGAGTAAACAGAAGTGTAGGACTGAACAATCAGACAATAATATCTGGATGCGCAGAGCAGCTTATCATTCATAAATTAGACAGGCTTTCTTTACATTTTATGAATTATAATGACTATTGCATAAACAAATCCACATCCATGCTGCCTCACCACCAACAATGAAATGAATGAATGTCTATTTTGTGCTACTTTGGTTGAGTGATGATTTTTCTGTAAGAATAAGGGAGCTGAATTTAGTCATGCAAGCACCAGCTCAGGGCTGCTAATCTCTCAGATTCTAAACTGAAACTGGACAATACAAAGACAGACTTTTGAGCATTGCATTAGAATTTTGAAAGTCCTCTGAAACATTCAGCCAGGCCCTTGATTTAATGACCCATTAATTATTGGGAGCAGAAACAGAAATTGCTGGAAAAACTCAGCATGTCTGGGAGCATGTGGAGAGAAATCTGAGTTGATGTTTCTGGTCCAGTGACCTTTCTTCAGAACTGGATCCAAAATGTTAACTCTGCTTTCCCTCCATGTGCTGGTGGACCTGATGAGCTTTTCCAGCAATTTTTGTATTTAGTTCTGATTTCTAGCATCTACGGTTCTTTCCTTTTTTTATTAATTATTGGACTTTCCTCAAGTACAGTGATTGGATGGCTAAAGGAACAAAATGGTAAATATGATCCAGATCTGAACCCCCAGTGGGGGATTAGCTGACTGTCATTCCTCAGAAGATCAAAAGAACAAGTACCAAAAAAAACCTGTTTGTTTAGAGAATATCTCATAGAATTTACAAACTCTTAATTAAATGTTAGGCTCCTCTTTACATCTTCTACCCTTTTCACATGTATAGATTTATGCAGGAGGTTGTTATATTGTACACAAGGTGTGGTTATGAATATGTGTTAGGGTTTGCAAATCATTCCATGTATGTATTTTTAACTCTACCACTTAATCTCTTTTAGTGGTGAATTTCTTTGGATTATACCCAGCTGCATTGTAGTAATGCTTGAAGAGGAGTGCATATCTGTTTCTTTTAAGGTACTTTGAAGTGTTGCAGTAAAATTTGTGTCTGAGAATTTAAACTGATGATATTTCCAATGGTAGAGTTACTAAATGTACTACATGAAGTTCCAGGCCAGGAAATTACCAGGTTCAACAGGTGTGTACTCTGTGTTAGTTAAATGGAAACCGAGCACAGTCGCATGAAAACTAGTGATTGTCCCCAACACCATGGGATAAGAGCATAAAATCTGACATTCTGAATGCAATCCAGAGGCCCCTGCTGGAAATCAAATAATTTAAAGTTGGATGAGGGTAGAAATGAATTTAGTAATGTTGGTCTTCAATTAAGATAGCCAACTAACATGGATTGATGGAGAAAGATCAGACTGCATGTGCTGGAGAGTCAGAGTTGATAAGTGTGGTGCTGTAAAAGACACAGCAGGTCAGGCAGCATCGGAGGAGCAGGTGAGTCGATGTTTCGGGCTTAAGCCCTTCAGGAATTCCTGATGACGAGTTTATGCCTGAAACAGTGACTGACCTGCTCCCGAATGCTGCCTGATCTCCGTGCTTTTTCCAGTGCCACACTTTTCGAACATGGATTGTTAGCCTTGTATGAGCAATTTAGATGAGTTGTAGGGGATAAATGTTACTTGGTCAACTATGTTGTAACACACAGTACTTAGCAACTTCAGGACAGGAATGAAGATTGTTTTTATTACAATGTGCCCTTTGAACATCACAACTATTGTTACAAAAAGTTTAACATTTTTTAAAAATAAACTATTGTCTCAGTTGGATGTATTTTCACATTCACTGGGTTTTAAATGCTTAAGAAAAATTGAGCTATCTGAGAGAATCAGTAGTTTGTTCTTGATCTCAAAAGTAAGAAAAACACACCACACCCTATGATATCCTGTTTTTTTTCGTTCCACTTTCCACCTCACTGGTGTGTGTGCCAAGAAATTCTTTGTACAGAACAGGTAAAAAGAACATTTTTTTTAGCAAACTGTTCAATTAACAATTCAGCAGTCCACTGCAAAAAAACCTCAACTAATTTAATATAAAAGTGATTAGAGTTGCAAAGTGTGTTTTGGTCTCCAGGTGAAGACTAGGAATGGAATGTATTTCATGGTGCTGAGTATTAATTGTTAGATAATTAGAATAGAATATTTTTACTTGTCTCATGAGCTTCTATTTAAATACTTTGCTTAAATCAGGAACACTCAGCATGCAAATGTATGGTGAATATATATAATCTTGCACTGATTTAGAGTTCTGTTTGGACTGTGGGACATGGTTATGTGCAGCTGACCACAAAGAGACTCTGATAAATTCTCTATTAGTGCAATTTAGCTTTAATGCAATATAAAACAATTAGTGCCATTTATCCTCATTTTGAACCACACTCTGCTTTTTAGTTTGTTTCATTGATGTAGATGTAGCTCACTCATAGCCCAGAAATAAATTAAAGCCAATATAGTTATTTTGATCTTGTTTTAGGGTTCTTTGTAATTCAAAACTGTTAAGGAAACAAATTAAGTTAATTTGATTAAATTTTGAATTATTATTATTTAGTAGTATTTAACCTGTGCTTGCCAACTAGAACTTCTGTCTAAAGCAGACTGCATTGTACAGGTTGCCTAAGAGTTATTTTTAGATATTAATTGTCGAGAACATCCCTAATGTTCCCTTATGTTTGAATTGATATAAAAACTTATTGAAGTAGCTTTGCTTAAAAATTAGCACAATTGAGGAATTGATTATTTTAAATCCTGATTTAATAGTCATTGGTTGAAAGTTATTTAACATCAAGTTATTTTGCATGAACCATCTCATTAGTGAGGGCCTCCTTTTGAGGGAGGGCGTTACAGTTTTTATGTATTTGGGCTTCACTGGTCTGCACAAAAACAAAACATTTATGGGGTAGAGGAGAGTTTTGAAATGCTGCTATAATATCTTTTCAGTATCATCTAGATTTGTTGATCTTCGTTCCCCAGATATTGTCGTCTATTCTATTTTTAAGGTGTAACAAGAGCTGCTGATAGTTGTTTAAATATATCAGTATAAGAATAACTGAATTTATTTGTATAGTTAATTTAAAAATATGCATCATAGATGACAGAACAGGTGATGTGTCATGGTTGCATCTTGTAAGAGCTCCTGAATGCCAGTATGATCCAGGACAAACACATCTGTAGTAGCTTTGGCTCAGCTAATGAGCTGAAGGCCAAACTATATGCATTTAGACGTACTGGGGATGGGAAAACATTATCTGTCTACTGTATACCAAGAGGTAGTCACGCCTCTCAGAATAGAGTCTTCTAATTTGGTGAGTGGTCAGGGAAAGGGGTTGAGACTGCACGTGATGCAGATATGGAGATTTTTGGGTAGGAGCTTCAGACTTTGCAGTTGTCCAACACCAGTCCAATTGTTCCGGGCTCTTTTAGCCTGTTTCGATGAGAATGAGGGTAGGTGGAAGAGTTCACTGATCATGGCACTGTGCTACAGGAAGCCATTAAAGTGAAGGTAGCAAAAAGGAATGTAATGGTTTTAGGGAATAGTATAGTGAGGGGGATAGATTCTTTTTCTATGTCACCAAGAATGAGTCCATAAGGCTACTGTTGTTTATCCAGTGGAAAGTTTCAGGTCATCTGCTCAGAGCTGGACAGGAATTTGGAATGGTAGGGGGAGGATCTTATTGCCATGGTCATAGTCGTACTGCACAGAAGCTGTCTACCCAGTCCACACCAAGTATAACCCCAAACTAAACCAGTCCCACCTCTCTGCTCCTGGCCCCTATCTCTCCAAGCCTTTCCTATTCAGGTACTTATCCAAATATCTTCTAAATGTTGTACTTGTACTCTCATCCACCACTTCCTCAGGAAGTTCATTTCAACGCTGTGTAAAGAAAGAATTGCCCGTTGTGTTTTTTAAAATCTCTCTCTTTCCCCCTAACCTTAACTGTGCCCCCTCATCTTGAAATCCCCCATCTTAGGGAAAAGATAACTACCATTAACTCTATCTATGCCTCTCAGTATTTTATAAACTTCTATAAGGTCGCCTCTCAACCTTGTATGCTCTTGTTTATTTAAAAGAATTCCCAGCCTATCTAGCCTTTCTTTATAACTCTTACTCATCCATACATGGCAACATCTGGATAAATCTCTTTTTGAACCATCTCCAGCTTAATAGCCTTCCTATAACTGGGTAACAGAAATTAGACATTAGTATTCCAGAAGAGGCCTCACCATGAAGAAACCAGTGGCATAGGTTGGACAAAGAAAGAGTTTCTGTGTAAATAGTATGAGGAACTAGGCAAAATATTGAAGAACAAATCCCCAAAGGTGGTAATCTCTGGAAAGCTGAGTAATGGGTGTCAGACAAATGGTTCCTGGTGCACTGGCATCAGTAGTAGGGAGAAGTCTTTAAATTAAACAATGGGCAGGTCATCATTGAGTCATAGAATCCCTACAGTGTGGAAAGAGGCCATTCTACCCATTGAGTCACACTGATCCTCAAGAGCATCCCACCCAAACCAACCCTATTCCCATAACCATGCATTTATCAGGGCTAACCCACCTAGCTTGCATGTCCCTGGACATTGCAAACAATTTGGCATGCCCACCCACCTAAGCTGCTCATCTTTGGACTATGGAAGGAAACCAGAGCACCTGATGGAAACCTGTGCAAACACTGGAAGAACATGCAAACTCCACACAATCAGTCACCCAGTTGAACCTGGGTCCCTGGTGCTGTGAGGCAGCCAGGCTAACTCTGAAGTCACCGTGCCGCCCTGTAGCAAGCACGTAAGGGAATTCCACCTAAGTAACTGTGCTATAACATTTTGTGATGTCACCTTGAATTGTTTTCGTTCTCACCAATGACAAACCTTGAAGCAATAGTATTCCACTCCAGAAGCATTGTCCTGGATGAAGAGTTGAAGTGAGACTATATGTCCATTATGATGTTTCAAACTTGAATTCCTGTTTCTCTTTAAAAAGCAATGGGAAGAACTTGCCTTTATTTTCTCCCCTCACCCATGGAATTTGGTTCTTTTGTTTGTGCTTCAGCCTGACTATTCCACAGCCTACCTACTGTGTCCAGACAACCTAAGCATTCTTTCCTTAAACTCTAGGGTGATACTCTCAGTATATGTCGGACTTGCCTCATTTTGCTTGTGATCAATTAATTTATTTAAGCCAATTATTGGTCATGATGGATTTTGAATTTTTAAGCTGTAGTTTAATGTGCTTTTATGAATTGCAATGTGAGTTTTATGCCACTCTGTGCTACAAGGCTCCAGCACACCTGGATCCATAGAACACTGTTCAAATGTACTTGTCTTGGAGCTCCCATAAGGGACAGCAGGGTGAATTGGTGATTGTCATCTGAACCTACCCACCCTCTTCCATCCAGATTTTTTTTTAAAAATAGTCATGCACCTGGTAGTTTTGGGTACATTTTTCACATAAATTATAGCTTTTCAGTTTGTTTCCTTTGTAGTGGAGTGGTTTCTTTGATGTCACTGGATTATGTTGCTTTGAAGATAAAAGCAGCACCATGTGATGCAAAACATCACAGTCAGGGTCTAGGCTTTTCTCTAGCACAGGACATTTGACATCCCACCACTGGTTATTTCTTCTCCAGTCAATTTGTTAAAATCACTGAGGGGAATCGACTGCTACTCCCTTTCTCCTGGAATAGTTGACTTTGGCTGGATTCCATGGGCACCACTATTTTACTGAGGTATTGAGATTTCAAGTGTAAGCCTGTAGTGCTATTTTACCACAGGGCACAGGGGAGCTAGCTACCACACATGGGTATAATCTTGTTCTCACTTCATGTTTAGGGTGAGTCACTTGATATTTAAGGTGGTTAGCACTGGAGCCTTGATTGACTTTTACATTTGTTCCCTCTAACCCAAGGGGATTGAGGTCAAATATCCCACCCCAAGTGTTGATCTGGCCCAGATTACCTGATTCACTGCAGACTAAACATCAAACATTGGATCTTCCAGTCTCTGTTACTTAGTAACACAATAAGTGATATATTTAACCAGATAGTTCTCACTTATAAGTATTTAAACTGAGTGAATATTTGGAGGGCATCTGTTTGTGCTGTTAGATATTCAGCTCATTAAGCTGCTGCATTAATGTAACAAGTGTAATTGCTATCTCACCAGTCCCCATTTTGGTACAGAAGGCAGACATCCAAAAAATGACAAGCATAGTCCACCACCTGCTGTGTTTGGAATTAACACAAGAAATTTTGATGAGAGATAATCCTATAGGAGCACTTGCCTTTCCCTCCCAGGATTTATTACTGTAAGTAATTTCTGCTTATTCAGCTTGGGAAGGAGTACTCCTTGTGCAGGCAAGCCATGTCTTTCAGTATGAATATGGTTATTCATAGAGTAGGATGATTGCTCTGTGTGACCAAACAGACTTGCTGTTCAGTATTAATCTGTGTAACTGAATGGACTTGTTCAGCAAAGAAAGGATAACTCAGTAACTACATAGAACTGCAGTTACTGCATGGAGAGAGATACACCCGTTACCGAGTCAGAGATACATATTAGGCAGCATTTTGAGGATTACTGACTGTAACTGGATAGAACAGATCAGCAGGATGAGGGTTACTATTGCTTTGGATTGATTTGCTGTTTATTCAGCAGCACATGGGTTACTCACCACCTAACTGGATGCTGTTGCTGTTTATTCAGCAGGGTAAGGATTAAGGAGCTAATCACAGCATTCATTGTGTAATTATATTTTTCTACTAGTAGGTATAACACATTGAAGACTTTCTTGAATAACCCTTTTCATGACTGAGTATCTGTATTTTAGGGACTGTTTGTTTTTTGATATTCACATAAATGTGGCTAACAGGTTAGTGACAGGCCTTTCTTTCATACCATGTGCTACTTAAAAAAAAATCAAACTGTGCTGTTATCTTTTATCTTGGTTGGATTACTGAAATTTAATTGTTAAAAATGTTAATGATGTCACTCCCTTCTGACAACTAAGCAAGTCAGCTGTAGAAAGAGGATTTTTGGGGACATTTTGAAATTCAATTGTATTTCTTTTAAGCTTTTAGTTTTCTCCCAAGCTCTCAGAAGTTTGAGTATTTATCAGGCTATGGATCCAGAGGTGTTGACAACTTTCACCAATGAGCACAGCTTCAGTGTTGAAGGATATTTGAGTATGAATTCTGTCACAGTGAAACCTTATCCTATTCCTTCCTTACAGGGAAAGCTGTGCAGTATCCACTGGGAGACATTGGATTATGCATTCACACCTTTTGTGACCATCTGATGGCCATAAAGCATTTTGAGATAATAAAATACTTTTGACTAGAGTAATAAAGGATATGAAGTTACGTTCAGAAAATAATGTCAATCAACATTGTGCAACTGTTGGAATATTGCGTGCAGTTCTGGTCTCCTTCCTGTCGGAAAGATGTTGTGAAACTTGAAAGGGTTCAGAAAAGATTTACAAGGATGTTGCCAGGGTTGGAGGATTTGAGCTACAGGGAGAGGCTGAACAGGCTGGGGCTGTTTTCCCTGGAGCGTCAGAGGCTGAGGGGTGACCTTATAGAGGTTTACAAAATTATGAGGGGCATGGATAGGATAAATAGACAGTCTTTTCCCTGCAATCGGGAAGTCCAGAACTAGAGGGCATAGGTTTAGGGTGAGAGGGAAAGATATAAAAGAGACCTAAGGGGCAACTTTTTCACGCAGAGAGTGGTGAATGTATGGAATGAGCTGCCAGAGGAATTGGTGGAGGCTGGTACAATTGCAACATTTAAGAGGCATTTGGATGGATATATGAATAGGAAGGGTTTGGAGGGATATGGGCCGGGTGCTGGCAGGTGGGACTAGATTGGGTTGGGATATCTGATCGGCATGGACAGGTTGGACTGAAGGGTCTGGTTCCATACTGTACATCTCCATGACTCTATGACAATGACCAGGTAATCTGTTTCTGTCATATGGATTAAGGGATAAATATTGGCTGGTTAAAAGGCAAAACTCACCTGTTCCTCTTTGAAATAACACAATGGGGTGTTTGCGCTAGCCTGAAAAGGCAGATGGGGTTTTGTTTAAATGTCTCATCCAAAAGATGGTATCTCTAACCATGCAGCACCCCTTCAGTATTGCACTGAAATGTTGGTATTGATGTTTTTTTTGGGTGCCCAGGTTCTGGAGTGAGCCTTGTTGAAAACCTCCTGAATCATGGTCAAAACCTTGGTGTTTTTCCATCATCTTTTCATGGCATGGACATTGGTTTCAATGTACTGCTTAAACTACAGCCCAGCTACAACTAAATTGAGAAGCACAGTGACTTTTATGGCTAGTTGCAATGTAAGGTGCTTCTGCCGTCTGAGCTGTTTAGTGGTGCAGTTCATTCTTTATTTATGTGGATTTTAATACCTGTATTAGCTATTGATTAGTCAGGTTTGTGAATGAGGAGAAAATGTGTGGTTTGTGAACATTTGACAGCCAGCTGTTTGGCAGAACCTAATGCTGGGAGGCCCTTCTGCAGGACATGTTTACTATGAGCTTCCCTGTGTTAGTGGCTGTGTGGTTTCATATGAAAGCAGCTTTTCAAAGTGGCTATAAATGTTGTTATTCGATGCTTTGGGGCAAATTTTCCACCAATTTTCCTTTTGAAGCTGTCTTTATTTCAGTCTTCTATTACTGGCTCTCTTCTATTAGCTCACATCAACTAAAAGAAGGGGGAAAAAAACTTTTTATAGCCAAGTGGAATAGCTCTTGTTTGAACTACCATTTATATTAAATATGAAAGTGGTTGTGAAATATATATTAATCATTGCATCTTTTATTCAGTTGCATAGTTGCCAGGATTCTGGAGCTTGTTGCATTTAGTATCAACATCAGCTTATGGCTAGCACTAATTTGATGTATAGAAATTATGTCTCTACAATGTCTTGTGAAATATTCCTGGGTAATAGACTCATGAATATCAGTATATATTTCAATTCTGCTCTGTGGATATGAGTTGATAATACTCAAATGTATTGAGTTTTAAAAATCTGGTTTCGATCATTTGAAATGCACAAAGTGACATTGGAGTGAACCAACGGAGCAATGTTTCACTCATGTTTGCCTGCAGCACTGACAAATATTTGTGGTAACTGACAGAAAACCAGCTGGACCACTTCACCATCATGGCAAATTGTTCCATTCCAGAGAGGGGAGATCTTTAGAAGTGATAAAAGGTCGTTTATCTTTTTTGTTCTCATTTGTTGAGAGGGTGCCCCTTTGGTTTGTAATGGAATTTTTCAGTGTTGATGGTGACATCTTAAGAGAATAAAACAAACCTCGCCTTTTCACCTTTGGAAACATTCATTTGATTTAACACAGTGACTTGAATTACATTGTGATTGTGTCATTAATTTGCTGCTGTGTTGGCAATCTGACATAGGGAGGCCATGCGATGACTAGTACGGTGGGGTGAAAATTGTCTTTCTTTTGCTGTATGAGTCATGGAGATGTACAGCATGGAAACAGACCCTTCGGTCCAACGTCCATGCTGACCAGATATCCTAACCTAATCTAGTCCCATTTGGCAGCGCTTGGCTCATATACCCATCCAGATGACTTTTAAATGCTTTAATTGCACCAACCTCCACCACTTACTCTGGCAGCTCATTCCATACACCCACCACCTTCTCTGAAAAAGTTGCCTCTTAAGTCCCTTATTTTTTCTTCCCCTCTCACCCTAAACGCATGCTGTCTAGTTCTGGACTCCCACCCAGGGAAAGGTCTTTTCTATTTATCTTATCAATGCCCCTCCATGATTTTATAAACCTCTGCAAGATCACCTCAGTCACCTGCCCTGCCTTATTTTCCAAGAGTAGGTCAAGTTTTGCACCTTCTCTAGTAGGTACATCCACATACTGAATTAGAAAATGTTCTTGTACACACTTAACAAATTCCTCTCCATCCAAACCCTTAACACTATAGCAGTCCCAATCTGTTTGGAAAGTTAAAATTCCCAACCATAACCACCCTATTATTCTTACAGAAATCTCTTTCCAAATTTGTTTCTCAATTTCCCTCTGACTATTAGGGGGTGCATAATATGATCCCAGTAAGGAGATCATCCCTTTCTTCTTTCTCAGTTCCATGAGGTCTGACCCATAATGGTCGAAGAAAGCAGGGGAATCTCAATTTTAACCGAACAAGATAGGCGGGCACTATTTCGTTTGGATAATCAATTATTCGGTTAATCGATTTAAATGCCTTTCCTCTGGGGCTCGGAGCTTTTAAAGTCTGTTCCCCATTCAGGAGACTGCAGCAGCACAGCAGAGTGTGAGACCCTTCCCCCTGCCCAAACCCGCACCCCCTATCCCAATCCAACACTGCCCACCCCCGCCCCCCAACATCTCCCCAAACCCCCTCCAATGCTGTTCCCCCCCCCCCAAAGACCATCCAACATCTCTCTCTTTTTTTCCCCCCCAATCCTCAAACGATCCCCCGCCCCCATCCACCCCTGCCCTCTCTCTGGGACTGTACACCAACGATAAGACTGTTGCTGCTGCAGCTGCTGCTGCTTTTGGGGGCTAAGTCTCCAAATAACGCCTGTGCACACACGCACTCGCACGCACACATAACCTTTTACTGCAAATTTTTGACAGGTTCCACCTTTGCCCTCTACAGGACAATGTTGGAAAGATTATCTGGGGAAGGGGGTTTAAGGTACACCCCTCTGTTGAACTCCAGGAAAAGTATGGGGGGAGAGAGAGAGAGAGAGAGAGAGAGAGAGAGAGAGAGAGAGAGGCGGGAGGTTAGTCATTTGGAGATGGTGCCTGTTTAATCACTGTAAACAAAAGATGTGATCAGTGTTGGAAACACATCTTTGTAATGTTTCTATTGGGACCTCAATCTCCTTCGGATAGTCGAGGTTCCTCTGTTACTTGTCACGTGCTGTTTTTGGGTCTTTACTGGATGTTCTTTCATTCTGCTGTTCTGCCATTCCTACCTTTTCAAGAGTAACCACTTCACTAAGCCTGTCCATACCAGGAGGATGGGTCAACTGTGAGCATAACTAATGGAATCTGATCCATGATTCCATCAAACTGAGTGTTTTTAGATACAGGCTGAATAAAGGAACCATTAACTCCGAGGTATAATTAGGTTGCTGTAAAATTAACCATAACAAACTGGGGAAAACATGAGAAAATTAGATACAAAGTAATCTTCCTAGGACTGATTATGCTAAACCAATTGATAACCAAAGACAAGAGCTGATTGTTGCTATTGTCCTTAAATACTGCAAGTCAGCATTAATTTACCTTCTGACTTAGGAAATCAGTGCTCTACTGTCAGTTCTGATGCAAGTCATAAAGTCATAGAGATGTACAGCACAGAAACAGACTCTTTGGTCCAACTCGTCCATGCTGACTGAGTATCCTAACCTAATCTAGTCCCATTTGCAAGCACATGGCCCATATCCCTCTGAACACTTCCTATTCACGTACCCATCCAGATGCCTTTAAAATGTTGTAATTGTACCAGTCTCTGGCAGCTCATTCCATACACACACCACCCTCTGCATGAAAAAGTTGTCCCTTTTAAAATTTTTTTCCCCCTCACCCTAAACCTATGCCCTCTAGTTCTGGACCCCCCCACCTAGAGAAAAGACTTCATCTATTTACTCTATTCCCACCTCCAAAATGACCAATACAGACCCAACCAAACCTGCAAGCTAAACTTACAAAATTAGTGTTAAATGGAAATGTCTAATGGTAAAATGTTGGATTGTTGATTCTAATCTTGGTCAAAAGTGAAGACTTACTCTTTGGGAAAAGCAGGAACGGAATGGTTAAGAATCATTACACTGGTAACATGATGGCTGGCTGCCTTTGTTCTGTTCTGTGGAATGTGTGGCACTGAGCTCCTTTTGGCTAATATTTAACTCTTTGAATATTGAATATCTGTTAAATGTTTAAATTTGTTTAATCAAAAATGAGAGAATGTTGTAAATCCATTATTTCAATCATAAAGTGATAAGCTGTAGCAAATAACGAGTTTCAAAGTGGTCCAGAAAAGCTTTGTCTATGTTCATTGATTTTTTTTTGTGTAAAGCTAACTTACCACAAGCAATTGAATCTGAGGAAGAAAGAAAAATATCCAATTATGGTTCCTTTACTATATCAAGCAACTTAAGGTGTTTTTGCCTTGTATAACTGCCGCTAATGAAGGGAACCTTAGTCATTTGCATTGCTGCAGTTGTGTAAGCAAAGATGCATAAATATGTCTCATCAACTGCTTTGACTTTGGGAATTTTAATTGGGTTGAAAAGTGTGGTGCTGGAAAGGTGCAGCAAGTCAGGCAGCATCTGAGGAGCAGGAGAATCGACATTTCGGGCATAAGCCCTTCTTCAGGAATGAGGCTGGTGTGCCAAGCGGGCTGATTTTAAAAGGTGGGGGGGTGGTGAAATTTGGGGGAGGGCACTGGGAATATGATAGGTGGAAGGAGGTGAGGGTGAAAGGCTGGAGAGGGGGTGGGGGTGGAGAAGTTGGGAAGAAGATTGCAGGTCAAGAGGGTGGTGCTGAATCCAGAGGTTGGGACTGAGATAAGGTGGAGGGAGGGGAAATGAGGAAGCTGGAGAAATCTACATTCATCCCTGTGGTTGGAGGGTTCCTAGGCAGAAGATGAGGTGCTCTTCCTCCAGGGTCTGGCGATGGAGGAGGCCACGGACCTGCATGTCCTTGGTGGAGTGGGAGGGGGAGTTAATGTTCAGCCACGGGGTGGTTGGGTTGGTTGGTCTGGGTGTCCCAGAGGTGTTCCCTGAAACGTTCCGCAAGTAGGCGGCCTGTCTCCCCAATGTAGAGGAGACCACATTGGGTGCAGCGGATACAGTAAATGATGTGTGTGGAGGTGCAGGTGAATTTGCGACGGATATGGAAGGATCCATTGGGGCCTTGGAGGGAAGTGAGGGGGGAGGTGTGGTTGAATTATTGTATGTGTGCATGTATCTGAGGAGTATTTATGCGTACTTGCAAAATTTTCCTGATCTTCAAACAATTGTCATTTTCTATTTGATTTCTGCCTTCTGTTCGAGTGGAAACCCACCTGGAATCTGTTCAGAATTGATTTTGGGAGTCAAGGGCTTTGGAATAGTCAGTGGAAAGAAACTATGAATTTATACACAGCCTTTTCTTTGCCATATCTTTTTAAGGCTCACGTGTTTCTGTTAAGATGGTAAACGTAAATGGAATGAAGAACTACACCAAATCTAAAAGATTAGGAGCTAAACTGTCTGCTGTTTTAACCAGTTACTTCCCAATAGAATCCCTGAGAGTCCTAATGTCTTCTCTGAAAATGAAGTTTCTCTAATAGCAGCCAAAAGATGATAAAAAGCCTCTGTGGTGTGGAGCCAAATCCCTTGTAATTATTGCTGATCTAGGGACCACATTGTGAATGGATGAGTGTGGATTATCTGAGCTGAATTGTAGGAATGTAAAAATGCAGATCCCCAGTCAACACAACAGGGCTTAGTTTAGTTAGTGTATAACTACTGCCCTGCTGGAATTTCAGACCTTGATAGAGAGTGAAATGAATTGTTTGTGTTTGTGCTAATTTGAGTGCAAATGTGAAGGTCCCTTGCAGCATGAAGGAATTCATATGGTTTGTATGATGGATGCAAAAGGGTCCATTCTTTTAAGAGAGTAAAAATCCCTTCAATTGTCTTTAAAAGGATTGATGTGGTTAGTATGAAGGATTGGTGCTGACTGTCTGCCTGTCTTCTGCTGTTATGTTTATGCCTACATGACCTTGGAGAGGTAGCACGCAGTGTCCATCAATGCTCTCGATACCTTACAGAAAGAGGGGTGCCACTGCAGGGCATACAGTGCTTTATTTCCCCCTCCAACATAATTTTGGTTTGGTTTCTTCCCTCTCTCCCTACATCCAACCCTGCCTTCATTTTGATGGTTTACATGGCACTTGCATATAAATGGCAAAAGTGGGTACTGCAGATGCTGAAGGTTAGAGTCAAGATTAGAGTGGTGCTGGAAAAGTATAGCAGGTCAGGCAGCATCCTGACATTTCGGGCAAAAGCCCTTCATCAGGAATTTACTGAATTGGCTACACTGGTGTTATAAAAACAAGCAAGAGAAAAGTCAATGATTTTGTGTTGTGAAAGTGGTTCAGGAGTGTGTGATAACACTAAGTATATTTAAAAAAAAAAGCATGAAGTTGAGTAGGAAACAATCACGAGTTATGTATGGGGTTTTCTGTAATATATTAGGTTTGGAGAAAGAATTGACAGACTTATTTTGACCTCATTAACAAGCATGATCATTACATCTACTGCACTCTCTTGTGGAAGCCACAACATAAAGCATGTACAGCAGGAATACTCCAGGTTCAGAGTATTAACACTAATTACTATTCATGATTGAGTCAATGCTTTTCAAAACTTTTTTTTTGTGAGTTTTAATTTTGTATTCTTTTGGAAAATTTACAACAAGACTTTTAGCTGGTTTTCTCCATTCTTTTTCTATTTATCTGCCATTTCCCTATCCTTTGTCTGCCAACACAAGTTGGCACTTCCTTATTTTGGTTTCCGTTATTATTGGGATATATTCATGAACCTCTGGCTAACTTTCCCACTGTTTTAGTCATTACCTTTGTGACCCATTTTCTGTTTCACTGTTAATTCTGGTTGATATTTGAAAGAAATTCACTTTTTAAATTCTACTTTGTTGCAGAGTTTGTGCTAACAAACCTCACTGTAATGCATTTGGGAGCAGTATCGTATAAATGGGGGTGGGGGGGTAAATATTGTACTTTATCAGATATGCATGTTTTTGTTACTGGTTTCAAAGTGCATCTTTGGACTTTACTAGCTACTTTTGTTTTGTTAGTTGCTCACAAAGCCAACCTTTTCATACCACGATATTTCTTACATGGCTGACCCCTTGATGTCTCGTAACTAACAATAATATTGGTCATGGCAAGAAATGGTACAAGTCATGAACATATCTGGACAAATAAACTTGAAGATTGGCTTGTTAAAGCTGCGTAGTTCTCATGGCCGTTAAGGATATATAAGGATATCATATGATGTGAGGGCAGGTTTTCTAATTCTGGTTGGACATGCTCTTTGATCATCTGATCTCTACCTATCAGTGGCCCCACTCCTAAATCTTCAATATTTTTTATAACTGATGAGCAAAGTGATTAAAAAATAATCAAAACTGAATTAAAATACTGCAGACACTGCAAATGTTAAATAAACGCAGTGTTGGGAATGCTCACAAGCCTGTTTATGGCTGCACAGTTTCTACCAGACCTCCTGAGTAGTTTTACCCTTAAATGTTGTTAAAGAGAAGCTCTGTGGTGAATCCTATGGTTTTCTTGGCTAAGTCCAAGTTATATTGAAAGAAGTGTCGCCACAAAGTCTACTGAATTCCTTGCTATGTCTTGGCAATATTGCCACATTAATTACCTACCATACCCATCTGATGTCTCTTGTCTGATTTTTTTTACCTGAACCTATCGAGGAACAACTCAACACTCAGCAGATACCTCAGAATTCACCAGCATGCCTTACATAGATGCCAGTTTTAAAAGACCATTGTCCGCTCGGACAAGCACTGTCAGTCTGGATTTGCCATGCGCAGGTCTGGACATCTGCCTCCTACATGGCAGGCAGGGGAAATCTAGGTGTCACTTTGCAGGCAGGGTCCTGGAGGTCCTGTTGGATGGAATTCCTGAGAAAAGGCTCTTCCTCTTGTGTGAGCCATCCTGACAACTACAACAAGCTTCCTGGCTCTGCATTAGTGCTAAATGACCAGCAAGACAGCAGTACTGTGAGCCTACTATCACTGCCTGAACGGACAAAGAACAAAAAAAAACACAACAAAATGCAAGGCAGGGATGTCATGAGCTTGAAGGTCAGCTCACAATGAGTGAGCACTGAGAGCAAATGAAGAACATGAAGATACAGCCTGGTCCAAGCCATAAGCTGGCCATGTGTTCCTGAGTGTACAGTAGCAGCGTTTACATTGCTGATCCACTACAGGAGGCTCAGGCTGCACCAGTAACTATCAATGTGCTGTAGGAGTTCTTAAAGACTGGCATATATCTGTGTCTGTGGATGAACTGTGTATGGCCAGTGCCCATGGAAGTCATTTGGAGTAAGCTGAATCTGCCAGGTTGTTGCCCTGGTTTTCCTGAATTTTGCCAATGTTGAGCTTGTTTGATAGGATGGGATGTGAAGTGCGTTATAAAGGCATAGAAGTATGCAGAATGGAAATATACCCTTTTGGCTTAACTCGCCCATGCTGACTAGGTTTGCAAAACTGAACTAGCCCTGTTTGCCTGTGTTTGGTCCATATCCCTATCCATGTACTTGTCCAAATATTGCTTAAATGTAGTAATTGTACCCATCTTTTACCACTTCCTCTGGCAGTTCAGTCCATACATTTACCATCTTCTGTATGGAAAATGTTGCCCGTCAAGTCTATTTTTAAAACTTTACCCTCTTGTCTTCAACCTGTGCCCTCTAGTTTTGGGCTTCCCTACCTTTGGGGAAAAAGACTTGGCTATTAACTTTATCCATGCCCCTCATGATTATATAGACCTATATAAGGTCACACCCTAGCCTCCTACACTCCAGGGACAAAAGTCCTAGCCAATCCAGCCTCTCCTTATAACTTAAACCTTCCAGTGTCACTAACGTCCTTTTAAAGGGTTTTGCACCCTTTCCACTTTCGTAACATCTTTCCTACAGCAGGGTGCCTAGAATTGAATGTAATACTTCAAATATGGCCTTAGTGGTGTCTTGTACTTGCTAACAAGGTGTTTAACAGGAAATAATGACTGTTGATTGACAACTCATCGCTACCTAGTGTAAATCTCACCATATCACTTGAGAGAAGCATAAACAATGACACGAATTGCTCCCAATGTTGAGATGTTCTTGTTGCAGTTGTCACCTGAATCTGTTGCAACTCTTGCCACAGCCCATATTGCTCAGACTCCGATAAGATTCCATCCTCTTTATTGAATGCTTTGTAAATTCTTGAATAATGTTCCTGTGGATTCCTCCATGGCCATCAGTGGTGGGGGTGCAAGTTGGCAGTCTATATGTGGGAAGATAAAGTTGACATGGATGAGTTAAACCGACTGATCTGTTTCCGTGCTGTTCATCTCTCTGACTCTATGACTGAGACAGTGAAGCAGCAGGATGTTGACTTTAAATGATCTTTTCTTGATTCTTGTGCTCTTTGTTCAGTCATGTTTCTGGCATGTATGTTCTGATGTTGACCTGTAATATTAAAGTGTATTCAGAGCACCTATCAATACTACTCAACCGAATTTAATGGGAAGTCATTCCACAGAGTGAGTGGTATGTGCAGTCCTGGTGACAATAGGTGTTGTATGGATCATGTTCTATGGGATAATGTCTGTCTGCTAGAGCAACTCACTCCCTCATGGCGTCATACTGTGGTGTAATGTGGTAATGTCCTGTCTGAATGATTGATTAGAGGTTACGCAGATTCAATAAAGTTTGAACCATTTGAGTTTTGTTACTGAGCTTGGATGACCTGCACAGCAACAGGGTGACAGCACAATGCAAACAAAAACGAATGAGCCATAAATGTGTGCAAAGAGATCCAGTGGGTGAGGTGGGAGATGAATGGAATTGGTGAGGGAGGTTTTGGGTGGGAGAGAGAATCTTTCTTCTGAATCAATAGAGAAGCCAGGACAAGGTTGAGATCATGGAACACGTCAACTGAGAAATGTAGCAAAAACAGACTGGCAGCTTTTATTAAAAAAAAGCTAATAACTCAAAAGGGAGCCAAATACAATCTGACAACATACAGTCTAATTCAAATAATATCAGTACATAGTTTGTGTTAACTTGTACTGGGGAGAGAATTATGGCTATATGATTATCATCTAGGTTGGTATTTGCAAAATTTGCAAGTTATCCCTGATTTCTTACTAAGGATCGGTTACTGTGAATATAGTGGTAATCTCTGCTGCTCAGTCCTAGTTGTTGACTTGTTTTAGAATTCTCACTTTGAGAGAGAGACTCCTCTATGGAGACGTGCTTTTCTGTATACTCTTATTCAGGCTGGCACTCTTTAACCACTTTGTTCTGTGCCAGAGCTTTGTGAATTCAAGCCCCATTTTAGTAACTTGGCTATATATTCTTGACCGATACTTGATTAACAATGTAGTGAAGGAGTGCTTCATTTATTGTGCTGCAAATAATTATCTACTTTTCTTTAGACTATGTCTTTACTTTTGCCCCTGCTACCTAATGTGTTAAGTATCGTATGCCTTAACAACCAAGTAAAGATATTTATGTTCATGTTGTTTGCAGTGATGTTAGACCTCCTTCTCATTGGCACATGAGATGAAAAAATAACCTTTACCAAATTTTATTTTATCCAATCTTTTCAGAATTTTTGGAACCTTTTTTAGTTCAAATGTAGGTCAGCTTACAATGTCAAGTCTTTTTGCAACTACAATTACTAATACTACTATGTTGCTTGTCAATAATTCTTGTTAATCTTTGCTTTAATCTTTTTAAAATAATGGAGCACTGAAGTGCACTGTGGTGTCAAAGTTGCTTTGTACAAATTTATTAACTTTTTACTATTACCCCCTAACCTGCTTTCTCAGCAAGATTCTCACCTTTTGGAAAGTGCATTCCTGGAACCTGTCAGGTTCTGAGGTGTCACTGAGTTCCATCAACAAATACTCAATCTCAGAGATTTGGACCATAAATAGTTGGACCATTTGCTAACAAGGGAACATCACTGACACACACAGCATTTGAGATAATCTCTTTTGGGCAGAAATTGTAAATATCGGTCTCCTTACTAAGCTAAATTATTTTCTTCCTAATTTAACAAAACTAAATACCACAGCATGAAAATTTACCTTCTCAGACATTAATTATAGGCCAACTACAACTGGAGGCTGAACTGCTGATGCTAAATTCCAGATTATTCTAGCATTTCACACTCCACTGGCCTTGTACTGCTCAGCAACACTGAGCACATTACTTACAGGATCGGTTGGTGAATATGCTCCATTTACTGCAATGAATAGATTTGGTTGCAAAGAATAATTGGAAGTATTCCAGATTCATCAAGTGGTAGAGGTTTATGAGGATGCTTTTAATCTAACTTGTCCTGTGGAGAACTGATAGAATTGCACCTATTTTTCACTCCTTTAAAGCCACTGGAAAGTTAAAATCTAACTGATATGAAATAGCACCTGACTCAATGCGTTTGGGCAGAATCATTTACTTTTTCTTTTGAGTAATAAAATTGTTTTGAGCACATTAGTGAATATGATGTGTGGAGAACCTTTTTTTTTATAAAGGCATAAATGACTGAATGAACAGGATTTCCAGTATCTGAGATTGCTACTTGTGGTTTATCCCCAAAAGAAAGTGGGTGGTTCCTATCATAGTTCAGTTCATTATACATTATACATCAAAAAAGGCTCTTGTGGCATTGTGGTAGTGTGCCAACTTGTGGGTGAGGAGGTCCAGATTCAACTCCCACCTGCTGTAGAGGTTTCTAATAACATCTCTGAAAATGTTGATGAGGAAAATATCTATACATACACCAAACGATGTTGAATCCTGCCACCTAAGAATGTGCAAGGTTCCTGAAGGCTAGGATCAAAGCAGAACCAAGTTGTGCCGGGGTCAGACTGAGAAATGTGTGTGCCTATATTTGTATGTTGAACTATAAACCACCCAGTTTCTTAATGTGGTTGTAAACTTTTGTTTTGAGGGGGAGCCAAAATCTGAATGCTGCCTTCATTATTTGTAGCACAATCCTACCATGTCCAGTTATGAATCATGGACAATCTTAATGCACTAACTGGAGGAGGAATCTACACAAATATCCCCATCCTCAATGAAGGTGAGCCAATACTTCTGTGCAAAAGACAAGTGTCAAGGAAGACGTGTGGTTTTTTTTTTAACAATTTAAAAGTAGCTTTTCTTACCTTTTTTTGAAGTGTGCACTCACATTAAATAATCTTTAACAGCACATTCCAAATCCTTAACTTCTACCAGCAAGGAAGTCAAAAGCAACAGATACACCTGTAGATTTCCCTTGAAGCCAATTGAAAATTATATAATCTTTTCACAATCACGGAGTCAAAATCCTTGAATTCCCTCAATTCTGTTAACAAAGTGGGTGTATCTGATACTGAACTGCAGAGATGACTCACCACCAACTATTCAAGGAGATCTGGGTATGGGCAACAAATTCTGGCTTTACCAGTGACACCTCTGATCAATGAATAATAAAAATGGGACGTAGCTCTTTTGTTTTTACTATCCAACTGTTTGGGTGAGACCTTGGTGCCTTGGGGAGAAAAGCAAATTGAATTGTAACCTCAATTTTTTAGCAAGATAACTATAAGTTTTAAAGATTCAGTAATTAGAAACAGCTGTGGGGATTGAATTTGATATAAACAAAGTTTTGATCAGGATGACTACAACAGATCGTGATAGATAAGGATGGTCTCATTTAAAAGATGGAATTTTGTTATCAAGTCCCCTATACCATCTTTTGATCAAGAAAACATCTTATCAGAAGTGGACTGGTGTTGGTAGGAAGATAGCAATCACTTTGGGAGTATTCGGACTTTGAGTGCAGTCATTCACACTCAATATTCGTTTACTTTCATTCTAACTATAGAGACAATGTATGAGTTAAGAACTCTTTGTTTTTAGTAAAGTGTAGAGATTATTTATGTTTTCCCAATTTCCCTGGTCCTTGAGCACCCACACATGGAGATAAAATTGACTTTAAATTTCTTAGCGATTTTAGTCAGTTTTAAGGCAGTGTGCCAGCACCGCTTTGATGTTTCTTTGCTTATTATGTGAACTATGCCATAACATGTTCCTTCAATTAAAGCTTATACATGTAGGGAACAGAATGGATTCATGTGGCTCAGCAGCAGCCCCAAAATGGTCTAAAAACACAGGAAATTGACGTTACTGGGGGGAGGGGTTGTGCAGCAGTGGCCAGCGACACAATGGTAAAACCCTATATTTGAAAGGGTTACCACACGTTTGTGATGCTAACTGATTTACAGCAACATTTGACATTTTATAATTTCTGTGTTCTAATTGTCACGAAAATGTAGAAAACTCCTCAGGTATGAGTCACCTAAACTGAGATTTAATTGCCAAATGTGTGGCTTATCATCTTTTGATCTGCTAAACATTATAAGGCATGTCTTTATTAGAAGAGAGGCTGTGTGTTCATTGTGTTTTGTTGAAAATTATACCCAGGTAGAACAATCATCCCTTTATCTCCTCCACAGCACTGAGCATTCCCATCAACTTTGATTGAAGGAAGAAACGATTAGCATCACCTCCATTAACCCCACCCTCCCCACCTCACGCACTTAAGAATTCTCTTTTCCTGAAGGTGCTAACTCTGGTTTGGTTTTTGATTCTGTTTCATGTATTCTCTAAGACCTGGCCTAACTGGCTATTCTTCATGTGCAAACCTGGATTGAGAGGGTATGGAGAATATTTCAGCCTCTGAATGAACAACATTAAGCTTGAATGAATTCTCACCTATTATTCACTCCTGATAAGTTTCTTGTAGAAAGTGGTAGAGAGCAATGGAGGTTTGAAACTTTGGCTGAATTCTCCCTTGTCTCATGCTTCCCATCTAGACTTGCAAATGAAGAATTCCACTTTTGGACAAACGTCAGAAAGTGGTTGGTATCTGTGGAACTGTACCCAGCTTTATTAGATCCACTGTCGGGATGGCTAATGGAACAAAATAGCTGATAGTATGGTGGTCATGTTACAGATGCTGAAAGCATTTTGTGCCAGGTTGCTTACATCTCTGATTAATCCTAATCTGCCTTTAATGCTGAAGCCTCAGTTCTAATTTATTCCCATCCCACAATTGATTTATGCTGCCTTCTGGCACTCTGTTAAAGCGAGGGACTAGATTTTACGGAACTACAGGATCCAAGTCAGGCACCATTTTTTATTCATTCCAAGGCATTGGGCATTGCTGGCTGGACCTGCCTTTACTTGCCAATCCCTAACTGCCCTTCAAGAAGAGGGTGAATTGTTGCCTTGAACCACTGTAGTCTATTTGAAGGTACACCAATAAAGCAATTATGAAGGGGATTCTAGGATTTTGACCAGGATAGTGAATGAGCAGCACTTTATTTCCAAGTGAGGAAGATGTACATGAAAATTAAACCTTTGCCTGACAGTCTTAGTAATATGGAAAGTCTCAAATCCCATCAGTAATCCTCATGGATTTGGAATCATTTCACCACTGTCCTTTGTCATCAATGGCGATGTAATAATGTGTAACTTGCAATAACAAAAGTTGAAAGTAAGATGATCTGAGATTAATTAAATTCTCTTCTGTTAAATATAAACTTTAGATAGAGTCTTGAATGTCAGATCACTGTTTTTGCTACTTGACGTGCTAGATGAAATCTTGTTTTTTAAGTTTTTTTTTGAATGTTAAAAATGTTGGATTTTAGCCCTTCCTACCTTCTCCAATAGTTTGTTTAGCCCTTCCCTGTAGCCATAATCCCTTTTATTGTACTAACAAATTTCTATCTTTATATCTCTATCTTCAGTCTTGTGATACTTCGATGTTGTTTACACCAAGTAAGCTGACAAATAACAATGTGCTAAAAGTATTTTTGTCCATATCATTCTGGAAGCGATGTATCGGGTGGCACACTATTGCATAAGGGCTCAGCCAATATAGTGTAATGATACTATGTCATTCACAATGTATTTTCTGATAAGATTAAAACTCTGAAGAACATCAAGTCCAATTTTGTTCTATTGCCTCCTCACTCTTACTATGGGTTGGGTTCCTCCTTCCAAAGATCCACAAGCCTGACCACCCTGGCCGACCCACTGTCTCAGCATGCTCCTGCCCCACTGAACTCATTTCTACCTACCTCTACACTGTCCTATCCCCCCTAAGTCCAGGAACTCCCCACATATGTTCCAGACACCACCCACTCCCTCCACCTCCTCCAAGACTTCCGTTTCCCTGGTCCCCAACGCCTCATCTTCACCATAGATATCCAATCCCTCTACACCTCCATCCGCCATGACCAGGACTTCCAAGCCCTCCGTTTTTTCCTCTCCAGACGTCCCCAACAGTGCCCTCCCACCGACACTCTCATTCGTTTAGCCGAACTGGTCCTCACCCTTAACAATTTCTCCTTTTGAATCCTCCCACTTCCTCCAGACCAAAGGGATAGCCATGGGCACATGTATGGGCCCCAGCTATGCCTGTCTCTTTTGGCTACGTAGAGCAGTTGATCTTCCGTAATTACACCGGCACCACTCCCCACCTCTTCCTCCGCTACATTGATGACTGATGACTGCATTGGCGCCACCTCGTGCTCCTGTGAGGAGGTTGAGCAATTCATCAACTTCACCAACACATTCCACCCTGACCTTAAATTTACCTGGGCCATCTCTGACACCTCCCTCCCCTTCCTGGACCTCTCCATCTCCATTAATGATGACCGACTTGACACTGACATTCTTTACAAACCCACCGACTCCCACAGCTACCTGGATTACACCTCTTCCCACCTTACCTCTTGCAAAAATGCCATCCCATATTCCCAATTCCTCCGCCTCTGCCGTATCTGCTCCCAGGAGGACCAGTTCCACCACAGAACACACCAGATGGCCTCCCTCTTTAAAGACCAAAATTTCCCCTCCCACGTGGTTAAAGATGCCCTTCAATGCATCTCATCCACATCCCACACCTCCGCGCTCAGAACCCCCCCCCCCCCCCGCCCCAACCGTAACAAGAACAGAACACCCCGTGGTGCTCACCTTCCACCCCACCAACCTTCGCATAAACCAAATCATCTGCCGTCATTTCCGCCACCTCCAAACCGACCCCACTACCAGGGATATATTTCCCTCCCCACCACTTTCCACCTTCTGCAAAGACCGTTCCCTCCATGACTACCTGGTCAGATCCACGCCCCCCTACACCCCACCCTCCCATCCTGGCACTTTTCCCCTGCCACCGCAGGAACTGTAAAACCTGTGCCCACACCTCCTCCCTCACCTCTATCCAAGGCCCTAAACGAGCCTTCCACATCCATCAAAGTTTTACTTGCACATCCACTAATATCATTTATTGTATCCGTTGTTCCCGATGCGGTCTCCTCTACATTCGGGAGACTGGGTGCCTCCTAGCAGAGCGCTTTAGGGAACATCTCCGGGACACCCGTACCAATCAACCACACCACCCCATGGCCCAACATTTCAACTCCCCCTCCCACTCTGCCGAGGACATGGAGGTCCTGGGCCTCCTTCACCGCCACTCCCTCACCACCAGACGCCTGGAGGAAGAACACCTCATCTTTCGCCTCGGAACACTTCAACCCCAGGGCATCAATGTGGACTTCAACAATTTCCTCATTTCCCTTCCCCCACCTCACCCTAGTTCTAATCTTCGAGCTCAGCACTGTCCCCATGACTTGTCCGGACTTGGCCTACCTGCTTAACTCCTTTTCCACCTATCCACTACACCCTCTCCTCCCTGACCTATCACCTTCATCCCCTCCCCCCTCACCCATTGTACTCCATGCTACTTTCTCCCCACCCCCACCCTCCTCTAGCTTATCTCTCCACGCTTCAGGCTCACTGCCTTTATTCCTGATGAAGGGCTTTTGCCCGAAACGTCGATTTCGAAGCTCCTTGGATGCTGCCTGAACTGCTGTGCTCTTCCAGCAGCACTAATCCAGAATCTGGTTTCCAGCATCTGCAGTCATTGTTTTTACCTCTTCCACTTGTATACGCTATTCTTCAGTACCTTGCCAGAATGTATGTTCCTCAAATGTAACCCTAGATGATGTTTGCAGAATTTATGACCAGAACTTCCAAGACAGATATAAGCAAGCATTCATACTTTTGCTTTCTAGCAGTGATTACTGCACTCTTATTAGGAGATGAATCTCTGGCTAGTTTATTATTCCTCTTTCAATGGAGGAAGACTCTTAAGTACCTATTAGTGCACCATTTATGATCAATCAATGCAATACAGTTTGGGCTTCGAACCTAGGACATTTCTGACCTAGTTTTTCCTTTATTTATCCAAGTAATTCGGGCATCACTGGCTAGGCCAGCATTTATTGTCCATCCCTAGTTAGCCTGGAGAAGGTGTTAGTGAGCTACTAGCGACAATTGTTACAGTCCTTCAGGTGTAGCTACTCCATGTTGGGAATGGAGTTCACAATTGTGATCCAGTGACAGTTGAGGAATGGTGATTATATTTCTACGTTAGGATGATATGTGGTTTGGAGGGGAACTTGCAGGAGGTAGGGTCTCCATGCATCTGCTGCCCTTGGCCTTTTAGATGAAGGTTGCGGGATTGAATGATGCAGTGGAAGGTGCCTTGATGAGTAATTGGCACAGCATTGCAGTGAATGAGTGATTTAATTCATTCAGTATTCTAGCACTCACATGTATGCTGATGTCTCTTGGTTTTGACTCCCCAGCTGTCTTCAGTGTTAACAACTGCCTGAACACCATGAAGACTTGAATGAGCCAAAGCGTCATGCAGCTTGTTTTATCAAAACACAAGTTATCATCATCTTCAGCTTTTGTAAGCACCAATTAACATGAGGTCTTAAATCACTTCCCAGCAGACATGCCCAGTTTGGTCCAGAATTGTAGAATCTTTGGCATACTTGTCCATGAGCTCCACTTTTATCCTGTTTTTCACCAGGCTGCTTTCTTTCAACTTGCATTTCTTTCTTCTGCTTTTCACCACTCTCCCTCTGCCATTGAATCTCTAGTCCATACTTTAATTAGGTATCCCATCTTTTTGTTGTTGGCTTCCTAATTTCTTCTGTTCACATACAAGTAAAGTATAATGAGTTACCTGTACTGGAGTCTGCAGCCTTATGTTCCCCCACCCTACTATGCTTTACATTGAGAGTTGATTTAAGATTTTTGCCCACAGCTACAGAATTCTTCACTGCCTTGTCCCAGGGTGCCCCCCTAATCATCATCAATCCCTGTGTGCCATTTACAGTTTAACATTTATTTTCATCTCGGTATCACCTGGCTGCTTCTTCGCTGTCACACACTAAATTTCCACATAGTACTCCAGCCTACTACACTATGTAGTGCTATAGGTATATACTGTACCTAAATATTACATGTACTTCCACGTAGTGCTCATGCAGATGCCTGAGGAAACAAAAGGACTTGGCTCACATATTAATTTGTGTGTGGACTGATTAGCTACTTCGAAGAAGGAAGCCAATTAGTGTAATTATAGCATGGTTGCTGCAGAAAGAGACCATCATGGAGTTTGTTAGTACGGACACATTTTTGGCCCATGTCCAATGTCGGAAACGTCTGTTTCTATACTTTACCCTGGACAGTAATAACTCTGTATGAGGGTCAATTGTGATGAGATTCTTTTGTGATGTTTTTATGCTCAGTACAGTTTTATATACTCCTGAATGACTTGAAGCCTGGAAAATACATTGCTTAACAATATGGTGTTATGTTTGACAACAATAGAGGGAGACTGTTGTGTGTTGGGGTGAGAAAGGGTTAAAAGAAATAACTTGGAACTGATCCACAATGTTATTTGTTAATTCTTTACAGTTATTGGTTAAGAGAGAGAGAGAGCTCCATGAGGCTCTTGGGCACCTTTGCTGAAAGCTGATTTACAGCTGCAGAACTACCACTGCATTTCAGTAAAGCATGATGGCTCATGTGTGAAACTTTCATTCTGTATACTCTTGAGTTGTCAGAAACACTGAATATTATCTGTTTCCACCTCCTAAAGTCAATTTGTTTAAAGAGAGCATATTTGGCGCTAAGGTACATTACTGATCACAGGATTGACTAGTTGGAGCGGTTGAGATAATGAATGAAGAATGTCAGCCAAGTAGCACATTGACTGTGATTTTGTATTGGTATTAATACATAAAATGCACCTGCTGACACCATTGGCCCTGTTTTTGAGATACCTTGAACCCAATGAGATATTTAGGAGTAGAAACAACTTGTTCGTCTGATGCTGCTGCTCTTCACACTTTTTTGGAAACGCATGTTTTACAGTATTTTGCCAACACGTGCTAGTTTCAGGAGAATGCTGGTGAATTAAGTTATTTGATGCATTGTCATTGGAGAATGTGCAGCCAGCTGACAGATTTGTGGCTATAGTGGTACTTCATTTAAGTCTGCTGTGTTTAGGCTGTGCCTATAACTTAGTGACATTTTGCTTTCTGCCTGTGGGACAGGGCTAGCAGCAATAGCAAGGTGCTCTGTGAAAGACTCGAGGCCTCATCATACTTAAAATCATAAGAATTATGTCTTTTACCAGAATTTATGGCTTGATAGAGTTTTACCATTCCAAAAGTAGCTGTTACGTTTTAGTAAAATTAGTGCTTGTGGTTTAAGTTCCGGATGTATGTTTCTTGCAGCCAGCTGCACCCTATTAAATAAATTTGCCAGATTTGCTCTGGGCGGTTGCATGGAAGACTCCCTTCTGCCTGATCTTCCCAATTGATCATGTGAATCCTAGAAGGTATAATATTAAGTTGTGGCGAGCTGTGATACAATTTTTGAAAACTGGTCTTTGTGCAACGGAAAAGCAATTTCATAATCTATTTTTGTACTTTGTTTTGCTGTGCATTTCTTACCTCTACCCATACAAACACTGCTTCTATTTGAAATCACATTGTCTTAATGTTTTTATGACATTGTTTAACAAGTTACAGTGTGTGTCCTTAGGATGAAATAATCAGTGAGGATCAACTTGTTGTTCTGTTGTTTCTACCTGTATCTCTAGCTTTTGCAGTTTTCTCCTCCGGATGTTTAAACAGGAGGCAAATCATAATGGAATAAAAACACCGTGCAAGAGAAACTCTGGTCTGGCACCATCTGTGGAGAGACAGAGAGAAACTAAGTTCAGTTTCAAATTCAATATGACTCTTAAGAACGTTGAAGTCACTGTCTATCAAAAAAATCTACGTAACTAATTCTAGAATAAATCCAACCTTTTCAGTCTCCTCTGCTTTCTGGAGAAGAGTGTTAGATCATTGTCCCTGCATTGATCTCAATAAAAGATATATGCTAATTCTTTCCTTTTTTTTTGTTTGGAATCCAAAAGGCCTGACTGACCTAGTGTGATAGAGAGGAAACCATTTTGCCTATTTGATGAGAAGCGTCTTGTCTCCAAGAACATCTAGTTTATTGCATGACAGCTATCAGTTACACTTTAGACTGATATGATGGACATTGCTACTGACTGCAGGGGAAATCAAGATGGTAGGTCTATTTCCTGCAAGATATTGAGCTATTCTCCCACCCACATCTGTATGACATGATATTATCACATCGCACTCCCCACCATTAACCCATTCAGAGTCTAACATTTTTATGCAACAGCTGCCTCTATTATTAGTATTTATGTGTTCGTTTATAGAATTCTGTTTACCTAACCAATCTCCTTCTGAGTCTCAACTTTACAAGTTTAGGTGATGGGGTGGTTTCACTACTCTACCAGAATACATAGTCATCAGACTTGGAAGATTGTTTGATCTTTGGCTGGAAGATTATACTTGACATGTATCATTTTGTGGAAGGTTTGTATGCAAAGATGATCAACAAATGCATGTTGATTACGTTGCCAAGAGAATTGGCCAAATTCTGCTCGGCTCCATGCTTTTATTTCCTTCCACTTCAAACCATTGTGTGAGTATTTCTCCTTCAAAGGCTGCTGCACGTGATCCTGCAGGAGGATGATAGAGTAGGCTATCGATTCAATAAAGCTGCTGCACCTCACCATGAATGGCAGCTGCCTGGTGACATCTGAATTACATCTAATTGAAGACCTCTAGTATAGAGTTGGTGAGGGGGTGTTTGGTGGGAAATAATGGAGAAATAGCGTAAAAGTCATTAGGAAAACTATGCCATGGAAGGCTACCTCAAATAGATAATGTCTGCTGTATAGCAGAGAGGCAGCTGTTATTCTGGTCTGTGCCCCCTCCTAGAATCTATCCTATAATCAGTTCTTCCAATGCACACAATGTAGACTCTCCAATTTGCTCAGTCAGATATGACCTTGTGAAGTTTCAGGACCTTTGATCCCATGCAGCTGGAATTGGCTGAATGATACTCTGTTGATAAAATTTCTTTCACAAAGTTTCAACCGAAGGAGCAAAGAAAGAAAAATCACTTTATTTGGGTTTGGTCATCCAGATTTAGCATATCTCCATTAGATTCTGCGTCACTGATTTATCCATCTTGTTTGATTCCTAACCGTGTTTCCAGAATCAGTTAATAACAAAACTTTGCTTGTTTTGCATTACTTTGTAAGTATTTACCAAGCTTATAGCTAATGGAGTCAAGGTTTTATTACCCACATATTAAACAGGTACACCAAACCTACTCTTTCAGCCTGGTGCTTCCTGTAGGCTTAGGCAGAGTGTTAGTGTATTTCTCTGTGTAGAGAGTATCACAATTGAGCCAGATCTTGTCATTTCTCATTGTCTCCACATGTAAATTCTTCAGAAGGCTGTACTGGATGTTAATCAAGGAGGTACACAGTCACTTGCTCTATTCTCTGCCTGTTGCAGTCCCAGGACCCATGAGGTCAATTGCAGCTCTCAACTCTGACAGAGATCAGCTAATTCAACTCTGGACAGAATTTCAACTTGATTCTCTCCTGAACTTAATGGCTGAATCTGACACTTGGCGTGTTTGTCTGTTCCGCCATTGGCATCATCTATTTGAGAACTTTGCTGACATTGATATATTCTATACCTCCAGAATTTTTGTCAGTTCAATTCACAAAGAAAGAAACCTGGATGCTGAATCTTTCTTGTTGTACAAGAACATAGCAATGATCGAAGAATGTGATAAGTCAATCTGAAACAGAGAAGCAAAAATCCTTGAAGTTGGTCAATATCTGCAATAGTAAGTTTATATTTCCAATAAAGTTGCCATAGTCTTAGCAGACCACAGGGCTGCTCTGATTAACTGGAGATGACTGGTGGTTTCACCTGAGGGTCTCTATGCCTCGGGCAATGGGATAGGTTGAAAAGGAGAGTTCTTCTCAGTACTTTCAGCCAGTATGGGAAATGAACTCTCACTATTGGTGTCACTTTGCATCAACAACCAGCCAATCAATTTGTCATGTTACAGCATTTCCAATATAGATCTTTTGAAAGGACAGCTTTTGGAAGGAAGGGAGAGGGTGAGAGTTGTTTCAAAATGGGACCACATTGCAGGAATTTAAATTTGGGTTTTTGGCTGAAAGGAAAATAAGCATTTTTTTTGTTCAGTCATCATATGAAACAAGATATATGGAACCAGGGAAGCTCAGAATTTCTAATTCTGTACAAAACATGAGGTTGGTCAGTGAGAAGATGGGTTGCATGAAGTACCAAGAATGTGGTTTTTGTGCTTTCAGCAGTCTGGTGGGAGACCTTTTTTGAGGTAGATCTGAGTGGGAGCCTTCAATGAGGTGGAGTCTGTAACCTAATTTGTAAATGTTTTTTCAACTATAGCTATCTAAGCATTCTGTCACTTGTTTTCTTTTTCCTTATTTTCTCCTTTTGAACCAAAACATAAGCACACCTGCTGACTGGAATGATCTTGATTTTCGATTCTAGAGGCAATATACCAGCTGAGATAGGCAACTATATCATGAATTTGTCTCTCAAGGCACCTGTGCTTTATTTATTTTTCTCACTTCTGTCTCAGGAGATTGATGTCTGTGTATTAATCCCCTTTCCTTTGTGACATCATTTTGTCAGGCTCCATAGCTTGGAAAATATCCAATTGCCAGCTACACAGGCACTGTGGCAGATCTACTGGCTTTAACTTGTCTTAATCTCACAGCAAGTTACAGAGCAACATAATACTGGTTTTCTGCAGATTGGGTCATTTACATTTGGGAACAGAACTGATATTGGAGAAAATGACGTGCTTGACATCAGCTCATTATTGTAAAATTGCTTTTTGCCACAGTCATAACAACATTTCCTTGGTATTTCATAGGATTGGCAGCAGCACATGACTGAAATATTCAAGAGGATATGTCTTGAGTTAGAAAGTGGGGGAGCCATTTCCTCAAACTGGATAACCGATATCTGCAATACTATACGGCTCAGGCATGTGCATGGTCTATACATTTGTAGGCCTTTATCGATTGGCAAGTGAATAAATCCAACAGCTGCTCTTTAGCATCAAGGAGTAAATGGATTTCTCCTATATTGGAAGAAAACATTAACTCTGTTTCTCATCTATGAATGTTTATAGACATGTATTTTCTCTAGCATTTTCGTATTTTTGATTTCTACATACCTGTTACTGATTTCTTCATTCATTAATCTCTTGTTCTTCTATTTGCTTGGTGGGTCTTCCGTGCTTTTTAATTTCAATAATTTTAATCCAAGAAAAGTAAATCACCTTTTTAGATTTTAAACTGATATCCTCCCCCGAGTTACTTCCTTTCAGATATTTTCTCTCCCGTTTAGAATACCTTGCTCCAGGCTCTCGTGTAGGAACCAGCTGACACCTTTCCCAATTGGCCATGCTTTGAGTGAACCTGAGAATATGAGTAGGATATCAAAATTGATGCATTGTTATGAAGCTGTTCCTAACAGGGTCTTATCAGTGTGAGCAAATCCTCACTCATCACTGAGAAGTTGCTTCCAAGGTTGCTGAAAATAAAAAAACTGGGCGGGGTTGTAGGAGGATGAAAGGAGCCTTCAAGGTGATTTAGACAATTTGAGGGAGTGGTCAAACCCATGGCAGATGCAGTAGGGCATGGTTAAATGTGAAGTTTACACACCTTGGTATGAAAAACAAAGCAAGAGTACTATTTAAATGTTAAGTTAGGAAGTGTGAATGTACAAAGGGATCTGGGTTTCCTTGAGCACCAGTCAATAAAAGCAGATTGTCTGTCTGGTGCAACAGGCAATTAGAAGGTAAATGGAATGTTGGATTTCATTGAAAGAGGATTTGAATTGAGAAGTAGAGATGTCTTCCTTCAGTTATACAGCACCTTGGTTAGATCACACTTGGAGTATTGCATGCTGTTTTGGTCTCCCTACCTATGAAAGGATATACTTGTCATAGAGTGTAGTGGAGATTCACTTGGCTGATGTTAGTATAGCAGGACTGTCCTATAAGGATAGGTAATTTTGACTGCGTCTGAATTCACTAGAGATTTTTGAAGGGGGAGAGATCTGATTGAAAAGTACAAAATTTTTAAGGGCGCTGGATAGACAACATGCAAGAAAGGATATTTTCCCTGGTAGAGACATCTAGAACTAGGGACCGTCTCAAGATATGGGGCAGGCCGGTTACAACTAAAATCTCCATTCAAAGGGGAGGAAACTTGTACAATTCTTTACTACAAAAAGCTGTGGAGGCCAAGTATTTTAATATACTCAAGAAAAAATATGTACAGTTTTAGACTTCAAGAGTTATGGGGAGAAACAGGAATATGGCATTGAGATGGAGGATCAGCTATGATCATATAGAATGGCAGAACAGGCATGAAGGGCTGATTGGCTGACTCTTCCTTTGTGGGGAGCATGTCCTTAATTCCCTGCTGACATATTCCTACCCTAAACGCTACACTAAAGGAGAGTTCTCCAGAGCTACTCAATCTTCAGGGGAATTCAAGGAAAGCAGGTGCAAAACCATTTTTGATGTTGCTTGCTTACATGGCCTTTTGCAACCATTGGCAGATCATTGAGCCAAAGGCTATATTTTTGTTGGGAAGTTGTAAACTATTAGAAATAGCTGGGTGAGGCACATGAAAAGGAGCATTAAAGTATAAGTTAAAGAGTGTAGTGTGCTTTTTTTGTTCTGCCTTTTACAGAAGGCATGAAAGACTCTTGGGAGAAAATATACTACGGGGACACTTTCAATTCTGAATCCTTCCTCTGGTGCTGATTTGTGCTTGCCTCAGTTTCCTACAAGAATCCTAAAATTGTTTTGTTTGCCTGGTTTGGTGTTGGTTTGATTTCCTGAGGACACTGGACATTAATCTAAATGGTGGTCTGGCTACAGCTCTTTTTGATTTTGAAGGGGTTACAGCTGTCTAAAAGTATGTGATTAGAACTCATTTGTTGCCACAGTGGCTCAATGGTTAGCACTGCTACCTCACAGCCCCAGGGTCCCAGGTTTAATTCTAGCCTTGGATGACTGTCTGTGTGGAGTTTGCACATTCACCCCATGTCTGTGTGGGTTTCCTCTGGGTGCTCTGGTTACTTCCCACTGTCCAAAGATGTGCAGATCAGGTGAATTGGCCATACTAAATTGCCCTTAGTATTAAGTGCATTAGTCAGAGGGAAATGGGTCTGGGTAGGTTACTTTTTGGAGGGTTGGTGTGGACTGGTTGGGCTGAAGGGCCTGTTTCCACACTGTAGGGAAACTAAAAGGAAAAGAATCTAATCCCAAGAAATTTCCAGTGGAAAGGCACCACTGACAAATCTCCATTAAATGTTTTTCTCCACCCTAATCTATCAAGATTTCCCTTCCTGTCAGTAATATTCTGACATACCCCTGCCACAATCCAAAATATTATTGACCTAACCATATTATAAAACCATAATGTCCTGATGTGCCAATCTCTCTTTCTCTCTTTCTTTCTTTCTTTCTTTCTTTCTTTCTTTCTTTCTTTCTTTCTTTCTTTCTTTCTTTCTTTCTTTCAGTAAACACCTCCTTCAATTTGTAGGGGCAGCAAAGTCAATTTATTAATACAGGACACTTGGTAGTGTCAGGGTGATGTAGGTGATAGAAACTAAACAGAGAGGATGTGATTGCACTGGAGGGACTTCAGAGGAGATTCACATGGAATGCAGCACTTTGGCTATGAAGAAAGGCGAGATAAACTCTGCTTTGGACAGAGAAGGTTGAGGTGGTGGGGAGTGGGGGGAATCTAAAAAGGTGTGTAAGTTTGAGGGGCATAAACTTGATGAATAGAAAGCAGCTGTTCCCCTTTGACAAAGCATAAATAACCAGGGGACATACACCAGGAAGTAAAGTGAAAGACTGGAGATTTAGAGAGAATTTTAGGGAAAAAAAACTTACACCTAAATGATGGTGAGGATCTGGGATGTACTGCCTGGTGGGGTAATGGAGTAAAGTAACCTCAACTCTTTGATAAAATACTTTAAAGTATTTGGATGACCACTTGAAGTGTCAAAACATTCAAGACTGAGCCCAGTACAGGAAAGTGGGATTAGTGTAGATTTAGTGTAGCTAGGATGTGAACATAGGAGGTATGGTTAGCAAGTTTCCAGATCACACCAAAATTGGAGGTGTAGTGGACAGCAAGGAAGGCCAACTCCAAGTTCAACAGGACCTTGATCAGATGGGCCAAAGGGTTGAGGAGTGGCAGATGGAGTTTAATTTTGATAAATGCGAGATGCTGCATTTTGGAAAGGTAAATCTGGGTAGGACTTATACACTTAATGGTAAGGTCCTGGGGAGTGTTGCTGAACAAAGACAGCTTTGAGTGCAGGTTCATAGTTCTTTGAATGTGGAGTCACAGATAGATAGATAGGATAGTGAAGAAGGCATTTCGTTTATTGGCCAGAGCATTGAGTACAGGAGTTGGGAGGTCATCTTTCACCTGGATGGGACATTGGTTAGGCCACTGGTCTCCCTGCTGTAGGAAGAATACTGTGAAACTTGAAAGGGTTCAGAAAAGATTTCCAAGGATGTTGCCAGGGTTAGAGGATTTGAGCTAGAGGGAGAGGCTGAATAGGCTGGTCTATTTTCCCTTGAGTGTTGGAAGCTAAGGGGTGACCTTGTGGAGGTTTATACCCATGAGGGGCATGGATAGGATGAAAAACCAAGGTCTCTTCCCCAAGGTAAGGAAGAGCAAAACTGAAGGATTTAGGATTAAAGTGAGAGGAGAAAGATTTAAAAGGGAGCTAAGGGGCACCTTTTTTGCAGAGAGGGTGGTGCGTGTGTGAAATGACGTGCCAGATGAAGTGGTGGAGGCTGGTACAATTGTACTATTTAAAAGGCATCTGGATGGGTACATGAAGCTATCTCACTGATTGGAGACAGATGTTCACACTACGGGCAGAGGGGGTGGGGTGGCCTTGTTGGTAAGGGAGGATATTCAGTCCCTTGCGCGGGCGGACCTAGAGTCAGGGGATGTAGAGTCAGTGTGGATAGAGCTTCGAAACACTAAGGGTAAAAAGACCCTCATGGGAGTCATCTACAGGCCCCCAAACAGTAGTCTGGATGTTGGAGGTAAGTTGAATCAGGAGCTGAAATTGGCTTGTCGCAAAGATGTTACTACAGTTGTTATGGGGGATTTTAACATGCAGGTAGACTGGGAGAATCAGGATGGTATCGGGCCTCAAGAAAGAGACTTTGTGGAGTGCCTCAGAGATGGATTTTTAGTGCAGCTGGTGCTGGAGCCGACCAGGGATAAGGCGATTCTGGATCTGGTATTGTGTAACGAACCAGAATTGGTCAGTGACCTCGAAGTGAAGGAGCCATTGGGAAGTAGTGACCATAATACAATAAGCTTCAATCTGCAATTTGAGAGGGAGTGGGTACAATCTGAAGTGACAATATTTCAGTTGAATAAAGGGAAATATGGAGCTATGAGGGAGCAACTGGCCAAAGTTCAATGGTTTAATACCTTAACAGGGAAGACCGTGGAGGAACAATGGCAGATATTTCTGTGTATAATGCAGAAGATGCAGGATCAGTTCATTCCTAAAAGGAAGAAAGATCCCAGGAGGAGACATGGGCGGCCGTGGCTGACAAGGGAAGTAAAGAAACATATAAGGTTAAAAGAGAAAAAGTATAACTTAGCGAAGATAAGCGGGAAAACGGAGGACTGGGAAGCTTTTAAAGAACAACAGAGGATTAGTAAGAAGGAAATACGCAGAGAAAAAATGAGGTACGAAGGTAAACTGGCCAAGAATATAAAGGAGGATAGTAAAAGCTTTTTTAGGTATGTCCAAGGCAAAAAAATGGTTAGGACAAAAATTGGGCCCTTGAAGACAGAAGCAGGGGAATATATTACTGGGAACGAAGAAATGGCAGAGGAATTAAATGGGTACTTCAGATCTGTGTTCACTGGGGAAGACACAAGCAATCTCCCTGAGGTAACAGTGGCTGAAGGACCTGAACTTGAGGGAATTTCTATTTGCCAGGATTTGGTGTTGGAGAGACTGTTAGGTCTGAAGGTTGATAAGTCTCCGGGACCTGATGGCCTGCATCCCAGGGTACTGAAGGAGGTGGCTCGGGAAATCGTGGATGCGCTGGTGATTATTTTCCAGAGTTCAATAGAATCGGGGTTGGTTCCTGAGGATTGGAGGGCGGCTAATGTTGTGCCACTTTTTAAGAAGGGTGGGCGGGAGAAAGCAGGAAATTATAGACCAGTTAGTCTGACCTCAGTGGTGGGAAAGATGCTGGAGTCTATTATAAAGGATGAAATTACGGCACATCTGGATAATAGTAACAGGATAGGACAGAGTCAGCATGGATTTATGAAGGGGAAATCATGCTTGACTAATCTTCTTGAATTTTTTGAGGATGTAACTCGGAAGATGGACGAGGGAGATCCAGTGGATGTAGTGTACCTGGACTTTCAGAAAGCTTTTGATAAAGTCCCACACAAGAGGTTAGTGAGTAAAATTAGGGCGCACGGGATTGGGGGCAAAGTACTAGATTGGATAGAGAATTGGTTGGCTAACAGGAAACAAAGGGTAGTGATTAACGGCTCCATTTCGAAATGGCAGGCAGTGACCAGTGGGGTACCGCAGGGATCCGTGCTGGGACCGCAGCTTTTTACAATATATGTAAATGATATAGAAGATGGTATCAGCAATAACATTAGCAAATTTGCTGATGACACAAAGTTAGGTGGTAGGGTGAAATGTGATGAGGATGTTAGGGGATTACAGGGTGACCTGGACAAGTTAGGTGAGTGGGCAGATGCATGGCAGATGCAGTTTAATGTGGATAAATGTCTGGTTATCCACTTTGGTGGCAAGAACAGGAAGGCAGATTACTACCTCAATGGTATCAAATTAGGTAAAGGGGCTGTTCAGAGAGATCTGGGTGTTCTTGTCCACCAGTCAATGAAGGCAAGCATGCAGGTACTGCAGGTCGTGAAGAAGGCTAATAGCATGCTGGCCTTCATAACAAGAGGGATTGAGTATAGAAGCAAAGAGGTGCTTCTGCAGCTGTACAGGGCCCTGGTGAGACCACACCTGGAGTACTGTGTACAGTTCTGGTGTCCAAATTTGAGGAAAGACATTCTGGCTATTGAGGGAGTGCAGCGTAGGTTCACGAGGTCAATTCCTGGAATGGCAGGATTGCCTTACACGGAAAGACTGAAGCGACTGGGCTTGTATACCCTTGAGTTTAGAAGACTGAGAGGGGATCTGATTGAAACGTATAGGCTTATGAAAGGACTGGACACTCTGGCAGGAGGGAACATATTTCCGTTGATGGGGGAGTGCCGAACCAGAGGACACAACTTAAAAATACGGGGTAGACCATTTAGGACAGAGATGAGGAGAAACTACTTCACCCAGAGAGTGGTGGCTGTGTGGAATGCTCTGCCCCAGAGGGCAGTGGAGGCCCAGTCTCTGGATTCTTTTAAGAAAGAATTGGATAGAGCTCTTAAAGATAGTGGAGTCAAGGGGTATGGAGATAAGGCTGGAACAGGATACTAATTAGGAATGATCAGCCATGATCATATTGAATGGCCGTGCAGGCTCGAAGGGCAGAATGGCCTACTCCTGCATCTATTGTCTATTGTCTATTGTCTATTGTCTATTGTCTATGAATAGGAAAGGTTTAGAGGAATATGGGCCAAATGTCGCCAAATATGACTAGATTAATTTGGGATATCTGGTCAGCATGGACGAGTTGGACCTAAGGGTCTGTTTCCATGCTGTACAGTGCTGGCTGTATAACTGTTTGGCAGGAGCCACTTGATGGGCCAAATAGCCTCTTCTATACTGTATGATTCTATGGCTCTAATGTTCTGGAAATTTGCAATGTGCAACATTCCACTTCATTCATCATAGTTCTTGTGATGGGACTTGTTTTTTGTCTGAAGAACCTAGTGTGGAGGGTCAGAAGTTGTAGCACAGGAAGATTATAGATCGGATAATTCATAAATGATGGTTAGGTGTCAGCAACCTCATTAAGTAAAAGCCTGAAGATTGTAAGGGGAAAGGAAAGTAGTATCTCTCGATCATCAATTCTGGGCAAAAGTGCATTAGGATATGAGACTTTGTGCCTGTTGCAAAAGGTGAGATGAGAAATCAGTGATGCTATACTTTTTTTTGCTGAGGACAAAGAAAACAACAAAGATCTGAGAAACAATGATAGAAGTGATAAAGCAAAATACCCTGCCCTAGTGTTGAGTGAAACAATTTGAAGTTCATCATTGTGCAAGACAGGAAGCAAGATGTCTTGTATTTTGAAATTAGTACAATCTGTATGAACAGTTGTCACATCTTCGTCATAGTAAAGGGAGATGAAAATTTGCTGAGTTCCTAATTCTAGTCAGTTTTTATTAGCGCTCTGCTCTGAAGTGTGCCAATGTGGCTATTGGCTGAGGACAATATTGACCTCTGGTTGTGATGTATGTGTGATCAAATAGTGTGCCAATTTCGATTAGATTTTTAGATTAGATTACTTAGTGTGGAAACAGGCCCTTCGGCCCAACAAGTCCACACCGCCCCGCCGAAGCGTTACCCACCCATACCCCTACATCTACATATTACCCCTTACCTAACACTATGGGCAATTTAGCATGTCCAATTCACTTGGCCTGCACATCTTTGGACTGTAGGAGGAAACCGGAGCACCCGGAGGAAACCCACGCAGACACGGGGAGAACGTGCAAACTCCACACAGTCAGTCGCCTGAGGCGGGAATTGAACCCGGATCTCAGGCGCTGTGAGGCAGCAGTGCTAACCACTGTGCCACCGTGCCGCCCATTTGTGAAGAATCGATGCAAAGAACAAAAGTCAATGTCTGTAGGAAAGAATGAAAGAGTTGAATTGCAGCTGCTGCTTTTGCATTTATCTCATCGCGTGATCAATGAGTGTCTCCAACTCTGAATTATTAAACTTCTTAATGGTTCCTCCGAGCTCTGTACAATACTTAAACAGTGGGTGTATAGGCAGTATGCTGCATCTCTGCCTTTGTTGAAACCTCAGTTACTGTATTTTACTATGTTAGTTGAGACCTTGTAAATCATTAGAAACCGTTTAGAGCCCATTAGCTGCCTTCTCCTGCAAATGATGTTTTATATGGCATGCTGTCTAATCTGTGGTTGACCAGGAGCAGTGAATGATGAGATGTTTTCTGAAAAGTGATCTATTAGTGACCTAGTGTGTGCTGTGCAGTGTTGTTGGTAAGTACATGTCAAGCAAGTTTGGTCTTGTTTATAATTTCTCTTCTTTCTTTCAATTTTGTCTTCTCCTTTCCTGAAGTAAGTCTTACTGTAGTAAGATTAGCTCTGTGATAATGCATGAAGTTATAATTTTTGTATATAAGCTTAGATGGTGAATATTCCACATTTTTGAGTAATGTGGAGAAAGTGGTTAATTTAATGGCCTGACCTGGCCTTACCCATTGTTCTGACAATTCACACACGTTTCTGGCAGAAATTGCTGGTTAACTGAGCACAGGCCATAGATAGACTTGAAGTCTTCCTTTTTTTAAGTTCCAGCCCCAACATATCTTTCCTCCTGCTATTAAGAATTTTAGCAATACAGCTCAGATGTGCAGAACAGTCTGAAGCATGGATGGCAGCAACATTGGAAGTGATGTATTGTCTGTACTCTGTAGAATTTCTAAGTGTTAACAATGCAAAAAGTGACTATATAGCCCAGCATGAGATTTCTGCTCCGCATGAACCTCCAACCCCTTAAACATATCCTCAAACTCTTTCTAGCTTGAATAGCTTTTCCGTGTCCTCCTTAGTCTGTGTCTGTATGCCATTGAAAGTAGATCTGATATTAATAGTGAAAGAAATTTAAGGGAGAAAGGAGCACTTTTTTTGGCATTTAACATGGGGAATCTCTCAGGGTGGTGCCAGGGTTGGAGGATTTTGAGCTACAGGGAGAGGCTGAATAGGTTCAGTTGTTTTCCTTAGAGCATCTGAGGCTGAGGGGTGACCTTATAGTGGTTTACAAAATCATGACAAGCATTAATTGGGTAAATAGTAATATATTTTCCCCAAGGTTGGGGGGGGGTGGTGGTGGGAGGAGGTAGTGGGGAGTCCAGAACTAGAGGGCATAAGTTTAGGGTGAGACAGGAAAGATATAATGACCTACTCTTGGGAAATAAGGCAGGGCAGGTGACTAAGGTGTCAGTGGGGGAGCACTTTAGGGCCAGCGACATAATTCTATTCATTTTAAAATAGTGATGGAAAAGGATAGACCAGATCTAAAAGTTGAAGTACTAAATTGGAGAAAGGCCAATTTTGACAGTATTAGGCAAGAACTTTCGAAAGCTGATTGGAGACAGATGTTCACAGTTAAAGGACAGCTGAAAAATGGGAAGCCTTCAGAAATGAGACAACGAGAATCCAGAGAAAGTATATTCCTGTCAAGGTGAAAGGGAAGGCTGGTAGGTATAAGGAATGCTGGATGACTAAAGAAATTGAGGGTTTGGTTAAGAAAAAGAAGGAAGCATATGTCAGGTATAGACAGGATAGATCGTGTGAATCCTTAGAAGAGTATAAAGGCAGTAGGAGTATACTTAAGAGGGAAATCAGGAGGGCAAAAAGGGGACATGAGATAGCTTTAGCAAATAGAATTAAGGAGAATCCAAAGGGTTTTTACAAATATATTAAGGAAAAACAGGTAACTAGGGAGAGAATAGGGCCCCTTAAAGATCAGCAAGGCAGCCTTTGTGTGGAGCCACAGAAAATGGGGGAGATACTAACTGAATATTTTGCATCAGTATTTACTGTGGAAAAGGATATGGAAGAAATAGATTGTAGGGAAATAGATGGTTACATCTTGCAAAATGTCCAGATTACAGAGGAGGAAGTGCTGGATGTCTTGAAACGGTTAAAAGTGGATAAATCCCCAGGACCTGATCTGGTGTACCTGAGAACTCTGTGGGAAGATGGAGAAGTGATTGCTGGGCCTCTTGCTGAGATATTTGTATCATCGATAATCACAGGTGAGGTGCCGGAAGAGGTTGGCAAACGTAGTGCCACTGTTTAAGAAGGGTGGTAAAAACAAGCCAGGGAACTATAGACCGGTGAGTCTGACCTCGGTGGTGGGCAAGTTGTTGGAGGGAATCCTGAGGGCCAGGATGTACATGTATTTGGAAAGGCAAGGACTGATTCAGGATAGTCAACATGGCTTTGTGCGTGGGAAGTCATGTTTTACAAACTTGATTGAGTTTTTTGAAGAAGTAACAAAGAAGATTGAGGGCAGAGCAGTAGATATGATCTATATGGACTTCAGTAAGGCGTTCAACAAGATTCCCCATGGGAGACTGATTAGCAAGGTTAAATCTCATGGAATACAGGGAGAACCAGCCATTTGAATACAGAACTGGCTCAAAGGTAGAAGACCGAGGGTGGTGGTGGAGGGTTGTTTTTCAGACTGGAGGCCTGTGACGAGTGGAGTGCCACAAGGATCGATGCTGGGTCCTCTACTTTTTGTCATTTACATAAATGATTTGGATGCGAGCATAAGAGGTACTGTTAGTAAGTTTGCAGATGACACCAAAATTGGAGGTGTAGTGGACAGCGAAGAGGGTTACCTCAGATTACAACAGGATCTGGACCAGATGGGCCAATGGGCTGAGAAGTGGCAGGATGGAGTTTAATTCAGATAAATGCGAGGTGCTGCATTTTGGGAAAGCAAATCTTAGCAGGACTTTATACACATAATGGTAAGGTCCTAGGGAGTGTTGCTGAACAAAGAGACCTTGGAGTGCAGGTTCATAGCTCCTTGAAAGTAGAGTCACAGGTAGATAGGATAGTGAGGAAGGCGTTTGGTATGCTTTCCTTTATTGGTCAGAGTATTGAGTATAGGAGTTGGGAGGTCATGTTGCGGCTGTACAGGACATTGGTTAGGCCACTGTTGGAATATTGCGTGCAATTCTGGTCTCCTTCCTGTTGGAAAGATGTTGTGAAATTTGAAAGGGTTCAGAAAAGATTTACAAAGATGTTGCCAGGGTTGGAGGATCTGAACTACAGGGAGAGGCTGAACAGGCTGGGACTGTTTTCCCTGGAGCATTGGAGGCTGAGGGGTGACCTTCGAGGTTTACAAAATTATGAGGGGCATGGATAGGATAAATAGACAAAGTCTTTTCCCTGGGGTGAGGGGGGGGGGGGGGGGGCCAGAACTAGAGGGCATAGGTTTAGGGTAAGAGGGGAAAGACATAAGAGACCTAAGGGGCAATCTTTTCACTCAGAGGGTGGTACGTGTATGGAATGAGCTGCCAGAGGATGTGATGGAGGCTGGTATAATTGCAACATTTAAGAGGCATTTGGATGGGTATATGAGTCGGAAGGGTTTGGAGGGATATGGGCTGGGTGCTGGCAGGTGGGACTAGATAGGGTTGGGATATCTGGTCGGCATGCTGTACATCTCTGACCATGGATCGCCATCTACAGATAACGGAACGAGGACATGCCGCAACCCAAAGGACTAGCAACACTACCATACATCAGGAGCATTTCTGAACTGACAGCCAGACTACTGCGACCACTAGGACTCATAACAACACACAAACCAACAGCCACACTCAGACAACAACTCACCAGGACGAAAGACCCGATACCCAACATGAGCAAAACAAATGTAGTGTACAAAATCCCATTCAAGGACTGCACAAAACACTACATAGGACAAACAGGAAGACAGCTAATGATCCGCATCCATGAACACCAACTAGCCACAAAACGACATGACCAGCTATCCTTAGTAGCCACACACGCAGATGACAAACAACATGAGTTCGACCGGGACAACACTACCATTATAGGGCAAGCCAAACAGAGAACAGCCAGGGAATTCCTAGAGTCTGTGGATGAGTGCCACGCCTCTATCAACAAACACATCGACCTGGACCCAATATACCGGCCACTACAGCGGACAGCTCGAACTGACAACCGGAAGCGGCAGAGACAGGCCACTATAAATGCCGGAGAAAACAGCACAGAAGCACTTCACAGGAGGCTCCCAAGCACTGAGGATGTCACCTAGACAGGGGACGAAACGTTTGCAAGACAAATTCCCAGCTCGGCGAACAGAACAACAACATTAGGTTAGGATATCTGTTCGGCATGGATGAGTTGGACTGAAGGGTCTTTCTATGCTGTACATCTCTCTATTCTAAAGCACAATGAGGCAAAGGTCATTCATTCATTATTGAGTCCTTCTACGTATCTGTACTGTCTCAGCTATCATGAACTCTATTCACTTATTTAGGTTGCCGAGGGAAAGTGTTCTTTGGATGTTTCGCCATTCTCATGACTTGGGATGTCTAGTTACCTGTGGAACTGAATTCTAATGAGTGTCTGCCTTCAGGAGGAGAGAAAGTTTGGGATTAAAAGAAGACATGTTTGTGTCAGAAACAAGCAAATTGTTCAGCTCCAATATTTTCTATCAGGCTGACTTTTCCCATTTCCCTCTCATTAATTTTCTGCTCCCTTTTGTAAAGAAGATTCAGGGAGACAGAGTAAAGCTTTTCCTGTCTGTAACTTCTCAGCTGCTCTGAGCCCAAAGGGGTTGACAGTTATTCAATTGTCTGGCTCTCAAAAACCTTTTATCAGTCGGAGGAGCTGCAGCTCTGCTGCTCTGCTGCATGGATAAGTGTATGTAACACACGCTAATCGCTGTTACATTAACGGATTGGATTTCAGTTTGATAAGTGGTTGCTTGGGTTTTACAGTACAGAAACACGTTTCCTTTCAAAGCATTCGGGTGTTCAATTTGTTCTATAATTCGTTTTATAACCAATTTTGTTCCATGACGTTTATAGGCTTTCTGAATACGAAGCTCGCTTTCTGTCTCTCATTCTCTTCCTCCATCTCACCTGCTCTTTCCCTTTTTCTCACTTTACTGTGTCTCATTTGATCACAGTTTATTTCCTTCTTCCATATTTGTTACCCTGCATGCTGTATGTCTTGTCTTTTACATGTGCATTGTTATTTCTGGTACACATATTCAAATATGCTTTTGTGCATTATTTAACAAAAATGTTTATTCCTCTTGTATCCTTTTTTTTTTCTCTTTCATGCTTGTTTCATCTGCTTTTCCTTCCCTCTTTGTCTTGTGACTGTTGCCTATTATTTGTGTAAGTGTAAGTCTCTCCTGCTCGCTTCTTCTCTTGGCTCATACTCAGGTGCTGTGTCCTTGATCTTACCCTCTTGCTCACTCTTCTGATGTATGGCTGTAGATCCTTGGCTCTTGACCCCTGCATCAAAGTGCTGTTTGTGTCAGCAAAACGATCAGACTTCCCTGCAATACTTTTCAATGAAAGAGTCATTAGGCAATGCTTGTTGGCTAGACATAAAATGAATAGATAATATTTGCATTTACAATGCAATCATGTTGAAATATTTTATACAGTTATCTTATTGATGTACAGGCAAATTTATGATGTAGGTTACAATATTGGAGGTCAAAATTGGGACAATACCAGCAAGAAACTGATGCCATCAGGGTAAGAAGTGAGAAAAATAACTAACTTTAAAATAACCAAAGGGAATAGTTGAAGGTCATTGAGCACAGAGCACCTCTGGTGCTCTTTGCGAGAATCTTGAATCATCAAAGGGCAGCAAACCTCTGTCCAGCAGACCTTGAACAATGACACGGTACTGAGTGAGTTCCACATACAGGAAAGCAGTTTGTGAAGAGGGGAAGGTGTCAGTTTGATTTTGAGTTGTTGTAGCTCTCTTCACATACAGATTTCACTTCCTAATCTAGATTGGATTGCATTTTGGCTTTGGCTGCATTAGTGATCCCTCAGGATCCATCTATAAGGGCAAGGGAGGGGGGGAAGGACTTCCTTTAAAAGTATGCTGGAAATCTGCCAATTTACTCTATAGATCGATTATTCAAGCATTAATTTTATCAAATGCAAGGACTACATTCCAGAGGGGACACACATTACAATAAAAGGAGCTGGTACTTGCATTGTACCTTTTTTCAATCCCAAGATATCCCAAAGTTGTTTGAGTACTTTTGAAGAGTAGTCAGTATGTAATATAAAGAAATATGCAGACAATTTACAGACAGGAAGGTTTCTCAAATAGCACTGAGCTAAGTGACCAAATAGTTTCTGGCAGTGTTGATTAAGAAATAAAGGATAGTTAAGGCACAAAAAATCTTCTTTGTTCCTTTTTTGATTGGAGTCACAAAATCTTTTCAGTCCACTAGAGAAGGCAGTGCCTCCGTTTCCTCTGAAGGGTGGAAAACTGGATTGAATGTGTTATACCAATATACTACCACCACAGAAACACAAATTGGGATTTTATGTAAGCGATGCCTGTTGTTATTGGGACCAGTAGGGTGTACCTGAAGGAAAATAGTTTCTACTCATTCTTCCCCCCACCACTTCCCCAACATGACCACATCTGCTCCAGATGGTCAGCTCCTCAGCAACACTTGGCCAGGATTCTGCTAAATGAATTAAGCTATTGTAAAGTCAGAGTTGTTTTTTTTTTGTGATGTGGAAGGGTGTTATAATGCAGTGGTGCAATCCTTTACTTGGCCACATTTTTATTGTGGCAAAACCACCTAAGTGGAACTTGTGAGCATTCATTTGAACCAATGTTCCCATACCTTTGCTTGTTTTTCCAGTTAGTACAGTATCTTGGTTTTCTGATGCCGATTGAGCTACTAAATCGGCAACAGTGCCCAAATAAATCTCCTGCAAAATCTACGAAAATTCATGAAGGCATCAGAGGTAGAACTATAACTTTGTACAGTTACAGTAAGACTATGGTTTCACTGTTTTCTCAGGGAGAGAGTTCCAAAGAATCAACACCTTCCAAAAGAAAAGATTTGTTTCATCTCTGTTTTAACTACAAATTGAGGGGTGATAGATTTAAGACCGATGTCAGAGGCAGGTTCCTTATTCAGAGAGAGGTAACGGAGTGGAATGCCCTACCTGCCAATGTAGTCAACTCAGCCACATTAGGGGCATTTAAACAATCCTTGGATGAGCACATGGATGATGATGGGATACTGTAGGGGGATGAGCTGAGAATAGTTCACAGGTCGGCGCAACATTGAGGGCCGAAGGGCCTGTTCTGCGTTGTATTGTTCTATTCTAAAGAAAGAAGTGAGTTCCCTGAATCTTGGATGGTCAAGTTGTAAGAACCATTGGGCTTCACAGCAACCCATTTTAAACAAGTAGTTTATGTGAAGTACAGTTAATGGTAGGTACATTGGATAAGAAGTGTAGTTCAATCTTAGGGTGCTGGTCAATAGAGCTCTTTGGATGTCTTGACAATATTCCTATTCTAACCAACGCTGAAAATTCAGATTAATGAGTCATTGATCTCCAATCCTTTTTAGTCATACACTTTTTACAGTGCAGAAAAAGGCCCTTCAGCCCATCTTTTTTCACATTTGCCAGCAGTTGGCCCAGAATTTTAAATGCTATAGACTTTCAAGTGCACATCCACATACTACTAAAATGTCTGATGGTTGCTGCTTCTAACACACTTTTTTTTTGAGCAGTGACTTCCAGATACTGTGAGAGAAAATATCCTTTAAAACTCTTGCTTTTCCCCTTTAAAACTGTGCTTGCAGGTTGTGATCCATTTACTAAGGGGAAAGGTTTCTCCCTACCCGCCTTGTCTATGCCCCTCACAACTTTGTACACCTTACATCTCTGACCATACTGAGAGAAAATGACCACTGCATTTTTCTAAATAAAACAATTACTGCATTTTCAAATTACTTATTTAGTAAATATACGCTTTTAAAGCCTTCTGGCAGAAGCATTGTCTAAATTCCAGACTTTCATTTCACCAGGGTCAGTTTGCTGGTTGCATCATTGATGCAGGATGCTGAAATCCAGCTGCAAATGCTCTTGTCTGTTTCACTGCATGAATAAACCGTTCGTAACATTTCGACGATAGCTCAGTGTTTATGTGCTGGGAAAACTGTTAGACAGAAGGGATGACAGGTCCCGCGGACCAGATAGCCTGCATCCAAACATCTTATAAGAAATGAAAGTGAGAATAGTGGAGGTATCAATTATATTCTTTTAAAATTTGTTATTCTGGAAGGGGGTCAATGCATTGAAAGATAGCAAATGAAACATTAAAAAAAAACCCACCTTTTTATTCAAGAAGGAGGATGACCAAAAACCAACAACTGGAGGTCATTTAGCTTAATATCTGTTGTGAAGAAATTGCTGGATCAATTCTTATGAATTTTACAGCAGAATATTAGAAATGTTTTGAAAGGGGAATCAGTCAATTAATTAATTTTTTTTTTGATGAAATAACAAGCTAGAATGGCAAAGCAGAACCTGTCGGTGTAGTATATTTGATAAGGTGCCACGTGAAAGATTACTACAGAAGGTAAGATCACATAGTGTAGGCAATAACATATGTAACAGGAAGCAGAGAGAAGGGATAAATGGATCTTTTTTTCAAGATGGCAGGCTGTAACTAGTGGATTGCCAGAAGGATCAGTGCTGGACCTTTTGAATATTTATCGTCCATATCAATAACTTGGACTATGAGCACAATTTGTGCAGCAGTTAAACTTAATGACACAAATATAAATAGAATAGTAAGTTACCAAAAGAAGGGGTATAGATTGAGTGAGTGGGCAAACATTGGTAGATGGAGTGTAATGTGGAAAATTGCAAGGTCACCCACTTTGGCAAAAAGAATGAAAAAGTAATGTAATGTTTCAATCGAGAGATTGCAGAACTCAGATGTGCAGAGGGATCTGGGTGCCCTGGTACATATACTAACATTTTGTGTTCTATGTGGAAAATATGTGCTTTGGAAGGAGCTCAGATAAGGTTCATTCTATTCATTTCTGGAGTGGCGATTTTGGCTATGAAGAAAGGTTGGGCCTTTACACACTGGATGTTAGGAGAATGAGAGGTGATCTTCTTGAATCGTATGAGATCCTGGGGGATTTGATGGTGGATATTGAGAGAATATTTCTTCTTGTGGGGGGGGGGGGGGACAATTGAATACGTGGGCACAGTTTAAGATGGAGATATGGATGTTTTTTGAGACACCTGTTAACCTGTGGAATTTTCTTCTTCAGAAAGCAGTGGAGGCCGAATCATTGAATTTGCTCAAGAATAAGATAGATTTTTGGTTGACAAAGTCCAGGATTATTATGGGCAGACAAGAAGCCGAGTTGAGACCATAAACCGATTGGCTACAATCTTGCCAAAAGATGAAGCAGGCTTGAAAGGTCAAATGGCCTCCTTCTACTCCCAAGTCCATAGCCCATATAATTGACGTATCTTGCATCAGAGGCTGTATTAGGCTTCATGTGTAGGTCTGTTGTATATTTGCTGTGATAAAATTGTCATGAAATAAAACTGGGAACAAAACAGCCTAGGGCCTGAGTTGGTGATTGATTGCGACAAAGCTATTTCCTCCACAATTTAATTTAGGTTTGAGTCCTTCTTTGAAGATCTTGGTGGGAGTGCATTCTGTCCTGTCCTCCTGTTATGTCAGATTGTTCATTTCACAAGGTGTTGCTACAGCAACTTTGTGAGTTTGATCTTTGGGTGTTTCATGTGCAGTCAAACATTCAACAAACTGCGATAGAGTCAGGGTTACTGATCTGCGAACAGGATTAGGCTGGAAACTGGAATTTAGGAGTATGTCAGAGTCATTTTTATTTGGGTGTGTGACATGAATAAAATGCAGCATCAACTGTACAGAGAAAGTATTCTTTCATTCCTGAACGTGTCTGCATTGTAAATTTAGAATGCAGGAATTCACATTGGCATTTTCAATAAGGATTGCCTCTATTTTGTTATCTCTTTCAGCAGAAGTGTGACATACCTTTTTAAGGGACATGCTCATGATGTCATCACTATCATGGCATGTGACCTAACTGTCAAAAGTTCATCGTGTCTCTCTTACAGAGATCTACCTTGTTGCTCAGAAGGAAACCTGCAGCAGGTTCATCTGATTTGGTTAGCTTGAGTCTTGCAATGCAAGTGCCTGTGATTGTGATATACATAGGTAAGTACCAGGTGATTCAATAAAAGTTCACTTGAATTCTTCAGTCTCATTTGTGTGTCACAGATGCTAATGTAAGTATATAACATGATAGTGGCAAAGCATAAGAACCAGGAGCAGGAGTAGGACATTTATCCTTTTGAGCCCCCTCTGCCATTCATCAGATCATGGTTGATCTTTTGTGGCCTCACTCCTCTTACCCACCTTATTACCATAAACCTTAATTCCTTTACTGTTCAAAAAATAGACAATAGGTGCAGGAGTAGGCCATTCAGCCCTTCGAGCCTGCACCACCATTCAATGTGATTTATGGCTGATCATCCTTAATCAGTATCCTGTTCCTGCCTTATCTCCATAACCCTTGATTCCACAATCCTTGAGAGCCCTATCCAACTCTTTTTCTTAAATGAATCCAGAGACTGGGCCTCCACTGCCCTCTGGGGCAGAGCATTCCACATAGCCACCACTCTCTGGGTGAAGAAGTTTCTCCTCATCTCTGTCCTAAATGGTTGACCTGGTATTTTTAAGCTGTGTCCTCTGGTTCGGCACTCACCCATCAGCGGAAACATGTTTCCTGCCTCCAGAGTGTCCAATCCTTTAATAAGTTTATGTCTCAATCATATCCCCTCTCCGTCTTCTAAACTCAAGGGTATATAAGCCCAGTCGCTCCAGTCTTTCAGTGTAAGGTAATCCCACCATTCCATGAATTGACCTTGTGAACCTACGCTGCACTCCCTCAATAGCCAGAATGTCTTTCCTCAAATTTGGAGACCAGAACTGCACACAGTACTCCAGGTGTGGTCTCACCAGGGCCCTCTACAGCTGCAGAAGAACCTGTTTGCTTCTATACTCAATCCCTCTTGTTATGAAGGCCAGCATGCTATTAGCCGCCTTCACTACCTGCTGTACCTGCATGCTTACCTTCGTTGACTGGTGCACAAGAACACCCAGATCTCTGTACTGCCCCTTTACCTAAATTGATTCCATTTAGGTAGTAATCTGCCTTCCTGTTCTTGCCACCAAAGTGGATAACCATACATTTATCCATATTAAACTGCATCGGCCATGCATCTGACCACTCACCTAACTTGTCCAGGTCACCCTGTAATCTCCTAACATCCTCATCACATTTCACCCTGCCACCCAGCTTAGTATCAGCAAATTTGCTAATGTTATTACTAATACCATTTTCTATATCATTAACATATATTGTAAAAAGCTGTGGTCCCAGTACTGATCCCTGCGGTACCCTACTGGTCACTGCCTGCCATTCCGAAATGGAGCCGTTTATCACTACTCTTTGTTTCCTGTCAGCCAACCAACTTTCAATCCAAGTTAGTACTTTGCCCCCAATACCATGCACCCTAATTTTGCTCACTAACCTCCTATGTGGGACTTTATCAAAAGCTTTCTGAAGGTCCAGGTACACCACATCTACTGGATCTCCCTCGTCCATCTTCAAAGTTACAAAATCGGTTTCCTGAACTTTGAGCAAAAAGTCGCCCTGTAAGAAGTCATTCACAACGAATCCTGCTGTCTATGTGGGGAACCCCCTAACGAATATTATTTTTAAATCTATCACCTTAACCACTCGGCCATGACTACACATGCACTACAAATGATCTATCTTAGCCTTTAAAACAGTCAATGAGGAACCTTCAACTACTCCACTGGGCAGGGAATTCCACAGATCCTTCACAATTCCATCCTAAATCTGCTCCATCTAAGTTTGAGCCTGTTGTCCTAGCTTCACCTGTCAATGGAAGCATCTTTCCTGCTTTTATCTTATCTATTCCCTTCACAATTTCTATAAGATCTCACCTCATTCTTCTCAATTCCAATGGATATAATCCCAGTCTACTCAGTTTCTCCTCATAAGCCAAAACTCTCAATGCTGAAATCAGCTAAGTGAATCTCCTCTGCATTGCCTCCAGTACCAGTACATCTTTTCTCCAGTCAGGACACCAAAACAGCGCACAGTACTCCACATGTGGCCTTACCAGCACCCTATACAGTTGCAACATAATCTCCCTGTTTTTAAACTCAATCCCTTTAGCAATGAAGGACACAGTTCCATTTGCTGCCTTAATTACATATTGCACCTGCAAACCAACTTTCTGCAATTCATGCACAAGGACACCCAGGTCCTTCTGCACAGCAGCATGCTGAAATATTTTACCTTTCAAATAATAGTCCTTTTTACTGTTATTCCTACCAAAATGGATGACTTCACATTTACCAGCTTTTATCTGCCAGACCCTTGCCCACCACTGTAAACTATCTGTATCCCTCTGCAAAGTTTCACAGTCCTCTGCACCCTTTTCTTTACCACTCATCTTAATGTCGAGCGCAAACTTTGACACATTGCACGTGGTTCCCAATTCCAAATCATCTATGTAAATTGTAAACAACCAGAGGTCCCAAAACTGATCCCTGAGGCCCACCACTAATCATTGCTCACCAACTAGAAAAGCACTCCTTTATCCCCACTGTTTGCTTCCTGTTGGTTAACTAATCCTCTATCCATGCTAATATATTGCCTGTAGCACCATGCATCTTTATCTTCTGCAGTATATCTCACTACATCACGTTACGGTCTTCTATCATGTTACAGTGACAACACAGTAATAAGCACCAGTAACTGCTTATAAAAGAATTGAGGTTTAGACAGCCTTGGATCATAGGGCATTTGAACTTCAAACCACTTACATTTTTTGAGTACAGATCTTGAACCTAAAGAGCCAATAGGCACACTTAACTTTTATCTACTTAAAATTCAAGACCTATCAAGTTGTTAGCCCTATATTGCTGTTAGAAACCATAATTATATTTAAGACTACTTCCCAAGTTATGATACAGCAACCAGCTTACAGATTTAAAATTGGCAACTGACAGGCTTCTTCCAGTCTCTAAAACTAAGGCAAATAAATGATATTGTCAGTTTAACAATACACTCCTGTTTGAAAACATAATACTATTTGCATGTTCAAATTTTCTAACCAAGAAAAGCTTAGCTGTGTGTAATGGTTGGTTGGTTGGTTCTGGCATTTTGTCTCCTTCAGTGCAGTGCCAGATGTGATCTCATCAATCCTGTGTAGTGATAACTCCCTCTCTTGGCTGACACCTGCCATTATAGATTCTTTTTCATAGACATCGATCCACACTCAGCAAAGCTTCCTCATGAGGCCACAACTGAGAAATGAAGAAAAGGAAAAATAGAAGGATAGAAGAACAACCTAGAAGAATGGAACAAGTAAGCCCAATGCTCTCCTTCAACAGAATAAAAACACAGACCGCAGTAAGAAAGGGAGGCAAGCATTTAATTCTATGTTGGGCAGCAAGTGACATCTTCACCAAACTACAACTATCGAAGCAAAATATGCAGCTCTGCTTTACAGATCAAGCAGTAAATGGTCCCCACAGGAGAGTTCTTAAATTATTTCTTGCTGTCTGAAAGGAGGGGCTTCGCTGAATAAATACATCTCCTCTTTGAGGTCAAGAAAAACATTCAGATTGGAGTTCTTGAGGGCCAGCTGAAGATTTGAATTGGCTTCTGGGTTTATACACACAGACTGATGACATACAAACAGCCCCAAGAATTTACTTGCAGAGAGATCAATTGAACTGATAATTAGTTATACTCTGATCAAAGCTTGTCATAAAAATGTTCTGGTCAAGAAAAAACGCCATACTATTGACATCTTGCTGGGAAATGGACAGCAACATGAAGCCATAGTAACAGGCCAACTTCAATTTCGTGCTTTGGGTGCACACAACACTTCATACAGATAGCAAACTGCATTAAAGCAGCAGGATCTGTTATAGCCATGTTAAGTCAGAACCACTGAGTGATTGCCTGGTGTTTTTCACAGTTAGAAAAGCACATGGAACTAAAGGACGTTGTGTGCACGCACAGAAAATCTGGAAAATCAGTGGCATAATCACACTGCAGCGCCAATGTGCAAGCTCAGCTTGGATTATCTAAATCATCATCCACCTGGTAAATACCAGCTGGGCTGTCAGTACCATAAAACATCACATTGTAACCATTCATGAGGTTCAAACCACACTCCCAGGTGATGAGCGAGCCACAGGACTTCGCTCTTCAAAGGTAGAGGAGAAAGAAAACACCACCAGCAAGCAGATTGAGAACTACTGCAACTACGCACTGTCTCAATTACCTGAATACCAGCAAAGATTTGAGGTATTTAATTAGCCCAGATCATATGTTTTTACAGATTGTGGCGCTATATTGCAAAGGGACAGATAACAACAGCCTAGACCAGTGTACGATGTACCAGCATACACAAAACTGATAAGGAAAGGTCCAACATGATTGCACAATGATGCTGAACATCAGTAACCAGCAGCAAGACAATTGTTTTCAGCTAAGAGCAACCGAGGGAAGAAAAAACACCTCTTCAGGTGGGAATACAATCACGAGATCAGGACACATTGGCAAATCTCCAATAAATTACATCAAAATTCAAATTCTTAATGTTAACACTGTTTTTCCAAGTTTGTATTAATAATAATAATAATAATAATAATATTATTGAACTGACAGTATGTGTTTATGTACAGTGATGTATAGCTGTTTGTGATATTTTAAATTCGGAATAAAAGAGGAATGTTCTTTTCAGCAGATGCGCAATGTACCCTTTTTTGAGTGACATGCTCATGATGTCATCACTGTACTATACCATGTGACCTAATAAGGTACGCTCACAGTCTCCATCTTACTGAGCTCTGCTCTGTTGCTTGTTGAGGGAAGTGTGCTGCAGTACATCCAAATCACAGAGCTCGGGCCCAGACATGCAGTTGCCCATGATTGTAATGTACATCTGTAAATGCCAGATGCTGTAATAAAAGTTTATTGAATTCTTCAGTGTTGTGTGACCCATATCTCCTCCTTGTGCTGCAGGAGCAAACATAAGCATCACAGCATGATGGTGGCAGATCACCAGTACCATTCATGTCAACCTCATGTGTGCTCTTTACTGGTTAAACCTCCACCCCTTATTCCTGTACATATTTCTTGCCTATATAATATTTTCTTTTGTCTGACTAGCAGAGATGGCTCCACAGAGTATACAGTAACTTCTGAGGTAACATTTCCAAGTCACTTCCAGTAATTGTTTTGACTACAAAGTTTCGATGTGTGGATGAATAGGGCTCAGTTGTGACATTTTCCCTCCCTATGCTCATAACTGTAGGCTGGTCCCTGTGAAATAGTGTAGTAGTAAGTCAGACCCTTCACAAGTTGAGGGCTTGGGGCTGTAAAACTGGGGAGGCAAGGAAAGAAAGGGTCGATTGGATGTGTGAATGTGGATCCTGTTATATTAATGTTTCTTTGCAAGGAAGCAATGCTTTTAATACCTATATCTCTTAATGCCAACACAAGCACACATCCACATGCTGTGATTTTAAAAATAAGTTACTTTAGCTGCCAAGTCTGTGTGGGGGAAGGGGCTTCACAGTCGGGTCATATTTCATACAATGGCTAACTGGCAGTATTTTAAAGCTGCACTCTGTGTACTCAAATACTTCTAAGGCATTTTTATTTGCCTTTTATATCAGTTCTGCTGTGCTATACATTATCTCTCAGTGGGGAGGGAGGGCAGGGAAGGGAATGTTACTGTCCTAATTCATGCTCCCCTCCCAGATTCCCTCTAATCCAATTCTTATGGAATCTAAACATCGGATTCTTTCTCAATTCTTGGGTGAATTGACTGGGGGTGGGAAAGAGATGAAACTGAAGAAAACAGTGTGTAAAAAGGCCTGTACCTAGCTTATTAGACTGCTATTAAATTGCATCCTTAGAAGACATTTGTTTAAAATAAGTTTTCACCAGGAGTTTATTTTCTTGGTTTAATGGGATGGAGGGGAAGGGAAGGACCACCACGTAACTTGCTGTCGTTTGAGCAATGCTAGTAGTTATTAAAACTCCTTCAGCTGAGGGATACCTTTAAATATTGGAGCGCTTTTCGGGATTCCCCCTTTTTACCTTCTGAACAGTAGTTTCAGCTACATCAAGGAAACTAGTTTTTCTTTATTGCTGCCGAAACTCTGCTATGTTCTCATTATATACTATTCAGCTCTTAACACAATGTTTAAAAAAGTTCAGGAATATAATGATGAACAGACAAAGATCTGCTGAACTTAGGGGTCACTGTGATCTGCTTTTATACTCTGAGGACCAGGAAGAACCTATAGCTCTCCGTTCTCCCACTGACATCAATTAGGAGTCCTGAAGAGTCATTGTACAATGTCTGTAAAGACCATTTCTGTTGAGTTAAGTTTGCCATGTTACAAAACCCAGCAGTAAGGGTAAGACCCATTGGCTAAGATGATTTCAAGACTGGGTTTTAAAGTTGAGTCAATTGTAGATGGCTCAGCGGTTAGCACTGCTGTCTCACAGCCTCAGGTGACTGCGCAAACTCCACACAGACATTCTCCGTTCTGCAGTTTCCTCCCACAGTCCAGGGATGTACATTTCAGTGGATTGGCTGTGCTAAATTGCCCATAGTGTTCAGGGATGTTCAGGCTTGATTAGTGACAGGGAATGCAGGGTTCCAAGGAAGGGGGGTGTAGTGGTGGGGAATGTCTTGGGTGGGATGTTTTTCAGTGGGTCGCTGTGGACTTGTTGGGCTGAATGGTATGCTCCACACTGCAGGGATTCTATGATTTTATGTAGAAGAAGGAAAACCAGATGGAAATGAATGACTTCAACAGTTTTGAGGATGTGGGAAAGAATAAGTTAGCAAGGAGGTATGCATTACGCTGTGGAACTGTGCTCTTACAAGTTTTATACCTGTTTTCAATTGAGTGCAGGATTCTGAATTGGACATTTCGAGCACTTTGGGCTCACATCCAGGATTTTTCTGTCCTTGGGTGTTCTTCTGGAATTCTTACAACTGCTGTCTCTCTGTCCCATTCCTGCCCCCCTAACTGCACGTTACTATGGTACAGGGACAACCCCTCTGTAAAATGCCTGGACCGATTCTAATCGATTATGCTGATGATCAACAGTGTACCTCAGTGATTTCACAACCTGAAAGGGCCTGGATGATCACCATTCGTGTCGGTTCTGCCTCTGCACAATTAAACAGATTGATTCCAAGCTAGCTTTTGTAGCCAACTTCAAAAGGAGCAACTTCAAAAAAGAATTGATTTTCTTACTAGGCCCAAAATTCCTCTTTCTTCCTTTCTCTTAAGAAATTTAAATCATTGCACCTCACAGATTATGTGGTTCGGAGCCTGTGTTGGCGATTCTTCCTGTTCTCCAAAACTAGAAACGCATCTCTTAAGGAAGGCATTATATGGTACACACTTGAGAAAATACAAATGCACAATGTATGTCCCCTCAGTACATGTTGGCCTACACAGAGGAGTCCTGATCTGAAGTGAATGCACCCCCCCGCCCTGCCTTTCCCAATCAAAGGTAAAAGGTGTTTAGTACTCAGAGCCAAATTCTTAACATGTTATTGACTGAGTGAGTGATTGCTAGTCACTGTGGTTTCTTCTCTTCATGTCTTCTCTCCCAACCCTCCAAGTTTTCTCCATTCATTCCTGAAGTCTTGGACTCCAACTTGGTGCCTGTCATGGGACTGTATCTGATACTAACTTTCTTGATCAACTGGTGTTTTTTGGTCTAGGTCACTGATCAGTGAATAGGACTGGAACTTAAGCAAATTTTCCAATCTCCCGCCCTTTAACCCCAGCTTATGGAAGTTTGGTTTTAGCATGAAGTAGGGGTGAAACCATCTATGCAGTTCAGACTCACCCAAAGTGACATTTTTGCTGACTGAGCCATCAGGATAATTCACAACACATTAGAATTTAAGCAAATCTAAGTCTTAGTAGATACCTATTATAAAGGTCAGACTCAGTAGCACACTAAACAATGGAATTACTAAGATGGCAGAAAGATTTGATTGAAGTCCATGATTTTACACAGGACATCGGCATGGACAAAATTGGCCTAAGGTATCATTGAGGATGAGGTAGTGCAGGTGGAGTTCCCTTCCTGATGCCTAGTCAGTGACAATGTTCGAATATGACTTCATCCAGATGTATGATAAGGTCAGAAACTGGTTTGACTCTGAATCCATCATCAAATAGTCTATGATAACTCAACCTCCAAACTTAGACATGAAGAATACGTTGGTACTTGGGTGTCGTGATAGAACAAGATTAGCATACCCAGAAAGAGTCTGAATATTCGGGCGAGACCGAAAAATGTTGGGTGTAATTCCATAAATATGTTGCCTGAATTTTATAGATATCAACTTACAGTATTTGTACTTGCTTTCTCTCTCAAATATGTGGACAACAACTGCTTCTCTCATTTCTGTCTCTGTCTCTCTCTCTCACTCATTCCCTCCCATTCATTCCATTCCAGTCTGTCTGTCTGTCTATCTATCTCTCGCTCCCCGCCTCTCTCTCTTGACCCCCACCCCCGTTCTCGCGACCCCGCTCTCTGTCTCACCCCCCCCGCTCTCTCTCTTGCCCCTCCCTCGTCTCCCCTACCTCGCACACCTCTCTCTCCTCGCAGACCTTCCCTTGCCCTCGCCCTCGCATCCCCTCCCTTACACCACTCGCACCCCCTCTAGCCCCTACTCTCACCCATCTCGCGCTCTCGACCCCTCTCGCGCTCTCGACCCCTCTCTCTCGACCCCTCTCTCTCGACCCCTCTCTCTCGACCCCTCTCTCTCGACCCCTCTCTCTCGACCCCTCTCTCTCGACCCCTCTCTCTCGACCCCACCTCTCTTTCCCCCCCCGCCATCTTTGCCCCGCTCCCTCGCCCCACCGCATCGCCGTCCTCTCTCCACAAGGTCCCCTCTCCCTCGGATCCATCACCCTCTCCTCATCCCCTTTCACCCCCCCCCACTCTTTCACTTCCCCTCGCCCCCTCACACTCTCGTGCCCCCCTCCCCTCCCTTGACCTCCCCCTCACACCTCCACTCTCTCACTCTTGCCCTCTCTCGCGACCCTCTCTCTTGCCCCTCTGTCCTTGCCCCTCTTTCTCGCGACCCCTCTCTCACTTGCCCCTCCTCTTGTCCCTGTCTCTCTCTCTTGCCCTCTCGTCTCTCTCTCTCTCTCGCCGCCCACTTCTGTCTGTCTCTCTCTCGCTCTCGCTCTCCGCTCTCGCTCTCGCTCTCTCGCGCTCCGTCTCTCTCGCCTCTCTCTCTCTCGCTCTCTCCTCCCTCTCTCTCTCTCTCTCTCTCTCTCTCTCGCCTGCCTGCTCTCTCTCTGTCTCTCGCTCTCGCTCTCTCCCGCCCGCTCTCGCTCACCCCCCTCTCTCTCTCGCGCTCTCTCTCTCTCTCTCACGCCCTCTCTCTCTCTCTTTCTCGCCCTCTCTCTCTCTCTTTCTCGCCCTCTCTCTCTCTCTCTCTCTCTCTCTCTCTCTCTCTCTCTCTCGCCCTCTCGCCCTCTCGTCCTCTCTCTCCTCGCCTTCTCTCTCTCTCTCTCTCTCTCTCTCTCTCTCTCTCTCTCTCTCTCTCTCTCTCTCTCTCTCTCCTCCTCCTCTCTCTCTCTCGCCTTCTCTCTCTCTCTCTCGCCTTCTCTCTCTCTCTCTCTCTGTCTCTCTCTCTCTCTCGCCTTCTCTCTCTCTCTCGCCCTCTCTCTCTCTCTCGCCTTCTCTCTCTCTCTCGCCCTCTCGTCCTCTCTCTCTCGCCTTCTCTCTCTCTCTCTCTCTCTCTCTCTCCTCTCTTCTCTCTCTCTCTCTCTCTCTCTCTCCTCTCTCTCTCGCCTTCTCTCTCTCTCTCTCTCTCTCTCTCTGTCTCTCCTTCTCTCTCGCCTCTCTCTCTCTCCTCTCGCCTTCTCTCTCGCCTTCTCTCTCGCCTTCTCTCTCGCCTCCTCTCTCTCGCCTTCTCTCTCTCCTTCTCTCTCTCTCTCCTCCTTCTCTCTCGCCTTCTCTCTCTCTCTCGCCTTCTCTCTCTCTCTCTCTCTCTCTCTCTCTCTCTCTCTCTCTCTCGCCTTCTCTCTCTCGCCTTCTCGCCTTCTCTCTCTCTCTCTCTCTCTCTCTCTCTCTCGCCTTCTCTCTCGCCTTCTCTCTCTCTCTCTCTCTCTCTCTGTCTCTCTCTCTCTCTCTCTCTCTCTCTCTCTCTCTCTCTCTCTCGCCTTCTCTCTCGCTTCTCTCTCGCCTTCTCTCTCGCCTTCTCTCTCGCCTTCTCTCTCGCCTTCTCTCTCGCCTTCTCTCGCCTTCTCTCTCGCCTTCTCTCTCTCTCTCTCTCTCTCGCTCTCTCTCTCTCTCGCTCTCTCTCTCTCTCTCTCTCTCTCTCTCTCTCTCTCTCTCTCGCCTTCTCTCTCGCCTTCTCTCTCGCCTTCTCTCTCGCCTTCTCTCTCGCCTTCTCTCTCGCCTTCTCTCTCTCTCTCTCTCTCTCTCTCTCTCTCTCTCCTCTCTCTCTCTCCTCTCCTTCTCTCTCGCCCTTCTCTCTCGCCTTCTCTCTCGCCTTCTCTCTCGCCTTCTCTCTCGCCTTCTCTCTCTCTCTCTCTCTCTCTCTCTCTCTCTCTCTCTCTCTCTCTCTCTCGCCTTCTCTCTCGCCTTCTCTCTCTCTCTCTCGCCTTCTCTCTCTCTCTCGCCTTCTCTCTCTCTCTCTCGCCTTCTCTCTCTCTCTCTCGCCTTCTCTCTCTCTCTCTCGCCTTCTCTCTCTCTCTCGCCCTCTCTCTCTCTCTCGCTCTCTCTCGCTCTCTCTCTCTCTCTCTCTCTCTCGCCTTCTCTCTCGCCTTCTCTCTCTCTCTCTCGCCTTCTCTCTCTCTCTCACGCCTTCTCTCTCTCTCTCTCGCCTTCTCTCTCTCTCTCTCGCCTTCTCTCTCTCTCATCGCTCTCTCGCTCTCTCGCCCTCTCTCGCCTTCTCTCTCTCTCTCTCTCGCTCTCTCGCTCTCTCGCCCTCTCTCGCCTTCTCTCTCTCTCTCTCTCTCCTTCTCTCTCTCGCCTTCTCTCTCTCTCTCTCTCTCTCTCTCTCGCCTTCTCGCCTTCTCTCTCTCTCTCGCCTTCTCTCTCTCTCGCCTTCTCTCTCTCTCTCTCTCTGCCTTCTCTCTCTCTCTCTCTCTCTCTCTCTCTCTCTCTCTCTCGCCTTCTCTCTCTCTCTCTCGCCTTCTCTCTCTCTCTCGCCCTTCTCTCTCTCTCTCTCGCCTTCTCTCTCTCGCCTTCTCTCTCTCCTCTCTCTCGCCTTCTCTCTCCTCTCTCTCGCCTTCTCTCTCTCGCCTTCTCTCTCCTCTCTCTCGCCTTCTCTCTCTCTCTCGCCTTCTCTCTCTCTCTCTCGCCTTCTCTCTCTCTCCTCTCGCCTTCTCTCTCTCTCTCTCGCCTTCTCTCTCTCTCTCTCGCCTTCTCTCTCTCGCCTTCTCTCTCCTCTCTCTCGCCTTCTCTCTCTCTCTCTCGCCTTCTCTCTCTCGCCTTCTCTCTCCTCTCTCTCGCCTTCTCTCTCTCTCTCGCCCTTCTCTCTCTCTCGCCTTCTCTCTCTCTCTCTCGCCTTCTCTCTCTCTCTCTCTCTCTCTCTCTCTCTCGCCTTCTCTCTCTCTCTCTCTCTCTCTCTCTCTCTCTCTCTCTCTCTCTCTCTCGCCTTCTCTCTCTCTCTCTCGCCTTCTCTCTCTCTTTCTCTCGCCTTCTCTCTCTCTCTCTCGCCTTCTCTCTCTCGCCTTCTCTCTCCTTCTCTCTCTCGCCTTCTCTCTCTCTCTCGCCTTCTCTCTCTCTCTCGCCTTCTCTCTCTCTCTCGCCTTCTTTCTCTCTCTCGCCTTCTCTCTCTCTCTCTCGCCTTCTCTCTCTCGCCTTCTCTCTCCTTCTCTCTCTCGCCTTCTCTCTCTCTCTCCTTCTCTCTCTCTCTCGCCTTCTCTCTCTCTCTCTCGCCCTTCTCTCTCTCTCTCTCGCCTTCTCTCTCTCTCTCTCTCTCTCGCCTTCTCTCTCTCTCTCTCGCCTTCTCTCTCGCCTTCTCTCTCGCCTTCTCTCTCGCCTTCTCTCTCGCCTTCTCTCTCGCCTTCTCTCTCGCCTTCTCTCTCGCCTTCTCTCTCGCCTTCTCTCTCGCCTTCTCTCTCGCCTTCTCTCTCGCCTTCTCTCTCGCCTTCTCTCTCGCCTTCTCTCTCGCCTTCTCTCTCGCCTTCTCTCTCGCCTTCTCTCTCGCCTTCTCTCTCGCCTTCTCTCTCGCCTTCTCTCTCGCCTTCTCTCTCGCCTTCTCTCTCGCCTTCTCTCTCGCCTTCTCTCTCGCCTTCTCTCTCGCCTTCTCTCTCGCCTTCTCTCTCGCCTTCTCTCTCGCCTTCTCTCTCGCCTTCTCTCTCGCCTTCTCTCTCTCGCCTTCTCGCTCTCTCGCCTTCTCGCTCTCTCTCTCTCTCTCTCTCTCTCTCTCTCTCTCTCTCTCTCTCTCTCTCTCTCTCTCTCTCTCTCTCTCTCTCTCTCTCTCTCTCTCTCTCTCTCTCTCTCTCTCTCTCTCTCTCGCCTTCTCTCGCCTTCTCTCGCCTTCTCTCGCCTTCTCTCGCCTTCTCTCTTCTTCTCTCGCCTTCTCTCTTCTTCTCTCGCCTTCTCTCTCTCTCTCTCGCCTTCTCTCTCTCTCTCTCTCCTTCTCTCTCTCTCTCTCTCTCTCCTTCTCTCTCTCTCTCTCTCTCTCCTTCTCTCTCTCTCTCTCTCGCCTTCTTTCTCTCGCCTTCTTTCTCTTGCCTTCTCTCTCTCTCACGGCCCCCATCTCCCTCTCGCCCCCCCCCCCCCCTCCCCTTCCTATTAGTTCTTTCAGTCCTGTCTTGCTGCTTCCATATCACATCCTTCATTTTCCCACTCTTGGGTTCTCCCACTTGTTTTCTCTCCCCACCCCCCCCCTCCCTTTCTTTTGCCCCCATTCTCCTGTGTCCGCTTTCACTGTGAAATGATCTCTCTGACTTTTTCCATATCTGTCTTTGTTATTTTTTTAGGAAATCCATGTTTTCAACCTCTCGCCTCTTTTTGACTCATTATTTGTGCTGGACCATTCCCAAAATGGGAGAAATAAGGAAGGAACACATCTGGAGTGCAGCAGACAAAAGAGTCAGTGTGCTCTCGTCATACAGACCTAGGGTTTTTACCAGTTCACTCTTTGCACTGCATGTCTTATGCATTGCCCTCTTGTAAAAATAAACAATACAAATCACATGTTTAACTCCCTCTGTGTTTACATATTTGAAACAAAAGTAATACCCTTATAATGATTTGCTCCTGCAAAATGTTTGTAAACAGTGGGTGGCCCATCAATCACTGCTGCATTGACATCTGGTGTGTTCATGGTGGTGACATCACTGCGTGGCTGGGCAAATTGACTGGGTGCAGCAATGACATTGACCAACTGACACCTTGGCACTGTTACCAGCGTACTTCCTGGATGAACAGCTATCTCTGTCACCCGTAGAATTCCTTGGTCTTTGAAATGAAACATGGGGCAAGTGTCCTTGGATTGTGGTAGATTGGTTGTTGCCTGTCTACTTTGAGGCTGCTAACTTTGGTTTTATGGAGGATATATGAATATTACTCAATGATAAAGCTCTCACTCATTCTGCATGTATTTAAAAAACATTTCTCACTTTGTGTTATGCCTTCGCCTTTTTAATTTTGCTGGAAACTTTTTTGTTAGAAAAAGCGAGTATGAGAGATTGCATTTTAGTAGCATCTTTCGCAATTACAGGATGTTCCCAAGTGCTTTACAGCTGTAAAGTATTTTGAAGAATAGGTGCTGTTGTAATGTAGGAATATCAGCAATCAATTTACACACAGCAAGCTCTCAAAAATAGCACTCCTTCAGAATTATACAGAAGCATTGCTCTATGTTTTTGTGCTCAAGTTTATGGGACCAGGGGCTCAGAACTGCCTAACTGAAAGAGATGAAGCTGTTACTAATGAAAGCAGAGCTAGTGACCCCAACTTTGACCTGACTGTTGCTTACTTTTAGACTTCATGTATAACCACCACTACGGATGAATTCTGAGACATTGGCTCATCCTCCTCCATCAATCAACAGTTAGTTTTAGCTTTGTAGTAAATTGCTAATTTGAGTATTTTCAGAGTACAACTGAAGATCCTCACTGCAGCAGCTTCTCTGGATTGCAATTCAACTGTTGAAAATATTATCTGAAACTGTACTTTGCCTCCCATGTTGAACAACCTCAGCTCAGTGCCAATTTCCAATCCAGGAGTGTGGTCACGAACAACCAGCGCAGCTTCTGAAACTTCAAACTTCTAATTGAGAATCAAGAAAGAAATGTTAATCAAGCTGATCAGGAGGTACATTTGGTGTCATTGTGCTACCCTTGTGTAGATGCAGTTAAATAGTTATGATGTCGGCATGTGAAGAAAATAGACTGCAACTTTAAGACTTGGGTTGACTGCAACGTAAATCAGACAATATTTGACCACTTTTTTAAAGACTGTGAGATGTGTGGGATTCTATTAGTCACAAGTTCATGAAGGAGGAATTTCAGCTTGTGTGAGTATATTCAGCCTGTGTATCTCAACCAGATATCTAGACTTGGCATTTTACTTGAGCCAGAGGAATGTTTAGGAACTGCAAAAGGATGGTTTTATACAACCAATCCGCCACTTACCTAATTCACAAAGTATACTACAATTTCATAATACAAGCCTATTCTAAACTCACACTTCTTTTCAGTAAAACCCTAATTGCCTCTTCAAACCATTGATTCACTTCTTCATTTCATCCCTCTAATTCAACACCATTTAAGGAGAAATTGGAATTTGAAAGAACACATTAAAAAAAATTGCATACAGATTCATTTTCTTTGCCTCTAACCTTTTTCTGAGTGTTATGAAGTGTTTTTTTAATAACTTGTAAGAGTTTGTTTTTGTGTGTAATGTTGTTGATCTGCAGTAAGTGTTTTGGTGAATGCTGTCAAGTCCGAGTATAACTCTGGGCTCGCTTTCAATCTGTGCAAACTTTTAGTATCAATATGTTTGTGATTTCCATATGCAGCTCGCAGTCCTGTCTACTCAAGTGCTGCTCCAAGACTTGTTTATGAGAAGTGTGTTTAGGCCGAGTTCCTCCTGCTGACTGTGAATAAGTAACAGAAACCATTCTGTGTTTTGAAGTACAGTTTCCTCAGTCTCTCCCACATATTGCTGAGCTTCAGCAATATTTTAATGAGATAAGTGATGAGCTCAGTGGACCTCAGTCTGGATTCTTCTGATGTTCATAGCTTGGGAATTTACAAAATAGCTCTGACCTTATCCAAATCCAGTTTTAGACCTTGGGGTGTAATGAGATCTGATATGAAAGGAGTTTGTTAGAGCCTAAGTTCTGGCTCCAGGTTGTATGGTTTCACATTTCACATTTCACATACTGTATCATACCAGCCAGGCTGTGTGGATTCTGGCATAATCACTAATGTTTTTTTACGTGCAAGCCTGATGTCTATGACTGTTCTTTCAACTAAAAAGTCACCTTATTGCTTTGTCTTACCTTTTTTGATGTTTTTTCCTTCTGCCTTCATATCTATTTTCCTGACTATTTTCCTGATCAGAGCTCTTCATGAAGGGGTAGAGTATGGTGAACAGTTAGGACTGAGGAGTGTATTTAGCAAAGGTTTTTAGTGGAGCTGGAATCAGCAGAACCTTATTATTGGTGCTGGCAATTTGGTCATATGATAATGTATGATTAGAGCAAATTAGACTAACTCCTGAAGTTGTTAAAGCAAGGCTGTCTGCTGGGACTCTGATGGAGCTAGTTACTTCTACTGTATAAATTGGATCATCACCTCCAGCTGTTTTACCTTTTACAGGTATTTGTGCAGAGCTCAACTAATCTCCTGAATAATCGGGCCACCCCTGAGTTTACCACTTAGAAACTGATATCAGAGCGACATGATTACTACTGGGAAGTAACTTGAGGAAATAAAATAGTCAGCAATGTTTTCGATATGTAAAGTTCCCATTTTAAGGAATTGAGCAGCAATTTCATTACCAGGAGAGTGATTAGAATGTGGAACTTGCTACCCACAAGCAATGGTTGAATGAGTGACATTGATACATTCAAAGATTGGCTTGGTAAGTACATGAGGAGAAAGGAATAGGATATGTTCATGTGATTCTTTTGAAAAATGTAGATCATAAACATTGGCATGTGCCTGTTGGGTTGAATAATCTGCATTTGCTCTGCAAAGTCTTTATGGTACTTCTGTGAGAGAAATTTGTAAGAAGGAGCATTGATCGACTGACTCTCTGTCAACCCATAGAACATCCATCAAAGGACAACACTGGACTTAAACCTGGAGACCAAAGTTGGATGGGTGGTTGTGACGTCTCGAGCACCATATGGTTTAAATTTGTTATGAAAAGGGGAAAAAGTGGGTCTGCAAATATGGTTCTGGATTGGAGGGAGGTAGATTTTATTAAAATAAAGCAAGATCTGGCCAAAGCAAACTGGGAACAGCCATTTGTGGGAAACCTATAGCAAAACAGTGAGGGTGTGATCAAAAAGGAAATGGGAAAACTACAGGCCCAATATGTTGCCTGTAGGGTGAAATGTAGGTGCAGTAACCCCAGCCAACTCTGGATGTCTGGAAATACTCATGACTGGATAAGAAGAAAAAGTGTTTTTAGCAGGTACAGAGGGAGCAAATCAACAGAGGCCATCAGAATAACTGTCAAGAGTATGGTGCTGGGAAAGCAGAGCAGGTCAGGTAGCATCCGAGGAGCAGGAAGGTCAACGTTTCGGGCAAAAGCCCTTCATCTGTAATAGGCCCCATGGCGGGGAGGAGGTGGTGGTGACTTAAAGCAATTAGAGAGGGTACATTTGAAAAAAAGCACTAGTAGGTAAAATTGAGGAAAATCCAAAGCTATTTTCCAAGTGAACTAATTGGAAGAAGGTAACTAGGCAAAGAGTAGGGCCCACTAGGGACCAAGAGGGCAGTTGTGTGTGCAGTCAGAGGTAGAGTGTTAAACAAGTACTTTTACATTTGTCTCCACTTGGAAGATGGAGGGTGCAGGTACAGAATTCGGGAAGAGGGACTGAGGTTCTTGAGTAGTTTGACAGCAAGTGAAGAGGTTTGCTGGTTTTTAGCAGGTTTGAAAGTGGACAAATCCTCCGAACCAGAAGAATTGTATTCTAGACTGTTGTGAGAGATGAAGGAGGACATTACAGGGGCTCTGACCTAAATTTTTAATTCCCCTCTGTCCACAGGCAAGATACCAGAGGACTGGAAGATAGATAATGTGGCTCAATTTTTTCATGAAGGGTGATGGGGATAAATCAAGGGATTATTGATGAGTGGGTCTCCCATAGTGGTAGGGAAGCTATTGTAGAAAGTTCTGAAGGAGAGACTTAATCTCCAGTTGGGAGGGGCAAGCTTTGATCCAGGATAGTCAGCATGGATTTCAGAGGGACAGCCTGTCTAACAAATTTGATTGACTTTTTTGAGGTAGTGATCAGGTGTGTAGATGAGGTTAGTGCAGTTATAAGACCGTAAGACTTAGGAAGAGAAATTAGGCTATTCAGCCCATTTGAGTCTGCTCTGCCATTCAATCATGACTGATCAGATTCTCATCCCCAAATTCCAGCTTTCTTCCTGTAACCCTTGATCCTATCTATTTCTGTTTCTACATCCTTCAGTGGCAATAAATTCCATAGATTCACCACTCTCTGCATGAAGAAGTTTCTCTTTATCTCCGTTCTGAAAGGTCTTTCCTTTACTCTTAGGCTGTGCCCTCAGGTCCTAGTCTCTTCTAATGGAAACATCTTCCCAACATCAACTCTGTCCATGCTATTCTGTGCTCTGTAAGTTTCAATTAGATTCCCCCCCCCTCATCCTTCCAAACTCCATCGTGTATAGACCCATGGGTCCTCAGATGTTCCTCATATGTTAAGCTTCTCATTCCTGGGACCACTCCTTTGAGCTCCCTCTGAACGTAGTCCCGGGTAAGTACATCCTTCCTGAGACATGGGACCCAAAACTATTCGGTATTCCAAATGTGGTCAGACAAGAGCCTTAGAGCCTCAGAAGTATACCCCTGCTTTTATATTCATGTCCTCTCAAATGCCATCAGTGTATTTGCCTTCCTAACATTTGCCTTCTCTCAGGACTTACCTTGAGGGAATCCTTGACTAGAGCTCTCTGGTCTCTTTGCAGTTCAGACTTCTGAATTTTCACCCCATTTACAAAATAGTCCAGCCTCTCTTCTTTGTACTAAAGTGCATGATGGAGTTTATATGGATTTGAATAGAGAAGACCGGTTAATGGGGTAGTTAAGAAGGCAGAAAGGATGCTTGCCTTTATCAATTATAGCATAAATTATCAGAGCAGAGAGGTCTCATTGGAGCTGTACAAAACCTTTTGGTTAGGCCTCAGGTGGAGTACTGTGTGCAGTTGTGGTCACAATACTGTTAGAAGGACATGATTGTGTTGGAGAGAGTACAGAGGAGATTCACCAGGATTTTGCCGAGCATGGAACATTTCAACTATGGCTGGATAAACTCAGGTTGTTTTCTCTGGAGCAGGTAAGGTATAGCAGTGACCCGATAGCGGTGTATACAAGATTGGATGAATGGAAAACAGTTGTTCCCCTTTAATCAAAAGGTCAGTAACAAGGTGGTGTAGTTTTAAAGTGAAGGGCAGGAAGTTGAGGGAATTTGAGGAAAACCTTTTCACCCAGAGTGTGGTGGGGATCTGGAATGCACTGCCCAGTTAAGGCGAGGAACCTCACAACCTTTAAAAAGAATTTGGATGAGCATGGGAAGTGTCCCGACATTCAAGGCTGTGGGCTAATGTGGGAAAGGGGGATTAGCACAGTTAGTACGTTTTTGACAGCCTCCACTGTCCTGTGTGATTTGACAACCCTGCCTCTGAGTCAGAGGCTCAGGGTTTTATTGCTACTCCTGGCCTGGATGGTCAAGGAAGGTGCTTCCATCATGTGGTCAAACGGGTCAATCATCAACTTGTAAATCTTTCTGGCTCATGTCATTGACAGGTAGTAAGAGTGAGAGAGATTCCTGCTCAGCCACGCAACTGAAAGAAAAGTTGGAGCCTCTGCCATCACTATCCATAGCTGCAATCTGCAATGTAAAACTGTATGTTGCCACAGCAACTCGGACTCCCTCAGTGATTAGTAATGTGTCACTACCACAAAATATAGAGGTGTAGATAGTTGAACAACTACCTATTAGTCGTTTTGACGTAACATTTCTGCTTGATGAAACCACCTTATGCAGCCCTGCGTATGATTGTGTAGTTTGTGCTATCCATGTAGCACCTTGGTCCTGGAGGAATACTGTCTCTCATTTTTTTTAACTGTTTTTGTATATGGTAGAAATGACAAAGCTACTCTTGACTTGCATAAAAACCTACTGCCTGGCTCACGTTCTCACTGTGAGCGTCTTTATTACTCTTGCTCCTGAGGATGAATGCAGGTAATGTTTTCAGTTCTGTTTATCCATTGCTTGTAGACAACATGTCTCAAACTAATTGATGGGTTTCAATGAAACTTGGCACACAACGTATGACGCAGTGAAGAACTGATAAACTTTTGGTGAAGATGTGGAACAGACTTTTGAATTTTTTTGCAAAGGATCACTTAGCATTGGAAGATAGGATCTATTAATCTTTTAAAAAATGTTGATTGTTTTAGAATGTCATCCATTGTCTCAGCTGCTATGGAGCTGTTTGTCATGGTTGTCAGATTATGACCTAGACTTTGCTAACTCAGCAGCTTCCAAAAACTAAACCAGGGCATTCTGGTTTATATTGCTGAGTCCACACCGTGTACATTTAATCACTGTACCACCAATGGGGAAGTGGAAAAAGGACCGGTATGTATTTCTCAAGTGAACTTAATGGACAGGAACAAAGTGTAAATTTTTAATTAGCCATTTTCATTAAAGGTTTTATTAGTTTGAAGTAGTGTTCAAACTCAGTGCTCTAACCTGTCCAAATACTTTTGAGTTTTAAATTGTGCACATGCATGCGTATTGTACAGCATGTTGCATCACGTGATCCAAATGAAATTTAGTGATTAGCTAATCTTTTAGCTAAAATTTGGAGGAGCCGGTGTTGGACTGTGGTGTACAAAGTTAAAAATCACACAACACCAGGTTACAGTCGCAACAGGTTTATTTGGAAGCACGAGCTTTCAGAGCTCTGCTCCTTCATCAGGTGGTTGTGACATGAAAGAGCAGTGCTCTGAAAGCTAGTGCTTCTAAATAAACCTGTTGGACTATAACCTGGTGTTGTGATTTTTAACTTTGTAGCTCAGGTTTTCTTCATAATTGGAATTAGGAATTCCCCCTTTTGTCCTGTCCTCTCTCTGTCCACTCATCTTTAGTTATCAATCTTTTTGTGTGACTCTGCCTTTATTTCTCTTTATCTCTGTTCCAGCACTCGACTGTGGTTTTCGCTTGTTTCCACATTTCTGCTTCTCACTCTCTCCCAACCTTAGTTTAGCAGTGGCCTCACCTTCCCTTTGCCATTTCTTACCCTGTTTGTTCAGCCTTTGCACAAGCTGTCCCCCTTTGCATCCCTTTCTTGTCACTTTAGAGCCGTATTTCTTGAAGTTATGTTCCTATTACTTCAAATGCCCAGTCTTGCCAAAACACTCAGACCTTTTTGAATGGAGACTCTTTAGATTAGTTGCACATTGAGTCACTGCCTAATGCAAAAAAATGTTTTGGCAGTAAAGGAGTCGATCTTTAACTCGGTCAATAAACTCAAACTCAATTCCTGGAGTGATTTGAGAGCTTTCAACCCTGAGTCTTTTTCTCTTCAACTCTAAACTGAAGTTTAATTTCTGTTTTGAATTATTTCAGAAACTTGACTTCAACATGCTTTGAAAGCAGGTTAGACTACAATGGTGTATTTCTCCTAATGGGGAACCCACCTCAGAATAAATTACAGGTTTTAATTCCAGGAAAGTGGATTGCTGCATTCCAGGACTCAGCAAAGACTTCTCCATGTCTGGCTGGATCTTTCAAACTCCTGTCCTGTCAATGTTCTTAGCAGTGTAGCAGGGAATTAAAATTTGATATCTTGTTTTGAGAAACTTGTTCTTTGGGTCTAGCAGCAGTTGCTCAGTGCATCTGCTAATTATCTGTGATTTTTTTGTGTGCCTGAAGCCTAATCTGTTAACCCTTCCTTGGCCTAACTCTGTATGTTGCAATGTACCCATTAATTTCTTTGAGCAATGCCAACAGTTAATCTTGCTGGCCCATCTGAATACAGTGTGGTTAGAATTACATGGTTAAACCAAATGAGGATGTGCTGACTTTTACAGTGTGGCAATTCAATGGCAAAGGACAGACCAAATCTAAAAGCTGAAGCTCAAAATTGGAGGAAGGCTAACTTTGATGGTTTCAGGCAAGAAGTTTCAAAGGCTGATTGGGGGCAGGTATTCGTAGGTAAAGGGACAGCTGGAAAATGGGAAGCCTTAAGAAATGAGATAACGGGAGTCCAGAGACTGTATATTCTTGTTAGGGTGAAAGGAAAGGCTGGTAGGTATAGGGAATGCTGGATAACTGGAGAAATTGAGGGTTTGGTTAAGAAAAAGAAGGAAGCATATGTCAGGTATAGATAGGATAGATCGAGCGAATTCTTACAGTATAAAGGCAGTAGGAGTATATTTGAGGGAAATCAGGAGGGTAAAAAAGGGGACATGGAATAGCTTTGGGAAATAGCGTTAAGGAGAATCCAAAGGGATTTTCATAAATACATTAAGGACAAAAGGGTAACTAGGGAGAGAATAGGGCCCCTCAAAGATCAGCAAGGCGGCCTGTGTATGGAGGCTCCAGAGATGGGTGAGATACTAAACGAGTATTTTGCATCAGTGTTTACTGTGGAGAAGGATATGGAAAATATAGAATGGGGGGGGGAATAGATGGTGACATCTAGAAAAATCTCCATATTACAGATGAGGAGGTGTTGGATTTCTTGAAACACACAAAGGTGGATAAATCCCCAGAATCTGATCAGATGTACCATAGATCTCTGTAGGAAGCGAAAGAAGTGATTGGGCCCCTTGCTGAGATATTTATATCATCGATAATCACAGGTGAGGTGCTGGAAGACTGGAGGTTGGCTAACGTGGTGCCACTATTTAAGAAAGGTGGTAAGGACAAGCCAGGGAATTATAGACCGGTGAGCCTGACATCACTGATGGGCAAGATGTTGGAGCGAATCCTAAGAGACAGGTTGTACATGTGTTTGGAAAAGTAAGGACTGATTAGGAATAGTTAACATGGCTTTAAGCTACAGGGAGAGGCTGAATAGGCTGATCCTTTTTTCCCTTGGACATCTGAGGCTGAAGGGTGACCTTTATAGAAGTTTATAAAATCATGTGGGGCATGAATAGGATAAATAGACAAAGTATTTTCCCTGGGGTGCAGGAGTCCAGAACAATAGGGCATAGGTTTAGGGTGAGAGGGAAAGGATATAAAAGGGACTTCAGGGGAAACTTTTTCATGCAGAGGGTGGTACATGTATGGAATGAGCTGCCAGAGGAAGTGGTGGAGGCTGGTACAATTGCAGCATTTAAAAAGAAGTATTTAGAGGGATATGGGCCAAGTGCTGGCAAATGGAACTAGATTAGGCTAGGCTATCTGCACGGCATGGACGAGTTGGACCAAAGGGTCTGTTTCCATGCTATATATATATCTGTGACTCCAACTTTGAGAACCACTTGAAATGGACAATCTTTACATGTGAGCCCAAATGATGAAATTACCAGAATATTCAGATGTGAAGACATCACCGCAGAGTTTGATTCTTACCATGTCTTTAACTGTGTGCATGTTCTCACCTTGGATGGTTTGCATTAACTTTAACTGGCTTTGCACATCTATTAATTGGAAAACATGGGTTATTTTAATGGCGTTGGTTAATGGATTACAAAATATTATGGTGATTTGGTGATGGGGAGGAAAAGGGCACACAGCAGATGCCATTAAATAGTGAGGAAGACTGTGAATCTTGTTCTTTGCCTGTTCCACCTCGCGCGCACTTTCTCTCTTGCGCTCTCTTTCACTCACTCACTCACTCACTCACACACACACACACACACACACACACACACACACACACACACACACACACACACACACACACACACGTCTTCTCAGTTCACTCTATTAGAGACTAAATAAGATTTAAAAATGGTTTATAATGCATCCATCCCTGCAATTACCTCTTCCTCAGTACCCATCCTTGAAAGACCATGGTTAAAGTGATGGAAAATGTTTCTGGGAACCCTGTGCCGTATGCAATACTGGGTGGAATTAAACTTGGGGGGGAAAAGAAGAACAATTTTTTTTGACAAAATCTAACGTAGCTGAGTTAATGGGCAAACCTCCAATGTTATTTCAGAATTCCAAGTAAACTTCAGAGTGAGAGGGGGAATGGGAAGGGAGTGGTTAAATGCAAACATATCATTCTAATGCCAAAAATACGCTTAATCCGTGGACACAAATTCCAATGCAGCAACACCCATTCTGAACTGGACTGGCTCTGACCTTTAAATAGATTGCTGGCAGCAGATCACAGGGACATTGCTTTTCTAACAAGTGATTTTTAACTTAATCTGACTAAAAATGTGTGAGCCAACAATATTACGAGGCGGTTGGATTCCTCTGTGTCCCAGCAACAGTAATCTGAGGCCACACACTGTATATTGATGAAATAAACCAGAATGCACATATCACTTTTTAAATTAAAAGCAGATCCCCAACAAAATAGGCATATTTACTGAACTGTAACTTTGAACATTTCTGAAGAGGAATAACTGAAGAGGTGACATGGTGGCTCAGTGGTTAGCTCTGCTGCCTCACAGCACCAGGGTCCCAGGTTCAATTCCATTGTGTGGCGTTTGCACGTTCTCCTCGTGTCTGCGTGGGTTTCCTTCGGGTGCTCTGGTTTCCTCCCACAGTCCAAAGATGTGCAGGTTAGGTGAATTGGCTGTGCTAAATTGCCCAAATTGTTAAGAAATGGGTCTGGGTAGGTTACTCTTCGAGGGCCAGTGTGGACTGGTTGGGCCGAAGGGCCTGTTTCCACACTGTAGGAAATCTAATCTAACCAATCTCTGGCAGAGTGGATAAATGCACCTTATGGTATGATATTGAGCCATACGAAATGGTAAGTTCCCATATGCTGCTGAATATTGAAGTAGATTGCACTTAAACCTTCGACACACTAATGTTATGAAAAATGCTGCTGCTTTTCTTAATCCATTACTTTAGACTCTTTCTGCCACAGCAAGTGATATAATTCTGACACACTGTACTATATCCTTAATGTATCAGCTGGAAACACTGTGCTGTCACCATCTAAATCTTGAAGGGCAGATTGCACTTCCTCGTTCAGATGGATGCTGAAAATTTTACTTCTGTCCTAAATATTTTATTGAAAACCTAGTGAGGAAATGGCCTGTCTCTTTAAATACACAGCAGGTATAGTTTATAAAATCTTTGGAAAAGCAAGTCTGGAAATGAATTATTTTCATTGGTTATAGTCAAAAATATGTAAATGATCTGTTGAAATTGGAAAATCATGATGCAGTGAAACAGAAAAATGACAATTGAAGGAGACCCTTGAGAAAGTTGAAGAGAATATGAATGATGTCTTGTATTAAACATTTTGGTGCCAGCTCAGTCTTAAAGGAGAATGGTGCTTTAACACTGTTTTCAGTAATTTTAAGTGGAGAGCATGTCATAATTGCATCAATAGTTTATTGCTGTGTTTTTAAAAAAAAAATTATGGATCCAAAAGAAAGTAAATATTAAAACATGTACAGTGCCCAAGAACAATTGTTCCCCAGCATTTTGGATTATTGGAAGGTTGATAGGTGACAAAGTTTAAAATATTTTGTGACACCTCTAAACGTCTGCATTGGAAATGGATTACCCAATGGAGAGAATATCCAGTTATATAGATCATCAGCATCCAAGATCCCAACTTCAGCTGTGGCACTAGATCGTGTTCAATAACTGCATTCAGTGGCAACGGATAGGGAGAAAATTTACTTTGTGTCTCTTTTGCTGATATGGAGGACAGGCCCTGGTTTGGTTTTGGTGCCATTTTAATTAAATGTTTGCTGGTGGCTATTGAACACAAAACAATGGCTATTTTATTTAAGGGATGATGTAGAGGAGCTGGTGTTGGACTGGGTGGACAAAGTTAAAAATCACACACCACCAGGTTATGGTCTAACACGCTTATTTGGAAGCATTATCTTTCAGAATGCTGTTTTTTCTTCAGGCACCTGATTGTGATTTTTAACTTTATTTAAGGGAGTAATAAAGGTTAGTAACCAGCAGCATTAACAGAGAATGGGCTAAGATTGGAGGAAAAACAGTGTTCAGTAGTACATGCAGTCAGGATTCCATAACGAGTTGCTTTGGAGAGTTCTGTAAAATATTCTAATTTATGTAAAAAAATTTTGGCCATGAAATATTATTCTGTGGAATTGGAAATGGTGTCATCTTCTTGTAAGCTTAAAAAAGAACTGTGTACACATATGGAAGTAGTTAACAAGGCAGTCAGCAATGCTGTTTTTTCTGTGTGGTCACACTCTGGAGAGGGTTGTGGTTTCAGCTTTGAGATAGCCCTTCTAGAGATGGCTATCTGCAAGACTCTGAAAACCAATGATTGAAAGAGATATGAAGGTTTGCAGTTGGGATTTGTGAATGGCAGAGTGTCAAGGTCAAGGGCCAAAATCTCTGAGTCAAGGGAAGACAGCTGGTGCCTTGCAACATTGGAAACATTAGCTTTGCCTTCAAAGCCCCTTTCATTGGTCTAGCAGATGTGAAATCCTTTTACTTGCTAGCTCAGAAATGTGTTTCTGATGCATCACATTGTTCCCTATTGTGAGCTGTGAAATGGCTAATGCTTTTTCCATTTGACTTCTTACTGGTGCTGGTTGAAGGGTGCCATTGCATGGGGGAGGCATTAATGAAGGAGAAAACAGTTAGAGTCATAGTGATAGAGAGCATGGAAAGAGACTGTTTGTTTGGTCCAACCCATCCATGCTGACCAGATATCCTAAATTAATCTGGTCCCATTTGCCAGCACATGGCCCATGTCCCTCCAAACCCTTCCTATTCATATACCTACCCAGATGCCTTTTAAATGTTATCACTGTACTCGCCTCCAACACTCCCTCTGGCAGCTCATTCCATTCACGCACCACCCTCTGTGAAAAGGCTGTCCCTTAGGTCCCTTTTAAATCTTTTCCCTCTGACCTCAAACCTCTGCCCTCTAGTTTTACTCTGAGGGGAAAAGACTTTGGCTATTCACTCTCTATTCATGTCCCTCATGATTTTACAACCCGTTATAAGGTCACCCCTTAGCCTCCGATGTTCCAGGGAAAGTAGCCCCAGCCTATTCTGCTTCTCACTGTAGCTCAAATCCTCCAACCTTGGCAACATCCTTGTAAATCTTTGCTGCATTCTTTCAAGTTTCACAACATCTTTCCTGTAGCAGCGAGGCCAGAATTGAACACAGTATTCCAAAGGTGGCCTAACCAACTTCCTTTACAGTTGCAACGTGACTTCCCAACTCCTATACTCAATGCTCTGACAAATAAAGGCCAGTGTACCAAAGGCCTCCTTCAGTATCCTATGTATCAGTGACTCCACCTTCAAGGAACTATGAGCCTGCACTCCAAGGTCTCTTTGTTCAGCAACACTCCCCAGGACCTTACCGATAAGTGAATAAGTCCTGATTTCCAAGATGCAGCACCTCACATTTATTTAAATTAAACACTGTCTGCCACTCCTTGGCCTACTGACCCATCTGATCAAGATCCCGTTGTACTCTTCTTTGCTGTCCACTACACCACCAATTTTGGTGTTATCTGCAAACTTTCTAACCATTCCTTCTATATTCATATCCAAATCATTTATATAAATGACAAAAAGCAGTGGACCCAGGGCCAATCTTTGTGGCACACTGGTCACAGGCCTCCAGTCTGAAAGGCAATCCTTCATCCACCACCCTCCGTCTCCTACCTTCAAGCCAATTTTTTTATTCACTGACTAGCTCCCTGTGGATTCCATGCGATCTAACCTTGCTAACAAGCCAACCACGTGGAGCCTTGTCGAATGCCTTGCTGATGTCCATATTGAGAACATCCACTGCTCTACCTTCATCAACCTTCTTGTCACTTGTCAAAAAAACTCAATCAAGTTTGTGAGACATGATTTCCCATCTACAAAGTCATGTTGACTATCCCTAATCAGTCCTTGCCTTTCCAAATACATTTCAATCCAGTCCATCAGAATCCTGTCCAAAACCTTAACCAGTACCAATGTCAGGCTCACCAGTCTATAGTTCCCTCGCTTACTCTTACCATCTTTCTGAAATAATGGCATCGCATTAGCCACCCTCCTATCTCCAATTTTCTGGCTGTTCATCCATGGCATAGAATTTATCATAATTGCAGCAAGACTCAGGGAGAGCTGATACAGCGCCAATGACCTTGCAATAGGTCATTCCCTATTGTTGTGTCGTGATGTCTTCCAGGCCTCACAAGGAAAGCTGAAGCCTTCCATGGAAAGAACCCACATGAGCCCACACAAATGGTGGCACACCCCTGCGGTTGTCACTGTGGATGACTCTGGGTGAAGCAATTTTTTTTATCACTCACTGTTAACCTCCTGCCTGGCTGGAAGGAACATGTAGATAGTGGAGGTTAAGTAAGGCTTAGCTGTTAAATTTAAGTAGTTCTTGATCTATTTTGGCTTGCCAATGAAGATTCATCCTGTTAGTTAGAAGGATCAATTTCAAAGTCTTTTCCAAGATTGGAAAAAATGTCTGCTTACCATCCTACCCCTAATTCTCTTCCTTCATGACAATTCTATGTTCTCCCTTTTCCAGAATGGTTAACAAAGCTAAGAACGTGGAATTGAGCATGCACAAGTAATTCTGTGATTGAAAAGGCAGTTCATTGACCTACTGGATAAATGGACAACCTACCTTACCATTGAGACACGGACAACAGCATTGTCCCAGGATTGAATCTACTGAGTCAACTGATCTTGGCTGAGACTGGCAATGGCTTCAGTGCCCGGCCTCTGATCAACACTGTGGGAAAGGTGTGTGAGAGCTTTGGGTGGGTCTAGATTGAGTTTGACTAAGATGGCTCCAGTTTGAGTATTCTGTTCGATTCATTGGGAGACATAATGAAGAAAAGAAGGAAATAACTTCCAGCAGGATTACAAGTAGACACCATCAGGATAGGATTAAAGTATTGATTTAAGATGTGCTGCTAAAACCGGTCTTCATTTACCGCCAGTTTGTGAAATGTTATTGAGACTGCTTCGGCTCTGTTGTACCATGCTGTTGCCATAGAGTCAGGAGGACCTTACCATTTCTGTTTGCCATCCCCAGAACATGCAAAGTCCTTGATGTATTGTCATTTGTTTGGTGATGATAGAAAGGAAAAGACTCAGTTCCTCTCTGAAATCTTCTGGACTCTGCACCCAAGACAAATATTTGCTGTCTGTTTCTGTTCTGCCGAACAAAGATTGTAATGTTTGCTCTGAATGTGAATTCTGACACATTAGCAACCCAACCTTCCCCTTTAACAACACTGAGAAGCTTTAATTTCAACATGATTAATTCAAATATAAGTACTAAAGGGGGGGGGGGCATGAATCCAATGATTTCTAAAAACCATGGATTGCTTATACAAAACCAATTCATTTTATGGTATGAATTAATGTGAAAATGTTTGTTGTCTTAATTTCACCCAGTGAAACTCACCAAACTGGTAATTTGTGATTGAAAAGCTGAAAGCTTACTATTGCCTATTATCCATAGATTTCAAATTTTAGGAATAAAATCACAATGAAGAGTAAACAAACAAAACTCCCATTTGAGTCCCCATTTCTGCGATTAGAAAACTCTGGGTGGAATCTTACCAAGCCCTGAATAACATTGACCATGACAAAGAAATCTGGAAGAATCATGTGAGAAGGCCAGGATGATGTTGGGAGCAATGAGTTGCATTTTTGAATAGAGTTCCACGAGTTGATAAAATTCTGACTAGGGTGTGGCAAGAGAACTGCTTTTTGGAGCACACTGGCACCCTTTTTGTTGCAAAGTACTTCTACAAGGACATTTTCCTTGCAGAGACAAGCACCTGACTCACCATCAGACCTGGCAGCATCTTAGGGCTTCTCTGTCTCTTTCTCTCTCCCTCTCCCTCTCCTCCCCTCTCTTTCCCCTAATGCTCACGCACTTTGGGTCTGGATGCTGCCAGCTACTCTGCCTTGCTCTGCCTGACTTTTAGCTGACAGTGTCAGGCAGCTTGTCACAATTTGTAAGTGGTTACAATCCACCAAATGGTTCATGCTACGTCAGTGTTATACCTGTATCATTTGCTAGATCTTAATTGGTAGGCAAATTGCATTTGCATCAATCAAATGGCCATGTCTCAAAGTTACAGGAAGCTGTGGTGTTTGTGGTCATGTGATAGGCTGGGCATCCCAGTACCATAGGTCAAGGACAGTCTTCAGTATCAGTCCAGGGGCTTGGGAATGATTGGCCACCTTGGTTGGTCAGGGCCATACCCTCATTATGTTAGGTGTGGAGCAGAATGCTGGGCAGCCCACCATCTCCTTGGCTGTTTCTGTCCTATTCCTGGCCATTTTGCCTTGCACTGAGAAAGGGAGGGATTGAGTGAGATGAAAGTGGGTAGTTCAGTCAGTCATTACTGCTGGTGTAGGTGGGGGGGTGAAAGGGCCCGAGTGGGGGAATAGGCAGTGCAGAGGACACAGTGTTAGTGTTCTGAGGTGTTGGGGCGGGGGAAGCTATGATAAGAGTAATTGGAGAACATGTATGCATTAATAAGAGCGGTAGAGCCTTGTGGAAGGTGTGTGCATTAGCAGAGATGGATCGAGTGTGTGATAGTACAAAAAAGATGGCAAAGTGGATATGTTCTTTGAGCATCCTAATGTGCTGGGCATTCCTCCAGATCACTGACACTACACTGACTCAAGTGACGACCTCAACTCTGGGTGGCAAGGCCTGGTTTTGGCTCATAAAGCTAGTCTGCTTCTCCCACCACCTCTGCACATCCTATCCCAAATCTCATATACTGTACAGTGTGGCCCCTGGCTGATGGTGCTTGTCCAGGTGTGCCACAGCCCTTTAAAGAAAGATGGCACTGGCATCAAGGATGCCAGTCTATTCTGACCTGTCCTGGCAGTGGCGAGTCCTTCTGACTATGTGAGTAGTGGAATCAGACTAACATTGGATGAGAGGTGTGCTGGTGGTTGTTTTGATGATCATGCAAGAAAACTTGCTCGGCCTTGTAGGGAGAAACTTAAGGAAAATGAAATTTAGCCAATAAGCAGTAAGATTCAGCCCATCATCTTTGGATCGGGAGAGTATGGAATAGAGTAGAAAGTTCCAGAATGAATGACAATTATTTTGTGGTAGAAAAACAGGAGGCTAGAAGAACGCAGCAAGCCAGGCAGCATCAGGAAGGGGAGGAGTTGCAAGTGCAACCCTTCAGATCTTCGTCTGTAATGTTATTTCACAACCCCTCCCCCCCCCCCCCCTCCCCCCTCCAATTTTGTGGAACAACATGGTTTGTTTGGAAAAGGCTGTAGTTATTTCTCTCAGTACAGTGTGCTTTACACATGTTCCTAATATTTTTGAGATGCTGTAGGGTGTTCGGTAACAACTAGTTAAAATTGTGTCTTGTCTTTAAGCAAATGAGACAGATGCCTTTGCAGGAGTTGATAGGCTGCTTTGATCTTGTGTAGGCAACTGGAAGCGTGAAATGGTTATTTCAAGATATCTTGAATCAAATTCCCTCCCTGCTACCAATGAAGAGAAGAGTTACTTTCTGAATATTTGAGGAGTGATTTATTATAATTTAGTCAGTCATGACTCACCCCAGAACTATGAAGTACCAATACGCATCTATCAAAATGTCTACAGAACACTATCGTAAAATCAACAGCAGCAATTGACTGCCTTCTTAGGCAAAGAGAGAAAGATCATATAGTCAACAGCCTGTTATCACATTTGATAAGGTCTACACCAGGTGTAAGGTTGAAATGGCTTATCAGAATCTGACCTTGGCCAAAATTCCTATGATTTCATGTCAATGTTTCTTAAAAAGAATCATACTAGATTTGAAATGTTAACTGTTTCTCTGTTTACAGATGCTGCCAGACTTGCTGAGTTTCTCCAACACTTTCTTCCCACTTTTCTAACCTGGTTCCTACCAAGTCCCTTATTGTTGCTGTTGGTGGAAGACCTCCCAACTCTCACAGCCTTGTACTCTGGAATTCCCTTCCTAAATCTCACCCTTTTTAAAAAATTTCTACTGATCTTCAAAAGCTTTCTCCTAAACCAAACCTCCAACTCTTCTAATTCTTCCTTCATGTATAATTCTCCCATGAGGTGACTTGGAATGTTTTACACTCAAACTGCCTTTCAAAGAGAAGCTTGGTATTAATCATAATATATTGCTGGAATATAACATTTTTATATAGGATAACTGTGTGGGTGGGGCTGGAATCCCTTCAACAGATCCTTTTAGTTTAGCTAAATTTGTTGCTGACTTTCCTTGTGTAGCATTTTCAGTGAATAATCTCAGTGCAGTGACTGGTCTCACTGCACATCTCACATAATACACAGTGAAGAATTCCCCACTTCATTAATGTTTATTGTTTCAAAACAAACATTGTAAACCTTGTCACATAACTTATCTACTGAAAAGATTTAGTGCAGGATCAATCACCTCATTTATTCTGTTGGATTTTCCATGCTTTAGTACTTTTCACAATTTGTTCAACTGTGTTGTAACTGGAAGTTTTGTTATTTTTCAATCACCAATTTGTAAGGATTTATCTATCTTTACATGGTTTTTGTTTTTCTCTCCTGTGTTATCTTTTTATTCCCTCACCCCCTCTGCCTCTGATATGACTGAAGCTTTAGTTTTCTGCAATCCATGGAGTGTTGATGCCTGTCAAACTCCTCACTTGGGAAAATTGAACTGAAGCATATGGTGGATGGGGGGGGGGGTTTGGGTTTGTCTGAAACGGATGATGGCAAATGTCTGGCATCTTGATGAGAACTGCACTGTTTATCAGATTTAAGATAAGATGTATACTGTTAAGTTGTAACTTGTTTGCATTATCAGTGGCAGAATAATCATGTTAGCTATTTGTGCACCAAGTACATATCGTGAATGTCGAATACAGCCCTCCTTTATCAACTTCAGTTTGATTTAAAACTTTAAAGGGATGATTGTATATTATAGAAAAATGTCCCAAGTAATTTTCTGTATCCCTCATGATCCCCCTTCCGTAGCTGTTTAAAGAATCTTCTGGCTAAGTGGTGGCTGTGCAGGAGCTACACCAGCGGAATGTTCTGTCTTTATTCAACCTGGGCCAAGTCCCAGAGGAGGAATTTTGGATTTCACTCCATAATAAGAAAATGATTCTGGAGTGAGCTGTTGGAATCCTAATCTCTGCATCTGTGTGGAATTTTGATTTGTTAGAACCAGATGAGGAGGTATCATGACCCCTCTTTTTCTATTAGCACTCTCTGGGTCAGTCTTATGAATAGTTATCTTTCTCTTTTTTTGCATGTTACATGTTAGTTAATCTGTCTTAAGCAGATCAAAAATGAAGGGGAGCCAAGTCCAAAGTTCTCTTGAATGGAGAGTGGCATACTAACACCGAATACTCCAAAAGAAAAATCAAATACAACCTCAAACACAGCAGAGACAAGGACTACAATTGCAGTTCCTTTTGGTTTAGGAGTCTTTTGAGTTGTGAGAATGAACATACGCAAGTCTAACTGTTCTATTTCTTTAGCAGTGGTGAAGTTTCCAGATCTTGAATTGCTGCTCAATGATGAGTTATCAGAGCTGCTTGATTAATTGATGTTGGGATCTGTGATTACAGTCAGAAGTCACATGACACGAGGCTACCGTCCAACCAGTTTATTTAAAATTACAAGCCTTTGGAGCATGGCTGATGAAGGGGCTGCGCTCCAAAAGTTTGTAATTTCAAATAAACCTGTTGGACTATAACTTGACTTGTGACTTTGTCCATCCCAGTCCAACAGTGGCAGCTCCCCATCTGTCATTAGAGAGAGAGAGAGAAGAGCTTCCAGATTCCTCCTTGTTCCCCATTCATGTTACTGTTTCTTACCTTTTTTATTCACTGACTGCTGTTGATATACCATTCCTTTCTGGGTTCTGGTGTCTGTGTCATTAATAGTTGTCGGCATTTTTTTCATCTCAATTTGTTCAGATATCATGCAAATGCAAGTAAAACAAGAGATGTAAATTTCTTGATGCCTCTTTTAGTTCCAATGCTACTTGATTTAAAATATTAATTTCAAGGCAGTTCACTAGGTTTATATATTTCATCTGGGTTGCTTGAGCTTATCAAGTGAACACAGCTTCTAATTTAGATTATGATTTGGAGTTGCCGGTGTTGGACTAGGATGTACAAAGTTAAAAATCGCCCAACACCAGGTTATAGTCCAACAGGTTTAATTGGAAGCACTAGCTTTCGGAGCGTCGCTCCTTCATCAGGTGGTTGTGGAGGACACAATTGTAAGACACACAATTTATAGCAAAAGTTTACAGTGTGATGTATCTGAAATTATACATTGAAAAATACCTTGATTGCTTGTTGAGTCTTTTCATCTGTTCGAATACCATGATAGTTTCACTTTTTTTATATTGTAAATCACAGAACTTTTTTTTGAAGTTACATTCTCAGGTTAACTGTAACAATTGGTGTTAGCCAACATATTATCTGGCTAACAGATGAGAAATAGAAGCTCTAGTGAAATATTGATAGCAGGATCGACAAAGACAAGGAAACATGTAGCTGCACTTTTGTCTCCTGTTGAACCATCTGCTCCCAGTGATAGTGAACATGTATGGTCGCTAAAAGAGGTCAAGCTTGTAAATGGTTGACCATTATGAAGAAGAATGAATGAATGCTTTCCTAGTTTTCTGCTCTCCAATCCTGGAGGTACTGGCTGTGGCTGATATTTGTCTCCATATTTTGTGTTCTACATCGGAGTATGGATAGTTTTATTGCAGGATTCTGGAATCACAAGCAAATTTCTCATGAAGATTTTTCGGATGATTCAATGACCCTAATTTCCCTTTATTTAGAAACCTCAATATTGTAGTATAATCTCATGAGCTTTGACAGGAGCAGCATAAGAGAAAATTTCACAAGCAAATAGTGGGACAGATAACAAAAAAACCTGGTCAAAGAGAAGCTTTAAGAAACAATTTAAAGAGAGAGAAAAAAAGAAAAGGGTATATAATTTAGGTTTAGGGAGGGAGTACCAGACATTAAGCCTTTTGCTGCTGAAGGCACAGCAAAAAGATATGCCCTTGTAACAAACACGTGGCTATTTGTTCCCTGAACTGCCATGGGAGATCCACTGAATTTTGGTGGAATCCTGCCTACTGCAACCAAGTTCACATTTGCTTAACAAATTTGGATGTTACCATTACCGTAGTAGCCATGCATCAAATTGTCCTTATTTCCAATAAAAGTGCTATGTTCATGGGAAGTCAGTCATATCTAGATGTCTTGCAGGAATAGAGGAAACAGTAATGCTCTAGGTCAAGTGCTTCAGGTAACACCCGTGTACCAGGTTGAGATTCTTTGAACAGTAATTGTTGAGCTTAAGTCCTCAAATACACATAATAAAAACAGTCACAGAAATTGATGTTCTTGATCAAGAAGCTGAAAAGTTGTACTCAAAGAATAAGAAAAACAGCACATGGGAAATGAGAGTAATAAGGCTGAAGACATATAATTGCCATGTCCACAGTAGAAAGTAAAATCAGAGATTCATGACTTAGTTTCGTCATTGATACATCTGCAGCAGTGTCTGTTATCCCTGAATGAGAATGCAGGAAATCCCTAAGTCACATTACCTTAGGCAAAACTGGTATAAGACTGATGAGTTGTTCTAAAGTTATTGAAGCCGTTGTCAGGATAGAGTATGTTTGTATCTTTTTACTTGCCATTGTTAATAATTGGAGGGAAGAATGTCTGTCTCCCAAAGGGAAGGAATTGGCTTAAGAAGACCGGGTTTAACTTGAGTGATTTTGCATTTGCATTAGTGATGAGTAAACATGTGTCTGACATTGTGCTCTCTTAGCAATTCCTCAAAGTGGACTTTCAGTAAGGAGGATCAAATGATAAAATTTGGCATCACAAGGCTGAAGAAAGGATGATGCCGAGTCAAAATTTTGTCAGGCTAGGTCAGTGCCTCTTGCCGAGTTAGAAGTAGTAGCACAGAGCTGAGGAGATTAGAAAGAAAAACCATGGCAAATAGCATACTTGCTGCCTCCCAAAAGCCTCTTCTGTCCACAAACCATAAGGATTGCAATACAGTAGTTTCCACTTGCCTGAATAGGCGCAGCTCCTAAAACACTCAAAGCTCAAAACCATCCAGGGCAAAGCAGCTGCCTTTTGAACTGTATTGCTGTTCTTTCATGCCACTGGGTCAATATTCTGGAATCTGTTCCTGACAGAACTGTGGGTGTACTTACACCACATGGACTGCAGTGGTTCAAGATGATGTAAGATGGAGGTGCTGGTGTTGGACTGGGATGGACAAAGTTATTCAAGAAGGCAGTTTACCATTGCCTTCTCAAAGGCAATTAGGGATGGGAGATAAATCTTGACTTAGCCAAACCTATCCACACCCTATGAACAAATAAGGAAAACAAATGGAAGTGAAGAGCAGTGATGGAGTTGCATCGATTGAGGTAGTTCAGAATGCAGAATGACAAATTCCCATTGCCTGATCATGCAGTTTATTTTCTAATCTAATGGAATAGTATTCAATAAGAAATTTGTCAAATGCATATTCACACTTGAGAGCAAGTAAGTGCTTACCATCCATATATTGTAAAGGTTTTACCAGTACAGACAGGTACCAAGAGGGATGCAGGTGACTTTCCTATTGGCATTTGGACACAGTACAAAATCAGTTTGAACAAAGCCCTGTATCAACTACTTGATTATGGCATCAAAAGTAAAAAGCACAAGTGTTACTTTGTGGTAGCATTGGCAATGCACTTCAATCAATAAATAGATAAGGAGAGTGGGCACCCACTGCAGAAGAAATTTGAATAGATTTTGAAAATACAGAGACCAGAAAACAAAGAAGAAACATCCATAGAGAATTCTGTATTATTCAAAGCTCAGCCTTAACTTAGCAAATGCATTTGTTCACTGTAGCAGTTTTCCAAAGTTGGAAATGATTGGGAATGGTCTGTGTGGTGTCAGAAGGCATTTGAAATCAATCAAGATGCTCTTTTGATCCACTATGACCCAAAGAAATACTTGAGATTTTGGGAAGATCTCACCATTTATCCACTTGCTACAGCTATGGATCAACACAAAAGTACTGTTCCCTCCCAAGAAAGGGACCTGCACTTCTTCCCATGGTTTTGTGATGTTTGACCTCAATGAAAGTAACATTGGTTGTCTCCATTTGAGACACACTTCACAAAAGGGTGGGAAATTACCAAGACTCTTAAAGTTTGGAAGAGTTGGTTTGAAAGTGGAAATCTTGACAAAATGAGAGCGTGCTAAAATTCTTACAAATTCCTCTTTGGGGTCCAAAATAGAAGTCCGAAGGAAAGTGAAAGTTATAAGGAAATTGGAAATTTGCTGGTATACTGACTCCATAAGCAGCAAGAAGTAAATCAGCATATTTGTTTCAGATAAATCAAGATCACAATCCCTACCACTAAGTGAAGCTGATGGTCAAAAATTCAGGGTAGATGCAGTCAGAGATCAGAGACAATGGTAATGAAGAAGATACACAAAAAGAGCGAGAAACATGCCAGGCGAATTGAAAATATTGCATTCATGAAGAAAGAATAAAACTTTGACTTTTATTTCTTCTGAAATTATATTTTTGTTCAACAACATTTGCTGGAGTTAAAGAGAAATTTCTTTAACATGTAAATCACTATGGTAATCTGAGTCAGATATATTTTGAATGTTTTTAGCTGTGATTACAGTAGCAACATAAGTACAACCAACTGATACATTTCAGGTATTGTTTATATTAGTTTAGTCATGTTGTATTTTAATAAATTGTTGCTTATATCACTTTACATGTTAGTTAATTATTTTTATTTTAAATGTGGAAGCAGTGTAAATCAAAGATCTGTCTGCTGCTGCCTTTGTTTGGGAGGTATAAATAAACTTAATTCAATAATGATGTCTGCTGTTAAGCACATTCAGTGCAAGACACAACTACTGTTTTATGTCAATTTAATATATTTTAACTCTTTACATGAAGCATATTTTATTAGTCACTCGCTAATTTCATACTAGCTTGAACCTGAGTTCCCTCCAATAGGAAATAAGAATAGGACATTTGGAAAGTCAAAACACAATCAATCAAAGTTTGCCTGTTACATCTTAGAAGAACCTCAGTAAATCTTAAAATATGGTTTACCTGCATAAAACCATGATGGATAATGGAGATTATGTATCTGTAGTATGTTTGGATTTGTGGAAGGCATTTGAGAAGGTGCCTTGTAAAAGACTAAAGCAAGATTACATGGGGTTAACAGTAATTTGTGCTTGGAGAGAGGATTGGTGCAGCAACTGAAAGCAGAAAATTGAGATAAATGGGCCTTATTCTGGTTGGCAAGATGTAACTGGTAGGATTCCATTAGGTTGTGTCCTCAGGGACTCGGCTATTTACAATTGATATGTATGACTTGGATATAGGGGTAGAAGGTATTAACATAGGTAGGACAGCAAGTTGCAATAAAGAGAAAATAAATTTACAAGTGTATACGCAAAGTTTAAATGAGTGGGCCAAAATCTGGCAGATGGAGTTTAATTTTGGATAACTGAGGTTATCCATTTTTGTTTGGAAGACTAGAACAGTAACCTATCTAAATGGAGGGAAATTTCAGAGTTTTCTTGCACAGCGATCTGGATATCCTCCTGCATGAATCACAGAAAACTAGTGTCCAGGTACAGCAGTTAGTATGGGAGACAAATGGCGTTTCGGCATTTATTACAAAAGGGATAGAGTACAAAAGTAGCGAAGTGGTGCTGCAACTATGCAAGGCCTTAGTGAGATTGCATTTGGGATATTGCATGCAGTTTTGGCTCTCTTCCTTGAGGAAAGATGTAGTTGCATTAGAGGCAGTTCAGAGGAAGTTCACTCAACTGTTTGTCTAAGGAGAGATTGAGAAGTTTAGGCCAATACTGCCTGGAGTTTAAAAGAATTGGAGGGGATCTAATTTGAGGTACAGTAAATCCTGTGTCTGTAAAATCATGAATCGCAAATTTGTTTTCCATGCATCTCCAAATCAAAAAAAAAGTAGCAACAAAAGTCAAAATCTGCAGGCAAAAATTGCCTATCGTAATTTTTAACCAATTTTTAACTCGTGACTTTCATAATTTGCAGAGGTTCTCAGGAATTGCATCTTCTTGGATATGGAGGAATTACTGTAAACAAGATTCCAAAGGGATTGACAAAGTAGACAGAGGATGTTTTCTCTTGTTTCTCCATCTATTGTCCCACTATAAGAAACAATGAGAAGTAATAGTTTGGGGCTGTGGAGTAGCAGATTTAAAACAGGTGAGAAGTTGCTCCTCAAATGCTCATGAGTCTGTGGAATTCACTACCCTAAAGTATGGTTGATGTTGGGACATTGAGTAAATTTGAGGAGATAGATTGATTTTTAAAAAAAAAATTAGTAGTGTTTTGAAGAATTATAGGGATCGGGCAAGCAAGTGGATTGGGGCCGAGATGAAATCAGCCATGATCATATTGAATGGTGGAACAGGCTGGAGGGGCAGAATGGCCTACTCCTGCTCCAAGTTCTTAAGTTGTTATATGTGGCTTAACACAGTTTCTTGGATTTACTTTTTTCCCCATGCCATTAATGACCTACAAACCTCCACAGTTACCTTTCAGGCACTTTATTTTTTACTATTGCAAATTCCAGATTTCTCCCTCTTTTCTCCACAACTAACATGAAGAACCACCTTGTGGCATTTCCTTTATTGTCTGCTCCCTTCCTTAGGCTTAGAATTATGTTGCATTCACTGTGCCGTCTCTCCAGAATATTTAGAGTTTCTTTAGTTTACTTTGTCTTGTGTTCCAACATACAGTTTAAAATTGCATTTGGTTTTGTTAATCACTACACTACATTGGATGAACATACTAAATGTTGAGTTTCATTCAGCAGCACATTTAGCAGATTAAAGATCCATTGAGCAGTTAGTGTAAAAGAATACGATTTCTGGAAATAAAGAGAATATCGTGAACAAACTCTGAATACCACAGTGTGAAGAGAAAAGCAATACGTTTATGCTATCTCAGTTAGGAATGTTAAGTAATGTAAATTTAAATAAATTTAATGAAAGAATATGTCTCTGTCAATGAATAGAAAAGGAGGAAGAAAGGTTGGGGGAGGGGTGTGGTTGGCAGTGGGACCCCACAATACAAATCCTCTCGTGAAGCTTTGTGCAAGTTGAGCTCTGTAGGTTTTCAGAGGCTCCACTCACCTCACAAAATGGGCTTTGAGCTGGCCCTGCTACACTGACAGCATGAGGCCCATTGAAAGAGATCTGAATGTTGACAGCTGAAGACTGGTTTGCTGAGCTGGTTGCCAGGCTTGGCAGAGCTTCCCACTGCTCTATTGTGCCGCTGTACAGGGAAGACTGCTAGGCCGAAGAAAGCCATGCCAAGTCACATGCTTTTGTTTCAAGCTCTGATTAACTTTTTTTTGCATTTGGATGCTTTGTGGTTTTACTTTATTTTAGTATTTCCCCCCATCCCTGTTGCTGCCCCCACTTCCCGAACTTCTCTTGCTAATTCTTATCCAGTGTGTCCTTTCAGGGACTGGAGAATGGGGAGTTGAAATATAAAAATTTACAAGAGTCCTCAATCAAATATTTATGAATAAGTTGAATGTGTATTTGATAATGTCAACATTTTTTAAAATATTCATTCTGTATGCTGCTTTTAAATATTTCACATAGACATTGACCTTAAAATAATGACCTCTGCATGCCAGAAGAATGCTTTGAGGACTTTTTTCAGAGCATATAATAGAAGTGGCAAAGCATCCCCAGCTACTATAGCAAACCAGAAAATCATTGGCTGTGTGCTTGTCGTTTTCTGATATTTTGCTGGCGGTTACCAAGGTGCACTGTGCCAGTATGTGTTCAGAAAATAACTGGCTCTGAAATCTTGACTTTGTGTGCTATGATGTCTGTGACAATCCATAATCATTTCATCACAAGTTCAGATTCCTGTCTTTGACTTTGGATCTCTATCCCCATCTTCAAATTTTTTTTCTGCCTTTTCTGTTGCGGGTGAATTATGTGGTTCCCTGTGTTGCTTGGTAATTGCTAGAACAATATCATTCTTAGACGTTGGGGCGGGGCAAATCTTTGACCTTGATATGTTTGTTTAATGGTTACATTATACATAGAATTAAAGATTCTTGCAATTATATAACACCTTTCATGAGTTTAGGATAGTTGAAAGTGCTTTATAGCGAATACATTACTTTGAAATTAGTCACCTTTTGAAATTCAAAAGACATGGAATTTTTACATCTATCTGAGGGGACAAACAGGCCTCTGTTTAATTTCTCATTTGAAAGATGGCACCACTCAAATGCACAGCGATGACAGCTTAGTTTTGAGCGTCAGCCTTTAGTATGGAAATAACACCACAAATTTTGAGGTGTGTCATGATTGTAATGTGGTCAGCCAGCTGGATGATACAGAGTGAGTTTCCTGATTGGATCAGATTAACAGCCCTAATCAGGGAGCTCAGGCTGACAGATAAAAAGGAAGTGTCAGAAATGCTGGCATTCTGAAAACTGACTCTGAAGAGGCAGTATAAAGGACTGTTCACATGTAAATAAGAGGTGACTTGGTGACAGGAATGCTGGCCTCTGTGGAGTTATTTCAAGGTGAGAATGAGAGCAATGTCTGAAGGCCAAAGAGACAGGGAACAGGAGAATCGAGACTTATGTTCCAGTGCAGTGCTGCAAGATGTTGTCTTTCAGATGAGATGTTAAACTGAGGCCCATCGTGTCTCTCTCTCATTTGGACCCACAATTCTGAAAAGAAACCCCTTGTGACCTAACCCTTCTACCCTGGCAAATTATTTATTCTTCAATCAGCATTATAAATCAAACAGATTATCTGATTATTATTGCACCTTGAGTATTTTTATGCAAAATATCTGTCATGTGTTCTTCATTACTTCACTGGTTACAAAGCAGCTTGGAATATCTGGTGATTATGAACGGCTGTATATAAATGGAAAACAGAAGATACTGGAGAAACTCAGCATGTCTGGCAGCTTTCTCTCCGCAAAGCTGCCAGACTTGAATTTCTTCCAGCAATTTCTGTTTTTGTTTCAGATTTCCAGCATCTGTAGTTCTTTGTTTTATTTATCTATATAATATGAGGGGCATGGATAGGGTAAATAGGCAAAATCTTTTCCCTGGGGTCGGGGAGTCCAGAACTAGAGGGCATAGGTTTAGGGTGAGAGGAGAAAGATATAAAAGAGATCTACGGAGCAACTTTTTCTCACAGAGGGTGGTACGTGGATGGAATGAGCTGCCAGAGGAAGTGGTGGAGGCTGGTACAATTGCAACATTTAAGAGGCATTTGGATGGGTATATGAAGGGTTTGAAGGGATATGGGCTAGGTGCTGGTAGGTGGGACTAGATTGGATTGGGATATCTGGTTGGCATAGACGGGTTGGACTGAAGGGTCTGTTTCCGTGCTGTATATCTCTCTGACTCTATGATTCTATAAATGCAAATCTTCTTATTTAACCTTTTTCACTTTTAAATGTTGAGGTGACCTTGACTTCCCATCTTTAACTTTTGGAGTGTGTTCCAAAGTGTCACATACTCTGAATCCCAAATGTTACAGTCTGGAATGGATTCCCTACCTGTTGAGATCAGAATTAAAGTTGCCTTTTTTGGGGGTGCAAGTGTTTTCTTTTGCCGAACTCCTGAGGCTGGAGGCTTCCCAGTCAAAATGACAGAGTCAAAGTCAGGAATCCATGAAGGCAGAGCGGAGAGGATAGATGCTGAAACCAAAGCCCCTTTGTAGCTGTAAGTGCTGCATTTTGTAGTTTAAAGATCCTGTAGCCATTTTGACAGCTACTGAGGAAGGCAGGAGTGTAAGGTATTGAGGGAGTTAAGGTACTGAGTGGTTGAGGAATGCAGGTGCCAGGAGGATAGGGACCAGAATGCCAGATGCATGAGCATGTAATGTGGCAGGTGAGTGATTGAAGGCTAAAGGTTGGTTGGGGTCTGGATCTGGAAGCTGTGTTGTGGGCTGTCAGGGCAGGCCCATTGGGAGTGCTCGATCAGAAAAGGTCAGGTTGGGGGGATTGTCAGGGATGGTGGTGGAAGTGGGGAGATTGTAGTTGGAGGATTGGGAGTTGGGGAGGGATGAGTGGGGGGTTAGAGACAGAATCAGGGGAAGTACGTTGGATATGAGGAGGCATATCTGAGGTTGAGGGGCAGGGGTCACATTGTTTGGTGTGGGGAGGGACTTCAGTTCTGGTGGAGTGAAATGGGGAGAAGAGTCAGGTCTTCCAGTGGGGCCAGTGGTCCGTGCAGACGTTTGAACATCAGAGAATTGGGGGTGGGATTAGGTGGGGAGTGTGCCTGTTTGGAGATGTACATGGGACTAGAACCTGGGCCTCTTGGCTCAGAGGTAGGGACACTACTACTATGCCACAACCGCTGTAAAATTCAGGACTTGTAAAAGCCAGGAATCAAATGTAGGTCAACTGCTCGAAAGGCAGCTATGCTCACCACTATGTCACCATTGCTGTGCACTTTTGTAGTTAGCTTGGAATTGGAGCAGCTTTTAATTCCTTTAATTTTTCCTGGAAATTTATGAAGATAAGTCAAAACCTTATAAAATCTCCAGAGTTGGGGGCTTTTTCAGAGGGTTCATTCTGCTGTGCAATTCCAGACAATCAGCTATGTCACAACCTGCTCCCAACATGTATCTCCTGTCTATGCATGTGTTCTGGGCCCTTGTACCTATATCCAGTCCTTCTGGACTCACTCAACCAATAGAAGCCATTTGTTTCTTTTTATTCTGTTTGTCCCATCCAGTCATACAGAGAATTCACTTCAAACCTGTTTTCAAATCCCTTAAAACACATCCAATTCTGTCTGAATTTGGCAAATTCAGTGTACTGGCTAGTGATCAATCTTTTGGTCTGATTGTTAAGGAAGATTTAGAAATGTAGACTTGTCCCTGAATCCAAGAATCATAGCATCCTTGCAGTGTGACAGTATGTCTTTTGGCCCATTGAGTCCACACTGACCCTCTGAAGAGCAACTCACCCAGGACCATATCCCCCACCTATAACCCTGCCTTTCCCATGGCTAATCCATCTAGCCTGCACATCCTTCGACACTACGGACAACTTAGCATGGCCAATCTGCCTAACCTGCACATCTTTGGACTGTGGGAAGAAACTGGAGCACACAAAACAAACCCATGCAGATACAAGAATATGCAAACTCCACACAGACAGTCGCCCAAGGCAGGAATTGAACCTGGATCCCTGGCGCTGTGAGGCAGCAGTGTGTTAACCACTGGGATCTATGATTCTTCCTGTTTGACTTTATATAAACATAATAATGTGATAGCTTGGCTGGGCAAGCAGTGTGACATTTAGTAGTAAGACAACAAAATTCTAAGAAGCAAATTCCCCTTGTATTTCCAATTACCACACTGGAATGTAAAAAAGAAACTTATTCTGTCAAAATCAAGTGATTAAATGATTTATTGATCTTTCCTTAACATTGTCAGTTTTTTTTATTCAATTACATCAAAGTACCAGCACTAAGATTTAGTGAGTTCAATTACCAATCTAGAATATTCTCCACGAAACCTGGATTCTGCTCTTGCAATACTTGAGAATTTCTGATACTGTCAAGAACAAAGCAACCTATTTGATCGACACCCTATCTCTCTGTTTAAATGCTCACATTGTCTTGATGCACAGTGGCAGCAGTGTGTACAATGTACAGAATGTACGATATTAATTCAATAAAGCCTTCCAATCCCATGACTTCTATCAACTAGAGTAGCATGTTGCAGGTTCCTTTCTAAGCCCCACATCAGCCTCACTTGGAACTATGTTGCTGCTCTTCCACTGTTGGTGAGTCAAAATTCTTGCTTAACTCCTGTTTTAACAGCATTGTGGGTGTCCCTGTGCCTACATGAATTGCAGCTGTTGAAGAAGGTGGCTCACCACCACATTTTCAAGTGCAAATAGAGATGGAAAATAAATGGCCACACTCCATGTACGAATAAGAAAGGAGTCTTGTGAATGCATTGTTTCCCCTCCAACTTAAAGTAGTTTTCTTGAGAGGTACAGTGCCCAGAACTGAAAGCAAAACTAAACATCATGTCTGATCAAGGCTATATCCAGTCGAAACATAATTTCTTTACTTCGTGTTCCAAACCTTTTTGAGTTAAAAGACTCTATCCTTTTTTACTACTGTCCACCAGTACTTTTGTGACATGTATGAAGGGATACCTAAACTGCTTTGCTGTTCCACAACTCTTCATGTAAGTTGGTCTGACAAGAAAATAGCTAACAAGAATTTTGGTACGTCGTGTTTGTCATTAGCACCAATGCTCAGAATTTTCTTTAAGTTTTATTATTTGAAGAGACGGTTCAACTCTTATAAGGGCAAAAGGAAGATTTTTGGGCAATAGATTTGTCTCTTTTATGCCAAGCCAGGAGGCAAATGAACACTTAGGCTCACTTTGATTTGAAAAATGGCAAAGTTTTTTTTTGTCTGTTTGTACCGTAATAGTAGAAATCCCTAGATCAAGGCAGCCTTCAGCAAAACAGAACGTAAGAAGGCCTCTTGACATTTTGTGCTTAATTCAATACAGAATGCAAAGTCATCGCATCTGGGAGTCATTGTGTAAAGTACTTACCTGCAGGCAGGGAGCTCAACCTGGGCAATTACTACAGCCGTTACAGTCCTCAAGTGAGGAAAAACCATTAAAGAGTCAAAGGAGATCCTGACTAACATTCTGTTTCTGTCACACTGCTGCCATCCTGGAAGATATTTGAGCGTCTGGGAAAGATTTGAAGTTGGAAGCTGGTCACTAATTGCTTGCCAGTTATTTGGTTTCTGGCTTGCATCTGTGATGGCGCTTGTGGCTAGAGCATACTGTCAGAGAACACACAGGATGTGTAGCAGAGTCCGGACAAGCTTTAGTTTCTATTTTGAATATTTATTTTGGCTGCAGTATCTTTCCTTAGTTTTGTTTTCTGATATTTTATTCCATCTTTCCATGTTTGTTAAACTTCGACGTGTTTTTACTTCATTTTAGACTTTATAACGTCTTTGGCAATTACCCACCAGTTAAACGCACACCACCTCCTCCTCATCTGCTTACGATTAATAGAGATGGAAGCAATGCCTGTATGATCTGATAATCTTTCTTTCCATTCGCATATCCATGCTGTCTTAGTTAATGTGTAGCCATGTACTATTTGGGAAATGTAATACGGACTCTAAATGAACTACACAAGTTAATTTGTTTAAATAATTTTTCAAAATTCTGATTTCAGAGTTCCACAAAGTTAGATGGATCTAATGAAAATCATTAGTGCCTGCTAAAATGAACATGGACGCGTGTTCCAATTAACGGACAGAAAATTACAGCAGGCTGGGGAGATCTCACCCCCAGGAGGTGAAAATGACAGCCAGCTGACAGACTGAATCACCTACTCCAAGTCTGTAATGAATTGTGAGTGGCTAAATAGGTGGGTCTTCTGATCCTCACTGGGAGGGTCTGATTGAGTCACAGATCCATGTGATCCTGCCAATGCCTGAGCTCTTTCGGGACTTTCCAGGGTGAAGGTCTGTGTGAAGCCCCAGGTAAATAAGACCATTGGGAGAGGATAGTTTGGCTACATTAGGGAGTGGTGCTAAGAGCTTGTGGGAAAGGGTGCGTGTTAAATTCTGTGTGGGCAGAGAAGACCTTAGAGGGTAAGTATCTTTTGGGGGTTGCTCCCGATGCAAAAAGGGCCCGCTGTGAAGATACTGTTCCCTCCTTCCTCCATGTTTAACACTTAACAGGGACTGGGGCAAGCTTTTATTTATTTAGCTCAAATGATCCATTATTATTTTTCTACATATGGTGCCCGCCTACACTCCATATTATGAGGGTGAGTTTGAGCGGTGGATGGAGAATTGGTGGGCTGGGCAGCCCCCAGATTCCTCAGGCCGCTGCCAACCCGCACCAAATCCGCACTTGCACATGCACGCACACACCCCTGGTACCTAGAGTGGACATGAAATATCAAGTCCAATGTTAGCAACCATTACAATTCTACCACCTCAGTCCCAATAAGCCTAACCAGCCTTAGAGAGACAATCAGGTAAAATTGCTCTGAATCTCTCCTCAAAATAGGCCATCTTGTCTTGCAACACGCTCCCTTCATAGAACATAGAACATAGAAAAATACAACGCAGTCCAGGCCCTTTGGCCCTCGATGTTGCGCCGATCCAAGCCCACCTAACCTACACTAGCCCACTATCCTCCATATGCCTTGCTGAAACATCACATGATAAAAACCAGTCGAATGGCCCTGAAATGCATTATGTTTAAATGTAAGTTTCTCCTCTGCATTCCTGTTGTCTCTCATTGAACATCACCAGTCATGTTTGCCTTGTTGCACACAGAAAATGCAAAGAAGTAAAACTACCCTAAACAGCCATTAACCATGTCTTGTGAAATTAACTATTTACATTCCCTTCATCAAAACTGATAAAAATATGGATCTCTGGAAAGGAATATTTTTTCAACTTAAGTGTTAGCTCAGTTGGCTTTCTGTGCAGATTAATGCTTGCACCGGGGGTTTAATTTCCACACTGGCTGAGTTACCATGAAGGACTCTCATGCACAATCTCACCTCTCACTTAAGATCTGGTGATACTCAGTTGTCTCACTGTAATTCTGTATGACTATGGTGACTTTACCTTTGCTTTTTTCACACTCGCATTGACACCAAACTGATATTGATAAACTACTACTTAGTTACCAAGTAACAGTTCGCAAAAGTACAAGATGATTTGCAGGTGTACATTTGTTTTGGGAACAGTTCTCCTTTATCAACAAATGCAATGAGAGATTTTTGATGAAACATGATTGATTGTTCTTTGCATGAAAGGTAAATGGGCATTTCCTTTGATCTTGCATGACAAGCATTTTCAAAGTATTTTGATTTGGAATATTAAGACCTCAGCAGCACTTAGAAATTTTTAGTTCGTTTTTTAGCAGTGAAGTTCTTCCTAAATTTTGTGCGAAATCGATTTGTCACAAATTTCTATTTACTTTTTGTCATTCACTCTTCATTTTTCAAGCAATATTTTAATGTTCTCTACTGTGGTTGATTTTTTGTACAACTTTGATTCTGAAGCTGAAGCTTCTTTAATCATTCCTCATGCACATCATTTTAAAGTTAGAATCTGTCCTATTGATCTTTTGAATCCTTCACAATGAATCCTTCCTATTTGTGGAGCTTGGTGGCCAAAAGTGAACAAGGAATTTAACTGTGGCCTGAACAGTGTTTGGAATATGAGTGCAATTCCCGTAGATGTGTTTTATACCATTGCAACTATACTTGTCAACATTTTCCAGTGCCTTGGAATTGTCCTATTACATTGTGCAAACTGTAGCTCCCTTTGCTACTAAGCACATTTTTGATCAGAATTTAATACTTCATATAGTTAGATTCCAGTTTCATTGGCCTTGTAAGTATCCAACTCTATTTTGTAAAACTTTAGTTCTATTCTGTATCTTTACTGATCTCTCTAATGTTATATCACCTTTTGAGTAGTTTCCACCTTGTGTTCATTGCCGAATTAGGAACAGCAGTTCTATACTGACTGTTTTAAAACTGGACTTGACGCTCTTCCTCAATCTTGTATGATGCATTTCATAAAATTACTCAGTACTGTTAATGTGATAGAAAAGATGAAGAGAAAGACCACAGCACTTCTCAGTTGGTGTGTCTGCAATATTGTTGCTGCTACTGCCCGCAGTGCAGCATCAGTAGATACAGACAGTGCCCTCCAGAAACAGAGAGGACTTGACAGGAAGATGAAGCTATAAATAAATTAGCTGGCATACTGAGGAGGGTCTGGAGGTATTCATGGGGAGATTTACAATTCTGCCTGTCTGCATAGCTGAATAGAAGAGGAGATCGAAAGACTTTTAATGAGTGATAATTTTGTTAAGAGACCGTACACCAGATGCATTCACAGCAAATGCTATCGTGCACTTAGTTGATTTAAACACACACAATGCAACCAAGAAAAAAAACTTTGTTACGTGGAGAAGGAGAAAGCTGAAGTTTCCATGGTAACCTGGAAATGCCGTTTATGCCTCAGTAGTGAAATCATGTAAATCCAATTGGAGGGGAGAATGCGGCCTTGTCTGGCTTGAGTTCTGAATAGGCCTGAATGCAAGGCCCAAGGCTTAAAGTGTGTTAAAGGCTGACTTGGTGAAGAGGGAAGCACAATAGAAACAGAGTTCCTTCTCTTCTCTTGGACATTATTAATGATGCCCTTAACCTTCAGCAACTGAGATGGAGGCTTCTCTTCCTTCTGTCAGTGCTTACACAGTCCAAAACAAGAAGATGCAGCACCTGGCTGCTCTAATTAACAAGCAAAATTGAATTAGCAAGTTTCACATACTGAGAAAATGGTTGCTCTCACATCTAATTATGTTATATGCCGTCATCTGAGTTAATGGCGTGTGATACTGGGGGTTAATGTGCAACTCTTGTGGGTTTTAAAGATGCATTTGGCATCTTCAGTATAAGGCCCTGCAAAATATTTGTGTGGATGAATCAACAGCTTTACAATTTATAACATAAATTGTGAATGATAAATTTGAGAGAGAAAAGCATCTTTACAAAAGACCCTTATTGGTGCAGTGAATATATAACTGTCTGGTGTGATACTGAGCTATGTAGGACTGGAATGTCTCAAATTAATTCATGATTTTGTTGCTCTTAATACTTCAGATGTTACAGTTGACCTTGGGCTTAGAAAATTGGTGTGGGGGAAAGCAGGCAGAGATCCTGATTACTGTACTCCTAGCAAAAAGAACATATATCAATGTTAGATAAGAAACATAGAACCAGGAGCAGGATTAGACCATTCAGTCCTTTGAGACTGCTCCACCATTCAGTATAATCGTGGCTGATAATCCTGCTCAGCACTCTGTTCCTATTTTCTCCCCCTATCCTTTGATCCCTTTTACCCTAAGAACTATATAATTCCCTTTTCAGTAGATTCACTGTTGTGACATCACTTTCTGTGGCAGAGAATTCCACAGGCTCTCCACTCTCTGGATGAAAGGATGTCTCCTCATCTCTGTCCTAAATGGTCTACCCTGTATCCTTGGAATACATGGCTCTGGACTCCCAAATATTGGGAACGTCCTTCTGTGTTTACCCTGGCTAGTCCTGTTAGAATTTTGTGTTTCCGTGAGATCTCCCCTCATTCTTATAAACTCCAATTACTATAATCCTAACCAACCTAGTGTCTCTTCATACGTCAGCCCTGCCTTTCTAGGAATCAGGCTGGTAAAGGTTGGAACAAGTTCTCTTTTGCCAGAACATAGTTCCTCTGGTAAGGAGATCAAAACTGCACATAATATTCCAGGTGTGGTTGCACTCAAGATTCTGTATAATTACAGAAAACATCCCGGCTGCTGTGCTCTAATCCTCTCACTGAAGGCCATGATAGCATTTGCCTCCTTCACTGCCTGCTGCATCTGCACATTGACTTTCAGTGACTGCTGTACAAGGACATCTAGGATCTCTATCCCTGATGAAGAGTCATCTAGACTAGAAACGTTAGCTTGCGTTCTCTCCGTGGATTCTGCTTGACCTGCTTCATTGCCAGCGTTTTTTTGTTTTCTGTCGGCACACAGGTCTCATTGCACTTTCACCTTTCCCAGTTTATCATCATTCAGATAATAATCCGCCTTCTTGCTTTTTGTTACCATGGATAATCTTACATTTTTTCACACTACACTTCATCTGCCAAGCATTTTCATTCACTCACCTTGCCCAAATCTCACTGAAGTATCTCCACATCCTCCGCACAGCTCACCCTCACATCCAACTTTGTGTCATCTGCAAACTTGGAGATATTGGATGTAAATTGCTCATCTAAATCATTTAATAGTTATTGTGAATAGCTGGGGTCCCAGCACTGATTTCTGTATTACCTCACTAGTCACTGTTTCATAGATTTGTTTTATTCCTACACTCTGTCTGCCAACCAGTTCTCTATCCAGACCACCCTTAAATTCCAAACACTTTAATTTTACATCCGAATGTCTTTCATGAGACCTTATCACAGGCCGTCGGAAAGTTCAAGTAAACCACATCCATTGGCTTCCTCTTATCAACTTTACGAGTTACATCCTCGAAGAGTTCTAGTATTGTTTGCAGCATGATTTGCTTTTCGAAAGTACATATTCATTTTGCTGTTTTCTGAGTGCTCTGCTTTTAAACCTTGTATAATTGACTCTGGTATTTTCCCCCTTTCTGATGTCAAACCAGTCATTTAATTCCTTGTTTTCTCTCTTTGCTTTTTTAAATAGTGATGTTACATTTGGTAGCCTCCAATTCAAAGAACTGTTCCAGAGTCTGTAGAATCTTGAAAGATGACCACCAAAGTTCTGGAGCTAACTCATTAAGTACTCTGGGATGTAGATTCAGGCCCTGGGGATTTGAGCCTTTAATGCCATCAAGATTTTCCCTACTAATATGAATTTCCTTCTTTTCTCCATTTCACTACACCCTGTGTTCCCCAATATTTTTGGAATGTTATTTATGTTCTCTTTTTTTTTGAATACAGAACCAAAGTATGCATTTAATTGCTCTGTCATCTTTTTATTCCCCATAATAACTGCCTCTGTTTCTGATTGTGAGGCACCTACATTTGCCTTCACATATCCTTTTTCTCTTCATGTTTGAGGGTAGCATTATTTTTAACAATGGTGCTTTCTTCAGCCATCAATGCCCAGGTATTGCTCATTGTTTTCAGCTCAAACAATTAATGGCTACTTAATGATGCCAGAATCCTACCACATCTTTCTAAAGGCTAGCTGATGCAGAATACCACAACTACCTGATGAAGGAGCAGCGTTCTGAAAGCTAGTGCTTTTCAAATAAAGCTGCTGGACTGTAACTGGGTGTTGTGATTTTTAAATTTGTCCGCCCCAGTCCAACACCAGCTCCTCCACATCATGATGCAGAATAGTTTAAGGCATTGAGCACGGTGTTGTGCTGGTCCTAACGAATAAAGTCAAGCCCTTACAATTTATTAATATTTGCTGACTGAGTCACAAAATTACAAAATCACCAAAATCATTAGTGCAGAAGGAAACCATTCAGTCCATTGTGTTTGTACTGGTTCTCCAAATTAGCATCTCATCTCTTGCCTTTCTCCTGCCTTCACCCCGTAACCGTGCATGGTTTTTTTTTCCTTTGCAAGTACCTGTGCTTCTCAAGGATCACATCTCTAATGGTTAACGTTTCATGATGGGGGACTGGTCATGTGGAAATCAGGGTTTATATGTCAAAGGTCCTTCTCGCAAACAAATAGTAGAACTATCAAAACAGTTGGCTGCATCTATTTGTGAAACAAGCTGAAGGTGATGGTGGAATTCTGAGCACCAGCTGAAGCGTGAGAATGTGTAACTGTTTGATTAGCCTGCTGACCCATTTTGTCCTCAGAGTCTGTGTATGAGTCTGATTGTGGCAAATAACCTCCTCACCTGCTTATCAGCTTGTGCCCCGCCTGAGTGTAAGTCAAATTAGAAAGGAGCCAGGGGTCAATGTCTGCCTGTCCAGCAGTGCAGAAAATGCCCTAGTTGTCTTTGAAATTACAGTGGCAAGTGATGCTTTACAATACAATACAGCCTGATTCAAGTTGTGATTTCTTGCAATTACTGGACTTATCGCACAGTGAAATGTTGGATCCATCGACCATCACACCATGTTTGGTTTTTCAATTCTTAGAGTCATAGAGATGTGCAGCACAGAAACAGTCCCTTCGGTCCAACTATTTACTATGGAAAAGGACATGGAAGATATAGACTGGAGGGAAATAGATGGTGATATCTTGAAAAATGTCCACATTGCAGAGGAGGAAGTGCTAGATGTCTTGAAACGCATAAAAGTGGATAAATCCCTAAGACCTGGTCAGGTAAACCCGAGAACTCTGTGGGAAGCTAGCAAAGTGATTGCTGGACCCCTTGCTGAGATATTTGTATCATTGATAGTCACAGATGAGGTGCTGGAAGACTGGAGGTTGGCTAACGTGGTGCCACAATTTAAGACCGGTGGTAAGGACAAGCCTGAGCACTATAGTGTGAACTTGATGTCAATGGTGGGCAAGTTGTTGGAGGGAATCCTGAGGGACAGGACGTACATGTATTTGGAAAGACAAGGACTGGTTGGGGATAGTCAACATGGCTTTGTGCGTCGGAAATCATGTCTCACAAACTTGATTGAGGTTTTTGAAGAAGTAACAAAGAGGATTGATGAGGGCAGAGAGGTATCACGATCTATATGGACTTCAGTAAGGCGTTCAACAAGGTTTCCCATCGGAGACTGGTTAGCAAGGTTAGATCTCACGGAATACAGGGTGAACTAGCCATTTGGATACAGAAGTGGTTTGCAGGTAGAAGGGTAATGGTGGAGGGATGTTTTTCAGACTGGTGGCCTGTGACCAGTGGATTGTTACAAGGATCGGTGCTGGATCCACTGCTTTTCATAATTTATATAAAACGATTTGGATGTGAGCTTAAGATGTATAGTAAGTAAGTTTGCAGGTGACACCTAAATTTGAGGTATAATGGATAGCGAAGAGGGTTACCTCAGATTACAATGGGATCTTGATCAGATGGGTCAATGGGCTGAGGAATGGCAGATGGAGTTTAATTTAGATAAATATGAGGTGCTGCACTTTGGAAAAGTAAATCTTAGCAGGACCTATCACCTTAATGATAAGGTTCTAGGGAGTGTTGCTGATCAGAGATCTTGGAATGCAGGTTCACAGCTCCTTGAAAGTAGACTCGCGGGTAGCTAGGATAGTGAAGAAGGCATTTGATATGTTTTCTTTTATTGGTCAGAGTATTGAGTATAGGAGTTGGGAGGTCATGTTGTGGCTGTACAGGACATTGGTTAGGCCACTTTTGGAATATTGCGTGCAGTTCTGGTCTCCTTCTTGTTGGAAGGATGTTGTGAAACTTGTGTTCAGAAAAGATTTACAAGGAAGTTGCCAGGGTTGGAGGGTTTGAGCAATAGGGAGATGTTGAATAGGCTAGGGCTGTTTTCCCTAGAGCTTTGGAGGCTGAGGGGTGACCTTGTGGATGTTTCTAAAATTGTGAGGGGCATGGATAGAATAAATAGACAAAGTCTTTTCCCTGGGGTGTGGGAGTCCAGAACTAGAGGGCATAGGTTTAGGGTGAGAGGGGAAAGATATAAAGAGACTTAAGGGGCAACTATTTTCACTCAGAGGGTGGTACGTGTGTGGAATGGGCTGCCAGAGGAGGTGGTGGGGGCTAATATAATTGCATCATGTAAAAGGCATCTGGATGGATATCTGAATAGGAAGGGTTTGGAGGGATATGAGCTGGGTGCTGGCAGATGGGACTCGATTGTGGTGGGATATCTGGTTGGCATGGATGAGTTGGACCGAAGGGTCTGTTTTCATGCTGTACATCTAGATTAGATTACTTACAGTGTGGAAACAGGCCCTTCGGCCCAACAAGTCCACACCGATCCGCTGAAGCACAACCCACCCAGATCCATTCCCCTACAGTTACCCCTTCGCCTAACACTACGGGCAATTTAGCACGGCCAATTCACCTAACCTGCACATTTTTGGACTGTGGGAGGAAACCAGAGCACCCGGAGGAAACCCACGCAGACACTGGGAGAATATGCAAACTCCACTGACTCTCTTTCCCAAGAGTAGGTCAAGTTTTGCACCTTCTCTCGTGGGTATATCCACATAATGAATCAGAAAATTTTCTTGTACAAACTGAACAAATTCCTCTGCATCCAAACCCTTAATACTATGGCAGTCCCAGTTTTTGTTTATGAATATTAAAATGTAAAATTCTTCATTTTAAAATGTGTACAGAAGGCAGCCATTAGTTCATTTTTATTAATATTGATTCATTTCTATAACACTCCTGTTGATATAGTAAAAATAGGATTTCCAAAAGGACTTGTAAAAGTAAAGCCTCGTGAGAAAATGTAGCCCTGAAACCAATGCAGAAAGTGGAGTAACACAACGGGTTTGGCAGCATCTGTGGAGAGAGAAACAGAGTTATGACTCCTCTTCAGAACTTTTATCCTGTTCAAGCAGTGGTATATAATCATAAAATCACAACTGCATTAAATTTAAGCATCTATTTGGGGTTTTGTTTAACAATGTAACTGAATGTATACCTATTGTAGTACCTGCTCCGAGTGTGGATCACTGGAGCTTCTGCACATATTTCTTTGCTTGTTTTCCTTTCAACATTTTCCCCATTTTTGCATCCTTCAGCCTTTGCCCTGTACATATCTTCTGAAAGTACTGGAGTAATTTTGTCTTTTTAGATGATTGTGTACAGTACACGCAATATCGACTTGGTCAGCTGTCAGTAGACAAGACAATTCAGAGGGTTGTTTCATAACTGCTTGAATATGCTGGGGTAACTGTTTCTCTCTCTCTCTCGCTCTCTCTCGCTCTCTCACATGAGAGAGCAGCCCCATTGTTGTTATGGAGACTTTGATTTTAAACAATAGCATGAAATATACAAAGTTGAAGTCACGTCCAACTGCTGGGGAACAGTCACCAGGTGTCAGCAGCCTTCTATACCTCACCTCATTAACTAAGCTTAATCTGCAAGACTGAATATAGTTTTCACTGGCTGAATGATACAAACAGGCCCAATTCCACTTTACTCAACGTATACAAAAATGGGCTTTCCAACAACGATAACCAGATAGTATTCAGAAGTGGGAACATTTAAAAAAAATAATCCACTAGTTTATACTGGAAAGGCTAAACAAATCTGTTGTATCTTAACTCTCACCATGGCTGGACTCGGCTGAGTATCAGAGCTCATTCAAATCTTTACGGCTCAAGAAAGGCTGAAAATGCATCAGAGAATCTCGCGTTTTTATCTGCAAGTTTGCTTCTTCCTTTTCAGATTTAGTGTCTAGGTAAGGCAAATTCCTGCTTTTGTTTTTAAGAAACACCACATTCAAATCATCATGAGCTTCTAGTTGCTTTTCCAATAAATCTCAAGTGTCTTTTTTTAAAAATTCCTGTTGAAGATTTCTGCTCTGTTTTGTTTTAAAAGAAATGGCAAAATTGCCTGGTGGGTGGATTTTCAAATTGTTAGAAAGAGCAGTAGCACTCCAAAAATGGTGGGCCATAACCTACCTCTCCACTATAAAGGTGGTAGCAATGTCTCCTTAAGCCTAGTGTTTGGCAGCAGGCACAGTCCCACGATTTATGCAGCAGACTCGCTGAACGTGCTGATCAAAGTCTTATGATGTACACGAACTTCATTTTAATTGCTGCACTTGTAAAGATTGTGTGCTGCACACACTCCAGCTAGTATCTACTGGTAACTCAGCCCAGTCAGAGACCATCCCAAAGTTGGGTTGCTACTTTTATTTTTGTTGGGCCAGGAAGAACAAAGCAGTTTTTATCAAGTTTCCACAAAGAGAGTGTGAGAAACAAAGCCCACTCACTTCAATAATTTCAGTCCGAGACAAGATCTGAATCAATTGTGTCACTTATTTTACGCTTGCAAGTGGGTGTGATGTCCCGTGTCTAAAAGGCAGAGGACATACACACCCCAGGTTCAATTCATACATAATATTTATATGATTTAATGTCCATTGTTTTACACTGCTCCCTCCCCTGCTTACATCATCCACTTCCCTAAGACCGGCCCCCATTACCCCTGTTTGCCTCTTGCCTTATCCGGCCTTGTCTGTGATAAAATGCTTATTTCTGGTCTCACAAGGCTGTTTGACCTTACCCTGCTATAGGTCATTGTTAGGCATATCCCTTCTTCATCATTATCTACCCCCTTCATCTGTGCCTTTCCCGAGGCCGTTCTGATCCCTATGACCCTTTTAATTGGGGTTTGTTCCTGTGTTTTCGTAAAAGTGGGAAGCACATGTTTATACCTACTGTTTGTACAGGCGTATCTAGCTTAACTTCATCCCCTCACAACATCTTATCTACTTGCCCATAATGTCTACCTTCTGACATACAGTTTTAGCTAATACAAAAACAATTATATATTTCCTCCACATCGTTTCCATTCTTGTTGACTCAGCTCGTGGCTAAAACAATTACACACTGGTGTGAGTTCATTTTACTTTGTAAGATGGAATTGCAGAATTGCAGAAGTAACATTAATTTACCTATATCCCACAATTTCCCCCTTTTCTTTAATTACCATTTGTTATCTTCTGCATTTTTCTTTTAGGGGCACCTGTTTCATCAAGGCTGTTTCAATCAGTCTTTGGGTGAGCCCTCGTATACAGGGTATGATCATTTTTATTAATTGTTACCCACCAAAAGAGAGCTGACACAAAGCCTGCTGCAATCTGGTTACAAGCCTTGAATTCATCAGGTACCCCCCTAGGGACTCCTACCGAATCGAGATAAATCCTGTCATCGAAAGAAGTGTCTAACAGTAATCTCTTACCCCTTCCCTTTTTCCCTCCTATCTTTTCCTTCTCAATGCCAGGGTAAATGGAATTGCCAATTGTACAATTGCACATATCCCTCTCCAATCTGGAGGTAGCGTGGGTCTCAATATTTTGCCTCCACAGTACCACCACAGATCCGCTCGGGGAACCTTTAGTGCTGAGTAGTTCCCTCCCTTCTCCATTTCGGTTACATTCTTAATCTCTGTACATAATTTCAGCTCCCCCAAATCTTTCGACTGACTTGTACCTCGTCTATGCACACACGACGTGTGATTTCCAACTGCGGCAGAAAACGGGGGGGAACTTTTACATCTTTCTTCTCCAAGGGAGGGAACATCAGTGATAGGGAGGTACAATTCCTATCATTCCACGCAGTCTCATCCTGATACAGGGCTATCATACATTTCATGCCCTTCCTGTCTCGCTTCCACCCGAGCGGAAAGGAAACCACCTGGGCCACTAGCCTACCGGAGGCACATGCAGAGCAATTGCTCTTGTTCAGACTTTTCACAGTATACTTTACCCATTCAACCCAGGCATTTGCATCCCCGTACCCAGTTTCTATTTCAATGGTCTGTTTCAAGTCCTTTACCTCTATAAATTTTACTACTTTAGGATCATCGGGAGGGGTGAAAGATTGTATCTTATTACCCAGTAGTTCTACCCGTTTTCCCCGTCCTACACTAATTCGGAAACAATAGCCCAAGAAATCCTTCCCATTTGCTTTCATTTCTATCCCAAACATTTCATTTCATTGTATCTCATAGGTGCCCCCCCCCCCCCCACCTGGATTGTTTCGTGCCATGTGGTTTTCCTTATCATTAGGTATATTGGGTTACACTTTTTATCAGGACAATCACGAGCTGGTCGGAAGGGGGCCTGGTGTACTGTGATGAGACCATTATACTAAATACCATCCCCAAGGCCATCCCCATAGGACTTAAGATGTATCTCAGAGCTGCGGTACTGTCTCTGATTATCTACATCCCCACAATTTACTAAGCTGCATACATCAGCGTCTATTACTTGTGGATTATCAGACTTGGGGACCGTTAATAATACATATGAAAATGATATTTGACAAAATCCCAATACTAAAAGGGCTAGCATCATATCTCTAGCAGCATTCCCAGTATTCTAAACATCATGCTGAATATACAATCTTACAGAAATAATCCCGCGCTCACGTCGCCACTGTATAATCAGTTACTCAAAGTCTCTTTAGCCTGAGTTTCAGCGAATCTTGCATTGATTCGGCTGTCCAGACTTCTTCCTCAACTGGAGGGTCCACTCGCCCTTTGATCCGAGTGTAGTGAGTCCAGCCTTTCTCTGCTGTCCTTATCGCTGTTTCAGGGGTCAAAAGAGCCTGGTACGGCCCTTCCCAGTCCGGCTGCAATTTAGTCTCTGTCCATGATTTTACTAAGATTCAATCTCCCGGCCGGATGGGATGAATGGTGCATTCAAGGGGTGGAGTCTGTGCCAATAAACCCTGTTTCCTGAGGAAAAACAAAGAGGAGGACAAACCCAGTTTCTACTTCTTTAAAAACAAATCTTTAGTTTCGGGACTTGGCAATTCTCCATTCGTTCCCAAGTAAGGTAATCCAAATAAGATTTCATAGAGGGATAGTCCCAAATCTTTCCTTGGGGCTGTTCGTACTCGCAAGAGAGCTATAGGTAAACATTTGATCCAAGGGAGTCTAGTTTCTATTATCAATTTAGAGAGCTATCGTTTGAGTGTTTGGTTCATTCTCTCAACCTTTCCTGATGATGGCGGGTGCCACGGAGTATGGAACTCCCAGGAAATTCCCAACCCTTTCATTACCCCCCGTAACACTTTAGAGGTAAAGTCAGTTCCTTGGTCAGAATCAATATGGTTCACGAGTCCATATAGGGGAATTATGTGCTCCAATATTGTTTTAGACACTCCACTCGCAGTGGCGGTAGCTAGGGGGTATGCCTCAACCCAACCAGATAAATGATCTACTATGACCAACATATATTTTAGTCTGCCTACCCTGGGGAGTTCAGTATAATCTACTTGTATACTCTGGAAAGGTCTCAATCCTGGGTCTCTTCCTCCCGGGGTCTGTTTTCTCAAGACTTTCTTATTTACCTTTCTGCATATGATACATCCCTCACATATTTGTTTAGCAATTGTATATATTCCTTTACATCCATATTCCCTAAGAACCAAATCACACATTGCTTGTACTCCCCAATGGCTGCCTTGGTGTAGGACAGCCATAATGTCTCGCATCATCATTTTGTTCAACATTCTCCTTCCATCAGGTAACCTCCAATGCCCGTCTGCTGTTTTTACAGTCCCTAAATCTCTCAATTCTTTTTCTCCGCTTTCAGTAAATATTGGAGCTTCCCGAGGACCTGGGACAGTAGGTGTTAGGGAATGAATCACCACTTCTTGTGGGTTCAGGGCTGCTTCCTTAGCCACTTCAGCAGCTAATCTATTTCCCCTAACCTCTGGTTCATTTCCTTTCTGATGACCATTTACATGCACTACTGCTATTTCTCGGGGAAGTAATAGGGACTCCAAGACCCGTTTAATCAATTCTTCATGTACTAATTCTTTCCCTCGGCTGTTGATCAGCCCTCGTTCCTGCCATATCTTGCCAAAAGTGTGCACAACACCAAATGCATATTTAGAGTCAGTGTATACTGTTCCCTCTTTATTCTCTAATGCTCTAAGGGCTCTTTCCAATGCATAGAGTTCACAAGTCTGAGCTGACCACCCATTTGGCAACCGTCCTGCCTCCACCACACTACTGTTTGTCCCGTCTCTACGACTGCATACCCATTATGTCTTTTCCCTTCAATCACCCGGGATGATCCGTCTATAAAAAGTCTAACCCCTGCATGAAATGGAACATCTCTGAGGTCCATGCGGACCTTAGTTTGGTATTCTATAATGTCAAGGCAATCGTGCCCTGGATTCTGAGGAGAGTCTCCTTCCCCTTTCCAAAGAAAGGCAGCTGGATTTAAACAATTGTCAGTGACCAACACTAGATCATCCTTTTCTATTAATATTGCCTCATATTTCAGAATCCGCGAGTCTGTCAACCATCGCCCAGCTTTTTGGTTTAGGATTGTTCTCACTTGGTGTGGAGTGCTTACTATTAGGGCTCCCCCAAATGTAAGCTTTCTGCTTTCCTCCACCAACAGTGCAGTGGCAGCCACAGCCTGCACACACTCAGGCCACCCCCGGGATACTGGATCCAGTAGCTTCGAAAGATATGCTACTGGTTGTCTCATTCCTCCCCACCTCTGGGTCAATACTCCCAAAGCCGCTCCCTTATCCACGGTAACAAAAAGGTGGAAAGGTTTATCTAGAGAAGGTAAGGCTAACACGGGGGCATGGATCAGATCTCTTTTGAGTTTCTCAACTAGTTCTTTTTCCTCATCATCCCAACTTAGACATTTTGGTTCCCCCTCTAATAGTTTGAGATATAATTTCTTAGTCTTCAGTGCATAGGAATCAATCCACAATCTGCAATAACCCGTTAGACCTAAAAATTTGCGTAACTCCCGTTTAGTGCTGGGCAGTGGCATCCCCACTATTCCCTCTATCCGTTCCCGGCTTATCTTTCGCTTTCCCTCACTAACTAAATGTCCCAAGTATTTCACTTCTTGCTCCACATATTGTGGTTTGTTTTTAGATACCCACAGTCCCTGCTCTCCCAGGAAATTCAATAATTTGTTAGTGGCTTCTACTACTCTTTCTCTTCTTTTTCCTGTTACTAAGAGGTCGTCTACATCCTGCAACAGGGTAGTCCCCTTGGGGCTGCTAAATTTCTCCAATATTTGTTCTAACATCTGTCCAAATAAATCCGGGGATTCCATAAACCCCTGGGGAAGCACAGCCCACCGGTATTGCTGTTTCTGTCCTGTCTTAGGGTCTTCCCACTCAAAGGCAAACAAATTCCTACCGTCCTCTGCCAAGGGACAAGCCCAAAAGGCATCCTTTAAATCTATCACACTAAACCATTTGTGGTCATGAGGGATCTCACTTAATAACGTATAGGGGTTTGGCACCACTGGGTGCCTGATCTGTACTATTCGATTTAATGTTCTCAAATCCTGCACCAATCGATAAGTTCCATCGGATTTCCGCACTGGTAGTATTGGGGTATTATAAGGAGACATACATGGCTCCAACAGTCCATCTCTAATCAATCCTTCAATTACTGGCTGCAGTCCTCGTTTACCTTCTATGGAAATGGGATATTGTCACTCACAGACAACGTCCCCTTTCCTTTTTTTAAAAAAATTTACTTCAAGGGGAGGGATCTATAGTTTTCCACAATTCCCTTCCCTAGCCCATACAATAGGGTCTATCTCTCTCTCCACATCCTCTGTCAACATTGCCTTTTGTACAACTAATTCTTTTTCCTGAATTCCAATCCCCAGTCCTAAGAGGATAATTAAATCTCTCCCTAATAAGTTACTTCCTATATCAGGGATATACAACAGTTCCCCTGTGACCCTATCCTTAGGACCTTCTATCATCATAGGTTCAAATACTGGAACAGTAAATCCTTCCCCTTTTTAACCCCGAAACAGTAATTGACCGTGTTGACATTCCTACTTTCTTTGGTTTAAAATTCAGCGATGACCGTGCTGCCCCCGTATCTACTAGGAAGACTACCTCTTCCCTATAGGGTCCCACCTTCAGGTTTATCAAGGGTTCCTGGTGGGTTCCCGGGGGCAGGAACCCCTGACACCCCTATACTTCATCAAAATTCATAAGCGGAATTGCCCTCTCTTCCCTTTTCAGAGCAGGACACTCCCGCTTAAAGTGCCCTATCTTTCCGCAATAATAGCATCCTGCCTGTGGAGACCTCCAGCTCTGCCCCTGTCGCTCGAACCCTCCATCAAACGCTCCCCCTTGTCCTCTCCCTCTCCCTCTCTGTCCTACATGCTGCCACCCGCCCCTCCAGTTGGTCACTATTGGTTCTACTCTTTTCTTTAACTACCTCATCAACCGTAGCTACCATCATTTTCACCTTCTGTTTCTGTCTCTCATCCTCTCTCTTTGCAAACACTTTCTGTGCCTCTCTTAACAATTCATCTAATGGCTTTTCACTCCACCCTTCTATTTGCGGTATCTTTCTCTGTATGTCTGGCCATTCCTTTGTCACAAAAATGTACTTTCAAAAGACCCTGTGCCACTGGGTTCTCAGGGTTCATTCCAGAATATTTCCACATTGAGTCTCTTAATCTCTGCAAAATAAAAGCTGAAGGAGTCTCATCTTTCTCCTGTCTAACTTCAAAGACTTTAGTCAAATTCTGTGACTTCGGAACTGCCTCTCTTATACCTTTTAGAATCAGGTCTTTCAATTCCTTCATTTCTTCTCTATGCTCCGGATTTTGGTTTTCCCACTGGGGGTCTCTGAGGGGAAACTTCACTTCTCCCTGTCCAGCATCCCCATCTCCAATGGGATGTTCCCTGTCCCATATTTTAATGGCTGCTCCCCATATAAGTCCCCTTTCTTCCCCAGTAAATAGTATATTCAAAATAGACATTAACTCAGCCCAGGTATACAGACTGCGCCCCAAAAATTGATCAGTTTGTTCAGACAACCCTACCGGATCCTCAACCAGGACCTTCATTTCTTTTTTAAATATTCTGACCTCCCCACTGCTGAGGGGGGCACTTACAAACCCAATCTCTTTATCCCCTATTGGTACCTCCCGAAGGGGATAAGTCATTACGTTCTTCCCCTTTTTCTTTTTTTTTTAAAGAAGTATTGCAATATTTCTAGCTCCCCATAACTTCAAACACCAATTCATCAATTCATGCTTGACTAACTTTAAAGCCTGTTCCAAACTTGTAAATATATTTATATATTTACATTCATTTATTCAGTATTTAATATTCAAAATGTAAAATGCATACAGTTCTCAATTTTGAAATCCACTGTAATCACCCAGTTTTAGTCCCTTAATTTAAATCCAAAATTAGTTTTCTTAAGTAGTCCTGACCAATCATTGCTCAATTACAATACTATAGGTCGTGAAATAATCAGAGCTGCCTTAAAATTATTTGTCTATTCAAGTTTTAAAAAAAAACTTCTAATGCATGAACTATGGCCGAATCCAAGGTCACAGATATTAACCATAGGATCTTGTTTTTACTACAATCTAATGTTGAACTGAAACTTCAACTGTCCTCCATAAATCGCTTTTATGTAAAGATAAAAGAGATTAGTTAGAAACTGATAGTGAGACAGTCATGACCTGTAAGAAGAACAGGAGTTATCATTCTTTTTTTTTTCATAATCTCTATAGAATCCTTAACCTTTAAAGAAATCATGTTTAGTTTCCATAATAAAAATCAGATTCAAAACAGTCCCGGAACTCAAGCTCCAGGGAATAAAACGCAAACATTCAATCACCAACAAACAAATGTGCATTCAAACCAAATCACAAAGGGTTAAACTTTCTACCAGCTGTACAGCTCTCTTCATTCTCTCTCTCTTTCTCTCTCTCTCTCACTCATTGACAAATAAATTCAGATATTTACAAACCCAGTCTTTGTCCGACCTGAATTTTGGCCAAAAGAGGCGGGACGAAGAATGGATTCCTTAGTCCATATGAAGCAACAATATTTAATCATCTTTTTCCCCTGTACAAGTATTATTTTGCCAATTCCACAACATCCTCCCCAAAGGACTTTCTGGAGGTATGTTGTAAGGGACCCCGCCTCCAATTCCATTGCTTTTTCCTTCTTTAGTTTTCCCGGAGGCTTTTTCCTTACCCACGGCACAACCCATATTGAGTTCCTTCGTTAGTCCCTTATTAACTACTAAAACTCAATCCCGGCCACCAAGGCAATACTTAAAAGTCAGGTTTCTTACCTTGGTCTGTGCACAGAGTTGCCTGGCCCCTTTGTGCCGTATTGTCTATCGAGCTCCTATCACTGTCTGATTCAGATGTCTCTCTTGTGGGATTCGTACCAGTCGCCCAAGGGAGCAGACCAAACCAGGACACGAGACCGCTCCTCAATGGGGAACGGGACGCGTCTTCCCAGTGTCCAAGGCCAGCCACTCCCCCCGGTGATGGAAGAAAATCCCGGACGAGCCCCCAATTGTGAGAAACAAAGCCCACTCACTTCAATAATTTCAGTCCGAGACAAGATCTGAATCAATTGTGTCACTTATTTTACGCTTGCAAGTGGGTGTGATGTCCCGTGTCTAAAAGGCAGAGGACATACACACCCCAGGTTCAATTCATACATAATATTTATATGATTTAATGTCCATTGTTTTACACTGCTCCCTCCCCTGCTTACATCATCCACTTCCCTAAGACCGGCCCCCATTACCCCTGTTTGCCTCTTGCCTTATCCGGCCTTGTCTGTGATAAAATGCTTATTTCTGGTCTCACAAGGCTGTTTGACCTTACCCTGCTATAGGTCATTGTTAGGCATATCCCTTCTTCATCATTATCTACCCCCTTCATCTGTGCCTTTCCCGAGGCCGTTCTGATCCCTATGACCCTTTTAATTGGGGTTTGTTCCTGTGTTTTCGTAAAAGTGGGAAGCACATGTTTATACCTACTGTTTGTACAGGCGTATCTAGCTTAACTTCATCCCCTCACAACATCTTATCTACTTGCCCATAATGTCTACCTTCTGACATACAGTTTTAGCTAATACAAAAACAATTATATATTTCCTCCACATCGTTTCCATTCTTGTTGACTCAGCTCGTGGCTAAAACAATTACACACTGGTGTGAGTTCATTTTACTTTGTAAGATGGAATTGCAGAATTGCAGAAGTAACATTAATTTACCTATATCCCACAAGAGCCTGGGCCACTGTCCGTTTCCTCCCTCGCCAACTACTTCCTCCAACCTAAACGTCAATAGAAGGGCTGCTACATTCGTATCAGTCAAGACCATTCATCTGCAATAGGGCTTACATCAGCCAGAACTTCTGTTCCTGACAACTATATATTGGCTGCTGCTAGATGAGGTCAAGTACAAACACTAAATGAGTAGATAATAACACCTCTGACATTCTCAACTGTCTTAATGTGCTTCACAGGCAAATAGATGCTTTTTAACTGTAGTCAATATTATAATGTAGGCAAACATGGCAACTGTAAACTGCTGCAAAACTTGTTATGGTAATACTCCATTTCTAGTTTTGAGCATGGAGATTGAGCCCTTATAAAAGATTCTGTGGGTTTCAGTCTGGCAGAATTGTATCTGAGTATAAATTGTGCTTTAGGATACAAGTAAAATGGTTGAGTCATTCCCCGATCATGGTTTTTTTGATCAAGAGCATTATTTGATTCTAAAATTACTTGAAGTTCAACACAAATGCTGAAACTGATTTATCAGTCAAGCATTTGAAAAAGATTCTTACTGAAACTTCAACGTTAAATCACTTGTTTTTTTTTTACCCTTTTATGCTATTTAATCCCGTTTGCGATTTAATTGCTTTCTCCCCTTTTCCCAACTCTATAGAAGAATTTGTAAAATTTTACCTTTAAAAGAGCCGGCTCCCAGCTGGCTCTGTGAGGCAGAAAATCCGTAACTTCAAACTACTCTGCAGAGAGCGGAGTTTACGAGCAAAGGTCGTTTTCTTAAAAAAAAACTTCAAATGCTGTGGGGGAAGGGAGTGAGGAAGATAGAGAAACGAGAAGCAGCAGGTGCATTAAGAATAGACGGCTGGTTTTGAAGGCCAGAGGTGCCTAAAACAAAAATGCAAATGATTTATTTAATTTTTTTTCTAAACCACATTTCAGAGTGTTCAACTGACATGGGCTTACTGTGAACTATAAGCATACGGCCTGTGGTATTGGAATTTATGTCAGTTTGTTGAATGGCACGCAGTGAACTCTTGGGATTTCAGCAAATGCCTGAAGTGATACTCTTCCTGAATGACCCAGTCCATCTGTGTAACAGGGAGCTCCAGATTGTTTCCAATCACTTGCTCTATGCCAAAAGCTCACCTTGCTGTTATGAATGCAGAATAAGTCTGCTACTTTACCTCAAAGGTTCCTAGACCTTTTGAAGAAATCGGGGAGAGGGTTACCTGAGGGGGTCCCACTTAAATCCAGCTTTAGTGGAGCTGAAACATTAAATAAATTCAGAACAACGTTTTTAGGTATGACTGAACTGCAGGCTTCAGCTTTTAAAGGACGAATTTAAGTTTGATTCTAAAAAAATCAGTGTATTTTTATAAAGAATAATGAACATCTCAGTTACTCTGTAGGGGGTTGATGTCAAAATGGGGAATATTTTTATTGTAAGAAAAGTGCTGGATATCTTAATACAAAGGTGGAAGGCTTGGTATTTTGGAAGAATAAGATCAAATGTGCTGAAGCATCAGTTTCATCTGCATGGTAGGCTGGGCTGAAAGTATTAAGAATTGTGAGGCTTCTATATGTAGCACATTTGGGTGGCTTATATGATCGAAGTAGAGAGTAAGAGATAATGTTGGATTAAGGCTAGATATTGTAATATTGAATCTCAATGCAGCCATTTTGAATGCAGTGATACAACCAAGGCTGGAGGAGTATGCCATCACTCTAGTCCCATTGCACCACTGATCATAACATAAAATAAAAAGTGCTTTTCCCAATTACGTAGATGGCCAACTATACACCTGATTTGTGTCAGGTTATACATAAAGATCTAATAATTAGGCCTCTTAATAATCACGATTATTGGTTTATTTCAAAGAAACTTATTCAATAAAGATGGTTAATACACAGCACTGTTAATAAAGGAGTGTAAACACTTATCCCGTCTACAAATTCCCCCAAAAAAACTGTTCAGGAAAAAAGGGAGGAAAAACATCAGATTCTCTTTAGTGATCGGCTTTCTGAAAGAGAAAAAAAAGGTATTTGGGAAATGTGTTATTCCTGAAGGCAAAAGGATAAAGTGAATGATAAAGCTGCCATTTTGAAGTCTGTTGCTTTGATCTGTGGTCAAGTCCCTAATCTTTCACAGTTGTTGCTGGAGTCTTGCAGCTGCAACTTGCTCAGGCAATCCAGTGTTGTAATGCTCCTTCAGTCTATCTTTCAAAAGAACATATGGGTTTCTCCTGAACTCAACAAGTGTTTTCTTTTCAGAAGTGAGAAGGATCCGCCCGTCAGCTTGTTCTTAGTAGGCTTTCAACCATCTGACCCAGATAAAAACAGAAGCTTTCTGAGGCAGTCTCTATTCAAAATTGGCCCAACAGACATGTAGCAAAGGAAGACGTTATCATCAGTCATGTGACTTCTAGGAAGCCTTGTTTTTTAAAAAAAACCTCCGTTGTCCACAATGACCTTTTCAATGACATATTTTAAAGATATCATTCTAGGTAATACTACATAACTTGAAATAAATAAATTTTTTCACAATCCTTCAAAACTTAAATCCTCTGGACAATATTAAATTTGAAGCACCTGCATAATTGTTAGAAAATTTTCGTGAGAAGAAGATTAGTTGGTTCATTGAACCCATCTCAAACATGCACGATTCACCAAAGCATCATAACTCCCTCTGTCTTGTTATTTTGTGATGTTTGTGATTATTTAATGTTAATTAAATAATCCTTGGCTGAGCCTCGGCTGGGAGTGATTTTATCAGATGTCAAAAGCCAGATGTAATATCTTTAATCACTAAAAATATCTGAGATGCTCCTTCCTGAGCCCCAAGATGATCAAAAAAAGATTCCAGGCAATTAGAAGAGGTACCAGCTAAAATCATTCCCAACTTCTGCAAGTCATGATATTGCTTTAGTAAACAATGTGTCCAGTTTTTAAAAAAAATGTTACATTGACTTAGTACACAGCATTCCAGCCTGAAGTTTGTTCTCATGAAACAAAAAAAGCAAAGAACTGTGGATGCCGGAAATAAGAAACAAAAACCGAAATTGCTGGCAAAACTCAACAGGTCTGGCAGCATCCTGATTTCGGATTTTGCCTGAAGCGTTGATTCTCCTGCTCCTTGGCTGCTTCCTGACCTGCTGTGCTTTCCAGCACCACACTCTCTACTCTAATCTCCAGCATCTGCAGTCCTCACTTTTGCCTCTGTGGAGAGAAAGCAGAGGGAATGTTTTGAGTCCAGTGACCCTCCTTCAGAACTCTTCTGAAGAAGGGTCATTGGATCCAAAACATTCTCTCTGCTTTCTGTCCACAGGTGGTGCCAGACCTGCTGAGTTTTCCCAGCAATTTGTGAGTTTTTTGTTCTAGTGAATTCTGTCAGAAAGCAAGGAACCTCCTGAAAACTAGTCTCATCTTCACTTGCATAATTTCTAGTCATGACACCAGCTCAAATAGTCAATCCACAGCAGTACAGTCTAATACACTCAACGTTTTAAATAAATCTCCACAGGGTCTAAATATTTTATTGGAACAATACACCCAGTGTCTCCAAGTCTAATTAAAGGGTTTTTCAGCTACAGGTCACATTAGCTGCCTTCCTTCAAACCTTTCCATGGACCTTAATATCACACCTAATGTGAGGAAACAACATTTGGAACCTATTGGGTGTGATTATTTTGTGTGGTAGTGCTTAGTGGATGATAGGGAATCAGCATCCCCTTTATTATCGATGCTTCTCTCAGTTTCCTTTGCTTTCATGCAAGAGTCTGAAGTGGATAGACCAACTTCATAGCCACCCCTGCACCCTTTCTACCTAACTCTGAATGAGGCCTAACCAGGATCTTGTTTCCAGGACCAAGAACATAATAATTTGTTTCATAACAGATTGTTCTAGTATTTTTCTTTCCTTGCTAATAGCCTCTCAACATTGATTGTGCACCTTCAGAGGATTATGTGTATGATGCCGAGGTCATTTTGCCACTCAACAGACTTGAATTCGCTGGACTGTTGTTTTCTTTTTACTCTGTTATGCATTCTAGGTTATTCAATAAATGTTCTATTTCAAGTTTACAAAATAATTTGTATATGGAGTCCTGCCTTTCCCAAAAGAAATGAAAATCAAAAAGCAGTTGGAGAGTTATGCAGAAACGAGGAGGAAGCAGAAGTCTCCCGTCACAAAGACAAAAACATTTTTTTTAAAGTAAAAAATAAACCAGGTTGTCCTCTGCCAGACTGAATTTGTTGCATCTGTTAAAGCTCATGTATATTCATGAGTCTCATTAATATTCATAGATTGTGTATCTCATTAATATTTATGTTGGTGCTAAGCAGTTCTGCTTGTTGTCTTTTCCACTACATGAAGCATGTGACAACAGTTCTGTGTCACCACTGAAGCTGGGAGGCAAATCACAGAGATGGAAAAAGGGGGAATTTTAACTGTAGGGGAGGAATATTGTAGAAGGATATTAAAGGAATTCTGTCTCTGTGGAGACATATCTGGCAATTCTTGTTCCATTTTATGACAAATATGGCATTGAACTACACATCCTGAATTATATTATTCTGTTGTGCTCTACATGGCAGATGGCTTTGTGGTTTTTATACATTACAGAAAAATGTTTCCCAAATATTTTTCAACGTGAATACACAAGAGATGTCTCAAAATTATGTACATGTGTAGCTATAGATTTTGAGACCTGCAGTTGAAGTGGTAATCATTACCTTTGCTGCTGATCAATGCAACAAAAAAAGAAGTGATGCTTTCTGGAAAAAACATGAGGACAGAATCAAGGTAGTTTGCTCCGACTCTCCTGTTCAAGTGAAGCTACTTGAACAGTGTACCAAAGTAAGGTCCAGTGTAATATTTGTGCTTTTGAGATAGGAAGGGAAAAGAACAAATGTTCTGTACCATTGAGCACAGTGAATTTGCAAAATAGAATTGTGGTGGCAAGTAGGACACTGGTAGATAATCTCTATGCTAGCGTTTCGAAGAAAAGTGGCACAGCGTCTTTCATTACCGGATAATAAGTAGTGCATTATTTTTCCCACTTCAAACTGCCTTTAACTTCAATTTACCTTCCTGACACACATACATTCATCTCTACATGCAGTATGAGCCACAATTCTTTTTAATGTGCCCTTTGATTAAATTCCAGGTTTTTGAACCTTTGCAAAAAGGGCATAAGAATACATAAAAATTAAAGCTAAATCTGTACTGGATTATTTAGATCTGTGCTAGAAATCTCTAATGAACAAAGTTTGGTATTGGTGTTATATTATACAGGTTAGAGTGGGGGTGGGCATTGGAATCAGGGTGTTCTGGTTGACTCCGATTGTAAGATAAGTAGCAATATTACAAAAGAATTTGGCCCTTTGAGCCTACTCTGCCATTCGATAGCAGAGGCAAAAGTGAGGAATGCAGATGCTGGAGATCAGAGTCTAGATTAGAGTGGTGCAGGAAAAGCACAGCAGGTCAGGCAACATCCGAGGAGCAGGAAAATTAACATTTCGGGCAGGAGCCTTTCATCAGGAATCAACAGTAGAGCTGATCTGATTGGGGCATTATGTTCACTTGCCAATCTGTTTGGTCCTCCTCTACCACCATTCCTTTGATTCCCTTGTCCATTTAAAAATCTATCACATTCAACCTTGATTACACTCAATGACCCCAATAAGCTACTGTCTGGGGAAGAGAATTTGGAACTCTAACAGCCCTCTGGTACAAGAAATTCCTCCTCATCTCTGTCTTAAATGGGAAGCCTCTTAATTTTAAACAGTGCTTCCAAGGTCTAGATTCTACCAAGAGGGGAAACAATCAGTTCTCATCTGCCCATCCACCTTAGAGCTATATCAATATGACCATCTTCTCCTACTCTATTTTTTTTTCCCCCAGTGATATTGGCCCAAACTTGGACACTCGACAAGGGCACTATGTGAAGAGAATTTCACTTTCTATTATTCAACTGGTCTGTATCTGTGCATCAGACATGTTGATATTTGTCCAAATTTGCCTTTATTACTTTAGACCTCCAAGACTACTTTTTATCATATATATGTAAATGATTTGGATGAGAGCATCAGAGTTATCGTTAGTAAGTTTGCAGATGAACCAAAATTGGAGGTATAGTGGAAAGCGAAGAAGGTACCTCAGATTACGATGGGATCGTGATCAGATGGGCAATGGGCAGAGAAGTGGCAGATGGAGTTTAATTTAGATAAATGTGAGGTGCTGCATTTTGGGAAAGCAAACCTTATCAGGACTTATGCATTTAAAGGTAAGGTCTAAGGGCGTGTTGCTGAACAAAGAGACTTTAGCGTGCTGGTTCCTTGCTCCTTGAAAGTAGATTCGCAGGTAGATAGAATAGTGAACAAGGCACTTGGTATGCTTTCCTTTATTGGTCAGAGCACTGAGTAAAGGAGTTGGGAGCTCATGTTGCAGTTGCACAGGACATTGGTCAGGCCACTGTTGGAATATTGCGTGCAATTTCTTCCTATCAGAAAAAATGTTGTGAAACTTGAAAGGGTTCAGAAGAGATTTCCAAAGATGCTGCCAGGGTTGGAGGATCTGAGTTACAGGGAGAGGCTGAACAGGCTGGGGCTGTTTTCCCTGGAGCATCGGAGGCTGAGGGGTGACCTTATAGAGGTTTATAAAATTATGAGGGGCATGGATAGGATAAATAGACAAAGTCTTTTCCCTGGGATGGGGGAATCTAGAACTAGAGGGCATTGGTTTCTGGTTAGAGGGGAAAGATCTAAAAGAGACCTAAAGGGCAAATTTTTCACCCAGAGGGTGGTACGTGTATGGAATGAGCTGCTAGAGGATGTGGTGGAGGCTGGTACAATTGCAACATTTAAGAGGCATTTGGATGGGTATATGAATAGGAAGGGTTTAGAGGGATATGGGCCGGGTGCTGGCAGGCGGGACTAAATTGGGTTGGGATATCTGGTTGGCATGGAAAAGTTGGATCGATGGGTCTGTTTCCATGTTGTACTATGACTCTATGACATCAACTGTGAGTTGAACTTTTGAATTTGGCATGCTGAGGTTTCTGCATGTTTTAGCACAATGCGGATACAACCACGCATGAATTGAAAAATAGTTCCCTTTGTTCGTACTCCTGATTTAACATTGTCTACCTAGGCTTTCATGACAAGCAAGCAGTGCTTATTACGTATAATGGCTGATCTAAATAGAAATAATGAAAGCAGTCTCCGTCTTGCATACATTCATTCCAAGAGTTCACACAGACACACAAATAAATTACAACATGGAAGGAGTGTTTAAGTAGTTTAAAAGTTCAAAAAGTCAGTTATATTTAGATTTGGTGGATGGCTGCCTTGGTTGGTTTCAGACTGGGTTCAAGAATCTTATCAATTTCTGTGACAGAATGATCTAAAGCTGTTCTGTAATGTTTTCTATTTGATCTCCTGGAGTCAACAGCTGCTGACTGGTTCTTAGCTGCTGCCCATGGTGTATAGCTGATCAAATAACATCAGGGCTCAAGCTTGCAGGATAGATGGAGAGACGGTGAGTGTCCACACAGGGTCCGCCTTCTCCTGGAGAAAAACAGCTAATGAAATACAAACATAATAGCTTGTTCCACACCCAGGACTGAATCTTACATGTTTTTTCAGGCCAAGTCTAAGTTTTGTTGAGGTTTTTGGAGGGCTTTGTGGTGCGAGGCCAAATGAGGTTTCTCACCCTATCTTCCTAAACTTAGCTCCATAATAACTATTATGGTGTCTTCCATGTCCCATTCCACACCATCTTATCACTGCTGTTTCTGCAATGACTCACCATTCATCGGATTTCTACCAAAACACTGGCAATCTATCCATCTACACCATCTTTACAAGATCATTGTGCAGCTGGACTTGCACTGTCAGTCTGTAGCTGCCCTGCATGGTTGCTGATGTTTACCTGAACATAACAGACAGGAGCAAATGGGTGTCGAGCTTTGGAGATCCTGCTGAACAGGAACATTCTCCTTCCCCAGGACCAGCAGAGGAGGCCACAAAATCAGATTATGTCAGCCTGGTCCAAGGTTGCCATCCAAGTTAAAGCTTGGTTGTCTGAAGGGATGCCCAGCAATTTAGGATGAAGGTAAATGTCCTTCTCCGCCCCACCAGGGTGTGCTACCATCTTCTCTCTGATACTTCAAACTTACTCTGTATCTGTTATTGTACTCAGCTCGCACCATTATTGGCTGCGGTAAAAAAATTTCTTCGAGTGTTATTCTGGCTATAACTGTCCAGGTTAGCTATGTAGTTCCAGCATTGTTGATGTGTACAAATCTTTCTCTGACCACACGTTCATTTAAAACCTGAACAGTTTTGTGAAAGCTTGGGATTATCACTTTGCATCAACTAAACACACAGCATTGTTCAACATTGTAATGGATTGCTAAATTGCTTGGTAAACTGAATTCAGAAGTGGGATACAGTTTTAAAGTATAAATGCCATTTAAGACATATTGCTGTATACATGTTTGTACATGCAGGATGCATTTTCCTTTCGCAACAGACATTACATTGTGTAAGGTGAGAAAAGTGCTATCAACTCACTGTTACTACCTGAAAACTTGAATAAGTAATTAGTACAAAGCCTTCTCTGCAGTATTGATCTGACAAACATGCTAACAAGGAGCCAAAGTACATCATTTGACCTTTCGAGCCTCCTTCACTGTTCTCTGAGATCACAGCTGATGTGTTTTTGAACTGCATTGTTGGAACTGCTATCTCTTGAAGGAGTGTTTAAATTGAAGCTCTGCCTGCCAGTTTCATTGTCTCATCGGATAAAAAAAATCCCATATAAAATGCAAACAAGGTTTCATGGCATGGTAGTTTCCTCAATTAATACCACCAAAGAAAGATCATTTATCTCAGTGCTGGTTTTGGAACTTCTCAATGTTTGCCTGATGTCTCTACCTATGCAATAGTAAGTACAGTTCTATAATTAACTCATTTAGCTGTGAACCATTTTGGACAGAAGTTCTTTCTTTCTGTATACTACACATTGTCAGTTATGTCAAACTTAAGCTCATGCTTTTTCATTCTGGATGCAGATTTCCCTTATTGTTGGGGTGATGTCCATGGGCTTTAACAATGGTTGAAGTGCCTTGCTGCCCTGGATAGGTAGGTCAAGAGCTTAGTCCCCTATGGCAAAAATCAAAATGAAGGACCTGATGTTATGTGTTGCTGAAATGCCTCTTTGCCTCCTGAGGCATATACACTGTGTTATTCATGCTACAGGGCACAATCACATGCCTACAGAGAGGAATAACTATAAATAGACTTTGATATAATCGAAGTGACATTAAATTCCTGTTGAGCCTCCTGGGTAATTGCTCTCTCTCTCCTCAACTTGTTTTTTCCCTTTTGTGTCTCTCCATCTCTTCACAACATTGTTAACTATTTGTAGTTTGAGTTTTTTTAACTTGTTTGTTCTTTTTCCTCTTTATTCTTTTTATTTCTGATTAACATCCATGGCGATAATTGATTTTAAATACTGTCAGAGAGAGTAATTCTTGTATCTTCTCAAATTAATTTAAGAAACAGGCAAGTGAAGGATGAAGGAGATAATGCTCTTATTCCTGCCTTAACAACAATGGAATCACTGAGAAATTCTTGCTGTTAATGCACACTATTTGCATAAATATGCTTCTGGGGTCAATCTTACTCAACTTGAGCTGCATCATATTGTAGAAAAGCTACTTATTTCCAATGCAGTAGAATGATTGTGTTATCTGTCTGATTACCTCGGAAAGGTTCCAGCAAAGTTGCAAATCGTTAACTTGACTGTGTTTGTGCACGTCTCTCTCTTTTTATATTTCTGAAGTAGTTTTATGAGAGCCACATTCATTGATCCATGACTTTCTCCTCTTTCTTATTTCTGCCTTCCTAAATATCAGTTATGATTTTCAATGATATGAGGAAAGGAATCTGGTTCCACTTTTCAATTTGATACACAAGATCAACAGCCCACGAGAATGTGACTCTGTATTGTAATTCAGTTTCAGAAGATCAAGTTGTGTTCATTAGAGTAATGTCAACTTTATGGCTACAGTAAATTACATGCATTGGTATCTATTATTATATACTTTATTATGCAGAGTATTATGTATTCTGCATATATAATTGCACATGCATAGAGGCATCTGGTGTCTAGATGCTTTTACATTACAAAGCTGTAGTAGCCAATTAAATACACTAGATCCCTTGTCTTAAAGGTTGACTTTGTATCATGAATCTGTATCATGTGAAGAGCTGTTGTATTTGCTGTTGCACTTTGGTTTCTGAGGGAGAATGAGGTTGGACCAGAGAATAAGTGACAGGGGGGGAGGAATGACAGCAGGAGACTGGCGTGGACTAAACAAAAAAAACTGAAAGAACTGAAGTTCTATGAAGGGTCACTAGACCTACGATCAGACCTCTGATTTCTCTCCACAGATGCTGTCAGTCCTGCTGAGCTTTTCCAGCAATTTTTTTTTTCTCTGGCATAAACAAGGTGGGAAAATGTATACTGAAATATGTTTATGTTGGGGATATGAATAGAAACCTGTTGTATCCTGCATAAGTTGGCAGAAACAATAAAGTATGTGGTAGCTTGTAACTAACTGAGTTTGTGAACCATGTGAAAGACTCTATATGCTGGTAAAGGAATGAGGTGTTTACACAGTGAGATTAGTTTAAGCCTACCATGTTCATGTTCCTGCTGTAAAGTACACCTTCATTTACTCGACACTGTCTGTTTTTGGCTTTTGGGTGGACATGGGCTTTCAGTTTTAAAGTATTTGCCATATTATCAAATCTTTTTTTTATTCATGAAGTTTATGCTTTTTAAAGGCTGCATTTTTGAGTTGGAATCTTTCTCCATTTCAAACGAAGTAGATCCAGATCAGGAACAGCATGGAATAGATGCTTTTCTTTGCATGGAAGAGCATCCAAGGTGGACTCATCAGCCTTGCAGCTTCCACAGCTCAATTCGAAACTAATTCGTCACCCACACTGGCCAGTTCACAAATCATTTAGTTGCTGTTTAGACAGCACTGTTTGTGTTATTTCTTCACTGCATTCCAATAACTTCTAGGCGAAAGTGAAGACTGCAGAAGCTGGAGATCAGAGTCCAGATTGGAGGCTCCACCCCGGAGGCTCCCTGCCTCATTCCTGATGAAGGGTTTTTGCCCGAAATGTCGATTTTCCTGCTCCTTGGATGCTGCCTGACCTGCTGTGCTTTTCTGGCACCACTCTAATCTTGACCCCAATAACTTCAAATCTTAGCTAAGCCTTTTTCTAATGGTTTTCAAGGTTACGTCAATTCCTTTTTGTTGCATTGCTCTGTTGTGGTCCTCATCATTAGAAATACCACTCCCATACTTGATTGATAGTCGTAAGTCAATAAGAATGCTCAATTCGGAGATTCAGAAATGCAGCTCCAGAGCTTGTTTTGCTTATTCCCTGTGGAGTTTTGCCTGCAGCTCAAGCAATGGTTTGTGACCTAGAAAAGTTCACACTCATTGCCATGGAGAGTCAGGTCCAACACACTCCAGCCTGCTGAATAATCACAAGTTTTCCTAGCTTTCACAGAGTCCTACAAGATGGAAACAGACCCTCTGGTTCAACCAATCCATGCCGACTATAATCCCAAACTAAACTAGTCCCACCTGCCTACACTTGACCCAAATACCCCCAAACATTTGTAATTATCCAAACATCTTTTAAACGTTGAAATTGTACCTGCATCCACCACTTCCTTTGGAAGTTTTTACCACATGTGAGCCACACTTTTTAAAAAAAAACTCCCTCATCTTTTTTTAAATCTTTGTCATTTCATGTTAAAAAATATGCACCTCAAATTGTAAGCCTTTGTGTACCACTAAGGATGGTTAGCCTCTGCACCTTCGATGTGGTAGTTAAAGCTATCTAGATATTCACTGATGATGAAAAGTGAGCATTTCTGGGTGGCTTGTATGTAATTGTATCTGGGCAAGCCACTCTGGCTCCGCGTGAGGAAGAGACACCTGGGTTGAGGCAGGGTCCCTTGCCTCTCTGTCGCCGTACCATTGTTGCTGTGTACCAATACTAGAATGTTGAAGTGTAGCTCTGTGTGATTATTCAGCAGACTGAGTGTGTTGGACCTGACTCTCCATGGCAGCCACCAATTTGCTCAATGAGTTGGCAGATGCTTGCGTGCCAGTGAAAGCATAGTTTCAGTGGCGTTGATGCAGTCCCGCAACCTTTGTGTCAGTTTAGTGGAAGGCAAAGGCAAAGGGATAACATCTCTGGACAAGGAATCTAGAGTCATGCAGAAATGGGCTTAAATCCCACGCAACAGATAGTAGAAATTGAATTCAATACAAAAGGTCTGGAATTAAGATGGAATTAAAATTAATGATGGACATGAAACCACTTTCATTTGTCAAAAAATCCTTGTGGTTCACTAATGTCATCTAGGAATGAAAATCTGCCAATATTTGACTCCAGACCTGCAGAAATGTGGTTGACTCTTATGTGCCCTCTGAAATAGCCAAACAAGCTATTCAGTTGTATTAACCACTACAAAGCCTTAAAAAATAAATTAAACTTGACAGACCACCTGGCACCAACTAAAGGACTGGAAGCAACACAGTCAAACACAGCCCTGTTGATCCTGAAAGTCCCTCCTCACTAACATAGTCATAGAGATGTACAGCATGGAAACAGACCCTTCGGTCCAACCCGTCCATGCCGACCAGATATCCCAACCCAATCTAGTCCCGCCTGCCGGCACCTGGCCCATATCCCTCCAAACCCTTCCTATTCATATACCCATCCAATGCCTCTTAAATGTTGCAATTGTACCAGCCTCCATCACATCCTCTGGCAGCTCATTCCATACACGTACCACCCTCTGCATGAAAAAGTTGCCCCTTAGGTCTCTTTTATATCTTTCCCCTCTCACCCTAAACCTATGCCCTCTAGTTCTGGACTCCCCCACCCCAGGGAAAAGACTTTGCCTATTTATCCTATCCATGCCCCTCATAATTTTGTAAACCTCTATAAGGTCACCCCTCAGCCTCCGACGCTCCAGGGAAAACAGCCCCAGCCTGTTCAGCCTCTCCCTGTAGCTTAGATCCACCAACCCTGACAACATCTTTGTAAATCTTTTCTGAACCCCTTCAAGTTTCACAACATCTTTCTGATAGGAAGGAGTCCAGAATTGCACGCAATATTCCAACAGTGGCCTAACCAATGTCCTGTACAGCCGCAACATGACCTCCCAACTCCTATACTCAATACTCTGACCAATAAAGGAAAGCATACCAAACGCCGCCTTCACTATCCTATCTACCTGCGACTCCACTTTCAAGGAGCTATGAACCTGCACTCCAAGGTCTCTTTGTTCAGCAACACTCCCTAGGACCTTACCATTAAGTGTATAAGTCCTGCTAAGATTTGCTTTCCCAAAATGCAGCACCTCACATTTATCTGATTTAAACTCAATCTGCCACCTCCCAGCCCATTGGCCCATCTGGTCCTGATCCTGTTGTAATCTGAGGTAACCCTCTTCGCTTTCCACTACACCTCCAATTTTGGTGTCATCTGCAAACTTACTAACTGTACCTCTTATGCTCGCATCCAAATCATTTATGTAAATGACAAAAAGTAGAGGACCCAGCACCGATCCTTGTGGCACTCCACTGGTCACAGGCCTCCAGTCTGAAAAACAACCCTTCACCACCACCCTCTATCTTCTACCTTTGAGCCAGTTCTGTATCCAAATGGCTAGTTCTCCCTGTATTCCATTTGGGAGAGGTCCCTCCTATTACCCCTTGGTCCACCAGGACCTCATGCTTCCATCTGCAAAGCAGGATATTAATTTCCCCTTAGTGCCATGTCCGTGGCAGTTAAGTTGAACATGCAATGTAGCTCTGGACTGCCAATTCTTAACTCTTGTGGAGAAGCTGGTGTTGGATTGGTGTTAAAAATCACACAACGCCAGTTTATAGTCCAACAGCTTTATTTGGAATCATTACTTTTCAGATCACTGCTCCTTTAACTACCTCATGAAGAAGCAGCACTCAAAAACCTAGTGCTTCCAAACAAAGCTGTTGGACTTTAACCTGGTGTTGTGTGATTTTTAACTTGGTACCAGGAATACCTGGACTTGCTGGCAGTGTTGAATATTTATGCCTATGACAAGTAGTAAAGCAGTACTTGGGGGCGTGATGTACTGGTAAGGCAGCATGTTTGGGGTGCCAGAACCGAAAAGGAAACTTCTGAAGAAGGGTCACTTGACTTGAAACATTTATTGATTTCCCTTCACAGATGTGCCAAAACTGCAGAGTTTTTCCAGCAAGTTTTGGTTTTGCTTCTGAGAACAGAAAATTTGCAAGGCTTTGTGAGAAACCCTCAATGAAACTTGTCAAAATGACACAACAGAAACTAGCTAAGATTCAGTCCTTGGACTCTTAAAGTTCAAATAGTTTTTGCAGTTACTTAATATTCAGTTTTACTCTTTGTGCATATATTTTAACAAGAGAATGAGGACTAAAATGGATGTGTGTTACTGCTTTGAGTGGAGTATGCTAAGGAGCCAAGGACCAGATGATGGTACAAGAGCAGCAGAAATGAGGAGTCCTGTCAGTAGCATGTTAGACTAAAGATATGTGCATAACTTATTTATTGAAGAGTAATTTATCAGTTTATTTGTTAAGTAAACTTGTTAGAAATTTAAGTGAACTGAAGCAATGATACTTACTAATTCAATATGAGAGTGGTAATTGTGCGTTAGGGAATGCAATACCTTCCAAAGGTGTGTGCACATTCTGAGCAAATCAGGAATGAGACTTTCAGAGTCTGCTGATTTGCACCTTGTGACCAATGAGACCAAGGAAAGGAAGACACTAAACTGTAAGTGTGACTCAGCCATATTTTGTTGGGTTGTGTTTGAAGGACACATAAACAGCACTGCACCAGGATTAGCCTACTGGTGATAGCTGTTTCGATGCTAAAGCATAAAATGAAGAGAGCAGACTTTCCCTTCTTATAAATTTCTCTCATACAATGTTGGACAGTGTACATGTAAATTAAACTGTTTATTATCTTTTTTAAAAAGATGGCATCTCAAAAGGTTAAATGCGTGCCTTGAGATGGACTGAGTCAAACTGATAATAGGATCCTCAGCTTCAATTTCAGTCTCATTTGGGTTATGTAAGAACATGAGAAATAGGAGCTGGAGTATGCCTGCCTCCCCAAGCCTCTCCCACCACTCTATAGGATTATAAATGATCTACCCCAGTCTCAACTCTTCTTTCGTGTTCCTCATTATGCTCAAATCCCCAATATTTCAAAAATCTTTCTACCCCCTCTTTAAATACTTTCAGTTCTGTAATCTCCACAACTCTCTTGGGTAGGGATTTCTAAATATACAGTACCTTCTTGGAGAAAAATCCTTCTCACCTCAGTTTTATTCTATAAATTTATTTTATTCACTTGTGGGACATGGCCTTAAGAAGATGGTGGTGAGCTCCTTTCTTGAACCACTGTAGTCCACATGCTGTAGGAGACTCACAATGCCCTCACTGAGGGAATTCCAGGATTTTGACCCAGTGACTGTATAGGAATGGCAATATTTCCAAGTCAGGATGGTGAGTGGCTTGAAGGGGAGCTTGCAGGTGGTGATGTTCCCATGTATCTGTAGCCCTTGTCCATCTGGATGAAAGTGGCTGTTGGTTAGGAAGGTGCTATCTCAGGATCTTTGGTAAATTTCTGCAGTGCATCTTGTAGATAGTACACACTACTGCTGCTGAGCTTCAGTGGTGGAAGGAGTGGATGCTTTTGAATGTAGTGCCAATCAAGCGGGCTCTGGAATCCAGAGAGTATTGGAGGATTTCAACTAATGCCTCCACTATCTTTGCAGCCGCTTCCTCTAAAACCCTTGAATGTAAACCATCAGCTCCTAGTGAGTTGTATGCCTTCCATATTATTAGTTTGTCAAATACTTTAACCCATATGATTGAAACTGTTACAAGATCATTCCTCTCTTTAGCATCTTGCTTATCTGGTATCTTTGGGACATTTGCAAGATCTTCAACCATGAGCACTGATGCAAAATATTGGTTTAAATTATCTATCATTTTCCTGTTCACCCTTTATCAGTTTCCTCAGTCACATCCCCCAAGGATGTCACACTCACTTTAGCTGCTCTATTTTTATATACCCATTAAGGTCTTTTTTTTTTTCTTTTTGTATTTCTTGCCAATATATTGTCATCATTAATTTCCTCTTTATTAATTTTATAGCCATCTGCTTGTGGTCCATAAAAAGTTTTGACCCTTCTAGTTTACCACTCGTTTTCACTGGTTTGTATGTCTTTTGGTTTTGATTGGTTACTTTCCTTGACCACGTTCATTAACCATGGGTGGTTTATCCTTCTCACCGAGTCTTTCTTTTTAACTGGAATAATTTTTGAGTGTTATGAAATTACTGCTTTAATGTGCACCACCACTCATCCACTGACCTTCCCCTTATTCTATTTTCCAGCCTCCTTTAGGTAGTTTGTTTTCTTCATATCTCCATAATTGCCCATACTTACGTTGTGCGCACTGGTGTGAGGTCCATGTTGCTCTTACTCAAACAGAGTTTGAAATTTTACCATGTTTTGATGGTAACTCCCTATAGGACCGTAAACTATAAAATCTCTTATTAAACTATCCTCATTATGCATTACTAGATTCACAGTTGCCTGTTCTCTGGATTCTGCAACACACTATTGTAAGAAGCAATCCTTAATGCACCGAACAAACTTGTCTTCCATGTTACCTTTTATTAATCTGATGTATCTAATCAAAATGCAGATTAAAACCACCCATGACAACTTAGTGCCCTTTTTACATGCCTCCATTATTTTCCAGTTTGTACTTTGCTGTGCATTGAAGCACCTCTTCAGGAGTCTATACCCCCCATGACATCTTTCCCTTGGTGTGCCTTATTGTCATCCAATACGATTTCACATCAGAAACTATTTCACCTATATCACTAGTAACTGGGACTAGAGGGTTTTAGTTATAAGGATAGGATGAGGCATTTTTCACTGCAGTGTACAGGGTTGAGGGGTAATCTTAGAGGTTAATAAAATCATGAGGGACATCGATGAGGTGAGCAGCAAGGATCTTTTCCTTATGGTGGGGGAGTTAAAATCTAGGGGGCATATTTTTAAGGTGAGGAGAAAGATTTAAAAGGGATCGGAGTATAACTTCTTTATAGAGGGTGATTATTGTGTGGAGATTATTGCCAGAGAAAGTGGTAAATGCGGATACAACTGCAACATTTAAAAGACATTTGGGCAGGTACATGAAGAGGAAAAGGTGAGAAGGAAATAGGCCAAAATGCAGGCAAATGGGACTAGTTCGGTTTAGAAAACTTAGTTGTCACGGATAAGTTGGACCGAAGGGTCTGTTTCCATGCTGTATGATTCTAAACACTTCTCCACCTCCTTTTCATTTTTGACCATTCTTCTGAAACATTGAATACCCTTGAATTTTGAATTCCCAATCTTGATCAGAAATTAGTCACTTGCGTAGAGTTGATAAAGGGCTTGGAATAGAGCCGTGGGTGTGAACTCATGTTCTCAAATGATACCAACTCCCTGTGGAAAACGTAGACAGATAACAAAGTCAAGAGTACTTAATTGGCACTTTGGATGTTCTGTTATCATAAAATAACATAAATGTTATATATAGACGCAAGTTCTTTGTTCTTTGTAAAAATAAATGAAGTAGTATTAAATGTATGTATCTGCTTATATCTCTTTGTTTCAGATGATGTGTGAGTGAGAGACAATGTCAGCAGATTTATTACAATGGTTATCCGTGCTGGAGGGTTCTGAGCATTCCTGGTACCCAGGGTCATGAGAAGTGTGTCTTTGTCTGGAAATGGAAATCTATACATCTATCTCCTAAACAATGAATTTGCAGCACCAAGCAATTAAGTACAGCAATAATATTTAATGCTATAATGTTGATATGGGCATATTACTTGATTTCTGCTGGGGCTTGCTCAAATATATATTGTTTAATACATTAAAACACTGAGCAATGCAGATTTTGCACAGGTGGCTTTGTAGTAATTGATGAGACTCCTTTGGTCATGTTTAGGCCCTGCAAAGCTGATAAGGTTACCACAATTTTCTTGTACAGAATCAAGTTATGAGTTTGCCAGATGGTTTGTTTAACCTCAAATGCTTACCAACAGACTAAGTAAAGCACTCACATCTGACCCATTAAAGTGCGTAATTGTGAACTAAGGTGATAGTTAAAAACATACCCACCTATCCAGACACTTTTAAAAATCATTGGTAAAGCACTGTAAATAATAAAAATTAATGGGAGATTGGATAGGGAACTGGAGTGAAGTATTGGGTTTAAACTGTTTGCTTGTGATAACCATCTGTCTCTATAATACCTTAATCCAAGAAGCATCAGAATATTAAACGTTGCACCCAGTCATGTAGAGCTGCAGGGATATCAGATATTTGGGATGTAATCCAGCCAGCTGCTGCTCCATTCCTTTGTGGTTGTAATGGAGTAAATATGATGATCAGAACCTCCGATGCATCCATTCTGGAAGAAAATTCAGCACAATGTGTTTCGTTCAATCTCTTTTATTTATTCCAATCTCCTTTCTCCCTTAAAGGCAACGAGCATCCTCTTGCTTCAGTGACCTTTCTTCATGCGTCAGCTTGCATGTTATCAACTGTTAGAGACCTCACTGCCAAACCCGACCTTGTAAATCACCTATTTATCATATATTAGTTCTTCACAGGCAGAGTTATCAAATCAACCTAGCCTAGGGCAACAGGATAAATTCAGTCCACCCTACACCCATGTGGCTGAGATTAGTTAATATATCAGGAAGCTGGATTCTCACCTTGAACCACTGAGAAAAGTATGTTTATTGAAGAGTTTGCGTGTTAGCCAGAAGTTGAGTGCAGTTCCACCAAATTTGACTGAAAGTTCTGGTAGATACTGAATCTATCTTAATTTTATCTCTCCTCACACCCCCCATCTTCAATTGTCAGATATATTGCTTGTTAGATTCCATCACATTCCTGCTTCTCGCTTATTGTGGAGTCATACTTATTAGAGCCTGTGTCTTTCTATATCTCTGTGTTGCTCTCTCTGGCTGCTGGAATATTGCCTGGGCTAAAAAGGAATTTATATAGCTCCATTCATAACCTCAGGATGCTGCAAAGCATTCGACCGTCAAAGAGAAGTGCTTTTGCACTATAAGCACGGTTGTAGGACAAATGGAGATACAGTGCTATGGTTCTTGACTAGGTTTACACTACAGAAGCAAACTGCACTCCAGGTTCTGTTTATCTTTCCTGAAGTTATTAAATTTGCTGGAATACAGCACTGAGCAGTATGTCTGCCATATTGTTTCTATTTGTGTACTGGTCCCATTACATAGGCTTAGACAGTAATAGTCCATGGGCTGTTCTGTCATGTGAATAATGTCTAATACCTGATGAAGGAGTAGCGCTTCTAGTGTTTTCAAAGAAACCATTGGACTATAACCTGGTGTCATGTGATTTTGACCTTTTCATGTGAATGGTATTTAATGGAGGCAACGAGGGTTTCACCTGCTGGCTGGAGAGCTGACAAGCCATGTATGTTAGTTCTTCTGGCATTTCATTTTGTAGATCTTCCCAATCAGGCAGTCAATTAGGAATAGCAGATTTTAGCTGAGATTTATTGCCTTACTGTGGAAACCACCCACCTTGAATTAGAAGGCTGGCAGCTGTACATTGCTGAGCAGTATCACTGGGGGGATGAGACTCGGGGCTACTGAAGGACATAAGACACTGGTGTCAGGGGAGAGTCTACAGGGAAAAGGACAGGAATAACAAAGACAGGAGGCTTTCTCCCAGTGTCTTATACCCTTATAATTGGTCCTTCCATCAGGCTGAAGAAGCTTGACACCCCTCACCCTAGCCCACCTTCACACCCCTCACCCTAGCCCACCTTCACACACCCAGAAGACTAGAAATCCTCCAGCAAGGGACCAACAGGAGCATTCAATCAAGCAGGCAGGTGGCAGGCTCCCCAGCTACCAACCTCCTGCTTGATGAAATACTCTGTCACCAAGCTTGCCTTGAGGGAGGGTATTACATTCTCTCTGCTGCATTCTTTCTGAGCCAGCTCCTTGCGGCAAAGTTTACTAGAGTGTGGTTAGGAGCAGAATTCCTGACTTTTTCTTTCTTTAACCATGGGGGACTGACTAATTGTAACAGCACAGCAGTTGTTGCAGCTGACATTAATTTTCTCAATGCTGTTCATGAATCAAACCATGGATTTCCTTGGCTGTTAGTTCACTCTGGAAACATCAGAGAAACCAGGTAGCTATTTGTTTTAAAAAAAGCCTTTCACTGTTTGCAATGTAGTTGGTGTTGTATTTGATGCTACGTGATTTTAAAGGGTCACAGTCTGTGCTTTACTACTGAGTTCACTTCAGGTGATTTTGATAAGCAATGCTATATTGGCTTCAACTAACTGGTCAGGGAAATGTTGCTTTTTTTTTGTGTGTAGCAGTGGATGAGGTGTCACTGAAATCTTGTATCTTAAGTGGCCCCAATGGTTCAATACCCTAATTAGTGGTAATGAGCTCCACAGACCAAGAATACCATACTTTGATCCTGGTCTCTGTTGAATTAATTGATCTCAGCTCGGGCTGTATGACAGTTGGTCTCAGTTATCCTGGGCTAAGGAAAGGAAAATTTGACGAGTTTCATGTTAATAGTCTCTCTTTTTATCAAGTGTTCATGTGTGGGAATTGTATGATAATAGGATCCGGTTTTGATATACCCTGTGTCAGAAAAATAATGGGAGAGAATCTTGAGGGGAGAAAATACTTGTTTCTCTTCCACATATATTTAAGTATATCATGTATTTACAAGTTAATTGAAGGCAGTTATTATAAAGCTGCAGTATACACTTCAGTTGTTGGCTTTCAAAGGGTGCCATTGTGCTGGATGGGTAATAGAAACTTGGTTCTGTTAAAACAACAGCCTAATAACTCCTCTTCATCCTCTTTTTAGATTCCAAGCTGGGAAAGGCCTGGTATTGTACCCAGAGATCGGCGACAAGCTGGATATAATCTGTCCGAAAATGAACAATCAAGACCAGTACGAATATTACAAGCTGTACCTGGTGACTGAAGCCCAAGCAGAAGCATGCAGCACTGTCATCAACCCCCACTTGCTTGTTGCATGTAACAAACCTGATAAGGAAATAAAATTCACAATCAAATTCCAGGAGTTTAGCCCCAACTACATGGGCCTAGAGTTCGCTCGAAACAGAGATTACTTCATTATCTGTGAGTACCCGTTAGATAGGGACGTTATGATTAAGTTGTAATAATGCAGGATTTGTGGTAATTAAATCTAGGTCAAACTCAGTGATTATTTGTTTAACTGAGTAGTATATACATTCTACATGAAATAAAAACTCAGCTGACTGAATAGTTGTGATTAATGGATGGTTTTTCTGTCTGGAGGGAGGTTTTTAGTGAGATTCCCCAGGTATTTGTGATGAGACCTTTGCTGTTTCTGGTTTGTATTAAGGACCCAGTTTACCGGACACAATTTCAAAATTTCCATGTAATTTAAACTTGTGAACTGTAAGGAGGATAATGTAGTACTTCAAAAGGAAATAGACATGCTGGTGGAAAAGGCAGACCAGATAAAAACCATTACAATGAAGTAATTCATTTTGGTACGGAGAATGTGAGGAAACAAAACAAAGGAGGAATACAGTTCCAGAGGGGGAGCAGGATTTTAATGTGTATAAGTCCATTGAAGGTGGCAGGTTGGTTTGAGAGAGCAATTCATAAAGCATGCAGTTTCCTAGATCATCATCTTAGAGCACTGAGGAGAAAAACAAAAGTTATGTGAAACTTATGTAAAACAATGTTTCAGTTGGAGTATTGCATCTAGCTCTTGGTGTCACACTTTAGGAACAGTGCGAAGACATTAAAGATAGTACAGAAAGGATTTGTGAATAAATTTCCAGAGTTGAGGAACTTAAGTTACAATAAGATAGATATTTTCCTTAGAGAAAAGATTTGGAGAGATTTGATAGAGTTCGAAGTTCCAAGTCATGAGGGATCGAGACGGAGACAATAGAAGGAAATTGTTCCCACTGGCATCATGGTTGAGGACTAATTTAATATAACTAGCAAAGGAACATAAGTGGCATTGGAGTATTTTTACACACTGAGAATGAATTGCCTGGAAGTGTGTGGAGGAAGGTTCAGTTGTAGCTTTCAGATGGGAATTTGATGAGCGCTCGAAGGAAAAGCAATTGCAGGGCTATTGGAAAATCTGGAGTAGTGAGGACAGCTGCACTGCACTTGCCTAGTGCCAGCACAGACTTAATGGGCTCAATGATATCCTGCTGTGTCTGTGACCATCCTATGGTACTGTGGTTCATTTAGATTTATTTTTAAATAGTAATGATCACGTTGAAAATTTACAAGTAGCATTTTCAGCTTTTGATTTTCCAACTTGAAACATGTACTAAAATATATCCAGAACTGAAGTAAATCATGTTCTGACAACACTGAAAACCCAAATGGGACTTTTTCTCATTTTGCGGTTGATGGGGAAATTGGGTAAACATAAAAACTGAGGGGCTATTTGATGTAAATTATGACTAATGACAGTTAACTTCCTCTATTGCTCGTTTTATTTAACAAAAAAGTTAGTTAATGACTGTTCACAGTAGCAGAAAGAGGAATGTATTAAATTATGCATTGAAATGATGAAATAAGGAATTAAAATGTGAGAGATTTTTTAAATGCGTTTCAATAGGAATGTTGCCTCACTAACTTGATGCTGCAAAATCAACCAATTTGATTTTAAGTTTCCAATTAGGCAACAAGATTTAGTGGTTACAAATATTTGATTCAATAATGTATTGGAACAAATAACTGGATTCTTACTTTTTAAGATTACAAGATAATTATAGATGAGGAAGCCATTCAGCTTATCCATCTAGAATGTCTATACGGATTCCTAATTGCAGCATCTAGTTGGTTCTTAAATGATTCTATGTTTAATCTTTGATATTATATTTGGTGTTCCATTCCTTTTCGGGCGGTCTTGATTGTAAATTCAATCTTTGCAATTTATACCTGTGGAGCATGGTTTTACTCTGTTTAGTTTGAAATAATGGTTTGGATCTACCAATTTTAAAATTGCTTCTCACTTGCTTTTACACCAGTACATATTATTCTATAAGACAGAAAAGTCCAACAGCTGAATAGTATAAGCTATCATTTTCTCCCCCATCTAAAGAATTGGGGCAGTCTGCTGCACCGAATACAGGATGTCTGCAGCCATGAAGGAGTTAATTGGCTGCTAAGAGGCTGAAGGCTGGATTCCCACCACTTGGGAACGGCAAGTGCCAGCTAAGAGAGCTGCCAACTAACAAGAGGCTGGCATTTCTCCAGTAATGTGGGACAGAGCTGTGACGAGTTGGATCAGGATTTGAGAAGGTGTTTGGGGATATCTGCAGGTAGAAAGCTGGCAGGTTCAAAGAGCTGGTGGCTGGAGATTTGAGAGGCTCATGTGGAGAGAGCAACCTGGTGGAAAAGGGGTAAAAGCTGAAGCAAGGGCCCTCCAAACCTGTCAGTCTGGACACTTGCCTTGGACCACTCTTGCTGCTGCTTAAAACCCAATGACAGTGTCATTAATTTCCCACGTAAGGGTTTCGATTGACTCACCTGATGCTACCCAACTGCTACTTTTGTTGTAGGGGTGTGCAATGGACATGTGGTCATAGGACGGTCACTGGGTAGCTTTAACAAGACCTCTAGTTCAAACATACTGACGCGTAATGTAAAACCCAGCCTCGAGTTCCTCCAGTCACTGCTTATCATTCCAATCTCTAGCATGAGGGACCAAATCGGCTGTTCTTGCATGGTTTCCAATGCTTGGATGTCTTCTTTTGTGGCTCAATAACCCAAATGTATCATTAAACTCTAGCTGTGGTCTGACCAGAGCATTCTATAGTTTTGTGATGACATGCTCTGAAGTAGTTTTCATCCTATAATCTGCCATTACTGAGTAATTGGGACAGAGGTGGAGGGAATGGGTTTGTATTATGAACTAATTTTCTCTTACAGCAATAAATTCTTGTTTCCATTCTCCCTCCAACTGAATTCCTTCTGAACCATGGGGCATTGCTTTACAGATTCAAGTAGGGATCACCATGAACACTCAAGACTGAAATCAAGTAAAGCCTGTTGAGTGCTGACAATTAAGATGTGTTTTCTTCTGAGAATCAATGAAGAGAAGGAAATATTTTAGTAACTAAAACAAATAGGTCCAGATTGATGAAATGACTCCTGGTATTATGCCCAAAAAATGTACCTCCTGCTGAATTATGCCCAATGTAGAATCATATTCTGGTTACAAAACAGATGGAGATCATTTAACTCATCTTTACTGTGCTGCTGTCTGGGAAAAACAATTCAGCTATTGTTTTTCCCATTGCACTGTAAATTCTTTTCTCTCTTCTTGACTATAAAACCATAAAAGAAGTGGAAAATCTAGCCCCTGCTATAATAGCACCTGTATCTGCTCTGCCGTTCAATGAGATCATAGCAGATCTGGTAATCCTTGGCTCCACTTTCCTGACATTTCCCCATAAACCTTTGTTTTTTTTTTAAAAACTGATTATCAATCTATCTTAGCCTTGACGATTCTTAATGATTCAGCCTTGACAGCACTCAATGGTAAAGAATTCCACAGATTCATCACTCCATGAAAGAAGAAATTCCTCCTCATGTGGGTCTTAAATGGTGACCCCTTATTCTGAAATTATGTCTTCTAATCTAGATTGTTCACAAGAAGAAATTATTTTTCCACATCTACACTCTCAAGTCCTCTAAGAATTTTGCATGTTTTAATTAGATTGCCTCTCATTCTTCGAAATTTCAATGAGTACATAAGTCCTTATCCAGGTCCCTTTTGGAGCTAGTAAACTGTAATTGGACAATGAATTGACTGTGGAAGAATTAGTCCTAGTTAGTTTAGTATACTTGTCTCACTATGCAGCCAAATGATTACTTACTGAGATTTTTTTGGGGAAGCAGCACATTAACTGTATTAAGAAGCAGTTGGATTTACCTTGCCATGAGACTGCCAGGGAGAGCAGGATCATGTGGCATTGCATCTCTCTCTGTGATGATGTCTCCTGTGTTTCTTTAGCGATGACGCAATTAGACTTAGTTTCTTACACTTTCGTTAGCTTGGAACCTGCTTTGCTGGAGGCAGTGACCTGTTAGGAATACTGGTAATTATATTGATGGTGCTGCTAACCTGAATATTCATTCAGTTGTTACTCTCTTCCCTTGTTACCCATTTTCTATTTAAATATATATATTAGTGACTTTACAGAGCATTTGATATATTTCCAGCTCAAAATTCTCCCAGAACCTCAAACTATAAAACCCCTTACTGAGCTTTTCCTCTTGCAATCTACAACCCTTTTAAAATCCACAATTTCACGTTTAATTAGGTGTACTCTTTCTTTTAGTCTGGATTAGTCATAACTTAATAACTGATAGTGGACTCAAGCTCTGCGGTATGGTGGCTCAGTGGTTAGCACTGCTGCCTCGCAGCATTAGGGACCCAGGTTCGATTCCTACCTCGGGTGACTGTATGGAGTTTGCACATTCTCCCAGTTTCCTCTGGGTGCTCTGGTTTCCTCCCACAATCCAAAGATGTGCAGGCCAGGTGAATTGTCCATGCTGAGTTGTCCCATAGTGTTCAGTAATGTATATGTTAGGTGCATGAGTCAGGATAAATGTAGGGGAACAGTTCTGGGTGGGATAAGCTTCGGAGGTCTGTGTGGACTTGTTGGGCCGAAGGGCATGTTTCCACACAGTAGGGATTCTAATTCTTAATTTTGAAAGTGCCACATGTTTTCCAACAAGAATGCTTTTGATGTTCATAAGAGACATTAAATCAGATCTTCAATAATTTTTTAAGTCATTTGGGACAATGTATTGACCTACTTTGTGTTTGGATCACTGCCATTCTCCTCTGTTTCTTCCACCTTGCTACTTCTCCTCTTCCTCCCCCTTTTTCCCATTCCTTCTTGCTCCCTTCATTTACCTTGCTGCCCATTCTCTTTCTGCCTCCTTTGCATCCCAGTACCCCTCTCCTTTCTCGTCAGCTTTTAAATTGATTGATTGATTTTCTGCTGTTAGATTGTCTTGGCTACAGAGCGTCAAGGCGATTAACATTGACAGCTGCCCATCGTGGTTAACAGGGTCAAGCTGTCTTCAATCACTCCGTGTGCTTCAGTGCTGGTAGTGTATCTAACAAACTCAACTGCCCAGCATGTGTTTTTATTTAATTGTCTTCGAGTGACAAGCAGAAAAAATGTAATCAACAGTGAATTCCCAGAACTTCTAATAAGGGTAAGAAAGTTTCTTTACAAACAGGAGAGATGGGAGGAGGGCCAGGATTGTTGGATGTACAAAAATATGTGAACCATTGAGTTCCATAAAATAGCTCTTGGTTTGAGTGTCTCATAAGATTGCTTCACTTGTTGCAGATAAGAGCTGTCAGTCCTCTCCCCAGGATACGTTAAAGGGAGTGTAGAGAAATAAAAAGTTATATTTATGTCGTACCTTATCACATCATCTACAAAACTCTTATTATGCCCATTAACTGAATCTGGAACACTGGCAATTGTGTAAGTAAATGGTACGCCACACTATAGCCTAAATATGTATGACCAGTAAACTTGTCCTTTTTGAAGTTTGCCAATGGCCATTTTACAAATTAGCTTTTTCTCGTCACTTTTATTGTATACTTTAGAGTTTTCCAAGACCAATGTAATCTCTTGTGAGGATAATGGTGTGCCTTTGTACTATGTATGGCTAACATAATCTATGTGTGACAGTTAATCCTGAGTCAAAGTCACTGGAGAAAGCAGAGCATTTTCTACATTCTTCTATTAAATTCAAGAATAGAAAATACCCTATTCCTGGAGTAATGTGTGGAGACCAAACTACACCTCTAAAAGATATACAGAGAGTTGATATTAGGATGGAAAATGAGACTGGATAAGATAAAATTATGCTGTTTTTAGGATGCAAAAGAAACTAATGTGGATACTGATGAACAATTTCACTTGGTCCAGAGCAGAGGATATCACCTGACTCAATGGGAAATCAAATTTAAAATCAATCCAGAGAAATAATATGTCGGTGAGCAAGTTATTGCTCTGTTTGATACTGCTATTAACAAGTCGAATTCGCAAAAGTAGCAGTACAGAGGACTATATGGAAGCTGACAGCTTCACACACCTTTCAGGTATAGCAGATGCCATTTTTATTTGGAAATTTTTTTTAGTAATGTAAGATCATCTAAGCATTGAGGGAATTTTTTATTTTCATGACAGGAGGTGGTCCAGACACATGGAGAAATCTGCTGCTCTTTGACAATACAACTCCGATGTTGATTTCTCTGGATCGTCTTCATTGGCTTTGTACTAAATATGCTTTTTCTGAAGATGTTACTTTCTGTGAGATAAAGTATTAGGAATTGGTTACATGAAGAAAGTTGAGTACAGCAAGGAGAAACAATTCCTAGTGGCTAGTGTGGTGGAGAGCTCATCTTAGACAACCAATGTGTGTGGCCATATGTTCAATAAATTTGTAAATGCACAAAGAAAAACACAAATCATCACAAATCACAATGTCTCGTGTCCCCACTTCCCACTAGCCAGGTGACTGTTGTGGCCCACTGACCTGTGGAAACCGCCTGGGCTGTTTTAATTCCATTCCAGAGATCCTTCTATGTGACAAAACTCATTTAGAATATCTTTTATCTGAGGGTAGGCTTTAGTTACAGGACAAGAGAATGTAGGTCAGGGTTTAATCCTGAGGGAAAAGCTGTCTATTTTAAACTCCTGTTCTATTCTCTTTTCATTTAGTGTTTGCTGACCTCTCACTAGATGATCTTTTCATGCTCCTGGGTGCACAACATTGGGCTGAGGTACAACAGAAACATCTGATATTAATCTTCCAAGATATAGGACTTTTTTAAAAAGTAGTTCAGCATGAGCTATAACAGTTTGGCCTTGTCCAGAACGATTTTATGCCTCACGAAAAGTACCGAGATCGCTATACTATTGCTGGAAAGAAAGAGATGGGAGGAGAATGGGGAGATGTTTTTGGTTCCTCGAATTTGAGCCGTATTTGTACTGATTGGACAATGTTGTCATTCTGTTCATTTAATTAAAATCTGTAACACTGTGGTCAACAGAGGATGACGTCTATAAATTGATTAATTATTTTGCAATGTCGAATTAGACATGCACAGGATTCTGAAAATAGGTTTACTTTTAGACTTGAGAGTCCAGTTAATTCCCAGAATAATACTTTCAGTGCACAAATAATCCACTGCCAGTGTTGGCTTATATGTGAAAGGAAAGCAGCTTGAACAAACTACCAGAGGGTTGCTTTAACCAATGCATTTTGAGGTATACTTAATTTCCAACAAGGTGCTTTAGATGGTTAAACAAGAGCAGGAAATCTGATTGATAGGAGGGTTTGGGGAACTATGAAGAGTTTTGGAGCCAATTTAGGTGGGAACTGGGTCTCTGATTATTGCACTTGGGATTGAAGTTAGCTTCCAAACTCGGTCATGCAAATCTGTCTGTATGTTGCAGCTGAAATATTATGGTTAACATATCAGGCAGTCCACCAGTCAATGCACTATATAGACAATTGCCTTACTGCCCAAATTAAAGAAAGACTCGCTGTTAATATCCAATAAGAAACTTGTAATGATGTTGTGATTTGGAGGTGCCGGTGTTGGACTGGTGTGTACAAAGTTAAAAATCTCACAACACCAGGTTATGGTCCAACAGGTTTAATTGGAAGCACTAGCTTTTGGAGTACTGCTCCTTCATCGGGTGGTTGTGGAATACACAATTGTAAGACACAGAGTTTATAGCAAAAGTTTACAGTGTGATGTAACTGAAATTATACATTGAAAAATACCTTGATTGTTTAAGTCTCTCATCTGTTAGAATTACAATGTTAGTTTCACTTCTTTCATATGTAAATCACGCCTTCAACACATTACCTGGGCTGACACCAATTGTTACAGGTAAAAATTGTTACAGTTAACCTGAGAAGGTAGCTTTTAAAAAAAGTTTTGCCATTTACATATGAAAGAAGTGAAACTAACATGGTCATTCTAACAGATGAGAAACTTAAACAATCAAGGTATTTTTCAATGTATAATTTCAGTTACATCACACTGTAAACTTTTGCTATAAACTGTGTCTTACAGTTGTGTACTCCGCAACCACCTGATGAAGGAGCGGTGCTCTGAAAGCTATTGCTTCCAATTAAACCTGTTGGACTATAACCTGGTGTTGTGAGATTTTTAATATTTGTAAAAATGTTGGGTTGTCTGGTTAGCTTCAAACTATGACGAGGAATACAAGACTTGAGTGTCTATACCTTTCATTGCTTCTAATTAGGCTTGAGCTTTAGAGTGCGATTTTCTCAGTGACTTAAACTATTTCAAATTAGTTCAAGAATTCAGAAATACTTCCATCCTGACCATCATCAATATGCTGTAACGTTTCTCCAGTGTTACCACCTGTTGATCTAATTGAGGATTCCTTTGGAGCTTGATAGAGGTGGATAATGCCTTTTTTTTAAAAAAAAAGGTCTCCATTTTGGAACTAAGTCTTCTAATATGATCCACATTTTTGAAACCTTTCAAGTTTAAATGGACTGTGTATATAATTTGCAGGATGAAGAGTAAGTGGAAATGGAAATACATTGAGACAATTGTTGAGGACCAAAGTGTCATACCTAGAATATTTCTTCAACATAGCAGCACTTTGATATCTGTAAAGCTATAATGAAAATATGCAGTTGTGGTTACATTCATAACGAAGCACTGCAGTCTAAATTGATAGCATTGAAGTACTGCATCTGGTGCTATGCGTTTAATTGTTTCAAAGCACATCCACTAACTCCTGTAAAGATTGGGGGCCAGTGAAATACAACAGACACTTCTGCTAAGAGGAAAGGCCTCCAGAGTGAGGAGCATGTCAGAGTTGTATAGAGAAAGCGCACAAATGGGAAACGCATAACGGCAAAACTGAAAGGCACTAATGAGCACAACTATGAAGGGTGAGGAGCATGTAGAAGTTTGTAGAATTGAGCAGAAGACAAATAAGAAAGTAAGTACATTTGGAGATGAAAGATATCAGGATTTAGCAGGTGGCTGTATTTTGGAATTTCTGTGTTTGTTTCTCATTATGATAGTGCTACATCTCCCACATTACACCCAGTCCATGTAAACTTCCTGTCTCCATGATGGGTTACCCCTCAACCCAGCTGCTCTTTACATGCCAGCACCACTCAGGCTCATTGTGGCACCACAAACCTGCATCTTTCAAAGATAACTAATGCAGCACAAAAACCAGCACTGAAGCTGGAACCATCCTGACTTCAATCACTTTATATTACATCACGCTGACCTTTTTTCAACATTGCTGGCTGTTCCTCCACCCTGGAGGTGACCTCAGACCAGCCTGGCTGGGTCTGGTAACATGGTCTGTATGGCAGTCCTCCAGGAAAGGGATCTCTTCTCCTTTGCACCACCCTGTCCACCAAAACCTCCAGGTGCCTGTTGGAGAATCACTCTATCATCTTCCCTTTTTCCGGTACATTCAGATTCTGTCAGTCAGGGGGCAGCGCAGCTTCAGATTGCTAATGTTCATCTAGGTGTTTTGCCATCTATTAAAACATTGCATGGATGTAAGGGATGTCAGTGTTGCAACAAATATGCTTTAAGTGGTAAGTTGTTTCAGGAATGGCGAGTGGTAAGGTAAGGCTGAAATCAGACCTGACAGGCACCATAGGTGCAACAAGGTTAAGTTTGGTAAGATGTATCAAGCAAACTCCCTCTGCCTTACAGCAAAAACCCTCCAAAAGCCTTGATGTAACTCCGACCTAGCCAAAAAAAAGTATGATTCAACCTAGAGTTTAGATTAGATTCCCCACACTATGGAAACAGGCCCTTCGGCCCAACAAGTCCACACTGACCCTGCGAAGTGTAACACACCCAGACCCATTACTCTACCCTATATTACCCCTGACTAATGCACCTAATATTATGGGCAACTTAGCATGGCCAGTTCACCTGACCTGCACATCTTTGGTCTGTGGGAGGAAACCGGAGCACCTGGAGTGAACCCAGTGCAGACACAGGGAGAACATGCAAACTCCACACAGACAGTCACCCAAGGCTGGAATCAAACGCAGGTCCCTGGTGCTGTGAGGCAGCAGTGTTAACCACCCAGTTTACAGTTCTAATCACTGAGAAAAATAAATTAGACTTTGAGCTACAATTGATCGTAAGTTGCTTATTTGGACCAAGGTTAAATTAAACTGAGTGGATTGCAGAGTACACGGTCTTAAAGCTTCCAAGATCATTAGATTTAAAGAAGTGATCTTGTCTGAAATTTTTGACTCACCATGAAACAGGTAGGGATCAAATAAACTAGTTGGAGTAAAAGTAGAGCTGAAGTGACTATTGCAGAACATTGTGGGCTTTGGAGGAATGCTAGTGAGTGCTTCATTGAAGTCTGAGTCATGCTTCATCTGCTTGGATCCTAAGCTAGACACAAATAGCTTGTAAGATATTAGAGGAGATGATATCAGGAATACAATGTTTGAAGTTGCAGCATGTAGTATGTCTTTAAGTAGGGAGGAAAGTTTCTAAGAATTAAACCAAAACTAGGTGGCAAATGTAGCGTCTACTCTGGTACTGTGCCATACTTGCCAGGTCAATTTCCTGCTCTGTACTGAGCTAGTTCAGTTTAACCAGGGCAACACTTTGTGTACAAATCACATCGTTGTTCTTGTACGAGAAAGTGGAAAACACCAACGAGGATTTCCACTCTTGAATATTATCTTATGTCCGCACATCAGAGAAATAAGTTATTTCTGAATTTGTTAATGGTAGAGGAGTTCTATCTTTAATTGCTCCACTGGCAGTTGCCTAGATTCAGTTCTGGAAGTCCCTTCCAAAACATCACCACCTTTTCTCTCCTCTTTGAATCATCCTTAAAACTCATCTCTTAAGCTGTTGGTTGCTGAACGTCAAATGTGTCGTAATATCTCCTTATGTGCTTGGTGTCAAATTTGGTTTAAATGTAACTTTTGTGAGGCACTTTGGGACTTTTGTTAAAGTGCTACATAAATGTGCTGGGGTTAAGCATGGCTTCTGTGCTCTCCCCTATTAAATAGTCTACCTGCATTTAAAACCTAAGTTAAACATTAAAAATGATTACTCGGCCAAGGCAAGTCATTTTTGTTCGAATCTGGTCGGTAAGTGCCAACTATTTAACTACTTAGGGATATTGCAAAAGAACTTCATTTATCCTCCCCTGTTATCCAGAGGAAAGTTCTCACAGCAGAGGTCACTGGGCAGCCGGAACCTGTAGCACTTCAGCTGCTGCTAAGATCCAGAGCGGGAGTCAAATCCTAAAGTTCTAGCATTTAGTATGTTTACCTTTATTGGTCACTGCATTGAGTGTAGGAGTTGGGGAGGTCATGTTGTGGTTGCACAGAACATTAGTTAGGCCACTTTTGGAATACTGTGTGCAATTCTTGTCTCTCTGCTATAGGAAGGATGTTGTGAAACTTGAAAGAGTTCAGAAAAGACTTACAAGGATGTTGCCAGGGTTGGAGGATTTGAGCTATAGGGAAAGGCTGAATAGACTGGTACTATTTTCTCTGGAGCATCAGAGACTGACAGATGACCTTTATAGAGGTTTATAAAATCATGAGGGACATGGATAGGGTCTTTTCCCAAGTTAGGGGAGTCCAAAACTAGAGAGTATAGTTTTAAGGTGAGAGGGTAAAGATTTAAAAGGGACGTAAGGGGCAGCTATTTTACGGAAAGGATAGTGTGTGTATTGAATGAGCTGCCAGAAGAAATGGTGGAGGCTGGTACAATTACAACATTTAAAAGGCATCTGGATGGGTATATGAAGAGGAAGGGTTTAGAGGGATATGGGCCAAATGCTTACAAATGGAACTAGATTTATATAGGCTATCTGGTTGTCATGGATGAGTTGGACTAAAAGGTCTGTTTCCATGTTGCACATCTGTCTCTGGAGCAAAATCCAGAGTTAATGTTTTAAAGTCAACATAATTTCACTTTAGTCATACATGTCCAGACATTAACCTTATTTCTCTTTCCACAGATGCTGCCAGATTTGCTGAGTTTCTCCAGCAATTTGTCATAATTTGTTCTTTACTATTCCGATTATATGTTCTGTCTTACCAGTTAAGCAGCCTCATTGGATATGACAACACAGTGATAGACAGTTGGGAGAGAGTTTCCCTTGATATCTTCTGGATCCCGTGATGTGTCATGACGTTGTGTCAAGCATGGTCAAGGAAACCTCTTGCTGATTATATGCCAGACTGGCTATGTGGCAGGTGATGTGAAAACAATTGGAGGAAAAACCTAGGTCTTATTCTCACCAATCTACTGGTCACAGGTGCAACCTAAATGTTGGGGAAACCCAGCAAATCAGTGCAAAAAAAAACAGCTTTGCAAGTATACTTAGCCAGTGTATTGAGTGGATGATCCATCTCAGCCTCCTCTTAAGGTCTCAGCATCACAGATGCCAGTCTTCAGCCAATTTGAGCCATGCCACATGCCATCAAAAAACTCAGGAAACTGGGTAGACTATGGAACCTGACAATATTTTGACAGGAATATTGAAAACTATTACTCAAAACGAGTTCATAACATCTCTGAACAAGTTGATTTCGACAATATCTATAAATTATGTCAAGGAAGGCTCTTGCAGTACTACGATAATGGTTCTACCCTCTGGACCAGCTGTCCTGGGTATAAGTCCCACCTGTTCCAGAGCTGTGTCAGAACAGGTTTATTAAAAATGTTTGTTACTATCTTAATCTTGAATAATCGTCCCTGCTCTCCATTGAATCCTTGGATGGTCTTGTTGCTTTCAAAGTTAAAGTGAGTATCATATAATGCAAAGGATTCTCAACAGGTTGAGGTCTTTTGTAATTGAATTTCAAGTTTGTTTCCCCAGTGACCTTGGTGTAATAGGTTGGGAGTGCCTTTGTTAGCTGGTATTCCCTGCATTCACAATATTGCTTTTATTAGCTTAGCTGTTTGATGACATGCAACTAGTTTGTGGTTAGGTTTCTATCAACAAGGTAAAAACAATGACTGCAGATGCTGGAAACCAGATTCTGGATTAGTGGTGCTAGAAGAGCACAGAAGTTCAGGCAGCATCCAAGGAGCTTTGAAATTGATGTTTCGGGCAAAAGCCCTTCATCAGGAATAAAGGCAGTGAGCCTGAAGCGTGGAGAGATAAGCTAGAGGAGGGTGGGGGTGGGGAGAGAGTAGCATAGAGTACAATGGGTGAGTGGGGGAGGGGATGAAGGTGATAGGCCAGGGAGGAGAGGGTGGAGTGGATAGGTGGAAAAGGAGATAGGCAGGTAGGACAAGTTCGGACAAGTCATGGGGACAGTGCTGAGCTGGAAGTTTGGAACTAGGGTGAGGTGGGGCAAGGGGAAATGAGGAAACTGTTGAAGTCCACATTGATGCCCTGGGGTTGAAGTGTTCCAAGGCGGAAGATGAGGCGTTCTTCCTCCAGGTGTCTGGTGGTGAGGGAGTGGCGGTGAAGGAGGCCCAGGATCTCCATGTCCTCGGCAGAGTGGGAGGGGGAGTCGAAATGTTGGGCCACGGGGCGATGTGGTTGATTGGTGCGGGTGTCCCGGAGATGTTCCCAAAAGCGCTCTGCTAGGAGGCGCCCAGTGGACCTGACCAGGTAGTCACGGAGGGAACGGTCTTTGCGGAAGGCAGAAACCAAATCATCCGCCGACATGTCCGCCAACTCCAAACAGACCCCACTACTAGGGATATATTTCCCTCCCCACCCCTTTCCGCTTTCCGCAAAGACCGTTCCCTCCGTGACTACCTGGTCAGGTCCACGCCCCCCTACAACCCACCCTCCCATCCTGGCACTTTCCCCTGCCACACCACCTCCCTCACCTCTATCCAAGGCCCTAATGAGCCTTCCACATCCATCAAAGTTTTACTTGCACATCCACTAATATCATTTATTGTATCCGTTGCTCCCGATGCGGTCTCCTCTACATTGGGGAGACTGGGCGCCTCCTAGCAGATCGCTTTAGGGAACATCTCCAGGACACCCGCACCAATCAACCACACCGCCCCGTGGCCCAACATTTCACTCCCCCACCCACTCTGCCGAGGACATGGAGGTCCTGGGCCTCCTTCACCGCAGCTCCCTCACCACCAGATGCCTGGAGGAAGAACGCCTCATCTTCCGCCTCAGAACATTTCAACCCCAGGGCATCAGTGTGGACTTCAACAGTTTCCTCATTTCCCCTTCCCCCAGCTCACCCTAGTTCCAAACTTCCAGCTCAGCACTGTCCCCATGATTTGTCCGGACTTGTCCTACCTGCCTATCTCCTTTTCCACCTATCCATTCCACCCTCTCCTCCTTGACCTATCACCTTCATCCCCTCCCCCACTCACCCATTGTACTCTATGCTACTCTCTCCCCACCCCCACCCTCCTCTAGCTTATCTCTCCATGCTTCAGGCTAACTGCCTTTATTCCTGATGAAGGGCTTTTGCCCGAAACATCGATTTTGAAGCTCCTTGGATGCTGCCTGAACTGCTGTGCTCTTCCAGCACCACTAATCCAGAATCTGGTTAGGTTTCTGACCACTGAACCATTGGTACAATAGATTCCTCATGAAATTGTAGTTAGTTTATTTTTAAAAGCAGACCAAAAATGGCTGATTCAACATGTAGTTCTTCACAAGTTCAGCATTCCTTCTAAATTAGGAGATGGTGTTCATGTTGATTCCAACATTTCATGTCATGTTTAATACCTTTTGAGTTTTTGAGATATTTATTAAGATACAATGAGAGCATTCATTTCCATCTGCCATCAATTGAATTTCAAGTTTCCCTTTTGTTCAGATTGAACATTGAAGACTGAATGTCTGGAGATTTCTTTGTCTTTCTGGGTTGATGGAAATGTTTATACCCCTAGAGAATCGGAAATGTCCATATTCAATTAGGTATTCACTGGAGAAGTGATAGCGACGATAGCTCAAATGTTAGAAGTCACATGATTTACAGCAGCCATTGTAATAGCCTCTTTGTGCTCAGTTTTGGAAGTATTGCGAAAGTTCATAATTTATTGGGGTGATAATTCCCTGATAGCTGGTAAATAGCATTCATACCAATTGCCAGGCAATGGCCATCTTCAACAAAATAGAACCAAACCAATTTTCCATGATATTCATTGGCATCAAATTCCCTAAATCCCTATTATTATACTGGGAGCCTTGGCAGTCTTGACTCTAATGAAGGCTGATGTCACAGCTTTTGTTGTAGCTTCGGCAGAACCTACCCCATTGAGTGCTGCAGTAGATGCTAAGACTGAGGTCATGAGATCTCAACTTATGGCCATACTAACCAGGGGACTGCAAATTTCAGAGCTCAACGAGACACCCAGTTTCTCACAGCAGTCCAGCATTCTGTTGCAGCAGATTACTTGGAAAGCTTCTGTTCTTTTTGCGAGGAAATAAGTTGTGCTGTAGATAAAGGGGAGCCAGTGGATGTATTATATTTAGATTTCCAGAAGTCATTTGATAGCCACATCAAAAGTTATTGAAGAAAATGAAAGCTTATGCTGTATGGGATAACATATTGGCATAGAAAGAAAATTAGCTGGTTAAAAGCAGAAAGTAGGAAGACCCAAGTCGTCATCAGGCTGTCCAGGTATCACAAATAGTGTGCCATGTGTCTGCACGATTTGTATAAGTGAATTTTGAATGAAGTGACTGAAGGTGTGGTAGATACATTTGCTGATGACACAAAGATTATAGGAAAGTGAATTGTGAAGAGGACAAGAGCCTACAAAGGGATATCGATATGTTAAATGAGTGGACAAAGATTGAGCAAATGGAATCCAGTATGAAAAACTATAAAACTATCCATTTTGGCAGAAAATATAAAAGAAGCTTGCGATCTAAATGGTGAGAGAATGCAGAGAGATCTGGATGTCTTAGTGCATGAATCACAGAAGATTACGATGCATGTATAGCAAGTAAGCAGGAAAACTAACAAAGTTATGCTTTATTGGGAGGTGAATTGAATGCAAGAGGAGGGAGTTTGTTCCAGCTGTTCAGGACATTAAGACCTGGCATCTGCAGTACTGTGTACAGTACTGGTAACTACTATGGAAAGATATTATTGGAAGCAGTTCAGAGAAGGCTAAGAAATTGCAGTAGCTCGGTGGATTTTAGGATGGCCACATGGCAGTGGAGAAAGCATGATCTAGAAGGTGGTTCTCCAGGACTAGTTCGAGCTCAGAACCTCCATCAGAAGATCTTGTGATCATTACAGGATCGTGATTGCAAGGACAACTTGGAGGATCATCAGTTGAGTTGAGTTGCAATTGGTGGATCTTTATGCTGGCTTCAGCCTAATGCCAATTCGGTGACAAGCCAATCAGAGCTATGGCCTCTGCTAGCGCCCGCATCCATGCCCCAGGCCAGGGGGTCATAATACAGTCAGCGTGATTGTGATGAAGGTAAAGGAAGGATTGCCACTTGACTGGACTTGTGAAGAGTGTCCTTTTGGATTGCCACAAATGCTCAGATGGCCAGAAGTGGCAACGCGAGCTGTGGAATCCTAAAGGACAGTAAATGTCACCTTCCAGCAAGAAAATTGAAATAAGAGGCACCAAAAGGAGGGACAGGCAGAGAGGTGGAAAAGATAGCTCTCATGGAGGCACAGCAACTGACCAAATCTCCACCTGAACAGATGGAGTCAATGGAGGAGGAAGAAACAAAGGAGGTGGGAGAGTGGATACTAGTGAGAAACAACCACAATGAGCCCCCACAGAGTCATAACAAAATGGAAAGAGACAGCTGCATGATGGACACACCAGCATCTCCTCTCATGAAGATGATGTGTGGAGGGATGGCCACTAGCAAAGAGGCACAGTATCACGAAGGAGAGGGAGGGGAGCATCCCCTGCCCACCCAAAAGTGGAAAGGCTGGATGTCACATGGGGTTCGGTGAAGCCCAACCTCTAGCAACTAGGAACCAAGGAGTATCGTCTGCATCACAGCTTCGAGAAACCAAGGAGCAGCGACGCGCTAAATAAGGAACAGAGCATGACAGCCCCTCTGTCGGACTCAGAACTGGAGCGACCTGGTTTCATCCTCTTTTTTCCCCCCCCCCCCCACTGACACTGGATTAGGGCAACACTCCCAGAGAGAAACAGGACAGTTACCTCAGTGTGGAGAGTGTCTAACAGTTTGCCTGCATCACAGGGATGCAGAGACTCCCCCAGTGACAAGACCATGGGTGAATGGACATGCGGTGTACAGATATGGCCAGTGTTAATGTGCGTAGTGTTAAATCTACTATACAATGTGTTTTCACATTGGTTTACCCAGCCAATATCAAAGCGCACCTCTGCAGAAATGCAGGATCCTGCTCCTCAGCAGCTGCAGGAAGTGGCCAACCTTACGGACCCACAGGCCTTCAGTCTGGGCAGGGGAAAGCAATTGCTGTTCCGCCAGCCTGGTTATTCTGCTGCGAGGAGGCAACTTCACCATCTCCGAGGTTAAGGTGGTGACTGTCTCTCTTTGTAGCAGATGTTATGTACTTGAACAATCCCCTGAGACTAATTAACTAATTACCGGTGGTAAAGAGGGAGCAGCTGGCCATACTGCAGCAGCTCTCACTGCTGTTGGTGATGTCCAGGCTGGTCATTCTACTGGAGACTTCAATTACATTATTGATGTGGACAGTGAACTGGGTGCCTCACCTGGATTGCTGATGGAAGTAGTTAAAGTCAGCAAGCTCAATGATGTCTTCAGCACACCTGTAGACAGTGCAGTGTAGATGCACCTGGTCATGACCAGTCAGGTCCACCCACTCAAAGATAGATTTCCTGTTTGTGTCCCAGATCCACCGACATCAAGACCCTTCTTCACTAAGCACTGCTTCCGGCTGGCTGACTGTCACCTATAGGATCACCGTGGCTGGCAAGGGAACCTGGAAGCTGAACGTGAAACTGTTGACCCCAGAAAATATTGAGGACTTGATAAGGGATTGCACAGGATGGAGAACTGTGAAGTCTCTTTTTGAGTCTCCAGGGGACTAGTGGGAAACAGTCAAGGAGAACATAGAGGTTCTTTACCTTCAGAAGTGTTCAGAAGGTGAGAGAGAGCATGTGATGGAAAAATCTGTTCAAATTCCAGAAAAGCATACAGAACCTAATCCTGCAAATAATGAAAGTGGATGTCACAGAGGATCTCCAGGGGGTGAAGAGCCAGCAAGTCTCGCTCTTTTCCTCACATGCCTCCAAGATTATCTTCCAGTTCAGGATCCACACTGATTCACCCCGACCAAACCTGTACATTACCAAGCAAGACGATCTCTGAGAGTCTTGTGCTCCTCAGGGATGCGATCAACTATATGCAGGATGGGAGGGTGGACATCTTCCACATCAGCAAGGACCAGCCGAAGGTTTTTGACAGGATATCACACATATTCATGTGGGATGTGCTTCCAAAATGGGCTTTAGGGTGGGAATCTGCAACTGGATCTGACTCCTTTACACTGACATCGTTAGTGCAGTCTCAGTTAATGGATGGGAATCAGAAAGCTTCCCAATTAGATCTGGAGTCAGGCAGTGCTGCCCACTCTCTCCTGCTTTTTGTGCATTGAGTCCATCAGGAAGGATTTGGCCTTCAGAGGGTGGACTATTCCAGGTAGCGGAGGCCTGCAGGCCAAAGCCTCCTTGTACATGGATGACATCATCATTTTCTGCTCTGATCCACTGTCAGTACACAGACTCATGAGCATCTGTGACAGTTCGAGCTAACCTGGGGAGCCAAAGTAAATTGAGGCAAGAGCAAGGCCATGTTTTTTGGGAACTGGCCCAAATGTTCCTTTATCCTTTTCATTGTCAGGACAGATTATCTCAAAATGCTGGGAATATGGTTAGAGGGGGTGAGACTTGTGCAAGAACCTAGGAGGAGCTTTGGGAGCACCATTCCCCTTCCATTGCAGGTGGAAACCTGTTCATCAGGCGTGAGGCACTCTGTCGTTGTACATGGTGCAGGTCTGGCCCATTCACGGAGCCTGCACTGTTGCAGTCACCTGGTCCATCTTCTTGTTCATCTAGGGGGTTTAAGATGGTGATACTGAGCTGGGCCTTCTAGGTCTGGCACTGTTCAAAGTTGTCTTCTAAATTGATCTGTAGCTTCCCACACTGAAAGTCAACAGTCTTCCACCAACCGTTCTTCAGTTACTAAGGTAACATGGCAGAGAGGTACTGGACAAGCCAAAGGTACTCACAAGACAAACTGTAAAAGAATGTACAAGGCTGTGGAGGTGCCTTGGTATGGAATATTAGTTAGCTTCTTGAACATAATTGTTAGAGTTGCTTCATCATGACTTATTTCACATTTTGGCAAGATAATGCTTTGAAGCAGGGAAATGGAATTGTGTTCAATGGAACTCTAGTTGGATGAGGTCATCTCAGATTATATAGTTCAGATGGTTTATACATTAGCTACCTCTTCTCTTCAACTTCCTATTTCTGATACTGGCACTATATTCCTAATGGAAAGGGCTAACCCCTCATGTTAACAACATTGTGGTTTCTGCAAATCAGCACTAAATGCTTCATATGGCAACATGGCTTGCATGATGGAGAATTATGAGTAAAGTGGATAGCAATCTGGTTTGACAATGTAACTGGAAAACTAAGGAAACAGTGAACTGATACAATGTGAAAGCATCAAGCTTGCTGCCAGGATAGCAGGGATTCACCAGTATGGTGTGTTGGGCGTAGTCACACAATGACTGATTGTATATTCAGCAAATGATGGCCTTTTGTATTTGTGGCGATCTGAATATTGAGAGTGAGCAGCCAAAAAGCTACATCTGTGCACCATTGGCACCTTGCCCCCTGGTTCTAACACGCTCTACTACGTCAGAGAATTTCATCAACTCCCCTTTCCTGACTAAAAGAGCACTTGCCACAATGTAACAGTAAGCAAATTAGATGTTAAGCTTCCTCCAGCCTTTTGTTGGATGGTTTAGGCAGTGATTACCTTGTTCTTTTCTGAGATTAAAATCTGATTACAAGATGTGGCAGAGTTCTGTAATCACCTCTTTCCCAAAGGATAGATGACACACACTCGTCTTGAAAACAACAAATGAAGAGTCACCTGGACTCAAAACATTAGCTCACTGTCTCTCCACAGATGCTGCCTGACCTGCTGTGATCTCCAGCATTTGTTGTCTTCAGTACAGATTCCAGCATCTGCAGTAATTTGCTCCCACGCACCAGTACTATCTTAGTTGGTGGTAAGCAATTACTTCTGGCAGATCACGGGCTCATCTCTCTCCTGTTCATCTCTTGATCTGTTTTGTACTTCTGTTTCAATTCTGTGACTAAATGGCTTGTCCAATATTGTGTAACTAAGACTTCCCCCACATATGGCATCCATAACTGTTGACTTTCACAACTTCTGCAACCACTGAGCGTTTTTACAAACTCAGCAACCTGCTTTGACTGTGGACGGGCTTTATTATTCCAGTGATCACTTTTCATTCTGTGCTTTGAGCTACATTATCATCTGGCCTCTTCGATTAATTCAATGGGACTGTGGTTCCAGATACTAGTACCTATTAATAATTAGACTTCTGATAATTCACACACTACTCTGAAATGTCTTTCGCGCTTTCAGAAATTAGCAGTAGAGTATCCAGCAGAGATGAATTTGCATGTTGACATTTTCTTTTCTCGCACATCAAAAATACTTGGTTGAAAACAGTTTAAATGTCAGACTCTGCCATGTCTGCGTAGGTCACTGATACCTAATGCGTAACTCTCAATGAAGTTGAAATCTGGGTGGACTTTGAATATTAATAGTCCTTGCTATTTTGTAAAAGTTCTTCCTCCAGCTGCCATATCCTTCTGTTGCTTTCACTCGTGCAAGGCAGTGGAATAGAATTGTCTAGACACATCTGTCTCCTTTCTCTACCATATCACCAAACTTGCTTTAGACAAACTATTCAATATCTGCTTGAAAGTTATGCAAGAATAATTTAAATGTGATATCCTTATTTGATTACTTTAAATTGCTACTGCCATCCTTGATTAATCAATAACCACTAATTTCAATTTAATGTTATGCTCCAAAAAGTAGTCTTTAAAGTAATCCAGAATTAGAAGGACAAAATCTTTGTGTAATACTAGAAATTCTTTATAGTTCAAGTTGAAGAATGAACATTTCACATTCCCTTCATTATAGTTTACTGAAATTGTCAGAATAGTGCTGCTGCCAATATTTGGTCATTCTGTTTGTCATTACTTGATAAATGCTCTGATTCAGGATTGCATATTAGCTATCACTGCTTCCTCCATGAATTCCTTATCTTGCACATTCCATGGTTTGGCAACTCATTTTGATTATTCCCCAGTATACACCATGCAGGACTTGGAATGCTTTGTAAGTAAATGTAAGTATGTCAGGATTCAATGAGAATTTCTAACTGCGGTTGTGATCTATCAGAATCTAATTCATTAACATTTACTAGTTCTGTATGTAAAAAGAGAAGCATTTTCTGGGGGAATGATAGGCGGCTGTAGAGCCCAGGAAAGTTCTTCAATTTCAATCCGTGTCTCTGCTGTGGTAGTCAGTTTTGACCAGGATGGCAGTCTTGATGCACTGGGTCTATGTAAGTAAGATCATCCAGCAATCTTTGATCCTAATTTCAAATGAATGAGTTATAGTTGAACATGTAGTCATTGAAGTAACTGGCTCAGTTATACTTTCAGCCCATCTGCAACAGTTGAATAACTCCCTGCTAGACCTGCACATGAAGAATATTCTGACTGCAGAATATCTCGAGGGGGTGGGGATAGAAGACAGTATTTAAATAATATAAGAAGTTCTGAGAATTCAGATGCCATATTAACGAAGGAAGACAACTCTGTGTATGATGTCAAATTCTGAAATGTTACTTGGTTCCCAGTCTCACTCTCAGTATTTTGAATTTGATGTGTATGTTTAAATTGGGCAGTAAGAGTTGCCCTTTGGAATCATGTCTATGATTAACACAGTAAAAATGTTATCACTGTATGGTGTTCAAAATGGTTTTTATTTGGAAATCCGGAAGATATTATGAGCAGGAAAATTCTCAATTAACTTGTTTTGTTCATTTCAATGTCACTATATCTACAAACGCTACTTCCAAAAATCCACTTGACTGCATTGTAAAACCCATTTGTATAGTTTACGTTATTATCTTGCATAGCAACAAATCTCATGTCTCTTGTTGCAAAATAGTTCTGCAAACTTCTGTTCACTTCACTTCTCAATATTTTGAATGTTTTTGCAGACTTGAAACCATAAACAGATGTGAAACTAACACCACGACTAATTAGAATGCCAAGAGCAAATAATGTCACAAAAAAGGGGGATAGTTTTGTGGATTACGAAGTTAAACAGACCAAGGAGGGTTCGGGTTTGATCCATTGCCTGTGCTGATTCAGCTGATCCAGTCAGCAGCAATTGGATTGCTTTATAGTTGAGTTTTCAATTCAGCTGTGTCCTTGGCATCAGCTTTGAGTTAGTCTATAATCTCTTAGCATGTAATGTGAGTGGGATATTGAACTCAAAATATACCAAGAGAACAATCATGCCCTGTTAGTGTTTAGTTGAGTTGAACCTGTTCTTTGAGTATTAGATTTGAATTGGATCGTGTCATATTACACCAGTAGGATTCATTTGCTAAATGATATAACTCTACATTTAGTCAAACTTCAACTGACCCTTCCGTTCAGAATGTAAGAAAATACAGTTATGCATGATTTTTATGAACGCAGCTGTTCTTCTGGACATCTTCATTTATTAAGTCTTTTTTGCGTTCCTGTCCTGAAAATGCTGACTCTTGCTAAGATGCAACTTCACAGCTGCTGGCACCCCCTTTGACGCCTCACCCAATTGGTCATGCTTCATGTATGAGCCTAAGCAGTGAGCGTTGGCAGATTATTCAATTATACTAGATCTCCCAGCACTTGCATACATGCTCAGTTCAACAATCTACAGAGCATTCCTTACTCACAGTATTCTTGTTTCTCCTCTCGCTGTATGCACGTGATTCTAGCTGATAGCTAACAATCAATCTTTAGTACAACACTAAACTAAATTCTATCTAATGAAAGGGATTTTTTTTATACCACATCATCAGATATCTTTCTAAAAATCTAGCTGGCATAAAACAAGATGCCAGGAACATACTGAAATGTGTCCATGTGTTTCTGTGTCTGAAATGGTGTCAGGCAAATCATGTCATCTGTTTACTATCAGAGACATGAGCTGAAGGAGGAGAATAAATGAGAAAAAGTTGTGTGATGCCTGGGTTGAGGAGTGTCTACATCGTTAGCCTTGACTGGTTTCCATAAATTCTGCCCTTTTTAATCAACAGTTTCAGGCATGCAGACCCTGATTAGGAGCTCTCAAGGACTATGTTGCTTGAATCCTTATTGGACTTTTCAAGCAATAGTGATGCTGAGCCTGGACTGTTGTGTTTTTGTTTCTTCTGCAAAGCTAAATATTTCAATTTAATTTTGGCCAGAATATTTTACGGGTTTTGAACGATGGGAGTTTCAGTGAGATGTGCAGCAGAATAAGGTGACAAATGCAGCAAGGTCCGTCTCGATGTCGAGATTATTTCATTCTTTTTTTATGCCTTTGACAAGTATCCTGGGGAGACTTTCACTATCCAGTGGCAGAATGTCAGTTGATGACTATTGCTTGTTAAATACCTTGTCAATGCCAGAACTAGCCTCATTAATATTCAGACTGCCAACTTACCAAATTTGTTAACCCTATTGCACATTGGGAAACCAGAGGGGACACCTAGCAGACAGCTTACTACTTGGTCTGAACAATCTCCATGTGGAAACTTGTCACTGATACCTCAGGGCATGCTCCATAGGCAATGTCCTCAGACACTCCAGATACATTGGTATCTGATATGTGACAGCCTTTAAGAACCCTTGTGACACATTGTGATATTTTGGTCTGGCTTGCTATCTGTGGTAATGAATTCTACAGGCTCACCACTGAGTGAAGACACTTCTCCTTATTTCAGTCCTAAATGGTTTGCACCCTAACCTTAGATTGTGTGTCCTGGTTCTGGACCCTCCTGCTATCAGGAACATCCTTCCTGTATATACCCTCTCTAGTCTGGTTAGAATTTTAAAAGTTTGTGAGATTCCTCCCTCATTCTTTTGAGCTCCAGTGAATATAACCAGAACCAATTCAACCTCTTCTTGTGTGTCAGTCCTGCCATCCCAGGAATCAGTCTGGTCAACTTTTGCTGCATTCTCTCTCCTTCCTTCCTCAGATAAGGAAACTAAAACTGAGCATAATATTCCAGGTGCCATCTCACTAACACTCTGTATGATTGCTACAAGATATCCCTGCTCCTGTACTCAAATCCTCTTGCTATGAATGCCAACATACCATTTTACCTTCTCGACCACATGCTGTACCTGAATGCTTGCCTTTGGTGAGTGGTCTACATGGACACCCAGATCTCATTTGACATTCGCCTCTCCTTCCCACCACCTCCCCCAACTCACAATTAGTAACTGTTCAGATAAAAATCTGCCCGCCTGTTTTTGCTCACATTTTTCCACATTATACTGCAGCTGCCATGTATTTGTCACTCATTCAGCTTGTCCATCTGGTGTTATAGCGTCCACTGGTCATTGGCCACTCTGGTGGAGTCTCCCACGAGAGCTAACAGGACCCTGCCCATGAAATAGGGCACCATGTTGAGGGCAAATGTCATAAACTATGCAAACTGACTTTGCTTGTTTGGGGGCATTCCCAGCTTTTAAAGATGGCACAGATGCAAGGGATGCCAGTGTTTTGGCGAATATCCAATGTATGGGGAGTTGCTTTGGCAACAGAATGTGGTAATACTGAGATGGAAATTGGAAGTGAGAGATGTCTTAAAGGTGCAATAGGTAACAAATGAGACAAGTTTGGTAAGATTGGGCAAGAAAACTAGGCCATGTGGTTAAACACTCAAACGCAATTCAGCTCAGACTTAATCATAGCATTGTTAAGACTTAGTTCTTTCTCTTGCTGCACTCCAGCAGTGTATTGGATTGGACATTCTTCCTGACTTAGAAAATGCAAATCAGCCTAGATTTTTTTGCTCAGGTCACAAACCAACTGGGGAAAAAAAAGGAAACAATGCCTTGCATTCACCAACTGACGTGGTGAGTTTATGTGGCTCGCCCAATACGAGAAATGGAGTGATCCCTTGGCTTTGGGAATGCCCTGCATTGGGAACTTGCAACTTGGGTCAGTGCAAAGTTTGTGTTAGAGTTTAAAGGCCTGGAATAAATTGGAAGAAAATTACTAAAACTTGTTTTTCCAGCAGTTTTAAAACTTTCCCAGTTTAGGTATTTTTACTTTTAAATTACAAGAGTAATAAAAACCACTGGATTCAAGTACCCTGGTCTGGAAATGTTCCATCCGAGAAGTTGGTTGGATGAAGAATCTGTTTATGATCTGTGATAACATTGTCAGACAAAACGATCAGCATAGCAGCAACAAGAGCACATGGTCAGGGCAACCTAATGAGCCATGCATGACACTCATTGCTGGAAAAGATATAATGATATTGCAGGCTTGGCAATTGGTGAAGAGGAACAAAATCACACCTTTTAAACTGAACTGAGCATGTTTTCAGCTTGCAATCATTTTTCCTCACTGTACTAAATTCCTGAATGTGTCACTAACGACTTTTCTTGTGCCCTTTCGGCCCCTCGTTTTCACTTGCATGTATTCCTTCACTAACATCTTTTATGTGTTTTATGTCAAGATCATATGGAATTACTTGGTTCACAAATCATTATCTTCCATATGGTACATAAGTGGAAGTTTGTGTTTGATTGTATCTTGTGAAAACCAAACATTTTTGTTTATAAAAAGAAAACCTATGTGGTAGAGTGAGCGAGTGATTGGCAACAGGCAATTCCTGATGAAGGGCGTTTGCCCGAAACGTCGATTTTTTTTTCCCTGCTCCTTGGATGCTGCCTGACCTGCTGTGCTTTTCCAGCACCACTCTAATCCAAAAAAACAGGCAATTCAGGCAAAGTGAGAGCTGGGGACTGGCAAGGAGCATGATGAGTGCCAACTTTAGTTTTTCATATTATTTTACATCTCTTCAGTCTCATCCTATTATGTTCTCTCAATAGTCAATATCATGAAACCTGCAGGCTACAGCTTTTGAAAGTGGCATGAACTTGCTCTTCAGCTATTTATTCTAATCTCTTTTCTGCAAGATAAAACTAAGAAAAGTTGACCAAAGGGAGAACAAAAATCCATCTCACCTGCATCTTTGCCTTCTGTGTCTACAGCACAAGCATACTGACTCATTCACTTTCCAACATCGAGACAGAGATAGCAACTTCAGGAATTAAAAAAAATGAGATGGGGAGAGTCTACTGCTGAAACACAGTCCTGAGTGGGAGTGCCTGGGGTTCAAGATGAGAAAGATGTTTCTGATCAGAAGATCAGGTGATTACATCCATCAGCTGAAAAAGCTGTGGATCTTGTGGATTCTATTTTTTGAAACACATCCACTTCTAGAGCATCGAACTAATATATAGGTAGTTTGATTATTTTCAGCTGTGAATAACCGAGCAATTGAAGGCGTTCTCATGTATGATGGCCTGACTAATAGTTTTCGAGTACAGCAGTCCAATCTGGAGCATGTGGAGACCTTGACAAGACTGTCGAAGGTATAGAGAAGTATCTTGTATTTCAGGTTGTCTCATTTGTGTTATTATCTGTTTATTTTTAGATCAGTAGCCAAGCAGAGACAGAGCACAATAGCAGTTGCACAGATATTACATAGGAACAGGAGCATTCAGCCCATTTGAGCCTGTTCCATCATTCAATGAGATAATGTCTGATCTGTGGCCTAACTCCATTTACCTGCCTTTGGCCTATTTCCCTCTAATACCTTTAGAACATAGAGCATTGAAAAGTACAGTACAGAAAACAGGCCTTTTGGCTCATGATGTTGTGCTGATGATTAATCCTAATGTAAAATAAAATAACTTAACCTACGCACCCCTCAATTCACTGCTATCCATGTGCATGTCCAGCAGTCGCTTAAATGTCCCCAATGATTCTGCTCCCACCACCACCGCTGCAATACATTCCATGCATTCATACCTCTCTGTAAAGAACTTTCCGCTGACGTCTCTTCTATACCTTTCTCCTAATATCTTAAAACTATGACCCCTCGTGCCAGTCAGTCTTGTCCTGGGGAAGAATCTCTGGCTATTCACTCTGCCCTATGCCTGTCATTATCTTGTATACCTCGATCAGGTCATTTCTCTTCCACCTTCTTTCCAGAGAGAAAAGTCCGAGCTTAGTCAACCTCTCTTCGTAAGGCAGGCCCTGCAGTTCAGGCAGCATCCTGGTAAACTTTCTTCGCACCCTCTCCAAAACCTTGATCTTTCCCATAGGAGGGTGATCAGACATGGACACAGTATTCCAAATGTGGTCTCACCAGTGACTTGTAGAGCTGTAGCAAAACCGCGCAGCTCTTAAACTCAATCCCCCTGTTAATGAAAGCCAAAACACCATATGCTTTCTTAACAACCCTATCCACTTGGGTGGCAACTTTGAGCGATCTATGTACTATGTACTTGTACACCCAAATCCCTCTGTTCCTCCACACTATCAAGAATCCCATCTTTAATCCTATATTCAGCATTCAAGTTCGACCTTCCAAAATGCATCACTTCGCATTTAAGCAGAGTCATTAGGGACATTTAAGTGACTGCTGGACATGCATATGGATATCAGTGAATTGAGGGGTGCATAGGTTAAGTTATTTTATTTTACATTAAGATTAATCCTCAGCACAACATCTTGGGCCAAAAGCCTATTCTGTGCTGTACTTTTCAACTCCAGCTGCCATTGCCTGTCTATGTCATGCTGTAGCCTGCAATAGCCCTCATTACTATCAACAGCACCTCCAACCTTTGTGTCATCTGCAAATTTACTAACTCACCCCTCAACCTCCTCATCCAAGTCATTCGTAATAACTGCAAAGAGCAGAGGCCCAAGAACAGAGCCCTGCAGGACACCACTCAACACTGACCTCCAGTCAGAATATTTTCCATCTACAACCACTCTCTGCCTTCTGTCAGCCAACCAGTTCTGAATCCAGATAACCAAATCTCCCTGTATCCCATACTCCTGACTTTATGAATGAGCCTACCATGAGGAACCTTATCAAATACCTTGCTGAAGTCCATATACACCACATCCACTGCTCCACCTTCATCAACCTTCCCTGTCACCACCTCCAAGAACTCAATAAGATTTGTGAGGTATGCCCTGCCCCTCACAAAGCCATGCTGACTGCCTTGAATCACGCTGTGCTTTTTCAAATAGCCAGAAATCCTATCCCTCAGAATTCTTTCCAAAACCTTGCTGACCACAGATGTAAGATTGACTGCTCTGTAATTGCCAGGGATTTCCCTATTACCCTTCTTGAAAAGAGCAACAACATTCTCCTCATTCCAATCATCTGGTAAGACTCCCATGGAGAGTGAGGAAGCAAAGATCTTCGCCAGCGGCTTAGTAACCGCCTTCCTTGCTTCCCAGAGCGGCCTAGGATAAATCTGGTCCAGCCCTGGGGACCAATCATTCTTAATGTTTGCCAAAATTTCCAGTACATCTCTTGATCCCAGTTCCTCAAAGTTCTCATTTACAACAAGGTCCCTTTCCTTGGTGAAAACCGAAGCAAAAAACTCATTTAAGGCTTCCCCTATCTGCTCAGACTCCACGCATAATTTCCCTCTGCTATCCCTGATCGACCCTACCTTCTCCCTAATCATTCCCTTATTCCTTATGTATGAGTAAAATGCCTTTGGGTTCTCCCTAATCCTTCCTGCCAAGCCTTTTTCATGCCCCTTCCTGGCTCTCCTCAGTCCATTTCTGAGCTCCTTTCTAGCAAGCCTGTAATCCTCTAAAGCTGTGCTAGATCCTTACTTCCTCCACCTTACATAAGCTGCCTTTTTCCTTTTGACGAGAAGCTCCCCTGTTCTCGTCATCCAAGGTTCCTTAATCTTGCCCCTTCTTATCCTTGATTAACAAAAATCTCTCTCTGATTTAAAATTAGCAACTGGTCCGGCATACTGCTGTCTGTGGAAGAGAGTTCCAAAACTCCACCACCCTTTGTGTGTAGAAGTGCTTCCTAACATTTCTCCTGTATGGTCTGGCCATTACCGTCAGATTATGCTCCCTAGTTCGAGAATCCTCTACAAGTGGAAATAGTTTAATTTTATCCAAGATCAGATTGCACTTCACCTTCTAAATTCTAGAGAAAACAAGCTCAATTTGTGTAAGCTCTGCTTAGAACCTAACCCTTGGAGTCCAGGTATCACTCTTATAAACCTACCATTGCATTCCCTCCAAGGCCAATATGTCCTTCCTAAGGTGTGGTGGCCAGATCTGCTTACAGTACTCCAAGTGGGATCTAATCTGGCTTTTGTATAACTGCCAGTGATACAGATTGCGCAACAAATATCATGTTTTGACTGCAAATGATTGAAATTGTACAAAAACTTGCTAGCCAAGTACTCATTCAAGGAGTAGTTTTGTGTTTGTATTTAGCTGCCATGAGAACCTTAACCCAAGGCAATTTTTATGAACCAAACTACCAATCCACTACTAATTTCTTGCTACAGTACTTAGTTCACACTTAAAGGGACAAATTTTATAAAAGTTCATGCATGGAACTTGGATTCCTCGAGCTATGTTAGCATTTACTGCCTGTTCTTAATTGCCCTTGGGAAGTTGGTGATGAGTTGCTTTCTTGGATCACAACAGTCGATGTAGTGTAAGCATATTCGCATGTTGTTTGAAAGGGAGTTTAAGGACTTTGACAGCAGCAGTGAATGAACAGTGATATTGTTCCAAGTTAGGCTGGTATGTGGCTTGCAGGGGAACCTGTCATGGTGGTATTCCCAGGTGTTTACAACCTTTGTTCTATCTAGCTGGTAAAGGTTAGGGTTTTTGAAAGTGCTGATGGAGGAGCCATGGTGAGTTAGTGCAGTGCATCTTATAGATAGTGTGTGTGCGCTGCTGCCACTGTGTATAGGTGGCAGTGAGAGGGAATTTATAAGTATTGGATGGGACATCAGTCAAGCAGAATGTTTAGTTTTGAATGATGCTGAGCTACTTAAGTGCTTTTGGAGCTGTACCATCCAGGCGAGTGAAGAATATTCTCTCCACCACTGCGCAGTAGCAGCAATGTGTATTGCTCACAAGGTGCACTGCATCAAATCACCAATGCTCTGTCAACAGCAGCTTCCAAACGTATGATCTTTACCGCCCAGAAGGCAGCAGATGTGTTGAACACTACTACCTGCAAGATCCCCTCCAAGCTACACAATATACTGACTTGAAAATGTATCAGTTTTCCTTCTGTATCTCTACAGAATCAAAATATTGGAACTCTCTTCCTAGCCACAGAGTAGATGTACTTGCTCTGCTGGCCTACAGTGCTTCAAGAAGGCAGCCTACTACCACCTCCTCCAGGGTAATTAGGAATGGCTAATAATTGCTGGTTTAGCTAGCATTGTCTACATCCTGAGTTTGAATTTGAAAAAAAAATCCTGCTTGTGCTTGGTGGACAGGTTGGAGTGGGGAGAGTGAGTTACTCATTAGAAATCCCAGCCTCTAACATGGTTTTGTATTCACAGAGTCATAGATTCATTGGGATGTACAGCACGGAAACAGATTCTTTGGTCCAACTCTTCCATGCCGACCAGATATCCTAAATTAATCCAGTCCCATTTGCCAGCATTTGGCTAATAACCCTCCAAACCCTTCCTCCTCTTTTACCCATCCACGTGCCTTTAAATGTTGTAATTGTACTAGTCTCCATCACTTCCTCTGGCAGTTCGTTTCATACATGCACCACCCTTTGCATGAAGAAGTTGCTCCTTGGGTCCCTTTTAAATCTTCCCATCTCACCCTAAACTTATGACTTCTAGGTCTGCACTCCCCCATCCTGGAGAAATCAGACCTTGCCTATTTACCCTATCCATGCCCCACATGATTTTATATATCTCTATAAGGTCACCCCTCAGCCTCCGAGGTTGCAGGGAAAACAGTCCCAGCCTATTTATATCAGGGGTCCATTTCAGTTTCTAGCCAATTGGGTGCCCCAGGCTGTAGGCAGTAGAGAATTTGTCAATATCATGCTATTAGGTTCACTTGAGAGATGACCACTCCTTGGGACTTCTGTGATATGAATGTTTGGGGTGGCACAGTAGCTCAGTGGTGAGGACTGCCGTCTCATAGCATCAGGGACCCGGGTTCAATTCTGGCCTTGGGTGACTGTGTGGAGTTTGCACATTCTCCCTATGTCTCCATGGGGTTCCTCCGGGTGTTCTGTTTCCTCCCACAGTCCAAAGGTTAGGTGAATTGGCCATGGTGTTCAGGGATGTATAGTCAGGGAAATGTAAAATAATAGGGTTGGGGGATGGGTCTGGATGGGATATTCTTCAGAGGGTCGGTGTGGACTTGTTGGATCGAATGGCCTGTTTCCACACTGTAGGGATTCTATGAAAACTGTTACTTGTCATTTATCAACTGAAAATTAAAGTTAAGAGCCCCCGTTCATTCAAAGTGGTTAAGACGTAGTAGCCCCATATATTGTGTTGATATTTCACTTAAAGTCATGGCCGTATTAAGTCATGGTTGTCTGTACAGACACTTTTGTAAGGATTGAAAGTTGCTTTGATTTGGGAAATGATTGGGACTAAGACACTTGATGGAAAGAGTCAGTGAAAAATTGTCTGCACAATCTTGTTTTGCAGCTGCCCCAGTCCTCAACCATTAACAGGTCAGAGTAACTCTTTGTGAACTGTAGCGTGGTGACGGGTGCTATGTGTCACCTGTGCATCCTAGAATTAATTTTATCGTTATACCCCTTCCTGTTCTCGAAGCAGATGGGGGCCCTCCAATCAGAAGACCATCATATTCTCTCTAAATAATAGGATGGAATGGCAGAACAACATAAGACATGATCTATTTGGATTTCCAGAAGGTGTTTGACAAGGTGCTGCACAGGGCACTGCTAAGTAAAGTAAGATCTTATGGTGTTAGAGGCAACGTACTGGCATGGATAGAAAATTGGCTGACTGGCAGGCAGCAGGGATAAAGGGGTCTTTCACAGGATGGTAGCCAGTGATGAGTGACGTTCCGCAGGGATCAGTGTTGGGACTACAACTATTCACGTTACACGTTAGCAATCAGGATGAAGGAGCCGAAGGCTTTGTTGCTGAGTTTGCAGATGATGCAAAGATAAGTTGAGGGGCAGAGAGGGATGTGGGGGTCGAGAGGTTGCAGGAGGATGTGGACAGACTACGAGAGTGGGCAGAAGTTGCAGGTGGAATATAATGTAAGAACCAGTGAGGTATACGCTTTGCTAGGAAGAATAGAGACATAGACTATTTTCTAAATGGTGAAAGGCTTTGGAAATCTGAAGCACAAAGAGACTTAGGAGTCCTAATTCAGGATTCTTTTCAGGTACAGTTACCAGTTAGGAAGGCAAATGTAGTGTCAGCGTTCATTTAAAGAGGGCTGGAATGTAAGAGCAGAGATGAACTGCATGGTTTGTTTAAGGCTCTGGTCAGACCGCATTTAGAATATTCTGAGCAATTTTGGGCCCCATAATATAAGGTAGGATGAGCTGGCATTGGAGCATATGCAGAGGAAGTTTGCAAAAATGATCCCATGGATTAAGTGTTTGTTAAATGAGGAGTGGTTGAGGATTCTGGGTCTATCCTCGATGGAGTTTAGAAGGGGGAGGGGGAATTGAAACTTGCAGAATGCTAGTATGAGGGACTAGAACTTGAAGGCACAGCCTTGGCGTGAGCACTTTAGAAGTGAAATGAGATGGAATTTCTTCAGCCAGAGGCTGGTGAACCTATGGAACTCATTTCCACAGAAGGCTGTGGAAGCCAAATCCTTGGATGAGAGAGGTTCTTGAATAAGGGATCCATGGTAATGATAAGGTTGGAGAATGGGGATGAGAAACATTCGATCATTCAGCCATGATCGACTGCTGGAACAGACTTGAAGGGCCTACTGGCCTAATTCTGCTCCTATATCTTATGCTGTTAGGATCTTCTTGCGTTAGGTTATATGAATGCAATTACCTGGATTTATGTTTTTGTTCACCCGTAGTGTTTACCAAGAGTTTCAATCTCTCAACCTGGGCTGAGACTTTACAAAATCCTTTTCATGCAGTGTTGTTAGATCTAACAGAAAGAAGGGCTTGCAATTCAATTAATTGAGGTTGAATTTCAACCCAGACATAAAAAGCCAGTAATTAACCTACAGCAATAACCCATTCACATTTTGATATTAAATTAGCAACCTGGCCGTATGAGATTGTAAGGTGGTTGATATGGAGAAATGAAGAGTGTCACACTAGCGAACAGGCTGTGCTGTTTTGGCATTCAGGCTAAAGCATATTATTCAACTTACGAAATTCATGCTCCTATGATAATTTGTTTAGCCTAAAAGTGAAATCTCAGACACTTCAGAATTGTAGCCATATAGAAGGAGGCCACTTGATTCATCCCGTCTGTGCCATTCATCAGACCTTCTAAAATTTTTTCCATTCATTTCTTCTTGTCTCCATCCAAGAAATATTTGCAGGGTTTTGGGCACAATTCTTAAAACAATATCATAAAAAGAATTGTTCGATCCCCAAAGTACCTTTTATTACGTTCAATATAATACTATTATGGCAATTTCCCTGAAAATCCGATCTCATGGCGTATAAAACCTTTTTGTTGTCTCAGAAATGCTAGATACCGAGAAAGCTCAGTGCCTGATATTGGGAACCGGCCAGCTTTATCCTTCCGGATAATCTATTTTTATTGATATTTGTCGAAGGATAGATGTTTGCCAGGGAACTGCTGGAACTCCTCTGTTCTTCTTTGGTGCTATCTTTAACATTCACCTGAAGAATCAGAGAAGACATTGGCATAAACGCCTCCCATTAAAGACCAAAGATGTGGCTGTCCCTCAGTATTGTACTGAGGTGCCTTCCTGGAATATGCAGTTGTGTCATTAAATTGAGGCCACAGCCTTCTGACTCCAAGGCAAGAGTTCTACCACTAATCTACCTCCCAGCTGATACACCATCCACCTGTGAGGTTGTTCCATTCTCCCAATAGCAGATAGCAGACGCTGTTAAGAACATCTCCTGTTCAGAAGAATGAACATTTGTTGATCTCTGACTGCTCTTTCTCTTAAGGGAAGTTTACTTAGAGGCATGTGTTCAGGTTTGCAGTCAGGAGGGGCTGGACAAAACTGTAAATGGTCGAGTTTATTTAAGTTAAATTAAAACTTGAAACTGAGAAGCAAAGTTTGTCTCAAAAGTAAAATTGCTGAAGCTCTGGCTTGTAATATGATCTTTATTAATATTATTCAAAAAAAATTCAAAGCAGGAAAATGACTTAATATATCTAACCTTTGTATCAAGGGGCAAAATTCCAACAAATGTCTTGGATGAAAGAATTTTTGAAGAATGCTGCACAGTGGCATGATTGGATGTGGACCTTTTGTGTATGCAATTCTTCACACAGGGAGCGCCTGAATTCAATCATATCGTTATGGACCCTTCCCCTGATGATACTTTGGGTTCAATGTCGGTCATTCTCCAGTTGTTAATCATGATATCATCCAACAGGAGAGGTGAAGGTGGTGTGGTGGGTTTGGGAGATATTTTGCCAAGTTGCAAGGACACTGAAACTTATGAACAGGAGTTTAATAAACAGAACCAATCAAAGACAGAATTGCAGAAATAGGTGGATAGACAAGGGATTTATTTAATCATTTTTCAAAGGTTATAGATTAAGAAATTAAGATTAGGCTTTACAGGAAAATAATTTTCTACTGGTGGGTACATGTTAAAAATGAGTGGGGGAAGGGAAAGCTGGTGTCTATGCAGCCATTTGAATTTTGGCACAAATGCTCAAACTGCTAGAATTTGAAATCTCTTACCCTATCATTTTTACTTGCATAAAGTAGTCTGATCTGCTTTTAATACTCTGGCTTCTTGGCTCCTGTCTCCCATGGTGCAGCTGTCTCAGAAGATTTCTAAAGGTCGCCGTTCAATATTATTTCCCAGGCTGAGTCGAGGGCTAATCCTCCTGACTACAATCCTCAACACAAACTGCTTTGGCTTAATTTGGCTGCCGTCTGTGATCTGATGAGAGCAGAACCTCAATGGTCAGCAGGCAGCACAATAGATTGAAATGCCCTTTCCGTCTCCTGCAACTGTCAGATCCAATTCATTGTAGTGCTAACTGACACAGAAACTATTTCTACAGTAGCATATCATTTGGAGTAAGCTTTTCTCTATCTCTTAAAGAGGACATTTCCACATTCTTAACATCATACAGAAACAGCGATTTACTTCAGATTTTATTATTCTTTCGGCATTGCATGACTCATTTATTTGTATATCTTCTGGAGTTATGTAAAATTACAGTTTTGGCTTTAGAAGTTGGATGATGTGATCACATTGGCAAATCATGTAATCTCAATGCATGAATAGGCAGGAGCAAGTCTGAAATCAATTGTATTTTAGAAACTGTAAAATCTGCTAACTTTAATACGCATTGGCACACTCCAGGTATCTTGTGTAAAATCTTCTAACTCTGTTGGCTGCGCTAATATAGTCCATAGTGTGCCTATTTGCATCCTTTTTATATAGTCTGACACTATCTGATGCAATAAGTATCCCTAATTTTAATACTTTTGGTGTACCCTTCACTCTGATATATTACACATGCATCACTGTAATGTTATCTTCCTCCCTTTTTATCCAGCCTGCTCATCTGTCTTTAACTTTGATCTGCATTACCATGATACCATGATTCTGATCACTCTTGCATGTTGCAAGATGCTCAATGATGCCCATCCTAATATTGATGAGAAACCCGAAACCTGGATTATCAGCTTAAGGATGTTCCCTGGAATGGCTATCGTGATTGGTGGATGTATCACACTAACTCCTAAAACCACATTTCATTTGGTAATGCCTGTGTTCACATTGTGATCAAGTGGTTGCTGGCAATGTACTATAGGCTTTCTGGTGAATTGTACTGCATATCATTCCATGCTTGGCATGTTCCTGGCACCCACATGGCAACAGTTCACACATCTGCTTACCAGTTTTTGAATTAACAGAAAGTACTGGAGAAACATAGCAATTCTGGCAGCATTGGTAGAGAGGGAAACAGAATTAATGTTTCGAATCCTATATTCAGCCATATTGGACTCAAATAGTTAACTTCTGTTTCTTCAAATGCTGTCAGACCTGCTGAATTTCTCCAGTACTTTGTTTTTATTTCAGATTTTCAGCATCTGTAACATTTTGCTTTTATTTTGTGGAATTAACAACTTTGGGATCATTCTTTTTGGGAAGGGATAATGGCAGTCTTTTGGAGATTGGGTTAGCACTCTTATTATGTGATTTGATGGCATACTGTGAGTTTGGGTTCTTTACAGATTGACTGTGGAGAAGACAAATTCAAGGATTATCTTAAGGCAGAGACTTTAAAAAATGTTGATTATATGAGAATATTATATACAGCTGTACGTAGTAATCTCAAATATGAGCTTCCAACTCATAACTCCATTAGGTATCCTTTTTGTGTCTTCGTGTCCATGTTGCAGAGTTCAGAGATGGGTGTTTTAACTCCTCACGCTGTCAATTTATACTGAGTGTTGTGCAGGTCTGTGGCATCATTGCAAGGTTGCTCCAAGGTCCTAATGCCCTTGTACAACAAGCTCCACGGAACATTTGACAATGAACAATGACGCAGAGCCAAAAAAGAGAAAATGCTGGAAAATCTCAGCAAGTCTGGCAGCATCTGTGAGGAGAGAAAAGAGCTGACGTTTCTAGTCTAACTGACCCTTTGTCAAAGCTTTGACAAAGGGTCAGTTAGACTTGAAACGTCAGCTCTTTTCTCTCTTTACAGATTCTGCCAGACTTGCTGAGATTTTCCAGCATTTTCTCTCTTTTGGTTTCAGATTCCAGCATCCGCAGTAATTTGCTTTTATTTAATGACGCAGAGCCAACTTCCAGCGATGACTTAGAAACTGCTTGCTGAACTGGACAACTTTTTACGGCTCTGATGATCTTTTGATGACTCAACAGCCAATCTGGCATTATGGTGGAATCTGCAGGGCTAAACCTGACATTAAGGGTTCAATTTCTTCCTACTCAACTCCAGGTAATGGCTCAATACTGACTGGCAAGCTAATCATCTCAGGATAAACAGTGGGAAACTGTCAGTCCTTTATTATAAATAATAGTCAAGTTACTTCAACAGCTGTATGCTTCATGGCTGCAGGATTTTGAATCTTGCCTTTTTCAAAACTGTGCTGAAGTCTCTAAATCTGGGTATGTAAGATCAAACCTACAGATAAAAGAAGGTACCCTATATATGGTAATTTCAATCTCTAGCTGGATTTGTCCATACTTGAGAACAGGAACAGTTTTCACTTGTATCACCATTGTATTACGAAAAATGTTCATGTCTACCTTGTACCATTGAAACACAAAAAAAACCCAAGTTCCAAAGAAGGAGCTATTCAAATAGAAGATGAAAAGCTAGGTTTTAAGAGGTTAAATTTTAAGGCACATCTTAAAGGTGGAATTCTCAACACTTGGGGTCCAAAGCTGAAGGCATTAACACTTGAAATGATGCTTCTAACATATGAGAAGCCAGAAGGATTTTGGCACGCAATGATTGGGTAGAGGCAGACAATGTTAGAAAAATACCTTCTTTGTGACAGAACAGACGTGGGTTCAGAAACTCAGCTCCTGGTCAATAGGTTGTGAACGGCCTGGAGCCATTAGCTGGGGGGTGATGAAACTGATGCATGGAAATGTAGTTTGTATTTGGAGCTCTACTAAGTCTTCCCAGTATAGGTAGTCCAGGACTGGATGCCAGACAAGCAATTTGATAACACAGAGACAATGGATTGGTTAAGGTCATAGTGGTGAAGTAGAGATAAGCATATTCATTATTAATGTGGTTTCTCATAATTTGTCTTTTGGTTATGTTGCCAAAGATCAGTGTAGATATAGGCAAGGATTTCGAAGGAAGCCATATTAAAGGATTTTGGAGAAGCAAGTGAAGTTGTGGCTTGGGCAGTAGTTTGACATTGCCAGAAATTGATGGATTCCACTTTACGGTTGCAGATCAGGTGCTGATAACATCGTTAGAGCATGCAGAATATTTCATGACTATTTTTTGCCAGACAGACTAACAAAAGGACGAGAAAGAATCAAATAGGGTAAGTGTTTTTATTTTCTTTATTTTCCTCGTGGAGTCAGAGGAAGCTGGAATGGTACTTCAGGCTCTAGAGATAACTTTAGGCTTTCCTTGTCCACTGCTGATGGTATCAAAGCATGGAATTGTGCAAATACAGGCAGCAGATCAGAGAAAATTGGACTGAATATAAAAGATGGAAAAGACTGACCGCAAAGTAGTAATGAGAAAGCTAGCCAGAAACGTGTAAGAAGTTAGTCATTGTTTCCAGAAATATTTGAAAAAGTGTGCATTGATCCTATAGAGTGAATCTAAAAATTTAAATTAAAAGATGGTAGATTACTTGAACAGGGATTGCATTGGGCTTCACCATAAATATACAAATATTCCCAGAAACAAAATCGCAAAATCAGGAAATGTAAGGGAGTGAGGAACTCAGGAAAATCACAACTGTCAGCTCTGCTCCAAAAGCTAGTGTGCTTCCAATTAAACCTGTTGGACTATAACCTGGTGTTGTGTGATTTTTAACTTTGTACAACCATCAGAGAAGTGTTACAGAATAAACAGTTGAGTCTCTGGGCTGACAGGTACCCAGGTTCTGATGCAATTCAGCGGAGTCTTAAATGAAGACTCTAGGCTAGTTAGATTGATGATGCGTTAGTTTTAGTTTTCCAAAACTCCATTGTTTCGGGTAAGTTCTATTAGATTGAAACTTTCCTCTTCCAACTCACCACTGGCCAACAGAATTCTCCCCACTCCTGACATCTCTTTCTATCTCTTTATCTCTCTTTTTTTTCTGTCTTTTTCTTCTGTACGCTTCTATCTCTGTTTCTGTGCAATTTGTTTCAGGACCCATTATTATTACCTTGGACATTCTTAGATGGTCCCTATGAAACAACCATCATGTTACTGGTTTAAGCAAATGGCTGTTGGCTACAAAGCTCAACTGCAGCTGTATCGCTCTACGTTTTAATACTGTATCTTTCAGATATTTTTAATTTTGTAAGACTTGAGACACATTGCAAACATCTGTCAGCACTCTGTTTCCATTCTGCTTAACACCCAGCACATTTTACATACTTTCTTTGTAGTGGGTTCATTGTGTTCTTTTTGTTCAGGCAAGCAGGTCAGGAAAGGCCCTGTTTTCAATAAATGGTAACGTTCACCTAATCCCCCCATTTACAATAAACACAGGAAAATAATTGCTGATTCGAGGCTCTAAAATTGCAGACAGATTCTGCAATGTGTTTTATAGGCCTAAGTTAACAGAATGATGCAAAACTGCCCAGACAACCCCTTGCATACACAACAGCTGTATCATCAGTTCTTGTACAGGATGCCATTTATATATTTTTTTCTTTTTCTGATGAGGTCTGCAATATATTTTAATTTTTCTCAAGACTGCTTGGTGCTTAGGAGGTTGGAGTGTGTGATACAGTGGGCGATTGATGAATGGTAGGTACATTTCCTTTCAAATCCTGAGTCTTCTCATTAACATCTTCCAGAAATTGACATCTTGAACAAATGCCACTTTTCTCTTTCCTATTGTTAGGATGCTAAGGAATCAGCTCTTTGCTACAATGAAGGGACTGGAAACTACCTGCTCGACCCCTGAATGGACCAAGGGTGAGATGTAGTAGGGTTAAGTTGAGTAAGCAAACAGGACTCAACTTGGTATCAGTGGAGGAGCCTGGATCAGATTGAGTTGGAATTAAATCTAAAGAGAGGTTTGGAATAAGGCTGCAGAGACAGAATTTCCCGTATTTATTCAGGGAACCAAGCCTTAATCTCTCTCAGACACAAAGCAAATTAAATGTGAAAACGTGGGCGGGAATTGTTTTATGGATCACTTGGGTATCGCAACCTTACATCAGATCCTTCCTGTTGCATCAAGAGGAGATTAGAACCCAGGTTAATATTTTCTTTTCTGTGAAGTGTCTATTTAAAGGCTCATTCAGTACTCAACAGCTGTTAAAGACGTTCAAGCACAGCTTTAAATTTGTGCTGAAAAGATTTGAGGGATTTGGAATGGAAACCATTTAAAATATTTGCAGTTGGTTCCTGCTGCTCGTGCAGGTTCTGTGCTATACTGTAGAATATGTTGCTGAGCAACATCACAGTTGGAATCTACTGCGGCATTTCCAGTGATGGCTGAGAATACAATGGTAGAAGTTGTACATTCGTTATTTCTTACCCAAAATGGTTTCATTTTACCCAAAGGCTTCTGCTTTAATTGTGTTCGTTCTGTAATATGTCATTCAAATGGTCTAGTCTGTATGTATGAATGTTGAAAGACTATTTAACTGGGTGCAGGGTGTTTTGTAATCAAGGCAGATCCTGAGAGCTAAAGGGATAAAATCCAAATTCTGTGAGGATGCAAGGTGAATGACAGCAAATATACCCTGTCTGTTGACTATTGGTATCGTGGGATAGTAAAAGTTGATGGGCCAATTTTTCATTTTTGGCATTATTGAACGAAACAATCACACTGTCTGACTGATGAAGCTCACTGACAATCTGAACCATTTTCTCAGACCTTCAGCAGAATCGTTTGGCAAAAAGCCAGCTGTAAAAGATTGGTAGATGGGAAATCTGGCAGGTTCTTTTCTGAGCTGAGGCGGGGGAGGGTGGGGGTGGTGGAGGGTGACTGTTTTTGTGACACCATTAAAGTTATTGACAAAACCAGTGAAGAATGGTTTTCTGAGTGGTTGATTTAGCCTCACACTTCTCAGCCAACTAAGTAGTTGCTTCAGAATCCTAAAAGCAACGGGGACACTCTGGCTTCAATCATGTGCCTCTCCTTAATTCAGACAACATCTTGACACCTATTATGATGTCCAAATGAAATAAACTAAGCGGTAAGTTGGTTGCATGCTTTAGAAATATTCACCATTCTATTCATGATGAAAGCAGGGTAGCACGTAATTGCCCTCAATATTTTTGGGGAGGAAGGAAGAAAATTTGAGTAAAAAGTTTTGTCAATAGACCCTCAGAGTATCATGTTACATGGGAATATAGGAGCAGTAGTTGGCCATTTGGCCCCTCGAAACTGCCACCATTCAGCTAGATCATAGGTGATCATCTACCTCAACATTGTTTTCCTCCTGTCTTAAATATACACAATGACTAGGCTTTCACAGCCATTTGGGGCTTAGATTTTAAAATATTTAACACCATCTGAGTGAAGACATTTCTCCCCATCTCACTCCTAGCGTATCTATCCCTTCTTCTAAACTGTGTCTTTTGGTTCTGGATCCCCAAGTGAGTGGCGCGTTCTCCTCTATCCTGCTGAGCCCTATAAGAATTCTGACTGTTTTGGTATACTAGTTAACGCCAGTACTTTTAAGACCTTTGCAAGAGATCAAAAAAAATTTCAAGCACTGCAGCACTGTCAGATTTTCTTTTCCCTCTGGCTTGTGAGATCAAACAGACTCTTAAAGGCCAGATTGGAAGTCATGCTGGCTTTGTCTGGCCTGCAACGAGCCCTAAGGGCTTGAGAAATGTGTGTGTTCCTAGGCAGTAATGAAGAAGAAAGTGTATAATAATTGGTGATTAGTTGGTGCCAGAACACATTTGTACAGATGCTTTGAATCTAGAAGTGAGTTAATTACCAATTAATATACACCTTTCTATTGGACCACCACAGTTTCTGAGTTCGCTTGTGTGCTGAAAAGGAAGAAAGCTTAAGAAATTCTCATAGATGCTGACATCCATTAAATTTTGGACTTACTGTAGGGCTGAAATGGAGTACACAAATGCAGTCAGACTCAATGGCATGGAAAGATGGCCCTGTTTCAAGCACTTTAAAAGAAAACTTATAATAGGAAAATTATGTACCATTGGCTTGGAGGAACTGAAATTTTGAATTGGCAGATTTAACTCTTGGCAATTGTAAGCTTGGCACAGTAATCACTACCCTCCCCCACCTTTCAGCCCATGCAAAGGCAATCATCTAAGATCACACATCACATTTGAAATATGAACAGTGGGATATCCCAGCACCAACAGGCTGTCGTAGACATTTGGCATTACAAGCTCAGCATCCAAACTTGGCCCAGCTGCAGACCCCAGAACCGATAGCATATTATCTGTGGCAAAGACCCTGAACTGAGTTTAGTTTCTTGGTCCCGATCCCAAATATAGGCAGAATTCAGGAGATGGCAGGACCCTAGAGGAGATTTTTGAGGAAATAGCCAAATTAGAGGCTGCTTCTAGGAATTCTGTCTAAATTAAGAGGACCATTGGGAACTGCCAAAGCAGCAGTTCCACTGGGAGAGATGGGGAACTGTGAGGGTGTCTCAGTGGAGGTTCCTCTGTAGACTTGTAAATCGATTAAAATATACTGTGGCTGGACAGTCAGTACTGAAAGGAAATCCTTCCACAAAGTGACCTGTGTCATAGAAACATAGAAGATAGGACTGGAAGTAGGACAGACCCTTGAACCTTCTCCATCATTCATTATGAGCACAGCAACTTAGTGAACTCAGTACCCTAATCTCGCCCACCCTACCTGTTTCGTGGTCCAGGTTGTATCCCTCACACCCCAGTAGGTCCATGCTGGACTACTTTGTAGGGTGCACCCTTTTCCTCAGCCTACTTACAATCAGACAGCCATGGGCTACAGTCACATCAGGGACTGAGGTGAGTTTATTCACCTTCGGGAAGTTGCATGCCCTCACAGGGTTCAATGTACCACTCAGGAGTATTACTTGCATTATATCAATTTCTGATGGTGAACGGATTAAAGGCTATCACGACAAGGCAGATTTTCATTTTAACAACAAAGGACTTGTTTAATTTTCAAAGGCATTAGAGCCAGAACAACAATTTAAATTTAAGACCAGTCTGTATCATTTCTGACCTTTTTATTGATTTTGAAGTGTGCTTTGCAGATCTTGTCCTAACATTGGGAATGAGCTCGTATTCCAAAATAAAAGAGCAAGTACGCAAATTCTGGGCATTTCCTGGTTGTCTATCACTACCTTCAAAGTGATAACAATATCAGAATAAGAATAGGAAATTCAGCCTGCCAAACCCTGCTCTGTTAGTTTACTTTATTATATCTGAGCATCTACTTGAATGCCCTTATCGACATATCCTTTGCTTCATCCCAAGTTAGCAAAGTTGCCAAAAAAGCTCAACATTGGGAAAATTTAATAAAGAAACCAAAGTGAGCACCTGGTGGATCCAAACAGCCTCCATTCTGGAAACTGGATATCAACATCCCAGGACATCTCCATGGACAAGAGCCACATACACCCCAGGTCCACAGATATTGGCAGTCAACATGTGCCAGCCTCCTGAGAAGCCTCATGGTACATCTCCAACCAACTTAAAGATCATTTCTGCATTTCTGAACTTCAGTGCTTTATCCTGGGCAACCAAATGTTGCAGAAAGGACACTCTGCACTTGAGTGCACACTGCCAGCTCATGGACTGGGCCAGGCCGCATCTCCGGGCTCCTCACTCACTGTAATCATACTCATTCACCCTGAGCTTATCTGGATACACAACTGCATTGCATTGCCTTTATGCAGTTTGCCCTCAAAGCCACAGATATGATGCTCACATTTCTTTCTTGCCTTGTCATGTAATGCAGACACAAAGCTTGTCATATTTGACGGCAAACCTCAGCTAAGTTGAGAGACAGCCTTTGCTCAGGGATTCCTGGCACAGTAAATCAAGGACTGTCTTCAATACAAGTCCAGACCCTGTTCATAGCAGTTTGAGTCAGGATCCTCTCCTCTTCAGAGGTGAGGAGTTGAATGACAGGCAGTACACCACTCAGTTGGACTATTCCTGCCCTGTTTTGGGTTGTTTACTCCATGGAATGAGAGAAGTAGATGTTACAGGAGATGAGAATAGCACAGCTGTTACTGTTGGTGCATGTGGGCAAGTGTTATGATTGAGTGCAGCATGAGTAGTTAGGGGTTGGGATGGGTGACAACAAGTGAGGGAAGAGATTACAGGGCAATAGTGAAAGTGGTAGAGGGATACTGGTGAATTATGATATCCACTGAGTGGTGAGATGATTTAGGAAAAGCGTGTGGCAAGATGGGATAGAAATTGGTATTGAGAGATGTCATAGAGGTGCGGTCGGTAATTAATGAGATGGGTTTGGTAAGATATGACCTGAAAACCTCCAAAACTTGATGCAGCTCTGACTTGGCCAAAAAAAATGTAAGGTTCAAAGTAGTCTGTCTTTCCTTTTGTCCTATCGAAGTGCGTAACTTCACACTTAGTCGTAGAGTCATACAACATGGAAACAGACCCTTCAGTACACTTCCACACCAATCCAACATCCCAATCTGACCTAGTCCCATTTGCCAGCACTTGGCCCATATCCCTCGAAATTATTCCTATTCATGTATACATTCAGATGCCTTTTGAAGTATTGTAATTTTACCTACCTCCACCACTTGCTCTGGCAACTTGATCCAGACACTCAACATGCTCTGTGTGGAAAAGTTACCTTACAGGTCCTTTTTAAATCTTTCCCCTCTGACCTTTAACCAATGCCCTTTAGTTTTGGATACACACACCCTAGGAAAAAGACCTTGGCTATTTACCCTATCCATGCCCCTCATGATTTTATAAATCTCTATAAGGTCCACCCCTCAGCCTGTGACGCTCCAGGGAAAACAACCCCAATCTATTCAGCCTCTCCTTATAGCTTGACTCTGGCAACATCCTTGTAAATATTGTCTACATGCTTTCAATTTAAACAACATCCTTCCTATAGAAGGATGATCAGAATTGTATGCAGTATTCTAAAAGTGGCGTCACCAATGTCCCATACAACCATAACATGACATCCCAACTCCTACACTGACCAATGAGGGCAAGCATGCCAAACATCACCTTCACAATTCTTTCTACCTGCGACTCCACTTTCAAGAAACCCCAAAGTTTCTTTTTTCCCAGGGCCCTACCATTAACTTTATACATCCTACCCTGGTTTATCTTACAAAAATGCAGCACCTCACATTTATCTGAATTAAACTCCATCTGTAATTTCTCAGTCCATTGGCCCATCTGATCAAGATCCCATTGTACTTGCAGGTAACCTTCTTCACTGTCTACTACACTTCCAATTTTGGTGTCATCTGCAATCTTACTAACCATACCTCCTATATGCACATCCAAATCATTTATATAAATGATGAAAAGTAGAGGACCCAGCACCGATCCTTGTGGGACACCACTGGTCACAGGCCTCCAGTCTGAAAGGCAACCCTCTCCTACCATCCTTTGTCTCCTACCTTCAAGCCAATTTTGTATCCGATTGGCTAGCTCCCCCGGATCCAATGTCATCTAACCTTAGGAACCAGTCTACCGTGTGGAATCTTTGTTGAAGTCCATGTTGACAACGTTTACCACTGTGCCTTCATCAATCGTGTCATTTTAAAAAAAAAATCTCCAGTTAATGAGACACAATTTTCAAAGCACAAAATCATTATGACTATCCCCCACAGACGCAAAGCTCACTGGTCTGTAGTTCCCTGGTTTTTCCTTATAGCCTTTCTTAAATAATGACACCACATTAGCCAACCTCCAGTCTTCTGGCACCTCACCTGTTGCTATTGATGTTACAAATATCTCAGCAAGAGGCCCAGCAATCTCTTCTCTTGCTTCCCACAAAGTTCTGGAAACATCTAATCAGGTCAGAGGGATTCATCCACCTTTTTTAATGTTTTAAGACCTCCAGCACCTCCTCTTCAGATATATGAACTCTTTTCAGCGCATCACTATTTATTTCCCCAAGTACCCTAGCTTCCACGTCCTTCTCCACAGAAAATACAGATGCAAGATAATTGTTGAATATCTCATCTACCTGCTGTGGTTCCACACATAGATGGCCACATTGATTTTTAAGGGGTTCCATTTTCTCCCTAGTTACTCTTTTGCCCTTAATGTACTTATAAGATTCCTTTGGATCCTCCTTAATGTTACTGGCCAAAGTGTCCCCTTTTTGCCCTCCTGATTTCCCTTTTAAGTAGCGAGGATCAAGGATGTCTCAGAGAGGGTGCAGAATGTTTTCGAGGAGTGAGACCAGCAGGAGGCCATTGTACACATTGGAACCAATGACATAGGAAGGGAAAAGGATGAGATTCTGAAGGGCGAATATCGAGAGTTGGCAGGAATTTAAAAAGGAGGTTCTCGAGAATAGTAATATCTGGATTACTCCTGGTGCTACGAGCTAGTGAGGGAAGGAATAGGAGGGTAGAGCAGATAAATACATGGCTGAGGAGCTGGTGAATGGGAGAAGGATCCACATTTCTGGATCATTGGAATCTCTTCTGGGGTAGAAGTGACCTGTACAAGAAGGATGGATTGCACCTGAATTGGAAGGGGACTAATATACTGGCAGGGAGATTTTCTAAAGCTGCTCAGGAGGATGGAGGGTGTCTAGTAAGTCTAGTAAGACTTCCTGGTGACTAGTAAGATGGGGGGTGGGACCCAGGGAGATAGTGAGGAAAGAGATCAATCTGAGACTGGTACAGTTGAGAAAAGAAGCAAGTCAAATAGTCAGGGCAGGCAGGAACAACCAGAGAACAAGGTAGGACTGATACATTAAACTGCATTTATTTCAATGCAAGAGGCCTAACGGGGAAGGCAGATGAACTCAGGGCATGGTTAGGAACATGGGACTGGGATATCACAGCAATTAGAGATGGGGCTCAGGGATGGATAGGACTGGCAGCTTAATGTTCCAGGATACAAATCCTACAGGAAGGACAGAAAGGGAGGCAAGAGAGGAGGGGGAGTGACGTTCTTGATAAGGGATAGCATTACAGCTGTACTGAGGGAGGACATTCCCAGAAATACATCCAGGGAAGTTACTTGGTGGAACTGAGAAATAAGAAAGGGATAATCACCTTATTGGGATTGTATTATATATCCCCTAGTAGTCAGAGGGAAATTGAGATTCGTAAGGAGATCTCGTTATCTGTAAGAATAATAGGGTGGTTATTGTAGGGGATCTTAACTTTCCAAACATAGTGGACTGTCATAGTGGTAAGGGTTTAGATGGAGAAGAATTTATTAAGTGTGCGCAAGAAAATTTTCTGATTCAATATGTGGATGTACCTACGAGAGAAGGTGCAAAACTTGACTTACTCTTGTGAAATAAGGCAGGGCAGGTGACTGAGGTGTCAGCAGGGGAGCATTTTGGGACTAGTGACCATAATTCTATTAGTTTTAAAATAGTGATGGAAAAGGATAGACCAGATCTAAAATTTGAAGTTCTAAATTGGGGGAAGACTATTTTTGTTGGTATTAGGCAAGACCTTTCAAAATCTGATTTGAGGGCAGATGTTCGCAGGTAAAGGGATGGCTGGAAAATGGGAAGCCTTCAGAAATGCGATAATGAGAGTCCAGAGACAGTATATTCCTGTTAGGGTGAAAGGAAAGGCTGGTAGGTATAGGGAATGCTGGATGACTCAAGAAATTGAGGGTTTGGTTAAGAAAAAGAAGGAAGCATATCTCAGGTCAAGACAGGATAGATCGTGTGAATCCTTAGAAGAGTATAAAGGCAGGAGGAGTATACTTAAAAGGGAAATCAGGAGAGCAAAAAGGGGACATGAGATAGCTTTGGCAAATAGAGTTAAAGAGAATCCAAAGGTTTTTTTACAAATACATTTAAGGACAAAAAGGTAACCATGGAGAGAATAGGGCCCTCAAGGATCAGCAAGACGGCCTTTGTGTGGAACCGCAGGAAGTAGGGGAGATATTAAAAGAGAACTTTGCATCAGTGTTTACTGTGGAAAAGGATATGGAAGATATGGAATGTAGGGAAATAGATGGTGACCTCTTGAAAAGTGTCCATATTACAGAGGAGGAAGTGCTGGATGTCTTGAAACAAATAAAAGTGGATAAATCCTCAGGACCTGATCAGGTGTACCCTCAAACTCTGTGGGAAGCTCGGGAAGTGAACCCTAGGCCCCTTGCTGAGATATTTGTATCATCAATAGTCATAGGTGAGGTGCCGGAAGACTGGAGATTGGCTAACATTGTCTAAGAAGGGTGGTAAGGACAAGCCAGGAAACTATAGACCTGACGTCATTGGTGGGCAAGTTGTTGGAGGGAATCCTGAGGGACAGGATGCACATGTATTTGGAAAGGCAAGGACTGATTAGGGATAGTCAACATGGCTTTGTGTGTGGGAAATCATGTCTCACAAACTTGATTGTTAATACTTCAAAAAAAACTCAATAAGGATTGATGAGGGCAGAGCAGTAGATGTGACCTAAATGGACTTCAGGAAGGCGTTCGGCAAGGTTCCCTATGGGAGACTGATTAGCAAGGTTAGATCTCACGGAATATAGGGAGAACTAGCATTTGGATACAGAACTGGCTCAAAGGGTGGTGGTGGAGTGTTGTTTTTCAGACTGGAGTGCCACAAGGATCGGTGCTGGGTCCATTTCTTTTTGTATTTATATAAATGATTTGAATGTGAGCATAAGAGGTACAGTTAATAAGTTTGCAGGTGACCTCAAAATTGGAGGTGTAGTGGACAGCGAAGAGGGTTACCTCAGATTACAATGGGATTTTGACCAGATGGGCCAATGGGCTGAGAAGTGGCAGATGGAGTTTAATTTAGATAAATGTGAGGTGCTGCATTTTGGGAAAGCAAATCTTAGCAGGACTTATACACTTAATGGTAAGGTCCTAGGGAGTGTTGCTGAACAAAGAGACCTTGGAGTGCAGGTTCATTGTTCCTTGAAAGCGGAGTCGCAGGTAGATAGGATAGTGAAGGAGGCATTTGGTATGCTTTCCTTTATTGGTCAGAGTATTGAGTACAGGAGTTGGGAGGTCGTGTTGCGGCTGTACAGGACTTTGTTGAGGCCACTGTTGGAATATTGTGTACAGTTCTGGTCTCCTTCCTATTGGAAAGATGTTGTGAAACTTGAAAGGGTTCAGAAAAGATTTACAAAGATGTTGCCAGGGTTAGAGAATCTGAGCTATAGGGAGCAGTTGAATAGGCTGCGCTGTTTTCCCTGGAGCGTCAGAGGCTGAGGGGTAACCCTATAGGGGTTTATAAAATCATGATGGGCATGGATAGGGTAAATAGGCAAAGTCTCTTCCCTGGGGTGGGGGAGTCCAGAACTAGAGGGCATGGGTTTAGGGTGAGTGGGGAAAGATATAAAAAAGACCTAAGGGGCAACTTCTTCACGCAGAGGGTGGTACGTATATGGAATGAGCCACCAGAGGAAGTGGTGGAGGCTAATACGATTGCAACATTTAAAAGGCATCTGGATGGATATATGAATAGGAAGGGTTTGCAGGGATATGGGCTGGGTGCTGGAAGGTAGGACTAGATTGATTTGAGATATCTGGTCGGCATGGACAGGTTGGACTGAAGGGTCTGTTTCTGTGCTGTACATCTCTATGACTGTATGACTGCTCTTATACTCCTTTTAGGGATTCACTCGATCAGAGTTGTCATTATCTGATATATACTTCCTTTTTCTTGATCAGAGCTTCGATTCCTCTATTCATCCAGCATTCTCTATATCAGTCTTGCCCTTCACACTCATTCTTAAAGACCTCCCACTTCCCAACCATTCTTTTAGCTGCAAACAGCTGACTCCAATTTCGAACTTTAACCAGTTGATCAGTTCTATCCTCTTCCATAAATATTTTAAAATTAATAGAATTGTTATCACTTGCCCCTAATTGCTTCCCCCACTTACACCTCACTCACTCGCCCTGCCTTACTACACAACATAGGGTCAGGTATTGCTCCTTTTCTCGTAGGTGCATCCATATACTGATTAAGGAAGTTTTTCCTTGTGTATACTTAACACATTCCTCCCCATCCAAGACCTTAACATTATAATAGTCCTAGTCTATGTTTGAAAATTAAAATGCCCCATATAACCCTGCTATTCTTACAGATATCTGAGATCTCCTTACATATTTGCTTCTGAATTTTCTGCTGACTGTTGAGAGGCATTTAATATAATCCCAACAAAATGATATCCCTTACTTATTTCTCAGTTTTACCCATATAACTTCACTGGACGATCTCCCAGGAATATCCTCCTTCAGTACAGTCATAATGTTTGCCCGAACTAAAAGGTCCCTCCCTCCTCCCTCCTCCCTCCTCCCTCCTCCCTCCACCCTCCACCCTCCACCCTCCACCCTCCACCCTCCACCCTCCTCCCTCCTCCCTCCTCCCTCCTCCCTCCTCCCTCCTCCCTCCTCCCTCCTCCCTCCACCCTCCACCCTCCACCCTCCTCCCTCCTCCCTCCTCCCTCCTCCCTCCTCCTTCCTCCCTCCTCCACCATCATCCTTCCTATAGCATCTATACACCGAAACATTAAGCTGTCAGTTCTGCCCTTCCCTCCGCCTGATCCCAACCATGCCCTAAGTTCATCTGCCTTACCTGTGAGGCCTCTTGTATTGAAGGAAATGCAGTTTAATATATCAGTCTTACCTTGTTCTCTGCCAAGCTCTTGCCTGCCTTGACTATTTGACTTGCATACCTCGACACGGTCCTGTGCCCCTTAGTCCAAGAACTCCCCACCTACGTTCAGGACACCACCCACGCCCTCCACCTCCTCCATGATTTTTGCTTCCCCAGTCCCCAACGCCTTATCTTCACCATGGACATCCAGTACACCTCCATCCCCCATCACGAAGGACTCAAAGCCCTCCGCTTCTTCCTTTCCCGCCACACCAACCAGTACCCTTCCACTGACACCCTCCTTTGACTGAACTGGTCCTCACCCTCAACAACTTCTCTTTCCAATCCTCCCACTTCCTCTAAACCAAAGGAGTAGCCATGGGCACCCACATGGGCCCCAGCTATGCCTGCCTCTTCATAGGATATGTGGAACAGTCCATCTTCCGCAGCTACACTGGCACCACCCCCCACCTTTTCCTCCGCTACATCGATGACTGTCTATGTTTGAAAATTAAAATGCCCCATATAACCCTGCTATTCTTACAGATATCTGCGTCGTGCTCCCACGAGGAGGTTGAACAGTTCATCCGCTTTACCAACACTTTCCACCCCGACCTCAAATTCACCTGGACCGTCTCAGACTCCTCCCTCCCCTTCCTGGACCTTTCCATTTCTATCTCGGGCGACCGAATCAACACGGACATTAACTATAAACTGACCGACTCCCACAGCTACCTAGACTACACCTCCTCCCACCCTGCCCCCATAAAAACACCATCCCATATTCCCAATTCCTTCATCTTCACCACATCTGCTCCCAGGAGGACCAGTTCCAATACCGTACAACCCAGATGGCCTCCTTCTTCAAAGACCGCAATTTCCCCCCAAACGTGCTCGACAATGCCCTCCACCGCATTTCCTCCACTTCCCGCTCCTCCGCCCTTGAGCCCCGCCCCTCCAACCACCACCAGGACAGAACCCCACTGGTCCTCACCTACCACCCCACCAACCTCCATATACAGCGTATCATCCGTCGTCATTTCCGCCACCTCCAAACGGACCCCACCACCAGGGATATATTTCCCTCCCCTCCTCTATCAGCGTTCCGAAAAGACCAGTCCCTCCGTGACTCCCTCGTCAGGTCCACACCCCCCACCAACCCAACCTCCACTCCCGGCACCTTCCCCTGCAACTGCAAGAAATGCAAAACTTGCGCCCACACCACCCCCCTTACTTCCCGCCAAGGCCCCAAGGGATCCTTCCATATCCGCCACAAATTCACCTGCACCTCCACAATTATCATTTATTGCATCCGCTGCACCCTATGTGGCCTCCTCTATATTGGGGAGACAGGCCGCCTACTTGCGGAACATTTCAGAAAACACCTCTGGGACACCCGGACCAACCAACCCAACCACCCCGTGGCTCAACACTTCAACTCCCCCTCCCACTCCACCAAGGACATGCAGGTCCTTGGACTCCTCCATCGCCAGACCATAGCAACACGATGGCTGGAGGAAGAGCGCCTCATCTTCCACCTAGGAACCCTCCAACCACAAGGGATGAACTCAGATTTCTCCAGTTTCCTCATTTCCCCTCCCCTCACCTTGTCTCAGTCAAATCCCTCGAACCCAGCACCGCCTTCCTAACCTGCAATCTTCTTCCTGACCTCTCCGCCCCCACCCCCACTCCAGCCTATCACCCTCACCTTGACCTCCTTCCACCTATCACGTTTCCAACGCCCCTCCCCCAAGTCCCTCCTCCCAACCTTTTATCTTAGCCTGCTGGACACACTTTCCTCATTCCTGAAGAAGAGCTCATGCCCGAAACATCGATTCTCCTGCTTCTTGGATGCTGCCTGACCTGCTGCGCTTTTCTAGCAACACATTTTCAGCTCTGATCTCCAGCATCTGCAGCCCTCACTTTCTCCTCCTATTTGACTTGCTCCCCTTACCTACTCTACCAGCCTGAGCCTTTTTTCTCACTCTTGCTTTGATTCTGCTTTCCCCACATCAGATTTCAATCTTATGTGCACAAGACTTCTTATTAATTATCTTTCCACTGTCCTGCTGGAGCACGATAAATTGAGTACTGTCTGTAAGTTGAACTGACCCAATATTCAGAATACAAGTCCCGTTCTGTAGCAATGGAATGCAAGAGGATGCATTCAAGCCCCACAGCTATAGAAATTTTTAGGAGAGGAAGAGAAAAGCATAGTTTCATAACAGAAAGAACACAAAATTAATGCCACTTAGTAAACACATGCGGCCAATGTGACAGATGCAGCTTGTTGTTTTTCACCCTTGTAATGTTTCTGGTAAGAGTTGACAGCTCAGGAAATGGCTCAGGAACAGGAACTCTTGCACCTACAATTTATTTACAGTTCTGAATATAAATTAAGCATGATAAGCCTTGCTACCTCTTCAGCTACTGTGTATTTAATGTGTTGAATTAGGTGATGGCTCAGTTGACTATTTTTCTCCTTAAATATTTAACCTCCCCTAATCAACAGTTCACATTAAGTATTACTTGGCCCTTGCTCAGAAAGCATGCTGGAGACACTAGCAGGTCTATAGACTGTTGAAGGGAGGGAAAGGAAAGAAACACAAAGGAGCCCTTGCAGCACAAGTATCAACAGGCCTGTAGTTGATAAATTAGGCACACTGCTGTCTACACTCAGTGAGTTGGAATGTTTTAAACTGATTTGTTTAGTCACTCAACAATGCTCTGTGCAGCTCTATGTAGTAAAATTCCAGTGAGCAAATACAAATCTGAAATCGTCCTGTATGAACAGAAATTGTTGCCTCAAACATCAAATGGAACAGGACCACTTGTCTAGAAAGACTGATTTATTTTTATTGCATCGAAATTCGCTATGTTTGGAGATCCTGCTCTATGATTTGATTACTTCCCATGAATGATAGAAAAACAAGTTGCCTTGTTTATGATGCTTTGCTCCAGCTCTCCATAATCACAGCATTCACTTGTGGTGAACTCACCAAATTCTAATTTTTTTATTATGAAAGATTCCAGGATTTATACCAATATTTTTGAGAACAGTTTGATCATCTTCCTACACCAATTTGCTGATTCTCTGTAAAGCTAATACCTCTTAGAGTAATGTTTTATGGATATAAGCAGTCCAGGTGGTCATTCCTGATGAGTAAGCTTAGATTGAATTATTGGCTGATTTGTTTCATCAGTGAAGTAACATAGATTATCCAGCCTTGAACCATGCCAACAATAACTTGTATTTATATAGCACTTTTAACACAGTATAACATTCCAAGACATTTCAAATTAGTGTTATCAAATAGTATTTGACATTGCTTTTGGTTACATTTTGTAATATTTGGCTTTGTCCAAAAGAGATTTTCAGAGGAATCTTAAATGAAGAGAGAGATCTGTGGAGCTGTTTGAGGTGGAAATTTCAGACTATACAGCTTAGCACTGTTGCCGGTGCTGAAGAAATCAAAATTGGTGGCAAAATCAACGCAGAATTGGAAGACCACACAAATCACAGAGAGTTGTAAGGCAGAAATTACAGAGATAGAGAGGGCAAAGCTACAGAGCGATTTGATATCAAGGATGAGAATTTTAGAGGGGAGACTTTAATGGATCGGGAATAAATGCAGCTTAGTAGATACAAAGATAATGGGTATAGGAGATGAGCAGTAGAGTCTTGTAGAACTCCAGTTTATGAAGGGTGTAAGTAGAAAGCTAGCCAGGGGAGCATCGAAATAGTCAAGTCTCGTAAGTGTTCACACATTTAGCTGGAGTCATTGGTGATCAAGATTCTGTGTGCAAATATGTGAAAGTTCTGGGAAGGAGAAGACCAGTTGGTCCATCAAAGCTGTCCCATACTCATTAGGATTAGGCACCTTCTGTTCCTCAGTACTCATTTGATATCTTGGGAGAGCTGAGAAAACAGTAAAAGCATCCCAGGGACATAAATGAGGCCGAGTGGAAAGCTCAATGAGTCTCAATGCTTTAGGGCATTACGGATGACCTGGTGAGTGACGACAACTTGCAAGGTGCAGCCTCTGATTGTTCTATTCATAATTCTTGTGGCATAAATACATCAATTTGTGGATTGGGTTAGGGTTAGTTCAAGAAATGGCGAGGCACCTGCCTGCAAAATTACATTTGCTGTATGATGTAAAGCCAATTTGCATTTACCCTAAGCCCTCAGCCAATTATTTTGATTAGGATATGCATAAAATGGAGACTTGTTAGGTTACACCAGCTAAATTTTCTTAATTACTTTTCCTTTAGACATAATGGCTGGTTTATTCAGAATCTCATGCAAGCCTGGTTTCCATAGCAGCAATCACGATTTTCCATCAAAGTTTCTTTAATATTTGTTTTAAAACTTATGAATACTTTTATTGCTGGCCCAGCACCCATAATGGGCCAGCAAGAATAACATTAGCAATTTGACTGTCTTTCCTCTAGCGACTCACTTTCAGAAAGTAAGTGAATTTTGCACCTAGTTGCATATGGTCAATACGAATTTATCCAGCAGTCTGAAACATTTGCACTCCAAATAATAGTATTTTTTGAGTTGGTATTGTTCAATTTCAAAAGAAAATTATGAATGGGGGATTTATTCTTTTCTCCACTTGACTGTTAGTAGGTGTGCTGAAACTGTACTGCAAACTTTATTAATCATTAATTCACTGAGCGGAGAGCTCTACTTTATGCCTGATACAGCTGAAAATTCCCCGAGGCCTGCTTTGAAGGACTGGAAACAATATAAAATTGTTGCAGAATTTGCTTCAGGGTACGTCCTTACCTTGATTGTCTTCAGCTGCTTCAATGAAAACCTCTCTATTATAAGGTCAAAACTGGGGATATTCACTGATACTTGCATGTTTTTTCCATCCATGATTCCTCAGCTAATCAACCAGCCTATGCTGCAAAACAACACAGCAAGCACTCATGCTTGGACTTCTATATGTGTGAATGTTACTGTCCATTTAAGTATCAGGCAATGACCATCTGTAATAAATCTATCCACCTCCTATTGACTTTCAGTGGATCACCATTGTTGAATTGCTCATTTTGAACATCCTAGGACTCAGCAGTGGCCAGAAATTAATCCAGCTACATAAATAATATGGTGAGAAGAACAGGTCAAGATGTTCTGTGATGGGTGATCTGTCTTCTGACATCTCCACGTCTGTCCATCACCTACAAGATGCAAGTCAGGAATTTGATGAAATATTCTTCATTTACCTGGATTAATGCAGCTCATCCAAGGGTAAAGCAACCCTCCTGATTATAGCATCCCATCCATCATCTTATATCCTTCTTTGCCAGCAAACCATGGCAACTACACGATGCATTGCAGCTACTTGTCAAGGCTTCTTTGACATTGCCTTACAAATCCATATCCTGTGCCATCTAGAAGAATAAGGGCAGCAGATGTATTGCACCACCAGCACCACGACCATCAGCAAATTTCCCTCCAAGTCATTTTTACATCCAGTCTTAGAAATAAACCGCAATGCTTCATCATTGAGGAGGAAAATAGTGCTGGAACTCCCTATCTAACAGCACTTTGGTGCATCTTCATTACACTGATTACAGTAGATTGGAAATGAATGCTGGCTTTGTCAGTGACACCCACATCACTTGAATGAATTTAACACAAAATTGTGAAAGAAAAGGAAGCTATCCCTCTGTTAATGCATGTACTGAAATAAAAATGCTCACAGTGACATTTTATCAAAAATGCTTTTAACAAGATACTCAGAACATAACTTTCAGCAGGCATAAATATTTTCAGATGCATCTTTATGGTATTTAATTCAAGTGATTATTTTGTTAAAGCAGTACTGCACTCCTGGTTAAATGGAAGCTTAATGTGTTGTAAATTTTTAATCAGCAGTTTAACCTCATGGTTCTTAGGAATCTGACTTTTAGTCTGTCAGAATTACTGAATTAATTAGCTGAAGATCAAAACTTCTTGGCAGTAACTTCTTTCTGCTTAAACAGTGCTGGCTTCCAACTTCCATACAAAGAAATCTTGAGTGTACTGATCTGCAGAGTATAATATGCTGTGCTGAGGTTAAGTGTATTGTATGCAGACGAGGTGTATCAACTTGCACCTGGTCTGGCTACATAATGTTCTAACCAACCCAACCACCCCGTAGCTGAACACTTCAACTCCCGGATTAGTGGTGCTGGAAGAGCACAGCAGATCAGGCAGCATCCAACGAGCAGCGAAATCACCGTTTTGGGCAAAAGCCCTTCATCAGGAATAAAGACAGTGACCCTGAAGCGTGGAGAGATAAGCTAGAGGAGGGTGGTGGTGGGGAGAGAGTAGCATAGAGTACAATGGGTGAGTGGGGGAGGAGATGAAGGTGATAGGTCAGGGAAGGGAGGGTGCAGTGGATAGGTGGAAAAGGAGCTAGGCAGGTCGCTCAAGTCCGGACAAGTCAAGGGTTCAGTGCTGAACTGGAAGTTTGAAACTAGGATGAGGTGGGGAAAGGGGAAATGAGGAAGCTGTTGAAGTCCACATTGATGTACTGGGGTTGAAGTGTTCCGAGGCGGAAGATGAGGCGTTCTTCCTCCAGGCATCTGGTGGTGAGGGAGCAGCGGTGAAGGAGGCCCAGGACCTCCATGTCCTCGGCAGAGTGGGAGGGGGAGTTGAAATGTTGGGCTACGGGGCGGTTTGGTTGATTGGTGCAGGTGTCTCGGAGATGTTCCCTAAAGCTCTCTGCTAGGAGGCGCCCAGTCTCCCCAATGTAGAGGAGACCACATCGGGAGCAACGGATACAATAAATGATATTAGTGGATGTGCAGGTAAAACTTTGGATGTGGAAGGCTCCTTTAGGGCCTTGGATAGAGGTGAGGGAGGAGGTGTGGGGATGGACATGCAGGTCCTTGGACTCCTCCATCGCCAGACCATAGCAACACGACGGTTGGAGGAAGAGCGCCTCATCTTCTGCTGAGGAACCCTCCAACCACAAGGGATGAACTCAGATTTCTCCAGTTTCCTCATTTCTCCTCCCCTCACCTTGTCTCAGTCAAATCCCTCGAACTCAGCACCGCCTTCCTCACCTGCAATCTTCTTCCTGACCTCTCCGACCCCACCCCACTCCGGCCTATCACCCTCACCTTGACCTCCTTCCACCTATCGCATTTCCAACGCCCCTCCCCCAAGTCCCTCCTTCCCTACCTTTTATCTTAGACTGCTGGACACACTTTCCTCATTCCTGAAGAAGGGCTTATGCCCGAAACGTCGATTCTCCTGTTCCTTGGATGCTACCTGACCTGCTGCGCTTTTCCAGCAACACATTTTCAGCAGTACATAATGTTCTACCTGGTTTACTAACTGAGTACAGATTGGGCAGTGAATCTGGCAACTTTATAGTTGATACGCTGAGCTCCTGTAATATACTCACAAAACTTTTGGGGGAGGAAATGCTTGGAATTTAAAAGCCTGTCATTACGGGAGAAAGGAAGATACCAAGGGAGATTAAGGCATACCACTTATTAGAGGTTTTCAGAAGAAAGGAGTTACAGCAGGAGGCATTGTGATGAGTCTTGACTGTTAGACAAATCTCAATGTAGGCAATTTGGACATAGGACTTTGTGTGCTGTTGGGAATGCCACAAAGTTGAACATTATTTGTGATCTTTTGCCAGCTTGATAGTTGAAGTGAAAACAGTCTTGGCAGAGTGTGTATAAAAGAACCAAATGTAGTCTTCATCAGACCTAGGCATATCAAGCTGATCCATAATTCAAACCAGCATTACATTTGAATCGAGTCCAGAAAGCAAAGAAACAAATAGATAGCCTTGGTCAGCTTGGCATTCTTCCTGAAATGATATTAATGAATGTTGAATGCATAACCAGTCCTGAATAGGCAGCAAAAACTGTTATTGTGCTTCAGTAGGAGGAATATAAACATATTCTGCATTGGTAACTGATGAACATTAACTCTCTTTCAATTTTGGGGGTTACTTTTTCTGTGTAGAGTTTTACTTGTGCCTATTTTGTATCCTTTTGTTTCCTTTGCTAAGTATAAATTTCAATTTGAAAGCCACATGGTCTAATCACTTGACTGTTGTTTTAGCCAAGTAAGTGCTCCAATGATTAAGCTAATGGATTAAGGTGCATAGGGATATAAAAAAAGCCCCAATAAAAGGCATAAATAATGAAATAAGTGTTTAAATTTAATCAAATTTGCTGTTCTCCTGAACACCAAACCCTACATGATTAAAACCTATCTTGCCTTTTAGAGTTATAAAGATGTACAGTGCGAAAACAGACCCTTCAGTTCAACTTGTCCATGCCGACCAGATATCCCAAGCCAATCAAGTCCTACCTGCCCCATATCCCTCCAAACCCTTCCTATTCATATACCCATCAAGATGCCTTTTAAATGTTGCAATTGTACTAGCCTCCACCAGCGCGCACACACACACACACACACACACACACACACACACACACACACACACACACACACACACACACACACACACACACACACACACACACACACACACACACACACCTCTGCATGAAAAGGTTGCCCCTTAGGTCTCTCTTATATCTTTCTCCTCTCACCCTAAACCTATGCCCTCTAGTTTTGGACTTCCCCCACTTTGCCTATTTACCCTATCTATGCCCTTCATACTTTTATAAACCTTGATAAGGTCACCCCTCAAGTTTATAAAGGATAGCAGTATTTTCAATCTCCAAACAAACCTGCAAACATAGTTATGTATTTAATAATGATACAAATCAGCAACTGCAACAGCACTTTACCTTTCATCTCTGTTCTCACTTAATAAACTTTATTGCTTGTGTCTCATATACCTAACATTCTTCTCAGTGAGTGTGATCACCCCTTTATCACGCACAGGAATTACAAATTAGTCTCCTTGTGGAACTTAGTGAGTATGTGCTCTTATAGCAACAGGTAATGACCTGCCTGCCTGGAACTCATCATCTGAGCCCTTTATGGAGGACAGTGGTAGTTTCTTTACCTATGAGTCAGGAAGCCTGGGTTCTAGTCCCACCTGCTCCTGAGGTGTGTTGTAATGTGTCTGAACAGATTGATAAAGGGGCCCTCTTGTGGTGCAGGGGTAGTGTCCCTGCTCCTGAACTGGGAGGCCTGAGGTCAAATCCCACCTACTCAGAGTCGTGTGACAACATTTCTGAATATCTTGATTAGAACAATGGGTTAAACTTCAATATTTATAAGCAAAGCCCGCTAAAGCTTGCTTCATAATTTTTAAATTGGTAACATGGGTGACTGTGGTATTTAAAAAGAAAAAGTAAAACAAAAGGTCACAGTGACTTTGGTAGTGGGAAAGTCACTCATTTGTCTATTATAATACTGTCGACTATAATAAAGAAAAATAAAGCAGACCCCAGAGGACTCTTCTGATGCAGCGGTAATGCCACTACTTTTTGAGTCAAGTGATTTGAGTTCAAGTCCCACATGCTTCAGAGGTGTTTAATAACCTCTCTAAATAGGTTGATTACATAAAAAAGCAGACCCCATGAGGGTTCTTGTGACACTGTTCTAGACAGTGAGTCGGGGTTAACGTTCACCTGCTTCAGTGGTGTATGTGAACGTCTCTGAGCAGATTGGTTAGAAAATAATATAAAGCAGATCCCAAAGAGAGAGGTGGGGATACAGTGCTTTATTTTCCCCTCCAATTCCATTTTGATTTAGCCCCTTCCCGCTCTGCCGACCCCTTTTTCACTTTTGATGGTGTGTAATGGACTTTGCATGTAAATGTCTAATTAATTACACTGGTGATTAACTCATGGTAGTTAATGGATAAAAGCAAAAAAGTCTCTGTGTGTGTATTTTATTTTTATATATAAAATATACACACATAGATGCAAGGCTCCTGTGCTGTGGTGGTAGTGTCCCCATTCTGGTGCAGTAGACCTGGGTTCAAGTCCTACCTGTTTCAGACATGTCATAACATCCCTGAACAGTTTGGTTAGAAAATAAGATAAAGCATACCTGGTGGAGATGTTGGTGCAGGGATAATATCATTGAGTGAGCGTTCTGGAACTCCAAGTTGATGCTCTGGCGACATAGGTTCAAATCCTACCTTATGTCACCATAAGAGTAAATGTGACACTTCTTTAAAACAAAATTAGACTGAGGGGTTCTTGTGACACAGTGGTAGTGTCCCTACTTTGGAACCAGTGGGTTGGGTTCAAATTCCATCTACTCCAGAGGTCATAACATCCCTGAATAGGTTGATTTGAAAAAAATCTGTAAAGCAGACCCAGGAATGGGTTTACAGAACTTGTCCTCAGCTGGGACTAGTCTTTGTACACCGAGAGTGGTGGCTCTGTCTTGGTATTCAACAACAAATGATGTTCCTGTCCAGTTGGGTTTCCTGAATCATTACAGCAGGGTGACCCAGAATTCCATCTTCCAACAATACAGTTCCTGCTTAATTTCTGACATCCAATCTGTAAATAATACATTTAATCAGAAAATAATACATCTCCCCAGTGATTCTGTCAAGCAGATAAAGCCATTTAATATCAAAACCTTAAATTGTGTTCTACTGAGGCTATTTTCCATTCGGAGGAGCTTGTATTTAACCTAGGCCTAGGTAATCATCCATGAACCTCAGTTTGCCAAGTTATCTTTTAGTTTGAAGGTGGTAAACAAATTTGAATTGTTCCTCTCTTTCTGATCAGAAGTTATCTTTTTGTGTTGATCCTTATGTTGTGGACAGTTCTTGAAGCTAGTCTTTCTAATTGGTGGTATCTCTGTATAATTCACCCTTTGAAGATTTTCTGTTGAGGCGTATTATTGAAATGTAGGAGAGATGGATAATGCAATTGCACATACTGCAGCCAAAACATTTCATTTGCTTGCTCCTTGCTGGAGATATTGACATTTCTCAAAATGTTTCCATGTCAGGCATCCTAAATCTGCAAAACACTCTGTGGGGCTATAATACCTGTGCTTGTCAAAAATGACAAAGCCGAGTGCAATTTGGTATTTCATGGTAAACCTTTCCTAACTTACTGATACTTGATATGCCAGCGGGGGATTGTGACAAATGTTTGAAATGTGCTATCAAGGATACACAAATGTAGTGAATAAATCCTTCAGTCATTGCTTTTTAGCCAGGGTTTCCTATGGATTAGTATTATCTATACTAGTATGTAAGAACATTTGCTTTAATAATTTGGAGAAAACTTGGCTGTCTGTGAACCACTAGCAGAGTTCCCTTTCTGGATGGTAAGGTTATTTGAAAATTTACTTCAGTTTAAGTCTTCTCCACTCTTTTATTTCCAGAGTGACATCTCATTCAGCTCGCCATCGGGAGACCTTCTCCCATTGTTGTTTAATGTAGTGTTCTTCTTATCCATTTAGGATATTTATATCTGACTGAGCGATGGCTACCAATGACAATTGCCATTTGTAACAACTGCAATATATCAGCCCAAATGTGTCTGGCTGCCCGTATAAAATTAGGCTTATCATACCATCCATCAACCCTCCCAGGGTTTGCCCTAACTCCTGTCACTGATTTAATTTTTCCCTTCTAGAGCTATCAGATTCTGCTGCCAGAGGCTGACACTCTGCTGAAGGTGTAGGATTATGTTCCAAATCCTTCCAGGTTCACATCGTACTGAATCAATCACCACATCTACAGCAAGTTGAAATATCTTTATCAGTCTTTCCACACATTTTACCAAATTAAAAAAAATCATCTGCTCCATTTGTCTGAAGTGGCACCAAGTGACCTATGAACAGGGGTAGGTTTACTAACCTCTGTCATCCTCCACTTATCCCACTTGACCAACAAGTCACATGTAGCTATGTTCATCAAAATTAAATGCAATATCTGATACTACTAAGTATGCACATCAACTCCAATCTCCCAGCCTGCCTCGATCCCCTACAATTTGCCTACTGACATAACCAGTCCAAAGCGGATGCCATCCCTAGCCCTGCAATTATCTCTGGACTAGCTAGACAACAAGGACACTCTGTCAGACTTTGGCTGATTGACCACAGCTCTGCCTTCACCACTATTATCCCCTCCAGACTAATCTCAAAACTCTGTGACCTTGGTCTTGGTTCTGCCCTCTGCAACTGGATCCTCAGCTTCCTGACCCACAGACCATGATCAGTCAAGATAGGTATCTACACCTCCTCCACAATAATGCTCAACACTGGAGCTCCCCAAGGATGTGTCCTCCACCCCCTATTTCCTGTACACTTATGACGGTATTGCTAACACCCAAATGAATGACACCACCGTTGTAGGACGGATATCTAACACTGATGAATCAAATTACAGAAGGGAAGTAGAGGGATTGGTGACATGATGCAATGAGAACATCTATCTCTCTCTCAATGTTGGCAAAACTAAAGAACTGATCATTTCTTTCAGAAAGAAAGGAGGAGAACATGCCCCATTTATATTAATCCAAAAGAGGTTGAGAGTTCCTCAGTGTGACTATAACTGACCATCTTTCCTGGACTTCCCACGTGGATGCAATGGCCAAGAAGGCGCAATAATGCACCTTCTTCCTCAGATGGCTCAGGAAATTTGGCGTGTCCTTCAGGATCCTCGCCAACTTCTACAGATGCACCATTGAAAGCATGCTATCCAGGTGTATAATGGCCTGGTATGGAAACTGCTGTGCCCAGAATTGTAGGGAATGAAAGAAGGTTGTATGCATAACCCAGGTCCTCACTGAAGGCAATCTTCCATCCATAGACTTCCATTTATACTGCTCATTGCCGCGGAAAGGCTGCCAACATCTTCAAAGACCGATCGCACCGCATCAGGCAAAAGATACAGAAGCCTGAACATGCACCAGCAGGTTCAGGAACAAATTCTTCCCAGCATTATTAGACTGATGAATGGAGCCTCTAACCACATAATGCTGATCTTGCTAACTTTGATCTCGCTTAGTGGAATGTGACATGTCTACAAGATGGCTTTTTGGAGTTCCTTGTGGTGGAGCCCACTAGCGAACAGGCAATACTGGGCTTAGTGTTGTGCACTGAGGCAGACTTGATAAGGGAGCTTAAGGTGAAGGAACCCTTAGTAGGCAATGATCATAATATAATTGAATTTACTCTGCAATTTGAAAGGGAGAAGATAGAATCAGAGGTATTACAGCGGGATAAAGGCAACTGCAGGCACACGAGGGAGCAGTTGGGTAGATTTGACTGAAAGAGGAGCCTAGCAGCAAAGGCAGTGGAACAGCAATGACAGGAGTTTCTGGGAGTAATTCAGGAGACACAAGAGATTTATCCTGAGGAAGAAGAAGCATGGGAAGGGAGGATGAGGCAAACATGGCTGAGGAGGGAATAGGGATAGCATAAGAGCAAAAGAGAAAGCATTTAGTGTGGCAAAGGGCAGTGGGACACTAGAGGATTAGGAAGTTTACAAAGACCAACAAAGGGCAACAAAAAAAAATAAGGTAGCAGAAAATTATATATGAGGGTAAGCTCGCCAGTAATATAAAGGAAGACTGCAAGAGTTGCTTTAGATATATAAAGGGCAAAAGATGACATTGGACTGCTGGAAAATGATGCTGGAGAAATAGTAGTAGGGAACAAGGAAATGGCTGAGGAATTGAATAATTACTTTGCATCAGTCTTCATGGTGGAAGACACAAGTAATATCCCAAAAATTCAAGAGAGTGAGGGGGCAGAGCTGGGTATGGTGGCCAACACCAAGGAGAAGGTGCGAGAAAAACTGAATGGCCTGACGGTGCCTAAATCACCTAGACCAGATGAACTAAACACCAGAGTTCTAAAGAAGAGGAGGAATTAGTGGTGACCTTTCAGGAATCACTTGAATCAGGGAGGGTCCCAGAGGAACGTCACTGACTTGTTTAAAGAGGGAGTAAGGCATAAGATGGGAAATTACAAGTGAATTCACCTCTACTCGGTCATGGGTATGATTTTGGAATCCATTGTGAAGGATAAGATTTATGAATACTTGGAAGTGTATGGTAACATGGGGCAAAGTCAGCATGGTTTCATCAAGGAGAGGTCATGCCTGACAAATCTGCTAGAACTCTCTGAGGAAGTAATGAGCAGATTAAACCAAAGAGAGTGAATGGATGTTATTTATCTGGGTTTCAAAAAGGCCTTTGACAAGGTGCCACAGGGGAGGCTGCTGAATAAGCTAAGGGCCCATGGTGTCAGGGGCAAGGTGCTAGCATGGATAGAAGCTTGGCTGTCTGGAAGAAAGCAAAGAGTGGGAATAAAAGTCCTTCTCAGGCCTGCAGCCGGTGACAAGTGCTGTTCCACAAGGCCCAGTGTTGGTACCACAACTTTTCACTTTATACATTAATGATCCAGATGAAAGAACTAAAGGAATTCTGGCTAAGTTTGCAGATAGATAAAAAGATAGGTAGAAGGACAGGCAATATTGAGGAGGTGGGGAGGCTGCAGAAGGATTTGGACAGGTTAGAGTTGGCAAAGAAGTGGCAGATGGAGTACAGTGTGGGAAAGTGTAAGGTTATGCACTTTGGCAAGAAGAGTAGAAGCATGGACTATTTTCTAAATGGGGAGAAAATTCAGAAGTCTGAAGTGCAAAGAGACTTGAGAGTTTCTAGTCCAGGATTTGCTAAAGGGTAAACTTGCAGGTTGAGTCAGTAGTTAGGAAGGCAAATGCAATGTTAGCATTTTATTTTGAGAGAACTTGAATATAAAAGCAGGAATATACTTCTGAGGCTTTGTAAGGCCCTGCTCAGAACTTTTGGAGTGTTGTGTGCAGTTTTCAGCCCCATATCTCAGGGAGGATGTACTGGCCCTGGAGCATGTTCAAAGGAAGTTCACAAGAATGGTCCTAGGAATGAAAAGCTTTAACATATGAGGAGCATTTGAGGACTCTAGGTCTGTGCTTGGTGGAGTTGAGAATGATGGGGGGAATCTAATCGAAATTTAGAGAATGCTGAATGGCCTGGACAGAGTGGATGTTGGGAAGACGTTTCCATTGTTAGGAGAGACTAGGACCCGAGGAGACAGCATAAGTATAAAGGGAAGACATTTTAGAACAGAGATAAGGAGAAACTACTTCAGCCTGGGTGTGGTGAATCTATGGAATTCACTGGCACAGAAGGCTGTGGAGGCCAGGTTATTGAGTATATTTAAGAATGGGATAGATAGACAGGTTCTTCGTTGTCAAGGGGTACAAGAGTTATGTGGAGAAAGTGGGAGAATGAGATCAAGAAACAGCCATGATTTAATGGTGGAGCAGACTCGTTGGGCTGAGTGGCTTAATTTCTGCTGCTGTGTCTTATGATCTTAATGTAACCTGTATGCCTCTGAGTCTTTTTACAACATTATATATCTTTGCTTACTATGATCTGCTTGTACTGCTCGAGAACAAAGCTTTTCACTGTACGTTAGTACACATGACAATAAATCAATGAACAGCTTAATAACCCTGAACCAACTGCTGCTCTTGCTTTGCAAAATATGGCATTGAGATTTGAATAGAAGTTTATTCTTTTAAATGATGGTTGGGATGGTGAAGGTGTAGGAAAATTTTAAAATTCAATATTGAATGTGAAAAGTGTTAGACTAAACATTCATGCATCCCTCAAACAACCAGAAAAACTAACTATGTAGTTTTGGGTGATAAAATAAGTCTTTCTTACTCCTTAATTTCAGGAGATGATAATTTTTCTTTATTGCTTTATAAATTATAAGTTCATTTGGCAAGGTCCAATGTGCCAGTTCCAAAAAAATACTATACCTACATAAATCCCACAGCTGACACAAAGCTCTTCAACTTCTAATTAACACTCCAAACACGTTTATGTATTTAGAACAGAATTTAATAATTGCTGGTGGCAATGATGCAGGTTAGCAAATTTAACATCACTTCAATCATGGTTTTTTTGCACATACATGCTTTTTAACTATATTTCTGTTCTCTCACCTCTCACCATCTCTCAGTTTTTGCTTTATTCACTTAATTTGCCTCTCATTAACCCCTCCAGTGCTTAAAGATGAAACCCATCTTAACCATACTTCAGACTGTGCACAATTTTATTACTGACAGTTAGCAACAATGACCTATTGACATGGAAAATGCCACTTGAACTGAGGCAAAAATCAAACCACACTTGAGAAACAAGCCAAAGTCCACAAAATAGAGCACTAGTATTGAGAATGTAAGGTTGCAAATCAAGAAACAGTGTTTAGGTGATGCCAAAATCAGGTTTTTGTGCAAATCGGATTAACAGGAACTAAGAAAAAATATCAATTGCTAGTCTTTGTTTGTGGTTTGTTATTGGTGATTATAAAGCATATGTATTTGATGAATTCCCTCTGTAAGGAAATTAGAGGAGTCTTATGTCAAATCTTGGACTGTGGTGTTTAAATATCATGAATGAAAAAGAGACTAAGATGAGTAAATACAATTTCTGAGGTGCCCTTCACCTATTAGTTCATTATTTTTTTCTGAAGAAGATTTACCCTAGGTTGTTCCCTCAACCTGTAACTTGAGAAAGTGAATCAACTGCTCATTTATCTCAAAGTTGAAAGAACTCTGGATGTTGCAAATCAGATGGAAAAACAGAAGTTACTGGAAAAGCTCCACAGATCCGGGAGGATTTGTGAAGAGAATTCAAAGTTAACGTTTTGGGTCTAGTGATCCTTCCTTGGAACTGATGGTAGCTGGGAAAGTGTCAGTTCATATGCAGAACATAGGGTTGGGGCACAAGGGTAAGGAGTAAATGATCTTTGGGGATAGAGCCCAAAGAGAGAGAAGACAGTTGGATAGACAAAGAAGTGGATAATGATATAGCTGGGAGAGTATATAACTATTAATAGAAGACTGTTAGTGGCTGACAATAGGAAGTATGTAATGGCAGACTGTGATAACAAGGCCTGGTGTGTGGGGTTGGGGGCTCAGGCATGGGAGAGTTCAGGCCCTAAAATTATTGCATTCTATATTGAATGCTCATTTACTCATTGTGGTTTAAATAAGGTTGCTGCCAAATTAAAATTTCTTGCCTATATAACATTTCAATACATTTCAGAGTAATTCACTAAATGAAAAGTACTTTCAAGGTTATTCTCTTTCATCTCCTTGAGAAGTTAGTTTTGATTGTCTAATTTCTGAAGGGGACAATAATGCTGAGCTCTTTCTTTCTTGCAGCTACTTCCAATGGCTCATTCGAAGGGTTGGAGAACAGAAATGGTGGAGTATGCAGAACTCGATCCATGAAGATAATTATGAAAGTTGGGCAAGGTAAGTAGTGAACCACTGTCCTAACACGGCAGGCCATTACAGAACTGCATACCCGAAAACACAGCTGCATGCTGTTGCTACAGCAGGTCAACTGAGCTCTTCGGTCCCAATCTGTGGTATCGGTTTTGCCTTTGGTACATTGTGAAATGCCTCTCTAAACTGAACAGTTGGTGTCCCAGGGAATGGTTGCTAAACATGGAGGAATACCTGAGCCCTTTCTGCCATCTACAAGCCCAACCCACCCACATGGTATAGTTTGAGCAGAATCCTAAAGCTGAACATTGAGTTTTGTTTTGTACAGAATCTTAGAATTGCCAAAAACACAATATTATTCTGTACATAGAACTGTACAGAAGAATTGTTGAATCAGTGCTTTAGTGTTACTACAGTTCTGTTGACATATCTATATGTATGTATCAAATTTCTGATGTCCTGTTTATGCTGCGTACAATATATTTATTTGTTTGATTTTTTTTCTTGTCTAACCATCTAGGTGCAACTGATTATTTTTCTTTTGTCTGAGCAGTCCAATGCACATTGTCTGTCCATACATGTAGATGTACAGATGCCTTTGTACATCTGCCTGTCTTTCTCATCTTTCTATGGTATGGTATTGGCATATTTTTGTTTGTGCCTCTGCCTGTCTGTAACTGTGAATTTGTCTCTACATCTAATCTGTGTGCCTACTTTTTAAAGTACCATTTCAATAATTTGTATTGCCTGCCAGAATGCCCACCTTCATTACTCCCATAATGTGCCAGTCTCTGAGAGAACTTTGTACGATCTCAATTTGTGACCTAGCTATGCCAATATTCATAGTATTTCTGCTAGTGAAATGCTGATGATATTCAGGTACAAAGACAGAATAAATGAGAATGCAAATTGAAGTGGCTCTTCACTGTCCTTGGGGAATGATTTGCAAGCACATTTTGGATTCGCTTCTCTGAAGGCAGTGCCCCTTGTTGTGATGTAGTTCCATGGCTACAAGCTACTGTCTCGCACTTTGCTCAAAGCTCCATTCATTTTCTAGCAGGGATTGTTGGATACCAATTACAGAATCTGGAACCCTGCCTAATTTTATCTTCCTTCACCTAAAGGTATCATGGCTAATTGTAACACACCCACTGTAACCCTGGCTAGATACATGTTCCTTTCCCTTCCCCCTTAAATTAAGTTTGAGGGTGGGGGTGATAATGGGAAAGTGAATTTTTGAAAGCAAATAAGGAAGACTCTGGTTGTTACTGGATTATCACCCTGAATATTGCAGATGCAGTCTATTTATATGAAGAGAACGTGCACAGAAACAGGGATACATTTTGAAGGAAATAATCTCTAAATAGAAAATGTAACATTTGCAGAATGTTCTGACATAGTTCCAAAATAATACTGAATGTTTGTGATGCTCCAGCCGACCTTCACCAGTCCCAATGTGACATTGCTGCGTAATCCTTTATGGTCACAGGTGGCACATGGCGAGGAAATGCTGTTGAACCCAGTGAGTTGCTGCACTGCATTCCACAAATAATCTGTACATTGGCACTGGCAGTAACATGGATAGATATTGAGTCCCTTGAAATCAGTGGCAATCAAGCAAGAAAGCTAACTTAAACTGGACGATACAAACAAAATATTAGAACTCTAACAGACCAAGAATGGGAAGGTTAGTGTGGGAGCAAGGTGGTTTATCTGAAATGACAAGTAACTGGAGGATCGGGTATTCTTGAAGCTAGAGTTGAGCTGTTTTGTAAAGCAGTCAGCAGGTCTGTGTTTGGGATCTACAGTGTAAAGAGATTGCATTGTGAGCAGTGAATACAATGGACTAAAGTGAAAGAAGTACAAGTAAAATATTCCTTCACCTAGAAGGTGTACTTGGAGCCTTGGATGGTGAGCAGAAAGGAGGTGAATGGAAAAGAGTTTCAAATTCTGCACTTGCATGGGAAGGTAGCATGGGGAGTGAGGAGTTGATGGGAGTGATGGAAGAGTGGATCAGGGTGATATGGAGGGATTGATCTCTGTGGAACACAGACAGTAGAGCGCTGATATGGAGGGGGAAGATATGTTTAGTAGTAGCATTCTGTTGGAGGTGGCAGATCTGGGAGATGATAATCCTTTAAATGTGAAAACTGGGAGGGTGGAACTGTTGCAATGAAACTCAGTGCAAGCTAGAGGGACAACAGCTGATTTTCCACTTGGACTATTTGTAGCGCCTCATTCTGAATATTGAGTTCCACAGTTTCAGAGAATGACTTCTGTCTTCCATTTTTCTTACAATCCTCCATTCTTCCATGACTGTGTTTTGTTGGCTTTGCCATTAGCAGAGTGAACCCACTTTTTCTCCTTCTTACAACTAACATTGAGACTTATTTTATATATCTATCGTTCTTTTAATGCTGTTATCACTGCCTTTCTCTTTTGCTGTGGGCACACTCATCAACAATGCTCTTCATCCCACCTGCATCGCTAGGATGAAAACCAGCTCCTTTCAGTCCTGCAGAAGATGCATACTGCACTTGGAACATTATCTCCCTTTTTCTTTGCCCTTAGATGCTGTCAGACCTGCTGTGTTTCTCCTGCACTCTGCTTTTATTTCAGATTTCCAGCATCTATGGCATTTTGCTTTTATTCATTGTACTGGCTGATATTGGGCTCATTGAATGTTGTCACAGCTGTTGCCACCCAGCTGACTATGTGCACTAACGCCTGGATTTGAACTAAATAAATGATGGAGAAATTTTAAGGAGTCAGGAGATGAGCTACTCACCATGGAGTACCCTGACTTTGCTCCTTCTATAGTCATGGCATTGATGCAACAGTTAGAGTTGAGCCTCTGCTCAGTTGTTACCCCTAGATTATCAATACATAGATTCAGGATGCAGTTGAAGATTTGGAAGAGGTGATTGAACATTGCTAGCAATGTTCATTACCTGGTGCTTGACCAGTACAAATATTGCAAGCTAAGCTGGATATTGTTGGCTGGCGAGGGATTCTTCCATCTTTTTGGTGATGGACACTTTACACAGACGATTAATAGCCCATTCCTCACCACATTGTGGTAAAGTGAAGGTCATTGATAAAACAGTTGAAGATGTTTGGGTGAAGGGAATCATACCAAGAAATTCAAACCTAATTTTGAACTGGATGATTGCAACACAGATAGAATTCTGCATTTTATTTTGGGTCAGTTATGACCTCTATCGCTGTGGGTTTCCTATTGACCTCAGTTTTGCTGGTTCTTGTTTGTGCTGTACTCAGTCAAAAACTGCTTTTTCTATTCAGAGAACTCATGATCCTCTTGCTGCCACATAAAGAAATTCAACTGGTGATGAGCCTATTACCCTCTCCCACCTTCAAAGACAAAACTTATATTCTGCTCAGCGTTGGACCATCTGGAAATTCGCATCCCTCGACTATTGAGCTATACATGACATTAACACATAATCTAGCCTTGAAAATAGCCCAGACTTTTCAACAAGAACTTCAATTGTTCTACCTGCTGTGGGGAGCAGCAGAAAGGCTGTGAATCGAAGGGTAGTTCCTAAGATAGAAAAGTGTGTTTGGATCAGGGAAGTTAGATTGCTTTTACTGAAGTATGGGGTAAGGATGTTCACATTAGAATGCACTGGTTAAGTTACAAACTTTATAAATTACTAATACATGCTTACAGTCTGGCTAGTTTGGAACCCAGGTTCTCATGGAAGTCTTGTTCTTCATCAAATCCCAAATTATTGACTTTACATCATCTTTTTTTAATTTTGGCAGAATCCTTGTCCCTGTTCCATTCTTCCATGCAATCAATCAACTTCTTAACTAATATACAAAGGTGTGAACTTGGGGCCCTGTAAGGATCATCAAACATTCCTTTCAAATTTCGTACCCTCTTCCTCATTGTTGACATTGCCAGAATCAAAATCTATTGCTGCGCAATACAGCATTGTTGCTATATGACTGCTGCCTCAGTCTTTACATTGATCCCTTGATGTTAACCAACAACCCTGCACTGATCCTGACAGTGGAGTGCCAGACACCTGGTGCAGTCAGTAATTTCCATCTCCCTTCCATCCAGATCCAAACACAAGGCCAACACTGAAAGAAAAGCATCCGACAAGAGCACCAGGTAAAGGCCAGGATAACACAGTGAAGAGCGTAATCTCCCTCTGGAAGGAGCCATCTTCAGAAGAGAAACCTGGGAATACAGGTGAGGAAGATATAACTTGTAGGCTGTCTTTCCATGACTCTACTTCCCGAAGGTAAAGATGTTAAGTTGTTTCCAGAGATCCTGGGTTTATTTGTAACTCAGACTGACAGGATAAAAAAAAAGGAATAATCTTCTGACTTTGTGCTCCTGGAATAGAATTTCTGATGAGCTGTGCCCATCTTTGCAACCATAAATTTCAATGGTTCTAAATGGTATGTGGTATAAATCAAAAGTACAAAGGTCTTTGTATGCATTTCCTGTGGGTATAGTTAATAGAATCAAGAAAATTGGCCTTAAATATCTCTTGTGGTATGGCTGATTTGACTTAAATCAACCAAGGCATTCAATCCAGTTCCTGGTAGGTACAAGCCTAAGAAAAATGTTGGTCCTATTTTATCAGAAGTCAAAGCTAAATTGTCAGTATCATTCAGAGAGGACGATGCGTGGAATGGAGAGATTTAACATATTGATTCAGGCAATATTCGTTTTAAGTCAGGGTTATGGTTCACTTCTGGGGCAAAGTGGGAGAAAGTTTCACTCTGTCATTTGCCTGTACTGTGTACAAGCTGGCATTGGTTTGGGATGTTAGAAGGAATTTTATTCTGATGCAACAAACAGAAAATATCTCAAATACCAGTTGTGTTGAGAACCCAAAAAGCAAGAATTGTGAAAGGTAAATGCCATTCTCTATTCCTTCTCAACAAGATTTCAGAATCCATTGATCTTTGCTGGATCTGTGCCCATCCCCAGTGTTTGAATTCAGAACATGAGCTTTCACTATCTCACAGACAGTGAATTAGACTAGGCAACAGCAATCTCCTTGACCTACCTGTTTCATTTATTAAATGTCCCTGATGAATCATTTAATGCTAAACAGTATGTTAATTGTCTGTCTTCTGATTTCAAGTTATAGACAGAGTATAGGAACATTGAAGCAGGTTATGGCCATTCAGCCCCTCAAGTTTACTCTGACATTCTACTGAATCACAGCAGATCATCAACCTCAGTGCTACTTTCCCACACTATTTGCATATTCTTTAATATTTATATTACTTAATTTTACGGTACCCAGGGAGCAAGTGGGCAGAGACATATAATTGGCATATTACTGTGGGTGCCATTGTTGGCCCTTACTCGCCTGACCACCTCTGACTCTATCTCAATTTTTGACCAATTAATGGCCACTTTAGGGCCTCTGCCCACTCCTGCCACATTTTCTGCCACAGTGGGCGGAAGCTGACATCATGTTTGAAGCCTGCCAGGCCTTCACTGCTTGAGAGGGTATCTGCTTTCCAGACTCCTTGTGTTTATAGAAGGACCCCTGCCCCGAGTTTCACCTCCCATTATGTCCTATGGAACATGGCTGCAAACCCCAGCCATATCCCCCTTGCTGAAAGCTCCTAAACAGTCTCCACCAAAACACACATAGCTTACCTCCTTATTCACCTGCAGTGATCATCCCTATTTTTTAAGCATTCCCAGTAGTGACCAGGATTCCTTGTTATTAAGATGAACAATCAGTTAGCAGCAGATTCAAACCACTACAGATGCCGGAGGAAAGATCACAAAAGCGCTTCACAGGAGGCTCCCAAGCACTGAGGATGTCACCTAGACAGTGGACGAAACATCTGCAACCAAATTCCCAGCTCGGTGAACAGAACCACAACAATCAGTTAATTATTTTTATTGGTATTTATTGACTAATTAATGCTGGACAGAGCGTTGCGAAAATTTCAAAATTTGCCTTTTTTTTTGTCTTCCTTAACTGACAGATGAGACTTCAGTTGATTGTTTCATCTAAAAGCCAACAACTCTGACAGTGCAGGGCTCCCTCAGTACTGCACTAATATGTCAGCTTAGTTTGTGCTCAATTCCTCACCTGGTGTTTCAACCTGCTTTCATAGCATGTTAACTGAGTCAGGCTAATATTTCAATCAGACAGAATATGAAAGATGTTTTAGAAAAGCCACTTCAGCACAATGACGACAATAATAGCATGTATTTTAAAAAATGCCTTGAATGTGCAAAAATGTCTCAAGGTAACTTCTCAAGGAAGAGAAACAAATTCAAAATAGTTAGTGAAGCCATAGGGTGGAGGTTTGACCAGATAACTGAAAACTTGGTCAAATGGATGGCCTTGAAAATTTTTGCAGGAAGGGGAGAGGCAAAAGATTTTAAGAAAGGCATTCCGGAAAGTAGGTACTAGGATATACTTATATTTATCACCAGGAGATTAAACAAAACCTGGGCTGAGTGCAGAAACAAAAATCTGATGGGAAATGCTGTCACTTACAGAATCTGCTAGTTGTTCTTTTTATCAAATTTAATAGTAAGTCAGTGAGTTTGCATAGGGAACAGGCAATCCCCTCTGTGCTCCAACCTGGTAACTCTTAACACTCAAGCCATAGAATACAAATCTGCCCCACAGTGATTTAAAAGCTCAGCCACCACTAAAACAGATGATGGAAGAATGGATTAAACTGGTCAAGAGTATCATGCGCATCATTGGGATCAAGACTATCATTGTTCAGTGAATCATCATCGCGTGTTCTTATCCATGTCACTGTTCTTGGTGTGCGAGCCTATACAGAAAATGTTTTCAGTTAATTTAAAGTTGTGCAGGAACCTCATAGCCAACACCGATTCTTACCCCACCCACAGATCACTAGTATATTTCATCAAGAGTTCCACAGTTGTGGCCAGGACCTAAATTGCAGGTTGATTTCAGGTTGCTTAAACCTTTCCCTCATCTAAGAGCATTAAGACCAACTGTAGAATTCCAACTGCAGCCCAGCTGAGATTACTTAGTTCGAAATAGATTGAGCATCAGTGCTGCTCTGAGACTTAACCGTGCCATGAAAACGATTTGATAGAGTTAAACTTAGGATTGATTTCTTTTACTTGATTCAAAGTAGTAGGATATTTGTGTGAAAATGCCAGACTTGACAGAGTTTTATCCCTTGGGATCTCATTGAGCGGGGAATGCTGTGGATTGAAAACTCCCTTACCAACCAAGTGTTCCAAGTATTGATGCTGTGGAGCCCTGCTTAGTTAGTATTGAACAAATCAGTGATAATAACAGAATCTAAAGGAAAAATTTCCAGACAAAATTAAATTAATTAAGATCTTAATCATCAGTATTGTCTGTGTGTTATTTGTCTCATACTTGCTGTGTCTTTTTCTTAGACTTTCTGTCTCACATTGAGCTAATGTAGAACTGCTGCTAATCACAAGCTTTTTTGCATATAATTGTGTTTTTTGGTTTTTTTCACTCTTGTACTGCAACTCACTTTTTTTGCTGCTGAATTAAGCTTTGTTATGTGTGCCACAACCCCTCTGATAGCAATAAATAGACTCAGACTTTTGCCACGAGAACTCAATAAATCATTCTTCAGATTCTTTTTTTGTGTGTTGCAGTTTGGTGGCATACTGCCAGTATGGTGGGGTAATGGTGATGTCACTGAAGTAATAATCCAGAGGCTCATGTTCTGCAGGAGCGAGTTCAAATCCCAGCTGTTGGAATGTAACTTTAATTGTTAAACCTGGAACTGAAAGCTAGTCTCAGTAATTGTGAGCACGGAGCTATATTCAATCATTACAAAAACGTAACTAGTTCACTAAGAAATCTACCTTGGCTGACCTCCATGTGACTCCAATTCACAGAAGTGTGGATGCCACTACCTTTGAATTGACCTAGCAAGCGCACAAGAGCATTGAGTGATGAACAATAAATGCTGGCCTTGTCAGTGATAGGCCACATCCTATGGAAGAATAAGGGAAAAGCAATTTTGTTGCTGCTTGACTATTGCTTGGTCATGATAAATGGTGAAGCAATTTTCCTTCTCATCTCCACAACCTTAGGATGTGGCTTAAATTCAACTGTGTACCTACATCACAGCAATTATGTGGCAACATTTAATGCTTCTTCCTAACATCTGACTGACTCAGTTGTGTTAGAATAATTTTACCACCCTAATACTTAGGGTTTTTACTTGCTTTTTGGAGCAGCTTAAAATAGATGCCATCTAATAAATGTCCAGTGAGCAGAGTTGCTGTTTTGTGTGCAGTTTTGCAAAATTGGAGTGCTGAACCAGGTTGAAGCCAGCTACACACTCATGGCATGGTTGAAAAATCACTTTGGGCCCATTGGTATCATAAAGGCAACATTCTACCCTGATACTCAGTGATGAGCTCATGAAGTACCACCACTCATAGGTTGTGGAGGAAATCCAGGAAACAGAGAGGAAAAAAAAAATTTGAAAGAGGATTAAACTTGCTCCGTGTCAAAATGGTTCAGATGCGTGCTAAGGTCAACAACCCTGTAACTTTGCAGTTATGAATCTGCCATCTTGCTGAGGTCCAACCCAAGTGAACAGTTGGGTCTTTTTTGTTTGTTAATCTTATGGTAATTAAACTGATGTAAACTTTTGAGTTGAACTAAAGTATTGAAAGCTCACTCATTTCCCTCTTCTCTTTCAACAGCTACTGACAGTCAGATTAAAGACAAGTTGAACAAGAATGAGGGAATCTTTGGCTCAAAAATGGCACTCTTCGCTGCAATTGGAGCAGGCTGCATCATCTTTATCCTCATCATCATCTTCCTTGTGGTTCTCTTAATAAAGTTCAGAAAGCGACATAGGAAGAGTTCCCAGCAGAGATCAGCTGTCCTCTCTCTCAACACACTGGCAAGCCCAAAGTGTAGTGGAAATAGTGGCTCGGAGCCTAGTGACATCATAATCCCGCTGAGGACTAATGATAACAATTATTGTCCTCACTATGAAAAAGTTAGTGGTGACTACGGCCATCCAGTGTATATTGTTCAGGAGATGCCTCCACAGAGTCCTGCAAACATCTACTACAAAGTTTGATGGCCAGGAAAATGTGAGAGAATTTCAATTTTCACCTGGCCTTTTTCATAATATCTAAATCTTCTCCTGACATGTACAGACTCCCCATATGCAAAGTGTCTTTGGGAGAGTATGGATAAAACTGTGACTGTGGCCAGCAAGAAAGATTTCAGTATTAAGTTCAGCAAGCTTATGTTTTAAGAGAAAAAAGAGAAAAAAAGAAAAAAAAAGAAAATTGGAAGATGACTTTCTTTGCAACCAAGGAGGCTGAAGATTTATAGTGTGTGATGGGCTCAGATCTATTCACAACCTTTTCTTTCTTTTCTGTAAAGCCATTCCCTCAGTAAAAGGCTTGAAAGAGGGAGGAGCTCAAAACAAATTCCACCCTCTTCTATCTTCCATTTTCCAAATGCAAGAAAGATTTGAAAAGTAATGAGAAGATCAAAGCCTCTAAGATTTAAGTTGTGAGGAGAAGCCACAGTTGAAAAGCAAAACTAGGGACGTCTCCAAACAGACAATTAAAAAGACTGAGGATTATGAAGCAGTTGGTTCTCTGTAGCACAGAGATCTTGAGGCTGCTTCAAAACTTTATGAACTCCAACTGCTCAGGGGATGAGACTTGCAACGCAAAAACTCAGATTGGGTTGGGTCAGGGGGAAGGACTTTTCACTTTTACTTTTCTTGCTCATTTCAACTACGCTCCCTCTTACTCATTTCCCAATCCTTGATTTGAAAGATAATTTTTGTTGTAATGTGATCTATGTAAATTATAAACATACTCAACAATCTATCCTTAGTTTATGTACAAATCTAGCCTCCACCTCACCCCCCCCCCCCCACCCCCAAGTTCCTTTTGAAAATATTTTGACAAGAATATAATCGAGGTTAGTGAAATAATGCTCAGATGGTCTGTGGTAATCAGGGTGCAATTGATTACTAGTTGGTCGTTTTAAGGTTAGTCTAGTTAATATGCAGCCTTTGATTTATACCTTGTTGGGGATTGTGTTGGTTGATCTGGGCTTGCCTGGTGAGGAATGCAAGGAATGATTATCTAATAGGAGTGTGGTAAATGTTAATAATGGCCAGCTAGCCCAACTCAGTATTTCAGTCCAAGATAATATAAAAGAAAAGCAAATATATGATTTGGCATCCTGTTTGAAATAGTATAAATCAGAGAGATGGGGTCAATTTTGATGGGGACGAAAGTTTTTCATTTCTCCCAGTGTAGTAGCAGGGCCATAATGCTATACATTTGGCACAAAATCCAGATGTGCTTACAGACTATCCTGAAAGGTGTGAACATCTGATACTAAAACTGCTGGCAGAGGTTATAATGGGCAGGCATTGGCCTTACAGACTGGTTTGAAAGTGTGTTCTTCATTACCTTGAAAGCTTGTAGATAGATGGGGGTTTAAAATATTTAAAACAATATAAAATGCCTTCAATTCATGGGGTGGGGAAAACGTTATCAGTCCTGGTTTTATGCAAGATTCATTCAGAATGGGAGTTATTTCCTTAGTTTTAGTCAAATGCGTTTGAGTTTTGATGGTGTGCACCTACCAGCAATGGCTTGATCAGCTCTGGTAGTCTTCTGCAGCACCAGTGAAAGATGCTAATAACACTCAGCTTATTCACTGAAAGACCTTTCTGATGCACCACTGTTGAATAACTCAATGGGCTATTCAATTTCACACTTTGAAATTGATTTATTCTTTTTCCTATTCCCCCATCAGTTGAGGGAGCTTAATGTCATACAGCAAAAAGAACAAATAAAATATCAACTTGTCCATCAAACATGTTGCAACCTTTTTGATCTCTGTCTGTTTCTCTCTCTCTCTCTCTCTATCTCTCTCTCGCTCGCTCGCTTGTGTTCTCATGGTCATTCTTGCTCTGTCTCATTCTTGCTCTCTCTCACTCTTGCACTCTCTCTCCTTTGGTTAGAAATACTATATCCTCTATGTTCTTCTTTCGTTTCTGTTAAGCTTCAACGTGCACTCGTTGCTCCCTGCATCCTAATTGATAGATTCAAGATCCATTTGCAATATGTTATATTTCCATTAATTGTTTGGAAACTAAACAGTAGAACCTACCCTTTTAAAATTGACATAAACTTTTAAAATCTAAAGGAAATACTACTCCTTTTATTTATCACAGCATTGTTCTCAATCTTTTCAGCCTGGAACCTTATACCTAGGTTTCAAAGTAATGAAAGAACTGTATCCACACAACTTTTCAATGTGTTGATGAAAGCACAGCTCCTTTCCTGTGTTATGATTTCAGGCAAATTGATTCCCTCCAGCTCTGTCTTTTCACTTGCTGTTCGCAGTACCTATTGCAGGAACTTGGAGCTGTGATAAATATTGCTGATGAGGTTGAGTTGATTGCACTTATATTGATGCTTTAAATTCATGCTGACCCCCCAGTTGCTTATGTCCTGTCATCTGTCCAGTGATGCTCTCACTTCAATCCATTGCAAACAAATGTCTAATGTGGCATATACAATTGGAAAATGTTGACTGAGATCTGCTATATAAAACATCCCATTTTATCCCTTTCAGATGCTGACGTACCAGCAGTGAATTTTTAACATTTGCTCTTTTAATTTCAATCTCTTAACCTTGCAGTTTTAATCTTTTAACATGCTTGTTTATTTGAGAAATTTGGCAGTATCCAACAGCACAAACATTTAATAAAAACTAATATTCAAGCATTAAGAAAACTGAACAAACAATCAATGAAACGAGCAACATTGTCTGTGCAACAGCAGCAATAGGACTTCCAGTTAAGGTGTTAAAACCTGAAACGCATTAAACATGATGGGAGTGGAAGAAAACCTTAGTGGATTCCCAAGCAGAGGCCAAACATCCTCCTTTGCCATCCTTCCACTTCCCCTGAAGACATGCTCTGACTGAGACTAAAGAAAATGGTCACAGAATTTATCTCAAGGTAGTGAGGATGTTGACATGCTAATGGGACGACTGTTTCAATTGTTATACTTTAGATAAAGCATTCCCAATAAGTATCTACTCAAAAAACTAATATTCATGTGATAAATTCAGCATTTTTTTGGTAATAGAACAGAAAATGATCAAAATACTCAGCAGGTAACGTAGCATCAGAAACAGTGTTGGACTCGTATGATCTTTCATGAGGACTGGTGAAAGCTTATCAGTCAGAAGTTTGCCTCTACTTCTCTTCATCGATGCTGCTTGACCGAGAGAGAACTTTTGTGTATTTGTTTCAACTTTCCAACATCCACAGTACATTGCTTTTGTTTTCTCCATTATTGTAGTGGATTAAAATTAGTCCGTTGTGGAAGCCTGAGAAAATGAATCATTTTCATAAGTCTTTAGAAGGTGCAAGAAAAATCAGAATTATTCCTAAAAACAGTTATATGCACACTTCAGACAGATTTAATTTATGGAGCTGATGGCTGAGTTGGGTTTTGAAATGTAGCCAGTATGCAGGCTCTGGAATGGATAATATCTGTTCTCTGAATCAGTTTCAGATAAAAGCTTGTTTTGAAATCTTGATTGCTAACAGGTTTGAAACAATTTCCACACTGCTCTGCTTCCTGTTTTGCTGTGATTATATGCTGATAGGTTCATTTGTTTCAAGACTGGTGATGTGTTTGATTGGCTGGGTGACAAAATTTTAGTGGATCATTAAAAAAACTAATGGAACATGCCCTTTTTGCAAACAGAGTCAGTGTATTGTAGTACATATAAGGGGCCTGCTGCATGCACACAAGTGTACAAATGACATAGCCGTAAACAACCAGACAAAGATACTAGTTAAAGAAATGTGGATCTGTGTGCAGACAGATATGACCTGCATAAGTAGATGCAGATGCATACTGTAGATGCACATACAGGTATGTGCCATAGATAAATATACAGTTACACATGATGTGCAAACGGATAAAAGTAGCAAGTTATGAAGAGGAAACAAGCAGGCTATGAAGGGATATCAGTTAATTTAGTGGGAAAAGATCTAGTAAATGGTGCACCATGTAGGAAATTCTCCATTTTGATTGAAAGAATAAAAATGTATACGACATTAATGTTGAGAGTTTACAGAGCTCTGAGATGCAGATGAATTTTCAAAAGGTTTATATGTGAAATCAACAAATAATGAGGAAAATGTATAGAATGATAATGTCTATTGCAAGAGCAATTAGATACAAAAAAGGGAGGGGTTATACTTCAGTAATATGGGGCATTTTAAGACCACATCTGGAGTACAGAATGCAGTATTGGACTCCTTATTTAATGAAGGATGTGAATGTGTTAGAAAGAGTTCAGAGAAAGTTTACTGGACTAATATCTGGAATGGGCAGATTGTCTTATGAGGTAAGGTTGAGCAGCCTAGAGTTGTATCTGCAGGAATTTAGAAGATTAAGAGGTGACTTGTTTGAAATATCCAAGATCCTGAGAGTTCTTGACATGCTGGATATGGAAAGGGTGTTTCTTGGTGTGGGAGGATCTAGAACTAGCAGCTGCTGTTAAAAATTAAAGGTTGCTGATTTAAGACAGAAATGAAGCTTTTTTCCCCCCCACAGAGGGTAACGGGTCTTTGGAACTTTCTTCCTCAAAAGGCATTGAAAGCAGAGTCTCTGAATATTTAAAGGTAGAGATAATAGCTTCTTGGTGAGCAAGGACTGAAATTCTAACAGCACTAAACAGGGTAAACACCGAAAGGACGTTCCTAATGATTGGGGAGTCCAGAATCAAGAGTCACAGTCTAAGTGGCAGGCCAAAAGGGATTGAGATGAGGAGAAATGTCTTCATCCAGAGAGTGGTAAGCCTGTGGAATGGGCTACCACAGAAAGGTTGATGCCAAAATTTTGAATGTTTTCAAGAAGGAGATAGATACAGTTCTTAGGGCGAAAGGGATCAAACAGTAAGGGGTGAAAGTGGGAAACGATTATGGAGTGGAATGATCAGCTGTGATTATATTCAATAGTAGAGCAGCCTCTAGGGGCCATGACTCACTCTTGTTCCTAATTTATATGTTCATATATGAAACACAGATGGGGCTGAATGTGCACCTTTGCACACTGCATGCACATAGAACTAAACACACACAAACTGATGCTGCTGGGTGAGTGAGTGTGGTTCTTCCTGAAAGAAAGGTCCCGACCTGAAACAAAGACGGTTCTGCTTCTCAGATGCTGCTTAACCTGCTGTGCTTTTTCCATGTTCCACACTTTATTGACTTCTCCATCATTAGTGTATACTCTGAAAATTGCCTTCTCTCCTCAAATATTCTCAATGCTTAGAAAAGGCTCAAAGATGCATGGGTAGAATTTTCAACTTAGACAGGATGTAAAAGAGGTAGGAAATCATTCACATGTGATCTATTCTGTCCAGTTTTCCTTTCTATTGAAGATTTGCTATTGCCTATTTTATATATCTAACATCTACAGCAAAGTAACTGGTAACCCTGGTTAGATCTCCACTCCCGAGCTCTGTACCAAAACAGTAATGGATAAATTCATGCAACTTAACAGTCATTCGTTCAACTATCATCATTATTCCTCAATTCTCCATTTTGGGTGGACATCACAGTTGCGTTGTTGAATTAAGAATTCACTGTAAGAGCAGATAATTTTGTCACAATATTTGTTTGTTCTTTGAGTTGATCCTGAAAGCTATAGTATGATTCACCAAATCCAATGCAGATGCTGTTAATTTTCATTTTGAGTTGGGCTGGAGGGGGGCTTCTGGATTCCTGGTCACTCCTTTTAATTATTACAACTTCTACAATTATAAGTGTATTGTAGCTCCAATGTGCTCTACGTTTTTTTGATATGCTCACTCTTTTAAAATGAAAAGCAAGTGTGTGACTTACTCTGATTACACCTTTCCAAGACTTGAGGAAATAAGGAGTTTGGGTTTTTCGGTTTTGTTTTCTCCCTGCTCCAATATCCAGCCTCTTAAAATCGAAGTTTCGTGTCTTTGATTATAACTTTACTTTGTCATCTTGTTTAATTGTTACAAGCTTCTTGGTGCCTTAAAATATGGGCATTGGCCATTCATCTAGGTTTTCCACACAAATGAGTGTTTAGATATGGCCATCCGTAGCAGTAACTGGAGAGGACAGAGAGCAGAAGCCCTTAGGTGCTCTTGTGTTTCTTTGCGCTCAGTATTGTTAAGGCAGGATTACTAAAGCCCAAATACTGTCAACAGTCAGTGCACTAAAGTTAATTTGTTAAGACAGACCATGAGATGGAGCACTCTTGTGATGCTTCCTCCCACTGGCCAACACTGTTGTGGTGTCTTACTAAATCAGTCAGGAACCATAAGGCCTCATGATTTACTCCTGAAGGAAAGATTCCGTGCAGAATCAACTGCAAGTTTAAAATAAATCTTGCCATCAGATGGCAACAATCATGGTGACAGTGCATATCGAACATCCAACAATGCTGTGAAAGGCTGCAAGCAAAGGACAAATTAAAAAAAAAAATTAAACCCAGTACTCTTCGATCATCTTCCTTTCTTCAGTTTTCCTTTTTTTCTGCCCAAGCTGTTATCTCTGGTTTAGGTACCAACAATCTTGGCTCAAGTACATGTTCTTCACCTGTGAATGTTAAGTCAGCTATTTGTACTTGTTGAATGTTGCAACAGAAGCTTTGATAAAGAATCACTGGATAGTGACGCAGAGTTGAAGTTGCAGCTAATTTTTTTTCTTCTTTTGTGAGAAAAAAGACTGGGAATATAATCTCTATGTTTATCACATTGGCTTGTACATTTACCTCTACCAATTAAGATAGTGACTTTGTTCTAAATATAGTTAGAATTTCCAACTGCATTTCTGAGGTCTCGTTCTGTTTGCCCTACCCCATGAGCCCCACTCGATAGAAAAGTATGTCTAAGTTATGGATTCTAATTCATGATAATATCAGTATATTTGTGTGGGAAACAGGGAAGAGAAGTTGAAATTTTGAGTTTTAGACATCTTCATGAACTGCTGAAGCTCATAGTTTAGGGCAACGTCAAGATTGAAAAGAATGAGAGATGATCAAGTAAATTTGAATTTGGTGATGAATTGTAAGTTTGCTTCTGTACATTGAAACATAAGATAATGAAATGGACATGTTCATAATATATACAGTAATAGGGAACAGACATTTGGCGAAAATCTTGCAAGGCTAGTGAGTTGGAAGATTCCAGATAAGTCAATATATGGGCAGTGATTTTGTTACACGTTGGTGAAATCTATCTAGGTAAGTGCCCCATTTTGGTAATGTTGGAGGACATTAAAAACTTTTTCTCATTCAATCATTACATGAAGAGCTGACTAGTTGCCATTCTTGATACTAGCTGTAACCATCAACACAAACTGAAATCTAATCATTATCACAAAATGAAATCTGTTATGTAAAATAGCATTCCTCCCGTAGTAATTCAAAATCAGCTTTAAGAGCCCACACCATTATCTAAACTTAATTTATTCCAGCCCATAAATTACACTTATGTATGTATCTTCAAACACCTTGATCAAATGTTATACTTCACTCATACTGGGTATCTCTTCTATTTGTAAAAAAATCCTTCGATCAGATTAATTCTGTAACAAATTCCAGGGTTGTCTAATCAGCACATAAAGTGCCTGAATCTCTTCATTAAATTCCAATTTGTACTTCATTTTCTCTCTTTTCTGTTCACATCAGAGGTCATTTTATTGGGTATTTTATTTAAGAGTGTTTAGTCTCTACCTGGATGTGATTTTCTTCTTGGGTCATTTAGAGACGATGAAGGATCCTGTTGATTAACTTAGTCACCCTTTCTTGGTATTGATTTCTAGTGTGCTATACCTGTCAAGTGACACATGCTTGGAGTGCAGGTTCATAGTTCCTTGAAAGTGGAGTCACAGGTAGATAGGATAGTGAAGAAGGCATTTTGTATGCTTCTCTTTATGGGTCAGAGCATTGAGTACAATGCTGCAAGTTTAAAATAAATCTTGCCATCAGATGGCAACAATCATGGTGACAGTGCATATCGAACATCCAACAATGCTGTGAAGGTCATGTTGCGGCTAGACCTTAGTTAGACCACTTTTGAAATGTTGTGTGCAATTCTGGTCTCCCTCCTATAGGAAGGATTTTGTGAAACTAGAAAGGGTTCAGTAAAGACCTACACGAATATTGCCAGGATTGGGGTCTTTGAGCTATAGGGAGAGGCTGAATTGTCGGGGACTGTTTTCCCTGGAGCGTCTGAGGCTGAAGGATAACCTATTAGAGGTTTATAAAATCATGAGGGGCATGGAAAGGATAAATAGACAAAGTCTCTTCCCTGGGATGGGGAGTCCGGAACTAAAAGGCATAGGTTTAGGGTGAGATGGAAAAAGATTAAAAGGGACCTAAGGGACAACATTTTCATGCAGAGCATGGTGCATGTATGGAATGAGCTGCCAGAGGAAGTGGTGGAGGCTTGTAAAATTACCACATTTAAAAGGCATCTGGATGGTTATATGAATAACAAGGGTTTGGAGGGATATGGGTTAAGTGCTGAAAAATGGAGCTAGATTAATTTAGGATATCTGGTTGGCATGGCCGAGTTGGACCGAAGGGTCTGTTTTGGTGCTGGACGTCTCTATGACTCGCTAAGTGTCTACACTCAAAGATCCACAGCACCTGAGCAATGAAACGAATGGAGTGCTCACGTGATCCTTCAAAGACTTTGAGTTTTAGGCTTATGTCATGGATAACGTAATTTATTTTAATATTGTTTGGACTGGTAAGCAGGAAGCTATACTGTCAGTTCTGGCACCATCCTTGTGAAGTTATTGTCTGCAATTCCTCCAGTGCTTCAATCTCTCTTTATATAGAGAGACCAGAACTATACAGTGTGGTCTAAACAAGATTCTACATCAATTTAACATTACCTTTCTGCTTCTGTATTCTGTTACTCTAAACATGAAGGAGCCATTTTGATTGCACGCTTTGACATTTTCATAGAAAAAATATCATATAGCATTTCTTACCAGTTCCAGCTCACTGGAAGAACTAGTCAATTATTCTCACTTTTCTCTTTCTCTTTTTCAATTTTTTATCAATTCCTTTTTGAAAGTTGTTTTTGAATTTACCTTCAGCAGGCTTTTAGGCCATACAGGTCAAGCAGTCTGTTTGACAAGCTATGATGCCCTGAAACATTCACTTCCTCCATCACTAATGCAGCAGTGTGTATCATCACCAAGATACAGTCCAGCAATTCTGACAGCATCTTCCAAACTTGAGGTTTACCATCTAAAACACAAGGAAATAGGTGCATTGAAACACCCCCACCTCCAAATTTCCCCCTTAGTAACAGGCCGTCCTGATTTTAATATATATTGTTATTCCTTCATCATTGCTGAATCTCCCTACTTGACTGAATTGCAAGACTACCTTCACTACACAGACTACAGTGGCTGAGGAGAATTACTTACCACCATTTTTATAAGAGCAGTTAAGGATTGACATTGCCAGCAGCATCCACATCCCATTATTGAACAAATAAAAACATAATTTAAAAATTTCAGATCATAATTGCCTATTGCATTCAAACAAAAAAGGCTTACATTGTCTTTCATTCTTTTCCATTTATCTTAAGTCTGTTTATGGACTCCCTGCAGAACTTGTTGCTCTCCTACCTCATTTAATCCAGATGTTCCAAGGAATAAGTGGACTTTTTATTCCTTTTACTGAGATAGGTCATCTCACTTTTCACTATATTGAATCTATATCCATTCATGCAGTTCCCCATAATGTTTGCTGTACCATCCAATTTGCAAATTTGACTTCACACCTTGTAGAGTGTAAGTCACTCCCACCACTCTCATATAATGTTTCTGCATTGCATTGACCTCCTGCAGAGTCCATGTACACTGAGCTGTATCATTTACTTTTAGAAAATATGGTCTTTAGGCAAAGTCAGTGGAGCTATATCAAGATAGAATGCTAAGAAGCATTGATGCAGTTGACTTGTGAATGCAGAAGGTTGAATCACTGTATGATAATTATTGTTTTTATTAAATGTAAGTGAGTTATTGTGTAGCAAAATTGTAAGATACAAAAGCAAATCTTCCTGAACATATTTTCACTCTCACTATACATAGAAATTAGAGGAATTCATATCAACATTGTTTTTAAGTCAGAGCATAGAAAGGTACATACAGAGAAAGACACATGCACACATGAATCAATGGATAATGTTGCAATAAACTAGCCATTGTTGTAGAAAATGTCAAGCACCAATTTCCTATCAATCAGCCTCACTTAATCCTCTTCTGAGTCTAAACCTTACCGCCTTCATGTTTTAAATATTATTAAAATATTATAGTGAAATTTCACTGACAGGAGTATATTTTTTCATTTTATCCACAAGACCATACAAATAATATACAGAAAAACAAATATTCCTAAACTGATTATCTGTTTTTTACACTTGTATGGTTGTATTTGGATTGATAAATCTTTTATATTGGTGGGCCTGTATGAAGATTTGGTGGTAGTACCATTTGGTAGCTCTCGAGCCACTGAATCGTAAGGTTGTGTATTCAAGTAACATTCCAAAAACTGTTTTGGTGGTTCAGTTTGTTAAAGGGTCTGTTCCATGCACTGTTTGAAGAAGAGCAGGGTGCTTTTCTGATATACTGACAACTATGATTCCCTGAATCAACATGACTTAAAATAGATTCATTAGTCATTCATTTTATTGTTCTTTGCAAGATTTTGCTTTGCAGACTATTGACTGTGCATACCTAACGTTTACCACATTTCAATCTAATTTGTTTGTATGTGAAGCACTTTGAGACATTTCTGGGATATGATAAGGTGTTATATATATTCAAGAATTTGACTTTTTATTTCCGACATGCTTTCAAGTAAGACCTTTTTGATGTTGTTCTACTTTGCATATTGCTTGCTGTACTTTTGCAAAACACAGTTTCCTCAAAAGATCATTTTAATTTCTTTTTTATCAAGTCCCTCTGTGAGATTTGTCTAATTTATGTACATTTGATGGGTCCTATTGCCATGCATGCTTGTATTACCATGAAGCTGCTGTCTTTGCTAGGATTCCAGGAGTTTACGACAGCTTTTGTTCCTCATCCAAGTGGCCAATATCAACAACGAGTGACAGAAAATTACTTGACTGTGGAAGACCTCGCTACTGAACACACAATGTCCTGCACTAAAACTCCCAGGACATTCAACTGCTTTCTCAAGAATAAACTTATCCATTTTTTTTTTGGAACTCACAGGACACTGTGATGAGAGAAAAAAAATGTATTTTGCCTTATTGCTCTGTAGCTGATAACATTTATCCAATTGTTGATCTATACTCAATCCACCACTAAATAACTCCAACAGTGAGTACCCATATTTCAGATATAGACATGAGTGAACTGCTGTGGAGCATTCCTGTGGTTTGTGTTTGAGTGTTGATTTAATTATTAAATGGGTTATTTGATAAAGAATTTCTGGTTGGATGGTTTATCTGGTGATAATTTAATCCTAATCCAAGGTATGAGATAGATTAGGTTCACATTTAATGGATTCCCCCTATGAAGTTTTGTACTTTCACCTAACGTGTACAATTTACCCTCTCGTGAACTTTATATACTGAATACCATTTAATCTCCTGAAGGTACTGAAACTTCCAATCACTGAAGGTATATTCGAAAAAGCCCCGGCATATCTCTCAAACATGTAAAGGGTACAAGATTAAATTGCTATTGTTCCTTGGAAAAGCATTTCAATAGTGCCAGCAGTTTAGTGTCCATAATGTTCCACACAGCTTTTGATCATCTCTGTTTGTACTTATCCTTGTATGAATCACAATATCAGAACTTTAAACAAACACACATGGTAATTTTATGGTCTTGTTGGAGTCTTTCTTCCAGGTCAGGCTGGTCCTCTACATTTTCAGTAATCCTTTGAGGGTTAGAGATAATTTATGCAATGATCCAATATAATTCTATTTAAGAATGCTTTTTTTTCAAAAACCCAAAAATTTTATCAAAGCCACATTGTACTCATCATGGAGCTGTTTGATGGAACAGTAAAAGGGAGCTTTACTTTCTATCAAATCCATTATATAGATAACAGATAATGCTTGAGATATATATAGAATTGGTTCTGGAAGCAAAACAGCTGCTGATGTAATTAGTTTAATTATTATTGAGAGATTCTGTGCAATTTTTCTGTTGATGTAGGATTTCATAAAATATTAATAATATTGATTGATCTGTAGGATGCAGCTGGATATAGCTCATCATTATTCCCTTTGTTGCAAATGAGAAGCTGTGCTGGAGTTAAGATTTTAGCCAGACCATCAGCAAGTGGATAAGTCAAAACTGGCTAGAAAATGTAATCACTCTGGCAGAGAGAGGGAAAACCAATATGCAAAGATGAATATTGGAAGATTCACCATAGATTAGTTTTTCTTTTGTCATTTCAAACTTGGAGACAGTAGCATTCTATTTGTGTTAAGACTACACACATTCAGCACTGAAGTAACTGCTGGAATCTATCCAGAAGTGACTCTCTATTGGGTCTTTCCCCTTCTTTCAGGGAAGTGCAGTAACTGCTCCTGTTCTATCTTCAAAATATTTGAAAAGTGGGAACTCTGCGATAAGAAGCAATGTTGACCAGAATTTCTCTGTCCACTTTTCAATTAATCATTGGTAAAACACTGTTCAAGCCAACAGAATAAATGGAACAAATTTTAATACACGCCGTGACGTTGAACACTCCTTCTGCCGCCACCGCCTCTGAACTTACTTTCACAATCAGGACTCCTGTCCACCTTCCGAGGACCCCTTCGCCAGCCTCCCAACACACACCATCCATCTGGACACCCCGCACTGGCCTATTACCTGCCCTCTATCTCTTCATTTCCAATTGCAGACGAAACATTAACTGTCTCAACGTCTACACCCCCTCCCCCACTCCAACCTCTCACCCTCACAACGCGCAGCCCTCCACTCCCTCTGCTCCAATCCTGACCTCACCATCAGTGGTAGTTTGGCACACTGACCTCTACACTGCTGAAGCCAGACGCCAACTCGCAGACACCTCCTCCTACCACCCCCTCGACCATGACCCCCCCCCACCCCCATCACCAAACCATCATCTCCCAGTCTATACAGAACCTCATCACCTCAGGAGATCTCCCACCCATAGCTTCCAACCTCATAGTCCGGGAACCCCGCACCACCCGATTCTACCTCCTTCCCAAGATCCACAAGCCTGACCACCCTGGCCGACCCATTGTCTCAGCCTGCTCCTGCCCCACCGAACTCATCTCCACCTACCTTGACACTGTCCTATCCCTAGTCCAGGAACTCCCCACCCATGCTCTCCACCTCCTCCAAGACTTCAGTTTCTCTGGCCCCCAATGCCTCATCTCCACCATGGATATCCAGTCCCTCTACACCTCCATCCGCCATGACTAGGGCCTGCAAGCCCTCCATATCTTCTTCTCTTGCGTCCCCAACAGTACCCTTCCACCGACACACTCATTCGTTTGGCTGAACTTGTCCTCACCCTTAACAATTTTTCCTTTGAATCCTCCCACTTCCTCCAGACCAAAGGGGTAGCCATGGGCACCCGTATGGGACCCCAGCTATGCCTGTCTCTTTGTTGGCTACGTAGAACAGTCCATCCTGAGCAATTCATCAACTTCAACACATTCCACCCTGACCTTAAATTCACCTGGACCATCTCTGACACCTCCCTCCCCTTCCTGGACCTCTCGATCTCCATTAATGAAGACTTGACACTGACCTCTTTTACAAACCCATCAACTCCCACAGCTACCAAGATTATAACTCTTCCCACCCTACCTCCTGCAAAAATGCCATCCCGTATTCCCAATTCCTCCACCTTCGCTGTGTCTGCTCACAGGAGGACCAGTTCCACCACAGAACACACCAGATGGCCTCCTCCTTTAGAGACTGCAATTTCCCTTCCCACATGGTTAAAGATGCCCTCCAACGCGTTTCATCCACATCCTGCACCTCCGCCCTCAGACCCCACCCCTTCAACCGTAACAAGGACAGAACCCCCCTGGTGCTCATCTTCCACTCTACCAACCTTCACATTAACCATATCATCCGCCGACATTTCCGCCACCTCCAAACAGACCCCACCACCAGGGATATATTTCCCTCACCACCCCTATCCGTTTTCTGCTAACACCGTTCCCTCCGTGACTACCTGGTCAGGTCCACACTCCCCAACAACCCACCCTCCCTTCCTGGCACCTTCCCCTGTCACTGCAGAAATTGCAAAACTGCGCCCACACCTCCTCCCTCACCTCCATCCAAGGCCCCAAAGGAGGCTTCCACATCCATCAAAGTTTCACCTGCACATCCACCAATATCATTTATTGCATCCGTTGCTCCTGATGTAGTCTCCTCTACATTGGCGAGACTGGACGCTTCCTATTAAGGGAACATCTCCAAGACACCCGCACCAATCAACCCCACCACCCCGTGGCTCAACATTTCAACTCCTCTTCCCACTCTGCTGAGGACATGCAGGTCCTGGGCCTCCTCCACCGCCGCTCCCTCACCACCCGATGCCTGGAGGAAGAATGCCTCAACTTCGACCTCGGAACACTTCAACCCCATGGCATCAATGTGGATTTCACCAGTTTCCTCATGTCCCCTTCCCCCACCTCACCCCAGCTCCAGCCTTCCAGCTCAGCACTGTCCTCATGACCTGTTCGACCTGCCTATCTTCCTTTCCACCTATCCACTACACCCTCCTCTCTGACCTACACTTCATCCCCACCCCCCAATCCACCCATTGTACTCTTTGCTACCTTCCCCCACCCCCCACCACCCTCTCATTTATCCCTCCACTGCAGGCACCCCGCCTCTATTCCTGATGAGGGCTTTTACCCCAAATGTTGATTTCCTGCTCCTTGGATGCTGCCTGACCTGCTGTGCTTTTCCAGCACCACTCTAATCTAGAAACAGGAGCAAGAAACAACATCTCTACCAAGACACACGTTAAATAACCTTTATATTACTTAGCACACAATTTCGTGAATAAAAAAGTGAATAACTTTTATTCTGCTAATGAAATAGCACTATAATTACACAGCCCTTTTCCTGTGGGAGAAACTAATACTTCTGTAGTTAGACAACAAGTAGACATCTCTTGCTGAGTAAATAAGAACTTTTCCTGTGAAGTAGTGAATAAAGCCAACTACCTAAACAAAGAAAAGCTTGTCCAGTTACATCATGTACAATTATGCATTATTGAATGAGCAGGTATTTCACACATTATTCAGGAATTGCAGCAACTAACACTTTAAGAGATGATGTAGATGGATCAAAAATAAGGAAAATTAAAAACTTCAGTGATTTAATTGTTATTGCAGGTACGGGCAAACCACTTGTAAAGTAGGATAAACATTGTGGGAAATGAAAAGCTGTTCTTTTCTCCTTTGGTGCCACTAGACTCTCTGATGTAATGTATTGTAAGAGATTATTAGCTCTAGGTGTGGTGCTCTCACAGGCAGAAATATTCTTAGATTTAAAAGAAAATGCTCAAAAAGAAAAACCGCGACCTCACATCAATAGCTGGAGGAGCTGCATCTAAAGGCATGTTACAAGTGAGGCAATGCAACAATTATACCTGGAGACAAGAGAGTTGTTGAGACGAATGTGTTAGAATGAAGGGATAGCCACAATTGACACTAAGTAAATACACATGTGGCATCTGCATGCTTTACTGTATTCATTGATGTGACTGTATTAAAATGCATTCCTTTCTGACTACGTCTATGACGGCACAGAAACAGAAATTGCAGGAAAAACTCAGCAGGTCTCACAGCACCTGTGGTGAGAAAGCCGAATTAATGTTTCAGGTCCAGTGACCCTTCTTCAGAACTAATTGTAGCTGGGAAAAGGTGGCTACATATACTAAAGAAGTAACGGTGGACGGGGAAGGAATAAACAATAGGGGGCGATGATGCCCAAAAAGAGTGAAAAACAGTTGGGGAGACAAAGGAATGGGTAAAGGTCAACCTGAGAGAATCAATAGCTGCCAATGGGGACCATTACTGGCTGACAATGGGTTGGGGTAAGGCCATGGGTGAAGTGCTCAAGCCCTAAAATTACTCAACACAATATTGAGTCCTGAAGGCTGTAGAGTTCCCAAGTAGAAAATCAGATGCTGTTCTTCCAGCTTGTGGTCAACTTCACTGGAGCAAGTCTCAGACAGCAATGTTGGCCAGGGAATACTATGGTATGTTGAAGTAGCAGGCAACTGGAAGCTCACGGTCTTTTTTGCAGATAGACTGTAGGTGTCTACGAAGCAGTTACCCAGTCTATATAGAGGAGACACACTGTGAATAGCGAATGCGGTAAACTAGATTGAGTGAAGTACAGGTAAATTGCTGTTTCATCTGCAAGGTGTGTCTGAGGCCTTGGGTAGTGAGGAAAGGGGAAGTAAACGGGCAGGTGTTGCACCTTCTGCGTTTGCAAGGGAAGATGCCATGAGGCTGTGGAAAGGTGTTGTGAGCGAAGGAGGAATGGACTAAGGTGCCACAGAGGAAATGATCCCTGCGGAAGGATGACAATGGAGGGCAGGATAATATGCATCTATTGTCATCCCACAAGAGGTGGTGGAAATGGTGGCTAATGATCCTTTCGATGTGGATGTCAGTGGGATGATAAGCGAGGACCAGGTTGACCCAATCGCTGTTGTGGGAAGGAAGCGAAGGAGTAAGGGTCGAAGTGTGGATGATGGTCATACAATGGTGAAGAATCCTTGTTTAAGGAAGTATCCACATGGATACTTCGGAGACTACTTGTCAAACGTAGCGTCATCAGAAGAGAAGATAAGGTGGAGACAGAGGAGCTGGGAGAATGGAATAGTCTTTACAGGAAGCAGAGTGTGAGGACATATAGTCAAGGTAAATGTGGGAGTCTGTGGGTTTGTAATGAATATTGGTGGCCACCTATCCTAGAAATGAAAACAGATGTAGAGGAAGGGTAGGGAGGAGTCAGAGATGGACCAGGTGAAGGTGACATCAGGGTGGAAGTTGGAAACAAAATAGATAAACCTTTCCAATTCCAAATGAAAGGGAAGCAGCACCAATGATGTTGTTGAATATACCAGAGAAAGACTTTTGGGTGGGGATCAGAGTAGGACTGGAACAAGGAATATTCCATGTCCCCCCACAAAGCAATAGGCATAACTGGGGCCCATGCAGATATCTACGGTGATACTTTGACCTGAAGAAAGTGGGAGGAGTTATAAGGAGAAGTTGTTCAAACAAGGACGAGCTTAGCCAGGTGGACGAGGGCGGAGGTGGATGGGGATGGTTCAGGCCTTTGTTCCAGGAAGGAACAGAGAGCATTGCAACCATCTTGATGGGAGATGGACATGCGAAGGGATTGCACAGCCTTGATGTAGAGGAGGTGGCTGTGAACTGGAAATTCTGAAACTGAACCAAGGATTTCCCAGCATAGTGGTTGATAAGGCTTTCAACCATATCCAACCCATCTCCTACACTTTGACCCTCACATCCTCTTTTGCCCCTTGTCCTCCCTTACCATCCCACCAGTGTCCACATCCAAAGGATAATTAGCTGCCATTTCTGCCTCTTCCAACAGTATGCTGCCACCAGACACATATTCCCCTCCCCTTCCTTGTCAGCCTTCTGCAAGGACAATTCTCTCTGGGACACCTTGGTCCATTCCTCCTGCACTCCCAAAACCTCCTCAGCCTCATGGCACCTTCCCCTGCAATCACAGGTGTAACACCTGCCTTTTACCTCCTCCCTCCTCAGTATCCAAAGCCCCAAACACAACTTCCATGTGAAGCTGGACTTCACTCAGTCGTGTCTACTGTATTCACTGCTCCCAATGTGGTCTTTTCTAACACTGGGGAGATGACATGTAGACTGGGCGACCACATTGCAGAACACCTACATTCTGACCGCCAAAGTTACTCTGAGCTTTCCGTTGCCTGCCATTTCAATACATCATCGTGTTCCCTGGCCAAAAAAATCAGGCTCGCTGCAGGATTCCAGCAAAGCTCAGCACAAACTCAAAGAACAGCTGCTCATTTTCCACTTGGGAACCCTGCAAACTTCGGGGTAGCTATTTGTTCTCCCAGGCTGACCTTGAATGATTCCTTTGTCCAGCTGTTTTTCTCTGTCGCTGCGCTCCATCTGTACCTATCGTTTACTATCCCCCCCGCCCCCCCCCCGGCCCACCAAACCCCTTCTTTGGCATATAGAGTATATCAAGTGTTTCCCAGCTAATCAGTTGTTGAGGAAGGGTCATTAGACCTGAAATTTTAATTGCAAGAGCTGAGTTTCTGTTTTTGTTTCTGGTTTCCACCATCTGCAGTACTTTGGGGTTTTTTTTTGTTTTCTATGATGGGATTTTCTGCTCCTTTGAGTGGTATGGACATTGGTGGGAAATGTGGAGAAATTCATCAAAATAACAAGTTCAGAATCTTCAAGTCAATACATTTTTTTCTAGTTTTTGTCTGTGGGGAAAATCTTCCCAGGTCTTGAAAGGCATGGACTATGATGAAAAGTTTTGAGAATTGCATGAAATGTTGAATGAGGCTTTTCTTGACTTTGGGTGCAATAAGTTGCATTTTCCAAGTAGATTGTGGACATTCATGTGGAAAAAGAAATACTTACAAGTGAGCTGCAAGAAGTCTTTTAAAAAGGATTAATGCTCATTACCACCTTCATTATTGCTTAATCTCACTTAGTCTCTTTGTGCTCACTCAGTAATCATCTGCATGGATGCTCACAGCATTTCTGCCTTGCCTTCTCTCATCTCACCTTCCAGTGCTTTACCCCTAAACCACACTTTAAAGGCCCTCAATACTTCTCAGTCAGGGGAGTGGTCATGTTGTTACATGGCACCAGTATTCTGTCAATCTCATACCTTCGGCAAGCACTGGCAACCCACCAGGTAAACATTGCATATGCATCAATCAAATGGCTATGTCTCAAGCTTAATGGGGAGTCTTTCTGCACCATTTCCTTTGAGATTACACCACAGGACCACAGTGTGAAAGATGGTTCCTACCATACATGATCTGAGGTTGTGCACAACTTGGGTTTAAATATGGTACCCGTGAGGTGAACTTTACAAAGTCACTCTGTAGCTGAGCAGTCCTTCATCTCTCTGCCACATAATTTCCTAAGACAAGCACTAAAGAATCGTCAATGAGGTGAAGAGCAGGAGATTTCGGGAAGAAAGTTGCTCTGATCCATGACGGAGCTGAGGGATGATCTTGATTACATTAGATGATTAGATTACTTACAGTGTGGAAACAGGCCCTTTGGCCCAACAAGTCCACACCGACCCTCCGAAGAGCAACCCACCTGGACCCATTCCCCTACATTTAGCATGGCCAATTCACCTAACGTTTTTGGACTGTAGGAGGAAACCGGAGCACTCGGAGGAAACCCACGCAGATACTGGGAGAATGTGCAAACTCCACACAGACAGTTGCCTGAGGCAGGAATTGAACCCAGGTCTCTGACACTGTGAGGCAGCAGTGCTAACCGCTGTACCACCATGCCACCCATTGGTTTAAATTTATAAAATCATGAGGGGCATAGATAGGGTAACTAGACAAAATATTTTCCCTTGGGTGGGGGAGTCTAGAACTAGAGGGAATATGTTTAAGGTGAGAGGGGAAAATTTAAATGGGACTCAAGGGGTAACTTTTTCATGCAGAGGGTGGTGCATGTATGGAATGAGCTGCCAGAGGAAGTCAAGGAGCCTGGTACAGTTACAGAATTTATAAGGCATCTGGATGGCTATATGAATAGGAAGGGTTTACAGGGATATGGCCCAAGTGCTGGCAAATGGGACTAGATAATTTTAGGAAATCTGGCTGGCATAGATAAATTGGACTGACGGGCCTGTATGAATGTCACTCAGCAAAGTATAATTCCAAGAAATTCGATAACTCAGCCCCACATTTCTATTCAAGATTGTCACAAAATATCTAGCAAGAAGATACTTTCCCCACGAAGACCTGTGCTACATGGGCCTGTTGGATTTGCTAAATGACAAGCTGGGTAACAGTTGGCTCAGGCAGACCTAGCTCAGTGTATACACGTCCTGTTTGTTGTGTTCATCCAAACAATCCAACAAGATGCCAGATTTGATGCAAAACAATTATCTGTGAAGCATATTTTCTGCAGCAGACCGCAGGGCAATGCCCTGGAAATGTACAGGTAGAAACCACAGGTATGAATTGTCCAAGTTTCTATAGTATAGAGGTGAATTTTATTGATGTTGAACACCTTGGTCATGTATCTTGTATGCTTCACGTGAGAGTTGTGGGCAGCTTCTCACTGAGATTAACCTTGTCCTGAGATTGGATGAGTCCGGGAGGACAGACTGCGTGTTCGCTGCTCGGGGTGACCTCAATCATGCGAAACCTTGTTCCAGACCTCAGCACCTGTGAAGACATTCCACACATTCTCTTTCCTGGGATCTGCTACCAACCTGGTTTTCCTTGTCCAACCGCACACTGAAGTTCCCCATGATTGTTGTATTGGTGCTTTTTTACATGCCTTTTCTATCTCCAGATTTATTTTCTATCCCACATCCTGACTATTGCTCGGGGGTCTGAACGTAACTCCCATTCTGGTCTTTTCCTATGCGGTTCATCAACCCTGCCCACACAGATTCTGTACCTTCTTACTCTATGTCACATCTTGCTATTGATTTAATTTCATTCCTTACTGACAAAGTGACCCTGCCCCATCTGCTTGTCCTTTCAATGGAACACGTATCCTTGGATATTTAGTTCTGAGCCCTAAAGACCTTATAGCCGCATCTCTGTGATATCCACAGTATAGAGAACACACATCGGATAATCAATGCCACACTCACAGGAATCAGATTCACTAGAGAGAAAGAAAAGGACAACCAACTCCCATTCCTACTGCAGCACACCAGAACTGCTAAAAGAGGAAGAAGAACACCTCTACAAGGTATTCGCCAAAAACGGATACCCCCGCAATTTCATCAACAGATGCCTAAGGGAAAGACAATGGAATGAGGACATGCCACAACCCAAAGGACTAGCCACATTACCATACATCAAGAACATTTCTGAACTGACAGCCAGACTACTACGACCACTAGGACTCATAACAGCACACAAACCAACAGCCACTCTCAGACAACAACTCAGCAGGACAAAGGACCCGATACCCAGCATGAGCAAAACCAACATAGTGTACAAAATCCCATGCAAGGACTGCACAAAACACTACATAGGACAAACAGGAAGACAGCTAATGATCTGCATCCATGAACACCAACTAGCCATGAAACGACATGACCAGTTATCCTTAGTAGCCACACACGCAGATGACAAGCAACATGAGTTTGACTGGAACAAAACTACTATTATAGGACAAGCTAAACAGAGAACAGCCAGGGAGTTCCTAGAGGCATGGCACTCGTCCACAGATTCAATCAACAAGCACATCGACCTGGACCCAATATACCGTCCACTGCAGTGGACAGCTGGAACTGACAACCGGAAGCGGCAGATACCAATCACTATAAATGCCGGAGGAAAGATCACAGAAGCACTTCACAGGAGGCTCCCAAGCACTGAGGATGTCACCTAGACAGGGGACAAAATGTCTGAAACACAAATTCCCAGCTTGGCGAACAGAACCACAACAACGAGCACCCGAGTTACAAATCTTCTCACAAACTTTGAACACCTACGGGCAAGAGCCGCTAAGACAAGCCAGGAAATGGGAATCCTGTGCCAACTGTCTAAGTGCCACATACGAACAACACCGGTTCCTGCACAAATGCCGAAAGAATCGAATCCTTCCACCATGTGTCAGATACAGACCACCAGTCAACAACCCACAAGTCAGGGACACAGCCAGACAGAACAGATTCAGGATGATCCAGATAATGATTACAAACGCACACAATAGACTACGCAAATGCAGACAAGAAATTGTGTGCCAAAAATCGTCAATTTCAAAAACCACAATCAGGAATGGACCTGGACCATAGAACAGGCCGTCACCATAGGACAGAACAGGACCACACACCTCAAAAAAAAGGCACTAAAAGAAAAAATGGCCAAACTAACACATAACAGAGAGGACACCACAACACACTCCTGGGTTAAAAACCTCTCCCACAGACAGCTCACAGACACGGAAGGAACAATACTGGCCAAGGGACTCAACTACAACCACAGGGACACCAAGACAACAGACTTCCTAGCGGCACTAGAATGCACACTCAGAAACAATGGACTGACAGAAGAGACACAACAAACAGTGAGACAAAATATCGTACCCCTGATAACAAGGAAAAGACAAACACATAACCTCAACACCAAGGAGAGGGAAGCACTAAAAGCACTAAGAAATGATAAGAACATAATCATACTACCAGCAGACAAAGGCAGAATGACGGTCATCCTGGACAAAGCAGAGTACATCCAGAAAGCGCAACAACTACTTGCAGATACCAACACCTACCAAAAGAGGGAGTTTGACCCCACCCCACAGCTCACCAATAGGATAAACAACATACTGAGGAACCTACAAAAAAAAGCCAGATAACCAGGTTTGACCTATAGAGAATGAAACCTGAAAACAACAACACCCCCAGATTCTATGGACTACCTAAAGTGCACAAACCAGACATCCCACTCAGACCCATAGTATCACTACCAGGGACACCATCACACAAACTGGCTAAAGAACTACAGCAGAAACTGAAACACCTGATCAGTGGATCCAGACAATCTATACAGTCAACACAGGAATTCTTGGACATCATCAGAAATATACACATAGACAAGGAATAAACCATGGTCTCATTCGATGTAACGGCACTGTTCACTTCTATCGACAAAACCCTAGCCAGAGAAACAATAACCAACCTGCTGGACATACAGAACAGACAGCAAGACGGGGAACCTATCAACAAAGACAGCATACTTAATCTACTGGACCTGTGCCTCACAACACCCTTCACATTCAACAACCAAATATATGAACAAATCAACGGCACACCCATGGGCTCACCCATTTCTGGACTCATAGCAGAAGCTGTAATGCAAAGATTAGAACAAACAGTCGTACTGCAAATTCAACCCAAACTCTGGGTCAGTTATGTGGATGACACCTTTGTAATCAATAAAAACACAGAAATAGAGAACACACACCGGATCATCAACGCCACACTCACAGGAATCCGATTCACTAGAGAGGAAGAAAAGGACAACCAACTCCCATTCCTAGACGTGATGGTACAGAGAACACCGAACGGAGAATTCACCACAAAGGTATACAGGAAAGCCACACACACAGACCAATTCCTGAACTACGAAAGCAACCACCCCAACACACACAAAAGAAGTTGCATCAAGGCACTCTTCAAAAGGGCCACAACACACTGCAGCACACCAGAACTGCAAAAAGAGGAAGAAGAACACCTCTACAATGTATTCACCAAAAACGGATACCCCCCGCAATTTCATCAACAGATGCCTAAGGGAAAGACAATGGAATGAGGACATGCCACAACCCAAAGGACTAGCCACATTACCATACATCAAGAACATTTCTGAACTGACAGCCAGACTACTACGACCACTAGGACTCATAACAGCACACAAACCAACAGCCACTCTCAGACAACAACTCAGCAGGACAAAGGACCCGATACCCAGCATGAGCAAAACCAACATAGTGTACAAAATCCCATGCAAGGACTGCACAAAACACTACATAGGACAAACAGGAAGACAGCTAATGATCTGTATCCATGAACACCAACTAGCCATGAAACGACATGACCAGTTATCCTTAGTAGCCACACACGCAGATGACAAGCAACATGAGTTTGACTGGAACAAAACTACTATTATAGGACAAGCTAAACAGAGAACAGCCAGGGAGTTCCTAGAGGCATGGCACTCGTCCACAGAATCAATCAACAAGCACATCGACCTGGACCCAAAATACTGGCCACTGCAACAGACAGCTGGAACTGACAACCGGAAGCGGCAGATACCAATCACTATAAATGCCGGAGGAAAGATCACAGAAGCACTTCACAGGAGGCTCCCAAGTACTGAGGATGTCACCTAGACAAGGGACGAAACGTCTGCAACACAAATTCCCAGCTCGGCGAATAGAACCACAACATTAATTCTTATACTCTAGCATTTATGTACAATATTCTCAGTGTCCTGCGTTGCTGCTCCCCTTCTCATCATTGTTCCCTTATCTGTGTGTCTGAATTTAGACTTACGAGCTGTTCCAAACTCTCTGTCCTGCTACTTCAGGAAACTAACAAACAGCTCTTCGGAGCCCTTCCTTGCTTTAACATTTTGTATATTTTTCTGTGCAGGTGTACTCAACACCACTATTTAGTTTAAAGCTTACCCCTACTCCCACATCTTTTGGTCTAGTTTTATAACTTGGTGACTCCAACAGCCCTCTTGTGCTTATTTCCCGTAAGTGTTTCTTTCAGTGTGTGTCACTGGTATACAAGAATATTGCCCTAATTTCTAGCTTTTTCGTGTTAACGTGACATTTTGCTTTGTTGTTCAGTTATCTTCAATGTTATTTATAGAGTCATAGAGATGTCCAGCATGGAAGCAGACCCTTCGGTCCAACTTCCTGATGAAGGGCTTTTGTCCGAAACGTCGATTTCGCTGCTCCTTGGATGCTGTCTGAACTGCTGTGCTCTTCCAGCACCACTAATCCAGTATTTGGTTTTCAGCATCTGCAGTCATTGTTTTTACCTTCGGTCCAACTGTCCATGCCGAACAGATATCCCAATCCAATCTAGTCCCACGTGCCAGCACCCAGCCCGTATCCCTACAAACCTTTCGTATTCATATACCCATCCAAATGCCTCTTAAATGTTGCAATTGTACCAGCCTTCATCACTTCCTCTAGCAGCTCATTCCGTACATCTACCAACCTCTGTGTGAAAAAGTTGCCCCGTAAATCTCTCTTCTGTCTTTCCCCTCTCACCCTAAACCTATGCCCTCTAGTTCTAGACTCCCCAACCCCAGGGAAAAGACTTTGCATATTTACCCTATCCATGCCCCTCATAATTTTGTAAACCTCTATAAGGCCACCCCTCAGCCTCTGATGCTCCAGGGAAAACAGCCCCAGCCTGTTCAGCGTCTCCCTATAGCTCAAATCCTCCAACTCTGGTAACATCCTTGTAAATCTTTTCTGAACCCTTTTAAGTTTCACAACATCTTTCTGATAGGAAGGAGACCAGAATTGCACACAACATTCCAACTCCTATACTCAATACTCTGACTAATAAAAGGAAAGCATACCAAACGCCTTTTTCACTATCTATCTACCTGTGACTCCACTTTCAAGGAACTATGAACCTGCACTCCAAGGTCTCTTTGTTCAGCAATACTCACTAGGACCTTACCATTAAGTGTACAAGTCCTGCTAAGATTTGCTTTCCCAAAATGCTGCACCTCGCATTTTTCTGAATTAAACTCCATCTGCCACTTCTCAGCCCATTGGCTTATCTGGTCCAGATCCTGTTGTAATCTGAGGTAACCCTCTTCGCTGTCCACTACACCTCCATTTGACGTGTCTTTGATTAGCTTCACCAGAAGAAGTAGCCTTTTCTTTTAACTTGGCCACAATCTTAAGATATTTTTTCCACATGCACTGGTGGTTGTCATGGAATTACAGTACTAATAAAATCATTGTTGTTGGCTGCTGCAGCATTAGCAGTAGGCAGAATACTGAAAATAGCACAAAGACTTTACATTTATATAGTGCCATTCACCACCTCAGAGGATCCCAAAATGGTTTACAGCCAATAAAGTAGTTTTGATGCCTGGTCACTAGTTACATGCAGCAAGTCAATTTGCAAGGCCCCACAAATGACTTAATGTGTGTTTTCGTGCTATTGCCTGGGTGATGAATATTGACCAGGACACAAGAGGGAACAGTCGGAATTTGTAACAGTAGTGGTGCTGTACATAGCGGTGATAGTATTAAGAATAATTCTGCTGTGATAATATCAGTGTGTTGCACAGAAACCTAGAAACCAGGAACAGGAGTAGACTATTTGGTCCTTCACAGCTGCTCTACCCTTCCATACGATCATGGTTGATCATTCATTTCTGTCCACATTCCCATGTTCTCCCCATTCCCTTTGATCCTTTTAGCCCTAAGAACTATATACGTAACTCCTTCTTGAAAACTTAAAATATTTTATCCTCAACCGCTTTCTGTGGCAGAAAATTTCACAGGCTCACTGTTCTCTGGGCGAAGAGATTTCTCCTCATCTCAGTCTTAAATGGCATACCCTGTCCTCTTAAAATGCGACCCCTGGCTCTGGACACCGATCCTTCCCGCATTTATTCTGAATAGCTCTGTTAGAATTTTATAGGTTTCTATGGACTCTTTCACACTCCAACCCCACCTCTTATTCCAAATTCCAGTGAGAATAGTCCTAACCAATTCAGTCTGTCTTCATAAGTCAGTCCTGGCATCCCAAGAATCAGTCTGGTAAACTTTTGCTGCATTCCCTCTATAGTCAGGACATCCTTTCTCAGATAAGGAGACCAAACCTGCACACAATACTCCAGGTGTAGTCTCACAAAGGCCTTGTAAGATTGCAGTAAAATTACTGTTCTTGTACTTGAACCCTCTCACTATGAAAGCCAACATACCATTTGCTTCTCCATAGGCTTCTGGAGCTTCCTGTTTCCTTCAGTGACTGGTATTCAAGGACCCCCAGTTCTCATGGCGTCTCCCGCTCTGCCATCTATCGCCATTCAGACAATTATCTGCTTCCCTGTTTCAACCACCAAAACAGATAACCTCATATTTATCTGCATTGTCCTTCAGCCAAGTATTTGCCTACTCACTCAACTTGCCCAAATCAGTATAAAGCATCTTTGCATCCTCCTCACAGCTTACCCTCAATTTCAGCATGGTGCTGTTTGTAAACTTTGAGACATTGCATTTAGTTCTAAATCATTGAAGTGTGTTGTGAATAGCTGGGATCCAAGTATTCATTCCCTCAGTAACACAATGGTCACTGGCCGGTCACTTAGAAAAAAAAAACCCTGTTTATTCCTACTGTTTGTTTCCTGTCTATCAACCAATTCTCTATCCATGTCAGTATGTGACCCCCAATCCCATGTGCTATAATTTATATGCTAGTCTCTTTTTGGGACTTTATTGAAAGCCTTTTGGAAGTCCACATCCACTTTTCGATGAAATAACTCCCTTATCCATTGCACGACCTCAGTAAGTTTTAGTAGATTTGTCAAGCATGATTTCTCTTTTGGAATCCATGCTGACTTTGTCTGATAGCGTCACTGTTTTGCTGTTAAATCTTTTACAACGGACTCCAGCATTTTCTCCAGTACCAGCCTTGGCTAACCCTGCCATATTTCCCTTTTTTTTCTCTAACTCCTTTTTCAAATAATGGGGTCACATTAGCAACTGTCCAATCCATAGGTACTATTCCAGAGTCTAAAGAATTTTAAAAGATGCATCAATTACTAGGGCCAGATCTGTAAGTACTCTGGAATGTGAACTATTGGGCCCTGTGGATTTATCAGCCTTTAATCTCATCAATTTCTCCAACATCATTTTCATACTAATACTGATTTTCTCCAGTTCCTTACTCTCCTGACGCTCTGTGTTCCCTGACATTTTTGGGGCATTATTTGTCTCCTCATTTGTAAAGACAGAACCAAAGCGAGTATTTAATTGGTCTGCCATTTCTTTGTTCCCTGTTATAACTTCTCCTGTTTTGACTTGTAAGGGACTGACATTTGACTTCACTAATCGTTTTCTCTTCACACACTGAGAGAAGCTTTTAGCATCAATTTAGGTGTTTACTGCAAGCTTTCCCTTGCATCTTTTATCTCCCTCTCCTGTGTTCTCCCTTGCTGAATTTCAAACTGCTCTCAATCCTTGAAAGTGGAGTTGCAGGTAGATAGGATAGTGAAGAAGGTGTTTGGTATGTTTTCCCTTATTGGTCAGAACATTGAGTATAGGAGTTGGGAGGTCATGCTGCGGCAGTATCAGAAGGATGTTGTAAAACTTGAAAGGGTTCAGAAAAGATTTACAAGGATGTTGCCAGCTTTGGAGGATTTGAGAGGTTGCAAAGGCTGAGGCTGGTTTCCCTGGAGCGTTGGTGTTTGAGGGGTGACATGTAGAGGTTTATAAAATCATGACGGCATGGATAAACAAGGTATTTTCCCTGGGGTAGGGTAGTCCAGAACTAGAGGGCATAGGTTTAGGGTGAGAGGGGAAAGATATAAAAGAGAACAAAGGGGTACCCTTTACATGCAGAGGGTGGTGTGTGTATGGAATGAGCTGCCAGAGGAAGTGGTGGAAGCTGGTAATATTGCAACATTTAAAAGACATCTGGATGGGTGTATGAACAGGAAAGGGTTGGAGGCACCAGGTGCTGGCAAGATTAGGTTGGGTTATCTGGTCGGCTTGGACGAGTTGGACTGAAGGATCTGTTTCCGTGCTGTACATTTCTAGGGGACTCTAAAGATTACATCTGCTTAACAGTAGCAAATTAGTACTATTTGGTTTGGAAGGGGAATATCTGCCAATGTTCTTCTCCAGATAGCCCTGCTAAAATGTCCTCTGTGTAGACATGGGGTGAGATTGTTGTTAAACTTCATTATATGAGCTTCCATAATCGAAGAGCCTGCTAACAGTGAAATTCAGTTTCCACACAATTCATTGATGGTGACAGAGCAGGTTTTGAAAGTAATTTAAAGGCAAGAAAGATCCAAGGATCTACAACTAGGGACTCAGATTATTAAAACAAGGAGCTGGAGAAACTCAGCAGGTCTGGCAAATTTCTTTAAATAGTTCAGACTTCTGATGAAGGGTCTCTGGACTCAAAATACTAACTCTGTTACTCTCTCTATTGATGTTGCCAGACTTGCTGAGATTCTCCAGCAACTACAGTTTGTGTTTCATCCACAGTTCTTTGTTTTATTTTAAAAAGCTTGTGATGAAGCTTTATGATACACTGGTTCAATCTCAACTAGAGCACTGTGGCCAATTCTGAGCACTGAATTTTAGGAAGGATATGCAGACTTTAGAGTACACAAAATAAATGAAAATAATTTCAGAGCTGGAGAATTTGGATAAGTTAGAGATGCTGAAGTTGTTCTCCTTCGAAAAAAAGGGTTGAAAGGTGATTTGATAGAGGTGTTAAAAGTCATGAGTATCTGGACAGAATGGATAAAGACAAGTCATGAGGGATGGGTTACAAATTCAAAGGTCATCAATTTAAGATGGATGACGAGGCAGTGATGACATTAACAAATGTTTTTAAATGTACCAAGTGATTGCACTTCTTGAAAGTGTGATCAAGGTCGCTTTAACTGTGGCTATCAAATGAGAATTTAACAAGAACATGAAGAGAAGACAATCGCTGAGTTATGGGAACAAGTCAGATAAGTGGAGCTAACTGAATTACTCTTGCAGAAAGCTGACACATTCACATTGGATTCAATGGCCTCCTTCTGTGCTGGAGATATTCTATGGTTTACAGCTCACAAAGGAAGAATGGCAACATGGTGGAGATTCCATGGTATCTCTCCCACTTTCAGTAAGATCATAGCTGAATTTCTACACCAACTCTACTTTCCCACCCTATCCCCAAATCCCTTGATTCTCTTAAATCAGATCTAATTCCTTTGATTATCCACAGGATTTTGGAGAGACAAATGTAAATATTCAAAACTCAACTGAGTAAGGAAACTATTCATTTTAATCCTAAGTGGTCAACTCTTTACCTACAGACTATGACCCTTAGCTCTAAACTCCAGACAGAAGAAATAACCTCTTAACATTGATACTGCCTTATACATTAAAAATTCTATATGTTCCTATTTAATCATTACTTATTCTGCTGAACTCTAACTAACATTATGCAATTTGACTCACTTTCTCCTCACAGGAGAGTACTTTCATTGTCAAAATAAATCTAATGAATTTTGTTTCGCCATCTGTAATACAAGCATATCCTTCCATGGGTAAGGAGATCAAAACTGTACACTTGATCTTCTTCTGAACCAAAGCAGAGATAGTTTTAAAGGTAAATCTAACAATACACTTAGATTCCTTTTCTATGCAAGATATTGGGCTTTCTTAATAGTTTCAAAGCAATGGCACCAATGAGTGACCTCAATGAAAGCTGTCCATAAAGGTCCGGCAATGTCTATGGTAAGGACTTCTCCCTTCCCAATATCAATTTAAATCTTGCCCAAGTCATGAGAAATTTCAAGCATGCAGCAACTGTGATGCCAACAAGCAACTAACCACCAAATATCAATATCCTCAAATGCAGCAAAGCAAGAATTTAAAAGCACTCAAATCTTCATTTTTATCATCATGAAAAAAGTTGATATTCCACAAATAGAAAATTAACTTTTCAAGACATTTTCGAGGATGTTTGGAAGTAATAATGAACTTAATGTGTTGTTGACAATGTTAACAAGGGGCGGCAATGACCTAGTGGTATTATTGGCACGCCATTCATCCAGAGAACGAGTCTGGGTTTGCATCCCACAATGGCAGATGGTGGAATTTGAATTCAATAAGAATCTGGAATTAAGAGTCTAATGATGATCATGAATCCTTTTGTTGATTATCAGGAAAAAGCTATCTAGTTCACTAATGCCCTTTAGAAATAGAAACTACCATCCTTAACTGGTCTGGACTACATGTGACTCCAGACCCACACAAATGTCGTTGACTTTTAACTACCCTTTGGTATGAAGAATAAATGCTAGCCTAGCCAACAGTACCCTTATCCAGTGAATGAATAAAAAAAATTCCTATTATACTTTATTCAATGAAGTGCAGCTTTTCCAACTCTTGCAGCAAGACTAACAGCAAAATAAAGTTTTCATAAGTTTACTGATTTCTTAGGGATTGTACATTTGGACAACAGAGCACTCACTGGAGGATAATTGAATAGAACATAGAACAGTCCAGCCCAGTACAGACCCTTTGGCCCACAATGTTGTGCTGAGCATTTATCTTACTCTAAGATCAACCTCACCTACACACCCCTCAATTTACTGCCGTCCATGTGCTTGTCCAGCAGTTGCTTAAATGGCCCTAATGTCTCTGACTCTACCACCACCGCTGGCAGTGCATTCCACGTACCCACCACTCTCTGTGTAAAGAACCTACCTCAGTGATCTCTTCTATACCTTCCTCCAGTCACCTTAAAAGTATAACCCCTCATGACAGCCAATTCTGCCCTGGGGAAAAATCTCTGGCTATCTACTCTATCTCTGCCTCTCATTACCTTCTCCACCTCTATCAAGTCACCTCTCTTCCTTCTTCTCTCCAGTGTGAAAAGCCCTAGCTCACACAACTCTGATTCATAAGACAAGCCCTCCAATCCAGACAGCATCCTGGTAAAACTCCTTTGCACCCTCTCTAGAGCATCTGCATCCTTCCTATAAGGAGGTGACCAGAACTGGACACAATATTCCAAGTAAGGTCAAACTAGGGTTTTAAAGAGCTGTAGCAAAACCTTGCGGCTCTTAAACTCAATCTCCCTGTTAATGAAAGCCAGAACATCATATGTTTTCTTAACAACCCTATCAACTTGGGTGGCAATTTTGGTGGATTTATGTATATAGACCCCAAGATCCCGCTGTTCCTCCACACTGCCAAGAATCCTGTCTTTAACCTTGTATTCAGAATTCAAATTCAACCTTCAAAAATGAATCCGTTTTCAGTTATCCAGGTTGATCTCCATCTGCTGCTTTTCAGTCCGGCTCTGCATCCTGTCAATGTCTTGTAGTCTGCAATAGCCCTCGACACTATCTACAACACCACTGACCTTTGTGCCATTGGCAAACCTACTAACTCACCCTTCTACTTCTTCATCCAAGTCATTTATAAAAATGACAAAGAGCAGAGGGCCGAGAACAGACCCCTTTGGGACACCACTGGTCACTGACATCCAGATGGAATACTTTCCATCCACTACCACTCGCTGTCTTCTTTTGGCCAGCCAATTCTGTATCCAGACAGCCAGATTTCCCTGTATCCCATACCTCCTAACTTTCTGAATGAGCTTACTGTGGGGAACATTATCAAATCCCTTACTGAAATTCACAACCACTGCTCGTCCTTCATCAACTTGTATTGTCACATCCTCAAAGAACTCAATAAGGCTTATGAGACATGACCTGTCCTTCACAAAGCCATGCTGGCTATCTTTAATCAAGCTATGCTTTTCCAAATAGTCATGAATCTTATCTCTCAGAATCCCTTCCAGTAACTTGCTTACCACAGATGTAAGACTGATTGGTCTGTAACTCCCAGGGATTTCCATTTTCCCTTTCTTGAACAAAGGAATAACACTTGTCTCCCTCCAATCAGCCGGTACCAATCCTGTGGAGAGTGAGAATGCAAAGTTCATCACCAGAGGTGCAGCAATCTCATTCCTCACTTCCTGTAGTAACTTTGGATAAATCTGGTCCAGCCCTGGGGATTTATCTATCTTGATGCTTCCCAGAATTTCCAGCACATCCACTTCTTTAATATCAATCTGTTCAAGCATATTAATCTGGTCCACGATGTCCTCACTATCAACAAGGTCCCTCTCTCTCGTGAATACTGAAGCAAAAAATTCATTTAGGGCCTCACCTACCTCTTTAGACTCCAGGCACAAGTTCCCTCCACTATCCCGGATCAACCCTACCCTCTCTCTGATCATTCTCTAATTCCTCACTTGCGTGTAGAACACCTTTGTGTTTTTCCTAATCCTTCCTGTCAAGGATTTCTCGTGCTCCCTCTTAGCTTTTCAGAGTACATTTTTGAGTTCTTTCCTAGCCACCCTGTCTTCTAGCTGTGCCAGATCCTTGCTTCCTCAACCTTAAGTAAGCTTCCTTCTTCCTTTGATGAGAAGCTCCTCTGCTCTTGTCATCCAATGCTCCTTCACCTTGCCATTCCTTGTCTTTCTCAGTAGGACAAAGTTATCCAACATTCACAACAAATGCTCCTTAAATAAGCCTCCACAGTTCTGTTGTGCATTTCCCGTAGAAAAATTGTTCCCAATTTATACTCCACAGTTCCTGTTGAATAGCAGTATAAATTCCCCTCCCCCAGTTAAGTACCTTCTTGTACTGTCTGTTCCTATTCCTCTCCGTGGCTATGGTATAGGTGAGGCAGTTGTGTTCGCTGTCACTGAAAAGCTCTCCCACCGAGAGATCTGACACCTGGCCTGGTTCATTGCCTAGCACCAAATCCAATATGGCCTCCCCCCAGGGACTATCTACATATGGGTACACCTGGCTCCATCCAGACCATCTGCTCTAAGGATGTTCCAATCAATATTGGGGAAGTTGAAGTCACTCATAACAACAACATCTGCACTGTTCCAAATCTGCTGTCCAACTTGTTCTTCCATCTTTCTGCTGCCTTGAGAGCTTCATAGATAGCACCCAATACAGTGACTGCTCATTTCCTGATACTGACTTCCACCTCTCCTGACTCAGTAGACAAACCCTCCTCAACAACCTCCTTTTATGCTGCTGTGATGCACTCTCTTATTAACAATGCTACTCCCCTCCTCTTTTATTCCCTTTCCTGTTCTTTTTAAAAGATCTAAACCCTGGAACATCCAGCAACCATTCCTGCGTCTGTGAAATTCATGTCTCCATTATGACCATAACATCATAATTCCAAGTACTGATCCATGCTCTAAGTTCATCGTTCTTATTCCTGACACTTCTTGCATTAAAGCAGACACACTTTAACCCATCCCTTTGCCCTATTAACTGTGTATCCCTCCTGACAGACTCTCTGGTTCCCATCCCCCTGCCAAACTAGTTTAAACCCTCCCGAAGTGCTCTAGCAAATCTCCCACCCAGGACATTGGTACCTCTCCAGTTTAAGTGCAACCTGTCCTTCATGTACAGGTCCCACCTTCCCTAGAAGGTACCCCAATGATTTACATATCTGAAGCCCTCCCTCCTGCACCAGCTCTGTAGCGACATGTTTAGCTGCACTCGCCCCCTGTTCCTTGCCTCACTACCATGTGGTACTGGTCGTAATCCTGAGATTATTACTCTGCTTGTCCTGCTTTTCAGCTTCCAACCTAACTCCCTAAAATCACTTTTTAGATACTCATTCCTTTTCCTAGCTATGCCATTGGTGCCAACACACATAACAACTTCTGACTGCTCACCCTCCCCCATCAGAATCTTGTCAACTCGATCAGAGACTTCCTGGACCCTAGTACTTGGGAGGCAACATAAATTCCTTGAGTCCAGTTCGCAACCACTGAATCTCCTGTCTGTTCCTCTATCTATTGAGTCTCCTACCACTAGCACCTTTCTATTCTCCCCCCTTCCCTTCTGAGCCACAGAACCAGGCTCAGTGCCAGAGACCTGGCCACTAGAGCCTTTCCCTGGTAGGGTGTTCCCCAACAGTGTCCAAAACAGTAAAATTATTATTGAGGGGAACGGCCACAGGTGATCCCTGCACAATCTGCCTGTTCCTTGTCCATTCCATGACTGTAACCCATCTGCGGAGCAAATGAGGCCTGCAGATGCTGGAGATCAGAGTCGAGAGTGTGGTGCTAGAAAAGCACAACAGGTCAGGCAGCATCTGAGGAACAGGAGAATCAACGTTTCTGGCATAAGCCCTTCAACTTTAACCCATCTACCTTTTTGCTGTACCTGAAGTGAGACTACCTTCCTCTAACTCGTCTCTATTACTCCCTCTGCCTCTCGAATAATCCAAAGTTCATCCAGCTCCAGTTCCAGTTCCCTAACGCGGTTTCGGAGGAGCTGGAGTTGGGTGCACCTCCCACAGATGAAGTCAGTGGGGACACTAGTGGTGACCTTATCTCCTACATTCTACAGGAGGAGCATGCAACTCCATTTCATAACTGACTACAACTTCTGTATTTCCAATTGTTCTGCACTTGTACTGATACCTTAAGTTGCTGTCAGGTTCAGTGGAGTAATGATGGCAAATGTTGACTATTTAAAACGTTGTCCATTGTATGAGTTTCACTGCATTCATATTAAGATTTGTTGCTCTGTGAACTTCGTGTTCTAGATTCTGTTGGAAAATGATGAGATTTACACTACTTTGAATGCAATATATTTCTTATTATCAGTTTGGAGAGGAGTACCCTATCACAAGCTATCAGGAGTTCCTGGAGAGCAGATGGGTTGATCTTTAGAGAACTTCTGTTGTTCCAAGGATGACATTTCCAACATCCAGTCATAGATGTTTTAGCTCTAACAAATGACCACTGTTGAATAAATTAAAAACTGTAGACTGGCAAAAACAATTATATCCATTTTTAATATTAATTATTATCTTTGTAATGTTCAGTGTCATATACTGTTGCCTCCCCCTCATCCTCCTTCTCCCCACCCCTAAGCCCCAGACAGATACATTTAGCATATGCTGGATTAATATACATCACCAATGGATGGGAAAATTTGAGTGTGGAAATCAGAGAAAATTATTCCACTTTACCCTTGTGCTAATGGGAGATCAAACTGAGAACATGATACAAAATATGGTCACAAACACTTATTACATGTTTAGTCTGTGTCTCAAGTATTTCTTGCACAAAGTTTATTCCCATAAATTCTCAAACTCCCTGTGTTTGTAATTCACAATGAAATGACTCCTGATGTCATTCATGTTGCGATACACTTTGAGGTCAGACATTTGTCTCCAAACATGGCAAGAGTTAATTGTTATAGTTTTTATTTGAAGAAAGTAGAGTAGGGACAATGAATTACAATTACCTAATCACAGACAGTCAAATAGTAAGGAAAAGCTCATAGACACAAGGAACACTATCATTATTAAGGGACATAATGAGACTTGGCTGATGGAAAGTAGGTCAAAAGGTTCAAAACATTGTTCCAGTGCCTACAGTGTTGGATGTTCATTTTCTGCATTCTGCTTGACTTTCCCTCTGGCTGATGGTGTGTTTGCAAACAAAGCTCCAGGTGTAGGCAAACATGTAGCCTATGGCAGAACAACTGTATTGTGCTGAAGATTAATCATCAGTTAATCTCAGCATAATGCCAATTTAGAAGGAAAATAAGTAATTCTACTAAACTGATAATTCATAATTATTTTGCCTTATTATAGGAGATGGTGTGGAGTGCATGCCTGGGATCCTCACACTCTCAAATATTTTTGTTCAGGTGGAGATGTCATTTACTAGCCTACAGGAAGTTAGAAAAGTTGGGCAGATTTCTTTATGATATTGTTAAGTTTTAGAAATAAGCCACTTGTCTGTTAACTTTCCATCTTACCTGCAGCTTTGCAGCCTCACCAAGGTATTTAGGACTAGAGAAGGGAAAAATCAGAATGTCCACTATGGAATGATAGCTAATGACAATTTTAACACATGCACAGAATTCAGATGATGTCTGATTCAGATTTGAAAGCTACCCTCAATGATCAAATATAATGGTCTGGTTTTCTCAATACAAACGTCCATTGAATATGATGCTGGATACAGGCTTGAGCAAACACTGTCAAGACAGGAAATCAATAATAACATTTACAAGTATAAAGGGTACTTCAAGAGTTAATAAAACCTTCAAAACAGTTAAGAGAAACGTTTGATAGTGAACAGCTATCTGTCCGTGTGTTAATTTGATGTTTCATTTGAAACACAAGCCAAGACAATTGACAGAAAAAGAAAATTCATCTTGAGTTTATAATGACTTTTTTTATTACCTAGAAACCCTTAAGTGTGTGTTATTGCAGTGAGACCCAGGAGATCTTCTCTCTATATTTTTATGAGTATCAATATGCACTAGCTACAATATGAGTATTGTTTAATTGCAGAAACCAGGCAGCACCTGAGCTCAGTAATAACTGCAGCTGAATAACTCACTTCAGAAAAGCACAGAAAAGAAATATTGCTGACTCCTGATCACTTCAAATAGGTTATTCTTCAGAATGGCTTGCATCATGGCAGCTTACACACTGCAAATTCAAACTTATATATTTTTTTCTATACCATGACAATCAAAAAGTGTGAAAGGTGGTTACTGTTTCTTCCAGAAGGAAATGGCTTCACATAGCATTGTCTGAAGTTGCTGAATCTGGAAACGTTTATGTTAGTCTGTGAGAGTGGGTTGAAGCATGGAGGTTGCTGATTAAGAACAAGGTCTGATTTTTCCTTTGTTACAACATTGCCTGATTTATAGTAGCTGCCCGAGAGAATGTGCCAAAGAAATTTGAAGGAGCTGATTCATTTTGATGTGACTATAAAATGTGCTGAATGATGGCATGGTCTGTAAGGTGCAATAAGTACTCAGCTCTTTGAATTACAATTATGCTTTCAGTTTAGACACTGAACCGTAGTTGCTGAAATTAAACATTTTGAATAACTTTGTTTCAATAAAGTCTAGGTTGCGTTGAATTTTCTTTTTCAAAAATTAATCGGTCTGATCGGATGTTATGACACATGATTGGCAACTTCTGGATCTTCTGGCCCAGAGGAAAGAACACTATCACGAAGCCTTAGTACCTAAATGAGCATTTTTTCATGGGTACACAAAAAGAAGAGATTCAAATAGATTATTCGATCCAATACATCAGACTTCAAGACCTCTGTTCTAACCGTTTCTTGCCAAGTGAGAATGGTCTGTGCGCTAGGATTAGGGCAAGACCAAGTCATTCCATTTTCTCAAATGCCATTGTATCTTTGCCAATTTTCAGGTTGGTTCAGGCTTTCACTGCCTTGAAGGCATGGGTCCAGCTTGAATAAAAACATCGTGGCTGAATGGAATTAAGTTGGTGGAGCTCCACAGTGATCAAACTTCAATGAGTGGCACCACATAGGGAGAAGGTAGGTTTTAGAAACTGACATTTGTGAGGACAACTTGTGCATCAGAGCTCCTGTACCAGTCCATGCAGGGAGGCCTTGGGCCTTACCCTTTGTAATAGTGGTTTAAGAGTTCATCCTTTGGTAAAGGCTGTTCTTTTGGCTCACCTGGCCATTTTCTGTTTCTGTCCACTAGTTCTGTTTTGCATGGGAGATGGTGTTGTAATATTTAAATGAGGATGTGAATTAAGATAGCCCGGACCACATGCTGAGATTTCCCTGAAGTTTTGTTTTTTAGTTTCTGCACCTGGTCTCTACACGGCATGGAACTGGAAAGCCCCAATCCGTATCTCAATGAAGAGCAATGAGAAACAGCTCACAATGTAATCACGAAATAGAATTAAATTGGCATTTGTCTCTTAAATATTACATAATACAAATTACATTTTTTTTTGCAGTGGTGTAGCTGTTATAAACTGCCGCTTGATGAAATAAGGACATTCACTGAGCCACTTTACATTGCTATATGCTATGTGGCGAATGTTTGCTGGGATAGCGTGGGAGATCTTTGGCTTTGGGTAGATCTTGTGTTAACCTGGGAATGTTTGATGAAATAGTGAATTATAATAATATTTCATTTTCAAAACTAATAATATTCACTTAATGAGGACAAAAAAAATGCAGCACTATGATCTATTGCATCAGATAGACCACATCGAAGCTAATTTTTATAGCTACTTGAAATAACAGAATACACGTGATTCTCTTCTATTGTCAGATGTAGTTTTGGTATGAATTACAATACTCTCGAGGTGAGTATTATGTGATATTGGTGATGCTATGGTATCTGTGTTATTGTGCAGCATTTTTTTTCAAACTTACTACTGGTCATCCCAGGCAATAAACAAAATTATTTTGGAGAGCTCTGAAATTGAGCTTATTAATTTCTCCAGCGAAAGAGGTGAGCTGAGAGAATGCATCCATCTTCTGAAAATGCAATTGTTATGACAAAAACCAAGTCATCCTGAGATAGCTTTCAGAGAAAACATTCTCATTATAGTTCAGAGCAAATAGTACAAGGAGTGATTCATTTCAGGTCAAGGCAGCTCAAAATAAATTAATAACAACAACAAAATACCATGGATCCTGGAAATCTATAACAAAAATGGAAAATGCTGGAATTATTCGGCGGGTCTGACAGCGTTTGTGGGTGAAATAGAGATGAAAAGTCTCAGACTGAAACATGAACTCTGTGTCTATAGATGCTGCCAGACTTGCTGAGTATTTCCAACACTCCCTGTTTTCATTTAAAAATACATTCCAATTGTTTTCAAACGAAGAAGTTCTATTTTGGATCACTCCTAAATTCAATAGATCTTTTTATTTCTCCTCCTACATTTCTTTTTGCTTCTTTAAGATACCAATTATTGCCAGAGTTATTGATTTACAAATACCTCCATTCCTAGATACCCAGGCAGCTGTATCTTCAGGGATAAGCTGGGCTGTAGAGCAACAGTGCACTCCACACCTATTGTGGAATTATTAGTGGAAACTAATTGTGCCTTTACCTGGTGTCCATACAGATACACATATCACATTCGGGGTCACAAAATAACAACCAGGGGCTAGAATCTCAGTTCATTTTCTCAGGCTGTTGTCATGACCATGCCATGCATGTCCTCATAGGGGTTGTGAACAATACGTTTGTATAGCTCATTTCGCCTCCTTTTAGGTTTTGTATGTTTCAATTTTAAAAGTTAATGAGCAGCTCATCTCTATGCCTTAAAAATGTGAAAGGTGTATTTAATGCACAACTGTTGCTGAAAGTTAATGATGTGAAAAGTGACAGAACCATTAGTTGAATTACAGAGACGAAGATTTACAGTAGGCAAGTTCTCGACCATATCAGACTTGCTGAGTTTTTCTAGCAATGTCTGTTTTTGTTTGTAATCAATATTTCAGTTGTCTTAGCCATTAACCTGGATGGTTTTTGTTGTCAGGTTTCTTTAGTGAACTAGATGAGCTGGGAAGATCAATTCACACCACGAGGATAACCATCGTCAAAGAATTTCTTTTTTCCCTTTGAAATGTTCATTGAATTTCAAAATGTCTCTTGTGATTTCTTCTGGAATTGATTACAGTTTAATCCCAATACCAACTGAAACTATATTGGTACTCGTGTAACTTCTGGCCATCATTTTCCATGTATTTTTTATCGATTTTAAGGAAAATTTGGTTTTCTTTGCAAAATATAAACCATTATAATTACACAGTCAACACTGCTGAGATCTGTAGTATGCCAATATTATCTACCAAACATTACAAGGTTAAAAGATTATGAGTGTTAAGGAAGGCGATTTAACCCCTTTTAACTGCTCCATCTAGAATGAGTGCAATGATCGCTGATGAAACAGCAAATTTATATTATGATATGACTAGTGATTAGTAACTTATTTGTTTAAAGTAGACAAAGTTGTGATCAAACTTATTTTCTGGGAGAATAAAGCCACAAAATTCTATGGTGTGGAACAAATGATATGAGATTTATTAGACAGGGTTAGAACAGTAAAACAATTGAAAATTTTTATACAACTGGAACCCTGTCATCCAGAATTATTATGAGATAAATATGTATTAGCAAAATTATGATCAAACACAGCACATTGCACATCATGTAGCAAATGTAGTCAACACAGATCCATTCGTTTCTGGGCAAAACACCAGAAATTAGTGAAACTATGTGACAGCAAACCTTATTAAAACTCCTTTATAAGGGATTCCATTCTTCACTTTTGACGACACAGCTTTGGAATTCCCTCATACACTATTCCATCATGTATTTCTGCAATAACTGCTCATAATATGTTAGTGCAAACTCTTCCCTAGAAACTGAATTGCACACCAATCATAGGCATAATTACAGCTCTTTCTCCAACAGTTAGCTTCACTAATTTGTCTTTGTCCCAGGGTTTCTCTCAGGTATAATATTTCTCAGCTGCACCAAACAATTATTGCTTGGGGGCTTTTTTCAACCCACTCTCAAGTACACCAAATTGTCAATGGTTCCTAGGCTCATCCATGCCCTCTTATCTCCTGATGATTCTAAGCCCTACTTCCAACTCTTAGCTGCATCTAATAGCTTTCTGGGTTCTCATTGTCCTAACTGCCTGAAGTCTGTCATAGCCACAATTTTTGTATGGATGTTCCTCTTTACCTGACTATATCCGATGGGTTCTCCTTCCGTGCTCTTATATTCCAGTCTCTACAATGCAGACACAGTACTATTTTAGTAGGCATACCATTCAACTGTTAAAATAATTTGAATGTGACATCTGCAGCCAGTGACAAATTCATGTTCTACACATGCATTAGAGCTCTTGGCCCAATCTGTAAATGGAGGTTTTGCGAAAGCTCAAAATAAGGGAAGTTCACGTTTAGTAACATATGTCTAGCCATTGGTTCATCTTTCTTCTTTCCTTAGTACCAGGAATTTTACAATATTTGTCTGAAAAAAAGTTATTTTATCTTTTTCAAGTTTGATCTTTGGCCCATTGTTTGACCTTCTCATTTAAGTCTGAATTTTCCAGTCTTATGCCTTTTCAAATTGATATATCAGGCATCATCAGAAAAAAAAAACACAATTCCAAGTTCAGGCTCCAACATTATAACTCAGCCCTGTAGGTCTTCTCTGCACCCTATCCAACATTTCAATATCTGATAGGCATCTCACTGATGAGATCTGAACACAATATTGAACTATGATCAGAACAATGTGCTGTTTGATCATAATTTTTTCTGACTTTCATTTTGATTATGTAGTAAGACAGAAAATTGGCATTGTTGGAGTTGAGCATTGGAGTTGAAACTTTGAGGCTCCCAGCATGCTTTCAATTTTGTTTTGAGCTATTCCAACATCATTCACAGAATATATGAGGTCTGTTGCTCCTACCAATTTGCGACCTGTATTAAATATAATTTTCCAGTGATCAAACTGCATACCTATTGGTCCAGCGTCTTCAGTAATTCTTGAGTTAGGTCCTAAGATTCCACAAACCCTTGTAGTTAATATAATTTGCAAATTTGACCAATATGTGTTGTTCTCAGTCCAAGTGATAGATGTAAACCCAAAGCATTGATCTTTGAGGCACCACATCATTGCATTCTCTCCTTCAACAGTCAGTTTCGTACCATACCCAAGATACACCTGGAATCCTCACCACTTTGAGCTTAGCTAATAATCTTTTCCATGCAACTTTGTGAAATGCCTTCAAATAGATCCAATATGTTGTTTGGCTTACTGCAGTTCATTCCAAGAAATAATGTTTATTAATCAGTAAGACCATGCCTTTCCGAATTCGTTGAAACAAGAGTAAACCATCCAGCCCTTCTAGACTACCCTACCATTCAATCAGATCATTTAGTCAGATCTGCACTTTAACTTTATTTATCAGCCTTTGACCTATATCCTTTGATAATCCTATCTAACAATAAATTATTGCTGTTTATGGTTATTGTTATGCAGATAGTCTTTCCAGTTTACACCTGATAATCTTTTCCATTAGTTTATGCAGGATTGAAGTAAAAGTAATGGTTTTGTGATTGCCCATGTCTGATTTATTACCCTATTTTGAATATGGTCACATGTTTGCCTGTTTCCAATCTACCATTACCTCCCCAGTGTCTCCCTCATAATAATTGTCAATTCCACACAAATCTCCTGTCTAGTCAGTTAATACCTCAAAGGTCAAAAACAGAACAGTTAGCCCAAAACTCTTGTTCCTGCCGTTGTCTGGGAAGGTTGTTGTGCTGTAGATGGGGATTACCAATTGCAATAGCAACTGGATTTTCCTTAAGGATGTTTGAACATTTTAATAAACTATTTGAAAAAATAACTTTTTCATTGTGACATTGTGCTATGAATTGCATAGTTGTGCAGTTTGGTTTTCCAGCATAAGATAAAACATGATACATTTTTGTAATCGGATGATGCTGATGGGTTTTTGATATACAAACTTACAAAAAGAAAACAGTAATTTTTAGAGCTTTGAGTTCCAGAACATGGGAGCTTATTTAGGTCAGGAACTGTCATTGGTAACAAATACCAGATGTCCTTGTAAAATTAAGTAGAAAATAACATTTGAAAATGTACAATATCCGTAAAACTTCGTATAATGAATTATTTATCTAGAGCACAGTGACCATCACTGTTTAGGCTATCAACATGGCCTTCCATAGCTCAACAAAAAAGTTACAATAATCATTTAAAAGTGCATCCCATGACAATACTGCCAAATCTGTTCATGACCTACAAAGCTTTAACATGCTTCAGAGATTAACTCCATGGAATCATCTATTCACGAAGCCCAAAATCTGGCTCGACCCATGTTCAGGCTTCAAAGAGGGTCAGAGAAGCACTGACAAGAAACCTGTGGAAAGAATCTCTTAGCAGATGAAATAAAATTTTCAGACACCAAGTTAGGGCCACCAATGAAATTTAAAATTAACATTGTGAAGAAAAAAATTGAAAAAATAGTGTACATATAGATTGGAGTTTAAATTCACTATATTATGAAGATGGTCAACAAACTTAACAAGATGCCTCTCAATGAATCAGCTTATTAATGAATATTAGAACCCTAAAGACTAGAGCAATCCCAGTTACAGTCCCTATCCCATGCCACATTACCTTAACGAAAGTTGCAATATGGTACATTAATTTGTCCAGTGTCTCAGTGAGGGAGGGAACAGTTAGCTGCTATTTCCATTATTTAATCATTATCCATCAACTTCTGCTGGAAAAACATTTTATTTTGGAATGGCAAATTGATTTTGAGACATATAAATTTTTACTTGGAAAGAATTGAGAGGAATTACAAAAGAGGTGGATAGGTTGATCTATCGTGAAGGAAGGAGCTTCATGGGCTTAATGGATTTACCCTGTTTCTAAGAGTTGTTATGATCTTATGTTATAGAAAGACCTATCGTCTGTTTGCTGGTTGACTGATGGTGGAGAGTTAAAAAATACTCAAACTGGAATCACGTTCTCAAACAACAAAGGTTTTCAATGTTAAAGAAAAATCATGAAATGAGCTAAGACCCAACTTAATGCTCTCCAGCATAAGATAAAATATGATACATTTTTTTACCAGGATGATGCTGATGGGTTTTTGATATACAAACTTGCAAAAAGAATAGAATAATTTTTAGAACTTTGAGTTCTAGAACATGGGAGCTTATTTAGGACAGGAACTGTCATTGGTAACAAATACCCTTACTGACCTTGTCCCTGAGTTGAGAGTATTTCCATTTCCTGTTGAATTATGCTACCGTCATATTTTGCGATTAAACCTTTATAAAAAATGTTTTTTAAAATCAATTTTGCAATATTTAAGTGATGTGCTTTAAAACAAAGTGAATTTTCATTCTTTTATTCAGAAAGTCTACAAACTGCAGGCATCATGTAATGGATACAAATACTTCTTTTGAATTTTGAATTAAACCAATTTCAAAATTGGGGGATTGGATTTTAAGACCACCACCACCCTTTGCTAGTGTATTTGAAAGGGGAGCTTGTAATATAAAACAGGTGGTCCCCCCTGGTGCCTTCCCAACCAGCCACAATCTGTCTCCCACATTATGGAAGCAGGTAAGGTGACTGGGCTGCTTTAAGCCCAGAAGAAAGTACTGCCTCTGGACTCTGCTCTGTATTTAAAAGGGGGACTCTCCAAGATTGTAACACATCTTTAAGCCTTTACTCAGTGCTAAAACCTGCCCCTGCCCATAACCCCGTGCTAAACCTTGCTGGAGTCTGCCAGGCAGTTCTGTCCAAAATCCCCAGACATACCCAAGCTCAGGATCAATTTTACTCCTTCTCATGGTTTGCTTGTAGTTGAAGCAGTGGCCAGTACTCAATCCTGACATTGCGAGGAGTACAGAGCTGTTGTCCATTCAGATTGGCTGGCAGCTGTATCGTGTGGAACTTCCTCACTGAAGGGAGTTGGAAGTGCCACTCCAAATCATTATAAAGTAGGTGGATTTCAAAAGGTCAGGCAGGACTTGTTGATCAGAAGGATGGAGAATTCGTCAGTCTATAAAATGAAACTCCAGGGGCTGGTGGGGAATATAATTGCAGGCTGCATTAATTGTTCTTCTAACTAATTGCACAACAGTTGGAGCCATGAGGAACCAAGCCTCAACTTCATATGGGACAAGTAAAGGAAGAAAGAACTACATGTTAGCAGTGAGGCTTTTACATTTTTGTTTCCAGTTCTGTGTCAATTTGGTACTGTTGCTTCCCTGATGGGTCTGCCTAGTCCATTTTTTACAGCAACCCCCTTATCAGAACTTCAGTTTTCGCATTTTCTAAGATTACCAATCATCAATAGCAATCACTGGAAACAAGCATGGATAGTGATGCATCAAGGTATATGATAGTTTCAGTTGCTATATCAGGAAGCACTGGATAGTTAGATTTCAACTCTTGCTGAGCAGTGGTTATTTAATGACAGTCTCTTGCTCATTCCTTAGAGATTATTTTAAATAACAATGAAATAAGGCCTGGCCCTCTACTGCAGTCTGTTTCTATTAGCTGTATAAGGGTGGCATAGTGGCTCAGTGGTTAGCACTGAGTCAAGGTGTCACAGTGGAATAGAACACAGTATCAAGGACTCGGTTCAATTCCAACCTCGGGTGACTCTGTGTGGAGTTTGCACGTTCTCCCTGTGACTGTGCGGGTTTCCTCCCACAATCCAGAGATGTGCAGGTCAGGTGAATTGGCCATGCTAAATTGCACATAGTGGTCAGGGAGGTGTAGGTTCTGTGTATGTCAGAGGTAAGTGTAGAGTAATAGTTCAGGGGAATGGGTCTTGGAGGGTTGTTGTGGACTTGTTGGGCCAAATGGCCTGTTTCCATCAAGATTAGATTTGTTCTAACCACATATTGAGGTATCTAGATATCTACTACATGCCCTCTGTTTTAGATAACCTCTTCAGTTCATAGGATTCACTCCCATAGGTGAATCTCATGCCATTTATCTGTATGGAGGTGGAGGTGAGAGTGGGATCTTGCAGTACAATTCAGATAGAATGTGTCACGTAAACACTTATGCTGTGCTCTGTGCAATTAGAGCAGGCAAAGTTGAAATATGATGGACACCAAAAAGTTGGGAAAGCAGAAGCTATCTTCTGAGAAGGAAGATGAGGACTCAGAGCAGGAGGAGCATCTTCTACTGCATAATAGAGTGCTGCAGTATCAGACACAACAAGCCAGGCAGGACTTAATTGACACCCAGTTCTAATTCATGTGAGCTGTTGCAGTGATCAACTGTTAACTTTAAATTCATTGTTGTTCAAAATGTAAGCAGTCACTGTCTGTTCCCAGATGCAAATGCAGCTTTTTGTATATTTTTCTTTGCTTTTGCTGTTGATAAATAAAGGTGAAGTCAACCATTTGAAGGCTTTCCAATATGTGATGGTCCCACATGAATGATGAGAAGTTGTTAGGCTACCCTGGAAAAACAATAGCACTGACTTAGACAAGATTCTAAGATGGGATAGCAGAAATAGAAAGTTATTTATGAATGTGCACTTCAGTGTCAGATGTGCCATCCAAGTGCCTTGAGAAGGATTTTGTTTTGGTTCCCCTCAGTTTCCTACCACAGTTCAAGTATGTGCCAAGCTAAATTGCCCATAGTGTTCAGGGATGTGTAGGCTAGGTGCATTAGTCAGGGAAATGTAGAGTAACAGAGGTAGGGGTATGGGTCTGGGTAGGATATTCTTTGGAGGGTTGGTGTGGACTTGTTGGACTGAATGGCCTGTTTCCACACTGTAGGGATTCTATGATTCTATGAAAACATGCACAGTGAAGAGAAGCTCCTGGCTGACAGCACTTGACCAGATGTATGGACGAGCTTTAAAAATGGTTCTGGTGCCAAGGAGATGAGATGAGAGTGACAGCCCTTGACATCAAGGCCTTATGTGACTGATTGTCTCATCTAGGATCTCTAGTAAAACTGGAGTCAAAGGGAATCGGGGAAAATCTCTGTGCTAGTTAGAGTCATGCATGACACACAGGAAGATGGTTGTAGTTGTTGAAGGTTGGTATTCACAGCTCCAGGACATCCGTGCAGTTATGTCCTTGACACAATCATTTTTGGCTGCTTTATTAATCAATTAATCCATTATAATGTCAGAAATTGAGATGTTTGTTGAAGACTGCGCAATGTTCTACACCATTAATGACTCTTTGAATGTGGAAGTGGTCCATTCAAATGAAAATAAGATCTGGATAATCAGCCAATGTTCATGATCCTTATTACTACCCTGAGACCCCAGCTAGAAATTGTGTCCATTTGGAGAACACAAAAAATGTCCACTTAGAAGAAGGAATGCAAATGGCAGCCATTTTGAAATGATAAGGTAAAAACAATGACTGCAGATGCTGGAAAGCAAATACTGAATTAGTGGTGCTGGAAGAGCACAGCAGTTCAGGCAGCATCCAACAAGCAGCGAAATCGACGTTTCGGGCAAAAGCCCCTGATGAAGGGCTTTTGCCCGAAACGTCGATTTTGCTGCTCGTTGGATGCTGCTTGAACTGCTGTGCTATTCCAGCACCACTAATCCAGTATTTTGAAATGATAGCCCAGCAAGCAGTTAGTATTTTCAAAAGAGAAAGATAAGAAGAGAAGTCTTGTGGGAAGAAATTATGCCAGTTTTCCTGAAACAAAAGCTGCAGAAAAACATAGATGATAGCTCGACTAGTCTAAAAGGTTGGTAAGAAACAATGGTTCAATAATCTTCCAAAACTCTACATGTATAATGAGGCAATTTGAAGTTAAGAACTGATATTTACATGGAATGCATGGTAACAAGCAGTTAATTATCATTTTTTCTAGATTAGTTTACAATCTGTTGCCACACACACATCTTTGTGTCATCAGCAAACATTAAAATTGTTACCCAATTCCATTGACATCCCTGATAATGACGGTTAACAGCAATAGGAGAAAGTGAGGACTGCAGATGCTGGAGATCAGGGCTGAAAATGTGTTGCTGGAAAAGTGCAGCAGGTCAGGCAGCATCCAAGGAGCAGGAGAATCGACGTTTCGGGCATGAGCCCTTCTTCAGGAAGGGCCAGTTAACAGCAATAGTTCCATTGTAAATAGGGAGTAACAAATTTGTATCGAAGTGGATGGCTAGAATTCTCTCAGACCTTGAATTATGTAGCTAATGGCAAGTCAGTTAGGAAAATATGTAGAAAGTGGAAAGACAAGATTCTCAATATTGAAGAAAAAAGTCCAATTTTCCATTCAAAATGTGAATGGTGAGATGCAAATCTCACTAGTGAGAAAGGGCATCTTTATAATCTCACCTTACTTACATGCAGTTTCCTGTTCTATTATGCAGCAGACAGAAAATAGATGGTGGCAATTCCAAACATGAATGTCAGAGAGGATGTCTGGCAACTCAAATTTGCTGATCGCTCCTCTAGGCTTCCATTTTGGTCAGCAGAGTCCAAAGTCTCAGTCCATGCTCTGTGGTCAGTGATCTCCTGCACACTACAGAGGTGTACATTGAACACACACCAGCTTCATTACATTATTTTGGCATGTCTCTTACCCACATAAAATACAGTTATCCACTTTTATACTGCACTTTGGAGCACACTGACACATAAAATCATATTGCTGCTGCTAGGTCACTTTGTCTACAGGGACAAGCACTCATCTTATGAACTGGAATTGGTTGCATCTCAGGGTTCGTTGCTTACTATCTTAGCACTCACTTAGTTACTTAGCAACTATTTGGATGCACACTGCATCTGTGCATTGTCTTGCCTGGTCTTTTTGCATTTTTCTCCCTCTTTCAGAACCTTTAGATTCACAGTTCACTTCTTTCTTGTCTTGCCTTTTAATGAAAACATGAAGCCAGGCAGCCTGTCATGTTGGAGAAAGTGAGGACTGCAGATGCTGGAGATCAGAGCTGAAAATGTGTTGCTGGAAAAGTGCAGCAGGTCAGGCAGCATCCAAGGAGCAGGGGAATCGATGTTTCGGGCATAAGCCCTTCTTCAGGAATGAGGAAGGTGTGCCAAGCAGGCTAAGATAAAAGATAGGGAGGAGGGACTTGGGGGAGGGGCGTTGGGAATGCGATAGGTGGAAGGAGGTTAAGGTGAGGGTGATAGGCCAGAGACGGGGTGGGGGCGGAGAGGTCAGGAAGAAGATTGCAGGTCAAGAAGGCGGTGCTGAGTAGGAGGGTTGGGACTGAGATAAGGTGGGGGGAGGGGAAATGAGGAAGCTGCATTCATCCCTTGTTGTTGGAGGGTTCCTAGGCGGAAGATGAGGCGCTCTTCCTCCAGGCATCATGTTGCCATGGTCTGGCGATGGAGGAGGCCAAGGACCTGCATGTCCTTGGCGGAGTGGGAGGGGGAGTTAAAGTTTTCAGCCATGGGGTGGTTGGGTTAGTTGGTGCGGGTGTCCCAGAGGTGTTCTCTGAAACATTCCGCAAGTAGGCGGCCTGTCTCCCCAATGTAGAGGAGGCCACATTGGGTGCAGCGGATGCAGTAAATGATGTGTGTGGAGGTGCAGGTGAATTTGTGATGGATATGGAAGGATCCCTTGGGGCCTTGGATCCCTTGGGGCCTTGGAGGGAAGTGAGGGGGGAGGTGTGGGCGCAAGTTTTGCATTTCTTGCGGTTGCAGGGGAAGGTGCCGGGAGTGGAGGTTGAGTTGATGGGGGGTGTGGACCTGACGAGGGAGTCACGGAGGGAGTGGTCTTTCCAGAATGCTGATAGGGGAGGGGAGGGAAATATATCCTTGGTGGTGGGGTCTGTCATGTTTTCAGTTGTGATCGTTCAAGGAAGTGGACATATTGATGTATGGTACCATACTATGCCAATGTCACACCCGCACCAGGTGCTATCAATTTATGTAACAGGTATATTGCATGTGCTTCAACCAAATAACTATGTCCCAAGGTCTAAGGGGATAGTCCTTAGTTAAGCCAATGGGGACTGCCTTCAATCAGGGATTCCTGGCGCTGTAAGTCAAAGGAATTGTTCAATATCAGTCCAGGGGCTTTAACGTGGTCATTTGGCTAACTGGATTCAGGGAGTCTGTTTCACTACAATTTGCTGAACAGCCCCACAATCCTGCAGGCCCAATGCAACTAGTCCAGGATCAGCAGTAATTCAGCTGAGAAGCTGCATGGAGACCAGTTGGCGCTGTCTTTCCAAGTTGGTCAGTGGGGTGGCACATGGTTAGTATTGGATTTTGTTCACTGGAAGTCAAGAGGGCCTCTTTAAGCCATTGCTGTGGTGGGGACCTGGGGGGTCAATTGTGAGAGTTGGAGGTAATGTGCTAGAAAACAGAGTAAACAATAATTGTAAAGGGGCTAACTCAACAGATAGAGTTGGGTAATATTTAGCAAAGGACAACTTGGGGTACTGTGGGATGAGGGTCATCAACAGAAAACACCAACCTGGATTCAATGAGAGGGACACTGCATCTTTTTGTTGTTTGTTGAGTCATGTTTGGCATGAGTAAGCGGTATAGTTGGTGTTCAGGGGTTGATGTAGAGAGATAAGCACACTCACTGAAAGAGTTGGGTGGGAATGTTGGGAAACACAAGGCCAATGAGGTTGACAGGGAGAGTGAGTAAGAAAAGAACATGAGGGTTTGAGGGTAGTTTGCCTCAATTGAGAGGCTCAGCCCCCAACTCATACTATGAAACACTCCCTGTTTTGCCTTCCATTTCATCCAAAATGTGACTGGAAGCTCAGGAACAATATTAACCTTCAAAGGCTCTGGAGCAACCCTTTAACACAGAGTTTCCAGACATAGGTGCGATCATGATGCAGTGAAGGTACAGGAGAGTCACAGTTGTTTGTCTTTTAGGAAATGTTATGCAGATGAGAGAGGAGCAGTGGGGATATCCTCTATTTAGCAGTAGGTGGTCAGAACACCCCAGCATCCTCATCCACTGGGGCCAATGAGGCCCACAAGATTGCCCCTTTACATCAGGTTCCCATGCAGGTCAAATCTGAGGATTTGTTGCGGTACTGTGGAGACAGAGGAAACTACTTAATTATTGTATTCCCTGCTCCAGATAACTGGAGAATGCACTGAGGTGATGTGATGGATAATGAGGATCTATGAGAGGTGAAGTTGAGTAAGAGCTGAAGAACACTCTTGAGACAAAACATCACGTTCAACATCCTACAGTGCAAAGCATCGGCTAAAGCAATGTAGGCATGACTTCTTCATGGGTGGTTATTCAATGGAATTGAGTTGCATTAAATCATGTTTTACTGATTGCAAATCTATTGCTGCTGCAGCGGCCATCATTATCTGTGTAATCCCAAAGGAAGTGCAGCTTACCACATTGATCTTACACAGCTTTTTCTGTTGTTTAATAAAAATTAAGATTATAAACTGATGGAAACTGACACAAGATCTAATGCTTCCCCACTCAGTCATGACAAAATTGCATGCTAGTACGGTTGCTATGGAAGATATAGCTATCCTGCTGATAGAGTTAAACTATTTGGGCAACTAGCCTCTCAAGCTTCATTCTTGCTGCAGCTAAAATGACAGTCGCTCATACAATTGATGATGAGAAGTGAACTTTAATATTTATACATTCAAGAGATACGGGTGTTGCTGGTTTTGACAGTACACATTGCCTGTTCCTTGTTGCCCTTGAGAAGGTGCTGGTGAGCCTCCTTCTTGAACTGCTGCAGCCAATGTGCTGAGGGTACACTCAGAATGCCATTAGGAAGGGAGTTCCAATATTTTGATCCAGCAACACTAAAGGAACAATGATATATTTCCAAGTTAGGATGGTGTATGATTTTAAGGAAAACTTGCGTGTGGTAGCGTTCCCTTGTATCTGCTGCTCTTGTCTGGATGGAAGTAGTCATGAATTTGGAAGATGCTGTCTTAACAACCTTGATGAATTTCTGCAGTACGTATTGTAGGTGGTACACAGTCCTGCTATTGAAAATTGATGGTAGAGGAAATGGATTTTTGTGGATGTGGTGACTTTGTCCTGAATGGTGATAAGTGTTTTGGAGCTGCACCCATCTAGACAATTAGGGAATATTCCATCGTTCTTGGGACTTATACCTTGTAAATGATGGTCAGGCTTGGCGGGGTGGGGGGGGGGGGGGTGAGGGTGTGCAGTCAGGAGTTGAGCTACTCACTATAAAATTCACCACTACCTGTTCTTGTGGGAGATGGTAATTGCCTAGCATTTGTGTGATGAAAATATTGCTTGCCACATGTCAGCCCAAGCCTGGATATTGTCCAGGTCTTGCTGCATTTGGAATGGACTGCCTCAGTATCTGAGGAGGTGCAAATGGTGCTGAATGTTGTGCAGCCACCAGTGAACCTTATGATAGAGGAAAGCCCTGAGGCGCTCCAGCAGAGATGTCCTGGAGCTGAGGTGACTGACCTGGAGCTGAGGTGACTGACCTCCAACAACCATAACCACCATCCTTTGTGCCAGATGTGGCTCCATAAATGTAATTTACCTATGTGTTAATATATTTTCAATGAGGTTTCACCTATGCTAAATATATGACCTCAAATCTTTTTTCTTTTCCCTTGCACCACATCTAGAAGCTGCAGCTGAGGTGGAGTGAGCCTTTGGATGGTCAATCCTGAGGCCATTTGTAGTTGGATGCTGAGAGTATCCTGGCTATATGGCTACTTGGCTCAAATCCAGTCAGGTGGGGGTGGATGGTGTGGACATTTCTGGAGTTTCCCAAGTAGAGACTTCTGTTGGGCCTGTGAGTGGGTTCTCCTCTACTCATTGGCTCTACCCTGTCTCCTTTTGAGGAAAGAGCAGCTGGAGTGAGGTACAAGTACCCTCATTCCCCTGTCACCTTGCTATTGGTGATTGTGTCAGTGGACTCATCTAATATTTGAATCAGTTACACAATTTCCTCCAATGAACTTGCCATCTGTTCCTGTTTTGCTTGTGCATTTGAAGTTATCAATGGTCAACACAATAGGGTCATTTCCTGCTTGGGGCTGGGCAGGCACATGGTCTCTGGCCATTCCTTGAATGCCAGTGACCTGGGCATTCCCCCTCAGAATGAGACGCATTTGCTCTCAACTCTAATGTGGTTAAAGTACCCACCGAGGTGTCAGTTTCTGAGTTGGCGGAGGGTGCTGGAGACAGCCATACTGGAGCATTCCCTGAGGGATCCTCCGAAGCGGAAGAGGAGCTGGTGGTTGGAGGGGCAAATTTCTTCAGGGCAATAACCATGTAATATCTGTGGTGTCCACAAAGAGAATGAGTTGTGAAATAAATGTAGTAGTTTGGACTTTGAAAGACACATTCTCTGTGATGGTAATGGGAGAGCAACACAGCACTTGATACTGAACCTTACTCAGATGCAGGTGATGACATCACCATTTGAGTAGTCACGGTTCTCTCTGGCTAAAGCAATAATTCTCTTCTCAAAGGATTTGTCCACCCATCTTGGCTTTCTCCACCCTATTGTAGGCTGTTTTCTCCTGGAGTGAGACAAAGGGAGGAATTTAGTGAGATGAAAGTGGCTGGCACAGTTCTTGGTGTTGGTACAGTTGAGAGAAAGCTGGTGAGGTGTCCTGATTGAGTGATTGGAAAGCTTAGAGGGTTAGTAGTATCCGTGTTGGGGTGGGTGACAGCTGTTGAGGGAGATGTTGAATGCTGCACTTGCCTTTGTGCCATACGAAATGGTATTAACCTCCTTCTGTGCTATTAGCCATTCCTCCACTCTGTGGATGCTGCATTGCCCCTGGTAGCAACTTCAGACCAGACTGGCAGAGTCTGGTGCCAAGCTCTCCTCTGGCAGCCCTGAAGACAGAAGACTTCCTGGTTCCCATCAGAACATTGAGGTGCCAACTTGCTTCTACCAGCCATCACCAGAACAATTCTTCTCACACAGTAACTCTGAAGGGCAGTTGCTGTGTTGCAGCAATTGACCTGGTATACAGGTCCCAGCAGTATCAAGTACCTTCACTGCTGGTAAGTACAACATAGTGTGTGAATGGTGCCACACAGGCGTGGTATATAGTTTATGTGTGGGGAGAGTAATGCTTTGTGAGATAACTCACTTGCTAGACCTCACTGGGAAAGAAAGCCTCCATGGTACTCCCCAAAATGGATACTTAACCAATGTTTGGTAAAATTCAGCCCAATATATCCATTCAATCCTTGTTCATGTTCATTGGAAAAAAGGGTCTCCATTCTTTAAAGCCTGTTGAAATCTGTAGGTATCATGTGTCTTCCAATTCAATTATACAACCAGTTTGGTTATGCTGTGCACCAATCCTGCAGACAAAGGACTCAATGCAACTATTTCTGTCATTGTAACTCGAAGGGGAAGGTGGCAGATGTGAATGTTTAGCAGTGACAACAAGCATAGATCTGTATCTGGAGTGGTTACAGGAACTGCTAGTTCTGGAACATTTTAGCCTGGAAAATGCAGGAAATGCGCACCCTGACAGACAATTTGTGGCTGTGAGCTGAGTGATCCGTAATGATAACTTCTGCTCCAGGTGAATGTTTAGCTTCCCTTCCAACATACAGTCTACAGCTCTCCAAGCTCACAGCAGTGATGATCCAGGATGTACAACATCAGCTGCCTACGTAGATATTATAGGGAGTTTCAGCCTGTGCTTCAGGGCACGATTCTTAATAATAAGTAATTCTTAACATTTGATTTTTTTTTAGCACTGACTCAGTATGAGACAATTTGTAACCAAAAACACATTAAACCTAAACTTCCATGAAGTTCCTTTATTGAAGTGACTGTGTTGCCTGCGCTATAGAATGACAAGGGTTAAGACTCAAAAATTGGACTCTGCATACAGTTTATGATCTAAAGTAATTGGAGACTAAGGCTAAAGGTGATTAGCAACTAAATAGGATTGGCATGCATTTATTGAGTGATTTTTAAGAAGAGAATTATGTGTTTAAGAATATGTATTTCCATAGCTGCAGGCTCTGTGGATGTTCTGTGAACAAAGGGATTTCATTTAACCATTACTGCATGTGGAAATGCTATGAATTATCTTTACCCAGCTGAATAAGCAGTAACTCTGGAAGTTACACAGTATGTTACCTTTAGTCTGCTGAATAAACACCAACTCAAGGAGTTACACAGAGAGTTATTGTGACAAAATTGTATTTTTGTCTGTGTTAGATTATTGGTTTGAATACTTTATTACTGGAAAGAATGCAAATAGTGATGTTGTAGCAAGGTTTCTCGGCATGATATAAAGATGCATAATCACACTGGGGCAGGCAAAAGGCAATTAATTTGTGGTTAGGTCCTGGTTTAATGGAAGAAGGCGATTTTAACCTTCTACTATCAATTGAATGCAGGTTCAACTGAAGCTGTTTTAAAGTTTTGTATTTTTGCAATTTTCCTGTTTCTTTATTTAAGCATGACAAATGTTTCACAAGTCACTATGGAACTGGCGTGGTGGCTCTGTAGTTAGCACTCTGCCTCACAGTGCCAAGGACCTGGGTTTGATTCCAACCTTGAATGACTGTCTGTGTGGAGTTTGCATATTCTCCCTATGTCTACATGGGTTCCCTCCCACAGTCCAAAGATGTGCAGGTCAGGTGAATTGTCCATGCTAAATTGCCCATAGTGCTCAGGGATGTGTAGGCAGGTTAGGAGAAATGTAGAGTAATAGGGTAGGGGAATGGGCCTGGATAGGATACTCTTTGGAGGGTTGGTGTGGAATCTTTGGGCCAAATGGTCTATTTCCAACTATAGGGATTCTATGAATTTAACTTAATATGAATAATACAGTTCTTTGAGCTTTGGACTGTATCCTTCCAAGTACTACAAATGATAGTCGATGGAAAGATATACCTTACAGGTTTGCCTTCAACTAGCTGTTGGTTTGATTCCAGGGTTACGTTTCTCAATATAAGGAGCAAACATTTGTTTACCAAATTTTGATGTGCTTGAAGATGTAGATCAGAGAAGTACATTGCTTGTTGCAACAGTTTGGAATATACTGTGGTTGATTTTAACTTGGAGCGTGTTAATGTGAGTAAGATTTGGAATGAGGGAGAACTCCATGCAGACCTCTGTGAACCCAGGGTTATTTAAATTCTGGGCTTAAAAATGTGTTGCTGGAAAAGCGCAGCAGGTCAGGCAGCATCAAAGGAGCAGGAGAGTACTCCTATTCCTTTGATGCTGCCTGACCTGCTGTGCTTTTCCAGCAACACATTTTTAAGCTCTGATCTCCAGCATCTGCAGTCCTCACTTTCTCTTTATTTAATTTTTGGCATTATTTACATGTCCTAGCACTTTTTCCTGTTTAAATTAGGCAGGATAACTGAAGAACTAGCAGACAGAAGCAGACATTACATTTTGGACTGAGGATGCCAGGGCTGCAATGGAATGGTCTCCATCACGAACCATGTGCAGGTAAAGAGACAGAGATGAAGGTACTGATGTTAACAGTGTGGCACAAAATTATTGATTTATTATAAAACCAAACTTATTCAAAGATGATTCAAATATTGGTTAATGTACATTTGTAATCTGAAAAAATAAATGCTCCTCACTCTCAATAATTCAAAATATATGCACAAGTACATGCACAAGCATACTAGGATAAGGGGAAAAAAAAATGTGGATATCACGCTCTCTCTCTCTGCCAAGATTCTTGGACAATGATGATTATTTCTTGAGGGAAAAAAAGATAAAGTGTGGAATGTTCAAATTGCTGTTGATCTGACATTCTGGTACTTGTAAGCAAGTGGGTGGTGGTCTCTGAGATCTCTGCAAACACATGCAAGCAGGAAACACAATATTGAGGATTTTCTGGATGTTTTTTGAGAAGACAGCAAGTCCCACATTGGATTCTTAACAAGGATTTTCCTGAAATATGGAAGCTAACTGTGGAGCTCCTTTCTTCAAGTGACTTGTCACCAACTATTTTAAATAACATCCTATAAAGGAGCTTCCTGTTCTATTGTCTGACCTGAAAATACTACATGTCTAGAATTCCTGACAAGAAAGTCAAAGCAAGTGAAAAACAGGTAACATCAGCTCATTAATTGCTCCTCTGGACTATCAACTTGGGCACGTGGTAACAAAATCACTGAGCATGCTCCAGGGCACTCACTGCACTTTGGCAGCATCCATGGATGCTGCCAGTCTCTAAGGACCTTCATCACACCTCTCCCAGCCACTTACAGGATGCTTTTATTCCTTAAAAGGTTTGGAATGAGGGAGAACTCCATGCAGGCCTCTGTGAACCCAGGATTATTTAATTTCTGGGCATTCAGGGTCACAAGCAATTATCATTGAGATGCTGCTGAAAGGACACTTTGCTTGCCGGGACAGGCACCCAGTTCATCTGGCCATATCTCAGGGCTGATGAAGAGTCATCTAGACTCAAAGCATTAGCTTGCTCTCTGTCCATGGATGCTGCTTGATGTGCTGTGATTTCCAGCATTTTTTGTTTTCAGATCAGATTTCAGCATCTGCAATAATTTGCTTCTGCGTCTCAGGGCTGTTCACTTGCTCTCTTGATGTACGTTCATCTTCAGCAAAACCCGATACTCACAGCCTTGCTACCTTGCTTTGCCTTCTTGCACTTTACAACATCTCCTTTTGGTTTTTGGGAGTTGCTTGGCACAAATTGCTGCTAGGTTTGCAACCTCACACCTGCAATTGAAAAGTGCTTAATTGCCTGTAAAATGATTTGGATCTTTAACAAGGATTTTCCTGAAATAGGGAAGCTAACTGTGGAGCTCCTTTCTTCAAGTGACTTGTCACCAACTATTCTAAATAACATCCTACAAAGGAGCTTCTTGTTCTATTGTCTGACCTGAAGATACTACATGTGGTTTCAGATTGTGATAAGTGCTATTAACATTAAGTCTTTTTTTTTCACTGTCTTACCATTCTTCACCCTTGGTAAACCTCATCTTGTTGGGAACTCTACTGCCCAAATACTATCTTAACCCAAGTTCTTTTACACATTACCCATATACTTGACTTATGCTCTTTCTAATCCTCCAGTTCCTCAAAGTTCTCACACACAGTTGTGATATAATCCTTCCATGCTTTTAGAGTCATAGAATCATAGAGATGTACAGCATGGAAACAGACCCTTCGGTCCAACCTGTCCATGTCGACCAGATATCCCAACCCAATTTAGTCCCACCTGCCAGCATCCAGCCCATATCCCTCCAAACCCTTCCTATTCATATAGCCATCCAAATGCCTCTTAAATGTTGCAATTGTACCAGCCTCCACCACATCCTCTGGCAGCTCATTCCATACATGTACTGTCCTCTGCGTGAAAAGGTTGCCCCTTAGGTCTCTTTTATATCTTTCCCCTCTCACCCTAAACCTATGCCCTCCAGTTCTGGACTCCCAAACCCCAGGGAAAAGACTTTGTCAATTTTCCTATCAATGCCCCTCATAATTTTGTAAACCTTTATAAGGTCACCCCTCAGCATCCGACGCTCTAGGGAAAACAGCCCCAGCCTGTTAAGCCTCTCCCTGTAGCTCAGATCCTCCAACCCTGGCAACATCCTTGTAAATCCTTTCTGAACCCTTTCAAGTTTCACAACATTTTTCTGATAGGAAGGAGACCAGAACTGCACGCAATATTCCAACAGTGGCCTAACCAATGTCCTGTACAGCCGCAACATGACCTCCCAACTCCTGTACTCAATACTCTGACCAATAAACGAAAGCATACCAAACGCCGCCTTCACTATCCTATCTACCTGTGACTCCACTTTCAAGGAGCTATGAACCTGCACTCCAAGGTCTCTTTGTTCAGCAACACTCCCTAGGACCTTACCATTAAGTGTATAAGTCCTGCTAAGATTTGCTTTCCCAAAATGCAGCACCTCGCATTTATCGGAATTAAATTCCATCTGCCACTTCTCAGCCCATTGGCCCATCTGGTCCAGATCCTGTTGTAATCTGAGGTAACCCTTTTCGCTGTTTTATCCCTAACTATCTGTCCAACATCGTTAAGTTCATCCCCCAACCACCTCGCCCATCTTAGAACTTTACATTCTTCAGCTCCTGGCTGCAATCTTAACGATATATTGCATCTTCTCTTCCTTCACTCCATTATAAGAAGTTTTACTCTAAGCAGTTGTGCCTTCCATACAAAGCTTGGAGCCTTTTCAACTCCCCAATTTCCTCTGTTAACATCCTCCTTAACTTATAATTATTTGGTCACCCATCCTAATGTCTCCTTTGTTTGCTTGACCTTCATGGTTGATTACACCACTGTGAATTCCTTTGGAATATTTTTCCATGTTAAAGTAATTTATAATGTGAGTTGCTGTTCCTTTTTCATACAGTTCACTACTTAATGCAAATTGATTAATTCACCTGAGAGTAATCCTTATCCTGCTCAATAGAAATTTATAGTTGTACAATAACTAATATTTTAAACTCAAGTTTGTAACAATATAGTTTCTCTGTCATATGATACTTAATCAGCATATTTTATTATTCGTGTCGTTTCCTTTGGTTAGCTGAGAAAAGTTCCACTTTATTTTCTGTTTCAATCCTCATGTTTTTCGCCCTGTCTCTGCCTTAACTCCAACTCTTTCTACCCTTGCAAGCTGAGAGCTTTTCAGATCCGTTGCAGAGGAGAATTTATATGGACTCAAGGAAAATTCAAGGGAAAATCCTTCATTCTGTGTGAGTGCTCACACGCACTGCAAACCCCTCCCTCCTGCACAAGACTAAAAGGTTAAACTTATAAACCTTGATTTGAATTGAATCTGTCACAACTGATGGAAAATAGACCAGACATATATTGACTTGAGGAGTCTTAAACATTGTGCCGAAATACTGGGCCCACCAACATTGTTCTTCCGCGATCTCTCAACAGATCAGTTGATGAAAGCAACCACTTTGTCATGGACCAGCCCCTTTCTTTCACAGCTCAAGTATATGCAGTATCTTAAAGGTCAAGGGTAGGTGTATTCTGAGTTACTCAATGAGCACAATTGATATCTGAATGGCCGACCAGAGCTGGCTCAGAGCTTCATCCTTGCCTATAAGGTCTTGACATTCACAAAGGTCTGATTATCTCAAATCCAACAAAATCCTTCTTTGATGTGCTGACATTAGTTAGATTACAAAATTAAGAAGGAGAGGAAAGGAATTTGTACTTAACACAATTTATTTAGGAATGTTGTTCTAATTAAATACTCTGCCTTAAAGGCAGCAGACCTTTGAGGGCATGCAGAATTAACGCAGCCGGATAGGGGGACATGAAAGGAATATAGTGGTTGGTAGCAGATTATTTCTGGATCAATCTGCAGTGATGGGGCTCAATCCTCTTGTGTGAAATGTCATGCATTATGGACAGAGGACCATACTGACAGCTGCTTGGCTGCTTTAACAGCTGCTGGCAGGACAAGCACTGACCCAAACTGGAACTTAGAAGCACTTAAGGAAAAAAATGAAAACTATGTATAATTACAGAAGATAATATCAGAAAGCAATTGTCCAGGCTACAATAATCACAGGGTTTAGATAATGATTGTCAACAGCCTTATGCTTCCCTGAGGACCAAATGGGTAAAAGCACTGTCATGAGTAATGTTGACAAATACAGATCAACGTATTCTGAGCCTTCGTTGAGTTAACTAATTCAACCAGAGCATCAGTACTATGATTAACATCAACACTGTTAGGCTAAGAATGCAAAAGTAACCAGGTTCATAACAAAATACCTTTGGAAATGTGCATGTAAAATGCTTTAGCCCATGAGGTCAGATCGAATTTGGTCATGATGATGTCCTGAGTTGAATAGCTTAATGGCACTTACTTTCTAGAATTATGCATATAGAGTACTACTTGCTTGAGGTAATAAAGGGCTTGGTGCTCATGGAATTATACATCACACAGAATAAGTCCTTTGAAGCAAGAAGCAAAAAAAAACTTGAAAAGAAATGCTTAGCATTTCAAATGGTAAAGTTTTCTGATGGCCCTGCTTTTTCTAATTCAGGCTTGGCGACATTACTACAACTAAGAGCATGTACAGCATTAGATAACTTAGAAAATAGGAGCAGGAGTAGGTTATTCAGCCCATTGAGTCTACTCTGCCATTCGACATGATGATAGCTGATCCTCCATCTCAATGCCATACTCCTGTGCTCTCCACATAACGCTTAACACCTTTAGCTTCCAGAACTCTGTTTCTTTCTTAAATATATTCAGTGACTTTGCCTCCATAGCCTTCTGTGGTAGAGAAAACCACTGGTTCACTATTCTTTGTTTGAAATCATAAGCTTCTGGAGCGCTGCTCCTTCATCAGGTTAGATTATAACCAGATGTTGTATAACTTCCAACTTTATCCATCCCAATCCAACACCAGCACCTCCACATCATAGACTGCATCAGGTTGTAAGAGACTTACATTTGTCTTCACATTTTTTTTCTTTTGGCATATTTATATAAACTCAAAGTCTGCTTTATGTTCCTAACAAGTTTACACACACTCTATTTTTCCTAGAATCAACCTCTTGCTCCTGCTTTGCTGAACTCTTTACTAGACCCAGTCTTCAGGCCTGCTAAATTTTCTAGTAACTTCATATGGCTTCTCTTTGAATCAGTACATTTTTGTTAAATATGGTTGGACCACGTTTCCTCTTGTGTCCTTTAACCAAATGGAATTAATAACTGCTGCAATGTATGCATTAAATTATTAAAATATTAACCATTCTCTATCCATTGTCATACCTTTTAATGATGCTGTGCTGTTTAATGCTCTCCTCATACCTTTACTGTTTCCTTTGTTTAGAATTAGAACCTAGTTTTGGATTAAATTACAATCCTAATGAAGAACTCTATTATATTATCATAGAAACTCTGGTTCCCTGTGGAAGCAGGACATTTGGTCCATAGAGTCCAGAATGATCCTATGAAGAGAATTCCACCCAGACCTACCCTATCCCTCTAACCCTGCATTCCCCAAGGCTAATCCACCTAACCTACATATCCCTGGACACTGCAGGTAATTTAGCATTGCCAATCCACTTAACTTACACATTTTTGGACTGTGAGAACCCAGAGGAAACCCATGCAGACACGGGGAGAATGTGCAAACTCCACATAGACAGTGGTCCAAGGGTGGAATTGAACTCAAGTCCCTGATGCTGTGAGGCAGCTGTGCTAACCACATTGCCACCATGATGATCAATTTTTCCTAAAGGACCTCTCTCAAAACAAGTTGATTAATCAAACAAATATTATTTGTGCAAAACCAAATCTGGGATAGCCTGCTCCCAACTGGGTCTTCAATGTACTGCTCTGAAAATCCATCTTGAGCATGTTCTTGAAATTCACCTGTCACAGTGTTATTGCTCAGGTATTGGCCAGTCTATGTGTGGATTACAATCATCCATAATTACAGTAGAACTTTGTTGCATGCATGTCTAAATTCATGTTCAATGCTACCTCCTATCTCACCACTTTAGTGATGGGAGATTCCATCACATTGGGAGCTTGAGGCCTATAGTAAACTTCTACTATTTTTAGCATCCTTTATTGCCTCTTAGCTCCACCTAGACTGATCCTACTTCTTGATTTCCTGCAGCAGTATCCTTTCTTATTATGCACTGATTTCATCTTTCATTAACAATGTCACTCCACCTCATTTTCCATTTTGCTTGTTCATCCAAATGATTGCAAATCTTTGGATGTTTAGTTGCCAGCCTTGGTGTCTCTGCAACCATGTCTCTATGACCACCATCATATCATACCGATTAAAAACTATTTGCAAAGTTAATTTATCTACTTTACTGGGAGTGCATTCAGTTATCGGATATTCAGATTTCTCTTTTTGACATTTTAAAGTATAATATATGCACTTCAGCCCTACTTACTGCTAGCCCTTATTTCCTCTCCTTTAAAATTTTGCATTCAACTTTTCTACCATTTATTTCCATCTTTGTTTCCCTCACTTTTGTCTCCCTGTTCAGGTTCATTTGCCCTGTCAGTCTTGTTTGAGCCGTGTACCAGTGAACACCTCTGTGAGAATGTTGTTTCTGGTTCACCTGGGATGGAACCTGTCTCGCTTGTACAGGTTCCATCTTCCCTAGCATTCATCCCAAAACCTCAAGAATCTAAATCTCTCCTTGTTACATCATTCCTTCAGGTTTCTTGATGAAGGGCTTTTGCCAGAAACGTCGATTTTCCTGCTCCTCTGATGCTGCCTGACCTACTGTGCTTTTCCGTCATCACTCTAATCTTGACATCATTCCTTCAGTCATGCATTTATTCAGCAGGCAACATAACATCCTGGCATCACAACTGCAGAAATGTCCATCTGTTCCCCTTGTGTTGGAATCTCCCATCACTATCATTCTTGCATTGTTTATTTCCTCCTCAACCTCTGGAGCTGAGCCAAGGAATGTTGCTGCATTCCCTGAGAAACCATCTCTTCCACCAGTATCCAAAATTGAAAATCTGCTAGAGAGAGAGAAATGTCCCCAGGAGTCTCTTACCTGCCCGATGCTTTTACTCACCAATTCTGTTTCTGCCCATATGCTCTTCACTTGTGGTTAGACCACCTCACTGTACATGCTGTCCATGAAGATCTCAGCCTTGCAGATATTCCACAGTGACTCCAGTTTTGTGTCCAGATGTGAAACATGGATTTCCAATAGCTGCAGCTGGAAACATTTCTTGCACATACAATGACCATGGACACTGGTATTGTCTCCAACTTTCCACATCAAATAGAAGGAGTATTCCATCACATTGAGCTACATTCCATGCCTTAACCTTAAATGATTCTTATTGCATATATCCTTCAATTTAAAGAATATTGAATATGCACCAGGGGAAGTAAATTATGCTTTAAAAAACAATTTAAATTAAAGACCAATCTTAAAGACAGTAGAAATATACATTTGGGTCTTGCTTACTAAGATCTTCACTCAGTCCACACTGGCTCTCAGTCCCATTTGATGAACTTGTGTTTTTGCTATAATATCACTTATGAACAACTTCAAAGCTCAATCCTCTTGTGCAGCTTTTCAACTCTTGGTTTCCTGCAGGTTGCTTCCCATCTCCATTGCTATGTTGCCTTGTTTAAAGCTTTCCTGATCTTCAGTGTCTTATTAATTATCCACTTAATTGCATTCATCTTTTAAATATTTTAGTAACTTTTCCACTAAATTTTCACTATGTTAAAATTTAAGAATACAAAAGATTTTAACTACTTACCAGAGACTCACCTAACAGTGAGCTCCTTTCTCAGAAGTAAAGGAGGAACCAGTTCCAGTCAGCTACAATCAATCTAGCTCTGTCTTTGCCTATTTGTTATGGGGTCCTTGTCTCTCCAGCTGCTTTTGGAAATGCTAACTACCTTACATGGAATCTTCATCTCACCTGTTCCTCTTAGTGATGCTGACTGCCTGTCTCGGGGTCCTCACCTTGCCTATTCCTCTCAGTGATGCTGACTGCCTGTCTCGGGGTCCTCACCTTGCCTATTCCTCTCAGTGATGCTGACTGCCTGTCTCGGGGTCCTCACCTTGCCTATTCCTCTCAGTGATGCTGACTGCCTGTCTCGGGGTCCTCACCTTGCCTATTCCTCTCAGTGATGCTGACAGTGCTAACCTTTCAGGTCTGTGACTGTCTGTCAGATCATCAAGCTAACTATTAACTTTCTGTCTCTCCCTCCTGTTGCATGTAGACCAGCTGCATACTGAGAGAATTGGATACATGCATAACTTGAGTTAAAGGGAGATTTCAAATTTATTGAGCAGTCAGGTTCAGCAGGAAGAACTCAGTGACACAGGAAGTATTTTGGACTGACGAACTTGTCAGGTGGGTGAGGAAAACATTACTTCCAAGATGAATTGTCATAATTTCAAATTTACTTGGAATGTCATTGTGGAGTATGATGTGGGTGATATGTAATAGGTCTAAGCCAGAAGAAGAACATGCCGTTCAAAGTTATTGGTGATTATTTCACTAAAATAAATCTTAATTGGAATGAGACTCATTCTTGAAACAGTTCAATAATTACCTGCAATTGCTAGGAAATTGTTAATGGCCCATTGATGTTGATAGAAATAGAAAATTGCATTGTTTTAAATTTTCTGCTTAGAATGCATCACCATGGTTACCTGGCCCTTACCCATTGCACGTTTTGTAATTTTAAAATGCAAGAAGCATAATTTTGATAACGAACAAATATATATTGAAAATCTGACAATTGGCTGTGAGTATTCTTGTGAATAGCCCTGAATTGTGTCAACATAAAAGCTTGTAGTCCAAAGGAGATGAGATTAGATTAGCCTTTATCAATTTATTAAAAAAGTATTAACCGCACTGTCACAGATGAGATGTGCAGCTTGATTGCTTCTGAACAAAGTACAGCAGTGATCCCCATTGTTTTTATCTGATGAGAAGGGGCCCACCAAGGATATTAAAATAGTAATTTTAATAACAAAATTGGACAATAGTTGTGGCTTGCTCATGCCCGACTGCTCAACTGAAACTACTCCACTAGTTAGGAGTTGCATTGGAGAACTCCAAAAATGTAATCTTCAGAAGATACTTTGGATGTGATATGTTTGTACAGTGACTTAATGACAACTTGATAAAGGATAGCTTTATTTGCCAAATATCTAGGTTGCTTTAGTAATCTTAAATGTCAAAATGAGAGCTTTGCCACTGTTCTTCGATTTATGAGAATTCGTCATGTTGCAATAGATGACCTTCTTGACTTTGGAAGATGGAAGAAAAACATAATCAAGTTGTGGCTGAGCCTATTAACTATTAGACAGGAATATTAAATATTTTGAATGGCTGACTGAACAGCAGTAAACATACACAATATCCAAGAATTTTCATCTGTTGGTTTGCTGGCAGGACTACCTCCAGGGCTTCCTTTACTAGATTTCCTACAGCTTTTACCTCCTTTGTAGCTAACAATTTGGATACAAAGAAAAGTATCCTGTTTTAATGGCGAAAGTCATCACGGCTTTGTAGACCACAGAGTTCACCCTTTTAACATCTGCCATTAGACCTCTTTCAAAGATAACTTACGTGAACTGAAGAAGTCAATGAAATGAACTGGAGGAGCTTTGATGGCCAATTGCTTGCAGTAATCCAAAGTTATCATATGGTACTATGTTTTTAAAAGGTCTTTCCCATTGGCAACCAAGAAGAGCATATATTATCATGGCAGACAGTAGCATAAATAATTAACACAAAAAATACATTCCTCTAATGACAAAAATCCACCTAGGAAAGTGTTCTAACTGTGACTAACAAAATAAATCAGTGATTGTATTAATCAAAAGGTAAAAAAGCCTGTGAAGTTGCCAAAATGATAGTTGAGGATTGAAAATATTTCAAAATGCTGCAAAGTTGGACCAAGGAAAAAGATTGAGAAAGAAAATAGAATAATAGGGTAAACTATTTAGAAACATAGAAATGAACTGTAAAAATTTCGATTAGTATGGAAAAAGGAAAAGATTAGCAAAAACAATTTTTGGTCCATTACAAGGGGAGCCAGGAGAATTTATAATGGAGTATAAGGAAATAATAAAGGAACAAAACAAATACTTTGTGTCTGTCTTCATGGCTGAAAATACTAAAATGCCCCTTAATAATAATGGATTCTCAAGAGATTAGTGTAAACAAAGAACTGCAAGATATGAATCTGAGCAAACAAAGAAAAGTAGTGGAGAAATTAATGGAATATAAAGTAAATAAATCCTCTGGATCTGATTATCTACACCTCACAGTATTGAAAGAGGTTGCTGTAGAGCAACAAGGCGCTTTGATGGTCGTATTTCAAAATTCTACAGACAATAGGATGGTCTTTGCAGATTGAGTGGTGGAAAATGTAACCTCACTATTTACGAACACAACAAATGGGAACATGGTTGTACAATTCAGTCCCTCAAGCCTGCCCCACTGTTCAACACAATCATGGCTGACCTTCCCCAGGCCTCTCCTCTCTTGTCAGCTCAGCATAGCTGTTAATTCTCTGAGATCTCAAACATCTAGCCATCTTCTCTTTAAATATTGTCAGTGATCTAGCAGTAATCCACAACTCTCTAGGAAGAGATTTCCAGACATTTACTACTTTCTAGGAGACAAAATAACTTGGCATCTCAATCTTAAATGTGTGTTCCTTTTTTAATTAATTCAAAATTCCTCTACCAGTGGAAACATCTTCTCAACCTCTCCCCTGTCAGCCCCTAAAAATCTTGTACGTTTCATTAAGATCACCCTACATTGTTCTAAACCCTGATAAATGATATAAGAAAGATGCTGTGAAAGCTGAAATAGTGCAGAAAAGATTTACAAAGATACTGCCAGGTTTAGAGAGTTTAGTGAGAAATTGAACAGGCTGGGGTTATTTTCCCTGCAACATCAAAGGCTGAGGGGGGTGAGAGGGGAAAGATATAAAAGAAATTTAAGGGGCAACGTTTTCATAGAGAGGGTAGTACGTGTATGGAATGAGCTGCCACAGGATGTGGTTGAGGCTGGTACAATTACAACATTTAAGAGGCATTTGGATGGGTATATGAATAGGAAGGGTTTGGAGGGATATGGGCTGGGTGCTGGCAGGTGGGACTAGATTGGGTTGGGATATCTGGTCGGCATGGACAGATTGGACCGAAGGGTCTGTTTCCATGGTGTACATCTCTATGACTCTATGACTCTATGAGGAGCATGGATAGGGTGAATAGCCAAGATCCTTTCCCCAGGGATTAACCTAATGTGGCTTCCTATATTTTCTTGTTCCCACCTGCAGTTGTGTGTGCCTTGCTGGAGTGTACAGGAAGTACGTTGTCTGTGATCAACACCTCAGGGACTCCGTGTAGTGAAAAGATGCTCACAACCTTTTAATTGTCATTCCCGTATTCGACGAATGATCTCTAGCACAGCCAACCACTTTTAGTGGGTGTCCACAATGGAGAAAAACTGAGAGCCTATAAAAAGGCTGGCATAATCAACGTATGACTTAGTCCAGTGTTTACCCGGCCAGTCCCTTGAATGTAGGAGAACTTCTGTCAGTAATTTGTGTCCTTGATGGCCCCCTGGGCACTGGCCCACCAATGCAGCTATGTTGGTATTCAATCCTGACCACCAGACATAACTTCTCACCAACTTACTCATTTTGGCAACCTCTGGTGGGGTTCAGCCATTATTTGGCGGTGACCTTTGCTCAGGATAATCTCTCTTGCTCCCTATAGTAATATGCCATCCTGAATGGTGATCTAGTCTCACCGGTTCCAGTTCTACTTGTGATGGCCCTTTGTTTCCCCTACTGCAACCAACTGTTTTAGTTTTGCCAGGACGAGGTCTTTTTGTGTCCAGTCTGATATTATCAGCATTGACCGGAATGTTTAAAACCAGAATGGAGTCTCCTCGTGGTGGCACCACTAGTGGTGTATCCAACAGTGGGAGGTGGCTCAAGGCATTCAGAATAAGAGCCCACCACTGAATTTGACCTGAAACGATGGGTGGCACAGACCTGTCCTCTTTAATTAGCCCTAGCAAACGTTTGTGGTCGGTTACTTACAAATTCCCATCCATAAAAGTATGGTAAAACTTTCTCACATCAGAAATGAATGCCAAACCTTCCTTTTCTATCTGGGCACCTTTTTGTTCACCATCAGTCAAAGTCCAGGAAGCATACACTATTGGGCTTTCCTTTCCGTTGGACCACCGCTGAGCCAACATTAGCCAAATACTGTACGGGGAGGCATTCACATGCCAGCACCATACGTCGTTTCTGATCATAATGTGGCAACATCTTAGATGACGATAGCTGTTTCTTCATTTAGATTAGACTAGATTAGATTAGATTACTTAGTGTGGAAACAGGCCCTTCGGCCGAACAAGTCCACACCAACCATTCTCAAAAGCTATATCTTGGCCACAAGACCATTTCCAAAACTGATCCTCTTTCAATAGCAGGTGTAAGGGTGTCAGGATGGTGGCCAGGTTACGTATGAATTTTCCATAATAACTCACCAACCCAAGGAAAGACCTAAGGTCTGGTACAGACATGGGAGCCATGGCATCTTTGATCACCCTCACTTTATCTTCCAACTCGTGTAATCCGATCTTGTCAATTCTCTAGCCCAGGTAGGTCACTTGGGGTGCCTGGAACCTACATTCTTTCCTCCTAAGGCCTACTCCCACCTTGGAGAAACATTTAAGCACTGTGACTAAGTTCTTGAAGTTTTCCTTATTGTTCTTCTCAGTTATTAGCACATCATGCAAATAAATGGCAACCAGGGGTAGCTGTCGTAAATCTTTTCTATCATTTGCTGGAAAAGGGCACAGGCTGACAATACCCCAAATGGCATTCTCGTGTATTGGTGCAAATCCTTATGGGTATTAATTGCAACATCCTTCTGGTAATCCTAATCTAACCACAATTGCAGGTGTGCATTGTCAAGTCCAGCTTTCACTCAGTTGACTGAATGGCTGGTATGGATGAGATTGGGACCAACAGCATAGGTTTCAATCTCCATTTCAATCATTTCGATCTCCATGCCTATAGTAGGTTCAGGATGTATCTGCTTACTCTACCTATGGTGGCAATCATAAAAGAATGATTGGACCTGCTTTTGTGCTGGGAAATCAAGAAGGAAGAAAGAATTAATGACCATAATATATTGATTTTCATTGACTTAGAGGAAATGGCAATTAATCCAAGATTGGATATTGCATAAGCAATCACAAAGACAATGGTTGGATACAATTCTTAATTATCTACAAGTAGGTCACTCAATAATATTACCTAATGGCTAGTGCATGAAATGGAAGAGAAAGGTCATGACAACAAACTTCACTCCTTAGTCACTAACTTGATTCTTTTCCCTGGAAACTGTCAGAGGCTGAACAGGACTGCTTCTAACCTTGGTAGGTATTTGATCGCATGATAAGCTTCCAAACTCATATTATCACAATGAATATCTATTTCAACCTCTGTAAGACCAACTGAATCTGCCTCACCTCAGTTTTGGCACTTCTAGACTTGATTATAAGTCATTTCAGACTGTTTTCCCATGTCTACCCTCAAACGTTTGGCTATCCAAAACTCTTCTTTAAGTGTCCTAACTCACACCATCTGATACACCTATCACCTTGAGACCACTCGTCTGCAATGGCTATCATTTAAGCAATGCTTCAGTTTCAAAATTCTAATCCATGTTTTCAAGTTCCTCCATTGCCTTACCTGTTCCTATCTCTGAATCCCCTTGATTCCTGCAACTGTCTGACACATCTTAACTTTTCTATTTCTGCAATCTTGAGTTCCATCATTGATGGCCATGCCTGTAGCTGTTTAGGCCTTAACTTTGGAATTTCCTCCTTAAAACCTTTGCCTCTCTGTCTCCCTTTCTTCCTTTATGACAATCCTCAAAACATAGTTGGCCAAACCTTTGGTCATCTACCTGAAAATTGTATTATGTGACTCACTGCCTTATGCCATTCTGTGAAGTCCCTGTGAAACACCTTGAGGTATTTAATTTTTAAAGGGATGATATATATGCAAGTTGTTGATGGAGATGGAGTTAGGGGTTGAAGTTAGGACTGATGCATACTGTTGGGCTAGACCAGAAACTGTTTAATTTGTGAATTAATTTGCAAATACTTGATGTTTAAATTGGGTGTCTGCAATAAAAGAAATTCATTGTCACTTTGAGTAGCAAAATATTAAAGGTAAGTTTAGGACATTACAACAAGCTAAATGCTAATGGTAGGACAATGTGGCATAGAGTTTGAGCGAATAAAGGATACATTTTCATTCTTGCCAGGAATTTCTTCCACAAGTAATAATCAACAATGAACTTTTGAGTAGAATAGGGAAATTAAAAGCAGTGAAATTATTTAGAGAACAGTGGAATGCTTTCATAAGTCTGGGGATTTTTCATTCTGGGGGGGAATGGAGGCTGATTGGTCTTCCTGACTTTTAACCTTTAAATATGGGAAGGAACTTATAACTTGATCAACAGTGTAAAACAGTGTTGTCTCTATGGGAAGAAGAATGGACAAGGTGTACAAAGCATAGCTATGATTTTACCCGTTTTAAACCTCTGTTGAACTTGGAAGTTACAGAGTCCCTGTGCTTCTGTAGTCATCGTTGACAGACAGACGCAGTGACTGGCTCTCTGCATCTATCATAATGGGGAAGATGGCTTAATCGCAACACACAGTTAGGATGCAAAACAAGAGTTCAAAACTCTGATGAAAGTTCATTGACCTGAAACAATAACTCTATTTCTCTCTTTATAGACATTGCCAGATCTGCTGTGCATTTACAGAGTTTTCTGCTTCTAATACATAAGTAGGATGTGCGTGGCTAAACAAAATGAGAAAAAGAGGATTCCAGGGAGACATGATGAACAAGAGAATATGAATGTAAAATTGGCAAGCCTGGAGCATGACTAGAGGTTTGAACAAAATCTTTTTTACAAGAGTATAGAGGATCAGTGGTACAGATTCCCATCAAAAACAATTAAATTAATGTTTTAAAAGGAGCTAGATGACAGGTTTGAAGCTTGTAAGGATAAGCACAGATGATTGTCTACTCAATGGAACATTATATTCCTGTCATACTGGAACCATAGTAATAACAACAGTTGAATACTACCAGTTAGGATTAAATAACTTGGATTGGAATGTTAGCTTTCTTAGAGTTTTTGCTCAAGTTGTCTTGAGGGGATCAGGGGAAATTTTCCAAGATCTACCTTGGAAGCTGTCAGTTATAATTATTCATCAGATTTGGAAGAGACCATGATAATATGAATTGCACATCATGGGCTCAATTTGAGTCTGTGTGTGGAAATGTCCAGGAAAAGCTTGGAGGGACTGGCACTCAAGTTAAGGAGAACTGAGCCCACTAGATTTTCTGGGTTCAGCCTCATTAGGGAGCACTGTGGTTGAGTGAAAGTCACAAATTCTCCTCCTCTGGTAGTTTATCCTTTGGTAGATGGGCAATTGCATTCTGCTGTTTGCCTTACTGCCTCATCTCAGTGATAGCACAGCTTGATGATTCAGAGGCAAGTATGAGTACAAGTCCAACTCCAGAGAACTAAGCATGTAATCTCAATTTATAGTACACTTCTGGTTTACTGTTGGCTGAACTACTAATCCATGACTCCATTATCCCTAACAGATAGATGTGAAAGATTCCACACCATAATTTTTCTCTTGATGTTCTGGCCGGTATCAATCTCTCAACATCATTAACAAAACATTTTATGTTAAAAAAAAAATTGCCTGGATTGATCTTGTAGCCTAGAATTCACATTTTTACTTCATTCTTGGGATGTAGGTATTATTGGTTAGGTCAGCATTTATTGCACACCTCTATTTACATAAAAATTATTAGAAAGATGGAGGTGATCTGTCTTCTTTAATTGATGTAGGTGCCCACAGCACTGTTAGAGCAAGTTCCAGTACATTGGCACAACAACACACAAGAAACTATGAGACAATTCCAAGTCAGGATTATGTGTGACTTAGAAGGAATTTCCAGCATGTCCATACATCTACTGTCCTTGTCGTTCAAGGTAATACAGGTTGCAGATTTTGAAGGTACTATTGGAAAAACATTGGTGAGTTATGGCAATGCATCTTGTAAATGGTAAACACTATTGCACCACTGTTCATCTGTGGTAAAGGGAGTGAATGTTTAAGATAGTAGACGTTGGGTGCCACTCAAACAGGCTACTTTGACTTGGGTAATGGTGAGCTTTGAGTGTTATTGGACCTGCATCCATCCAGATAAATGGAAAGTATTGCATCAAATTCCTAACTTGTGCTTTTTTGATGCTGGACAGGCGCTGTTGTGGCTAAGTCAGAAGGTAAATTACTTGCTGTAGAATCCCTAACCTCTGACCTGCTCTTGTAGCCATACTATTTGTATAGTTAGTCTAGTTCAGATTCTGGTCAAAGGCAATGCCTAGGATGTAGAAAGTGGAAGATGCAGTGATGGTATTGCCATTGATTGTTGAAGCAAAATGGCGTAAATCTGTCTTGTCAGAATCATAGAATCCCTACAGTGGGGGGAAAGGCCATTCAGCCCATCAACTCCACACCAACCCTCTAAAAAACAAGACCTATAAACTAGAGCACCAGGCAGAAACCCACACAGATATGGGGAGAATATGCAAACACCGCACAGACGTCACCCAGTGGCCAGAATTAAACCCTGGTCCCTGGCATTGTGAGGCAGCAGTGCTAGCCACTGAACCATCATGCTGCTCTATTGGAGATGGTCGGTATCTGACATCTGGGCCTAAGACTACTCTAAGACTTCTGCAGTGAAGAACCTGGAACTGAGATGCTTTACCTCCTTGATGTCTTCATGGCAAGGCCAGTTACTTTTGCCTACTTCTTGAGTTCAGCTCTGTTTTTTCATATTGGGACCAAGGCCGTAATGAACCAAATGATCCTAGTAAAGTCCACATTAAGCATCAATCAACAAGTCATTTGTGAACAAATGCTACTTGTTTGCATTATTGATGATCACTTCCATCACTTTGCTGATGATTGACAATAGATTAATTGGGTGTTAATTGGCCGGATTGGATTTGTCCTGCTTTTTATGTACAGGACATTCCTGGATCAAGTGGATTCTGGTGGTGTAATTGTATCAGAATAGTTTAGCTAGAGGTGCAGTTAGTTCTGGAATACAAGTCTTCAATATTTTCTAGGTTATTGTTGAGACTCATAGCCTTTGTAGTATCCAGTGACTTCAGGGATATTAATTATTCAGTGGTATATAGTGACATTAATATCACATGGAGATAATCAATTTGGCTGAAGACTGACACCTGTGATGCTGGGGACCTTAAGAAGAGGCTGAAATGGATCAACCAATTGGAACTAATGGCTAAAAATGTGCTGGCTTCTCCATCATTGAGTATAGGGACATTTGTGGAGCCTCCACCACTTGTTAGTTCTTGCCTTGTCCACCACCATTCATGATTGGATATATACGGTATGGAGCTATGATATGATTCAATCATTGTGGTATAAATTAGCATGCTGTTTGTCATGCAAATAATCCTGTGTTGTAACTTCACCAGACTGACACCTTCTTTTTAAGTATGCCTAGTGCTGTTCTAGCCATGTCCTCTCGTAACATTCATTGAATGAGGGTTGATCTCTCAGCTTGATAATAATGGTAGAGTGGATGATATGCTGAATCATGAGACTACAGGTTGTGGTTGAATACAGTTCTGCTGCTATTAATCCTCTACAGCATTTCATGGATTTATGAGTTGCCAGATCTGTTCAAACACAGAACACGATGAAGCAAATCCAAAGCGTGATGTTGGGACTTGATCTCTACAAATACAGTCATGGACAGATGCAACAGTGACATGTAGATTTGAAGACATTATCAAGTGCTTTCTTGCTCTTTTTGCTCCTCTCACTAGCTGCCCCAAACCCAATCTAGTACCTATGTTGGTTAGCATGGTCAGGAGTGCTTTTACTGAATCAATATTGGTGATGAAGATTGATGTTCCCCACCCAAAATACTTTCTGTGCCCTTTCCTTGGTGCTTCTTCAGGTTGTTCAACATGAAGGCTTACTGTGTCGTCAGCCAAGAGTGGCCGGGGGTGTGATGGGAGGTTACAGTAGGTGATAATCAGCGGACGATGTCCTTGTCCATGTTTGATGTGCAGTTATGCAACTTCATGGGGGTTTGTAGTCAATATTGAAGACTCCCAAGGTAATTCCCTCCCGAATGTGTATCATTGTGACACACCGTTCATGGGTCTGTCTGCTGGTGGGACACAACACACCCAAAGATGGTAATGGTGGTCACTGGGACATTGTCTGTAAGGCATGTCTCCATGACTATGTCAGGTTGTTACTTAATCCGTCTGTGTGACAGTTCTCATAATCATTTGATGTTGTTATGGACGACTCTGTGCTGGGCCAATTCTGGGCAGTGTATTTGGGCTTCATTCTTTACTTTAGGCTTTGTAGCAATTTTGATATAGTGGCCTGCTAGACCATTTAAGAAGGCAATTAAGCATCAGCATGGAGGTAAGAGCAGGCAAGGATTACAGATTTTCCTCTCTATAGATCTAAAATGAACTGAAGATCCTAGGGAATGTAGGTTTAGGGTGAGAGGGGAAAAATATAAAAGAGACCGAAGGGGCAACTTTTTAATGCAGAGGATTATACATGTATGGAATGAGCTGCCAGAGGAAATGGTAGAGGCTGGTACAATTGTAACATTTAAAAGGCATCTGGATAGGTATATGAATAGGAAGGGTTTAGAGGGATATGGGCCAAGTGCTGGCAAATGGGACAAGATTAATTTAGGATATCTGTTGGCATGGATGAGTTGGACCAAAGGGTCTGTTTCTGTGCTGTACATCTCTATGTCTCTGTGACTTTTAGAGTCAAGGGGTGTGTAGACCCAGGATAGGAGAGTAATTGACTAGACAAGAACAGTTGTTGAGGAAATTCATATGGACTGACTCTTGAGAGAAAGTTTTAAGGTTGGATCAGCAGAAGTGAAGAATTTTAAGACCTTGTGAAGTTAACTGAGAACTAATGATCCATCGTCACATTAATATGTTCGGGAGTATTGCTGAGAAATCTGTGGGATCTTTCTTGATCACATTTGATATTTGATGTGCTGTATGGTTTTGATTGCAGTATGTTACCAAGTTTACTGTATGTTAGTTCTGACCTTGAAAAATAATCGATACATGTGTTATAGATTGTATTACAGTCCTAACTTGTTTAGCAAAATATTGTTTGCTTACAATCATGGAATCTTAGGCTTTATTTTCTTCAAAAGTCCTTTGGAATGCATCTTTTGTCTACATTAAAAGCAATGGTCACTGGTCCAAGATAATGACATAATTTAATAATCTTGTTTGGGATCATGATCGATTCTTTCCCACCAAACATCTGAATGTGACAAAAATGAACATGTGCAAAATTTCATTCATTTTTTGGTGTTCATTATGTAATGTCTTCATTACTTACAAATGCTAGAGTCAAAGATATAGAATAGATTAGATTAGATTTCCTACAGTGTGGAAACAGGCCCTTCGGCCTAACCAGTCCACACCAACCCTCCGAACAGCAAGCCACCCAGACCCATTTCCCTGTGACTAATACACCTAACACTATGGGCAATTTAGCATGGCCAATTTACCTGACCTGTACATCTTTGGACTGTGGGAGGAAACTGGAGCACCCGGAGGAAGCCCACGCAGACACGGGGAGAATGTGCAAACTCCACACAGACAGTCGCCTCAGGTTGAAATTGAACCTGGGACCCTGGTGCTGTGAGGCAGCAGTGCTAACCACTGAGCCACCGTGCCACCCTCTTATGTTGGAAGGAAAGGCTGGTGACCTACGTTTGTTGTTTTATTTGACATGACTTCAAAATTAGTCCTGAGGAGAAAATCATGATATCTGAAATTGTAAATGTAAAATAAGTTTACAATTGTGACCAAGCAACTAAACGTCATTCAGTCCTATTATAAGTCAACACACCTACATTTATTCTTGTCATACACATATTTCATCAGTGGTCTTTCCAATATATCTTTTTCAAATACATATTTGGATTAATAAACAAAAGTGGATTTTGTCACCTGATTGCTTGAGATTGAAGAGAGCAACAAACAATTTCCATTGACCAAATACTTTCCTGTTCCTTTCCATTGTGTAGAATTGGGTCAGAAAATGGTCAGAAAACCCTACTTACTCACGCCAATTGTGAAGAATTCCTGCTCCTTAATTATCCATATTTCATTACTTAGCTGGTGAGTTATAATTATTCTGTGCAATGCTAGAGTTCACCTAGACATAGCAAAAAGGTCTTGCAATGAGTTTTATGTCAAAAGTTTATTTTTCTTAAGTGCTCTTGGCTTTTATTGGATGTGTCTCTGAATTAATTGCAAACATTTTGGTATAACTGATTCTGGGCTTAAGGTTGGGTTGATTAGAGGGTGGACTTGTGTCTGGAGACTGAAGGACAGTATTATTAATTTGAATCTGGAAGCCTAGACCGTTTCATGTCATATCAGTTGGAGTGCAGTTTGGCCGTGCTCTGCCTGTCAGTACTATTGAGGCTGGTATGGTTTCATGCACATCTGCAATGATGGTGACTGCCAGTTTTGTGAAGCAGAAAAGGTGATACAAATGTGGCAGTGTGGGGCCAATTTATCAAATTTCTGTTTCAGGCCTATGGAGTTTGACCTACCCAGAGTGTATATCAGAAAATCAAGGATGCATTTCTCATGATTTTACAATGAGTTGTTCTAAAGTGGCTCATACAGGTCACACCCATGATTTTCCAACTTGCAATTTGGGAAGCTAGGCTATTTGCCAGCAGCAAATATTTGTAAAAAGCAGTTTTGATCATTTAAGAATCAAATGAACAATTTGACTTTCCAACATATTTGAGTGGAAGTGCTGTCCCTTCAACTTCAGACCATATAATTTCCTGGAGTTTGGTTGCATTGCCTCATGATACAATCGTCAGCAACGTTTCATAGTAACAGTATGCTAGAACCAGCTTCAGAATCTCAAAAATAATTAAAGATAGCAGAGTGGTAATATAACTGAAGGCTATGTACTCCCTTGTCATGTGCAGTATGTGTTGATGCCATTAAGGCTGCCTCCTCCTTAGCCAATTTTATGGGTAGATTTGATACTGCTGTTTTTTCAATAATTGTCCAAAAGCATGTTTTATTCATCCTTTCTCTGCCGGAGAGAAACCCCATAGACACTCAGTGTTACATACCTCATGGTGCCTCTGTCTGATCATTTTTGAATTTCTTCCCAGCAAGGGACTGACTCATGACGGGGAGCCAGAGAGGAAGAAAAGGCAGGAGAACATTTTCAGGGACAGACCCAATGAAACAATTCATTTCCTTTTCATGAAATGGTCATCTGTAAGAACAATCTGCAGAGTGAGAAAGACTAAATTATTCGTACAGAATGGCAGAAGAACTCCTTTGAGACTGTATCTTCTAAGTGCACTGAGAGGCTGTAACCTGAGACTTTCTACAATGGTTGGAAATATTTACTTGTACATTTCAAAGGGATGAAGAGCTACACAGCGAATAATTTCAATTCAGGCTGATTTGAATTACTGCCTAAATTGATCAAGGTAGGAGACTGACTCCTGTCACTCAGGAACAAAGATTACATTTGATGACTCAGCAGGGGGTGCTGAGTTACTTTCCAGCTTTGGCAATTTGCAAAACAAAAGAACTCACCAGTTTGTGAGGAATCCTTGACTAAGTGTTTCTTTCTTTTATCCCTGACCCTTCATTTTGCTGTTTCCTCATTGTATATTTGGGGTCCTATTGTGGCTCATAATAATAATTAGTTTTTTTTGTTTTAATGGAAAAACAGATGGTGTTGTAGATTGTGATCCTCAAAACCTTGAGAATGTAGAAATAAAAAGAGAGAATACAGGGTGAATTCTTGTTCGAGTCAGCTATTTTGTGATATCTGCTATGGGGTAGACCACATTTTTCCACTTTAGTTTGAACATATTTGCATTACAATATGTCGACTGACAGTGCTGAGAGGGAAGTGGGGCTATTTGCAACCTTAGTGAGCAACAGCACCATCAGTTCTTAATTAATATGATTGGAAGATGTGAAAAAGATACAGGATGGATGCAAAAAGGTGTAGGATAGAATACAACAATTTCTTGCATTCAGGTAACACAGTAAACAGAATGGGATATCCCAATCATTCAGTTTAATCAGACATATACTTCAAGGGTGAGATAAAAATCAAGGTTGTGAATATCTACAAGATATATGGCAGTAAGTCAGCATGGGCCCTTTGGCAGTGCCTGTCAAACCTGCAACTTCTGCCATCTTGAAAGATAAGGGCATCAGATGCATGAGAACAATTCCTCTCCAAGTTGCACACCATCTTGACTTGAGACTATATCACCATTCCTTTACTGTCACTGGACCAGAATCCTGGAAATCTCTTCCTAACTGTACTCTGAGTGTTCCTACACCCCAAGGAATGCAACAGTTTAAGAAGACACCTCACCACTTTTCAGAAGAATGAGAAATAATCTTATTGAAACATGTAATATCCTGAAGGGACTTCCAAGATGAATGGTAAAGGGATGCTTCTCCCTGTGGAATTGTCAGGAACTAGTGAGCACAGGTTGAAAAGAAGGTGAATTTGGTATAAAGGAGAGGTGAGGAGAAATGTTTTATCATAGAGGATCATCAGTGTGTGAAACTCTTTTCCCTGGAAAATGGTGGTGGCAAGGCAATTGAATACTTTTAGGGCAGAGTTAGATTGGGCGTTGATTAACAAACGTGTCAAATGGTACAGAAGAAATGCAGAGTAGTGGAGTTTAGGCCACATTCAGATAAGTATAATCTTATTGAACAGTTGTATAGGTTTGAGGAGCTGAATGGTATATTCCTGCTCATAACTGATATGTTCCTCTAACTCTTTCATCTCCCTCTCCCCACACTCCCAGCTCTTCTAGTCCACCTCCCCGTCACCCCTATAATCAACATGTTTAGATTCTCTCCCACTGAGCCTGGCTTGTTTGTGCTCTGCTTCCTTACTCCACTTTCCTGGCTTTAGTGGAACCTGGACAAATTCAAAGGGTTCTAGCAATCAGATAGAGGTGCTACTGTAGGTGGAAGGAGGAAGAAGAACAAAGGGTGCTTGGGGTGTTGAGGAGCTGGAGGTGCCAGGGAAGTGAGGGAGGAAATAGAGTGATGCTAACTTGAGGAAGAGGAGAGGAGACCTGGGGCATGCAATGTGCCAGGGGTGGTGAAGAGCCAGATGATCTAAATTGCTAGGTCAAAGAAAAATAGACCCTGGTAATTCTTAAAACTTAACAGCATCAAAATGTGGTCAAAATTATATAAAATATTGAAAATCAAATAAAACAAATTTACGCGTCCATGAAGAGGCATGTAATTTCAGCTCATTATGGTAAAAGGAGGTATAAAGAATTGGCAATGTGCTCTTTTGGAAGCCTTCACTGCTTGTCTCAATACCACGCCATGCTGCAGGAAGGAGAGCAGGCTTTCAATGGAGTCACAGACAAGCTAAATACCAATACTTCTGGCAAGTGTTTTAGCCAAAAGGCCTTTAAATGTAGTAAAGTTTCCATATCATGGTTTTCACGGGACTGAACAGGCTAATATTTGACCACATATGGCCAATGTTCCATGTGGCATTGAAATTCAGAATGAAGGATTTCGGATTTACTTCCTTTTCTTTCTGTGCTGTTGTTCTGTCTCATCTTTAAAGCACTGGACCCAAAGTATGATGCAGCTTGATGAACAAGAAATCTCTATTGTGAACTGGAGCTGTTCTCCAGCTATTTCACAGTACAGTATACCTTCCTTGCTTATACTTTATTACATGTATACTATCTTATTTGTATCCTATTCTCGATTGCCTTATCTACTATCCAGCTGTGGACATTCAATTCAAGGTCACAATGCTCTTCTAACCTGTTAGTGTGCTACTATTTAGGGAACAGTTTTTTGTCATGTTACCCTTCCTCACATGCATTCCCTCACAGTTCTCTGGATGGAGCTCCATTTCCCAGTGTTCTGCCCACTCGAATAATTCATTGATATCTTCCTGTAGGCAACTACATGACAAATTTTATGTCATTTGCAAATCTCATAATCATACTCCCTCTGTTCAGAAACAAACCATTAAGATATCCTGTAACAAACAAACAAATACTGATCCTTGCAGTGGCTCAGTGGTTAGCACTGCTGCCTCACAGCACCGGGGTCCCAGGTTTGATTCTAGCCTTGGGCATCTGTCTGTGTGGAGTTTGCACATTCTCGCCGTGTCTGTGTGGGCTTTCTTCGGATGCTCCTTTTCCTCCCACAGTCCAAAGATGTGCAGCTTAGGTGAATTGGCCGTGCTAAATTGCCCATAGTGCTTGGTGCATTAGTAAGAGGGAAATGGGTCTGGATGAGTCACTCTTCAGAGACTTGGTGTGGACTGGTTGGGCTGAAGGGCCTGTTTCCGCACTGTTGGGAATCTAATCTAAACATTACTGGTGTAGTCTTCCAGTCACAAAAGTAGCCAGGACTGAATCTTAACATTTTTATTGGGTTAAGTTCAAGTGGTATCATGTTGTTTGGAATGTTTCTTGCCAGAATGCTTATTGGGTGTCTCTGTACTATCTTATCAAATGCACCTCATTAATTACCTACCTGCCCCATTGGCATCTCCTGCCCAAGTTCCATTTTCCATGCAGTGTTCTTGCAACAGCATGCCACTCATTGGGCATACCAGTATTCAGTGGCACATCTTGCATCACCTGTGAAAAATATTGTGCACTTAGATAAGCACTGGCAGCCTGGAGCTGCCTTGCATGGTTGCTGACACGTGTCCTAGACATGGTACACAGGGAGAATCGATGCTCATCTTTGCAGGCAGCATACTGGAGGTTGAGCTGGACAGAGTGGTGCATAGTCGAACTTATTCTTCCCCAGGGCCTGCAGAGGAGACCACCATCTTCCCTTTAGTACTTTACGCTGACTTTATCTCTGCTCCTGAACCCCCCTGTCACCAGGCTCATACTTTACCACCCTAATTGTTGCCCGCTATCTTTTCCCCACTCACTCTCACCCACCCAATCCCAATGGCACTAACCCTGCATGACCTTGCACTGTCAGCTCAATCAGGATTCTATTCTATTCTATGTTATTCTATTCTTTTCTATGTTAGATGCGGTCTGGTCCAGTCCATGAGTTGGGTGTGTGTTCCTGAAGCACTGAAGTGCAGAAGTGACTCTAAGTGAATCACAGTCTGCCATGAAGATTCTTACAGGCTGGCACAAGTCACATGCCAATGTTCATAGACATGTGGTAAGTGTGGCTGACATTTTTGGAGCTTACCTGAATTGGAAGTGCCTGATTTCCATGTGGAGGTCATTCAAAGCAAACCATGAGGTGACTTGGACAGATCCTCATTCTGGTTTCCTCTTCTGTTTTCCCTGATGTTGAGCTTGTTTGATAGGTTTGGTTGGGTGAAAGATTGAATACAAATGAGACACGTTGGGCTGTTAATAAGGTCTTTACCGGTGTTAACCCCCATCAATTAGTATCTTACCGTTGTCTCGTGAGAATCTTGTCAGATTGCTTGTGAAAAGCATAAAAAGTGGAGTGAGTAATCTCAATGTTGAGATGCTACTCACTACGTTTTTGACCCCATACTTCCCCACAGCTGGCCATAGCAATCAGTGCTCAAACCCTTTAAGATACTGCCCCCAGTGCCCATTACCTTCTGTATTTAACTTGCCACTTTGGATGGATACTATGGTTAGAATACCATAAACATTTACTTTTGTGACTAGTCTACCATGGTAGTCCAGAACAAACTTTCATGAACATCAAAACAGACATTATCAACAGCCCTATTCTAACTGACCTCCTTTAAAAAAGTGATCACGTTAGTAAGACACAACCTTTCTTAACAAATCCATGCTGACTGTCCTTGATTAATCGTTATCTTTGTAAATGAAGATTTATCCTGTCCCTCAGAATGTTTTCCAATGTATTCTAATATAAAGACCCTTGGATAATGATGACTTGATTGGGCATGGTCAGCCTGGATTAATGAATGGGAAATCATGTCTGGTGATCTGTTTGCAGTTTTTTCGATAAAGGAGAGCTGATAAATGGTAAGAAATTGCAAGAGTGGAAGTACTGAGGAATCCTTGCTGATAAGTCACTGAATGATAGCAAGCAGGTGCAGTAAATTGTTAAGAAAGCTCATAGAATGTTACAGTTTATTGTAAGAGGATTTACGTAAGATGAGTAGTGATGTCTTCCTTCCATTGGATAGAAACTGGAGTAAACAGTTCTGTTTGCCTTATCTCAGGAAACCATGATGTGGAGATGCCGGTGTTGGACTAGGGTGGACAAAGTTAAAAATCACACAACACCAAGTTATAGTCCAACAGGTTCATTTGGAAGTACTAACTTTCAGAGTGTTGCTTCTTCATCAGATCACTGTGGAGCAGGATCAGAAGACACAGAATTTATAGCAAAAGATTACAGTGTCATGCAATTGAAATGATATATTGAAGAAACCTAGATGGCTGTTAAATCTTTCTTCTTTTAGAATGGGGTTGCAGGTTTCGGTTCATTAATATGTAAATTCTTTTAAGCCACATTCTCAAGATCATCAGGTGGTTGTGGAGTAAAAGATCGTAAAACACAGAATTTATAGCAAAAGTTTACAGTGTGATACAATTGTTTGTTAAGTATTTTAGAATGAATATATTGGTTTTAGTTCTTCCATATATAAATCGCAGAACTTTTTTAAAGTTACATTCTCAAGTGAACGTTAACAATTGGTGTCATGTCAGCCCAGATAATGCATTGGAGGTGGGAGGAAGTAAAATAAAATGTAATTCTGCAAGTACAAATTCACCCCACAAACTTTTATATATATATGTGTGTGTGCATTTGCTCAAAAACTGCATGAATCCATGTAAGGTTCTGTAAATCCATTTTTTAGATTAGAATACACACACACACCACCACCAAACCTCAAACAGATCATTGTTTGTACCAAACCACCCGGCTTTCAGGATAACACTATACAATCTTGTCTTAATAAACAGGAGTGTCAGATATCCCGTTACTCTGAGAGCTGGCTCTTGAGAGAGCTGGATCAGTGTGTGAAAGAAAAAAAAGATACAACCTTGTCTTGTAGACGCTGCAAGACATGTCAAATTTTGACACAGATACAACCATTACACGTGGGGACTCCTCCCTCCATGTACATGGCAGGCCATCCTCATGGGTACCGAACTTGGTTGTCAATCTCTGCTTGGCCACTCTTCGTATCCCAAAATCTGCCTTGGAGGATAGTCACCTGAAGATCCAAGGCCAAAGGTCCCTGACACACATACATCCCCTGTACCCACACCCATGCATACACCCTCTCACCCATTCTAAAAGATGTCACAACAACCTAGGTTTGTTCAATAAATCATTTCAGTTGCATGATACTGTAATCTTTTGCTATAAATTCTGCGTCTTATGATCCTGCTCCACAGCTATCTGATGAATGAGCAGAACTTCAAAAGCTTGTACTTCCAATTAAACCTTTTGGACTATAACCTGGTGTTATGTGATTTTTTTAACTTTATCTCAGGGAAGGTATTATTGCCATACAGGGAATGCACCAAATGTTCACTGGGGGCAGGACTATCCCATGAAGAATGATTTGGCAAACTGAGACTGAGAGATGATTTCATTGAAACTTGCCAATTACTTAAAGGGATAAACAGCTAAAATCCTTATAAGGTGTTTCTCCTAGTTGGGGATTCTAGAAGCAGGGACACAATTTGAAAGTGAGGAGGCTGCAATTTAGGCTGAAGATTAGAAGAATTTATTTTAACTCAGAATGTTCTGAACCTTTGGAATTCTGTACCCCAGAGGATGATGAAAACTTGAGGTTGTTGAAGATCCAGATTGAAAGCTTTTTGATTACCAATTGTATACAGGCCTACAGCAGTACCTTTGGTATTCCATAAGGATCTATTCTTCACTCCACTGCCCTTCTATGAAATTTGCACCCTACCTCTTGATGATGACATTGTTTGAGGACACAACATTGTGTTTCATATGTGATATGCATCCTGTCAACACACTCTGTACCATTGATGTCATCTAATATCTTGCTGAAACTGCATGTTACACTGAGAGTTAATGCCCTGACAATTCAACTACAAGAAGCCTAACAGCTTATAGAATCCTCTGCTTTTACAAGACCTCTCATCTAACTAAATGATCAGTTTATCTAAGAAACTACAGGCCTGCTGTAAAAAGGAGGTTGAAATCAGTCAAAATTGTAATCATACAGTTTTTTTTAACTTCATCTACATCTAATCATAGTGTAAATGTGTGCAAGTGATTGGGTGTGAGACATGTTAAAATCTCTGTGGCGTGTGTGTGACAATGAATAATTTTCATTATATTTAAAATCTGACCTACTACTACAATCATTTAGATTGGGAAGCCTCTCCGAGGGTAAGAAAATACACATGTCTCACATACAAAACAAAACTTTGCATGGATAATAATAAAACATACAATTCTGCTCATGGCTGTAGGATAGGAGTTTCCCAGAGTCAAAGAACAGTCCTTTTGAATTGGGAATAGAGATAATTTAAAGAAAGGTCATGGAATAATTGGTAAGTGAGTGCAGATGCCCTCCATGTATGAAAGCATACTTCATGCCTTTTAATAGTCATTGAGGGTCATACACTTCCTATAAGGGTAACCAGCCTTGAGGGCTTGTTTTGTCTAGTGTCCTGTCCAATAGCTATCAAATTTCTTTCTGAATGTTTAAGTGACCCTTTTCAGAAACCTAGTCACTTTAATGCACATGACTGGAACCTAGGTCCTGTTGTTTTAGGATTACAAATGTTACTGGCAGTTACTTTGCAGTAATTGTTATTTTTTTAAAAATAAACTGAGCTTTTCCTGTCAAAGCTTCAATACTAATTCAATTCAACTAATGCAGGTAGACTGGAACCATGATTCAGGAAATATACGATTCAACTAGAAGGATTGTTCTGCAGATTCCATATATAATCCTTGGAGTTGATTTCACCTTCCATTGTGAATTGAAGCCATCTGGACATTTTTGTTGTCACTTTTCTCTGGTTGCCAGCAGAATAGACAGAACTATTACCTTGTATTTAGGTACATTAATTATACTAATACACAAAAGGATAGTAACCTTACCTTTTCTCATCACAAAACTGCCATCTTGTCTAATCCTTGCCTGTGCCAGTGCTGTGTAAGGGTGTAAGTCATGAGCTGGCCTTTCATAACTCTCCATGAATTCTTACAAACAGTGAGGGAAATTAGCACAATAACTGCAGTCAGGAACAACATGGTGAGCAGCCAATAAGACTTCATAATTTAAGTTGCCTCAAGACCTTTCTCCCCCACAAAATAAGTCCCTCAAATTAGTGACAGATGTCCCTCAACTGAACTACAGGAGTTAGCTGATGTGAATCACTTTAATAAAAGACCAGAGTACCCACAGAAACCTATTTTGGAGCCAGTCATTAATTTGATTGGATCCAGACCAACTACACAGTTAATTCTTGGACTCCAGTCTTACAGATGCCTGAATTCTTTCTTTTGTCTACCACAGATTTGGGGAGGGTCAGGGAGAGTGGATGTGAGTGCTCATCTTTTTCTATAAGATGGAGTTTCACAAAAGGATAAAATTATTCCTGTAATGATTTTAAATAACCACTATTGACTGTGAGAATTCTTATTTTGGTACAAAATTATTAAACATAAGTTACTTAGTTTTTCTTTTCCTGTTTCCAAAATCAATTGGACTTTACTCAAGTGTAAATTACTGACTGTAAACAGCTGTTTAGACTTGCTGACTTGGCTGGGAGCTGCAGAGTGTGAACTAAAAACCTAGTGTGAACCATTGCACCTTTTAGCAGTGCAACTTAGTCATCAGCCTGGGGTGCTACGTCTGTACTTCAGCTATATATAATATATATATATGTGTAAACGTCTTACAGCTCATTTGAAATTAGCTTGAGTCCCTGCCAATGGAGAATTAGCTTCGAATAAATATATTAGCTAGCCATTATATAATGTAGGGTGCAGATTCTTTGGAGCCACCCTTATTGCGAGCATGGCTTACATACCGATATGTGTAGAAGTCCTCCACGCATTAAATGTACATACACTATGATATTGAGTTTTACACAGCAGATTCCATCTGTATTATATACTGAGTTTGTTGATCTCATTGAAAAGCCGCATCAAAAGTAGAGACATTACAATTGACTCCATATTCCAGTGCCAAAAATGCAAAATGAATAATTTAGCTAGTGTTCTTGCTTTAGCACTATACTCAGTGCCCCTTTTGGAGAGTATGCATCCATGAATGTCAAATCAGGAACTGACTCAGCTGTGATTCCCCAAGATGGAATGCCCTGCTGACACTTGCTGTCTACTAGGTTCATACAAATAATTATAATCTGGGCAAAGTACTACACGGCTTCTAATACCTGTGGACCCATATTGTTGCAAGAATTAGCACTTGAAGTACAGGGACAAAATTAGGGAAGGCAGTAATAGAATGAACAGTTTAGTCTTTTGTGAGATGACTGATCTAATGGTACCAGCAAAACTGATGGAATGTTAAGACCTAGAATCTGCAATGCAACATATAGTTTGTTAATATACACTTCCTCATGGATGTGGATAACAAATTTGATTGTCACAGTGGCTCCTCATCTTCAGTTATCGTCTGCTCCACTACTGCCCTCATTGAAGGTTGTGTCTGTGCTCCTCATCAGTCAGGGGTTGTGCAATGGTCATTAGCCATGGTAACAATGTACCCCAATAACCAACCTTGTAGGGCACCTGAACCCTTAAAAGCACTGGGGACATGAAAATGCACCAGGATATATGAGTCAGGGAAGGTACCAGAGTAGTGAGCCCATACTTCCAGGAAGTGGTAATGGGATCACAGATCACCTGGACATTAATGGAACGGAGCTCTTTCCTTAAGATGAATTCTATGGCATTGTGATATGCTCCTCTCGGTGTCATGTGTGTTCAGTCAATGGAACCCTGTACCTGGGGGAAGGCAGCTATATTTCTGAATCTAATTGCCTGGGCTGCAGCACTGACCTCATCAATGGGGAACAAAATGAATCAGTGTGATCTTGCATAGATGGCATTGGTCACTGTCCCGATGTATTTGTGGGTACACAACTGAGAGATGCCACACAGGTCATGTGTCACTCCCTGGAAGGAACCAATTGCATTGAATTTCACCTTCCTAGAGATCTGCCTACTGGGCAGTACAGCTGTTTTTCACTTTTCACATCAATTACGCTGCAATTTATGTAAGTTGCATTTTATAGTTAGCTCCAAATTAGGAGTGGTTTTGTATCATAGATGCATGCCCTCCAGGTACTCAGTGGCATTAGGAATTCCATCTACATGTACCTCAGTACATTATATGTTTATATAAAATAAAACAAAACTTTATTTAATGAAGATAGTGTATTGCAACCAGTCTCCTATGAGGAAATATTTACCTAGTGTTAAGACATCATGCAAAATGTTTATATCACACACCTCAAAATATAAATAAATATTGAATAAATTTGGTTCTTGGACATTGCTTTTGAGGACAGATGAGAACTGTCTGTGTGCTATTTCTAAACCATATGCATGACATATAACAGACACCCACACAACTCTCATGAATTGAAGATGTGCCGCTGATTTCCTGTACTGTATTATTGACCAAGCTCCAGTCTAAGATTTATCCTGGATTAAACATACACAGTCATGAATCTTCCATGTCCAACTCGATGTCAGCTTCCTTCTCCTGAATCTTTTACCATTCTTTTTGTTATCTATTTTTCAGCTTGCAGATTTGATAGGAAACGGTCTAACGATGAGATTTACTTTTGGTGACCATCTCTACTTTGTCATATGGAATTGGTGACTGATTAACCCCAGCTAACTTTTTAAAAATGTGACTCCAATTGTAACATCCCTTGTACTGCCCTGGCTGAGATAATTGCGCAGGTTAGAAATTAATCCCGGTGCCTCCTAATCTCCATGGTTCGACATTACGTGAGTAGTGTAATTAACAGAAAAAAACTTTCTGTAGGAAATGTCCAGTTTTCATATTTTAAAAGTTAGCAGAAATCTCAAACCATTAATTAAATATTTCTTTTTGGAACAATAACATTCACATTCACAGCTGGAGAGATGGTCAGACCTCTCAGGACCTCACCCACTGCTAAAACTTGAGAAAGTGTCTAATATATGATGTTTCCTCCAATTTTTGTCTTCCTGCTGAGAAGCATCAGGATATACACAAGATCCCCTCAAAGGTTCAGAGCTGAGAAGTAACTGAAAGGAATCGAACTGGAAGAAATATAACTGAAACATGTTCTTTTTTAAAAACAGGCACTTGCCCGGGATATTTTTAAAGTTAACTCTAAAGCTGTCCTTTTGTTCCATTCGTGTCATTTATCGATGGCGGTCTCAGTAGACCAGTTCCACTTGGCATCTTACCTTTAAAACTGAAGTGTCTGCTTAGCATTTGGCAGTAGTGTATTTTCACAGCAGACTGACTAAGTGGAAGTAATGGCCATGAACAAAAGAACTTCAGAATCAGTGAGGAATCAATGACCTCTCCTGCATATTACTGCTGTGTACTAGCAGTTACCTATGACATAGGAATTAGGAACAGAAGTGGGCCACTCAGTCCCTTGCATCTGCCCAACAATTTGAGAAGATCATAGCTGATCTAAGTGAAATCTGAACTCTGCATTCAAGCCTATCTTCAATAGTCTTTCATTCCTTATTTATCAATAGCCTGTCTACCTCTGCCTTAAAAATATTCAAAGACTCGGAAGTTCAATTGTCTTCATTTTTTTCGGCAGCAGTTGGAGTGGGAGGAATGACAGTGAAGACCAACTGGAAGGTAATTTTATGATATAAAAACTTACCTCAGGAGTTTCAGGTATATATTTTGGCAATGGCTGAATCCTGAGACACTATATGTATAGTGTCTCTCACCCGCCCTCTTCCTCTAAGCAAAAAAAAGATTCTCGTGTGTTGCTAAGGTAAGGCATTTCAATTGATATTTCTTGTGTTTGATTAAACGTTTACTATTAGTTGGTTAATTGAATAAGATGACAGAGAATTTCTAGAAATTATTTAAGTTATAAATTTGTCTAAATAAATTAAATAAGTAGAGATTGTTGGACAGGTGGTGTGCTGTAGCTGAATGATGTGGGAGCTGGCTGATCCCATTGTGAACGGCAGTGACCACATAGGCAGCAAGTGTTGTCTGCTGGAAGAACTCTGGATCAGAATTGATGATCTAGAATCTGAGCTTCAAATACTGTGACACATCTGGGAGGGGGAGAGTTACCTGGAAGCTTTGTTTCAGGAGGCAGTCACACCTGGTAGATTAAGTAATTCAAACTCAGTTAATAATCAGGAACAACAGGGTGGGACTGTAAGTGAGGCAGGTAGGGGGATTCTGAGGTCAGGAGTGCAGGAGCCTCAGCCCCTGACCTTGTCCAACAGGTCTGAAATGTTTGCTCCCTGTATGGATGAGGAAAAGGGCTGTGGACAGGATGAGTCAGCTGACCACGGCACCATTGGTTCAGAAGGCCATTTAAGAGGGGGGTGCAAAAAGACAAGTAGTTGTTATAGGGGATTCTATAATTAGGGAGACAGGTTGTATCCTTTGCGAGTCTGATTGGGAGTCCTGCATGGTGTGCTGCCTGCCCGGTGCCAGGGTGCAGGACATCTCCGACTGGCTTGAAAGGATGTTGGAGTTGGAGGGAGAAGATTCGGTTGTTGTGGTCCACGATATCACAAGCAGCATAGGCAAGGCTAGGAAGGAGGACCTGTTTGGGGAGTATCAAGCACTAGGAAGGAAATTGAAGAACAGGTCCTGGAGGGTCATACTCTCTGGATTACTGCACGGGCCATGTGCTAATTGGCATAGGGATAAGGAAATTATGGACGTAAACATATGGCTAAGAGATTGGTGTGGGAAAGAGGGATTCTATTTCACGGGACATTGGCATCAGTTTTGGAACCAGGGCAATCTGTACCAATGTGATGGTCTCCACCTGAACCAATCTGGAACCAGTGTTCTAATGAAAAGGATAAATAGAGTGGTCACTAGGACTTTAAACTTGTGAGTTGGGAGAAAGGGAAAGGGAAAGCAACAGGGAGTATAGAGTCAAGTAGAAAGATAAGCAGCAGGTTAGCATATGTGCAGGGTTTAAGTTCAAGGCAGGCTAGGAATGAAACAAAAAGGAATGATAACTTAGGACATATTACTGGAGATGTTGGAAATCATGAGGATAAGGAAATTAACATTAAGGCGCTTTATCTAAATGCTCGTAGTATTCATAACAAAGTAGATGAATTAATCACAAATCATCATGAATGATTATGATGTGGTAGGCATCACAGAGACGTGGTTGCAGAGGGTTCAGGCCTGGCAGTTAAACATCCAAGGATTTACAACTTATCGAAATGACAGAGAGATGGGCAGAGGGGGCAGGGTTGCCTTGTTGGTTAAGAGTGAAATTAAATCTATTCCACTGAATGATATCAGGTCAGATGATGTGAAGTCTGTGAGGAACCACAAAGGTAAAAAAAAACATAATGGGAGTTATGTGCAGATCTCCCAGCAGTGGTCAGGACTGAGGCACAAGATGTACCAGGAAATAGTTAGGACATGTCAGAAAGACAAGGTCACAGAGATCATGGGGGACTTCAATATGCAAATGGACTGGGTGAATAATGTTGCAGGTGGATCTAAAGAAAAGGAATTCATGGAATGCTTACAGAATGGCTTTTTGGACCAGCTTGTGATGGAGCCCACAAGGGAGCAAATTATTTTGGACTTAGTAATGAGCCAGACTTTATAAAAGTAAGGGAACACTGAGGTAGTACTGATCATAATATGGGAGAGTTCAGTCTGCAGTTTGAAAGAGAGAAGGCAAATCGAATGTAACGGTGTTACAGTTAAATAAAGGTAATTACAGAGGCATGAGAGAGGAACTGATGAAAATCAACTGGAAGCAGTGACTAGTGGAGAAGACAATAGAGCAACAATGGTAGGAGTTTCTGGGTGTAATTAAAGACATAATACAGAGGTTCACCCCAAAGAAAAGATAGAATATCTGCGGAGTGGGTATAAGGAAGGAGAGGATCACATATGAAAGTAATATTAGAAATGATAGTAAAAGTTTCTTTCAATACATAAGAAACAAACGAAAGGCAAAAATAGAAATTGGGCCACTCCAAATTGATGCAGGAAGACTAGTGATGGGACATAAGGAAATAGCTGAAGAGCTGAATAAATACTTTGTGTCAGTCTTCACAGTGGAAGGCATGAGTAATATCCCAAATATTAAGGAGAGTCAAGGGCAGAGTTGAGTATGGTAGCCATTACAAAAGAGAAAGTGCTAGAAAAGCTAAAAGGTCTAAAAATTGATAAATCTCCTGGCCCCGATGGGCTACATCTTAGATTTCTGATGGAGGTGTCTGAGGAAATAGTGGAGGCTCTGCTTGTAATCTTTCAAAAATCACTGGAGTCAGGGAAAGTCCCAGATGATTGGAAAATCACTGTTGTAACCCCTTGTTCAAGAAAGGGTCAAGATAAAAGATAGAAAATTATTGGCCGATTAACCTAATCTTGATTGTAGGCAAAATGCTAGAATCCATTGTTAAGGATGAGATTTCTAAATTCTTGGAAGTGCAGGGTCAAATTAGAACAAGTCAACATGGAGTTAGTTAGGGGAGGTTGTGCCTGACAAACCTGTTAGAATTCCTTAAAGAGGTAACAAGTAGATTAGACCAGGGAAATCCAGTAGATGTTATTATTCTGGACTTCCAAAAGGTCTTTGATAAGGTGCCTCACGAGAGGCTACTGAGTAAGTTGAGGGCCCATGGTGTTCGAGGTGAGCTACTGGCATGGATTAGGGATTGGCTATCTCACAGAAGGCAGAGAGTTGGGATAAAAGGTTCTTTTTTCAGAATTGCAGCTGGTGACAAGTGGTGTTCCACAGGGTTCAGTGTTGGAGCTGCAGCTGTTCATTTTATATATAAATGATCTAGATGAAAGTTTGGGGGCATTCTGGTGAAGTTTGCTGATGATACGAAGTTAGGTAGACAGGCAAGTAGTTTTGAGGAGGTGGGGAGGCTGCAGAAAAATATTAGACAGTTTAGTAGAATGGTCCAAGAAATGGCTGATGAAATTCAATGTTAGCAAATGCGAGGTCTTGTACTTTGGGAAAAAAAATACAGGCATGGGCTATTTTCCAAACAGTGAGAAAATTCATAAAGTGCTAGTCCAGGATTCTCTAAAGGTTGACTTGCAGGTTGAGTCCATGATTAAGAAAGCAAATGTAATGTTTTCATTCATCTCAAGAGAGTTGGAATGTAAAAGCAGTGATGTGCTACTGAGACTTTATAAAGCTCTAGTTAGGCTCCATTTAGAATACTGTGTCCAATTTTAGGCCCCACACCTCAGGAAGGACATACTGGCACTGGAGCGTGTCCAGTGGCGATTCACACGGATGATCCCTGAAATGAATGGCCTACGATGAACAGCTGAGGATCCTGAGATTATATTCAATAGAGTTTAGAGGTTAAGAGAAGATCGAATGGAAACTTACAAGATAATGCATGGCTTAGAAAAGGTGGATGCTGGGAATTTGTTTTCGTTAGGTGGGGATACTAGCATCCATGGGCTCAGCCTTAGAATTAGAGGGGGTCAATTTAGAATGGAAGTGAGGAGACATTTCTTCAGCCAGAGAGTGGTGGGCCTATGGAATTCATTGCCATGGAGCGCAGCTAAGGCTGGGTCATTAAATATCTTCAAGGCAGAGATTGATAAATTTTTGATCTCACAAATAATTAAGGGCTACAGGGAGAGTGCAGGTAAGAGGAGTTGAAATGCCCATCAGCCATGATTAAATGGTGCAGTGGACTTGATGGGCTGACTGGCCTTACTTCTATTATGTCTTATGGTCTTAATGTCTCTGCTTCCACTGTCCAAAGATTCACAACATTCTGTGAGAAAAAAACTTTTCCTAATTTCTGTCTTAAATGAGCAACTCCTTACTTTAAAACAGTGATTTCCTAGCTTCTCCCATTAGAGGAAACATCCTTTTCGTATCCACCCTGTCAAGAGCCCTCAGGATCTCACATGTTTCAGCCAAATTGCCTCTTACATTTCTAAAACACAATTGTTCCTCACAAGATAACCCTCCCATTCTCACTAGTCAACCTTCCATGACATGTGAGTTTGCCCAATCTCTATTCATGGCACAGTATCACCATTATCAGAACTAGTCTGATGAACATTTGTTACATTCCCAGTATGGCAATAACATCTCTCCTGAGATAAGGCAACCGGAACTCCAGTTCCTTTCCAACTGAAACAAGACTTCACTACTCCTATTACATAAATCCTCTTGCAATAAACACTAGCATTCCGTTAGCCTTCTCAACAGTTTACTGCACCTGCTTGTTAGTCGTCAGTGACTTATTGACAAGGACACCTGGGTCCCTTTGTAACACTTTCCAACCTCTTAACATTTATGTCATAGTCTGCACATCTGTTCCTCCTACCAAATTGCATAAATCATATTTTTTCCACACAACATTCCATCTGCTATCTTCTTGCCCACTCCTTAAGTCTGTCTGAATCATCTTGAAGCCACTTTATACATATTTGTCATAACACACATTTTTGACTTAGCTTTGTATCATCCACAAATTTGAAAGCATCATATTTGGTCCCTACTCTCAAACATAAGTGGGGCCCAAGTGCTGATCCTAGTGGTACCCCACTAGTCACAAACAGTGTGAGAATGACCCATTTAATCCTAATCTCTGTTTTCTGTTAGCTAGTCATAATTGCTTGCCAACACATTATCTCCTATTCCATGGGCTTCTAATTTTCTGACCAGCCTCCTGTGCGGCACATTCAAAAACATTCTCAAGATTGAATTATACAACATCCATCAGCTCCTCTTTATCAAAAAACTCCAAAACATTCATTAAGCATGATTTCCCATTCATGAATCCATGCTGACCATCTCCAATCAGGTCATTATTATCCAACGATTTGGAGATTAGAATACATGGAAATCATTCTGAGGTACAGGATAAAGCCCCATTTAGAAAGATAGAGATTAATCCAGGACAGTCAACATGGATTTGTTCAGAAGGTTGTGTCTTACTAACATGGTCTTTTATAAAAGAATGTCAATTAGAATAGTGCTTTTGATGTTGTCTGTTTTCATGCATAGATTATATTCCCTACAATATGGCCCTTCAGCCCAACCAGTTCATACTGACCCTCCGAAGAGTAACCCACCCAGACCCATTTCCCTCTGACTAATGCACCTAACACTATGGGCAATTTAGCATGGCCAATTCACCTAACCTGCACATCTTTGGACGTTAACAGAAATTTTGATCTGGGCTACCATGATAGACTAGTTATAAAAGTAAATGTTTATGATATCCCAACCATGGTATCCATCCAAAGTGGCAAATTAAATCCAAAAGTTAATGGCCATTGAGGGTAGAATCTTAAAGGGTTCTGAGCATTATAGAATAGAATAGAATCAAATCAAATAGAATAGAACCCCTACAGTGCAGAAAGTAGCCTTTTGGCCGATTGGGTCTACATTGACCCTTTGAAGATCACCCGAATCAGACCTAGCCCCTAACCCTATCCCCATACCCCACATATACCATGGATAATCCACCTTTTTAGCATGTCCCTGGACATTCCAGGGAAATTTAACATGGGCAATCTATTTAACCTGCACAACTCTGGGCTTTTCCAGTAGTTTAGAACACAGGTTTCTTGTTCATCAAGCTGCATCATACTTTGCGTCCAATGCTTTAAAGATGAGACAGAAGAACAGCACAGAAAGAAAAGGAAGTAAATCTTAAATCCCACATTCTAGATTTCAATATCACTTGGATAATTGACCAAAAGTCTGCAGGTCAATCACATGAAACGCATGATATGAAAACCTTAAAATATTTAAAGGCCTTTGGATATATACTTGAAATGCTGCAATCTGCAGGGTTATGGACCAAGAACTGGAATGTGGGATCAGGCTGAATTTCTTCCTTCCATGGTGTAAATTTCTATAATTCTAAGGTTCAGATTTTCCTCTCAGTGCACAAGATGTTGTGTTTGTTACTGACTTCCCAGAAGTATCGGTATTTAGCTTGTCTGTGACTCCAATGAAAACCTGCTCTCCTTCCTGCAGCACAGCCTGGTATTGAGACAAGCAGTGAAGGCTTCCAACAGAGCATATTGCCAATTCTTTATATCTCCTTTTACCATAATAAGTTGAAAATACATCTCTCTTGTGGTTAGTCTTCATGATCAATGACATTTAATTTGTTTTATTTGATTTTCAAATCTTAAAACAATTTCAACTACTTTTTGACATTGTTAAACTTTAAGACTTACTAGTGTCTATTTTTCTTTGCCCTAGCCAGTTATATATCACCTGGCTCCTCACCACCCTGGTATCCCTTGGATTCTATCTTGGACTACACAGCCCAACTCTCCTTCTCCTCATCCTCAAGTTGGCACCACTCTATTTCCTCCCTCACCTCCCTAGCATCATTTTTACACATAGTTAGCTGCATGTTGTGAGTTCTAACCCCCAAAAAATCTCTTTCTTCCAAACAACAGCACTCAGCTGCGCCTGACACCAACAATTTAAACAAACTCAAGCACTGGGAACAGTCATGTTCTAATCCTAAAGGGAGCATGGCAGAAGAAGCAACACAAAGTCAAAAACTGTCAACAAAATTGGCAGAAACTAGTGCAGGCAGAAGTCCAGAACAGCAAAACATGGTGAACACAGAACAGACAGACTCTAGTACAATCAGCAGACACCAGAACAGGCAGATACCCACAGTAACAGAAGCAGACAACAATCTTAACCATCAACATCAAATGTACACCTAAAACAAGCAGTGAAAACAGATTTCCAATAATACAGTGATACAGTAATACAATAATACAGGCAGTTCAATTCCCGCCTCAGGCGACTGACTGTGTGGAGTTTGCACATTCTCCCCGTGTCTGCGTGGGTTTCCTCTGGGTGCTCCGGTTTCCTCCCACAATCCAAAGATGTGCAGGTCAGGTGAATTGGCCATGCTAAATTGCCCGTAGTGTTAGGTAAGGGGTAGATGTAGATGTAGGGGTATGGGTGGGTTGCGCTTCGGCGGGGCGGTGTGGACTTGTTGCGCCGAAGGGCCTGTTTCCACACTGTAAGTAACCTAATCTAATCTAATCTAATCTAATAACCTCACTATAGAAACTGCCCTTTAATTAACCAAGTCACTTCACTATGCAGAGGGTCCGACTCAGTGCCACTAGTTCAAAGGGTTTGAGAGCAATCGTGGGGTCCAATGACTGACTCATGCAGTTCATTTGCCACAGGAATGTCAATGCACCTATAGAAAAAGGGAAAACAGGAAGAGAGGTGGAGGCAATTATTGTCCTGTTTTTCTTGTGTGGCAAAAAAAGACTTGATTGGCAGAAGGATTGTCTTGTCATACAATCAGACTTCCATGACTGTCAGAGGAGGGGCCATATTAAAATGGTATGTTGCAATAAATGCTCCCAGCTCAGAAGCCTAAATGTAGACTGGTTAGATAATACACTACCCAGGAAATGGGTGAAATCAAGCAAAATGTCTGGAATGCAGATGTTATACTAAATGATCACGACATAAATTTTAATTTGAACACCAGAGAACAGGCATAGCAATTCTTTCAGAGATACTATGGTGGCTAGAACTGAACTTGTCTAGCCATTGACTTCACAGTCCAGAAGACATTCACTGAAGGTAATGGACCAGTTCACTGCTGTGCTCCAGTACAAATGGGGGAAAAGTCTTAGAAACTCTCTACACCTTTAATCTTCGGGATTGTTCATTATTAAACTCAAGAGCATGCTTAGATATTCAATTTATCTACAAGGTGGATGAACTGTGAAACCAAGACTAATCTTAACAATTCAAATCAAAATTCTTGAAATTATTCACAGTCCTGGAGAATTGAGAACAACATATCACATTACATTAAGACCAGATGTCAAACCAGTATCCCTGTTTATTCAAGGAAACTTCCATACCTGCTTTTGCTGAAAATCAGCCAAGAAATTTAATCAATTCTGTGTCCTAGAGTCATATTACCAGTATACCAAAACGGTACTCAGGAATTGTTCCTGTCCCCTACAAATTCACTGTACATCCATGTGGATCTCACACAGTTGAGCAAGTGTGCTGAAAGGGAAATTCATCACATGGTATCTGTAGATTGAAGCCTTGTGAAGAGGCAAACAATAGTTTCTAGCAGGTACCTTTAGACAAGGAATCCAACCTTATGTGACATTCATCATACTGTTTGGGATATATTGCTTCAATTATCTGACCATAGGACTGTTCATTAAACCATTGCTAGCATTTCACAACACCACAAACATCGCCTGCGACATGGATAACTTTTTAAAAATTTATTCACAGGATGAGACCATTGCTGGCCAGGCCAGCTTTTATCGTGCATCCTAGAGGGCAGTTAAGAGTCAACCACATTGCTGTGTGTCTAACATCAGATGTGGTCTAGACCAGGTAAGGATGGCAATTTCCTTCCCGAAAGGACATTAGCAAACCAGATGCCATTTTCCAACAACCAATAATGGAGTCGTGGTCATTATTAAGCTCTTAATTCCAGATATTTTTTGAGTTCAAATTCCACTACCTGCCATGGAAGAAATCAAACCCATGGCCTGAGAACATTACCTGGGTCTCTGTATAAACAGTCCAGCAATAACACCACTAAGCCATCACTACCCCATGGCATTAAGATATTCCTGTCAACTGCATACACTTCCAGGATACAGGGGTCATGTTTAATCTAAGATGAGTGTTCACTAAACTCCAATGAACTTTATTGTTCATGGATTAGGAATCGAAGCTGACCTTAAGAAATAAAAGTCCATTAATAATTTCCCACCACCCCATAATATTCAAGATTCAATGATTACACACATAGTCAATTACTTACGGAAGTTCCACCTTATTCAGGCACAGGTAAATGATCCACTATGGCAATTATCTAAGCAGGACCATACCCGTTGTTAGGATAAACATCAACAGAGAACTTTTGAAAGAAAAATCAACCAACATATTTCAACTCAAATGTGAACTCATTATGACCCAGAACTTCCAGCATTGTTGCAGCAGATGAATCATCCACTGGCTAGGGCCCATTCTGTTCCATACCCAGATAAATGCTACTTGCAGACTGATATATAATGCTTCAAGGCCATCGATATGTAATGATAGCATCGGAAACCCTGGCTCTTACTAGGTCTTGAGAATCTTTGGAGTACATCCTGGGATGCAAGTTTAGCATTTAGATAGACCATAAACCATTACTCAATATTTTAAAATTAGTGAAAATGTCACCTTGAAGACAGAGATTTCATATATGATTCAGAGACCTCAATCCCACTACTGAATGTGTTTGAGGTAAAGATCAATTAACAGCAGACATATTGTCTCATATCTGTAGGGAGATGGCTGGACCACAGGCATCAATTCTGTCAAGGATGTGGAATTATACACTTCTTTAAGCATGCAATCTCTATAGGTTACAACTTCATGACACAAGGAAATTTGAGTAACATAAGGAGAGGGTGCAGCGTGTGTACAAATATAGATTTTGTTTGTATTCATTCAAGGGATGTGTGTGTCGATGGCTAGGCCATTTACTATCCATCTTTTGTTACAATTAGGAAATGGTGGTGAGCTGCCATCTTGAACCTCTGCAGTCCATTTGGTGTTGACAAACCCGCAAAGCTATTAAAATGGGAGTCCTAAGATTTTGACTTAGTGACATTGAAGGAACAGTGATTAATTTCTAAGGCAGGATAGTGACTGTCTTGGAGGGTAACTTTCAGGTGCTAGTGTTCCTTTACACCTTGAGACCCTGTATTTCGAGATGAAGGGTTCATGAGTTTGGAAGGTGCTGTGTAAAGAGGCTTGGTGCATCTTTGCTGTGTATCTTGTGGCTGACACACACTGGTGCTATTGAGCATTGGTGGTGAAGGGACAGAATATTTCTGGAAAGTAGTGCCAATCATGCGACTGCTTCTACCTGGATAGTGTCAATCTTCTTGAGTGTTGTTGGGGTTAGTAGGTAGTGGACAGGTTTTAGGAAGTCAGGAGGTTGAGTTGAATGTATTGAGGTGATGTTTAGATTCTCTGTTGTCAGGGATGGACCTTGCCTGGTACTTGTATGGTGTGAATGTTACATGTAACTTGTCAGCTCAAACCTGGATATTATCCAGGGCTTGTGGTCTGGTCAGTGTTCCTACAGCTGGTGAGCATATGATACCAATTATTTATTTCTCAAACATTTACAAACAATGTCCACACTTAATGAATTTAATTCATTCACAAGACATGGGCATTGCTGACCAAGCAAACATTATTTGCTCATTTATGGTTGCCCTTGAGAAAGTGGTGGTAAGCTGCCTTCTTGAACTGCTTGTAGTTCATTTGCTGTAGGTACACTCACAATGCCAGTAGGGAGAGAGTTTCAGGAATTTGACCCAGCAACACTGAAAAAACATTACATTTCCAAGCCTGGATGGTGATTACGTTGGAAGTGAACATGCAAGTGGTGGAGCCCTTGACCTTCGAGATAGAATTAGTTGTGGTTTGTTGTCTAAGGATCTTTGATGGATTTCTGTGAGAGATTTAGTGTTAGTGATACAATTGAATGTCAATGAACTGGTTATATCCCCTCTTACTGGAAATGGTCATTGCCTGACACTTGCGGTGCAAATGTTACATGGCACTTGTCAACCAAAGGCTGGATATTATCCAATTCTTCTTGCATTTGGGCACGGGCTTCTTCAGTATCTGAGGAGTTACAAATATTGCTGACATTGTGCAGCCATCAGTGAACATTCATACTTCTGACCTTAATATGGAGGGAAATCCAGAGGTGTTAGTGGACAAATTGTTGGTCTGCTGTTAAAGATTAGTCATACCCTAGTCATATCTTAGGCTTTAAGTCCTCCAACATTTACCTCAAATGACATTTAGGTATCAGACCAGAGCCTGTCATTCAGTTCAGTGGTCAGGGTTCTCTAAAGCCATGGAGGACATAATTTCCCTCATCTCTATTCAGAGGTCAGGAAATAACCAATCACTGATGGTCATTTGCTTCCATTGATAATTTGTTCTTCATCATATTTGATTATTACTCTTGATGGATCAAAGTTAAATGATTGCATAGCCTTATCAACTGCGGTTATTGCTTGTTCAGAAATATTTTGCTGCCAATTGCATCCCAGTCATTTTGGATACCAATTTGCAGTTCACCAATGACTGCTTTAAAAACTTCATGCAAACCTATTATTTTACTCACATTACTATTTCACCCATGAACCCATAAACTGGGGAGGCTAAGACAGATGCCCAAACCATAACATTTTTGTTGAAGAATTATGATATTAATTTTGGCTTACATTGCCCATTGCTTTACATCACTACATAACATCTGGCATCAATACAGTTTCTGATGGGCAGAGCTCTATGTATGCAGCTTACAGCTCTTCCAGATGTCCTCTTGCCTTAAGGCAACAGAGATGGAGTGGGTGAGAGAGAAAGAAGAAAACTATTGTGTATACCTGACCACAAACTATAACTGTCACCACAAAACACTGACTTACCAAACTCCACATAGGATAGTTAGTATGTATCTGTGACCTGAAATATGGAGACCAGGCTCTGGGATACACTGTGGTCCCACAGTCTCACATTGTAGAAGTTGGCAACAGCATCCTGAAGCAAAACAGGTCCACACGAGCATAAAAACGGTCATTAAAGGAATAGGCCAGTCACCTAATGACCAAAAGCCGATTCATTTTCTGTCCTTTTGCAGGAAGGCACCAATCCTATGCCTCCTCCACATGAGCTAAGAACATGATTGGGTGACTGGTCAAACTACCTATTTCTCTGAGGTAAAAACAATGACTGCAGATGCTGAAAATCAAATACTGGATTAGTGGTGCTGGAAGAGCACAGCAGTTCAGGCAGCATCCAACGGGCAGCGAAATCAACGTTTCGGGCAAAAGCCCTTTTGATGAAGGGCTTTTGCCCGAAATGTTGATTTCGCTGCCCGTTGGATGCTGCCTGAACTGCTGTGCTCTTCCAGCACCACTAATCCAGTACCTATTTCTCTGAGTCAGGATTAGCAAAAGCAACTCAATAGAGAAGTGATTACCACACAAGTTAATGAGAGAAACTTAAACAGATTTACATGCAGGTTAATGAATAACAATGTAAACATTTAGGGATAGAATTAATCAATCAGGGAATGTGTAGTATAAGATAAACTGCTTTTGACAGAATAGTGGATAGCATTGTTGGCATTGATGACAGGTCATGTGATATCAGTACATAGAAGATTTTACTGGAAAATGGTCATGCTTGTAAAGTATGTTTTGTACATACTTCAATAACAGGTTCTAGCTACAAAGAAAATCTGCTCCATATCAATCTCTGAGCATGTTGACTATAATTCCTAGTCTATGCTAAGCAAGTTAACCTCAACCAGCATGCTGAAACTGAACTTGGCATCCCTGGATTAGCGACTAGAAAATTAACATGGGTTTCTGTTGTTATCCAGCGCTGGAGATATGTATTTACATTTAGGCATTGGATGCAGATAAGTTGACATTTGACTGTAGTTCCTTTTACATATGATTACCTGGTAACATGCATTGTCTAAGTTCACCATGCAAGATGACCACTGATGTGAGTGACAAATGGAGTTTCAGGGTTTGGAAGAATTGACAATATCTGCACAAAGACATCTGGAATACTCCGTGATGGCGGGATGGGGATGAACTTTGCAGAAAAGGAGAGTGAATAAACACCATGCGCAATGATGTGAATCTGTCACTTGGCATGGGACGATAATTTTATTGTTTATACCTTGAAACCTGAAGGATGCAGTCTTTTTCCATTGTTGTGTATCTTGCCTGCCTCTTCTAGTCATCACTTACAGCAGGCATCCTCTGACTGATGTTCAGTTCACTGATCCTGCACTAATTGTCTTTGATTAAGGGATGGAGGATAGCAGGGTTTAGCTATATCTCCACTCCACCTATGTAACTGCCATTCCAATCTTTTTGCTCAACACCTGCAGGAATAGAAGATACTGCCTGAAGTCCTATTCCTAAAATAATATAGGCCATACAATGAAATCACTTCAGATTTTTTGGACAGATTTTACATAGAAGGATGAACATCATAATGTGATCATTTTAGGTTTAATCAAGGAATATCCTGCAGTTAATTGTGGTATATTATATGAACAGTACATGTTATATTAATTTGATATTCTTTTCATATTCATACAAAGAGCTGTTAATGAAATGCTGTGCATGTAGAGCACATTGTTCAGTTTGTATTTAGCATTACAGTCTCAATTCAGTTGAAGGCAAATGGTTCACAGATCTAGAATGAAAAATCAAATACTTCCTTTCAAAAGAGGAAAATTAATTTAAGTTTCTCTTACAACAATGGAATTCTGCTTCTCAAGACATTATCTTTCAAAATTAATCAATCAAAATTCATACTATTCATCTGAAGCTCGTGAGAGCTCTTTTAACTTTAATCGGGTGGATTTTATATGCATTGAGGTGATGGTTTTTAGAATTGAAGCTTGGGACACTTTCCTTTTGAAGCCCTGTTTCAGCATCAAAATTTTTGGTATGTTCCAGCTTCTTATTCATGTCTACAAAATGGCAAACAGTGTAGATGTTGGGCAGATTGGGATCATAAAACCAGTGCCACCACATTTAGATTAATCAATTTTATATGTTCAAATTTAACTAAAACTTATAGGTAAATTATTTATTAAAAGAGCTTTAACAGTCTTGACAAGAACCACCTTGTCATTTAATGGCACCCAGACACCTCCCAACACCACCACATCTAACCACACATATGGGACATCCTTCTTGAGCAAATATCTCAGTGGAGGTAGCTTTTCCGCAGAGTTGACTAAGTGTGGTGGGAAAAAACAGGATAAAAACAATGACTGCAGATGCTGGAAACCAGATTCTGGATTAGTGGTGCTGGAAGAGCACAGCAGTTCAGGCAGCATCCGAGGAGCAGTAAAATCGACGTTTCGGGCAAGTGTGGTGGGAGGAAGTTGAAAAATCCAAAACAATATCACAAATACTCTTTATCATGCAGTTTCAGTACTTGTTTAACATCTATCATTTTAGTTAGGTCAGGATGGATTCTGTGAGTGGAGAAAATAAACCCCCAAAAATTGACATTGACCAGGTACTCTGCCCTGCTGAATGCTGATCAATGTTTTGCACTGCTGCCATCAGTCTGACTTATGACTGCAATATTATCAGTCTTACAAACACAACCGGATTTTCCATAAGCCTATCCATGTGCTGCTGGAATGGGACTTGACTTCCTGATAGGCCAAATGTTAACCACTGGAAACAGTAATGTCAAAATAGCATTCTAAATGTTGTGAATCCTGGCATTCTTCTGCTTAATGAACAAAATCAGTGCCCACACTTTGTAACTACATTGTAAAAGAACCTTGCTCTAGAAAATTTAATTGGTGTTTGATATTTTATGACGTCATCTTTTAAGAGATCCTTGAATCTAGGCATACTTTTTGGTTTCTATCATTCTTTAAGATGCACATGAAGGAGCTAAACCAATCTGTTGCTGGTCAGTCTTCCAAATGATATCAATTCATTTCACCTTGTTCAGTTCTGCTTGAAGCTTTCCCTGAATGTGCACAGTGCAATTCCTTGGAGGATTAATAAATAAATGTGTTGGATCATCCGTGAAAGGAAATATTGGTTCACCCTTAAAAATTGCTAATCATATTGAAGTGGCATAGGGACAGCCATTTAAAATCATTGTCTGGTTCAGTTGCCTCATAGCTGATCTGCTCTGCTACAGTTTGAATTTTGTAAATTGTGACTACTGATGTCTGTGCATACTGACACTCCTGCCACTGCTGGATCATTGGTGTCTGTCAGTTAGAAGATTTTAGGAAGTTGGGAGCATATGTAATCATATAGCATTGGGATTCTGTGGTGGCATTGGTGGTGATTTTTCAGGAATCATTGGAGTCAGGAAGGGTCTCGGAGAAGTTAATAATGGCTCTCTGTTTAAGAAGGGAGGGAGGTAGAAGACAGGAACTTATAGGCTGATTATCCTGAACTCAGTCATTGATAAGATTTTAGAGTCCATTGTTAAGGATGAAACTGTGCAGTAATTGGAAGTGCATGGTAAAATAGGGCAGAGTCAGCAAAGTTTCGGCTAGTGGACGTCATGCCTGATAAATCTGTTAGAATTCTTTGAGAAGGTAATGAACAAGTTAGACAAGGAGAGGCAGTAGAAGTGATCAGTTTGTATTTCCTGATGGCCTTTGACAGGCGGTGGCTAAAAAAAAAGTCGAGAGTGTGTCGCTGGAAAAGCACAGCAGGTCAGGCAGCATCCAAGGAGCAGGAAAATTGACGTTTTGGGCCAGACCCCTTCAGGGAGAAGGTAGCTGAGAGTGAAATAGGTGGATAGAGGTAGGGGTAAAGGTGATAGTTTGGAGAGGAGGGTCCGCCCCGGGACCCTTCAACCCCAGGGGACGAATGTGAACTTCACCACTTTTCTCATTTCCTCTCCCCCCACCTTACCCCAGTTCCAAACTTCCAGCTCAGCACCGCTCTCATGACTGTCCCACCTGTCAATCCTCCTTCCCACCTATCCACTTCACCCTCCTCTCCGACCTATTACCTTTAACCCCATCTCCATCCACCTTTTGCTCTCTCAGCTACCTTCTCCCCAGCCCTACCCCCCTCCCCCGAGGCTCCCAGCATCATTCCTAATGAAGGGCTCTGGCCCAAAACATCGATTTTCCTGCTCCTCGGGTGCTGCCTGACCTGCTGTGCTTTTCCAGCAACACACTCTCCGCTCTGATCTCCAGCATAAGCAGACATCACTGCCTCCTAAATAAAATAAGAGCCCATTCTGGTATGGGCTAAGTACAGGCATGGATAGAGGTTTGGCTGATTGGCAGAAAACAGAGAGTGAGGATAAAGGGGACTTTTTCACAATGGCAGCTGGTGACTGGTGAAGTTCCACAGGGGTGAGTTTTGGGAACAAAATTATTCAAGTTATATATTAATGATCTAGGCAAAGGGACAGTGGGCATTGTTGCCAAATTTGCAGATAACACAAAGATAGGTGGAGGTACTTTTTTTTAGATTAGATTACTTACAGTGTGGAAACAGGCCCTTCAGCACAACAAGTCCACACCAACCCTCCGAACAGCAATCCACTCAGACCCATTCCCCTACATTTACCCCTTCACCTAACACTACTGGCAATTTAGCATGGCCAATTCACCTGGCCTGCACATCTTTGGACTGTGGAAGGAAACTGGAGTACCTGGAGGAAACCCACACTGACACGGGAAGAGTGTGCAAACTCCACACAGACAGTTGCCTGAGGCGGGAATTGAACCCGAGTCTCTGGCGCTGTGAGGCAGCAGTGCTAACCGCTGTGCCACCTTGCCGCCCCATAACAAGTAGTGTTAAGGAAGTGGGGAGGCTGCAGATGGACTTGGGCAGGTTCAGAGAGTGGCAGATGGAATACAATATGGGAAGGTTTGAGGTTATACACATTGGTTATTGAATATATTTTAGATAGATAGGTTCTTGATTAGTAAGGGGATCAAGGGTTATGGTGAGAAGGCAGGAGAATGCGTTTGAGAAACACATCAGTCATGATTGAATGGTGGAGAAAAGTTGAGGAGCTGAATAGTCTAATTATGCTCATATTATACCATGGAGTGCCACTTGTTGAGGTAAATGCCATTCAGAATGCAGAATGATAATGGGTCTGGATGGCCAGGCAGTTGTTATTCCAGTACAGATGGAAGTTGTGCTTGGGAACACACATTATAACACAGTCTCAAGGATTTGATTGGGAATTTGAATTTTCCGCTGGGCAATTCCTCTATGCCTGCAACTCAAAAAGTGTCCATTTAAACCTAAGCCTTCAGAGGATTCTGATGAAATTAAGCAAAATAATTTGCTCAGGAAAAGTCAGACTAATTAATATATGATCTGACTTCTGCGTAACTGTCAAACTGATACTATACTTAACTCATCCAGCCTGAATTAAACTTCCCCCAGCCTGTTTACACCATCCAGACCCTGACCCAACACCACCTGTCACTCTCTCTCTCTAACTTTTGCTGGACCCCCGACCCCTGCCAGGATCTGACCTGCCATCTCCCCCTGCTCTGGACCCAGCCTGATGCCCCACCCCTTTGCTCCCCACCAGAATCAACCCTTACTGGGCACTCTACTCAGCTATAAGCTTAGCCCCTGTTCAACTAGTATCCTAACTCAAGCACCTGTCCACCTCAATACCTGGCACGCTAATAAGCTGGGGTCTCTTACACATCTGACATCCTACCCACGGATGTCTTTGCTTCTTTAATCGATAGGGTACAGTGTTTGCAAGTTTCTTTCACTCTTTTGCTTTTCTCTCTTTTCCTTTTATACATTGGTAACACTTTATTTTTCACTCTTGCTGCTCCCCTCCTAACTTGAGTCTCTTTTTGAATGTCGGGTTAGTCAATGCAGCATGAGAAGTCACAACTGCAGGCTTATAGTTACAGTTGCCAGTCACTAGATGATGTTCACAGCAAATAAGGAGTAAGAACATTATGAAGGCTTCCCTCTGCTTTGGCACTGAGTTCGAAGGAGTAAAGGGTGCATCCAATGAAACATAGCACACAGGTAAGCCTTGTTCACGTATAAAGTCACTTTTTAGTGTTTTAAAAGCTGTATATTCAGTCAAAATGGTTTTGTATCTATCCTGTGAGTAGCCTTTGATTGCCTTTTTATTTTTAAGTTGGAAAATACGCTGCTGGTCCTTTTTTTTTAAAGAGACACATATCTTCCATATTGACAGAAAGTAAACCTGCCTTCTGTCCATTTAATTTACAGATTAATACTCACCAAAACTGATCCTATTATTTGGACTAACATAAACCTATTTTCTTATAAAGAATAGCATTCTTTCACTAACACATCAAGCTTCAAGTGGCCCAGTTTCAATAGACTTTGAGACCTGGACACCAACAGGCCTTGTGGTATGAAACAGTGATGGTATCATGAGCATGCATCTTAAAGCTATATTGATATATTACACAACAAAAAACAGCTTTATCTCTTCACTACTTCTCTTTATATCTCTAGTGACATTGTGTTTTGTTCATTCATTCACATTCATGTCACTATCTAGGCCAGCATTTATTTCCCATTCCTAATTACCCAGAGGGCAGTTAAGAGTCAACCACATTTCTGTGCTTCTGGAGTCACATGTAGGTCAGACGAGGTAAGGACAGCAGTTTCTTCCCCTAAAAGACATTAGTGAACCAGATGGCATGGTGGCTCAGTGGTTAGTACTGCTGCCTCATGGTGCTCGGGACCCGGGTTCGAATTCAGCCTCTGGCTATTGTCTGTGTTGCGTTTGCACATTTTCCCTGTGTCTGCATGGGTTTCCTCAGGGTGCTCAGATTTCCTCCCACAGTCCAAAGATGTGCAGGTCAGGTGAATTGGCCATGCTAAATTGCCCATAGTGTTCACGTATGTGTAGGTTAGGTGCATTAGTCAGGGGTAAATATAGAGTAGGGGCAATGGGTCTGGATGGATTACTCTTTAGGGTGTCAGTGTGGAACTATTAGTCCAAATGGCCTGTTTCCACACTATAGGGATTCTATTCTATTCAGATGGGATTTTCGTGACTATCAACAATGGTTGCATGGTTATCATGTGACTCCTAATTCCAGATATTTATTAAATGCGAATTCCACCAGGGCGGGATTGAAACTCCAGTCTCCAGAACATTACCAGCATTTCTGGATTAATTGTCTCATGGTAATACCATTAGGCCATCTCCTTGACAAATTGTTTGCTGCATCTTAATCTTGGTTAAGAGACAATTCCTGCAAGTTAACTCTGAAAAGAATTCATTTATCATTATTGGAACCTGCCACAAATTACATTAGCTTGCCATTAATTGCATTCCTCTTCCCAGTCATGGACTTAGGCTGAGACTTATTGCTTGCCATCTTGATGTCATATTCAACTCTGAGCTGAGCTTTTGTTCTGATTCTGACTAACGTGAAGACTGTCTAATACTGCATGGTTTTTGCCTCTAGTTTAGCCCATTTGTTTCTGAAACTGTTTCTTTGCCTTTGTCATCTCCAGACCTGACTATTCCTGAACTCTCTTTGTCTACACTAAATTATTAATCTTATATAACTATGTATGCTTGTTTGGAGCAATGCCAGAGAATTTAGCCCTGTCATTAGATGACAACAAAACATGGCTCAAAATAGATGTTCTCTTATTTTGGTAAGCCTGAGAATGAATCTTATGCTCTGCTCTGATCATCTATCACTTCTCTCCTTGTCGACCTACATTGGCTCCTGGTTCCTTATCATTTGCATTTTTTAAACTTCTCTTAGTTCCCCTGATCTCTTACAGATCCTCCCTCCATTTTCTCCACTCGCATGTAATTATGCTGTCTGCTATCAAGGCCACAGGCTATTGAGTTTCCTTTTAAAACGTCTCTGCTCCTTATTTTCCTTTAAGAATTGCCTTAAAATCCAGCTTTAGTCAGCGTTTCCCTGTTACTTGGAGTCTTTTTGAACTGTTTGTTTCTCTGCACCTTGGGACATTTCGTTACATTAAGGGGGTTCTATGTTGTTGACAAATCTGTGCTCTGTAAATGGTTTCATTCTTCGTTTAACATCAGGAATTGCTTAGGGAATATTTGATTCATTGCTTGTCAGCATTCTGTGCCCTGTCTTGCTGAGTTTACTTGGACTCATGTGGTCTCTTGCAAAGCTGATGCTGCTCCTAACCTTGAGAATCTAGCTCAGCTGCAGTGGCACTCCCTGATGCTTTCCTCCATGTTCCCTGCATGTGCACTTGGTGCCTGTGCTTCATCCCTGACCTTAATTGTTGTCTCAGTGTGGAACTGTCATTATGTGATGCTAATCTCACTCCAGATGATCACTGCTCATCTATATGAATTTTAAAACAGAGCTAGCAACAGAATGACAATAGGAAAGAGCTGAACTTCCACTGAGCTGAATCTTACATTTGCTTTGGCTAAGTGTCAGTTGCATAGAATTCTTTGGAGGGCTTTTCACTGCAAAGCCTAATGAGATTGATCTATGTATCTTATCAAACGCACATCATTAACTACCTACCTCGCTCATATGGCATTACTGTCATCTGATTCTAGCCCAATTTTTTCACACACTGTTCATGGCTCAACCTGCCATAACTGAGATATCCCAGAATTGGCTAGTATCCCTGGCACCTGTGCCATCTTTAAAAGACATTGGTATACCCAGCCGAGAACTGAGTCCAGAGTTGCCTTGCACAGTTCCTGATATTTACTCAGACATGGCAGCTGGCAGAGGGCGGGGACGGGTGGGGGGGGGTGGAAATGAAGTTGGTGATTGATGCTCTGATTCATAGGCAAGACCCTGGAGGTCTTTCTGGATGAGGTGGGAGAGAGGCAGGATGTCATCTTTCCCTGGGGTCAGTGGAGGACTCCACCAAAGCAGACCATGCAAGTCTGATCCAAGGTTGCCTTGTGGGTCAGTGCAATTTGCCATCCTACAATCTGCCTGGTTGTTCCAGAATCTACAGAATTTTGAGAGATGAAAACCACTCATCTCCATAGTATTCCACTATCTCTATAGCCACTTCCTTCAGTCCCTGTGATGTAGATTATCAGGCCGTGGGGATTAGTCAGCCTTCAGTTCCATTAATTTCTCCAGCATTTTTTTTAACCAATATTGATTTGAATTGAATTAGCTTTATTGTCACGTGCAGTGAAACGTTTGCAATGTTGCCGCTTATGGTGCAATTTTTGATACAAGATGGCTAGGTACAGATACTTAAGTATTTGGTACAAAATTGAAAGGATAATAAAAAGAAGTTCAGCATAAGAATGAAAAAGAAAAAAAAAGCAATTAAATTCCAATCCTTTCACCCAGTCCGTGCCAGCACTTAACTTCCAGCCTGCACTGGAGCATGCCTCACACCACGCCAGGCTTCAAAACCTGTGCCCTCTCCACCAGTCCACAAGGGCCTCTCCTCCAGTCCACAAGGGCCTCTCCTCCAGTTCACAAGGGTCTCTCCTCCAGTCATAGAGTCATAGATATGTACAGCATGAAAACAAACCCTTCGGTCCAACCCGTCCATGCTGACCAGATTTCCCAACCCAATCTAGTCCCACCTGCCAGCACCTGGCCCATATCCCTCCAAACCCTTCCTATTCATATACCCATCTAGATGCCTTTTAGATGTTGCAATTGTACTAGCCTCCACCACTTCCTCTGGCAGCTCATTCCATACACGTACCATCCTCTGCAAAAAAAGTTACCCCTCAGGTCTCTTTTATATCTTTCCCCTCTCACCCAAAACCGCTGCCTCTAGTTCTGGACTCCCCCACCCCAGGGAAAAGACTTTGTCTATTTATCCTATCCATGCCCCTCATGATTTTATAAACCTCTGTAAGGTCACCCCTCAGCCTCCGATGCTCCAGGGAGAACAGCCCCAGCCTATTCAACCTCTCCCTATAGCTCAAATCCTCCAAACCTGGCAACATCCTTGTAAATCTTTTCTGAACCCTTTCAAGTTTCACAACATCTTTCTGATAGGAAGGAGACCAGAATTGCATGCAATATTCCAACAGTGGCCTAACCAATGTCCTGTACAGCCGCAACATGACCTCCTAACTCCTGTACTCAATACTCTGACCAATAAAGGAAAGCATACCAAACGCCTTCTTCACTATCCTATCTACCTGCGACTCCACTTTCAAGGAGCTATGAACCTGCACTCCAAGATGTCTTTGTTCAGCAACACTCCCTAGGACCTTACCATTATGTGTATAAGTCCTGCTAAGATTTGCTTTTCCAAAATGCAGCACCTCACATTTATCTAAATTAATCTCCATTTGCCACTTCTCAGCCCATTGGCCCATCTGATCAAGATCCTTTTGTAATCTGAGGTAACCTTCTTCGATGTTCACTACACCTCCAATGTTGGTGTCATTTGCAAACTTACTAACTGTACCTCTTATGCTCACATTCAAATAATTTATATAAATGACAAAAAGTAGAGGACCCATCACCGATCCTTGTGGCACTCCACTGGTCGCAGGCCTCCAGTCTGAAAAACAACCCTCCACCACCACCCTCTGTCTGCTACCTTTGAGCCAGTTCTGTATCTGTATTCCATGAGATCGAACCTTGCTGACTAGTCTCCCATGGGGTACCTTGTTGAACGCCTTACTGAAGTCCATATCGATCACACCTACTATTCTGCCCTCATCAATCCTTTTTGTTACCTCTTCAAAAAACTGAATGAAGTTTGTGAGACATGATTTTCCATGCACGAAACCATGTTGACTATCCCTAATCAGTCCTTGCCTTTCCAAATACATGTACATCCTGTCCCTCAGGATTCCCTCCAACAACTTGCCCACCACTGACATCAGGCTCACTGGTCTATAGTTCCCTGGCTTGTCTTTACCACCCTTCTTAAACAATGGCACCACGTTAGTCAACCTCCAGTCTTTCGGCATCTCACCTGTGACTATCGATGATACAAATATCACTGCAAGGGGCCTAGGGTTCACTTCCCGAGCTTCCCACAGAGTTCTAGGGTACACTTGTTCAGGTCCTGGGGGTTTATCCACTTTTATTTGTTTCAAGACATTCAGCACTTCCTCCTCTGTAATATGGACATTTTTCAAGAGGTCACCATCTATTTCCCTACAGTCTATATCTTCCACGTCCTTTTCCACAGCAAATACTGATGCAAAATACTCATTTAGTATCTGCCCCATCTCCTGCGGCTCCACACAAAGGCCACCTTGCTGATCTCTGAGGGGCCCTATTCTCTCCCTAGTTACCCTTTTGTCCTTAACATATTTGTAAAAACCCTTTTGATTCTCCTTAACACTATTTGCCAAAGCTATCTCATGTCCCCTTTTTGCCCTCCTGATTTCCAGCTTAAGTATACTCCTATATAAAAGCAAATTACTGCGGATGCTGAAATCTGAAACCAAAAAAAGAGAAAATGCTGGAAAATCTCAGCCAGTCTGGCAGCATCTGTAAGGAGAGAAAAGAGCTGATGTTTCGAATCTAACTGACCCTTTGTCAAAGTTTTGAAACGTCAGCTCTTTTCTCGCCTTATAGATGCTGCCAGACTTGCTGAGATTTTCCAGCATTTTCTCTTTTTTGTTTAAGTGTACCCCTACTGCCTTTATACTCTTCTAAGGATTCACTCGATCTATCCTGCCTATACCTTACATATGCTTCCTTCTTTTTCTTAATCAAAATCTCAATTTTTTTAGTCATCCAGCATTCCCTATACCTACTAGCCTTGCCTTTCACCCTGTCTCTGGACTCTCGTTATCTCATTTCTGAAGGCTTCCCATTTTCCAGCTGTCCCTTTACCTGCGAACATCTGCCCCCAATCAACTTTTGAAAGTTCTTGCCTAATACCATCAAAATTGGCCTTTCTCCAATTTAGAACTTCAACTTTTAGATCTGGTCTATTCTTTTCCATCACTATTTTAAAACTCATAGAATTATGGTCATTGGCTCCAAAGTGCTCCCCCACTGACACCTCAGTCACCTGCCCTGCCTTATTTCCCAAGAGTAGGTCAGGTTTTGCATCTTCTTGAGTAAGTACATCCACATACTGAATCAGAAAATTTTCTTGTACACATTTAACAAATTTCTCTCCATCTAAGCCCTTAACACTATGGCAGTCCCAGTCTATGTTTGGAAAGTTAAAATCCCCTACCATAACCACCCTATTATTCTAACAGATAGCTGAGATCTCCTTACAAATATGTTTCTCAATTTCCCTCTGACTATTACGGGGGTCTATAACATAATCCTAATAAGTTGATCATCCCTTTCTTATTTCTCAGTTCCACCCAAATAACTTCCCAGGATGTATTTCCGGGAATATCCTCCCTCAGAACATTTGTAATGCTATCTCTTATCAAAAACACCACTTCTCCTCCCCTCTTGCCTCCCTTTCTGTCCTTCCTGTAGCATTTTTATCCTGGAACATTCAACTGCCTGTCCTGTCCATCTCTTAGCCCGTCACTGTAATTGCTATGATATCCCAGTCCCATGTTCCTAACCATGCCCCTGAGTTCATCTGCCTTCCCTGTTCTTCACTGAACATCACTTCATCTCTATTTGAACTCTCATCTCCCATTCATCAACAGGCTATCACAATCCTCATTACTTTCCTTGCAACCACAATTTGATCATGTTCTTTAGCTCCATCATCATACTTATCAATGTTTCACTTTAAAGAAAAAAACGCTAACATCAAGAGGTACCACAATGGCTCAGTGGTTAGCACTGCTGCCTCACAGCACCAGGGTCCCAGGTTTGATTCCAGCCTTGGGCGACTTTCTGTGTGCAGTTTGCACATTCTCTCTGTGTCTGCGTGGGTTTCATCCGGGTGTTCCGGTTTCCTCCCACAATCCAAAGATGGGCAGGTTAGGTAAATTGTCCATGCTAAATTGCCCGTAGTGTTTGGTGCATTACTCAGAGGGAAAATGGATCTGGATGGGTTACTGTTTCGAGTGTTGGTGTGGACTGGTTGGGCCAAATGACTTGTTTCCACACTGTAGGGAATCTAATCTAAAAAAAAATTCCAAACAGAAAATGCATCTATTAAATAATGATGCTTGCAATACATTGCCACTGACACCAATTCTTCCAACTCACTCATGTCCAAAGTCTCAGCCATTGTTCTCTGTGTTTGAGATTTTCCCCTGGGAGTTTCCCCAGTGGCTGCAACTTGGGAGGTAAAAGGCTGCTGCATTTCCAACGTGGATACTTCAGGTAGCCAGACGTGGCAACCCCAAGCAGCTGTGAGCCTAAAAGCCTGGACACCATCTACAATGCATTGCCATGGGCTATAACCCAGCTGGCTGTTTGGCACTAACAAGAGTACTGGCAGAATGGCTAGTGGAAAATCTGCTCTCGTGGAGCCAAAACCACTTTCCTGGGCCACTGGCACAGCATTCTGTTAGAGCAAGCATTTAACACCATGTCGATAGTAAAACAAAGATTTACCAAAATAAAACCCAATATGAAAGATTATTAAATAAGGCGTTTACAAAATTATAAAGAAAAATATGTGTATAAAGAAAGATTAACTGGCAAAAAGTCTGCCTGGAATTTCTGCTGGGCTTCTTCAGCAGCAGATCAACACATCTGAGATAGTGCAAATATGACTTAAACTAAATATTATTCTTTGGTTTTTAAAGTCATTCCTCTGAAATTTCAATGTGAGGTTGGCAGAATCTTGCAATTCTCCCCCATTATGTCTATTGTTTGATAAGTTGGTAAGAAGAGAGAAAATATTGAAAATTCTCACACTGACAGATGCTGAGGCACAGACTATAACACCATTGAAAGGGGAAAAAAATGGTATTTGGAAATGAAGACTATAAAAGGCCATGAGAAAAGAGCTGTTAAATGGAATTAGATAGATGGCTCCAGTTAACATTGGCACATGTTCAATGGGCCACATGGCTTCATTCTGTGCTTTAGTTTTTATAATTACCGTTTGGGAATAAATAATTTCCTATCACACAGCCTTTTCGCACATGTAGAGAAGCTGCAAGTTATAGACTACCTGCTGGAAGTGAATAATTCACTTTTACCCAGGGTATACTGCACACATACAGGAACTGACATTGAGACACAAATGAATTGCACAACACGAAATAAGAATGAATTATCTATTTCACTTGCTGAAGGCAATTATAGGTCAGAACAGCTTTGATGCAGATGTTGACCACCCACATATTTCCACCATGAATGTAAAATGCAACAGTACAGAATGGACAAACAAAAGAGAAAATTCAAAGATAAAATACTTAACCAATAAAAGATTATAATTTTAAAGTCTGCTAGTGTAATGTTATCATAAATACTCTCTCATATTACACTCTATCAACAGTTTAAGGTTACAGATTCTTATTGGTAGAAAAGTATCTTTTTAACATGGCAACCAAGAAATAAGTGCAGTTTGCAGTTCAGCTATCCTCTCGGTTCAGTAATTAAATATGTCATCTGAAGTGAGGCAGACAAAGTAGAAAGATCCCAGTGTGTGTTGAGTTTGCTTAACTTAGTTTGAGTAGAGATTGTGGAGTTATAATTAGCAATAGAATAAGAATTGGCTAAAATAAATGGGTGCACTCAATTGGTGGCTAGATTCTCCCTTGACCATTGGCTGGACAATGAGCAGCAACCAGGTGGACTGCCAGGTTAGCCACTTGCCCAATAGTCCTAAAGAGAGGCACAATTAATTTTGAAGGCTTGGCCTCACTAACACAGGGATGCAGGCATTGGATGAAAAATTAAACTTGGTGCAGGCCAGTATGATGTTGTAAACCCACACCCCATCTTCATTCAGCAGAAAGGAGAAAACTGGGCTTTAAAATGTTTCATATTATGTGGTATTGGAAACTATGGACGTGGTCACTAGTGAAAAATTACAAGCAAGTGATTTCCTATATGTGCAAAATACCACATGGTATCCTGACAGGTGCATGCAAATTACTTAAACTACTGAGTCAACAATGCTGCTGGTCTCACAACGGACCAGGTTCTGAAGTCTTGTTGCTTCTCAGCTTATTCCTTTTTGTGTGAACTCAGCTTGCAGGGAAATGGCTGACAACTTGCACACAAAATCTCAAACAAGGCAGCCAGCTGGCTAATTATGGTACAATGTCAGCAAGATGAGGGATTATCTTCAGGAAGGATTGTTACTAGGAAAGCTTAGGTAGATAAGGAACTGAGTTGTGTAACTGAAAGCTCTGTAATAAATGAAACAGCAGTGTTTCCTAGTGATTCTTTCTGCCTTGATATTCTCTTGTGCACGGATAAAATGTTCAGCTCCCTCATCAGGTGCAAATTACAAAATTAAGCTTGACTGCAGCAAATCTTTGTGTGAGTGAATAGTTTTACTGTTTGGCTTAAGATTTCATTTGCTGAACATCATTAAGCTGTGAAAACAAACACTGCTTAATGTTCATGTATCTTTCCAACCAGACAGGATCTTTCTTCTCCTTTGGCTTCTGTCACTTACACCTGCTCCCTTGTCCTAATCAGCACTTCCTTCACCAAAACTCCTGAAGCTCAAACAGCTGGAATCTTTGGTTTGTGCGGCATCTTATCTGTGTTAGTGTTTGCAGAGTTTTAATTTCAGGGTGGTCAATACTAATATTATAAACAGGATGTTTCCTGATGAGCTGAAAGGAGGAGAACATGATTTGAAGTTGTAACCCAAGGTTAATAGAAACACATTGCGAATACATAAAAGGATATAAGAACTTTTAGGATAAAAAAAATACTATTAGCTCAGAACACATCCCTCCTGACCTGCCTTTTCACCATCTTCAGCTCCCTGAGCTGAAACAATCTGACAACTGGGCGCAGGAATTCTTTGGAATTGCCTCCACTTTATCACTATAATTTAACCAAAAGTGCCATGGAAACCCTTAGGACAGCCTCAATCCTGGTGCTGGATGAAAGGAGGAGTTTTTTTGCCAGTTATGAATTCAACTTTGAGAAAACCATTAGTTTGAAATAGTTGATCATAGAACAGAATTGAAGGGACGTAATGAATGGAATTGTGGCTACTGTTCTGATTTTTGTTATGGATAAAACGGATTAAAACTTTGATATCTATACTTATTGATATAATCATATTATAAGCCACACAAGTAGATGCGAAAGTAGCCTTTTATTTTGTGTTAATTTCACCCAATTGACTTTCAGGTGCTGGTGTTGGACTGGGGTGGACAAAGTTAAAAATCAGCGAGGTAAAATCAGCTGAGTAGATTCTGAGGCCAGGGGAATTAAAAATCACACAACATCAGGTTATTGCCACTAGGAATGTGATGGGCATTTGGAAGTACTCAAGGATACCCTCATTAGAACGGGGTACAATGCTCAACTCATCGACTGCCAGTTCCGACGGGCCACAGCAAGGAACCATAAAGACCTCCTCAGGAGACAGACACGAGCTGCAACCGACAGGGTACCCTTCATTGTCCAGTACTTCCCAGGAACCGACAAGCTACACCATGTTCTTCGCAACACATAATTAATGAGGATGAGCACCTCACCAAGACCTTCCCCATACCTCCGCTTCTCATCTTTAAACAACCACCAAACCTCGAACAGATTATTGTTCGCAGAAAACTGCCTGGCTTTCAGGACAACACCATACAACCTTGTCATAGTGGATGCTGCAAGATGTGACAGAATGTCAACATGGTGCCACCATAGGGACACCACCCAACATGTATATGGCAGGTACTCACGTGACTTGGCCAACATTGTCTAACACATATGCTGCAGGCAAAGATGCCCTAATGCATGATACATTGACAAGACCAAGCAGAACGGATGAATGGGCATTGCACAACCTTCGGATGACCATTCTTCAAGGCAGACTTTGGGACAGGCAACAATGCAAAGTGGCTGAGCAGAAGCTGATAGCCAAGTTCTGTACCCATGGGAATGGCCTCAACTGGGACTTTGGGTTCATGTTGTACTACAGGTGACCCCACTACACATACACATACACATACACATACACATACACATACACATACACATACACATACACATACACATACACATACACATACACATACACATATACACTCCTACAGACTGATACACTCATGCAGACCCTCTTTTATACATAAGCTCTCTCAATACACTCACACATACACACCAACACACACACCCTCTCACAGACTTATACCCCATTACACTCACAATCACACACATACACAAACACACTCTCTCACAGAACCTCATAACCATTCTCACATACACACCCACATGTGCACACATACACATATAAGTTGGTGGGTCAATTTATACTTGCAGAATTACATTTTATTTTGCTCAAACACTGCATGAATCCATGTAAGATTCTGTAAATCCCTTTTTTAGCAAGAGAATCAGTCTGAATATCAGGGCACAGACAGCCTCACACAGTTCACTTGAGAATGTAACTTTTAAAAAAAGTTCTAGGATTTATATAGGAAAGAACTGAAACCAACATGGTCATTCTGAAAGATGAGAGACATAGCAAACAATCCAGGTCTTTTTCAATATATAATTTCAGTTACATCATACTGTAAACTTTTGCTATAAATTCTGTGTCTTATGATCTTATACTCCACAACCACCTGATGAAGGAGCAGTGCTCAGAAAGCTAGTGCTGTTGGACTATAATCTGGTGTTGTGTGAGTTTTAACTTTGAACACCCCAGTCCATCACCGGCACCTCCAAATCAGGATATGGTCCAACAGGTTTGTTTGGAAGCACTAGCTTTTGGACCTCTGCTCCTTCATCTGGTAGCTGTGGGGGTTAAGATCATGCTCACAGAATTTAGAGCCAATTTATAGCCAGTGTCATGGAGAGGTGATACAGTAAATAATCATATTAAAATTTTCATCTTTTATAGTGGGATATACTGTTTTCTGTTCTTTGATACGTAAATCCCAGAACTTCATTTAAATTACATTCTCAAGTTAGCGCAGCTTTTTAAACAATAGGTGTGAAGTCTGTCTGTGTCCCAATGCTATGTCAGACTGTGTAGTTCACAGAGTTTTACATGAAGTGTTTGAGCAAAATAAAATGCAATTCTGCAAAAACAAAATCACCCCATAAGTTTATATGTGTACGCATGTAGGAGTGAGAGATTGAGCATGCGAGTGTGTGCGCGTGGGTGTGAGTGCATGTAATAGCATGTGTGTGTACATATGTGTGTGCGTGTAAGCTTGGTTGAGTGTGTGTGTGTGAGTGTGATTGGGTATATGTGAGAGGGTGTGGTGTCAGTGTGATTGCGGGGGGTGTATGAGAGTGCATGTGAGAGAGAACTTGTGTATGGGGGAGGGTTTGCAGGTCTGTGTGTATGAGAGGGGGTGTATTGTGCAGTGGGGTCACTGTAGTGTGACATGAACCAACCACCTGATGAAGGAGCAGCGCTCTGAAATCTAGTGTTTCCAAATAAACCTGTTGGACTATTAACCTGGTGTTGTGTGACTTTTAACTTTGTTCATCCAATTGGTAACATCATTCTCTCTTAATCAGAAGATAGCATGAGGACTAATCAAATTATATAGACATGAGGGTTTTGTGACACAGCGGTAATATCTCTACCACTGAGCTTGAAAATCTGGGTTCAAATTTCATCTGTTTCAGTAGAGTGCAAGTTGATTGAAACTAATTGCAGCACAGAACATGCAGTTAATATTACGGAATTATATCACTATATCTTGAAATGAGACTCTGAGCTGAATTTTCCTTTGAATGAAAAAATAGGGATGGCCTTCCTTTGTGGATTTGCTATTAACCCATGGAAGTTTCTTAGATTATTTCCCATTAGGCTCATAGAGTCATAGAGATCCACAACACAGAAAAAAGGCCAGTCAAAATCAAGCAGCTAACTATTCTAATCCCATGTGTCATTTGTGGTGGATTTCTTCTAAAACATTATGTATCCTAACAGCAGGATTGGAAGGGCATGGCATTTGTTGGATCATGGCAAGAGCTGTAGCTTCTTCTCCTTTATCTTCTGGATTCCCATCTTCACTTGGAACCACTCCATGTTTGGGCTGATAAGTGACAATTAATGTTCATGCCACACAAATGGCTGTTGGGCGAAAACTTGCAACCACTTTTGAACGGAATTATGAGTGCACACACATCAAAAGAATTGCTGTGGTTCAACAAGACAGCTCACCACCCCCTTTACAAGATGGCAGCAGAGCAGTAAGACTGCATGCGGGCTCTTGCCTGAGGGTCAACACTCCCATCTCTTTCTTCTTTTTGTAACTTCTTCTTTTCTTTTGTTTTTACAATTATCTTTCTTTTCTTAGGCGAGTTAGTTAGCAGCATCGGCACGACAGTGAGAGTGGACCATGTGGGAGTGGCAGTGGCCTCCTGGCAGTCAGAGACAGCATCGGCTCCAGCGGTAGCAGCAGAAAGGGTGTTCTCCGGCATTTTGGGGCCAATGGAAGCAAAGCTCCTTCAGAGATTAGAGACAGTGGCAGCGGACTCTTTAAGGTGCTGGCGCTGGCAAACAACATCTCGGAGGAGGGTGCCCAGGACTGGAGTCTTGGCATGGTGACAGCCTGGCTTGACAACACAGTCAGGGACTCTTGGTTGCAGTAGGCCCGGAGCGGGGACTCCTGGTGTCATTGAGGCAGCAGCAGAGCCAGGGGCTCCTGGTTCCAGTAGAGTGGTGACTCCTGTGTTGGTGGGTTGAGCACAGAAGGCAGTGAGGTGGTGGCGGTAAAGATGTCGATGGTAAGCATGCTCAGGACTGATAGTGGAGGTGACGTAATAAAGGTAGACTATCAGTTATTTCTTTTTACTCTTTTCATTTTTAAACTCTTAAAAATAGTGCTGGATTGTGGCAACAGTTGACATTTTTCACTGTATTGTTAACTGTAAAATGCATCTGATAATAAATCATTCAGATAAAGGAGAATTAGGGGTGGGAAGAGATGCTGGCCTAGCCAGCGAGGCCCCTGTTCCATAACACATAAAGAAAAATGTAGTTTAGCCATAATTTTGATACAGTTCCCATACCTCCTTGTTTCAAGTTTACTATCCCAATTCAGATGGGGAAACCGGAACACTCGCTGACCAATGACTCAACTTGTTAATTTTACAGAGCTTCAGCCCTCAGATTTCACTGTATTTTTCTGTCAGGCCATCCCTGTTCTGTGTTAAACCAGATCATCACTGCTTCCTGCATTGTACCAAATTCCCTCACTCACCAAATTCCATAGTTCAAGGCACTGTCAAAGTTGTACTTTTTTAAAGCTGTCTTCGATTACTTGATAAAAATGATGTGCAGATGCCAGTGTTGGACTGGGGTGCTACCTGACGAAGGAGCAGCGCTCCGAAAGCTAGTGCTTCCAAATAAACCTGTTGGACTATAACCTGGTAATGTGTGATTTTTAATTTTGTACACCCCAGTCCAACAGCGGCATCTCCAAATCATGACAAAGAACGCTGTTCTTCTCAATGAAATGAGGTTCAGATATTTATCCAATAGATGATATAACTGTCCACTCTAATAAGTCCTGATTATCTTGTGACAAGATCAAAATCTGTAAACTTAATGGGCTGGGTATTCAGCATGTTGGAAGCACATATATTCTGTGATGCGATGCTGTATTCCTGAAATCTAATTTATTCATCAGCCTCCTCCGCTTTAACATCGGAAGGGAAGGAGCTCCACTGGGTAATTCATTTTGTTAGGCCCTCATTTTAATGGCAGTATAATGATTTTGTAAAACTTCAAAGGGCAATGTAACAAAAGATGGTTTTGGTAGTGAAATATTGATGTGAAAAATAAGCGCTCGTTGTATCAGTTTATACCCATAAAATTGATGCAAAAAGGCCCAGTATTTACAACGTGGTTTCAGTGTTAATCTTCTGCTTTAGGGACACCTGAATTTTACACTGAAGTCAGTTACTCCCCATAATATATGCATATCCAATTACAGAATGTTATTTGTTATGTCTGACACAAGTCCACATTATAAAAGTTATCGAAAAATATATCAGATGCAGTTGTATTCAAGAAAATCTATGCCGATATGTTTCCGGATAGGTAGAAGTAAATAGCAAATTAACGCAATAATAAATCAGATTTGTTTGTGCAATTTGAACTTTCAGAATATTTCAATGAGTTAACATTTATTGATGTCCATTGGATAAATGAGGTCATTCAATTCGACAAGTTCACAGGTATGATTCCCCAATCACATGTGAATCAGGTAGTCACAATTTGATGCTGGGAATGATTTGGAGCAACTAAGTATATTTGGAGGTAGTAAGTGAGGGATCATGTTCCTGTCATTCTGTCGTGACTCCTGTGGTGTACTGGGTGAGAACACGTTTGGTTTTGCTGCGCAGCTGACAGTAACTGTCTGGGTTCATACACGGAGGTTTCACACAATTTTCCAATCGTATGAAAAGGCTGTTAGTGCCCGTGAAACTGTCCAGTAAGACCCAGCATCATGAGGAAGGAGAATCTGAGAAATCATAGGGAAACTAAGCAGATCCAGTCCAATGGGAGACTGTAAACATGCCTTTTAAATGCTTGGCATCAGGTGTGATAAGTAAATCCTCTCCTGATTAATAGACTCACTCAGCAGAAAGCAGCTATCCCTTCCCCATGTAGACAGAGATTTGACAATACACCATCCACTTGATGTTTCTCTCACTCTGGCGATTTCCTTTGGATACATGAACCCTCCTTTGAGGCTGCATAATTGTTACTGTTTATTTAAAGCGTATTGAACAAACACTATTAGCACGAAGAGTTGCTGAGAGCAACACTGAATTCTTTACACATTGTAATTAGAAGCTTGAGATGGCAAAGATGCAAACACATGACGGCTGCTTGCGGTGTCATGCTGAGACTATTAGCAGTCCCCTGAGAGGACAACTGCAGTGGCAGCAGCAGGAAGAAGAGGAGGTCATTACAAATCTACAGCCTCAAAAAGAAGATTTTTGCTTTATGACCAACCAGCGTTAGATAATTGTTCACTTAGCAATCCTGGATATTGAGTGTATCACTCCCTTCTTCTTCAAAAACTCTATATTTAGATGCTACCCCTGCACTCTGGAATGCTTATCCCCATTTTTTTTCTGTTTTCCAGGAATTTGAGTCAGTAATCGTGAAGGAACTTTTGTTTTGAGTTATGTGCGACATGTGCTAGCATTCCCATACATTTGTTGTCCTTGTTTTTCTAGGTGGCAGAGGTAACATGTTTGGAAGATATGGTTGAAGAAGCCTCAGTGTGTAGTTGCAGTCTATACTTGCTTCTGCTGCAATATATATCGCATTCTCTTTTAGGAAGTGCCTGACATCTGCATGGTCTCTCTCCCACTCCCCTGGTACGATGTCTGCCCCCACTGTGATCGCCCAACTTGGTTCTTCAGTTTATTGGAATAAACATTTTGCATTTTTAACTCTTTCAGTTCTCTTCCCCTAACTGCATTCAGCTGAGGACATGAGCAAAAAAAAAATTAGTTTAAGCTAGAGCTGCAGGAACTGGCAGGATAAATGGCTCCATTATTGGACATTCCTGGCATGGCTTATGTGAGCCGACAATGTGGTAGGAATGTTAATATGAGTGTGCCTTGTGTGCAGCAGAAGCTTTTACACTAAGCAGATTGTGGTGTCAAGCAGCCTTTCAGACTGCTTTGACACACATTCTGTCAATTTGGACTGCACAGGTCCAGCACCCCATCTAGTGCCATTTAATTTTCAGGTAGAGTGCTTTTGATTTACTTTTAATTTTGTGAAGTTTACGGAAATGTTGTTGTATTGGAAGAGTTTAGATGATATATATTAGATCATAACAACAGGAGTAGACCATACAGACCATCAGGCCAACTCTGCCATTCACTGTGATAATGGCTGATCTTTGGCTTCTGTCCATGTTCCTACACATTTTGCAAATTTCTTGATTCCATGAGAGACAAAAAAAAACCTCATCTTTAAATAGATGCAAGGATAGAATATCTGTATTAGAGAATTGCAAAAATTTCTAACCATTGGGAGAATACATTTTTTTCTCCTTTCAGTTTTAAATTATTGGCATTTTATCCTGAGATTGTGTCTCAGTGTTTTAGATTTCCCATGCAGGGAAACAAGCTCTCAGTGCTGACTACTCATTCTTCTAAACTCCAGAGAATAATGGCCCAATATCCTCAACATCTAATCACAGGACAGCCCTTTCATTCCAGCAATCAATTTATTGAACGCTTGCTGTAAGCCCTCTAATGCAAATTTATTTTTCCTTAAATATGGGAATTGAAACTGTGAACAGTACTCCAGGTGTGGTCTCACCAAAGCTCTGTAGAGTTATAGCAAAATTGCATTATTATTGTAGTATAACCTCTTGCAGTGAAGAACAGCATGTCATTTGCTTTCTAAGTTGCTTGCTGTACCTGCATGCTAATGTTTTACAACCCTTGTTTGGGTATAATCTCTAAACATCTATATTTCCAATTATAAAAACCTTTCCAAAAATATTCTTCTTTTCTATTAAACTTTACATTTCACCACATTATGCTCCATCTATCACCTTGTTTCTTCCTCACTTAACCTGTCTATAGGTCTTTGCAGCATCTTTGCAAGCACATTTTGTTTGCATTTCCACCCACCTTTGTGCCTCCTTCATCTGCTCACTTTGAAGGGACATGCCTGATGGCTGCCTGCTATCCAAATGATGCTGTCACACAGCCTTGCTACTGCCCGATGAGTAACTCCTCCCCCATGTATTCCATCTTGTCGTGTTGCTACTTCTAAGCCCTAAAGAGGAAATTTTCGTGGAGAACACAAGCTGGCAGAGGGAAGGATGATATTTGTGGTACAGCTCCTATGTTTGAGATGGAATAGGCTGACCCAACAACTGTCACACTTATTTATAATCTTTGTCTAGGCTTGCTTGGTTAGACACCATATAGGAAATGTGCCTCCTGGCTTTCCCTGGCAGCCTGTTGGAAAGCCACCAGGGAAGACGCTGTATTAGCAATCCAGAAACACAGATAATGGTCTGGGCACCTATGTGTGAATCATGCAGATCATGGAATTTGAATTCAATAATAACCTGGAATTAATAATCTAATGATGACCATGAAACTATCATTGATCATTAGGGAAAACATATCTAGTTCCCTAATGTCCTCCAGGGAAGAAAATCTGCCATTCTTACCTGGTCTGGCCTACATGTGACTCCAGTTCCACAACAATGTGGTTGATTCTTAACTGGACTCTGGTTAATTAGAGATTGGCAATAAATGCTGGTCCAGCCAGTAAAGGCCACACCGGTGACTGATTTAAAAAAAAGATGGGTCTCACCATGACAATATTGCTAAGAGTGACCATTGCACAGTCATGTGGAGGCAAAAGCCTGCCTTCACATTGAGAAATTCCTCCATTGTGTTGTGTGCTTGCTAAATGTGTCAAACTTCAAACAAACTTCAACAACTCAAGTCTGGGCATCCATGAGGTGTTGTGGACCATCAACAGCAATTGAACCATCATCTCCCAACCCCCCATCACCAAACCATCATCTCCCAACCCCCCATCGCCAAACCATCATCTCCCAACCCCTCATCACCAAACCATCATCTCCCACACCTCTTCCTACTGCCCCCTTGAACATGACCCCACCCCCCATCACCAAACCATCATCTCCCAGACCATACAGAACCTCATCACCTCAGGCGATCTCCCACCCACAGCTTTCAACCTCATAGTCCGGGAACCCCACACTGCCCGGTTCTACCTCCTTCCCAAAATCCACAAGCCTGACCACCCTGGCCGACCCATTGTCTCAGCATGCTCCTGCCCCATTGAATTCATCTCTACCTACCTCAACACTGTCCTATCCCCCCAGTCCAGGAACTCCCCACATACGTTCAAGACACCACCCACGCCCTCCACCTCCTCCAAGACTTCCGTTTCCCCGGCTCCCAATGCCTCATCTTCACCATGGATATCCAATCCCTCTACACCTCCATTTGCCATGACCAGGGCCTCCAAGCCCTCAGTTTTTTCCTCTCCAGACGTCCCCCAACAGTACCCTTCCACTGACACTCTCATTCGTTTGGCCGAACTGGTCCTCACCCTTAACAATTTCTCCTTTGAATCCTTCCACTTCCTCCAGACCAAAGGGTAGCCATGGGCACATGTATGGGCCCCAGCTATGCCTGTCTCTTTGGCTACATAGAGCAGTTGATCTTCCGTAATTACACCGGCACCACTCCCCACCTCTTCCTCCGCTACATTGATGACTGCATTGGCGCCACGTCGTGCTCCCGCGAGGAGGTTGAACAATTCATCAACTTAACCAACACATCCCACCCTGACCTTAAATTTACCTGGACCATCTCTGACACCTCCCTCCCCTTCCTGGACTTCTCCATCTCCATTAGTGACGACCGACTTGACACTGACATTTTTTTACAAACCCACCGACTCCCACAGCTACCTGGATTACACCTCTTCCCACCCTACCTCTTGCAAAAATGCCATCCCGTATTCCCAATTCCTCCACCTCCTCTGGATCTGCTCCCAGGAGGACCAGTTCCACCACAGAACACACCAGATGGCCTCCTTCTTTAGAGACTGCAATTTCCCTTCCCACGTGGTTAAAGATGCCCTCCAACGCATCTCGTCCACATCCCGCACCTCCACCCTCAGACCCCACCCCTCCAACCGTAACAAGGACAGAACGCCCCTGGTGCTCACCTTCCACCCTACCAACCTTCGCATAAACCAAATCATCCGCCGACATTTCCGCCACCTCCAAACAAACCCCACTACCAGGGACATATTTCCCTCCCCACCCCTTTCCACCTTCTGCAAAGACCATTCCCTCTGTGACTACCTGGTCAGGTCCACGCCCCCCCTACAACCCACCCTCCCATCCTGGCACTTTCCCCTGCCACCGCAGGAACTGTAAAACCTGCGCCCACACCTCCTCCCTCACCTCTATCCAAGGCCCTAAAGGAGCCTTCCACAACCATCAAAGTTTTACTTGCACATCCACTAATATCATTTATTGTATCTGTTGCTCCCGATGCGGTCTCCTCTACATTGGGGAGACTGGGCGCCTCCTAGCAGAGTGCTTTAGGGAACATCTCCGGGACACCTGCACCAATCAACCACACCGCCCCGTGGCCCAACATTCAAACTCCCCCTCCCACTCTGCCGAGGACATGGAGGTCCTGGGCCTCCTTCACCACCACTCCCTCACCACCAGATGCCTGGAGGAAGAAAGCCTCATCTTCCGCCTCGGAACACTTCAACCCCAGGGCATCAATGTGGACTTCAACAGTTTCCTCATTTCCCCTTGCCCCACCTCACCCTAGTTCCAAACTTCCAGCTCAGCACTGTCCCCATGACTTGTCCAGACTTGTCCTACCTGCCTATCTCCTTTTCCACCTATCCACTCCACCCTCTCCTCCCTGACCTATCACCTTCATCCCCTCCCCCACTCACCCATTGTACTCTATGCTACTCTCTCCCCACCCCCACCCTCCTCTAGCTTATCCACACTTCAGGCTCACTGCCTTTATTCCTGATGAAGGGCTTTTGCCCGAAACGTCGATTTCGCAGCTCCTTGGATGCTGCCTGAACTGTTGTGCTCTTCCAGCACCACTAATCCAGCAATTTAATCCAGTAGATTCATGAAAAAGATAAGGCCGAAGCATTTGCAGCAATCTTTAGCTAGAAGTATTTAAGTGGACAATTCATCGTGGCCTCCCACAGTGGTCCCCAGCATCACAGGTAGCAGTCTTCAGAGAATTCAATTTACTCCATGTGGTATCAAGAAACAATTGGAGGCATTGGATATTGCAAAGGACATGGACCCCGACAATATTCCAGCAATAGCATTGAAGACTTTTATTCCAGAATTTGCTGCTCCCGTGGCCAAGCTGTTCCAGTATAGTTACAACACTGGCAACTACTGATAATATGGAAAATTACCCAGGTAACATCCATATACAAAATGCAGGGCAAATTCAATTACTACCCATCACTCTATTCTCGATCATCAATATAGTGATGGAAGGTGTGGCAACAGTGCCTCCCTCCCAACAGCATTGTGGGTCTACACAATGGTCTATGTACAGAATATGGGCTCTGGCAGTTCTTAGAAATTGAAGCAGTCCACATTCAAATGCAACAAGATTTGGACAATATCCAGATCGGTCTGAAAAGTGGCAAGTAACATTGTGCCACACAAATGCCAAGCTATGATCATCACCAATAAGAGACAATCTAACCACTGTTCCATGACATTCAATTATGTGATCATCACTGAATTCCCCCATTATCAAAGTCCTAGGGGTTATCATTGACAAGAAAGTCAATTGGACACACCAAATGAACACTGTCTATTAGAGCAGGTCAGAGGCTAAGAATACTGTGGCAAGTAACTCACCTCTTGACTCCCCAGAGCTGACCCACCATCCACAAGGCACAAGTCAGGACTGTGATGAAATTACTCCCTGGATGAGTGCAGCCCCAGCAACACTCAAGTGATTGACACCATCCAGGAAAAAGCAGCCCTGGCACTATGTCCACAAACTTCATTGGCACTATGTCCACAAACATTCACTCCCTCCACTACTGATGCTCATTAGCAGCAGTGTGTACTATCTCCAAGATACACTGCAGAAATTCACCAAAGATCCTCAGACAGCACCTTCCAATCCCATGACCACTTCCGTCGAGAAGGCCAAGGGCAGCAGATATATGGGAACACCGCCTCATTCAAGATCCCCTCCAAGCAACTCACCATCCTGACTTGGAAATAAATTGCTGTTCTTTCACTGTCGCTGGGTCAAAATCCTGGAATTCCCTCCATAAGGGCATTGTGGGTCAATCCACAAAAGGTGGGCTGCAGCTGGTTAAGAAGGCAGCTCACCACCACCTTCTCAAGGGCAACTAGAGACAGGCAATAAACGCTGGCCAGTCAGCAATATCCACATCCCACAAATGAATAAAAATAAAATCATCCTCTGTGTGTAGTTATATACAACAAAGCTCGTGTTTTCACTCATATTACTATATTGTTGAAAAGTTCTTACCTGAAGGTGAAGCCAAGTGATGCAGGAGTAATTCATATCATTGCACAACAGAAGACCATTACAGGTTCTTGTCTTCTCCCTTCAGAGCACTTTGCCTTGTCCTGATTGCACTCACTTGCCCCCTGATTGTCTCCTTCCTAAGACAACTACTGCTGAAGATACTGGATCAAACTCCAAATGTGAATTTGCCAGTCCCTTGATTATAAAAATCAAGACAGAGTGTGTCTCAGGCAGATTCATTTTAGGAGGAGACTCCTCCTTGAACTCTGTACTTGCTGGCTTGCAAATTCCAGTCTGTACAGTTAGCAGAGTGAAAGTTTATTCTCAGAATAGGTTACACTTGAACCAATGTATCAGAGATGAAAGAGGAAATAAAGTCTATGGAGAAATTTTGATGAGTAAATACAGGCTATGAGCAGTGTATTCTGGATGTGAACAGATGCTATTTTGACAACCACCAAGAGAGGCAATTTAGATTTCAAAATTAATTTTAGCCTAAATTTTCTGTAGCAATTGCTATCTCTTGGTGGCTTCTGTTCCATGGGTACCTTTTGCCTTCCACTATTTCAATTAAATAGTCATATTTCACTTGTGAATTTGAACAATGAGTATTCATGGATTTTCACTAGTTCCTAGTGGAATTAGGAATGGTATTAGGCAATTCAGTTCTTCGAGCCTGCTCAACCATTAACATGATTATGGCTGATCTTAGCCTGGTATCGACTCCACTTTCCTCCCTGCTCCCCAAAGCCTTCATCAGAAACATATCTATTTCTTTCATGAATCTGTTGATTGACTCTGCCTCTGCCCCACTCTGAGGCAGTGAGTTCCACAGATACTCAACCCTCTGAGAGACGTAGCTTCTCTTCATCTATTTTGAACCTACGTCCTGTAACTCTATATCTATGACTTCTTCAAGGTTGTACCACAAGGAGGACATTTGCTCAACATCAACCTTATCAATCCCTTTTAATGTTTTATATATCTCATTCAGATCCCCCCTCATTTCTCTGAAGTATAAGCCCAAGTTATTCAACTGCTCCTCATATAGCAGCCCTTTCATTCCTAAAATCAATCTGGTGAACTTCCTCTGAACTGCTTCCAGTGCCATTACATTCTTCCTCAAGTAAAGAGACCAAATGTGGACACAATACTCTTAGTGTGGTCTTAGCGATGCCTTATATAATTGTAACAATACTACTTTTATGATGCAGTCTTTTTGCAATAAATTACAAGATTCCATTTGAGTTTATTATTCTATGTTGTGCCAAGATACCCACTAGCTGTAATTCATGCACAAGGACACCCAGATCCCTCTGTGTTGATGCACTTTGAATCTGTTTCCCATTTAAATAATAATTTGCCTTTTAATTTTCCAGCCAAAATGGATAACCTTGCATGTATCCAAATTAAACACCACCTGCCAGATTCTGAGCCATTCTCCTAGCCTATCAATATTCGCCTGTAAAGTCTTTATCTCCTCATTACTGCCTGCTTTCCCACCTCTTTTCGTATCATCCATGAATTTTGCCACATTATATTCTATCTCTGCTTGCAGATAAATTAGGTGGATGATAAATAGTTGAGGTCTGAGAACTGTGGCACCCTACAAGTTGCAGTTCGTATCCAGAGAAGGACCGATCTATTCCGGTTCCTTGCATTCTGTCAGTCAGCCAATCATCCATCCAAGCCAATACTCTAACCCTAACTCCATAAAATCTAACCTTCTGGGTCAGTCTTTTATGTGACACTTTGTCAAATGGCTTCTGGAAGTGGAGATAGATTACATCCAACAGATCCTCATTATCCACCTTGCTGGTTACATACTCAAAGAGCTCCAACACGTTTGTCAAGCACAATTTGCCGTTCATGCTGACAATGGGGAATTGATTTTTGTTTTTTTGCCAAATATTCAGTTATCTCCTCCTATATGATTGACTTCAGCAACTTCCCCACGACAGAGGTCCTCCGAACCATCCAAAGTGCCACTAATCTTTGCAGTATGATATGACTTTATGACTTTGATATGACAGTTTTTGACTTAATGTTATCTTTGACTTTCTTGTTTTGTTTTGGTTTGATTTGATTTGATTTATTATTGTCACATACCAAGATACAATAAAAAGTATTGTTTTGGGTACTATCTAGATAAATCATCCTTTATACCAGTACATCAGGATATTGTTAAAGCATGGTTGATTTTTCACCTTTTTACAATTCCTTTTCCTCTCAGGATTATAATTTTTTTGAGAGGCATTTAATATTTCCCTAAACATTTGCCACTGTTCTTTAATGTCCTGCGCTTTATTATTTTTGCCCAGTCCACTAGTGCAATTCCTTCCTCAGGCCTGTATTTGCCCAACACTCTGACTTCACTCTTTCTATCTTAATTTGAAACTCTAGCACATTGTGATTACTCCTTCCAGGAGAATCCTTCACTGAAAGACCATTTATCAATCCTTCGTTGTTAGGTAATGCCAATCTAAAATAGCCAGTTCTCTGCTGGCTCCATGTAATGTTGCTTGGTAGAGGCAGAGGAGTCATGCTTCCATCTTTCAATTGTACATGCATGCTTTCCCACAGTGATCAGAAAAAAAGTAACATTGCTGAATTGAGTACAGGAGTTGGGAGGTCATGTTGCGGCTGTACAGGACATTGGTTAGGCCACTGTTGGAATATTGCATGCAATTCTGGTCTCCTTCCTATCAGAAAGATGTTGTGAAACTTGAAAGGGTTCAGAAACGATTTACAAGGATGTTGCCAGGGTTGGAAGATTTGAGCTATAGGGAGAGGCTGAATAGGCTGGGGCTGTTTTCCCTGGAGCGTTGGAGGCTGAGGGGTGACCTTATGGAGGTTTACAAAATTATGAGGGACATGGATTGGATAAATAGACAAAGTCTTTTCCCTGGGGTGGGGGAGTCCAGAACTAGAGGGCATAGGTTTCGGGTGAGAGGGGAAGGATATAAAAGAGACCTAAGGGGCAACTTTTTCACACAGAGGATGGTATGTGTATGGAATGAGCTGCCAGAGGATGTGGTGGAGGCTGGTACAATTGCAACATTTAAGAGACATTTGGATGGGTATTTGAATAGGAAGGGTTTGGAGGGATATGGGCCGGGTGCTGGCGGTGGGACTAGATTGGGTTGGGATATCTGGTCGGCATGGACGGGTTGGACTGAAGGGTCTGTTTCCATGCTTTACATCTCTATGATTCTATGACTCTATGAAGACAGAGTGGTGATGGGACTTTCAGATTCCGGCCTCACATTGAATCCATTTGAATATGAGGGCAGAGAGATCTAGGGACAGGGCAACAATGCTTTTTTCTGTGTTCTTGAGATATTGTTGGAATTATCACTGAAAATTGGTAAAGAGATTCTACTTGAAATGTTGTAGCCTTTGTGTCGTACAAGTACCCTTGGTAGATGGCTGCATTGCATCCTATAGGTGATACATATTACAACCATTGTACTGCTGTGATGGGGGAGTTGAATGTTGAATGTTGAATCCAGTGGGAAGGACACCAGTCAAGGAAACTGTTTCTGTCTGAGATTTTGTTGAGTGCAGCTCCATGTGAGTGGCAAGAAGACTTTTGCACACTTGACTTGAGCCTTGCAGAAGTTGGCTAGAAGCCGAGAGGCTTCCGGAAGTGAGCAGCTTATTTTAGAGTACCCAGTTTCTGACCTACTTTTGATATCATCATTTTAATATTACTGATCCATTTAACTTGATGATGCCACCCAAAATGTTGATATTAGAAGATATAGCAATGGCAGTGATGCCATTGAAATTTGAGCATAGATGACTGCACTATCTCATGTTCAAGTGGTCATTACCTTACACTTGTCAACCCAAGCATGATGTTGACAAAATTCTGTTGCTTCATCAGCAGAGAGATTGTAAATGTAACTGAATATTGTCAAATTATCAATTAGAAACCCACTTCCAACTTAATGATGAAGAGAAGGTAATGGCTTGCTGGTGAGATGGGTAAACAGAATGAGGTCATCAATATGCTTGAATGATAATGGAAGATAATAGTTATTAACTTGTGAACAATATCCTTTTATCTCCAATATTTTATTACTCTGCTATTGAATCTGATCATTCACAAACTGAGCCCAGAACTTTCGAAAGGTTGAGATTATATCCCTGCTGACAGATACTTTGTGTGTGTCTTATCTCTTGTCACTGAACATAACTAATTATATTGAAAACAGATTGGGACATTTAGTGCAGTACTAAATCATGAAGGATTCAACTCCAGTTTCCGGCTTGTACTTCCCTATTTCTGCTAGCTTTGCAAAGAAACTGAGGGTTGCTGGTCAAAAACAGGGAAAATCATCCAGATATATACTCCTTCTAGATAACGTACAACTGAGTGTTAAAGGAGAACGTCAGTGCAGTAGAACATCCTCAGGAATTGAATAGCCTGCCACACCCACTATTTTTATTATCTTATGCAGCAACAGTGGCTAATTGTATAAGGCTGGGGAACTGTGCCCAATGCAAATCAGTCTTTTCAGACAGTAGGTGAAAAACCTGAGAAAGATTGAAGGTTATTGACTGATTAGTTGAGCTAGAAGGAGAAGTTGAAGCTTTAAGGGTTAATTTACACACAAAATTTCTCTTACACACAGTGCTGCAGCTTGGAGGTTGCTAAATGAGCAAGGCTTGTGAGGAATGTGGGCTAGGACTATTTACTCAAACCACAAACAGAAGCAGGAGAGCGGAAATACATGGAGTCAGACAAGTGAAAGCCCTTTTCAGGGAGTTCGGTGAAGCGTGCCCACAGTTTTTTTCCCCTTAATGCAGTATCTATTGTTAGGTAACGATGTTCCAGGTGTGGAATTAGCCTTCAGGGGATTCAGGCAGAGTGAAGAAAAGCAAAGGGAAAACCGAACCACAAGCTACTATTTCTGTAAGTGCACATTTCAACCTGGCTAGGGGTGTAACAGTTAGCCTTGTGTTGGACTCAGTTAATTGGGAAAGAAATTGGAAGCTGTAAGACAAGTTCCTGCTGGTGTTTATGGGCTATTTTTATGACCATTAATAAATGAGGCAATTTAGAAAGCAGAAGGTGAATGGCTGTGGGGTTCTTCAACTGCTGATACCTGTTGGTTATGACAGGAGGCCCCAGGAGTAGAAATAATTGCTTACCTTTTTATCCCTGCCCCCTCCCCATTTCTAAGTATGTTTTCATTGCCTACACATACTTTCATTGGAGAGACTTACTTTGGTTACTGGCACTCTCGCCTCTTGAATCAAAAAGTTTTAGGTTTCAAACATATAATCTAGGCTGACATATGGAGGAAGTGCAGCTTTGTAGAAGTGTTGCCTTTCAATTGAAATGTTAAATTTAGGCATATCTGCTGACTCAGGTGAATGTTTAAAGCTGTCTTTATATTGGTGTCAGTGACCCAGACTCTAACATACATGTTTTATACTGGATTTCCCTGAGACCACCTTTAATGAACTTGATAGGTTTACTTTGGGGTTACCACTAACTGTTCATCAGCACTAACTAAAGTTTAAAAGAACTGCAGGTCCTATGACATAGTTTCTTGGTAATCATCTCTCAACTGGCAGCAAAAAAAAAGAACAGGAATTAAAATAATGGAAATACACAGCTAGATCAGTCAGCTTCCGAAAAGAGATAAGGCTCTGTAAAGCACAGGTTGAATTGCCCTGGGTCTTTTGCCGTTTCGCTGTCGTAATTTCAGTAAATATCTGGTTTCATGTGTGAACAGAGTTGACACTGAACCTCCACTAAAGTTGTGCTGGCAGTGGGGCTAGAAACACTGAGGTAATTCAATTCCTCTTTGTCGGGCATGAAAGATAGGCAAATCCCTCAGCCATGATCAAGGAAAAGAAAGTGAGCAGATCAGATAGTAGCCAAGAGCGAAATGTTTTAATTTTTCAGACATCATGCTAATATGGTGCAGTATCCATTCTGCCTTCCTGATGATATTGCTGAGCCCTGCTCATTCTTAGTTGTTGGGTCTCATTTAATGAAAACTTATTAAATAGCCAGTGCTAATGGTGCTGCAAATAGGCAAATCTCTACCTGTAAGAATGGGATATCTGGTGGGCCTCCTGCCATATACAGGTAGCCTGCAGTTCGACAAAAAAGAATATGCACTTTGCGAAGATACTGACTTTTCAAAATGGTGGGAAATTAATCTGGGAACAAAAGGAGAAACAAAATAAACACATTCTGGAAACTTGAAATAAAAACAGATTTACATATATCATTGAGCACCATGAAAGAATAATAGGCCAGTTCCCTGTGTGTGATCTCTCCCTCTACCAATCTGCCTTCTCACTAAAGATCTCTAGATTAAAAAAAATTCTAGCCCACTGTTGGAGTGCATTCTTGTCATCATTAAAAATCACACCACACCAGGTTATAGTCCAACAGGTTTATTTGGAATCAGTAGCTTTCGAAGCACTGCTTCTTCATCAGATGGTTGTGAATCAGGACCATAAGACACAGAATTTATAGCAAAAGATTACAGTCTCATGCAGCTAAAATAATATATTGAACATACCTAATAGATTGTTATGTCTTTCATCTTTTAGAATAGGTTTGCTGGTTTCAGTTCTTTAATATGTAAATCCCAGAATTACTTTTAAGTCACATTCTCAAGATAACTTAAGGTTTTATCACAAAAGATGATATCTCAGCTCAGACAAAGCCTGAAAGGTGTGAGGTTAGAGTCTGTCTTTATCCCAATCTTGAGTCAGACTTGTTCTATTTCCAAAGTGGGATTTACAAAATATTACCTGGATTGACTGCCTGCAGGCTCTGCATTTTTTGAGCAAAATGAATGTATCTGCAAATGCAAATTCACCCCATAAACTTACATGTGTGTGCACGCGCAGGAGAAAGAGAGACAATGTGTGCATGCGTGTGTGTGCGCATGTGAGTGTGCATGCACGTGACAGTATGTGTCTGTGTGTTTATGTGTGTGCAAGCTTGGTCAAACGTGTGTGTGTGTCAGTGTGTGGGGTATAAACCTGTGAGTGGGATTGTGTGCACGTGTAAGTGTCGGAGATGATTGTGTGCATATGAGAGAGAGCTTGTGTACGAGAGAGGGTATGCGTGAGTGTGTGAGTATGTAAGAGTGTGTCTGTGTGAGAGAGTGCATAGTGCAGTGGGATCACCTGTAGTCTGACATGAACCCAAGGTCGCGGTTGAGGCCATTCCCATGGGTTCCAAATTTGCTGTCAGCCTCTGCTCAGCCACTTTGCATTGTTGCCTGTCCCGAAGTCTGCCTTGGAGGATGGTCACCTGAAGATCCGAGGCCAAATGTCCATGACTGCTGATATGCTCCCTGACTGGGAGGTAACATCCTTGTCTATTGATTGTCGTGCGGTGTCCATTCGTAGCCTCTGCTCGGTCTCACCAATGTATCATGCCTCAGGGCATCCTTGCCAGCAGCATATGAGTTAGTTAACGTTGGCCAAGTCACATGAGTACCTGCCAAGTACATGGTGGGAGGTGCCCCTATGTGTAATGGTGATATCCAGGTCAACACTCTGACATATCTTGCAGTGGTTGCCAGTGTTGTGGTCAATGTTGTCCTGAAGGCTGGGCAGTTTGCTGCGAACAATGGTCTGTTTAAGGTTTGGTTGTTGTTTAAAGGTGAGAAGCGGAGGTGTAGGAAAGGTCTTGGTAAGGTCCTCATCAATAATGTGTTGCAGGCTGTGAAGAACATGGCTTAGTTTCTCAGCTCCCGGGAAGTACTGGACAACAAAGGGTACCCCCATCGGTAGCATCCCGTGTTTGTCTCCTGAAGAGATCATCACGGTTTCTCACTGTGGCACATTGGAACTAGTGACTGATGAGTTGAGCATCATACTCTGTTCTTATCAGGGCATCCTCGAGCACCTTCAGGCATCCATCACATTCCTCTTCATCCGAACTGATCCTGTGTATCCATAGGGTTTGTCTGTAGGGGATGGCTGTTTTAATATGTTCAGGGTGGAAGCTGGAGACGTATAGCATCATGAGGCTATCCATGGGTTTGCAGTAGAGTGAGACATTGAGGCGCCTATCCTTGATGGAGATGCATGTGTCCAAGAATGAGACAGATACTAAAGAGTACTCCATGGTGAGTTTGATGGTGGGATGAAACTCGTTGATATCACTGTGTAGTTGTTTCAATGACTCCTCACCATGGGTCCAGAGGAAGAAAATGCCATCAATATATCTGGTGTATTGCTTCCACTCTAAACATATTAAAACAGCCATACCCTGTGGACAAGCTGTACGCATATTCTGGATTAGTGGTGCTGGAAGAGCACAGCAGTTCAGGCAGCATCCAAGTAGCTGCGAAATCGACGTTTCGGGCAAAAGCCCTTCATCAGGAAATGCATACACAGGGTCTATTCAGATGAGGAGGAATGTGACGGATACCTGAAGGTGCTCAAGGATTCCCTCATAAGAACAGGGTACAATGCTCAACTCATCGATCGCCAGTTCCAGCATGCCACAGTGAGAAACCTTAAGAGACAGACATGGATTGCAACTGTTAGGGTACCCTTCGCTGTCAGTACATCCCAGGAGCCGAGAAACTACACCATGTTCTTTGCAGCATGCGACACATTATTGATGATGATGAACACCTCGCCAAGACCTTCTTAATGCCTCCACTTTTTGCCCTTAAGCAACTCCCAAACCTCAAACAGATCATTGTTCGCAGCAAACTGCTCGGCTTTCAGGACAACACCACACAACTCACGGCGGACGCTGCAAGACGTGTCAGAGTGTCGATACAGGTACCACCATTACACATGGGGACACCTCCCACCATGTACGCAGCAGGACAACATCGACCACAACACCGTATGACCCTGTCATGGCAACCACTGCAAGACGTGTCAGAGTGTTGACATGGACATCACCATTACACATGGGGATGCCATCCACTTGGCAGGTGTTATGTGACTCAGCCAACATTGTCTACCTCATACGCTGTAGGCAAAGATGCCCTGAGGCTTGGCACATTGGCAAGACCAAGGAGATGCTATGACAATGGATGAATGGACACCGCACAACAATCACCAGGCAGGAGTGTTCTCTCCCAGTTGGGAACATTTCAGCGGTCAGGGACATTCGGTCTCGGACCTTTGGGTGACTGTCCTCCAAGGCGGATTTCGGGACAGACAACAATGCAGAGTGGCCAAGCAGAGGCTGATAGCCAAGTTCGGTACCCATGAGGATGGCCTCAACAGGATCTTGGGTTCATGTCACACTACAGGTGACTCCACTGAACTATACACTACACACACACACACACACAGATACACACAGACACACACAGACACACACACACACCAGCACAGACACACACACACACCAACACACACACACACACACACACACACACACCAGCACAGACACACACACACACACACACACACACCAGCACAGACACACACACACACACACACACACACACACACCAGCACAGACACACACACACACACCAGCACACACACACACACACACCAGCACAGACACACACACACACACACCAGCACAGACACACTCTTACATACTCCTTAGTCACGCAGACCCTCTCTCATTCACAAGTTCTCTCTCATACACACACACATACACCCCCGACACTTACACACACACACACACTCTCTCACAGGCTTATACCCCCACACACTGACACACACACTTTACCAAGCTTGCACACACACAAACATGCTTTCTCACATGCACTCACACTCACATGCACACACTCACGTACACACACACTGTCTCACTCTCTCTCTCTCTCTCATGCACGAGCACATACATAAAAGTTTATGGGGTGAATTTGTATTTGCAGATTTATATTTGCAGATACATCCAATTTTGCTCAAAAAATGCAGAACCTGCAGGCAGTCAATCCATGTAATATTTTCTAAATTCCACTTTGAAAATAGAACCTGTTTGACTCAAGATTGGGATAGACAGATCCTAATCTCACATCTTTAAGGTATTGTCTGAGCTGAGATGTCACCTTTTGTTATAAAACCTTAAGTTATCTTGAGAATGGACTTAAAAGATGTCCTAAGATTTACATATTAAAGAGCTGAACCAGCAAACCCATTCTAAAAGATGAAAGACGTAACAATCTATTAGGTTTGTTCATATATTATTTCAGCCGCATGAGACTGTAATCTTTTGCTATAAATTCTGTGTCTTATGGTCCTGATTCACAACCATCTGATGAAGAAGCAGCGCTTCGAAAGCTACTGATTCCAAATAAACTTATCGGTATTGTGTGATTTTTAACTTTGTCCACGAGAGTCCAACACCAGCTCCACCAAATCATTCTTGTCTTCAGCAGCCTCAAACTGGAATATGGTTGAAATCTGAACTTACTAAAGTCAGTGTTCAGATGAGTGATGTGCAGAATACCCAAGAGAACGTTGAGATATCATCCCTGACTCTTGTCTTGTGTATGGTATTGAAAAAATCAGAATCGGATGGATACATCATTGAAAGTGTAGACGGAGTCAAGGGGGTCAGTTTTAATTTCAGTGAGAAATAGAGGAACCATTTTGATAAAATTGCTGACATTTTAATCTATATTCAAATTGTGTAATGCCCATTTTGGTGAAAGAATAGCTGCTAAAATCCAGTGATAGGCATTAAAATTCAAATATTAGAACTAATTTGTTGGTCAGTTGAGAGAATGTCAGACATACCATACTTGTTGTCAGGCAAAGTAAAGTGGTGCAGAATGAGCTGGACTTCAATTTTTCATATATATATGAAAAATGACTTTCCGGTTTGTAATACTTAATAGCACAAGCCTTTTTAAGTGAGTCCTGTGTTATATCACCATTTGTGATTAAAGAATACTAGTGCCTTCATGGTTCCTCTTTCATAAGGGCAAATTAGAAGCATATGTGTCCTATGACTCAATTCAGCCTTAAAACGCATAATGTCCTGAGTTGGAACTGATGATTGAATGACACTGCATGGGGTAGTGAAAGGGTATTTACCCATGACAAGCAGAAGAGGGAAGCTTGAAAAGCAAATCCTGGTGGGGCTACTTGTAGACTCTGGCATAGGGGTCATGAGCATCTCTTGGTTAAGGGCACTTAGTGCCTGATTGTTGAGGTGCCTGTGCTTGGGGTGGGTAGTAGCTTGTGCTAGGTGGTGTATGTGGGAGGGAAGAGGCAACTGAAAGCCTCTCATCTGCCCAAGCTACTGAATCCCCTTCCCATGCCCTACCTTATGACCACCATCCTGCCATCACTTTTCTGTGACCTGTGTTGTGTGGTATAAAGGTAATGATGCACACATTAATAACATAACAGATTCAAATGTGACGTCCTGGTATGAACTCCTGGTGGTTAAAGGGTGTGATTACGGTAAAGTGTTGACAAAAATCATCTTTCCGATGCTAATCTAAGAGACTGTTCAATAGTCTGTGATCATGGATGAACTGTAAATAAGTCTCAGCAAAAGACACTGTTGTCTTAGAGAAGATGATGCAGTTTATTCCATCTTACTAACTATACACAGATTTGTTTAATTTTGGTCACATTAATAATCACAAACAAGAAGTAGAGAAGTTCTTGAGACAGGAGACTATGTCAAGCTCCGACTGATTCTCCAACCAGAGGTGGGATAGAGGTCAGCATAGCTCAAACATTAGTACTTCCAGGAACATTACCTTATACAACTTCAACCCCCAAGACTTTTTCCCTTTATCCAAACATGTATATGAGCACATTAGAATTACCACTATACCTTATCACCATCACTGCCCCCACCAGCCTCCCCCCTCCCCCCCCACAACCCCCCCACCACCACACTTCCCACCACCCCCCGATCAAAGTCTCTGGCCACCAAAATTCAATTAGTTAGCATGTCTCACAATTCTTCTAGAATGTATTCATTTTTGACTTTAAAGATTTGTAGATTTTTGGTTTGAAATAATGTTGACCTTGAATCTGATGTCCACTGGAGGATGCTTTAATTTATGCAGCTGGTGCCCTTCTTTGTAGATGTTAATGATTGCCCATTAGCTGATCTGAATGATGTTTAATCTTGTGTGTGTCCATTATGGAAGACAGCTATGCTGCTGAAGCAAGCAATTTGTTCTTTGTCGTATCCTGGATTTTAAATTAGACTATCTATTTCAAATTAGAACAGGTGGTGTCTTTTTCCTGGATGGTTAGACCTGGGAATTTTCTCTTGTGGACAATTCCTTTTTCTCTTGGATATGCAATTTTCTCCCTTAAGTTGTTGATCATGTTGGTTAACTTCTGCCACTCTTTGTGATTGTTTGACCGGTGAAGTAGATCTTTTCAGACTCTTAATTGTTTTACTGAAAGATGAGGGTCTACTCAACTGAAACTGTTGTTGGCATTCATAGCTGTGTTTCATCAGTGTGTTCAGCAGATATTTGCGTTGACTGTGGAGCTTTGGTTGAAAGTTGATCAATGAGCTTGGGTATAATGCACTGCTCTTTTTTTTCTCAATATTCAAATGTTCTGTCAAACTTTGCTTGAGATCTTCAACTGAAGGTTCTTCAGTGATGACAGGGATTGAAAACATTTCCACTAGTCCTGTAAATTCTGTGACTTCCTTTCTGTTGGTGGTATGAAACAATTCTCTCATGCAAGCGGTTATCTGAACACAACCTTTCTTCTTTTGAAGAAAGCAATTTTGGACACCAGCATAACTTATTTCTACAAGTACCTTTTATCTTTTTAGGTTCGGCCATTAATCTTGGAAGGCTTGTGAAGTCTTCTGCTGCACTAACTGTGCTTTATTCCCCTAGTATATTTGCTTCAGTTCATGGATACTAAACTGTTACAGCTTCCAAAAGCCTATGTTGACTGATGACTGTTGAATGCTTTTCCAGCTGCTGACTAGCCAGCTGATCTTTCCTTAAAATGATAATATTCTTAAAGGAGCAACTGACTTGCCTGCAAAAATTCTGTTTCTTTCTCTTCAGGTCCTTCTGTGTTTTTTTTTGCCTCATGACGGAGGTCAGATCCTCACCCTGAAATGATGTAGTATTATGCAACATTATACACCATTGATTCTATGAGGTATTCCAGTGTGATCTCTAGTTACCAACTGCTGATGCCTTAGGATTGGCATACAGTGTTGTTACCAATCCTCCTTCCAACATTAGTTGGGCTGTTCAGTAGCCTGTATGAAGGATAGATCACAAATAACTCTCAGCCTCTGATTGGCAGATAGCTCTTGGGAGATCGAATTTCACTCCCACTCCCTCAAATATGGTTCTTAATCCCTAGCAGATGAGTGAAAACTGTGTTGCTTCTGTTAACTAATGCCTTTTTTTCCTAATTCGTGATGTGTGCTTCTTTTTCTTACATTCCTTCTATGGGTCTGCCATTTCTCTCCGTCAATGAGTATCTTTTTTTTTGTATGCGTCATCAGCTCATGCTTTGTCTGTGTCTATTTCTGTCTGACTTCCATTATGTTTATCTATATGGCTCTCTATATTCTTCAGAAATATGCATTCCTCTCCAGCTCTTAACATCTATGTATCCCTCACAACTTTCTCTCTTATTTCATATACTTGCCTCCCTTTGCCCAGTTCTAGTTTTATACAGAGCATAACAGTCCTTGTTAATGCCCTGTTTTTTGCAAATTGTAATTCCTTCTAACTGAAGATTTCCCACAGTAATTTAAAATGTCCTTCTCTGTGTAAGGTGCAGATGGGGTTCTGACATTCCGTTTATTTTGCAGCTACTCGTTAATGCAATTTTACCAAATTACTCAAATTGAAGATAAGCACAACCAGCTGAAACATCATTTGATTTAAAGATGTAATAGAAGCACCAATAAAATGATACCTTTCATCTTCTCAGCGAACTCACACAGAGCACGTTAGAGCCATAATGCAATTTTTCATACATTAAAGAATTTGATTATTACAAACTACTTCATAAATTCCTCTTTCTGTGGCTCAGTGGGTAAAGACACATCCACTGTGGTTGTGAGTTATATGTCAAGAAGGTGCCAGGTCCAATTGCAGGTCTGTGCTGGATTAGCTGATGTCAGCCAGAAAATCAGTTGACGAATGTTGTAGTTAGCCTCAGTATCCTGCTGAGAGAGGAGAAATATCTGTGAGGGTTCCTGATTTTAATTTCTATTCAGTCACCTCTGCTGAAAACATTCGTAGACATTTGATGAGGACCAGTTTTGGTTTGCCTGTGATATCTTCTGCAGTTGAATAGCTTATTGAATTCCACTGTATAGGCTCAGATTTAATAAAATAGTCAGGTCATCATTGGTTGCTGATGCCTAACATAAAGGCGAATCCAAAAGTTTTCTGTATGCTTGTAAATATGATAAGACCAGAAAATTGAGGTTGGAGGCTGATTAGAGACTGAAACAGGAGTACGAGGTTTGGCTGAGCTATTAAATGAATATTTTGTATCTGTCCTTACTAAGCAAGAAAATATTATGCAGGCATGGTAAATGAGCTGTCTTATAGTTTGTCCATACTTAAAGTTGATAAAACATCAAGCATAAGCTGTATTCAAGCATAGTAAAGGAGAATTAAAATAGTGGTGGCACTGGTAATGAGTATTTATTCTTCGTTAGGTTCAGTGAGGGTGTCAGAGAACTGGAGAATTCCAACTATTACATCCTTGTTCAAAATAAAAGGTGTAACCATAAACTCAGTAATTATGGATCAGTCGGTTTAGGATTTTTTTTAATCAACCAGTTCAGAGATGCTATGACACACCTTTACATAAGATGGAACTTGAACCCAGGTCTCCTCTACTTCTACACCACAAGAGCCCTGTGATAATAGGAAAGCTTCTAGAAATGACAATTGGATCAATTTATGAATTATTTGTACAAATGAAGGTCAATTACATATAGAGGAAATGCAGCATGGACTAATTAAAGCCATATTGTATTTAACCAACTTATTGGCATTTTTTTGAAGTAAAAGAGAAGTTGAAGAGAGTAAGGCTGTTGATGCAGTATACATGGACATCCAAAAGCATTTGATAATATCTCTACAACAGACTTTCAATTAAAGTTACAATTTTGCAGCAGTTAGAATGGTAACAACATGGATATAAAACTGGCTGAGTGATAAGTAACCTAGACCAGTGGTGAATGGTTGTGTTTTTTTTGGACTGGATGAAAGCTTAGAGTGGAGTTCCCCAGGAATGATTATAAAATGTGAAGATGATGAAGAACTTCAAAAGGAAATAGATATGATGGAAATTCCTGGGCAAGTGGTACAAAGAAGTGAAGAAAAGATTTATTTTGTTAGGAGGAACACAGAGAAAATATAATGTAAAGAGTATAATTCTACAGGCAGTGCAGGAACATTGTACATCTGTGCATAAACTATTGATGCTGGCAGAGCAGATTGAGTGGACAGTTAATACAGTTTTTGGCATTCTAGGTTTTATTAATAGAAACATCAAATCTACAACCTGATGAAGAGCCATCTTGACTTGAAACATTAGCTTGGTTTCTCTCCCCATAGATGGTGCCTGACTCGCTGTGAACGCCAGCAATTTTTGTTTGCAATTCAGATTTCAGTATCTGTAGTAATTTGCTCCGATAACCAGGAGGGTCTGTTAAGCTTGAATAATACTCTGGTTTGATCTCAGTTGAATAATTGTGACCAGTTCTGGGTACCTCACTTTAGGAAGTATGTGAAGGCATTAGAGAAATGATTCATAAGTATAGTTCCAGAAGTAAGGAACTTCAGCTCTGTAAGAAGAATGGATAAGTGAAGTTTGGAGGAGAGAAGATTGATTTGATAAAGATTTTCAAAATCGAAAGGTCCAGAGTGTAGGTAGAAAGAGACTGTTTCTCATTAGTGAAATGATTGAAAACTATTAGGCACAAATTTGTGGTAATTGACAAAAACTGTTTTACAACATGAGGAAATGTATTTTTACATAGCAAGCTGTTAGATTCTGGATTGTAATGTTTAAAGAGCGGGAGGCAGCTTAAATTGAGGCACTCAAAAGGAAATTGGATTATTGTTGAAAAGGAAAGATGTGCAGGGCTACATGGAGAAGGAGGGTGAGTGGCACAAGGTGAAATACTTCTTCAAAGCACTAGAAAAGACACAACAGACCAATGACCGTTTTCTGTGCAGTAACTATTCACTTATTCAGCCGTTGGGCAAGTCCAATTAACTTCTTGGTTTGTAATTTAAAGCTACAATAGCGAAAAATCAATCAGAGCTCCTGCTTCTAATCTGTATCCAGCAACTGTTATGAGAAAATATGTTTGTTGAACTCCCATGGGGATCAAAAGAACTCAGTTTTGATGAGCTTCCAAATTTCACCCTCAAACTGAGACTCAAGTGCCTAGACTCGCATATGAAGATTGACTGTCTACATGAAGCACTGGCAGGTGCCTAGCACCATGGAACTGTACTTAAAAAAGATCAGTGGCTGCAGGAAGAGAGGGGAGGAAATCACTGGACTATTCTATTTAAATCAAATTGTCATTGTCACAATCAATCATCAGTGAATTCTGAAAACTAACTAATAATACTTAACTGAGATCAGTAGCAACTACAATTTCCATAGTCTGGACAAATCACAAGAACTATCAATCAGGATTTATTTGTTTCAGACATCAAAGGTGGGATCCTCCTTCCAGTAATGGAATTCAGGCAGAGTGGGATTGATGCCTGATGTTGCTATGATGGCACTGGACCTGAACCCATTTCCTAGTTAGGGTTTATTACAGGTATATTTCAGCCTTGTAGTCAGAATTCTGCAGAAAGAAGAACCCTCAAATATTAACAGCCTGTAACTGCAGTATCAGAAGAGGCACTTGCATAGTAAAGCGATAGAAGGACCCAGAAACTTGGAAGATTTGTGGCCAATATGGCTTGACAGAGACCAAAGTCTAAAGAGCAAATCACCAGGAGCAACTAGGAAGTGAGTGGGTTGAAGGGACTAAAGTTTCTCTGCTAGTTGTGTATGATGGGGATGAGGTGGGGTTTCCAGGGAAGGATGTTGTGCTTTGGTCAGGGCATAGAAAGACAAATACATATTATTACATTACATTGGTGCAGAAAACATAGTAAGTTTGATTCCCTGTATTTCTTTACACATAGTGAAAGCTAATTATTGACTACTTGCCAGAACAAGTGATCGATATTCATCATGATCGACTGACACTGATGACAAGAGTGTGTTGTCACTATACATAAGAAAGGCCCAAGAATTGAATAACACGGAATAAACATTCAACAGCACAAAGGAATTTTGCTGATATATTCACCAACATTTATTCCTCAACGAATACCTACAAATAAATTCTGTCCTTTTTTAAATGTGTGGGATCTCATGTTGTGCAAAGTCGTTACAGTATTTCCCACATTACAGCAATGAATACACTTCAAACAGTACGCCATTGGCTGCACAGTATATTGGGATGTCCTATTGTTATGAAAAACGTGATATAAATACAACTTTTTCAGTGCCTCTGTAGTGTGCATGGTAATGAAGGTCAAAAAAGCAATTTAAATGTTTGCTGCACCTTAGAACTGTTATCGCTGTTTCGAAGGTGTATTGTAGTCAAATGCTTTATCATTTTCACTAGTTACCTCATTTAATTCTGGAAGGATCACCAAATTATCTTGGGGCTTCATTAGTCAAAAAAACATAAATGTCAATTTTTTGAATTTCAAGCAGTGCTTCTCTCTACAAAGTCCAAACATTTTCTGACCATATTGTCTTAAACTCACCTCATTAACTGCCTACCCGACCCCATGGCACCCTTTCATCTGATACTAACCTGATTCTAGCATTCACTATAGCCAGAAAATTCACAATTGCTGGAATATCCCAGATCAGATTGGCATCCCTGGTGCTCGGATGATCTTCAAAACACCATTGCGCACTTAGTCAATCAAGCACAATTGGTCTGGAGCTACCTTGCATGGTTCATCACATGTGCCCCAGATGTAGCAGCTAAGGGGAGGTTGATGCCCCACTTTGCAGACAGGTAATTGGAAATCCTGGTGCATAGGCAGTGCAGAGCAGGTGCAAGGTCCTCTTCCTAGAAGACTGACAGAGAGGGCCATGACACCAGAACCTGCCAGTTTGGTTTGAGGTCACCACCTGGATCATTGCAGTCACAGCCGTCTGGAGAAATACCAGCCGTGAAGGAAGAAGTCAATGACCTTCTCTGCTTGGACAGGGTACGTGTCACCGCTTCCACTCTGTTATCTCACTCAGTCTGTACTTGGTACTGTGGCCAGTTCTGTCCAAGGCTCATGCTGTAGCACTCTTACATCACCTGCAGCATTTCTGCTCTCATCCACTCAATTCTCGCTCCTCCTTACCCTGCTTGGCCTCTGTGACTCCTGCTCAATCAGTCAGAACACCTCATCACCTTTCTTCTGAAAGCACCAACACTAACAACTGTGCCAGCTACTTTTATTGCACGCAATCCCTCCCTTTTCTCATTCCTGCACACAATAGATAGAAAGAGCCAAGGCAGAAGGGTAACTGTCCAATATTCGCTCCTCACACCCCATGAGGAAAGGATCCTGATCCTGACAGCTCTGACTTGTCAACCGACTGTACTCAATCCCTTGGGGGTTGAACTTGATTTACTGCATTGAGACCCCTATTATGAAGGCTGTCTCCCTCGACTTGAATGAGGACTCCTGACTATCGTGATAAGATTTTATCTGCATAAACACCAAAGCAAGACAGAACTAATGTGAGGCTGGCAGTTCTGACTGTGAGGGTGTGGGCAAGCAGAAAAAGGCAGGGACGCAGGCAGGCATTAGGTGAGTGAGTGTGAGCAAATAAAGTGCCCTGAGAAACAGTCTGATCCAATCCCTGAATTGGATGATTGCCCCTGTGCTCAAAGTGTCCTTGCAATAGCATTTCAATGCTGTTTGCCAGCGACCCCCAGAAATGCAGCTTTAATGTGCAGAAGCATCTTGCAAATGGATTAGAGAGGTTCCATGAATGTTCTGACAGGCTGGCAGTTTCTGGATGCCATGGTTTGCGGATGTGGGGTGAGTGTCACTAATGCCCTGTAGTGTGCCCTGAGATGTTCTTGCTGGGTCTCTAAGATGGCTGTCCAGAGGAGCAAGTGGTGAACTGAAGTTGCCAGGTACCCTCTGACCTTCATATCAGGAAATGTTGACATCTACTTTTCTCACAGCAGATGGTAGAACAGAAAGTGCATATTAATGAGGTAAGATTAATTGTATATGAGTCTTTTAACAAGCAACAATCCTCTGAATATATATCTCACGGATCCTTATTGAGAATCTTGCCTCGACACTGGAACTCTGACTGAAAATGAAATGAGTTGCTCCCAACATAAAGACAGGCCTCAGCTAAATTCTCATGCAATTCTCTCATATTTCTTGGCAAAAACCATGTTGCCATTCAGGTCTTCTAAGATTTCCCCTTTCGTTTTCTTTTTCCGACAAATATTGAATTTGTTATTGTGTCACATTTGGTAGAAAGTTAGACATGTCACAGACAAATGAAGTTGAAGTAAGGAGTGCAGTAGCTTATTCCTGCCTCTAATTTGTATGTTTGTACATGATCATCACTTCTATCAATCAAAACCTTGTGCAATCTGTAATTTTGTGCTGCTCAACATGAGGACAGAAAATTGTAGGCTCATGTAGTCAAGAGTGAAAAAAATTGTCAAGATCTACTGATTGATCTGAAATTAGTATTAAAGCTTTGACAAAATGAAAAATGATTGAATTGTTTGAATCATATGAGACAAAATTGTGCTGTGTAATTTAACAGGCACATTGGAAATTATTTTCTCAACTATTTTAATAGAAATGTTAACCCCATAATAATTGGATAAATACTTCTGTTTAAGTTACAAAGGAAGTATTTCATTTCAATTTAACATTTAAGCATTAACATCAGAGAATATGGTTTCATGTTGTTAATTATATGACTTGTGTTAATTCAATGTGTTTGGAGATATTGGCTTCAGGTTGTGTGAAATAAATTTGAAACATAGCAACAATGCAGGTGCCAGGATGAACGCATTACACTGGCTAAAATCCTCCTTTTCCATGTTTTGATATAATTTGTTGTTGGGCTAACTCTGGATGTTACTCTCCAAAAATGTTCAATTCATCGAGCAGTCTTGTGTACACGGAGGTTCTAGAGTAAAAAAGCTGTATTTACGCAGTGGCTTTCACAACAGCAGAGCATTACAATGCATTTTGCAGCCAATGAAATACTCTCTGAAGTGCAATCATTTTTGCAATTTTGGAAACATTAGGCAATTTGCACAATGCAAAGTCCCACAAATGGCAAAAAAGTAAATGTAGACAATCTAATTTTAGGTGCTGGTGGAGGGATAAATGTTGATTAACATACCAAGAAAATTTCCTTGTGCTGCTGAATGTTTAAGCTGGGTTACTCAGTGCCAGAACCTTTCTTACGTAAATCAGTATCATACTCTTATGTTATTGGTGTCAGTTGACCATGACCAAAATTAGACAAGAGTTCCTGCAAGTACTCAAATGATTTGCTTTCTGCTTGTGTCAAGCAGTGCAAAGAATCAAACTTTCATGGATCATTGACCTCGTCTCTCCTTTCTGTGTCAGCTTACTGGATATGGTAACTATACTGTGAAAAAAACTATGCAATATTGCTTTATTCTAAGTCTTTTTAAAAAATATTTGGGCAAACTTTCAATTTGGCAACATCCACTTCACTTGCAAAAAATTAGCACTAAGGTACTGAAAGTCAAGCTCCAATCTTGTATGCCCAATATCAAGCCCAGAGTGTAATTTTTGCCATTTTGAACTTGGACTCCTTTTAGACATCCAGTCTGATTAGCCAAAACGTGCGTACTCCTAATTACAGTTGCTAAATGGGTCTAACAATTGTTTAGGGACTGAAAAGTCTCTGTTAAGAGCTCTGGGCTCTTATTTGTCAATTATAAATCAGTCACATAAATCATTAGTTGGAAAATGGCCTGGAGGATACTATTTCCAACAATATTTACAGCTATCATCAGTTATTTCTGTGTAAATCACTGGTTAGTTTATTTGGACTGCTGATTTTAAACTTTTTGGGACTTCTGGATGCTGGAAGTGACAGTAGTTGTTTCTAAAAGTAATTCGGTAATTTACCAAAGGAACCTTGACCTGGAGCTTTAGGCAAACCTTTGATTGCATTCAGTGCATTTTCTATTCACATACCAGTGTGCCTGGAGGAGGAGGGGTTCCTGGCTAGATTCCAAAGAGCTCCAGCTACAGAATGATGATACAAGAGTGTAGTTCCCAGGATACCTCCAAACTCGACAGGTTCAGAACTTCTCACCAACAGTTCATTGAGGAACAACGTGCGTGGAGGCTGTCATCTTCTTCTTCAGCACCAGCTGCTGCCAAGGATAAGGTCATGTACATTCCTGCCTGTGGCTGTCAAAGTCGCAGAGGCAGTGAACCTTAATGCCTGAGACGCATTTCAGCCTGCAGCAGGTCACATCAGCAAAATCAGACAATTGGCTGTGCAAACTTGTATCCTGCAAGTGACAGCTGTCCTCAGTGAAAACTGTTGATTTCCTGACAGAATCTGCAAGCAGTGAAACAGGCCTTTCATTTTAGTCTGGGTTACAGGCATTCCCGCAAATACGGGGCTTCATGGACTGAAAACATAGGGCTGAATCTTGGAATTTGTTTAGTCAAGGGCACGTTTCATTGAGTTTTGTGGTTCTCACCATGAGATTTCTTGCTGTTTCTTACCAAACACACCTCATTAACTACTGATCCCACCCCCTGACATATGAGGTGACCATGTCAGGTGTGTTCATACACTGGCGCCCCTTTAAAGGTCGGGTTCTCCTGATCATGGGAAAATCCCTTCTCCTGCATAAACATAGTCCAATCCTGCTTTGACTTATTTCCCACTTATAACTACTGTTGCACTCATGCACACTTACCTACCCCTGTAGTAGCCCTATCACCATGTCTGCTGTCCTCAATAGTGAAGGACAGGTTCCTGACTCTCCCCCCTGTGACAGCATCCTCTTTTTTACTCCTTCCACCCTGCCCTTAGTTTCTGTTGATGGATCTGATGGAATGACTGCAGCCCACTTCCTTGAGTGACCTACCCCAACAGCTGAGAACGAGAAGTGTCTGGATCTCTGACTGATACCTGTCTCTTTCCCCACAGTACTGGCCCTGACATCTCGGTGCCACAGCACTTATCTATTCCAACCCTCTAACGAGGATCACCTTGACTGGATACATCACCGTAGCCAATTCTCTGGGTTGATGTTGCAGGTTGCCATTGTCTTCTGTGCCTGGACCCCCTGGCTAATGGCTGCCTCTATTGACTTTAGTGATGACTATTCCCTTAAGGCTTTGAGCCATGGTTGCTTGCTTGCTACACGCACAGTGTGTTTGCTACACAAGCCGATGGCACATGGAGCATGTGCGAGATTAATGGAGCACACTACCATAGAGAAGGATGTATGCCTCCCTGAGAAGGATGGCACGGTGACTCAGTAGTTAGCACTGCTGCCTCACAGCTACAAGGACCTGGGTTCAATTCCAGTCTCAGGTGACAACCTGAGTGGTTCCTCCCACAATCCAAAGGTGTGCAGGTTAGGTGGATTGGCCATGCTAAATTGCCCATAGTGTCCAAGGTTATGCTCGCTAGGTGCATTAGCATGAGAAATGCAAAGTTACAGGGATAGGGTTGTTGATCTGATTGGGATGCTCCTTGGAGGGTCAGTATGAATTCAATGGGCTAAATGGCCTGCTTCCATACTATATGGATTCTATGGTTCTATGAATAGTTCTTGTCAGTGGAGCAGAGTTGGCCTGAGTGGATCTGCACTTCTCAATACCTACTCCTGCAATAGTGTAACCTAACAGTATCCCATTGAGTTCTGATTCATAGCATTTGTATCTTTTGATCCTTCTAAAATGTATTGCAAGAGCACTTTAAGATAAGGCTAAGTATAAGTCATTAATCCATTTCAATTTATAGTTATTAAAGATACAAAACCATTTAATACTTGGAATAAGTAAGTCTAGCTTGTGTGTGGGTTGTTTGTATATCTGCCCTTGTCTTTGTATCTGTGTTCACAACCTAAAATGTGGATCATAGAACACAAGGAACACCTGCCAAGTGTCAGGACCACAGACTTGCTGAGGTGCTTATAAATAATTGATACAAGATAACAAATTCATTATTTGTTTTTAGACTTTTCAGACACAGTTTGAACATTCATTCACCATCAATGCCTTTCTTTAAAAATACACACTGGATGAAGATGCCTCACTTTAAAACTCAAGCCTTATGTGACTGTTTCTCCCAAGTTTCTTCTCTGAAAAATAGTTAAACATTTCTGAAATGTGACTATCACTACTATTCAAATGGATTATTTAGTATAAAATAGTGACATATTGCAAATGTTTTATTTGGTTTATAATTTTATTCCTGAGGTCTCTCCAAGTAACTTCTCTTTATCACCAGTTCAGATTCCCAGGAGTGCTACTTGTCGCTAAGGTATAATGCATTCCTACGAATTGCATTTGCTAGAGAATGTCCTATAATGAATATTCTTTTTGACCCAACATCATTAACTCTGGATATATCTGTGGCCTCCTTTTCTACATCACCTCACTTCTGTTGACAGCGTCTCATTGTTTTAAACCTAAGTCCCAATTTATTTGTTAATATTAGGAAGGCTCACACTATCACCTTAGGCCACCATCACAAATGCTGCAGGTTTGATACTGATTCCCTTTTATGGTTGTTGCCTCAGATTGTTCACTTTTATGTTATATTGGATCCCAAGTTGATTTCCTGACTGCATGTGTTCTCCATCACAAGTTCAATTATTTTCACCCAATCAACATAACTAAAGCACATTATCTGGCTATTCCCACATTGCTATTTGGTGGATCTTGCTGTGTTATAAATTAGCTTTCATGTTTCCTACAGTAATTATTCTTCGAAAGTACTTAATTGGAGGTAGGTTATGAAAGGTGCTACAAAATTGCAAAATCTTTGGGCAGAATCTATCGAGTCTGAGTGATTTGGACTATGGTGAGAAGTGTGGTAGTATCAGATGATGAAAACAACAAGGTCAAAATCTACATCAGGAACATCTTGCTCCATTTTTATGCTTTTCACAAGCAGCATGGCAAAATTCTCATTAATAGTGGTGAGTTACCAATTGACAGTGACACTGCTTTAATGCCACAACTCACCTCAGCCTCCCACCCTACCAAACTTGCCAAACAAACTTAATTTTGGGGAAACTCAGCAAAATATGCTAAAATGTGTATTTAGTGGACTCAGTTTACTGTTTACTCTGAATAGACTCCATGTTGGAATCTAGACACCAACATCTCTGGGCACATTGTCCATGTGCATTGACATTCAACATGTGCCAGCCTCTAAGAAACCTCATGGCACATCTCTGATTCACTTACAGGTCATTTCTGCACTTAAGTGCTGCACCCTAGGTTGCACCAGGAGCTATCATTGTCATGCTATATCGAGAATATTATGTCCTCAGGGACTTGTACCAAATTCTTGGATTAGACCAGGCTCAATCCCCAGGCTCTTAGAATCATAGAATGCCTACAATGTGGAAACAGGCCCTTTGGCCCAACAAGTCCACATCGACCCTCCGAAGAGTAACCCACCCAGAACCATTCTCCTACCCTATTACTCTACTTTTACCCCTGACTAATGCACTTAACCTACACATTCCTGAACACTATGGGTAATTTAACATTGTCAATCCACCTAATCTGCACGTCTTTGGATTGTGGGAGGAAACCGGAACACCCGCAGGAAACACGCAGACATGGGGAGAATGCGCAAACACAGACAGTTGGCCGAGGCTGGAATCAAACCTGGGACCCTTGCGCTGTGAGGCAGCAGTGCTAACTACTGAGCCATTGTGCCACACCTTTGATCTTTGCTTGCTGTTCTCGCTGTCACTCACTCTAAGCCTGCCTGGATGCTCACAGCAGTCTAATATTAATCTCTTCATAACATGTGAGAAGCTGAATGATGGACATTATACCACCCGCCTTGACTCTTCTGTCCTATTGTAGTTTGTTTTTCTCCTGGAATGAGAGAGAGAGAGATAGGTATTATCGGTAGTGGCACAGTTAATACTATTAGTGAATGTGGGGCGTTGTCCCAAGTGAGTGAGTAGGCAGCGCAGAGGGCATGGATGATTAGAGAAATCAGAATAGGGCTGGAGGGGATGTGAGAGTGAGCAAGGAAGATGTTGCTGGAAAAGCAAGAGTGGTAGAGCATGAGCCTTGGTGGGAGGTGGATATATCGGAGAGATAGTTTGAGGTATTAGAGAGGAGATGATGCCACTTACCTGGCCGAGTGGAGAAGGACATTAACCTTATTCCTATAGTGTTGGATATTTATCCAGATGGCTGAGACTGCTCAGGATGGCAATCTTGGACAGTGCTTATCTGGGTGCACACGCAGATTTAAAGATGGCACATTTGCAAAATATGCCAATAAATTCAATGGTATGGCTGAATGTCAAGTTGTTCTGGCTATGCCATGTATTAAGTTGCAATGAATCTCAGACATGAGAGCTGGCATAGGAGTATACTAGGTTATTAATGAGGTAAGTTTAGTAAGAAAGGACAAGAAAACTTCCTAGATCTCAGAGCAAGAAAAAGAACCTGATGCAACTCATATTTAGGCAAAGTATGTAAGATTCAGCCATTTATTTTTTTCCACCATTCTCTGTCTCTATCCCTGTTTTGTCAATTCATTGCAGAAACCTTCATCAATGTTTTTGTCACCTTCAGACTCAATTCTTCCAATGGTCTCCTGATCAAGCATCAAGCCGTAACTTATAGTTTCTGTTCACCCAAAACACCATGACCCTACACCAAATTCTGCTCACCCATCAAGGTCTCCTTACTAGCTTATATTTGCACCAAGTCCCCAGAAACCCGAATTTAAAATTAAGATCTTCATGTTAAATCCTTTCAGAACTTTTCCCTTTCTATTTCTGTGACGTTCTCCAAGCCTTCAACCCAGCGAACCTTTCTGATTAACTCTAATCTGTTGTGCACTGTTAATTCCCTTCATTTAGTCCTTGGTGCCAAAGCATTCAACTACTGTGCCATTCTCTTCTGGAAATCCATCTCTAAATCCTTTCCGCCTTCGTGTCCTCCTCCAAGACACACCTTAAAACAATTTTCTTCGACCAGATTTCGGGTCGCTCTGCTTAACATCTTTTTTGGTGCACTGTCTATTTCTGTCCAATTACTCTGATGTGTCTCGAACATTTTCTATATTAAAGGCACATTAAAACAGCATATTTTCAGTGCAGAACCTCGCCCCAGTGGGAACATATATCAAGAATTCCATCTGTATATAGACCTTGAGCTTTACCCACTTCCAATGATTAAGGCTCTGCACAAAATGGAAAATGTGCCAACTAGTCAGTATCTGCCTTTTTTTTGTCACTTATCCACTCTGCCTTTTAAAAATTTAGAATGCCAGATATATCTCCCCTCCCCTCTCCACCCTATTCAATAAATAATTTTTAAATTCATTGGTTTCTTTAAGGTCATTACCTGCTGCAGTTAGACTGTTAGAAGTTAAAACATCGAGAAGTCAAAATCTTGTAATACAAAATAAAAGGCCTCAACGTGTGACAGAAATGCATACATTAAAATACAAATAATTTTCATTAACAATCAACACTGAAAATCGCCCATTTTGCCTCCACAGCTACAGCTAAAGGCTCATAGTATATCTGTTCTGTTCTGCCTTTTAGTGGAGCTGCATAGCCAGCCATTCTATCGTGGTTGTGAGCAGTGTTCAGTAAGGGGGAATAGGAATTTTGCTGTATGTAAAATTTGCTTATGAAGCAAGTGCACTGTCTCAACCAAAAAGCTATGTCTCAAGTTCTAAGGGGAGCAGTCTGCAATCAGGCCAAGGAAGATAGCATTTAGTTAGGGGGTCCCGAGCACAGGAAGTCAAATGCAACACCTTCTATCAGTGCAAAGCTTTGAACATGGTCAGTCATCTACATAGGTGGCCATGTTCAGGAGATCCATATCACTACAGTTTAATCCTGCAAGTCCAATGAAACCAGTCTGGAATTCATGACAAATCAGATGGAGAGATGCAGAGAGGTTGGTAACCCATCAGTTCAAGCTGTCCATTCAGGTTGGTCAGGGCTCTGAGCCATGGTCACTCCGAGGGCTGGCTCAGTGAAAATCAAGGGATGTGGTAGGGAAGTTGGGGAAGTCGATTGTGGGGATTAGAGCAGCGTGCTGGGATGCAGAGGGGAGAATATTTGTGAAGTGGGGAAAGCTTGACGCATAATGGGAATGTGAGATTGGGGTTGGTAATGCATGGGTTACTGTGGGAAGGATGCAGCTATCAACAGTCACAACTACCCCAGCTGCAATGGGATGATATTGCAGAATAATGGTTGGCATGATGAACTCTCAGGCTGGGGCTCAGGGATAATGTTGACAGATGAAGTTATCATTCAAAGAGGCCTGTGGGAATATGAGGAAGCTCAGTATTGATAGATTCAACAGGAATGCCAGGAAGAAAGGAACATGGAGGTTCAACAGAGTCCTTGTTTACCAGGCTGAGCCTCAGACTCACTGTGACAAGCATGACCTGTATTGCTCTGTCAAGCCCCTTAAGAATCTTTTCTGCTTCAATGAGATCACCTCTCATTCCTCTAAACTCCAGTGAATAGAGTCCCAATCTGTTTAGTCTTTGTATAACTAACAATTCATCCATACCAGAGATCATCCTAGTGAACCTTCTTTGAACTGCCTCCAATAAAATTATATCTTTCCTTAAATAAGGGAACCAAAACTGCTCACAGTACTCTAGGTATGGTTTCTCCAGCACCTTGTACAGTTGCATAAGACTTCCCTCTTCTTATACTCCTAATCTCTTTATTTAAGAGCCAATGTCCTTTAGCGTTCCTGATTATCTGTTCTAGCTTTTTGTGTTTCATGCACAAGTACCCCAGGGTCGTTTATGTTGCAACTTTCTGCAGTATTCACCCATTTAAATAATATTTTGTTCATTTCTTCTGCCTTCCAAAATGAACAACTTCACATTTTCTCACATTATATTCCATTTACCAACTAATTAACCTATCAATATCTCTGTAATATTCACACATGTTCATTGGAACAATGACCAATAAATCCAACCAAAGCAGAAAGCTCTCTAGCTGCAGTGTAACAAAGGCACAGACTCCTGAGGTGCATCAGCAATCTGAGGACCAGCAGTAAGCTCCAGCAGCTGCGGAATATCATCCTAATGAAGTGGTTGCAGTTGAAGATCTCCTCAGGAAGTACAGGAGGCCCAGAGCATTTCACCTTTGATGCCATTTCTTGCAGATTAGCAAAATGCAGTATAGTCACAGACTATGATGTCCTGAGACACCATCACAGAATGATGCCAGCTGCTAGAGAAGGACCTGTGACCTGAAGAAGTTGGTGGCCATCTTATCCCACTGGCTGTCAAACTGACAGCTGCATCAAAGTTTTATACAGCTGGTTGTTTCCAATGAGCCACTGGGTACCTGTGTGGGATCTCTCAATCCTCAAACCATACTGGATCCAGTCTGTCACTGATGCAATTTGTACCAGATTACTTTAGCTTATTTCCTGTGACATATTCAGTGCTGTGCCTGGGCAGTAGGCTTTGCCAAAGTTGCTGATTTTTTCCAGATACTGTGGGTGATAGAATATATACATGTTGCACTGAGAGCACAATATCATAATGGTAATTTCATCAATAGAAAATAATTCTGTTCCATCAATATGCAAGTCATCTGTGACCATTGGTACCACCTCTTAGAAGATTAAGTAAGGTACCCTGGAAACTGCCATGATGTCTACATTTTTAACCTCCTGTCCCTGCTTCATTTCAAGGGCAACATACTTTACAGGGATGTTTACTGGGAGACAAGCCCTAATCTAAAAAACTATATCTGATGACTCCATTCCACAACCTCCTGACTAAGGCGGAGCTTGGAGACATCGCAGCTCACTCTTCGACCTGGGTCATGGTGACATGTCTCCTGAAGATGCAGTTCCCATTCTTCGATTGGTCCAAAACAGTCTGGATTTACATTCCCAACAAAGTGAGCCACATAATCTGAGCATGCTCTTATCTGCACATTCGTAGCAGGTAAAGAGGAGACATGATGGTGGCTGAAGAATGAGGAGAGCAGCGCCAATCTTCTGAGGCAGAAGATGAGGACATTGAGCAAGAAGAACATCATGCTCTGCTTGATGGAGTATTGTAGTGTCAGTCATAATAAGTCAGATAGGACTTAACTTTGTGTTCCAATTGATGTGAGCAGGGTGCAGTGATCACTCAGTGAATGTAAATGTTTTGTTGGCTGTAAGGCCTGTAATCCCTGACTGTCCCAGAATCCCACTGGAGGCAGTTCAGAGAAAATTTACCAGATTAATATCTGGAAAGCTCTCAGAAAGAAATCCTCCATGAAACTTTGCAGATTTCTGGTAGTAATCAATTCACAATGTAAATTGAAGACACCACCAAGTCTGTAACTATGTAACATTGAGAATGAAGTACAGTGGAAAGAAATCCTATGAGTTAGTCAATTCTGAGTATTTTTGTGAAACAAAAGAAACTAAATTAGTAATCCCTAAAAAATGAATGTGGGCATAGTGATGCCTCGTTACCCCAGCCCGATGAAGTTAACCTCATGCTGCCTTCTAATTCACATAATATTTCCTTGTAGCCATGATTAATTGTATTATTGAGTGACAGTATGCATCAGCGTGGGACCCAAATTCAGTATTGCACAAAGTATTTAAAGTTGACCTCTCAAAAGAAAGTCATTTTGTGTTTGCTGGAAGTGCTGACATTATTAGGAATCAAACTGTTCCGTAAAGAACAAGTGCTCACCATGGGCATAACAGTTTGCAAAGCTTTTTAACACTGCACTAGATGGTTTGGTGGTGGAATTGATGTTCAAAGTTGATGAATATATCTTCAAATAACTTGACATCTTTCCCAACCTTCACCATTTGGTTCTGTACATCAATCAGCCTTCTTCTGTAAGCTGCTCCATTAAACTCATCATCTACGACCATCCAATTATATAAATGAGGAGCAGGGGTAGGATACTGAGTACATCTAGTCTACTGCATCATTCAATAAGGTCATGGCTGATTAAATTAACCTCAAATCCACATTCTTGCCTATTCCTGATAACCTTTCACCGTTCCTTAATAAGAATCTATCTACTTTTGTTAAGTAACAGACCCTGCTTCCATCACTTGTCAGGGAGAAAGATCCAATAATTCTCAACCCTGTGAAGAAATTTATTTTATCTAATCTCTGTTTTAAATGGGGTGACTATGACTTTTAAACAGTGACTCTTATTCTAAATGCTCCAATAAGAAGAAACATCGTCTCCATATCTCCACTGGATCTTGTATGTGTGAATCAAATCACCTCTTACTCTTCCCAGTTCCAGCAGATAGTTTAGTGATTGTAATGGGGTCGGCCAGGAGTACCTCAGGATATCTGGTCGACATGGACAAGTTGGACCGAAGGGTCTGTTTCCATGCTGTATACCTCTATGACTCTGAGTTCCTGGCGTCTGTGGAGTTATTTCAGATACAATTCTAGCCTGTTTAAACTTTCCTCACAAGACAACCAGCTCATTCAGATATTAGTCTGCTAACTTTCTCTGAACTGCCTCTACTACATTTACGTCATTCTTGAAATAACATGACCAGTAATGTTTGTAGTATTCCAGATGAAGTCTTACCAGCACCCCATATAACTCAAGTATAACCTGATTACATTTGCATTCAATTCCCCTTATGATATATGATAACATTCTATTAGCTTTCATCATTTTTTGCTTTATCTGCATTGTAACATTTTGCAATTCATGTGCAAGGACACACAGATCCCTCTGCATCTCAGAACTCTGCAATCTCCTACCATTTAGTTGGAGGCACGATGGTTCAGTGGTTAGCACTGCTGCCTCACAGTGCCAGAGACCCAGGTTCAATTCCCACCTCAGGCAACTGTCTGTGTGGAATTTGCACATTCTCCCCATGTCTGCGTGGGTTTGCTCCGGTTTCCTTCCACAGTCCAAAAATATGCAGGTTAAGTGAATTGGCCATGCTAAATTGCCTGTAGTGTTAGGTGCATTAGTCAGAGGGAAATGGCTCTGAGTGGGTTTCTCTTCAGAGGGTCGGTGTGGGTTGTTGGGCTGAAGGGCCTGTTTCCACATTGTAAGTAAGTAATCTAATTTTGTTTTAGAATTTTTTTTTACCCTCTGTGTACCAAGACAGACAATTTCACATTTTTGTACAATGTTTTCCATTTGTTGCATCTTTGCCCACACACTTAACTTATGTATGTCACTGCAACATCCTTCTGGTCTCTTCACAGCTTACATTCCTACCTATCATTGTGTCAAGAGCAATTTTGACCTTCCTTCCTTTAATCTAAGGAGCTTATATAAATTGCAAACAGTTGAGTTTCCAGCACCGATCCTGTGGCATACCACTTGTTATATGTCACCAAACTGAAAAAGACCCTTTATACCTATTTATACCTACTGCTTGCTTTCGATGGCCGGCCAATCTTTTATCCATGGGAATATGCTAACCCTTACACCATCAGTTTTTGTGTTCAGTAATAACCATTATGTTGCCTTTTCAAATGCCTTCTGGATCCTCTACAGCAGAATGTGTGTGTAACCTCATCCACTGGCAGAAGAAGAGCTGTTGGCTGGATCACAGAGCTGCAAAATGGCAGCACACATTTATCAAATCAGCATTAATACCAAGGGATGCTATGACGCGCCTGTTTTGCGTTCTTCCATTTGATGTTTACTGCACATGCCAAGATAGTGGCTAGGCTCTTTATGATGTAAAAAAAGGAGGCTGCTGCATTTAATTTTTTGGTCTTTCCTAGCTCGAATCTACTTTCTGTGTTTCTTTTCCTGCCTTCCTTCTCGAATCATTACCATACAGACATTCGGCTGAATAATTGCTGAGAAGGCACAGCAAAAATCAGTTGTGTGGGCCTGAGAAGAGCAGGAATGCTGCTCCATGCTCCACAAATGAAAACAACTTGTATCCTGGCTCTCCTGGTCCCAGCTTTCACTCTATGATAATCCCAGCAGATCGAAGGGGATAGATTCTTTTTTGGCAAAGAGCCAGAGTTCATCAGTGGCAATAGAAATGTGGAATTTGAAGCACAAACATATCAGCCATGATATTATTTAATTGTGAAGCAGGTTTGGCCTACTTCTGTTTCTAACTCAGATGTTTTGTATTTTCACCCTCCAATTCAAAGCCCTCCTCTTAAGAATGGATTGTACCTTACTTTATTTCAGATTAGATGTTAGCTAATAGGCTGACCTGTCTGATATTAAACCAGCAGTTTGTAGGTTGCCCCAGGACAGTTTATTTTTAATTGCTGTCTGCTATATTTATATTAATGAAACTCTGGCCTCAAAATGTGGACCCTGTGGAGATCGGAGAGGTGCTAAATAAACATTTCTCATCAGTTTTCACTCAGGAAAAGGAGAATATTATAGAGGAGAAGAAAGAGGTATGAGATATTAGACTAGAAAGGATTGAGGTCAGTTACAAACAGGTGTTAACAATTCTAGAAGGAGTGAAAGTAGACAAGTCCCCTGGGCTGGATGGTGTTTATCCAAGGATTCTCTGGTAAGTTAGGGAGGAGATAGCAGAGCCTTTGGCTTTGATATTTGAGTCATCATTGTCTGCAGATTTAGTCCAAGAGCACTGGAGGATTGCAAATGTTGTGCCCTTGTTCAAGAAGGGCAGTAGAGATGACTCAGGTAATTATAGAACAGTGAGCATTACTTCTGTTGTAGGAAAGTGTTTGGAAAGGATTATAAGAGATAAGATTTATAATCATCTATCAAGCAACAATTTGATTTCAGATAGTCAACCTGGTTTCGTCAAGGGTAGGTCGTGTCTCCCAAACCTCATTGAGTTTTTTGAGAAGGTGACCAAGCATGTAGATGAGGGTAGGGCAGTTGACGTAGTATACATGGACTTCAGTAAAGCCTTGGATAAGATTCCACATGGTAGGCTGTTGGAGAAAATGCAGAGGCATGAAATTGAGGGTGATTTAGCAATTTGGATTAGAAACTAGCTTTCTGAAAGAAGGCAGCGAGTGGTGGTTGATGGAAAATATTCAGCCTGGATCCTGGTTACTAGTGGTGTGCCACAAGGATCTGTTTTGGGACCACTGCTGTTTGTTAGTTTTATAAATGACGTAGACCTAGGCATAGGTGGATGGATTCGTAAATTTGCAGGTGACACTAAAGTTGGTGGAGTAGTGGACAGCTTGGGAAAATGTTACAGGTTGCAGGGGGACTTGGATAAACTGCAGAATTGGGCTGAGAGGTGGCAAAAGGAGTTCAATGCAGCTAAATGTGAGGGGATGCACTTTTTGGGAAGAATAACAGGAAGGCAGAGTAATTGTTCAATAGAACGATTCTTGATGGTGTGGATGTGCAGAGGGATCTTGGAGTCCATGTACATAGATCCCTGAAAGTTGCAATCCAGGTGGATAGTGCTGTTAAGAAGGCATACGGTGTGTTAGGTTTCATTCGTTGAGGGATTGAGTTCTGGAGCCGTAATATCATGCTGCAACTATACAAAACGCTGGTGCGGCCACACTTGGAATATTGTGTACAATTCTGGTTGCCCCATTACAGGAAGGATGTGGAAGCATTGGAAAAGGTGCAGAGGAGATTTACCAGTATGTTGCCGGGTTTGGAGGGAAGATCTTATGAGGAAAGGTTGAGAGACTTGAGTCTGTTCTCATTGGAAAGAAGTAGGCTAAGAGGGGATTTGATAGAGACATACAAGATAATCAGAGGGTTAGATAGGGTAGACAGTGCAAGTCTTTTTCCTAGGATGATGACATTACCTTGTACGAGAGGGCATAACTACAAATTGAGAGGTGATGGATCTAAGATAGATATCAGAGGCAGGTTCTTTACGCAGAGAGTGGTAAGGGCGTGGAATGCACTACCTGCGAATGTAGTCAACTCAGCGACCTTAGGGAGATTTAAACAGTCCTTAGACAGGCACATGAATGATGATGGGATAGTGTAGGGGGACGAGCTGAGAATAGTTCACAGGTTGGTGCAACATCGAGGGCCGAAAGGCCTGTTCTGCGCTGTATTGTTCCATGTTCTAAAATGAACCAGGCCTCTCTTTGGGTCTGTCCATTGACCGGTTGGTCTGCTCCACCCTCTGCACTTGACTTTTTATCTGGAGAGCAAGAGAAAAGGAGGAATTGCACTGGTCCGAGATCAGTGAATATGCCAAATGCAGGGAAAGCTGCGATTGAAAGTACAAAGCTATAACTGGGTGATATGGAGGTAACTTGCAATTGAATCTTACTCACAGACTGAGAACTATTGATACAAATTTGGTTAACAAGATAAATTAAAGGTAGCATTAGATTGTGGGAAGAAGTTATAATGTGGACAAAACGGTAGTGAGCTTGAAGATTTTAAAATTCAGCATAAGATGATAGATTAAAAGGACAGAAAATATAGAAATGAAAGTAAAGATGACAGCATAACAGGGACTATAAAAATGTTCAAGTATGTAAACAAGATGAGATTAGCAAGAATAAACATGCGTCCCTTAGACATAGAAATATGTGAAATTATGACTGGGAACTGAGAGAATGGGCAGTGACATTAAAGAGATACCATCCATGATGGTGGCTGGTTGGGTTACCAATGAGCATTTGAAAGCAAAGCGTGGGTGAGGGATTTGGGGAAGTGAGCTTGAGGCCATTGGTTGGTGTGAGTTGGAATTAACTTAAAATGGGAGCTATAAAGGGTCATGGATTGGCATAAAGAATGGATGTGGCATGAGGAGAAAATGTGTGCTGTTGGTCTATGAGAAGTTAAGAACCTAAAATTTAAGGAACTAATTGGGGCAAAGTCTGAAGAACTGAGGAAGACTGCTTAAAAGTTACCTGGTAGCCCTTGTGGCAGCTTCAAATCTGAAAGAGTTGGGCCTGATTCCATTCCACACCCATCCTCTCCACAGTGAAAATTGGATTTAACAAGTCACTTTCTCCTGTGACAGGTGTGGTGTGCTGGGAAGTTTTCCAATTCTCACAAGAGCTAAAACATGGCCCACTTTATTTGTATTAAGATTGGATGGCACAAATAAAAATCCAGAAATGTGGAGAACCAATGAGAATGTGCAACTTGAAAGATTAGTTAGTATTAATAAAGATTGATACTGTAGAAATTAGTGGGTGCTGATGGCTTAGGAACATACAAGCATACTAATTTGGAATAAAGCTTGCTCCATCATTCAACAGGATCATAGCTGATCTGTTTGTGTTTTGAATCCTATGTTCCCAACTATCCTAAATAAACTTTGATTCCCACTTAGTAAGAATTAATTTACCTTTGCATGAAAAATATTCAATTACCCCAGCTCCACTCACTTTGGAACACATAAAGTTCTGACACAGAAGATGTAGAAAGGATGTTTCCTGTCATGGGAGAATCTAGAACTAGGGGTCACTGTTGAAAAATCAGGGACCACTCATTTAAAATGGAAATTAGGCAAAATATTTTTCTCTCCAAGAGTGAGAGTCTTTGGAACCATCTCCCTGACAAGGTATTGGAAGAGAGCTCTTAAATATTTGGAAGGCAGAGATGAATCCTTGCTAACTAAGAGATTGAAAGTTTATCGGGGTAGGTGGGAATATGTATTTGAGATTACAGGTAGTTCTTCTATAATGCAATGATTGCATTCTTGCGGAACCTCACATTATAGAAGAATCGTGCTTCAGAAATAGTGCTTAAAGTGTTGGCGATGTAATTGCATTCCAGCCAACACACTTTTTAAAAGTTTGTGCTTTCAAAATAATGTCCCTAATTCATCAATCGTGTTACAGTGAAATTGCACTAACGAAATGCCCATTATAGCAGAACGACCTGTACCATGACCTTTTTGAATAACAGAACAGGCTCAAAGGGCTGAATGGCCTACTTTCATTCCTGATTCATTTCTTCATACATGTGCTTGTATACCTTCTGAGGCAGAGTTCCAAATTTGAAAAACCTCTGACTGAAACTATTTCGCCTCAACTCTGTCCTAAAAAAGCTATACCTAATATTTAAACAGTATTGCCTAGTACAGGACTCATGGAAAATGGAAGCATACTTTCCATGTCCACCTTATCAGGGCCAGTCAGAATCTTATATACTTCAATCAAGTAATTCCTTATCCTTCCAGTTGAATCATTCTAGACTGTTCTACTTATTCTCAAAAGACAAGTCACTCATTCCAAGTATCAATCTAGTAAACCTTCTCTGAACCACTTCCACTGCATTTATATCCTTCCTTAAATAAGGAGACCAAACTGCATCGTACGGATTTAGATTTTAGAGGAGGCAGCTGCAGCGATGGTAGTTATGTTGACTTTGATTTTATAGAATTCATTACATTCTGGAACACTCTTCATAGATTAAAAGGCAGCTGATGTAAATCCATTGTTTAAGTAAGGAGAAAGGCAGAAAACTGAACTACAGGACATTTAGCTTGACATCAATAATCGGCTCAATGCTAAGATCTATTAATTAGAGATTTAGTAGGGCACTTAGAAATTCATAGTATGATTGCACAGAGTCAACATAGATTTGTGAAAGAAAAATCATGTTTGAATGAAAAATGAAAAATCATCTAGAAGAGATTTTTTGCTGTGTAAGTCATGCAATAGGTATGTGGAAACCAATGGTATAATATATTTCATTTCTCAAAATGAATTCAATAAGTTGCCACACAAGAAGTTATTACACACATTTGGGGCTTATGGGATTGAGAAGTGATCCAGGATTGAGGATTGATTAACATCCAGAAAATAGAGGAACAAATGAGTGATTTTCAGGCTGGCAAAGTGTAACTGGAATCAGCAAATAGCAGCTATTTATAACTTATACCAATGAATTAGATAAGGGGACTAAGTTTGTTGATGGAACAGAATTAGATGGGAAAATAAGCTGTGAGGAGAATGGAAAAGATTTGTATGGGATAATCTAATGAACAGAAATGTGACAGACAGAATATAATGTTTAGAAATATGAAGATCTCTACATTGCTTGTCAAAATAGAAAACCAGACTATTTTTTAATATTGAGAGTTAGGGAAATATTGGTATTCAGGGGGATCTGAGTGTCCTTATACAGGAACCACTAAACGTTATCACGGTGGTGCTGCACGTAATTAGTAATGCAAACGTATGTTTTGTTATATATGCCTTTATTACAAAGTGATTAGTGTAGAATAACAAAGAAATCTTATTACAGTTGTATAGGGCCTTAGTGAGACAAGACAAGACAGTGTATTGTTTTGGTATCTTAATGTAACGATGGACACACATTTCTTAGATCTCCATGTTATGATTTCCATAGAGATACATAACTTTTAAAAAGAAGGTTCGACTTCTGGTTAATAACTGAAAGGATGATAGAAACAAACCATTTTAAGACATTAACTATAACACAAGAGCATAAACGCTGTTGAATTAAACACTATCTTTGTAAGACAACTTTTGCTTTAAACAACAAAATAGAACAATCCCTTTTTAAAATATTGTTGCATTGTTTCAGGGGGTTTATTTCTGTTCTTTTCCTTTATTTTATTTCTGAACTTTGATCTCAGAACTCTCTTGTAGAGTGAAGATTTTTCTTTAAATATTCCTCTGCTGTCATAAGCTAGAAAATTCTTTTAGTCTTATTTCAACCCTTCATTAATTCAATTCTTTCTATTTGAGCATAAGCTCTCACTCACATTCCTACGTGGTGGCCCACAACAGCTTGCTGACTATAGCTCTCTCTTGCCTAGATCCTGACAGATGAACATTCTGAATTTTCAGGGATATTAGAAATGGAATTAGAAGTAGAAATTACATTTATTGTCACATGTACTCACAGGAGTGTAGTGAAAAGTTTACAAAGGTACCTAGGTACAGGATCTTAGAAATAAATTAGAAAAATAAAGAAGTCAAATGTCCAGCATTACAGTCTTTCAAGCAGACTGCAGTGGCCTCACCACAAGTCCATACTGGGCCTAGCCTCCAGACCAAATCGGGGCCTAGCCTCCAGACCATACTGGAGCCTTGCCTCCAGACCACACTGGGGCCTTGCCTCCAGACCATGTCCGGCCTTACCTCCGGACCACGCCCAGCCTTGCCTCCAGATCACGCTAGGCCTAGCCTCCAGACTACACCGGTGCCTTGCCTCTAGACCATGACCAGGCCTTGCCTCCAGACTACACCAGGCCTTGCCTCTAGACCACAACATGCCTTGTCACTAGACCACACTGGGGCCTTGCCTCCAGGCCACACGAGGCCTTGCCTCCAGACCACATGAGGCCTTGCTTCCAAACCACATCAGGCCTTGCCTCCAGACCATGCTTGGGCCTTGACTCCAGACCATGCTTGGGCCTTGCCTCCAGACTGTACCCAGGCCTTATCTCCAGACCTTACTGGGATCTTGTCTCCAGTCCATGCCATGATCTCACCTCTAGACCATGTAGAGCCTTTCCTCCAGACTGTGTCCAGGCCTTGCTCCAGACCACACCAGGCCTTGCCTCCAGACCCCACTGGGCTTTTCATCCAGACCACAATGGGCCTTGCCTCTTAACCATGCCTGTCTTTGCCTCCAGACTGTGTCAATCCTTGCATCCAGCTCACACTTGGCCTTGCCTCTTGACCCCACCAGGCCTTGCCTCCAGACCACACTGGGCCTTGCCTCTTGAGTACATTGGGATCTCACCTCCAGTCCATGCTGGGACTTCACCTTCAGTCCGGAAATTTGACTTTCACCTGACGATTCTTATATCAGAAATGATAGGGGGTGGCATGGTGGCTCAGTGCTTAACATTGCTGCCTCACAGCGCCAGGGACCTGGGTTCAATTCCAGGATAGGTGAGTTGGCCGTGCTAAATTGCCCATAGTATTAGGTGCATTTGTCTGGGGTAAATATAGGATAGCGGAATGGGTCTGAGTGGGTTACTCTTCAGAGGGTTGGTGGGGACCTGTTGGGCCGAATGGCTGGTTTTCCCACTGTAGGGAATCTAATCTAATCAATGAGCTTGAGCAGAAGGTGGAGACAAGCAGAGCATGTTTGAGGCTGCAGGATGCTCCAAGCTCTGTTCAGTTGAATTTAAATGCAGTAACTTGAGGGCCATTAACAGATGGGATGCTACTGGAATGGGAACAGAGAATGTACATTGTACCAGTAGGAATTCCAGCCACACCATGCACATTTCCAAAGAAATAGAGGAATCTATCTCACCCATGAAGGCAGAAGGGCATAGGTCATTGTGATGATATCTTTGTCCATGGAAAGAGTGCATTTAGCAACAAACATGACACAATTACACGTAGGCCTTCAACATAGGTTGCACATTATGAATGCCACTTTAATTAGTTTAGATTCACTACAGTGTGGAAACAGGCCCTTCAGCCCAACAAGTCCACACCGCCCCTCCGAAGAGTAACCCATCCAAACTCAATTCCCTATAACTAATGCACCTAACGCTATTGGCAATTTATATGGCCAAGTCACTTGACCTGTACATCTTTGGATTGTGGGAGGAACCAGAGCATCAGAGGAAACCCACACAGACAGTCACCCAAGACTGGAATTGAACCTGGGTCCCTGGTGTTGTGAGGCAGCAGTGCTAACCACTGAGCCACAGTGCCACCTTAGGTGGAAAAGGGAAAGAAGTTAACCTAACATATGTCATGAGAAAGGTATTAGTCTCCATTTGGAAGGAGGTTATAACAGGATTCTGAGAAAATCACAATAGGGTCAGGCAGAGCCAACATGACTTGTGAAAGGCAAATTAGATTTAACCAACCTAACAAAGAAATATTCAGAGTGGATAGAGGGGAACCAGTACATGTACTTGGATTTTCAATATGCATTTGATGAGGTACCATAGCAAAAGCTGCTAGACAGTTTCGATGTTTCGATCAGAGTGGTGCTGGAAAAGCACAGCAGGTCAGGTAGCATCCGAGGAGCAGGAAAATCGACGTTTCGGGCAAAAACCCTTCATCAGGAATAGGGCTTTTGTCCGAAACATTGATTTTCCTGCTCCTCGGGTGCTGCCTGACCTGCTGTGCTTTTCCAGCACCACTCTAATCTAAACTCTGGTTTCCAGTATCTGCAGTCCTCACTTTTGCCTAGTTTAGATGTTTCCTCTTGTGGGCAAAAGTAAAACCAGGGATGTAGTTTAATTGTAAGTGCATAGTATGTAGACTTTAATATATTAGTATGGATAAAGGTTTGGTTAACTGAGGAAAACCAGAAAGTAAAGATAAATGGGCCATTATTGGGTTGACAAGCTGTAACTAGTTGAATGCCACAAGGATCAGGCTGGGTCCTCAACTATTTACAATGTATATCAATGATTTGGAGGAGGGGACCAAACATATGGTAGCTAAATATATTGATATTACTAAGATAGGTAGAGAAATATTGTCAAGCAAAGATTGAGAGCTAGCAAAGGGATATAATGTAGAGTTTTGATTTCCATTTTTGTGAAAAAGGATATAATAACAACAGAAGCAATTCAGAGAAGGTTCCTGCTACTCATTCCTGGGATCTTGGAGTTATTTTAAGAAGAAATATTGAACAGATTAGGCCACTATCTATTGGAGTTTAGAAGAATGAGAGGTGACCTTATTGATGATTCTGAGGAGACTGATTAGGTGGATAGCAGGAGGAAATTTACTCCTATGGGAGAGACTAAAATTCAAGAATACAATTTGAGAACAGCAAGCCTTCCCTTAAGTCTGAGGTTAGGAGAATTTGTTTCTCTCAAAAGGTTAATGGTTAGTGTTTAAAATTCACTTCCCCAGAAGATAACAGAGGCTGGGCCTTTAAATTTACTCTCAAGGGTGATCAAATAGAATTTTGATAGGCAAGACAGGCCAGAGGTATGGGGTGCAAACAGGCAAATAAAACTGAGACCACAATCAATCAGACATGACCTTATTGAATGCTGGACCAGGTTCAGAGAGTCAAATTCTATTCCTGAATAAATATTTTTCATTTTGAGATTTCAGCATCCTACTGATTTGCATAAACTTGACTTCCAGATCCCTGCTTTGAAGGATGTGTAACTGATCGATTCGTAGAATTATTATGAAAGAAGTCATTGAAACAGGTACTTGCATTAGAGTCTTCCATTTCTCATCCTTTGTATCTGATGACCTTGGTGCTTCTGTGCTCTTACTGTTCTGAATGTTCCAGTGGCTGTTGGCACAGTTCTTACTATTTCTGATGCTTGGATCCTCATCTGATTGCAAAGTAACGCAGTATAAGCAACACCCAAGCTGCTCTGATGGTGTATCAAAGTGCAGACCAGGCCTCTGAGTGTTGATGGCATCTCTGAAGTGTTTAAAATAATTGCAGAACACATGCACTGTGAACAAATCCGTTCACACAACCAGGTAATAAGAGGCAGCTGTGAGTATTCACTAATTAGTAACATTGTGTCCTGTCATGGCTTTAGCAATCACTGTTTTCTTCTCATTTCTTTTAAGAAGTTAGGAAAACAATGAAGTCAAACCCCAATGCTCACATTAATATTGATGCAATTGATCGAGTCACATCTTGAAACTTAATCCAACACATATTGGTTAAGTTTGTCGCATCTTATTTGCTGCAGTTCCACATGGACATTGGCAGGTTGGTGCCAGCTTCCCAAGACACTTATGACGTCTTACATCTCAAGCCATACCCAAAGCCACATGCTCACTGTATTAAAATTGCCACTATTGTACAAAGTTTGTTAGAAGATTTGTAGCTCGGGTGCTCGTTGTTGTGGTTCTGTTCGCCGAGCTGGGAATTTGTGTTGCAGACATTTCGTCCCCTGTCTAGGTGACATCCTCAGTGCTTGGGAGCCTCCTGTGAAGCGCTTCTGTGATCTTTCCTCTGGCATTTGTAATGGTTTGAATCTGCTGCTTCCGGTTGTCAGTTCCAGCTGTCCGTTGCAGTGGTTGGTATATTGGGTCCAGGTCGATGTGCTTATTGATTGAATCTGTGGATAAGTGCCATGCCTCTAGGAATTCCCTGGCTGTTCTCTGTTTGGCTTGTCCTATAATAGTAGTGCTGTCCCAGTCGAATTCGATGTTGTTTGTCATCTGCGTGTGTGGCTACTAAGGATAGCTGGTCATATCATTTCGTGGCTAGTTGGTGTTCATGGATGCGGATCGTTAGCTGTCTTTCTGTTTGTCCTATGTAGTGGTTTGTGCAGTCCTTGCATGGGATTTTGTACACTACATTGGCTTTGCTCATGCTGGGTATTGGGTCCTTCGTTCTGGTGAGTTGTTGTCTGAGAGCGGCTGTTGGTTTGTGTGCTGTTATGAGTCCTCGTGGTCGCAGTAGTCTGACTGTCAGTTCAGAAATGCTCTTGATGTATGGTAGTGTGGCTAGTCCTTTGGGTTGTGGCATGTCCTCATTCCGTTGTCTTTCCCTTAGGCATCTGTTGATGAAATTGTGCAGGTATCTGTTTTTGGCGAATGCATTGTATAGGTGTTCTTGTAATTATTGCCACTATTGTAATTTCACATTGTTCATTCAAACAACTGATTTCTAGATCACAAGGGATCACGCAAGAAATTAATTTAGATGTGTGATTAGTCTTAATTGAGTGCCTTATAAATTCAGAATCAATCTTTTGGAGTCAGAATTAACTGACACAATAAGCTTTTGTTCTGTTTTATCTGTGACTTTTCCTCCTTGAAATGATGTGCAAAAACAAGAAGTCTCAAGGATTGATCTTATTGAAGTTTGAATGAGTAAAAGCTCTTTTATGAGTTCATGCACAGTTAAGTCAACATATGCAATGTGTTTTAGAACATAGAACATAGAACATAGAACAGTACAGCACAGAACAGGTCCTTCAGCCCACGATGTTGTGCTGACCACTGATCCTCATGTATGCACCCTCAAATTTCTATGACCATATGCACATCCAGGAGTCTCTTAAATGTCCCCAATGACCCTGCCTTCACAACTGCTGCTGGCAACGCATTCTAGGCTCTCACAACTCTCTGTGTAAAGTACCCACCTCTGACATCCCCTCTATACTTTCCTCCAACCAGCTTAAAACTATGACCTCTCGTGTTAGTCATTTCTGCCCTGGGAAATAGTCTCTGGCTATCGATTCTATCTATGTCTCTCATTATCTTGTATACCTCAATTAGGTCCCCTCTTCTCCTCCTTTTCTCCAATGAAAAAAGTCTGAGCTCAGTCAACCTCTCCTGATATTATCAAGCAAAGGCTGGTTTGTTTGTCTGTAGGTCTGAACAATCTCCAAGTACCAGAGCGGGAGGTTTGAAACTGCGCCCGGAGAGAAAAAAAAATTGCGGGTAGTATACTTTCGAGAAATTAGGTTTTCAATGGTTCACACTTTCTACCTGAAAACATGTGGAGATGGGGGGAAGTTGAAAGACTTCGTAATTTGCCTTCTATTGAAGGAAACCCACGCAGACACGGGGAGAATGTGTAAACTCCACACAAACAGGCGAGAATTGAACCCAAGTCTCTGGCGCTGTGAGGCAGCAGTGCTAACCACTGTGCCACCCAATCTAAGCACTTGTAAATGAACACTTGTAGGAGTTTAGAGGCTGTCAGTTTTGAAGTGTTTCACTCAGAGCTGCCTCCGAATAAATGACTCATTCGGAGGGTGACTGTGTTTTACATCAGATGGGAGTGAGAGTGGAGGCAAAGTCACCGGGGAGAGACACCAAAGCCGACGTTAATATTGAGAGATTCCCAGAAAAAAAATGGCGGTTTTATCCGGACTCATTCCTGGAATGGAATTGTCTCTGGTATATTCTGCCTCCCTCCCCGAGCAGGAACTCTGATGGAGTTATACACAACCAGCAGAAAATCCATCCCATAAAAATACAGAACAGGAATGAGCTTCGTGCAACTGCAGTTTCTATCACGTCTTTCTCAGAGTTTCCCCCTTGCTGGAGGAAGCAATGGCCGGGGGTTATAGATTTCAGAATTGGAACTTTATAAGGATAGGAGGCATAATGTTTTCACCCAGAGGGTGGTGGCAATCTGGAAGTGAGCGTCTGTGAGGGCGGTAGACGCAGAAAGATCGGCACCCTGATAAGCCCTCCAGTCCAGGCAGCATCCTGATAAACCTCCTCTGAACCCGCTCCACATCTTTCTTATAATAGGGCGACCAGAACTGGATGCAGTATTCCAAGTGCGGTCTAACCAAAGTTTTATAGAGCTGCAACAAGATCTCACAACTCTTAAACTCAATACCCCTGTTAATGAAAGCCAAAGCACCATATACTTTAACAACCCTGTCCACTTGGGTGGCCATTTTAAGGGATCAATGTACCTGCACCCCAAGATCCATCTGTTCCTCCACACTGCCAAGAATCCTATCCTTAATCCTGTACTCAGCTTTCAAATTCGACCTTCCAAAATGCATCACCTCGCACTCATCCAGGTTGAACTCCATCTGCCATCTCTCAGCCCATCTCTGCATCCTGTCAATGTCCTGCTGCAGCCTACCACAGCCCTCTATACTGTCAACGACACCTCCAACCTTTGTGTCATCTGCAAACTTGCTGACCCATCTTTCAATCCCCTCATCCAAGTCATTAATAAAAATTACAAACAATAGAGGCCCAAGGACAGAGCCCTGTGGAACACCACTCACCAGACCTTCTATTGCCACTCGCTGTCTTCTGTTGGCCAGCCAATTCTGTATCCAGTTCCCCTGGAATATAACAATATAAGTTCCCCTGAATCCCATTCCTCCTGACCTTCTGAATGAGCCTACCATGGGGAACCTTATTAAATGCCTTGCTGAAGTCCATATAGACCACATCCACAGCTCGACCCTCATCAACTTTTCTAGTCACATCCTCAAAGAACTCGATAAAGTTTGTGAGGCATGACCTGCCCCTCACAAAGCTGTGCTGACTGCATTTAATCAAGCCATGCTCTTCCAGATGGTCATAAATCCTATCCCTCAGAATCCTTTCTAACACCTTGCAGACAGACGTGAGACTTACTGGTCTGTTTTCACTGGATATTCTATTTTGCCTTGAGGAAGACTTGGGCCTAGATTATCCAGCAGTCTCCCTCCTTAAAATGGATAAAGGTAAGTAAAGTTGCCATGGTCTGGCTGGACCATGGGGCTGCTCTGAGATAGAGATGACTGGAGGCAGTTTTACATGATGATCACCATGTATTAGGAAAGGTGAGGGATTGAGAAGGATGGACCTTAGGGAGTCAATTAGCTCAGTTGGCTAGATGACTTATTGCAAAGTAGAATAATGCCAATAGCATGAGCTTAAAATGGATATGGTAGTGGTAGAAGATGCGAACATTGAAAAATGCAGTCTTTTACTACATTCCTGCTCAGATTATTATTTTCTTTGTCCTCCCCCTTCCAGTAGAAGACCACATGCTGCCTCTTTTCTACCTCCTGTTTATAAATAATAACAATAAAGCGAGATTTAACAAACACCCTATTTCCCTGACTTCCATTACTGATCCCATCAGCTCCAGCAATTTCAAGACAGTGGTGATAGTATCTCTGAGGAAGTGGTGTATAGTCTTCCCATGCTCCTTTCCTAGGAAAATTGCACCTTTCCCTTCACACAGATCTAATGCTGATCAGTGACAACAAAAGTAACTTATATTTACATAGCACTTATAGAGTCATTGAGATATACAGCACAGAAACAGACCCTTCGCTCCAACTTGTCCATGTCAACCAGATTTCCCAACCCAATCTAGTCCCACCTGCCAGCACCTGACCCATATCCCTCCAAACCATTCCTATTCATATACCCATCCAGATGCTATATATAATTTAATAAAATAGTCCAATGCACATCACTGGAGCATTCTAAAGATGACACCGCACCAAGTAAAGGAATATCCACTTTTAAGCATTGGCTCCAGTTCTTTTAAAATAACTCTCTCTGTTTCAGGTTGTAGCATAATTTCTGCTGTAGCATTGCCTACATTTTCCACTTAACTCTTTACTTGGAATGATTCCATTGGATGCTCTTTCACATACCTGAAGACCGTGACTCTGAAACTGCACCAGTCACAGCCAGATTGTGGAGGTAGAAATTCCTCCTGATCCTCCAGCCATGGTTTCGGGAAAATCCTGTCACAGTTCTTTTTTCAAGATAGTTTTAATGCAAAGACTTTCCACTTAAAGGCCTGGCTCTATGATTTTCACCTTAGAAGGAGTTCTGACTGTGAATGTGCTTGTCCCTAGAACTATGATTAATTATTGAATTGAATGTTGTCAATAGTGTTTTCTTATGTACGAACATATGAATTAAGAGCAGCAGGAGAATCGTTTGACCTCAAGCCTTCTCTGCCATTCACTAACATCAGAGCTTTTTCTTCTGTGTAAGTGGCACATCCAGGCTCAGCAAAACATGCTGTTTAATGCTAACATGTTCATCACATGTTAGATGTTTGGTAAGTAAAGATGTAGTCCCGACTAACTTGTGTTATATGTATTAATATATCTTTATCGTTACTCCAAATCATGCACAGTTATAATAATCCGCTCAAAAAGAGCTGGGTGTATGCATGAATTATATAGGGAGCATCAATATACAATCTTCCCTCAAGCCTCTAGCAGGAGGGAAGGAAGGACAGAGGGAGAGAAGGAATTTGAGTTCCAAGAATAAGCAGGTACAGAAAGAGACAGTAAAATTAGTTTTCTTTTCAAAACAATAAACACACAAGACATATGTGTGTAGAATTCTACATCTTGAATTTTGGTGAAAATTGAAAGGAAATTGAGAAGAATTCCAAAAATAATGTCTGTAAAATGGAGAAAACAAGAAGGTGATGGAAAGGAAAAGAGTAGGAACTGGAAATAGGAAGAAATGATATTTTTTCTTGCTATCTGTAGAGGAGAGCCAGTAAGGTGTTAATATTTCCTTCCAATATCTGGGAATAACTTGCAAGTCTTGAACAGATGGGTTTTTTGGAGAGTTAACAGTTTTCAAGAAGAAGTGTTTGCCGCAATGAAGAAATGAAATCTTTTAGAAGTGGCTTTAAGAATTGAGTAGATTTGGAGTTATAACAGTCTATCTTTATGCACAACAGCTCTTTTTGTGATGGGCCAGGTTTTTGCATTTATAGGACTAAGGAATGGACAGATAAATAATCAGGTTCACATTTAGACCTATGTCATTATCATTAAAATTGATCATTGGGCAAAGTGATCATTAGGCAGTTCAGGCTTGTATTTTTACCAATCTTTCCTCTGACAGAATGCTTGGCTGAGCTTGCAATTTCACTCATGCTGGTTTGGCTTCAAGTAATCAGTGTTGTAGAGAAAGAGAAATCTCTTAATTATTGCTGTATCCACATCAAAGACAAGTCCGATTTGAATCCTTCCCAATTAGTAAAATAAATTCACTTCCTCTTATTAGCTATTAGTTATTCTATATGTAACAATACAATATGAATTAATTGTCTAAGGAGTTGCAATCGAGTTTCAATATGGCAAAGGATGCATGTTGTGGGTAATGAAAATCACAGAGATTATAGTGAAAGGTACTTGCCTGAGGTTTTGGTTGGCAATTTACTCAATTGCTGACATATTATAGCTGATCTGGAAATGCTTGATGATACATGGTAAAGAAACTTTTATTCTACAACAAACTTGGTCATTTGCTGTAAAATTCTTTATGTAGTTTGTCTGATAATATTTTTTGTGAGGAGCCTTGGGATGTTTTTATTACTGTAAAGGAAAGTTGGCCTGCTGTGCTTGATATATGTATGGTTGATGAGATAGTGTAGAGAGATCTTTACTCTGAATCTTGTAAGGTTACCTGACTTGACAGTGGCTGATTCTGTCACACAAGTTGAAAATGTGGAAATACCTTCCATACTACTACCCATCACCTTAACAAGCACAAATTTCACTGTTTCCAAAACATAAAGACTAATTTTACTGAGTCCTAGCTGCTTTTGTTGTGAAGAGAGTATGCCATGGCTCCAGCTGCAGTCTTACCAAGTTGCAGTCCCTCCAGAGGAAAACCATTTAGCATTTGAGGAAATAGGGGCAGACTAACCTCTAATTGGGTTCCACTAAGAGCTTCCTCTGCACTCAACTCACAAGCTATTGTTCAGGACGGTGCAATGTAATTATTGTTGCTCTGCAAAGGAGTGAGTAGAACAGAGCTTGGCCAGTTTTTAAAGCATTGTCCTGAGATGTCAAAGTTATCTACCTGACATTTGGATCCTAATCATATTGATTCATATTTTTTAATCATTGCAAACAAGGATTACATGACAGGATTCATAATTCTGTACTCATGCAATGCTGATAATAACAAAACAAATTCCAATACACTTTCCAGAGGGAAAAAATAAAGTTTGCATTGTCTTTGTGATTATTGATTCATAAATCTTATTTTTGTTAATTTGGCTGGTCTTTTAACTTCTTGTCTTCATTTATTTTGGATTTTCTTCCTTTGTATGTAAGCAATAGGTCTTGATGGGAAATGGCACTTTGGTTGTCAATTATGGTATCAAATGTTCACTTTTCATGTATGAGCATAGATGATGCGATGCTATCACTTTATTTCATTAGATGAGACACCACACCTGTGGCATGTTTGGGTAAACGAATGCTGCCACCATCCTCTTTTTTTTGATGAAGAGTCATTGGACTTGAAATACTGACTTGGCTTTCTTCCCATAGGTGCTGCCAGATCTGTTGAGTTTCACCAGCAAATTCTGTTATTGTTACTAAGAATTTGTTGTGTGCTGGTTAGGTGAATTGGCCATGTTAAGTTGCCCGTAGTGTTCAGGGATGCCTAGCTTAGGCGCATCATTAGGGACAAATTAGAGTAATAGGATAAGGGGAATGGGCTGTGTTACACTTCAGAGGGTCGATGTGGACTTGTTGGGTTAATGGCTTGTTTCCACACCGTAGGGATTTTATGATTCTATGAAGTTAATGAAACCTGTGGATATTATTATAATATGATGTAGTGTCTAGGTACCAGCCACTAGTGGTTTGTGTTTGGGCTAGAATTCTACCACCAGTGTTCCTATATTAGTCTGAGGAGCTGTTAGTAATCTGTGATGGACACTGGACTACACATAACTCTCAACAGAAGAAGCTTCTTGTCTTGGGTAACAAGAATGTGACATCTTCCTAACTATATACAGGTAGCATTCACTCCTAAAATTGACAATTACCAACAAAGGTAGAGAAGTCTCAGGTGCTTCCACCAAGGGATTGGAACAGATTCCAACTGATTCCCTACCCAGTTGTGTGACATCACCGAACTGTTTGGAACTCAGCATTGCTCAAACATTAACTGTTTTAGAAGCATTATGTTATTTAACAGATATAAGCCTGCACTTCCTGAGTTTATAAGAATTCTGACTGACCCTTACCCAAGCCTGTATAACATCATCAAGTTGTGTACAGCTTAATGCAGTTTTCAATATTAATCTTTTCCATACCATTACCATAGACAATAGTAACCAAGCCTGACGCTTTTCTCACCTAAATATTTCTTCTCTGACATGGGTGACTGGTTAATGATCAGCAGAGAAAGTGTGAACAGAACAAATTCTTTCTAAATGGAACTAGGTCTTCTTCAGACCAATAAACATTAGTGGAACTTCATTGTGTCAAAACAAAAAGGAAAGGAAATTAAAATAAGGCACAAGCTGACTAATTTTCTTTTTGTCATGTTGGAAAATTATATTGCATAATTATATTGCATAATTGAGAGGGGCCTGTCAGCCCCTCTCAATTCTGAAAGAATAATATTCTGAAAAAATATGTGTATCTTTTTATAGCTCAAAATGTGGTTTCTATCTGTTAAAGGTTTTTATCTCTTTCTAGCTCAATAGCTTTTAAGCCTATCATTTAACATCTCAACCGATAGGACCAATTTATTCTTATTGTGTGGCATTCCAATGAACCAAAAATCTTCCCATTACATGGCATTCCAGTGCATTCTTTTCCATCCTGTTCACTGTCAGTGTATTGAATCTCAAGGCATAACTTTACTATTAACTCAAGTATAGGTACAGTTTTCAAAGTGCCTTCGCACTAGTGTGAGCAGGTATGGAGTAACTTTCTGAGATGAACCTTTCACTGATTTTTACTTCCATATTGCATAGACAATATTGCAATGCTTCAAGAAGACCACCATCACCCCAGTACCAAAGAACACATGCAATGTGCCTCAATGACTACCACCCTGTGGCTCTGATTTCTATAATTACGAAATGCTTTGAGAGATTAGTCATGGCTCACATCAACTATAGCCTCCCAGCCTGCCTCAATCCTTTGCAACTTACCTACCAGCCCAACAGGTCCATACCAAACTCCATTTCCCTAGCCCAACACTCATCTTTGGCACATCTAGATAATAAAGGTACCTAAGCCAGGCTTTTACTTATCAATTACAGATTATCAACACTCTAATCCCAACCAAATGAACCTCCAAACTCCGAGACCTTGGTCTTCACTCCACCCTCTGCAACTGGATCATCAGCTTTTTACTCACAGACCGCAATCAGTGAAGATAGACAACAGCACCTCCTCCAACACTAACACCACACAACCTCCCCCCCCCCCCCCCGCCCATACTCCCTGTATACTCATGACTGCATGGCCAAATTTCGTCTATACTCCATCTGCAAGTTCACTGATGACACCGTTCTTGTAGGCCGGATGTCAAACAATAATGAGTCAGAATACAGGAAAGAGATAGAACGCTTGTTGTCATGGTGCAAAGATAACAATCACTCCCTCAATGCCAGCAAAAGTAAAGAACTGATCATTGACTTCAGGAAGAAAGGAGGAGGCACGGCACTATCTATATCAAGAGTGTCAAGTTCCTAAGAGTGACGATAATCAACAATCTGTCCTGATCCTTCTAAGTAGGTGTGATGGTCAAGAAGGCACATAGATGTCTCTTCTTCCTCAAGCAGCTGAGGAAATTAGGCACGTCTGTAAGGATCCTCACCAATTTAGCATTTTATCTCGGTGCCTCACGGCTTGGTATGACAACTGCTCTGCCAATACTGTAAGAAACTACAGAGGGTTATGTGCACAGCCTAGACCATCCTGGAAGCCAATCTCCCATCTATGGACTCCATCTACATTTCTGCTATGGACAGGCAGCCAACATCATCATAGACCATTCTTTCCTCAGTTATAATCTCTTCCAACCTCTTCTGTCAGGCCGAAGATACACTGTACTCAAAACGTGAACTGTTTTCTTTCCACAGATGCTGGCAGGCCCACTGAGTTTTCCTCACAATTTCAGTTTTTGTTTCTGCTTTTTAGTATTTGCACCTTTTTTAAAGAAACATTCCCAAAGGTTAATTTCTGCCTGAGTCTTTTTTCATGATTTGGAGATGCTGGTGTTGGAATGGGGTGGACAAACTTAAAAATCACACAACATCAGGTTATAGTCCAACAGGTTTATTTAGAAGCACTAGCTTTTGAAACGCTGCTTCTTCATCAGGTGGTTGTGGAACAGAATCATAAGACACAGAATTTGTAACAACAGGATTTCAGTGTCATGGAATGTAATCTTGTTGCTGTAAATTCTGTGTCTTATGATGCGGCTCCACAATTACCTGATGAAGAAGCAGCACTTCAAAAGCTAGTGATTCCAAATAAATCTGTTGGACCTTAAACTGGTGTTGTGTGATTTTTAACCTCATTCTTCATGTTAACTTCCTTCATTCATCACCAGCCTAAGCACTCATTTGTTGACTTTGTCAGCAGTTGGTGACAACATTGGGAGTGTTGATGCCACTTTTCTAGAAGTGCTATCTTTTTCCTCCTGTTACTCAGGAAGTGATCCCATCCTTTAACTGGCCACTTGGAATCAAAAGTGACAGATCGACTTTTATCTCTCAATGCAATCTTATGGCCTTGGTCATAGATTCACTTCATAGGATGGTGTGGAAGCCCTTGTGATTTGTATAGGCTGCATTGCAGACAGAAGCATGCAGGAAACAGGTGCACTCTGTGTAACACTCTGGATTTTGGAAATCCTGGAGTCTGAACAAATAGCACCATTCATTCCAAATATCACAAGAATTAATGACTGGTGTTTGCTTCAGTGTATGGATCAATTACTTTGCTTTCACATTGCTCTATATCACTAATATCCTCTGTGGATGCTTGGAAGAAACAGAAGGCAAAAGAAAAGTTTGGGGTTGCAGTGACCTCTACTGCAACTGACAGTGCTATACTTGCCTTGGAAATTAACAAGTCAACCTGCAATGTGCAGAGCAACACTGTCATTATCTCCTTGATAAGGGGTGGCCTCCAATTACCTTTGGTATCAGTTAAGCATAGGAACATTCTCCTTGACTTGTGGGAGGCTAAGGCAGGCGGTAGCTCTCTAATATTGTGTTGAGCAGTACCTTTTTGCTTCTTACCCAAGAAAATATGGAGTTAGTACAAAAGGCTAGCCAGGTTGTAACAATTGTATTAACGTCTTTCCTACAAACCTTCTTCATACACAGAAAACCCAAAGTCACTTCTGGCAGCAAAATTGTGAGGTGCACAGCTACCTTGAATCAGCTGTTGAACTTCTTATTGAGTGAAATTTAGTTGATTTTGGTGACATTCGGTTGGTGGAAGGATGCTAGGCGGGGATCCTGTCCTGATAAAGTCTGTGAAGGTAGACTTGTTAACTACCTTCTCATTCTGACAGCAATTCAGTCTCTTAGGTGGGAAATTAATGCTCATTGAATGGCCTAGTTCGAACACTGTTAGTATTTACTCAGTGTAGTGATTGGAACAAGGTCAGCAGGTGGATAATATAGAATATGAGTTCCCTGATTGGGGATGTTAATCTTGCTGTCAGAGGTTCTGCTCACTTTGAGAGCTGGCTCTGAGGAAGCTTTTCAGTCAGGGAATTTGCACATGTAAATAAAGAGTGAGTTGATGATGGGATACCAACCTTTGTGGAGTTTTTTTCCGTCAGCAGTAGGCAGGACTTGCCATGTGGGAAACCCACAAAGCAAATCCGGTTCATCCTGCTTGTGGTTTTCTAAGATGGTTCTAGGATAGTGTCCCTGGTTCAAAGTTGCTCATTGCTTGATTGAAGAACCTGGCTTTGGGAAATGGTGAGCTCGCTGAGAGAGACAACCCTTCCCTCATGACCAACAACCTCTCTCATAACAGCTGCCCCCATCTCCACTGTGATCGTCACCTGTGGCCTGGATTCCTTAGGGAGTCTTAGCCTGAGGGTGTGCAATATGGGCAACAGACATGTTGCCCTGGTGTCTCTGCCAATCCATAAGGAGCTACCAGACAATTAGAAGCTCCCCTGTGGAGAGTTAGTTACAGGACGGGATCACTTCCTGAGCAACAGGAGGAAAAAGATAGCAATTCTAGAAAGGTGGCATCAACACTCCCAAGAGTGGGTGTGTTGCCACTGCCCAGCTACATGCTTGATTGACACTTAATATGGCAGGTGTGAAATGGAGCTATCACTGGCAAGACTCCCATTGCCTACATTTAATTTCACCCATTATGTCCAAAAGCATAATCAACATTATTTATAGACACTAACTGGAAGTAATACATGATGTGGAGGTGCCAGTGTTGGACTTGGATGGACAAAGTTAAAAATCACACAACACCAGGTTATTGTCCAAAAGGTTTAATTGGAAGCACTAGCTTTCAGAGCTCTGCTCCTTCATCAGGTAACTAGTGGGGCAGAATCATAAGGCACAGAATTTATAGCAAAAGATCATTGTGTCATGCAACTGATATAATATATTGAACAGACCTAGATTGCTGTTAAGTCTTTAAGCTTTTAGAGTGGGTTGCAGGTATTGATTAATTAATATGTAAATCCCAGAACTTCTTTCAGGTCACATTCTTGAAATAAAGTGAGACGGTAATAGTGGAATTATTGCATAACCTATCATCTTAGATATGATATAATTTATCTATTTTAATATGTTGGTGAAATTGCTATTAGGGTTTTGATTTAACTCTGATTGCTCACCAGGAAACTATCGGAAGTTACTTATTTATTTATTGCCACATGTATTTTGTTACAAATTATAGTGAAACGTGTTGTGTAGTGTTGCTACTTTCTAGCACCATCTTAAAACATAGAAAAATAAACCAAAACATGGAATATGAAGGCGAAAAACAAAGAAATAAAGGAAGTGTTCAACTTGACAGTCCTTCTTGTTGAGGGCTCTGCCATGGGCTATGGGTCTGATGGCCAGGTACATGTCGCCTTCACCATGCTGCTACTGCCAGACTGCAAATCACCACTCTTCGGCACCATCTCTCCTTCACCGATACCTTTCCGAGTATGATTCCTTGCTGGACTTTGTCAATGCAGTCACCTCCAATGCCAAAGGATACCACACTGGCCCAAACCTGTCTCCACTGCTGCCACCATGGGTCCACACTGGGCCCACTCGAGGCTGCGCTGGGCCTACTGTTAGCCCCTGATGCTGTCACCATGACTGGGCTCTTCAATAAGAGATGGGTAAAATAAGAGAGAGGAAAAAAAGTTTAAAAAAAAAGGAAAAGAGAGAGAAAAAGAAAAGCTGATGGAGCAAACAAGCTCAAAGCTCAGAAGCCCTACTCCAATGCCAGCTTACTGGAAGGTAATCAGAAAGTAGAATCAGGTTGAACTGAATTTATTTCATTTACTACTTTGTTTATGCTGTTTGCAGTGTTGGTGCCTAACATTCAGTACCATCAGACCTTTAAAATGGAAAAGAGAGAAAAAAATCCTTCATTTGAATGGTATTCCCTGTTAGGTACAGTCAGTTCTGCTATAATGCAGTAGTGCTGTTCCCGTGCAATCCCATGTTATAAGAAAATCGCCTAATGGCAGCACCATTTAAATTAAAGGAGCCAGAATTGTGTTATTATCAATACACGCTTTAAAACATAGCACTTTAGAAACAGAGTCCACAAATTTGTCAATTGTTTTATAGTGAATTTGTGTTAACGAAACTCGGGTTATAGCAGAACGACCTGAACTGACAGCCTTACTATTTTCAGAATTCTGTCCTCTTTCAGATATGTAATTATCATGGTGTTTCCTTTAGTCTCTCAATCTTTTCAGAATAGATTAAACTTTATTTTCTATTCTTGGAACTAGAAATGGGGTAAAAAGTTCTCCTGAAGATTAAAGAACATAAATCTCTTCACCCACTCCCCAAAGTAAAAACACATATATTAGTGGACTGACTGTCGACTGGCTGTTTTTAGTTGTTGCCTAACTATCACAGTGTTCCTAAATCTTTCATCTTTCCACAACTGTAACTATATTGTAATTGAATTTTAATAAGTAAAATAGAAGCATAATTTTTTTTAAAATTGAGTTTGTATGCTTTGTAGAACAATAATTAAAACTGATAATGTCTTAATATCTCAGTACTTGGTGCCAGGTTTCTCTCAAACACTGCTTTGTGGTTTCAAATGCAAAGATAGATTTTATCGTTTCCGCAGTGGCAGGATATTAGTTTTGTTTCTTATTCTGGGACATGCACACAATCTCTCTCTCCCTACTTAATCATATGCTCGGCTGTATCTTCAAGACAATTCTGTTGTTGCATGGAATATGCTCATTTAGAGACCAATTAGGAGACAGCTCTGTTGGCTCAACTGCTATATGCATCTTCCTGTATACCGTTAGATACAAATTTAACTCTGTACTACTTTCAGTTCCAAACTATGCTGTTTTAGTTTATCTTTACTGCTGCTCAGTTTTCTAGAAAGAAGTCAAATTTAACCAGTTGTTGAGTGGAAAACTGACAGGATTGGAACGGCAACCTTTCTTAGACCCCATTGGGAGGAAGGGGCAAAATCTTCCAAGGCTGTCACAGCTTCTGATCATGATCGGTGACCTCTGCTGGGAAGTGCATATCTGTGGTGTTGATTAAGAGCAAGTTCAAACTGAGGTGATATTCCACTGCAGTTAAATAGCCTGCTAACACTCACTCTCATTTGAAGAATGGCTACTTGAGGAACTACTTGAGACGACTTGGGGAGGCAATGGCCTGCTGGGATTATCACACCCGTATTAATTCAGAAACCCAAGTAATGTTCTTGGGACCCTGCTTCAAATCCTACCACAGCACATGATGCAATATGAATTCAATAAAATTCTGGAATTCAGAGTTTAATTATAACTGTGAATTGACTGTTGTAAAAACCCATCTGGTTCCCTAGTGTCCTTTAAGGAGGGAACATGCCATGCTTACATGTGACTCCAGATTCACAGCAATGTGGTTGACTCTTGGGAAATAAATGATGGTCTCTTCACATGAACAAATAATAAAAAAACACATTCTAATTTGTATCTTATCTGCCTAGCACCTTCCTGTTTCTTGATCAGGAGAAGACAATCGACAGGGTCAATCATGAGTATCTGTTCAGGACTCTGCGGGCATTTGGGTTCGGCACGCAGTTCATCGTCTAGCTCAGACTTTTGTACACTGCCGCAGAGTGTCTGGTTAAAGTTAACAGACCCTTGATGGCACCCCTTCGCTTTGGTAGAGGAGTACGTCTAGGCTGCCCCCTGTCTGGCCAGCTATATTCCCTGTGCGTGGAGCCTTTCCTGTGCCTCTTGGGGATGACGCTGTTGGGGCTGGGTCTGCATGGCACGGGCACGGGGGTGGTCCTCTCGGCTTACGCTGATGAGGTGCTCCTCATTTTCACCAACCCGGCTGACCTGGGAGGATGTGTGAGTGCCAAGCCGTGTACTCGGCAGTGGCATCCGCCAGGATCAACTGGGCCAAATGTTCTGGACTACTGGTTGGTCTGTGGCGGGTGGACTCTCTGCCGGAGGAGTTACTGGGGTTCAGCTGAAGTACCACCCATCTTCTCTACCTGGGGATCTATCTCAGCCTGGTTGAGGAATCCTGGACGGACATTTGGCAGGAGCTGGAGGCCAAAGTCTCAGCTTGCCTAGGCCACTGGACAGGATTGCTCTGAGTGCTGTATTACAGGAGTTGAGCGTTGGTCAAAATCAGCTGGTGGCCGCCATGCTGTGGTACCAGCTTATCCCTTTGGTCCCTCCTCCTGGTTTTGTCACTGATATCCAGAGAACATTGGTTCACTTCTTCTGGGACAAAAAGATGCACTGGGTCACAGCGCAAGTCTTGAGTCTCCCTATTGAGGAGGGCGGTTAGTCTCTGGTGTTTGCACCCAGGTAACGACTTTCCACCTTCAGGCCTTGCAGCGATACCTTGCATCCTCCTAGGTGGTGTGCTCTGGTGATGTATTTTTTTCCCCCAGGTGCGTAACCTCAACTACGACACACAGCTCCTGTTCATCGACCATGGTGGTTTGGAGGTTGCCCTCAGGACATTTTACCAGGACCTGATCACTGTCTGGAACATGGACAAACCGCATCGCACCTACCCTCCGGCATGAGTAGCGGCTATTGTCAGGGAGCCGTTGCTCAGGAATCTGCCCCTCCCACTCGCGGGTTCGACTGGCTGTCAGAGGGGAGGGCCGTGGTGACAAGGGTGACCAGGGTCGGGGACGTGCTGGGTGGTAGGCGTTTAGGCTGGATGCTGCCACAGGATATAGCAGGCAGGGCAGTGGTAGATGTCCGGTATGTGGCCACTGCCTTAATTCGATGCCTTAAAACGGTAGTGATTGGACACGATGTAGTGCACCAGTTGGAGGATGCTCAGGTGTGTGGTGGAATCCCATCTGGCCAGACGGAATTTCACATTAGCCCAAGGTCCTGTACTTCCCGCAGGAATCTGTGCCCACAACCTGAGCCACTTCCGGAATTTTAGTTTTGTCCCCTTCAGAGGTATATCACGGTGGGCCCTTCATCGACTGCTACTCCACACCATCCACCTCCTCTCCCTCATCCACCGCATAGCCACACCTTTTAGCACTGGGCGGTGGAGATCCCCAGTGGAGGATTCGCTACAGGGGAATCCTCCCCCTTTCTCTCGGCGATATGGGTGGAGTGTGCTGCACGCAGATAGTTCTGAGGTGCTGTGGAGTCCGTAGACCATGTGTACATGGGGTGTGGGTGTTTGCATTCCCTTTTTAGTTTTCTGGCAACCCTTCTCCTCTGCTTTTTTGCTGCACTTCTGCTCCATGCTCCTGATCTTTGGGCACCCGATGCGGAGGGGGGAGGGTAGGTCATAGGACCTCCTCATGGGTCTGCTCCTGGACCTGGCCAAACTGGCCATAAACAGATCCAGGCAGCAGGCCATGGAGGGGCTCGTTAGGGCCAATTGTCTGCCCCTCTTCCATGGGTACGTTCGAGCCCAGGTGTCCCTGGAGAAGGAGCACGCGGTGTCCATCCGCACCCTGAGGGAGAGGTGGGCACCATGGGGGGGGGAGGGGGTGTGGTGGAGTGTTTTATTTTGATTTAATCTCCAACTTTATTTTGATTTAATCTCTGCCCTCCCCTTCACTTCTTTTGGTCACGCAACATTGCCCTTTGTTGAGAAGGACTCTACTTGTCACTGGCCTCTCGGATATTTCCTTTCTTCCTGGTGGTGGAAGTTAAGTAAAGATTGATGCATTTGTTGTTTTTCACTGTGTCCTACACCTGTACACACGCAACATAGGTGCTGGGGAAAAATAAGCACTATAGCTCTTCGGCTGTTAGGCAGTAGCGTGGGAGGGAAAAAAGAAAAAAAAGAAAGAAAAAAGGGGGAAAAACCCATCTGGTTCCCTAATGTCCTTTAGCGATGGAACCTGGCATGCTTATATGTGACTCCAGACTCACAACAACGTGGTTGACTCTTGGGAAATAAATACTGGCCTAGCCAGTGATGGCCTCTTCACATGAATGAATAATAAAAAAACACATTCTAATTTGTCTCTTATTAACGGGATAAATTTCTTTTGGGTATTCTCCCAGTGGAGTTTAGGAAGGTCAAACACAAGCCTTCCTGCTCCACACTTAATTGGATAGAGGAGGGAAAGTTACATGGTTCCCACTTCACATGCTCCTGCCTGACTAACTGATGCCTTGACTCCAAACACGTTAGTATAGGGACATTAAATTCCACTTTCTAATCCATCTACAGGTTCCTGCTCATTTGCTCAATCTGTCTATGTCTCTTTGAGGCCACTGCCTGTCAATGGTTCCCTATTTTTTCAGTTCCTCATTTTAAAAAGCAAGGTTACATATTCCACTTTCTAATCCATAACACTGTTCTAGAAACTAAGGAATTCCAGAAGATCAAAACCAATGCATCTATTATTTCTGTAGCTGCCTTTTTCTAAAACTCCAGATGGAGACCAGTGGCTCCAGTTGATTACCTTTAGTCCCATTTAATTTTTCAGTAGTTTCTTTACTAATATTAATTTCTTTCAGGTTTTGCATTTCCATTGGATCCCCATTATTTCTGGCATGTTTTTTTCTATCCTCTTTTCCTGTCACTGTCCTTTTTTTTAACCACTACTATAATTGCTTATATTTCTGTGTCCATGTTGCAACAAAGGATTGGAACCCCAAAATGCAACAGGAATTTTTAGAACTGAATTCGAAATGTCTTTTAAAAAATAAGATTGCTGCAGGCAAGATAACTGCATGTGTCGAAAGTGTTCTGTGGGGGATGTAACACCTAACAGTCTGTGAAAGAAACTTCTACCAGAATGCACTATGATCTCTTCTGACTACAAAGATAATAAGGGGTTGAGGGGATAGGGGTAGGCATTTCATTCTGTGAGAGAATAGCTTTGTGCAATATGAGGCCCTTCAAAGGACAATAGCAATAAATAAATAGCCACAAGAACAGGTAGCAGACACCCACAATGCTGGATGTGAATTTCTTGCATTGATCAGCTGTGTGGAATAAAAATGCTGGCCCGAAGCACTCTTCATCACATCATGTAATGTCACTAATTAATTCTACTAATGGTTACAATGTAGAAGTAATTTACCACAACCCCAGTTGTGAAGTAGCAATCACCTTCCAAGATCCTATAGTCTACATGTGGGACAGGAGCTGTCTATTTCACAGTTTGGTGCATAAAACATTGTGTACCACTAAAGATGGCTCGAATCTGGAACTTGATTCTTGTAGGTGCAGCTGGAATGACATTTACTCCCCCAGCTGATGATGAAAAGTGAATATATATTTACAAATGTAAGAACATATTCATAATGAACTTTCAGCTGAACCACCTATGTGCTCTCAGACAATAGTCTTCTTCTTTCCCTTCCTCTTTGTCCTGGTGCTATCCCAGGGTCTGCAGCTGGGTTGGAGACAGCCTGTTGTTTCTGGAGGATGGATCAAGTGACCTCAGGGGAGTTCCTCACTCACTAAGGTGCCAATGCTCACTTTGACTGCTCTGAGGACTTTCAATGAGAACATTTGGTTGAATATATATAACATAGAGGATAGAACATTACAGCACAGTTCAGGCCCTTCAGCCCTCAATGTTATGCCAGCCTTTTATCCTACTCTAAGATCAGACTAACCTACATTCCTTTCATTATACTATCTTTCATGCGCCTAGCCAAGAGTTGCTTAAATGTCCCCAACATATCTGACTCTACTACCACTGCTGTCAGTGCATTCCACGCACCCACCACTCTCTGTGTAAAAAACGTACCTCTGATATCTCCCCTAAACCTTCCTCCAATCACCTTAAAATTATGCCCCCGTGTGATAGACATTTCCACCATGGGAAACAAGGTCTCTAGCTAGCCATATTATCTATGCCTCTCATTATCTTGTACACCTCTATCAGGTCACCTCTCATCCTTCTTTGTTCCAATGAGAAAAGCCCTAACTCCCTCAACCATGCTGTCCAGTCCAGGAGCATCCTGGTAAATCTCCTCTGCACCCTCTTTAAAGCTTCCACATCCTTCTGATAATGAGGTGACCAGAACTGAACACAATATTCCAAGTATGGTCTAACCAGGGTACTATAGAGCTGCAGCATAACCTTGTGGCTCTTAAAACTCAATCGCCCTGCTAATGAAAGCCGTCACACCATATGCCTTCTTAACAATCCTATCAACTTGGATGGCAACTTTGAGAGATCTATGGACATGGAGCCCAAGATCCCTCTGTTCCTCCACACTGCCAAGAAACCTGCCTTTAACCCTGCATTCTGCATTCAAATTCAACCTTTCAAAGTGAACGACTTCAAACTTTTCCAGTGTGCAGTGAATTTGTCATACAGGGACCTGGCACATGCTGCAGGTGTTAGATTGATGTCACAATATAGTGCTCAGCAAGGTGTCCCACTTCCCTCCCCTAGACGCAGATAAATCCTTACTGGTTAGTGTGACAATCAACCTGTCTGTGTGTCTGTGCAAAAGAGCTCATCAACACAGTATTGATAGCCTCCAGGCTCTGGCTGAAGCGCCATTGCATTAACAGGCATAACACAGCATGGCAAAGCAAGGCTAGGCAAGGCATGGATGTTGTGCGCAAGCAAGTATGTGTCAAGTGCAAAAGCAGCAAGTGAGCTTGAAATGTTACCTGTTCCAATCCATGCGCTGGTTGCGATTTTAGCTTAATTTTTAAAGTATGCAGTGGTTAATCAGAAAATTTGGAACACATTATTATGTATTTGGGAAATAATTCCGTGTCTGTTTGTCTCAATGTATCCTTGCCCTTGTCGCATTTGTTATTCATTTTGCTTCGTAACAAGTTAAGAAATGCTGCTGGTTTTCAAAACATGTGATCTGTCTTCATCAATCATCTCACTGTAAAACCTGTAAGCATTTCCTGATCAAAGAAGAGAATCAAGGAAATCTCTGTCCTAAATCATGGATGCATAATTACACCAGAGTTGACAGCACACTTAGGCAGCCATGATATCATCCACATTGTATCCTTGTTCTTCAGTGTATCCCATGTAGGTTACACCATGATGTTTTGCGTGAAAACAGCAAATAATTGGACAGCAAACATTTGTTGAATAGTTCCTGGAAAAGACTTAAGAATGAAATTGCTTCCCAAAAATCAACAAAAGTAAAGTAATAAAAAAATGAAGCATAAAGGAAAGCTGGGAAGCAGTGGCTCAGTGGTGATGTCACTAGTAATTCATAGTTCAAACCTAATGTTCTAATGATGAAACTTGAATTCAATAAAAATTTGGAATAAATAAAACTACTCTAATGATAACAATTGTCATTTAAAAAGAACTGTCTTATTCACTAGTGGCTATTAGGGAGGAACTCTGCTTTCATTACCTGATCTGACCTACATGAGATTCCAGACCACATCAACATGACTACAACATGACACAGTGTTGACATTATGAGCAAATTTCTTAAAGGCATATCACACATCTGCTGTGAGGCATCACACTATGTGCAGGATACATTGGTTTGATAGATATTGTTACTCTCTGTGAGGAGACTGTGGGGAGCACGGTGATTCAGTGGTTAGCACTGCTGCCTCACAACGCCAGGGACCTGGGTTTGATTCCTGTCTCAGGCAACTGTCTGTGTGGAGTTTGCACATTCTCCTCGTGTCTGCGTGGGTTTCCTCCGGGTGCTCCGGTTTCCTCCCACCATCCAAAGATGTGCAGTTCAGGTGAATTGGCCATGCTAAATTGCCCGTAGTGTTAGATGCATTAGTCAGAGGTAAATATGGGGTAGAGGAATGGGTCAGGATGGGTTACTCTTTGGAGGGTCGGTATGAACTTATTGAGCTGAAGGGCCTGTTTCTATACTGTAGGGAATCTAACCTAATTGGTATGTCTGTTTTCCTCAAGATTCAGAGCTGTTCTGCCATCCAAGTCTGTATTATATTGCCATATTGGGTGCTACTTAATGCATTCCTCAGAATTGACCCTTTCAGAACCAAGTACCCTATTCACATTTTTTTCCATTCATCCATGGGACGTGGATATTGCTGGCTAAGATAGCATTTATTGCCCAGAAGACAGTTAAGAGTCAAAGACCTTGCTGTGTGTCTGGAATTATGTGTAGGCCAGACCAAGTAAGGATGGCAGCCTCCTTCTCTAAAGCACATTAGTGAAGCAGATGAGTTTTTTCCGATAATTAACAATGAATTCATGGTTGCCATTAGACTCTTAATTTCAAATTCTTTATTGAATTCACATTCCGTCATCTTCTATGGCAGGATTCAAACCCAGGTCTTCAGAAGATTAGTTGAGTTTCTGAATCAATAGTCAAGCAATAATGCCACCAGGCCATGACCTCCCAACAAAAAAATAAACTAGGTAGAAGAGTTTCCACCTAGAATCTTTGTCCTGGGTTTCTGCGGCTATTTCAGGCTTAAGGAAGTTGAGCTTTTCTTAATTAATTGTTGGTTCCTAATCTTTAGTCACTTGACCCAAGAGGCAATTAGAAATGGAGGACATTTATCACAGCCACTTATCCACATGTAAACTGTAAGCAGTCAGATTTTCAATAAAATGGAATAGTATTTTGCACAAAGAAGACAACACTCACAAAGACCCAACTTATGGTTAACATTGTGTTTCTAAACTTTGATATAAATACAAATTTATAAATGTGGCACTAATTGAACACTTTGAAATGGAAAGAGGAAGGAATCAGGTTTGAGCTCCATTCTGTTGACTAAATTATTTCCGCCATATTAAAGAACAATTAATATCAATAATGAGATAAGGAACAGAATTAGAGAGAATATTGAATCCTGTGTGGTTTTTGCCATATCCCAGTGATGGCAAGAAATATTAACTGAATGTTTGAAGTAGGCTGTGTATCAGCAGGCTTGTTTTAAAAGACCAAAAATACAACTCTCAGTTAGTACAATGAGGCACAGTGTTCCTGAGATTTTGGCTTTGCCTTCACATGTAAAAGGCTGACTTCATGCCCAATGGAAATATAGCTCATTTACTTAGTTTGATGGTCTTCTCAGGAGATAGCTAATGCTTCAGGACCAACAAGTAGTTGGAGTGTTGGGTGCTAGCAGTGTGTAATGATCTGTTAACTGCACACAAACTTTCATCCTTTTAGGCAATTTAACCACTTTTGGGCACAAATACTTTTTCTTTCTTGACTGAAATCCAAGCAATGAATAGGAGAGGATAAAGGAAGCCCTATCAGCAGAGGGTCACCAGGGAGACTTTTCTTTTCTCTTTTGTTTCCTACTTTAGGGGCTAGTTTTCCTTTATAGAGTAAGTTGCTTACTAAAATTACATTATGGACTGGCTAGACTGTGCTGTTCCATATGTGAAGAGCTTATTGAATAGAGGAATCTAATCGGCCAATAACAAGAATATCCTAAATTTAAATGGGGCTGTGTTTAAAAAATATCAGAAATTAGGATTAGGGTTATGGTTAGGGGCAAATGTGTACGAGTAATCCAGGAAAAAAACAGACAAAGCTTTGTGATAACTTGCAGTTTAAAGTAGAAACCATATCTGTTCAGTCCAGGAAGGATATGGAGGAAAGTGCCTTTAATCCAAATAAAAAATAAAGGTGAAAACAAAGCTACTTATACTCCAGGGAAATAAACATGGGACCAGGCTTGTAAACTCCAGATATGTTAAAAGGAATGAAATCTGAGTATCCCAGTAAACTAATAGCAAGCCACAAACTAGCATGTCTTTGAAAAATAAAGGGAATAAAGGCTATGTCTATCGAGAAAAATAAGAAAGAGTGAAGGAGTTGCAGGCTCTTTTGCGAATTAAATCAGAAATTGTTTCAACCCCACTATAACCTTTCTTTCAGTTCAAATTTGTCAGATGGTATTCAATGGGATTCTGATGAAAAGATTGTTCTGTTAAGACTGTTAACAGTTGCAGTGTTGATCACTGTCAGCTCACATTTCTGCAGTTGTCTCTTGCGCTCCAAGCAGTTTGTCCCATCTGTCTGTAGAGAAAGTAGATTTCTGTTTGAGTGCACCAGAAATTGTTGAAGAAATTCAGCTTTAAATATCATTTGTAAGTATTGGCTTTGTTCAGTTAGTAGCATTTATCACTCCTGGGAAAATGTTTGTAAATTTGTCTATATACAGGTTTAAGCACATGGCGAATGAGATATATTTGTCCAACTCTTCTTGTATATGTGAAAATAGAGCAAGGGGCTGCTCCACAATCAACCAAGGGCTATATTTTGGAAGATGATCTATATAAATGATTCCCAACACTATTTAAAAAGTGATAGAGTTCATCCTTGTGGAAGGCCAATGAAAATGGATTAAGTATTTATCTTGACTGCTGCAAGTAAATTAGTTGCTGTATTTCTTTCCATAAATATGCTGACTATGCTTCAAAAGTTATTTATTGGCAATGATACAAATTCCAGGTCTATCATAGATCTTTTCAGAGGCACAATCATGGTGGTCAATCCTATAAGTGGCTTAAGTGCGTTATGATCAGGGATCTGGCTGTACCATCCAATAATTAGAGCATAACACAATGTAAAGCATAACAGTAGGATTGTCTAGTGGGCTGAACTGGAATCATGTATCTTTCGCAAGTGTCCTAAAGATAGTTATCCAATCTTTAATGTAATTAAACTGAAGTACAGATTCTTAGACTCCTTTCTTTTAAAGACAACAAGTGAAAGCACACAGTAAAAAATTAATCAACCATTACAGTGATTTAATTAACCCCAGAAGCTTCCTCAAGAACAAGAAATCTAATGAAAACATGTCACACTATCTTGGTTGCTTGACTTCTTTGGTCAACGTTCTGGCTCGGGATCTGATGAAAGATCCAGTCATTAGGTCAAGCTTGTTCCTCAACCCTAAGTTGATATGCTACCTCTACATTCTGTTACTTTGTATTTCTCTGTGTCCTCAACAAGTTGCAAACCTGTTTTCCTATTTCCTCTTCCATCAATAAAACTGACTGCTTTTGCTATCCCCTTGGTACTGTTTTGAAAACCATAGTGACTCTGCTGACTTAATACATGAAATAAATGATCTCAACCTGAAAAAAACGGAATTTTCTGTCTTTGATATTCTTTTTCAAGGCTGGTCCATTAACAAATGAACTCTGAGTGTAATTTTAACCTTTGCAAATATATGAAATAGGCAACACCCACCATAATACCTATTTGCACTCTGAGACTGTCCAATTTGATATTCGTCTGTTTGATACCATCACAAAAGTGATATAGTGATCTTCCAGACTTTCTCTAACTATCTTTGATCGACAACTTTAAAAGTTGTAGAGGATCATTTTATTTCAAAGTATAACATTTAAAAACAACATTGTTAAATTCTTTGAAAAAAGGTAACATGAAATGTGAAAGATTAATAAGTATTTAGGAACATCTTCAGAATGTGAAAGCCATTGTGCAAATTCAAATCCTTCTTTCTTTCTGTGCACCTTCTCCCTTTTCCTTGAATGTGTGTTTGCCTTCTATGGCAGGTTCTAACAAAGGACATAATAAGCTGAACAACAAAATAACTGTGAAAGCTACCTAGGCTATTTAAATGAGTTTATTGGAAAGGCACTGGTTTTATTCTAGATATTGTTTGCAATTATCCATTTACTGCAGTATGAAATGTCACGTAGAATGCAAACATGAGAATTCAGTTCTGACTTTGCTTCCTCAGCAGCTGTATGTGAGTTGGCTTCACCAGGGGAGTCGACTTGATATTAATACTCCAAGCTGAATATGAAAACATAACTAAAATCATTAACAAGTTAGATACCACTGAAGACATTTACATAAATGACTTTAAAAGATCAGTGGAAAATTTGATTCTGGAAGTCTTTTCGATCTTTGTCCTTCACTTCCCAAAGCACTGTGAGTGCAAAACTGAATTATATAAGACAGGATATCTTGACAGTAAGGAGACTTATCTCAGGTTCCATTTTGTGTATGTGTCTTGTGCCAGGGTGAGTTTTACTAAAGTGCAGTAGTGCATATAGTCTGTCCCTTTGTCCTCTTGTCTGCCTTTGACTGGATGCTATAATTGTGATCAATGACTTGAACAGGCCGGTACAATGCCAGGATACCAAATTTGACCAATGTGTGTAAGTAGGACCTTCGTTAATCATTCCTGAAACAAGAAGTGTGATGAAGCTACGAATGGGGAATGTTATAGTACAATATGGTCTGCAAGATGTACAAGATATGGAAAGAGGAGTTGGAGAAAGGAAGCTATGCAAGGGCAGGTAAGGCATACACAGAAAGGATCTTTGGCAACAGTCTGCTCAGCTTTGAATCAGACACATTGTTTGAGGAGGCTATGTTTACAAATGAAGCAGTCACAATGTTGTACCACATTTCTGATGCTGAGCTGGAGTCTTACAGAAGGGCACACAAGACAATCCCAGTGGCTGCATGAGCCATTGTCACCCTAACATTCTGTAGCAATGAATTCTTACTGGTGGGGACAAGATAACCTCAGCAACATCTATCAATTTGCCATGAATTCATATATCAGCGAGGTCTCAGAGGCAAAGACATGTTCATCATCCTCTTCTTCTTCGGAGAGAACAACAGGAGGAAATGACCAGCTGGTTCACCTGGAAAGCAGCCTTTCTGATGTTGTAGAACATTATTAATTGGACTGTGATGAGTTCCTTTTTTTGCTATATGCATTTTGTGTTTTGAGCATGTATTGTGTCAAAATGGCAACATTTAAGGAATAGAGAGTTCCAAGATTTTGGTACACTTGATTGTTCTAAAACTTATTTAAATCCACGTTTACCTAGTAACTGCAATGGAACTTGCTTTCAATAGTTTTTCAATAAATGTTTCAATTGTTCACTGATAACTCAAGGGTCACTAAAGTATAAGTTCAAGATGACAGGCAGTGAGACTAGAAGACTGTAGGTGTGTGTGCATGTGTGAGAGAGAGAGAAACAAGTTCCATGTTAGACAGGGCTGTTGTTGGCCATATGGCTGTATTAACTGGATTACATGAATTAGATGTAGCTGGGGCTCAGATAAATCCTAGATCAGTTAAACAGCTCTGCGCAGTGAGTGCTTGGAAACGTCTTAGGAGCTGTGAAGAGTTAAAAAGAAACTGGTTCATCTGTCTGTTACCCATATTTGCCTCCTGCTAAAGTTTGGATATTAGAACATGAGTCATATCTATCTTTGCACGGTCTAAACTCTTTTTGTTAATAATCTTTGCATGCTTGTTTGAGTCAGTTTTACTTGTAATAATCTAGTTATTCATTGCTGATGAGAGAAACTGAAGGGAATTGTTTCTAAACCACAGGCAAAACCTATTGATCATATACCCATTTGGCTTAAATTTAGCATTTGTTATGATCTATAGAGTATTGAGATTAAAAAGAATTGGTGGAGCCCTTCAACCTCAGTCATAACAATGCAAAATAGGTTCTGTGGACCTCACCTTCCACCCACCAACCTCTGCATAAATTGCATCATCCACCAACATTTCCACCACCTACAAATGGACCCCACAACCAGGGATATATTTCCCTCCCAACCCCTATCCGTTTTCCGCAAAGACCGTTCCCTCCGCGACTACCTGGTCAGGTCCACACCCGCTAACTAGCCACCCTCCCCTCCTGGCACTTCCCCTGCCACTGCTGGAATTGCAAAACCTGCACTCCCTCCTTACCTCTGTCCAAGGCCCTAAAGGTGCACTTCCACACATGTCATTTATTGTATCTGTTGTTCCTGATGTGGTCTCCTCTACATTGGGGAGACTGGACGCTTTCTCGTAGAGTGCTTTAGTGCACATCTCTGGAACACCCGCACCAATCAACCCCACCACCCCCTGGCCAAACATTTCAACTCCCCCTCCCACTCTGCTGTGGTTATGCAGGTCCTGGGCCTCCTCCATTGCCACTCTCTTACCATTCGATGCCTGGAGAAAGAATGCCTAATCTTCCGCCTTGGGACCCTTTAGCCCCAGGGCATCAGTGTGGACCTCACCAGTTTCCTTATTTCCCCTTCCCCCACCTTATCCCAGTTCCAACCTTCCAGCTCACCACCACCCTCATGACCTGTCCCACCTGTCAATCTTCCTTCCCAGCTATCTGCTCCACCCTACTCTTCCACTTTTGCCCCCACCTCCATCCAGGTAAAAAAAATGACTGCAGATGCTGGAAACCAGATTCTGGATTAGTGTGGTGCTGGAAAAGCACAGCAGTTCAGGCAGCATCCGCGGAGCAGCCTGAACTGCTGTGCTTTTCCAGCACCACCCTAATCCAGAACCCCCACTTCCAACCACCTATCGAACTCTCAGCTACCTTCTCCCAGCCCCACTTCCTCTCCCATTTGCCTCTCCACCCAGAGGTTCCCAGCCTCATTCCTGATGAAAGGCTCATGCCCGAAACGTCAAGTTTCTTGCTCCTCAGATGCTGCCTGACCTACTGTGCTTTTCCAGCAACACATGCTCAACTCTGTGGACCGCATATCAATTCTAAAGACACAGGAAACCCAAGGACTCTGAATGTCTGAACATGCAAATGCTGTACAAATAATATAGCAGCAGCAAACATACGTTTATATCACAGCAATACTTCCTATGTAAGACTTTTACGATGCTTCAGGATTGCTGCTTAATGTTGGGAGCTTCGCTGCCTTGATTTTGGTCCACTATTCCTATAGGTGAGATCAGAAAGTCTCCAAAAAAAGTAATGGGTACCACCAAAATATTGTGGAAGAAGACATCAGTCTCCTCAAGGAATGCTTTTGTTGCTCAGATACTTGGTGAACCCTGCAATACCTTTCTGAGACAGTGTCCACATTTATGAGAGCATGCTCCATCCTCTACAACATTGCAGTTGGCCACTAACACCTAGGATCCAGAGGCCACACCAGGAGGAGGAGGAGGATGGAGAAGAGAAAAAATAATTGTCATATGTATTGCAGAATCAACTACTGCCTGCTAATGGTTTGGCTCAAATGGTACCACCATTCTAGTTCATACCCTAGCTTTACTAACCGAATTTCCATTGCACCAAAGGAATTTCAAACAGTACCTGCCTGGTTCTCTGCATTATTGCTTCAGGCTTGTTCAGTTCACAGTGGTAGCATTTGAAACAGATCTGAAAAAAGACAGCAGGGCTCCATCAAGGAGCGATCATACCTGATAAATCTGTTAGAATTCTTTGAGGAGGTAACAAGCAAGTTAAATAAAGGAGAGCCAGTGGATATGATGTATTTGGATTTCCACAAGGTCTTTGAAAAGCTGCTGCATAAGAGGTTGTTAAATAAGAGAAGAGCCCATGGAGGGACAGGTAGTGTTGAAGAATTGGGGACGCTGCAGAAAGAATTTGACAGGTTATGACAGTGAGCAAAGAAGGGACAGATGGAAATCAATGTGGGAAAGCATGAAGTTATGCACTTTGGTAGGAAGAATAGAGGCATGAATATTTTCTCAATAGGGATAGGCTTCAGAAATCCAAAGAACAAAGAGTATTTGGACTATTGTTAGACAGTTTTGGGCCCCATATCTAGGGAAGGATGTGCAGGTATTGGAAAGAATCCAAAAGAGCTTTACAATAATAATCCTGGAGATGAAGTGCTTTATCATATGAGGAGTGGTTGAGAACTTTGGGTCTATATTTGATGGAGTTTACATAGGTATTGTGGGATCTGAATGAAACATACAGAATACTAACAGGCCTGGATACAGTGGACAAGAGAATGTATTTTGATTAAGTGCAAAGACTAGGACCTGAGGGCATAGCCTCAGAGTGAAAGACTACCCTTTAGTGCTGAGTTGAGGAGGAATTTCTTCAGCCAGGGGGTGGTGAATCTGTGAAACTCATTGTTGCAGAGGGCTGTGGAGGCCAAGGCATTGAGTGTATTCAAGACACAGATGGATAGATTCTTGATTAGTAAAGGTATCAGAGGTTATGGGAGAAGGGAGGACAATGGGATTGAGAAACATATCAGTCATGATTGAATGGCAGAGCAGACATAATGGGCTGAATGGCCTAATTCTGCTCCTATATGTTATAGTCTTATGAACCACAGGTGACTTTTAATGAACACACTTATCTTAACAACCAGATGTATTATATTGGATAGTAGCAATAGATATATTGGCTAGTTAGACATAATTACTAAGACAATCAGGAACCAAGGATGATGTGTCTTACTCCATTGGGATCTTGAGATAAATTATTTTTTTCTTAACCAAGACTACATTAAATCAACAGATTGGATGAAGTGTAATTCAGTAGTTCCCCCGTACCTGCAGGGGATATGTTCGAGGACCTACCGTGGAAGGCGGAAACCATGGATAGATGAAAACCCATTCAGTTAAATGGGAAATGTATCAGCCCAGCAGTCTCCTGGTCCCTGATTCTGGAATGTTCTCTATATTATGTTCTGGCCGTGGTAAACAACGAGTAATTGAAACCATAGAAACCGGAAACGTGAATATGAGGATCGCCCTGTACTGTCTCTTTCAGAATCATTGTCTTAATCATAAGTAGGGAGAAGACCACAGTCACCACATCCAGCTTGTCAAAGTCAGAGTCTGCATGCTGCAGCTGTGGATTTCATGTTGTCCATCTGATCTTCTGCTGTTATGGTGAGATGTTAGGAAGTCTCTACTTGTGGTGCCGTGGGACTGAGACTGCAGCCACTGTAAGTTGGTTTGGTAATGCTGCCAATCAATTGTTTCCATAGTGGGTTCCAAACCCTGTGTGATGCCCTTTGTAACCTTAGAAATGAGGTTCCCAATGATCCTTGTCAGGCTACCTGTCAGATATCCAATGTATTATCATCTGCGTTTTGCATCATCCATCACAACCAGACCCCGCAATATGTTTATTTTCAACTTTTCCCTCTGGTAAGTTTGCACATGAGAAGTTGAATTTTCCCAACCTTGAGGAGATGTATTTTTAGGTGGTGGAGGATGTGAAAATTTGGAATACTGTACTGCTTCTTATGTAGGTGTTACTGCGAATTCTCATCACTGAATCTTTCCTAAGAGAGAGCTTCCAGTAACAGGTGAGCATATTCCCTAATGGCATTCATTTTCTGCAAGTCTCTCATGATCATTATTGCCTGGTTAAGTAGCCAATATATTTTATTGTTGAAGTTGAAAAGTCACTCTTATCATTCAGTGCCAACCCAGCATTTTGGAACATTTTCATGAGTTTGCATACTTTTTGACATATTGTTCTTCAGAGGATCCATGGATGAGAATGTTATTTGTGTGATGTATGATGCATTCATTTTTAAAATTCCTTCATGAAATGTGGGCATCACAGGCTGGCCATCATTTTATTATTTTAATATATTGCCATTCCTTTGATATCATTGCGTCAAAATCCTGAAATTATCTCACTTAATAGTATTTTGGGTCTACATACAGCTACAGCAGATCAAGAAGGCAGCTCGTCACCACCTTCTCAAGGATGACTAGATACTACGCTGAGGAATTCCCCACAGCAGAGATGAGTTTCAGACAACAGAACCTTCAAGGTGACATCAGTTGGTATGAAAATTTGACCTGTTCACATCACTCGACTTCACAAACCCACTGTCCAGCCAAGTGAACTAACTGATCCCCCTTACCACACGATGGAAGGAATCATCAATGTGAAGGTGGATCTTTGACTCCAAAAGGACTATGTAGCACTTAATTTTACTGGTACTACCATGGACAGATGCATCTGTGATAAGCAAGTTGTTAAGGATAAGGGGAAGAACGTTTTTCCCTCTTGTTGCTTCCTTCACAACCTATCACAGACCCAGACTGGCAGCAATGCCCTTTAGGATTTGACCAGCTCAACGTGTAGAGCTGCTGCTTGAGCCACTGTGGATGTTCTATTATGTTGGTCATTGTCTATTGGATGATCTTGGGTGATTCCAAAACAATAATATCTGAACAGTGTTATGAAAGTGATTAGAAGATTGGACTACTTACCTAGTAGAAGTTAGCAACATTGGTTCTTGGCATCCAGCTTGGTGAAGATTAAACTGTTTAGAGGTTTCATTAGGGTCTTGTCTCCAAACACCATTGGATATATGTCTCTTTATTGGATCCATGTATTTTCAGAACTGGTACCATAGCAGAGCACCTGGTGAAATAATACCCTGTTGAAGCATCTGATCACACTTCTTACCTTTTACTAGAATTGGATGTGGGGCCATCTTGGGTGTGATCAAGCAGATGTATTGGCCTCTGCTTTCTGCATGATATAGCGTGCAAGTGTTTATTTTTTTCCATGCCTCAGAAAAGCTTTCAAAATTGTCATTGAAATTCTTTTGTGGGTTCCCGTTTGCTGACTTATTTCATTTAAAAAATGAGGCTGAGACCTATACAGGTTTTCCTGCTTTGTAGCGAGCATGGCTGATTGTGCAGAACATACTGTATTTCTGAGATTTCTCTGCTTTTGCATCTTAACGTTGCCCATAGCTGACTTTTGACATTGAGGCTAATTCCTTCTGGGCCGAACAATTTGATAGATGAAGGCAGCAAAATATTCTATACAACCATTTAAGCCCATTACTTAATACAGAGACTCCTGTCTTTTCAGAAGGATTTAGAGTTTATGTAATATCCATTGACTTTAATGCTAACACTACAGTATAACGTTGCCTTGTCGGTGACTTCCCAGGAAAACTGATTTCTGTGTGGGGCTTCCTTTGAAGATGGTTGTCTTGTGTTTTATAAACATGAACTTTCTAAGCAATCTGCTGTTATGAATTGATGATTGTTACTGCAGCCATTGCTTTTGATAGCGTGGGTAGAGCCTTCTTCTTTCCATCTTTGGATCATTTTCACATTTTTCTGTTCAATTTTTCACCCTCTAAGGTGAATGACTGGAAAGGACTTACATCCACTTTACCCTGTCCACGTCCCGCTGTGTTCTGGAAAGGTTTTGGTTGAGGTAGGTTAGCATTCACTGATCATCCACATTGATGTCTGGGTCTCCTGTGGTTTGCTCAACCATCCATCTCTTGTGGCTCAATTGCTGGCCTGATATCAAAGTCCTTCACCTGCCGCTCCCTGATGTCCTAGACTTCTGCTGACTCGTATTGTTTCTGAGGCTGGTTTCTGCTTGCCTCCATGTCAGATTATAATTTAGACCTTCAACAGACAGTGACACAAGATTAACGCAAACACTTGACATTGATTGTCCGTCAAATATATACAGAAACATGGATGAACAGGGCTATACTTGTGCCTTCTTCCATCATGTCTCAGTCCAATGTGATCTGATATTCTCATGACATAGTTCTTTCTGCTCAGTAGATGTTAATGTTGGTACAGTTAACTCTTCACTTCATAATCCTGACTCTGTATTAGCCTCAAGTATGAGCTGATGACCATTAGATGAGTGCTCAGAGTGCAGTGCATTGAGCATTGTAAGCAATATGTCGTGTTTGTATGACTGTGATGTGATGTACTAATATGTTAAACTTTTTTGGCACTGCTGCCAGGTCCTGTGTTTAAGGCAAATCAGGGCAGGGCTTAGACAGACAATGGTAGGTCCCTGGGGAATGTTGTTAAACAAAGGAACCAGGAGTGCAGATGCATAGTTCCTTGAAAGTGGACTCACAGGTAGAGAGGGTGGTAAAGAAAGCATTTGGCATGCTAACCTCCATTGATTAGTGCATTGTATACAGGAGTTAGGATGTTATGTTGCAGCTGTACAGGACATTGGTTAGGCCACTTTTAGAATGCTGCATTCAAATCTGATCTCTCTGTTCTAGGAAAGATGCTGTGAATCTAGAAAGGGTTCAGAAAAGATTTACAAGAATGTTGCTGGGATTAGAGAGTTTGAGCTAGAGGGAGAGGCTGAATAGGCTGGGGCTTTTTTCCCAGGAGTGTCAGAGGCTGAGGGGTGACCTTATAGAGGTTTATAAAATCATGAGAGGTATAGTTAGAGTTAATAGCCAAAGTCTTTTTCCCAGGGAGATGAATCCAAAACTAGGGCATAGGTTTAAGGTGAGAGAGGAAAGGACCTGAGGGGTAACTTTTTCACATAGAGGGTAGTGTGTGTGTGTGGAACAAGCTGCCAGACGAAGCAATTGCACCAGTTAAAAGGTATCTGGATGGGTATATGATTAGGAAGGGTTTAGAGGGATATGGGCCAAAAGCTGGCAAATGGGATTAGATTTATTTGTGCTATCTGCTCAGCATGGACAAGTTGGACCAAAGGGTCTGTTTCTGTGCTGTGTAACTTCATGACTTGATAGCAGTTTGTGCATGACTGGACTTTACAATTGCTCTCATTGCCATTTGTGGCTCTGAGGAAAGATTCTTGCCTCCAAATGGAATCTAGCCTCTCTTCTAAACTCTACTTCTTACTAGTCCCTCTAGGGCCCACCATTGAAATGGGAACACCTTCATCTAGGAGGTGTGACATCTTCCTCGATCCTAAGTATTCAAAAATGATTATTATCCCGTTGCCTGCTGTACATTAATACAGCTTGCATGTTACAGTTATTGTGCTTAGAAAGGGAAAGCTGTGTGAGCACATAAGACCATAAGAAATAAAAACAGGAGTAGGCTGGATGACCCCTCATGCCTGCTCCACCATTCAGTAAGATCATGGCTCATTTAACATTCCTTACATCTACTTTCTTATCCTTTTCTCCACATCCCTTGATTTGCTCACCGATCAACAATCTAACCATCACAGCTTTAAACAAGCACAAGGACTCAGCCTCTATAGCTTTCCGTAGCAAGATGTTCCAAAGACTCACAACCCTCTGAGAGAAGAAGTAGGAATGACTTACTGCAGGTGATGGAATCTGTACTGAAAATTACAAATGCTGGAGATCACAGCGGGTTACACAACATTCATAGAGAGAGAGCAAGCTAAAATTTCAAATCTAGATAACTCTTCATCAGAGCTGAAATGAAGTGTGGAGGGACAGCATTCATGCTGTAGTTTGGGGGGATGGTGGTGGGGATAATGCTGACCTCCACTGTCCTCTAGCCTGACCACCAACTCCCACTCCTGAACTATAGCGAAATGCTGTCCCACTGCACTTCACTTCAGCTCTGATGAACAGTCATCTCGTCTTGAAATGTTAGCTTACTCTCTCTCCATGAATGCTGCCTGACCTGCTGTGATCTCCAGCATTTGTTATTTTTTTTTGACAGAAGAAATTCTTCCTCATTTGATTCTTCAATTGCCAGCCCTTTATTGTGAGACAATGCTCTCGAGTCCTAAACTCTCCCAGGTGGGGGAATATCTTCAGCATTTACCCTGTCAAGCCCTTAAGAGTCTGATAGGTTTTAACAAGATTGCCTTTCATTTCTCTAGACTCCAGTCAATAGAGACCCAATCTGTTTAGCTTTTGATCAAAAACAATCCCTCCATACCAGAGATCATCCTTGTGAACCTTCTCTGAAATGCCTCCAATAAAATAATATCTCTCCTTCCATAAAAGGACCCGGACTGCTCACAGTGCTGCAGATGTGGTCTCACCAGCAGCTTGTACAGTTGTGGTAAGACTTCCTTACTTTTAAACGCTAACTGCCTTGAAATAAGGGCCAACATTCCATGAGCTTTCCTGATTACCTGCTGCACATGTGTGCTAGCTCTCTGTATTTGGTACACAACTACTGCCAAATTCCTTTGTGTTGCAGCTTTCTGCAGTTTTTCCACGTTTAAATAATATTCTGTTCTTTTGTTCTCCCTTCCAAAATGAACAAATGAACATGGAGCACTCACAGCACTATTCAGCCTCCTCTTGAGTTCAGAGGAGGCCAGCTGAATGATGTGAGGTGTGCAAAGTGAGATCCGTTTGTGGCCATGCTATAATCAGGGAAATTATGTGGCTGCACTTATTTATATGCTTGAAATTTGTGCAATTACATTGTGCATTGGCAATCTGCACCAAACCAAAAGGACTATACAATTTCTAGTCCCATTTTTTGTTGTTTACTGTTCCTTCTTACACCTTGGTTGTGAATCATTGGCTTGCCTTGTATATGAAGATTAGTAGGCTTTTCAACAATGGAAGCATCACTTTCAAAATCAACACTGTCATCAGTGGGTGTCTGATTAGTGGTCACTGGGTAACAATCAGAAGTGTTTATCCCCAGCCTCCCAGTACAGTGCCTTGGGACTAATCTTTTGGAAACATCGCCTCACATTTAGAGAGTGGGGTAAAGAGGAGTGGGGAATGAATAAAACAAACCAAAATAGTGCCACATAAGATATGTTTATTTAGAAATATTACCTTCTGCATCAATTGAAAAAGCAGCTCTGACTCCTGATTTTGTGCTGTCCATTCCTGCAGAGTAGAACACTTGTTGTTTTGGATCTGTCGTTTGCTGGATGACATTTTCCATGATTCTGCTTAGAACGTGAAAGGTGTTATTTGCACATTCATTTATTTCAAAATTAACCGATGACTCAGCTGGCTGTGCTTAACTTTAATTGGAGTTAAATTGGTAGAATTACGCTAATAAAGTTACTGCAAAATAAACGGAGTGTCAACATCCTCATCTGCATGATAGATTGTTGGTTTGATTACTCAGCCAGCTGTACTGTATGATTTATTCTCCATTTTTGTCTCTTTCAGAAATTTGTAAGTAATTTACCTTTTTCTGCCTTTTCTTTTCAGGTTTGCCTATCCTTTCAGCATGTAGAGACAATATGCAATCCATTTTACAGGGCTTGATAAACCACCTCCTAGTATCTTTGATTCTGTAAGCACTAAGGCCCCTTGGGACCATGTAAATATATGCAGGGAATCTACTTTACTGATGTTTTAATTCATCATAGAGTTTCCTTGGAACTTGATGCCTGCCTAAGTTCCCTCAATCTGACAAACCAGAGTTGTGAATTTTTGAATCTCAGGCTAATGTCAAATATAGAAGCAGTAAAGTACATCTAAAATGCAGTATGAATGGACTTCCATTCCATTTTCTGGCTGTCTTTTTCTCCTTTATTCTTTTTTCTGTGTAATTGTACTTCCCTTTCATTCTTAAAACTTTTCCAGTGATCAGCTTGAGAGCAGGAAGATGTAGAATTAGATGAACAGCTACATTGAATGAATCACTGTAGGGCAAGTTGACTATGAAAATAACATGTCTTATGAACATTGTGTGCAATTCTGGTCTCCCTCTTATAGGATAGATGTTATGAAGCTTGAGTGGGTTCAGGAAAGATTTACAAGGATGTTACCAGGGTTAGAGGGTGTGAGTTATAGGGAGAGGCTGAATAGACTGGGGCTGTTTTCCCAGGAGCGTTGGAGGCTGAGGGGTGACCTTATAGAGGTTTATAAAATCATGAGGGGCATGGCTAGGATAAACAGACAAGGTCTTTTCCCTGGGGCGGGGGAGTCCAGAACTAGAGGGCATAGATTTAGGGTGAGAGGGAAAAGATTTGAAACGGACTCAAGGGGTAATGTTTTCAGGCAGGGGGTGGTGCGGGTACGGAATGAACTGCCAGAAGAGGTGGTACAATTACAACATTTGAAAGGCATCTGGATAGGTATATGAATAGGAAGAGTTTAGAGGGATACGGGCAAGTGCTGGCAAATAGGACTAAATTAGGTTAGAATATCTGGTTGATATGGATGAGCTGGAGAGAAGGGTCTGTTTCTGTGCTTACATTTCTACATCTCTATGACTGTGAGAGAAATAAAGCAGTGCCTAGATATTTTATTAATGTCCATATTTGTAGGGAGAATAGGACATTGTGAGCTCATAGGTGATTGACCCTTTCAATGAAGGAAAATTCTCTTACCCCATGCTAATTTGACCTTAACTAATTTTGAGCACTCTGTCTGCATTACGATACGAATGTAAAGCATGGAAAATCTGCCATTGGAACATTTATAACATAGAAACTGCATGTCGTGGGTAAGATATAATTGATTAATATATGGCTTCTGAATCCATCAACCCCTTAATCATTTAAACTGCACGTAAACCATCATTGGTGTAATGGAAAACTAGTTTCCCCCTAAAATTAGCACTGCTTTTAGTTTGGGCATTAATATTTAATTCTGATTTTGTAACATCCTTCCTGTAGAGTGTGGCCAAGCATGGGATGGTTGGAGAACTGAGTCTCTGCTTTTCTGTTGTGTGCTTTAATACACATTATTAACACACACCTCCACATCGTTAATACAGTGAACAAACAGGAGGCTGGGAGAACGCAGCAAGTCAGGTAGCATCAGGAGGTGGAGAAGTCAACATTTTAGGTATAACCCTTCTTCAAGATGGATGCGGGATAATGGGAGCTGCAGATAAAGGGTGTGGGGGGGGGGTGGTTTTGGGTAGGGAGAGGGGCAGAGTGATGAGGGACTGATAGACAAACACAGGTAGAGGCTACTGCCTGGTTGGTAGTTGGAAGGAAAGATCGGTCAGAGGAAGGGAAGGGAGGAAGAAGGGTTGGGAAGGGTGTCGGGAGTTGAGAAGGGAGCTTATTTGAAATTGGAGAACTCAATGTTAAGTCCTATGGGTTGTAGGCTGCATAGGGGGAACATGAGGTGTTGTTCCTCCAATTTGCAGTCTGATTTACCGTGGCAACAGAGGTGTCTGAGGAAGGTCATGTTGGAAAGGGAATGAGAAGGGGAATTAAAATGGGCTATAACTGGGAGGTCAGGTTGGCTCTTGCGGGGCTGGCTGCAATGCTCAGTGAAACATGCCATTTGTTTACGTTTGGTCTCCCCGATGTGGAGAAAACCACATCGGGAGCACAGGATAGAGTCATCGAGATTTACAGCATAGAAATGGACTCTTCAGTCCAACTCGTCCGTGTTGACCAGATATCCTAAATTAATCCCGCCCCACATCCCTCCAAACCCTTCCTATTCATATACCTATCCAGATGCCTTTTAAATGTTTTAATTGTACCAGCCTCCACCACTACCTCTGGCAGCTCGTTCCATACATGCACCATCCTCTGCATGAAAAAGTTGCCCTTTCAGTCCCTTTTACATTTTTCCTGTCTCACCTGAATCCTATGCCCTCTACTTCTGCACTCCCTCAACCTAGGGAAAAGACTTTGCTTATTTACCCTATTCATGCCTGTCATGATTTTATAAACTTCTGTAAGGTCACCCCTCAGCCTCTGATGCTCCAGGAAAAACAGCCCCAGCCCGTTCAACCTGTCACTATAATTCAAACCCTCCAACCCTGGCAACACCCTTGTGAATCTTTTCTGAACCTGTTCACGTTTCACATCATCCTTCCTATAGGCGGGAGACCAGAGACTGCACATAATATTGTAAACGTGGCCTAACTAATGTCCTGTACAGCCACAGCATGACTTCCCAACTCCTGTACTCAATGCTCTGACCAATAAAGGAAAGCATACCAAATACCTTCTTCACTGTCCTATCTACCTATTTAGAGAGGTGGCTGAGGAATCAGCGGGGGTGTTGGTTGTGATGTTCCAAAAGTCACTGGAGTCAGGGAAAGTCCCAGATGATTGTAAAGTTGCTGTTGTAAACCCCTTTTTCAAGAAAGGATCAAGACAAAAGATGGAAAATTATAGGCCGATTAGCCTAACCTCGATTGTTAGTAAAATTCTAGAACCAATCGTTAAGGATGAGATTTCTAAATTCTTGGAATTGCAGGGTTAGATTAAAACAAATTAGCATGGATTTAGTAAGGTGAGCTCATGCCTGGGAAACCTATTTGAAATCTTTAAGAGGTAACAAGTAGGTTAGACCACGGAAACCCAATGGATGTTATCTATCTAGACTTCCAAAAGACCTTTGATAAGGTGCCTCATGGGAGGCTGTTGAGTAAGGTGAGGGCCCATGGTGTTTGAGGTGAACTACTGGCATGGATTGAGGATTGGCTGTCTGACAGAAGGCAGAGAGTTGGGATAAAAGATTCTTTTTCGAAATGGCAGCTGGTGGCAAATGGTATCCATCAGGGTTCAGTGTTGGGGCCAGAGCTGTTCATTTTATATATCAATGAACTGGATAAGGAGATTGGGGAATTCTGGCAAAGTTTGCCAATGATACAAAGTCAGGCGGACAGGAAGGTAGTTTTGAGGAGGTGGGGAGGCTACAGAAAGATTTAGACAGTTTAGGAGAGTGATCCAGGAAATGGCTGATGAAATTCAACACGAGCAAATGTGAGGTATTGCACTTTGTAAAAAAGAACACAGGCATGGACTATTTTGTAAACGGTGAGAAAATTCATAAAGTCAAAGTACAAAGGGATCTGGGAATGCTAGTCCAGGACTCTCTAAAGGTTAACCAGCAGGTTGAGTCTGTGATTAAGACAGCAAATGTAACGTTGTCATTTATCTCAAGAGGGTTGGAATATAAAAGCATCGATGTGCTTCTGAGACTTTATAAAACTCTAGCTAGGCTCCATTTAGAATACTGTGTCCAATTTTGAGCCCCACACCTCCGGAAGGACATAATGGCACTGGAGCATGTCCAGGGGAGATTCACACAGATGATTCCTGGAATGGTAGGCCTAACACACGATGAACGGCTGAGGATCCTGGGATTGTAGTCATTAGAGTTTAGAAGGTTGAAGGGAGATCTAGTAGAAACATACAAGATAATGCATGGCTTAGTAAGGGTGGATGCTGGGAAGTTGTTTCCGTTAGGTGGGGAGACTAGGACCTGTGGGCACAGCCTTAGAATTAGAGGGGGTCAATTTAGAATGGAAATGAGGAGAATTTCTTCAGCCAGAGAGTGGTGGGCCTGCGGAATTCATTGCCATGGAATGCAGTGGAAGCCGGGATGTTAAATGTCTTCAAGACAGAGATTGATAATTTCTTGATCTCGCAAGGAATTAAAGGCTACAGGGGAAGTGTGTGGGTAAGTGGAGTTGAAATGCTCACCAGCCATGATTAAATGGCAGAGTGGACTCAATGGGCCAAATGGCCTTACTTCCACTCCTATGTCTTATGGGCTTATAGTTTTACCTGCGACTCTGCTTTCTAGGAACTATGAACCTGCATTCCAAGGTCTCTTTGTTCAGCAAACACTCCCCAGGACCTTACCATTAAGTATATACGTCATGCCCTGATTTACCCTTTCAAAATATAGCACCTCACATTTATCTGAACTAAATTCCATCTGCCACTTCTTGGCCCATCTGATAAAGATCCCGTTGTACTCTGAGATAATCTTCTTCACTGTCCACTATATCTCCAATTTTGGTGTCATCTGCAAACTTACTAAAAACACCTCCCATGTTCAAATCATTTATATAAATGACAAAAGCAGTGGCCCAGCACCAATCCTTGTGACACACCACTGGTCACAGGCCTCCAGTGTGAAAGGCAACCCTCCACCACCACTCTCTGTCGTATACTTCGAGCCAGTTCTGTATCCAAATGGCTAGTTCTCACCGTATTCCATAAGATCTACCCTTGTGAACCAATCTCCCTTGAGGAACCTTGTCGAACGCCTTACTGAAGTCTATATAGATTACATCCACGAGTCTGCCCTCATCAATCCTCTTTGTTATTTCTTCAAAAAACTCAATCAAGTTTGTGAGTCATGATTTCCCATGCTTAAAACCATGCTGACTATTCCTAATCAGTCCTTGCCTTTCCAAATGCATGGAAATTCTGTCCCTCAGGATTCCTTCCAACAAATTGCCCACCACCAATGTCAGGCTAATCGGTCTGTAATTGCCTGGCTTTTCCTTACCACCTTTCTTGAATAATGGCACCACGTTAGCCAACCTTCAGTTTTCTGGCACCTCACCTGTGACTTTCAATGATACAAATATCTCAGCAAGGGGCCCAGCAATCACTTCCCTAGCTTCCCACAGAGTTCTAGGGTATACCTGATAAGGTCTGGGGACTTATCCACCTTTTGCATTTTAAGTCATTCAGTACCTCCTCCTCTGTAATATGGATATTTTTCTCCTTCAACCTAGAATACTACATTTGGTGTTCCCGATATGGTATACTCTGCATCAGGGAGACCAAACATAAACTCAGGGCACATTTCACCAAGCATCTCCAGTCACCGCCCATTTTAATTCGCCTTCCCACTCCCTTTCTGACAGAATCATCCTTGTATATTGAAAATTGAAATAAAAAAAGAAATCAGCAAGAAAATAACAAATGCAAGTCCAATGATCCCTTAGTCATTTTTGTCATTTTTCACCTATCACTAACCCAGGATTTAACTCACAGAAGGCCAATCTTCTTTGCCTTTTCTATACAAGACCATGTACTTTGATTTTCATGTGGATCTTTCTGCCATGCAAAATAAGGGTTTACACTCAATAAGTGGCTACATGCTATTTGACCACAGTTATTATTAGGCATACCAATTGGCACTAATCTGACATGGTTATTTATCGTAAATAATGCCACAATGCAAAACATGTGGTTCATTGTGCACTATTAATCAGAGTTATCTTCTGCATCCAGAGCTTTTCACATCATTGACACAATAACAAGATTGACCACCTTTGATACATGTGGTGCATCTACATCTTCAGCTCTTCAATATAAGAGTGCAGTGAGGTTGGTTAGCTCAGTTGGCTGGATAGCTGGTGTGTACCATAGAGTGCCACCAGTAGCATGGATTCATTCCTGCACTGGCTAAGGTTACCATAAATGTGCTGTTTTCTCAAGCTTGCCTCTTGGCTGAGGGGTGGTGACGCTTAGATTAAACTCACCAACAGTTACCTTTCTCTAAGGAGAGAGTAGCAACTTTACCTTATAAGGGTGTAATATTTTCCATATGTCTGTGCTGTGGCATTATGAACAATTTATTTACCTCCCTGCACCACCAGAATTGGTCTTTTAAGCTGTAGGTCTTTAAGAATCACTGCTATGCAAACATTTTTCACTACCTAGCCAAGTCTGCTACCACCCAAGCTTTTTTGGGCAAGCTTTTTTCAGTGTCAGCAGCCAAGTTAAATAGGGAGTGGGGGGTAGGGAGCAGGCTCTCATTACAAAGTTCAGTGCTGTATTCATGCAACTGCATCAGTGCGAGCAGTCAGTGTAATTTTACTTTTACTGGGATCACAGAATTGGAGTCTATGGGTCCAGAAGCTAACATTGAAGCAGAGACAACATTTTCCTTCTTGAGGAAAGAAGTTCTCTTTTGATGAGGTAACCACAGGATCAAAGCCACGTGGGCCCAATCATGTAGAAACTGATGGATTCCTTCTGTTTGTGTATTGCAGCACTTGTATCTGTGTTCTGAAGTTGGCTCTGTGTAATGGAAATGAGACAATGATGGAATCAACCATCACTCCAGCTGAATTTTACTGTCGCGTAACTATATATCTCGTTCCCAGGAGCAGCTGATCCATTTTCATCCATATTTTCTCACATTTAACCCTCTTGCAACTAAATTTTTTTCCAATGTAGTGCAGAATATTTTGCTTCCCATTAAGAGGAGGAATGCCTCTGCTGGGAAACTGGAACTTAGTGCAAAAGGTAAAGTATTGTCATCACTTACTCTTGAATTCAACACAGGACAGGTTAGGTTCAGTTTAAAGATCCACCTTAACTCCACTCTAAAATCACTGAGCGCACTGAATTAAAAATCCATATATTCTTTTCAAATTCCTCACTCCATCCCACCTCTTGATTTCTTTTCCTTGCCATATAATTCAGTCTTCTGACACTTGACTTTTGTACATCAGGGAAATGACAATTAGTTAGAAAATTTACAAGCATTGGTTCTATGAGAAGAATTCAGGAGACAGGACTTATTGAAATTTGGGATAACAAATGACATATCTGATATCATCCAAAGTCAAAGTTATCTCTTTTGTAAACTACTTAATTCTTTAATGGAGGATTTTATATAGGTATCACTGAAATGTCTGAAAGAGACTACAAATATCCCCAACATAAACGTCGTGGATCCTGCAACATTAGCACAAAAGACATGTTAAACATTTGCACTGGGTGTCCTTGTACACTAATCAATGTAAGTGGACAGGCAGGTGCAATAAGCAATCCCAAAGGCAGGTGATATAATGGCCTTCATTGCAAGAGGATTTAAGTTCAGAAGTAACAATATCTTATTGCAGTCATACAGGGACTTGGTGAGACCATGTCTGGAACGTTGTGTTCAGTTTGGGCTCCCTATACTTGCTATTGAGGGAGTTCAGCAGAGGTTCACTTGGCTCATACCAGAGATAACAGACTTTCCTATGAGGAAATATTGGTTTGACTGGGCCTGAGTGCACTTGAGTTCAGAAGGATGAAAGAGGATTTGTTGGAAAGTATAACATTTGAACAGGGTTGGATAGACTAAATGCAGAGAGGATGTTTTCCCTGGCTTGAGAATCTACAAACAGGGGACATCATCTCAAGATATTGGCTCAGCCATTAAGCGTTGAGATGAGGAAACATTTCTTCACTCAAATTGTAGTGAATCTGTGGAATTGTCTACCACAGAAGGCTGTTAAAGTCATGCCACTGAATATATTCAAGAAAGAAATAGATACATTTTTAGATTTTAAAGACATCAGTGGTATAAGGAATGAGTGGGAATATAACATTGAGATAGAGAATCAGCCTTGATTATATTGAATGGTGGAACAGGCTCAAAAGGCTGAATGGTCTACTTTTGCTTCTGGTTTCTGTGTTTCCATGGTTTTAACCATTTTCATCTAGAAGTGCCAAGTGGATAATCCATCTTAACCCCCTATTCTAAGGTCTCCAGCATCACAAATGCCAGTCTTCAACCAATTTTAGTTACCAGCTGTGATATCAGCAAAGACAGAGCATGCTGAATGCAACAAATGCTATGGGATATGACAGCTGCTGGCTGCCATACTGAATACTGGTGTATTAGAAATAGCCTTGCCCTTAGCAACACCATTTCAGTATCCACCCAACAATGAAGAAAATTACTGAAACAGTTCAAATATGCAAATGAATTCAGAACAGGAGTAGGCCATTTAACCTCTCAATTCCTGATGAAGGGCTCCAGCCCAAAAAGTCGACCTTCCTGCTCCTCGGATGCTGCTTAATCTGCTGCGCTTTTCCAGCAACACACCCTCAGCTCTGATCTCCAGCATCTGTAGACCTCACTGTCTCCTATTTAGCCTCTCAAGCCTACTCTGTGATAACTTTTTACAGCAAGACCTAGACAATATAAATGTTGCAAATGTTAAGTAACACTTCAACCGCAGAAGTGACTACCTCCGACAAGATAGATTCAAACTACTTCCTTTTTTTAATGGTTAATGACATTGTTCACACTGACTTCACTGTTTTTAATGTCCTGGGCCTTTATATTGATGATAAACTTAACTGGACCTGATAATTAAATGTAGTGGCTACAAGAACAAATCAGAGACTGTGAATTCTGAGGAGTGAATAACACACATCTTGACTGCATAAATCGTCTAGCCTTGGGGCATGGCATTGGAGAAAGCAAGCAGACTCTACAACAATGGATGAATGGACACCGCTCAACTATTGCCAGACAGGGACGTTCCCTCCCAATCAGGGAACACTTCAGCAGTCAGGGACATTCAGCCTCGGATCTTTGGGTGACTGTCCTCCAAGGCAGACTTCAGAGTATACAACAACGCAGAGTCGCCAAGCAGAGGCTGATAGCCAAGTTCGCAACCCACGAGGACGGCTTCAACCGGGATCTTGGATTCATGTCGCACTACAGGTGACCTCACCATACACATACACGCACACTCTCTCTCTCTCTCACACACATACACAAACACATGCAGAGTATCTCTCAAACACACTCAGTATCTCTCAAAAACACACAGTATCTCTCAAAACACACACACACACACACAAACACTCTCTCTCTTACAAAGCATACACCCCCTCACACTTGCACACACTCTATCCCTCCCCATCATACACACGCTCTCCCCCCCTCTCACACACACGCACATATAAATATGTGGGGTGAATTTATAATTGCAGATACATTCTATTTTCTTCAAAAATACACAATTTATAGACAATATGGCACTTTACAAACTCCTACTTTGGAAATAAGGAGGTGTCACCTCCTTTATGTTGAAAATACCTTAAGTTATCTCGGGGCAATGACTTGAAAGAAATTCTGGGATATTCGTATTAATCAATCGAAACCTGCACCTCCGTTCTAATTGATTAAAGATTTAAGAGCCATCTTATGTGTGTTCATTTCTTTGGCATGAGTTATAGGATCGTTTGTTGTTTTCTTTATAAATTCTGTGTCTAAAGTTTTCTTCTCTCACTAGCACCTGAAGAAGGAGCAGTGCTCTGAAAGCTAGTGTTTTCAAATAAACCTGTTGGACTATAACCTGGTGTCATGTGATTTTTGACCTTGTCCAACCCAGTCCAACACTGGCACCTCCACTTCAGTTTTAATTGTGAAGCTCAGCTGTGAAAGCATCATTCATTTTCTGGATAGCTTTTTTTCACTTAGGACAACAATGTCTACGTTGAGACAACTGAGTTCCTGAGCAATGATGGCAGTGCAGCATTAAGGTCTGTTCCTGTATGGGTTTTCCAGGAGGATTCTGACCTTCCAGGTTCACCCTTTCATTGGATGAGGGTAATGTGCCTGTGTGTGAACTTTTTCAACATGGAGTGTTCATTGTACACTATCTACCAGATGGTCTCAGCAAATCAGACTTTGGCCTAATGGCAAAGGCATCCTAAGACAGGCTCTTCTGTGAGACCTGTGCATGTTCTGATTTTATTAAATCCTAGATGAAGTGCCTGGTACACAGGAAGTATTACTGGAACCTATCATTCAGAATTTGTTTTAAACAGTTAAATAATGATGAAGAATCAAATTCCTCTTGCACAATGTACAGAGACAGAAAGCAATAAGAAAGAAGATAACATGGATCAGTAAGTAATAATTAGATGAACCAGTGTAGGTCTTAAATAAGAGAAAAGGAAAATTGAAAAAAGATAATAAGTTTCACAATCCTGAAAGGCTTTGAAATAGTTAGATTAAATTTTAGTTACTTTCCTAACTCCTATTTGTAGTAGAATTATTTGCCTTCTTTTATTATAAACTGACTTGTATAGAAAGAAGGTATGTGTTTTATCACTACTTTTATCAAATGGTTAATTAATGTACCTTAATTTAACAATTAACCCATATACTTCTGTGAAGAAAAGATTGGAGCTTTGCAAAATCTGGGTCCTCCTCTTGAGATTCAAATACACATGTGGGTAAATTTGCTGCTTGTTTATGCGAGGGAGGGAAGGATGAGCTCATTTGTAGGAGACAGTGGCAGATTCCCTGACACTAACCAAATTGTTCAGTGATCTGAATCACTGGTAAGAAGTGCTGAAAAACAATAGCAGATCTGAAATTTACACAATTTAGAAAATAAAATACAGTATAGATTAAAATTAATATTAATTAGAATAGAATTAATATTAAATAGAATAGAATCAGAATAATGACTCATGTTCAAGTGCTCCATGTCACGATTTAAAATCTTAATACAGTGTGCCATTTCAATGTAATATAACATAAATCTACATATCAATAGATTTCATAACATTAATGATTACAACATATGATGCTTTGTCTCCTTTGTAATCTTCTGTGAATAATAAACTGTGATTTATGTTATGGTATATTCTAGCTGTTAACTTGCAGAATGATTTCAATGTCATTTAAAGTTAACTCATAGTTGCGCATAATGTTGAACTGTAATGGTAGTTACATTCACAATTTGTTTGCTTGGTTTATACTGATACATGGTTTAGATAATTTAGAAAAATATAGTTCATATATCAAAAATTGCATTTGTTGAAAGTACACTGTTGTACAGTCAGCATTATATGCAATCTTACACTACTTTTGAGCTTTTCAACAAAATAGAATTGCAAATAATTAGTTTAATTTTAGTACACATCAATTTTCATGACACATTGTGAATAAATTACTTAATTTCAGGAATACTGGCACTGAGTCCAGTTGGAATTGCTGTTCTGAAGATAAGAGTCTCTTTAAAACAAGAGTATAAACTATCTTCTTGGTATTTTCTAAAGGAATTGAAATAAACTACATTTCATTAAAACTGCCTGTCGTTTTAGCTGACAATCCATTTGTGGCTTGCTCTATGCTAGCAGGCTTGCAGACCTATTCATATTACAATAACATCAAAAACACCACATGTTCTTAAAAATGCTTTCAGTGTAGTAAAATGTGCACAGAAATGTGCGCTGCACAGAAGAATTATCCAACAAAACTTGAAATCTTACCTTATCAGGAGACATAAGATCTTGGTCAAAAAGGGAGTTTGAAGGAATGTCTTTAATAAGGAAAGACAGGTAAAAAGGTAGAGAGGTGTAATAGGAATTTCAAAGCTTAGGATCTTGGTAGCGTTCCAGGAGGACTGAGCTGCATGGATATTTTCCCTTAATGTTACTCTTATTATTTTGTAAGAATGTCCCACTCCCATTCCTCTTACAGATAGTTCTTGAACCTTAACATTTTATAAAGAAAAACATTGCCTACTCACAGGATTTAACCTCAAACATAAACTCAATGTTTTATAGTCCGAATGCAAATATTTCTGTGGTACTTCTCTTCCCCATGGCAGACAGAGTGAGGTTCCCCTATGGTTATCACAATCAGAGTTTTCTCTCTCCTTCAATATTGTCACAATCATAGCATTCCTGATATCCCTCAAGTGAGGAATATGAGGTTGTCAGGCATGTTAGAAGTGAATTACCATTGTATTTCAGAATTTCAACAGGGAATTTGTTGTTTATCAGTTATTGAATGTTTTTTCAACTTTGTCCTGCATTATGATGGGACCAGGACGAAACCTGATGAGGTATTGAGGAATGAAGTTGAAGACATTTAATTTGAAATGCCTCCAGTCTCCAGAATAACTGACTGCTGTTGATGAGTCCCCCACCATGATTGGAACTGGCCTTGGGTGTTTGGGCCATTGAGCACCTTAATAGAAACTTTACATGTCATTGATTTCTGTGAGGTGTTGTATCTCCCATGCTGTTTGCTGTTATTTAGTCTCTATGTCACAGGTTTTATGCTGTATTGCTTCCTTCAGCAATCTGTAGGATTGATGCTTTTCACGTGAGCCAGGGTGTGGTTTCCGTTCTAGTTTCTCAATAGCATCATGTATCACTTGCCCATTTTTATGAAAACAGTTATGATACTTGTGGAAGAGATACAAAGAGCTAATCACAGCTGAGACTTATATTGGACTTTGCAGTTGACCAAAAACTATGAGCACACCGTAGCTCCTGCTAGCTGGAGGTTTTCAAAATGGTGGAGAGACACTGACTAAGATCGACCCCTTTGATGGAATTTTGATGCCTTCACTGTTAATTTTCTTATGGCATTGTTTCTGTTTGCTGTGTAAGACAGTCAGCACCATGTAGCAACATTGTACTGATGTCCTGGAGCTTCATATCACTGAGCAGAAATAGCAAAGATTTGACTGAGCTGCAAGAGATCACTTTAGATTGTCTCTGCTACTCTGAACTGCACTATATTAAATTTGGAAGAAGGTAAGAGGACATGGGCATGAATGTTCAAAGAAGATAAATTTGTTTTTATCTTTGTTTTCATCTAATGTTTAACTCTGTGCCTACTATGTCTGCAAGTCACTTACAGCAGTGTTCAGGATTAGTGAATCAGAAATAGTTGTTGAACTCTAAGCCTGAAGACAGTTCTTGAGTTTGCCTTCTCCTTTGACTAGTCTGATTTGAACCCAAACTTATAGTGTGGCATCAAGCTACATAATAAAAAGAACCTGCTGTCTGGGGCCAGTCTGAAGGACACAATAAATCAGGTAAGATGTTCGATCAGTAAGGGATTAATATCAATAGCACACCAGAACTGATGCAATAAAGAGATGGGATAACAGGACAGTATCACAACAATGCTGCGAGGTAACTGTGATTGCGCAATGCAGCTAAGAGACATGGATCGTAAACAGTGGTATAGGACAACTACTTAGTTAAGAAATTGCGAACCCCGGTATCATAAACAAAAAGTGGCCGGACAGTGGCCATTATATTGTACCATTCACTCATGTCAAGGATGAAAGAAAACATTTGCATGACCAATTCTGAAAGCAGGAATCCTTCACCATGAAGTGGGGGGACCATTGTTTTCTGCTTTGTATTTGAGAATGGAATATGCCTGTGTGGTTCTAATCAGAGCATGGAATAAATGAAACATAAAAGTGAGTAAAGACAATTTCTTTTCAATTTTTCAGTATTCTAGACTGAAAAAGAAAAGTATTGTTTAAAAATAAAAACAGAATGTGGAAGGAGTTGCTGCACTTTTTAAAAGCAAGCTATGAGCTCTTATTTTGTTTGCTCTTCACCCTGATGTTTATTGAATCCCAGTGGGGGAAAATTAGTTACATAAAATGTCACCAGAGGTGTGTACAATATGAGATCTGGCTAGAAAAGTGAACTAAGTAGTCTATGGAGGGATGACAAGTTTTCAATGTCAGAGGCCTTCTGTGATTAACCTCCAGGTGGCTGCAAAGCCTTTGAGTGTGAATGATAGAGCCAGCAGCCTTCAAAGTTCTGAAAGGAGATGTGGTGTCTTTTGCTCTGTTGTAAAAATCACCTGACACCCAAAGAAAGCCAGTTAACTTGCCCTCACTAGTTGCTGTAATCTGTGGCTTTCTGGCCAGAAAGTCAGAGATTTTGTGCGTTGCGCACCAATCACTCCGCTTCCTGCAAGCAAGTGAAAGTAATTGGAGGAGAACGATTGAGGAGCAACAAGTCCTGAAAAGCCACAAAAATTGTCTCAGTGAACCCTGTGAACAGGGAACATTGTACTAAATTCACACTTCTTCCTCAATTCTCCTTAATAACCAAGGAATTTCTTCAATATTCTAGTGAGGTATTCACCTATCACAATGCATACCACGACATGATCTTTACTGCACAGCAAATTCAACAGAAGTGCAAGAAGCAGCGCTAACCATTCTAAATTGCTTTTGGAACTTCAAGCATACCTTTAAAGGTCAGATGGGAAGGCCTATGAAGTGTCCTCCTCAAATACTAATCCTCAACAATTTGCCTAATGGGGAAGGCAGATGAACTCAGGGCACGGTTAGGAACATGGGACTGGGATATCATAGCAATTAGAGATGGGGCTCAGGGATGGACAGGACTGGCAGCTTAATGTTCCAGGATACAAATCCTACAGGAAGGACAGAAAGGGAGGCAAGAGAGGAGGGGGAGTGATGTTCTTGATAAGGGATAGCATTACAACTGTATTGAGAGAGGACATTCCCAGAAATACATCCAGGGAAGTTATTTGGGTGGAAACTGAGAAATAAGAAAGGGATGATCACCTTATTGGGATTGTATTATAGACCCCCTAATAGTCAGAGAGAAATTGAGAAACAAACTTGTAAGGAGATCTCAGCTATATGTAAGAATAATAGGGTGGTTATGGTAGGGGATTTTAACTTTCCAAACATAGACTGGGACTGCTATAGTGTTCACGGTTGAGATGGAGAGGAATTTGTTAAGTGTGTACAAGAAAATTTTCTGAGTCAGTATGTGGATGTACCTACTCGAGAAGGTGCAAAACTTGACCTACTCTTGGGAAATAAGGCAGGGCAGGTGACTGAGGTGTCACTGGGGAGCACTTTGGGGTCAGCGACCATAATTCTATTAGATTTAAAATAGTGATGGAAAAGGATAGACCAGATCTAAAAGTTGAAGTTCTAAATTGGAGAAAGGTCAATTTTGACAGTATCAGGCAAGAACTTTCAAACGCTGACTGGGGGCAGATTTTCACAGGTAAAGGGACGGCTGGAAAATGGGAAGCCTTCGGAAATGAGATAATGAGAAACCAGAGAAAGTATATTCCTGTCAGGGTGAAAGGAAAGACTGGTAGGTATAGGGAATGCTGGATGACTAAAGAAATTGAGGGTTTGGTCAAGAAAAAGAAGGAAGCGTATGTAAGGTATAGACTGAATAGATCGAGTGAATCCTTAGAAGAGTATAAAGGCAGTAGGACTATACTTAAGAGGGAAATCAGGAGGGCAAAAAGGGGACATGAGATAGTTTTGGCAAATAGAATTAAGGAGAATCCAAAGGGTTTTTACAAAATACATTAAGGACAACTAGGGAGAGAATAGGGCCCCTCAAAGAACAGCAAAGCGGCCTTTGTGTGAAGTCACAGGAGATGGGGGAGATATTAAATGAGTATTTTGTATCAATATTTACTGTGGAAAAGGATATGGAAGACATAGAATGTAGGGTAATGGATGGTGACCTCTTGAAAAATGTCCATATTACAGAGGAGGAAGTGCTGAATATCTTGAAATGCATAAAAGTGGATAAATCCCTCAGGACCTGATCAGGTGTACCTTCAAACTCTGTGGGAAGCTAGAGAAGTAAACCCTAGGCCCCTTGCTGAGGTATTTGTATCATCGATAGTCACAGGTGAGGTGCCAGAAGACTGGAGGTTGGCTAACGTGGTGCCATTGTTTAAGAAGGGTGGTAGGGACAAGCCAGGGAACTATAGATCAGTGAGCCTTATGTCGGTGGTGGGCAAGTTGTTGGAGGTAATCCTGAGGGACAGGATGTACATGTATTTGGAAAGGCAAGGACTGATTAGGGATAGTCAACATGGCTTTGTGCATGGGAAATCATGTCTCACAAACTTGATTGAGTTTTATGAAGAAGTAACAAAGAGCATTGATGAGAGCAGAGCAGTAGATGTGATCTATATGGACTTCAGCATGGCGTTCGACAAGGTTCCCCATTGGAGATTGATTAGCAAGGTTAGATCTCATGGAATACAGGGAGAACTAGCCATTTGGATACAGAACTGGCTCAAAAGGTAGAAGACAGAGGGTGGTGGTGAAGGGATGTTTTTCAGACTGGAGGCCTGTGACCAGTGGAGTGCCACAAGGATCGGTGCTGGATCCACTGCTTTTTGCCGTTTACATAAATGATTTGGATGTGAGCATAAGAGGTACGGTTAGTAAGTTTACAGATGACACCAAAATTGGAGGTGTAGTGGACAGTGAAGAAGGTTACCTCAGATTACAATAGGATCTTGACCAGATGGGCCAATGGGCTGAGAAGTGGCAGATGGAGTTTAATTCAGATAAATGCGAGGTGCTGCATTTTGGGAAAGCAAATCTTAGCAGGACTTATACGCTTAATAGTAAGGTCCTAGGGAGTGTTGCTTAACAAAGAGACCTTGGAGTTCAGGTTCATAGCTCCTTGAAAGTGGAGTCGCAGGTAGATAGGATAGTGAGGAAGGCGTTTGGTATGCTTTCTTTTATTGGTCAGAGTATTGAGTACAGGAGTTGGGAGGTCATGTTGCGGCTGTACAGGACATTGGTTAGGCCACTGTTGGAATATTGCGTGCAATTCTGGTCTCCTTCCTATCAGAAAGATGTTGTGAAACTTGAAAGGGTTCAGAAGAGATTTACAAAGATGTTGCCAGGGTTGGAGGGGTTGAGCTCTAGGGAGAGGCTGAACAAGCTGGGGCTGTTTTCCCTGCAGCATTGGAGGCTGGGGGGGGTGATCTTATAGAGATCATGAGGGGAATGGATAGGATAAATAGAAAAAGTCTTTTCCCTGGGGTTGGGGAGTGCAGAACTAGAGGGCATAGGTTTACGGTGAGAGGAGAAAGATATAAAAGACACCTAAGGGGCAACTTTTTCATGCAGAGGGTAGTACGTGTATGGAATGAGCTGCCAGAGGAAGTGGTGGAGGCTGGTACAATTGCAACATTTAAGAAGCAGTTGGATAGATATATGAATAGGAAGGGTTTGGAGGTATAAGGGCTGGGTGCTGGCAGGTGGGACTAGATTGGGTTAGGATATCTGGTCAGCATGGATGGTTGGACCGAAGAATCTGTTTCCATGCTGTACATCTCTATGACTCTAATTGCTTAACTATGAAGTACAAGCAAAGCAACACCACAAAACCCATCTCAGTGCAAACTTGTGTCAAACCAAAGCTGTGTCATCTCACCAATTTTTATTTCCATTTTCTTAAATACTACATTTCACCTCCAGAAGATTACTGACAGAACAGAAATGGGAAATAACCTAACCTGCCTTCAATCCAAAGTCAACACTACTCCAACAAGAGTCAGTCTGCAGATAATATCCTATGTACTGACTCTGAAACTGAGATCCAGTGCACTTTTGACTTCTCTCTGGAGGAGCTTTTTATTAAACAGCTGGAAAACTGAAGTCCTCTTCTCACTAATTCCCACAGTAGAAAACCAACCTGACCCCTGTCAACTAAGATCTTTGTCACGATCCTAGAAAATATGAACCATTTTCCATACGTTGGGAATCCCTCAAAGATGGCAGCATGAATAATGAAATGTCTTCAATGTGCCATCTTAGCCTTTGGCTGACAGAGGAAAAAAGCATTTGAGGACCAGGATCTCAAACCAGAGCTTAAGATAATAGGTTGTGTGTACTTTGGAAACAATGACAACTTACACCAGGGATCTCACAACACTGGAGATTTTTAACATTGGCACTTTTTTTCAAGACTCTCCAAATTCGGTAGTAAGGAAGGTGGTCAACACCAACTTGCTCTCCAAGTAAATATGCCCAGTATTGAGATGCTAAAAATCTGCTAATCTCTGTTTGCATACCTGGCAGCGGGCTCTCAAAGTAAGTATTCAGAACCACGTTGTGGCAGGAGGGTCCCAGAAGGACTGTTGAAATACTTTAGGGATGTCCTCATAGCATTCCTGAAGGGGCTAATCATAAGGACTGATTCATGGGACATCCTGGCTTGAGACCAACCAAAATGGAGGAGGTTCATTCAGCAAATACAGAAACATAGAGAGTTGGTGCACGAGAGGTGCGAGGGAGGAGTGAAGGACTTCTGGGAAGGTGAGTCTGACTGTTTAAAATAATTATCTCAGGCGTTGGGGCCTCCATTTACCGAGACGTGCGACGGATGAGCGAAGGACCTCTGGAACGTTTTTAAGTGGGAGAGATTTTCTTCTCTTCCTTTATTTAGTCCTGTGCGGGCTTTCAGAGTAGTGGGATATGGATGTTAGGGCAGTTGCATGTTCCTCCTGCGGAACATGGCAGGTGAGAGACATTTCACATGTCTTTGCCGACTACATCTGCAGAAAGTGCACCCAACTCCAACCCCTCAAAAACCGAGTTAGGGAACTGGAGCTGGAGCTGGATGAACTTCAGATCTTCCGGGAGGCTGAGGGAGAAATTGAGAGGATGTACAGGGAGGTCGTCACTCCCCAAACATAGGATAAGGACAGCTGGGTTACAGTCAGGGGGAGGAAAGTGAACCGATGGTCAGAGCAGGGATCCCCTGTGGCCGTTCCCCTCAGCAATAAGTATACCATTTGGATACTGCTGGTGGGGACAGCCTACCAGGGGAAAGCCTAGTTGTCAGGTCTCTGGCACTGAGCCTGGCACTGTAACTCAGAAGGGAAGTGGGGAAAATAGAAAAGCATTAGTGGTAGGGGACTCAATAGTTAGATGGATTGACAGGATATTTTGTGGTCAGGAATGGGACTTCCAGAAGGTATGTTGCCTCCCTGGTGCCAGGGTCCAGGATGTCACCTATCGGGTTTACATAATTCTGAAAGGGAGGTGAGCAGCCAGAAATCGTGGTATGTATTGGCACCAATGATATAGCCAGGAAAGGGATTGAGGATCTGAAAAGTGACTACAGAGAGCTAGGTTGGAAGCTGAAGAGCAGGGCAAGTAGAGTACTGATCTCAGGTTTGCTACCAGTGCCACAAGATAGTGAGGTGAGGAACAGTTGGAGAATGCAGCTTAACACGTGGCTGCGAGGCTGGTGCAGGAGGGAGGGCTTCAGATACCTAGACCATTGGGATACCTTCTGGGGAAGGTGGGACCTGTACATGAAGGACGGGTTGCACCTGAATTGGAGGGGCACAAATGTCCTGGATGGGAGATTTGCTCGTTTGATTCAGGAGGGTTTAAACTAGAATCAGAGCCACATATCTGAGAGGGGGACAGTTGCAGATGGGGCAGTGACAGGGTATAGTGAATCTATCGGGAAGGTTTATCATGTGATGAAACAAAGGGATTGGTTAAAGTGCGTCAATGCAAGGAGTGTCAGAAATAAGAGTGATGAACTTAGAGCATGGATCAGTACTGTACTTGAGGATACAATTTTGTGGCAATAACGGAGACGTGGGTTTCGCAGGGGCAGGATTGGTTGCTTGCTGTTCCAAGGTTTAGAATGTTTAAAAAGAACAGGGAGGGTGGAAAATGAGAAGGAGGTGTAGCATTGCTAATCAGAGAGTGCATCACAGCTACAGAAATGAGGGTTATTGAGGAAGGTCTGTCTGCTGAGTCAGTATGGGTGGAAGTTAGGAACAGCAAGGGAACAGTCACCGCATTGGGGGTTTTCTACAGACCACCTTACAGCAGTAGAGAGATTGAAGAATGCATAAGCGGGCAGATTTTGGAAAAATGCAGAGTAGCAGGGTTGTAGTTATGGGTGACTTCAACTTTCCCAATATCGACTGGAACCTCCTAAGTGCAGATGGTTTGGATGGATCCGTTTTTGTCAGGTATGTTCAGGAGGGTTCCCTGACTCTGTATGTAGACAGGCCGATGAGGGGAGAGGCCATTTTGGATTTGGTGCTCGGCAATGAGCCAGGACAGGTGTCAGATCTCGCGGTGGGAGAACACTTTGGTGACACTGACCACAACTGCCTAACATTTAACATAGCCTTAGAGAGGGAAAGGAGCAGTTACAGAGGAAAGATATTTAATTGGGGAAAAAGAAATTATGACGCTATCAGACAGGAGTTGGAAAGTATAGACTGGGAGCAACTGTTCCACAGAAAGGGCACAGCAAGACATGTGGAGACTGTTTAAGGAGCAATTGTTGCAAGTGATGCACGCATTTATTCCAGTGAGACAGGTAAGAAGGGGTAAGATTAAGGAAACTTGGATGATGAGAACAGAGGAGCTTCTCGTCAAAAAGAAGAAGGCAGCTTACGTAAGGTGAAGGAAGCAAGGATCTAGCACAGCTTGAGAGGATTACAGGCTTGCTAGAAAGGAGCTCAGAAATGGACTGAGGATAGCCAGGAGGGGGCATGAGAAAGGCTTGGCAAGTAGGGTTAGGGAGAACCCAAAGGCATTTTACTCATACGTGAGGAATAAGAGAATGATCAGGGAGAAGGTATGGCTGATCAGGGATAGCGTAGGGAACTTGTGCGTGGAGTCTGAGCAGATAGGGGAAGCCTATGAGTTTTTTGCTTCGGTTTTCTCTAAGGAAAGGAACCTTGTTGTGAATGAGAACTTTGAGGAGCTGGGATACAGGCTTGACCAGATCAAGATTGATGAAGTTGATGTGCTAGAAATTTTGGAAAACATTATGATTGATATGTCCCCAAGGCCAGACCAGATTTATCCTCGGCTGCTTCGGGAAGCAAGAAAGGAGGTTGCTAAGCCACTGGTGAAGATCTTTGCCTCCTCACTCTCCACGGGGAGTCGTACTAAAGGATTGGAAGGAGGTGAATGTTGTTCCTCTTTTCAAGAAGTGTAATAGGGAAATCCCCAGGCAATTACAGACCAGTCAGTCTTACGTCTGTGGTCAGCAAAGGTTTGGAAAGAATTCTGAGGGATAGGATCTATGACTATTTGGCAAAGCATACCGTGATTAAAGGCAGTCAGCATGGCTTTGAGAGGGGCAGGTCATGCCTTACAAATCTTATTGAGTTCTTTGAGGAGGTGACAAGACAGGTCAGCGAAGGTTGAGCAGTAGATGTGGTATATATGGACTTCAGCAAGGCATTTGATAAGATTCCCCATGGTAGGCTCATTCATAAAGTCAGGAAGTATGGGATACAGGGAGATTTGGCTATCTGGATTCAGAATTGGTTGGCTGATAGAAGGCAGAGAGTGGTTGTAGATGGGAAGTATTCTGCCTGGAGGTCAGTGTTGAGTGGGGTCCCACAGGGCTCTATTCATGGGCCTCTGCTCTTTGTAGTTTTTATAAATGACGAGGAGGTTGTGGGGTGGGTTAGTAAATTTGCAGATGACACAAAGATTGGAGGTGTTGTCGATAGTATTGAGGACTATTACAGACTGCAGCGCAACATAGACAGGATGCAGAGCTGGGCTCAGAAATGGCAGATGGAGTTCAACCTGGATAAATGCAAAGTGATGCATTTTGGAAGTTGGAACTCTAATGCTGAATATAGGATTAAAGACTGGATTCTTGGTAGTGTGGAGGAACAGAGGGATCTGGGAGTACAAGTACATAGATCCTTCAAAGTTGCCACCCAAGTGGATTGGGTTGTTAGGAAAGCAAATGGTATTTTAGGTTTCATTAACAGGGGGATCGAGTTTAAGAGCCGTAAGGTTTTGCTACAGCCCTACAAGTCCCTGGTGAGACCACACTTGGAATATTGTGTCCAGATCTGGTTGCCCTACAATAGGAAAGATAGAGAGGATTTGGAGAGGGTGCAAAGAAGGTTTACCATGGACTGGAGGGCTTGCCTTATGAAGAAAGGTTGAGAAAGCGTGGACTTTTCTCTCTGGAGAGAAGGAGGAAGAGAGGAGACCTGATCGAGGTATACGAGATAAATAGAGGAATAGATAGAGTGAATAGCCAGAGGGTCTTCCCCAGGGCAAGATTGACAGGTATGAGGGATCATAGTTTTAAGATATTAGGGGAAAGGTATGGAGGAGACATCAGAGGAAGGTTCTTTACGCAGAGAGTTGTGAATGCATGGAAGCGTTGCCAGCGGTGGTGGTGGAAGTAGAGTCATTTGGGACATTTAAGCGACTGCTGGACATGCACATGGATAGCAGTGAGTTGAGGGGTGTGTAGGTTAAGTTATTATATTTTACATTAGGATTAAACCTCGGCACAACATCGTAGGCCAAAGGTCCTGTTCTGTGCTATACTTTTCTGTGTTCTATGTTCTATGAATAGGCCATTTGTCCTTTGAGCCTATAACACCATTCAGTATGATCATGGCTGATCATGCAATTTCAGTATCCCATTCTAACTTTCTCTCCATATCCTTTGCACGGTTTAGCTGCAAGTGCCACATCCAGCTCCTGTGGGAAAGAATTCCACAGGTTCACAACTGTCTGAGTGAAGATATGCTTCCTCACCTCAGTTCTGAATAGTTTACACCTTATTCTTAGACTGTGACCCCTAGTTGTGGACTTTCCCAACATCAGGAACATTCTTCTTGCATCTAGCCTGTCCAGTTTCCTGAGGAGTTTATACATTTTTACTTCTTCATTCTTCTTAATTCCTGCAAGTACAAGCTCAGTCATAGTCATAGAATGATAGAGATGTCCCATCACAGAAACAGATCTTTCAGTCCAATTCATTCATGCCAACCAGATATTCTAACCTAATCTAGTCTCATCTGCCAGGATTTGGTTCATATCCCTCTAAACCCGTTCTATTCATATACCCATCCAGATCCCTTTTAAATGTTGTAATTGTACTAGCCTTCACCACATCCTCTGGCAGCTAATTCCATACATGTACCACCTCTGCGTGAAAACGTTGCACCTTAGGCCCCTTTAAAATTTTTCCCCTCTCACTCTAAACCTATTGCCTCCCAGTTCTGGACTCCCCCACTGATCCAGTCTTTATTCATATGTCAGTCCTGCCATCCCAGGAGTCAGTCTGGTGAACCTCTGCTGGACTCCCTCAGTAGCAAGAAAGTCCTTCCTCAGACTAGGAGGCTGAAACTGCACGCAATACTTAAGGTGTGGCCTTACTGAGGCTCTGTTTAACTGCAGCAAGATATCCTTACTTTGGTACTCAAATCCTCTCACCATGAAGGTCAGTACATCATCAGCTTTCCTCACTGTCTACTGCACCTGCATGCCAACCCTCAGCGACTGCTTCACCATGACACTCAAGTCTCGTTGCACCTCATCTTTTCCGAAACTGCCACCATTCAGATAAAAATCTGCCTTCCTGTTTTGCGATCAAAGTGGATAATCTCACATTTATTCACATAATATTGCATTTACCAAGTATTTATCCACTCAGATTGTTGGTCCAAGTCACCCTGCAGCCTCTTAGCATCCTCTTCTCAGCACACACTGCCACCCAGATTAGTGTCATCTTCACGTTTGCCATTCAATTCCTTTTTCCAAACTGTTAATGTATATTGTGAACAGCTGGTACTCTAAGGAACGAGATGCATTGAGAGGCCTAATCAGAAATGTACAGGGGCAAAATCGAAGTAATGGACTGAAAGCTTCAACATTCAAGAAAAAACCTACCAATCCATCAGGCACCACGCCATTGTGTGTGCCAGAGCCTGCAGATCACACATTGGACTTACTGGCTATCTCAGAACCTATTAAACTGATTGGAACAAGTCATAGAGTCATAGAGATGTACAGCATGGAAACAGACCCTTCGGTCCTACCCGTCCATGCCGACCAGATATCCTAACCCAATCTAGTCCCACCTGCCAGCGCCCGGCCCATATCCCTCCAAACCCTTCCTATTCATATATCCATCCAAATGCCACTTAAATGTTGTAATTGTACCAGCCTCCACCACATCCTCTGGCAGCTCATTCCATACACCTACCACCCTCTGCGTGAAAAAGTTGCCCCTTAGGTCTCTTTTATATCTTTCCCCTCGCACCCTAAACCTATGCCCTCTAGTTCTGGACTCCGCAACCCCAGGGAAAATTTATCTATTTATCCTATCCATGCCCCTCATAATTTTGTAAACCTCTATAAGGTCACCCCTCAGCCTCCGACACTCCGGGGAAAACAGCCCCAGCCTGTTCAGCCTCTCCCTGTAGCTTAGATCCTCCAACCCTGGCAACATCCTTGTAAATCTTTTATGGACCCTTTCAAGTTTCACAACATTTTTCCGATAGGAAGGAGACCAGAATTGCATGCAATATTCCAACAGTGGCCTAACCAATGTCCTGTACAGCCGTAACATGACCTCCCAACTCCTGTACTCAATACTCTGACCAATAAAAGAAAACATACCAAATGCCTTCTTCACTATCCTATCTACCACTTTCAAGGAGCTAGGAACCTGCACTCCAAAGTCTCTTTGTTCAGCAACACTTCCTAGAACCTTACCATTAAGTGTGTAAGTCCTGCTAAGATTTGCTTTCCCAAAATGCAGCACCTCACATTTATATGAATTAAACTCCATCTACCACCTCTCAGCCCATCTGGTCCAGATCCTGTTGTAATCTGAGGTAACCCTCTTCGCTGTCCACTACACCTCCAATTTTGGTGTCATCTGCAAACTTACTAACTGTACCTCTTATGCTCGCATCCAAATCATTTATGTAAATGACAAAAAGTAGAGGGCCCAGCACCGATCATTGTGGCACTCCACTGGTCACAGGCCTCCAGTCTGAAAAACAACCCTCCACCACCACCAAAGGTTTTCTACCTTTGAGCCAGTTCTGTATCCAAATGGCTAGTTCTCCCTGTATTCCATGAGATCTAACCTTGCTAATCAGTCTCCCATGGGGAACCTTGTCGAACGCCATGCTGAAGTCCATATAGATCACATCTACTGCTCTGCTCTCATCAATCTTCTTTGTTACTTCTTCAAAAACCTCAATCAAGTTTGTAAGACATGATTTTACACATACAAAGCCATGTTGACTATCCCGAATCAGTCCTTGCCTTTCCAAATACATGTACATCCTGTCCCTCAGGATTCCCTCCAACAACTTGCCCACCCCCAACTTCAGAGGACATCCTGTGAAGAGTAACATCAAGAACAATCTAACAGACAAGCACTCCATATGATAAAGAATTCAAAATACACAGAAGGGGAAATAAGGAAGAAGGACTTATAGTCTTTTATATAGTGGATTTCACAACCAGAGGACAGTTCAAAACTCTTTACAGCCAACGGAATACTTTGAAATAGAGTCAATGTTGTGATGTAGACAACATGATAGTTAATATACACACAGCAAACACACATTAAGAATAATATGATGATAACCAGGCAATCCATTTTGTGATGTTGATTGCGCAATAAATATTGACCAAGATGCCAGGAATAACTCCCCTGCTTTTCTTTGAAACAGTGCAATGTTGTCTTTAACCTGACAGACAGCACCTCCGATAATGTCACTCGCCTGTAGCACTGCATTGGAATGTCAGCTATAATGTTTGTACTCAGGCTGCAAGGTGGGACTTTGAAATTTGTGACTCAGAGGCAAGAATGATCAACTGAGACAGAGCTGACACAATTCTTAATGAACTTTTTGATCTATCAGGCCTCTGACACATGTGGAAATCCATCAGCATACTCACGAACTTAAATCCATATGCGTAGAGTTTCAGTATATCTTGAATGGTGTACATTACTTGCCAGTTGAATGGTTATTCCACCATTGGGAATGGCAGCTCAGCAACATCTGCTTCACTCATCAGTTTGAATAGATTAGTAGCACATAGTTAGCAATAGGATATAACAGTTATGCTGACGTGCTTCTGTTTGAGATTCACTGCTTCAAGTTTTGACAACTGTTATAAGAATAATTATTGTTAGAAGACCTTTACTAATGGCATTATGCCCCACGTTTCCAATGTATTTGTACTCATCTGAAATAACTTTCTAATGATAGGGCTGGGGTTAGGAGTTTGGAGAGAGTGCAGGCCTTTGGACCACAGTAATGAGTATGCAGGAGTGAAGATGTATTACAAATCATATCAAATTTAGAAAATGGTTATCAAACTTTGCTTGTAGACTGTTTCAATCACATTGTTTTGAGTGAGATATAGTCAACTTAGGTGAAGATGGTAGATTTCCTTTCTTAAAGAGTATGAGGAAAGGCTGAGGCACTTGGGGCTGTTCTCATTGGAGAAAAGAAGGTTTAGGGGAGATTTGATAGAGGTGTACAAGATGATTAGGGGTTTAGAAAAAGGGTTGACAGTGAGAACCTTTTTCCGCGTATGGAGTCAGCTGTTACTAGGGGACATAGCTTTAAATTAAGGGGTGGTAGGTATAGGACAGATGTTAGGGGTAGATTTTTTACTCAGCGGGTTGTGAATTCATGGAATGCCCTGCCAGTATCAGTGGTGGACTCTCCCTCTTTATGGTCATTCAAGCGGGCATTGGATAAGCATATGGAGGTTATTGGGCTAGTGTAGGTTAGGTAGGCTTCAGTCGGCGCAACATCGAGGGCCGAAGGGCCTGTACTGCGCTGTACTTTTCTATGTTCTATGTTCTAGTGTAGTGTAGCCTTAAAACTTTTAGTAGGAGAATGTGAGGACTGCAGATGCTGGAGATCAGAGTCAAGAAGTGTGGTGCTGGAAAAACACAGGATGCTGCCTGACCTGCTGTGTTTTTCCAGCATCACTCTTTTTGACTTAAAATGTTTAGTAAGCATAAAATGATATGTTGTACTTTCTACTGGGTTAGACATGGCCAGATGAATTAGAAATTCAAGAATTAGCAACTTTAAAAAAATTGAATACATCTGTTTTGAACATGACTTTATCATTAATTGTTTTGTTCCAATTATTTAATTATCTGTTGATGATTGTGTATTTTCTCAAATTCTAAAAACCTGAATAATTGAATGTCCGTCCTAATCAGTTTTTCATATTTAAAGTCAGCTGACTGGAAATTGTCTTTTGTGATGCTGACAAAGTTGATGAAATTTGATAACCTCTGAAACACCCAGGAAAAATCGCCATCAACATTTCCTCATGGCATTTTATCTTTGCTTCAACAGAATCTGGCACCCACCCACTCACCGGAGACTTGGATGATGGATAACAGGTTTCCACTCGAACATGTCAGATGGTTTATCTGTACTTATGCACACTAATAAATGACTTATTTTCCCAATTTGTCGTTCATTCTGTGCAATGAGCTAATTCTCAGAATGCATACAGAACCAAGAGACATAAAAATTACAAACTTCAGATTGAGGCTGTAAAGCAGTGTATTTTACAATTGTCATTCATATATATTATATATACATAATATATACAAAGCTTTTGCATGTCTGCTTATTTGAGGTAAGACAACTTGCAAAGTGATGTGCTTTAATTCATTTAACTTTTCTTGGAACTTGGTTACTCCTTACTTATAATAAAAGGATAACTTTAGTCACTTCCCTCTTCTCACACAAAAACAGGCTGTTATTTCAGAACAAAATATTCCTTGGGTTAATTTGAATTCTAAACTCTAGATGTGTTTGGATTGGGTGGGGAGTTAAAATCTTGAACGAGAATTGTACCAATTCTGGGTCGGTCCGCAGCCCATTTTAAAAGGGGTGAGATGGGTGAGTGGGCAAGCAGACTAACCCCCTCCCCTCCCAAACTGCTCCCCAAAGGAGAGTTGCTCATTTAGATATTTTACTGACACAGTGTACTCTGATTTTGTCTCTCTCCCAGTTTTAAAGTTTGCTGGTTAGACCTCTGGCAATCCCTGGTTCTATTCCTGATGAAGGGCTTTTGTCCGAAATGTCGATTTTCCTGCCTTCGGTTACTGCCTGACCTGCTGTGCTTTTCCAGCACCACTCTAATCTAGACTTTGGTTTCCAGCATCTGCGGTCCTTGTTTTTACCTATACTCGGCCATCTGATGATAGCTAAATCATCACTGTGTGGAAGGGGTTAATGCCCTTTCAGCAATGTTGTTGGGCCAGAGGAGCAAGATTGTTTCCCTCCAGACACCAAGCTAACCTGCTTCCACTCACATTCTGACTTCATTAGACACCCACTCTAACTGGCTATCACAGCAATCACCAGTGGTTCACTGTGTGCACTCATTGAATTGTGTGTTTACTGAACCCTCCCCAAGATGACCATGTGCCCCACATGCACTCCACCGCATTCTCCTGCCTCTGTCATGATCACTAAATACTGCTTTCTCCAATCTCTCCAAGGTTCACCTCAATCACTCTTCCCCTCCCTGACATCAAATACACTGAACCCAAATTTCAGTGTGAGTTTTACTCCAACTGCAGAAAAATAGCTGTTTCTGGAATACAGCTCCTTCTGCCAATTTCTTCATTTGACTGGGAGCTAAACTTGTCCTTCACGCTGGTTTTTGGGTGGGGATCCTGTTGGAAACATTTTGCACATTCTGCAGCCTTCCAGAATCCCTCCAAGCTGCTTAGAAAACCTGCTTTATGAAAGGTTTGAGGCCCTTGCCTCAATGTGCCTAGGGGAAAATCCAAAATTTTCATTTCAGTTCAAGTTTCATGTGACTTTGAAAAGAAATGAAAAAAATAGTTTGGACAGTTGCTTGCTAATTAATATCACAAGACAACTTTCAGGTTTCCAGGAGAATATAAGAACCAGACGCAGAAGAAAACAATTGAGCCCCTGAAACCTGTTCTGCCATTCAATACTATCACAACCTTAACTCCACCTATGTTGATAAAAAATGCCTGTGCATCACAATGTGTGCAATCTTATGGTAACCTGATAGACATGGGCTGTCATGAGAACTGTGGCAGAATTATGTAAGAAATCCAGTGAGGTGCATCTCAGCATCGGGAGCAACTCAATTTTTAACTAAGGTCTGGCTATCGAGGCAAGATTCTTGCAAGTTTGTGATGAGTTGCCTATTTAGGGGATTATTGATGGTTAATTGCCTTACTAATTGCACATCTCACCTCATTAACCTGGCACTTCCTGTCCTACAACCTGCCACGAGTGAACTAGATACCAAGAATTCTTGACATGAAGAAGTAACGAAGCGGATTGATGAGAGCAGAGTGGTGGGCATGATCTATATGGATTTCAGTAAGGTGTTCGACAAGGTTCCTCTTCGTAGACTGGTTGGCAAGGTTAGATCACATGGAATACCGGGAGAACTAGCCATTTGGATATACAACTGGCTCAGCGGTAGAAAACATTGGGTGGTAGTGGTGGAGGGTTGCTTTTCAGACTGGAGGCCTGTGACCAGTGGAATGCTATAAGGAATGGTGCTGAGTCCACTGCTTTTTGTCATTTATATAAATGCTTTGGATGTGAACATAGGGGTATGATTAGTTAGTTTGCAGATAACACTAAAATTGGAGGTGCAGTGGACAGCGAAGAAGGTTACCTTAGAGTACAATGGGATCTTACTTGGATGGGCCAATGGGCCAAAGAGTGGCAGTTGGAGTTTAATTTAGATAAATATGAGGTTCTGCATTTTGGAAAGGCAAATCAGGACAGGATTTATGCACATAATGGTAAGGTTTTAGACAATGTTGCTTAACAAAAAGATCTTGGAGTGCAGGTTCATAGTACCTTGAAACCCAGGTAGACAGGACAATGAAGAAGGTGTTTGGTATGCTTGCCTTTATTGGTCAGTGCATTGAGTATAGAGGTTGGAAGGTCATGTTGCGGGTGTGCAGGACATTGGTTGGACCACGTTTGGAATACTGCATGCAATTCTGGTCTCCTTCTGATCAGAAGGATGTCATGAAACTTGAAAGGGTTCAGAAAGATTTACAAGGATGTTGTCACAGTTTAAGGATTTGAGCTATCGGGACAGACTGAGTAGGCTGGGACTTTTATCCCTGGATGGTCGGAGGCTGAGGGTTGACCTTATAGAGGTTTATAAAATCATGAGGGGCACGGATAGGGTGACTAGCCAGGGTCTTTTCCCCAGGATGGGGAGTCCAAAACTAGAAAGCAAAGGTTTAGGGTGAGAGCAGAAAGATTTAAAAAGGACCCAAGGGGCAAGTTTTTAATGGAGAGTGTAGTGCATGTATGGAATTGGCTGCCGGAGGATGTGGTGGATGCTGTTACAATTACAACATGTAAAAGGCATCTGGATAGGTATATGAATAGGAAAGGTTTAAAGGGATATGGGCCAAATGCTGGCAAATGTGACTAGATCAGGTTAGGATATCTGGTCAGCATGGATGAGTTGGACTGAAGGGTCTGTTTTGATGCTGTACAGCTCTATGAGTCTAAGACTATGATATGGAAGCCAGTGAGAGTATTCTGGCAAATTCAGCTTGCTGCTTGCTCCGTACTCCATGTTGAACATGAGGCACAAATATTCCAAAGCACAATCATAGGCACTGCTGACATGCACACCCCATCTACTGGCATTGACATCGAACATTATAATGCTGCAACATGGACACTTGAGTTCAAGGACATGTACCCAGCTCATGACTGAGCCAGTCTGCATCTCTGGGCTCTTTTCATTCTCACTCACTTTGAATCTATCTCAATGCTCATTGTATCCTTGGGTTGCCTTGCCCTTTTTGCCTCACCCCTCAGCCAGAAATACCAGGATGTACTGCCTTGCCATTTAGCACTGGTACAAAGGCAGGAAGCTTGGCATGGTTATCTGTAGTCTTCTGTCAAATCAATGGAGAGAAAGGCTTCACTCAGGAGGTTTTGGCCCAATAAATCAATGGCAACCTCCATCAGTCCAGTGGCATGAACAGCCATTCGGGGTGGTCAGAGTCAGGATCCTCTTCTCATTAGGGATAAGAAGCTGAATGCCAGGCAGCCTAACACCCATCTTGACTCTTTTTGACCTTTTGTGGACTGTTTTCCTGAGAGAGGTGGGTATTAAGGGAGATGAAAGTGGTTTTCCCAGCAATTCCTTTTGATGCATGTGAGCTGGTGTACCACAAAAGTGAGTAGACAGCACTAAGGGTACACAGGGTTAGTGCTATCAGGGTTTTGGGGTGGGTGAGAGTGAATGGGGAAGATGTTGCAGGTAATATTGAGAATGGTGGAGCAGGAGCCTTGGTGGGAGGTGGGTATAGTGGCAGAGTGAGTTTGAGGTATTGGAGAGAAGATGGTGGTACTTTGATGGAGTGACGAAGATCATTAACTTTCTTCCTACAGTGCTGGGCACTCCTCCAGATGACTGAGATTGCACTGTCTTGGGTGGTAACCTCTGAACGAGCTGGCAAGACCTTGGTATTGTAGACTCTATCACCAGTTCTGGGTGTAGTGAACTTCCTGCCTCTGCATCACCCTATCTACCAGAACCTTCAGTTGTTGCCTACAAAGTGAGACACCGAGTTTTCCTTTTGTACCCTATCGAGGAAACTATCAGGAACTGTGCTGGGCAGCTCTGAGTAACAGTGCTTATTTAGATACACATCAGCTTTTTAAAGATGGTTGGGCACCAGAGATGCTAATCCATTCTGGAATTTCCCTGCATTGGTGAGTTGCTCTGGGTATGATGAGAGGTCCAATATGGCTAGAAATGGCTACATGGGTGCCATAGGGTGGGTTGGATAGTTAATGAGGTGACTTTGGTAAGATAGTAGTGAGACACCTCACCAGACCTCACAGAAAGCAAGCCTCCATGAAACTCAATGAAACAAATACAGCCAAAAAAGAGTAAGCCTCAGACTTGTGACTATTTAGAAAGTTATGTGGCAACGAATTCAGCATTTAATACAGTGATACTCATCACTTTGAGCTCCTCTGCAATATCTTTTATTCATTAAAAGAGAGTTCTGCATTTCATTTTTTTAGCCTTGATGTTTTAAAACAGTTGAAACTAAAGTACTTGTTGGCAAATTCATGGAGCTCAGAATGCTTGAGCATTACATGTACTAATTAGCAGAAGATGCTGTCTTTATAAATTGGAAAAGATAGTGTTCCACCATGATCACTCTGATCTTGATGAACTATTTGTTTAAGAAAACATTCAATTGCTTCCTTCCTCCCCCCGCCAGTCCGTCACCCTGAATTGGTTGCAAACAGAAATCCGAAGCAAACAGACTATTTTCAGTGATATAATAACAGGGCAGTAAATGGTGAATGCATTACTTTTTGGAAAGCTTTTATTGTAATTGACCCTGCATAGATAAATCTTGGCTCATCTCTGTTGTGATGTAATGGATACATACCTTTAAGAGGGCATGTGGCTATGCTGCAACTTAGAGCAATACTGTTCAGTGTGATCGTTCCCTCACCTGTGGAATTGCAGACAAGTGTAGACAAATCTTCCCAGCCATCACTCATTGATACTCCCAGGAGTATGTCTTGCTTTGATTGAAAAACAGGCAAAGATAAAAGCGCCTATGATCAGCATTCAGGAATGAATCAACCAACCTGAACATCAGACAGAAATTCGAGACAACACCCAACTGATGGCACCTCAAATTCAGCAGAAATCATCAGTATGTTCCCAGAATCAGATTTATATCAAGCAGAAATGCCAAATGGCATGAGAGTACAAAAAAAACAAATCAAGACAATACTACAACCAGAAACACCGAATAATTCTATTACAATGGGAACAAATAAAACACCCCAACCAAATTTCTTAAAATGTACAGCACCCTGTCAAAATGTCATCACAGCTCATTTTTGACAGCTAAACGATTTGCCAATACATTTCAGAGAATTGTAAATTGATTGCACTCTTTTAAATTATATGCAGACACATTATTCTTCTCTTTTGCTGTCTTTGTGAAGAGTTTGACTCCTTAAATGTAAACCTTAGTCTAGAAATAAAGCTTGTTGTAAAATGGTATGTACGTATCTTTCAGGGATATGTTAAATTTGTGTCAATTAGCTTAAGTCATGATATGATGGATGCATTAGCCATATGACTTGCAGGCTATGAACAATAAGGTAGCAATCATGTATGACACCTAGTTCCCCGTGACCAATGCCTGTATGTAGTCTTCAAATAAAGAACTTGTATTATTGTTTCACCAATCCTGGTATATGATTGGTATGCTTTCATTGAAGGAGAAAAATAGACTAATCTCCACTGGTGGGGTAGCAGTGTTGTGAGCGTAATTGTAGCAGAAGAAAAAGATTTCCAATCAACAGCAATAACACCAGTAACAACATATTTCATGTCTTTAAAGTAATAATATGCTATGAAATACTTCCCAGGATCATTGTGAAGCAAACACTCGACACTGAACTACTTAAGGCAATATTAGGGAAGATGGTTAATATTTGGCTGAAGAATTAGGTTCCAAAAAGCATCTTGAAGTAAGAAAGCTAGACAAGCAAAAAAATGTAGTGAGGGAATTTTACAGCTTACAACCCATGTAGATTAATGAATAGTTTATGGTGGAGTGAAGAAATCAGAGACGTTCAAGGGGTCTGAATTATAGAAGTCCAGACATCAGAGGGCTGTAGAGTGGGAGGAGATTACAGAGATGGAGTGGAGTAGGGACACCATGCAGGGATTTGAAAACAACATTAAGTATTTTAAAGTTGAGACACTGCTTGAGTAGAGCCAATACAAGTTTGTAGAGACAGATATGATTAGTGACTGGGATTTGGTGCAAGTAAGGACACAGGCAGAGATTTTGACAACTTCCACTTCACTAAAGGTAGAATGTGGGAGGGCAATGCTAGTGCATTGGCATTCAACTTGTTGAATGTTGCAGAAAAAAGGCTTGTATACACAGACAGACTCAATCTTACACGTGTTAACACATATACACATAATCATGCACGTATGCAAACACATGCACTCTCAAATATTAATACACATACTGTACATTTTCATCTACACATGGCTAAGTGCGCAGTGCTGTAGTACCTGGCCCACCTTTCTGGAAACACTAAGTAAATATATTTTATTTAATATATACTACCCGTTGGGCCTTATCCCAGTAACGTGCTAACACTTGAGAGGAGAACGAGTATAGAATTGGGAACTGTGCCAAAGTTTTCTGTCTTCCAGGAAGCAGACTTCTCAAAGAATGCTTGGCTGCAGGTATTTCTGGGCTGGTTGCCATCTTCAAGTGTAGCACCTGGCAATCACAGATGCCGATATTGTTTTACATTCCCCACTATTCTATGGTTATTAAAATAACAGATAGTCTTCCACACCATCTCCAGCTACCCTAAATGGAATTTGAAGTGAAGACTCATGCTTTCTCACTGCAGTTGCCTGTCTGCTGTCAGCAACTGCCAAGCACTTGGTATTACTTTTGTTCCAGAAATATTTGCTCCTGTATCACTTTGAACCAGCTGACAATCTGGTAATTACAACTCTCAACATGTCTATTAATTAGTTGGAATGTATTGATAGAAGCAAGCATAAAATGCAGTTATTGGGATAATAGGACATCACTTTTCCTGAACTCTGATTTGACAAACTGAGACAAAATGATCCTCATATAAGAGCTATTGCAAATTTATTTTGAAATTGATCAATTAAAATCTGCATACAAATAGAACAATGGCTTCTGAGATTGGTAAGTTGGTAAAGTCAGGTTGCAACATACAGAGTAGGAAAATTGGCAGAGTTTGTGGCTTGTAATACTCTTGGTTCTGAGTCAAACAGTCCCTCAGTGACCAGCATTCAGTGTGCAAGATGTTTGTTTTTTGCATACATTCAATTGACAGGAGGTGCTCTTCAGGGATATTGGCAAGTACCAGTTATTTTCCCAATCCTTGTTAATGATGATCTATTTACATCTGGCCTCAGATATGCTTGGATGATATGACAGTCTTAGAGTCCAGACCATAGGATGTGATCAATGAAGATTCTCATAAAGTTTTCATATTTCTATTGAACGTTGTGGAAAAGCAGTGTGGCAAGAACAATGGATGGTCAAGTGTTCCTAATCGTATTTTCATGTCATTAGATTTCAGTGTACATAAGCAAATGCATCTTGAAATAAAATTTGATAAGTATAGCCTGACAGAGGTGATAGTCTTGAAAGTCCTGATGATACACAATCAAGCTAACTTGGAGTGTGATAGCCAAATATAGGCAGAATGCTAAAAAAATGTTAAATGAATGTTCATTCTCCAATCCCTCATCCCTTTTAGAGTCTCCGTCTGTGACTTGTTAATCCATATCGGTGGCATTTATTCCTTGATTGAATACATTGTGCCAGTATTTCTCCGGGCTTCTTACATTCATCAACATTAAAACAGTATGGAAGGATATCCTGAGATTAATTTAGGGCCCTCAGTATTGGTTGTTAACTCTTGCGTATTTGATGCCTGCATTGTCACTTTTGGAGTTTATGCTTCAGCTCACATTGTCCTTTCACCTTCAGCATCAGAAAGGATGCTGTCCTGCAAGAGCTATTTAAAGGAATCGTTCACTATTCCTATCTCTCTCTTTAATTGATTTCTACAGACTCATGCTTCAATTGGAAATATATTTGGGTGTTTCCAGGGTTGCATAAGTTGTTGAGCTCACAGGGAGTGGCTTGGCACATGTGGAAACCTTGGTTATGACTTCAGGGATTCTGCACAAATGACTCGATCCTAAATATGAGCGATATACACAGAACAATGAACAGAAGGAAGAGCTGTCAGAACAGAATAATGATTGGAAACAGATGGATCTTATTGACTACAGATCCTTGATTGGGGCTGTTCACCTGGGCCAGTCAGGGAACCCTATCTGACAGAAATAAACAGAGCATTAAAAGAAAAAAAAGGAAAAAAAAGATGAACAGGAGTTTTCATTGCCCAAAAAAAAGAAAGAAAAACAAGATTTCACGCAGCATTGCCCTTTGATGCGAAGGGGCAGTGCTTGTCACTGGCCACTCGGGTGTTTTGCCTGTCTTGGGAGTTGGATCAGTGTGTGACTTTGTGTGAACACGTGCAAGGACTCTCCCTGTTGCTGCTTGGGGCCTGCCTCACTGCTGCTGCCTGGGACTTGCCTTGGGGCCCCTCCCCAGGACCTCCACCACTGCTGCTGCTGTTGCCTGAGGAGAGGCCTGCCTCCACTGCTGCTGCTGCCTGAGGCCTGCCTCCACCATCGCTGCCTGGGACTCACCCTGGGGCCCCTCCCCAGGACCTCCACCACTGCTGCTGCTGTTGCCTGAGGAGAGGCCTGCCTCCACTGCTGCTGCCTGAGGCCTGCCTCCACCACCGCTGCCTGGGGCTCGCCTTGGGCCCCTCCCTACAACCTCTGCCACTACTGCTGCCTTGGACTCAATTTTGGGGGCTGCCTGGGACTTGCCTTGGGGGCCTTCCCCAACAGGTCTGCCGCCCTCCACTGCAACCGAGGGCCCACCTGGGACTCGCCTGAGGCCTGCCTCCACCGCCGTTGTCACCCGAGGCAGGTCTCCACCGTCACTGCTTGGGACTCTCCCAGCAAACTCCACCACTGCTGAAGCCGGAGGCCGAACCCAACACCCAGCAGCAGAGTATGGCGAGCCCGAAGGTCGCGGGGCCAAGCCACACCTACGCAGGGGTAGCCGCTGCCTTAGACTCGGCTGTCCCAGCCCCGGCTGCAACCCAAACCCCCTTCAGGCACCTTACCAAACGCCTGGGGGTAAAGGCCTATCCCCACCCCAACATGACCATCGAGGCCAGCAGCAAGGCCATGGCTAGTGTGGTCGGCCCACTGGCCATTGTCGCTGCTGCCCGAATGTATGGGAAGGCCATATTTTTCCTTAGGACCGAGCAGGCGGTCCACCTGGCCGTGGAGAGGGGGCTCACTGTGGGCGGGACACATTTGCCCGTCGACTCTCTGGAGGTTACGGCCCAGAGGGTCGTGATCTCCAACGTCCCGCCCTTCATTGCCAGCGAGCTCCTTCTCCCCCACCTCACCACCTTGGGGGAGATCCGGTCAGGGATCCAACCGCTCCTGCTCGGTCTGAAGGACCCCGCCCTCTGGCACATCTACTCCTTCCGACGCCAGGTGTTCATTTGCTTGGCCTGGGAGGAGGTCACCGAGGGCTCATTCACCCTCCTCCATGAGGGCGTGGCCTACCGCACCTTCCGGACGGCGGACGGCGTGCGGTGCCACCTGTGCCGCGAGGTGGGGCACATTAGGAAAAACTGCCCCACCCAGAAGGCTGCCCAGCCCTCGCCCACGGCTGCCGGTGGTGCCGCCGCACCCACTTCCCCTCCCCCAAAGTCAACACCACAAGCCCCGGCACCGGAGCCTAAGCCGGAGGCTTCCGATCCTCCAGCCTCCGGTAGGCAGGGGGGTGAGCGTCCAGCCGGCCGGAAGGCACTTAAAAAGATGCGTCGCGTCAAGCCCGCCCACGGGGAGACCACCCTGTCCCCTTCCCCGACACCGAGCCCACGACCTGCCCCGCCCCTGCACGACAATGCCCCTGCGGCCGTGCCAGCGTCGCCCCGGCGCGGGAACCCTGACGCCCAAACCCCCAAACCCGTACCTGACCCTGACCCCACATTTACCCCCGAGCCCCATAGAGAAACCCCTGGGGCTTTGATGCCCACCCTGGCACTACAACACTTGGCCCGGGGGCCCCCGAGCCCGACCCAGCCGCACCCTGGCACGAACCTTGGGGGATCCACCGCTGTCCAACCTCGTGCAGCAACCGTGCCTCCAGGCCCCGGAGAGGGTACTGGGCCCCTGCCCTGCCTGCTGTCACCTGATAAACCAGGGGCGGGGCAGGAAGTGACACGGCTGACCCTCCCCACCTTGGCCACACCCCCTGCCTTCCCCCAGCCAATCATATTCTGGGAAAGGCTGGGGGGAGGGGCAGGCCCATGAATCCCCACCGTCTCACTGGGGAAGAGGTGCTGGCCTTTGGAAGGGAGAGACGCTCCTGCAGCGCGCCAGCGGTGCTGCCCCTCTCCAGGGGACAGGCCCACGGTACCCCCCAATGATCCCGCACTGCGGCCTGACCTGCCAAAACCCCCAGGGGCTATAGCAGAGCATCCTGCTGCCTCAACTCCTCTGGCCCCTGGGGCGGACCTTAACAATGACGAGGGCCACGGTGCGGGTGACAACAAAGGACCCTTTACTGGGTCGCCGAGCGGCGGAGGGGAGGAAGGTGTCATCCTCGCTCCTCCCTCCCAGACTATTTTTCCGGGGGCCTTGGCCCTGGGGGATGACCTTTTCCTGGGGGAATGACCTTTTCCCCGAGGAGCCAGGCGTCCTGGTGTCGGGAGAGGAGCGGGGCCCCGAGCCTCTGCCGCCCGACAACCCGAACTCGGGGCGTTCTGGGACAGGGTGCGCCGAGGAAGGTACCGCCGGTGACCCTGGGGGTGGGGTCGCCGGGGGTTCGAGGCCGGTTGGCGGCGCCGGACCAGCCCCCATCCTCTCGGTGGGGGAGGGGTCGGCGACCGAGGGCGACCTCCCGGAGGAGGGTTCGGGATCGGTGGCGGACACCGGGGATGACGCGGACTCTGTCTGCAGTGACGTTTTTGAGTCCCAGGTGCCCTCCGCCAATCTCCCCCTCATCCCCCTCGAGGAACTCCAGGAATTTGTTGAGGAAACTCGGTCGCCGGGATAGAGCCCAACTGGCGCTCAACCACTGGGGCTCTTTCGAAAAAGTTTATTGGTCGGTCCACGCTGCTCGCCAGGCGCCTGGGCTCGACGTCAACGAGCGAAAGCGAGTCAGGAACTTCCTGGGGTCACTCCTGGTGAGTGCGAGGGACTCCTGTGCCCCTCCCTCGTCCTCCCAGTAATTGGTTTTTAACTGTACTGGTGGTGGTAGCACAACGCTTCCGACATGGAGACAACTATAGCCAGCCTCAACATCAACGGCAGCAGGGAGTCACAGCGCAGATTCCAGACCCTCTCGGTCCTTCGGGACGGGAGGTATGTGGTGTGCTTCCTGCAAGAAACCCACACTACCCCGGGAGATGAAGCCACCTGGCTCCTGGAGTGGCGAGGGGGGGGGGGGGGTCCTACATGAGTCACCTCACCCGCAGATCTGGCGAGGTGGCTATCCTGTTGGCCCTGCATTTTCAGCCGGAGATCTTGGGGGTCAGGGAGCCAGTGCCAGGCCGTTTGCTTCACCTGACAGTTCGGCTGTGGGGGGGTGCGGTGCTTCACTTGGTGAACGTATACGCTCCCCTGGCCGGGCCGAGGCAAGCGAGCTTCTTCGAAGAAGTGTCCGCTCATCTCGCTTCCATCGACGAGAACCAGTGCGTCGTCCTCGGGGGAGATTTTAACTGCGTCCTCGAGGGCAGGGACCACGGCGGTGCCCGCACTGGCTGTGCGTCGGGGGATAAGGTTGGGGGACTTGGTCGAGTCCTTCGACCTGGTGGACGTCTGGCGGAATCTCCATCCCGACTCCATCGCCTTCACCTTCGTGAGGCCTGGGGTCGGAGCGTCCAGAATCGACCGCCTGTACGTTTCGCGGGCGTACACCTCCTGTTTTCCAAAGGCCTCCACGCGGGTGGTGTTATGCACAGACCATCACCTGGTGTGGGCGGAACTACTTTCGTTCGGCGCCAGGTTCGGCTCCGCGTACTGGCACTTTAACAACCTGCTGCTGGAGGATGAGCGGTTCCGGGACTCGTTTCGTCGTTTCTGGGCCGGCTGGAGGAGGAAGCGGGGAAGCTTCCCCTCCCTGAGGCTCTGGTGGGACGTGGGCAAGGCTCACGTCCGCGTCTTCTGTCAGGAGTACGCGAGGGGGTCGACCAAGAGGCGGAAATCCAGGATCGTGGAGTTGGAGAGGGAGATGCTCGACCTGGAGTCACGCCTCGGTCAGCCCAACGCGGACCCGGCCCTGCGCGGGGTGTACGAGGAGAAGAAGGCCGCGCTCCGGGACCTGCAGCTCGTCGGGGCTCGGGGCGCGTACGTGAGGTCGCGGATCCAGCTCCTCCAGGACCTGGACCGCGGCTCCCCCTCCTTCTACTCGCTGGAAAAAAGGCATGGCACCCGTCAGCAGCTCCTTGTGCTGCTGGCTGACGACGGGTCCCTCGTCTCGGATCCGGAGGGCGTCAGGGCCCACGTCCGAAACTATTACACGGCTCTGTTCTCTCGCAGAGGACGCTCGCAGAGTTCTGTGGGAGGACCTGCCGCAGCTCAGCCCGGAGGACGCCGGAAGGCTCGACGCTCCCGTCACTTTAGAGGAGCTGACCGGCGCCCTCGACCGGCTCTCGAGGGGCAAAACCCCGGGGCTGGACGGGCTGACTGTGGAGTTCTTCAGGGCGTTCTGGGACGTCCTGGGGAACGACTACGCACAGGTCCTGGGGGAGTGTCTAAATGCCGGACAGCAGCCCCTTTCTTGGCGCAGGGCGGTCATCGTCCTGCTGCCGAAGAAGGGGGACCTTCGTTCCTTAAAGAACTGGCGTCCGGTCTCCCTCCTCAGCACGGACTACAAAATCTTCGCCAGGGTGTTGTCTTCTCGCCTGGCTTCCGTGCTGGCCCACAAGATTCACCCGGACCAGTCCTACACGGTCCCGGACCGGAGGATACACGACAACGTCCACCTGGTCCGGGACCTGATCCATTTCTGTCGACGGGCTGGTCTGCCGAGCGCCTTCCTGTCTCTCGACCAGGAGAAGGTGTTCGACAGGGTCGATCACGAGTACCTGCTCGGGACTCTGCGGGCGTTCGGGTTCGGGACGCGGTTCGTCGCCCGGATCCGACTTTTGTACGCCGCCGCAGAGTGTCTGGTTAAAGTTAACGGGTCCCTGACGGCGCCCCTTCGCTTCGGGAGAGGAGTGCGTCAAGGCTGCCCCCTGTCCGGCCAGCTGTATTCCCTGTGCGTGGAGCCTTTCCTGCGCCTCTTGCGGAGGAGGTTGTCGGGGCTGGTTCTGCGCAGCGCGGGCACGGGGGTGGTCCTCTCGGCCTACGCCGACGACGTGCTCCTCACTTTCACCGACCCGGCTGACCTGGGGAGGATGCGCGAGCGCCAGGCCGTGTACTCTGCAGCGTCTTCCGCCAGGATCAACTGGGCCAAGTGTTCCAGACTACTGGTCGGTCCGTGGCGGGTGGACTCTCTGCCGGAGGAGTTACGGGGGTTCAGCTGGAGCACCACCCATCTCGTCTACCTGGGGGTCTACCTCAGCCCGGCTGAGGAATCCTGGCCGGCCAACTGGCAGGAGCTGGAGGCCAAAGTCTCGGCTCGCCTAGGCCGCTGGACAGGACTGCTCCGAGTGCTATCTTACAGGAGTCGAGTGCTGGTCATAAACCAGCTGGTGGCCGCCATGCTGTGGTACCGGCTGGTCACTTTGGTCCCTCCTCCTGGCTTTGTCGCTGATATCCAGAGAACGTTGGTCGACTTCTTCTGGGACAAAAAGATGCACTGGGTCGCCGCGCAGGTTCTGAGTCTCCCTAGCGAGGAGGGCGGTCAGTCGCTGGTGTGCGTCCGCACCCAGGTCGCGACGTTCCGCCTTCAGACCTTGCGGCGATACCTTTACGTCGAGCCTCCTCCTCGGTGGTGCGCCCTGGCGACGTATTTTTTCCGCCAGGTGCGTAACCTCAACTACGACACGCAGCTCCTGTTCGTCGACCGTGACGGTTTGGAGGTCTCCCTCAAGGTGCTGCCTGTCTTTTACCAGGACCTGATCACTGTCTGGAACATGGTCGAATCGCGTCGCGCCTACCCTCCGGCTGGAGTAGCGGCTGTCGTCAGGGAGCCGTTGCTCAGGAATCCGCACCTCCGTACTCGCGGGTTCGAGTGGCTGTCGGAGGGGAGGGCCGTGGCGGTGAGGGCGACCAGGGTCGGGGACGTGCTGGGTGCCGGGGGCCTGGGCTGGACGCTGCCGCAGGACATAGCTAGCAGGGCAGCGGTAGACGTCCGGTACGTGGCCGCCGCCATCCGACGTCTTAAAACGGCGGTGCTCGGACCCGACGTAGTGCACCGGTTGGAGGACGCTCAGGTGTGCGGTGGGATCCTGTCCGCGCTCACCCCGGCCCGGATGGAATTTCACATTGGCCCCAAGGTCCCGTACTTCCCGCGGGAGCCTGTGCCCCACAACCTGAGCCGCCTCCGGAATTTTAATTTTGTGTCTTTTAAGGATATAAAAAGGAAGGCCCTGTATCGACTGCTGCTGCACACCGTCCACCTCTTCTCCCTCATCCACCGTCCGGACACGCCTTGGCGTGCCCATTTGCCACCGGGCGGTGGAGATCCCCAGTGGAGGGCTCTCTACGCGGGAGTCCTCCCCCTTTCTCTCGGGGATCTGGGGTGGAGGGTGCTGCACGCAGCAGTCCCCTGCAACCGCAGGTTGCGGTGGTTCACGGACTCCCAGCCCAACTGCTTGTTCTGTGGTGCTGTGGAGTCCGTGGACCATGTATATATTGGGTGTGGGCATTTGCACCCCCTTTTTGATTTTCTTAAAAACCTTCTCCTCTGTTTCTGGCTGCACTTCAGTCCCACGCTCCTGATCTTCGGGCACCCGGTACGGAGGAGGGAGGGCAGGTCCAAGGACCTCCTCGTGGGTCTGCTCCTGGGCCTGGCCAAACTGGCCATCAACAGGTCCAGGCAGCGGGCCGTGGAGGGGGTCGTTCGGGCCAACTGCCTGCCCCTCTTCCGGGGTTACGTTAGAGCCCGGGTGTCCTTGGAGAAGGAGCACGCGGTGTCCACCAACACCCTGGAGTCGTTCAGGGAGAGGTGGGCGCCGCAGGGAGTGGAGTGTATTATTTCCCCGTCCAACTCTATTTTGATTTAGTCCCTACCCTCCCCTCCACTGTTTTGATCACACAGCATTGCCCTGTGGTTTGAAGGGCAGTGCTTGTCACTGGCCACTCGGGTGTTTTTCCTATCTTCCTGGTGGTGGCAATTGAATAAAGATTTGTGCACTCTGTGTCTTTCACTGTGTCTCACACCTGCACACACACGCCATGGGTGCTTAAAAAAAAAATAAAACGGCGGTGCTCGGACTCGACGTAGTGCACCAGTTGGAGGACGCTCAGGTGTGCGGTGGGATCCCGTCCGCGCTCACCCCGGCCCGGACGGAATTTCACATTGGCCCCAAGGTCCCGTACTTCCCGCGGGAGCCTGTGCCCCACAACGTGAGCCGCCTCCGGAATTTTAATTTTGTTTCCTTCAAAGATGTGAAAAGGAAGGCCCTGTATCGACTGCTGCTGCACACCGTCCACCTCTTCTCCCTCATCCACCGTCCGGACACGCCTTGGCGTGCCCATTTGCCACCGGGCGGTGGGGATCCCCAGTGGAGGGCTCTCTACGCGGAAGTCCTCCCCCTTTCTCTCGGGGATCTGGGGTGGAGGGTGCTGCACGCAGCAGTCCCCTGCAACCGCAGATTGCGGTGGTTCACGGACTCCCAGCCCAACTGCTTGTTCTGTGGCGCTGTGGAGTCCGTGGACCATGTATATATTGGGTGTGGGCGTTTGCACTCCCTTTTTGATTTTCTTAAAAACCTTCTCCTCTGCTTTTGGCTGCACTTCAGTCCCACGCTCCTGATCTTCGGGCACCCGGTACAGAGGAGGGAGGGCAGGTCCGAGGACCTCCTCGTGGGTCTGCGACTGGGCCTGGCCAAACTGGTCATGAACAGGTCCAGGCAGCGGGCCATAGAGGGGTTCATTAGGGCTGACTGCCTGCCCCTCTTCCGGGTGTCCTTGGAGAAGGAGCACGCGGTGTCCACCAACACCCTGGAGTTGTTCAGGGAGAGGTGGGCACCGCAGGGAGTGGAGTGCATTATTTCCCTCTCCAACTCTATTTTGATTTGGTCCCTACCCTCCCCTTTACTGTTTTGATCACACAGCATTGCCCTTTGATGTGAAGAGCAGTGCTTGTCACTGGCCACTCGGGTATTTTCCTGTCTTCCTGGTAGTGGAAATTCAATAAAGGTTTGTGCACTTTGTGTCTTTCATTGTGTCTCACACCTACACACACACACCATGGGTGCTGGGGAAAAAAAGATAAGCACTACCGTAGTTTAGGTGGTAGTGTGGAGGTTTAAAAAATATAAACAGAACATTAACAGGAAAAAAAAGTAAAATAAAGATAAACAGGAGTTTTCGCACACCATTATCCTTTGCTGTGAAGGACACTGCTTGTCACTGGCCACTCGGGTGTTTTCCTATCTTCCTGGTGGTGGCAATCGAATAAAGATTTGTGAACCTTGTGTCTCTCACTGTGTCTCACACCTGTGCGCGCACACACAACATGAGTGCTGGGGAAAAAATAAGCACTACCGCAGTTAGGTGGTAGTGTGGGGGGAAAGAAAAAAAAGGGGAGTGTCTTTGATGTGAAGGGGAAAAAAAAATAAAAATAACAGGAGATTCTATTTTTGATTTAGTCCCTGAAAAAAATAAACAGAGCATTAAAAGAGGAAAAAAAAGGAAAGAAAAGATAAACAGGAGTTTTCATTGTCCCTGTCCCCCCAAAAAAGAAAAATAAACAGGAGATTTCACACAGTATTGCCTTTTGTGAAGGGCACTGCTTGTCACTGGCCACTCGGGTGTTTTCCTTTTGAGAAAATAAAAATAAAAATAAACAGAGCATTCACACCTGCACATACACACACTTGGGTGCTGGGGAAAAAATAAGCACTACCGCAGTTAGGTGGTAGTGTGGGGGTTAAATATATTTTTTGAAAAAACAGAGCATATCACACAGCATTGTCTTTTGTGAAGGGCAGTGCTTGTCACTGGCCACTCGGGTGTTTTCCTATCTTCCTGGTGGTGGAAATTGAATAAAGATTTGTGCACTTTGTGTCTCTCACAAAAAAAATGTAAACAGGAGTATCACTCTGAGAGAGCTGGATTGGTGCAAAGGGCTCTCCATGTGTAAATAAATGATGAGTTAGTAATGGAATACCAGCCTCTGAGGAGTTATTTCACTTGTGGTGAGACATTAGTCTTTGAGTTGGGGTAAACATTTCTGGCATCATGCTGTTATTTGGGAAACTTGACAAAAAAAAGAAAAAAAAAGAAAAAATAGAGCATATCACACAGCTTTGCCTTTTGTGAAGGGCACTGCTTGTCACTGGCCACTCGGGTGTTTTCCTATCTTCCTGGTGGTGGAAATTGAATAAAGATTCGTGCACCTTGTGTCTCTCACTGTGTCTCACACCTGCACACACACACCATGGGTGGTGGGGAATAAATAAGCACTAACACAGTCAGACGGTAGAGTGGGGGTTTAAAAAAAAAGAGCCTCAGAAATTCTGTCCACTTTTGAGAGCTGGCTCTGAGGAAGCTTGATAAAGAAAAAAATAAAAGGATTGGTACCTGCACACATACACCATGGGTGCTGGGGAAAAAATAAGCACTACCGCAAAAAAAAACAGAAGTGTCATTGAATAAAGATTCGTACACCTTGTGTCTCTCACTGTGTCTCACACCTGCACACACACACCATGGGTGCTTGGGAAAAAATAAGCACTACCACAGTTAGGTGGTAGTGTGGGGGTTAAAAAAGAAAAAAAAAGAAAAAAGTAAAAGAAAAAAGAGAAAGAATAAACAGAGCATATCACACAGCATTTCCCTTTGTGAAGGGCACTGCTTGTCACTGGCCACTCGGGTGTTGTCCTATCTTCCTGGTGGTGGAAAATAAATAAAGATTCGTGCATCTTGCGTCTCTCACTGTGTCTCACACCTGCACACACACAACATTGGGTGCTGGGGAAAAAATAAGCATATACCGCAGTTAGGTAGTAGTGTGGGGGTTAAAAAAGAAAAAAAAATAGAAAAAAAAGAAACAGAGCATATCACACAGCATTGCCCTTTGATGTGAAGGGCACTGCTTGTCACTGGCCACTCGAGTGCTTTCCTATCTTCCTGGTGATAGAACTTGAATAAAGATTCGTACACCTTGTGTGTCTCACACCTGCATACACACAGCATGGGTGCTTGGGAAAAAATAAGCACTACCGCAGTTAGGCGGGAGTGTGGGTGTTAAGAAAGAAAAAGAAGAAAAAGAAACAGGAGATTTGGGTGCTGGGGAAAAAATAAGCACTACCGCAAAAAAAACCCAGAAGTGTCATTGGATAAAGATTCGTACACCTTGTGTCTCTCACTGTTCTCTCACACCTGCACACACAAAGAAAAAAGAAAAAAGGAAAGTGAAAAAAAGAAAAAATAAAAGGAATAAAAATAAACAGAGCCTATCACACAGAATTGCCTTTTGTGAAGGGTACTGCTTGTCACTGGCCACTTGGGTGTTTTCCTATCTTCCTGGTGGTGGAAAATAATAAAGATTCGTGCACCTTGAGTCTCTCACTGTGTCTCACATCTGCGCACACACACCATGGGTGCTGGGGAAAAATAAGTACTACCGCAGTTAGGTGGTAGTGTGGAGGTTAAAAAAGAAAAAAAAGAAATAAAAAGAAAAAATAAACAGTGCCTATCACACAGCATTGCCTTTTGTGAAGGGTTCTGCTTGTCACTGGCCACTTGGGTGTTTTCCTATCTTCCTGGCGATGGAAATTGAATAAAGATTCGTGCAGCTTGTGTCTCACACTGTGTCTCACACCTGCACACACACAACATGGGTGCTAGGGAAAAAAATAAGCACTACCGCAGTTAGGCGGTAGTGTGGGGGTTAGCAAAAAAAAGAAAGATGAAAAAGAAAAAGAAAAACAGGGGTGTCAAACATCCTGTTCAAAAAGAAGAAAAAAATAAATAAACAGGAGTGTCAATGGTTCTGAAAAAAAAAATAGAGCATATCATACAGCATTGCCTTTTGTGTAGGGCACTTCTTGTCACTGGCCACTTGGGTGTTTTCCTTTCTTCCTGGTGGTGGAAATTGAATAAAGATTCGTACATCTTGTGTCTGTCACTGTGTCTCACACCTGCACACACACAACACGGGTGCTGGGGAAAAAATAAGTACTACCGCAGTTAGGCGGTAGTGTGGGGGTTAAAAAAGAAAAAAAAAAGAAAAAGAAAAAATAAACAGAGTATATCACACAGCATTGCCTTTTGTGAAGGGCACTGCTTGTCACTTGCCACTCGAGTGTTTTCCTATCTTCCTTGTGGTGGAAATTGAATAAAGATTTGTGCACCTTGTGTCTCTCACTGTGTCTCACACCTGCACACACACAACATGGGTGATGGGGAAAAATAAGCACTACCACAGTTAGGCGATAGTGTGGGGGATTAAAGGAAAAAAAAATAAACAGAGCATTTAGAACCCCCTCAGTTCACAGGACTGACCCAAAACTGGTTGGCCACAACCAGTGTACTGTGTAAATGTATATAAAGGGTGACTTGGTGAAGAGATACTGGCCTCTGTGCAGTTATTTCAAACAGGGAGGAAGAGGAAATTGAGAAGGGCTTTCAAGAGGACACTCTATCTGCCCAGGTTCTCAAGGAACAATTTTCTGCCTGAATATCAGTAAGCAACAGTGTGTCAGATATTACAACTTTACTAAGGGGATGCACTGAAATCTGCCACATTTACAGTCACTCCTACAGCTTCAGAACATGGCAACACCAGCAGTTACAATCACAAAAGTAAAGTGTTCCATTCCATGAGTATATAGATATTGTTTGACCATAATCAGCACATTATGCAGACCAACTATCCTGACAGTAGGCAGGATGCCTTCATTTTGGAGCAATGCATTGTACCACCTTCATTTGTGCAATCAAACAGACCCTCTGGGTATTTAACAATACTTTTGTTGCCTGGTGTGGAATGGCCCTGTAGTACTTGGCAGAATTTTGTCAAGATTCCTGTTGTTCTTATTATCCCTTATACAGGATATATGGCAAACAAATAAGAGAAAAGAGGAGGACATGAGGTGGCAGTTAGTCCACTGACATCAAGCCAGTATTTAATAAAATGTGGCATGAAGGAAGCCTTGAAAACTTGAAGTCATTGGGAATCAGGTGGAAACTCCATTGGTCAGAGCCATATATGGCACAAATGAAGGTGTTTATTGATGTTGAGGGTCAATCATCTCAGGACATCGTTCAAAAGCTTCTTAAGGTACTTACCTATTGCCATTCACCTTTAGATGCTTTATAAATGACCTTTCCTCCATCATAAAGTCAGACATGGGGATGTTTAGTAATGATTGCACAATATTCAATATGATTTGCAACTCCTAGCATACAGAAGCAGTGGGTACCTGTGTTGATCATGGCCTGGAAAACATTCAGGTTCGGGCTGATAAATGGCAAATATCATTCACACACTACAAATGTCATGCAATGATCACCTCCAATTTTAATAGCATTGCTATCACTAAAATCTCCATTATCAACATCCTGGGACTTACTATTGATCAGAAACACAGCTGGTCCAGCCTGTCTCAGACAAAGTGTGAGATTCAGAGGACTTGATAACAGAACAAAATATGAGATTCTACAGTTTTGAATGAACGATAAACTTTTCTTTACGGTATTAGAAAAGTAATATAATTTATGATACATATACAATTTACATTCTATCACTCAGAATTAGGATGCAGTAAATAGGAGCAATGAGTTGCAAATGAACACTTCACAGGACTCATCAAAGAGCAAATGCAATCAAAATCGATCCCATGATTTCTTAGAAAATCCTCCATACTTTAATAACATCATGGATTGTCAAATCTCATTAAACTTCATAAGGGATCAAAATTCTTCTGCTTAGCCAATTTGGCTTGAAACTCATCAAGAGGTCTTCCTACATAGACTGCCTGAATGACTGCTCCTATTTTGGTCAAACCTGCTGCTTATCTAAGTTTTTGTTGCCATAAACTTCAAAACTGAACTCTCATACTTATTCACAGGCACAATTTCCACTTTTCGTTGACCCTAAGTCACCAAGTTGAAATTGCCTCTACTTTATTTTTCTCTGAGCTCTGATTTGCTCAGTTCCATTGAGAAAATATTGTTTGTGACTTTTCAATACCCACTCCCAACTTTACTGAACTAGTACTAAACTGGTACACAGTTCTTTTGAATTCCCACAGCTTCTAAGAACTCTCGGGAGTCCTGACTAAAACACTTAGCTATCTATTAACTCCTAGACCTTCATCCTTGTTTGAACAGTATAGAGATATCCAACTGCTCTTGACTTCTCATTGAGTACCCTTCAGAGAGCCCATTTACTTCAGTTGTGTCTGACTTTCCCACTGCCCTAACTTTTAACTCCTCCAGGCATTCTTGAATTGGCTGGATGGATTGAATGAAATATTTGCAAGTAAGTCCCACCATTGCTGGGCAGAATTGAATGTAGTCACCCAGTAACACTTATAAATGAGCTCAGGGTTTCAATTTGCAGATTACTGATTTTTCCTGAAAACAAATCCTTATAAAGAAAAGGATCACCACACGCTGTGAGCTGTAATGACTTAGAATTGGCTGTCTGTGAATGTGGTGGAAGCAGAGTCAATGCAAAATGTTGAAAGGAAATTGGATGGTCACTGATGGGAAATAAACTTGCAGAGTTACTGTGATAACTTGGAGGTTGGAGGGATAGGATTTATATAGTTGCTCCACAGGGAACTAGCTTGGACTAATTGCAAAGAATGGTCTCCTTCAGTGTCCAAATGATTTTAAGATTATGATGCACCTGAGTACACTAACTGTAAAGAGAATCTGAATTTCTCATTCACCAAGAAGCCCTTACCTACCTTTACTATGTTGTCAACCAACATGATGTTCACTTAGTCATTATGATGAAACTGAATCCCCACACAGTTAACATTTCAAACCAAATTCATAAATCAAACCATCCAAAATTCTACACGAAAATCAATGAATCACTCCTTCGCCTTCCTTTTGCACTTGTTTTCCATTAGTCATAGTTTGATCCTGTGCTCCTGTGCACTGAGGTACATCTGTGATTTGAGCATGACTGGTGGAAGGCTGATGACTTTAATTGCAGGAGATTACACATGATCTTTAGGATAATTTCCATCAGCTCCTTGCCTCAAAAGATTGGCTTTGAATTTCACCACCAGGATGGCAGGAATCTGAGATGACAGGCTTACATGTAGCAACAAGGGCACTGATAACATGGCAGTGGAGGGAGGATAAATGCAATTGTTCTGAGCGAGGCCAGCAGGTTCATGCAGTCCGGAGCTGCCACTGCCACAGAGCTGCACATCAGTCATGCTAATAGGTGTTGGAGGATAGACTGCTGGCCTTGCGTGATGACAGCAGACTTGAATTGCTTGGCAAACAGCAAAACCTTTACGAGCACAGACTAAGTTGCCAGTGCAGAGCCCAGACATTGACTGGCTTCTGTTTGTGCTCTACGAGGAACTAGTTTGGAGTGGATGCATGAAATGGTCTGTTTCTATGTCCTAATGATTCTAAGATCATGATGCATCTGAATACACTAATTATAAAGACAATCTGAATTTCTCATTTATCAATAAGCCCTTACCTACCTTCACTATGTTCTCAACCAGCATGATGTTCCCTTAGTCACGATGATAAAATTGAATTCCCACAGAGCTAACATTCTAAACCATGCTTACACCATCCGAAGATTGTAAATCAGTAAATATTGCAGAATTATGGGGAAGTTGGATGTGAGAAGGAACATTTGATATGTTTGATGGTTTCAGTTCCATTGCTGGCCGCAGTCTTAGTTATCATCACCTGTGTGAGCAATGTTTTAGCTATAGAGCTAACAGGACATGCAGCTAGTCTGTCACCCAGCTCAGTTGCCACCTCCATTTGCACACCACCAGAAAAATAAAAATTTGAGTGACTGTGGTGCAATGTATCCAGATAAAATAGTTTTTTTTTGGTTTAACAGTTGCCAGTTTGTGATTGATGATCTTTGTAGTCAGCCTTTACAGCAATCACCAGTTATATAGTTTGGAGCTTATCTCAGAAGGAGCTACAGGACCTCAGATGAATGTGTTGGTTTTATTTTGAGGCACAGGGTCCATGGAAGTGATTTGGTAGATGTCAGGTAGTGGTGTTCTTTGGAGAGACTACTTTCCTGCAAACATTAATGTGTGCTAGCACAAGAAACAAATTGAGCAGTATGAAGTCCTAGTTTCAATCTGCCTCAGAAAAAACTACTTGAGGACAGGTCAGGAAAGGTGCGGTGACCTGCCCCACAACTGGAACATGAGGAACAGCTCAAACTGTGACTGTGGCCGTCTGACCCAGATCAGTGCACAAACACTGAACTTCTGCTCTGAAATGGTGGCATCACAAGCATTCACATTGCATCAAAAAATTCTGCTTTCATTTGAAGGAGAAAAGACCCGGGCTGTAAAATGCAGAAGGACGTTAAGAATGAACATTTCACTAACTTGCAGGGTGAGGTGAACTTCAGTTGGATTCCAGACAAAATACTAGTTCACTAAATATAGTTTCTCAGGCAGCAATTGATGTTCAGTACTTTGCTCAGATTGAATAATTTTCAAGTATGAGTGTTGCTTATGAATGTGAACAGGTTTAATCATTGGAGGATCTTACAGTGGAGTCTAATTTTGTCCAATGCAGGCTTTATATCTACTCATATGGGCTTTCCAGCAGAGGTAACTGGATAGCAATCAAGAGTTGTTTTTTCCTGTCCCTAGCTTGAGGCATTGAAATAAGTTGTTAAGGCCAGTGCCTGCACAGCTGAGATCAGCTAATTTATCACAGTCTGGCACTGAACCTAAAACATACCTAGTCTGGATGGCTCTGTATCACACTGGACGTTAATTGGAAAAATATCATTCTATATAAATTTATTTTGCTGGTCTGGTTGCTAGAGCATTGGAATAGAGGACCCACTGTTTGTTACAGGCAACTTATCAAGAAATCTTTTAAAAAAATCCTTGAGGCCAAACGACACCCAGCAAGTAAGAAATTTAATCAGGAAAAATAACATTCCTTTTCCTTTGCTATTTATATATACTATATGCACATATTTGTACATTTTACAGGGAATGACTACACCAAAGCACACATAACCATAGTTATAATTGAAAACAAACTTCACTCTAAAATTACTTTTAAACATTGCAATAATTTTTTTAATGAAACAAATTAACATTCCCATTAAGCAATTAAACATCTTGTTGTACAATAACAAAATGTATCTTTGTTGTCTGCCAAGAATTTCCTTCCTAAAGTTTTTGGCAGACAGATGAGGGAGGCAAAAATATATCTATATATAACTGTTGGGCACTTCAAGAAATCTGGATTATTTCCGGTTCCATATGTTGACCTTTCCTCATCTGTCTTCTTTCCCCTTCCTAGTATCTTTATTCTTTCTGACAGAGGAGTTAATGAATGCCTTGAAATAAAATTTATTTGAATTTCTCCTTATGAGCAAATTTCAAAGTTATGAGGACAAGAGCACAGAGAGCTGACAATTTACTTTTAATGTGTGCATTTAGCATGCCAGCATAAGGATATGACTGTACACCACACTAACTCAGGTGAATCTGTTGAGGAAGAAATGTCCAAATAAGTAAATATTTTACTTGGATGGAATCACATAGGTCCCCAAAGGCATGGCTAATGGTAGGATTAAGAGTAGAACATGAGAGAAGTCTGCCAAGGCCTAACTTGACATCTGCAGCAACTTGTTTAATCTTTTACACAACTGGGGTGAGTTTTGAACTGGGAAGTACTGAGTTGTTTATTAAGGGGAATTACAGATTGTTAACCACCTTAATAACTGCACTCTTGCCTTATTAATATTTAGCTTCCTATCTTACCGAATGAACCTAACAAACTAACTGCTGAGAATTCCCACCATCGAGATTAGTGCTGTACTTGGCAATTTCAGCTCTCCCACTGGATGCAACCAGCCTTCTAATGTTGCTCAGTACACAAGAGTATTTCAGGGCATCAGACCACCAACTGCATGTACCCCTTGTCCACAGACATTGCTATCTGATAGTTACCAACCTCTCATGATCTTCATGGTATTTCTCTGATCCACCTCTAGGATATTTAGAAGGCAGAAACCTACAGTGCAAGCTGCACCAGCAATTAGCACTGAAAGACTGTGCAAGGATATTTTGCACACTGGGGCAAGTACTCAGTTCACTGTTTATGCCAGGCTACACCCCAGGGCCTGTTTGATTTCTTGCAAAATTAAGCCTACCGATATGCTCGCAGCATCCATCCTTGGAATGCATTGACTTGCAATGCTGTGCCATGCCTGATAGTACTTTGGACCTTCAGACAGAGCTAAAGGATATCAGTGCTTCCATATTGATAGACTCAATTGCACCAATACACTGGCAGGCTACTTACCATGCTTGTCAGTGTCTGGATTGGGAGAGAGCCTCTTGCAGGATAGCATACAGAGATGTCATTGTGACATCTATAAAACATGCCAACTGTCTCGGTGCAATCAGCTAGCACATTTATTTAACCAGGTAGCGATGTCAGAATGTGTGACTCAAATACCATCCATGCATTGACCATGGAGAAGCATGCATAGGTCTCTGTGGCAGGAATAGGGGTAATCATTGCAAAAGAGGTAGGATAGTAAAACCTTTCGGCAGGGGTGTTGGCAGTAAAACAGAAGCATGGATTGGGGCCGGTTAAGCATAGCAACCGGGAGTATTCAAGGTATATGGGTAGCTAGGTGGAACAACATCAGACGGCATCGGAGGATGGGGGATGGAGGGGTTATTAACAGTGATCACCAATGTGGCCTCCACAAGGAGAGCTTAGAGCACTGGTGGGGGAGGGGCTATTAAAGTCCAATGTCATGATTCAGGCTGCAGGGAGGATAGTTAGTGGCAAAGTTCAAGTGGTGGGTCTCCACATGGGAGGTGGTGATGAGTGGAAATGGGTAGTGAAAGGTTACAAGAGTCATTGAGGCTCAGGGACATTTTCTGCCAACCAGCTGGAGCTTGCTGCTGACTGTGTCTACCATGAGCTGTGTTATGTGCCATTGTTTAGATGTGAAATATAAATGGAAAGTGGCTGGGACAATGCACAGAATTAATGTTAGTTTGAGAGTGAAACTGTGAGCTCCACATCTGCTGGACATTGAAAAGAAAATATATGAAGCATGTGTTTGCAAACTCCAGCTACATTTAGCTTGCAAACATTTTGCACTTTTACAATGCATTTAGATGAATGTGCTTAGGGTTCAAATACTAGTCAAATGCAATTTGCACCATGGCAGTGGCAATGCAAAGCTAACATTCGATTCTCAATGATCAAGATGTTAGCAGCAGTGACTTCAAAAGAGCAGAATGTTGGTCAAAAGTACCCCGTCTATTATGCAGCACCTATCAGGTAATATTACAACAGATTCTGCTAAACTCAATGAAAAGTTGAATGGTTGGTGTGGCTCTGAGCTGGGACGTGAGCCAGAGAGCAGCATACACTCCCTTTTTGATGTAATGTGTTGATCACTCAGCCAGCATGGCATCAAGTTGCTGCACTTGATTCAAGCAAGAATAAGGTGGAGAAGACAACAGAGTTCCTGAAAATGTGGTTCTGCTGCTTGGACAAGTCTCAGGGAGTATTGTTTGGACAAAATGTGCTTTTTTAAAATTCATTCATGGGACATGGGTGTCACTGGCAAGGCTGGTATTTATTACCCTGGTTGCCTCAAGCGCAGTTAAGAGTCAATCATATTGCGATGAATCTGGAATCATGTGAAGGCTAAACCAGATAAAGATGACAAATTTCCTTCTCTACAGGGCATTACTGAACCAGTTGGGTTTTGATGCCAACCAGCAGTGGTTACATGGTCACCACTAAGCAAGCATTTCCAATTTCAAAAATTGTAATGAATTCAAATTTCACCTTCTGTTGGTGGGATTTGAAACCATGGATTATTCAACTGAGGTTCTGGATTACTAGCCGAGTGACATTGCTGCTAGGCCATCATCTCTCCTTGCAACAGCCCTCATGGTGTGCAGTGCTCTGTATATTTAGAGCAGGAAACGAGACAAAGTGATCATTGCTGAGGAACAAAAAGAACAGGAGCAGTCTTCCATGGAGGAAGATGAGGAAATTGGAAAAGGGGATGTTCTCCTTGTGCATGACAAAACTCAGCTGTGACAGGTCTCACAAGCCTGACAGGACCTGATTGATAACCGGTTCGAATAGATGGAGCTAGGTGCAGCAGACCATCATGAATGTTAAATAGTAGTTGGTCATCATGCAAGCAAATGATTTGCATTATGGAAGTAAACTGCAGCCTCTATTAATTTTGTTTGTGCTCACTTTTGCTCACTGTAAATAAAAGTTCATGTTTAGAATTGTCCAATTGCTTGTCTGTAAGCGTTGTTCTCTTACTGGACAATGACACGCTGCAGTTTCACAATTGGGCATTGGGATAGAGTAACTGTGACTGAGAGAGGGTGTAAGACAGAATGCAAACAAGTACAGGTAAATTGTGTGGCATGGTTACTAAACTGTGACTGAAGAAAGAGAATAGGAATGCAGGTTCGGGCAAATGTTAGCCATGCTGGCTATATGCTTTGAGCAGGGTGGGTTTTGTGGCTGCTGTGCCGTTAAGTTGCTGGTGAGAGACAACACCAGATTGCCTGGGTGCATAGTGGCTTTTTAAAGACAGTACATTGACCAGGGATGCTGGTCTTTCGGCAGATACCTACTAAGTGGTGAATTAGTCTGGGAATGGGACATGGCAAAGTGAGGCTGGAAATGGATGAGGGTCACTGTAAGGAAGGTTAGATAGTTAATGAGATGAGTTTAGTGAATATAGTTCAGCAAGAATCTCTCCAATAATCGCAATGCAGCTGACAATTAGGCAAAAAAAAGCATAATATTCAGCCCTTGGTATTCATTTTCCTTGTAAAGCCAGGAGGGGCAGGAGAGTTGCTCTGTGCTCTGAAAATAACTTAAAGCAGCAGCTGCTGCAGGTTCACAATGTTCTTCATTGTGAGACTCCAATGGAACAATGCTGACATGTAATTTCAACATTGATGTGACTTTAGCCTATATACTAAATGACAATTACCATTTTAACTATTAATGTATCCTGAAGTTGCTTTACAGAAATACACACTCCCATTCAAGCTGTGTTCCTGAACATTAAGTCTTTATCAGGTATGTGTTTTACGTGTGTTGAGACTAACATTTAACCCCAGAGCAAAAGCAATGATTTTCTATCTCCAGTGCAATGGAGTATTTTCAGTATTTTCCATTTTTAAATCTTTTACTCATTTTTTCCTCTTTTAGCAAACGATTAAGAGAGATACGTAAAATCTTAGTTAATTTGTACTTTGCTTTTATCGAGAAGCTACACCTGCAGCCCTGTAACAAATTCCTTTTGTTAAATCCACATACACAACACCCATGGCACATCCTTTATCAATAAACTCGTTAGTTCCTCAAAGAGATCAGACAATATTTGACTTTGACAAATGTGTGTTAGTTGTCTTTAATTAGCCCATATCTTTGAGACTTAAGTTTATCCCATATTAGTTTTGCTTAAAGTTTGTTAGGCTGAGTTATTTTTAGTTATCTGGTTTACCCAAAATCTCTCTTTTTGAACAGTCGTGTTACAGTGTCTAAGCTGCAACCCTGTGGAGTAACATTCTTTTCCAAGGATGTTTGAAATATTGTCTTCAGAGGTTTTGCTATTTCCTTTCTGGAATCCCTTGAGACTCCAGAATGCTTGCCTAAGGCCTTTACTGCATTGAATGCCATTAATTTTTCAATACTAATTCCTTGTCTAAAGCTATCCTATCTAATTACTGTACTTCCTCCTCTTGTACCCTTTCATTGCCACTACCTGAAACTTCAGTAAAATTTAAGCAAAGTGATCATCTAATATAATTGCCATTCCTTAATACTTCGCAGTTTGCGAATTGTACCTTTTATTTTAAGTATTTACTGACTTATATATGCTTCTAAAATCCTTTGCTATTTAGTTTCATCCTTTTTACTATTCTTCCCTAATAGTATCTTTTAGGTGTTCTAATCTATTTTGCTTTCCCAAGAGAAATGGAGAATGAGATGAAACAAAAATGGTATTCACTGATTACTTATTCTAATGAATTTGTTTGCATATGTTACAGTACAACTCTGGGACAGACAGGACTTAAAGCCTGACCGGAACATTGCCACTGCATCACAACACCCTTTTCAATGACATATATGAAAGGATAATAATGAAGAGGGACATAAGCACCACAGAATGATGATGACGTTTTGAGGGAATTGTAGGCAGGCTCTTCTGGATCTCTTATCTATTATTTACAATGAAGGATCACCCTTGCCATCTACATGTCTTCATAGCATTTCTATTCTGTTTGTTCTCCCACTGTGACTAGGTGCAGTCCTGGGACCTGCAGCTTGAATGGAAGGAATATTCCCTAAAGTGGAGACTGTCAGTCGTCAAAATTTGTGTTGATGACCCTGGGTCCTTGCATGGCTGGAGAGTCCAGACATTCCTACCTGTTGGCTCACCGTCCTTGGGCTTGAATATCCACGCGGTTAAAGGTTGCAGGCTGAGTGGAGCTGGGCACTCTTGATGTGACTGAAAAGAAACTGGGCGGCTTGTATGTCGCTCCTCCTCTGTCTATGTGCCTGATGGGATCACCACATCTCCTTGTGAGGATGGGCACCACAATTGAATGATATGCTGGACCTGGATTTCTATGGCAGCTGCCAAATGTGCACATGTTAGAGTCAGCATGATACTGATAATAATGGTGAACTTGTTCAATCTTCGATTCAGTTTGTTGGGAACACTACCGAATGTCTCCTGTCTGTTTGCTTATTTTGTTGTAGTTACCAATGACTGAGACCATGAGATCCTCTCCCTTTGGGACCAAGCCTGATCTCCACAGTCCTCTGAGTGCCAGTGATCTGGAGAATTTCTTATTTGGCTGTTTGTGGAGATGTGCCAGTGATGTGCTGATGAGAACGTGATCCCGAGCATAATCTAAATAAAATATCCAAAAAGGTTACAGCATCTGAGTTGGCAGAGGGTGCACGAGACAGCCTTGCTGATGTATCCTCTGAGTGATACAGGGCTGTTTCTTCAGAGGTGGAGGAGAAGCTGATGACCAGATGCTGGTTTCCATAGGTGGAGGCTGATTGGATGCTGTGGGTGACTGCCAGAGTCAAGAGAGGGAGTGAGTTACGCATAAGACAGAAAAGCTTGATCATTTTAAGAATTTCTTCACAGTGAAGCTGATGGAGGTCAACACAGAACAATACAAGGAAGCTAACTTGTTAGTTAGGATAAGGAGGTCTTAACACTACCACATGAGCGGTCTCTATCCTCATCTATATGTTCAAGGATCCACTCCTTATATAGAGTGAGGAAATTAATATCAGGACCTCACCATCCATCTTGGCTCTCTTGACCCTGTTGTAACTATTTTCTCCGACAGTGAAACAAAACGTTGGACTGAGTGAGATGAAAGTGGGGGTACAGCTTTTAGACTTTGTGCAAGTGAAGGAAAGGTTATGAGGTGTCCCAAGTGAGTGAGTATGTTTTACCCTTTTTTTCCCCAGCCTGCCTTGTGAACTAACAATCTCTTGGGCCTTTCCTTGGGCCTGCCTGGTCTGACGATTCTCCCACCTGTGTTCGCAAACTGGAGTGGAGATCAGGACCATTGTGTTTATGGATTTTAATAAAGAATTTCACAATTTATGAATTAAATGCTAGTTAACAAAAGTGAAGTTTTGGAATAGGAAAGTCAATGTCAGCTTGGATTAAAAAAAAAACTTGCTTTGGGACAGAAAACAGTGAATTGTGATAAATGATTTGTTTTTCAGATTGAGGGCTGTTAGTTCTTGGGCCACTCCCTTTTCTGATAAACTCGAATGAGTTGGATTTTGAAACACAAAGTAAAATTTGAACATTTGTCAATGATACCAATGATTTGAGGTGTGACCAACAAGAAACAGGTGGAATTTAAATCAAAGTAACATGTGGTGATGCATTTTGGCAGGTCAGATAAGGAAAGGAAATATAGAATTAATGATAAAGTTCTAAACAATGTGGAGAGATTGAGAGACTTGGTGTGTAGTGGAGTGTACATATTCATTAATCTTTAAAAACAACAGGGTCTATTGATAGTTGACAAAAACGTATAAGGGAGCCAGGGCTTCATAAGAGAAATATTGAATATAAGATAGGAAAATTAAGGTAAGCCTTTGTAACGCTCTGGTTAGGCCACAATTGGAGCATTATGTCCAGTTTTGGTCATCGCACTTTCGGAAGTGTTTGAGGGTCCTTGTGTGGAAACAGTGGAGGTGTACCAGAATAGTTCCAAGTATAGAGGACTTTACCCTACAAGGTTGAGCTGGAGAAGATGTGGGATTGTTCTTCTTTGAGCAATGATTTGAAAGAAGTGAATGAGATTATTAAAGGTTTGGGCAAGGTAGGCAAAGAAGTGTTTTCCCCATTAGCTATTAGTAAAAAGATTAAGTGAACATAGATTTAGGGTTTTGGGTCAAAGGAGCAGGTTGATTGTGAGACAAAGGTTTTGTGTGCAATGCGTGGTAATAACCAGGAACTGACAGACAACAAGGAAGGTAAACATTGAGACAATGTTTGATTTCAAATGGACATGAGGGAAATGAACTTGTGGAGCTACAGAGATAGAGTGACAGAAGGGACAGACCACATTGCTCTGCAAAGATCTGGCATAGGCCCTGGATTGAGTAGCGTATGTGTTTATGGCTTTATATTTCCTATCGCAGATGCACAGAATTACAGAATTTTTACAGACAAGAGGAAGCTATTTGATCCATTGTGCTTGCACCAGATTTCTGAATGACCAATTTAAATAATTTCATATTGTCTCTGAAATCCTGCATGTTCTTCCTTTTTAGATAAAAATCAAATTCCCTTTTGAATATTTCAGGTGAACCTGCCTCCACTGTTGTCTCGGACAGTGTATTCCTGACTTTAAGGTAAAGTTGCCATTGGACCAGAAGACCATAGTCTTACTAGATCATAGAGGTGCTCTCTTATTAGAGAGAGAGAGAAAGAGAGAGAGAGAGAGAGAGACCACTGATGGTGGTTTAACCCGAGGGTCACCATGCCTCAGGCAAGGGGAAAGGTTGAGAAGGAGAAACCATCATGGTAACCTCAGCCAGTGTAGAAATTGAACATATAGAGGCACTCTCTCATTACAGAGTAATGACTGGTAGTGAATTTGACCTGAGGGTCACCATGCCTCAAACGAGAGGTGAAGTTGAAAGGTGGGACCTTCAATGTAACCTCAGCTGTATGGGAATTGAACTCAAGATGTTTGTGTCACCCTGCATCACAAAGTAGCCACCTAATCAGAGTCAGATATCTCAGCTGGCTGGCTCCTCTAGCTTATTTCTCCATGCTTCAGGCTATCTGCCTTTATTCCTGATGAAGGGCTTTTGCCTGAAATGTCAATTTTACTGCTCCTCGGAGGCTGCCTGAACTGCTGTGCTCTTCTAGCAACACTAATCCAGAATCTGGTTTCCAGCTTCTGCAGTCATTGTTTTTACTGATCCATTTGGTTCACCTCATTCTCAAGAGCTAAATCTATCCTCTGATTTTCCTTTGAATTCTTAATTCCTTCAATTGTTAATCATTTTAAAATTTGATTTACACTAATCAATAAATTCGAGGTTTTGCAGGGTACAGTCTTACAGATGCTGCTTTCTGGTTTATGGGTGCTGTTGTGAGTTCAGATATTCTTGACAGTATGAAGACATAGCTCTGGTCTGACCTCACCAGATGCCAGTTTGGTTTAACTCAAGCACAGAGATTATGCAGAGTAGACAGATTGGGGCACCACTTAGTTTGTGATCTGATTTGATGCCTTGTGTCTTTTTGATATGGAGGTTCCAGTTAAATATCTATTAACATGTTACATTAAACATACATTTAGCAGCAGGAAGGGTTCCACCCTCTCCCTCCCCACCTTTACCATGCTGAGGAATCATGAACTATTTTAGGTTAGTCGCTGGTTGCTTTCTGAAGCTGTGTCCGAGCTGATATGCGTTTGATAGTTTGTCCTGTTATTTTAATTTCTAAAGTGGTATTAAAGTCCTTGGTTCTGACCTCAGGGACTGTACACAGACCAGGTCTTCCCAGCCATTGGCAGTGTTTTGCATCCTCCTTGTTTTAAAGTCAGGCAGAATGAGCAGAAGTAACACATTGTTGAGCAGGCTTTTTCTTGTCCAAGAAACTGCATGCTATTAATCAGGAAGTACTAATTTGGATATTACCTTATCTTTAGTTTTACAATTTTCAGACTTGGTGTACTCCTGTACTTTGGGCTTGCTTCTTTTACTTACGTGTATCACACCTTCTTCTTCATGTATAGTGTATGAAATACAAAACAGAGTGGTTACTTTCCAGCCATCAAAGTACTTCAATTGTTTGTTTTGCAGCCTTGAGAAGTTTGGTCTTTCGGAATTTTCCTCCTCAAGCTAATGAAGTCACAGCAGAGTTTTAAAAGCTGTTTTTTGGATTCATATGGCAGTTGCAGTATAGGCTTAAGATAACTAAAAGAATTCAGCAGAGTTGTTACACGTTTATCACTCTCATGTTTCTGGCTGGGTTTAGCTCATTGATGTCCTTTGTACTTTTTGTGAGGTGTTAGGGACTGTTAATATTTATACAAAAAGTTGAATTAATAGAGTTAACTGTAGGAGGCAGTGGCAGAGTGTAATCATCTCTACACTGGTAGTTTGGAAAACTTCAGCTAATGTTCCAGCCACATGGTTCAAATCCCATCATGGAAGATGATGAACTTTGTATTTAATAAAATTTAGAATTAAAAGCTAGTCTAATGATGACCATAAAACTGCCATCAATTATTGTAACATACCTGTCTGCTTCTCTTTCGGGAAGGAAATTTGCCATTTTTAAGTGGCCCGGTCTCCGTGTGACCCACAGCAATGTGAATGACTCTGCACTGCCCTCTGAAATGGCCAAGCAAACAACACAGTTGTACCAAGCTGCTGTAAAGTCTAAACAAAGGAGTGAAACTTGACAGACCACCTGGTATTGGCCTAGGCACCAGAAACAACAATAACAACACAGGCCCATCGACCATAAAAAATCCTCCTTTCCAATGTCAGGAGAAAGTAGAGTTAATGCTTCAAGTCTGGTGATCAGAACTGATAGCACGTAGGAAAATCTGGCATTTATCCTGATGACAGGTAGAGGTGAGTTGGTAGGTTAGAACAGAGCCAGAGAGAGATGTGAATGGTGTAGGCAAACAAGGGGATTATAGGAAGTAAGCGACTACAGAAGAGAAGTTGAATAAATGATAATGAGAGCTAATGATAATGTAGGAGAGAATGGATTGGTTCTGCTGAAAGTAACCCATATCATGTCAGAGCCAGGGTGTGGGAATGGATCAAAAACATGGAAGGACAGAGTCGGTCTCTAAAGTTATTGAACTCGATGCAGAGCTCCCAAACAAAATTAAGACAATGTTTTTCTAGCTTGCATTAAACCTCAATGGAGCACAGCATCAGGCCTGAGATGGAAATGTTAACATGGGAACATGGTGGTGTGTTGAAATGGCAAACAACTTGAAGCTCAGGGTCACTTTTGCACTCAGAATGTAGGTGTTCTGCAAAGTGGTCACTCAGTTTGCATTTTATCTCTCCAGTATTTGGAGTGGGGGAGTAGGGTGGTGGGAGCTAAGGGGACATGTGAGGACAGTGCACTAAACCGAATGAAATGCAGATAAATTGCTGCTTAATTTAGAAGGTGTGTCTGTGATATTGGATAATGAGGAGAAAATGGGCATTTGTTACACCTTCCGCGATTGCATGGATAGGTTCCTTGGGCATGTGGTGAGATGTTGGGAGTGGATCAGAGTAACCTGACGGGAACAGTCCCTGCGGAATGCTGATGAGGGATGGGAGGAGAATATGTGCCTGGTCATGTCATCCTACTGGAGGTGATGGAAATGGTGGAAGACAACATCATCAAATGGAGATGGACAGACCTAGAGAATAGGATGGAGGCCTTAGAAGAAGTAGGACCTGAGGATGTATTGTTCAAGTACCTGTGGGAGTCAGTGAGTTTGAGAGGATGTCAATGGCCAGTCTATCTTCATAAATAAAACAAAAATGTCACAGAAGGGAAGGGAGGAGTCAGAGATTGACCAGGTGAAAGTGAGGGTAGGGTGGAAATTAGGAACAAAATTGATACTTTTTTCTAATTCCAAATGAGAGTATGAAAGCAGCACCAATGATGTCATCAATGTACTACAGAATGAGCTGTCAATGGGATCCCCTAGTAGAACTGAAGCAAGGAATGATCCATGTATTCCACAAAGAGACATAACTGGGGCCCATGAGAGTATCCATGGCCACACCTTTGATCTGAAGAAAGTGAGAGGACCCAAATGCTAGTCGATAATGACCACATGCTGAGAATGAATAAAAGCATCTACATCACAAGAATTTGTGCTTTAAAATGAAAACCATCTCTTCTGTGTGTCAAAAATAGTTTACATATGGTAAGTATCATTAATCTAACACGACAGTTGATCAAAGGTTATGCTCCAAATACAGTTCCACTTGCTGTAAAGAGATCCCCTATCGAAGTCAAATCCTTCAGGTTGAATCACTTTGCCAGGTCTAACTCAAAAGATATATCACCACTCTCCTGAATTTACTTTGATTTATCTTCATCTTTCTAGCTATTCATCAAGGTCAACATTTTATTCCTGTTTGCTTTGGTTAAGCAACTGTCCTAAGTGACTTCATAACTCTTGATTCCACAGTCTAAGCATGGACCTTCCTGTGACTCATACACAGTGGTTTAAAACATCATAAAACAGACTTGGTTTCCAATTGTCCACTGTTATAGTTTCAAACTGCAACTAAGCCGATTACTTCCAGTACTCCAACAAGGTTAACTGAGTTTTATTGAGAAGATTACTATAGATTTCTTCCTTTAGTTTACAGCTAAATTAGTCTTCCAGTCATTTATTCCTTCTCCAGCTTTGTCTTTTTCTCCAACAGCAGTTCCCACTTATGGGCTGGATCATGATGTTCAAGAAACTACAAGTTATGGAAAATCCAAAGCTCAAACAGTCTCTTAACTGCTTTTCCAAACATCGGCCAGTCTTGTGTTGGCTAAGCCTAGCTGAATTCACAAAGGTAAACTTATAACAAGGAATCCTACCAAACTTCACCCATTTCTGCAGCAACGTGAGACACACCGACTGTTCTCAAGTAAAAATATAAGTGATCTAACTTTAAATTTGAAAGCTCTCCTTAATTCTGGGTAACTACATGAATGAAATACTTTACAGAAATGACAGCAAACATCACGTCTCCAGGTTTTAAACTAATTAAATCCATCTGCTGCTTATGATCTTGACTTTTTAACAGTTAACCTCTTCTGTCAACATGGGTCCAACCTTTCAAATGGAATGAATTCCCAGGCTTATTTGAAACACACTACATTTAAGGCAGTTTTTCACTGTTTCTCAATTAGATACTTCTATGTTTTGCAGTTAGAACTTCAACTCCCAAAAGTAAAAATTATATTCTAAACCATGTGAATTATGAATAAAATATGTGACAGTACACATTTTGTCCAATAGTTTCACTAAAACCTTAGAGTTTATGCACAAACTTTATGACAATATCTATTATAATTAGATGCATTTCATGCCACATGGTACAGTTTGTTTTCAAAGTCCAGTCTAAGTGGGAAGATGGAAAAATCCATTATATTTGAATGGTAATAATTTTAGGAAAATTGAAATCTTATATTTGTTGCCGTTTGAGAATTCCATTGCATACACAAAGTCAGCAGAGTAGGAACAAGTAGTTACATGAGAAAGGAATTTTTCCAATGGTAAACTTTAGAGGATTATAGGTAGCCACAAGAATCTAGTTGCCTGTGATGTGTGGCAAGTGAGGCTAAAGAAATAAAGGGGATGATATATTGTGCCCAAATACAATGTTTCGTTGTGATGTGATACAAGATAAAAGAAGGCATGCTTAAGCGATTAATGAATACTTGTTAACATAACACTCACTTTTGCAGACATTACCACACCGAGGGAAAGTGCTTAATAGCCTCTGAGTGATCAGAAGCCAACTGTAGCGCTTTGACAATGTAGGCACAATATTGCCAAAGGCAATCAAAACCATCATCATCATTTGATTTGTCTTTTTGTCTCTGCTTTCATCTCTTGCTAACACTACTGTATTGAACATACATGCACCAAAGAATTGTGTGATGTATAAAATAGATGGCTATTTCACCTTCTTTTTCACTAATTGTCTAAAGGAGAGCCACAGATAGGTGCATTTGAGAAAGAAAGAGTCAATCATTGAAGACCGCTTTGGGGCCAGTGCCCAGCAGGTTCTTGTCAATTGTTCAGAAGTACTATTAACTATATTACACCAGTAATCCTTTCCAATCTCACAAACTGTGCAGATGATTTCACTGAGATGAGATGCATGTTGCTATATGATGCTATCTTCTTTCATGCCAATGGCAGTACTGACAGGCTGTTCCTCCAGAACTGCAGTGATAGAAACAGAACAATATACATTGCCCAGACTTTACGATCTGGCAGCAATCCTATTGGATTGATGTCTGTCAGGCTTTATGACTGTCTGTCCTGCTGAGCACAGACTCCAGCAGATGTTAAATAGTCAAGTCTATTTCCATACTTGTGGTGGGTTCCAAGTGATATTTGCATCATTGCCAGACCATCCATTTCAGGATGTGCAGGGGGAATCCCCTCCTTGTCCTGTGCAATCTATTAGTAATCACAACAGACAAAACATCCCTTTAAATTTTAATGCCCCTTCTGACCTGCCTTAGCAACACGATGCCAGGAAAACACCATCTGTTGGATTTTTGTACCATAAACATCTAATAATTCAAGACAAACATATTCAAACTATATTGTCACTGCAGGTACTCAGAAGGAAGAGGTCATTGTGAGCAAAGTGGGTGGGAAGCAAGAAGTCCATGGTCACACCATCAGCAGATTGTTCATTATGTCGGAGGAGGATGAACTAGGATGTGAGAAGAGGTGTAATGCAGGAACATGTCCTCATGCAAAATATCCTGAGTTGTGCTGGGTGACACAGGCTTTGTCATAGCTTGTACTATGATGCAGACAATAATTTGCCCCCATTGGACTCAGATATTCTTGTTCCCCAAATAAAAACCGAAAGAATTGCAGATGCTCCAAATCAGAAATAAAGACTGAAGTTGCTGAGGAAGGGTCACTGGACCTGAAATGTTAACTCTGTTTTCTTTTCATAGATGCTTCCAGACCTGCTGACCTTTTCCAGCAACTTCTGTTTTTGTTACTCTTGTTCTCTGCTAGTTTCAGTCTGCTCTCTTCCATCATATGTAAGATTACCTTCAAAAAAGAGAAGGCAAAATGTCAGCAATTGTGTACTATTGAATTTGGGTGACATGTCTGCTTTAGCTGAATTGCTGAATGTATGTGGATGCATTGAGAAGTAGATGTGAAGGCTGCAGCATGATAGGTATATGGCAGTAAGATTGAATATGTGAATGTTAAGCAAAAGTCCTGAGTAAAGTTTCATGATTGATGAGGGTGCAGTCCACAAAGCAGTTTGAGATTCTTGCATTTTAATGATGGGACGGCATCATGTAACAAAGTTAAAAATTACACAACACCAGGTTATAGTCCAACAGATTTAATTGGAAGCACTAGCTTTTGGAGAGCTGCTTCTTCATCATAATGAATCACCTGATGAAGGAGCAGTGCTCTGAAAGCTAGTGCTTCCAATTAAACCTGTTGGACTATAACCTGGTACTGTGTGATTTTCAACTTTGTACATCCCAGTCCAACACCAGCATCTCCGAATCATGACTATCATGTAACAATGTATTCACTGACCTTAAACTACCTGTGTTAGATCATTAATGTTCTAGCATTGTTGCCATATTATCAAGTCCATACTCAGAAAGTTGACCTTCCTGAAAACCTGCTCCCAGAGACTGCTGGGCACCATACGACCATCTCCTCCTTCCTATCTCATCACACGTTGCAACTTTCACAGTGGAAATTGTAGATATTTTTAATCAACATATTCAGACATGTTATGACATATCTCTGGAACAAGTGGAACTTGAAGCCAAGCCTGGGGTGAAAGGTAGGGACACTATTACTGTGTCCCATGGTATCACTTCTATTTTAGTCATGAATGGGCTCAGATTTTTATTTAGCTTTCTAATCAACCCCATCAGAGATGCTATTTCACACCTCTGGAACAGGTGGAACTTGAAATCCTGTCCCAGAGCTAGGAACAAGCATCCTTTGTATTTTTGTAAATAATGGACTCAGTTTTTTTTCTATACCTGGACGTGTTATCACATCCAATTAAATGTCTATTTTTAGGAATGGCTTAGGTTAATCACATATCATGAGACCCCCATCTGTTTTCTACCCTAATTCCATTCTTCAATCTAAAAACCCTGAGAGTCACTTGACAATGCGAGTCACAAATGCTCTGAATAATTATCTTTGAACCTAGAGGTACATTAATAGCATGTTAGATTATTTAATCAGCCCCCACCTTTAGGCCATGGGTAAATTATTTGATAAATACTGTTTTCCAATCAGGAAACATTATCCATGAAGAGTTAGATTTGAAACTGAGAGCTGAGCTGAAGGTGAAAATGAATCAATCAAACAAAATACCAAGACACCATAAAATGTTCCATGTCTAATCACTTTGATGTCCTTGTTATGATGCAACAAGCCATTATATTTTAAAGCTGAGCTGTTTTTTGCTTCTTTGTTATGTAGATTCAGTATCTTTATTTCTGTGACACATCAACATTTAAATTGAACCACATTTTAAAGCAATAAAATACATTTTTAGTGCAGAAATAACAGGTCAAAACAACCTTTTGTAATTTTTTTACATCCTCTATTTCTTTCAGTTTTTCCCTCCTGTACTTCTAATGTGAATGAGGTGATGCTTCATGTATTACAGTTCCACGAATGCCAGATGGTTTCTAGAATCACACCCATGTGAACCTTGACTGTGAGTGTCACACATTTTCCACTCCGGGGAGCATCACAGCTGAGATTAATCGAGTTGTTTCCTGACATCCCTGCATGCACACCTTCCGAAAAGAGATTGTTAGTAGAAATCAAAAGAGAGAATTCTGACAAATTTCTAATCCCAACTTTGTTGGGGAGAGGGTTGGGTGATTTCTTGGTTTGATGAGGATTAAGATAATTCAGTGCTAACCATTGAATCTAGGTATCTTTGCTCTCTGTGCATTAATGTGGGACCAGACGTTTATTTTTCTGTTTGTGAATGTTAAATTTTAAATGAAGGGTGCCTAAATGTGACATTATTCCACTTGTTCTAAAGCATGAGGAATGATAGCTGATTTAATAGGCAAATGACATGTTTGTGAAGATTGGGTCTTCATGGCCTGCTGAAATGAGCTCAGATGTCCTTTAAAATTGAAATAATGACCTTGCACTCATTCAATCTGAACTGTAAAATTGCTTTGCCTAGCTGGAGCAAGCTAAGTAGATATTTCTGGAGGCTGCTTGAAAGAAAATTGCAAACATGATGAAAACTTTTGCATTTGTAGTTTGGGCACATTCATAATTACTCCTCTTAGCTATACGAAACATCCGTAACCCTTCTCACCTTCATGAACTCACCTTCATTCCCCTTCCTCACTCCAGGATATTACTTTGCATGGAACAACTCGCCCACAGGTATGTGAAGGGCCTGACTCATGCTTCAGCTCAGCTGTTTTTCTCTGATATTGTCCTGGAATGAATTTTATTTGGTTTGTAGGCTTGTCATTCCAAGTACCCTCCTTGTTTGCTGATTGAACTGCATTCTCAGTTCAAGTTGTTCAAGGAGTTTGGCCTTGAGGCTGCTATTTAAAGGTGTCAGTAACATTTGCTTTCATAAATCTAAGGGTGAAAAATATTGAGGCACCGTTATCTGTCTAAATACCAGATCTAGTCCCTTTCAATTAGTTACTTGCACGATTCTCAACATTCCCCCATTCGCCTCTGGCTAGTCAGAACAAGACATGAACTCTGTTGCTTTTAATTGTAATGGGTCTGTTCCTTTCCACACACTCATGTATTATAATTTGGAACATGTTTAAACAAAAATTTTTGAACTTGTTTTTATGCATTCTTTTATTGTCAAGGTGACGGATTTTAGTGCTGCAGAATGAAAGGCTTTTCTTTAACACTTTTATTATCAGACCAGATCAGGTACAAATTGTCTTATGCGCAATAAAATTCCTTCTGTGTTGTGCCAAAGGCCACTTTGAGGTCAGCTTGGTCTAGTCTAGCTGGTTGTCTGGTGCTGACAAGAACATTGGCTCAAAGGCTGTTGGGAATGCACTATGATGCAATGGCTGCCTTTCCCCAGAAACCTATACTGAATTCAGCAACTAGGCCTTAACAGTCCTATTTCTTTGCAAGGACAAATGCAAACAAAGAAATACTGGGAAGCTGCAAAACCTCTTTGCTAAATATACACTTCCTTTGGCTTTGTGTGCCTGAAGAAATGTCAGGCCTCAAAGTTAGTGTTGAAGTGATCTAATAGATCCTATTCTCATTGAATTATGCCCTTAATCAAAGGCTGGCTTTTAGCTGGCCTTTGATTTTGATTACCTTTAAAGCACCTCACCAAATCTTGTGGTACTGCAGCATACCCCACTGTAAATGAGAGGGAGTATCTCTGCAAACAAGAATTCATCTTTTCAAGTGCATTGGCTGAATTCTACAGAGCATTTTTGTCTGTGCCCACACCCTCAACTAAAATGTTGGGCAGGGTTTGCAGTGGACATGCTATGAAGACTGTTAGACAGTTCAATAATGACTGATTAGCTGTAAATAAACTGGATTTGGAATTTCTACCACAGATATCCTGTCTCAAAAAGCTGCTGGATAATTGAGGACCAGCAGCTTTTAAGTCCATTCAATTCCACTTAGACTCATAGAAGAGAATCCCTACAGTGCAGATAGAGGCCATTCAGCCTATTATGTCTGCACCAAACATCTGAAGAGCATCCCATTCAATGCCTGAAACCCTGCATTTACCATGGATAATCCACCTAACCCGCACATCTTTAGACTGTGGGAGAAAATTGGAGCAGTTGGGTAAAACCCACACAGATACTGGGAGATTGTGCAAACTCCACACAGTCGCCAAAAGCTGGAATCAAAACCAGGTCACTCATGCTGTGAGGTAGCAGTGCTAACCAATAAGTGTCATGCCACTCCAAGTCACAACTATTTCTTATACTGTACTCTGCACTTGAGGAGGTGAGCTAACCTGATCACGACCTTATATTTAGGGGTCTAGCTCTATGCCATACTGACCAACTGTGGTGGGCAGGGCAGAGGAGTGAGGGCAGAGTTATGGCTTGAAAAGTCATAAAGGATGGGTGCCTGTCATTGGCCTGTGCAGGGAACTTGCATGACTGTGATTTGCTTGTGCATGTTTGAAAGAATGCATGGATGTCCAAGAACGCACATATCTGTGCAAGTGTTCATCCACGTAGCTGAATTATATCTTGACTGTGTCAGGATGAATTCCATAAGTGGACATTAATTAGCTCATTGGTGAACAGCTCACCCAATGCCCCCCCAATGTTTATAAAACTGTGGTGTAGACAGGGGTAGCTGGATACACAGTTGCCTGCTGAACATTACATGCTCCGTCCCAAGCATACAATTCAGCACAGCTGCCTGTGAATGTGAGATTTTGGTTTGATTTGATTTATTTATTGCAACATGTATTTTGTTATAAAATAGAGTGTAACATTTTGCATAGCGTCACCACTCTCCAGCACTGTCTTAAAACACAGAAAAGTAAACTAAACCATAGAATATAAAGGCAAAGAAATGTGTGCAACTTTATATTTCTTTCTGTTAAGTGCTCCGCCGTGGGTGGTGGGGGCTGGTGGCCAGCCAGGAGTTCCCTTTGACCTGCCAATGCTGGATTGAAAGTTGACACTTTTTGGCCCCATCTCACCTCCACCTAGTCCCTCACCACTATGAGTGCCAGCTGGTCCTCATCAATGCAGATACCACCAATATGCCGCCAGTCCAAACTTGAAGGTGAATGCTTGAATGAATGCATGCATGTCCAAGCATGTACATATCTGTGCAATTGTACATCCATGTAGCTGAATTTGTTTGTGTGCTGGTGTGAATGTGACTGCATCAGTGATTGGATATCAATAAGAATTTGTGTATTTGTGTGGGTGAGATTGTGAATGGCGCGACTGGTAATGTGTTCATGTACATCAGAAAGAGAATGTGCTTATGTCATTGTCATTTGGAAAATGCAGGTGATGTGATTGTGATTATGATTATTAATATTTGTAGTTATGTATGGCTCAATCAATAATTTGTTTTTGATGAGAATGTGAATTCTAAAGAAAGAAACTAATGATAAAATCCTTGTGGTTATTTAACCTGAGACCTGCAGAGTTCTACTGTGCTTAGAGCTGAAAATCTGTCCATCTGCACAAACCTGCACAAACCGCACAGAGAGAAACAATCAATTTGAATGAAAGTACTTGTTTGATGTTTTCAAAGCTTCATCTGCAGCTAAATGCTCAGCAACTAGTTTTCTGAATGAAAATAGATGTTAATCCCATGATATCTGTCATAAAGAGTTAATAAAAAGAAAGCCTTGATCCTGGAAGATTTGACAAGAACATGTAAGACGTTGAAAACATTTCTGAAGTTAAAACGTGGCAGACAAAATCCTGTGTGACTGACATTCTCCTGCACATAAAACATATTACAGAGGAGGAGGTACTGAATGTCTTAAATTGTACAAAGGTAGATAAATCCCAAGAACCTGATCAGATGTACCTGATAACTCTATGGGAAACTAGGGAAGTGATTACTGGCGTCCTTGTTAAGATATTTGTATCATCAATAGCCACAGGTGAGGTGCTGGAAGACTGGAGGGTGGCTAACGTGGTGCCACTATTTAAGAAATGTGTTAAGGAAAAGCCAGGGAACTATAGACCAGTGAGCCTGACATTGGTGATGGGCAAGTTATTGGAGGGACAGGATATACATGTACCAGGAAAGGCAAGGACTAATTAGGGATAGTCAACATGGCTTTGTGTGTGGGAAATCATGTCTCATGAACTTGATTGAGTTTTTTGAAGAAGTAACAAAGAGGATTGATGAGTGCAGATTGGAGGACATGATCTTTATGGACTTCAGGAAGGCGTTCAACAAGGTTTCCCATGGTAGACTGGTTAGCAAGGTTAGGTCTCACATAACATAGGGAGAACTAGCCATTTGGATACAAAACTAGCTCCAATGCAGAAGTTAGAGGGTGGTGGTAGGGGGTTGCCTTTCAGATTGGAGACCTGTGACCAGTGGTGTGCCATACAGATGGGTGCTGGGCCCACTGCTTTTTGATATTTATGTAATTGATTTGGATGTGAACATAAGAGGAATAGTTTGTAATTTTGCAGATGACAATAAAATTGGAGGTGTGGTGGACAGCAAAGAAGGTAACCTCAGAATAAAACAGGATCATGGAGTGTGGAAAGTGGAGTTGCATGTAGATAGGATAGGAAAAAAGGCATTCAGCATGCTTTTCTTTATTGGTCAGAGCATCGAGTATGTGAGTTGGGAGGTCACGTTGCGGCTGTACAGGACATTGGTTCGGCCACTTTTGGAATATTGTGTGCAATTCTTGTCTACCTCCTAGCGGAAGGCTGTTGTGAAACTTGAAAGGGTTCAGAAACAATTTACAAGGATGTTGCCAGGGTTGGAGGGTTTGAGCTGTAGGGAGAGGCTGAATATGCTGGGGCTGTTTTCCCTGGAGCATCAGAGACTGAGAAGTGACCTCATAGAGGTTTATAAAATCATGAGGAACATGGATAGATAGACAAGGTAAATAGACAAGGTCTTTACCCTGAGCTGTGGGAGTCCTGAAGTAGAGGGCGTAGGTTTAGGGTGAGAGGGGAAAAATTTAAAAGGGACCCAAGGGGCAACTTTTTCATGCAGAGGGTAATGCATGTATGGAATGAGCTGCCAGAGGAAATGGTGGAGGCTGGTACAATTACAACATTTAAAAGTCATCTGGATGGGTATATGAATAGGAAGGGTTTAGATGGATATGGGCCAAGTGCTGGCAAATGGGACTAGATTAGGTTAGGATATCTGATTGGCATTGATGAGTTGGACCGAAAGGTCTGCTTCCGAGCTGTACATCTCTATGATTCTATGATTTTAGAACTCTATAAGATGGAGTTTTAGAGAGGCCTGAACAATGTGCGCTAACGTAAAATTTGAGACTGAGTTGAATCCAACTTGCTGTATCTTTTTATGTAGCCACCAAGAGCCAAGGTGACATTTTCACTAGGCAGTGGTGAGTTGCCTATTAAGAGGGACTTTGTTAATTACATATCTTGACTCAGAAACATTCAGCATCCTATCTTAGTAATCCTGCCAGGATTCTCAGCATGAAAGTCAGAGTGGGTACTGGGCGGCTTGATCTCATTCCTGGCTGTGAAAAGCCTATATAATATTCAGCAGAAAACAACATCGCAGGGCAATATCCATGGGCACCAACCATGTGTACCCTTTGTCCATGGTCATTGGCATCTGAAATTTGTGAACCTCTCAAACCATCATTGCACTTTTCTGATTGACCTGCAGGAGGCTTAGGAAGCACAGACTAAAACTGCAGGCTGCACAATGTTGCACATTGAAAGGCTGCTGAAAGGGCAGTTTGTGTATATAATGCCATGTGTTACTTAGCAACCAGGTGGCATTTGTGTGATGCAGTTGTCCCCCAAAAGCTGTGTTCTGTGCCCCCATTTTCCAGTCACTAGATGCTAATTGCGAGTGAGAAACAGTTAGGACAAGTCTTAGGATCCTAGCCACTCACAGTCAAGCATCTATCAGACTATAGTCTAGGGAGTGGGCAATACTTAGTGCTATAATGCCATCAAAGCAGTCAGTAGGTTGTGTCTCATCAGCTTGGGAGCTATAAACACAGTAGCCAAAGTTAATCCAATGTTTTGAGAAAATACTGTCCTGGAAGCCTATCTCTTGATTGTTAAGGAGGATACCTGTAGGAGCATCAGGGGAGTGGGGTGTGAGGAGGTGTTTAGTTCAAAAGCAGTGGACTGTGCTGCAGGAGAAAGTAGAGGGATTTGTAGCAGTTGGGACAAAGACAATGATGATGGGGGTGGTCTTAATGTGAATATGGTATAAAATAGAATAGAATCCCTACAGTGTGGAACAGGCCTTTTGGCTCAACATGTCCACACTGACCCTCCGAAGAGTAATAGGTAGAACAGCTTTGCAGGGCATATTAGGATGGGGAAGTAGTGTTATTGGCATGTACCCACCACCATGGTCTCAACAGCAGGAGTATAGAGGACCAGAGTTGGTATCATTTAGATGTAATGTCAGGGAGGATAGATAGTTGGAGGCAAAGTTATCATGATTTGGTGGTTGAGCTGCCCATCCTCTCAGACACTGATGTATTATTTGTCATAGATACATGCCTTTAAGTATCCAAGTCACCTGACTGTGTGAAGACTAATTGATGATATGCAGTTTGGGTGTGTCATTAATTTCTTCACAGGACTTGACCATTGTTCATTACAGTGTCATATCACCTACACTGGACACAATAACATGATATCTTTCCACGAACCTACGTGTTCATACATAAACCACAAACTCATATTCTCTGTCCTAGTTTAAGTACAGCTAACAGTAAACACACACATTGATGATGCTCTTGTATAACTTTTACCCCTTCTTTCCAAAAATGCATCATGCATCATGTGATTGAGTGGCCAGTGTTGGAGGGAAGAACTGAGTGAATCTATTTCCCTAGTGTGAGAGCTGCCAATAATAAAATATTGCCTTGAGGAGTAACATATAGCCATCTACAATTTTTGCCAAATTTCTTTACATTTAATGATCAAAGATTTTATTATATGACCAACACATTCAGTGAGACCATTAAACTGAGGATAGAGAGGAGAACAGATAATTTGTTAAGAATCCCATTTCCTGCACATCTTGGAATGGTGCAGACAATTATCAGACATAATTTGTTTGAGGAACAGCTCACTTAACGAACAAGGTAGTTGCAACCTATCTTTGATTTGTTGTACAAAAGATAATTTGGTGAAGCAGTCAACCACCAGAATATAGATGTGTTCTTGGACAGAGAAAATATCAGTTGCAATCTTGCACCACAACTTGGGAAGAATCTCATGTGGATGGAATGGTTCTCTCGATGATTGAGGTTCTTGGAATTGACATGTTTCATGAAACATGATAAGCTGATTGATGTCCTCATTGGTTCTGAGCCAATAAATGAAGTCATGCCCTAATCTCTTCTTCTTTCTTCTGTGCTTGTGGACAAGTCCATCATGACATTGACCATGCAGAATTATGACTCGGTTTTCCTTGAAGATTACACTCTTGGAGAATCCTAGTTCATTTCTGAATGACTAGAATAAATGTGCCAGAACAAGGAGCTGTTGGATTGGTTAAGGTTAGCCCCTGATGGTGTTTGAGCTGTTCCAACTGGACATAACCTGGCACAGCTTTCTGAATCTGCTGTTATCACTGTGACCAAAGCATATTTGATCGATGTTGATTGATGATCAGTGTTGCGGTCTGGAGTGTTTGGTGTAGCAACTGGCAAATTTGTCAGCTTGTTGATCATAATAATATGTAGATCCAGCAATGTAAAATGCTTCAGGTGTCCATTATCAAGAACCCACAATGACATTTGAGACAGGTAATGCCATTGTATGGACTGCATCACTCCGTGCCAATTCCCTGAGTAAGTCTTGTGTAAGATATGTAAAAGGATTTGCACTGGTGCCAGTGCCAATTTTAGCATATCATGTACATAATCCATTACCTTTGGGATGTATTGCTTGAATGGAGGTAAAGGGTTCAGCATTTCTGACAGCATTCATGTGGTGTATCAGATTTCCAAATGTACTGTCGGATTGGGGCCTGCGAATGTCACATATGACATGTTGCAAATCACTCTTGACCAGCACTTGAACCCTGAGCATGCATAACAAATGGATGAAGAAATATTTGGAAATTAAATGTAGTTGTAATCTGTAAACATACACTTCATGGGTTTGACTATTCACTGTCACAATGTCCAGCAGATGAGGATCCCACAGTTTCACTCATCAAAGTGAAACTAGCTCCATCAACCCTTGTCCCAGCCATTTTCTGATTTCATTTCATATCTAGAAAATGGCAAGCAATGGCCTCTGCTACAGGTCGTTCTGGTATGACATGCGTTTTGTCAACACAAATTGGCTATTATGAAATTGATGAATTGTGGACACTGTTTGGATAATGCAAACTTTCTACTGAGTGTTTATAGTGATTTTCCACAGCGGTCTTCTACAGCGTGATTTTCTATGGCAGGGTTCCATGCTGTGATTTTCTATAGCACGAGGTTGTAGAGAAACATAACTGTCATATTATACCTGAACACCCTGTATATGCAATGCATGGATTGAACGATAGCAGCAAGGTCTAAATGCATATCCTGTTGGTGATGAGTGGTCTATTTAACCAGACTCTCCATGATGATCACCATTCTCTCCTTGGGAGAAACCAAATTTACACACCTGAGATGTGGCAGAACTTATAGGTTGAATGGACTTCTCCAGTGTTTGCATATGTCTATACTTCAGCAGATGTTGCCCTCTCTGTCAATAATTTCCAGTATGTTCCTCATGCCTGTAACAAAATGCCTTTCATCAGCCTGGGGATCAGCATGGGTTGGACCTCCATCTGTTTGATCCCTTGACTGTCATGGCAAAGGTGGTATTCCTATGATGTGTCTGTGGTATGCCTATGATATGCTTACCAGATTGTGAGCCTGATTTCTAGCTGAGATCATGAACCCATCAAATGATCACCTCGATATTTGAGGAAGATGTGGGGGAATGGTTACAATGTTTATAGTTGACGGCCCAGTTGTTATGACTAGATCCCAGGTGAGATTGCCAACTTGCTGCAGTTCCAGACAGGATACCTTAAACTATTAAACACCTAGGTAATAAGGCATGAACTAGCACCCCAGATGATCAAAACAAAATTAATTTAAAAGGATTCCTTCCATTGTGTAGATGTCTTATTTCCACACACAAGTGAATTTGTGTTTAAAAGGAGCCAATTTAATTAGGATTCCTTGACTTAACACAGAGTGAGTTAATTAATTAATAAATGTGAGAAGAATTAATAGCACAAAACATATGCACCCAGGTTAGAAATAACAAATCAGTCTAGAAGGATAATAGTTCAAAAACACAGATAAGTGGACAATTCTCTGAATTGTTCACAAAGAGTAGGTAGTTCAATGCTGTGGCTAATGCGCCGGTGGCTGCCTGTAATGTTAACATTGATAGTTAAACTGTCTGTTTCACAATTCTTAATTTTGCAGACCAGTTAAAATTCTTCTGTAGTCCCTTTTAACTGTGACTATTCCAGTTCAAAGTGTGTAGTGACTGGAACCATGGCCAGATGGATCTCAATGACTATGAGATTCTTGATTGGAGTTGTTAACGTGAGCCAATCGGCTGATAGATTTAAACTGGCAATTATTTTCTTAAAAACCTTCTCCTCTGCTTTTGGTTGCACTTCAGTCCCACGCTCCTGATCTTCGGGCACCTGGTACGGAGGAGGGAGGGCAGGTCCGAAGACCTCCTCGTGGGTCTGCTCCTGGGCCTGGCCAAACTGGCCATCAACAGGTTCAGGCAGCGGGCCGTGGAGGGGGTCGTTAGGGCCGACTGCCTGCCCCTCTTCCGGGGTTACGTTAGAGCCCGAGTGTCCTTGGAGAAGGAGCACGCGGTGTCCACCAACACCCTGGAGTCGTTCAGGGAGAGGTGGGCGCCGCAGGGAGTGGAGTGCATCATTTCTCCCTCCAACTCTATTTTGATTTAGTCCCTACCCTCCCCTTCACTGTTTTGATCACACAGCATTGCCCTGTGGTGTGAAGGGTAGTGCTTGTCACTAGCCACTCGGGTGTTTTTCCTATCTTCCTGGTGGTGGAAATTGAAGAAAGATTTGTGCACTTTGTGTCTTTCACTGTGTCTCACATCTACACACACACACACCATGGGTGCTGGGGAAAATAAGAAAGAAAAAAAAAGATAAACAGGAGATTACCCGGGTGTCCTTGAAGAAGGAGCACGCGGTGTCCACCGACACCCTGGAGTTGTGACTGGCCACTCGAGTGTTTCCTTCCCTTTGGAGACTGGATCATTTTGTGGCTGTGACTCTGTGTATGTGCAAGGACTCTCCCTGGTGCTGCTTGGGGCCTGCCTCCCTGCTGCTGCCTGGGACTTGCCTTGGGGCCCCTCCCCAGGACCTCCACCACCACCACTGCTGCAAAAGAAAAAAAAAGAAAAAAAAAATTAAACTGGCAATTATTTTCTTAAAAACCTTCTCCTCTGCTTTTGGTTGCACTTCAGTCCCACGCTCCTGATCTTCGGGCACCTGGTACGGAGGAGGGAGGGCAGGTCCGAAGACCTCCTCGTGGGTCTGCTCCTGGGCCTGGCCAAACTGGCCATCAACAGGTCCAGGCAGCGGGCCATGGAAGGGGTCGTTAGGGCCGACTGCCTGCCCCTTTTCCGGGGTTACGTTAGAGCCCGGGTGTCCTTGGAGAAGGAGCACGCGGTGTCCACCAACATCCTGGAGTTGTTCAGGGAGAGGTGGGCGCCGCAGGGAGTGGAGTGCATCATTTCTCCCTCCAACTCTATTTTGATTTAGTCCCTACCCTCCCCTCCACTGTTTTTCTCACACAGCATTGCCCTTTGATGTGGAGGGCAGTGCTTGTCACTGGCCACCTGGGTGTTTTTCATATCTTCCTGGTGGTGGAAATTGAATAAAGATTTGTGCACTTTGTGTCTTTCACTGTGTCTCACACCTGCACACACACACCATGGGTGCTGGGGAAAAATAAGCACTGCCGCAGTTAGGCGGTAGTGTGGGGAAAAGAAAGAAGAAAAAAAAGAAAAAGAAAATTAAACTGCAATTATTTTCTTAAAAACCTTCTCCTCTGCTTTTGGCTGCACTTCAGTCCTACGCTCCTGATCTTCGGGCACCCGGTACGGAGGAGGGAGGGCAGGTCCGAAGACCTCCTCGTGGGTCTGCTCCTGGGCCTGGCCAAACTGGCCATCAACAGGTCCAGGCAGCGGGTCGTGGAGGGAGTCGTTAGGGCCGACTGCCTGCCCCTCTTCCGGGGTTACGTTAGAGCCCGGGTGTCCTTGGAGAAGGAGCACGCGGTGTCCACCAACACCCTGGAGTTGTTCAGGGAGAGGTGGGCGCCGCAGGGAGTGGAGTGCATCATTTCCCCCTCCAACTCTATTTTGATTTAGTCCCTACCCTCCCCTTCACCTTTTTGATCACACAACATTGCCCTTTGGTTTGAAGGGCAGTGCTTGTCACTGGCCACTGGGGTGAGAAAAAAAAGAGAAAAAAAAATTAAACTAGCAATTCAAAAAATAAGCACTACCGCAGTTAGGCGGTAGTGTGGGGGGTTTTAAAAAAATACAGGAGTGCCAGAGGTTCTGAGAAAGAAAAAAAGGACAGAGTGTCAGGCATGCTGTTCACTCTGAGAGCTGGCTCTGAGAAAAAAAAACAGGACTGTAAGACATTCTCTCTATCTGAGAGCTGGCTGTGAGGGAGCTGCACCAGTGTCAAGGACTCCCCATGCATATATAGAGGGTGACTTGGTGACAGGATAGAAAAAAAAATTAAACCGGCGATTCAGAAGGTCTCCTTAGTTTCGGGACTGGTTTTGAGCTGGCTGGTTACAACCCATATACAATGCACATGTAAGTACTGGGTGATGGGATACTGGCCTTTATGCAGTTATTTCAATGTGACAGAGAGTCCTCTTGTTCCCTTGCTTCCCAGTTGACTGGTTACTAGCGAACTGACTTTTAGCACTCAGAGTCACAAGACATTATTACATGGATGGCAAAGGTAATTGACTTTAACTGTGATCTTCACAGCATGTTAATGCTTGAACCCAGGCCTGTACATAAGAGAACATTCAGTCACATTAACACACTTCAGTATAATTTTAATTGCCCTTTTAAACCCTGTGCCTACCTGTGTCTCAAAAGGAAAAACACAAAAACGTGTGTACAGCTAGGGGACACAATCCACATGTGGTGACTTGCTGTTGAACAGGGTTTCATTCAATCCTTATAATCAATGTAGCCACAAGAGATGACAATCCAGTCTATTTAAAGTTCCTTTGACAGCTTTAAGAGTTATAATTCATTGGTCAGCATAGATTTGTTGTTGTCAGTCAGCCACAAAATCAACACCTGCAGTTATTTTGTCTGTACAGCAGTCTTCTTTTGAATTAAGAGCTAAAAATGTCTGTAGTGTTTTGGGGTTCTAATCCATAATCGTAGCAGTCTATAAACAAATTGCAAGGCACCATCCTGAATTATATACCTTTGTATACATCATTCCTCCATATCTCATTTTGAAGAAGGTAAAGTGTTCTTGTGAGACTCACGTTTTTGTAGGAAATCAAGGGAGTATTTAATTTGTGCTCTGACTGATATGAAAGAATTGAACTGAATATGTTGGATTTGAGTATGCTTAATGAAACAATAAAGTTAACCTTAATTTGCATTCAATCTGTTTTGTAGCTAACCATTGAATAGTTTTTAGAACAACAGGTTTAGATTTACTATATAGGCAGTTGCTGGTTTGTGAACAGATTCCAGTTTTGAGTCCGTTCACAACTCAATTTACACACGATGCAGGACAATATAAAGTAGTCATTTCTAACTACAGGAAATGTTCATATGTCAGACCTTTAAAATTACCCACATATATGGGATTGTGTTTGTATTTACAAGCGTTTGTAAGTTGGACATTCATAAATTGGGGATCTCCTGTACATCTAACCTATATTACACCTAAACCTGAATACTTGATGGGGCACGGTACACATTGGCTAATCTGCAACTTACCTGTTTTAAGTCCAGTCTGGGAATAGTTCATAGATAGCATAGGAAGAGTTTTGAAACTTCAGTTTGTAGAGTAGAAGTTGCGATAGTTTGCCTTTCACTTATAATATGCCTAAGAATACTTGATGGATATTAGGGTAGATTTACCCTGTGTATGACGTAAAAGTGTTTTATTGGGAGTGTTTAATTCTAACAGTCACTGATAAAATTTTATGCCAAATTCTCTAATCCCAGCAATGATAGCCCAAACATTGATCTGCTACAAACAATTCTAATCATACCAAGTATTTAATATTTCTGAAGCTGACAGATATGTTCTGAAATTTATGCTGTGGTCACGGATCTTTGAGGTGTTTTTTGTTACTGGAGATTTGGAAAAGCTTAGCTTTGTTAATTGGAATGTTGCCCAGATTTTTTTTTGATTAAAGTTTTGGATTGCAGTCCAGCCTAGTTTATTTGAATTCAAGTCAACTTTCTTTATGACCTCCTCTCCCTGGTCTGCTTTTACAAAAAAGCAAATGATATAATTTTATTGCTTTTATTTCCTGTCCAAAATTCTTGTCAGAGACAAAGCTTTTGTTTAAATCCTTGCAGTACTAATAAAACATTTTGACAATCAGTGCTCTGTGAGACAGACATTCTCAACTTTAAGTGGAGTGCAATCCTCATTTTTAGTGCAGATAGCATGGGACAAGATGTGAGGCTGGCATGTCTTCTAAAAGATGGTTGACATCAAGGTTGTGTCTTAATTTCTACTAACTCAACCCAAGGGCGGGGTTTGGTTAGCTGTGCGGGATCTAGGCCAAGTCAGATTGAAACAACATGCATAAAAAGGCCATTAGGCCTGGAAAACTATTTCCTTTGGAATTAGACTCTGCCTCTTCTCACTCATATCTGCCAATCAAAGTTCAAATCAGGTCAAGTTGAAATGCTCTGTCTTTGTCTCTGATCAGTGCATTTATTGGGTAAATTTATCATCCATTTGCACCATGAGGCAATGAGGTCATTATTTTTTCCATATGAGTAGAAGACCAGGATAGGAGAAAAGATCTCTTAGAATATCACCCTGTGCAAGTCATAACTGCTGTTTGTTCATAATAGAACAATACAAGAGTATAGTGAGATATTCATGAGTTAAGTTATCCTGTACTCTAAGATTAAACCCAATCTCAACCATGCTCAGAGAAGAGAGTAGGTGACAGTATGAGGCACCTTTAAGTGTAAAGAACACTTTTTGAAGCAGTGTTAATACACTGCTTGAATAGTTCAAATGACCGGAAGCTGCCTTGAACCTTCCTTCATCTATAATGAGCTGGCTAACCTCAGCTGAGGCGGTGATAGGTTGTTGATATAAAGTTGGCCTCAGCATTCATGAACCAATATTAAGAAATCATTTGGGATTCCTTGTTCTTGGTTATTCTCCAGATTCTATCAAACTGTACCAAGGAAATGTCAGGGGAAGAGAAAGGACACTACAGTTGCAACCTGTAGCTCACAGCTGACTCACAGTGGGTGACTCACCTCCATTGATTGGATAGGGAACAGTGAGATTCACTTCCATCTGTTATCAATGTGCAGGACAGAGCTCTGTAATGACAAACCTGTTGCACAGGGTGTTTAGGAAATTGCAACAATACACTGGATTACTTCCTTTTAGTCTCAGACTTGGCTAATAAGATACCTAACAGTATTAAGGCCTACTAGAATTGAACTACAAAACCTTTGTTTCAGATCATAGAATGGCCTCATTTTTGCTTATACCTGATATGAATATAATACTGACATTAATCATCATATCAAATAAAGCTAGCATAAGGCTGTACAGGAACTCCCCACTGTGTCTAACGCACTGTGAAAAATCTAATTCATCATCGCTGTGTAGATAAATCAAAGTGTGAAGTCTGCAGTCAAACTACTTCATCTGCGCAGCTGTGCACAAATCAGCTCAGCAGGAGAAGCAATAATCTTTCATTTCAAATCTCCGTTTTATTGCACCATGTTTTTTTTTCGAAGGTGAAAGAAGCCAGTTACAAATGTTCTGGTCAAATAATTATCCATTGTGGACCAATTTCAGAATATAAGCAGTCAATTTTATGACAGTAATAATCGCTTACCTCTTGATTAATTACATTTCCACCACTAGTATAACCCCCTCCTCTTGCCACAATAAAATTCTCCTCAGCTCTCAGTAGCTCGGCTGGACAAACAGGAGCCACGCTTGAACTGATATTGAGCTCCCAACTGAATCAACTAAATACAAGGGTGTTGATTTAATTCTAAGACTATTAAACCAGGGCTGGAATCAAAATGTAGAATATAAGTCAGAAAATATTGTACAGAAATTGTACAGTGCTCTGATCGGTCTGCATCTTGAGCACACTGTTTGTTTGATCAATGAGACAGAAAAGAATTTCAACCATGAATCTAGTCTTTATAATCTGTTTTTATAATGCTGATAAAAATTAGAAGCTGTATCTGTGCCAGATTGACTTTTATCATTAACAATATTAGGCCTGTCTCTTATTTTAAATATGATATTATTACTTGCTAACAAAGCATGGACTGCAATATGCCAGGGTGAGGATTACAAAAATTCAAATGAGTTAACAGCTAGTACATGGATATTGCCATACTTAATTACTTTTATAAGGAAATATTCTGAAAATAAAGAAATGTAAAACTTCAGAATACCTATCCGATCTGATGTGTGATGTGTATGGGTCCAAATGTGACAACCAGGATTTATTCTGTTTCAATTGTCTTCATCCTCATGTTTCCCTCTTTTAAAATGCTGACTTATACACATGTTTTTAGAACGTGAAAAGAGGTCTTAATGCAAAACTTTGGGGAGACCAAACATGGACTATTGTGTAAATGTTCATCCTGTACTGAAGAAAGGATATATTTACCACATAGAGGGAGTACAACAAAAGTTCACCAGATTAGTTTCTGGGATGGCAATTGATCTTTGAGAAGAGATTGAGGAAAGTGGATCTTATAGAGTTGTGAAGAATGAGAAATGATCTCAGTGAAACAAAGTTCTTACAGGGCTCAAGACAGTAAATGCAGGAAGAATGCTTCCCTTGGTTGGAGGTGTTGTGTAAAGGCTTTTGGACCCTGGACTAACTCTGTGACGATGTCTCAGAGCTGTTCTTCACAGGGCATAAATAGCACAATGTAGGTGAAATTAAATTGGAAGAGAGAAACATATGCAGAGGTGAATGTGAAGCAGACTAACCAGAATTAGGCAATACAGTTCATGGAATAGTGTCTCAATAAAGTGTCAGTAAGACTAGAGCCTGGTAAATCTCTGATTATTACATAATATAGGATTCAGACTTAATATGTAATAAACGATATTATAAATGCTGAAGCCTGAAGATAGTTCTTGGTTTGCCTTCTTCTCAATCAATCTATCTGGATGAGATGAGGGCCCAAAAACATAAGAACTAGGAGCTGGAGTAGGCAATTTAGCCCCTCAAGGCTGCTCCGCAAATCAATATGATCATGGCTGATCTTATCTCAGTCTCAAATCCACTGCTCTGCCTGCACTTCATAGCCCTTTAACCCATTACTCATTAAAAATCTATTTCCTTCTTAAATTTATTCAGTGTTTCAGCATCACTCACACTCTGTGGTAGTGCATTCCACAGATTCACAACCCTTTGAGAGAAGCAATTCCTCCCCATCTTTGTTTTAAATCTGCCACTCCCAGCCTAAAACTATGACCTCTTGTTTTAGATTACCCCACAAGAGGAAACATTTGCTCTACTTCTACCCTGTCAATTCTCTTAGCATCTTTCACACCTCAATTAGATCTCCTCTCGTCCTTCTGAACCCTAGCGAGTATGGGCTTAAACTGATCAATCTTTCCTCATAAGACAAGCCTTTCATCTCTAGAATTAATCTAGTGACTTTTGAATTGCCTCCAACACAATTACATCCTTCCTCAAGGAAGGGGACCAAGACTGTACACAATTTTACAAAGATGTGTGTGGGGTGGGACCCAGGTAGATAGAGAGGAAAGAGATTGATCTGAGACAGGTACAGCTGAGAACAGAAATGAGTCAAACAGTCAGGTAGGACTAATAAATTAAACTGCATTTATATCAATGCAAGGGGCCTAACAGGGAAGGCAGATAAACTCAGGGCATGGTTAGGAACATGGGACTGGGATATCACAGCAATTATGGAAACATGGCTCAGGGATGGGCAGGACTGGCAGCTTAACGTTCCAAAATACAAATGCTACAGGAAGGATAGAAAGGGAGGCAAGAGAGGAGGGACAGTGGCATTTTTGATAAGGGATAGCATTACAGCTGTGCTAAGGGAGGATATTCCCAGAAATACATCCAGGGAAGTTATTTGGGTGGAACTAAGAAATAAGAAAGGGATGATCACCTTATTGGGATTGTATTATAGACCCCCCCAATAGTCAGAGGGAAATTGAGAAACGAACTTGTATGGAGATCTCAGCTATCTGTAAGAATAATAGGGTGGTTATGGTAGGGGATTTTAACTTTCCAAACATTGACTGGCACTGCCATAGTGTTAAAGGTTTAGATGGAGAGGAATTTCTAAAGTGTGTACAAGACAATTTTCTGATTCAGTATGTGGATGTACCTACTGGAGAAGGTGCAAAACTTGACCTTCTCTTGGGAAATAAGGCAGGGCTGGTGACTGAGGTGTCAGTGGGGGAGGAAGTTGGGGCCAGCGACATAATTCTATTCATTTTAAAGTGGTGATGGAAAAGGATAGACCAGATCTAAAAGTTGAAGTTCTAAATTGGATAAAGGCAAATTTTGATGGTATTAGGCAAGAACTTTTGAAAGCTGATTGCAGACAGATGTTTGCAGGTAAAGGTACGGCTGGAAAATGGGAAGCCTTCAGAAATGAGATAACAAGAATCCAGAGAAAGTATATTCCTGTCAGGGTGAAAGGGAAGGCTGGTAACTATAGGGAATGCTGGATGACTAAAGAAATTGAGGGCTTGGTTAAGAAAAAGAAGGAAGCATATGTCAGGTATAGACAGGATAGATCGTGTGAATCCTTAGAAGAGTATAAAGGAAATAGGAATATACTTAAGAGGGAAGTCAGGAGGGCAAAAAGGGGACATGAGATAGCTTTGGCAAATAGAATTAAGGAAAATCCAAAGGGTTTTTACAAATGTATTAAGTACAAAAGGGTAACTAGGGAGAGAATAGGGCCCTTCAAAGATCAGCAAGGCGGCCTTTGTGTGGAGCCACAGAAAATGGGGGAGATACTAAATGAATATTTTGCATCAGTATTTACTGTGGAAAAGGATATGGAAGATATAGAATGTAGGGAAATAGATGGCGACATCTTGCAAAATGTCCATATTACAGAGGAGGAAGAACTGGATGTGTTGAAACGGTTAAAGGTGGATAAATCCCCAGGACCTGATCAGGTGTACTGAGAACGCTGTGGGAAGCTAGAGAAGTAATTGCTGGGCCTCTTGCTGAGATACTTGCATCATCGATAGCCACAGGTGAGGTGTCGGAAGACTGGAGTTTGGCAAATGAGGTGCCACTGTTTAAGAAGGTCAGTAAAGACAAGCTAGGGAACTATAGACCAGTGAGCCTGACTTCAATGGTGGTCAAGTTGTTGGTGGGAATCCTGAGGGACAGGATGTACATGTATTTGGAAAGGCAAGGACTGATTCGAGATAGTCAACATTGCTTTGTGAGTGGGAAATCATGTTTTACAAACTTGATTGAGTTTTTTGAAGAAGTAACAAAGAAGATTGATGAGGGCAGAGCAGTAGATGTGATCTATATGGACTTCAGTAAGGTGTTCGACAAAGCTCCCCATGGGAGACTGATTAGCAAGGTTAGATCTCATGGAATACAGGGAGAACTAGCCATTTGGATACAGAACTGGCTCAAAGGTAGAAGACAGAGGGTGGTGGTGGAGGATTGTTTTTCAGATTGGAGGCCTGTAACCAGTGGAGTGCCACAAGGATCGGTGCTGGGCCCTCTACTTTTTGTCATTTACATAAATGATTTGGATGCGAGCATAAGAGGTAAAGTTAGTAAGTTTGCAGATGACACCAAAATTGGAGGTGTAGTGGACAGTGAAGAGGGTTACCTCAGATTACAACAGGATCTGGACCAGATGGGCCAATGCGCTGAGAAGTGGCAGATGGAGTTTAATTCAGATAAATGCGAGGTGCTGCATTTTGGGAAAGCAAATCTTAGCAGGACTTATATACTTAATGGTAAAGTCCTAGGCAGTGTTGCTGAACAAAGAGACCTTGGAGTGCAGGTTCCTAGCTGTTTGAAAGTGGAGTTGCAGGTAGATAGGATAGTGAAGAAGGCGTTTGGTATGCTTTCCTTTATTGGTCAGAGTATTGAGTACAGGACTTGGGAGGTCATGTTGCAGCTGTATAGGACATTGGTTAGGCCACTGTTGGAATATTGCGTGCAATTCTGGTCTCCTTCCTATCGGAACGGTGTTGTGAAACTTGTCGGGGTTCAGAAAAGATTTACAAGGATGTTGCCAGGTTGGAGGATCTGAGCCACAGGGAGAGGCTGAACAGGCTGGGGTTATTTTCCCTGGTACGTCAGAGGCTGAGGGGTGACCTTATAGGGGTTTACAAAATTATGAAGGGCATGAATAGGATAAATAGACAAAGTATTTTCCCTGGGGTCGGGGAGTCCAGAACTTGAGGGCATGGATTTAGGGTGAGAGGGAAAAGATATAAAAGAGACCTAAGGGGAAGCTTTTTCATGCTGAGGGTGGTACATGTATGGAATGAGCTGCCAGAGGGTGTGGTGGAAGCTGGTACAATTGCAACATTTAAGGGGCATTTGGATGGGTATATGAATAGGAAGGGTTTGGAGGGATATGGGCCGGGTGCTGGCAGGTGGGATTAGTTTGTGTTGGGTTATCTGTTCAGCATGAACGGGTGGACTGAAGGGTCTGTTTCTATGCTGTACATCTCTATGACTCTTTGACTCTATAAATAAACAATTTCAAGTGTTAATCAAAAAGCAGCCAATGCAAAAAATCTCAAAAGTATTCACATTTTAACTCAAAAAATCATGCTTTCAGATGCATACGATAAATCAATAAAGTTGCAAATGTAGAAAGGACAATTCCTAAATGTTTGAACAGCTTTTGAACTGCCGAATGAAATACAGAACACTTTACAACATTTGTCTCCTATATGGGAAGATATTCAAATCATGTGTTACATTGACAACTGGTCAATGAGAAATAAATTATGTGCGACAATCTACTAGCAGCTTTGATTAATATTTTACTTAAAGAATAAATAAGATACAGGTGAGTTATGTTCCAATTACAGATACCAGCTTCCAAGCTCTGAATTGCAGTCTCAGATCGGGCTGGACTTCAGTGGCAGAGGTTTTGAATCAACACAAAGCTCATTAGTTGCACTTAAGCACCTAATTGGTGCTTGATTCAGAGAAATTTCTTGTTGGTGAGGATGCTGTACTCTTGGCCTTCAAAGCACCCATCCCCACAATGGGTCCACAGAGCGTTCAATCCTTTCTTTACTATGTGTCAATCTGAAAGTTGGTTTATTTTATCAGTGATAACACTACATATCATGGAAGATATCCCATGATCATATTGAAAAAACGGAAAGTGAGTCCGAGTACATCAGGTTCCAAAGCTTGTACTGACAGAAATATAAATGCAATAATTTTAAAAGTTTATAAAGAAAGTCAAAGTTGACTGATCTCACCCCCTTGATGTTCCTCTTGTTAGTGTGGAAAAGTAATTAACTCCAAGTTTGCTTCATCCTTGCTGACAGGAGGATCCAGCATTGGGAATTTCCTCCATGAATGAATGTTAGCCAAGTCAACGAGAACACTAATACACCATTCCACACTTGCAATGAAATAAACACTTTAAGGAACAGAATTTAGAAAGCACTTTACCAATATCATCTGAAATGTCTCAAAGTGGATCAAATGAGATGAAATAATTGCTCTTGCAGTGATTGCCATTATGGAGGCAGAACAAAGAAATCATGTGGTCATATTGCCTTATCCACTACACACTCATATATTTTCTACTCTGTCCCAATCTGTACCAAGTCACATATTCCTTCAAGTGGAGTGGCTTTGAATTTTTAACTGCAAGAGATACGGCTCATTAAAAGTGATGTGCAACTCTTGGGACAAATGCAACATTTGTCCTGATTCATTTTCCTCATTTATGCATGCACCGTTATGCAGCCACAAACATTCTATATAAAATATTCCAAATATTACAGGTCCATAGGGATAGCTTCCGACTTAACTAGAACACCTTTCACAGGAAATATCAAACATGCAACTATTAAAGGGCATGTGAAATATGGAATTCCTTGCCTCTAGAGAACCTTGTTGCAAAAAATAATTGCACTGTAAATTTGGAGTGATGGACAGAGCAAAAATAATTTGGGTACTTGCCAGTTTTATTCAACTGAACTCTGACAGATTCAAGACCAACTTTGCCAAGACATGTTCTGTTTAGGTCTGCACTGGCAAACTGCAGATGAGAATATTTAGTGTACATCAGAATGCCAGTTCAGCATTATTCTTAAACAGAAACAAAAGTGCTCAATAATTATTTCGGCAGGAATTATTAATGTTTTTGAAAAGCTGTATTACCAGTTTAAAGAATTCTATGTTGTAGTTTTCGTATTTTGAAATTGTAAATTCTGAATGTGAATGAGCAAAAGCTCCATCCACCCACTGGCAATTTATGCTAAGGAAAGGTGGGAATAGGTCAATGAAAAGGGCATAAAAAGCATTTTGGTCTTTTTGGAATTCTATAGGTGGGCCTCCATCCACCTATTGCACTCTCAGCTACCTTATCCCCCAGCCCCACCCCTCTCCCATTTATCTCTCCACCTCCAAGACTCCCAGCCTCATTCCCGATAAAGGGCTTTTGCCCAGAACATTGATATTCCTGCTCCTCTGATGCTGCCTGACCTGCTGTGCTTTTCCAGCACCACACTCTACTCTACTACTATGACCAGTTCAATTCAATGATAACCCTCAGTATGTTGTTAGTAGCAGATTCAGTGATGGCAAAGCCATTAAATGTCACTGAGTAATGGTTAGATTGTCTCTTCCTGGAAATGGTAATTGCCTGGCATTTGAACAATGTGAATGTCACTTGTGCTATGACATGGCGGTTGAACCCCTCTGTAAATTAAACTAAACACCCAGAAAAACTCACTTTTCCTCATAATCTGTTAAAATCTGAGTTACTGAGAACTCCAAAACTCCACTACTTAAAAAATATCAATTTATTCTTTAATTCTAAAAATGAACAACTATTCACAACTCTAAGCCCCCCTTTCTATTAACTGCTTATTATCTGCCTCCAACTCTGTAACAATACACTGTTCCAGTAAAACCCTTACTAAAATTACATCAACTGAATTTCAAAACCCTACAGGGGCTGTTGTCTTTGGTGTCTTTCTTCTTCCAGCTGAAGACCTCTCTGGATTGTCTTCTTTCTTTTTACTGTGAAGAAGGTACCTTTGATAGAGTGTCTCAAACGGCAGTTCCTCTGTCTGATTTTCAAACCGAGTCCCTTTCTTATACTCCCAAAATCGGATTGCCTCATTGGTTCAATGTTGGCAAAATGATAAATTCAAACTCAATTGGGTTTTAGTATCCTGGGGCATAATTTAAACTGCTTGGTTAAATTTGAATTTTTGTCAAAACAGCAACATACTCAGGTATCTATTTCATAGCCAACTGTTACATACTTTCACTCTTCCTGTACTCTCTGGGACTGCTAGTTAGTCATATGGCAAGGGCTTAGAAGCTCTCAGTGAAAAATAGCATTTACTGTCTCTTAAAGGTACAGTACATGCTTTAAACTTTGTAACACTTGCTACTTGTCAACTCAAGCTTGGATGTGGTCCAGGTTTTGTTGCATTTCAACATGGACTGCTTCAGTGAGTGAGGACTTCCAAGTGGTGCTGAGAATTATACACTCATCGGCAAACATACCTCCTTATGATAGAGGGAAGGTCATTGCTGAAGGTTGGGCCAAGGACACTCCCTGAGGAACTCCTGCAGAGGTGTCCTAGAGCTGAGATGACTGACCTCCAACAACCATAACTATCTTCCTTTATCCCAAGTGTGAATCCAACCCTGATTCCTATTAACTTCAGTTTTGCTAGAGCTCTTGATTCCTCACTTGGCCAAATGCAGTCTTGATGTCAATGATTGTCACATTCACTTCATCTCTGGAAATCAGCTCTTTTGTCCAAGCTTGATCCAAGGCTTAGGAGATCAGGAGCTGAGTGGCCTGGCAGAACTCAAACTGAGCATCAGTGGTTAGGTTGTTGCTGAGTAGGTGCTGGTTATTAGCACTGCTGTTGATACCTTCCATCATTTTACTAATAATCAAGATTTGACTGGGCGGTAATTGGTTTGTTTGAATTTGTCCTACTTTTTGTGTACATACCTGGAAAGTTATCCCCATTATCAGGTAAATGTTTGAGCTGTACTGGAACAGCATGGCTAGGGGTCTGGCAGTTTCTACAGCACATGTCTTCAGTACTATTGTTGGAATATTGCCAGGATCTGGGCTGTGGGTATCTGTTGGTAAAAGTGATTATAATATTATAAGATACTAAGACCTGAGTTCAGCAGTATAACCATTCACAATAATATACAATAATATAAGCATTCACAATAAATAGTGCATGGCAAAGAATGATTCCATTATCATGATTTACTTTTCTTTCAACTAATACTCTGCTCAGACAGTTATCCTCAAGGTCAATAAGGGACAAACAGACAAATTCTAACTGGAGACACTGATGACCCTTTGAAATTGCATTCAGAATTGCACACTTAGGATTTCAAAGTATTTTAGTAAGGTTGGAAGAACGGAGTGAAAAAGAAGTTTCATGAATAGAGAACCAGGATATATGCCAACGAACTGAAAACAACAAACTAATGTAAAGGATTATTAACTGCAACTTGAGCACAAGCAGACCTTGTAACCCAGTACTGCACCTGTAATTTCACAATGTTACTGAGATATTAATGAATGATTACATCTATAAAGCTTAAATCAATGTTCTCTTTTATTTTAATATGTTTAGAACTTGTTCTCATTTTTTTCCTTCTTATTTAGGATTCATCCACCATCTTAGCCTGCCTGGCACACTTTCCTCATTCCTGAAGAAGGGCTCATGCCCGAAACGTCGATTCTCCTGCTCCTTGGATGCTGCCTGACCTGCTGCTCTTTTCCAGCAAACATTTTCAGCTCATCCACCATTAAGCCAACAGTGTTCAGAGAAAACTCTGGTTCCAAGCATCCAAACTATCCAATTTCAAACAGCTGAAATCAGACAAGCAGAAACACAAATAGAAGTCTGTGGGATAGTTTGATAAGACTTGTGTAATTCACATGACTGATGTTCTGTACTTCGGACATTTTAAGATCAGTGGATGGTGAACAGTAAGAGTTCAGTTAATGAAAATTTGTCATAGGTCTTTTTCCATGCTTTTTGACGCTATCAGTCCAACTTGTCCATGCTGACCAAACAGCCCTATTTGACATAGTCTCATTTGCAGCATTTAGCCCATATCCCTCTAAAACCTTCCTATTCATATACCTATCTAGATGCCTTTTAAATGTTGTAATTGTACCAGCCTCCACCACTTCCTCTGGCAATTCATTCCATACACCCACCACCTTCTGCATGAAAAACATTACCCCTCAGGTCCCTTTTAAATCTTTCCCCTCTCACCTGAAATTTAAGTCCTCTAGTTTTGGACTCCCTTCACCCTAGGACAAAGACTTTGGCTAGTCATCCTATCCATATTTCTCATGAGTTTATAAACCTCTGTCTCTGATACTCTAGGGAAAATTGCTCCAGTCTATTTAGCCTTTCCCCATAACACAAACCCTCTAGTCCAAGCAACACCTTTGTAAATCTTTTCTGCACTCTCTCAAATTTAACAACATTCTTCCTATAGAAGGACAACCAGAATTGTACGCAGCATTCTAACAGTGGCCAATACTTGAGTAGTTGGAGAAATAATTTGTACGAATTTGCGAAAAGAGTTAGACTAATTGTCGATTTTTGGTTTGGTGCTCTGAAGAGCCAGAGTTGAGCTATTGTTTTAAATACTTTTTTCTGCCATATCCTATTCTATGAGGTAAGCTACTCCTCAAAGGAATTGCCTCTTGTCCATTTATAATCCTTCCCAGTTGGTGTCGGTACAGCAGCAGCACTGAGTGCCAGACTACACGATCAAAGCATCTCTTGACATACCTGCACACAACATAATCCTTGGAATACAAACCTACTTTAGGAGCTTTTGTGGGGTGGTAGTAGTGCTCCTACCTGTGAGCCAGGAGGTCCAGGTTAAACCCCACCAGCCTTAGAGATGTTATAATATATCTGAAGATGTCAATTCGAAACATCGACCATCACATTTGCCTATAACATTGTTAAAGCGTTGATTACCATACACAAGAGTTTTATGTCTAAGTTACTGCAAATATTTGCAAGATAATCAATTGTCACTGTCATGAATATAGCAACAGATTTATCAAACATCCTGAGGATTCCAGGGAACTTGGGATTTCAGTAAGTACAAAACTGGAATATTGGTAAAATAATTGGGATCATAGACTTGTTGCTAATACAAGTACTAGCAATGCTAATCTAATGCATCTACAACAAGAGTCATAGTAACATGTGGAGATAAATAAACTTGTGCTTATGAAAATAAGAGGTTGAGGCAGGTAGTTGATAACCAGCACTCAGACAGATTGTTACTGGGAAGGCATAATGAAACAAATTAGTGATATGCAAAACACTGGCTGATCATGGTCCACTCCCCCTCCCCTCCCTCTCCTTCCCCTCTCTCCTGATCATTTCCCATAACCCCTCCTCCTCCCAGAATCTATTAAGATTTCCTAGTTCTTTCCCTTTTTTACCCATCACAGTGAAAAAAAAGTCTTCCTCTAATGAGCATAAAACTCTAAAGTTACACAGGAAACAGATATCAGAAAGGCCTCACCTCACATGATTAATTACAACAATTGTCCTGTGATTTTTAACTTAGGTAATTACTCAAATCCAACTTGACTGCAGTAGTCTTCTAATCAGCCTGAATTAGAAGGCAGATGAAAGGGACAATGACGCTTTTTTTTCCATGGTTCTGGCTGGGTATGCAATTTACAATGATCAAATATCTGGCCTGCATAAACATATCTTTGAAAGCTGTGATGTATTACAGCAGATTGAAAAGCTGTGTTCACTAATCACCCACCACACACTTATAAAACAAGGAAGAGAAGCCTTCGGTTCAGAATAAAGCTGACGGATGTTAGGGTTCTAAGTGCACGTAGCACCATACCATATCTGCATCATGACTATGCAATGCTATATGCAATTTAACTTAGCCATACTGTGTGGATAATATAGGGTTGAAATGATTGTAGGTGACAATCGTAACAAATGAATTACTATATCTATTTGGCATTCCTCTATCCATGATTTCATACATTTACAAACTGATTTATTTAATAGCAGTTCTGATTATTCCTGCAGACACAAAAGGTACATTGAAGACTGAGACAGCAAGGAGATCAATCTAACTGGATCTCTATTCAAGGCTTCCATTTATTGATCATCCAGTTGGCCTTCTGTTAGGGAGTTTCATTTCACTATGCAAATCCATGAACAAAGTAACACATAAATGATCACATAATTGTCTGATTCTCTGATGGTGAATAAAATGGTGTGTTCCTTTTATCCAAATAAAATGCATAAAGGTGGTTAGGAACATTGTCAGAACTTTGTAGGTTGTGAATGTTTGCAGAAATCTTAGGTATAATTTTACTGTTAATATCTGATTTTTTGAATGACTAAGCAAATGGATAGTGATATACATATAACCATTGAGATAATAACTAACATATGATGAGCATCTGGAGGCAGTAACTCAGAAGCCTGGACAGATCAATGCATGTTTTACAGGAATAGCCCCATTGGGGTCTCCAGGATTGTAATTAAATACGACAGTCTCCATAACTCTACGGTATTTTGGAGACAAAGATGATGTTGAAAGGAAGGACGTACGACATGACTTGTTTGTACTAAAGGTGGATTGCAGCATTCATCCCTAACAAACAGCTGCTTTCACCAATCCAAGGCACCTTCATAGTGACATGTGAGTGAGAAAAAAATGCCCTTTGCTAAGAGACCATGAAGGAATTATGCTGGATTTTGACCTCCTGACAGATTTCATTGCCTGGGGGGTGAACTATCAATTTTTGATGCCAAAAGAACACTCCAAGCTACCACAAGGGACATCAGTCAATTTAAATGCAAAGAAAATTAGATTAGAGTGTGAACCAATCCAATTCGTTGGCGCCCACTTTGTGTAATTACTGAAGACCAAACTGAGCTCCAACAACTTCAATTATTTTCTGATATACCTTATTACTTATAAGTTAGGAAATTTGGGAAAAATATCAACAATTGGGACTAATGCCAATATGTTTTGTGGAAACTGTTGGGGATGTAATCTATGACATTGGGTAAAGTTGGAATTTTCATCCTGAGCTTTGCCAATCCTCTCCTACTATTTTGGGATAAGTGGAAATCCAGGATTCATACGTGAAATAGCTTTCTATTCATTTTCTCCTGAAATGACAGCAGTTGATTGGGAGAACCGTATTTGAAATTTTTGGGTCCAGGTTGATGCAATAGCCGAATCTTCGAGTTTGGCTTACCCGGATGTTACTTAATTAACTTTTAAAGTGTTGGACTTGAATATCATAATTCTTTATTCAACATTGTAAGAATTCATTCCTGTCTAAATGTACAGAGTTTATCAATCAGAAGAGTAAGAATTGTTCTGTGTAACTGTAGCATTGTGGTTTATTCATCAGAATTAAAATAAAGACGATAAATAAGCAAAATATTCAGAACCAGCAAATCTGAAAATTAAGAAAAACAGAAATGAGGAAATAGCTTGTCATGCATCAAATGTGGAGTGAAAAACATGGTTCAAGTTAGTGACCCTACATCAGACCTGGAAGATATGAGATATGAAATGCTTTTAAGCTAATACATAACCAGGAGAAAGTGAAGGCAGGGATAAAATATGGGTTAGGTCACTGATAGGATTTTAAAGTCGTAATGATGAAAACTAACAATAGTGCAAAGCAAAAGGCGTTGATAAACATGACATTGTCCTATATGGTGGGACTAGGAAATAATTTTGCTTGTACATGATCAATCTGATCAGTTAACAGAGGGACTGTCCAAAAATCAAAGTTAGCCTTTATAGCAACAGTGAATAAGGTTCTTGGGTATTTTTGTTTTAACTGTTAAATTCCCTATATCTACTCATTTAGAATCACTGAGTAAAAATATTATTAGGAACATCAAAAAGGTATTTGACTAAATTTGGCATCAAGGGTCTCTAGAATTGGGGAAGTGCTCTCCACTGGTTTGAGTCATACCTAATACGAAGAAAAATGGCTGTGGTTGCTGGAGGACTATCATCTCACTCCTGGGACATCACTTCAGTCATTCTTCAGTGTATATATTTTATAATCAACCTGTTCAGGGATGCTAGATACACCACTGGAGCAGCTAAGAGTTGAATCTGGGTCTCCTGGTCCAGAGGTAAGGGACATTACCACTGCACCACGCAAACCCTACTTCCTCAACCTTGACTCTTAAACAAAATAATCTCCAGCTGCATATCATTCACTTTCCCTCCATTATGACATCAGAGTTAGTTTACCAATGCTGCAGAATGTCCAGAGCATTTATGACTCCTCACACACTGAAATCAGCTTTTGTCCATTTGCACCAAGGCTTAAGCAATATCCAAACTTCGACTGATAACTGGCAAGAGGCATTCAAGCCACATAATTCCCAGGCAAAACCATCTCAAACCGAGTCTGGAGGAGAGAGTACAGAAGTGAGTCAGTCAGGGCAGGCAGGGACAAGGTAGGACTAATAAATTAAACTGCATTTATTTCAATGCAAGGGGCCTAACAGGGAAGGCAGATGAACTCAGGGCATGGTTAGGAACATGGGATTGGGATATCATAGCAATTACAGAAACATGGCTCAGGGACGGGCAGGACTGGCAGCTTAATGTTCCAGGATACAAATGTTACAGGAAGGACAGAAAGGGAGGCAAGAGAGGAGGGGCAATGGCATTTTTGATAAGGGATAGCATTATAGCTGTGCTGGGAAGGATGTTCCTGGAAATACATGCAGGGAAGTTATTTGGGTGGAACTGAGAAATAAGAAAGGGATGATCACCTTATTGGGATTGTATTATAGACCCTCTAAGAGTCAAAGGGAAATTGAGAAACAAACTTTTAAGGAGATCTCAGCAATCTGTAAGAATAGTAGGGGAGTTATGGTAGGGGATTTTAACTTTCCAAACATTGACTGGGACTGCCATAGTGTTAAAGGTTTAGATGGAGAGGAATTTCTTAACTGCGTACAAGACAATTTTCTGATTCAGTATGTGGATGTACCTACGAGAGAAGGTGCAAAACTTGACCTACTCTTGGGGAATAAGGCAGGGCAGGTGACTGAGGTGTCAGTGGGAGCACTTTGGGGACAGTGACCATAATTCTATTCGTTTTAAAATAGTGATGGAAAAGGATAGACGAGATCTAAAAGTTGAAGTTCTAAATTGGAGAAAGGCCAATTTTGACAGTATTAGGCAAGAACTTTCGAAAGCTGATTGGAGGCAGATGTTTGGAGGTACAGGTACGGCTGGAAAATGGGAAGCCTTCAGAAATGAGATAAGAAGAATCCAGAGAAAGTATATTCCTGTCAGGGTGAAAGGGAAGGCTGGTAGGTATAGGGAATGCTGGATGACTAAAGAAATTGAGGGTTTGGTTAAGAAAAAGAAGGAAGCATATATTAGGTATAGACAGGATAGATCGAGTTAATCCTTAGAAGAGTATAAAGGAAATAGGAGTATACTTAAGAGGGAAGTCAGGAGGGCAAAAAGGGGACATGAGATAGCTTTGGCAAATAGAATTAAGGAAAATCCAAAGGGTTTTTACAAATATATTAAGGACAAAAGGGTAACTAGGGAGAGAATAGGGCCCTTCAAAGATCAGCAAGGCGGCCTTTGTGTGGAGCCACAAAAAATGGGGGAGATACTAAATGAATATTTTGCATCAGTATTTACTGTGGAAAAGGATATGGAAGATATATAATGTAGGGAAATAGATGGTGACATCTTGCAAAATGTCCAGGTTACAGAGGAGAAAGTGCTGGATGTGTTGAAACGGTTAAAGGTGGATAAATCCCCAGGACCTGATCAGGTGTACTGAGAACGCTGTGGGAAGCTAGAGAAGTAATTGCTGGGCCTCTTGCTGAGATACTTGCATCATCGATAGTCACAGGTGAGGTGCCGGAAGACTGGAGGTTGGCAAATGTGGTGCCACTGTTTAAGAAAGTCAGTAAAGACAAGCTAGGGAACTATAGACCAGTGAGCCTGACTTCAATGGTGGTCAGGTTGTTGGAGGGAATCCTGAGGGACAGGATGTACATGTATTTGGAAAGGCAAGGACTGTTTCGAGATAGTCAACATGGCTTTGTGAGTGGGAAATCATGTTTTACAAACTTGATTGAGTTTTTTGAAGAAATAACAAAGAAGATTGATGAGGGCAGAGCAGTAGATGTGATCTATATGGACTTCAGTAAGGCGTTCGACAAGGTTCCCCATGGGAGACTGAATAGCAAGGTTAGATCTCATAGAAAACAGGGAGAACTAGCCATTTGGATACAGAACTGGCTCAAACGTAGAAGACAGAGGGTGGTGGTGGAGGGTTGTTTTTCAGACTGGAGGCCTGTGACCAGTGAAGTGCCACATGGATCGGTGCTGGTTCCTCTACTTTTTGTCATTTACATAAATGATTTGGATGCGAGCATCAGAGTTAGTAAGTTTGCTGATGACACCAAATTTGGACAGCAAAGAGGATTACCTCAGATTACAACAGGATCTGGACCAGATGGGCCAATGGGCTGAGAAGTGGCAGATGGAGTTTAATTCAGATAAATGCGAGGTGCTGCATTTTGGGAAAGCAAATCTTAGCAGGACTTATACACTTAATGGTAAGGTCCTAGGGAGTGTTGCTGAACAAAGAGACCTTGGAGTGCAGGTTCATAGCTCCTTGAAAGTGGAGTTGCAGGTAGATAGGATAGTGAAGAAGGCGTTTGGTATACTTTCCTTTATTGGTCAGAGTATTGAGTACAGGAGTTGGGAGGTCATGTTGCAGCTGTACAGGACATTGGTTAGACCACTGTTGGAATATTGCATGCAATGCTGGTCTCCTTCCTATCAGAAAGATGTTGTGAAACTTGTAGGGGTTCAGAAAAGATTTACAAGGATGTTGCCAGGGTTGGAGGATTTGAGCTATAAGGAGAGGCTGAACAGGCTGGTGCTGTTTTCCCTGGAGCGCGTGAGGATGAGGGGTGACCTTATAGAGGTTTATAAAATAATGAGGGGCATGGGTAGGATAAATAGACAAAGTCTTTTCCCTAGGGTCGGGGAGTCCAGAATAGAGGGCATAGGTTTAGGGTGAGAGGGGAAAGATATAAAAGAGACCTAAGGGGCAGCCTTTTCATGCAGAGGGTGGTATGGGCATGGAATGAGCTGCCAGAGGATGTGATGGAGGCTGGTACACTTGCAACATTTAAGAGGCATTTAATGGGTATATGAATAGGAAGGGTTTGGAGGGATATGGGCCAGGTGCTGGCAGGTGGGACTAGATTGGGTTGGGATATCTGGTCGGCATGGACAGGTTGGACCGAAGGGTCTGTTTCCATGCTGTACATCTCTATGACTCTGTGACTCTGAGTTGGTAGTTGTTGTAGTCCCACTCCTCCATGAGTTATGGTACAAATAAAAATATGCTTTCCTGTTACGAAAATAACCAATTAAATATCTTATCGATGTTAGGTTTTAAACAAAAATATTTAACAATCAGTTTTTTTAATACGTATAATAATGGATTTATAATTAAAACAGAGCTTATTTAATAAAGATGTGATAATTGGATAAGATACAATTAGTAATATAGAAGCCAGTAATAAATAAACTCTAAATATCCCAAAAATACGCACAAACACACTTCAGCCATAGAGAATAACAAAAACAGGCTCCTCTGCAGAGAGTGACTTTGTGGAAAAAAAACACTTTGGCGAATGGGTTATTCATGAAGGCAAAAGGACAAACCTCAACTTGTTCTGGCATCTGTTGCTTTGATGTTCTAGCATATATGGTCGATTCACTAATCACATATTAATCTCCCTGATGCTTTGCAGGCTCAGCTTGTTCAAGAAATACAATTCTGTGATGTCCGTTCTGAGCGGGGGTTGACAAATTGCATCTTGAGAAGATATTTCCACTAGTGGGGGAGTCTCAAACTGGAGGGTGTAGTTACAGAAAAAGGAAGCACTCATTTAAAACAGATGTGAAAGAATGTCTTCTCAAAGCAACTCATGAATAACTGGAATTTTCTACTACAGATAGTTTTGAAGGCTAGATCGCTGAGAGTATTTAAAGAGGGGGCAGATAGCTTATTGAAGTATCAGGGAGCTGAGGACTATGAGGAACTGGCATGAAAGAGCATTTGAGGCCTGGGACATATCAGTCATAATCTTATAGAATGGCGAGACAGACCTGAAGGGCTAAGTGGCTATTTCTGCTCCTAATTCCTATATTCTGAATGCTGCTACAACAGCATCTTCCAAAACCATAGTTTCCATGGCAGATTCTCTTCCAAGCTACGCACCACACTGACTTGAAACTTTATTAACGTTCCTTCATTGACATTTGGAAATTCTGGAACACACCTGCTAATTGTGGGGATTGCTACACTATATGGAATTCAGCAGATCAAGGCTCACCCTTCCTCAGCGCAATTACTGATGGAAGCAAATAAAAGCCAAATCAATGACACCCATATCCCATAAATGAATGAAAAATCACTTGTAGAATCATAAAGTCACAAAGATGTACAGCATGGAAACAGATGCTTCGGTCTAACTCGTTTATGTCAACCAGATATTGTAACCTAATCTAGTTCCATTTGCCAGCATTTGGCCCACATCCCTCTAAACCCTTCATATTCATATACCCATCCAGATGTCTTTTAAATGTTGTAATTGTACCAGCCTCCATCATTTCCTTGGCAGCACATTCCATACATGCATGACCCTCTGTGTGAAAAGATTCTTCCTTAGGTCCCTTTCAAATTTTTCCCCTCTCACCTTAAACCTATGCCCTCAAGTTCTGGACTCCCCCACCCCAGGTAAAAGACCTTGTCTATTTCTTCTATCCATGCCCATCATGATTTTATAAACCTCTATAAGATCAATCCTCAGCCTTTGATGTTCCAGAGAAAACAGTCCCAGTCAATCCAGCTTCTCCCTATAACTCAAACCCTCCAACCCTGGTAACATCCTTGTAAATCTTTTCTGAACTATTTCACGTTTGACAACATCCATTCTATAAGAGGGAGACCAGAATTGCACACAATGTTCATAAGAAATGTTATTTTCGTAACCAACTTGCCTTACACTGATTCATTCAATGTAACTGTTCATCTATTTCTTCATCTTCCTACTCTCAAACTGATCACTGGGAAAGTTTTAAGAATGGAAGGGAAGTACAATTATAGAACAAAAGAATAAAGGGAAAAAATACAGCAGGAAAATAGAATGGAAGTCCATTCATACTGCATTTTAGATGTACTTTACTGCTTCTACGTTTGGCATTAGCCTGAGATTCAAAAATTCACAACTTTGGTTTGTCAGATTGAGGGAACTTAGGCAGGCATCAAATTTCAAGGAAACTCTATGATGAATTAAAACATCAGTAAAGCAGATTCCCTGCATATATTTACATGGTCCCAAGGGGCCTTAAGTGCTTACAGAATCAAAGAAATTAGGAGGTGGTCTATCAAGCCCTATAAAATGGGCTCTCATGACTTTATAAACCTACATAAGGCTCCCCTTCAGTCTCCAACACTCCAGGAAAAATAACCCTAGCCTATTCAACCTCTACATACACCTTAAATTCTCCAACCCTGGCAACACCCTTTAAAGTCTTTACTGAACAATTTCAAGTTTCACAACTTCCTTCTGATAGAAAGGAGATCAGAGTTGCACACATAATTCCAAAAGTGGCCTAACCAATGTCCTGTACAACTGCAACATGACCTCCCAACTTCTATACTCAATAGTCTGACCAATAAAGGAAAGCATACCAAGCACTTTCTTCACTATCCTATCTATCTGCAACCCCAATTTCAAGGAGCTATGAAATCGTACTTCAAAGTCTCTTTGTTCAGCAACACCTCCCCAGGGCCTTAGCATTAAATGTACAAGTCCTGCTCTGATTTGCTTTTCCAAAATGTATTACTTCACAGTTATCTAAATTAAACTCCATTTGCCAATCCTCAGCCCATTGGCCCATCTCATCAAGATCCCATTGTACTCTGAGGTAACCTACTTCATTGTCCACTACACCTCTAATTTTGGTGTCTTCTGTAAACTTACTAACTCTACCTCCTATGCTCACATCCAAATCATTTATATAAATGATGAAAAGTAGTGGACCCAGCACCAATTCTTGTGGCACTCCACTGGTCACAGGCCTCCAGTCTGAAAAACAACCCTCCACCAGAACCCTATGTCTTCTACCTTTGAGCCAGTTCTGTATCCAAATGGCTAGTTCTCCCTGTATTCCATGAGATCTAACCTTGCTAACAAGTCTCCCATGGGGAACCTTGTTGAATGCCTTACTGAAGTCCATATAGATCACGTCCACCACTTTTCCCTCATCAATCCTCTTCATTCCTTCTTCCAAAAACTCAATCAAGTTCATGGCACATGATTTCCCACGTATAAAGCCATGCTGACTATCCCTAATCAGTCCTTGACTTTTCTGTGAGATCTCAATGCAAATGATCATTTAATGTAAGTAACGGTCTTAATAATATAGAATAGTTAGATTCATTGTTTTCCACTTGCCACAGAGTGTGGCCAATGGCACAAAACTACCTCTGAATTACCATCCAGTGGCATTTTGAAAATAATGTTGATAAAGGAGACCAGGAAAATGTTTTGTATGGGCAATACAAATGACGAACTGATAGTATATAAGATTTTAAAAACTAAAACAAAACAACGAATTGCAGAAGCTGGAGATCTAAAACAAAGTAGAAATTGCCAGTGAAACCCAACAGGTCTGGCAGGATCTTTGGAAATGAAGTAGAGTTAATGTTTTGAGCCTGGTGATTCTCCATCAGAACCTGAGTTCAGTGTTTCATTAGAAGTTTCTGTTTTTGTTTGATGAACTTTTGGTGTACTGTAATTGGAGTTTTATTGTATCATCATCTAGAAGTTTTTGGTGGGAGAGTGTATAAGCAAAGTTCCTGTGTGTCAATCCATGGTGTAGTCAATCTGGAAATGATTGATGAGACAGCATAGAAGGAACTCCATACTTTTATTTTCTAACAACTCTTGTGTTTGATCTGATATGACTTCAGATTGATGTGAATAAAATATGTGGGGTAAAGCTTTCATTGAACACCAATGTAGTGGCATTTTCATCTTATTGAATGCAAAAGTTTATTCAAAAATATGAAACAAATTTTTATTAAAATATGTGAAGCAACATATTCATTATGGCTTCTACTTAAAGTATTATTTAGTTCTCAATATTTGATTGTGAACTTTTAACTGAGTAGGACTGAATACTGTCTTGTGATGCTTGAATTTCATAAACTATTATTCATGTAGATTGTTAACTCACACCCTTTACATTCCAAATAATTATAATGGGAAAATGTATCTCCAATATTCACATTGCTCGTTTTTTCATTGAGGCTAATAATGACCTCAAGTTCATGATACACAAACTTCTTTAATGTCATTCAGAGATGGCACAAGATTGTTGACTCAATGAATAACATAAAATTAAATGTTCAATTTTCAGTAACCCAGAAAGGCAAGTGAAGCAAATATTAATATGAGAAATGTGTTCAAAAATGAGGGAGAAAGTGAATTGGGAGGAATTGCAAAACTTCCAGTCAGAAGGGATTGACCTACAAAGAAAGAGACTGATAATTTGGAACTAATTTCCTGTTCCCAAACTTCATTATTCTTATTCTAGGCTGTTTGCTCCATCTAATTTCATACTAATAGAGGCCAGTTATGTTCTTTGGATTGCATCTGTTGGATGTAGTTCATCCCATTGAACATGTTTCAAATTTACCTCAATCATGTTCTTCAATTCAAAAATTAATTCTAAACTTCCTAAAATCTTTATGATTTAAGGATTGTTTATTAAGGTATGAGTACATCAGTCCTAGTTAGTGTACATGTAATCTCAGCAACAGGTTAGTGCAATACTATCCTCAGTTATCTTGCACGGAGTACAGTAAATGTGATTGTAATCTCAGTTATACTGTATAGAATAAATTCAGCATGAGATAATCCCTAGCTGCAAAATATAACAGTCTAATAGTAATGACAGTGAATCCTTGAACAACAACAACAGTCTAGGTCATTCAGGATGGATATCAGAAGAAAAGGTTGATAATATAGATAGAATGGATTGGTTGAGAGAGCTATTGGAGCAGCAGAGCTTGGTCTCTTTAGTATACAAAACCAAAAAGATAATAACTTCAAATTTGATGCATTGTTGGGCCAGGAGTTAATCCAGGTCAACAAATAAAAGACTGCAAAGTGAATAGGGCTTAGTGCAGGTTGCTGTATAGCCAGCAGAATTATGAATTAAGCTAGAAAAATGTGCATAGGACTAGGACAGACAGAAATCTTGGGTGTGGTTTTGTCTTGATGGGAAAGGAAAGTTAATTCCAACAGAGGCAATCGAATGGTTAGTCTCAATATTAGTGACAAAGAAGTACATAAGCTCTTTGTACTTGAAGACAGAGAGGAAGGTTAGGAGGGAAGGGAAGAGTTTTTAAGACCATAAGACATAGGAGTGGAAGTAAGGCCATTCAGCCCATCGAGTCCACTCCATCATTTAATCATGGCTGATGGGCATTTCAACTCCATTTACCCTCATTCTCCGTGTAGCCCTTAATTCCTTGTGACATCAAGAATTTATCAATTTCTGCTTTGAAGGCATTTAGCGTCCCGGCCTCCACTGCACTCCGCGGCAATGAATTCCACAGGCTCACCACTCTCTGGCTGAAGAAATGTCTCCGCATTTCTGTTCTGAATTTATCCCCTCTAATTCTAAGGCTGTGTCCACAGGTCCTAGTCTTCTCGCCTAACAGAAACAATTTCCTAGCGTCCACTCTTTCCAAGCCATGTATGATCTTGTAAGTTTCTATTAGATCTCCCCTTAATCTCCTAAACTCCAATGAATACAATCCCAGGATCCTCAGCCGTTCCTCGTATGTTAGACCTACCATTCCAGGGATCATCCGTGTGAATCTCCACTGGACACGCTCCAATGCCAGTATGGCTTTCCTGAGGTGTGGGGACCAAAACTGGACACAGTACTCCAAATGGGGCCTAACCAGAACTTTATAAAGTCTCAGTAGCACAACTGTGCTTTTATATTCCAACCCTCTTGAGATAAATGACAACATTGCATTCGCTTTCTTAATCACGGACTCAACCCGCATGTTTACCTTTAGAGAATTCTTGACTAGCACTCCCAGATCCCTTTGTACTTTGGCTTTATGAATTTTCTCACCGTTTAGAAAGTAGTCCATGCTTGTATTCTTTTTTCCAAAGTGCAAGACCTCGCATTTGCTCACATTGAATTCCATCAGCCATTTCCTGGACCACTCTCCCAAACTGTCTAGTTCCTTCTGCAGCTTCCCCACTTCCTCAGTACTACCTGCCTGTCCACCTCACTTCGTATCATCGGCAAACTTTGCTAGAATGCCCCCAGTCCCTTCATCCAGATCATTAATATATAACGTGAACAGATGGTCAATCCAATGATAATACCAGTTATCAGTAAAGAAGAGAAGATACATTGACAAAACAGTTCCTTGCTCAGAAAATGATGCTGCCATTTTGAAAAGCAAGTTACAAATCTGTAAAAAGAGATAACTGCATATATATGGGCTGCAGGTTACCAGTCATGCTTTTTCCACTGAGAAAAGCCCTGTGATGTTTGAACTACTGTCGAAGTGAACAGCCCAGCTAGCCTCTAAAGCCAGCAGCTGGCATGAAACACCATTGCACTTGCTTCACATTGGTGGCAATCTGAATATCAGAAATTCCTGTTTAAATTAGGCACTAGTGGACTGATTAAAATATTATCGCTCAGACATGCAGGATTTTATTGAACAATTAAAATATAATTATACTTCATGTCGTAAGAATGAGTCAGCTATCCAGAGCCGATGTTTTCCCAGAGATCAAATTACCATTATAGAATGGGGATTTTTTTCCCACCAAATTCTCTGTAAACATTAACATATCATGAAAGATTCATGAAAGGTTTCTGTGGAGATAATTGTTTCTCGGAGAGGAATCCTGCCTTATCTCTATTAACTCTGATTAAAATCCCAGCACTCAATTGGAGGGAGGGGAAATTGCACACTTGGGGAATTAGAGAGCCAAAGGAAGAGATAGTCTCAGTCCTCAAGGAAAAGGAACAGTGTTATCAGTCAATTATGTCAAATGAAGTGGGGAGGAGAGAATCTTACCCTTTTAATTACGTGACGAGTTTTTCATTCACCCCCTGCTCGAGACGACTGCTCTATAGTTAGTGTTCCTTATTTGAAGGACAAAATGATTTCAAAGCTGCAGACTCTGGCAGAAAGATATTGGCAACTTAATGTGGAGGGAACAATAAATAAGCTTACATTTCTACAGTAGATTCATTGTATTCAAATATCCCAAGGTTGTTCGCAGGACAATCAGATAAAAAAAGATCAACAGTGCTGCAAAGAAGGATGCATGAGGACAAGTGAGAAAAATTCATGATTGAATAGCCAAATTTTTAAAAATCAGTACAAGAACTTTCGATTTTTCTGCCTAGAATTAAAGACACAGGCCAGAACAGTGAGGAAAAAAAAATCAAAAATGCATAGATGTTAGAATTGGTGGAATGCAGAGCTCTCAGAGGATTGTTGGACTTAAGGAAGTTGCAGATTTTGAGAGGACCATGGGGTAGGGGAGTGAGATCACAGGATAATTCACAAAAAAATAAAGTTATAGAAATATTGATGGACTAAAAGCTCATGTAGTTCAGTGAGCACAAGAGTTGTTGCAAATTAGGTTATGAGTAGCAAAGCTTTGAAAGAACTGCAGTTTATGGAGAGTGGAAAATGGAAAGCCAGTGAAGAGATTGTTAGAATATTCAATTGTCAACATAACTAAAGTATAGACAAACATTTCAACAGCCAATGAGCTGAGGCAATGTTGGAGATGGAGAATGTCACAGAAAGGGAGGTAAACAGACTTAGGGATGAAATGGCTATGTGATTGCATATTCATCTCAGTGTCAAATATGACAATACAGTTGTAAACTGTCTGGTTCAGTCTCTGATAGTATCATGGATAGAGATGAAGTTGGTGGCCATGGGAAAAAGAAATGTGTTGATGCCTTAAGTACATTGGAAGCCCAGTTTGTTTTAGTTTATAGGCTCATTTCAAGTGGGATATTTTTAGAATTTACTTAAGGGATGTAGGTATCACTCGCCAGGCTAGCATTTATCACTTGTCTGTAGTTGAGAAGGTGGCAGTGAGTTGGCTTCTTGAACGGCTGTGAAGAGAGCCACAGTGAATTTGGGGAGGGAATTCCAGTATTTGATTCAATAGCAGTGAAGGAATTGTAATACGTTTCCAAATTAGTGTGGAGAGTGGCAAACTTGCAAACTTTCTACCTTCACATTCCTGCTGTTCAGTAAATGTTGTCTGTGTTAATTATGTTGCCTACAAAATCAATGGCTATCATATTTTTACTGTGATAGCCATGTGCTGGTTGATGATTTGTAGGTGATGTGTCATAGAGCTGACAGATATGGTATTTGGTGCTGTATCTTAGTTATATTTTCACAGAGATCACTTATCACTTTAATGGGAGAATGTTATTGATCATATCCTAGTGATGAACTTTGGTCAGGGATATAGATTTAATAATTATTTTTCTATCCATTTCTAAGAGTCCATTTCTTTGGCAGGGGTTGCTTAAGTTACTTTTATATATGATTTGAATTTACCCAATTGTTGTTATTCCTCCATTGCTGAAAGAAAATGAATCTCGAGGTAGTATTGTACAATTGTTAACGAATACTTGTCAGTATTTTTGTCATCGCTGTATTCTTCACTTCAAAGCTTGTATACTGATTGCTAGCAGACTATTCAGACTTGGAGGGCATCACAACCCTAACCTCCCCGACGCCCAGAACTGTATGGTTTCTAGTATGAGCGTTGTGTGGCAGCAAAGCTAGTCAATAACTTTTCTCTTAAACTCAGGGATAATAAAATACATTCTCACATCTTAACTATTTCCTGGCTACAATCAGCTAACTGATCAAGAACTGCGAATCAATCCTTTGATCTCTTTGTCATACGTCACATGCTCATTTCACCAGCTGAGCCACTAGGGAACTATATATTAATTATAATTGTAATTAGATTCCATTACAACAAAATAATGTGCAATAATTAGGAAGGTATTGCTATGAATTAGTGTTATAATTACTGAATTATCTAAGTGTAATCACACCCTCATTAAAGTAAAACAACAAAGTGTAACTGAGTTAAACAATATACTTTGTGTGGAGTACAAATTGGACTGGGAATACTTCAGTTTAAAATTAAATGGAAAATATGGGGCCTCAAATTCTAAAATGTCAGAGTTTCAATTTTTCTGTAATATATACTACTTTCCAGTACAGCTGTCTAATGACAAAATGTACTTCCATATCAAAATAATGCATATAATGTACATGAGCGAATGGTGAATTCACCATCTATTTGAAAATTGCACCTGACTGGAGAGAAGAGTTAAGTTACCTGTGTAATTTGCCAAAGCAGAAAGAAGGCAGTGGAGTCTTGGAGGGGAGATTTAAGAAATAGGAAAGGATTTACCATGTGGTGGGAGATCTGTATGGGCCACTATGTAGCAGCTGTAAAATGATAAAACGTGAAAATGCAAAGATTAGACAGGGCTGTAGGAGTGACAGAGTGATTTAATGGGAGGATAATAGCCTAGATCATATCAGAAAGGGAAGAAATACATTGAATTAATGTTTCAGTTTTGTGATCTTCCATCAGAACTGGCAAAATATTGAGCGGTGAGAGGTTTTGAGCAAGGGGTATGTGGGACAATGACAAATAGAAGGGATAGTCAATGAGAGGATGAAACGTAGGAAAATTCAATGGCATAAGAGTTAATCTTTCAAGGTGAAATTGAGGATGGTGATGAGGTAAGAAAAGAAAGATGTGCCTCAAGTCAGTGATCTGTTATCTGAAGAAATGAAACTAAAACAAGAACCTGAAATCATTGAATTCAACATTGAGAGCAGAAAGTTTTAAACTGTCTCATTGAACACAATACAGTTCTTCACACGTCAATGGAACAGTGTGCCAGCCCTAGGACAGAGACATTAATATGTTCAGAAGACTTCTCACAAAAAACACTGTCACAACCTGCTGTGTATTTCCAACATTTTCAACTTACATTTCTTGTTTTCAACACCCACAGCGCTTTGCTTTTCTATTGGCTAATATCTTGAGTATATTTAAGATAGTCTTAGGCAACAATCAGCAGAGTTGCAAAAGGGAGGCCAATTCAGGTATTTGTGATTAGGGTTAAAAGAACCAGGTGACATCAGGTTGGACATGAAAGTGGAGACAATGCTATCTGCCTTCAGCTTTATTCCAGGTGAGTATACAGGGGAGAGGAAGCCCTCAAGGGGCTGCTGGATATGTAACCAAAATATTCAAAGAGGCAATTAATTCAGGACTTAACCTAGCATACTGGCTTTAAAAACTAAACCACAGTTTTCCCAAATATGGAATGGGGTCACTGAAGCAATAGCACAGCTGAGAGTGTATGTTCAAAGAAACTGTCACGCTGTGAAGCTTTCAGATAGTGAAAATGATTAACTGAAACCCTGTCCAGGTTGTGAGGCAGCTGCTCCTAACACATGGTCCCACCACATTATTTGTCAGGGTGAAACCAGTTCACCTGTCCAGAACGTTGGGAAGGAGACAGTGTGCTGGCATTGTTCCTGGACAAGTAATGTTGACCCAATGTTTTGGTGTTTTTGGCTTGAACATCATTACAGCAGATGATGAAAACTGAATCCAATAAAATTTGGATTCAAAAGTTGACCTAATGGCAACTATGTAACCATTGTGGAATGTTGTAAGAACTCATCCAGCTCACTATTGGCCTTAAGGAAATTTATCACCCTTACCTGGTCTGACCTAGATGTGACCCCAGCAATGTGGCTGACACTTTCCTGTTCCTGAAGAAGGGCTTACGCCCGAAACATCGATTCTCCTGCTCCTTGGATGCTGCCTGACCTGCTGCGTTTTTCCAGCAACACATTTTTCAGCTCTGTTCTGTGAAATGGCCTAGTAAGTGACTGAATTATTTCAAAACAAAACTCTAAAGAAAGGAATAATCTGGATGGATCACCCAACATCAACAAAGGAATTGAAAACCACAATAACAAATCCTGTAACGATCTCCTTACTAATATTTGGGGGTTAGTGCCAAAATTGGGAATGTTATCGCACAGACGAACCAAGCAATGGCCTGACATAGTCAAATTCATGACATTATACCTTTATAGACAATGTCACAGTGACCACTATCATCATGGATATATCCTGATTCACTGGCAGGACAAAGTCAAAAAGTGTAGTACTGGTAAAGCACTGTCGGTCAGGCAGCATCGAGGAGCAGCAGAGTCGAGGTTTCGAGCATAAGCTCTTCATCAGGAATTCCTGATGAAGGGCATATGCTCGAAACATTGATTTTCCTGCTCCTTGGATGATGCCTGACCTGCTGTGCTTTTCCAGCACCACTCTGATCTAGACTCAACAGAGATGGCAATGATATATAGTCAGGAAATAGCTTTTATTTCTATCCATTCAGTGCACATGGGCTTCAGTACCTAGTGCTGGGAGTCCTCAACATTAACTCTAGACCCTATGAAATCTCATGGTCTCAAGTCAAGCATGGACAAGAAACCTACTGCTGATCACGACTGATGCATCAGTGCTCCTCCATGATAAAGACTATTTGGAGGAAGTTCTGATGGTGTCCAGTACATAGAATGCGCACTGTGTGGAAATTTCAATGTCCATCACCAAAAATGAGTTGGAAACACCATAATTGAGTGAGCTGGTCAAATCCTAAAAGACTTGTTCCTATACTCAGACTATGGTAAGTAGTGAAGGAACTATCAAGAGAGTAAAATCTATTTGACCTAGTCCTCAGTAATCTACTAGTTTCAGATGCTTCCATCTATAGCAGTATTGATAGAAGTGCACAGCCTTTGTGTAGACAAACTCCTGTATTCACATTAAGGATATCGCTCCATCATGTTGTGTAGCACTACACCATGCTAAATAGACAATGTTTGAACAGATATCGCAACTTTAAGCTGGGCATCCCATGGCACTGAGGGTCATTAGCATTCACAGAATTATATTCAACCACAATCTATAACCGCTTGGTCCAGCACAAACCCCATTCTTATCATAAAGTTAGGAAATTAATCCTTGCTCAATGATAAATGCAGAAGGCAAGCCAGAGACAACACCAGATGCAGCTAAAATTTTGGTGTCAACCTAGTGAAGCTACAACATAAGTCTACTTGTAGGTCAAATTGCAGGTGCAGTATAGAATAGAAACCTCCACCTAATGGATCACATTCAGTTGTGAATGGTCATGGGTAATTAAATAGTTATTAGGAGGTGGAGACTCAACAAATATCCCCATCCTCATTGATGGAGGAGCCTAGCACATAATTGCAGAAGTCATGGCTAAAGTACTTGCATCCATCTTCAGACAAAATATTGAAGTGGATTATCCATCTTATAGGTCTCCCAAAGAGCTTAGCATCATAAACACCAGTCTTCACCAAATTTGATTCACTCCACCTTATATCAAGAGAAAGCTGAGGGCAACAGATACAGCAAAGGAAATGGACTCTGATAACATCTGAGCCGCAGTACTGTGCTTCAGAATTATCCTAGCCCCTAGTCAAATTGTTCTAGTAAGCTACAACATTGGGCAATTTTCCACATTTTCAGGTCTACACCAATGTGGTCCTGTCTTTGAAAAGCAGGATATATCCAACTCAACCAATTATCATTCTATCAGTATACTCTTGATTATCAACAAAGTGATGGAAGGAGTCATCAACAATGCTACCAAGTGGCACTTGTTCAGTCATAACCAGCTCAGTCGCATCAGTTTGAGTTCGGTAAGGCCCTTGTAATTGCCAACCAAGGACAAAAGAGATGAACTCCAGAGGTGAAGTGAAGTGACTGCCCTTGACATCAAGGAATCATTTGACAGAGTACAGAACCAAGGAGCCCACGCAAACTGGGGTTAGTGGGAATCAGGGAAAATTCTCTTCACTTCTTAATCCATATCATTTTAGCTGTAGGACTTCTCTGTAGGAGCTCCTCAGAGTATTGGCTTAGGTCCAACCATTTTCAGCAGCTTCATCAAAGATTTTTCCTTCACCATAAAGCCAGAAGTGGGATCGGTCACTGTTGATTTGCACAATGTTCAGCACCATTCACAACCATTCTTCAGTTACTGAAGTAGTCTATGTCCTCATGCAGCAGTACCCGAGCAAACTATGGGGTTGGATGGACAAGTTTCAGATAATATAAAACAAAGAACTTTGGATGCTGAAGATCTGAAACAAAAACATAAATTACTGGAGAAATACAGTTGGTCTAACAGATTTAACATTTTAAGTTCAGTGGATTTTCAGCAATGACCGATCAGATAACATTTGCACCACATAATTGCTCAACAATTACCATAGAATCTCTACAGTCCAGATAGAGGCCATTCAGATCATTAAGTACAAAGTACAACAACAAGATGCCTGAGAATATGAGAGTCAAGGGAATGAAAAGCTCTCCAGTATTTTTCTCCAAAAAGCATCCTGCCCAGACACATCCCATATTTCCTATGGCTAATCCAACTAGCCTGAATATTCCTGGATATTACAGGGCAATTTAGCACAGCCAATCCATCTAACCTACAGTCTTTGCATCTTTGTGTGTGTTATCTGACTGTGTCACTTCATTTCATAAACCAATAGGAATGGTTCAACTTTCCCTTACATTGTGTACTCCCCCTAGAAAGTATTCTGTTTCAAGACAATGCTGAGCTACTGTTTGAGGGCTGCTAACTGGTGTGCCCAATGAAAAGTATTCCACTTCCAGTGATCTACAAGTTGAAGAAAGAAGATGTAAAAGAATTTAAGTTAATCAGGCAGTCCTAGAAGAGATCAGAATTATGCTCATCCTACCAATCCAAGACAACAAATTGACACAGATACAATGTCCAAAACCATTCCCAGCAACTCCATCACAAAACCTAAATCTTTGGACTGTGGGAGGAAACCAGAACACCTAGTGAAGCCCACACAGACATGGGGAGAATGTGCAAAACCCACACAGACCATCAGCTAAGGCTGGAATTGAGCTTGAGTCTCCAACACTGTGAGGCAGCAGTGCGAACCATAGTGCCACCATCTCCAGCAAGACTGAACTTAAATCTTCTCCTTGATGTTTAATGGTGCCATTGATCACTGAATCACCTGCTATCAATATTCTAATGTTATAATTGACTAACAACTGGCCATATAAAAACTGGTCAGAGGGTAGTAATTCTGCAGCGAATAACTCATCTTCTTTCTCACAGACATATATCCATCATTTACAAAGAACAAGTCAGGAGTGTGATAGAATTACTCCCCACTTGTCCGATAAGTGTAGCTCCAACAACACTCAAAAAGCTTGATTGATCTCATCGAGGTCAAAGGTGTTGGTTGGTATTGGCTTGATTGGTATTCCATTTCTCATCTTCAATATTCATTCTCTTCACTACAATGCACAGTGATAGCACAATGGGCCATCTACAAAATGCACTGCAGTAACTCACCATGATAGCATCTTTGAAACCCATAATTTCTGCTATGCAGAAAGACAAGGGAGATTCATGGAGCCACCACCTCCTGCAAATTTCCCTCCAAACTGCTCATCATCCTGACTTGGAACTACATTGCAGTTTCTTCACCATTACATGGTCAAAATTAAGAAAATTTCTTCCTTATAGCACTATAGTTGCACTTACAAAGAGAGCTTAGGTGATTTGCCTTATAAAAGAATATGCAGTCCAAAGTTTTGATATTATGGTTCTTTGTGGAACCTTGCAATAAGTGTGCAACATAAAAGTTGTGAACTGTAATGCCATTTCCCCACACAGTGAGAGCTTTGCATGCTGTGAACTTTGCAGCAATTAATATAAGTTGCTTCCTAACAATAGTATTCAGACTTTGTGATGGAGTTGCTGGGAATGGATTTGAACATTGTATCGGTGTCAATTTGTTGTCTTGGATTGGTAGGATGAGCATAATTCTGATCTCTTCTAGGACTGCCTGATTAACTTAAATTCTTTTACATCTTCTTTCTTCAACTTGTAGATCACTGGAAGTGGAATACTTTTCATTGGGCACACCAGTTAGCAGCCCTCAAACAGTAGCTCAGCATTGTCTTGAAACAGAATACTTTTTAGGGGGAATACACAATGTAAGGGAAAGTTGAACCATTCCTATTGGTTTATGAAATGAAATGACACAGTCAGATAACACACACAAAGATGCAAAGACTGTAGGAATATCTCATGAATTCAATTTTTGAACTCAGCAGCAGGCTCAGATCTTGCTAACTTTGCATTACGTTGTCTCCCATTGGTCTGTCAGTTCATAATTCTTTTTCTCATGTCCTGTACCAAACTTTAGCTGCAGTTTCATGAGCCGGTCATTCCACAGACTTCCTGCCTCTATAGTGTCAGGAGCTGAATTAATTTATATGGCAATCATTCAGCAGTGCAAATGGTGGCTTAAAGACAATAAGATAGCGCATTTTATCGACTAGAATGGTGATGTCACACAAAGAACAGGCTACAATATCTACAACTCCAATTGTGCCAGCCATTGAGGATCTTGAGTGTCCAGCCTAGCTTGGACATGTTCCAAAATGTTTTTCACAGCAGATTCTGGGAAAGCTGCCCAATACAAAATTATGTTTTTAGCACAAAGTGGTTCTACTTAGTAGAACATTTTCTGCTACAGTTTTTAACAGTAAAGGCTTCCTTAGAATAAGAGTATAATTTTGTTTCCAGTGCTTCAAGTGAATTCCAGGAAATAATCGGTGCTGCATGCAATCACATTTGAGTGGTGTTTGTTTAACCAAATATTTTCACCTTGATGACTGGGTTGTAGAAATTGTCTTTTTTTTCCCACTAAGCCATCAATAAGAAAGTAATAGAAGAAGTAATCAATAGCAACATTAAGTACCATTTCTTATCAATAATGTGCTTCCTGCTGCCTTTGCATGTCCTACCAGAACCACTCAGCTCATGACTTATCAACCTCTTGATCCAGATCTAAGAGTTGAATGTCAGAGACGTGAGGGCAGCCACCTTTGGCACAATGACTGCGGTGGAATGAATATGACACTGAGGGATACTTACAAATCCCAGCTCAATATGCAACTCTGTAATAGTGGGAGCAACACCAGACACATAAGAAGATTGTTGTGTTTTTTGAATATTCATTAATCATCTTAGCCACATAAAATTACTAATCATCTTTCTTTGCGTCATTTAATCCTGTTCGGTCATGAGGTCCAGCCCACACACATCACCTCTAATAATTGTACAATGAATATGGGAGATTGTTGGGTTTTGTTTGCCATATAATAAATAACATTCATTCCACCTAAATACAGGAAATGACCACCTTAATGAAAAAGTTCTCAGAAATTTCTCTCACATCTTCAACAGCACTACTATCACTGAGTTGCTTTTTACCAATATCATTGTGGTCATCGCTGACCAGATACTTAATTGGGCCAATCAGCATGGTGGCTCAGTGGTCAGCACCGTTGCTTTACAGCACCAGGGATCCAGGTTCGATTCTAGCCTCTGGCAACTGTCTGTATGGAGTTTGCCTATTCTCCCCATGGCTGTGTGGTTTTTCTTGGGGTGCTTAGGTTTCCTCCCACAGTCCAAATATGTGCAGGTTAGGTAAATTGACCATGCTAAATTGCCTCTAGTATTCAAGAATGTGCATTAGTCATGGGAAATGTAGAAGAATGGGTCTGGTTTGGGTACTATTTGGAGGGTCAGTGTGGATTTGTTGGGCCAAATGGCCTGTTTCCACACATTCAGGATTCAATATCAACAACATGAATACAAGAGCAAAAGATTTTATGCAATAAATGATTCACTTTCTGATCCCTCACAACCTCTCCAACATCAAGTCAGGAGGCTGAATAACATGTGCACACCGAGTTCAAATCCTTGCCCAGTATCTCTGCCACTGAACTCAGTATTTACTATCTAACATTGATCCACTATGGTTGCAGTGTTTTATATAGAAATAGAATCCCCACAATGCGGAAACAGGCCCTCAGCCCAACAAGTCCACACTGACCCTCCAAATAGTAACCTACCCAGACCCATTCTCTCTACCCTATTAACCTATATTTACCCTGATTAATGCAGCTCACCTATACATCCCTGAACACTACATAGTTCCAGAATGCTCTCCAAACCTACTTACACAATATCCCTCTGTCAATAATCTGTATACTCAGAGAACCAAGAGATGCAAAATCATGGATATGACAAAGACTGCAATCAAAGATTATGATGTAAGGAAGAGCAAAAGAGAGAGCTTTGAAAGAAAACTCATCATGATTTCAGCAATGTTAGTCATAAACCTGTAAATCTGTATATGGTTCCTTAATATGTCATAACCTAGTCATTCTTTAAACTAACAAAAGCTCAGTAATCTCTCCTCGCTAGACTAACTAAGCATACAGAATAAATTGTAATGTTTTATTAATGAGTTGAGCAAATTATTAAATTTTTGCCTGTTACTAGAATTTAGTACATGGACAGAAAAAAAGTTAATCAAAAGGTTGAATAGAATGCTGTCCAGTTTTGAAGATTGTTGTATGGGAAGGGAATAAATTTTGTTTCAGTTACACAATACCTTGGTCAGATCCCATCAAATGGTAATTTGTTCAGTTTTGGCACCTCACCTCAGGAAGGATATATTAGCCTTGGAAGGGATGTAGTACAGATTCACCAGAATGTTAGAGGAAATTAATAAGTTAAGTTATGAAGAAACATTTAATTTTGTACTCCAGCTTTTGAAAAAAAATTGTCAATCCTGCAAGTTCCATAAAAAGTGAGATTTTTACATAACTTAGTATTTCATTTGAATTTCTTTCTATTTTAATTCAAATTTAGTTTGATCTAGACACTACCCGCATCCAATAAAACAGACACAGCATGTCATTATGTCTGTTTTTGCAGCTAGTTTCTCCTGAAACATTCACCAGCCTATCACCATAGGGGTGCTATCAATCCACATCAAGCATGGCTGGATAGAAGCCGCCCCTCTCTCTCTTGCTGCCTGCCACAGCAGATTGGAAGGAATTACAGATCAATAGTCCATGTGATTAACTGCATATAAATGCTTCTTCCGTGACCAAAAAGTGCTGAAACAGGGCTCAGATTTGGAACTCCTGGCTCAGGAGTTTAGTTTTAAGGTAAAGGGTGGCAGGATAAAGGGGATATGAGGAATTTATTTTCACCCAAAGTGTAGTGAACTCTGGAACTCACTACCTATAATGTTGGTACATGCAGAAACCCTCTTATCATTTAAGCAGTATTTAATTGCACGCTTGTGATGGTACGGCAAACAAGGCTTTGGGCCAAGCGCTGGAAAATGGGATTAGAATAGATTTGTTCTTCATTTTGACCTGAGGGACCGAAGGGTCTTTTTTGTGCTGTAGACCTCCAAAACTCGATGACAAAGACCTGCCCACTGTATCACAAGGCCAGCTTTATCACTGGCAATGCTTTATTGTATTAAGATGTCATGACTGCATAGAGTTCTTTGCCATACAGTGATGTGATGTTTGTGTGAGGTATAAAATAAACCAGACATTGCTTATCATTTAAACATTTAGCATTCAACTCAACAAAACTATTAGTTTGTTTGTAATTTCTTTGTATCTATATTTCAGACTTCCCAGGCAACCTCCTGTTATCTCATATAAGAGTAATTCATCTTGGAATTCTGTCAAGCTGATCAAAGATGCTGAGCTAAAAATGAATGTATAAAGAGTGCTGTTTTCTTGTAAAAACAGTTAAACAAGTGCATCCAGTGAAGCTGGGTTTCATTTCCATTTGTTTATGACCAAAGGAAACCCAAGAGAATAGACTTCCTCACAAGGTGTATAATGAAAATCTAAATGGTTATTTCGATTGATTTCAGAAAGTTGTTTAACTAAATCAAAACAACTGCTGGTGTCCTTGAGTCTTAATGCAGAGCAGTGAGTGGCTGAATGTAACTTTATGCATCATGATTTCAGATAGGCAGTTTGCACAGACCTTCCCCATAGGCAAGCTAAGAGAGTTGGCCTGAAATGTACAGCCAAACTGCCAAATAGCCTGAGGAATGGAACTTCATGAGGTCCATGTGTTTGTTCTTTTTTATTTCAATGAGTTCATGAATACAGTCCATAGATTGTTGAGAGACAATGTTCATACAGTGAATGAAACTGGCATTGGAATGTACAAAATGCAAAGTTATAGGGGCATTTCTTGCCGACAGGCTAATGAACATCATCAACAGGAACATTAATAATTATGATCAATGCTGTATGTGCAGTGAAATTGTTTAAACATTCCAGTAATTTCATTGTTATAAAGTGTTCCCTTTTACCAGCATCCCCACTTCTCAGAAGGGGCATATTTCATTTAAAAATAGTTTGTATTTCCAATGGCATTGACTGTCCTGTGATGAGTCCCAGAACGTGATATATCTAATTTCCTTATGACTCCCTTAAACTTGGACATTGCAATGGGAGGCTGCAGAGAATATGGTAATAATATACTCACTATATTCGTGCTCAATTTCTCATGCTAAGACCTTAAATACACAGACAACATCACAATTCACTCACAATTGGCAGTTAGTTCATTTGGCGCAACCCCATCTCCAGCTCCAAGAATCAATTAATTTGATTTTCTTATTTCCTCCTTTCCTCTCCTTAAGGCACTGACTCTTAATAGCAAGGGATTCAACGGATTAATGGCTATCTCCATTAGTTATTCTTCACGTGTGTCTCAACAAGCCATTCAATTGTGGGGGGACCACAACCGAGACCAATCTGGTTCTCGCACACAAGAACTTTCTGTGTAATATTCACTTGATAATGATAAAGAACAGGAACCCCCAGCTGATATTCTCTTCCCGATACTATGGACACTGAGGCCAGTTGAAAGTCCACTACATCTGCTCCAGCTGAGAACATAGAAAGTGGCAAACAAACCTAAAGCCCCCAAGCTTGTGCGGTCAGTCCCACATTACGCTATACATTTACCTGTTAATGTATCAGAAGAGTTAGTATTTATCATAATTGAAATTGAGGAGATTTTAACTCTTGCCAGATGAAACATGAATTGATCTGCTCAGCTGAGTCCCATTGCTGAGTTGGCAGACAGCAGGAAGCAGCCAATACAATGTCATTGTAGTAGTTGACATTTTTATGAATTAGAGCTGACAGTCACTATAATCCTTATCATGCCTCAAATGTTTGTGAACTGTTTCAAATGATCAGATATATTTTGTAGCTCATTCATTCCAGCAAATTGAACAAAATGATGACATATAAAAAGACATAGCATGAGAAATCACCAAACACAGCCCCACTTATAGAGGTATCAAGGCTTTGCATCGCTTAAGCAGGGTGCCCACACTGTATGGCATTCTATCACGATAAAGGGTGCTCCACCTTGACAAACTAGCTGGTGTAATGCCAAGATCCCAAATTTGAAGAATAAGCATTTAAACATTTATTCTATGTTAGTTCCATAAGAATAAAACAAGCTTGGACATACAAGTTGGGCCCTGCGGGATAATGATTGCAGGTCAGAGGAGTTTAAAAAATGTTTTTAGAACATAGAACATAGAAGAATACAGCGCAGTACAGGCCCTTCGGCCCTCGATGTTGCGCCAATCAAAGCCCACCTAACCTACACTAACCCACTATCCTCCATATACCTATCCAATGCCCGCTTAAATACCCATGAGGAGGGAGAGTCCACCACTGCTACTGACAGGGCATTCCATGAACTCATGACTCGCTGAGTAAAGAATCTACCCCTAACATCAGTCCTATATCTACCACCCCTTAATTTAAAGCTATGCCCCCTTGTTATAGCTGACTCCATACGTGGAAAAAGGTTCTCACTGTCAACCCTATCTAACCCCCTAATCATCTTGTACACCTCTATCAAGTCATCCCTAAACCTTCTTTTCTCCAATGAAAACAACCCCAAGTGCCTCAGCCTTTCCTCATAGGATCTTCCTATCATACCAGGCAACATCCTGGTAAACTTCCTCTGCACCCGTTCCAGTGCCTCCACATCCTTCCTATAGTATGGCGACCAAAACTGCACACAATATTCCAGATGCGGCCGCACCAGAGTCTTATACAACTGCAGCATGACCTCAGGACTCCGGAACTCAATTCCTCTACCAATAAAAGCCAGTACGCCATATGCCTTCTTCACTGCACTATTTACCTGGGTGGCAACTTTCAGAGATCTGTGTACATGGACACCAAGATCCCTCTGCTCTTCCACACTACCAAGTATCTGACCATTAGCCCAATACCCCATCTTTTTGTTACTCTTACCAAAGTGAATCACCTCACACTTAGCTACATTGAACTCCATTTGCCACCTTTCTGCCCAGCTCTGCAGCTTCTCTATATCCCGCTGTAACCTGCCACATCCTTCCTCACTGTCTACAACGCCTCCGACTTTCGTATCATCTGCAAACTTGCTCACCCAACCTTCTAACCCTTCCTCCAGGTCATTTATAAAAATGACAAACAGCAATGGTCCCAAAACAGATCCTTGCGGAACACCGCTAGTGACGGCACTCCAAGATGAACCTTTGTCATCAACTACTACCCTCTGTCTTCTTCCAGCCAGCCAATTCCTAATCCAAACCTCCAACTCACCCTCAATGCCATATCTCTGTATTTTCTGCAGTAGCCTACCATGGGGGACCTTATCAAACGCCTTACTAAAATCCATATATACCACATCTACCGCTTTCCCCTCATCTACCTCCTTAGTCACCTTCTCAAAGAATTCAATAAGGTTTGTGAGGCACGACCTGCCCTTCACAAAACCATGCTGACTATCCTTGATCACATTATTCTTATCCAGATGTGCATAAATCCTATCCCTTACAATTCTCTCCAAGACTTTGCCCACAACAGAAGTGAGACTCACTGGCCTATAGTTACTAGGATTATCCCTACTCTCCTTCTTGAACAAGGGAACCACGTTTGCTAGCCTCCAGTCCTCTGGCACTACTCCTGTAGACAAAGAGAACACAAAAATCAAGGCCAATGGCTCTGCAATCTCCTCCCTTGCTTCCCAGAGAATCCTAGGATAAATGCCATCAGGCCCAGGGGACTTATCTATTTTCACCCTTGCCAGAATTTCCAACACCTCTTCTCTACATGTCTCAAAGCCATCCATCCTTATTTGTGCCTCAGTATTCATATCGACAACAATGTCCTGTTCCTGAGTGAATACTGACAAAAAGTATTCATTCAGTGCCTTCCCAATCTCTTCAGCCTCCACACACAACTTCCCATTACTATCCTTGATTGGACCTATTCCTACCCTAGTCATTCTTTGTTTTCTTTGTTCTTTTATGGGATGTGGGTATTGACAATTAGGACTGCATTTATTGCCCATCAGTAATTGTCCCTGAGAAGGAGGTGATTTATTTTATTTAGTGAATGCAAACCTCTGGAGCAAAATACCAGTTTCCTAATTTGTTGAATGCAAGACAATGAGTGAGCCATGTAATTTACATAGGGGGCACTCCTAGATAATATACAATATTATCTGTGTCCATTCAGAAGTGCATTAGAGGTTTGTACTGAGGCCTTAGTAATGGAGTTAGCTACACAGAGGCCTTGGTTTGTCCTGAACCTGTTTGACAAGGATCACTCTCACCAAGGAAATTCAAAGTCTTCCATTCAACAGATAGATTTTGTCCCAAGCAATTTAGTAGCAATTTACTGTGTTTTCCATTTCTTAATCCAAAGGATGTCCTTCTTTCTCATGAAGGTTGCTCCAAATGAGGCATGAGGGTAGAATGCAGACAGTGTTGGTTAAATACATCATCTTTGAGTGGGTAAGTGAGATGTGGCATGAATGGTTTCAACTTCAGATGAGTTGGGGACTGGTGTTTGTGAGGATAGTAAGGAAGGGAGGGGTACTGAGTGAAATGCTTTAGTTATGATGCATATTGTGCATTTACCTGTGTGGCACCAAGATTGTGTGTGTGTTGATCTATACCACACGGTTACACAATACTCAGCTGCAGAGTATGCTAGGGCAATGCTGAAAGGTCTGAAGTGTTGTGGCAGCAGGATCCCGTGGAGATCCAACAAATCTGATTAATAGGTTGTTTCTCGAATTAGCATTTGGTACTGTTTCCTTCAGGTGCTTCTGGAAAGATAAAGTGCTGGCTGGTTGCTCCAAAATCTGTTGGAATGGAATCATACTTTAGTTTCTGACCATCCATGTAGATACACATTCTTGTTTGGCACTAGCATTGCAAAGGTATACTGCACTCAATATGGATTTAGGGGAATGTGAAACATCATGTACTTTAGCAGTCCAGTAATATTGTAATGACTCCATCACAGGCCTGATCTAGATTGTAGAAGGATTGACCTGGAGTGGAACAACTAATGTCATCGCTCTAAATAACTTGGTTGTTAGTAAATAATTTGTATACATGTTGAATGGAGTTGGAGTAGTCCATTTGCCAGTTTTCTCTCTTGTTGAAGGTAAAGTCTAAATCAGTTTGGGGAGTGCACCGAATTTTCTTGATCCAGGATGCAAGTACTCTGGACAAACTTTGGGATCATTGAGTCAGTGTTCACATGACGTTCTTCTGTAAGTACTCAGGCACCTGAGGGGAAGAAAATGATCCGATGAGCTGATTGACTTTCGAGAGGACGTTAAAGTGCTTTGAAACAATGCCCTTGAGAAATCCTAGTCACCTCAGAACCACCAGTCTACATATTGTGTAATCTCAATTTATAGCAACAGATCATTGTCTCTGATTCTTAGAACCTAATGGCAAGGGCCAATCAGCTACAAAGCAAAGCATCATCAGATTGCCAACCAACACTCCATCAACATCATTTGCTTGCAAAAGACATATTGGCACTGAAGAAATAGGCCATTATTATATCAAAGGCTTTGACCTGCTATTCTACTCTCATCATGCTGAACATGGGGGTGTTGCCAATATTCATCATGGCAGTGTCAGTTCTGATGCCCTATCATTACCACATTCAGTGACACAATTCATATTGGCAATTTTCATGTTGCAAACAGGTGCTAACTGAGAAAAGCAAGTCATGGTTATGGTGCCTCTTCATAGGATCATAGAATCCCACGAGACTGGAAGCAGGCCATTCAGCCCACATCAACAGTCCAAAAAGGATTCCATCCAGACCCAACCTCCACCCTATACCATTAGCTCTGCATTTCTAATGGCTAATCCACATAGCCTGCACATCCCTGGACACAAGGGGCAATTTAGCACAGCCAATCAACCAAACTTGCACATCTTTGGATTATGGGAGGAAACTAGAACACCCGAAGCAAACCCACACAAACACGGAGAGATTGTGCAATGTTTCAGGCGACTGACAGTGTGGATTTTGCACATTCTGTCTGCGTGGGTTTCCTCTGGGTGCTCCGGTTTCCTCCCACAGTCCAAAGATGTGCAGGTCAGGTGAATTGGCTATGCTAAATTGCCCGTAGTGTTAGGTGAAGGGGTAAATGTATGGATGGGTTGCGCTTCAGTGGGTTGGTGTGGACTTGTTGGGCTGAGGGCCTGTTTCCACACTGTAAGTAATCTAATCTATACACAGGCAATTGTATAAGGGTGGAATAAAACTGCATCCATGGTGCTGTTGGGCAGCAGTGCTAACCACTCAGCCACTAAGCCATTGGAGGTGGTTCTTTCCAAATACCTGTGGCAGGAACATCATTTTCCAGCCTAAGTCCAGATGTTGATTAGGTCTTGCTGTATATGCCGCATTCCACAGAGACCATTTCCTCCTTGTTAGGTCTATGCCTCCCCCCCCTCACTAACCCACCCTCCCTCATCGCAAGAGGTGTAAAACCTGCGCCAACACCTCCCCCTCCCCTCCATACAACACCCCAAAGGATCCTTCAAATCTCAACAGAGATTTTCCTTCATGTCCAAAAACCTAACCGATTGTGTCCATTGCTCTTAATACTGTCTCCTGTACGCTGGGGACACAGGATGCCAACTTGTGGAATGTTTCAGAGAACATCTCTGGGACACACACACACTAAACAACCCCACCTCCCTGTGGCTGAACACTTAAACTCCCCCTCCCATTCTGCCAAGTACATGCAAGTCCTGGGCCTCCTCCACCGCCAAATTCTAGACACCCGACGCCTGGAGGAAGAATGCCTCATCTTCCGCCTTGACACCTTCCCACCACAAGGGATCAATGTCAATTTTACTAGTTTCCTCATCTCCCCTTCCCCAACTTTATCCCAGATCCAACCCTCCAACTCAGCACTGCCTTCTTGAATTGTTCTACCTGTCCATCTACCTTCCCACCTTCTGCTATCTGCTACCTTACCCCCAGCCTCACCCCCCTCCCATTTATCTCTCAGCCCCCTTGGGCTCCCTCATGTTCCTGATGAAGAGCCTATGCTCGCAATGTCAACTCTTCTGCTCCTTGGATGCTGCCTGACCAGCTGTGCTTTTCCAGCAGCACACCTTTTGACCCTGATCTCCAGCATCTGCAGTCCTCACTTTCTCCTGCATATATACACAGATGTGTTTCAGTATCTGAGGAGTCTGATAGTACTGAATATTGCGGAATCATGACTGAACATTTCCACTTCTGTCCTTATGATGGAAGGTAGATCATTGGTGAAGCAGCTGAAGATTGTTGCGGTGAGGATATTACTCTGAAGAACTCCTACAGCTATGTCTGGGGACTGAACTAATTGATCTCTAATAACCATCATCCATCTTATTTTTAATTTTTTTTTAACTTCTTGTGGGATGTGGGCATCATTAGCTGACCAGTATTTATTGTCTGTTGCTGTTTACCCTGGACAAAGTGGGAATAAGTTGCCTTCTTGTACTGCTGCAGTCCGCGTGCTCAAGTTAGGCATTCCCAATGTCCTCAAACAGAGAATACCAGGATTTTGACCAATCGACAATGAAGGATTGGTGATATATTTCCATGTCAGAATGGTTTGTACTTGGAGGGGAATGTGCAGGTGATATTCCCATATATCTGCTGCCTTTGTCTTTCCAGATGGAAATGGTGATGTATTCAGAACGTGCTGTCTAAGAATCTTTGGGGAATTGCCATTAAGTGCATGGTATTCCTCCAATCACAGGGTATTTTCTTTGATTCCCATTGATTGCCGTTTTGTTTTGGCCTTTTAATGCCACACTGAATCAAATACTGCCTTGACTTCAAATCTCTTGTTCATGTTTAGACCAAGACTGCAGTGAGGTCAGAATCTAAGTTGTCCATCCAGAAACTGACCTGAGCATTTGTGAGCAAGTTATTGCTGAGAAAGGGCCACATGAAAACTCTATTGGTGATTTCTTGCACACCCTTTGCTGATCGCTCAGAATAGGCTAATAGGGCATTACTTGGCAGTATTGAATATGGCCTGCATTTTACTGACAAGACTTAGCCTGGGCAATTTTCCACATTGCTGAGTAGATGCTAATATTATTGCCACACTGGAAAAGCTTAGTCAGGAGCATGTCTGGAGTAGAAGTCTTCGACACTATTGCTGAAATGTTGTCAGGGCCAGTAACAATTACAATATTTAGTGCCTTCAGCCATCTTTTAAAAATCACATGCTGTAAATTGAATTGGCTGAAAACTGGCACCTCTGATGCTAGGGACCTCCAGAGCAAGTCAAGATGGATCACCCATTTGCCACATCAGGCTGAAAGTGGATGCACATATCTTAGCCTTGTCTTTTGCACTGATGTTCTGGACTGCCCAGGTTTTAGTTTAGGAGGGAAATAAAGCATGAATATGTCCTGTCCTTCAATACAATTTGTGGCATATGCTACCACGAGCTTTGTTACAGCTGGCTTATGATGTATGGACAACCATGAGATGCATGGGATTTTTGTCCCACACAAGCTCTATTCTATCTCTCCTCTTGTTGGTTACTTTCACTCCATGTCAGAAGGCAGAATATGAGTGATTGGATTGCTATTTGTTTGGATGATGTAAAACAAAGAATGCTGGAAATCTGAAGCAAAAACAGAAATTGCTGGAGAAGCTCAGTAAGTCTGGAAGCATAGAAAGCCAAGTTAATATTCAGGTCCAGTGACCCTTCTTCAGAACTTGAAGTTTTTGTTTGGATGATGTGGTCATTGCTGAATAGCTCGAGGTACTGAGTGTTGGATGTGAGGCTGGCACCATTGTTAGATGTTAGGTGTTATTATAATGATGGATAATGAAGTATTTATAAACTTTTTAGCTTTTAATTCTAATATGCGTTATTTTTAAAAGGAGTACTGCTATTGACGAATTGTGTCTGGCAAAGACCGGTGTGAAATTAATGGAATGTCATATATATAAATTTCCAGGGAAGCTTCAAATACTGAAAAGTTAACAAGAAGAGATAATGAGGGAGGCTGACTATCTTGTCCCATTTCAGTAGAAAACCACTTTGGGCAGACATTCTGATTTACCCCACAACCAGGCTCCATACTGCAGGAGGGATGAGTAGGATTGAATGCTGTTGTGTATATATTAGCCTGTGTTCAAGTATTAGCATGGCATGAAGCTTACAGTTCAAGAACTATTCACTAGTTACATTGTACTGCAGATAAAGGAAAGTGCTATCTCATGTTGCAAACTGCTGCAAAACAGTTAAAAAGGCATCAGGACACAGGAACTTCAATCTGCTTGGACAACCCAAGAATCTCTAAAACTACCTGTTCAGCTACCAATGTCAACACCACTGATAACACCACTGCAACAGCCACATTGTTCAACTATCCACTCTTCATGAACGCTCCAGAGACTAATCTGAAAATTTTTTTTTCACTTGTCTTTTTGGAAACACCTCTTATTTTTAATGTGTCTACTTATTTTGCTTTGTTAATTCTTCTTGTGCTTAGTAATTAACAACTCACTTTTTGTTAATTCATGAAAGCTTTCGTTAATTTGGATCTTTTTAAAACAAGTTCACTTGGTCTAGGAGAAAGATATACACAGGGAATGGATCTTTTCTCAGTTAACCTTGTTACAACCAGTAAAGAGCCATATTCATAGAGAAGGTAGCCAGTTCATCCCTCTCCGCTGAGGAGCTGAATAATTTGGAGTGTCCAATCTGGAACTGTAACATATTGGGAAACATTGCTCAGGATCTGGCTGTCACAGTGTGAGGTGGAACATCCATACATCAGATATGAGCCGAGGAGTGTTTCTAGGTGCAAGATGGGGCGGAGCACCAAGGAGATGCTGGCTTTATGATGGTAGGAGATGTGATGTGAAATACATTCTTTGAGATGGACCAACTGTGAGATCAGTTAGACCTCTAGTGACAAAAGTGTTTGAACTTTGTACTCTGCTTCAGGGAGTTCACCTTCCTGGCCATCTATTCCCATTCCGTTCTGAGGATACTCTTTGAGGGTTTGTAGTTCACGCACTAGGAAAACAAGGCTAAATAATTCTTCGTCTTTGGAATTGTTGATATCATATCAAATCCCAAAAGCATCTTTAAGCTGCTAATATATAATCCTATTAGTTAAATTATAATGACTGACATTATGCAGGGAAAACAAAACAAGCAAACAGGATGATCCCATAAAAATAAATCAGATAAATTAAAGTTGATTTCTTTTTAATGGTGTAGATTGAGATGGACCTATTAGCTGCTAAACTGAGAACAACAATTTCTACTCTAATTAACGTTAAATATAGGAAAAGCTATCTGAACTTGGATTATGCTTTTGTTTGAAAGATGGCTGTGCTGACAATATTCAGTGTTTACATGCCAGCGTATAGCAAGGACCTAACATTGCAATCTATTGCCTTTCTCTAGCTATTTTATTTAGGTCATCCATTAAAAAAAATCATTTCTATAGGCAAACTTGTACTTCCAATGGACTGAAACTTGACCTTAATCACATAATATGTTAGATTGGATAGCTGCATAACAAACAATGAACTTTTTGTTAGAAAGGGTATTGGATCAGAAGCTCAGTATTGGGTAAAATAGAAAACAGTGTTGAAAATGTGTTGCTGGAAAAGCGCAGCAGGTCAGGCAGCATCCAAGGAACAGGAGAATCGACGTTTCGGGCATAAGTCCTTCTTCAGGGCTTATGCCCGAAAATAGAAAACAAACTGTTTCAGCCTGAGATAGGAGGGGAGGCAGCTACCAAATGGAATTTATAATGGAGTTCAAAGACAATGGCTATACTCTTCCCAATGTTTTCTTGAAGGAAATTAAATATAGAAACATTCTCTATGTTTGAAACTGACACATTAATTGACAAGGGAGCAAGCTTTGTGTCACAGATAGTTTTTGTAAACAACTGTTATCTGCATTTTTGGATAAGTCATGGCTGAAGGTCACCTAACATGCAAATATTCATGAAAACAGATGGACACAGTTAAATTTGTACTGTTGGATAGTTTCCAATATAGTTAACATCAGGGTCAGCTAAATATTTTGGAACATTTGTTGAGTGACTTTGTTGGGAGGTTTTCTTGAATACGATTGCCTGCTTGTGAGAAAATGATGAGAAGATAAGAGCTGAGTCAAAGAAAGCAGCCAGGCTTTAGGTGATAAGCTTTGTTTCACAGTCACAATGAATAACTGTGTTGGGAATTGTTTGAAAATGTTCGTGTGTTCTAATTAGATAGGCAGACATGCTGCTGTGAAGCTCATTTATTCATTCAGGCTTGGTGCAGCAAGTGAAAATAGGAATCATTGAAATCGTGTATTAATTTTGATAAATCTGATATTCCTTTTGGATTGTTAGATATGCTACTGAACTCTATGGCACTAATGTTAATTCCTTGGTGTGGTTGATACAGATGGGACTAAGGAGAATAGCTAACAGTTCATCCCTTTGCAGTGTGATGATGCCTAAGAGATATTAACTCCCCAGTCTCATCAGCCAAGACTCCTCCTCCCTCCCACCTGAACCTCAGCTAGTGCTAGGCAGTGTCAAGAACAAAGAAATAATTGCTGGGGACAATATCCCTGGTGTTCATTTAAATAGTAGGAAACAAAGGTAGAAGCAGAGACCAGTATCAACTTCCTTTTAAAAGTTTTCTGATTGAATCTTGAGAATTCCTGCTCCTCCTAATTTAATGGTTAAAAATAATTTTCCTAACTTTCTGTGTCTGTAACTCTGGATTCTTGTGTGATGGCCTGATGGGAAGTCATTGCAGCTTCTGGGTTGTCATCAAATCCTGATCTGCTTATCTAAAGGGGACCTCACTACCTTCTGCTGGTTGTCCAAATGCATCTATCTGAAAGGATGACAGCGGCATTGAAGAAGATAATTCATAATTTTAGCCATTTTAACTGGCCATCCACCCAGCTATGAGTGGGTGCACAGAATTAAGTTCTGATGCAGAAACTGACCTAATACAGAAACCATTTTAAACAGCCAGAGTTTAATTTACATTATAAAAAAGCCAGGACTCCCAAATTTCCCAAATGGCTTGAAAAGAAGCAACCACCTCACTAAACTGACCCTATAATTCATACACATAATTTGACTGATATGGAAATCATCAAGTTTATTAAATAGCTTCTAACTCATTCAAAAGCATGTATTATTCTATATAACCCAGCAATTATATTCTAGCCTGTAACTAACTGTCAAATAAAAAAGGTCCATTTATTAAGAATTTTGAATTGCAATTATACAAAGTGATTGCAAGTAGTAAAATGTAGATTATAAAAGAATCAGAACAAAGTTTAGTTATAACAACTTCAGAGTACATTTTTCACTAACACATACTTCAGCGTTATTATGAACCAGAATGGAATTTAGTCTGCAGAATTAAGGAAGTATTTTTCCTTAGTAAGCTTCTTATTGTGAATTCAGCAAGTAGATTCTCTCATGAAATTATACTCCAAGTGAGTCAACTCAGAATTAGAAGCTGGTGCTTAAGTCTCCATTTGTCAGACTAAACTGAAGTTGAGCTTGAAGCCCACATCATCTGTGATCACAATGCCACTACTGGATATGGAGAAAACAATGGGAGTTATTAACTCTCATGCACCATTGCTAGCCAGTTATTCAAAGGTGAGGTTTGAAGTCTTATAACATTTTTGGAAACACCATTTTGTGTCTAACGTGGACAGCAAGGCAGCAGCAGTTCTCACAATAAGTCATTGAGTTGCTGAAAGTGTTCCAGTGAGCTGCCTATAGGATTGCTATTGCAATGGGAGCACCTGATTTGCTTCAGAGACAACTTTGCTCACACCTCAATGTAAATTAAATGGAGTAAGTGGTTCAGGTCAATTTTAACTTGACCCACTCAATGGGGATTAGTTGGATCAGAAGTTAAAATTGAAAAGATGACTTTTTACCTATATTTCCTCTGAATCTTTGAATTTTGCCATCATTCATTTTCTGTGCAGGAAATGAAGGCATCTGCTTTAGAATCTTGTAGTTGGATACTCCTCTGGGCCCCACAAAGACTGTGTCGACCCCATTCCCCAAAATAGCCCCTTTTTTTAACCATACGTTCCTTAGTGACACCTTTCCCACATCCAGGGCTGGTAGCCACGAGCTGTCTGAAACATAGCAGCATGACAAGTTATTTCAGATTACTTCACACACATTCCAGTTAGGAAGTTGGCTCCTAATATGTTAATGAACCCAGTGGGGAGGGGAATGGGGGTGGGAATCTATTTGAAGCCAGCAGGTTTCTACTGGAAAACTGCTGGTGATTAAAATGACTGCCATGCATTCTGAGGTGTGATAAAGAACCATATTCTAACATGACTCCAAATAATTAAGACTGTGAGGAAATCATTTGTCTGTTGCATGGCAATACCACTGTGCTAAATAGCATATGTTCAGCCTACGTTTATCAGCTCAAAATAAGCATCTATGTAGGATTGAATTATTTCTCAATGATTTATAATTTTAAGTTGATTAAGCAGGTGGGGAACTAAATTATATTTTGTTTACTTAGGAGTAGTTGTAGACAGTTTCCATTTGAAGAAAGCCAGATGGCCCAGGTGAAAAGAAAAATCATGGGTTTATGATTGTATTTAAGAGTCAGGTTAATATGAACTTATGCTAACAAAGGTGAGAATGTTTAGAGGTAAATACCTTTAACTCAAGAAAATATCATGTTAAAATGGTTTAGATTAAAATATGTAACAAGTCTTGGAGATTTGGAGAACAAAGAAGCCTATATGTCCTTTACAGAATAATGTCAGTGAATTTGTTGTAAGCATTAAAGTTGTGGCATCACATATGGTTCTTTTCATTGAAGGATATTGATGGTCTTCCAGAACATTCCGATGTATCCATTGGGGCGATAATTGATCAGTAGCAGGTAATCTTCCAGCAAGAGGGCAGTGGAATAGGGCTAGTGAGCCCATGCCTCATCCCCTGTTTTTTGTTTCCTCTTCTCTCTTCTCTCATTTGTTTCTCTTTCATTTTATTTTACTTACCTCTTGGTGAAGAGCTTGTTTGCAGCAATGGTATTGACAGTCGTGAGTGGGCCCACCAATATAGACTTGAGTAGGCCCAGCAGTGCGGACTTGTAACTGCTACTGTGTAGGTGTGTTTGAGTTAGATTAGATTAGATTAGATTCCCTGCAGTGTGGAAACAGGCCCTTCGACCCAACAAGTCCACACTGACCCTCTGAAGAGTAACCCACCCAGACCCATTTCCCTCTGACTAATGCACCTAACACTACGGGCAATTTAGCATGGCCAATCTACCTGACCTGCACATCTTTGGACTGTGGGAGGAAACTGGAGCACGTGGAGGAAACACGCAAACACAGGGAGGCTGTGCAAACTCCACACAGATAGTTGCCTGAGGCTGGAATCAAATGCGGGTCCCTTGCACTGTGAGGCTGCAGTGCTAACCACTGAGCCACCAATTCCCAATGGTGTCTACATCTGCTTCCAGTGCAGATTCATGGAGATGGTGGCAGAGGTAGGTTTGGGCCCAATCCAAGAGCTGGCAGTATCAGCAGCGGATGCATCAACAAGGTGGGCTCAAAGCACACTCATAGTGGCTTTGGAGTTCAGTTTGGGCCAGTTTGGTACCAGACAGCATCGGTGGCATCTGCATTGATGAGATCTAGCAAGGATTCATTATGGTGAGGGCATCAGTGGAGGTAAGATGGCGCAGAAGACTGGCAACATTTTTTTTCCAGCAGCAGCTTGGAAGGATTGTAAAGTTAGACACTTCCTTTATTTCTTTACTTTTCTGCTGTTATGTTCTATGTTTTGGTTTATTTTTCTGAGTTTTAAGATGGCGCCAGAATGGTGACACTATACAACACTTTTCATGACATTTTGTAACAAAATGCATGTGACAATAAATAAATAAATCAAACACATTTTGTTCACCAGCCCATAAAATTATTCATTGGTGCTGCCTTATCTTGGTGAGGCAGCACCAATGAACAATTTTATGTGGACGTGCTGTCAATAAGCTGATTTTTAACTTTAAAGGACACAATCAGGAATTGGGCAGACATTACTTAACTTATGCAAGATTAACTATAAGCTGTTCATGCATCAATCAGTCAGGGCTGAGAATGTCTTTGATCAGACACTGAGTGTTAGTGGATAACAGGGGTTAAGACATAATGATTATTAGTGATTCTTAGGTGTCGAAGAAAGAAGAATGAATATAGAAGACAAATGTCACCCAACAGAAAAGAAGAAAAGGACTGTGTCTAGTCAGCTAGTGTCACAAACGGATATCTGGATCATATGATCCAACTGGATCATAAAAATGTAAGAAAATAAGAAATAGGAACAGGAGCAGGCCATTTGGCCCATTAGGGCCTACTCCTCAATTCCACAAGATCATTGCTGACCTGGCCCAGACTTAACTTCTCTTTTGTACCAGTCCATAGCCGTCAATTCACTGATACTTCAAAAAGTTCACGAAAACCCCTTTAAACATTTGCTTAATTCAATATGCTCAGACTCTTATTTTCGTATCACAAGGTCTCAATAAATTTGTTTGCAGATGGACTTCTCTGATGTGGAGGATATAACAAGGAGAACAAAATTTAATAATGCTTGCTGAAGGAACTTGTAAATGTTTCAGCATTGTCATTTGCACTCAGATGCCGTGTGCTATCACTAATTGTGAAAAGGGATGTTCCTACAGCTTCCAATTCCCACCAGTTGTTTAATTGCCCACCACTATTATGACAGGATATGACAACACTGCAGAGCTGACAGACTCAGACCTTTAAGGCACTGTCTGAGCTGAGATGTCACCTTTTTTAAATAAAACCTTAACTTATCTTGAAAATGTGACTTAAAAGAAGTTCTGGAATTTACATATTAATGAACCAAAACCCGTAACCCATTCTAAAAGATGAAAGGTTTGTTAAATATATCATTTCAGATGCGTAATCTTTTGCTATAAATTCTGTGTCATATGGTCCTACTCCACAACCACTTGATGAAGGAGCAGCACTCCGAAAGCTAGTGCTTCCAAATAAACCTGTTGGACGATAACCTGGTGTTGTGTGATTTTTAATTTTGTCCAGTTTTTGTGGGATGCCCTATTTCTGATTACAACTTACTGCTTTTTGCTTTTGAACGTGTGTTGCTGCTGGGTATCATGGGTGAGTTGAGACTGTCCTGAATATCAAAATAGCATTTGACTGAGAGTGGGGAGTCCAAGCAAAATTAAAGTTAATGAAAAATGGGAGTAAATGGCTTGAAGTAAAATTTTGCACGAAGGATGTTGGATGTGAATGGTGGAGCTCAATCATTTCAGTCCCCATGCATCACAACAGGTGTTCCTCAGGATTATGTTTTAAGCCAAAACATTAATGATCTTCCACAAATCATAATGCCAGAAGTTGAAATAGATTGAATGTCAGCCATAACATTTGGATTAAAAGAGTGCCAGCAATGAATGTTTCCAGCAAAAAGGAGTCTAATACCAATTGACATCACATTCCATTACCATTGCTAAAATCTCCAACTTCAACATCCTTGAGGTAACCATTGACAAGAAACTTAACAGGAGTAGCCCTATAAATATGACACCAAAATTGGAGGTGTAGTGGACAGCGAAGTAGGTTACCTCAGATTACAACGGGATCATGATCAGATGGGCCAATGGGCTGAGAGGTGGCAGATGGAGTTTAATTTAGATAAATGTGAGGTGCTGCATTTTGCGAAAGCAAGTTCCAGCAGGATGTATACATTTAGAGAGTGTTGCTGAACAAAGAGACATTGGAGTGCAGGTTCATAGCTCCTTGAAAGTGGAGTCGCAGGTCGATAGTATAGTGAAAAAGGTGTTTTGGTATGCTTTCCTTTATTGGTCAGAGTATTGAGTACAGGACTTGGGAGATCATGTTGTACAGGACATTGGTTAGGCCACTGTTGGAATATTGCATGCAATTCTGTTCTCCTTTCTATCGGAAAGATGTTGTGAAACTTGAAAGGGTTCAGAAAAGGTTTGCAAGGATGTTGCCAGGGTTGGAGGATTTGAGCTATAGAAAGAGGTTGAATAGGCTGGGGCTGTTTTCCCTGGAGCATCAGAGGCTGAGGGGTGACCTTATAGAGGGTTATAAAATCATGAGGGGCATGGATAGGGTAAATAGGCAAAGTCATCTCCCTGGGGTGGGGGAGTCCAGAACTAAAGGGCATAGGTTTAGGGTGAGAGGGGAAAATATATAAAAGAGACCTAAGGAGGAACTTTTTCACACAGAGGCTGGTATATGTATGGAATGAGCTGCCAGAGGAAGTGATGGAGGCTAGTACAATTGCAACATTTAAAAGGTATCTGGATGGGTATATGAATAGGAAGGGTTTGGAGGGACATGGGCCGGTGCTGGCAGGTGGAACTAGATTGGGTTGGAATATCCATGGATGAGTTGGACTGAAGGGTATGTTTCCGTGCTCTACATTTCTATGACTCTATGACTAAATATCATAAGAGCAGGCTAGGATTAACAGTTCTGCAATGAATAATTTTCTTCTTAACATGGTCTGCCCACCATGTAGAAGGCACAATTAAGTTAGGAGTACAACTTCAATGACAATGAAGATGTTTGTCACTATCAGGACAAAACAACCTTCTTGATTTACACCCTAGCCACCTGTATGGACCAGGACAGACCCCCTCAAAACATTTCAAGAAAGTAGATCGGACCCTAACTTTGCTAGTTGTTTTAAACGGGTGTTAAGTGGATATTCCAGGAGTGATGCAGCTGGGTCAATCACTTAGTTTTAAACAAAACAGATTTTATTTGCAAGATTACCGAATTAAACATAAACAAGAAAACAGAATACTGAATAACTTAACCTATCTGAAAACCCAACAGATTATCCCAATTTAATGATGCTGTTCTACTACTTGCAACAATCCCCATATACACACTTTGGCAAAAAAGGAAAAAATAAAAACACAAGGTCTTACTGGAGAGATGTCAGAGAGATGGCAGAGAGATTCAGCATGGAACTTCTACCATGTAGCTGTTTCTTTGACTAGCAGCTTCAAAACTGACTGACTGCTTGCTCTGAATGGCCAGACTGCTAAAAACCAAAACAGACCAGGGAAAATGTGAGCTGAAAGAACTGGCCACTCTCCTTTCATTACACAAGTGATGTTTTTAAAACCTGAAAGCCTTTTTCCTGAGGCAGTGTCTGTTAGCTGAAATCAAATTAGTCCTGAAACCGATAAAAAAGCAGATCTCCCGGAGTCTCGGTGTTTACAACTCCTCTGCAAAAATACCCAAGAACAACACAACCTTGTTAAAGGAGCAGCATCATCACACACCTCACTAAATTTTCATTTCCTCCACCATTGACTCCCAGTGGCAGCAGTGTGTATTATCTACAAAGTGCACTGAACTCACTCACTAAAGCTCTTTCAATAGTATCCTCCAAATTATACCTCTGAAACCTGGAAGGTCATGGACAGCAGACATAAGGGATTGTTATTACCTTCAAATCTCCCTCCAAATGACTGACCATGTTAAGTTTAAATTTATCACATTCAGCTTTTTTTTTGCTGATTCTAAATCCTGAAGCTGTCCTCCCTAATGTCGCATGAACTGCAAAACAGCCTTAAAGAGGCTGACCATCATCTTCTCTAGGCAATTAAGCAGAAGTGATAAATGTGACTCTGCTAGCAATGCGTACATGATATGAATATAGATGGCTTTTCTTTTAAATTAAAAATCCATTTTTGTTAAGAAAGGGAAAATTCTAATTCCCATTGTTATAGGTAAAGTCCCACTCTCTCATTAGAGGGAGACACATAACTGGTGGTGAGTTTACCTTGAGGATTATGACACCTCACACCAGGTGTGGGGTTGAGAAGTAGAGATCTTGGTAACCACATCTGGTATGGGAATTCAATCCCCATCATTGGTGTCATTCAGCATTAACAAAACCAGCTGTCCAGCCAATTGAGCTAACTGAGCTGACTGATACCCAGCTTTCTTGTCATATTTAATTATTCCTAATTGGCACCTATTATTATAGACAACTGTTTAATCTAACTCATCATAATCAAGGTCATGAGGCAACTATATATAATTCTTTAATAGCGAAATTGAAGTTTGTTGAAGATATAAGACAGATTATTACATTTTTTAATGTGAGGTGTGAAATGATTCAGCCAAATTTATGCAAAGCCTCGATGGAACTGTAATTAGCATACTATGGGAAGTTTTGGACACCTCATTAGAGAAAAGACATCAAAGCCACAGTAAGAATAAAGTTCAGATTCACTGGGGTGTCATCAGGGATGAGAAATTGTTGTTTTTAGGAATGTTCTGAGATATTGGGACTGTATCTTCTAGCGAAAGAAGGTGTGAAAAAAGTTCTAAAAATATCATAATGAGCTTTGCTAGGGTGAAGAGAACATTCTTGTGGGGTGATCATTGTTTAGGCCTGTTTTCATGCAAGGGGATTGTGATAGATGAGCATCAGCACTTGGTGTTGTTTGTGTAGGCAATATGCAGACTTTGCATTCCTTCTTAATCTGAATGATTTCAACATGTAGCCTAGTGCAGAACACACTGCTGACTGATTCACACTGAAGAGAGAGAGCCCAGCACCATCCATGGCTCATGCAAGTTTCAGCTAAGCTTTTTATTTGAAAACTGCTGACCCTTCTTAAAAGGGAACTGCACTGATTGTACAGAAGTGAGTGCAAGTTGTTTGTCAAAAAGACTTGGAGGAAGCAAAAAAACACAGCAGATGGAGCAACAGACGTGAGAGAACTCTCATGGGTTTTCTGATGAAGCATTGGAGACATTAATACATGGGATGGAATGGAAGCAATGGCTGTGCTATTTCATAGCCAGATCAGACAGGCACTATACCTGTCAGATAGTGACATGAAATCATGACAAGCAATGTTTGTTATGCCTCACTGGGGTAATATGCTGAAAAACAATTAGAACCTTCACTTTTCCAGTCTTTGGTACACTTGTCCTGTCCTATAGTATGTCATACGTAAGTAAGTCTTGCATTTGCAAACTTTTTTTGCTAAATTTATTACTAAGACAACCAAAAGGTTGGTTAAACACTTGTCTTGCATGCTTTTCCCATGTGCTTTTAGAAATTATGAAATTTTTAAATAAACTCCACAGCTATAGACCTCAGCAATGATGTGATTCATTAGCCTTTAGAATTTAAGTTGAGGCATTCTTTAACTCAAATAGCATCACTTACCACTGGCATAACCTGTACATTGTGACAAATATGGGTAACTCTTTGGTCGTAGAACATAGAACAATATAGCGCAAAACAGGCCCTTCAGCCCTCGATGTTGCGTCGACCTGTGAACTATTCTCAGCTTGTCCCTCTACACTATCCCAAAATCATCCATGTGCTTATCTAAGGATTGTTTAAATCTCCCTAATGTGGCTGAGTTGACTACATTAATAGGTAGGGTATTCCATGCCCTTACCACTCTCTGCATAAAGAACCTGCCTCTGACATCTGTCTCAAATCTATCACCCCTCAATTTGTAGTTATGCCCTCTCGTACAAGCTGACATCATCATCCTAGGAAAAGGTCTTTCACTGCCTACCCTATGTAATCTGCCGATCATCTAGTATGTCTCTATCAAATCCCCTCTTAGCCTTCTTCTTTCCAATGAGAACAGACCCAAATCTCTCAGCCTTTCCTCATAAGACCTTCCCTCCAGACCAGGCAACATCCTGGTAAATCTCCTCTGCACCTTTTCCAATGCTTCCACATCCTTCCTGTAATGGGGCGACCAGAACTGTACACAATATTCCAAGTGTGGCCGCACCAGCATTTTGTACAGTTACAGCATGATATTGCGGTTCTGGAATTCAATCCTTTTACCAATAAAACCTAACACACCGTATGCCTTCTTGACAGCACTATCCACCTGAGTGGCAACTTTCAGAGATCTATGCACATGGACTCCAAGATCCCTCTGCACATCCACATTACACCTTGATAGTTATGGCACATACAATTGATCAGTCTTAGAAAGGAGTGAGACACTACCAATCCCTAGCGCAGCAGTTTTCTAACTGTGGCTTAAACATTCAGATCCAAGCAAAATACTGCAGATGCTGGAAATCTGAAACAAGAACAGAAAATAATGAAAAGCTCAGCTGGCTTGGCAGCATCTGTGAAGAGAGAGATAGCGTTAACATTTTAAGTTTTGAATGTATCAGAGCTGAAGAAGTTCTGAAGAGGAATCATATCAGATTGAAGTGTTAATGCTATTTCCCTCTTCACAGGAATTTTTCCAATGATTTCTATTTCTATTTCTAACTGTATTATTCAGTATAAATCTATTTGCATGACTGCATTTAGCTTTCTGTAGCCTGTATAGTTGGTCAGCTGTAGAGTTGATCAATCTTGTTTAGGAACTAACACAATTAGTGAACTTCAGTTGCTTTGAAAATCAAGTGATTTTCCAGTACATTTTAAAACTTTGAGCTTTGCCTGAGCTTGTTCAACTGGGCTTCACCAGTAAAGATTTGTTTTTTATCAGTACTGACTGGCTCATGTATCTCATGGATTACCTTAAACTTTCCAAGTAGACTTACAAGATATTCCCTTTGTCCTTTATCTAAATATGAGAACACAAGTCTAGCTGTCCTAGTATTTCCGTATTGGCTAATGAAATTATAGGAGGGATGCTTTGAGAACTGTTTATAATTCTTTCTACTCACTCTTATTGTCTCTGTCATCTTCCATGACTCTTACTATCTGACACAATTATCTCTCCTTATCCCCTTCCCTGTGATGATACTGCTTCAATATGTTTATGCAATATAACCAATTCTTCTTCCTATGAGCAGGAGTGTTTCCCGGATAAATCATTTTGCCAACATCCTTAACTATTTTGTATGATTCACTGAATTTCACTTTCACAGGTTCACCTCACAAAGGTAACAATACCAATACTTCTTCTTCCACTGGAAACATTTCAGTTACTGAATATTTATCTACCCATTCTTTCATTTCCACTTGCAAAGACTTCAAATGCACTTCTGCTATACTATATGGTGTGAGGCCTCCCAGAAGCATGGACACATCACCTAACGTTGAGGACTTATCTTTTTGGTTCAAGAACATTTCCCTAATCAACTTGAATAGACCCCTAACCTTAAGGCCATAATTCAAATGGAATTAACCCATTAGTTTAATTTAGAGAATCTGTGGTAGGAAATATTAAGAAATCTAATTATTTTCCCAATCCTCGGAATATTTGTGACAGTATGCCTTAATCATGGTTTTGGGAGTCTGATGATATTTCTCTAAAGTTCCTGGCATTTGTGGATAATATGGAATTCACTTCAACCCCAGTTGTTAATGAATACCTCAAAAACTTCAAACATAAAGTTAGAATCCTGATCAGGCTCTACCTCAACTGAGTGACTCTAATGAGAAAAAAAAAGTTAACTTTCCCACCAGTACTTTAGCATTAATGAGCCTTAAAGGAGTAGCTTCAATAAATCAGGTTGATTTGATTTGATTTGATTTATTGTTGTCACATATAGCTGAGTACAGTGAAAACTTTTGTTTTGTGAGCATACAGGCAGATCATTACAAACAAGTACACACAGATTATAGGGTGCTTACACAGAGTGAGTCAAATAAGGTTACAGCCGTGCAGGAAGTGCATAAGAGCAAGGTCAACATTAGATTTGAAATTAGAGGTCCATTCAGCAAACTAATAAAAGCAGGGAAGAAGCTGTTCTTGAATCTGTTGACACATGTGTTCAAGCTTCTGTATCCTCTGCCTGAAGGAAGAGGTTAGAAGAGTGTTACTAGAATGGGAGGGATCTTTGATGATATGGGCGGCCTTTCTGCAGAAACAGGAGGTGTAAATGGAGTCCAGTGATGGGTTGTTGATTTTAGTGATAGTCTGGGCTATGTACATAACTTTCAGATGTTTTTCATGGTCCTGGGCAGCGCAGTTACCTTGTCAAACCATGATGTACTGAGATGGAATGGCTTTCTATAGTACATTTGTAAAAGTTGGTGAGGGTCCTTATGGATAGGCCAAATTTTCTAAGCCTCCTGAAGAAGAAAAGGCTTTTGTGGTGACTTCTTGCTTATCTCATCTACGTGGAATATCCAGGACAGATTGTTCATTATCATCACTCCTCAACTTGACGTTCTTGACTCTCTCCACCTCAGCTCCGTTGATATAGATAGAGGTGTTTCCTCCTCCTTTCTTGCTGAAGTTAATGATTAGTTCTTTTGTTTTTGTGACATTGAGAGAGAAGTTGTTATCATTACACCATGACACCAAGCACTCTATCTCCTTCCTATATTCTGACTCATCATTGTTTGATATCCGGCCTACAATGGTGGTGACAGTAGTGAATTAGAGATAGCGTTCACACGGAATTTGGCTACAGGGAGTTCAGCAGGTGGCTGAGTAAGCATTCTTGTTGGGCATTAGTGTTGAGGATTATAGTGAAGGAGGTGCTGTTGTCTATCTTCACTGACTTCAGTCTGTGAGTCAGGAAGCTGATGATCCTGTTGCAGACGATGGAGCCAAGACCTAGGTATTAGATTCTTGAGATTAGTTTGGTTGGGATTATAGTGTTGAAGGTGGAAGTGTGGTCGATGAGTAAGAGACTGATGTAAATATACATCCATAACATAGGTTATATCTATAATTGTAAGGATATACCTGTGTCCTGCTTTTATTTTAGTAATAGTCCTACACAACCTGCTAACACTCGACTGAATTTTTAAATTAAAAAGTGTTAGTTTAATTCATGTTGAGGTTTTCTTATGACCTGACATGTATGACATATTTTACAGAACAATATTATGTCTTTATGAAATCTTGGCCAACAACATACCTGTTTATTGATGCTTGAATTCTCCATATTCCTGCCATAGAAGTTTCATGCACTATTCACAGTATTTGTTTTTGATATCTGGGCAGTACAACTATTTGATGAAGAACCATTCATTCTTCATCTACAGGATTGTGAGGGTGTCTTTATTTCCATTTCGGAACTTTATTTGAATACAATAGCGCTCTGGAACTCCTTCAGCTTCAACTTAAATGTGGACTGTCTGTGCTAACTTATTTAACTCTGGAACTGCATCCTGATCCTGAATCTTTTTTTCATTGTCTTCATTATGAAATAGAGTTTGAGCTATGCTAACATCTGCTACATTATTACTGTGCCCTCTGGTGATGGACATTGGTTAAGTGTTGGATTAGTGGTGCTGGAAGAGCACAGCAGTTCAGGCAGCATCCAAGTAGCTTCAAAATCGACGTTTCGGGCAAAAGCCCTTCATCAGGAATTGGTTAAGTGTTGCTCTGGTCACTACATGATAGAAAAATACCCAGAATTTCTTTCATCTGTCTCTTTAGCCTCAACTGGATTTTCAATGACTTAAAATGAGGTTTCAGCTTTCACTCAAACCAAATCATTCCCCAGAAGTAAATCCACTTAATTTACAGCTGATTTCTTAATTACCCAGATTACCGCTGGTCCAGACAACAAGTCACTTTGCAATCAGACTTTGTACAATGGGTCTCGGATACACTTTCCACCTATACCACTTACTAATACTTGAAGTTTCATTTTACTCTCTGGAGAGAAAACCAAATCCTTCTCCAGCTACAGAGTTTGAGTAGTCTCTATGTTCTTAATATTGTTATAGGCTTGAATGGATGAACCATGAAACTATTGTCAATTGCCATTAAAACCCATCTGGTTCATTGTAATTCTTTAGAGAAGATCTCTGCTATTTTTACCTGATCTGGCCTATATTTTTCTTCTTGTTCATTTATGGAATGTGGGTGTCACTGGCCAAGCCAGCATTTGTTGCCCATGCTAAGTACCCAGAAAGCAGTTAAGAGTCAACCACTTTGCTGTGGGTCTGGAGTCACATATAGGCCCAGACCAGGTGGGATGGCAATTTCCTTCCTAAAGGATATTAGTGAACTAGATTTTTTTTTCAGACAATCAGCAATGGATTCATGGGCATCATTAGACACTCAATTCCAGATTTTTACTGTATTCAAATTCTGCCATCTGGCGTTTGTGTGACTACACATCCAGAGCAATGTGGTTGTCTCTTGTCTGCCCTCTGGGCGATTAGAGATGGGCATTAAATGCTGGTCTATTCACTGAACCTACAATCAGTGAATGAATTTAAAAAAAGAAAATCATGCATTTGAATTTAAGATTTGAATAGGCCCCTGTGCAAATATCATACCTTTGCACACTTTACAAGAGTTACACAATATGATGCACTCCACACATCATAGTTGGACTATAACTTAGTATTGTGTGATTTTTAACTTTGTACTCCACACATCATAAGCTAATTGCTACAAAACACCTTTCATTGACAATATTCATCTCCAATATTAATACAGATCATTGGGATGAATACACAAATCCTTTGATGTCATGAATTAGTAAGACTTTCATTCATTAATCTTTTACCTTGCATGGGTCTAGATATTGTCATGTCTCATGAGGTGATAAACCCATTAGTCCAACTTCAACATTAAGTTTTTCTATGGTCTTCAATAGTCAATAGAACGTCTTGTTCCAAACAGCTGATTCTGAGCCATGTTGCAAGATTGTGACTTTTATTTTCCACATCCTAGGACATAAGTACATTCTGGTACTAATTCCCCATTTTTCTTTCTATGAGACAAATCAAAGATGCTTCTAGTGTACATTCATTATCATAGTCAGTCTGTTTAATTTCCTCAACCAATTGTTTTACAATGGCCCAGTGGACACTAGTGCATCCTTCCAAGGCACGAAGGAAACTGTGTTTAACATTTTACTTCTTCTTCTCACTACCCTCAATCTAATGGTCTTACAGAATGGATTGTTTGTGAGGCACAAGTGAAGATCATTAAATTAAAAATCACTTGTCAATATTTTTGATAGTTATGCTGAGTCTATACTCCTCAAGGCAATAATCACCCTCAAAGTTATCTCACATATTTGGGAAAAAGATTCATGCAGTCCTTGCCTCTCAGATTCGACTTATCCAACTACAGATGTATTGTTGGAAAGAATGGAGAGAATGGTACAAAAGCATGATTAATGAGCATACACATAGTTATTCCAACTTGAACCAAGACAAAGTATAATAATTTGAGATTTTTATATGGAAAAATGAGATCATGGCAAGATAATATGTAATTGTGTCAAGTTTAGATGATAAAAGTTACAGTGAGCCTTGGTGAAGTCCCATGAAGGAACAGGAGATACATCCAAAGTTCATGTGATTAATCACCTGTCATGCAATTTGATGACTTGGATACTGAAGGTATCATGCTAGACAACAACCATACATCTCCGACAAATTATACATATCTATCCATGATGATAGACAGTACACCACAGAATGAGGATATACTGTTCAGTCATGATAACTATAAAAGTCCAGATCTGGTTGCTTAAATATGCAGAGACAATTTGTCAATATGCATCCTTGTATACGTTATCAGAAAAAGGTTCCCATCTTTGAAAAGAAAGCAGAAGGCTATTGCATTATTACATAGATTTCAGACTAGAGAAGTAGTGTATACACTTAGATATCATCATAACATGTGACATTCTAGTATAAAGATGCACTTCACCTTTAGTCACACTCTCAGTTCAATGGAGTCAGTGTAACGTGCTCGGTTAGTCAGTTTACGTGCATGTAATATACAATAAAATGAGTAAACATCAGAACCCAGACAATAAGGTATAATCTGTGATACTATGGCAATGTAAATAGTTAGTGCTGTTAAATAACTTCAAGATATCTGTCTCAACAAGAAAAGAATTCTTTACAGTGTATGTCATATGAGCTGATATATAGGATAGCACTCAGACCATATAATCCTGGCAGAGGTGTTTGAACCAAGAAACAATATCAATTACTGCCTAAGGTGTTTGACTTGAAAGTGGAATGAGAATAAAATTGGAAGGTTGTATATCAGATCATCTCTCCAATATCTGTGCAGCTGTCAGGAAATAAACAGACATTTAGGCTAACTTTTGTAGAATCAGGAATGATTGAACCAAATAGAATCTCGAATGATTGAATAGAATGTATATGGAAATGAGAATTTGTGAGTGCTGTCACAAGACACTCCACCATATCCCTCCTGCAGCCAAGTGACAGTGTGGGCCCCAAACAAATGACAGGACACAGTCTCACAGTGGGAGGGCAGAGTGTCATTAATGGAGAGGGTTCTGAAGGGGAGTTCTATGGCAGGAATGCAATCTAGCCATATTGGAGTCTTGCCACTGAGCTGAACGATAGTGGCATTATATAGTTCCGGTCACCATATTTATGCATCTTTTCAGAGACTCAATGGGTGCTATAAACAAACACACACACACACACACACACACACACACACACACACACACACACACACACACACACGGGAATTCTCCCTACCACCTTTCTTAAATAGTGGCACCAAATAGTAGCCAGCATCCAGTCTTCCAGCATCTCACCTGTGGCTATTGATGATACAAATATCTTAGCAAGGTGCCCAGCAATCATTTCCCTAGCTTCTCACAGTTTTCTAGTACACTCGATCAGGTCATGGGGTTTTAACCATCTTTATGCATTTTAAGATGTCCAGCATCACGTCCTCTGTAATATGGACATTTTTCAAAATGTTGCTGTTTGGTGCTGCAGATATTCCTAACCAAACTATTCATATATGTTATGACACATATCTGGAGCAGGTTGGACTTGAACCAGAGCCTCCTAATTCAGAAGTATGGACACTATCAACCTGTTCAGGTATGTTCCAGGGCAAATCTCAGAGACCTAACTTTGCTGATATAACTTCCAATTTCATGACAAAGAGCTGAAGTGGAATATCAGGCCAAACTGTTCAAATCTTCGATTGGATTACAACTTTTAAATCTCTCCACTTATATGTTATTTGGTATTACTTATGTAGTGAAGATAGCTAACCATGTTCTTTTCTCATCACGTTGGTCATCTGTTCATTTTGGTTCGAGTTTACGCTAGTGCACTTTTCTGTTATGACTTTTGGTTTGTCTGTATTCTTAAAATACTACTAGAACTTCACTTCTATGTGAATAATCTGGCAGGACAGTATGTACAGTTGTTGCCTGAATACTAATGTTATAACTTCGACATCCTGGTGATTACCATTGACCAGCAATTTTATTGATCCAGCCATGTTAATGCTATGGCTACAATCACAGCTGACAGAGTAGGAATTCTGCATTGAGTAGCTCAACTCCTGATTCCCGAATGCCTGCCAGCCATCTGCAAGGCTTAAGTCAGAAGTGTAATGGAATACTCTTCACTTGCTTGCATCAGTGCAGCTGCAACAACATTCAAGAAACTCAACACTTATACTGGACAATGCAGCCCACTTGATTAGCACCCCATCTTAAACATCCACTCCCTTGACCAATATCATACAGTGGCAGCAGTATGTACCATATACAAAACAGATGATGGAAATTAACCTCGACTCATCAGCCCTGTCCAAACTCATGACCTCTATCACTAAGGACAGCAAATACATGGGAATGTGTCCAGCCACAATTTCCCCTCTAGGCCATACCAAATACTGATTTGCAACTATATCGCTGGGTATAGCATTCTGGAGCTCCCTCCCTTAGACTCACAAGGTTGCAATGGTTCAAGAAAGTGGCTTAATGCCATCTTCTCAATAGTAATTAGAGATGGAAAATAAATTCTAGCTTTTCCAGCGATTTTCAAATTCCATAAATGAATGTAAACTCATTCAGATTTTTTTTTTGTGCAGTTATTTTGATATTTAATTCTGAGCTTCTGCTGCTGATCCATTGCTCTGGCCATTGTTCATTGTCTGCACTCATCCATGCAATGTTGAATATCACAGTAGGCAAGCAGCAGAACGAGAGGACTGATGTGAACTGGGGCAGATCTAGATAAACTAACACGAGTGAAATGAGTGGAATAATTGAATGATTCTAAGTCCTTTTGAAATGCTAATACTCCAAATTAAGAGACAGACTGTTAAGAGCAGTTTATTTACAAACTGTGCCAATTTTGTATTTCTAGTAGATGTACTTCTTGGAAAAGAATTCTGGAAATGACAGACAATGCATGAGGGATTCCTCATCCCATCGATAATTTTCAGTCATCCATTATTTTGTGGAATAAATTTTCCGCTTGCACACTGAAAGCATAGAGTTATGCCGACTCGATGTGCATGTCAGGAAATTACATGTACTCAATGCATTACTTTCCATGCATTAAAATTAATGTTTAGAAAATCTGGGTTGCATGATTTCCCTACGTGCATTATTTGTGGGTGATGCTCTGCACCAGGAGTATGCAGATAGAACATTTCCCCTTTATATATATATCATCTGAACTTTTGAATTAGATTCCAGCTTGTATTTTACAGCTCAAGTCTGTTATATCATAGGTAGACTGACAAACTCTGTGATGAGGTTGCAGCCTGTAACTCCCATCTGGGTATCCACTACTTATGTAGGAGCCATTCAAACTCAATTAGATTCCAGCCCATAATTCACAACTGGGTATCTGTTATTCTATTCAAATTACATAAATTCCTCTCAGCTGCTTCATCCTGATTTGGCAGAGTAGAGAAAGAAAAGCCTGGAATGCAGACAAACTCGAAGGACTGACCTATGTCATCGATGAATCGTTAATTAGACGGTTCCAAGGCATTATGTGTTTGAGAATTTGTTTTTAACCGTACGGACTAGATATGTGCTTTATGTACAGAAATTCACATGGCAAACAAATTGAAGTGGTGAAGAAGTTATCAACTAGGATAAAATTAAGTTTGATTTTTTTTTTCACTTGTTTCTACCAGTACAGATTGTGTGATATGGAAAAGAAAGGGAAAGAGTCTCTTCAACACAACTCTGATGAATTCCCATGACCTTCTGAGAAGATATAAACAGAAGTATGCCGTTAAGCCCCTTGAGTTTGCTTCACCTTTCAAGTTGTTCATAGCTGGTCTGTACTGCAGCACCATTTAATGCCTTTGATCCAAATCCTTTGAAAACCTTACTTAATAAAAATCATTTGATATTTGTATTGAAAACTTTCATCCATATACTTTTGAGGGAAAAGCTTCAGATTTTCATCCTCTTAGTTCTAGTGGGTTTTTTTAGTCTTTTTTAAGTGATTTTACTCCTAATTGCTCTACATCTAATTTTTCGATTACATTGTCTCATTTGGATTCCACACCTGGGAAAATAGCTTCCTATTGCATTCCTGTTATCATTTTAAGGGCCTTCATAAGAGTGTGTCTCAATCTCAAGTGTGTGTGACAGATTAACATGAATGTGTAAATAACCTTGCTGATGTTATCTTGGGAAGTGATGGAAGAATATAGGACAAAATGAACTATATGACCACATGGTGATTTGTAAGATGGTTTCCTCTAGCTGTCATGTGTGAAGTTTTTTCATGTTCCTGGTTAGTAGCTGTCATATTGAATGAGTTTTGTTGATGACCAAGTCTCCTGCAATCCTTACCAGCCTCACTTCTGGAATCAACCAAGCAACAATGACAGAACAGTAGATGGTGGCAGCAGGAAAAAGGACAGCGGGTGAAAATAAAACAAAAAGTCAAAAAAAAGTCAGGAAGATAAGAAAACAGTTAGCTTGAGCCCAGCAACAATAAGGAGAAAAGAATAGAGAAGAAATGACTGTTACTGGAACACTTCAAACACATTGCAGGCCTAAACCAGGCTGAGTAATGGCTGAACTGACACCATAGGTAATGCCACTCCACTAGCTCAGGTTGCCATCATAAAAATGCCTTCCTTATCCTAAATTTCACTCTTATATCAGTTAGCCAATCCTTTATCTGTGCTAATATATGACCCCCTCAACACCATGACCTCTTAGCTTAACATGTGGTACTTTATGAAATGTCTAAAATGCTGCAAGACATTGGGACTGGATACAAAGCCAAGGAAGGAAAGGATCAGTATAATTTTTTTATGGCATGTGACTTAGCAAAGATGACACTTTTGTCAATCGGGGTTCAATGCAAAAACAATTACATGCAATAAAGTACTTAATACAAAGAATACAATATTTACTTCATTCTTAGGAGGAACATGATTATTGAACAGAGCATACAAATTTTAATATGCATACCTACGACTGGGAGAGAGTGTCAGCTCCATTATTAATGTTTAATGGTAACTGGCAGATAATTTTGAACACAATCATTTAAATGAAAAATTAATATCTGACTAAAAACTTTGTGAGAGACTTAAACAAGACATTATCAGAACCTTTGCAATTGAAGGATGACTTGACTGTACAGTTAACCAGGCAAATGGAAGTTAGGAAAACAAAGTGCAGTAAGATGACAGGAAGACACCTTGGACAAAATGGCTAACTGTGCAGTTTGTTGTGCTGTGGAGTGGAAACATGGCTGAACAGGAACAGGGTAAGTGCAAAGAGGAAGTGATAGCCCCAGTAACCCTGTGTTTTCAGTGTCAAGAAAAGGTTGCATTGGTGCAAAGATCATGGAACTAAAAATGCAGATTACTGTTCCTGTAAAAAGTCATGCCAATTTAAAGCAATGTGTTGAAGCAAAAAGCTAACATTGCAGTAAGAGAAAGAAAAACCCACATAGGCTAGCAAAATCCAAGAGATCAAAAAAGTGCAAATCTGTTCCTTAGCAAGATTAAATGTTTACTGGAAGCTGCTGACAGATTAAATCCTTACTGGAAGCTGCTGACATCAGACATTTTATTTGATGGACATAAAACATGATGTCTTTTGCTTATTTCTGAGATGGGATCATGGTTAAAGTAAGGTTTTTTCTAATCATCAATCTAAAACTCGAAAGACCAGGAAGCATATAATTTAAAGTCATGGGATGGATACATTTTAATATAAAGAGAAAAGAAAACACAAACATTCATATAATAGCTAGATTTGAGAAGATTTGTAGCTCAGGTTGAGGTTCTCGATGTCAGTCTGCTCATTGAGCTAGAAGATTAGTTTTCAGATGTTTCGTCACCATACTAGGTAACATCATCAGTGAGCCTCCGGTGAAGCACTGGTAGTATGGCCCACTTTCTATTTATGTGCTTCAGGCTCCTTGAGTTGGTTATGTCATTTCCTTGGTAATGTCATTTCCTGTGGTCATGTCTTTTCCTGTTCTTTTTCTCAGAAGGTGGAAAAGGGGGTCTAAGTCAATGTGTTTGTTGATAGAATTCCGATTGGAATGCTATCCTTCAAGGAATTTTCATGCGTATCTCTGTTTTGTTGTCCCAGTTGAAGTGGTGTCCTTACTCATCAATGTGTAAGGATACCAATAATAGTGGGTCATATCTTTTTGTGGGTAGTTGATACTCATGTATCCTGGTAGCTAATTTTCTGCCTGTTTAGCAGCTAATGAACTTAAAAGACCCTATACAGACAACAAGCAAAATGAACATCATTTATAAAATACCTTGCAAGAACTGTAACAAACACTACATTGGACAAACAGGTAGAAAAATAGCCTCCGAAACAAAACTAGACTTCAAATCCCACTTTGACTGGGACAACACATCCATCCTAGTACAAGCCAAACAGAGACAAGCACAAGAATTCCTATAAGCATGGCATTCCAGCCAGCACTCTATCACAACTCTATATGTCCAGAAAACAAGTCTGTGTGTTTGTCGTTTCAGTAATGAAATCAATGGGTCATTGCAAATCTGTGTGGCTTTCATACAATTAAAAAAAGTTAAAAGGAACTTGCATCCAATGGACATTAGATGAGAATTTGGCAAAACTGAGAGAAGGCTCAATTTACACTAAGCTAGATGTGAATAGTGGCTTGTGACAATTACGTTTAGATCAGGAATCCAAACTAATTTCAGTCATTGTTTCTCCATTTATGAGATATTGTTTCATTCAAACACTTTTTGATATTGTGTTTGCATCAAAGATTTTATGATAGATGATGACAAGTCTTCTGGAAGTACTGGAGGGAGTAATCTATCACTTGGATGGTTCCACTACAATTGGGCATGATGCTTCAATGAGAGCATTGATACAACAGCTACAAGAAACAAAACTTACTATTAAAAACAAACAACTATTCCATTCCTAGGGAATTTTATATCTGCATCAGGTGTCAGAACAGATCTCAGGAAACCAGAGCACTGAACAAATTTCCACCCCCATAATATCCCAGAATATCACTAATTTATGGCAGTGGTAAACCACGTGGGTAAACTATTACTCATCTTGGAGAATGTGAATAAACCAGTTGCCGGTTACTAAGACAAGACCTGATGTGGTGAAGAGAAGAAGTCTAACAGTTATTGTTTGAAAGGATTGTTTTTTAAATTTGTTCACAGGATAAAGGCATTCCTGGCTAGGCCAGCATTTATTGTTCATCCCTAATTGCCTAGAAGGCAATTAAAATCAACCCTACATTGCTGTGTCTCTGGAGTTACATGTCGGCCAGACCAGGTAAGGATGGCAATTTCCTTCCCGAAAGGACATTACTGAACCAGCTGGGTTCCTCTGACAATTGGCAAAAGTTTCATGGTCATCATTAAAAATTTGATTTGAGATTTTCATTGGATTCAAATTCCACAATCTGCAGTGGCAGGATTCAAACACAGGTCTCTTGAACCTGGGTCTCTGCATTAACAGTTCAGTGATCATAACATTAGAGTGGGGCCTCACCATAATCAAAGAAACATTAACTTCAATAAACATATTGGTTCACTGTGATCTAGAACTGCCTATGAATATTGCCCTTGATTTGTCATTGTCTGGATTAGGAGCTGTAGTTTTCTAGATTCAGAGATGTGCTAAACATCGAACAATGTACAGGCCTTCTCACCTCTGCCTCAAACAGAGCAAAGGTTCATGAAAGAAAGTGACAGTAGTTGCTACTTGGTCTTCCGACAAATTTTCAGATTATGTTTTGGGTTCACTCCTGAGACAAACTGCAAACATCAGTTTACGGGACTAAATAGTGCACAGAGAACAGCCTAGCTCTCAATGCCGGCAAAACCAAAGAACTCATTATTGACTTTCAGCACGATGTTACTCATGCCCCCCTACACATTAACAACACAGAGGTGGAACGAGTGGAGAGTGTCAAACTCCTGGAGGTGGTCATCCAAGCTTTCTTGGACTCTTCATGTGGATGCACTGATTACAAAGGCCTAACAACATCTCTTCTTCCTCAGGCAGCTGAGGAAATTTGGCATGATGGCAAATATCCTTGCCAACTTTTATAGATGCATCATCGAGAGCATTCTGTCTGAGTGTATCACTACCTGGTATGGCAACTGTACCATTCAAGATCGGAGATGGTTACGAAGAGTGGTGAACTCGGCCCAGACAATCACAAAGGCCAACCTCTCATCTATAGAATGCATCTACCAGGCCCGCTGTCAAGGAAAGGTCACCAGCATTCTCAAAGATCCATCCCACCCTGGCAATGTTTTTCCACAACCTCTACCATCAAGGAGAAGGTACAGGAGCCTGAACACATGCACCAGCCAGTTTCGAAAGTTTCTACCCTACTATTGTTAGAATATTGAATGGACTCACAAACTCTTAACATTCACCTGTACCCGTGTTTTTGTTTTTGTTGCTGTTTACCTATTATTTACTTAACTCTATGATCTGCCTGTATTGCTCACAAGACAGTTTTTCACTGTGCCTCAGTACATGTGACAATAAATTCAATTCAATTCAATTCAATTCAATTCAATGATAAAGAATTAGCAAAGGTGCCACTGAAAGTGCAGATGGGCAGGCAAGTGGTGAGGATAAAATAAAGAGTCTGCAGAAGAGATGTTAATGTGTGTCCCTGTTATGTGAGTTGGCAAAAGCTTGGATGATGGAACATAATGTGTGGAAATGTGAGGTTATGCATTTTGTGGATATAGTGAAGAATGGTGGAGTTGAATATTATTTAAATGGAAAAAGACTGCAGAAAGCTACATGACAAAGGGATTTGGGGATCCTCGTCCATCAATTACAAAAAAGCTGGCATTCAAGTTCAATGACTAATGGGGAGAGCAAATGGAATGTTGGCCTTTATTTCAAAGGGAATGGAATATTAAAGTGGAGAAGTTTTTCTAAAACTGTACAAAGCACTAGTCAGGCCACAGCTCTAATACTATAAACAGTTTTTGGCCCCTTATCTAAAGGAAAGATTAACTGATCTTGAAGCTAGTCCTAAAAAAGTTAGTTTGGCTGATAGCAGTTATGAATGGACTGTCTTATAGCTTGAGCATGTATTCATTGGAATATAGAAGAATGAGAGGCAACTTCATTGAAACATAAAAGATCTATAGAGGGCTTGACAAGGTAGATGCAGAAAGATTGTGACAGAGTCTAGGACCAAATTGTGTAATCTCAGAATAAGGCGTCACATTTAAGACAGAGGAATTTCATATTTCAGAAGGTTGTGAATCAATGGATTTTTTTACTACAGAGGGATGTTAAGGCTGGACCAGTAAGTATATTCAAGGCTAAGATAGACAGATGTTTAGTCAGCAAGGAAATCAAGGGTTATAGGAAAAGGGAGGAAAATTGAGTTAAGGATTAACAGATTAGTCAGGGTTTCAGATCCATGGCAGATCCAACTTGATGAGCTAAATGATTTACTTCTATTCCTCTGTTGTATGGTCTTATGGCCCTATTGCTAACACTACTGAGTCCTTTCCTGCCTGATGCTAAGCAGATGCCTGGTCTCTGGCAATGCTCCGAGTGCCAATGGCTCCAGGCATTTTTTCCTTTTTAATTGCAGAGCTGTCACAGAGAGATACTAACCAGGTTATGCTCCCAGTCCTTCTAAGGTGAACGTCCCCTCCAAGTGGTTGGAATTGGCATTTTATGAATGGGATTGGCAGTGGGTTTAATGGGAGTCTTACTTACTGGATTGATGTCTCAACAAGCCTGCAGGAGTGATCTTGATCTTCTCCTGAGAGGATTCTTCCCTGCTAGGGGTGAGGAGTTAAATGTCATGCCCCCTCTACTTATCTGAACCCTGTCTGCATTATTATAGACTATCGTTTGGGAGGAATTGGGTGAAATGGAAATGGTGGCAAAGCTGTTAATTCTGGTGTTGGTAGGGCAAAGGAGCTGAGGTGCTCACAGGGAGTGAGAAAGCAGCACTGAGGTCATGCAGAGTTACTGATGTGGAAGACTGAGAATGAGTAATGGAAGATGTTGCAAGCAATAGTGAGAGTCAGAGAGCATGAGCCTTGGCAGAATGTGGGTATTGGAGAAGTGATAGAGTAAATGTGAGGTGGTAGAGAGAAGATGGTGGAGGGGGGACGTCATTGACCTTCTCATTGCATTGCTGGGCATCTCTAGACCATTAAAATGGCACTGATCTGAGTGGTGACATCAGACCAGACTGCCAGGGTCTGATATTGTGTCCTCTTCTGGAGGTGAGGATGTCTCACCTTTGCACCATTCCCTTCACTAGGATATCCAAGTCACTGTCATAGAGTCATATAACATGGAAACAGATCGTTTGGTTCAACCAATCCATGACAACCATAATCCCAAACTAACCTAGTCCCACCTGCTTGCGCTTTGGCCATGTCCTTCCAAGCTTTCCTTATTAATGTACTTTTCCAAATGTCTTTTAAGTGTTGCAACTGTACCCACATCAACCACTTCCTCTGGCAGTTCATTCCACACATGAATCACTCTCTGTGCAAAATTGTTGGCCCTCATGTCCCTTTTAAATCTTTTTCCTCTCATCTTAAAGTTATGCCCCCTAAATTTGAAATCTCCCACCATACTTTAAAGACATCTGCCATTCACTTGTCTACATCCCTCATGATGGACATCCTCTCTGTCAGAGAATCATCACATCATCTTCCCCTTCTCCAACATGTGCAGGCTCTGTCTGTCACAGAATACAGCAGCTCTAGAATGCCAGTGCTCACCAGGAGTAGTCATCAGTGCTCACAGGGACTTTTAAGTATGGTGTGGACACAGCATATTGGTGTTTTGATGGATATTTACTGAGTGGCGAGTTGTCCCAGGAACGCTGTGTGATAAAATGTGGATATTGTCAGATGTAAGTGACACCATAGGAGAGGGGTAAGTAATTAATAAAGCAGACTTGGTAAGATACAGCAAGAAATCCTTTGTTATGACAGAGTTAGGTTTTATAGTTTAATGATCACAGTTATCTACTCTAGGCAGTTAACTATTTCTCAGCAATTTATTAGGTTTGTTAAGAAGCAGCAGTCTAGACACGATGCATTGTTTAATTGGAAAGGAAGTATATAGCCCATTACTTCTTCCCAAATGATCTTTTCCTTTTTTTAACCAAAATTAAAACCACTAAAAAGGTTGTATCCAATGACTATTGTTTTAAACTCAAATTTAATATGTTTTTGTTTCCTTAAACTTCATAACATTTCCCATTGAATGCTTGAAATAGTAACTTGTATCATTATTTTATCAACCTCAATTTTAGAAGGTATTTTTCCAAATTTGGTGGTTTTATATGGTGCATTTCATATCAAATACATAAATGATTGTAGTCAATTTAATGTTCTTCCATTCTCAAGCACTTTGTGTGAGGAGATAACAATGCCTATCTGATCAAGCATTTAGTCCGAATTTGATGTCAGCACATACATTCTTGAATGTGCAAGGCTCCTGGATCTGTGACTGTGACGTTAGCACTTAGGTGCCTCTTAAGGCCAGCTTAAAACACAAAAATAAAATGCATTGTGGCTCTGGCTGCAAGGCCCAATGGGTCAGGAATGTCAATCATATCTGGGAATTTAGAAATGAAAAATTTAGTAATTCTCAAAACTACACATCTAGCAATATGGAAGACGCATGGTAAAATTAAAATAAAGCAATTAGCAGAAAGAGTTAACTCTCTGTTGACCTGAGAGGGGGTGAGCCCAAGTCGCCAAGTGATGTCATATTGCAATTTTATGTAGTTTGTTTTAAGAAATTTGTGAAAATCTTCTGATAATTTCAACTGTCTTTTTCAATCTTTATTTTCTTACCTTTGACTTTACTCAGATATTCCACATCCTAAAACCTTTCTGGCATTTTTTCAAGACCACCTTAAAGTACAGATACAAGTGTTCAGACAAGATATTTCTCATATCTCTTTAGTTTACCATTTTCTTTTCTTTAAACAAATTCTGAATTAAAATTGGTTGTCTGCCAACTTCAGTCTACCTGTATGTGTCAGGATCAAATTAAACTTTTAACAGCATGAAAAACCTGTTTTAAAACTGAAATTGCAAAGTAAAATTCACACCATTTCCACTTTGGTGCTTACAACAACCTTTTGTTTCAACAAAGAATCATCTTGAATGTACAGTGTGTTCTCTTTGTGACAGTCATAGAATCTTCTTGAAGCACATTTCAATTCCTATTCAGGTCCCTTTTTTAATCTTAGTGTGGGAATGGGCCTTGTACAGAACTGCGACATCTTCTTAGGTATTCCAGACTTTTGAATGGGTGACAGACACTCAATGGCTGCTACCTTAGTATTTCCCAAATCCATGTAAAAGCTAGTACAGCTGTTCCCAGGCTCTGTTAGCATAATGATCAAATCATAGCAGACTACTCTTTTACTGTTGTGCATGCCCAATGTGTTATGGAATAGTGGTTGAAATCCATTTAGATAGAGACTCTTGAAACTTGGAGAGTGACAGTATTCATCTTCCTCTGATTCCTCTCCTTCCTCTGACCAGGTCTTTTGGGAGCAGACAGGAAGATCTCTGAAAATGCAGTAGAACTTTCAGTGTGGGGGGGGGGGGGGGCGCTATTTGATAGCAACTAATACTTGGTGGAAATAAAATATCTGCTTGCCCTAATAACCTTCTTATGTCTTCCCCTAATTTTCAGCAGGTTTTTTTTGTCATAATGTCCTAGTTCAGTTCATAGAGTCATAGAGATGTACAGCATGGAAATAGACCTTTCCGTCCAACTCGTCCATGCTGACCAGATATCCCAACCTAATCTAGTCCCATTTGTCAGCACTTGGTCAATATCCCTCAAAACCCTTCTTATTCATATACTCATCCAGATGCCTTTTAAATGTTACAATTGTACCAGCCTCCACCACTTCCTCTGGCAGCTCATTCCATACATGCGCCACTCTCTGCGTGAAAATGTTGCCCCTTAGGTCTCTTTTAAACATTTCCCCTCTGACTCTAAACCTATACCCTCTAGTTCTGGACTCCCCCAACTCAGGGAAAATACCTTGTCAATTTTATCCTAGCTATGCCCCTCATGATTTCCTCTCTCTCTTTCTCACACAACACACACACACATACACACTCTCTCTCACACACACACTCTCTCTCTCTCTCTCTCTCTTTCTCACTCACACCCCTCAGCCTCCGACATACCAAGGAAAACAACTCCACTCTATTCAGTCTCTCCCTGCAGCTCAAATCCTCCAACTCTGGCAACATCCTTGTAAATATTTTCTGAACCTTTTCAAGTTTCACAACATCCTTCCGTTAGGAGGGAGACCAGAATTGCACATAATATTCCAAAAGTTCTCTTTCTTTTAGGGAGCAGGCAGTTAACAGGATATATTTAAAATCATCACTCAAAGTCCTGGTGTTAGATTTTAAACATTTCTTATTTTGACATGAGGAGGAAAATATTGCAACTCATACCAATTGTAATACTCAGTTCTTCCCTTAAGGTACTCACCTCAGCTGGTGACAGAAGTCTGTAAGCGATTGTGAGCTCCTCTCTAACCACAGCAGGTGCTCCTTCCTCATCTTCTTCTTGTTCAGTGTTTGTCATGGATTTTGTGACCACACACACTGGCTTTGTTTCACTGTGCAAGAGAGTGGAGGGATTGCTTTCAACTGCACTGTACCAACAACAACTTCTGAAATCGCAAGGCATACCACTTACTTTTGCAACACCTATGAATGCTACTTATCCTACTCGGTGAGAATACAGCTATCATTGTTCATTGTTGGCTAATGTGTGTCAAGTTGTTTAATTTTGGAGATACAAAATATGCAGTCTGCTTTAAGGGAAGCAACCTCTTTTTGTTGTATTAATTCGCTCTGAATATTCCTTACATCCTCTAGTTCGCCCCTCAAAATTGCATTTTCTGCTCATAACTTAGTATTTTGTTTGAATGTTTTCACAATTTGTTTCTTTTTATGGTGTGCCTCATTACATGCTTCCATCTCTCATCTTCACTGCATGTGTAAACTGTCATTTTCTCTTTGTAACTTTGTAACATGTTCCCTAAACTCCTTGTATTTTTTTTTATTCAGCTGTAAGGCATAGATGTGGGCCCTGAAGACCATTTGTTGCTGACTTTCTTTATGTTAACGTTATCCTTCTGAAGCTCCTGAGAGAGTCTATCAAAAACAAGTCTCATAAACCCCATGACAGTCCTCTAGCACTCCTAATTCATCTTTCCTTCAAGCTGCCCCAGTTTTTGCAATCAAATTCTCTATCAACTGACATCTAGAAAGTACTAAAGCTATTGTACCTTCCTCATTTCACTTAAGAATTACTCAACACATACGTAATTACAATCTAAGACTACTGCTTCCCAGTTTCTCAAATTTGAAGCCAATTAATCTTTGACCTTTGTGATATCTAATTTCTGACATCACAGTTAGGTTTTAAGGATTTGTGATCAAAGCTATTTAATATAGGCAGACAACTACTTGTACATAATTTTCAGATAATTTATTGAGTTTGTTAACAAGCAGCACTTTATGTATGATGTATTATGTAATAAAAGAAAGCAAAGAAAATTCTGATGAAGAATCACCAAAGTTGAAATATTAATTCTGCTTACTGTGGCAATTGTAATGAGGTCAGCCAGGTGGACCTCATAGAATATGAGTTCCTTGAATGAGGCTGTTAGCCTTGTCCAATTAGGGAGCCCTAGCTGGCAGATAAGGACAGGAGTATACACAGCATTGCCCTTTGATGTGAAGGGCAGTGCTTGTCACTGGCCACTCAGGTGTTTCCTTTCTTCCTGGTGGTGGAAATTTGAATAAAGATTCGTGCACCTTGTGTCTTTCGCTGTGTCTCACACCTGCACACACGCACACCATGGGTGCAGGGGAAAAAATAAGTACTACCGCAGTTAGGCGGGAGTGTGGGGTTTAATATAAATAAACAGGACTGTAGAAAAAAAAGAACAGGAGCATCAGACATCTTGTTCACTCTGAGCGCTAGCTCTGAGGGAGCCAGATCAGTGTCAAGGACTCTCCAAGTGTAAATAAAGGGTGACTTGGTGACGGGAGACTGATCTCTGTGGAGTTATTTTACTTTCTTCCCACAGATGCTGCCAGAGCTGCTGAGCTTTTCTAGCAATTTCTATTTTTGATGTATTATGTAATTGGAGAGGAAATGTATGACCAGTCACAAGTAAGATTGCTTTACTAATCCTGAAGCTATTACGTAGAGTGGAGTGGCAGAGGCAGTGGACCCCTACAGTTTTAAAGTAATGCAATGTTTATCTCACATTGTTTTTGTTTGATGGGAGTCTTCAGTGGTAACAATCTTTGTTCCATCTTCAGGATGACGTTGGGGAATGTCTGGTCTTCACCCAAGAGAATAGTGGCTTACTCCTCTGGATCCTCTCTCTCTTGCTGTCTACTCACATCTCCCCTAACCCTGGAAATAGATCTTAGTTTGGGTGCTGTCAATTTATGTTATGTCAATTACCTGCCTGAAGACTTTTGGCTAGTTACTCCCACTGTCTCAAAAGAAACATGACCTATTGCTTAGCAAAGCATAAAAAGATGGAGATGCAATGCTCCTGACATCAAGATAGGCTGTGCTGGATTTCTCATCTGATTCTGCTACAAATCTTGCCATAGGCTTTGTTGCTCAGACCTGTATAAGAATCCTCCCATAATGTTTACCAACACGAAACCTCCTGCAAACTTCATCAGCCCCACTTCTAAGCAATCAAACTAAGACATCAGTCTTACAGATAATGTACCTCTTCCAAGACAAATATGTCTTTCCTGAAGTGAAGTGCCAAAACTGAAAGTAGTATTCCAAGTGGAGAGGGACCAGGGCTGTGTCAAATTGAAACATTTTACTCCTCACATTTTAATTCCAACACAATTTTGATCAAGGTTATGGTTCAAATAGAGTTTCCAATTAATTTTGTAGTGTTGCTTGAGCTTCCAGTTGTCTATGTTTGCAGATGCCTCAATTCCCCTTGCTCCTCTATACATTCTAGTCTGTCCCCATTGAAAGAAAATACAATTACATTTCTTAGATGCATTGTGAGTGGCCTAACACTTCTCCACAAATAAATCCATTAGTAGTAAATTTACCCTCTCACTTAGTCTGTCTATATCTCAGTTACTTCCTAATCGCATTCATGCAGATAAGCAAGCACTGGAAAACACTTTCACAGAATCTGATATTAAATCTGAATATCTTATCTTATTATTTGAGTATGGAAGTGACAGTTCCTAAAGTATGAATGGAATCTGAACTTATTTAATTGGAAAAAGAATGGCTAGATGGAGGACATGGGCCTGGTCATTTGGATCATATCTAGTGTACACAGATGGATACAAGGGAGGTTCGAGGTACAGGTAATGCAGACTAATGCAGAGGCTGACATTGTCATTCGCATCATCAGAATTAAAACTTGAAACTCCAAATACTTTTATAATTTCTCAGAAGTCTTATGGGACTATTCCTTATTAAAACTGCATTTCTCCAAACAGTCCTATTAGGTCAATGCACTTAAATATAAACAGTAAAGCTCCTGAGTTTAGGTCATTTTTATCCTGTTTATTTAGACGATGATCAGTAGACAATTTATACTTGATAATAAATCACAAATGCAGTGGCCATTTGCTGGTGTGCGTTGTTATCTGATTAACTACACAGTGGAGTGTTGACTGACACGCAATGCAAGGCTTTCAATACACTATTTTTGTAACTAGAATTACCATTTACATGAACATGAAATGAGTTGACAGACCAAAAATATACTAGAAAATGTTAAAAAGCAAAAATGTCTGCAGGCATTGTGTGATGGAATTCAGTGCTAAATATTAATGCTCATGTTCAACATGAATGTCTTCCCCATCCCCCCCCCCCCCCCCCCCCCCCCCCGCGCCCCCCTAAGGATTGAGAGAAGAAGAAAACAGTCAGAGAAATCAACTGTTTTATTTAACGCAAAGCAGTAATGTAAGAACCATGGCAAAATATAGGCAATTCTCAGAAATGCTACAAACAATTCACCAGATGCACTACACTACAGGCTGGTTTCTATGTGTAACTATGATACAATAGGCGACAGAGTCATCATAGAACTGATCCTGTCAGTCTATAGATTGGCAACTGACCTTACCTTTTTCTTACTGCCATAAATGCAGAGAAGCAAGATCACTGTTTCTGTGCACATTTTCTTTAAGGAATTGGGAATTACCATTTCCATCGGTTAAGAACCAAATGAGGAAGGACTGATGAATGACCACATTGTAAAAGTGACAGAGAATTTATTCGTCAGTGTATTTTCGCACAAAATCGGTGTGATTCTGAAAGTTAGACTGATGTGTCTCTGGAATCCATCAGTGGCTGTACTGCTTAACTTCAGACAAGGCAATACCATTGAAATCTGATATCATCAGTATTGTGGCAACTACGACTGAATCCTGTGCAGGAATTGGTACAGCACTCAAATCTAACATCCATCCTAAAGAGTCCAAACTGAAAATGGCCAAAGTCGGCATCAAACATAACCCTTTCATTAATTGAAAAGAAATGAGTATTCATATGATGGACAAAATATCAGAATTAAAGCTCACATTCCTCCTCTGTTGGGGTGTGTGTTGCCGTTGTTAGAGCTTCTGATTCTGACTCCCAAGAACTTCTTTAAGATTGTAAAAAATATGGCCAGGAGTCCAGCGCTTGGTTTCATGACATTCGGTACATTTTGCCCCCAGAAATACAATTTTTCAATGATCAGTGTAAATGAACAAATTTTCAACTTGCAATTTGATATTTAAAAAGACGGCCCTATTTCCTGGACAGATGCAATGCGTACAAAGACATCAGAATGTCCAACTTTAGTATTGTGGTTACTCTGTTAGCACAGACATGGCTCTGGCAGGGACTTGAGTCAAGACATTACTATAGAACCACAAACATAGCTATAGATGTGGCTAAAGCAGCAAGAAAGACACAATACTTTGTTTCCATGCAGAAGGTCATCAAGCAGCCAAGGACCCATATTTAGATACTCTCAATTGACCCACGGTTGGAGAAATCAGACCTGATAGAAAACTACCTAAACTAAATTAAATAGCAGCCAACAGTTATCAGCTGCAGAGATCAAAACCAAGGTCAAAGAGGTCACAAAGTTGCAAGGAGAACTAGTTACTGCAAGCCTGAGGATGTGTGTGGGAGAAGTATCGATCGAACTTTCTTGCACCTTGACTTCCAGCCGATGCACTTTAAACCTCTCCAGCATGGAAATGGTGAAGAGTGTTGGCACAACTGCACTGAATGGTTTGAACCCAGCTCATGACCCCATTGGAAAAGGACTACAGAACATTCTAGAAGGTTTGGGATGAGGGGGATAAAAACAAATACCCGGAAGCTGCCCTCTCAGTGAAGACTTGCAGCAAACTCATGCCAGAAGACCAAGCAGCAACCCAAGAAAAATCAGGAGAAGATCCACCCTGACCTTCATCAAAAGGAGCCAGCTCTATGTCAGAGAGGAGGGTGATATCAAAGGCCCAGTGCAAACACATGGATTATTGTGGGGATTATCCTTTCTCAAAAGGATAGAGTCAGATAAAGAGCCCTTGATCATGATGAGGCAAGGTCCTCAGGTAAAATATTTCACTGTACTGACCATTAGCAATGGATTTTGGTCTATCCCACTCCACTGTTACTGCCAATATAAATTCACCCTAACATTTCAGGACTGACAATACACATTGACCTGCTTGCACCAGGGTTTTCACAACTCTCCATCAATATTTCATCAGGCTAGCTAAAGGGCTGGAGAGGTTTTTCTGACTTGACTGTTTGGTATAGTCCATGAATTATTTCCTGCAGCAGACAGTTTCAAGGGCTGAACATTTGAAACTGTTAAAGGAGCTTTTAACTCTCCTCATTGCCTTAGTTAAGGGCAATAAAAGTGAAGGCAAAGATCATGAGCTCCTATGTCTCGTACTTGGGAACAGTGATAGCTCAGGGGAAACATGAAATAGAAGGGAAGCACATTGAAAACATAACCCAATTTCCCCTCCCCAGGCACGTGAGCTAATTATGTTCCTTCTTGGGCTTGGTGGGATACTGTTAGAACCACATTGATGGTTTCACCAGTAAAGCCACCCCACTCTCCGATCTCCTCAAAATGGATGTTATTGTTGAATTATAACAGACCCTCATGCAGGTCCCTGCACTGCAGGTACCTGACCCAGAACTTGCCTTCACCTTGGAAGTTGCATCCATGGATATCACACTGGCAGCTGTACTCTTCCAGGATTGACACAATAAACTCAGACTGGTAGCCTATACCTCCCAGACTCTTTCACTAGGACAGCAGGGATTCTCTTCAGGTGAGGAGCACTTGCTGACCATGTTGTGTGTGATACAACATTTTGCCAATATTATTGACTTGAACCCCCTAACCACTCTGACGGAGCACACTTGCTGATGGCAGGATCAAAGACGGTACAGTCAGCCAAAACCGCATAATGCGTTGGACCCTAATGTTACAGAGTGAAGACATTCTTATCAAATATACAGAAGTGTCCACCTTCCTAGCCAATAATTTGAGCTACAGTCAAGAACTCCAGGAGTGTCAGAAAGTGACAACAAGTATCCACAAAGGACCATTTGTGCCAAAACAAAACAGGGGAAACCAAAGGGAATCTAGGCAGCAGAAGAGAGGCTCCCCTCAAGAATATTCATTGTTGATCCTCTATGGTGAAGGACAGAGAGAGAAAGAGAAAGAAAAAAAGAGAAAAAGAGAAAAAGAGAGAGAGATAAAGAGAGAGACAGACAGAGGCAATCCCCGATTGAGTTAGCACTGAAGCTCCCTAATAAAATGAACACTCAGACTGCCAAGATAGCAGCTGTAGCTTACTTGATCAGCCTGAAAAATGTCCTCCACCAGCAGACATACACTCAGATAGTACGTATGTCTGCAACAGTTTAGCTAACTTCCTGCCACTGTGGGAAGCTAGAGGATTTGGCTTGGCAGGCGGAAAACCATTACCAGCTCCACCTCTGCTCAAATGTAGTCTCCAAACTGCCTAAGGCCATGAATACAGCATCATTAAGGTTAGAGCCCACCACCAACTTCCTCAACTGGGAACATAAGGGAAGATGAATTGATGAAGCAGAGTGTTCAGGATTACCATTGGTTGAAAGAGGAAAGTGTTTTTTTTCAAATCTGATTTGATTTGATTTATTGTAGTCACATGTACCTAAGTACAATGAAAAGCTTTGTTTCATGAGCAGTACAGGCAGATCATAGCAAACAAAGACATACAGATAATAAGATGCTTAGATAGAGCAAGGTTACAACTGCACAGGGGCTGTGGGAAACAAGATCAGCATTATTTGAAGTTCAAGAGTCCATTCATCAATCTAATAATGGCAGAGAGGAAGCTATTTTGAACCTGTGTATGTTCAAGCTTCTTTATCTTCTGCCTGATGGTAGAGATTGTAAGAAAGCACTACCAGGGTGGGACAGGTCTTTGCTGATGTTGGCAGCCTTTCTGTGGCAACAAGAGGTGTAAATGGAGTTCATGGATGGAAGGTTGGCTTCTGTGATGGTCTGAGCTGTGCACAGACACTTCTGTAGTTTCTTATGGTCCTGGGTAGAGCAGTTGCTATACCAGGCCGTTATACACTCAGGCAATATCCTTTCTCTGGTGCATCTGTAAAAGGTAGTGTGGATCCTTACAGGCATGCCAAATTTCCTAAGATGCCCGAGGAAGAAATGGTGTAGTTGTTCCTTCTTTACCGTCACATCTACATTAGAAGTCCAGGACAGATGGTCAGTTATTGTCACTCCTAGGAACTTGACACTCAATTCTCTCAACCTCCTTAACGTGGATGTAGATGGGGGCATGTCCTCCTCCTTTCGCTCTGAAGTTAATGATCAGTTCTTTGTTTTGCCGATGTTGAGAGAGAGATTGTTACCATTGCACCACGACACCAAGCCCTGTATCTCCTTTCCGTATTCTGACTGATCGTTGTTTGATATCCACCCTATCACAGTGGTGTCATCAGCAAATTTGTAGATGGCGTTCATTTGGAAATTGGCTACACAGTCATGGGTGTACAGTAAGACTGAGAACACATTCTTGGGGTTGTCCAGTATTGAGGGTTACTGTGGAGGAAGTGCAGTTGTCTATCCTCACTGACTAAAGTCTGTGGGTCAGGAAGCTAAGGATCCAGTTGCAGTCGGTGGAGCTGAGATCAACGTCATGGAGTTTTGAGATCAGTCAGGAGGGGATAATGGTGTAGTCAATGGTGAAGGCGGAGCTGTAGTCAATCAGCAGGAATCTGATGTGGGTGTCCTTGTTGTCGAGATGTTCCCAGGATGAGTGCAGGGAAATGGAGCTTGCCATGGATCTGTTATGCCGGCAGGTGATTACAGTGGACCAAGGTAGACTGGGATTGAAGCCTCTCAAAGCAGTTTCTGATTATGCAGGTCAGAGCCTCTGGACAATAATCATTAAGACATATTGCGACTGTTTTCTTTAGTACGGAGATGATGATGGTCTCCTTGAAGTAGGTGAGGATTTCAGCTTGAAGGAGGGGCAGTTAGAAGATGTCAGTGAATACCTCTGCCAGCCGTCCACACAGGACCTAAGTGCTTACCCAGGGATTCCATCCGGGCCCATTGCTTTCCTTGGGTTGACTCTCAGGAAGACCGATCTGACATCTGCAGCAGTGGTGGAGGGAACAGGGATGTCTGGCTGCTGACATTTTGCTTGAATTGAGCATAGAAGGCATTAAGCGCATCAAGGAGGGATATGTTTTTGTCCGCTATCTTGCTCTGCTTCATTTTGTACCCTGTAATGTTGTGTAGGCCTTCCCACAGGCGTGGGTTTGGCCCTCTAACTTGGTCTGATACTACCTCTTAGCACCTCTGTTGACTTTCCAGGGGTCCTGTCTGGATGTCCTATATAGGTCTGACTTGAGCTCCTGTATTTGGGTTCTCTGACTTCAATGCTGCACGCCTGGGCTTCAGTCTGCAGTGGATTTCTCAGTTCATACATGGGAGATACTGGTAAGTGTTCGTATTCAGAGGACTTTGAATGTCTTTATTCATAATGCAAAGAAATGTAGCATTCAGGCACAGCAAGCAATCATGACTGCTATGGTGTGCTTGCCTTTATTACAAGGGAGCTGCAGTATAAAGCCAGGAAGTCTTGCTGTACTGTTATTGACTAGGCCAGACCACTCAAAACATTCGTAAGTAGGCATGGTCTGACCATAACTTTGCAATTTATTTTGGTAAGTGTACAGTGAAAATTACCTGAAGTTAACGAGGTTGACTACCAGGCTTTAAAACAGACAAAAATATATTCACAAAATTCCACAATGAAACACAAAGAACTGAATAAAGAACCCTCAGTTCTATCCAAACTAAACTTAATTATGCTGTACCGAATATACACAACTCTTCCAGTAAGCAAACCTCTTAAAACACAATAAAATAAAGGAACAGATGCTTACAGGTTAAGTTAGAAGGGCAGAAAGAAAGAGAGAGTCTGTTCACACAGTCTACTGCTGAACTCCCAGCTAGTTCTGGACTGAACTGCTCAGCTGAAGAGCTGACCACTCCTGTTTCATTATACAGGTCACTTCTAAAACATGATCACTTTGGCCAGAAGTCTCATCTGTTCACATATAAACAAAGGGCCTCTCAAAATTTTCTTCATCTCTGTACCAAACTAGTCTAATTGGAGCCTGTTTACGACCCCTCTGAAAAAAAATCAAGGAAACATTATCCTTGAGAAAAGGGACAGCTTTTAGAAAGAAGGGACCAGCTTGTGACAGTACCTGTATCGTGGTTTGGTGAGCTCACACCTGTAGAACTGTACAGGTTCTGGTATCCTTACCTAAGAATGAATTTACTTGACTGAGAGATATGATGCAACAAATGTTCACTAAATTTATTCCTGGGATAAGAGAACTGTCCTCCAAGAAGAAAATAAGTACCATGGATATATAATTTTCAAGTTCAGAAAAATGATGAGTAATTTAATGGAAACACTTAAAATTCTTCTCAGCACATATACTGACTCAGGAGCCTATAACTCGTCATTGTCTCAGGCTGAGGGCCTGGCCATTTAGGAGACTGGGAGAAATTTCTTCATTTGACTCTGTGAACCTTTAGGATTCCCTGCCCAACTGCCAGCATGCTCAGTCATTGAGTCAACTCAAAGCTGAGTTTGAAAGATTTCTAAATACTCAGGGATTCAAAAGAAATGGGCACAGTACAGGAAAATAGAGTTGATAAATCAGTCTAATCTTCATTTTATTGATCGTCATAGCCAGCTCAAGGCATTACATGCCCTATGCCTAGTCCTATTTCTTAAACTGCCTATGTACTTCAACCAAGTCTTCTAGCCAGCTTAGGAGCTTGTGATTGGGGACCACAGCTTCAGTTAAACCTTTGAGCGGTCAGACTGACCACTGCAAAATTGTCCATTCGGTCCATTAAAAATAATTGTCTTAGAGATGCCAGTTGAACTAATTTTGCCCTTTCTATATATTTAACTGTGCATTGTTTGGTTGGGATCACAGGACAGTGATCGGATACAGGGGTCATTTTCCACTTCCTGGACCAAGGATGTGTCCAACCTTGGGATTCAAAATGCTGCTCAGATAAAGACTAACCAACAGATTTCATTATTACATTCTGCTCATAAAGAAACACAATGATATTGACATAAAATCATCTCAGATTCTTTTTGAACATGTTCACAACTGATAAAGAGCAATATAATAGAAAAGGAAAGAGGAAATTTGTCAAAAAAAACATACTTGGTATCCCTTTGATAAATGTTTAAAGGCTGAAAAGGTAGCTCCGCGTGAAACATGCATTTAACCTCGAGTTAGTGTGAAAGCAGATATGTTCATCTCGACAATCGGGAATAAATGTTGGATTCCCCCTGCTGAATAGTGTATGCTACAAACAGTGGAAACAACTTCAGACCTTTTTTTTTACTTTTTTAATAGGATACTGCATAAATTTATATTCAATGCCCAGAAGGCAAAGTATCAAGCACATTGGTGATTTAAAATTCCACTTATGAAGAATTATAACTGGTGTCTCCAGGCTAATTTTGTTAAATTAAAAAGGGTAATAAGTCCAACTTCCGATACTGATGAAAGTAGCTAATGAATCTCAAAAGAATCAACAGGGGAATGAGAGCAGAAATAATATTAACCAGGAGGCTAGGTCCTTACAGTATTTTCACCAGACACTAACTCCCCTCCCCCATTTTCACTCTCTGGATTTACAGAGCATTTAAAGGTCATAAACAGTCTGGCATTGTGTAAAATAGGCCGCAGGTGTCTCAGGTACTTCCTATCAATATTAGCGGAGATAAAACCTATTACAGGCAAAATGAAGCCATTCAGCAGAAATGATCACTTCACCCATTCCTGGAGACGCATTCTTAATTGTCCTCTTCTCTTTTATGTATTTTCTTATATTAGCAATTATTACACTTTTCCTCTTTTGCTTGCAAAACAAACAACCTCAAGATTAACTGTCCTGTTGTATAGAGTTAACCCCTCGTGATCCCAAAATAAAGGATCCAAATAAAAAGAAACTGGGCTAATTAGAAAATACATCTGAAACAATGCTGTTGGTACTCGTCATCCCTCAGTACAGTAGAATATCTCTCCACTCTTTTGGCTTATGGTTTATTGAATGAAGCCGAGAATGGTAGACAGATTAAAAAGTCTTGTGTTCACTGTTCACTCGGCAAATATGTGAGGCAGAATTTTCCCACAGGTTTCAAAACCTTGATGCTAAGTTTCCTAATCTGACACTAGCCATTTGGATACAGAACTGGCTCAAAGTTGGTGGTGGAGGGTTGCTTTTCAGAGTGGAGGCCTGTGACCAGTGGAGTGTCACAAAGATCGGTGCTGGGTCCTCCACTTTTCGTCATTTATATAAATTATTTGAATGTGAGCACAAGAGGTTTAGTTAGTAAGTTTGCAGATGACACCAAACTTGGAGGTGTAGTGGACATTAACAAGATTACTTCAGATTACAACGGGATCTTGATCAGATGGGCCAAACGGGCTGAGAAGTGGCAGATGGAATTTAATTCAGATAAATGCGAGGTGCTGCATTTTGGGAAAACAAATCTTAGCAGGACTCATACACTTAATGGTAAGGTCCTAGGGAGTGTTGCTGAACAAGGAGACCTTGGAGTGTAGGTTGACAGCTCCTTGAAAGTGGAGTTGCAGGTAGATAAGATAGTGAAGAAGGCGTTTGGTATGCTTTCCTTTATCAGGCAGAGTATTGAGTACAGGAGTTGGGAGGTCATGTTGCAGCTGTACAGGACATTGGTTAGGCCACTGTTGGAATATTGTGTGCAATTTTGGCCTCCTTCCTATCAAAAAGATATTGTGAAACCTGAAAGGGTTCGGAAAAGATTTACAAGGATGTTGCCAGGGTTGGAGGATTTGAGCTATAGGGAGAGGCTGACCAGGCTGGGGCTGTTTTCCCTGGAGCACCGGAGACTGAGGGGTGATGAGGGGCATGAGAAGCATGGATAGTATAAATAGACAAAGCATTTTCCCTGGGGTGGGAGAGACCAGAACTAGAAGGCATAGGTTTAGGGTGAGAGGGGAAAGATATAAATGAGATCTAAGGGGCAGTTTTTTTCCACACAGAGGGTGGTACATGTATGGAATGAGCTGCCAGAGGAAGTGATGGAGGCTGGTACAATTGTAACATTTAAAAGGCATTTGGATAGGTATATGAATAGGAAGAGTTTAGAAGGATATGGGCCAAGTGCTGGCAGGTGGAACTAGATTCAGTTGGGATACCTGGTTGGCATGGACAGGTTTGACCGAAGGGTCTGTTTCTATGCTGTACATCTCTATGACTCTAAGTACCAAGACCATAATACCATAAGATAAAGGAGCAGAATGGGCCATTTGTCCTCTTGAGTCTGTTCCACCATTGGATCGTGGCTCATGTGTTTCTCAACCCAAGACAGAGCTTTTGTTTTGGAGATAGCCTATTAATTGACCATCTCCATGAACAGATAGCTGAGGACATCAGAAAAGCTCCGAACTCAACTGACCCAGTCTGTGAAGTGGGCACCACTGAGATAGGCTGAAAACAACGAGGCCCAGGATATACATTTGAAGCAAAGTTCAGAGGTGCCAAGCAGGCAGATTACTTGGTGCATAGAGTGTTCAGGTGGCAATTCTTGCACCGTGGGTGTAGGTCTTTGCAGCTGGAGGCCCCATCCTTTTAGATGGAACCTTTGGATCCCATCGGCTCTCAGTCTACTGCAGGAAGACTGGCTTCGATGAGGTGATAGCCCTCACATCTAGGTCACAGAGCTGATCTGCCACCAGTAACCTTCCAACAGGCCTTTTCAATTGCTCTGGTTTTATGTTGGCCACTCATTTCTAACATATCCATATCCTGATATGCTTTTGGGAACATTCCTCACTGGCAGAATGTGTCAAGGATTCCTTTGATCATTGTTCACTGCCAAGGACCCCACCCCTCCACCCAAAGATCCCATTCATTGCTTTCACACCTATCATTTTGAGGCTAGAAAATTTCTGCCTATGGCTCGTACAATCATCCTGAGGTTTGAATTTCTCACTTGGTTGTTTCTGACTTGTACATGAGTTGGTTTTTTGCATTTTATTGTTGTTAAGAAACTTGACACAATTCAGGATAAAGCAGCCCTCTTAATTGGAATCACATCCACAAACATTCATTTCCTTCATCACCAACCTTCAGTAGCAGCTGTGCATACCATTTACAAGGTGCACTGGAGGAATTCACCAAAGGTCCTTAAATAACATCTTCCGAATCCATGACTACTACCTGCAAGGACAAAGGCAATGAGAACATAGGAACACATTACCTGCAAGTTCTCCTGACAAGCCATACATCATGCTGACTTGGAAAGGTACCATCAGCTCTTCATGTTTACTGGGTCCAAATCTGGAAATTCTGTCCCTAATCACCTGGTACTCTACCTCCACAATATCTTCAACTATCTGCCTCCAAACTCCTATCCCTAATTCCCACCTCACCACACTCAGTACTCCCTTTTCCACTAGGCATCTTACCCATTCACCCTATCCTTGCACATATCTTCTTTGAATAATTGACAAAGTGGCTACAAGACCTATAAACCATAGAATAAGTCACTTATTGCTGTAAGTGACAGGGTTTCCATTCAGATCCTTAGTGTTCCTTTCTTCATGGACATCTGGACTCAATTACCCATCCTCAACTGGGAAAGCTCCTAATTTAGTGTTATGATGCAGGATAAACCATTCTGCTAATTTAAACCAGATACACAGAAAAGCTCACCTCACCCCGTAATCTGTTAAAGTATGAATGACAGAACTACCATTTCTACCATTTAAAGAAAAATTAACAAAAGAGAACATCAGTGGGGCTCAGTGGTTAGCACTGCTGCCTCCCAGCAAAAGGGTCCCAGGTTTGATTCCAGCCTTCAGCAACTGTCTGTGTGGAGTTTGCACATTCTCCCCGTGTCTGCATTGGTTTCCTCCGGGTGCTCCGGTTTCCTCCCACAGTCCAAAGACGTGCAGGTCAGGTGAATTGGCATGCTAAATTGCCCATAGTGTTAGGTGCATTAGTCAGAGGGGAAATGGGTCTGGGTGGGTTACTCTTCAGAGGGTCAGTGTGGACTGGTTGGGATGAAGGGCCTGTTTCCACACTGTAGGGAATCTAATCTAATCTAAACAACAACTATCTACACCGTAAACCACTTTTGTCTTAATGATTTATCTACATCCCACTCTATAACAATACACTGATCCGATAAAGCCTCTATTTAATTTACAAAAAAAGTCAGGTTTCAAAGCCAGCCAGCTGGGTCGATCCTCCTCAGTAGATTTTCCCTGGGTCGTCTTCGGTCTTCTGCTGCAAAGATGTTTCATATGAAAAATGAAAGATATTTGAGAGAGAATAATAGTTATTCGATGGCAGATGGTGCTCTTTCTCTGGCTAACTGTCCAAAATGTCTATTTTTATACCCCCAAACATCAGATCATCTCATTGGTTTAATGTTGTCAAAACAGTAAATTTAAAATTTGATTGAATTTTAGTATCTTGGGGCATAATTTAAACTGATTAGTTGATTTTGAATGATTGTGAACACAACTCAGTCCGTGAGCTACATTTCAAATGCTAGTTCTTCAAATTATCTGGCACAATCTGTGCCTACACTCAGTCACATGACAGGTGCTTGCCAGCATTTCAACTTTCACTCTGTCTTAAAGCCATTTCTTGTACATGCCTTCAACTCCACAACAGTCAGAAACTTACTCAAATTACACATAAAAGGTAAATGGACAGTATTTAATCTGGTCTGGGTCCAAAATAGGGATTTCAATTCAGACCAGAAGATGAAGGCCAACATATCAAATTCACAATGTGGAAAACCTCCAAACTTGGAAGTTCTTTTTGTTCTGGATAAGAACTAGGAGGAAGAGCAGGCCACCTGACTCCTTGACCCTGTTCCGCTATTGAATAAGATCATGGCTGATCTTTTTGTCGACTTAGCTCAGCTTACCCAGCTGCTCACCATATCCCTTAATTTCTCTACTGTTCAAAAATCTACCTTTGCCTTAAAAGCATTCAACAAGGTCGCCTCAATTGTTTCATTGGGCAGTGAGTTCCAGGGATTGACAATGCTTTGGGTGAAGAAGTTTCTCCTCAACTCAGTCCTAAATCGCCCCTTTATTTTGAGGCTATGCCCCTTAGTTCTAGTTTCACCCACCAGTGGAAACAATCTCCCTATTTCTGTTTTATCTATTCCCTTCATTTTTTAATATGTTTCTATAATTTCCCCTCCCTCTCATTTTTCTAAATTCCAATGAGGATAGTCACAGTTTACTCAATCTCTCCTCAAAATCTACTCTTAAATGGAATCAATGTAGTGAACTTCCTCTGCACCCCCTCCAGTGCCAGTAAATCCTTTCTCAGGTATGGCCTCAGCAGCACCCTATACAGCTGCAACATAACCTCCCCTATTTTTAAACTCCACCCCTTTAATATTGAAGGACAATATTCCATTTGTCGTCCTAATTACCTGCTGCACCTGCAAACAATTTTTTTTGTGATTCATGCACAAGGACACTCAGGACCCTTTGTACAGCAGCATGCTGCAATTTTCCAATTTTTAAATAATTGTCAGTTTTGCTGTCATTCCTACCAAAATGGAGGACATCACATTTACCCATTGTACTCCATCAGCCAGACCCTTGCCCACTCACTTAACATATCTATATCCCTCTGCAGACTTTCAGTGTCCTCTGCACACTTTGCTCTAGCACTGATTTTAGTCTCATTTGCGAACTTTGACACACAGCACTTGGTCCCCAACTCTAAATAATTTCTGTAAATTATAAACAATTGCGGTCCCAACACTGATCCCTGAGCCACGCCACTAGCCACTGATCACTAACAAGAAAAGTACCCATTTATTCCCACACGTTGCTTTCTGTTCTCACCTTAGTCCATCTTACTGCCAGCCTTTGTAGGCAGCACGGTGGCATAGTGGTTAGCATTGCTGCCTCACAGCACCAGTGACCTGGGTTCAATTCCTGACTCAGGTGACTGTGTGGAGTCTGCACATTCTCCATGTGTCTGTGTGGGTTTGCTCTGGTTTCCTCCCACAGTACAAAGATGTGCAGGTCAGGTGAATTGGCCATGCTAAATTGCCCGTAGTGTTAGGTAAAGGGGGGAATGTGTGGGTTGCGGGTTGGTGTGGACTTGTTGGGCCGAAGGGCCTGTTTCCACACTGTAAGTAATCTAGTCTTTGCAGTATGCAGCCCATGCTTTTTGTTTGATTTTGTCCCATTGTAACCTTTAGTTGGAACAAGGTTTCTGTCATATGAAAGCCCAACATCCTCTTCACTTCATAACTTGCAAAGATCTGGAATGCAGGACATATTTGGGGTGGATGCAACAGAACACACTTCCCAAATGGCTTGCTTCTTTCTATGGGTTTAGATCAGAGTGGTGCTGCAATTATAAATTCTTTAAATATCATGAATACATTTTATAAAAGTCAGGGTTCATTGGAAAGGGACATCCGAATGCCATAGAATGAAATGGAAGGCCACGGTTGTCCAATCTAAATGTAGGCTATTTAAACAAAGGATAAAGCTGTGCTTCTCAGACTTAGCCATTTGCTGAATCAGATAACCATAGCTTGTCCTCCCTTCCTGCCCTGATGAAGGGCTTTTGCCCAAGACATCGATTTTCCTGCTCCTCAGCTGCTACCTGACCTGGTGTGTTTTTCCAGCACCACTCTGATCTAAACTCTGGTTGCCAGCATCTGCAGTCCTTGCTTCTTTCTCTATCCTGGCTACTGCAACAGTAATGTGATATAACTGGATCTAATGCTTGCAGATGGTATTTTCTGGCTATAATGGATTCAAATTTTCTGTTGTCTTTTAGCACTGTGAGGACTTAGGGGAGGTGATGGCCTAGTGGTACTCTTTCTTAGCTAATAATCCAGAGACGCAGACAATATTTTGGGACCTTCGGTTCAAGTCACACCTGGCCAGATTATGGAATATTCATTCAATAATAGGCTGGCATTAGAAGTCAAAAGATGACCATGAATCAATTGTTGTAAAGGTCCATCTGGTTCACTAACTTCTTTTAGGAAAGGAAACCAATGTACCTACATATTTGGGTATGGCCCACATATGACTCAGCCCATGACAATGTGGTTGAATCTTAATTTCTCTCTGAAATGGCCTAGCAGTTGTATCATCTGCTGTGAAAAAAATGTCATCACCTTTCTTTTTGTCCAATTTGATCCAAATTTGCGATAAAATCTGTGCCTTACAATTGTGTCCTCCACAACCACTTGATGAAGGAGCAGCGCTTTGAAAGCTAGTGCTTCCAATTAAACCTGTTGTACTATAACTTGGTGTTGGGTGATTTTTAACTTTTTGTCCAAGATGTCCTTGTGGAAAGTTTTGATGGGCATTAAAGCTGTACCTGTCTCCAGTACCTGCTCAGACAACTGAATCTGAGAAACCTCGCCATGTCACCTAGTGATGAACTAATCAATTGATATTTCTGGCTGTTGTCGGGAGGACAAGCTATGGTTATCTGATTATATTGTCTTGATAATTCTGTAGCATTCGTACCCTAGTTTGGGACTGACTCACTGCCCACCAGATCACTGATTTAGCCAGTTCACAGATCATTAATCACTGTTTAGCTAGTAGCATCTATGTACTTCTTCTTATGTTTCCTCAGATGCCAGTAAAATGTAACTTCTGTACTGCTTCAAAACATGTCTAAGGCTTTTTTCTATGCTGCTGAATGCTTTCTTCCCAGGAAAAAAATCACCAACTGATCACCATTTGGATGTTGTTTTCTTTTGTTTGTTCCTTAATATTGAATTACCGCCCTCATACTGGCAAATATCATAGATTTACTTAAACATCCCCAATAGGATTATTTAATAGAAAAACTGATAACTCAATTAAAGCACAACTGTGTCCTTATTCTAGCATACTGCTGTTTGGACATCTCATGGCTATTGGACGGGGGAGGATCTTACAGAAACATATACAATTATTAAGGGAATAGATAAGATACAAGTAGGGATGATGTTTCCACTGGCAGGAGAGACTAGGGCAAGAGGGCATTGCCTCAAGATTAGAGGAAGCAGATTTAGGTCTGAATTGAGAAGGAATTTCTTCACCCGAGGATTGTTAATCTATGGAATTCCTTACCCAGTGAAGTAGTTGCTTTTAAAGCTAAGGTAGAGTTTTTTTTTGACCAAAAAAGGAATTAAGGTGAGAGCACGGGTAAGTGGATCTGAGTCCACGGAGAGGTCAGCCATGATCTTATTGAATGGCGGAGCAGGCTCGAAGGGCAAGATGGCCTACTCCTACTCCTAGTTCTTATGTTCTTCCCTTCCTCTCCCTTGTCAGCAGTTCACAAGTCATTTCCTCCTGGACACCCTGGTCAACTGCTCCTTTCCCAACACCACTCCACACCCCCACAGACCCTTCCCATGCAATTGCAGAAGGTGTAACACCTGCCCGTTTACTTCCTCCCACCTCACCATCCAAGCCCCAGACACATCTTCCAGGTGAAGCAGTAATTTGCCTGCACTTCACTCAATCTAGTCAACTCTATTTGCTGCTCACAATATGGTCTCCTCTACACGGGGGTTGACAGACTAAGCAATGGCTTTGCAGAGCACCTAATTTCTGTCTGTAAAAGTGACCCCAAAGTTCTTGTTGCCTGTCACTTCAGTACTCCACCATGTTCACTGGCCAAAATTCTGACATATCTGTTGCAGTCATCAGGTGAGGCTCAGTACAAGCTGAAAGATCAGTTTCTTATTTTCCACAGGGACTTTGTAGGCTACAGGACGCAACATCAAGTTGAAGTTTTGGGGAGACAATGGCCTAATGGTATTAGATTAGATTACATTACAGTGTGGAAACAGGCCCTTCGGCCCAACAAGTCCACACCGACCCGCAAACCACCCCTACCCCTACATTTACCCCTTACCAAACACTATGGGCAATTTAGCATGGCCAATTCACCTGACCTGCAGGTCTTTGGACTGTGGGAGGAAACCAGAGCACCCGGAGGAAACCCACGCAGACACGGGGAGAATGTGCAAACTCTACACAGTCAGTCTCCTGAGGCGGGAATTGAACCCGGATCTCCGGCACTGTGAGGCAGCAGTGCTAACCACTGTGCCACCGTGCCGCCCACAATTATTATCGCTCGATTGTTAAACCAGACACCCAGGTAATTGGGGACCCGGGTTTGAATCCTGCCATGGCGGATGGTGGAATATGAAATCAATAAAATATCTGGAGTTAAGAACCTCATGATGACAATGAATCCATTGTAGATTGTTGGGAAAACGCATTTAGTCCACGAATGTCCTTTAGGGAAGGAAATTGCCAACCTTACCTGGTCTGGCCTACATGTGACTCCAGACCTACAGTAATGTCGTTGATGTTTAACTGCCCTCTGGGCAATTAGGGATGGATGATAAATACTGCTTCACCAGTGATGCCCTCATCACGTGAATGAATAAAAAAAATCGTCCATGTTCCTTCACCACCCCCATACCCTTGGCCCTCTTATGACATGGCTACTATTATCACATGGCTACTATTATTCTCATTTACTCATTGTCCTATTATCAACTTTTCTCTCTCTCTCTGGCTCACCTTCATCCATTCCTTTGTCTGTTTAACTGCCTTTCTCTCCCTCACTGAGCTTCATCTCCACCTATTATGTAGTACTCCTCCCATCAATCTCCCCATACGCTCCCACCACTGCACCCATCATCCCTGTCTTCAGCATATGTAACATATATCACCTTTTCCTAGCTACTATGAGGTCTGAAGAATTGCCCCTGGACCCAAAACGTCAATTCAGCTTTCTCTCCAGCAATATCTTCTTCTAAGTCTGAACTGTGAACACAGGAGCTAGGCTGAAACTCTCCAGTGCAGAATTAAAGGAATGCTACATGATCAGTGTGCAATCTTTCAGTGGAAAGGTTAAACCAAATATCTCAAGGTACTTTCTTGATGGTATGAAGTTAAATACAATAGAAGTCCAAAGAGACTTAGGGGTTCAGATGCATAGATCTTTAAAGTGTTAGTGAAGGTGCAGAAAATAATGAAGAAATCTAATGGAATGCTAGTCTTTATATCTAGAGGACTGGAGTGCAAGGATGCCAAAGGTATGCTGCAGATGTACAAAATCCTGGTTAGATCCTGCTTGGAGTACTGTGAGCAGATCTGGGGCACAATACATCACCTTGGAGGGAGTATAAAACAGGTTTATAAGAATGATATCTGGACTTCTGGGGTTGTTAGGAAGCGAGATTAACCAAAATAAGCCTGTTTTCTCTAGAATTTGAAAGACCAAAGGGTGAGTTGATCAAAGTCTTCAAGACATCAACAGGAAAAGAAGAGTAGATTAAAATAAGCTATTTCTATGGTTACTGCTTCTAGATTTTGGGAGCATAGTCTAAAAACTGGGGCTAGAACATTCAGGAGAGGTGTTAGGAAGCAGTTCCACAAACAAAGGGTGAGAAACGTTTGGACCACTCTTCCACAAATGGCAGTGAATGCTGAAACAGTTGTTCATTTTAAATCTGAGATAGATTTTTGAAAAACAAAGGTATTAAAGGATATGAGCAAAAGGCAACTAATTAGAGTTAGGCCACAGATCAGCCATGATTATATTCAATGATACAATAGATTGGAGAGGTTGAATGGATACCTACTCCATGTTCCTATCCGCCCTTTTAGGTGCCTGTAAAAGGTATGCGTTCATGAAGAAAAGCATTGGAGCATTTCCAGTTGTCCTGAGTCAATGTGCATTCTCCAAATGATATCACACATACAGATTATCTGCTCTTATGTGAAATTTATGGAAAATTGATTTACCTACACGATGACAGATGAGACTTCAAAATGTACCTCTTTGGTTCCAAAGAAAAATTAGCATGCCTTGAGGTCGTACATGGTGTTCCTTTTTTTATTGAACATATTGAACATCTTTCTGCCCTTATTTATTCCAAACAGTGCCTAAGTGCCCATACCATAGTCAAATGGGGCTATCACACCTGAGCTCAACTCAAGATTTGTCCCTGGTCTAAAATATTGCTCAGTAGGACTCAGAATTGACAATAACTGGAAAGAGGAAGTTTAAGTGAATTTGTTTCCTGCTTTATTGCAGAGAGACAGGACCCAATCATTTCTCCCACATTTTGCCACAGCAGTTCAATGAGGCTAGACCAAAGTTTGAACCTGAGAACTAGTCTCTGTTCTGACCAGGTGCAGCACTTAACCATTGAGGCATTGCATGTGCTGTCTCAATGGCTTCTTTTCATGCATCTGTGAGGTGGAGATAATGTTTTAACTCAGGCTGTTACCAGAGGCAGTGACTGAAAGAAATTGGAAGTTTACTTTTCTTTCATATTGCAATCTAACACTTGAGTGAATTTCATTCATATGGGTAAGATACATTGGTTCTTATCAACAGAAAGCACATCCCATGTGCAAGAAGAAGTCATATCGTTACGTGTGGATCTAGAGAAATTTTATTTCATAAATATTCAGATTTTTCCATTATTTTCTTTGGAAATAGTCACAATATTTAAAGGAGGGCTGTACTTAATTTCAAAAGCTGATAAAATATTTGGAAGATTAGTCAGTAATGCACTTTGCCTTGCTCTGTTATTTTTGACATATTTTGGTTTTAAGAGAAATTCAGCTGTTAACATTTCTATATAATGGTTTTGTTTCCACTTTTCTCCCTCTTCACCTACAACTTACTGGGGTATAGTTCATTGAACACTGGCATTCCTCCAATGACTCATTCCAGTGCATATTCTTTGTATGGGAGCTTCAACAGTGTAAGTGAGTGATTACAGCTGAGGCTGGATCTCTTTTCACCAGATATCCCCACACAGCCTTTTCCAAAAGGCCCTCACGGGAAAGTGATCAGGTGCAGGATACTGAATGGTCACTTACCTTTCCCTAACCCAGGGCTGCTAAGGGAAATGGTCACTTCATTACATAGCTTACAAGATTTTTCTTTAGCTGTTACAAAGAAGTCTTTCCAACTGGACCATCTTTGAATTATTTGTAAGGTTTTCTTTTGCCAGTAAGGAACTACTCAAACTTATAATGCTGTACTTAAGGAATGGTATGGACAATTCTATCATGATCGTAGGGAGGAAATGGACAGCTGATCCATCAAGTTACCCAACAACTGTGGTGGCGAGAGATTTTTGTACAGATAACTCCTATCACCACCATTTGCAGTTTTGTGCCTCTTTAGCATCTCAAGCTTCTGCAAATGGAAAACAATGTGATTTGCAATGAAACCAATTGAGTTTATTTTTGCAATGGACCCATTATGAAAGCAAGATGCATCAAAAGTGTAGGTAACTATATTGTTGATGTATAATCTTACACCCCGCAATTACCAGAAATTTTGCATAATCACAATTTCAGACACAAATATTGGAGTTTTCATCAATACATTTTTCCTAATTTCATCTTGAGAAGCAGAATGATGTATATTTACTTTGGCACACTGACTGTTGAGCAATCGTTACTGTTTTGATCCTAAATAAACAGAAAATATGTCGTAGAATCTTAACAGGTCTGGCAGCAGCTTTTGAGAGAGAAGAAAGCTAATATTCCAAGACTCTATGTTGGAATTCCAAAGAAGAGTTTTTACAGTCAAAATATTAACCCTTTTTCTCTCTTCACAGACAGTCAGACAGAGTTTCCCGAACATTTCCTCATTTTATTTCAGATGTCAATCATCCGCAATATTTTTCTTTTGATTAATTTCAAATAATATGACAATATAACATGCCAAAGGATGATCATCTCACTCTTTTACTTCTTATGCTGGATATTGCTCAGTCTCTTGATCAAACTGATGGAACGGTGGCTCACAGCACCAGGGACCCAGGTTCGATTTCTGCCTCGGGTGGCTCTCTGTTTGGAGTTTGCACATTCTCCCTGTCTCTGCATGGGTTTCCTCCCACCGTCCAAAGATTGCAGGTCAGGTGAATTGGCCATGCTAAATTGTCCAAAGTGTTCAGGGATGTGTGGGTTAGCTGCATCAGTCAGGGGTAAATATAGGGTAGGCGAATGGGTTTGGGTGGGTTACTCTTTGGGAGGTTGGTGAGGACTTTTTGGGCCAATGGGCCTGTTTCCATACTGTAAGGAATCTAATCTAATCAAACTGTATATTCACACCATGCACTTTGACTTAACACTACACATTCATGCATTGCGTATTGACACACGTGTTTAGATTCACTCACATTCTAAATTCATTCACATTGAACATTGACTCACACTATGCATTTGCTCATCCTATAAAATGACTCACGCTGCACGTTGACACAAACTGCATATTGACTCACAAGCACTGCATACTGACCACACATTGCAGAATGGCACACACTGCACATCAACTCATACTGTATATTGACCCCGGACTCAGATTGATTCAGATTGTGTATTGACTCACTGAACACTGAATCTCCATGTCAAGATTCAGGAGTATAGATGGCGTGCTTTTTTTGTTTTGTTTTCAAATTATGTGCTCTTCTCAGGTGCAATTTCAGCATTTGCATTTTGCAAACTTTTTTATTTTTCCTTCTGAATGGCACCTGATCCTGTCTTGATGGTTCTGTGGGGTCTATTTCTCAATTTGAAACTGACTCACTGCCCACCAGATCACTTATCTAATAAGCTCACAGATCAAATACTGTTTAGCTCGTACCATTTTTGTAATTACTTTTCTGTTTCCTCGGGTGCCAGTGTAAGTATAACTTCTGCTTGAAATTGCGCCTGAGCTTTTTTCACATAGTTTTCAAATTCTCCTTACTACCTTTTTGCCCAGAAAAATCATCAAATGATCCCCATTTCTATGTTTTTTTTTGTTTTTCTCCTAAATTCAGAAGTACCACTCTCATACTGGTAAATAGCATCAATTATTTGAAAATCCCCCACAGGTTTATTTAACAGAAAAACTGATAACTTGTGGCTAGAGCACAACACATTATCCATGACCCCAGCTTAATACAGAATTACCACCCTCATACTGGTAAATAGCATAGATTTACTTGGAAATCCCCCTCAGGTTTATTTAACAGCAAAGCTGATAACTTGCAGTTAGAGCACAACTCATCATCTTGACCTCAACTTAAAAATGCACTTGTAAGTAAATAAATGAACACAACTCCAATACCCACAACATTCCGATTAAGTTGCCAACTTTCACTGACAAAATTCATGTGATCAGTAATGATATACCAGTCTTTACCAGTATAAGTCTTTAAACAGAAATTACAAGACAGTCTGAATCAAATATTGTGCATTCAAGTCCCGCTGCAGAATTTTGATTACATGATATGTATGTTTGAACTGTAGTGTGGGGTTCTGGGAACTCTGCACTGTCATAAGTGTTGTCTTTCAGCTGAAATATTAAACCAAGGCTCTATCCATCCTTTCAGGTGTTTGTAAAAGATATGTCTTCTGGAAGAAAAGCCATAGAGTTTATTTTCCCCCAGTTCTTATGAGTCAATGTGCAATCTCAAAACAACGAGATTATCTGCTTTCATATGATGTTTGTGGCATATTGATTTACATCCATTGGCTGCTGCATTTACACACAATATGACAGATGAAATTTCAAAATGTACTTCATTGGTGGTAGAGTGTTTTGAGATGCCTTGAGATCATGCAAGGTGATTCTTTTTCATTGAAGTTTGGGATTCAGATTCTACCTGAACTAAATTATACCAAACAATGTTAATTTCTGATTTGAGTGCCCACACCATAGTCAACATATCGACTGACACTTTGCACCGAATTGTATTGTACCAAAACTCACAGCACACTGATTCCTGTTATATAATTACACAAACAGCACAGTGTCTCACAATGCCCACATATTGCCCTCATGTTGGACATTGGCAGACACTGAATACTGACTCACACTGCATGTGGACACATTGCAAGTTGGCTTTTCACTGCACACTCACTCACACTGCACACTCACACCCCACATTGATTCACACTGCACATTGAAAAAATATACATTGATGAACACTGTACTTTGACAAACTGGACACATTGATGCACTGTACACTTATTCTCACTCACACAGACCTGGACTTTCCAATGGCCAGATAATTGTTTCTGAAGCATATCTAGGAGTTGCGCACGGCAACCGTGCAAAATCCCCATTATTTCGAAACTCCACTGGTAAAGCAGATTCTCAAACAGAAATTGTTGGAGAAACTCAGTAGGTCTGATCACATCTGTGGAGAGAAAACAGAGTTAACATTTCGAGCGCAGCAAAGGTCTCTCCAGCAATTTCCATTTTTGTTTCAGATTTCCAGTATCTGTTTTTCTTTTATAAGGCTATAGGATCATAGAGATATACAGCTCAGAAACAGACACTTCGGTCAAACCTGTCCATGCTGACCAGATAATCGAGATAAATCTAGTCCCATTCGCCAGCATTTGGTCCATTTCCGATCTAAAAGCTTCCTATTAATATACCCATCCAGAGGCATTTTAAATGTTGTAATTGTAACTATCTCCACTCCTTCCTCTGGTAGCTCATTCCATACATGCACCACCTTCTGCATGGAAATGTTGTCCCTTTGGTACCTCCTTTTAAATCTTTCCCTTCTCACCTTAATCCAATGCTGTCTAGTTTTGGATTCTCCTGCCCCAGGGAAATCTACCTTATCATTTTATAATTTTTTAATATAAGTTCACTCCTTAGCCTCCAACAGTTCAGGGAAAATAGCCCCAGTCTATTCAGCCTCTCCCTCTAGCTCCATCCCTCAAAAGTATAGCAAAATCCTTGTAAATCTTCTCAGAACACTTAAGTTTCACAACATCCTTCCTACGCAGGGAGATTAAATTACACGCAATATTCCAATTGTTGCATAATCGATGTCCTGTACAGCCACAACATGACCTCCCAACTCCTATATTCAATACACTGACCTATAAAGGAAAGCATACCAAACTCTTTCTCCACAATCCTCTCTACCTGTGACTCCCACTTTCAAGGAACTATGAACCTGCACTCCAAGGTCTCTTTATTCGGCAACACTCCCCAGTAGCTTACCATTAAGTTTATAAGTCCTGCTCTGATTTGTCTTTCCAAAATGCAGCATGTCATATTTATCTAAATCAAACTCAATCTGCCACTCCTTGGTCCATCTGATCACGATCCTATTGTAATCTGAGGTAACCTTCTTGGCTGTCCACTACACCTCCAATTTTGGTGTCATCTGCAAACTTACTAACCATGCCTTCTTTGATCACATCCAAATCACTTATATAAATGATGAAAAGCAGCGGACCCAGCATTGACCCTTGTGGCACACCACTGGTCACAGGCTGTAAAGCAACCCTTCACCACGATCCTCTGTCTCATACCTTTGAGACAGTTCTGTGTCCAAATGGCTTGTTCTCATTGTATTACATGTCATGTAATCTTGCTAACAAGTCTACCATGAGGAACTTTGTCAAACGCCTTAGTGAAGTCCATATGGACCACATCCACCACTCTGCCCTCATCAATCCTCTTTATCACTTCTTCAAAAAACTCAATCAAGTTCATGAGACATGATTTCCCATGAACAGAGCCATGTCAACTATCTCTAATCAGTCCTTGCCTTTCTAAATATATGTAAATTCTTACCCTCAAGATTCTTTCTAACAACGTGCCATCCACTAATGTCAGGCTCATTGGTCTATAGTTCCCTGGCTTTTCCTCACACCTTTCTTAAAAAGTGGAACCATGTTAGTTAACCTCCCGTCTTCTAGCGCCTCACCTGTGACTATTGATGATATAAATATCTCAGCAAAGGGGTCAGCAATCACTTCCCTAGCTTCCCACAAAGTTTTAGGGTACACCTAATCAAGACCTCGGGATTTATTCACCTTCATGCATTTTAAGTCATCCAGCATCTTCTCCACTGTAATATAAACATTTTTTTTAATGTGGTTATTTATTTCACCACATTTTCTTTCTTTAATTTTTTTATTTAATTGCAGGTTCTGCTGAACAATTCCTCTTGCTCAGAACCTCAAAAGTAGCTATTTAAATTTGCAAATTTGGATGGTCTGCTGAAGTTTACTGAATAGTTACACAGAAGAATTTAAACTATGAAGTATCTATCTAATTCCAAGTATTAAACTGACCTCTAATTTACCTTACATACCCCAAATTAGACTTCCCAAGGCACTTTAAATCCTCCCATCCCTCATGTGCAGGTTAGGTGAATTGGCTGTGCTAAATTGCCCATAGTGTTAGGGGTAAATGTAGGGGACTGTGTCTGGGTGGGTTGCTTTTCGAAGGGTCGGTGTGGGCTTGTTGGGCCAAAGGGCTTGTTTCCACACTGTACAAAATCTAATCTAATCTGAGACTCCCTTTCCCCCTGGGTTCCCACAGTCTGTGCCACTAGACCGAACATCCCCTTTTAATGCCAGGGACCCTATAACTCCAGACAGGACCAGAACCCACCTTCATCTCCACCAACTCTTCTTTTCACTGCTCCAGAAACAACCTCCCATCCTTTCTTCACTTCAGGCTCAAATCTCTGCTCTGGATCTGGCATCCCTGTCTGCCTTTGATCCAATCCCTCGCTCCCTGCTTCAGTCCTGATATCCCTGGGGAGCCATTCCTCTTCCTTACTGTTGGCATGACACCCCTTCTGCTATTGCCATATCTGAATCCCCTTCTAGGACCAACAAACATGATTGCAGTCTTGTGGATCCAATCTCTCTCACCCATCTTGATTGGCCCTCAACTGTTCATCACTTCCTCTTGTCACATTATGGGTTGATACTCTACTCGCTTGGCCCCTTGCCCACATTGCACCCTATCAACCTGCATCGTATCTCTTCTCGCTTGACATCATACTCATTTGGCACACTTTATACTTGGCGTACTACTCACCTGGCCCTGTATTTTCCCAGGAAGTTGGCATAATTTGTCTTTTTTTGACAGCTCTGCATTACAAGGGAACTTTCAGAATGAAAGCATGACTCCTCTTTTCAAAGAAGCCCCTGTCAGAAAAAAAACAGATTTCTTTTGTGGCATATAAAAGAGCAGAAGAGTGGCAATTTGTGTGAGATTGCTACTACCCAGAAAAAAAACAAATCCATCGACTCACATTGCACATTGGTTCACTCTCACATTCACTCATATGCAGGTTCATTTACACTGCATATTGACCTTATACTGCACACTGACCCACACTTCAAGTTAAAGCAATACTGTATGTTGGTTTCACCACTGTGTAATAACTCATTGCACATTAATTCACACTGCACACAGGCTCACACTATGTACTAATCTCACCACTGCATATTGAATTTTTTCATGATTACTTATAATGGATATTGTTTAAAACTGGATAGTGACTTGGATTGCTGGATCATTTCAAGTGCTGTACTCTGAGGACAGGAGTAGACCCGTTTTCATTCTTGAGGAATGTGGATCATGTGAACCTGTAAATTGCGAACACAATTTCAAGTCCCGCGATGGTATAAAGGAAGAGGTTTTCTGAACACCAGTGGGAACCTTTGAGGATGAGGGTCTTCATTGTGAATGATTCAAGAAAACAAAGAATATGCAGACTGAGTGAAAATACATTTAAATATGGTCTGAGTGCTTAAGATGAACACCAAGGAATGGGATTTTGGGCTCATTGTTAAGAGAATGAAGGTTGTGGTGAACACCGGGGACTTTTGCAGTGTGGAGTGTGATGCCAAAAATAATGTACTCTGAGATGAAACAACTTTGAGATCTGAGCAGCTTTATTGCTCATTGTGGCTTTCCTCCTCCATGCTTTCAGACAATACCAAGTCTCTGTGCTGTCACTCTTATCTATTCCATTTTAATCTCAGCCACCAGGGAACATGATATTTTGTTGCCAAGCAACAGGCCCTATTTCAGCAAAGGAATACCATATTTATAGGTTAAAAAAGGTTCATTTTGATTTCATATTCAAGATCTTGAACAATACTCCTCAATTAGAGTAAAAGAACAAAGCAGCGGTCTCAGGATTTATTAGCCTGAATTATATTAGTATTTCCAGAAAGGTCTGAAACCTCTAGCTAACAAAATATATCTACACACACAAGGTTTGACAGTCAAGAAGAAGACTGTCCCCTCAACTCTCAAAATCATGTTCTGAGCCCCAGTGTTGCAATTTTCATTGATTCTGGGCAAAATACAACCACATTGATTAATTTTATTCTCACCCCTTTTTTTCTTCTCCTCCTGCCTAGTTCTGTTCCTAAAATTATTCAAAGGGCCCTAAGATAAGGCATAACCTCTGTTTACACACTATAATCAGCCCAGAATTCATTTCAGGTGACCACCAAGGAACTCTAAAGTATATCTAAACCAATAACACTGTTGTTGTTTCCAGGCCGGGGACATCCCATTAACAAATTAGTATATTTGATTAGATTAGATTAGATTCCCTACAGTGCAGAAACAGGCCCTTCGGCCCAACAAGTCCACACCGACCCTCCGAAGAGCAACCCATCCAGACCCATTCCCCGACACTTACCCCTGACTAATGCACCTAACACTACGGGCAATTTAGCATGGCCAATTCACCTAACCTGCACATCTTTGGATTTAAAGCTCCTAAACAAAGGCAAAAAAAAAATCAAAGCTCCTGCCTGTATTTCTTCAGGTTTCTTACTCAGACTTCAATTTAGAATAATTCACTAGACAAGTAAGGCGGTGAAAGGTAAGAAAATGCCTCTAAATGCTGTACTGTTTTACTACAGAAAATAGTTGTTGTGTTTTATAAAGGAAAATGGGACAATATTTGAAGATAGTTCGGCTTTGCATGGTCTGGAAGGAGGGATCATATCCAGAGTGAGACACCGTCCGCGTGAGTATATTATTCAGGGACCGTGGGAATTTGGTGCAGAGGGAAGAGATATTTTTTGCTTGTTTTTATTTTGGCTCATTGTTTGAAATTTTTTAAAACAGGATTATTGAAGTTAAGGATCAGGAGCGCAGCATGAAGGAGTGACATCACAGGTAAACTGTAAGTTCGTGATTGCTCTTATTTGACTATCAGATTACTTACAGTGTGGAAACAGGCCCTTCGGTCCAACAAGTCCACACTGACCCGCCGAAGCGCAACCCACCCAGACCCATTCCCCTACATTTACCCAACACTACAGGCAATTTAGCATAGTCAATTCACCTAATCTGCACATGTTTGGAGTGTGGGAGGAAACTGGAGCACCCAGAGGAAACCCACACAGACACGGGGAGAATGTGCAAACTCCACACAGTCAGTCACCTGAGGCGGGAATTGAACCTGGGTCTCTGGTGCTGTGAGGCAGCAGTGCTACCACAGTGCCACCGTGCCGCCCATGGTACTTTCAGATTGAAAATAAATAGGAGAAATATTTACAGACCACAGGCTAAAAGAGCAGTACAAAAGTTTTAAAAATCAAACTAAGAATGAAATAATTAAAATAAAGATGTGTTATAACTGCCTGATGTGGGAGCTGGTGAGCCCCATTGCGAATCATAGTGACCATATCTGTAGCAAGTGTTTATTACATGAGGAACTCCAGCTCAGAGTTGATGAGCTGGAGTCTGAGTTTCAAACTATGCAATATATCAGGAAAGGGGAGAGTTACCTGGATGCAGTGTTTCAGGAGTCAGTTATACACTTTAGATTAGCTACCTCAAGTTTAGTCAGCGGTCATAGACAGAAGGACGTGACTACCAGCAAGGCTGGGGAGAGGGATCCAGGAGGTAGTGCTGAAGAAGTCTTGAGCTTGTCTAACAGGTTTGAGATTGTTGTTCCCTGTGTGCAAGAGAGTGTGGGGTGTAGGGAGGTTGGCAAACTGACCACAGAACTGAGGTGCACAGAGTCATTCAGAAGTTCAAGATCGGATGGAAAAGAGAAATCTAGTTGTAATTGAGAATAGTATAGTCAGGGAAATAAGCACTGTTCTTGGTGGCTAGAATCGACAGTCTCGAATACTGCATTGCCTGCCTACTGCCTGGGTTCAGGATATCTCATTTGGGCTGCAGAGGAACTTGGAGGAGGGGAATGATCCAGTTGTCATGGTCCACTTAAATATCAATAATAGAGGTAGAAAGAGGAAAGAGGTTCTGCTGAGGGAATATGAACAACTAGGGGCCAAATAAAAGCACCAAAACAGTATCAATCTTTGGATTACGACCTGAGCCACAAGCAAATTGGCAAAGGGTCGACAAGATTAAACAGGTAAATGCGCATCAAAGATTGCTGTGGGAGAAATGGGTTTGAATGTATGAGACACAGGCATCAGTACTGGGGAAAAAGGGAGCTGTTCTGGGGAAACAGTTGCATGGAAGATTCTGGGAAAAGTTAAGGCTGGGGAGGGCTCAGCGGAGATTATTAAAGTTTCTAGAACAGTTAATTGGACAGAGCATTTGGAAAAGGTCAGGAATCTAACTTCAGGCACAGCGGACAAGGGGACAACTCTGAGAAGGGGGCAGTCAGTGCAGGACCGAGGGTGCTGTACTTGAACACACACAATAGACAAAACAACATAAATTAGTTTATAGCACAGATTGAGATTGGTAGGTACAATATTATGGGTTGATATGGCTCCAAGAGGACCAGGGCTGGGAACTAAATCCATGACTTATTGAAAGGACAGGCAGGTGGACAGAGGATGCAGGATTGCTTTGTTGGTAAGATATGAAATAAATTTTTAACAAAAAGTGGTATTCAGTCAGAAAGCGTAGAATCCGTGTGGGTAGAGTTGAGGAACAGCAATGATTAAAGACCCCAATGGGAGCTGTGTATAGGCCTGTCAGTAGTCAGGGTATGGGGAAAAAAATCAGGAGATAGAAAGGACATGTAAGAAAGGCACTATTACAATAACGTTAGGGAACTTCAATATGTAGGTGGATTGGGAAAATCAGGTTTATAGCAGATTTCAAGCAAAGGAGTTTGAGAAATATCTATGGGATGATTTTATTGAAACAGCTTATGGTAGAGCCCACTAGGGAGCAGGCAATTCTGGATTTGATTATCAGTAATGATTCAGACTTGATTAAGGAGTTGAAGGTCAAGGAACTCCAAGAGGGCAGTGACCATAATATGTTAGAATTCACCCTGCAATTTGAGAAGGAGAAGTTAGAATCAGATGTAACAATATTACAATTGCGTAAAAGGTAACAACAAAGACATGAATAGGGAGCTAGTCAGAGTTGATTGGAAGAGGAGCCTAGCAGGGAAGACATTGGAGCAGCAAGGGTTGAAGTTTCTAGGGAAAATTCAGCAGACTGAGCGGAAAATTTATCCCAAGGAAAAAGAATCATAGTAAAGGGAGGATGAGGCAACCAACACTGACAAGGGAAGACAGGAAAGCATAAAAATAAAAGAAAAACCATACAATGTGGTGAAAATTAGTGAGAAGCCAAAGGATTGAGAATCCTTTCAAAACTAGCAGAGAATAACTAAAAAAAAATAAGGGGAAAGAAGACGAAGAAGCTGAAACATGAAAGTAACCAAGCAAGTAGTATAAAAGAAGATTACAAGAGTTTTGTTTGGATTTCTAAAAAGAGTGAGGCAAGAGTGAACACTGGAAAATGAGGCTGTGAAGTAGCAATGGGGAACAAAGAAATTGCGGAGGAACTGAATAGGTTCTTTGCATCATTCTTCATGGTGGAAGACACCTGCAGTGTACCAGAACTTCAAGTAAGTCAGGGGACAGAGGTTAGTGTAGTGGCCATCACCAAGGAGAAGGTGCTAGGGAAGCCAAAAGGTGGATAAATCACCCTAACCAGATGTACTACACTTCAGATTTCTGAAGTAAATTTCTAAGGAGATTGTATAGGCTTTGAAGGTGATCTTTTAGGATTCGTTGGAGTCAGGAAGAGTTCTAGAGGACTTGGAAAATGTAACTTGGCTAATGTAACACCTCTGTTTAAAAAGGAAAGGAGGCAGAAGAGGGGAAACTATAGGCTGGTTAGCCTGACCTTGGTCATTGGTAATATTTTCGAACCCTTCATTAAGGATAAGATTGCGGAGTATTTGGAAGTATGTGGTAAAATAGGGCTGAGGCAGCATGGTTTCATCAAGAGGAGGTCATGCCTGATGAATCTGTTAGAATACTTTGAGGTGGTCATGAACAAGGTAGACAAAGGGGAGCCAATGGATGTCAACTGGTGGATTTCCATAAGGACTTTGACGAGGTGCTACACAGGAGGCTGCTACTTAATATGAGGCAAAAAAGTGAGGACTGCAGATGCTGGAAATCAGAGTCTAGATTAGAGTGGTGCTGGAAATGCACAGCAGATCAAGCAGCATCCGAGGAGCAGGAAAATTGATGTTTTGGGCAAAAGTCCTTTGTCAGGACTGAAGGCAGGGAGCCTCCAGGGTGGAGAGATAAATGGGAGGGGGTTTGGGGTGAGGAAAAGGTAGCAAAGAGTACAATAGGTGGATGGGGGTGGGGATGAAGGTGATAGGTCAAAGAGGAGGTTGGAGCAGTTAGGTGGGAAGGAAGATTGACAGGTAGGACAGGTCATGAGGATGGTGTTGAGTTGGAAGGTTGGAAGTAGGGTAAGGTGGGGGGAGGGGAAATGAGGAAACTGGAGAAGTCCACATTGATGCCCTGGGGTTTAAGTGTTTGGAGGGGGAAGATGATGCGTTCTCCCTCCAGGTGTCAGGTGATGAGGGAATGGCGGTGGAGGAGGCCCACAACTGCATGTCCTCAGCAGAGTGGGAGGGGGAGTTGAAATGTTTGGCCACGGGGTGGTGGGGTTGATTGGTGCAGGTGTCCCAGAGATGTTCCCTAAAGCGCTCTTCAAGAAGGCGTCCGGTCCCACCAATGTAGAGGAGACCGCATCAGGAGCAACTGATACAATAAATGGCATTGATGGATGTGCAGGTGAAACTTTGATGGATGTGGAAGGCTCCTTTGGGGCCTTGGATGGAGGTGAGGGGGGGAAGGTGTGGGCGCAGGTTTTGCAATTCCTGCAGTGGCAGGGGAAGGTGCCAGGACGGGAGGGTGGGTTGTTGGGGAGCGTGGACCTGACCAGGTAGTCACGGAGGGAACCATCTTTGCGGAAAATGGATAGGGGTGGTGAGGGAAGTAGATCCCTGGTAGTGGGGTCCGTTTTGGAGGTGGTGGAAATGTCAGCGGATGATGCAGTTTATGCGAAGGTTGGTAGGGTGGAAGGTGAGGACCGGGGGTGGGGTTCTGTCCTTGTTAATAATATGAGGCTATAGTGTTAGGGCTGGGAATTGCTATGGATAGAGGATTAGCTGATTGGCAGAAGTGAAAGAGTGTGGATAAAAGGATCTTTGTCGATATGGCAGATGACCAGTGGAGTTCCACAGGGATCCATATTGGTACCACAACCTCATGTTATATGTCAACGATTTGAATGAAGGAACTAAGAGCGTTGCTACTTAGTTTGCAGATGGTACAGTGGAATACAGGGAGCACTGATGAAGTGGGGTGACTGCAGAAGGATTTGGTCAGGCTAAGAGAGTGGGTCAAGGAGTGGCAAGTGGAATACAATGTGGGAAAGTGTGAGGTTATGCGCTTTGGTGGAAGAATTGTTCAGAAGAATAGTGGCATCGACTACTTTGTAAATGGGGAGATGCTTTGGAAATCTGAGACATAAAGAGACTTAGGAGTGCTAATTCAGGATTTTCTATCGATTAACATGGAGGTTCAGTTGGCAATTAGGAAGGTAAATGCAATATTTGCATTCATTTGTAGAGGGTGAGAGTACAAGGGCAAGGGTGTACTGTTGAAGTTGTATAAGATTCTGATCAAACTGCACTGGGAATATTGTAAGCAATTTTGGGCCCTACATACAAAGTATTATATATTGCTTTTCGAAGGAGTCCATGGAAGATTTCCAAGAATGATCCCCGGGGTGAAGGGCTTGTCAGCTGAGCAATGGTTGAGGACTCTGGGTCTGGACTTGATGGAGTTTAGAAGGGTGAGGTAGAATCTGATTGAAACTTATAAAATTCTGAGAGGCTTGGATAGGGTGGAGGTGAACCAATAGGAAAGATTAGAACTTAATGGCATAGCCCCAGAGTGAAGGGTTGTCTTTAGAACAGAGATGAGGGGGAATTTCCACAGCCAGATGGTAGTTCATCTGTAGAAATCACTCAAGCTTAGAGTTATGCTGGAAAAGCACAGGTCAGGCAGCATCCGAGGAGCAGGAAAATCGACGTTTTGGACAACAGCCCTTCATCAAGAATGAGGCTGTAGAAATCACTGCCACAGAAGACTGTGGAGACCAACTCATTAACTATATGTAGGATAGAAATAGATAGGTTCTTAATTGGTAAGGGGATCAAGGGTTATGGAGAGAAGGCAAAAGAATGGAGTTGAGAAACATATCAACCATGATCAAATGGCAGAGCAAACCCGATGGACCAAATGGCCCAAAATCTGCTTCTATGTCCTACAGTCTTTTGCTACTCAATGCTTTAGATAAGTAGGCCAGTATGATTAGCTTTAGATTGCTCGAACAAAGAGTTGACATAGAAAACATGAGCTTAATGGTCTTTGTCTCTGTGATGACGCTTAATAGCCTGTGGTAGAAGAACAGACACAATTTTCCTCCCATTTTATTTTTGTGAAGGAACCAAACCCTGAAGATAACTATTGCAATAGGTTGGCTCTAAACAAACAAATTTACTCCAGACATACTTTGAGGGCTGATTAGCTTTGAGACTTTGAACCCTCTCAAATATGTTGTCATATCCTTATTTTGATCTGGTTAAGAGCTGAAAATGTGTTGCTGGAAAAGCGCAGCAGGTCAAGCAGCATCCAAGGAACAGGAGAATCGACGTTTCGGGCATAAGCCCTTCTTCAGGAAGGGCTAGTTAACTCATTTTCAAAGCACTAAAACCTTTGACTTCGAGTATCAACCTTTTTTCTCCATTGCAAGCTTATAATCTTTCAACCTACTTTTTATTTTCACAATATCATACAATGTACACTGAATGCTCTTCATTTGTTCCTTCTAAACTTCAAATATGGTATGCTGTCTGGTTTTGTCCCTTACAAAACCTTCACAGTGTGAAAAATCAGGCTTCATCACATAATTCCTTGATACCTCAAAATCTTTACTTCTTTCAATGCACAGATTCTTCAGAGCCTAAGCAGAGCGTTGTTGTCACTGTTAATTACATGACTGTTTTTCATACTCTTTTCAGACTTGATAGTGCCCTGTACTGGGAGACCTTACTACATATAGATGCTTCTCAATTAGGAAAAGCAAACTCATCGAACATAGGCTGATTGATTGAGTTGACCTCTTATGAAATACCTTCCTTTGATCTGTCCTAGAAACATGATTGAGATTTTTAATATATATGGGGTTGGGAGGGGCTGAAGTTGATCTGTGCCAGCAGCATAAAACAGGGTCATACTCAATCAGCCACCTGACTGTGTGTGTGAAGTGCTGGAGAAACAAAAAAAACTCAGTCAGTGGAAGGAGAAATTCAATGAATGTTTCAAGCTCAATGTGACTTCTATGACACTTATTTGGACCTTATTCTCCCGTTTCGAAAAAGTGTCATATTGAACCCAAAACCTTAACTCTGTTTCTCTTTCTACAGTTGTTACCAGACCTGCTGAGTTGATCCAGAATTTTCTCTTTTTATTTCAGATTTCCGGTGTCTGCAATATTTTGCTTTTGTTTTGCCTTTCAGTTCCATGATTATTTTTATTTCTGATTACTGTTTCAGACATACATATTTTAATTTGTTAATGAGGGATATCTTGTTTACACAGACAATGATTAAGTACCAAACTGTAATAGATAAATGTGAGGTGCTTTATTTTGGAAGGGCAGGACTTATACACTGAAAGGAAAGGACCTCGGCAGTGTTGCTAACTAAAGAGACCTTGGAGTGCAGGTTCATAGTTCTTTGAAAGTGGAGTCGCAGGCAGAAAGAACAGTGAAGAAGGCATTTGGTATACTTGTCTTTATTGGTCAGAGCACTGAGTACAGGAGTTGGGAGATCAATTTGTGACTATACAGGTCATTGGTTAGGCTACTTTGGAATACGGTGTGCAATTCTGGTCTCCCTTCTGTATGAAGGATGTTGTGAAACTTGAAAGGGTTCAAAAAAGATTTACAAAAGGCGTTGCCAGGGTTTGAGGGATGGAACTATAAGGAGAGGTTGAAGAGACTGGGACTATTTTCCCTGGAGCATTGGAGGCTGAGAGGTGACCTTAGAGGTTTATAAAATCATAAGGAGCATGGATAGAATAAATAGACAAGGACATTTCCCTGGGGTCAGGTAGTCCAAAACTAGAGGATTACAGTGAGAGGGGAAATATTTAAAAGGGACTTAAAGAGCATCCTTTTTGCTTCGAGGGTGGTGCGTGTATGGAATGAGCTGCCAGAGGAAGTGGTAGACGCTGGTATAATTACAACATTTAAATGGCATCTGGATGGGTATATGAGTATGACAAGTTGAGAGAGATATGGGGCCAAATGCTGGCAAATGGGAATAAATTTATTTAGGATATCTGGACAGCATGGATGAGTTAGACCAAAGGGTCTGTTTCTGTGCTCTACATCTCTATGACTGTATGCCATAAAAAAAAGACTTGCTCCCAGACACTGGAGAAAGACTTAGATTGATGCTGTAATACAAAGACAATAAGTTTAGTATTCTGATGAATCATATCAAATGCTCTAATCCAAATCTACTTTACTTCAATAATATCATCCTGACTACCATCTCTCTGCTGGGTAGATATGCATTTTCCATCAATGATATTATGACTAATCTGAAAATCCTCTACTTCACTTTCCTGTCTTTTCTCTATAACGCTAAGTTCCATAACTGATTAAATATCTGTCTCTCTCAGCTTTGAATATAAATAATCATCTAGCCTCCACAGCCTTCTGTGGTAAGAAGGTCTCAGATTAACTATCCTCTGAGAGGTAAAAATTCTCCTTATATTTGTCTTAAATAGATGGTCACTTATTCTGGTCCATCTTCTCTAGCAAGTTTCCTAAAATCTTACGGATTTCATTGAGATCTCCTCTCATTCTTCTAAACTCTGAGTATAAACTCAAACTACTCAACCTCTCCTCATGAATAAATCCCTCCATACCTGGAAGCAACACAGGGAAGCACTGGGGCAGCATGGGTAGCTGAGTGGCTTGCACCGCTACCTCACAGCACCAGGGAGTCATGTTCAATTCCAGCCTTGGGTGACTTTTGGGTTAGGTGCCTTAGTCAGAGGGAAATGGGTCTGGGTGGGTTACTTTTTGGAGGGTCGGTGTGGACTTGTTGGGCTGAAGGGCTTGTTTCCACACTATAGGGAAACTAATCTAATCTCTGGTTTGCCTGCAATGGCAGCATATCTTTCCTTAAATGAGGAACCAGAACTCTTCACAGCATTCCAGGTATGGTCTGACTAGTGTCTTATATACTTTCGACAAGACCTTCCTATTTTAATACTCCATTTGTTTTGAAATAAAGGCCAACAGACTATTTGTCTTCACTATTACCCACGGAACCTGCATGCTAGCACCTTATGGTTCATGCACGGTGACTTTTAAATGCCTGCGTGCTGCAACTTTCTTTCCTCATCATAATAATATTCAGTTATTTTATACTTGGCTGTGTGATGAACATATTACATCAGAAAGGGAGGCCCTTCTGCGCTTTCTTTCCCTTGCCATTCCAGACTTATATCACTCATGAAACTTTTATTCAATTGAGTCCATTGTCTAACTTACACATAAGATGTAGAAATGTTCCCCTTGTCCATCAGCACCCTTGGAAGACACACAAGTGATTAAATGATTTTGACCAGCGTTCACTCCTATTATATCATTGCCACTAACTTTTGCATCATTGTGATGCCAATGTTAGTTTTACAAACTTCAATTGCCTGGTGAAGTCGACACTTGACCAACATTTGGTGTTTAAGCACATTTATTCTGCGTATATTGCAAATGGGTCAAGAATTTAATGAAAACAAAAAGAAGATACAGTTTGCAAACTCATGCTTCATTTACTTGCTTCAATGTCCAGCAGCCATGGAGGTCATGTTTTTACCCATCAAGGTAAAACTGTCTTCACATCCCTCTGTGTTGTCCCTAGCTATTTTCTAGCTACATTTCACAACTAAAGAATAGCAAGGGAACACAGCACATGGAGAACATTATCATCACTGGGCTCCTTCTGGTCATCAGGTAGCCCACACTTCAGAATATATATATATATATTCCTCCTTTTCCCTTGTTCAAGCCTGTTTTGACCCATCTTCCCATGTGGAAATCCAACATATTGGACATTTCCTCCAATGTTCTCCCTTCCCACTGAATCCTGACATTACACCTTAATGATGCCCAACCAGCTCCTCTACAGCACTCCTGTGAATGCCCTGGTGATGGTCACTGACAATAACCCCACTCACTTAGCCTACTGTGCCCTGCAGGGCTGTTCCACATACCATCAGTAACCTTGAGCTTTCCCTTGTCACCTTCTTGTCCCTAAATTCCACCCCCCCCCAACCATTTCCCCTACCTATTTTAGCAGGAATATCCCACATTGCCCCTACAGCCTCTATCAAACTCTCCTTAATGATTGATGGAAGGACCCCCAGGACTGTATTCACCCCGGGTTTCTTATAAACTTCAACAAACAGCCCTTTGACATAAATGAGCAGAACACTGACCACTGTCTTTGTAGCTCCCCAAGGATCCTGACTGCTGGGAGTATCTGAACAGATAACTGACCGTTGCCAAACCTCTGGACTGTTAGTGGTTGGTACACCTGACTGGTTGCTCATTGATTAGCACTGCTGCCTCACAACGCCAGGACCAAGAGTTTGATTCAACCCTTAGATGACAGGTGGGATGCTCTTCAGTGGGTTGATGGGCCAAATGGCCTGCTTTCACACTGTAGGTATTCTATGATTCCTTTACTGGAGTGAGGACTAGCCCCTTCTCAGTTGATAATTTGGTTGAATGAATGCGCTGTATCGTCAGCTAGCACATGCTTATAGGTGTTAAATTGACTTTTGGAGTAGATGACGACCCCCGCCACCCCACCATTTCGGATTCCCACAACAGCATCCTACTGACAAGGATGACCAGCAGCTTGGCCATACGCTTGCGCGTGTATATGCGCATCCATGTAGCGGTATTGAGGGCCTTTTGCTTCCACGAGAACTGAACAAATGCTAAGAGAGCAAGTGAGCAGTTCTGAGATGCAACCTGATCCAATCTGAGAGCTGAATGCCTATCCTTATATGTGAAGTCTCCTTGCAGCAGACTTTCAATGTTAGTTGTTGTTGCATTCTGCATGGTTCGTCTGTACTTCCAATGTGGCCTGTAAGTCAATCCAAGGGATGCCATGATGGTTGTAAGGGATTGGCAAGTATCAGTTTCTAATGTCCATGGACAACAGGTACATGCGATTGGTGGCCATCAATCATGCTTTGAGATGCTGTTTGGTGCTGAGCAACATGGAAACTCTTCACAACCAGAGGCGAGTTGAAATCATTTGGTACCTAAACTAATTTTCATGTCAATAATTCTTGACATCTAGCTGGTTAGGCAAGAAAGGAAGCTGAATATTAATGAGACAAGTGGTGGTATTAATAAGGCATTTAATAAGCTGTGATCTCCCTTAATTGGTGACCCACCATAGCCTTGTAACAAACTTGCTTCTACACTTGGCAAATACATAAAAGATGCAACAAGATCCTTCCAACATTGAGTTAGCTCTTGCCAACTACCTCACCTGATTCTGCCACAAACATCTCCATGACCTATGTTGTTCAGATCCTTGTAAGATTCTACTAAAACCAGGCAGCTTGTCATTGTTATCAGCAGTATTTAGTCAAGGTGTACATTTTGATGCATGGCACTGTTTCTACATCAATGTCATACCTACAGCATGTGCTAGCAACTTATGTAGCAATATACTGCATGTGCTCCAACTGTACGTATCTCAGATTTTAATGGGAGAGTTCCTCAAGGATATGTCTGAACTCAATCCAGGGGCTTGGACATAGTTAGTGACTTTGGGCTTTCAGGGTCATACAGTCCATACCATTACATTATGGGGAGTACTGCAGAGTGAGTTTTGTACAGCCAGTTCAACTGAATAAAAGCAAAATACTACAGATATTGGAAATTTGAAACCAATTTGGACAGTACTGGAGAAACTCAAGAACTGGCAATAACTTTGTTTTTTTTCCACAGTTATCATTTTGAGTCCAGTATGACTCTTCTTTTGAAGAAGACTTCATTACAATGTTTGGCATAACAACCCCCTGATGTGTGGGGGTGGCAGGGCGGATGAGGGGTGGAAGTGGGGAGATGAGCAGTTAAATAAAAGAGTTAGATAGGCAAGGTCAAAGCCAATGAGATTGACAGGGAGGCCAAGCAAAAAGGAACACTTTTTTGGGTGGGGCTGTTGTTGAGATTGAGAACCTGAGTATATGACACAGATGTAAAGTGTTACCTTCCATTCTTATCCAAATAGCAACAAGGTCAACATGGAAACTGGCATACACCATTGGCTGAATGGAGTAAGTTATTTTTTCTGAGGAAGCGGTTCTATTTTTGTGCAATGTGGTGCCCTTAAACACACAGAAGAAAGACATCTGTTATGTAATTCTGTACATGAACCCAGGGTTTCTGTACTATGAACTTATATTGACTTGTGTCATCTAAAAACATCTAGCCACAGCAAACTTGACTATCTTTTAACATTTCAAATTTATCCCACAAATGTCAAGTAATGTTGACAAAGTAGCAATCATTGACCAAGGCCCCATTGTCTGCACAAGGTGCAGAAACTGCTCAATCTGCATCTTGGAATATAAACTGTTTTCAACATTATCCCATAAGCAATTTAGTCTTTCCTGGGTTCTGTGGGGGTTGGGGTGCGGCTGAGAAGTTCCCACTATTGCTACCAAACATACAATATCCACCAGTATGTGAATAAAAGGCTTGAGACACACATCTGAATCAGGGCAACAATGAGCAATGTTCATGTAGAGGTATTTCACTGGCCTCCACGTCATGGGCTATTGAGAGGACAATTCAGTTTTTGCTTGTAGTTGCTGTGACTGTTGAAAGATCACGTTACTGAAGAGCTGCTTTGTTTCTGTATTGCTCAGATGGGCTCATTGGAACCTTCCCAATGGGAGCCAAGCTTAGAAGCTGTGGTCATCTCCAACATTCCCTGTAGTGTTTTTTTTCCCTACTGCACTGATCTCCAATATCTGTGCACAGCATCAGCTCAAATGTGTCAGTCTCCCTACAACCCTCCAGAAACTGCACAGCCACATGGCTGCATAGTCAGACAGAATATCGGAAGTGTTTTTCAACTTGTGGTCATTATTTTGCTCATGAGAAGGTAATTGTACACATTCAGTCAGTCAGAGCAAGCTTTCAGTTAACTATGATCAATAAAACTCACCTACCACTGATTACTAGCTCACCATGTTTATACAATTAATTCACTCAATTAATCCTTAATTAATATTTCAATCAACTGTTCCCTTGCTTCATTACATCTCAGACACCATGTTAAACCTTATCAGCTGATAAAAGATTCCCTTCTTTTCTCTTTATTTAAAGAGAGATATTTAATAATAAGCAAACAAAAATAGATTTCTCTTTTCTTTGCACATTAAAATTCTAAGTGTCCATTTTCCAGTTTGTCCAGCAGCTTCTTAAAACTTACAATTTACTTTGTAAAACAATCCAGGAGCTGACTGCTACTATCCATTCATTCTCACATGAGAATTTCACCATTTTCCAGCATCTGCTGTAAAACTGTAATATTGATCTTCCATGATTTTTTCCTTCAGACTTTCGTTGAGTGTCTTTTGTGCCCTAGTGCATTATTGCTATAACACAATACAGGTATTGTTGCTGAGTCACCTTTCAGATTTTGTCCCCCCAATATGTTCATGATTTTACTGCCTCACTAAGAGTTAGAGTTTCTGCTGCTAAGATGTATTCTGATTTTTTGACTACTCAAGCTAAAAAACAACATTTACCTCCCTTTCTCACAAGGGAAAAATTGCAAACCTTCCTGCTCTCAAGAACCTATAACAGGGATTTGCAAAAGTAGTATCACTTAAATCAAGTTATATGTTTGGCATTTCCCAATTTGAGATTAAGACATAATACTCCATTTTTTAAAACTGTCATTGTTTTGTTCACCTGACTAATATCTTGCACCTTGGGATTTTTCATAGTTTTGAAGCTTTGGAACAGAATACAGCTATCGCCTGGCCTTGTTTTGTTTCCCAGCTAATTCAGCTGTCCAATTAGACTTTACAACTCCTCTATTTCTGTTTCCCAAGTTACTGTATCTTTGAGGATTTACTATGACTAATGGCATTGGGGCCAACACTTAATAAGATTGCTGTGCAAAGTGACACTTGATCCATTCGGCTTATTCTTCAATCCACTGGTATAAAAGCCACTGAGACCTGACTTCCTATTTGAATTCTCCAATTCACTGCTGCCACCCCACAAATGACATGCATGCATCATAAAGATGCTTGAAAGCACTCCTTATGATGCCACTAAAACATAACAGAATCTGCTTTTCACTGAGAACACCACAATTTTAATAAGACAGACCTTACTGAGAAGTAGTGAACATTTATTTAACTTAATGTCCCCATTATCTTTGGTGCCTGCTTTAGAGGACAAAAATTTTCTTGGGTTTATCTAGCTTCAGAAATGCAGCTGTAAAATAAATTGATCAACAATTGTTGCTAACAAAGCCAAAAAAAATTGAAAGTAGCTTTTTCTGTTGAAATAACTGTACAGAGGCCAATGTCCCATCACCAAGTCACCCTTTACTTGTGCACAGTACACTGGCTATGGCCAGCCAGCTCAGAGAAGAGATTCTCAGCTGAAGAGATTCTGATCTCCTAGTTATATTATTTTATGGCAAGCCAGCTTGGAGTCAGTCCCTGAACTGAGGAGACTAAATCCTATTTTAACTTTTTGGTGGAATGCAGCCACCTTGCAAGGTGAGACGACAAGAGGTTTTTACAGAGATGTGGAGGGATGAAGGTGTGGAAGACTTGAAAGCAAGGTGAAATAACCACAGGCTGGTTTCCCATCACCAAGTCACCCTTTATTTACTAGTACACAGTAAGCTGTGGCCAGCCAGCTGTCATAGACATGTACAGCACAGAAAGACCTCTCAAGTCCAACTTGTCCATGCCGACCAGATATCCCAACCCAATCTAATCCTACTTGCCAGCACCTGGACCATATCCCTCCAAACCCTTCCTATTCATATATCCATCCAGATGCCTTTTAAATGTTACAATTGTACAAGCCTCCAACACTTCCTCTGTCAGCTCATTCCATACACGTATTACCCTCTGCATGAAAAGGTTGCCCTTATGTCCCTTTTATATCTTCTCTCTCACTAAACAAATGCCCACTAGTTCTAGATTTCCCCCACCCTAGGGAAAAGACTGCATCTATTTATCCCATCAATGCCCCTTATAATTTTATAAGCCTCTACAAGATCACCACTCAGCCTCCGACACTCCAGGAAAAACAGCCCAGCCTATAATTCAAATCCTCCAATGCCAGCAATACTCTTGTAAATCTTTTCTGAACCCTTTCAAGTTTCCTAACATCCTTCCAATAAGAGGGAGACCAGAACTGCACGCAATATTCCAAATACTCCAAAAACATCCTGTTCAGCTGCAACATTACCTCAACTCCTGGACTCAGTACACTAACCAATAAAGTATACTAAATACCTTCCTCACTGTCCTAGCTACCTGCACTCCAAGGTCTTTTTGTTTAGCAACACTCCCTAGTGTTACCATTAAGTGTACAAGTCCTGCTAAGATTTACTTTCCCAAAATGCAACACCTCGCATTTATCTAAATTAAACTCCATCTGCCACTCCTCAGCCAATTGGCCCATTTGATCAAGGTCCTGTTGTAATCAGAGGTGACCTCCTTTGCTGTCCACTACACCTCCAATTTTGCTGTCATCTGTAAGCTTACTAACTATACCTCTTATGCTCACATCTATATCATTTATATAAAAATGTTGAAAAGTAGTGGACCCAGTGCTGATCCTTGTGGCACTCCAGGAGGTCACAGGCCTAGAGTCTGAAAAACAACCTTCCACCACAACCTTCTGTCTACCTTCAAGCCAGTTTTTGTATCCAAATGGTTAGTTCTCCCTGTATTCCATGAGATCTAACCCTGCTAACCTGTCTTCCATGGGGAACCTTATTGAATAGCTTACTGAAGTCCATATAGATCATGTCCACTGCTCTGCCCTCAATCCTCTGTTACTTCCTCAAAAAACTCAAACATGTTTGAGACATGATTTCCCATGCACAAAGCCATGTTGACTATCCCTAATCAGTCCTTGCCATTCCAAATACATGTACATCCTATCCCTCAGGATTACTTCCAACAACTTGCCTAACACTGACATCAGGCTCACTGGTCTATAGCTCCCTGGCTTGTCCTTACCACACTTCTTAGACAGTGGCACCATGTTACCCAACCTCCAGTCTTCCAGCAGCTTCTGTGATTATTCACGACACAAATATCTCAGCAAGGGGCCCAGCAATCACTTCTCTAGCTTCCCATAGAGTTCAAGGGTACACCTGATCAGGTCCTCAGGATTTTATCCACTTACTCATTTCAAGACATCCAGCACTTCTTCCTCTAATATGGAGATTTTAAGACATCATCTATTTCCCTACATTCTATATCTTCCATGCCCTTCTCCAAAGTAAATACACTGATGCAAAATACATCTCCGGTGGCTCCTGTGCCTTTTTGTGGGGCCGTATTCTCTCCCTAATTACCCTTTTGTACTTAATGTATTTGTAAAAACCCTTTGGATTCTCCTTAACTCCATTGGTGAGAGCTCTCAAGCTTTTTGCTTCCAGGTTTCCCTCTTAAGTATACTCCTACTGCCTTTATACTCTAAGGAATCACTCAGTCTATCCTGTCAATACCTAACATATGCTTCTTTTTCTTAAAAAAAAAATGAAGAATTTCTCAAGTTATCCAGCATTCCCTAGGCCTACCAACCTTTCATCTGTCTCTGAAAGGACTGTCTCTGGACAGATCTCATTTCTGAAGGCTTCCCATTTTCCAGCCGTCCCTTTACCTGCTATCATCTGTCCCCAATCAGCTTTTGAAAGTTCTTGCCTAATGCTGTCAAAATTAGTCTTCCTCCAATTTAGAACTTCAACTTTTAGAAGTGGTCTGTCCTTTTCCATCACTATTTTAAAACTAATAGAATTATGGTCACTGGCCCCAAAGTGCTCCCCCACTGACACCTCAGTCACCTGCCTTGCCTAGTTTCCCAAGAATAGGTCATGTTTTGCACACTCTAGAAGGTACATCCACATATTGAATCAGAAATTCTCTCTTGTACATGCTTAACAAATTCCCCTCAATCTAACCCCTGAACACGATGGCAGTCCCAGTTTATGCTTGCAAAGAAACTTCACTACCATAACCACCGCATCATTCATGCGGATAACAGGTCTCCTGCCAAATTTGTTTCTTGACTTCCCACTGACTATTAGGGGGTCTATAACAATCCCAATGAGGTGATCATCTCTTATTTCTCAGGTCAATCCAAGTAACTTCTCTGGCATTGTTGTTCAGTACTTCCCAGGAGCTGAAAATCTAAGGGTACCTTGTCAGTTGCAGCACATGTCTGTCTCCTGAGGAGATCATTATGGTTCCTTGCTGTGGCACATAGGAACTGGCGGTCGATGAGTTGGGCATTGTACTGACAGGGTACCCTTCATTGTTCAGTACTTCCCAGGAGCTGAAAAACTATGCCATGTTCTTAGTGACCTGCAACACATCAATGAGGATGAACACCTCACCAAGACCTTCCCCATACCACTACTTGCCTTTAAACGATTGGCAAACCTCAAACAGATCATTGTTCGTAGCAAGCTGCCTGGCTCTCAGGACAACTCCATACAACCCTGTCACAGTAGGTGCTGCAAGACATGTCAGTGTGGACATAGATACCATTACACGTGGGGACACCTCCCACCTTGTACATGGCAGGTACTTGTGACTTAGCCAACGTTGTCTATCTTATAGATTGCAGACAAGGATGCCCTGGGAATGGTACACTGGGGAAACCAAGCAAAGGCTACAACCATGGATGAATGGGCACCACACAACAAACAAACAGGAATGTTCCCTCCCAGTTGGGGAGCACTTCATTCAACCTTAGACCTTCGGGTGCCCATCCTCCAAGGCGGACTTCTGGACAGGCAGCAGTGAAAAGTGGCTGAGCAGAGACTGATAGCTAAGTTCGGTGCCCATAGGAGGGCCTCAATGTGGTCCTCGGGTTCATGTCACATTACAAGTGACCACCATTGCACTACACACACCTCCTCTCAGACTTCAACCACTCTACACACGCACACACTCAACCCCCCACCCCCCACCCCAGACACACTCCCACACTCATGCACCCCCTCACAGACGAAAGACACTCGACACTCACACTTACTCTCTCTCAACCCCAACCAAGACAGACAAACACAGATAGACAAAGACCCACATGCACACATTTTGTGGGGTGAATTTGTACTTGCAGAGTTACATTGTACTTTGCTCAAAAACTACATGAATTAATGTAAAACTCATCTCACTTTTTAGATTAGAATCAATCTAAACATCATGGCATAGACAGAACACAGGGGGCTAACACCTTCAACATATTGTTGAGTTATTGCCCATTGTTACAGCTAACCTGAGAATGCAACTTTTAAAAAAGGTTTTGTGATTTACACATGAAAGTGAAACTATCACGGTAGTCAAACAGATGAAAGACTCAACAGACAACCAAGGTATTTTTCAATGTATAATTTCAGTTACATCACACTGAAAATTTTTGCTATAAATTCTGTGTTTTAGGACTGAGTCCTCCACTATCACCTGAAGGAGGGAGACTCCGAAAGCTAGTGCTTCCAATTAAATCTGTTGGCCTATAACCTGGTGTTGTGTGATTTTTAACTTTGTACACCCCAGTCCAACACCAGCATCTCCAAATCATCCCTCAGTACAGCTATCCTTACTAAAGACACCAATTTCCCCCCCTCCTCTCTTGCCTCCTTTTTGCCCTCCCTGTAGGATTTGTATCCTGGAACAATAAGCCACTAGTCCTGTACATTCCTGAGCCCCATCTCTAATTGGGATGATATCCCAGTCCCATGTTTCTAACCATGCGGAGTTTATCTCCCTTCTCTGTTTGGCCTATTGCATTGAAATAAATGCAGTTTAATTTATCAGTCCTACCTTGTTCTGCTTAGTCAGGGCTGACAGGGACAGTTTGTCTTGCACCTTTTCTCAACTGTACCAGTCTCAGATTGATCTCTTTCTTCACTATCCCCCTGGGTCCCACCCCCTTACTAGTTTAAATCCTTCCAAACAACCCTAGCAAATCTCCCTGCCAGTACATTAGTGCCCTTCCAATTCAGGTGCAATCCATCCTTCTTGTACAGGTCACTTCTACCCCAGAAGAGATTCCAATGATTCAGGAATGTGAATCTTTCTTCCATACACCAACCCCTTAGCCATGGATTCATCTGTTCTATTCTAGTATTCCTACACTCACTAGTTCATAACACCAGGAATAATTTAGATATTACTACTCTCCAGGACCTTCTTTTTAGATTCTTGCCTAACTATTCCCTCAGAATCTCATCCTTTTCCCTTTCTATGTCATTGTACACATTGGAGCCAATGACATCCTGCTGGTCCCTCTCCCCCTCGAGAACATTCTGCACCCTCTGAGGCATCCTTGATCCTGGCACCAGGGAGGCAACACCATTCTGATTTTTCATTCCTGGCCACAGACATCTGTGCCTCAGACTAGAGAGTCCCCTAACACAAATCACTCTTAGAACCCAACATACCCCTCATTACATTAAGGCCAGTGTCAATACCAGAAACCTGGCTGCTCATGCTCCATTCTTTGAGTCCATTACCCCCTAACTTCCCAAAACAGCATACTTGTTTGAAGTGGGGATAGCCACAAAAACTCCTGCACTATCTGCTCAACTCTCTTACCTTTCCTAGAGTTAACCCATTTTTGTGACTGTATCGCCAGCTTTTCTCCCTTCCTATAACTGCCATCCATCACACCTCCTTGCTTTTGTAAACATTCCTCATTGCCTCTAAATGTCACTCCAACCAATTCATTCAATTAGATAGGATTTACAAACAATGGCACTTATTGCCAATATAATCCTCAGTAACAAACTCTGTAAACTTCCACATCTAACCAAAGCATATCACTCTAAAGTGCCATCTTTTTTCTCTCCTACAGACCCAGAAAAATAGCACCATCTTATTCTTCTACAAAAGACTGCTCCAGGCTAACTTAATACTTAAACTTAAATATAAGGTGTAACCAAGAGACATCTCAGTAAAACACACAATCAAGAAAGAACCCACTACTAATTATTGTAGATTGACAACAAGGCTACAGTTAAAACTATTCATTTATATGAATCTGCTGTGACCTCTCCCAAGCAGGTTCCTCCAAGATCAGTGGTGAATTTCACCATTTATTAGTTTTCTTAGATACACTCCAATGTCCAGCAATACACACATTTAACAGCTAAGGCACTAACTCCACAGGTTCACTGCTGTGTCAGTTAGCAATGTGGGTTTCTTTCTCTCTCCTGCACTGACTTGACCACGTGCTGCCTTTGTCAGTACTTCTCCCTTTTAAAAGGGCCATTGATTTGACTGTTTTTTTCCTCCAAAGTTCTCAAACAATACAACAGCATGCAAAACAGCAACCGCTGCTCCTAGGATTCAAAGACATCACCTCCTATACCTAAAATACCTTTTCCTAAAAAAAAGGCAGCCTGTTACAGCCAGAAGGTTTTTTTTTTCCTCCATCCCAGATTACCTTCGGTCCTCACCTGAGGAGACTATAATCTCCTGGTTATATTGGTCAGCCAGGGTTTACCTGATTGGCCCAGGTTAACAACCTCAATCAAGAACCTCATAGTTAACAAGATCCATCTGGTCCTAACTACCACATCTGCCACTGGTGAATTTTCCCCAATATCTTGGCCTTCCAGTTTTTCTCAATATCTCACACCATTAGCCTTATTTTAGCCCATGATCTCATAAGGAGACACTTTTCTGGGACATATCTACCAAGGGATAGGGCTGGTTGCCTCCTATTTGGCGCTGCTGTGTACAATCCAAATTATCTCCACCTTTGTCGGTCTTGTTGTTTGACGTTTTTACTCAGGTGACCTGTTGATTGCTTATAGCCACAAAAATGTCCTGATCACATAGTCTTCTGCTTCGGGTGATATTCCTGGTTTCTACTGCAATTCTTGGCCTTGTTAATTTGCATCCTCTATCTTGTCTCCTATTTTCTGGGCTGTCACTGTTTGACTTTCCTTTCCTATTAATACGATTTCTTTCAACATTTCAATGGTGGCAAAGGATGTGAAGTTGTAATATCTGCTCACTAATGAACCATTACACACCTCAGAGAAAGCCAGGGTTTGTGTCAAATTGCACACAAATTTCTAACGTGTGCTATGTCTTAATCACTACCAAATGACTTTTCTAATGCTGAACATTTACTTTTCTAGGTGTGAAAATTCATTCCTATAGATTATAACTATTGTTGGAAATTATAATTAATTTTTAATTTTTATTTCGTTTATTTTTTTCTGTCTCTTTCTCTCTTAAGCTTATCTTTTTTCCCTGTTTACTTCACTTTTCCAAAAGACTGTATTTTCAGTTAAACATTCTAAGCAGACATTCACTAGATTAGACGCTGTGGGCAGTATCTAATGGAGGTGATGAGGCTGCATAGCAACCAAGAGCCACATGTCATCTTTTTTGCGGAGATCTGCCAAATTAAGCACAAATCAAGCACTTAGCTGTGCAGCAGCTGGCTTCCAAGAGGGACAAAGTAAAAAAAGCCACACTAATACTTGGAAATGAACATACTGGTCTAAAGACCTCCATTTTGAAGTGCACAAGGTGAGACAGACCAGTATACCTCTTACCAGTTTTATTGGCTTTCCTCCTGGGCTTCCCTGGGATCAAGAACTTTTTATACGGAATTCGAACCCAACAAATATCTGCTTGCCAATCAGAAGCCAATAATGCTTCACTGCTTGATCACAACATCGGGGAGGCAGGGGCCTCTGCTGGACATACATACACACAAAGCCATCCTGATACTTTTATCATTAACCAGACACTATATGCCTCTGAACAAGGAACTTTGTGCCTCGTGGAAATCCACAAACAGCTCTGACAGGGTTTACCTTTTGGACTTCATGCATGAGAATGTCCTGGTCTGCTGCTGGATGAATGTCAGTGTGACATGCCCTTTGGTGGGGATTAATTGCTCAGTTAAGGGCCTTCATTAACAGCAGGGTGGGAAGGTCATCCATGGGGAAGGGATGGGAAGGCTGCGGATGCCCACCTGCCACCCTTTTACCCAGTTAAATACTTACCCACTTCCAAATTAACCATCGGGTAGGAAATAAATTCTGCTCTGCTTGCTTCAGCAATAATTCATCAACTTCTTTCAACCCAACTGCTAGACTGCCATCAGCCTTTTGTTTTTTTGAAACTTGCTGATAGCAAACACTTAAGGATGACATTAATCCTAATGTTGAAAATCCTCTCTTAATCTTAGGAGAATCTCAAGGTACTAGGGTACTCTGACCTAACAAAATTGTCCCTGTTTTGGAGAGAGTCTGACTTTGTGCCTATCATACATTTCCAGTCCTCAGTACAGACTACCGCTGGCAATCCTGTGGTAGCGGTGCAGTATCAGCACCATGTGGTAAATGTTAAATAAGGGAAATGTTTTACTCCTTCACAGCTGTGTGTCACAATGCCAGCCTCTGCACTTGTGAAATTAAATTTTCATGTTCTTTTTGCAAGAATTTATGTTTCATAACCTATTGTAAATTCTTTGCCATTCTTACACGCAGATGTTTGTGAGCTCAATCTTGCCAGAAGTAACAGGATACAATCACTGATAAACACTGCGATACACAGACTTGCATTATTCTGAAATGTTGAACAACGTGTGATATATTTTAGCCATCAGCAGGAACAAATAGATTTCACAACATTCTGGTTTATTGCTTTGCCCAAAGCTGCTTTCATTTCCTTGAACCTTGTGTTTTAGTCAACGTAGGATTGCATGTCAAATTGAAATTCAGTTCTTGGTGTGCTCTGCCCTCCATTGAACTGTAAACATTTGATTAATGATCCAAGATCCAACCACTGAAACATTCCATTTGACATGGATGAGTAACAATCTTTTTTGACCAAAATGATCAAGAAAATGAAGATGATCCATCAACAAACTTTGTGGGCTCAATTCTGAGGTATCTAAATTGGAGTAGTCAAATGAATGTTGTGTATCAGTCCTGAAAAGTTTGCTTGTAGAATTACAGAAATAAAGTCATTTAGCTCCTTTTAGAACAACATTACAAACTCAAGTTCCGAATGCAAAGCATGTCTTGTACCGTTTGTTCAAAGACACATCCCCTTGATTTTCATTTATAAGTTTACAACACCTATCAAATTATTGCTTTTCTTCCTGCTTTTTTTTTTGCCCTTTTTGTCTCTCACAGATCTGGTAATTCTCACAGTTATTCCCTCATTAATAAATAAATTTGTCACATCTCAATCTATCACTGAGGGTAATCGATATACCTCGTACCATGGTAAATAGTACCTTATGATTCTTCACCAGTTTGTACAATCCTCCTAAAATTGTCAAAGGGTTAACTTTACCTTTAATTGTAGGAATAGCTACAGAACATGCGCATAAGGAGCTATCATAATGTTGTCAGATCACTTGGTACTGGAACTTAAGTCTGTGCAGCTCCATAAGATGTAATCTTTTAAGATCCCTTATGTATAGCTTTGTTGAATAAAAATCATTAATGTTGTGTAGACAGTATTGTCTTACTATACAGTAACAACAATGACTGGACTCACGAAAATAGAGAAAAATGGCAAAGAGAGGCTGAAGTGAAGATTAAGGATATTCTCATATTATGGGGATAAAGTTAGGCTGACACAATGATCTGAACACCAAAACAGTGGAGAAATCTAAAGAGAAACTCAGCAGCGAAAGGAAGTAATGAACTTCAAGGTGCACCTTAATACCAAACAGTGGGGAGAGAAATCCTTGGCAATAACCAAATATATGAGAATGCCCACAGCATAGAATATGGGAGGCAGTGACAAAATCGATCAGCCACAGTGAGTCATGAATTAGTTTACGTCAGAAATAGGAAGCAAGAATTGAACAAACAAAATCCTTATGCATGGAAAGCCTACACAAAAGCTAAACAGCCCAGCATGAGAAAATACAAGGGGCATTTTGATTGCCAGAATCCATGAAGCAAATCTTTACTGGACCTTTGTTATGAAGAGATGTGATCCAAATATGATTTTTTAAAAGATCACATAGGCCAATATAAATTGGTCTTGAATCATCAAACCAAGAATATTTTGCTAAAAGGAGACAATGTTCAACACCAACAGTGATGCATGTGATAGTGTCATGGAGTCTGAAGACCATTCAGAGACAGGTCAGTGACTCAAGTTGTGAGTGGAATAAGACGACTGCATTTTCAAACTCAATGAGAGGGAATTTGAGGACTTTCTAAGAAGCAATAGTTTAGTTCTTTATGTCTCTTTCTTTGCATCTCTTTTAAGCAGTGAATGAGCTGAAAACCCAACAGGCATCATCCTTTTTTCTCGAGTAACTCTGCAGGAATTTAGCCAATTTATAGCTATCCTATCTGTGGGTCTGGAGTCACCTGTAGTTCAAAGTAGGTAAGGGCAGCAGTTTCCTTCCTTAACGAACATTTGTGGCTGAGTTGGGTTCTTGTAAAAATGGATTTGTGGTCATCATTATACTCTTAATTCCACATTTTTATTGAATTCAAATTCCACCATCTGCCACGGTGAGATTCAAACATGGATCCTCAGAATATTACCTGGGTCTCTGGATTAGCAGTGCAATGATAATACCATTAGGCTGTCTCCTGACCTCATTCTACATAATGTTCACTCCCTTCATCACCGATGCTCAGTAGCAGTAGTGTGTACAATCTACAGGAATGCAATACAGAAATTCACAAAGCGTCCTTAGACAGCACATTCCAACCCAATGCCTACTATCATCGAGAAAGACAAGAGCAGCAGATACATGAAATAATAAAACAAAAGGCACCAGGCACAACTTCTATCTTGATTCACAAGTGTGAGGGATCAAACTGGGATGAAGTGGAAAGTTTAAGTATTCATATACAATAATTTTTTTTTTAGGAGGTTAGCTTAATTTTCACTTTATGGTAAATTCTTGGTGGTCTTCTAAGGGACATGATCACATGCTGAGATGGAGCACCTGTACGACAGACGTTGTCAATCATTTAGGTCCAGTAGGATCAGCATGCGGTTAGGCAAGTGAGTGTATACAATTTTTTGTCAGGGCACATGTGACTTTATCAGTAGAGTCAGTGAACTGCTTTGAATTTCTTAATATCAAGGTTTTTTTGTACAAGCTTATGGATTGGCCTCCTTGCTCAAAGGACCTGAGGGAAAGGTGGTGGGCCATTCTGCCCTTCAAGCCAGCACCACCATTCATTATGATCATGGCTGATCATCCTCAATCAGTATCCTGTTCCTGCCTTATCCCTGTAACTCTTGATTGCACTATCCTTAAGAGCTCTATTCAACTCTTTTTTGAAAGTATCCAGAGACTTGGCCTCCACAGCCTTCTGGGGCAGAGCATTCCATACACCCACCACTCTCTGGGTGAAGAAGTTTCTTCTCAAATCTGCTCTAAGTGGCCTACCCCTTATCTTTAAACTGTGTACTCTGGTTCGGGACTCACCCATCAGTGGAAACATGCTTCCTGCCTCCAGAGTGTCCAATCCTTTAATAATCTTATATGTCCCAGTCAGATCCCCTCTCAGCCTTCTAAACTCAAGCATATACAAGCCCAGTCGCTCCAGTCTTTCAGTGTAAGATAGTCCCACCATTCCGGGAATTGACCTCATGAACCTACACTGCACTCCAATAGCCAGAATGTCTTTCCTCAAATTTGAAGACCAAAACTGCACACAATATTCCAGGTGCGGTCTCACCAGGGCCCTGTACAGCTGCAGAAGGACCTCTTTGCTTCTATACTCAATTCCTCTTGTTATGAAGGCCAGCATGCTATTAGCTTTCTTTACTGCCTGCTTCAAGGGGTGGGGGAGACTAGATACTCAAGACAGTTTGGTGGCTGCCAAACAATTTGGGAATCATGGGCCAGTAGCAACCATATATGTACCAAAAATTGCATCATTGCATCCTATGCCAATAATTACACTTGCTGTTTATAACTCCCAAAATTCTGTCAGGCTCACTGTTGAAGGGCTCCCTGAAGGTAATGGTCCACAAACAATCACCACCCAAATGTTCTTTATTACACACTTTCCAGCACAGGTCATGAAATGCCAGTAAAAGCCAAAACCAATCCACAACTCTGCCTAATCCCTACTTGACCCGGGCAAAGATTTCAACACATTGAAGATAAGTATCTATGCATGTAATGTTTGATCTGTGATTCCTCTGCTGGTTTCAGCTGCCTGAAGGGATCAGAGGAATGTTACAGACATTTTTTCCCTTTTTGCCTCTAATTTTTTCATCTCAGTCTCCCAGGAAATTACATGGCTGCAGGGGTGTGGAAAAGGTGGGAGGGAGGAAACAAATCATTTGCTATGATTGTCTCACCATCATGTTGAGGGAGCAGACTTGACAAATGGCTACTGTTCTTTTACTGCCTATACACTTGTGCATATTTGCCACAATATCACAGTGGTTGTATTTCTCCACAGAGGTATTTGAAATCCTGAGCATTTAAGATCTGTAACAGCAGAAACCTCTTTAAATAGTCTGGAATTGGAACTTCCGTTATTTTAGAACAAAAACGTTGACTTTTAAAATTTGGATACAATACCAGGACTGGGTGAAATGTGCATTGACTTACAGCGATTAGAAGGAACACAGGCTCTTCAAATTTCCAACTGCCATTAGAAAAGAAACACACATGTTTTGCTGTAAATTAATGATGGTCCCATTTTATGGACTGAGAGTGCTTATTAGCTAACAGGATCCTAATATTTATTCTTTCTTTTATACAGCAGAGTATTCTGGAAACAGGATATGAGACTTTGTGGTCCTGAAGCTTTTAAACATTTTATTAGATTACACAGTTCAAATTATGGAATGTTAAGCTTTTTAAAGTGCAAGCAATGTAAAAAATATTGACGAAATCTTATTCATCCTCCTTCCTGCAGAAATGCCCAAATAATACCGTGTGGCAAAAAAAAAGATTGAGATGAAGGAAACTTCTCATTTTTTTACAAAAGGTATTTAGGATGCCACACTTTTATTCAAGATAGACATAAACAAAGAGCTGTAATTAAACATTCAAAACTTCTGTCCCATTTTCTTACTTGAACTCTACATATTTAGATTGAGCCAATCACCAGGAATGATAATCCAAGATATAGTTTGACAGAACTGATGGAGTACAGGAAAGAGCAGCAGGATCCATTTGTGATATTAAAGGAATGAACTCTGATGAATGTCTTGATAAGCATTAGCAATGTAAAAAATGAGGGTCTCTGAGAAGACTATACTGAGGCATACATTATACTTTGAGAATAGAGGCCATTTACAGTATAGGAATAATCAAATAGCCCATCAGGATGACAGAGCACAACTCTCGGGTTGGTCAGGGTCATTTTTGACAGGTATCACATTGCATACTTTGGATTGCCTGGAGAGAGCTACAGTTGGTTGCTGGGAATGATTCTGTGCTCAGAAACACAGCCCCCGATTGTAATATTCCCCACTTCCTTGGCTCTGACGGATAGAAGAAAATGGAAGAATTAAAATATTAAGATTGAGAAACCCAATCCCAAACCAAACACATTCCTGTTAGTTTAAAATTTAACAAAAAACAAGGGTCTGGAAAGATTAATACTGACGTATACAGTAAGCACCATTCACTATCATGTAGACTTCAGGCAGAACAGCTTAGCCTCTCAAAAGAGTGAGACCTCCCCACATCTGATCCTCCTCAAAATCTCTAACAACGCCTACTATAGGAGTGTTACCAGTAACTAGTTGCTAACATTCAATAAATTATATCTTCTTCACTACAGGAAACTCTTCTAGTTAGACCAGGAAGTGTTTTCCATGACCACTCTAGACCAAGGGGCTCTTGTAGTCTCCTACACTTAAAAATGATGGTGAAAACACTCTTTATCAAGAACTGTGTAATCCTCTATTTTAGCTTCGAAACTTTGGAAAATTATTGCTCTAGTATAGCAATAAAGAGCAGCAGAACTGCTATTACTCTGAAACAAAAGTACTTTAAGCAAACAAAATGTATAATCAATTCAGGAACTAATGGCAATATACTCAAATAAATGTGAAATATTGTGGATGCCGGAGAAGTGAGATAAAAACAAAACACCTGGAGAAACTCAGTAAGTCTAGCAGCATCTGTGGATAGAGAAACAGAGTTAATATTTTGACTCTTATATAACTTCCTCAGAAAAAGAAAAAAGCAGGAAATTAGTGTTTTTTTAATGCTGTTGATAGAGGAGGAGGTGCAAGTCAAACAGATTTTGAAGGAGCATACAGCAAAAGCCAAAAGGTTTGTTAACGGCAGTGACAGAGTTGGAAAATGGATGTAAATAAAAATGTAAAAAGAAGAAAATGGGCCCTTCTTCTACAAGAAAAGTTGAAAAACACAAACAAAACATGACTGGGGAAAGGAATGTGGGGATATAAGACAAATAAAGGACAGAAGTCATTACCCATTGTGTGCACTAGAAAAAAATTTTGGTGGCCAGATAACTGGCTGGACAGAAGTTGCTCCATAGCCATAAGCTTCTAGTGGAATCTCTGGAGTTACTGATCAAACTAATTGGCTGAAAATGTCAACAGTCCTGGTAGCATCAATGCACCATTGTGGTGCTTCCAGGGCTGCAGGCAAGCCACCCAGAAGCCCCATGCTTGAGTAAGAACAGGAGTACCCTGGAGCAAACTTAAAGTGATGTCGCAGAATTGCATTCATGGAGCATAAGTAACATAGTGTGGGTGGAGTTAGAATGCTGTAGAACAATACACTGGAGTACGTACATCACTCTAGAATGAAAAAGAATCTGAAGACATTCTGGACAAGAACATATAGAAGCTATATTAGTCTTTACATAATGTAAGTATGGGATTAGAGTCTGCTATATCATTGATCACAATGTGTAGTAGTATTCAATATTAATGTTTAATAAATAGTGTTACTTTGAATTCTAAACCCTAAGTCAGTTCTTGTTTTCTCCAGTCTGTGTACATATAATATAATTTGAAAAACTTCAAAATCACACAGTAAAATAAATGTCATTACTATCCCAACGCTATCATTACACAGTACTCAAACACCAGGGAAAGCTTCCCTCTTTATCATGTCCAATAGTTGGCTTGTTTCTTTCAATTCCCAAAGCTTGATAGCCTGTTCCTTGATTATTCACATGATTGATGTTAGAATTTCTCAGCTTCAAATAATCCTGTATAACCAAATACTTCTGATCTGGAACTTTCAAACTGAAACAGTTGCACTGAATTAATCTATTCCATAACTGTTCTGAACTAATTCCTTTTTGAGAAGAATCCATTCTTACATTTAACTTCAAACATGATATCTGCAAAGTCTTCATTTATTTTGCATAATAAACCTCTTTTATTGACAAAAACCAAATCTGCAGCATTGCATTCTTGTGTTTTCGTGAAAGACCACCTTACTAAATAAAGAAATACAAATTGTGATATATAAAGCCAAATTTCAGTCTGGGATCTGATTTGTCATTATTAAAATCAGCTGAGGTCATAATTATTAAAAACAATATTTATAAAACATAGCTACCTGCATATGTTTCAGTGCTATAATAATAACATTTTACAAAACAAAGATCCAACAACAACTTTACTCAAGAATATATTATAATGTAGTGTCATGAGAAAGAGCTCATTAATAACCTTCATGGAGAGGATCCTTTACAAAATAGTGACTGTAATATATTAGAATTTTACATGATGTATGAATATGTCAGAGTTGATTTTGAAACTAGGGTCTTAAATCTGAACAAAAGAAACTATGAGGGCATGAGAAGCAGCTTGGCTAAAAGATTTGATGGGACACAGGCAATGGTTAGTGTTTAAGGAAACATTATAATGTCTATAACAGATGTATATTCCTCTAAGGCAAAAACACTCAGAGGTAACCCTGAATCAACTATGGTTAAAAAGGAAGTTAAAGACTGCTTTAGATCAAAGGAAATGACTTATAAAAATGCCAGAAGTAGTGGTAAAGATGCTTTAAGAAACTGATAATGTAGGGAAAAGAGAATGTGAAAGCAAGACATCAGGGAACATAAAGACAAACTGTAAAAGTTTCTATGGATACGTGAAAGGGGAAAGATTAGCAAGTACAAATGTAAAATCATTAGAGGTGAGGACTGGAGAATTTACAGTAGATAATAGGGAAATGGCATAGAAAATATGTAGTTACCATAAGAGGCCTGAAGGACATAAGCAATGATGAGATTTATGGCAGAATCATGTTGACGTTCAACACGAACTTTAGAAGTAACTCACTGCATCTTTTATGCATTTGTCAGGTGTTGTTTAAGGGGCATTATAGCTTGATAAGTGACTTAGTAACAATACAATTAGCTTCAATAACATTCAAGTTCCTACCTTGGGCGGCACGGTGGCACAGTGGTTAGCACTGCTGCCTCACAGCGCCAGAGACCTGGGTTCAATTCCTGCCTCAGGCAACTGACTGTGTGGAGCTTGCACATTCTCCCTGTGTCTGCGTGGGTTTCCTCCGGGTGCTCCAGTTTCCTCCCACAGTCCAAAGATGTGCAGGTTAGGTGAATTGGCCATGCTAAATTGCCCGTAGTGTTAGGTAAGGGGTAGATGTAGGGGTATGGGTGGGTTGCGCTTCGGCGGGGCGGTGTGGACTTGTTGGGCCGAAGGGCCTGTTTCCACACTGTAAGTAATCTAATCTAATCTAATCTAAATGTACCAAACAAATTAGACATTGGTGACTTTTGATTGCTGCTATTTGTGAGGATCTTCCATATTGATCAGTACCAAACAGCATCTCAGGGTAAAATCCACGAGCACAGCCTCACGTACACTTCATCCATGGGTGCTGCCATCGGACAATTGCCAACACCTCATGATCCACATGGCACGTCTTCAGTCCACTTGCAGCACATTTAGGAGAACTGCATTATTGCAGGGCACACCAGCAATTAGCATTGAAGGCTACAGCAAGGACACTTTGCAAACATTGACAGGTATTCAGCTCACAGTTTGGACTAGACTGAATATCATGGCTCTTCACTTACTCTTTTTGTGTTTGCTCTCTTAGCACATAACTGTATGCTCACAGCATCGACTTGTTGCCTTGCCTTGCTATGTAATGCCACCCTATTAGCATGTTACTGTTTCAGGCAGAGTCAAAGAAGATCAGTACTTTCGTGTTGACCCTGCTCTTTTACTTAGACCCACAGACAGGCTGCTTGTCAGTAGGGACCTGTCCAGGTGGTATTGGGGTATGCCTCGCTGAATGACAAACTGAGTCTTCAATCTAAAACATACAGCGTGTGCCTGAGAGGCTTCATCAGCTAAATGGCCATGTCAGAAAATGGGCTGGTCTTCATTCTAGGGGTGGTGGGACTTTCAGCCAGGGGATTCCAGTATTATCAGTCATAAGCACAAGTCTGCAGACAGTCCACGGGCTTGATCATGGTCATTCTTCCACTTGAGTGAGTCGCAGTGGGGATTTGTCCAACAGTATGGGGAGTGGGCAAAAGTCAGTCCTGTAGGGCCATCATAAGCAGTCTCTGGGAATCATGCATTGTTAGTCAGGAGCTGAAAAGACAGCAGTCAGGGGTCTGTTCGTTCATACCTAGGGACTGCTCGTTGAAGTCAGTCAGAAGTCTGGGTGAATACAGTCCTGGGTTGTTCTGTATTGACTGTAGATGTGGATGCAAGGGGTCCTTTAGGGGTAGCGAGGCAATTCATCGTCAAAGGGGTTAAGGAGACAAAGCTGGTAGGAGAGACGATGATAGGCGAATTCTCAAAGTGGGGGTTGGCAGAACAGCATTGCTGGATATAGCAGGCTCTAGAATGGGGATTAACTACCACCATGGCCTCCACAGAGACAGGATATAAGACAAGGGTAGGAGTAAGTGAGGACTGCAGATGCTGGAGATCAGAATCGGGAATGTGGAGCTGGAAAAACACAGCAGGTCAGGCAGCATCTGAGGAACAGGTGCATTGACATCTCAGGCAAAAGCCCTTCATCAGACTTTCACCTTGGTTATGGAGAGAGATAGGTGCGCACAACAAGGAAGTTTTTACAATTGGGGGAAGGGAAATTACGATGCTGTAAGACAGGATTTGAGGAGCATACGTTGGGAGCATAGGCTGTCAGGGAAGGATGTGGTGGAAATGTGGAACTTTTTCAAGGAGCAGATACGACGTGTCCTTGATATGTATGTACCGATCAGGCAGGAAAGAAATGGTCGTGTGAGGGAGCCTTGGTTGACGAGGGAGGTTGAATGTCGAGTAAAGAGGAAGAAGGAGGCTTACATAAGGTTGAGGAAACAAGGTTCAGACAGAGCAGTGGAGGGATACAGGATAGCCAGAAGGGACCTGAAGAAAGGGATTAGGAGAGCTAAGAGAGGGCATGAAAAATCCTTGGCGGATAGGATCAAGGATAACCCCAAGGCATTTTATGCGTATGTGAGAAACCTGAGAATGACGAAAACGAGGGTAGGTCCGATCAAGGACAGTGGTGGGAGACTGTGTATTGAGTCGGAAGAGATAGGAGAGGTCTTGAACAAGTACTTCTCTTCAGTATTTACGAACGAGAGGGACCGTATTGTTGAAGAGGAGAGTGTGAAACGGACTGATAAGCTAGAAGAGATACCTGTTAGGAAGGAAGATGTGTTGGACATTTTGAACAACTTGAGGATAGACAAGTCCCCCGGGCCTGACGGGATATATCCTAGGATTATGTGGGAAGCAAGAGAGGAAATTGCAGTACCGTTGGCAATGATCTTCTCGTCTTCACTGGCAACGGGGGTGGTACCAGGGGACTGGAGAGTAGCGAATGTTGTGCCCCTGTTCAAAAAAGGGAATAGGGATAACCCCGGGAATTACAGGCCAGTTAGTCTTACTTCTGTGGTAGGCAAAGTAATGGAAAGGGTACTGAGGGATAGGATTTACGAGTATCTGGAAAGACACTGCTTGATTAGGGACAGCCAGCACGGATTTGTGAAGGGTAGGTCTTGCCTTACAAGTCTTATTGAATTCTTCGAGGAGGTGACCAAGCATGTGGATGAGGGTAGAGCAGTGGATGTGGTGTACATGGATTTTAGTAAGGCATTTGATAAGGTTCCCCATGGTAGGCTTATGCGGAAAGTCAGGAGGCATGGGATAGAGGGAAATTTGGCCAATTGGATAGAAAACTGGCTAACCGGTAGAAGTCAGAGAGTGGTGGTAGATGGTAAATATTCAGCATGGAGTCCAGTTACAAGTGGAGTTCCGCAGGGATCAGTTCTGGGTCCTCTGCTGTTTGTAATTTTTATTAATGACTTAGATGAGGGAGTCGAAGGGTGGGTCAGTAAATTTGCAGATGATACAAAGATAGGTGGATTTGTGGACAGTGAGGAGGGCTGTTGTCGGCTGCAGAGGGACTTAGATATGATGCAGAGCTGGGCTGAGGAGTGGCAGATGGAGTTCAACCCTGCCAAGTGTGAGGTTGTCCATTTTGGAAGAACAAATAAGAATGCGGAATACAGGGTTAATGGTAGGGTTCTTGGTCAGGTGGAGGAACAGAGGGATCTTGGGGTCTATGTACATAGATCTTTGAAGGTTGCCACTCAGGTGGATAGAGTTTGTAAGAAGGCCTATGGAGTATTATCGTTCATTAGCAGAGGGATTGAATTCAAGAGTCGTGAAGTGATGTTGCAGCTGTACAGGACTTTGGTTAGGCCACAGTTGGAGTACTGTGTGCAGTTCTGGTCGCCTCACTTTAGGAAAGATGTGGAAGCTTTGGAGAGGGTGCAGAGAAGATTTACCAGGATGTTGCCTGGAATGGAGAGTAGGTCGTACGAGGATAGGTTGAGAGTTCTCGGCCTTTTCTCGTTGGAACGGCGAAGGATGAGGGGTGACTTGATAGAGGTTTATAAGATGATCAGAGGAATAGATAGAGTAGACAGTCAGAAACTTTTTCCCCGGGTACAACAGAGTGTTACAAGGGGACATAAATTTAAGGTGAAGGGTGGAAGGTATAGGGGAGATGTCAGGGGTGGGTTCTTTACCCAGAGAGTGGTGGGGGCATGGAATGCGCTGCCCGTGGGAGTGGTAGAGTCAGAATCATTGGCGACCTTTAAGCGGCATTTGGATAGGTACATGGATGGGTGCTTAATCTAGGATAGAAGTTCAGCACAACATCGTGGGCCGAAGGGCCTGTTCTGTGCTGTATTGTTCTATGTTCTATGTTCTATGTTCTATCAGGATTGAGGCTTGTGGGCCAGGCAGTTAAGAGATAAATGGAAGGGTTGGGTGGGGTGGGGGGGGGGGGGGGGGGGCGGGGGAAGGTAGCTGAGAAAGCGATAGGTAGATGAAGGTAAGGGAGAAGGTGATAGGTCGGAGAGGAGGGTTGAGACGAATAATGGGAAAGGTGATAGACAGGTCAGGAAGGTGGTGCCGAGTTGGTGCTTGGGACTGGGATATTGTGGGGGGAGGGGAAATGAGGAAACTGTTGAAATCCACATAGATCTCATGTAGTTGTACGGTCCCAAGGTGGAATATGAGGCAATGTGGGAACAAATTACATAGGAAGGAAAAGGATGAGATTCTGAAGGGAGATTACAGAGAGTTAGACAGGAATTTAAAAAGGAGATCCTCGAAAATAGTAATATCTGGATTACTCCCGGTGCTACGAGCTAGTGAGGGCAGGAGTAAGAGGATAGAGCAGATGAATGCTTGACTTAGGAGTTGGTGTGTGGGAGAAGGATTCACATTTTTGGATCATTGGAATCTCTTTTGGGGTAGAAGTGACCTGTACAAGAAGGACAGATTGCACCTGATTTGGAAGGGGATTAATATACTGGCAGGGAGAAGTACTTGGGAGGATTTAAATGAATAAGGTTGGGGGCTGGCACCCAGGGAGATAGTGAGGAAAGAGATCAATCTGAGACTGGTACAGTTGAGAACAGAAATGAGTCAAACAGTCAGGGCAGGCAGGGACAAAGCAGAGACAAGGTAGGACAAGCAGATGAACTCAGGGCATGGTTAAGAACATGGGACTGGGATATCATAGCAATTACAGAAACATGGCTCAGGGATGGACACGACTGGCAGCTTTATGTTCCAGGATACAAATGCTACAGGAAGGACAGAAAGAGAGGCAAGATGGGAGGGGGACTGGATGTTATTTGGGTGGAGCTGAGAAATAAGAAAGGGATGATCACCTTATTGGGATTGTATTTTAATAACCCCCTAATAGTCAGCGGGAAATTGAGAAACAAATTTGTAAGGTGATCTCAGTTATCTGTAAGAATAACAGGGTGTTATGGTAGGGGATTTTAATTTTCCAAACATAGACTGGGACTGCCATAGTGTTAAGGGTTTAGCTGGAGAGGAATTTGGTAAGCATGTACAAGAAAACTTCCTGATCCCCAATATGTGGATGTTACTAGAGAAGGTGCAAAACTTGACCTATTCTTGGGAAATAAGTCAGGGTAGGTGACTGATATTATTGGGGGAGCACTTTGGGGCCAGCAACCATAATTCTATTAGTTTTAAAATAGTGATGGAAAAGGATAGACCAGATCTAAAAGTTGAAGTTCTAAACCGGAGAAAGGCCAATTTTGACAGTATTAGGCAAGAACTTTCAAAAGCTGATTGGGGTAGATGTTTGCAGATAAAGGACACTGGAAAATGGGAAGCTTTCAGAAATGACATAACGGGAGGCTAGAGACAGCATACTCATGTTAGGGTGAAATGCAAGGCTGGTAAAATATAGGGAATGCTGGATGACTAAAGAAATTGAGGGTTTGATTAAGAAAAAGAAGGAAGCACATAGACAGGATAGATCGAGTGAATCCTGAGAAGAGTATAAAGGCTGTAGGAATGTACTTAAGTGGGAAATCATGAGAGCAAAAAGGGGACATGAGATAGCTTTGGCAAATAGAGTTAAGGAGAATCCAAAGGGTTTTTACAAATACATTAAGGACAAAAGGGTAACTAAGGTGAGAACAGGGCCCTTCAAAGAACAGCAAGGCATCCTTGGTGTGGAACTGCAGGAGATGGGACAGATAATAAACAAGTATTTTGCATCAGTGTTTACTTTGGAGAAGGACATGGAAGATATAGAATGTAAGGATATAGATGGTGACCTCTTGAAAAATGTCAAGTGTTGGATGTCTTGAATTGCATAAAAGTCAATAAATCCCAGGACTTAATCATGTGTACCCTAGAACTCTGTGAGAAGCTAAAGAAGTGATTGCTGGGCCCCTTGCTGAGATGTTTGTATCATCAATAGTCACAGGTGAGGTGCCGGAAGACTGGAGGTTGGCTAATGTGGTGCCACTATTTAAGAAAGATGGTAAGGACAAGCCAGGGAACTACAGACCGGTGAGCCTGACGTTGGTGATGGGCAAGTAGTCGGAGGGAATCCTGAAGGACAGGATGTACATGTATTTGGAATGGCAAGGACTGATTAGGGATAGTCAACATGGCTTTGTGCATGGGAAATCATGTCTCATAAACTTGATTGAGGTTTTTCAAGAAACGGCACGGTGGCACAGTGGTTAGCACTGCTGCCTCACAGCGCCGGAGACCGGGTTCAATTCCCACCTCAGGCGACTAACTGTGTGGAGTTTGCACATTCTCCCCGTGTCTGCGTGGGTTTCCTCCGGGTGCTCCGGTTTCCTCCCACAGTCCAAAGATGTGCAGGTCAGGTGAATTGGCCATGCTAAATTGCCTGTAGTGTTAGATAAGGGGTTGATGTAGATGTAGATGTAGATGTAGGGGTATGGGTGGGTACGCTTCGGCGGGGCGGTGTGGACTTGTTGGGCCGAAGGGCCTGTTTCCACACTGTAAGTAATCTAATCTGTAAGTAATCTAATCTAAATCACAAAGAGGATTGATGGGAGAAGAATGGGAGCCATCATCTATATGAACTTCAGTCAGGCATTCGACAAGGTTCCCCATGGGAGACTGGTTAGCAAGGTTAGATCTCAAGAAACACAGGGAGAACTAGCTGTCTGGATACAGAACTGGCTCAAAGATAGATGACAAAGGATGGTGGTGGAGGGTTGTTTTTCAGACTGGAGACCAGTGACCTGTGGAATAACAACGATCGGTGCTGGGTCCACTACTTTTTGTCATTTATATAAATGATTTGGATGTGAGCATAAGAGGTACAGTTAGTAACTTTGCAGATGACACCAAAATTGGAGGTATAGTGGACAGCAAAGAAGGTTACCTCAGATTACAACGGATCTTGATCAAATGGGCCAATGGGCTGAGGAGTGGAAGATGGAGTTTAATTTCAATAAATGCGAGGTATTGCATTTTGGGAAAGCAAATCTTAGCAGGACTTATTCTATGGTAAGGTCGTAGGCAGACCTTGGAGTGCAGATTCATAGCTTCTTGAAAGTGAAGTCGCAGGTAGGTAGGATGGTGAAGAAGGCATTTGGTATGCTTTCCCTTATTGGTCAAAGTATTGAATATAGGAGTTGGGAGGTCATGTTGCGGCTGGACAGGACATTGGTTAGGTCACCTTTGGAATATTGCGTGCAATTCTAGTCTTCCTATCGGAAGGATGTTGTGAAACTTGAAAGAGTTCAGAAAAGATTTGCAAGGATGTTGCCAGGGTTGGAGGATTTGAGCTACAGGGAGAGGTTGAATAGGCTGGGGCTGTTTTCCCTGGAGCGTCGGAGGCTGAGGGGTGACATTATAGAGGGCAATAAAATCATAAGGGGCATGGATAGGGTAAATAGACAAGGTGTTTTCACTTGGGTGGGGGAGTCCAGAACTAGAGGGCATAGGTTTATGATGAGAGGGGAAAGATATGAAAGAGACCTAAGGAGCAACTTTTCACACAGAGGGTGGTGCGTGTATGGAATGAGCTGCCAGAGAAAGTGATGGAGGCTGGTATAATTGCAACATTTAAAAGGCATCTGGATGGGTATCTGAATAGGAAGGGTTTGGAGAAATATGGGCTGGGTGCTGGCAGATGGGATTAGATTGGGTTGGGATATCTGGTCGGCATGGACGAGTTGGACTGAAGGGTCTGTTTCCGTGCTGTACATCTCTATGACTCTATGACTCTATGTCGCAGGTGCAGCAACCAATGAGGAAATCAAATGGGATATTGCCATTCATTTCAAAGAAATCTGAGTACAGAAGTAAAGAATTCTTGTTGCAGTTATAAACAGCCTTGCTCCCCTTATCCAAGAAAAGATACACTTGCTATGGCAAGAGTTCATTGTGGCTTCACCAGATTAATATCTGTGATGACAGGATTGTCTTAAATGACAAGATTGGGAAAATTGAGTCTGTGTTACCCAGAGCTTTGAGAACTGAGAAATAGTCTCATTGAAAAAAGAATGTAAAGAATTTGGTGAAAGTTTGCCTCACTTTGTAACTTTTACAAAGACCTGAGATAACTCCTCAAGAAAAGACAAGGACTGTATTTGATCCCACATCATTTTTTCCCCAAGGAACAAGGACATGTTGATGTCTACAGATATCTTTCAGCACTACAATTCATCCTCTCCAAACACCTTATTAGCCTATGTTTCATCCACAGGCTTAGCAGCTGTGCTCTTCCAGGAGCAGTCGAATGGATGGTGCAAACTTGCCTCTTACACATATCATATATTACCAGACATTATGTGTAATGTTAAGACCAGTCTTTAGGCAAGATTTCTCCATTTGTTATAGTTCCAGACTAAATACTTCAATCCATTAAACTTCCAGGCAAACCAATATAAATTAATTGGTTTAACTTGGATATTATGTTGACTGTCCTTCTTAAATTGACAAAAAATAGTGAACCTATTACTAAACACAAGAAACAATATTAACACAACATATATAGATGCAGATTAGAAATTGAAGATGAGTGAAAAGCATGCTAAAAAACATTAGTAACTGTATATTTATGAAGAATGAATCATTGAACATTATGGCCGTTGTGGTGGATGTTGTTAGCAGCATTGATGCTGACTGTTAAACAGACAACTTTGAGATTCCTGGGTTTATTGGTTGATTGAAACTCTTTTATCCAATGGTTGTCTGGCAGCATCAGTGTGAAAGAGAATGGGGTCTGAAAAATTCAATACTTAGGAGTGTGATATGCGTCAACAACTATAATGATGTCATGAAGACCTGTGGGCAGAGCAGCTCCAGATCTGGATCCTAACATTAGATTAGATTAGATTACTTACAGTGTGGAAACAGGCCCTTCGGCCCAACAAGTCCACACCGCCCCGCCGAAGCGCAACCCACCCATACCCCTACATCTACCCCTTACCTACTCTACGGGCAATTTAGGATGGCCAATTCACCTGACCGGCACATCTTTGGACTGTGGGAGGAAACATGTAGTCCTCCTCGAAGTCTGTGTAGTAATGTGTGCCATTTCAATGTAACCTGTAAGCGAACACAAAATAAGTAAAATCTTACTTATGACAAGAGACTATTCTAGTCAGACCAGGAGGTAGTATTCCTCTACCACATTAGACCAAGTTAACTCTACCATTTCCAAGGCATAAAGAGGACAGTATTACCAACCTTTATTGTGAGCAGCAGTTCATACGGTGTAGTGAGCTGACATGCTCATACAGCAGATATTAGACATATAAAACTCATACCAAAAGTAGGTTGAGGCCTCTAATATTGACAGGTTGTGTTCAAAACTAAAGTAGTTGAGAGGGGGAAGCCTGTTCTGTGGGGGTCCAAATAACAGATCTGAGTTGGGGGAGGTGCTAATTGACCAACATAAGTGATAAAGACTTGCTTTTCCAGGAGGGCTCCCATCAGGCTTCATATTGAGCCTTCAGCCTTTACTGCCTCAATTTCTACCTTATGTTCTTTCTACACCACGCCAGTCATGTCCTGTATCTTTTCCTCCATGGATGCAGCCCTGCTGACCTGGTTGTTACCCCCACCCACCAAAACTCCATTATCCTCCAACTCTCTGTGGTTAAGACCCCCCACTGCCATCACTTTATAGTTTCCAATTTATTTGTCGGCCGGGGACAATCCATGTAGATCCCTAACCACTAGCTCTTATGTTTGTATTGTTCTTGATTGCTGGCCAGAATGTCAATTTGACTGGCAGATTTTCCTGAAGCTAAAGCTTTCTCAGACACTGTTCATGACTTCCAGTTAATATCCAGGGCCCTGGTGTAACTTATGAAAGAGCTGTAGACTAAAAAGAGAAAATAACAGAGGCGGTATTCTGGAAGGCTAATATCAAATACTCTTCAATGCCTTTTGATCCAAACTTATTTTTTGATCCAGAAGAAAGCCAAGTTCTAATATAAATGAAAGGAAAGAGAAAAGTGGAAGTTGTAAATTAAATAAAATAAGAAAATTCTAATGAGACGACAACAGTAAAACAATGATATAATAGTTCCAGCTGAAACAATAGCTCGTCTTTTATCTATCAGTTCCTGATTAGCATTCTAATATTTTCTCTGTTTCATTAATGGAATAAAGACACCAGGAATTCAAATTCATACTGAGAGAGAGATGAATATTTCTACTTAAAAGATGTCTGGGCGACAGCTGAACTTAAAAGTTAATGGGGAATTTATGGTAAGCTTTTTCCTGGAAACAATTTATAGAGTCAGAGAGGTATACAGCATGGAAACAAACCATTCAGTCCAATTCGTCCATGCCGACCAGAGTTAATCTAATCCCATTTGTCAGCATTTGGTCCATCTCTCTAAATCCTTGTTTTTCATATACCCATACTGGTGCCATTTAAACATCGTAATTGTACCAATCTCAACCACTTCCTCTGGCAGCTAATTCCATACATGCACCACCCTCTGCATTAAAAAGTTGCCCTTTAGGTCCCTTTTCAATCTTTCCCTCTCATTTAAACCTATGCCCTCTAATTTTGGACCCCCCTACCCTGGGGAAAATACTTTGATTATTCATCCTCATGATTTATACGTTGGCTCAGTGGTTAGCACTGCTGCCTCACAGCACCAGGGACCCAAGTTTGATTCCAGCCTTGGGCAACTGTCTGTGTGGAGTTTGCTCATTCTCCCCGTATCTGAGTGGGTTTCCTCTCGGTGCTCCGGTTTCCTCCCACAATCCAAAGATGTGCAGGTCAGGTGAATTGGCCATGTTAAATTGCCCATAGTTTTAGGTGCATTAGTCAGAGGGGGGTGGGCTCTGCTTTGGAGGGTCAGTGCAGACTTGTTGGGCCGAAGGGTCTGTTTCCACACTGTAGGGAATCTAATCTAATCGAAAGACCATTCGCAGCCTCTGACACTCCAGGGAAAGTAGCCCCAGTCTATTCAGCCTCTCCTTAGGGCTCAAACCCTTCAACCAATGCAATATCCTCGTAAATCTTTTCTGAACCCTTTCAAGTTTCACAACATCCTTCTTATAGCTGGGAGACCAGAATTGAATTTGCTCCAAGAGACTGCTGCTGACATCCTGTACCAGTGAAACAGCATGATATGAACTACCATATGCTGAAGTTTTGGTTAAACTTAATTTTTGGAGGAATTGGGCCCCGCAGTAATTTATCATATAAACCCCTGGCTAAAGGAATTAGAGGTATACTTTGGGTCCTAGTTGATGAAAATCAATTCTAGATTATTAAAAACTAGCGCAAATTGAGCCAGCAGTTTGACATCTCAGCACATTTTCGCACTTGGCCTACTCATTCCCAATATTATTCAGAACTTTCCAGCTTGTCTTTTTATAGGAAACAGCCTAGATTAATAGGGGACCAGAATATTATACTGTAGGTGAAATTATAAAGCTGCAGAGTTAGATAATGGATAATGTCACATCAACTTAGTACTCTTATTATAGCCCATGGAAAATTTCAAACAGCCTAAGCCAAAACTAAAGAGCAAGAGAGAGAGAGGAAGGAAAAGGGTGCTTAATAAATATGAAGAAATTAGATATATGCAGCCTGAGGCAAGTGTCATAACAATACAATAGCAAGCCCCAATTTCATAGCTGATGAAGTGGATGTTAAAATGCATGAGGTGAATACAAGGAAAGTTATCCAGTTTGTCATTTGCGCTTCCGTTTCCAACAGAATATGTAATACAATATGCCTACAATGTGCTTGGTGCCTAAAAGGCATGGCCTAACTGATCTTTGCAGCCACTGGCAATGTCCTGTGTGTTTGGAGTTTTGCTGCAGGTTAGGTTATGCCATTCAGCTCAGTTCTACTACTGCCTTCCTGTTTAATCAGCAATGATATACACAGAATAGTTTGGACAACTCTAGATATATGCACTCTGATGGTATTTCAAGATGGGAAAACATTGTTCTTCTGGTGGACATCCCATTATTATTCATCTTTTTTTTATTCATTTGTGAGAGTAGCTGGCTGGCCCGCATTTAATGCCCTCCTTAGTTGCCGTTGAGGTCGTGATGGTCGGCTACTTTCTTGAACTGCTGCAGTACACATGCTGTAGTTAGTCCCATTATGTTGCTAGAGAGGGAATTCCAGGCTTCTGACCCAGCAACAGTGAAGGAGTGGTGATATGTTTCAAAGTCAGAATTATAAGTGACTTGGAGTGGAACCTGCAGGTGGTGATTTTCCCATGTATCTGCTGCCCTTGTCCTTCAAGATGGAAGTGGTCATGGGCTTAGGTGGTGCTGTCTAAGGATCTTTGATGAATTTCTACAGTACATCTTAAAGATAGTACACACTGATGTTACTGAATATTGGTGGTGGAGGGAGTGGGTGCCTGTGGATGTCATACCAATCAAGTGGACTTCTTTATCCTGAATGGTGTCAAGCTTCCTAAGTGTTGTTGGAACTGCATCTGTCCAGGTAAGTGGGGAGTATTCCATCACACTCCTGACTTGTGCCTTGTAACTTGTGGACAGGCTTTGGGGAGTTAGGAGGTGAGTTCTTCGGCACAGTATTCCTGGCCTTTGACCTGGTCTTGTTGTCTATGTATTTATGTGGTGAGTCTAGTGAGTTTCTGGTAAATTGTAACCCCTAGGATGTTGACAGTAGGGGATTCAGCGATGGTGGCACCACTGAATGTCAAAGGGCAATGGTTAGATTGTCTCTTATTTGTAATGATCATTTCCTAGCATTTATGTGGTGCAAATATTACTTGCCACTTGTCAACCCACGCCTGGATATTGCCCAGATCTTGTCGCTGTAGTTGCAAATGCTGCTAAATATTATGCAATCATCAATGAACATCCCCACTTCTGACTTTGATGAAGTAGCTATAGATGGTTTGGCCTAGGACACTACCATGAGAAAATCCTGCAGAGATGTCCTGGAGCAGTGATGACTGACATCCACCAACCACAACCATTTCCTATATGCCAAGTATGACTCTAACCACAGGAAAGTTTGTCCCAATGCCCATTGATTCCAGTATTGGCCAGCTTCCTTAATGCCACATTTGGTCAAATATGGCCTTGATGTCAATCTTGATGTCTTACCTCAGCTGCAGAAATCAGCCATTTTATCCAAGTTTGAACCAAGGCTGTATTGAGCTCAGGAGCTGAGTGGCGCTGACAGAACCCAAACTGGGTATCACTGAGCAGGTTATTGCTGAGCAGGTGCTGCTTGATAGCACTTTTAATGACACCTTCCATCATTTTACTGATGATCGAGAGTATGCTGATAGAGTGGTAATTGTCCAGGTTGGATTTGTCCTGCTTTTTGTGTGCATGTTATAATTTTCCACACAGTTGGGTAAATACCAGTGTTGTAACTATACTGGAAGAGCTTGGCTATTGGCAAGTTATGGACCACAAGTCTCAGTCCTATTACTGGAATGTTGTCAGGGCCTATCCAATGCCTGCCACCATTCTGTCATTGAGGATGGGGATACTCATGGAGCATCCTCTTCTAGTGAGTTGTTCAATTGTCCACCACCATTCACAAGTGGATGTGGAAAGACTGCAGAGCTTAGATCTGATCCATTGGTTGTGGGATTGCTTAGCTCTGCCTATCATTTGCTGCTTTTGCTGTTTGGCAGTCAAGTAGTCTTGTCTGGCAGTTTCACTAGGTTCACAGTTCATTTTTAGGTATGCCTGTTTCTGTTCCTGGAATACCCTCCTGAATTGTCCATTGAACCAGGGTTGATCCCTTGGTTTGATGGTAATGGTTCAGCAGGGAGAGTGGGGGGGTGGTGTGGTGGTATGCCGGGCTATGAGGTTGCAGATTGTGCTGGAGTACAATTCTGCAGCTGTTAATGGTTCACAGAACCTCATGGGTGCTCAGTCTTGAGTTGCTAGCACTGTTCGAAGTTCTATCCTATTTAGCATGGTGATAGTGTCACACAACACAATGGAGGCTACTCTCAAAGTGAAAGTGTGACTTCACCTCCACAAGAATTGTGCGGTGGTCACTCTTACTGATACTGCCATGGACAGGTGAATCTGCAGCTGGCAGATTGGTAAGGATGAATTCAAGTACTTTGTCCGTCTTGATGGTTCCCTCACCACCCACCGCAGATCCAATCTACCAGCTATTTCTTTTAGGAGCCAACCAATTCGATCAGTAGTACTGCTGCCAAGCTATTCCTTCTGGAGTACATTAAAATTCCCACCCAGAGTACATCTTGTGCCCTTGCCATTCTCAGCGCTTCCTCCAAGTTTTGTTCAACATGGAGGAGTACTGATTCATCAGCTGCAGGAGGATGGTATGAGGTAATCAGCAACAGGTTTCCTTGTCCATGTTTAACCTGAAGCCATGAGACTCCATGAGGTCCAGAGTCAATGTTGAGGACTCCCAGGGCAACTCCTTCCTAACTGCATACCACAGTGCCACCACTTCTGCTTGGTCTGCCCTGCTGGTGGGACAGGACATATGCAGGGTGATAATGGTAATATCTGGAACATTGTCTATAAGGTATGATTCTAAGAGTGTCTATGTTAGGTTGTTGATTCACTAGTCTGTGAGATAGCTCTCCCCAATTTTGGCACTAGGCCTCAGATGTCAATGAGAAAGACTTTGCAGGGTTAACAGGGTTGTTTGTGTTGTTGTCTTTTCTGGTGCTTAGGTCGATGTCAGGTTGTTTAGATTAGATTACTTACAGTGTGGAAACAGGCCCTTCGGCCCAACAAGTCCACACCGACCCGCCGAAGTGCAACCCACCCAGACCCATTCCCCTACACCTAACACTACGGGCAATTTAGCATGGCCAGTTCACCTGAACTGCACATTTTTGGACTGTGGGAGGAAACCGGAGCACCCGGAGCAAACCCACGCAGACACGGGGAGAATGTGCAAACTCCACACAGTCAGTCGCCTGAGGCGGGAATTGAACCCGGGTCTCTGGTGCTGTGAGGCAACAGTGCTAACCACTGTGCCACTGTGCCGCCCACGGATTCATTTGTTTTGATAACACTTTACAGTGATTGGTAAAATTGAGCAGCTTGTTGGGCCATTTCAGAGGATAATTGAGAGTGAATAACATTGCTGTTGGTCTGGAGTCACATGTAGATCAGCCCAGGTGAGGATAGCAAATTTCCGTCCCTGGGAGAAAGTGAGGACTGCAGATACTGGAGATCAGAGTCAAAAAGTGTGGTGCTGGAAAAGCACAGCCGGTCAGCATAAACTCTGATGAGCAATTGGATGTTGCCTGACCCACTCTGCTTTTCCAGCACCACACTTTTTGACTCTGATTTCCCTCCCTGAAGGACATTAGTAAACCAGATGGGTTTTTCCCAAAAATCTACAATGGTCATCACTAGATTCTTCATTCCTGATTTTTTAAAATTGCATTTAAGTTCCATCATCTACATGGTGGGATTTCAAACCCTGGTCCTCAGGGCATTAGCTGAGTTTCTGGATTAATAGTCTAACAATAATACTACTGAGTCATTCCCTTGCCATATAGAATTGCAAATTCAATGTCTGAAACAAATTTTGGCAGCACTGAAATTCATGGTACAAAACATTGTCACTGGTTGAGCAAAATAAAGCATGAACCAATAAAAAGCATGAATTTACAAATCTGTATTTTAACTCCAGTCAATGCTTGAGCTACCTAGCAACCCAGGAAGTCAGTTGTAAAGATGTATTTTTATGAATGAACATGAAATTGGTGTATAGCTGAGATGGAGCGGGGATGTGTAAATAATGCCATCCCACCCTCAGTGAATAACAAAATGAGCTCTTGCTTCTTTGAGGCCCATATTCCATATTTTCTTATGCTCCGTGATCCTGTTTATGAGATGTAATGAAGCCTGATGTTTGTTTTTCTGTGCCGGCTGTATAGGTCCGACAAGATCTAAGCCTGGGGCAGATTTAATCCATCTCATAGACATGGGCCCACTGTGTGAAGTGGCCTTAATTCAGCACAACTCACTGTTTCTTAAGCCTTGTTCAGAATAACTGTGGTAGGCATTGAACAATAGTACACTAATACAATACAGGTGCAATTCTGAGTTACGTTTTTGTTGCAGGAAATTTATTGTGTTCATCTCACAATGACTGAACTGGGAACTTTTATTGTTGACATTAAGTGGCTAAAAGAAAGATAAACTACAAATTAGTGTGATTTTGCCTCTGGTAGAGTAACTGATGTGACAATACTTTAAGTTGTCCCTCATTACATAAAAAAAAGACGCATGTGGATCTTGTGATATTGTAGAACCCAACAGACATTTATTACAGTTACTTTGAGCAAACATTAACTTCACAGGTATAGAAGTGTCTGCACTAACATTAAGCTATTAGATTGTTATTCAGCTGCATACTTCCAGTAGAGGATCATGCTTGAAGTAACCCTGGGAAATGAAGCTTTATACCAGCTGGTAACATGCTATGGAGCATTGTTGATATTATGAACATATCTCTTAAAGTTTTAACAACAAACTAATTATGAGACATAACACATTGATATTTGTGAGCTACATGAGTGCAAAAAGTAATCAACAACTAGCTAAAAAGAAAGACTAGTATTCTTGCCTGATAGTGTTTGGACGTAATGTTCACTGTTGAGATTTCTTCTTCAACCTCCACCGCTGTTGCCACCATTTTGAGTTGTGAAGTGCCATTCATTTAGTCCTAAAAGATGCCAATGTATATCACAGTAACGATTCAAAGCTTCTAATGTGTTACTGTGGTAAATCTGTAAGTTCTTTTCATTCCAGCATGTTCTTACTGCATGTATCCTTTTTGCTGTTGCCTCAGCCACCAGTAGGTGTACAACACAATTCCACAGGCACTACTCCTGCTCGATCTGCCTTGAATCAATAACTCCCAAACTCTCACCTGATTGTGATCAGAAACTCACCCATTATGAAAGAATTGCAAGCATTTTGCCATTTATCTCAAACGCAGTTTCTGAATGCACCGACATTTTGTCCCTTTGAGCGCTTTGCGTTTTCAAGGATTTTAATATGTCTCACTATAGAAGGGATGGTGAGCTGAGTAGCATGATAATCTGTTAAAAAAAACTTGTAGTGCATTTCCATGCCTCTTAAAAATCCATCAAGTAGAATATGTATTCAAATCCAAACCATGTACTTGACATTATCAGGTGCCTCTCTTATCTCAAGCTTTCCTATTGTGTTCACCACATAGGGTTTCAAACCTTAGTGAGACCGACCAAATGGAAATGTGCAGATGTGTTTTTTGTAGGCATTACAACTGTCACTCAAAGATAATCACACACTGAACACATCATTTACATTCTCTGTGTGTTCAGTTGAGTCCTACCAGTCACTGCAGGGAAATCTAACTGAACCTATGTTTCAAGAAGTTTACAGATACTTCAACTGCAGTTTAGCAAGATCTGTTCTAAAAACTGCTGTGCAATCTAGACACTCTACTGAAACAGCACACTAGGGTATGGCACAATTATACAGCAAATTGTTATTTCAGTTTAAATGCTATCACAGTTAATACCTGGAGCAATAGTTATACTGACAAAGTGAAAGATAATGAATAAATACAATCCTATGTAGAGAGAGTGAAACAGACATTCAGAGAATTATAGACAAAATAAGGAAAGGAACGCAAAAGAAAGAGACCCAATATGAATACCCAAATGCAAGTGACAAACTGCAATCTGAACAAACTACTGATGAAGTTGTATTAAGGCTAATGAGTAACTGGAGTGAGTTACAAGCTCGACTCTAAATGAATATTAAGGTGACATTACAAGCTACTGAACCATACCTCAAGATGTTTAGAATTATCATCTAGCTATCTAAAGCTGCTCATAAATTGCTTGTGGAGAATATCCTTTGGCCTGAATTTTAACGGCAGACTTACTGGCACTGAGAGAGGGTGGTTAAGTTCTGTGTGGGCAAATCTGTGAACATGTGGCAAATTGGATGTAAACACTTCTGTTAATGGCTCTTTAAATGCATTATTTACATATCATTTCTTGTCTCCCAACTAATTGACGTCCCAACTAATCACAGGTGTGATGGCAACCTACATGAGCAATTTCAATCCCAGCCTTTGAAGGGAATTTTCAAACAAGTAATTCAAAGGAAATTGGAGTTGGGAGCAAGGACAAGTAAATGGGGGAATGGAGACAAGATGGACAAAGGCTGTGCATCATTTCGGTAATGTATTCCTGGACATGCTGCTGATGGTTTGGATGACCTGGAATAACGTACCTTAATGATAGAGGAAGAGGCAAGCTGGGATCACAAGCTTGAAGGTAGTGATGAGGAGGTCAGCTGTAGCACTGTAGTGTTATCTTTCTGGATCCATTGTTTGGAGGCTTTAGATGACCTAAGGAGGTAGAAATGATGTATCCATTTACAGTCTGTTGTGGATATCAATCCAAGCCACTCATTCTGCTTTACTGTAGTATATCACTCCTCACATGAGACCACTTTATAGTTACAGCTATCCTTGTTTGTCTACAGATTTCCTCACATAACATCTGTTTCTTAATTACTGAAACACCCTCAGCTTTGTCAAATGTTATGTTATTCCCTTATTGTCGTGTTCAACAAATGCTCTCAATCCATCTGTTCAGTCCAAAGATGATTTTGAATTTAGAGATTGCGCTGGAAGCTAAAGGAAGAAGGAATCACATAGAAATCCAGAGAGGAGAGGGGCAACCTTGCTACAGGAGACCAACAGAATACATTCAGTTTTATGTCATTAGAATCCAGCAGACATATATGACAAGTCAACACAAAAAGTAGGCCAGATAGCAGATATTAAGAGTCAGTATTAGCATTGTAGATCAAAGACACCTCACAGGCACAAGATGTACTCAACCATTAAAGAGGAATACTTCTTCTGTAAACTTGGAGGTCACTTCTAGAAGATGCGTATAAGCATGACATTGAAAAAAAACATTCACAGGATAAAGGCATCACTGGCTAGGCCAGCATGTACTGCCCATTCCTAATTGCCAAGAAGGTAGTTAAGGAGTCAACCACGTTGCTGTGGATCTAGAGTCACTTGTAGGCCAGACCAGGTAAAGATGGCAGTTTCCTTCCCTAAAACACATTAGTGAACCAGGTAGGTTTTTCCAACAATCAACGATAGATTCAAGATCATCAGAGGACTCTTAATTCCAGATTTTATTGTATTCAAATTACACCATATGCTGTGGCAAGATTCAAACCTGGGTCCCCAAAACATTACCTGGATCTCTGGATTATCAGTCTAGCAATAACACCTTTAGGGCATTACCTCCCCATAATTACACAGCTGAAAAATATCAAACAGCTGCCAATACAAAGATGTTAGAGCCACCAGCATTAGAAAATATACACAATATATTCATGGAGCAAATTGGTGACAGAACTTCTCTATGTCTATGGATATCTCATTAATTATAAGCTTGATACAGGGGCATGTACAATTATCATAACAGATCATTTGCCATGGGTGTAGAAATTACAGAGAAGCTACAGTCTACAGAGATGAAACTGCATGATTGAAATGGAACATCTCTGAAGGTCAAGGTATGCTACAACCAACACTGTGTCACAAAGGATGTAAGATAATAATGAATATATATATATGAAATTTGTAATCAAGAAACCTCACTCTTGATCATGCACACATGAATTGGCCTCAATATTCTTGAAGTAGAATAGGACTTAAGCTAGTCACAGTGAGCAGGTTGCAAGAGGCCACATTATGTGAAATTTGTCCAAAGGCAAGACAGTCAGAGAACAACAGGTCCAGGAACAATCAGTTTGTTGAACAACTGGTCAAGAGACAACCAGTAGAAGAATTTATTAGTCTTTAGAAGAAGGAAGAATCTATTGATATTAGTTATAATGTCTTAAGAAATATGTTTTTGAAGCCCAAGAAGAACCTGTGGGCAGCAAGCTAAAATGGATTTAAACAAAGTTGTTGAACACAAAAGACTGACTAAGAATGTGCTACCATTCACTAGCAAGATGTTCAAGATTGGTCAGGCCAAAAATCCAGTGATTTGATTTAGAAAAAATACTCTGAGCACTGGTACCATTTCACAATTGTCGACAACTTATTAATTTGAGACAGAAGATCAATTCTTCTGAATTCACTTCAGGAATATGTCCAAGAAAGGATACACTTTAGATACTAGAAGAGCACCAAATGTAGATCAGGCAGTCATCAGTATGGTTAATACTGAAGCAACAGAAATCTGATGAAAGATCAAATGTCTCATATTGTGAAATGTTTGATTGCACAAGATCGTCAGGAGTGGAAAATATTCTTATCATCACCAAAGAAAGTTACGGTGATGAAATGACACAAGTTCAAGAGAAATATTTTGACCTTTTGTCTCCCAAGAAAGAACTATCCATGTCAGTGACAGAGCTAAGTCGGCAACATTTCTCAAGAAACATGAATAACCATATGAACATGTTTGGCAAGACAACACCAGAAGGAGAAGGTTTGCAAACTTCAACACAGGTGTAAAAGCAGATGAGAAATAAAGACAAGTTTACACAGACTGAAGATTTGTGTATATGATTTTATGGGAACCAATACTTAGGTGAGACTATCAATGTCTAGAGTTCCAGGATATTGTCAAGATGGGATTTCCTGGTTCAGAAATCTAAAATACTGCAAAATAGACTAGTTTCGATAGACCAATTGTATTACATAAAGAGAATTCATGCGATTAAAGGTACCCCTAATGATTTCATGGGGAAACTACAAAGGGAATTCAGATATTAAACTTCTTCCTGGAAAGGTAATGGAAAAACTGTTTGGTTTAGCAGGATTGAAGTCCTCAGTGAAGAACATCTTAGAAATAAAAAAGTCCATGAAAGGTCAAGCGCAGAAATCAAATCAATAGCCCTCAAGCTAAAGACCTACTAATCTTCCATGTCTGAGAGAATTGTGAAAGCTCCAGTGAGACTTGGGAAGAGATGGTGTAAAGATAAATGCAATCATATACTTTAGTGCTAAATGTTAACCAAGAAAGAAAAAAGTCTTGGGGGGAAATGTTATATCAGGTAACAGTTCAGAAAGTGTTACTGTTAGAGATTACTTCAAGCTCTGCCCATGATAATGTTGTCATGCAGGCTTGATGGACAAGGCAAAAGTTTAAGTTCCTCTAGAGCGAAAACCTATATTCTAGGGCTCCTCAGTTTTAGTAATAATGCATAATTTACTCATGTAACTTGTACCTATTTTCTATCATGCAATAAACTACATCTTGCTTAACATCCAAGCCTCTCTCCCTCAAGTCTCCATTGTGGCAGCAAAATAACCTCACCATAACCTGTCACAGCATCCAAAAACCAAATTCATCAGCAACTCCACAGATCTCAGAGCTAACAAGTGTATTGGGAAAGATGCTGAATATAAGTGGAGAGTTAATTTGTCTGCCAATTAATGATCCTTGTCTTTTACATTTTTAAAATTTCATTCATGGGAAATGGGAAATTGCCCAGCTTAATTGCCCTTCAGAAGATGGCAGTGTGATGCCACTTGAACTGGTGCAGTCCAGCTTCCTAGTTAACTGTTGGAAGTGTTAGTTATTACACATATGACATACATTATATTGTGTTGAATGAATAGGGTTTGCCGTTGCACAGTGATAAAAATGAGGATGCATAACACATGTAAATTTTCTATTTTCATTTTTAGCCGCTTAAACATGATATTATGCATCACATTTATGTCTTTCTATCCAGCTTTAGGTGCAAATATGCTTGAAAGAAAAATAGATTGCTGCAAAACTAAGTGGCAGCTGCCTAAGAATCTTGCACACAACTATCTAGTCTGTTTCTGTCCTTCTATGTTGGAACCTTCTACTTGACTCGAGTCTCGGTTCAACGTTTTTAGTGCAGATTGTGTGCTCAATTGATTTAGGTGCAATAACTTTATTGGATTTTTTGGTGTCAGTTTAATTTGAATAATTCTGGTAGTCTCACTCCCTCCACCTCTAGATTCCTTTCTGTGCTGAAATTCAGATTTGGATGAATTAGGGCCAAAACCGCCTGGGGCAACTGAAAAAGACATTCATATATTTTCCTACAAATTATTTTCAAAGTAACCGATCACTGGGTTCCAAAACTGTAATCCATCAGCCCATGACAAACTGTACTTATTAATGGGAATATTTAACTCCTGCATCAACCTTCCCCCAGCATGTTGGAGATGATTTTGAAAGATAGAATTAATAGATGCAAGGAATTGGAGATGCAAAGAATAATTAAGGATAGTCAATATGGTTTTGTGCAAGGGAAATCATGTCTCACAAACTTGATTGAGTTTTTTGAGGAAGTAACTGAGAAAATTGATGAGGGCATGACAGTAGACATTGTTTATTTAGACTTTGTAAAGACTTTGACAAGGTTCCTCATGTAGACTAACTATTACAGTTAGGTTACATGGGATTCAATATGAGCTTGCCAACTGGATACAATGTTAGCTTAATGACAGGAGACAAAGAGTTATGGTGGAGTGTTATCTTTTGGACTGGCGGCTGGTTACCAGCCATGTTCCACAGGGATCAGCACTGGGTCAACTTTTGTTTGTCATTTATATGAGAATACAGAAGGCATGGCTAGTAAGTTTGCAGACGACACCAGAATTGGTGGTGTAGTGAACAGTGAAGAAGGTTATCTAAGATTACAAAGAGATCGTGATTAATTGGGTCAATGGGCTGAGGACTGGCAGGTGGAATTTAATTTGGATAAATGTGAGGTAAAACAAACATTGGAAGGACTTATACAATTAAATGCACGATTTGGGGTGGCTTTATAGAACAGAGACCTTGGGTTCAGGTATATAATTCTTTGAAGTTTGCATCACATGTAGATAGGTGGTTAAGAGGCATTTAGCGTATTTGCCTTCATTGCTCAGGCTTTTGAGTACAGGAGTTGGGATGTCATGTTGTGGTTGTGCCAGATGTTGATGAGGCCTCTTCCGGAGTACAGTGTCCAGTTCTGATTGCCATATTATAGGAAGGATATTACTAAGCTAGAGAGGGTTGACATAGACATAGACACCATGACATAGACAGAGAACACGGGGGGCTAACACCTTCAATATATTGTCTAGCTATCACCCATTGTTATAGCTAACCTGAGAATGCAACTTTTAAAAAAAGGCTTTTATGATTTACACATGAAAGAAGAGAAACCATCATGGTATTCAAACAGATGAAAGACTCAACAGACAATCAAGGTATTTTTCAATGTATAATTTCAGTTACATCACACTGTAAATTTTTGCTATAAATTCTGTGTTTTAGGATTGAGCCCTCCACTATCACCTGATGAAGGAGCGATGCTCTGAAAGCTAGTGTACTTCCAATTACACCTGTTGGACTATAACCTGGTGTTGTGTGATTTTTAACTTTGTACACCCCAGTCCAACACTGGCATCTCCAAATCAAGACAAAATGAACATTAGGAACATACTGGCATTCCTTGTGTCTGATTATTCAATAGGAGAAATTATGAAAAATATATAGTGTATTGTTTCCCCCATCATTATTCTGCTAGTTGGATTTACCAGTGTTTGCTAGGATGCAGCCACTTACTATTGTCATTCTGTGGAAAACCCTGGAAATGACTGAAAGTAATGGAATTATGGATGAACACCTCCTCAGCCAATTTGACTTCAGATTTGATTGGGTAGAATTTTAGTTTATATCATAATCAATGTTGTTTGAAGAAGAATCATTGAATATCAGTCTGCAGAGATAAAACCTGGATGATTTATTTCTCTTCTTGTGTCAGAGCCATTAATTCCAACAGGTTTGAGTGAAGTCACTTTTAAAAAAAAGAGATCATGATTTCAGCTTGGTCTGTTAAAGCATAGCAGCTATCACACCACAGCGTATAGTGTAAATGGGTCATTTTCTGGTTGGAAAGATGTAAATTATAGTGTGCCACAAGGACCAGCACAAACACCTTGCTATTTATACTTTATATAAATAGATAAAGGGACTGAAGGTATAGTTGCTAAATTTGTCAATGACACAAAGTTAGGTGTAAACTACATTATGAATTTGACATTAGGGTTGTCAGGAAAAACCCATCTGATTTACTAATGTCCTTTAGGGAAGGAATCTGCTATCTTTACCTGCTCCAGATCAGCAGCAATGTGATTGACTCTTACCTGCCCTCGGAGAAATTAAGCATGTTCAATATGCCCACATCCTGTGAATGAATAAACAAAAGTTGAGGGAGTGGGCAAACATCTGACTAATGGAGTCTAATGTGGGAAAATGTGAAATTATTCATTTTTGCAGGAGGAATAAAAGGCACGTAATTGAAATGGTGAGAGATTGCAGAGCTCTGTGAAGTCGAGGGATTTAGAATGAATGTGTTTGTATTACAAAATGTTAACATGCAGGCACAGCAATTAATAGGAAAAATAATAGAATGCTATTATTTATTGTGAAGGAAATTGAATGCAAAAGGAGCTTCTATTTCAGTTAACAGGGAATTGGTGACTCCACATCTGTAGCAATGTGTAGAATATTGCTATGTTTATTTAAGGAAGGACATAAATGTGTTGGGAGAGGCTCAGAGAAAGTCAATTACACTAAAACCTAGAATGGGCAGGTTACTTTCTGAGGAAAGGTTGGACAAATTGGACAGGCTAGACTTGTATCTGCTAGCATTTAGAAGAGTAAGAGTGGCTTCATTGAAACATTTAAGATGTTGAGACATCTTAGCAGGGAGGACAGAGAAAGACTGGTTCATCTTACAGGAGAATCCTGAACCAGGTGCCACTGTTGAAAAATAGGGGGTCAAGCATTTGGAACAGAAATTGGATATTCTTTTCCTCAAGAGGTTTTGAGACTTTGGAACTTCTGTTCAAAAATGGATGGAAGCAGAGTCTTTAAATATTTTTAAGTCAGGTAGATAGATTCTTGATAAGAAATGGTATAAATATTTATTTGAGGGAAGATAGGAATATGAAGTAAAGAATAGCCATGATCTTATTGAATGGTGAAGCAGGCTTAACAGGGTGAGTGGCCTACTCCTCCTACTTGGAAATTTGTGTTTACAAAACAGAATTGGCTGAAGAATACAGAGCTTTCCTTTAATGTCTTAGCATGGCTCTTCGATCAGAATCTCTACTCCAAACCAGAGGCTACTCTCTGCTCTGTACAGCCAGCTTCTGTTCCCCTTCACCATTATAGAAACATCTTTATTTATAATGGGTTAAAAAAAATTTTGTCAATATTTATTCATCAAGGTGAGATGTTAGCCCTGGGAATGGAATATTTTGCAGTTCACAGATCAAGGGCACTATTTTGTATTTCCAGGTCAGATGCAGAGGAAAACTTTCGATGTAATGTACCATCAACACGCTAAGGTCAGAGAGAACTCAAGTTAATACAGATTAAACAGCCACTACATGATTGCATCAAAGGTTCCCTGCTTAGATTAAGTGCAGGTTAGGTGCAGAGTAAAATTCACTTTACACTGTCACACCAATTGAACATCCAGAGCATGAATTTGATGCTAAGCTAAACTGTCCATCCTGTTTATTCCAGGCCTCATCTACCAATTCTGGAGCACTGACTACTGTATAGGTAAGTAAGTACATACACACTGTGCATTTCCAATTCTACTTGCTCAGAGCTGCAAATCACTGAGTACAAGCCAACCCTTGGAAACAAATATTCATTAAAATTCAATAGTTTTGACAATCTTTGTGCTGAGTCTTCAACTGTAGAAATTTAGATAGAGCAGAAAATTATGTTTGTACAGGTGTTTTGAATTGAAAACACGTGAGTATACTCAATATTGACCTTTCACCTTCAATACTAAAGTTAACAAGCAGTCCTTTGCTGTGCATTAATTTTCTTTAAAAATAGCTGCTGACTCATTCAATATTCCTCAGATATACATTTTCTTTATTGTTACTTAATTCATATCCTGAAATATTTGACTAATGGAAGGTATGACTGCTGGCAGCCAAGGGATGACTTGTCAGGGTGTCCACTCTTCACTTTTGAATTGCTCTTCCTTTCAAACAGCATTGAACTTTAAAGTTTGATTTGTCTGCTCATGAGGAACATTACGTCATATTGCAGTATTGGAAAATGTCGGAAAATCCTCCCGTGTTCTGGTCAACATTTCGTCAAAAGAATTAACAGGCTGTTTATTTTAAGGTTGTTCAAGGCATATTCCTAGTGAAGAGTGACTATCATGCATGTTTATGTTACTGTCGTTTTACATCCCAAAATTGGCTTCAGTGTCTTCTTCAGTGAGGTCCCTCAGATGATCTAATGTAATGATTGAGCATACATATCCAAAATGCACGTCATGAACCAAATTTGGGCAAAGTCCTTCGAAACCCAATTCACATGACCAAAGCATTTTCAAGCAATTGATTTTTACATTTTCCATTAATATAAATAAGATAAATACAGCACTGACATCGCCTTAATATGCCTTGTCATTGTCGATCACTCGCTAATGAGTTTGATTATTCACTAGGAAGTTCTGTGTCACTGGCTGTAGGTTCTATGGATCCTTGTGTGGCTGATCAGTCCAATCCTTGAACCACATCTGCAACCATATATTTGGCAGGTATTTTCAGGCGATTGAATTGGTCCTTAGCCTTGAAATTGCTGGCATTTCTGTCTTAAGTTGCTTTTTCGTACTTTCTCTTGCTAATGGGTGTTCCTGAAGAATTGTGTTCCATCATACAGGAGATTCCTCCAAATTCTTGTGAGATTCTTGTGAGCGAGGATCACCCAGGCATTAATATCTTTGCTGTATTTCCTGTGATTAACCTTCAGGGAGGTTTTGAAGTGTTTCCATAGCCAGTCCATTCATTCAAATGCTTTTCTTGAGCTGGAAGAAGAAGATTTACTTTGTAGTCAGGACTCACTCATCCTAAGTATAATGATTATAATGGGGGCAGCCAGGTGAATCTCATAGAATATTAGTTCACTGAATGGGGCTGTTAACCTGGTCCAATGTGGAAAGAATGTGTTATTTTTCTTGGCAAATGACATTAGGCCAAACGAAAACGAACGTGTCATCGTTCTGACTGCTTGTGGACCCGTAGATTTTTTGGTTATTAGGAGCCTCATTATCCCTGAGGCACTAGACACCTAAATCGTTCAAGAGTTGATGGATTTAGTTAGGAAATATTGCAACCCCAAGCCTCCTCTAATTCTGAGTTGCTATAGGTTTTACTCAGAAATTCGAGAACCAGAGTAATCCATATCAGGATTTTTGCCCAGGTTAAGGTGACCGGTAGAGGTATATAATTTTGGTTTGAATCTTAATGAGAAGATGAGAGATGTTTGGTGTATGGGATTAATGATGCAACCATTCAAAAGCACTTATTAGCTGAAGCCCAAATTGACTTCAAACAGGCACTTCAACTGACTTTATCATTGGAAATGCAGCAAGTTGGGAGGTGATGGCTTAATGGTATTATTGCTGGATTGTTAATCTAGGCACGTAGGTAATGTTCTGGGGTCCGGGGTTTGAATCCTACCATGGCAGATAGTAGAATTGGAATGTAATAGACACCTGGAATTAAGAGTCTAATGATGACCATAAAATCATTGTCGGCTATCGGAAAAACTCATTCGGTTCACTAATGTCATTTAGGAAAGGAAACTACCAACCTTACCTGGTCTGACCCACATGTGACTCCAAACCCACAGCAATGTGGTTGACTCTTAGCTTCCCTTTCAGTTTGGCAATAAGTGCTGGCCTAGCGAGCCCTGCCCTCAGCCCATGAATGAAATAAAGAAAAATGTGGAGCATATGAGTTGTAGGGTATTCCAATGGAAGTGGACATTCTTGCCAGTCCAACTGAGCTTGGGAATACCACTCAAATGCAGGCAATTGCATAGCGTCACTCAGGACATACACCAAACAGAGAGAGTCTAGGTCAGGCCACAGCAATACCGCATAGCAAGACCCCAAAACGAAACCAAGCCTTGACCAAATGATTAAAAGTTCTTTCAGGATCTAGGCTGGAATATCATTGTAATTGCTGTCAGTGTGTGGATCTGAGACAGCAAAAGAGTTACACTAGACATAAATAAAATAAGAGAAGCCAGGCCAGAATCCAGGAGAGTGCACAACATAGAAAGTCCACCTGCATCTGGCTTGGAACAGGCAAATTGCATAGCAACATCCACATCAGAAACAAGCAAAATGAACATTTGGTTAAATGGTCACCGGTTCTAATGGAGATCGGTACTGGTGTGGCTGTTTCAGCGATCACAGAACCAGTCCTTAACAATATTTGTTCTGGACCCCAAATCTTGAATTTGCGCAAAACCTTGGCAAGACTGAGAAGCGATACTGAGGTACCTTTACAGGAAGGTCTAGGAACCAAGGCCACCTTGCATGTTGACCAGGAAGCAAGACCATGATTCTGCAGGGTCCACCCAGTGCCATTTACCTTACAGGTTAAAGGCAGAAATCAGAAGGCTGGAAAGTGAAAGAATCATCTAATGAGTCCAATTTGCAGAATAGACAGCACCGGGCATGCCAATTGTGAAACCCAATGAGTCAGTCATTTTTGTGGGAATTTTAAACAAATGGTAAACTGCTTTCGGCAGCTGGCCAAGTACCCAATCCCTCACATTGAGGATTTATATGCAAAGCTAGCAGGGGGCTGTTCTTCACGAAGCTAGACATGAGCCATGTGTACTTGTAATTGCATTGAGATGAGGATTCTTAGAAGTAAGCTCCAACTAACACCCACAAAGATGTGTACCAATATATGAGACTGCTATATTGGGTATCATCAGTCTGTACAACTTTTCAGCTAATGATAGAGAACATTTTAAGGCCTACTCCAGGTCGCCATTTAAGTATTTAGAAAATTTGGACATTAGATGTTTTTCCCAGGTCAGTGCACACATTTGAATGGAAAAATATATGTTTCAGATACCCTAAATGACCTACTAGGGCTACAGAGTTCACAAGACCAAGTTACACCAATTTGAAGAAGTTGAGGGTGATCAAAAGTGCCCCTGCTCCCATGTCTGTACTGGAGCTTAGGTCTTTCCCTGGGTTGCTGACTTATTACAGAGAGTTCATATACAACCTGACCTTCATCCAAGCATCTTTGCATCATCTCTTAAAAAATGGGCCAGCCTTGGAAATGGTCACGTAACTAAGCCATAGTTTGCAGGGAAGTAAAGGAACAGCTGTCATCCTCTAAGGTGTTGCCACACCATTATCCCAAGTGAGATACTGCTGTTGACATTCAATGCATCTTCATACAGCTTCAGTCTAGTATTAGCTCATAGCTGGCTAATGGAGAGGAACACCAAGTAGCATCTACATCCAGGCCTTTGGCTAATGCAGAGCGGAAATCCATCCAAATAACTTAAATTTGCGCCCAATTTTCTGGTCTGGTGCATTTTTGGGCAATTTGTATCTCCCTTCCTAAGATCTAATACTATCCCTAATTTCTCTAGTTAGCCATGGTCAGGCCACTTTTCTTGTTTCTTTTCATGTCAGGCAGGAATGAACAATCATTGCCATTCATTCATGCTCTCTTTCAATGTTTGCCATTGCTTTTCCACCATCATCCCTTTAAGTAACGTTCCCCAATTTATCATAGCCAGTTCAGCATCATAGCCATGCACTTAATGAGGGTGATGCAGTGTAATGAGCTGGCATGCCAATACAACATGGGAGGTAATAGTGCAGATTTGATTTTATAGCTCAACTTTAAGTTATCTGCTCATTTAGTCACCAGCATATTCAGCAGCAGGAAAGAACTGAAGGTTTAATAACTCTAGAGAAGAAACCCTCATTGCAACAAAGAAGAATACTCCAGTGGAACGGTAAAATCATTTTAGACCTGATAAAACAAGACAATTAGCAACTCCTTGGAGGAGGAGAATTAGTAACCCCAAAACAGAGATAGGCTACCTCTTAAGGCAGTGGTCTGTGGGAGCAGTCCCAAGTTGGAGTTCAGCTCTGAGTGAACAGATATTGAAGCCTCTGTGAATAAAGTCTAAAATTCCTGATGGACCAGAGCAAACATTAAATTAGCACAATAATCCAAGCTGGAAAATCATGAAGTTAAAATATTACCTACAGCTTAGATCGAACATATGAGCCATAGCAAGCAGACAACATGAAGTATTCTTACAAAGATGGAAGTAAAGAGACTCAAAAAGAACGTAATCTGAGGTAGCAGACCTGGGAGATCATGAAACCACTAATTAAAGTGATAATGGCGGGCAAATTAAACCTAAAACTAAATTGACTTGATCAGAAATAAAGTTTGGAAAACTTTATTCAGACCTTGATGAAGGTGGGAGATCCTTCATAAAAGCAATGATCAAACCAGGAGGTATTTGTTTGAATTGTGAGGAGCAGGAATCAATCTTAAAAATCTTTAAAGATGAAGACATCAGGTGAGATTTATTAATGTCAGGAACAATGGGATTGATACAGTAACACAACACAAAGGCAGGAATCCTCCTTTTACCTGATAAGGGTGGGAATCTTCAATTTTAGCTGAAAACATGGGAAAACTCTTCAGTACAAAATAAGAAAGCAGAAACTGGACTAATGTGATACAGGGATAGGGGAATGGGAAAGTGTCTGCTGAAGGCCACCTGCTTGCTTTGCCTCTGACTGACTCACCATGTAGGCTACAGCCGTGAGACTCTAAAGGAAAAACACAACTTCCTGCTATTTAAACACCTAAAACCTAGGCCTGCAGCAACAATCTCTCGTACCTTGAACCTACAGAGCTCTGATTGTCTGACAGATCTTGGGATTTCAGTATCAACACTCATGATTCACTGAGAAGTTTGCAAATCAATTCTTGAGTGGATATTTGGAACTTAATCTGGTAAGCATGCTTCCTGGTAGGGCAGGGAGTCAGTCATTCTTGAATATATTCCTATCCCCAGCACTAAATCAAAGCCAAGAATCTAATGGGGTGGAACAGACTAAAGCAGAAGAAAAACCTAAAACTTGGATAAGTGATCCAAACATTACATTTAGCAAGCTGATATTTATATCAATGGACATCTGACAAATTTCAGATTAGATACCATGGCAAACGTGATCAGATAGTGATCCATGATTAAGAAAACACCGGTCTACCGCCAACAACAACGGAACTACATTGCCCAGGAGGCATAGCACTTGAGATTAAAGGGACACTGTTGGCAAGTCTCCCATACAGGGGATGCCAAATTTTGTTTTCAATAAAAGGAAATATGTGTCGCTGGCTAGACCAGCATCTGTTACACATTCCTAAATGTCCAGAGGGCAGCTAAGAATCAACTACATTGCTGTGGGGTCTGGATTCACATGTAGGCTAGACCAGGTAAGGATTGCAGATTTCCTTTCCTGATAGATATGAGTGAACCAGAGCTTTTCCTGACAATTGGCAACAGTTCCATAGTTATCATCAGACAATCAATTCCAGATTTTTTAAAAAGTTGAATTCCAATTCCACTCTCCTCAAATGGTAGAAAATCTGGGCACACTTCACAAACAAAATTCTCATTATTGAATAGGAACACTTGTCTTCATCTCAGTCTTATTCAAAATGGGGAAGAGATTAAGCAGTTGAAGCTGTGGAGCTCTTTTGAACAGGAATGCCCTCAATTATTTAAAGGGTTAGAGAAGCTGAATACTGAACACAGCAGTACACTGAAGAAAGATGGTAATCCCTTAAGTCTCTATGCACGTAGGAAGAGTCTGCATCCCTTAATGAAATCCCTTGTGGAAATTACAAGAATGTACATTTTGTTTTTAGTCACAAAAGCACTAAGGAGTGCCTGGACATAGGTTTTGTTCTTACCTAACGTTATCATTCAAGTTTGTATTGACCTTACTCAGCTCAACCAGTGATGAGGGAAATCCATTGTATGTCTATAAGCGATGAGAGGTTAGCTAAACTGTTCAAAAATAAAATTTTCCGAAAGTTCAAAACAAATAGTGGATTCTGACATGCCACTAGATGAGCAATCAAGATTGCTTATTATATGTATAACTCCTTAAAGGAGTTATTTCAACAAAGTTGGAGGATTAAATTCATGGTAGGAAGTTGTTAAACTCAGTGTTGACTCCTGAAGGCTGTAATGTACCTAAACCAAAAATGAGGTGCTGTTCTTTGAGCTTAAATTTGCCCTTGCCAAAAACACTGCACAGGTCTTGGATAGAAATACTTACATGAGAGCAAGATGGTGTGTGAATTGGCAAGTGACTGGAAGTTTGGAGTAATTCACAACTTTAATGTTAGTTGAGGATCCAGAAATTCTTAAGAATGGTAAATTGGTTTGCAATTTTTTTGCCTCACTTGGCACTTGCTATAGAGCGCTTCAGACAACTCCTCAAGGAAACTTAAGAATGGAGTTGAAACACATATTAAAATAATGTTTTTTAGAGGATCAGGGACATGTTGATAACTACCAATGTCTAAGTACTCCTCAAATGATCTTTTTTTCACCCACAAGATTAGGAGCAGTGTATTAAGAGATTTCAAGCCAATTGGAGAGATTGTGATCAAGACACAAATATGATTTGGAGATGCCGGTGTTAGACTGGGGTGTACAAAGTTAAAAATCACACAACACCAGGTTATAGTCCAACAGGTTTAATTGGAAGCACACTAGCTTTCGGAGCGCCGCTCGTTCATCAGGTGGTTGTCAGGTGGAGGAACTTGAAATCGGGCCTTTGAATCTGGGCGTAGGGACACTCCCACAGTGCTGCAAGGGAGCCCCTCTTTACAATATGTGCTCAAACATTTAATAACCAGCACCTGTTTCTTCTTAAACTTAGCTAAAGATATTAACAAACTTAACAATGCTTTTAACCAAACAATAACTGGTTACCATTTTTTCTTCAAACTCAAGCTTCTGTTAAATTTTCATAAACATACAAAATAAATAAAATACATATATTTTCAATGTTATAATCTATTGTACAAATTTTAAAAATCCACTAGATCCATTGTTTAACAATTTCTTTTTTTCATATAGAAATAATAGCAAAGTGACTGAAGGAAACATTTACTTTTCATATTCTTATAATAAAATATTCAATGCTCTTGACTCAATGTTCCATGCTTTAATAATAATGCAAGAGATCCCAGTTCAAGGACATTTTTTTCATTCGTACAAGGGATGTAGGAGTTGTTGACATTCGTAATTGTCCTAGGGTAGTTGGTTGTGAGGTTTATTCTTGAGCATTCGAAGTCCTACTAGTAAAGGCACGTCAACAATGCTGCTGCGGAGGAAGTTTCTGGATTTTGACCCATCCATAGTGAAGGGTCCCATTTTTCAAGGAGCATAATTTTAATGTGAAAGGCAAGAGATTTAGAGGAGATTTGAGGAGAAACTTTTTCACCCAGAGGGTGGTGGAGGACTGGAATGCACTATCTGAGAGGGTGGTTGAAGTAGAAAACTCCCAACCTCTAAGAAGTACTTGGTTGAGCACTTAAAACATCATAACGTTCAAGGCTATGGCCCTAGTATGGGAATGTGGGTCTAATGTAGGTAGTAGTATATTTTTAGCAATGTAGTCTTGATGTGCCAAATGACTTCTTCTGTAATGTATGATTCTACGATCAATGATATGGTTTCAAGTCAGGATAGTGTGCGACATGGAGGGCAACATGTAGGTTATGGTGTTCTCGTGCATCTGCTGTTCTTGTCATTTTAGATGGTAGAGATTACTGACTTGGAAGGTGGAATTAAAAGACCCCTGGTAGAATCACTGCAATGCATCTTGTAGACAGTAATATGAATGCCACTGTGCATCAGTGATGAAAGGAGTGAATGTTGGATGGGGTGCCAATTAAGCACAATATTTTGCTCTAGATGGTGTTGTTAAAGTTCTGAAGATTTTTGGCTGTTGTTAAAGACGGCTTAGCCAGATTTAGCAGGAGCTGTTGAGAGATAGGGAATATCTCAGTATCTGTTCACATAGCATTGAAGATTATCAAAAGCCCAATAAGTTGGCCATATTTTGAGCTGCAACAGCATTTATGTTTGCAGATGTCATACTTATGTATGTTGGGCTACTTATTGTTTTAGCTTCACTGTCCGATGATGTTCTAGTTAGCTATGCCAAGAAGAATGGGAATCAGGACATGCAGAGAAAGAGCTCAGTCAGATATGTTATGACCTAGAATCTCTAAGAATCTATCACCAATTGTGAGACACGTGCAATGTGCAGCGCTATGACAGTTGTTGATATCCATCATACTTGCAACAAGATTGTTGGGATGGGTGGGCACAAATCCATTTGTTTTTGATGCAAAGTACTAGCTCATTGCCATCCATTATTTCTCCCAAAGGTTAGAGATTAAGGATATGCAATTCCATGGATGCAGTTATCAGAGGCTTACATGAGATATTAGCAAGGCATGTTATCCCTGACGTAGTTTTGGACAATGGATCACAGTTCGGTCAGTTTGCAGTGAGTTCTAAATTTAAACATGTTACAAGATTGCCAAAATGCTCACAGAGGTTAAGTTGCTCTTAGAGAAGAACATTGCCCTCCAAATGACACTGCTATATTATAGTTCACCTTGCTCCAATGTGGTCTAACACCATTGGACCTGCTGACGAGCAGGAGGTGAAGACTCAGCTTCCTGAGCTACCAAAGAAGCTACCAAAGTCATAGCCATCCATTCTCTTAGTTCTCATTGACTTACACTGACTTTCAAATTCTCAAAACACCTTGTTTGAACTTCTCATCAATTTATATAATTTTAGTTCAAAGCCTTGTCTTTTCCTAATTTACTAAACTAATGAAAGCAGATGCATTATGTGGAGAAAGACCTGCTAAAGAATTTCCTTACTATAGTTGCATGGATAGATCCATGTGATGTCATTTCACATGGCATCAGCAATCTGCAGTCTATCTTGTGGAGTACCTTCAGTTCCAGGGATGTGACATCCCATGCCCTTACAACACAGTCTTTTTACCTTTGCTGTAAGTTCAAACAAGTGTCAGACCTACTTTGGGCTCAAATATGGGTTCCACCTCATGGAGATATTTGTCAACTTTGTAATGGCAATTATTTACTTTAGGGAGATTGTGAATCAAATAGGTATAAGTTTCAATCTGCAGTATTCTTTCCAACCAATCTATCGAAGTGTTAGACTTGAACGTCATAGAAGTGGCTTTAGCACAACAGGAGGGTCCTGTTCAAAGTTTGGGAGAAGATTTGTAGCTCGGGTGCTCGTTGTTGTGGTTCTGTTCGCCGAGCTGGGAATTTGTGTTGCAGACGTTTCGTCCCCTGTCTAGGTGACATCCTCAGTGCTTGGGAGCCTCCTGTGAAGCGCTTCTGTGCTGTTTCCTCCAGCATTTATAGTGATTTGTACCTGCCGCTTCCGGTTGTCAGTTCCAGCTGTCCGCTGCAGTGGCTGGTATTTGGGTCCAGGTCAATGTGCTTATTGATTGAATCTGTGGATGAGTGCCATGCCTCTAGGAATTTCCTGGCTGTTCTCTGTTTGGCTTGTCCTATAATAGTAGTGTTGTCCCAGTTGAACCCCATGTTGCTTGTCATAGGAGGATCCTGTGCTAATGTCTCTCAGGACACCATCCTCTCAAACAGTCATCACAAAAATGAAAAAAAGCCAGATGGGCCATTTTGCTCTAGTAGCAGCAGAAATACTGCACCGTATAATTGGACCATAAACACTGAAGCACCCAGAGGCCAAGATATTTCAAGTGCTTCTGAATAACATCAATCTTTCACAACTCTGCTGAAGTGACCAGGGCGATAGCTCATACTGAAAATCTTCTCTGATTATTATACATGAATGACATCAGAATTCAGTGCAATAATGGACCAAAAGTTAATGTAGCCAGTGAATAAATGATATATGTTATTCATGAGAATTAACTCTGCTTTTTAAAATTGCTATGACCTTTAGTCAGAACAGCACAGTACCCTCTACAGTGTCAAATTGGATAAAATGAAGCAACATAAAGCAAGGTGAAAATAAGATTGGATTAAATGAAAGAGGAATAAAAGAAAGAAAAGAAAATATTGTTTGTAAAAATCTGCAAGTACAAAAGCTCAAGGTTGGAGATTCCAAAGTACAAATTAATTTTCAATATCAGAGAGATTGTTTAGCAAATACTAAAACTAAACAAGTATCAAAAAGGGTCTTGAGATAGAACTGGACAAATACTAAATTTCTGTGATGGCTTGAACCTATATTCATCAAATACATTCATGAATGCTACATTGCTTAACCTTTTAGAATGCAGAGCCAGATAGCAAGATGCTGTTCTTGTGCAGTTTTTGGAAGTATGGAGCATCACAGATAGCATATGGATTTTTTTGTTTAATTGTTCAGTTGCAATCACTCGTAGTTTTTGTCCAATACGAACATTAACCTCACTACTATTTTTGTAATAAAATATGGTGTATTGTATTTCATATTAAAATCAATAGCTTTATCATTATTGCATCTTTAGTACGGAGAATATTTTCATTGCAGTTTGTCTTTATTGTCCAAATGTAATTGATATAGATGTTCACTAAATAATCATATATGTGATTTAGTGCAGATTTATGGAAAAGTGAAACAATAAAAAAGGGTTGCTGAGGTTCAGGGACTCTTTCTTTCTCTACTATTAAGTAGATCACTGAATGTGTTGCTCTATCAGCTACACACTGTCTTCTCTAGTGACAATTGACTCTAATGGCTTCTGTTTACATTCTCCCACATCTAATTTTCCCATTTCTTTTTGATTTGTCTTCTCCAATTCTGATCCTCTTTGCCTGCCAGGGAATGAAGAATGTTGCTGACTGCAATGCTGTAGCCCATTGTCCCTGAATCATACGTTAAGGAGCCTTTGGAGTAATCAAGAGATATAAACCTGTGCTTCAAATTGTCAACAGCTTGATTTATGGTGCTCCTCTGGTCCAAGAGTCTCATTGTAATTGTCTTACATTGATATAGAGGGTTGTAAAGGAATGCCATCAGGCGGATATGGGAAGTTATTCTCAGCAGCCATATTCAAGGTAGATGGAAAAACTAAAGAATGGTAATTATTACACAATAAATAGAAACTGATGTAGACTTGTATTATTAATCTGTAGTAACTATCAGCTGGATGAACATTGATAGAGCTAAAATTCATCTTATTGGCAGAATCTGCTAAATTATTTTATAATGTCCCAAAAGTGTTATATTCATCCTATTCTGGCACAAGGGAAGACAAACATTGTGTAAAGACTAAGAATAGTGGGAAAATTGACATCAACTAGGCCTGATGCAACAGCCTGAACTGCAATAGACTGCAGAAATCAGCAATGGCCAATTGGTGAGGCTTAAATATCTAAAAGAAAGTTATTCTCGGCTAATGGCCTAGTGGGTATAAAGGCTTTTTTACTGGTGGTATCAGTAAAGGAAATATACTGAAGCAGTTAATGGGACTGAAAGCTGATGAATCCCAAGGGTCTGATAATTTACATCCAAGAGTACTGGGAGGTTCATGTGGATATAATGGATGTATTGGTTATCATCCTTCAAAATACTGTAGATTTTGGAATGGTCCAGCAAATTGGAGGGTAGCAAATGTAACCACACTATTTAAGAAAGGACGGAGGAAGAAAATCTGGAATTACAGACCAGTTAGCCTAACATCAGTGGTAGGGAAAACAGCAGAGTTTGTTAGAAAGGATGTAATAATAAGGTAGTAAGAAAATATCAAAAGTATTACAAAAAGAGATTTATAAAATATCAAAAGTATTACAAAAAGAGATTTATAAAAGGGAATTTGTATTGACAAATCCACTGGAGTTTTTTTTTAAGACATAACCATAAGAATAGATGACGGAGAATGGGTGGATTTTGTGTAATTTGGTTCTTCAGAAAGATTTTGATGAAGTCTCAGAGAGATTATTGTGTAAACTTAAAGCACATGGAATTCGTGATAGCTGGAAGGTTGGAACTGGGGTGAGATGGGGGAGGGGAAATGAGGAAACTGGTGAAGTCCATATTGATGCCCTGCAGTTGAAGGGTCCCGAGGCAGAAGATACGGCATTCTTCCTCAAGGCTTTGGTTGGTGAGGAAGTGGCGATGGAGGAGGCTCAGAACCTGCATGTCCTCGGCATAGTGGGAGAGGGAGTTGAAATGTTCGGCCACAGGTTGGTGGGGTTGATTGGTGCGGGTGTCCCGGAGATGTTTTCTAAAGTGCTCTGCAAGATGTCCAGTATCCCCAATATAGAAGAGACCGCACCGGGAACAACTGATACATGACATGACATGTGTGGAAGTGCAGGCAAAACTTTCGTGGATGTGGAAGGCCTTGGGCGGAGGAAAGGGGGGAGGTGTAGGTGCAGGTTTTGCAATTCCTGCGGTGGCAGGGGAAGGTGCCAGGAGAGGAGGGTGGGTTGTTAGGGAGCGTGGACCTGATGAGGTAGTTGCGGAGGGAAAAGTCTTTGCTGAAAATAGATGGGGTGGGGAGGGAAATATATCCCTTGTGGTGGGTCCATTTAGAGGTGGGCGGAAATGTCGTCAGATGATGTGCTTTATACAGAGGCTGGTGGAGTGGAAGGTGATGATCGGGGGTTCTGTCCTTGTGATTGGAGGGGTGGGTTTCGAGGGTGGAGGTGCAGGATGTGGATGAGATGCGTTGGAGGGTATCTTCAACCACATGGGAGGGGAAATTTTGGTCTTTAAAGAGGGAGGCCATCTGGTGTGTTCTGTGGTGGAACTGGTCCTCCTGGGAGCAGATAAGGCGGAGGTAGAGGAATTGGGAATACGGAATGGCATTTTTGCAGGAGGAATGGTGGGAAGAGGTGTAATCCAGGTAGCTGTTGGAGTCGGTGGGTTTGTAAAAATGTCAGTGTTGAGTTGGTCCTTGTGGATGGAGGTGGAGAGGTCTAGGAAGAGAAGGGAGGTATCAGAGATGTTCCAGGTGAATTTAAGGTCAGGGTGGAATGTGTTGGTGAAGTTCATGAACTGTTTGACCTTCTTGAGGGAGCACAAGATGGTGCTGATGCAGTCATCAATGTAGTGGAGGAAGAGGTGGAGAGTGGTGCTGGTGTAACTCTGGAAGATGGACTGTTCTACATAGCTGACAAAGAGACAGGCATAGCTGGGGCCCATGTGGATGCCCATGGATACTCCTTTCATCTGGAGGAAGTGGGAGGATTCAAAGGAGAAATTATTAAGGGTGAGGACCAGTTCAGCCAAAAGAGTAAGAGCGTCAATGGAAAGGTACTGGTGGGGACGTCAATAGAGAGAGAAAAAATGGAGGGCTTAGAGGCCCTGGTCATGACAGATAGAAGTGTAGAGGGATTGGATGTCCATGGTGAAGATGAGGTGTTGGGGGTCGGGGAAACGGAAGTCTTAGAGGAGGTGGAGGGCGTGGGTAGTGTCTCAAATGTATGTGGGGAGTTCCTGGACTAGGGGGGATAGGACAGTATTGAGGTAGGTGGAGATGAGTTCGGTGGGGCAGGAGCAGGCTGAGATGATAGGTCAGCCGGGGTAGTCAGGCTTGTGGATCTTGGTTAGGAGGTAGAATCGGGCGTTGTGAGGTTCCCGAACTAACCTCCTGATTCTACTTCCTATCCACTTTCCGCACAGACCGCTCCCTCTGTGACAACTGGGTCAGGTCCACGTCCCGTAACAAGCCACCCACCCCTCCCAGCATCTTCCCCTGCCACCGCAGAAATTGCAAAACCCGCATCCACACCTCTCCCCTTTCCTCCGCCCAAGGCTCCATTTATTGTATCCCTTGCTCCCGATGTGGTCTCCTCTAAACTGGAGATACTGGACGTCTTCTCACAGAGCGCTTTAGAGAACATTTCCGGGACACCAGCACCAATCAACGCCACTGCCCTGTGGCCGAACATTTCAACTCCCTCCTCCCACTCCCCCGCTGAGTATATGCAGGTCCTGAGCCTCCTCCATCACCACTCCCTCACCACCCAGCACCTGGAGAAGAACACCTCATCTTCTGTCTCGGGATCCTTCAACGCCAGGGCATCAATGTGGATTTCACCAGTTTTCTCATTTCCCGTGTGGGCGACACAGTGGCACACTGGTTAGCACTGCTGCCTCACAGCGCCAGAGACCTGAGTTCAATTCCCGCCTCAGGCAACTGTCTGTGTGGAGTTTGCACATTCTGCCTGCATTTCCTCCGGGTGCTCCGGTTTCCTCCCACAGTCCAAAAATACGCAGGTTAGGTGAATTAGCCATGCTAAATTGCCTGTAGTGTTAGGTGAAGGGGAAAATGTAGGGGAATGGGTCTGGTTGGTTGCTTTACAGAGGGTTGGTGTTGACTTGTTGGGCAGAAGGGCCTATTTCCACACTGTAAGTAATCTAATCCCTCCCCTGACCTTACCCCAGTTTTAACCTACCAGCTCAGCACTGCCGTCATGATCTGTCCCACTTGTCAATTTTCCTTCTTACCTATCTGCTTCGCCCTCCTCTCTGACCTATCATCTTTACCTCCACCTCCATCCACCTATTGCGCTCTCAGCTACCTTCTCCCTAGCCCCACCCCTCTACCATTTACGTCTCCACCCCCAAGGCTCTCAGCCTCACTCCCGACGAAGGGCTCCAGCCTGAAACATCGATTTCCCTGCCCCTTGGATGCTGCCCGACCTGCTGTGTTTTTTCAGCAACACACTCTCCATTGCCTGCAACAGTAGTAGATCACCATCTTTGAAGGCATTTAAATGGTCATTGGATAGGCATATGGACGAGAATGGAATAGTGTAGGTTAGATGGGCTTCAGATTGGTTCCAGCGGTCGGTGCAACATTGAGGGTTGAAGGGACTGTACTGCGCTGTTAATGTTCAATGTTCTATGGTCTATCTGTCCCTCCACCTACCTTAGTGTTATCTGCAAACTTAGCAACACTACCCTTCATTCCTTCATCAGATTTTTAATGTATAATGTGAACAATTGTGATCCCAACACTGACCTCTGTGGAGCTCCAATAATCACTGGCTGACATCCTGAAAAGGACCACTTTATCCCTATTGTCTGACTTCTGCCAGTCAGCTAATCCTCTATCCATGCCAGTGCCTTGCCACTAATACCATGGGGTCTTATCTTTCTTAACTCTTTGCTCCCTGAGTTTCTTGAAGTTCTAGAATGCTACTGGTGTCCCCAAGCTTGTGGTCTTCTGGGAGTATGATGAATTTTAACTTGACTTGAAGCAGATTTATTTTAAAAATACTTATAAGTAAAAAATTCACAATGCCCACAATACTTTGAGGTTCTGATTCATCAGCATGAGATCTATTATGAGTTGTATCTATAACATCAGGACGACAAATGTAAATTTTATTTAAATGCTTAGGGTGATGCTGTAAAAGGTGAGCTCCAAGACATGAAGATGTATTGTTGAACCAATTTGACAGTAAAAAATTTCAAAAGGGAATTGTATGGGTTCTTGAAATTAGTGAACTTGCAGGGCTACATGGATAGAGCAGGGAAATAGGATTCAATGGATTGTTCAATAGACAATAGTCAATAGACAATAGACAATAGATGCAGGAGTAGGCCATTCTGCCCTTCGAGCCTGCACCGCCATTCAATATGATCATGGCTGATCATTCCTAATCAGTATCCTATTCCAGCCTTATCTCCATACCCCTTGACTCCACTTTCTTTAAGAGCTCTATCCAATTCTTTCTTAAATGAATCCAGAGACTGGGCCTCCACTGCCCTCTGGGGCAGAGCATTCCACACAGCCACCACTCTCTGGGTGAAGTAGTTTCTCCTCATCTCTGTCCTAAATGGTCTACCCCGTATCTTTAAGTTGTGTCCTCTGGTTCGGCACTCCCCCATCAACGGAAATATGTTCCCTCCTGCCAGAGTGTCTAGTCCTTTCATAATCCTATATGTTTCAATCAGATCCCCTCTCAGTCTTCTAAACTCAAGGGTATACAAGCCCAATCGCTTCAGTCTTTCCGTGTAAGGCAATCCTGCCATTCCAGGAATTGACCTTGTGAACCTACGCTGCACTCCCTCAATAGCCAGAATGTCTTTCCTCAAATTTGGACACCAGAACTGTACACAGTACTCCAGGTGTGGTCTCACCAGGGCCCTGTACAGCTGCAGAAGCACCTCTTTGCTTCTATACTCAATCCCTCTTGGTATGAAGGCCAGCATGCTATTAGCCTTCTTCACGACCTGCTGTACCTGCATGCTTGCCTTCATTGACTGGTGGACAAGAACACCCAGATCTCTCTGAACAGCCCCTTTACCTAATTTGATACCATTGAGGTAGTAATCTGCCTTCCTGTTCTTGCCACCAAAGTGGATAACCAGACATTTATCCACATTAAACTGCATCTGCCATGCATCTGCCCACTCACCTAACTTGTCCAGGTCACCCTGTAATCCCCTAACATCCTCATCACATTTCACCCTACCACCTAGCTTTGTGTCATCAGCAAATTTGCTAATGTTATTGCTGATATCATCTTCTATATCATTTACATATATTGTAAAAAGCTGCGGTCCCAGCACGGATCCCTGTGGTACCCCACTGGTCACTGCCTGCCATTTCGAAATGGAGCCGTTAATCACTACCCTTTGTTTCCTATTAGCCAACCAATTCTCTATCCAATCTAGTACTTTGCCCCCAATCCCGTGCGCCCTAATTTTACTCACTAACCTCTTGTGTGGGACTTTATCAAAAGCTTTCTGAAAGTCCAGGTACACTACATCCACTGGATCTCCCTCGTCCATCTTCTGAGTTACATCCTCAAAAAATTCAAGAAGATTAGTCAAGCATGATTTCCCCTTCATAAATCCATGCTGACTCTGTCCTATCCTGTTACTATTATCTAGATGTGCCGTAATTTCATCCTTTATAATAGACTCCAGCATCTTTCCCACCACTGAGGTCAGACTAACTGGTCTATAATTTCCTGCTTTCTCCCGCCCACCCTTCTTAAAAATTGGCACAGCATTAGCCGCCCTCCAATCCTCAGGAATCGACCCCGATTCTATTGAACTCTGGAAAATAATCACCAGCGCATCCACGATTTCCCGAGCCACCTCCTTCAGTACCCTGGGATGCAGGCCATCAGGTCCCGGAGACTTATCAACCTTCAGACCTAACAGTCTCTCCAACACCAAATCCTGGCAAATAGAAATTCCCTTAAGTTCAGGTCCTTCAGCCACTGTTACCTCAGGGAGATTGCTTGTGTCTTCCCCAGTGAACACAGATCTGAAGTACCCATTTAATTCCTCTGCCATTTCTTCGTTCCCAGTAATATATTCCCCTGCTTCTGTCTTCAAGGGCCCAATTTTTGTCCTAACCATTTTTTTGCCTTGGACATACCTAAAAAAGCTTTTACTATCCTCCTTTATATTCTTGGCCAGTTTACCTTCGTACCTCATTTTTTCTCTGCGTATTTCCTTCTTACTAATCCTCTGTTGTTCTTTAAAAGCTTCCCAGTCCTCCGTTTTCCCGCTTATCTTCGCTAAGTTATACTTTTTCTCTTTTAACCTTATATGTTTCTTTACTTCCCTCGTCAGCCACGGCCGCCCATGTCTCCTCCTGGGATCTTTCTTCCTTTTAGGAATGAACTGATCCTGCATCTTCTGCATCATACACAGAAATATCCGCCATTGTTCCTCCACGGTCTTCCCTGTTAAGGTATTGAACCATTGAACTTTGGCCAGTTGCTCCCTCATAGCTCCATATTTCCCTTTATTCAACTGAAATATTGTCACTTCAGATTGTACCCACTCCCTCTCAAATTGCAGATTGAAGCTTATTGTATTATGGTCACTACTTCCCAATGGCTCCTTCACTTCGAGGTCACTGACCAATTCTGGTTCGTTACACAATACCAGATCCAGAATCGCCTTATCCCTGGTTGGCTCCAGCACCAGCTGCTCTAAAAATCCATCTCTGAGGCACTCCACAAAGTCTCTTTCTTGAGGCCCGATACCATCCTGATTCTCCCAGTCTACCTGCATGTTAAAATCCCCCATAACAACTGTAGTTACATCTTTGCGACAAGCCAATTTCAGCTCCTGATTCAACTTACCTCCAACATCCAGACTACTGTTTGGGGGCCTGTAGATGACTCCTATGAGGGTCTTTTTACCCTTAGTGTTTCGAAGCTCTATCCACACTGACTCTACATCCCCTGACTCTAGGTCCGCCCGTGCAAGGGACTGAATATCCTCCCTTACCAACAAGGCCACCCCACCCCCTCTGCCCGTCAGTCTATCCTTATGATAGCACGTGTAGCCTTGAATATTCATTTCCCAGGCCCTGTCCCCATGAAGCCACGTCTCAGTTATCCCCACAATATCGTATCTGCCAATTTCCAAAAGAGCCTCAAGCTCATCCACCTTGTGTCTAATGCTTCGTGCATTCATATATAGAATTTTTAATTTGTTACTGCTCTCACCCTTCCCCTCAACCCTTATTTCACTCAACTTTACAGCATGATGCCTTTTCCAGTTTGCTGCCTCCTTGATACAGTTGTCTTTCTTGACTTCTCTTGTTCTAACTACCCCTTCAATTTCCTTTTTAAACATCCAGCTTGTCCCCTCCCCCCCCGCTACTTAGTTTAAATGTAGCGGTGTTGCAGCAGAAAACCTGAGATCTGACATAGGTTAGATGGACTGAATAGGTTCCTTTTGTCCTTCACTAAAGTCTCAGTGGTTGGGGCAGGTTCTTAACACAAACAACCATGTAGTGTTCTTCCCTTTGAATCTATTTTCAGGTCAGCCAGCTTCTGAATCTCTATCCACGACATTATGCAAAACGTATTATTCCTATAGATTTTGCGAACAGATCGCCTTTTAGGAGTGTGACCATCCAAAACATCCCTTTCTTCCTATTGTATTCCTGCTGGATCATTTGATTTGATTTATTGTTATCACATGTACCTAAGTACAGTGAAAAGTATTGTTTTGTGACTAGTATAGGCAGATCATTACATACAAGGACATACAGGTCACAGAGTGCTTAGACAGAGCAAGGCATCCAAGGTTACAGCTGCACAGAAGATGCACAAAGCAAGATCAGCATTAGATTTGAAATTAGACAGGTCCATTCAGCAGTCTAATACCAGCAGGGAAGAAGCTGTTCTTGAACCTGTTGGTTAGTCTGTTCAAGCTTCTGTATCTTCTATCTGATGGAAGAGGTTGAAAAAGAATATTACCGGGGTGGGAGAGTTCTATGATGTTGTTGGCAACCTTTCTGTGACAATGAGAAGTTTAAGTGGAGTCCATGGATGGTATGTTGGCTTCTGTGATGGTTTGGGCTGTGTACACAATTTTCTGTAGTTTCTTACAGTCTTGAGCAGAGCAGTTGCCGTACCAAGCCGTGAGACACCCAGATAGAATCTGTAAAAGATGGTGATGCTCTTTATGGACATGCTAAATTTGCTCAGCTGCCTGAGGAAAAAGAGGCATTGCTGTGCCTTCTTGACCTTCGCGTCTATGTGGGAGATCCAGGACATATTCTTGGCTAGCGTCACTCCTAGAAACTTGACACGCTCGACCCTCTCCACCTCAGCTCCGTTGATGTGGGTAGGGGCATGTCCTTCTCCTTTCTTCCTGTAGTCAATGATCAGTTCTTTTGTTTTACTGACATTGACAGATAATTACATTTTGCTGTTTCACAATGAACAGGAATCCACCTCTTCCGGCTTCTTCCTGCTACATACATGAATCACGCCTGTGGAAGTATAGCTCAGCATAATAAACTATTCCAATAGTCACTGAATATTGGTTTACTTGTGTGCGTTGTTAGAGTAGCAATATGAAGAGTTAATGGGCAGATAGGAACCAGTCCAAAAGAAGTTGTTGGCTGCACTTAACCCAGCAGCAATTTCTAATGCAAAAAGACTATCAACTATTTATTTTGCATGTGTGAGCCAGAATGTATGGTTTGACAGGCTATTTAACCATCAGGAAAGTACCATAACATAGTCCATTCCTGTTTTCACTCAAAACTCATATAGTGCGTATCCAGCCAGATTCATTGGATTGTAATCTTGAGCAGGAACTCAACTTACTTTTTCCTTCCCAGCCAAGTCAATTCCTGTTTAATACTTACTGCTTGCTTTTACAATTACTCAAATAATAGAAGCAAAAAAAAATCAGTCATCACCTTTCATTTCACAAATGTATTTGCACATTTTGATTTCTCTTAGGTTGTTGTAGCTTTGCATAACAGAGAATAAACAGACAAGAATTGTATCTATAGATATGGAGCGCGAATGATGTAAACAGGATAAAGCTGCAGTGCAGAACAAACAGTGTCTGCTATTATTTCTCGTGAAGTTAAAAAGTAATAATTTTACTTTCTCTCAATCATTCTTTTATCTTTCTTAAAGGTCAGGATATCTGTGCTAGAGATTGTGCCTGCGTGTAGTGTCAACATCAGGCACACCCAGGTCAGGACCAGCATGGTTCAACTGAAGTGTAAAGCTATGCTATACTGTTTCACATATATCTTAAATTGACTTATTATCTCTCTTTGACATTTTAATATTGGCCGTCTTTCTGACACTTTGATGTGAGATTGTCAATTTTGGGGAGGAAATTCTGTCATGGTTGGGTAAATACATTTTATTTGATAGATTTTATATTGCCAACACACAGAGAGACAACTTTCATAGTTTCTCCCCTTCCCTCATTTAAATGTAATTGGTGTACTCTCAACACAACTATGTTACACATGTATACGCGAAGTTGCGATTTCCTGAGCAGGAGTAGATATATGCTGATGAACGGCACTTCCTAAAGATGGAAACAGTTTGAAGTTGTGTTTTATGTTGTAATGAGGCAAAGCAGGAGGGTACATGTCGAGTAAGATTTGTTTGAATGCTGATGTCTAGCAATAAGGTTCAAATGCAAAGAAGATTCTTTGAAATGCCACTATTGTAATGCCAAGAAAGTAAAAATGTCAAACAAAGAATCGATTTCATCAAAAGGTCAGTCAGGTCAGTTATAAAACTACTTATGGTAGTTATACATGTCACATTATGGTTTACTCTGCCTTTTACAAAGTATTAAAGTACCAAAGCACCCCCGGTGCCCTCCCCACCATCACTCACTGTTAGCAACATTAAGGCTGTCCTTCATCATGGCTGCTCAAAGTCTGTTTATAGACATAGCTGTGGTCACTGTTGAATGTGCTGCAATGTCACCACTACCAGCTTGTGGTTGGGGGAGTTTACTGCCACCTTTCTTTTGTTTAAACTTTGTCTAAGTACCTACCTGGTTTATAGAAATAGAGAGAGAAAAAAACAACTTTACTGAGTCTTAAAGCAAAGAAGCTCTTGTCTTAAACAAGATGCAATAGACAATAGACAATAGGTGCAGGGGTAGGCCATTCGGATCTTCAAGCCAGCACCACCATTCATTATGATCATGGTTGATCGTCCACAATTAGTATCATGTTCCTGCCTTATCCCCATAACCTTTGATTCCACTATCTTTAAGAGCCCTCCACTGCTTTCTGGAGCAGAGCATTCCATATATCCACCATTCTCTAGGTGAAGAAATTTCTCCTCAACTCTGTTCTAAATGGCCTAACCCTTATTTTTAAACTGTGTCCCCTGGTTCTGGACTCACCCATCAGTGGAAACATGCTTCCTATCTCCAGAGTGTCCAAACTTTTAATAGTCTTCTACGTCTCAATCAGATCCCCTCTCATCCTTCTAAACTCAAGTGTATACAAGCCCAGTCGCTCCAGTCTTTCGACATATGATAGTCTTGCCATTCCGGGAATTGACCTCGTGAATCTACGCTGCACTCCCTCAATGTCCTTCCTCAAATTTCAAGACCAAAGCTGCACACAATACTCCTGGTGCAGTCTCACCAGGGCCCTGTCCAGCTGCAGAAGGACCTCTTTGCTCCTCTCCTCAATTCCTCTTGTTATGAAGGCCAGCATGCCATTAGGTTTCTTCACTGTCTACTGTACCTGCATGCTTGCTTTCATTGACTGATGTACAAGAACACCTAGATCTGGTTGTACTTCCCCTTTACCTAACTTGACTGCATTTAGATAGTAATCTGTCTTCCTGTTCTTGCCACTAAAGTGGGTAACCACACATTTATCCTCATTAAACTGCATCGACTCTTCATCCGTCCACTCACCTAGCCTGTCCAAGTCACCCTGTATTCTCATAACATCCTCCTCACATTTCACCCTGTCACCCAGCTTTGTGTCATCAGCAAATTTGCTAATATGATGTTTGATACCTTCATCTATATCATTAATGTACATTGTAAACAGCTGCGGTACCAGCACCGAACCTTGTGGTACCCCACTGGTTAACGCCTGCCATTCTGAAAGGGACCTGTTTATCACTACTCTTTGTTTCCTCTCAGCCAGCCAATTTTCAATCTAAGTCAGTACTTTGCTCCCAGTACCATGAACCCTAATTTTGCTCACTAATCTCCTATGTGGGACCTTATCAAAGGCTTTCTTAAAGTTCAGATACACTGCATCCACTGGCTCTCCCTTGTCCATCTTCATAGTTATATCCACAAAAGATTCCAGAAGACTAGTCAAGCCCCTTCGTAAATCCATGCTGACTCTGAGCTATCCTGTTACTACTATCCAAATAGTCATAATTTCATCTTTTATAAATGACTCCAGCATCTTTCCCACCACTGACGTCAGGCTAACAGGTCTATAATTCCCTCTTTTCTCTCTCCCTCCTTTCTAGAAAAGTGGGACAACATTAGCCACCCTCCAATCCACAGGAACTGATCCTGAATCTATAGAACATTGGAAAATGATTACCAATGTATCCACGATTTTTAGAGCCACCTCCTTAAGTACCCTGGGATGCAGACCATTAAGTCCGGAGGACTCTTGCAAAATGGCCATATTACAGAGGAGGAATTTCTGGATGTCTTGAAATGGATAAAGACGGATAAATCCCCAGGACCTGATCAGGTGTACCTGAGAACTCAGTGGGAAGCTAGAGAGGTGATTGCTGGGCCTCTTGCTGAGATATTTGTATCATCGATAGTCACAGGTGAGGTGCCGGAAGACTGGAGGTTGGCAAACGTGGTGTGCCACTGTTTAAGAAGGGCGGTAAGGACAAGCCAGGGAACTAAAGACCAGTGAGTCTGACCTCGGTGGTGGGCAAGTTGTTGGAGGGAATCAAGGGGGACAGGATGTACATGTATTTGGAAAGGTAAAGACAGAGTAGGGATAGTCAACATGGCTTTATGCATGGGAAACCGCATACTCACAAACTTGATTGAGTTTTTTTGAAGAAGTAACAAAGAGAATTGATGAGGGCAAAGTGGTAGATGTGATCTATATGGACTTCAGTAAGGCGTTCGACAAGGTTCCCCATGGGAGACTGATTAACAAGGTTAGATCTCATGGAATACAGGGAGAACTAGCCATTTGGTTACAGAACTAGCTCAAAGGTAGAAGACAGTGGGTGGTCGTGGAGGGTTTTTTTTTCAGACTGGAGGCCTGTGACACAAGGATTGGTGCTGGGTCCTCTACTTTTTGTCATTTACATAAATGATTTGGATGCGAGCATCAGAGGTATAGTTAGTAAGTTTGCAGATGACACCAAAATTGGAGGTGTAGTGGACAGCGAAGACAGTTATCTCAGATTACAACAGGATCTTGACCAGATGGGCCCATGGGCTGAGAAGTGGCAGATGGAATTTAATTCAGATAAATGCGAGGTGCTTCATTTTGGGGAAGCATATCTTAGCAGGATTTATACACTTAATGGTAAGGTGCTAGGGAGTATTGCTGAACAAAAAGACCTTGGAGTGCAGGTTCATCGCTCCTTGAAAGTCGAGTCGAAGGTAGATAGGATAGTGAAGAAGGCGTTTGGTATGCTTTCTTTTATTGGTCAGAGTATTGAGTACAGGAGTTGGGAGGTCATGTTGCAGCTGTACAGGACATTGGTTAGGCCACTGTTGGAATATTGCATGCAATTCTGGTCTTCTTCTTATCTGAAAGATGTGTGAAACTTGAAAGAGTTCAGAAAAGATTTACAAGGATGTTGCCAGGGTTGGAGGATTTGAGCTACAGGGAGAGGCTGAACAGGCTGGGGTTATTTTCCCTGGAGCATCGGAGGCTGAGGGATGACCTTATAGAGGTTTACAAAATTATGAGTTATAGAAGTTTATAAAATCATGAGGGGCATGGATAGGGTAAATAGACAAAGTCTTTTCCCTGGGGTTGGGGAGTCCAGAACTAGAGGGCATAGGTTTAGGGTGAGAGGGGAAAGATATAAAAGAGACCTAAGTGGCAACATTTTCACACAGAGGGTGGTATGGGCATGGAATGAACTGCCAGAGGATGTGGTGGAGGCTGGTACAATTGCAACATTTAAGAGGCATTTGGACGGGCATATGAATAGGAAGGGTTTGGAGGGATATGGGCCAGGTGCTGGCAGGTGGGACTAGATTGGGTTGGGATATCTGGTCGGCATGGGTGGGTTGGACCGAAGGGTCTGTTTCCATGCTGTACATCTCTATGACTCTATGACTCTATGACTCATCAGCCTTCAAACCTAACAGTCTATCTAACATAATTTCCTGCGTAATATAAATTCCCTTCACTTCATCCATTACCCTGGTTTAGCCACTATTACATCTGAGAGATTGCTTGTGTCTTTCCCAGTGAAGACAGATTCAAAGTACCTATTCAACTCTTCTGCCATCTCCTTGTTCCCATAATAAATTCACCTGTTTCTGTCTTCAAGTGCCCAATTTTAGTCTTAACCATTTTTTTTCTTTTCACATACCTGAAAAAGTTTTTACTATCCTCCTTTATATTTTTGGCCAGTTTGCCTTCGTACCTAATTTTTTCTCCGAGTATTGCCTTTTTAGGTATCCTCTGTTGCTCTTTAAAAGTTTCCCAGTCCTCCAGCTTCCCGCTCATTTTTGCTATGTTATACTTGTTCTCTTTTATCTTTAAACAGTCCTTAACTTCCCTCGTAAGCCACGGCCGCCCCTGCCTCCCCTTAGGATCTTTCTTCCTCTTTGGAATGAACTGATCCTGCACCTTCTGCATTATATCCAGAAATACCTGCCATTGTTGTTCCACTGCCATCCCTGCTAGGGTATTGAACCATTGAATTTTGGTCAGCTCCTCCCTCATAGCTCCATAGTTCCCTTTGTTCAACTGCAATACTGATACTTCGCATTCTCCCTTCTTCCTCTCAAATTGCAGATTAAAACTTATCAGTTTTTGGTCACTACCTCCTAATGGCTCCTTTACTTTGAGGTCCCTGATCAAATCCAGTTCTTTGCACAACACCAGATCCAGAATTACCTTCTCCCTGGTAGGCTCCAGTACAAGCTCATCTAAGAATCCATCTCGGAGAGACTCCACAAACTCCCTTTCTTGGGGTCCAGTATGATCCTGATTCTCCCAGGCTACCTGCATGTTGAAATCCTCCATAACAACTGTAGTAATACGTTTGTGATAGGCCAATTTCAGCTCCTTATTCAACCTACACCCTACATCCAGACTACTGTTTAGGGGCCTGTAGATAACTTCCATTAGGGTCTTTCTACCCTTAGAATTTCTCAGCTCTATCTATACTGATTCTACATCTCCTGATGCTATGACACCCCTCACAAGGAACTGAATATCATTCCTCACCAACAGGGCCACCCCACCCCTCTGCCCAACAATCTGTCTTTTCAATAGCATGTATAGCCTTGAATATTCATTTCCCAGGCCCTGTCCACTTGAAGCCATGTCTCAATTATCCCTACAACATCGTACCTGCCAATTTCCAACTAAACCTCATGCTCATCCACCTTATTTCTTATACTTCATGCATTCATATATAATATTCTTAATTTATTACTCCCCTCGCCCTTCCAATCAATCCCTATTTCACTTGACCATATTGTATGATCCCTTCTTGAGTTTTCTGCTCCATTGATTCTATTTTCTTTCTTAATTTCTCTTATTCTCACTTTCCCTTTAACTTCCTTCTTGGATTTCTACCGTGGAAGGCCTGCTTTTCAGCCTTCTTCTGAGTTCTCTGAAGTCCCGCTGTAGAATGTCCCTCCTCTTCTTCCCGATGTCATTTGTGCCGACATGCACCACTACCTCTGGCTCTTCACCTTCACCCTTGAGGATTCCCTGCACTCTGTCGGTGACGTCCTGGATCCTGGCACCAGGAAGGCAACACACCATCCTCAAATCTCGCCTGTTGCCGCAGAAACCCTTTTTAGTCCCTCTCAATATGGAGTCCCCTATTACCATGGCTCTGCATTATGACTGACTCCTTGGCTCTGCCTCCACGCCAATTTTCAATTGGCAGACCTTTCTGCCTCGTGTGTTGCCTGTCACGATAGTTTCCAAGAAAGTCAACCTGTTCATGAGAGGTACTTCCCTCCGGGGTCTCTTGTACTTGACTCATCTCTTTCTTCCTCATTGTCATCTCCCTTCTCTCTTCTGGTATGCTTGGTGTAATGACCTCGCTGAAAGTCCTGTCCAGAAAATTCTCGTTCTCTCGGACGAGCCTGAGGTAATCTAGTTCTTTCTTCAGTGCTGCAACATGCTCCTTCAGAAGCTGAATGTGTACACACTTTCCACAGCTATAGGAGCCAGAGACGCCACCAATGTCCCTGACCTCCCACATCATGCAAGCAGCACACTGAATCAGCTTGGCAGTCATGTCTTCACCCTCTTCAAACTGTGGCGTAATCTCCTGAGTCTGTGGCGTAAGCCAAAGACTCACACATTTCTCACCAGATGCTTCCCTCAACCCCCTTTTTGTTTATGTGAATCTGTGGACTCTTAATTAGGTTAGACGTGGAGGGTGAGCGGGAGGCCCTACTGTGTAGGACTTGGGGCCTAGAACATAACCAGTCAAATAGCACTCACTAACCTTCCCAATAGCCTCTGTGCTCTGACCTCACTTCCACCCAGCTCCTGCCGCTCTCTGATGCAGTTTATTATATAATATATAAACCATATCCAGGGCAATTAGCTATGGAAATTGATGCTGGAAGGCTAGTGATGGGAGATAAGGAAATAGCTGAAGAACTTAATAAGTACTTGCGTCACTCTTCACAGTGGAAGACATGAATAATATCCTAGGAGAAAGTGAGGACTGCAGATGCTAGAGATCAGAGCTGAAAATGTGTTTCGGGAAAAGCGCAGCAGGTCAGGCAGCATCCAAGGAGCAGGAGAATCCACGTTTCGGGCATGAGCCCTTCTTCAGGGATGAGGAGAGTGTGCCAAGCAGGCTAAGATAAAAGATAGGGAGGAGGGACTTGGGGGACGGGCGTTGGAAATGCAATAGGTGGAAGGAGGTTAAGGTGAGGGTGATAGGCCGGAGTGGGGGTGGGGGTGGGGGCGGAGAGGTCAGGAAGAAGATTGCAGGTTAGGAAGGTGGTGCTGAGTTCGAGGGTTGGGACTGAGATAAGGTGGGGGAGGGGAAATGAGGAAACTGGACAAATCTGAGTTCATCCCTTGTGGTTGGAGGGTTCCTAGGCGGAAGATAAGGCGCTCTTCCTCCAGCCGTCATGTTGCTATGGTCTGGCGATGGAGGAGTCCAAGGACCTGCATGTCCTTGGTGGAGTGGGAGGGGGAGTTGAACTGTTGAGCCACGGAGTGGTTGGGTTGGTTGGTGCGGGTGTCCCAGAGGTGTTCTTTGAAACATTCCACAACAGGCTGCCTATTTGTGGAACGTTTCAGAGAACACCTCTGGGTCACCCGGACCAACCAACCCAACCACCCCGTGGCTCAACACTTCAACTTTCCCTCCCACTCCACCAAGGACATGCAGGTCCTTGGACTCCTCCATCGCCAGACCATAGCAACATGATGGCTGGAGGAAGAGCGCCTCATCTTCCGCCTAGGAACCCTCCAACCACAAGGGATGAACTCAGATTTCTCCAGTTTCCTCATTTCCCCTCCCCCTCCTTCCAGAATGCATTCTCTTTAGATTACTTACAGTGTGGAAACAGGCCCGTCGGCCCAACAAGTCCACACCGATCTGCTGAAGCGCAACCTACCTAGATATTTTGTAATCTTTGATTTTTAGGATTAAATACAATAATAGTCATAGAATCATAGAGTTATACAGCACAGAAACAGACTATTGAGTTCAACTCGTCCATGCCAACCAGATATCCTAAATTAATCTAGTCCCATTTGTCAGTATTTGGCCCATATCCAGCTAAACCTTTCCTATTCATGTTCCCATCCAGATGCTTTTTAATTGTTGTAATTGTATCAGTCTCCACCACTTCTTCTGACAGCTCATTTCATACTTGTACCCCCTCTATGTGAAAACGTTGCCCATTTTATATCTTTCGCCTCTCACTTTAAACCTATGCCCTTTTGTTTTGGACTCCCCTACTCTGGGAAAAGGACCTTGGCTGTTCACCCTATCCGTGTCCCCCATGATTTTATGAACCTCTATTAGGGCATCCTTCAGCCTCCAATGCTCCAGGGAGAATAGCCCCAGCCTATTCAGCCCCTCCTTGTAGCTCAAACCTTTGCTGTGTTCTTGCCCTTATATGATCTACAAAGTCTCTCTATGCAAGGGGACTTTCTATTATTTGGATGTCTGTCACTGAGGATGTTTTTTCTGCTTAATTAAATAGTTGGTCCATTATTTTATCTGGAGGACACTTAGACTCCTGAATTTGTTACTGAAAGGAATGACAGTGGATTGGCAATGACAAACGTTCAAAGGGCGAATGGATGTACTACAAAAATTGTTTATTTCTGACTAACGTAAGAGTGTAGTGGCCAAAGCATGTTGTACAAGTGAAGTCGGAGATTGTATTAGATGCAAAAAGAGGCATGCAAATTATCAAAAAGTAATAGACCTGAGGATTGGAAACAATTTAGATGTCAGCAACGGAACGATTGCTCAAGTAGGGGAAAATAGAATATGAGAGTAAGCTTGTGGTGAACATAAGAACAAACTGTGAAAGTTTCTATAGGTATGTAGAGAGAAAAAAAATGAAAAGGTAGGTCCCTTACAGTTATAAACAGAGGAATTTATAAAGGAGAACAAAGAAATGGGTGACAAACTAAATTCATAATTGGCTTCACAAAGGAGGACACAAATAATGGATCAGAAGTGCTGGGGAACACAGGATTTAGTGAGAGAGAGGAATGATATTGGAGAAATTGATGGATTGAAGGTGATAATCTACATCCCAGAGTGCTTGAGGAAGTGGGCCTTGAAATAATGGATGCTTTGGTGGTCATCTTTCAAGAATCTTTAGACTCTAGAAGAGTTCCTACAAATTGGAGGGTAGGTAATGCATCCCCATTATTTAAAAAGGGACGCATAGAGGAAACAGGAAATTATAGACCAGTGAGCCTTAGGTCAATAGTGGGGAAGATGCTGGAGTCCATTGTCTGGAATTTTATAGCAGAACACTTAGAAAACGATAGTACAGTCAGACACAATCTGATGCAATTTATTTGGACTTCAGAAGGCTTTTAACAAAGTCCCATATGAGAGATTAATGTATAAAACTAAAGTGCATGGAATTAGGGGTAATATATTGAGATGGATAGAAAATTGGTTAACAAAAGGAACCAAAGAGTAGAAATAAATGGGTCTTTTTCTGAATGGCAGTGGTACACATAGATCAGTACTAGGATTCCAGCTATTCACAATATATGTTTAGACAACAGAACTAAATGCAATATCTTAAAATTTGGAGATGATACAAAGCTGGATGGAAGCTGGTAGAATATAAAGAGACATGTTTTAGTGCTCAAAGGTTGTCAATGGTTTTGGCTACCAGATGAGAGACTGTTTCTTCCTTCTTGTTAGAGCATGATTGATGCATTAGTAAAATCTCTCTGATATGCGGGAATTCTTAATTCTTTGAGTGAATTTCAACTCTACAGAAAGTTGTCAAAGGAGTTATGAAACACTATTAAAATAAAATACAATTTATGTACTGTAAATTGCTCAACATTAAACTGGACAGACACTTAATCTAATGCAGACAAATGTTCTGAACTTGCATTTATTTAAACTTCACTAAGGACCGGTAGTGAAGTGGCTTGAGTATCCTATATAGTGCCCCTGGTTAATTTAGTCTTGTGGACAGCACTCAAAGTAGAACCAGGCCTCAAAGTACTAACTTCAAATAAGATGTGGTCTGAATCATTACATTTCTGGGAATGATGCACCACATGAAAAGTATTTAATTCTACGCTACAGTTAGTAATCTTTCCTCTACTCCCACACAAAAGCCTGAAGGCAAATACAAGTCTGGGAATGTCTACACTTAGTTACATCTGAAACACAGGAGGAGAAGGGTTGCATAGATGAACAAGTAATCAGTGCCTATCGAACTCTCAGATTTGGTTAGCAACTCACCTGTCCATCTGTAATCCCTGACCTTCTGCTTCACATATGTATGTGCGATCTGTATCATACTTCAGTATGTACTTTGCAATTAAGCCATGACCTGAAAGAAGTTAAATTCTTCGTATGGAACCTTGAAAAACAAATCAGGCGAAAAGGTCACTTGGCTGTCAGGAATCTGTGGAGTTTTGTTTTTGAAACATGTCGTGGATCAGCATTTGCAAAATGAAAGTTGACTTCCGAAGAATATTGCACAGAAAAATATTTCTGTCTTTAATTGTCCCTGGAAGGAAAAGTATTATTTGTGATGAGACATGAAAATTGAAAAGAACAGCAACAAAAGCATGGCCACAGATTGTTACTTTATTATTGCTACATTGTATCCAGATGGACAAAATAGTAGCAGAGCTATCCTTTTTTTAAACTCTGTGTGTGTGTGTATGTGTGTGTCTGTGTGTGTGTATGTGTATATATTATATATATATATACACAAGTATGAAAACCAGAATAAGAGGAAGAAAGAACATATCTCCTTAGAGTGAAAGGAAGAAAAAGGAGGAAGTAAAAGGATGTTTAAGAAAAAGGGGGACATTCTGAAATTAAAAATGTTTTTTTGACAGAATGTAATGTGTTGGCATTAATTTACTTGTTTGATATATAGTCAAATTTACAAGGACAGAACTTTAACAGTCTAAAGAATTGTGTAAAGAAACAGTGAGAGGCTGGAGCAACAATGCACTTTCTTCGATTTCTTGTCCTTTGAAACGTTAGCTGCGACGTTTTCACTATAGATTCCCTTAACACCCAACAGAATGAACCACAGCAAGAAAAGATTGTCAGAGCAAAAAGATAAAGATAGGAAAAAGGTAAAGATTAAGAGAGACATACTTCCATTGACAATACGAAAAACATAATTAGATCCAGTCCCATCTGGACCTCACTAAGACTAATGAATGAAGCAAATGGATTTTGTCTGAATATAATTGGGGGCTCTAGTCTATAGGCTATAGTAACATGAAAGCAGAAATAAGAAGGGCAAATGAAAAACAAAAAGTGAAAAGGAGACAGGATTGCAACACAGTACATTCTGGTTAAGAGCAATGGGCCTAATTGAATTTCTCACCAGAAATCATTTGACTTTGCATCAGTAAAGTATAAAAAATCATTCTCTTACAGTAGGCAAAGTTTTACCACTGACATTCCTCTGTCATGAGCTCTGACAAGATCCTTAGCAGACATTGTCCAAAGGCATGCTAAATTTACAATCTGCTCCAGAGGATTCAATAGATAAAAGAAAAACCTATAAACTATCTTGGCAGCTTCAGTAATGTTTTTGAATGCTTGTAATGGGGAAAACCGAAGTTACATTTTGAGAGACATTTTTTTCAAGTTCATAATAGAATAACCCCAATCACACTCTTTATTAAACGCACAAGTGAGAAAATGCAATTGATTAGTATTTTATTATCTTATACCAATTACCTCATGTAGGACATGACACATATAATTGATTCACTTAAAGGAGGTTACAATTAATTGTCAATGATATAACTTGAGCAGTTTATCAGTTGGTAAAGCGTGAGCAAAAAAAATTAGAGATGTGCGCTGACATCCAGCAAATTGGAATTGATGAACCATGGTTGAAGTATTTCGCTCTTTGCAGCATTATCCAATTTTGACTTAAAGGAGTCAACTGTATGTTAGCAATTAATCTAAAGACATTTACGGATTCTTTGAAAGGTATTTTTATGTTTATTTTTGTGTGAATCATAACGTGAGTATGATGTACAGAAAGAAAAGATAGACTTGTATTTATATTATGCTAGCTATATCTCTCAAAACATACAATAAATTACCATTATATGTGCAAACATGGTAATAACTTGCTTGAAGCAAAATCACACAAATAAGAATCAGAATGAATGCCAGTAAATGTTTTCTATAACTACTAAATCTAATTGAGAGAGCACTGTTGGCCATAATGCCGGTACATTTTTGCTCTTCTTCAAGATCTGACATGTGATCCTTAAACTTCAATTCAAATCACTGCAAGAGTCTTGCAAGCAATATTCTCTCTAAGCTTCATGAGTGTATGGATTCACACCAATTGTGAGAGAGTTGGACAGGAAACAATGCAAGCCATGCATAAGCATCAATCACTTCATCATGGGTGCATTGGTATAGTATGATAAAAAAAAGGATAACCATTTACTGACAGTTCTGTATAACAATACTTCTGATGTAGTGTACCAACACTAAAACACAACAGCATAGTTGCAGCAAAAGTGCCAAAATAGCACAGATGCCAATTCACAGCTTGTGGGGAAGTGGATTTTATAGTGCCTACAAGAGTGAGAAATATGAAATCAGGAGTAACTGATTTAGGTGAAATGAAAATTTAAATTTCCTGAAAACGTGTTGGGATGCAGAGATAAAACATTATGACCAGCATCTTGTCAGTTCAAATGAAGAAATAAACTGCAGATGCTGGAAATCTGAAACATAAACAGAAATCGCTGAAGAACCAGAGCATGCCTCACATCATCTGTGGAGAGAAAACAGAGTCAATTCTGAAGAAGGGTCACTGGACTCTATATGTTGAACCTGCTGAGGTTCTGCAACAATTTTTGGTTTTGGTTCATGCCAGTCTGCGACAGGTTTCCACTTGTAATACGTTGGCATGCCATTAGAAATATTCATTGGAAACAGTTGTTTGACAATAGCGAAGTTGAATATTGCTGAAAGAAGTTATCGAATCTTATTGTCTTGCATTTATCAGCACAATTTGCAAGAAATATCTATGCCACTTTGTATTCGATAATTTTCATATTAACAATGATGTAGTTGGCAGAAAAGGTGATGTGGAGCCATACTGTTTGAACGGAAGTCTTTTTTTATATAGTATCTGTTGCATTATCAGATGATGGCAGGTTTCCCTGTTGTAAAATTTCTCTATTGCAGAATCTCATGTGTCACCTGCATGATGCCAGCACTTTAAATTTTACTGGTAACCACATAGAAAATGGAAAAAAAAGGAATATTGATGAGACACATGCTTCTGGTTTTGCCATTGGTAATGGTGGGATTTTGATTAAATTCTGACCAAAGTATTCATATTTAATAACTGGGACTAGCAGTGAGATCAACACCAAATTGGTAGAAATTAACAGAGATGTAATGATATAGTGGTAATGTTACTGGGCAATTAATCCAGGAGCCCAGAATAATGCTCTGGGGCATAGGTACAAATGTCAGCTGGAATTTAAAGTCAGTAAGTAAAAAGTCCAGAACATAAAGTTCGCCTTGGTAATGGGGCTATAAACTACCACTGATCTTCTGAAATGACTTTCAATTCATTAATGTCCTTTAGGGAAGGAAGTCTGTTGTCCTTACCTAGGCTAATATTCTGGAGATCTAACTTCAAATCATACTGTAGCCAATATGAAATTTGAATTCAATAAAAATTCAGAATTAAAGTTAGTCTAATGATGGCCATGAAACAATAGTCAGTTATTTTTTTAAAAATCCAATTATCTGATGACAAGATGCCATACTGAATAAGATAAGAGCCCATGGTGTCAGAGGCAAGATACTAGATGTTTGGCTGTCTGGTAGAAAACAGAGATAAAAGGGTCCTTCTCAGAATGGCAGTCAGTGGCAAGTGGTGTTCCGTAAGGCTCAGGGTTTGGACCACAACTTTTCATTTTACACATTAAGGACCTAGATGAAGGAATTGAGGGCATTCTGGCGAGGTTTGCAGATGATGCAAAGATAAGTAAAGGGATAGCTGACATTGAGTGGGTGGGGAGGCTGAAAAAGGATTTGGATAGGTAAGGAGAGTGGGCAAAGAAGTGGCAGATGGTGTACAATGTGGGAAAGTGTGAGGTCATGCACTTTGGTAGGAAGAATAGAGACATAGAATATTTTCTGAACGTGGAGAAAATTCAGAAGTCTGAAGTGCAAAGACACTTGGGAGTTCTGGTCCAGAATTCTCTCAAGGTAAACTTGCAGGTTGAGTCTGTAGTTTGGAAGGCAAATGCAGTGATGGCATTAATTTTGAGAGAACCTGAATATAAAAGCAGGGATGTACTTCTGAGCCTTGAAAGCTCTGATCAGACCACATTTGGAGTATTGTGCGCAGCTTTGTGCCCCCATATCTCACGAAGGATGTACTGGCCCTGGAGCGTGTTCAGAGGAGGTTCACAAGAATGGTCCCAGGAATGAAAAGCTTAACATATGAGAAATATTTGAGGACTCTGGGCTTATACTTAATGGAGTTTAGAATAATGAGGAGGGGATCTAACTGAAACATACAGAGTACTGAATGGTGGGGACAGAGTAAATGTTGGGAAGATGTTTCCATTGGTAGGAGAGGCCAGGACACGAGGGCATAGCCTTTGAGTAAAGGGAAGATCTTTTCGAATGGAGATAAGGAGAAACGTCTTCAGCCAGAAGGTAGTGAATCTATGGAATTAATTGCCACAGAAGGCTATAGAGGCGAAGACATTGAGTATATTTAAGATGGAGATAGATAAGTTCTTGAGGGGATCAAGGGTTATGGGGAGAAAGCAGGAGAATGGGGTTGAGAAACTTATTAGCCATGATTGAATGGCAGACCAGACTTAATGGGCTGAATGGCCTAATTCCTGATGAAGGGCTTTTGCCCAAAACGTCGATTTCGAAGCTACTTGGATGCTGCCTGAACTGCTGTGCTCTTCCAGCACCACTAATCCAGAATCTGGTTTCCAGCATCTGCAGTCATTGTTTTTACCTAATTTCTCTCCTATGTCTAATGGTCTTATGATCTTATGTCCTTTAGGGAAGGAAATCTGCTGTCTTTATCTACTCTGGTCTCGTTATATGATCTTCAGATCCACAGCAATGTGGTTAATTCTTAACTGCTCTCTGAAATGGCTTAGCAAGTGATTCAGTTCAAGGGTAATTAGGGAAGAACAACTAAAGTTGACTTTGACTGTGACTTGTACTTCTCATGAAAAGAAAAGCATTTTGCCTTGCCATATTTCCAGTGAAATTAAGAGATCTTAGTGTTTTGTCTGGATTAGAGATTTTTCTTTCCAGCTGAAACTTTTGTTCAAATTGGACTAAGTTAGAATTAACATTATTTTGAACAGTGACTTCACAAGTGAGATGCACAATTCAGTACTTACCAAAGCCTTATTTGATAAAACCACAGAAGTGGACATTCTATGCAGAATTCCAACACTCTGATTATTTTTTACCAGAGGTTACAAGCTATAAGTGAAGAGGAGCAATAGACAACTGAGGGACAATTGTCTTACTAAATATATCTGCCTGAGAGGTGGGTTGAGAGACAAAAGACTGTGTGCTGATGCAGGAACCAGACAGCCAGTTATTCTGCTGTGATTCCCTCAAGGAAAGGACTGATAGATTTCTATACATAGAATACAGAGGCAGAAAAACGGAATTCTTACAGCATAGAATTAGGCGATTGGCCTATCATGTTAATACCTGCTCTCTAAGTGAGCATCTTGTTAAACGCCATTCCTCTACCTTCTCCCGCAACCCTGCACAAACTTTATTTTCAAATGGCCATTAATTCCCTTTGAATTCAAGATAGCCTTAGATTATTATTTAAATACAAAACAATTCAAGGTTGTGGGGAACAGACAGGAGCATGGCACTAAATTATAATGCCAGTTCAGAAACCAGACAGGATGAGCTGAATGGCTTCCTTCAGCAGCTAATAATTCTGTTGTTCTCTGAATGCTTCAATTGAACCTGCCTCTGCAGCCTAATCAAATGCTGTGTGAAAATGTTTTTCCTCATAGCACTTTTAATTTCTTTACTACCCACAATAGATCTGCGCATTCCTGTTCTTGATCCTTCCATAATTGGGAATATTATCTCCTTATTTACTCTGTACAGACCTCTCATGATTTGAATACCATTGTCAACTGTCTGGTCTCCAAGGAGAACAATCTGGCTCCTCAAATTTACCTTCACAGCTGTCATCTGTGGAACCATTCTCATGTACATTTTCAGTCTCCTAAGCACTCTCTCCAATACCTTCACACCTTCCCTGAAGTGCACCACCCAGAACTGGACACAGTATTCTAACTGAGGGCAGAATAGTGTCTTAAGTAAGTTCAAAATAATCTCCTTGCTCTTGTACACTATGCCCTAATATTGACCCCTGGGGATTTCAACTAATCTAAATAAAAATCAGTTTACCCCTTTTCTGTTCCCTATGGGGCAGCACAGTAGCTCAGTGGTTAGTACTGTTGCCTCACAGCACCAGGGACCTGGGTTCGATCCCAGCCTCAGGCAGACTGTCTGTATGGAGTTTGTACATTCTCCCTGTGTCTGCATGGGTTTTCTCTGAGTGCTCCAGTTTCTCCCCACAATCCAAAGATGTGCAAGTCAGGTGAATTGGCTCTGCTAAATTGCCCATAGTACTAGGTGCATTAGGCAGAGGGAAATGGGTCTGGGTGGTTACTCTTTGTAGAGTTGGTGTGGACTTGTTGAGCCACAGGGCCTGTTTCCAGAATGTAATCTATTACTCAGCCAGTTTTGTATCCAGGTTACTACTGTTACTTTTATTCCATGAGCTGTAACTTGGCTGACAGCACTTTTGTGTGGCACTGCACCAAATGCCTTCTGGGAGTCTACGTACACCACCTAAGCAGCATTATCCTCATCGATGCTCACTGTCACCTCATAAAAAATTTCAGTCCAGGGAATGCAATATAATCTTCCTTCAAAATATATATGCTGGCTGCCATGAGAGAGAGAAAAAAAGGAGGCATTTCAGACAGTGAAAGTACTACAATATTTAGCTGATTACACTTGGCATTTATGCAATTTTATTGCTTGTCAAGAATAAACATATCAAAATAGAATGGAAGGAGTAATGGGTGCTAATGGTAACTGCTCTACTTTAAAATAAATCTGACAGTAAATGTCACTCTTCTAATAAAAAGTCTCATCCATTCTGTAGGGAAGCCATTGCTGAACACTCAGAGGTGAGAAACAGATTTATCTCTGATGTATGCACAGCTTCAAAATAAAGATCTTGAATCTTGGTGCAGCTCAATTTACATTTCTATTACTTTTTTGCTCAAACTCAGCACTGCAAGATGGAAAAAGAAATGAACTCTTCACCACTGGCTTGTTCTCTGTAAATTTCCCCACATCTGCTAACCAGGTGTAAAACTAACTAGTGAGACAGAAGGGAAAGACATGAGTATTAAAACATGTGAAATCAAGCGCAGGAGGAAACTGAAACACTTAGTAACATTGGGGTTTTCACGACAGTGGTTTGTACAGGATGAAAATTCAGTTGGAGAATATGTCAGAGTATCTGGATCAAGTTATTGCTGTCTCAAAGGTTATGACTGCAGATAATGTAGGGAAAGACACCCTTTGTTAACTTTTACTGATATTTGTTTTATTATAAAGAATCACAGTGGTCTTTTAACTACTACACCAATGAAGACCATTTATTTGATCCAATTTTCTGCCCTTATCATGGAATGATGTTGTTGATTAAAGCTCCATCTGGGATACAAACCAACCATGAGAAAGTGAGGGCTTCAAATGCTGGAGATCAGAGTTGAAAAGTGCGGTGCTGGAAAAGCCTAGCTGGTCAGGCAGCATCCAAGGAGCAGGAGAATCGACATTTCGAGCATAAACTCTGATTAAGAGCTTATGCTCGAAAAATTGACTCTTCTGCTCCTCAGATGTTGCCTGACTGGCTGTGCTTTTCTAGCACCACACTTTTCGACACAAACAAACCACGCTTTCCACCTCTTCTGAAATTTCCAATTTCCCAGCCCCTGGTGCTTCATCTCCAAGGATGAACTTCAGGCCCTCAGGTTTTTCCTCTCCAACACACTCACCCAGTCCCCCTCCACCAACAACCTCCTCCACCTCGCTGAATTAGTATTCACCCTCAATAACGTTTCCTTCAACTCTTCCCCTTTCCTCCAAATCCACGGGGTGGCGATGTTTACTCGCATGGGCCCTAGCTATGCCTACCACTTTGTTGGTCATGTCAAACAGTCCCTCTTTAGTACATACTCAGGCACTGTTCCCTAAATCATCTACTATTACATTGATGACTGCAGTGGTGCTGTATCCAGGCTGAACTGGAGCAGCTTATTGACTTTGCTAACAACTTATATCCTGCCCTTACATTCACTTGGTCTATCTTGGACATCTCTCTTACCTTTCTTGACCTGTCTGTTTCCATCTCCAGTGACAGTTTATGGACTGACATTTACTATAAACCCACAAACTCCCATAACTACCTGGACTACACCTCCTTCCACCTGGATCCTGCAAAATCTTCATCCCATTTTTCCAATTCCTCTGTTTCTGTTGCATCTGCTCTGATGAGGAGACATTCCACTCCCAAGCATCCCAGATGTCCTTTAACCTCTGTCATCCAGACAACCCTCCACTGCAGCTCCTCCATTTTCTGGTCCACTGCTCTAAATGCCTCCCCCCCCATACATCATTAAGAGAGGATTCTCCTTGTTCTCACCTTCCACCCCACCAAACTCCACATCCAAAGGATCATCCTCAAACACTTTGCCAACTCCAATTAAACCCTACCACTCACAACATCTACCCCTCCCCACCCCTCTGCCTTCTGCAAGGACTGTTCCCTTCATGATTTGCACCACTGTCCCCACCATTCCCCACCCCACCCCAAACTCCCTGGTATCTTCCCCTAAAGCCAAAAAGATCCAAAACCTGCTGGCACACCACTTCCCTCACCTCAATCCAGGGCCCAAACAATTCTTCCAGGTGAAACAGAAGTTTACCTGCCTCTCCTCCAACCTAGTTTACTGCAATTGGTGTTCCCAATTTGATCTTCTCTGCATCGGTGAGACCAACTGTAAATTAAGAGAATATTTCACCGAGCATCTCAGCCGGACCCATAAGAGCCAGCCTAACCTCCCAGCCACTGCTCATTTCAATTCCACTTCCCACCCCCTCTCCAACATGTCCATCCTCAGCCTCCTCCATTGAAAATTGGAAGAATAATATCTTTTCTTCCACTTGGGCAGCCTACAACTCAGAGGACACAACATTGTGTTTTCCAATTTCAAATAACCTCCCTTCCCATACCCCAACTCCCTTCCTAGCCCCTCCTTCTCCCTTCCATTCCAACTACCTATCCTTCCTTCTAGCTTCCAAATGAATGCATTCCTCTCATCGATCAATCCTCTATTTGGGTTCATCTATCACAACCTCACCATTCCTCCCCTCTCCCCATCCAAAACTCTTCCCCCTTCTCTCTTTATCTGCAGCTCTCCGTACTCCCCTTTCATTCCTGAAGAAGAGTTATACCCAAAATGTTGACTTCCCACTTTCTGATGCTGACTAGTTTGCTATGTTCTTCTATCCTCTTGTTTGTCTGCTTTGGATTCCAGCATCTGCAGTTTTATTTTGTCTTTGATTAAAGCTCCATAGTTTTTGACTACCATCTATTACTTTGCTCAAGTAATCACACTTCATCTATGAGTTCAAGTCTCAAATATACATGGTATTCAACCATAGTAGATGTTACAGCGAGCCCATTCCAAAAGAACATCTTTAGTAGTTGGAATTACTAAATAGTGATAATGATTTGCAATACGTTCAGATCTTTCTTTTCTTCTCGATAATCTGTGGATCTTCTGTGGGCTTCAGATTAGACGAGGATCGGCTTCAGGCCTGATGTGCATTGTGTTTGAATAAACAGGTCATGTTCTAAAACCAGGCTCAGATTGACATTGGCCATAGAGACTGGTGTACTGGATTAGTGGTGCTGGAAGAGCACAGCAGTTCAGGCAGCATCCAACGAGCAGTGACGTCCTGATGAAGGGCTTTTGCCCGAAACATCGATTTCGCTGCTCGTTGGATGCTGCCTGAACTGCTGTGCTCTTCCAGCACCACTAATCCAGTATTTGGTTTTCAGCATCTGCAGTCATTGTTTTTACCATAGAGACTGGTGGGCAACCATCTTCTTAGGTGCAGAGATCAGGGATGCACATTAGAATAACTAGGTATGTGGATGCCTTTCAGTTCTTAATTATATGCATCTTAATTATTGCACAATCTGACAGCCAGCCAATTTGACAGCCTGTTTAATGGACAAAAGGCAGCACTGGCTACAAGAGTGTCAGAACGATGGCCCAGAACCCTGAAGTTCAAACTTTTGATTCCAAAGTGCGTTTTTTTAAATGAGGACTGTTGCAGACAAAACATGACGACAGATGTCAATTCAGTGCTGTCAGGTGAACTCCAGTATGGGACCCATGAAATGTTGCACTTGTAGAGTGTCAGGGAAACTTCTGACACAGAGACATAACAGGAAGAGAAAACAAGAGGGCTGACTGTGACCCAGTCATCTCAACAGAAGGCCACTTCTTGCAGACATATTGTGTTTTGCCCTTCCAGGAATATAAAAGAAAGGTGACAAATTGACTGCAACCCCATGGCCTGTACATGCTGGTGAGAGAAGATGTGCGAGTGGACTCAGGTTTGTTTGCTGGCATACTGTGAAGGTCTCAGTGAAAGAACCACTCACTTGTCACTAATGTGTGGCAGGTGGAAAGATTCACTTGCTGTGCATGTTAGAAGTCAACTAGCCAGGCAGAAAGTCAGAAGGAAACAGGATAACAGAAGGACTCTCTTTCTTTTAGTTCTTCTCATCAATGAACATCACAGGAAATAGGACATAAGGATTTCAACTAACTGCAAATGTCAAGAGTGCATATATTAACCATTCAACTATCAACCTTCATGGACCACACAGAGAGACTGCTCTATTAATCTTTTACTTTTTAATATTTTTGGACTCACGTCTTCTACCTAACCTGTGTGAATGTGTGTCACATTATTATTTCTTTCCATGCTTAGTAACCAATACCCACTCTTTTGTTACCTTGAGAAAGCCTGGTTAAAATAGATCTTTTTAAAGCATATATTTAATCAGTCTGGATGTAAGGTATCCACAAGAGAGGGATTTTTTTTAAAAAACCTTATTATGAATAATAAGGGAGTGGGCAAAAGATGAAAAACAGTCACCCCTTCTCACCTAGGAATCTGTCAATTTGGGATATTTGTGTAGAGCTGTCAAAACTTGGGGAACCTCATCCACGGTCTGGTTGTAATATGGAGGCTGCAACTGGGGATTTGTGGGATAATACCTCTGAGTGGGAAGGAAGTTTCTGCTCCTGGTTTCAACTGAGGCTGGTTGGGATACCCTGAATGAGAAGAGACTGGTGATGGAAAAGCTGAGCATGTTTATAGAGTTTGGTGATCAAGGAATTGGAGAACTTTGAGATAAGGTTTCAAGGTCTATGGGCCAAGTGCTGGCAAATGGGACTAGATTAGGATAAGAAATGTGGTCGGCATGGACGAACTGGATCGAAGGGTCTGTTTCCATGGTGTACATCTCTATGACTCTATGAATATGTAAAGAGAGGCTAGAATTTGGGCTGTTGTGAACCAAAGGCTACCTATCTCAGATCAGTTCCTGACAATCCCACCTTTCAGGTCTAACCCACCCTTACAATTATATTTAAACTTTGGTACTGATCATTCATAAGGTCACGATCTTTGGGGTATGAGAATCATTCAGTGGCCATTTGTCTTTTACAGAGGCCTTTTCCATAGAATCAGAGAGTCATAGAGATGTTCAGCATGGAAACAGACCTTTTGGTCCAACTTGTCCATGTCAACCAACTATCCCAACCTAACCTAGTTCCACTTGCCCACACTCGACCCATATCCCTCCAAACCCTTCCTGTTTATATACCCATCCAGATGCCCTTTAAGTGTTGCAATTGTACCAGACTCCACCACTTCCTCTGGCAGCTCATTCCATAAACCCTCTGCATGGAAAAGTTGCCTCTTAGGTCCCTTTTATATCTTTCCCCTCTCACCTTGAACATATGCCCTCTAAGTCTGGCCTTTCCCCATCCCGGGAAAAACAATTAAGTCAGTTTGAGAGATCTGATCCAGGTCAAATTGCAGCATTCTAATATTTTTAATGTCTCCTGACTTTCTGCCATCCATTGGGGCTGTAAGGATTTTTTCAGCAGGAATTAAAGAAAAATTGACAGACAAATGTAATACTTGATGTTTTCAGAAAGGAATTGATCATAATGTCAGTACCCTGAGACTAAAATGAAATTTAATTTGGATTATAAAATTGAGTCAGAATGCAAGTGTGTGTGTATGTGTTCCTATATATATTTCTGTATGTGTATTTATATGTCACAATTATGGTCATGTGAATTGCAGTCATGTGCACTGCACTTAGCCAGGAGGATGAACCACATTTGAAAAAAAGGACACTTATAGTTACATGAGGTGGGTGATCCCTTATAAAATAGAATTTATGACTCAAATTGTCAGTACCAGAAAATATAAAAATTACGGAGGAAGGAAAACAGCTTGAAGGGACATATGAACAAGGTATATAAATGTGAATAGAGTTGTGTGCTGGCATGTATTAGTTGGGCTGAATAGCCACTTTCAATGTGCTATATATTTCCATGTATAAAAATAACGGAAGGCAGGAGAAAAATTACTGCAGCATAAATAGCTGTGCAATCATGCATTTTGTTATGTAAGGGATTTTGTCCATTTTGGATATTCAAGTGTGGGGACATTTCACCTCTCTAATATAGTTGCCGGTACTTCCATTGAAACAAAATTTTATTTCTTTTACATGGATTACTAAAACTCTGCTTAAAAAGAATAAAAGATAAACAAGGCAGGAAAAAAAATCATCAAATAAGTTATTGGTCTATTTCCTCACATGTGAAAAAATGTCCACTGAGGCATACTGTCTTCAGGAGATGGGCTTCATAATGTTTTCACAAGGAATTTTTTTTTGGAACCTTAGTGTAGTGGAGAATGCTGACGCCAAAATGTCAGACTTTGCGCCCTTCCTGTTTGACAATGGATACATCAGCAATTTTACCAACACAGTTCCCTAAGGGCTAGTGATGTCACAGTCGTGTCTGACAAACCTCCACAAATCTTTAACAATCCTCATTTTACAGCATTTTCCAGATCAGTTGAGAGAGAAAAAAAGAAATAAGTATTGTGCTTATCATGATAAGCTCTAAATGGCTATAGCATCATATAAACCATACACCCACTACTGTGATTTAAAGGCTTAGCTCCTGCTTAACTGCAGCTTAGCTCCATCTTAATTACAATATAATTACAACTGTTCACTGTGCTTGTTATTTTTCAGGGTGAATAATTTAGGATTTTGTTAAAGCAGTAAGATTATTGTCCCAGATGCCATTCCTCACCAGGTGGCACAGCAGAAGGCTCATTCACAAAGACTTCTGGTATCTCTCAATTCTTTCAAAGTGAGTTCTTTCTTCAATGCTGGACAGACATTTAGTGGAATTTTCAGATTCTTCTCAATGATTTTAAAAGTGCAAGGTTGAATAATATGAAGAGGATACAGAACTAAACAAAAACATTGTTTTCATCCTTGATAAGGCTGGAAAAAACACACCAGTTGAGCAGGAAAGACTCAGAATTGATCTGTAGTGGGTACAGCCTTAGTTGATTACAACAACATTAGCTATGTGAGTGTTCAAATGTTTTTATTGTCCATAGTTTGCAGTGATCAAGGAGATTGGGGCAAATTCAAATAGGATTACCATTCTTAATCATCAGTTCATGGTCCTTCAAATATATATGCATGAATCTAGATCCACTGAAGAAAAGGTTAGGATCAGTTGTGCTGCACCCTTTGGTAGACCTGTTTCCTGACATGCATAAAGTCTGTATGTGAAGACAGTGGTTTGCATAAGATATCAGAGGCTGAAATTACCACATTTGGGAACATGGGGGGAAATCATCAAAGAAAACATCGAACACGAGTGAACATTGTTTCAAATCTCAGGTCTCTGTAAGCCAATGCAGTTTCAAAAGCACAAAGCTAACAATCATTCAGAAAATGGGCCCATCTGCCACCCACTCTGGAGGAAATGGATGAAAGGGATTTACTGCAACTTATGAGAGGGTAGCAGAATTTTGGATGTCCCTAAGTAACAAAGGCATGAATCAGGATAACAGCAGCAGATGAGTTAAGGTAGCAACAGAGCGTACAAATTTAATTTAAAACCCTCCTATTGCCCAATGCAATTATGAAGCTTGTAAGGCATCAAACTACAGAAAATTACAGAGTTGCGAGTCCATGACAAAAACCAGACTTACTTCCACCTACACCTCCCGTGCCTCAGAAAAGCAGCCAACATAATCAAAGACCCTTGCACCCCGGTTATACTCAATTTCACCCTCTTCCATCAGGCAGAAGATAAAAATGTTTCAAAACACATATTGACAGATTTAAGAACAGCTTCTTCCGTGCTGTTATCAGGCTTAGGAACAAATCTTTTATATATTGGAGTTGACCTTTCCCTGCGCCTTCTCGGTAGCTGTAACAGTATATTCTGCATTCTGTCCAATTACCCTGATGTACTTATGTAAGGTATGATTTGTCTGGTTGGCATGCAAAATAATACTTTTCACTGTATCTCTATGTGTGACAATAATAAATCATATCAAATCAATTGATCAGCCAGTGTTCTCCCTGAATAATATAGCATTCAGCTTGCAAAGCTTCCTTTGCAATATATCCATTGTTCAATCTATATACCTATGGGTAAAGCATCAAGCTGTTCAATCCATGCACTTCCCTTTAGGGATGTACTTTCCAAAGTACACCCTTTAGGGCAGACAGGTTTCCTTTTGACTCTCACTGTTTAATTCATGCAGTTGCCCTTATATGAAATGCCATTCAAGCTATATAATTGCTCCTCTGTTCCCTAATCTTTAATACTCACTGTATCTCCATTGTTCCATTCAATGTATGTAACTCTTCTTTGTGGTACTCCTCTAGAAGTAATACTGCCCTATGTTTCCGATCGACACCGTGTCAATTATGAAATAATACTTAAAAATGCTTGAAATACACCACAGGTTAGTCGACATCTGAAGGGCAGCAGATACGTTTGCCTTTCCGTTGAAAAGCATCATCAAAACAAAAACAGAAAGATAAGTGACCATTAGGTTATTGAGTTAATAGATCAAAATCCTAGAATGTCCTCATTAATGCATTTTCTTCTATTTTTTTGTTGCACTGTTTATATGCAGTTTAGGATTGGGTTTACTCTTCTCATCACCAACTGAGGATTAAATTGCCTTCATACAGTTAGTTAGATTTATTAAGAGTTTAAACATTGAGTGTGGAGAAGGGACACCTCAGACCACACACAGCTGGCATGAATCGGGATCCACAATCATCACTGCTACATTAATCGAGCCTAACCAGACGCATTGTTTTACATTTATGTCTATAAACATTTGTTTGGATACTGAACAGGTCCCACTGAGGTTGCAGACCTCCCTATGCTCTTCTAAACTGCGCTCCTTCAAAACTGACATTTATTGTAATACACAGCAATAATTTATTTTCCCAAACATTTGGTGCTTTGTCTTTGTTCCCCAGTTGTTGCAATGAGATGTGAATCAGTTCAGTCTTCAAGTCAATCTTTTTGGGCCAAACTTTCAGAAGGTTAACAATCGTATCTACCCAGGGATAAATTGCTAGCTTGAAGTTATTCTGTAGAGAATAGAATCTCTACAGTGTGGAGGCAGGTCTTTTGGCTCATTGAGTCTACGCCAACCCTCCACAGAGCATCGAACCAGACTTAGTCACCTACTCTATCCCTGCATTTCCTCTGACTAATCCACTGAGCCTGCACGTCACAAGGCAATTTAACATGGCCAATCCACCTAACCTGCACATCTTTGGACTGTCGGAGTAAACTGGAGCAAACCCAGGCAGACATGGTGAGAATGTACAAATGCCATGCAGACAGTTAGTTGACAGAAGGTGGAATTGAAGCCAGGTCCCTAGCACTGTAGGGCAGCAGGGTGAACCACTGAGCCACCATGCCACCAATGTGGTAGCTCTACCCTTAAGAACACTTTTGAATAGAACATATTTCCATTCAGGGCCCATAAACATGGGCATCACCACACTTTGAAAAATGAAGTCTCAGAATCATAGGAATCTGTCCACATGCCAGGTCATTTGGCCATTTGCATATGTGACAGTGCTAACCTGTCAACAAGAGCTGACCATTTAATTCAGTTCACTGCGAATTCCTGTGACCTATTACATAGATTTCTCATGCTGAAAAGTGTTAAAGGGAACAGGAAAAGTGGGAAAATGGTGTTGAGGTATGGGATCAGCCATGATCATATTGAATAGTGGAACTCACTCAATGGGAAGGATAGCTATGCTGCTCCTGTTTTTTACGGGCCAGATTTTCCAAGGAATGGCATTCTCATGCATTTCACAAAAGAAGGGAGTCCTCCATTTCTGCAAAGAGATTCTGAACAAGTGTTCCTTCAGAAATGTGGAGTGTTTGTCCAGAGTGTCTATTCTGATGGTTCTTTTATAGTTCAGAACTGTGGGGAGAAGGAAAACTTAATTCCCATTTTCACAACAGTCAGCCACCAGATTCTGAAATTTAAAGACCCAGACACCCACTTTGACAGCTGCTGTTAAATAGTAAGACCAAAAGACCATAAGATATAAGAGCAGAAATTAGATCATTCAGTCCATTGACTCTGCTCCACTATTCAATCATGGCTGACAGGTTTCTCAACCCCATTCTCCTGCTTTCTCCCCATAACCCTTGACCCCCATGACAATCAAGAACCTACCTATCTCAATCTTAATTACCTGGCCTCCACAGCCTTCTGTGCCAGTGAATTCCATAGATTCACCACTCTCTGGCTCAAGAGGTTTCTCCTTATCTCTGTTCTAAAAGGTCTTCACTTTACTCTAAGACTGTGACCTCGGGTCCTAGTCTCTCCTACTAATGGAAACGTCTTCCCAACATCTACTCTGTCCAGGCCATTCAGTATTCTATATGTTTCAACTAGATCCCCCCCTCATCCTTCTGAACTCAATCGGGTATAGTCCCAGAATCCTCAAACATTCCTCATATGTTAAGCTTTTCATTTCTGGGACCATTCTCATGAACCTTCTCTGAATCTGCTACAGAACCAGTACATCCTTCTTGCGATATGAACTCTGAAACTGGGCATAATACTCTAAATGTAGTCCAACCAGACCCTTATAGAGACTCAAAAGTACATTCCTGCTTTTATATTCAAGTTCTCTCAAAATAAATGCCAAAATTGCATTTGCCTTCCTAACTACTGATTCAACCTGCAAGTTTACCTTGAGAGAATCCTGGATGAGAACTCCCTAGTCTCTTTGCACTTCAGACTTCTGAATTTTCTCCCCATTTAGAAAATAGCCCACATTTCTATTCTTCTTACCAAAGTGCATGACCTCACATTCTCCCACTTTGTACTTCATCTGTCACTTCTTTGCCCATTGTCCTAACCTGTCCAAATCATTCTGCAGCCTCCCCGCCTCCTCAATGCTCTACCTGTCATTGCATCATCTGCAAACTTAACCAAAATGCCCTCAGTTCCTTCATCTAGATCATTAATGTATAAAGTGAAAAGTTGTGGTCCCAACACTGACCCTTGCAGAACACTACTACCAGTAAGTACATAAAGTAAGTATGATAACTGGGTACTGAGTGGTTATGATGCTAAATAGTAGGGGATAGAGTGCCAAGGTTCCAGCTAAGTAAAGTAATAAGTGGGCAAAGTACCAGCTGGGTAAAGTGTCAAATGTGAGGTAAGTAGGATGCCAACTGAACAGGGTGCCTGATGATTAAGGTGCCAGTTTAATAAGATAGCAAGTGAAAAGAGAGTAGGGTATCAGTTGCCAATGGGGCCAGGGCAGTGGTGCAGTGTTCAGGTTAGATTGGAGTGGGAGGGAGAGCTCAGGTCCAGCAGGGATATGGGGAGTCAAGTATCTTGGTTTTGGCTTGGCAGTGGCAGTGAGGGTGAGGATGATGGTCATGGACAGGTTCCAAGCCAGCAGTGGTGGTCAAGATGGAAGTGGGAGGTCAGGTGTCAGGTCTGGCAGTAGCAGCAAGGATGAAGTCGGTGGTGATGGGCTGGGTCCAGAGCCTGTAATGGCAGTTGGGGTGTGGCTGTTGGGTCAGGGTCTGAGGTTTTAAAGAGTCCTGGGATTGTAGGTAGAGGTGTGTGTGGGGCCAGTTTAATCTATCTTTTCCTGAGTAACTATTTTATTTAATTTAATTGGAATCCATTGAATTCTCTAATTTAAGTGGAGATTTTGGAGCATTTCAGGATTATAGGAATTTTCCAAGTAGTTCCCTTGGAGTCTGCTACAATGGAGGTTCTGCGGTGATCTCACATGTAACTCCCATTTATGCTGGAAGAACAATTCTCCTGTCGTTGGAAAGTCCAGGCATATATTTTTATATCTCTCAAATCTTCTTTACTGAAGCATGTTTCAGACAAAATCGAGTGAGTGAGCATGGCTGATAAAGTATAATGTGAGGTTGTTCATCAACTAGAAAACAAGCTAGGCTGATACATTGGAACACCACTGGTTGTATGTACCTCTCCAAGACACTTACCATCCTGAACTGGAATTACATCACCTTTCATTTACTGTTGCTGTGTCAAAATTCTGGAACACCCTTCCGAACAACTCTGTGTGTCTACACCCAAAGCATTGCACTGGTTTACAGTGGCAGCTCACCACCACCTTCTTCAGGGCAATGAGAGATGGACGGTAAATTCTTGTCTAGCCTGTGACATCCATAACTCATATCCCATATCCCTCAAATGGACCAAAATACTCCCACCAAAGGTCACTTATTCTTTGTAATATTAATACTCCAGATGTAATTTAACTGCACAGTTTATGGCCCATCTTTGTTGCACTATATTCAAGTGGATGCTATTGAAATACAGCAACCAATTTGTTAAGAAGATTTTGATCCCTTTAATATTGCTAGTGCACTTTCATTCTTGTTATTGAATCCATTTTAGCTGTGTGAGGTCAGGAGTTTCTAGAAAGAATTTTGAACTCCAAAATCCACTAGTGTTAAATGCTACATGGATTGCATGTTAATTGACATAATTTATCTTCTTTGCATATTTTCAACCTACCAATATCCAGCATCTATTGTGTTCTGCCTCTCAAGTGTGTGTTAGCACCACCATTGCTATTTTGGAACTGCAAGAGCACTTGATCCACTCAAAAAACAGGTTTCAATGATTTCTCTTGCCTCAGAATAGCATTCTGAAGAATGGACACTGAACTGGAAATGTTAATTCTGACTTCTCTCCAGAGATGCTGTCAGACCTGTTAATTTTTTCAGTAATTTCTGTTTTTGTTGGCCTTGTGTGAATGTTATTTTCTGACTTTTCACTTCAATATTCTATTAATTATCATGAAGATCTAATTTGAAACCAAATAATTGACCTGCAGTAATGATTTTCATTATTAAGCAAATCAATACATACCTCAAGTTTGGATAGTGCTTTTCAATCTTCCTGTAGCTTTCACTATTCCAGTGAGAAAGATCCCAGTTTTGAATACTTTTTACAAATGATCAACTTTAATTTCTGTGTATTTCTAATGATTTTTCATTGTTTTGCAAACAAAGTTAGTAACAGTGTAGTTGTACACAGTTAATGTGATTCAGCAAAGTGAGTGTTGTAGAGTAACTACTGGATATTGTTAGATTGAATTCCCTACAGTATGGAAACAGGCCCTTCAGCTTAACATGTCCACACCGACCCTCCGAAGAATAATCCACCCAGACCCATTCTCTACCCTGTATTTACCCCTGGCTAATGCACCTAACACTATGAGCAATTTAGCATGGCCAATCCACCTAACCTGCACATCTTTGGAATTTGGGAAGAAACTGGTGCACTGGGAGGAAACCCACGCAGACACGGGGAGAATGTGCAAACTCCACACAGACAGTTGCCTGAGGCGGGAATCAAACCCAGGTCCTTGGTGCTGTGAGGCAGCAGTGCTAAACTCTTAAATATGTACATTATTGACACTACCCCATTTTTAAAATTGAATAACATGCTTTTAAGTTGAATCATGGTGTTGAGTTTTCACTGCAGCAATTCAAAGATGTCTTTTTTTAATCAAGAGTCAACTGGTTAACATGACTCAGTTCTTAAAATATTGCTGACTATTTGATTAGAACTGATAAACTGGCCATTTACTGTCCACTCAATCCCTTAGAGGCTATGATAGTACACAGTCAATGCCGCAAAATAAGGGTTAACATGCATGATATATTTACCTTAACAGAGATATCAGCCTTCAGATATGATTCATTTCCTTTTCAAAAGCTCGAGCATGCATTGTTTAAGCAGTTTGTTCAGAGTTCAGCCACAGGGACAAGGATGATCTCATCCCAAATACTTAACATTTAGAGAAAACTGATGTGCAAATAAGTTTTCTCATCTCTGTAAATGCGTGAACCTTTTATTCCGTTTTGTTTTATTTACTGAATATTACTCTTAAATATATACATTATTGAGACTATCCACATTTTTTATTGAATAACAAGCTTTTAAGTTGAATCATGCTGTTGGGTTTTCATTGCAGCATTTCAAAGATGTCTTTTTTTAATCAAGAGTCAACTAGATAACATGACCCAGTTCTTTAAAATTTGCTGACTAGTTGATTAGAACTGATAAACTGACCATTTACCATCCACTCAATCCCTTTCATACATTTCGACAGGTACGGAGACAGAAGGCTGAATTTTTCCATTTTCAGTTTTAAAGTGTTACATCTAGATTCACAGTGCCCAGGCTTAGACTGGCTTTTTTGCCATGGCTTAAAGTGACTTTTTGATACAATCTTCCAGTCTTGATCTTATTAATAATGCAACTCAGCCTTTCTCAGGGAACTGCATGGCCAGAGAGACTTTTCCACACTACACAGACAGGCAAGGAACATCAGGTAGATTTCCAAAGAAACTCAGCAAACATGGTTGAAGGACAGAGGAAACAAAAACAGAAATTGCTGGAAAAGCTCAGCAGGTCTGACAGTATCTGTGGGAATAGTTAATGTTTTGGGTCCAGTGACTGTTCCTTAGAATGGATAGAGAAGTTCACCAATGTTATCAATGTAATACTGGTTCCGGCATGTGTACATCTAGCTGTTGGCGATCACCATGGACAGAATGGTCCAGCCGACTCAGTGTCTGACAGAAACGCTTAGGATGGGGGATGGGGGGGAGAGGGAGTTGGGTGGGTGATTAAATTAGGGTGTCATAACACGGTGCCAGTCTTTAGAGATCTGCTGTGGTCAAGTTGGGAGCTGTGGCTGAGATTGCAATTTGTGCCTGGGCCAGGAGAAACTCTGGGCCCCATGATTTTTGTTCCTGTCCCTACCTACCAGATATGTGCACGGACTTGCAGTCCCTTCCTGTAACCATTGCTGCTCAGCCTCAATGAGAAGGGGAGAAGGGCCAAGGGATATTGAACTCAGCCCAGATGCCCTTAGAAAATAGAACATGGAACATAGAACATTACCACGCAGTACAGACCCTTCGGCCCTCGATGTTGCACTGACCTGTGGAACCAATCTGAAGCCTATCTCTACCACATTATTCCATTTTTATCCATATGTTCATCCAACGACCATTTAAATGTCCTTAAAGTTGGCAAGTCTACTACTGCTGCAGGCAGTGCATTCCATGCCCCTACTATTCTCTGAGTAAAGAAACTACCTCTGACATCTGTCCTATATCTATCACCCCTCAATTTAAAGCTATGTCCCTTGTGCTAGCCATCACCATCTGAAGAAAAAGGCTCTCACTGTCCACCCTATCTAACCCTCTGATTATCTTGTATGTCTCAATTAAGTCACCTCTCAACCTTCTTCTTTTTAACAAAAACAGTCTCAAGTCCCTCAGCCTTTCCTGCATACTAGGCAGCATCCTAGTAAATCGTCTCTTCACCCTTTCCAAAGCTTCCACATCCTCCCCATAATGCAGTGACCCGAACTATACACAATACTCCAAGTGCAGCCGCAGCAGAGTTTTAGACATCTGTAGCTTGACCTCGTGGCTCCAAAGCTCAATCCCTCTACCATTAAACCTAACACACTATATGCCTTCTTAACAACCCTATCAACCTTGCTGCCAACTTTCAGGGATCTATGTACAGGGATGCTGAGATCTCTCTGCTCATCTACACTACCAAGAATCTTACCATTAGCCCACTACTTTTTATTCCTGTTGCTCCTTCTTTGCAGGAGGAACAGTGTACTGCAAACCAACAGGGAGGAGGAGTGATGCATCGAAGTAGATGCTTCTACTCAGGACACTCTAAAGATCCCCAGCCCCTTTATCTGCCCTCGCCAATGATGCTAAAACCCGCACCAGGACAACCTGAGGAAGGTGTGCTTGCATCTGAGCACAAGACTATCAAATGTCCTGGATCCTGGGGACCACAGAATATGACTGCCTTGGTCTGACAAGTCAACAAGGTGAACTACAGAGCTGGCTCCGTCTGCTCCAGGTGCAGAAGTCGGGCCAGTACTAGAATGTATCGGGGGGAGAGAAAGAAGAAAACACATTGAGGACAAACAGGTGCCATTTATTCTGAATAATCGTTCACTTTTATTAATGTCTGTTACAATATCGACTAAAATATAACTTTTACTACTGGGATTGGTTAAGTGACACCCATGTAAGAGATATGTAGCCTCTTCAGAAATCGTTAGGATGCAAGAGATTGTAATAGTTAAGTATTGCTCATCCCTCACAAGCAATTGACTCCTTGCCTTCAGATCGCTTCTGACATCAGATATTCTTGAAATGATAATGCAGACTGCAGGCAAGGTGTTGCAAGTTAATGGATAATGAGGCTAAAGGACAACATGTAGGAATGTACTAAAGTCTCGCTGACATGTATTCTTTCACACTATGCCCACCTTATGAGAGTACAGAACCAGTGATGATTTCACACATCTCTGAAGAGGTAGGTTAACTCTATGTATAAGCTTTTCAAAGAAGTGGACTGTCATATAAGGCTGCAAAAGTTATAATGGACAGGTTGTGTCTACTTTGCATCCTAATGCAGTGGTCTGCTGAGAAAGCTGCACAAAGTGCTGCCTCCAACAGGTTCAACATTGTCCTAGAGGATGCTTCGCTGTCTGTGCTTCTATGATTTGACTGTCTAAACACATGTTGAATCATGTTGTAAGTGTCAAAAGAGTTTCTTCATGATTCCTAACACCCTGCTGACAAGCATAGAGACTTCATAACACTGCATTTGGATATGAGATCAAGAACTGCAAAAATAATGAAGATTCACATTTTCTTTGCACAAAGTAGGGGCTGTTTGCTGGATTGGCAACTTATTTTCAAACAATCAAATGAAGCCAGAGAGTGGTCAGTAACTTAGCAGATGGAATACAATTTTATTTATTCACTCATGGGATATGACATCACTGCCTGACCAGTATTTGTATTGGATTAGTGGTGCTGGAAGAGCACAGCAGTTCAGGCAGCATCCAACAAGCAGCGAAATCAACGTTTCGGGCAAAAGCCCTTCATAACGTTGATTTCGCTGCTCGTTGGATGCTGCCTGAACTGCTGTGCTCTTCCAGCACCACTAATCCAGTATTTGATTTTCAGCATCTGCAGTCATTGTTTTTATCAGTATTTGTATTGTCCATCTCTAGTTCCCTTTTGAACTGCTGCAGTCCATGTCTGCAGGTTGACCTACAATGCGATTGGGGAGGGAATTCCAGGATTTTGATCCAGCGATAGTGAAGGAATTGTGATTTATTTCTAAGTCAGATCGGTGAATGGCTTGGAGAGGGTATCTACTGGCCTTGTCCTTCTGGATGGAGGTGGTTATGGTTTCGAAGGTACTGTCTATGGATCATTGGTGAATTTTTGCACTGCATCTTGTCGACACTGCACACTCTGCTACTGACAGTCAGTTGTGGAGAGAGTGAAAGCTTGTGGATGTGGTGCCAATCAAGTGGACTGCATTGTCCAAGATGGTGTCAAGCTTCTTGATGTCATTGAAGCTACACTCATCCAGGCAGGTGGGATGTATTCCATCACGCTTCTGACGTGTGCCTTGTAAATGTTGAACAGACCTTGGGGAGTCATGAGGAGAGTTGGTCCCATAGTATTTCTAGCCTCTGACCAGGTCATTTAGCCACTGTGCTTATGTGGTGTGTACAATTGATTTTCTGGGTAATGTTAACTCCAAGGATACTGATAGTGGGGGTTTCAGTGATGATAGTATCACTCAATGTCAATGGGCAGTGGTTAGGTTGTCCCTTATTGGAGATGGTGATTCTCTGGCATTTGCATGATGAAATTGTTACTTGCCATTTTTCAGCCCAAGCCTGAGTATTGATCAGGTCTTGTTGCATTTGAACATGGACTGCTTCATCTAAGGAATAGTGAATGGTACTGAACATTGTGCAATCATCAGCAAACATCCCTACTTCTGACCTCACAGATGAAGCAGCCATTAAGATGGTTGGGCCTAAGATTCTACCTTGAGGAACTCCTGCAGAGATATCCTGGAGCTAAGATGACCATCCTCTAACAACAACTATCAATGTGAGAAAATGTGAGGCTATGCACTTTGGCAAGAAGAATAGGAGCGCTGAACATTGCTTATGTGGAGAAAGACCACAGAAAGCTAGAGAACAGAGGAATTTGGGAGTCCTCATGTATGAATCACAAAAGCTAGTATCCGGGTTCAGCAGGTAATAGGGAAGGCAAATGGAATGTTGGCCTTTATTTCAAAGGGAACAGAGTTTTACCACAACTATACATGGCATTCATCAGGAATACATCGAGTGGTTTTGGGATCTTTATCTAAGAAGAAATATATTTGCACGGAGACAGTCCAGAGAAGCTTCACTCGGCTGATTTTGTGTATGGAGAGATGGTCTTAAGAGAAAAGGTTGAGTAGTTATTGGAATTTTGAAGAATGTGAGGTAAGCTTATTGAAACATATAAGATCCTTGGGTGACTTGACAGGGTAAATGTTGAAAGGCTGTTTCCCCTTAGTAGAGAGTCAAGGACCAGAGAGCATAATCTCAGGATAAACATTTAAAACAGAGATGAGGAGAAATTTCCTTTCTCAGACGATAGTGAATCTGTGGAATTCTCAATTGCTGAAGCTGGGCTGTTAGATATGCTGAAGTTTGAGACAGATTTTTAATCAGTAAGGGAATTGATAGTTATCGGCAGGAAAGTGGAGTTGAGCGTTATAGATCACCCATTATTTCATTGTATGGCAGAGCAGATTCAGTGGGCTGATTGTTCCCTTTCTGTTCATTTTCTTGTAGTCTATGTTCAAACATAGCTCATTCATTCTGTAAGTGGGTTTCAATTCAGTCATCACAGCCTCAACAGCCCTCTCAGTAAAGGATTTTACACCCCACCTCATTCCCAGTCAATAATCTGTTCATTCCAACTATAACTTTGAAAATTTCATTTAGGTCCTCTCCATATCTTTAGGTTATTTTGAAAAAAATATAAACATTCCTTAACCTTTTCTAGTAATGTATATCCCCAATACCCAGAAGATACACAAGACCGGATCAGAATGACATTTCACCTAATTTTGTCTAACACCTTTAATTGTCACCTAAACCAATACCTGCAATGACCAAGTCACACCAATTTATTTTCCTGTGCCACAGCACCTACCAAAACATAATTTGACGAAGTCGTTTAGAATTATCATTATAAATAAGAATCAGCTCTGTCTCAGTTTGCAAAGGCACTATTTTTACAAACGTCGCTTTAAGTCGTGTTAATGTTGAGTTAGCAGATCTCAGCTGGAATGTTGCACATAATTTGGGTCAAGGGAGGAACAATAGTTGTGGAAAACATGCGGTTGCCCCAAATGTAGAGTGACACTAAAATCACCACAGACCTACCTGACCAAAGGCTACCTTCACGTTGGAGACAAAGAGAGAGAGAGCTAGGTGGAACTTTAACCTGAAGGTTACTATGCCTCAGTCGAGGGGACCTGTTGAGATGGATAGTTCTTCATGGTGATCTCAGGCAGTGCAGGAATTGAACCTATGCTATTGGTGTTATACTATATTGTGAACCAGCCTTCCAGCTAGCTGATGTGTGACATTGCATGATACCAAAAGTTTAAATGATTGGACTCACCCATAAGGCCTCTCACAAATAAAAGCTTGTCACCACTCATAGTCTAGGCTCAAACATGAAAAACAGTCACTTTAGTGTGGGTACTGGAGAACTACTGGCACAAGAAAGAGGAAAAAATGAATTAAAGCCAAAACAAGAATAAACCAGCCCTCAAAATCCACAACTTTCCTAATGAACACGCAGCCTTCATGGACCCTGTCAGAAGGGCTGTAAATGAGATCAGAAACTGGAAATGCTGCATCTTGATAATCTCGGGGTCTGGAGAAGGAAAGGAAAGTCTGGGGCTAGGACTACACCAGTACTTTCAGCCTTCCAAATCTGTGACCGATCAAGTGTTTAAAAATTAAATGTCTTATCAGGCCTTACTTCAGATATAGAACAGGGCTCAGATTCTTCTCTGTGCTTTGAAGAAAAAGCCAGTGGCATAAGTATAAATTCAATGCCATTTGCTTATAACGGGGTCAGTTGGGCAGCTAAGAGATGTTTTCAGATATGAAGTGGCACACTTTCTCACTGCCCAAGCCAGACACTTTTCTGCCAACCTAGGTGAAACTTACAAGTACCAGTAATTAGTAAACTGATGAGGAAGCTTGTCTCTACCCTTAACACTTACACATGAGTCAATGATGAAGGCACCTGGTTCTTGTGGTAGGCTGTTTCTCCATCTTTGCATACTATCTTTTCAGATACTTCACACATCAAGAAAAACATTTGTTACTGAATCTTTATCACCATGTCACTCAATCCTCTAAACATGACAGAAAATGCAAAATGTATATAGATCTAAAAGGAGGAATGGAAAGTGCTCTCAGCTGTATGCTATTATATTTGCCACTTGTTAGGGAAGGATTTACAGATCTGTCAATAATGAAAGATGGTAATGCCACGTAACAATAATGTTACATTGAGCAGAAAGACATTTCTTTGTCAAGATTACAAGCTTTGTTTCTGGATGCTATTGTCTCTTTGTATTCTGCCTAAACATTTGGCACTGTTCCATTGGCCCGTAATGCTGAATCGTACTGAAGTTTCTGGGCTTTACAGCTGCCAAGAATGCCATGCATGGATTCTTCTGTAGATGCCGTTATCACACTAGCATCTCATTATGCTTTGTGCCCATTACAGCTGTACATATTAGCTTTAGTTACACCCTATTAGCTACAGCTGGGCTAACAGTGAAGAATGATGTGCCCCCTGCATGCAAAAAAGCTCCACCTTCTCATAGGAAAATGAGCTAAGTGCCATACTATTCAATTACAGGATTTGGAACGCTATTTTCTTGTTACTATTGGTAACAGCATCCACTGGCATCTTTAATGATAATGTATGAAGTGGGCTTTAATTGACATGAAATATCAAATAACGCATTTTAATGCTATCAGTACTTCCAATACAAATATGTTGGCTCATTCATTTAGGGAGTTTTATCCTGAAAGATAGGCAATCTTGTAGGCTGGATCTTGATTGTGTCTTTATTATCTCTGTCTGCCTCATTCCTATCTCATCCCTCTGTCTTTCTTCTATCTCTTGTCTGAATGTATTGATTTTTATATCTGTCATGTTTTGTGGCTCAGTCTCTCTTGCCTTCTTTTCATTTGTTTTTATTTTAAAGATTGTAGTGCCTAATTTCTATACTATGATAGCTCAGTCATTTTCCTTTCCTTCTGGCCAGAGGTCAAGTAATTGCTTTCAATAATACTTCTAGTTATTCGATATGTCTGTCATTCAGTCGTATGAAACAAAATCTATGCTCCAAAGCACATTTTGCCCCAAACGATTTTCATCCTATCTGACTTCTTAGTACTGTCATTGTGATAATTCCTCACTCATATACTATTCTGCCAAAAATAAACACGCATAGAAAAATATTAGAAGTTTACCAGTATATTTGTATCAAATCAACTGCAAACAATTATTATTGGAACAATTTATAGATGCCAACCCTACTGAGAGTGAGCCTGTCCTGGCTTCATCAACCCCTCCATGATCTTATGAGAAACACCATCCTAATTGCCCATTCTGTTATCCTGCTAAGGCCATCTACCAAGTCAGAAAGACTGCATCCTTGGAAAGCTACAGCCCCAGTGGCAGTGGTGGGCAAATGTAGCTGAATCACAAGGCTCTCTCCACCTTGAGATGGTTTCTGAGACATTTCCACTTTTCCAAACAGATTATGTCCACAGCTTCCAGACCCCATGGAGGAGCTGAATCCATTTCACTGGATGACCTGCTGCTGTAACTGTAAGCCCTCATTCCTGTGGATCCATTGGGGTGGAGTAAATGTGAGATCTGGTGAACACCCCAGTCAACTGTCTCCATGCTACTGTTGGAGTTTGACTCCAATAGGGTGTCCATCTGACACCGGGAAGAATCATAATCAGGTCTTTATATATTCAAATTTGTTCGTTATGACTGTTCGTTGGGAGGCCTTGCTGCTTTCACTGCCTGGATATACACATTATACTGTTTGTTATAAAGATAAAGTTACCATAGATCTATCGGACCACAGCGCTACTCCCTTATTAGACGGAAATGCATGGATCAGTACTTGGGGCTATGATGTTGTGGCCATAACGGAGACGTGGGTTTCACAGGGGCAGGAATGGTTGCTAGATGTTCCAGGGTTTAGAACATTTAAAAGGAACAGGGAGGGTGGACGTAGAGGAGGGGGTGTTGCATTGCTAATCAGAGAGTGCATCACAGCTACAGAAACAAAGTTTGTTGAGGAAGGTTTATCTACTGAGTCAGTTTGTGTGGAAGCTAGGAACAGCAAGGGAACAGCCACCGCATTGGGGGTTTTCTACAAACCCCCTAATAGCAGCAGAGAGATTGAAGAACTCATAGGTGGGCAGATTTTGGAAAAATGCAGATGTAGTAGGGTTGGTTTTATGGGTGATTTCAACCTTCCTAATATTGACTGGAACCTCCTTAAATGCAGATGATTTGGATGGAGTCATTTTTGTCAGGTATGTCCAGGAGGGTTTCCTTAAAGTTTGTGAAAAGATTTGTAGCTCGGATGCTCGTTGTTGTGGTTCTATTCGCCGAGCTGGGAATTTGTGTTGCAGATGTTTCGTCCCCTGTCTAGGTGACATCCTCAGTGCTTGGGAGCCTCCTGTGAAGTGCTTCTGTGATCTTTCCTCTGGCATTTGTAGTGGTTTGAACCTGCCGCTTCCGGTTGTCAGTTCCAGCTGTCCGTTGCAGTGGCCGGTATATTGGGTCCAGGTCGATGTGCTTATTGATTGAATCTGTGGATGAGTGCCATGCCTCTAGGAATTCCCTGGCTGTTCTCTGTTTGGCTTGTCCTATAATAGTAGTGTTGTCCCAGTCGAATTCATGTTGCTTGTCATCTGCGTGTGTGGCTACTAAGGATAGCTGGTCGTGTCATTTCGTGGCTAGTTGGTGTTCATGGATGCGGATCGTTAGCTGTCTTCCTGTTTGTCCTATGTTGTGGTTTGTGCAGTCCTTGCATGGGATTTTATACACTACATTAGTTTTGCTCATGCTGGGTATTGGTTCCTTCGTTCTGGTGAGTTGTTGTCTGAGAGTGGCTGTTGGTTTGTGTGCTATTATGAGTCCTAGTGGTCGCAGTAGTCTGGCACCCCAACACACACAAAAGTTGCATCAAGACACTATTCAAAAGGGCCACAACACACTGCAGTACACCAGAATTGCAAAAAGAGGAAGAAGAACACCTATACAATGTATTCGCCAAAAATAGATACCCGCGCAATTTCATCAACAGATGCCCAAGGGAAAGACAACGGAACGAGAACATGCCACAACCCAAAGGACTAGCCACACTACCATACATCAAGAGCATTTTCAAACTGACAGCCAGACTACTGCGACCTCTAGGACTCATAACAGCACACAAACCAACAGCCGCTCTCAGACAACAACTCGTCAGAACAAAGGACCCGATACCCAGCATGAGCAAAACCAATGTAGTGTACAAAATCCCATACAAGGACTGCACAAAACACTACATAGGACAAACAGGAAGACAGCTAACGATCCGCATCCATGAACACCAACTAGCCACGAAATGACACGACCAGCTATCCTTAGTAGCCACACATGCAGATGACAAGCAACATGAATTTGACTGGGACAACACTACTATTATAGGACAAGCCAAACAGAGAACAGCCAGGGAATTCCTAGAGGCTTGGCACTCATCCACAGATTCAATCAATAAGCACATCGACCTGGACCCAATATACCAGCCACTGCAACGGACAGCTGGAACTGACAACCGGAAAGGGCAAATACAAATGCTGGAGGAAAGATCACAGAAGCGCTTCACAGGAGGCTCCCAAGCACTGAGGATGTCACCTAGACAGGGGATGAAACGTCTGCAACACAAATTCCCAGCTCGGCGAACAGAACCACAACAGGGTTTCCTTACTTAGTATGTAGACAGACCGATGAGGGGAGACGCCACTTTGGATTTGGTGCTCGGCAATGAGCCAGAACAGGTGTCAGATCTCGCAGTGGGAGGATGCTTTGGTGACAGTGATCACAACTGCCTCACATTTACCATAGCCTTGGAGAGAGAAAGGAGCAGTTACCGAGGAAAGATATTTAATTGGGGAAAAGGAAATTATGACGCTATCAGACTGTTGGAAGTACAGACTGGGAGCAATTGTTCCACAGAAAGGACACAGCAGACATGTGGAGACTGTTTAAGGAGCGGTTGTTGCGAGTGATGCACAAGTTTGTTCCTCTGAGACAGGTAAGAAGGGGTAAGATTAAGGAACCTTGGATGACGACAACAGAGGAGCTTCTCGTCAAAAGGAAGAAGGCAGCTTACGTAAGGTGGAGGAAGCAAGGATCTAGCACAGCTTTAGAGGATTACAGGCTTGCTAGAAAGGAGCTCAGAAATGGACGGAGGAGAGCCAGAAGGGGTCACGAGAAAAGCTTGGCAAAAAGGGTTAGGGAAAACCCAAAGGCATTTTACTCATACATGAGGAATAAGAGAATGATCAGGGAGAAAGTAGGGCTGATCAGGGATAACGTAGGGAACTTGTGCGTGGAGTCTGAGCAGATAGGGGAAGCCTCTGAGTTTTTTGCTTCGGTTTTCATTAAGGAAAGGGACCTTGTTGTGAATGAGAACTTTGAGGAGCTGGGATGCAGGCTTGACCAGATCAAGATTGATGAAGTTGATGTGCTGGAAATTTTGGAAAACATTAAGATTTATAAGTCCCCAGGGCCAGACCAGATTTATCCCAGGCTGCTCCGGGAAGTGAGAAAGGAGGTTGCTAAGCCACTGGCTGGGATACTTGCCTCCTCACTCTCCACAGGATTCGTACCGGAGGATTGGAAGGAGGTGAATGTTGTTCCTCTTTTCAAGAAGAGTAACAGAGAAATCCTTGGCAATTACAGAATAGTCAGTCTTATGTCTGTGGTCAGCAAAGTTTTGGAAAGAATTCTGAGGGATAGGATTTATGACTATTTGGAAAGCATAGCATGATTAAAGGCAGTCAGCATGGCTTTGTGAGAACAGGTCATGCCTCTCAAATCTTATTGAGTTTTTTGAGGAGATGACAAATCGGGCCGACGAAGATCAAGCAGTGGATGTGGTGCATATGGACTTCAGCAAGGCATTTGATAAGGTTCCTTATGGTAGGCCCATTCATAAAGTCAGGAGGTATGGGATACAGGAAGATTTGGCTATCTGGATTCAGAATTGGTTGGCTGACAGAAGGCAGAGAGTGATTGTATTCTGCCTGGAGGTCAGTGTTGAGTGGTATCTCACAGGGCTCTGTTCTTGGGCCTCTGCTGTTTGTACCTTTTATAAATGACTTGGATGAGGAGGTTGAGAGGCCGGTTAGTAAATTTGCAGATGACACAGAGGTTTGAGGTGCCATTGATAGTATCAAGAGTTATTGCAGGCTGCAACGCAACATAGACAGGATGCAGAACTGAACTGAGAAATGGCAAATGGAGTTCAACCTGGATAAATGCGAAGTGTTGCATTTTGGAAGGTCGAACTCAAATGCTGAATATAGGATTAAAGACAGGATTTTTGACAGTGTGGTGTAACAGCGGGATCTTGGTGTTCAAGTACATGGATCCCTCAAAGTTGCCACCCAAGTGAATAGGGTTGTTAAGAAAGTATATGGTGTTTTGGCTTTCATTAACAGGGGGATCGAGTTTAAGAGCTGTGAGGTTTTACTACAGTCTACAAGTCCCTGGTGAGACCACACTTGGAATATTGTGTTCAATTCTGGTCACCCTACTATAGAAAAGATACAGAGGCTTTGGAGAGGGTGCAAAGAAGGTTTACCAGGATGCTGCCTGGACTGGAGGGCTTTCCTTATGAAGAGAGATTGACTAAGCTCAGACTGGAGAGAAGGAGGAAGAGAAGTGACCAGATCGAGGTATACAAGATAATGAGAGGAATGGATAAAGTCAATAGCCAGAGACTTTTCCTCAAGGCAGGACTGACTGGTATGATGGGTCATATTTTTAAGATATTAGGAGAAAAGTATTGAGGAGCCGTCAAAGGTAGGTTCTTTACACAGAGAGATGTGAATGCATGGAATGTGTTGCTAGCTGTGGTGGTGGAAGTAGAGTCATTAGGGACATTTAAGTGACTGCTGAACATGCATGGATAGCAGCGAATTGAGGGTTGCATAGGTTAAGTTATTTTATTTTACGTTAGGATTAATTCTCAGTACAACATCGTGGGCCAAATGGCTGTTCTGTGCTGTACTTTTCTATGTTCTATGTTCTAGAAAGTTTTGGGCAAGGGGTGAGGTTGACCTCAGCTAGTTCGGGAATTGAACCACTTTGTTGGCAACTTCTTAACACTACATTTAATTGTTGATGTCGTATAAGATGACAGAAAACTTCCCAGGAGAGTCAGCTGGTATTAGAAATAGAATGAACATTCTCTACTTTGTAAGAGCAAACAACGTCTATAGGTTCCAGTGGAGAATGGAAGTCATTGCAGAAATGCACTATTATCTATCTGCAAGATCTATAGCAGCCCAACACATAGTTGATATTGCAATCATAGTTAAGGTCTCACAATTTCCTCACATGCTATACTGCTGCCTCCTTCTAAGTTAGTTAAGCGATTAACAATCAAAATATTGTGGATGCATGATATCTGAAATAAAAGCAGAAAGTGCTGGAGAAACTCAGCAGGTCTGGCAGCATCTGTGGAGTGAGAAACAGAGTTAACGTTTCAAGACTAAGATTAATCTTCTTCAGAATGATTTCTCTTTCTACAGATGCTGCCACATCTTCTGAGTTTCTCCAACAGTTTCTCTTTTTATAGCAACAAATTGGGGATATTACCTAGGCAACTTGCTTTCTTGCAGTCAAGTGATTAATCGACTGTTTAACAATAATTAGATGTTGATCTCATTTCCACTCATCAACATATAAGTGCTGCTCAGTTCATTCATTCTCATGTCCTGTAGACTTTCAAAAGCACAGAAGTGAATTTTAGCTCTAAGTACCCTTACTTTGTCAGCTTCTTTCGGTTCTGCCACCTTCTTCTGGATTTGCTGTTAGGTCCTATTGATATATATAGCATTCAAACTGACCACTATCTTTTGCAAGGTATGTTGTGGTGTAGGAGGTAACTTTGAGTACTAATCCATTGATCCCATCCTCATGCCGAGATAACTCTATTTCATCATCATATGATAAATGCAGGCATCTTATACTACTGGATCACTTGACCAGAGCTTATCTTTTCTGCCTGCATTCATATTTGCTTACTCAGAGAATTATGTCAGTCCCTTCACTTGGCTATCCTAGCAATTTCAGCAGGAATTATTCCATCATTATTCCTTTAACTGGGTTCTGCAGCACCTTGTGAAGCTGTAGCCAGACAGAATAAAAAGTAATACAGAGCCAGAGGGACAGACGGTGCAGACGGATTAGATGCCAGAGAAGGTTCCAAGCTGCAGAGATGAATATGAAGGTGAGGATCTATCTGATAGTTAATTTGTTGGGGCATAAAAGCCAGTGGAGCTTGACAGGCATGGCTGTCCTTTGGCAGAAGAGTCTTCAGGAAATAAAGTTCTGAAGTAGCTGGAGCTATTGAAGATGGCAGATGAGGTAATCAGTAAGGAGTATGTCGAAGAATCAATCGTCAAGGTAATGAAATTATGGATTAGGAAAGACATATGTAAGTGGAAATACTCCAGAGACTGAAAGACATGGTGTCTGGAATTTAACTGCCAACAAGAAACTGCACAGGCTTGTTAATTTCCTGACTGCCTGCAGCAGAATGAGAGCCAGACAGTTTTAACAGCTGGATCTCATTTAAACCCTGCCAGTGGGAAGCAGTGGGAAATTGCATAGCCTCCTGCTGACACCAGGTAGGTGGTGGAATTGGCTTCCAGGGCTGTCTTGCTGGAGTCTCAAGCTCTATAAGTGGGGAAGAAATGAGTCCAGAACAGGGAGATCACAAGCTTTCCTCATGGAGTCCAAAAGGACTACTCCTGCTCTTTTATATCTGACTGGAAAAGCACAAGAACTTATCAGTTTGTAATGTTACTTGGTGTAATTCTCTTCCAACTGTTTCCACCTGTCAAGCAAACTAACTAGACTGTCCCTCAGCTCAATTAACATTTCTGTGAGGTCTGAATGGCACTGTGTGACTTGACATGCATATGTCAACAGGGACACTGGCACTATATTGTGTGTCCCCATGCCCCTTGCCATTGTAATGCAGCAGATTCGAGTTCTGAACAGCAAATTTCCTGTAAGCTTTAAAGCTGACAACTTCCTGGGTGTTACTGTTGATCAAAAAGCTAACTGGTCCAATCATAAAAATGGTATGACTTCAAGAGCTAAACAAACATTGGAAATTCTGACTTCCTAAGTCAAGTGTGTGATGAAATAATCTCCACTTGTCAATATGCATATATTTCCAACCACACTTGAGAAGCTCAACACCAACCATAACTCAGCAGCCCAGTTGAGTAATGACCAAGCTATCACCTTCAATGATCATTCCTTCTACCATTGATCCCGTGGCAGAAGGGTACAACGTGTATTGTAGTAAATCACTGAGGCTCTTTCTTCACACTTTCCAAGCCTGTAATCACTTACACAGAGAAGGACAAGAGTAGCAAGTGTCTGGGAACACAACCAACTCCAACATCCCCTCCAAGATATACTCTATCTAGACTTGGAACTATGGTGCTCTTCCTTCACTGTCACTTGATCAAAATCCTGGAACACCCTTCCTGACAGCACAATGGGTGTACAACGTAGATAAATTGCTGCAGTTCAAGAAGGCAACTCACTATCATCTTCTCAAGGGCAACTAATACTGACCTAGCTGATTGCTCACACACCCTTTGAGAAAGCTTAATTAAAAGTACCTGTGTGTTTTGAACTGCCTACAAAACTGAAATCTGCTAAAGGGACAGAGTTAAATCAGAGGAGCTTGAAATGCCTCAAAGTGTTCAAATTTATGAAGGCCATTTGATAAGTAGCCAAAACCTATTTGCACAATTTGATGAGTCAGTAACACAGGGAAAAAAATACCATTACCATCAAAAGAAAAAGGAATATATTCAGATAATGAGCAATTATAGGGCATTTCCACTTTAAGCAGATTGATCCCCGTTATGCCTTGGCCAACCTTTAAACGTTATAAACTATCAGGCAAATTAAACATCCCCCTTCGGATACGTGGGTTGGAGTTGGCAATCAGAAAGCAATCAAAACTAAATTTAGAACGTGGTCACACTGCCAAATGATTTTTGACTTTTTTTTTCATTTTCCTTCAAAGTTGCAAAAGATCTGTCAAAACACATGCATCCTAACTGGATTCAAACTCCTCTTCTGTACTGTTGGCATAGCCCAGTCATTAGAATCAATTATGTCATGTTGTTTGATTGTTTTATCTTACACTGGTAACCAGCATAAAATTTCATTCAGTGACACATTCCCCACGTTTCTGATCCCACTGAATCCAGGACAAATTGACTTGGATACTTCCTTTTCAAATGAATAAGGATGTGCTTCAGAGAGCAATTGTGGCAATATTTAAGGTCAATATTTTTAATGCTTCATTAGATCTGAAGCCCAGATGTTTCAGCGCTTGCAAGTAATTAACTTTGTGATTGCAGAATATGTAACTAATTGTGAGTCATAATCTTCCTTGCATATCCTTTCATCCCACTACAAACATAGAGTACATGGCAATCTTCAGTCTTAGAATGTGAAATATTTTTATGTTACAGAGTTAATTAACTATCCTTATTTTGAGAGTGTGGGAGGGAGCAGTTTTATTGATTTTATTCACTATTCCCTCCTCTCCATTCCGACCAAACCTGATTCTCACCGTGTCTCTCATAAAGATTGCCATTTGTTGGTATTTCTATTCTTATTCATTCAGGGCATGTGGGTGTCACTGTCAAAGGTCAGCATTTATTTCCCATCTCTAATTGTCTTTGAGATGGTCATGGTGAGATGCCTTCTTGAACTGCTGCCAACTGTTTGATAATATTATTCTCACGGTCCTATTGGTAGTGATTTCCAGGATTTAGATTTGGTGACAATGAATTAACAATGATATGTTTCCCTAACAGGATGATGTGTGACTTGAAGGGGAATTTCCAGGTAATGGTACTCCTATGTGCTGCCCTTGTTTGTCTAGGTGATAGAGATTGTGCATTTCGAAAGTGCTATCCAAAAGAGCTTGATGAGTTGATGGAATAGATCTTGTAGATGACACATACTGCTGCCACTGTACGTTAGTGACAGAGGCAGTGAAGGTGATAGATGAATGCCAAACATGGCAGCAGGTTTTTTCTGGATGATATGAGCTTCTCAAGTGTTGCTCAAACTATGCGTTTGAGGCAAATGGACAATATGATTCCTGACTGTTGCCTTGTAGGCAGTGAAAGGCTCCATCATCATAGAAGACACATTCTCTGATTTTTCTTTGCAGCTATGACTAGTTGGTTCATTCAAGCTTATGTTTGTTGATAGTTTCCAGAATGTTGATGGTAGGAGATTGAACAAGTTGGAATTTTATTGATTATTGAATGATGCTAAAGAAAAGAAAAACCAAGAAGTGGTATCTTCTGCAAGAGACAAAGTGAGACACAATGTTTGTCAGGATGTCAGAAAACCAATTCCAGTGCTCCTTCCAACATTCTCATAATTATGCTAGTTAATTACTGTTATAACAAAAATATTACACATTCTAAGACTGAAGATTGCCATGTACTCCATGTTTGTAATGGGAAGAAAGGATATGCAAGGAATATTATGACTCACAATTAAATACACATTGTGTAATCACAAATTACTTTCAAGCCCTGAACTGAGATGGTCAGGCTTTTTCTGGTTGGATATGATCATTGTCTGGCATTTGTGTGACATGTCATTAGCCATTTATTATCCTTAGTCTGAGAGCTGTCCAAGGTTTTCCGCATGTGAGTTAGTTGTAGTGTTAATTTGTTGGATACCTTATCCAAATTCAAATGGCTACTTCGATAATGTTGCAGGATATCCATGACTGAGGTTGGTATTGTTCTTACTGGATATCCATGCATGTACACTGTCAATAGGAAATACTATATTGTGAATATAAATATGAACTTTCCTAATTTAAGGACTAAAGGTCAATTTTGATATCCTTACTGCTGCTCTGATGGAGATCAATTAAGTCAGCGGGCTCAGCATTCAACTTAGGACCTTTAGGGTTGAGTGATCCATCCATTTATTGCCTTGATTAGTGAAGTCACCTGGAGAGTGCTTGAAAACTTTTCTACTCTTAGGATATTATTAATCTCTATCTCCACATGTACATTATTTAAAATTAGTTTTATTTCACTATCTTTTTGCTGCTTGCTGTGCCAACTCAACCCTGCTTCAATCATCTGAATAGATCATCAAATGCCTGTTTTGCTGGCTTCTCCAAGCTTTAGTTAGCCAGGTGTATGGAAGGCCATGTTTACCATCCTTAATTTTGGAAATGATACCCTGTTTACATCCCTTTTAGAATATCAAGTTCCAACTTAGGTCCTAGATGAGATCATGAAACTTCTAGCTTTATGAAATGACCAGTGACCAGCTGCTGCTCTGTCTGTGATTCTCCTAGGCCACTATAAACGTTTCTCATTGGCAAGACATTGTCACCACTTCTAGAATTTCAGGATCCACTTAACTCATTAACCATGCACTGGTTGGTGGGGAAATATGAAGGACCCTGTAATCTATTGGTAGAAAGTGTAGATTACAGATGCTAGAGATCAGAGTCGAGGGTATGGCGCTAGAAAAGCACAGCAGGTCAGACAGCATTCGAGGAGCAGGAGAATCAACATTTCGGGCATAAGCCCTTCGTCAGGATTCTTTCATCACATTCTCAACAAAGTAGTCTGTTGAATGCTATTGGATAAATAACTCAACAATCTACATTACAGTGTCCTTAATCATTGTCTGTTGGTTTATTGTAAATGATATTTTTTAACAGCTGATGTGTCGTGGAGAATATTATCAATGAGGCCACCCTATTTTCTTGATGTTCTTTTTGTTGAAAAACCACATGTTTGATTATTAACTATAAGCATACTGACTTTCCTATGGAGTGCATTCTAATTGTCAGCAGTTCTGATGTATACAAATATGACATGACAAACCTGGTCATATTAATATTAAAATTTGTTCACATACATTTTATTAAGCCTAGATGAGGGGTCATGCCAATGGCACAGTGTGTAACTCACTGGCTGTGGCATGCCATAGCAATTCGCAATAGCAACCAAGAATGTCCCAGACCTGATTTGTGACCTGTTCAGAGTTTGTTAATTATAAAACTGCAGCAGTTTTAAAGGTTCTATAATCAGACTTAGCCTTTAGGCTCAGGAGAGAGAAAAATCAGTTTGGATTTCCACTTCTGATTGCTCTGGTGAAAATTATGCATATGTGAATGCTAGATGAGCCAGGACTGGGCTGGAATGTGATTCATTCCTCCTTCTGATATGATCAGATACGTTTACAATGCTTACTATCATGGTTTAAGAAATAAAGAACAGTCACACAAGTAAAGTCTCTGCAATAGTGCTAGAAAGCGGGACTAACGTAGATTTATAATTGTTGGTGTACAGCCTCACTGGGCCAAAGGGTCTTTTCTGTACTTTATGATCCTCTGTTTCTATAAAGAAGTCAGGAGTATCTGCCATTGAGAGAGTCTTAACTTGTGGAGCTGTAATGGTACGCAAAGGTTTGTCAGGAGACAGTCAAGAAAAGAAATTGGAAAGAAAAGTCATTGGATTAAGTTACTGGCTTATTTTAAATCAGGTGCAACAAGTGGTGAATAATTTCAGATTTTACTTTGATGCATTAATTAGCAAAGGCTGCAAATTTCAGTCAGTATTAATCTACAGATGGAATACCTACAAGATTTTGCATGACCCCTGTGAAAGATAGTGAAGTGGGATTAACATTTCTGCTATCCAACTTCAACACGGTTGTATAAACACTGTTTTAGATAACCATATTCAAGTTGCCAGGCAACGCTAAACTGCCCTGTTAAACGTTAGCTAAGATCCTTACTTTATGCTATTGGTATTGTCAACAGACTCAGCTCATTCCAATACAAGAAACTGCTAAGAATAAAAATGTTCCATAAATTACTTTTATTTCTTTCAATAACATCCATACTCATTGGAAGTTTCTGTGTTAACAATATAATTTTAAGAACAGAAGACCTCATGATCCATGCATTGATGGCCTAGATATGTAACTGTGCAGATACCATTCCCTTAGATGCTAGCCAGCCTACTAAGTAAGCAATATGGTAGGCATGAAATACACTACCTACTGGATTAGTGGTGCTGGAAGAGCACAGCAGTTCAGGCAGCATCCAAGGAGCAGTGAAATCGACCTTTCGGGCAAAAGCCCTTCATCAGGAATAAAGGCAGTGAGCCTGAAGCGTGGTTTCCAGCATCTGCAGTTATTGTTTTTACCTCGTTGATTTTAACCCTACTGCGAATCCTCTTGCAAGGATGCCTGCCTTGAAGAAGTTTTCCTCCTCTCTCTACAAGAATCTCAGGGAGTCCCGCTCCCACTGCAACTCCCAGGTCATTTCCTCTGCTCTGAAGCTCTTCAACCATGTCGTGAAACAAACTCGGTACCACAGCCACATTTGCTTCCTCAGTTCCTGATGAAGGGCTTTTGCCCGAAACGTCGATTTTGCTGCTCCTTGGATGCTGCCTGAACTGCTGTGCTCTTCCAGCACCACTAATCCAGTATTTGGTTTCCAGCATCTGCAGTTATTGTTTTTACCTCGATGAAATACACTACCTGCTACTTTCGGTCAAACGTACACTGGTAGCATTCAGAAAATTAAAATCCTCCAGTTCTTACAGGATCATTGTAGAGTTTTAGAAATAAAACCAGCTCTTTACTAAACTAAAGGATCTTGACTCGCTTATTTTTACACCAAGTTATACACAAACAAATATTTTGTTATTAAATTAGCAATAACATCTCCCTTTAAATTCAAGCTCTGTTGTCACCATCTCACCCCTCCTGGATTGGTTGTGAAAAATAAGCATGGAGGCTGAAATTGAATCAATTGATTAAGGTGAATAGATTATGTGAAATAAAAATTATGTATAACACATTATGATGTTTAATAATTTCTGTTTATTTTATTCACTTCTAGATGTACTACTCCTGACATCTTATAGGTTGTTAAGGCACATTAGCAGATTCATGCTGGCAAATTAGCAGTACTGAGCCGCTGATTTATTTAACAATAATTCTGAGACAATTTTGATAACAGCTATATAAGACAGTAATACAATTATGGGACATTGTGACTGTTTGGACAAATTGTCAATGTAAGACTGAGTCTTAGCATAATATTTGTGCATTGTGGTTCCTTGCACATCCATCATTCTATATATAGCTTGCAAATAAAGCTGTTGGTACTCTGTGCTGTTTTTAACCTACTTTTCTATATGATGGCCAGACTGCTATTAAGGGGGTGACTGCACAGGGGTTATAGAAATATTATTCCTACATCTGCTCACCTGGGCTTCCTTCCAAAAAACATGTCAAACGAACCTGTCCTCACCTATCAGGTTATGATGGGCACTGGGAGATTTCAGACTGACCAATTTACTGATGCTGAAACTTCAGAGATCAGATTCATCACTGATTGGTGCATTTATTCTTTGTCAATTGTCACTTTATCTTATATGGATAAATGATCAAAGTTAATATATTCCACTTAATTTTACTTAATTAACTTTATAGCAATTAAGATGCAGTTGGTCGAAATGGCCACTACTTTGAACAAAATGAGATAAACCACTTTTCATTTTGGTTTTGTGACCAGTGTTGTGGTAATGTTCCAAAGGTACTTTGTTAATTATATATCAATTACAATTTAATCAGTATATTTACATTAATTTTGGATTCACCTATGTCAATTTGTGTAGGAACAGGTTAAAACTATGATTGCTAAATTTTAGTGCATGTTAAATAATGTGTCCATCAGGATGGAAAAGTTTGTATCTATGGGAAAACTAGACTCCGGTTCTCTCCTTCACCACTTGGTTACCTGAGCTCTAACAATCTTTAACAAAGCATGCATTCGAAACAAAGTTGACCAGTGATTTCTCACAGTGTGAGGGATGGTTGAGTAACAGAGGAGAGCTTTATTTAACTCTGAAGTCTATGTACAGCAGGAGTTATTGGATAGGATAAGGAAGAGGCACTATTCACCAGAGGTTAACTCTGAAAACATTAGCATAGCATTGGTAAAACACCAACCAGAAATTCACATTAGGGATATCCTGGTTTCTATGAGTCATCAGTCACTATTAAGTATAGTGTCAAGTGTGCAGTTCAACCCTCAAAGCAGCAAAGGTTATTTTAACATTGCTACAAATTAAGTCATATCTCTTTGGTGAGATGCATACTTCACCTTTGTCTGGAAGAGTAGCCTTTCGTCATTGTGAAAACTGTGTTTTTGAAAATCATTTGTGCATCACCATTTAATCTTCAATGATGTACAGACCGGCAGATGAATTGAACAGCTCAGCTTCTTACAGTTGTTACCTAATTAAAAATTGGGCACATGAAAAAGATTTGCTAAGAACAAATCTGTTGACTTGAAATCATAGGTTGAGTCACCTAGCTATAAAGGTAAAGGATGAGAGAATCAGTAAACCAGCCTCCAGTATTATCAGTGCGGGTCACCATTACCTTTGCAGCAACCAAATAAACTTTTATCTCAAGGTTCCCTATAAGGATAATGTTGAGAAAGTAATGATTGAACAGTGGTCCTCATTCAATATTCCTGTCTGATAAAAAAACTACAAATATAAATTTAAGAAACTGCAATTACACAAAACATTCAATTTTAAATTGCCTGCATGGAGGATATGTGCCATTGACGTACATATTACAATGCTTTATTCATGATGTGGAGGAACCAGTGTTGGACTGGGGTGGACAAAGTTAAAAATCACACATCACCAGATTATAGTCCAACAGTGCTTCCAAATATAACTATAACTTGGACTATAACTTGGTGTTGTGTGATTTTTAATAATGTTTTGAGTCACAGTGGCTGAACAAACAGTAAGTAAATAGAACATATTAGATCTACAAAATGTTCCAGAAGGATATTTTCCTATATACCTGGAAGTGCAACATCACAAGGGTAAAATGGCCTTCCTTGTTTCATGTGGCATTTGTATCACCAATAAATCATAAAATACTATTAAATTAATATTCCCTTTGACTGAAAGGTTAAAATCTGTGAGTGTGCAATTCAGTGGGGAACGGTGCACATCGGAGATGCAGGTCAGAGCCTTGAAACTGCACGAGTATTGCCTTTTCTGTGACCCATACTCCTTGCCAGTGCACTTCCCCATTGAGAGTCTGGGGTTGCAAAATTAGCACTTAAATTCCTGTAGCTCACTCCTGGCATCTGTTATTCAATATACAAATACTCCAAGTCTGGTTATTTAAATCCAACCTGAAACTGACTCAGAATTCCAGATAAGTAATAGCTATGCTTTTTCACAGCCACTGTGTCGAAATAGCCCAGTCATGTCAGCAATCCTCTTTTGCCTGTGAGTTATTTTGTTGCAGTGTCAGAACAGAAGAGGCAAGGAGAATAATTCAAGACAGATCATGAAATAGGTGGGGATCTCAGAGTCCTGAAATTCAAATATGAAAATGTATTCATGGCTTCTTGAAAAGATGGGTGGGTAAATAATTAACTATAGTTCAAGAGCAATCATAAGCATCACTCTTCATTCTGGTTATACAGCTTGAAGGGCACCACTCCACATCAAGCCTAGGGCATATCAAGGAGGCAGCACTCCATGAACTAACACAGTCAGTACAGGGGTTGAACCTACACTGTTAGTATCATTCTGGATTATACTCCATGCATATCTAGCCAACCGATGCGATCGATCCCAATCCTGAAAAGAGTTCTAACTGTAACCCCTTTTCAAATGGATCATGAAACAAACATCCTTTATTGACTCAGGTGAGAATTCATTATCATATTGCTGATAGATAAAGAAATACTCAACATCTCATGCTAGGTTGATAAGGCATGATCATGGTAAGTTTCATGGGTAAAGATCACGTGGGAGGGTGAATCAACTTTACTCTTTTCAGTCTCCTCAGGAGGTCACAACAAAGGTTTGTTCTTTTTTTTAAGCAGGTGGTTCCTCCAATTAAAATGTAATTAACTTTTTTTTTGCTCGCAGTACGGAGCCAATCACAAAACTTTCTTGAGTTAAACAGGAATATATTTGTTAACTGCTAGACTTGAGAAAAATAATAAACACAACTTCGTGAAGTTTCTGTGTGTGTGTGTGTGTGTGTGTGTGTGTGTGGTTTGCTGCCTTTCAGGAATGGACTCTACAGTCTAGAGTGGACTCCTTTTTGGACAATGCACCTCAAACTGGAGTGGACTCTGTTCCTGAGAATAGACGCTACATTTAGAAGACTCTATATCTGGACTGTGTGCCACAAAGGACTGTATTTTTGGTAATTAGCTGTAGTTTGTTGGATCTATCACCTGTACTGTTTTGCATGTCCTTGGGTCTGGCAGGCATTACTGTGAGCTGGGAGACTCATGCTTTGTCCTGAAAGCTGTCTCCCTGAGAGCTGGAGGGTGGGTAGGCCATCCTGTGAACCTGAAGGTTGGTAGGCTGTTCTGAAAGCCAGATGGTGGGTAGGCCACCTGATGCCAGTTGCCCCAAGAGCCAGGTGGTGGGTAGGCTGTTCTGAGTGCTGTTTGTCTTGAGAAAGGGTAATCAGGATGGGCTGTCCTAGAGGTAGTCGAAAGGGCTCAGCAGCTGAGAGCCAGAAGGTGTAGGGGCAGGCTGAGATCCCAAAGGCTTGTGGGCTACCCTGCGTGCTGCCTTCCCAGGAAAGGGGACAGGCTGTCTTAGAGGTGGCTGGAAGATGTGCTAGGCTAGCCCACTGGACGGATGGTGCATCAGGGTGAGTGAGCCCAATGGTATGTAGGGGCAGACTGTCTGCCAGAAGGCAGGTAGCTGTCCTCTACTGTCACCCCAGGCAGGTATTGGGGTGGGCTGTCCCAGAGGTGGTCAAAGTGCTGAGGGTGGCTAGTTAAGCCAGAAGGTGGGTAGGCTCTCCTGACTGCTGTCACCCTGGGCAGGCACCAGGATGGGCTGTCCTAGAGGTAGAAAGATGTCGGGGTGGACCAAGCACCAGAAGGTGCATAGAAGTGGGCTGCCTTAGAGTGGCCAAAAGGTGGGAGGGATGGGGGCTTGCTGGGTCTGTATTGTCTGCACTTTATGTAACTGGATTGTCTTGTGTATAAATGTCATTGTCTTTTCATATTTGAAACTGGGATTTGTGGTTTGTCCTAATTTTCCTGTAAACTGGTTGAATGGTAGAGTTTGAGGAATGGCTTTACTGTTCCACTCTTGTAAAATTTGTTATACAGCTGTGAATGTTAACTTTTTAAACCGTTTTGTAATTGCTTAATAAAATAGGAGATTCAGAAGGTATCCTCAGTCTAGGAACTGGCTCTAAGCCCTTGTGCTGTGCATATCTTAAATGGTGACTCAATGATGGGATATCAGCCTCTGTGCAATTACTTCAGTAGAGTCAAATCTTTTAGGCATTCTTAAAGTGTAGTTAGAGACAATGTTTTGTTTTCTCTCTTCAGAAGTAGAGAAGATTACAATTATCACTGAGTTCTCAATTTCCTGGTGACTCTTCAGTCAGTGCTGTCACTAGGCTCTATATCTTGAGTGACAGAAACAGACCCTTTTTTGTCTTTTCTAATTGTGATCAAGAATCCATTTCCTCTGTTTCTGTCACAGTCTGAGTTTCTTAAAGAAGCAGCTTTTTAACATTCTGTTTGCAAGTGAGGTTTTCATCCCCAGAATGGGAAGATTCCATGCTGATGGAAATCCAATCAGTGGCAAATACCCTTTCATATCATCTAGGAAGTGGTGATAGTTTGCTGCTTTCAGTGCCTTGGGGGAATGTTAGCTCAGGCTGCAGTCTTACCTAATCCATATTGGTATCAGGAAACATGGCTAGCCTATGGGCCATTTCAAGTTAGTGTTTATTGGTCTCTGTATAAAATTAGTTCAGTCCATGGAAGTCCAAAGTATTAAATTGAATGATGGAATTCAACAATCAATGGTCCAAATGTAAGATTATCTAGTGGGATGTGGATGTCGCTGGCTGGGCCAGCATTTATACCTTTGTTACCATCTAGTCTACAAAGGTGAATGTTTGTGCTGGTGGAGGGCAGAAGAGAAAAGACTTGACAGTGCACCCACAAACCATAACTGTTCCACTTCACAAATATGGTTCCAGGACCTGGTAGAGAGACTGGGGCTCATTTTTGCTATGTCTTCATTCAGAAATGAAATCTAGGAGCTTCAAAAAAAAACTCAGGATGTGTCAAGAACTGGCACCTTTACCAAATGTTTCAGTGAAGAGTTGGTGCTTACATGCAGGGCATAGCAGATTAGAGACTTCTCTCTAGTTGGCTGTAGAGATCTAATCTTTCCTTCAGACAGACATATTCCCCTTGCTGTCTTGTCAGAGCAGTGGTCTGCTTCTTGAAGGAGTTCAGCAGCCTTATGTCAGACACAAAATCACATGTATGAGCATATTCATGGTTATTGTGCTTTCTCTTCCCTGCAGCAGAGAAAGCACTAAGACATTAAAATGGGCACATTATCACAATGCTGAACTGATTGGTACAGAAAAATTATTTTTATAAACCAGAAAGAGGGAGTTATGGAATGGTCTGACTAACCTTGTACCTGAGTCTATGGATGCCAAGGTTCACATTGTGAAAAAGTGAGTCATTCTGATCCTCACAAATTCCTTCTTCTAAGATTTAACAATGCAAAATGATAACTTGCTTTTGATGGGCTAATTTCTTTAAATCAGGAATGAAAGCAGTCAGAGGTACAGCACAGAATAAGAGCCAGCAGTCCAAATTGTTCATGTCAACCAAATATCCCAACCCAATCTAGTCTCTCCTGCTAGTACCTGATTTCCCCTCAAACCCTTCCTATTCATATAGCATCAATGTTGCAATTGTACTAGCCTCCACCACTTCCTCTGGCAGCTCATTCCATGCACTTACCCCCTCTGTATGGAAATGTTGCCCCTTAGATCTTTTATATCTTTCCCCTCTCACCCTAAACCTATGCCCTCTGGTTCTAGGCTCCCACACCCTAGGGAAAAGACTGTCTATTTATACTATCAACATCCCTCATGATTTTATAAACCTTGGTAAGGTCACCCTTCAGCCTCCTGTTGCCATCCATAAAGAAAAGAATTTCCCTTCTCCCATGGACAACTTTCAGAAGAAACTCTAAAGTAAAGTGTGCTTAAAACTTCTTGTCTGGTCCATAACATTCATGGGTATGTGATAAGGGATGGTAAGGGATGGTAAGTGGATTTTGTTGCCCCTGGGTTGCAGAGAGTGATATGCTGTTCAAGTGCATTTAAAAATAATGCCCAGAACCTGGAATGTCCCAGCAGTGGGCAGAATTCTTGGCAGCCCATTAAAATGTGGTACCTTACCCCCAAATGTATAGGAAGTGGGTGAGAAAACACCTCACCCTGAGTGGAAATACCTTCAGCTTTTAGAGCTCCCATCTCCACACATCTACTTTTTTGGCTGTAAGTTTTCTAGTTTCATGGAGAATTACTTGCCACAACACCCAGTGAGATCTCTTGCCATGTCTAACAAAGTTGCCTCTTTACCAATAGAGTTGAAAGTGTGGTGCTGGAAAAGCACAGCAGGTCAGGCAGCATCTGAGGAGCAGGAGAATCAATGTTTTGGGCAAAAGCCCTTCATCAGGAATGTTGATTCTCCTCCTCAGATGCTGTGTATTTCCAGCTCCACACTCGTGACTCTGATCTCCAGCATCTGCAGTCCTCCCTTTAACCTCTTTAACAATTGAGTCCACCCCTCTGAGGGAGGTGTCCCCCAATTCTAGCCCCACAGTTCACTCACTGGATATCTGCACAAAACTGGCACCCTATGCTGTCTCAGTCTGCTGTACATCTAGAAAAATGTTGGCAAACTGTCCTTCATCAACAACATCATGGCACAGTAGCTACAAAATCATGATGCCCATGGCATATAGTGAGTATAGCAAGGTGCTCCCTCATACATTCAAGTTCATTCTGTCACCTAGAGTCCCAATAACCAGGATTGCAAAACAACTGGACTCAAATCTCAGGTACATGAGATTGCATCAGAATGTAGGAGATGAGCCAGCTGCCAGGATTGGGGTGGGGGTGGGGGGGGCGGAGTTTGCATCGACCACATTTGGCATATTGCCAGAATGAACATTTATCCTGAAGTGTTAATATGATGAAGTTATCTTCCCTCCTTTCCCAGGCAATATGGTGTCTGGAACATTTTAAAGGGTGATTAGACATGAGAGATCATGGCCCAGAATTACACTCCAGGCCTATGAACTGAAACAAGAATGTTCAATTTCTGCCACATTACTTTAAACAAGCTCCCTGTTAAGTGGTGTAATTTATAACTCAACCATTTTCTCAGTTACTTTTGTTGTTTACTTCTACATGCAGTATATATCTTCAGAGATACATTGACCAGCTCACCATATAACACTCCATCACATGTTATACCTGATATGTATAAGGATCAGATCATTGTTGTGAAGATGTAAGAATTCATTGTCTTCATTAGATCAATTTAAATTTTTTTTCTTGTTTCATTTCAAGTCAATATAAAAACTGCAATTAATTCACAAGTATGAACTGAGATCATTATTAACATAAGATTATGCACAAAGTATTTAATAAATGTGAATTCAGAATTGTTTTGATATATTTTCAGTGATTTGTACACCTGAATGAGTGTTTTGTATCTGATCCCCACCCCCCCCCCCCACCTCCAGTTTCTAGAGATACATAAGTCACAGCCCCTACGGTTAAATTAGTTACATGCCATTCAAGTAGATGGAATGCAAATGTGTCCTTGCCTGTTTCAGTCTTGCTGTGTTTTGCTTCATTGTCAATAGTACTTGGGGCAGAGTTTGAAATGCAGCTATTATCTCTCAAATCTAAACAGGCCGTTGGATCTTAAATTTTCAAAGGAATGATTGTATATTGAAATACAAAATAGACCAGCTTTGCATTAGGATGAATTGTGCCAATTCTGCATAGTCACTGTACACTTATTTTTGTGGCCTATTTTTTCAGCATCTGTGACAAGTGAATAATATATGCATTGGCATTGAAAATATGTAGATTAAGAGCTTATTAAATAGAGGATCCTTTTTAGAAACATGTGTCCAATATGTAGGCCACGTGTTGGAAACTTCAGGAATCTTCCTGGTGTGTCAGCACACTGCTGGAAAAATGACAGTCCAGTAACAATCAAGGAGTAATTAACCTTGGATGCCATCTTTTATTGGTTACTCATGTGCTACTCAACCTTGGGTGGAATTTGCTGAGGATTCAGATTCCTGGGGAGTTCCATTCTCCAGTCTCGAGTGGGACTAATGCTGGAGAGGGGGTGCAGGTAAAGGTGCTGGTTGGTGGTGATATTGTAATGGCAGGGAAGAAGAATCTGATAACAATAACTGGATTTTTAACCTAGAAAAAACAATTAGCACAGGGACTGTATTTCCTTTCTCTTGTGTAGGAGAAGGTGACCCAGAACAAGAGAGGCTGAGAAACAACACCAAGATCTCCTCAGAGCCAATTAAAATTTGTCCAAGGGCTCACTAGCACTGATGCCACAAAGCCAGTTGCTCCCACCATTTGGAAGGTCTTTGAGGCAGATTGTAATTGCTGCCTTACATCTTGTTCATTTGAACCTCACCTTTATCTTAATGTGTTGTGAAGTAGAAATTGCAGATGATGACAATGAACCATTTGTTTGCCTCACCTTCACCCTCCATTGATTTCAGACAGTCAGGAAAATGTTACTTCAGAGTTGAGATTCAGGAAGAACAAGCCCATGACAGTGAAGAGGAAGTGCTATCACTTGACCAGACCTGAGGTTGGGCTCTCGAATTGTTACTGTTCCAGATTGGGCACCCCAAATCATTAAGCTCCCAGGCATGGAGGATGAACTTTCTCCCCTTTATTTACTCATCATCTCATCTCAGTTGGCTGCACTAAGTTTAATTTAAAATGAATCTCTTCACTTGTGGATACTTTCCTCTCAGATGAAAATTAGTTTATTTTTTAAACTGGGATAATTTAACCATAAGTACTCACATGAATAGGGTAAAGGGCTAGATTTCATGGAATGAACAAGAGAGTCCATCATCTGCAACACTTTAGAGGAGAGATTTTTAAAAAGTCTCAATTGTTTAACTTCTATCTTATGAAGAACAAATAAAATGATGAACCCATTATAGGATGCATCCATACCACTTACACTGGCAATTCAGCAGTTAATTTTGAAATCCTTCATTTTGTGAATTGGTATAAATTTTGTTGTTCGATTCCTTTTGACATTGACTGAATTTTGGCATTCAGAGATGGTTTTCCCTTTGTTTTATCTGTACTGCTGGGTTGTTTAAAATGGCTATTCTTAAAGCTGTGGCCCTTACAGCACTTGAGTTCATATACTCTGATGTCTGGTTAAAATACACATGGACTTGTGTTACCATCAATTATTAATCCTTTTTTTGTTAATTCTTGGAGAATGGAATGGACATATCTGCAAGAGACAGTATTCTGATGATGAGGGTTGGGGGGGCTTATTAACCCCAGTGTTACCTCTTCTTGTTAAATCGATCCCTATATAAAGTTTCCATAACAATTTATAGGTGTGATACACCATGGGTTAACACAGGACTTTTTCAGACATTCACTTTATTTACATATACAGATTTGTTTTTCTCTCAGTCCTTTTTAAAAGAAAAAACATAATTTGGCATTAAAATTAAACAACATTGATGTATCTTTTGTCATAATCTTCTCTTGCAAGATGAATGAAATTAGATCCATTTCATTACAAAAGAGAAGGAAAACATAAAACAGCATTCCTGAAGAAGGGCTTATGCCCGAGACATCGATTCTCCTGCTCCTCAGATGCTGCCTGGCCTGCTGTGTTTTTCCATTACTACATTTTTCAACTCTGGTACTCCAGCATCTGCAGTCCTCACTTTCTCCTAGCAGACATATGCACACACTCATTTATTTCTCCAGCTTTGGTCAGTTAGTTTTCAGTTCTCACCAGGTCTCTATTTTCTAAACAGGGTGCCTGCAATCACATTTCATTTCCCAGCAACATGGGGGAGCTTTAAAGTGGTGCAGTTGAATGAACAATCTCCAATGGAATAACTTGTCATACATGGTCATAAAGTTTCCCACAAAAGTTAACATGTTGTGAACAGTAGAGACTCTGGTCTCATTGTACCCATTTGAAATGCAGATTCAAAGTGCTTGAGAGCCAGCAATATGCTGAGATTTTACTTCTCTACCATGTGTACAGCTTCTCATTTTATTTAATTTTTTGGGAAGGTCCAAGTTTGGTCTCTCTCTTTCAGATTTGTCTCCCTGAAGGAGGAAAACCACCTCTTCAATATCACTCACATGGATGGTTATGTTAAATGCTTGCTTAAGACTTGGTGCTGCAAGTGCACATATTAAAATGGCCTTCAGCTTTTCAAACCTGCACAGAGTTACAAAGGTGGGGATCACCATTGTGCGGCAGGTAAGGGAGCTGTCTCTGAGTAAACCAATTTTAGTAAGGTGAAAGGTAAACTCACCACTGTCCAACTCCCTAATTACAGACAGCTGATGGTTGTTTAACCTAAGCGTCACCATACCTCAGGCAAGGGGGGGATGTTTGAGAAGGTGGTACCTGCACAGTAACTCAGCTGTTACAGGAATTGGATTCACAGTGTTGGCATCACTCTGCACTGAAAGTCAACTGAGATAAGTAGCCCCCTTTCTCGGGAATGTAAGCTGATCTACCTACTATATCTATGCAATCTTCTAGGGATGATATCAGGCAGAAGTTGGCTCTGGTCTCACTCTTCAGTAATGCATGCAGAATCTTGTGGAGCCATCCAGCTTGGGCACAAGCACAATCAGGGAGCTCCAGCTACTACTGCTAGACTGTACCAACATGTCCCGAAGGGTCTGTTTCCATGCTGTACATATCTATGATTCTATGACCTCCAAAATCTGGTTTAGCTTTTTCTGGGCTTTGCTGATAGGAATGTATTCTTAGGGGAGAAGCCTCATATGGAGCTAGGGTGGGACATCCTGGCTTGTCTTGGTAATAAGCTCTTTAATGCAGTGAGCAACCTCATTAAATTTGCTAGCTGCACCACATCTAAATGGGTGAATAAGCAAACAAAGTTTGCTATCATTTCTGTATTCGTTATTGGTTAGTAGGAACTCAATGTGGGCCTGACCCACATTCCCTCCAATTCATCCCTACTGCTACCCTCAACTATAAGGTCAGAGACAATGGAATTGACTATATCTATCGGTGCTATCTCAATAATGGCAATGCTTTATCTTCATGACATGGCATGGCCTTTGTTTTTTTTTAACCCTGACCAATCAAATAGTTCCATTCCCGTTTATTCCCAATCTATAATAAAATCATGTAATAGCACCACCATTTAAACAAATGGGAATGGAATTGCTATATAGCCAATACTGGTAATAAAAGTTTGCATTCTACAAATAATGGTGTAAATTCTTCAGTTCCATTATAGTCAATCCCATGCTTTGTGTGTGGGAAATCATGTTTCTCAAACTCGATTGGGTTTTTTGAGGTTGTAACAAAGAAGATTGATGAGGGCAGAGCAGTAGATGTGATCTATATGGACTTCAGTAAGGTGTTTGACAAGGTTCCCCATGGGAGACTGATTAGCAAGGTTAGATCTCATGGACTACAGGGAGAACTAGCCATTTGGATGCAGAGCTGGCTCAAGGTAGAAGACAGAGGGTGGTGATGGAGGGTTGTTTTTCAGACTGGAGGCCTGTGACCAGTGGAGTGCCATAAGGATCGGTGCTGGGTCCTCTTCTTTTTGTCATTTATATAAATGATTTGGATGTGAGCATAAGAGGTACAGTTAATAAATTTGCAGATGACACCAAAATTGGAGGTATAGTGAACAGCGAAGAAGGTTACCTCAGATTATAACAGGATCTGGACCAGATGGACCAATGGGCTGAGAAATGGCAGATGGAGTTTAATTCAGATAAATGTGAGTTGTTGCATTTTGGGAAAGCAAATCTTAGCAGGACTTATACACTTAAGAGTGCAGGTTCATAGCTCCTTGAAAGTGGAGTCACAGGTAGATAGGATAGTGAAGAAGGCGTTTGGTATGCTTTCCTTTATTGGTCAGAGTATTGAGTACAGGAGTTGGGAGGTCATGTTGCGGCTGTACAGGACATTGGTTAGGTAATTGTTGGAATATTGCGTGCAATTCTGGTCTCCTTCCAATCAGAAAGATGTGAAACTTGAAAGGGTTCAGAAAAGATTTACAAGGATGTTGCCAGGGTTGGAGGATTTGAGCTATAGAGAGAGGCTGAATAGGCTGGGGCTGTTTTCCCTGGAGTGTTGGAGGCTGAGGGGTGACCTTATAGAGGTTTACAAAATTATGAGGGGCATGGATAGGGTAAAAGGGCAAAGTCTTTTCCCTAGGGTGGGGGAATCCAGAACTAGAGGGCATAGGTTTAGGGTCAGAGGGGAAAGAGACCTTGGGGGCAATGTTTTCACACAGAGGGTGGTATGTGTATGAAATGAGCTGCCAGAGGAAGTGGTGGAGGCTGGTACAATTGCAACATTTAAAAGGCATTTGGATGGGTATATGAATAGGAAGGGTTTGGAGGGATATGGGCTGGGTGCTGGCAGTTGGGTCTAGATTGGGTTGGGATATCTGGTCGGCATGGGCGGGTTGGACCGAAGGGTCTGTTTCCATGCTGTACATCTCTATGACTCTATGGCTTTAAACGCATTTTGCAGCAGAACAGACTATAATTTACTTCCCCTAGGTTCCTGGCTACTTTGATTGGGCCGTTAAACTGGGCTATTAACTGGAGCATGAACATGTAGTCTCCTGGTTGACAGTCTTGGGTCCTGGTATGTTTTTCTGCCTTTGTTTCATCACTGCCTGTGTCATTTTCAAGAGTTCTCAAGCTCACTAGACTTCCTCTCAGAACTGTGCCACGTAATCAACCATAGACTGTTCCTCCCGCTGTTCTAGAAACCTCTCCATGATTAGTTTCAGAGGCTTTCACACTTGTCCATAAACTAATTCAAATGGAATAAGATTAATGGACTTATTGGCTGAGACAGTGGTAGTGAACAGAAAAAAAAATCTTGCCCATTATTCTATTCATGTGAGTACTCCTGGCAGTATATCCCAAATCATTATTTTTAGGTGGTGTTGTTTTAGTGCCCTATTGTGATTGAGGGTGAAATGCTGAAGACTTCTGCTAGGTTTCGTTCAGAATGCCTATGACCTTGTGGAAGATTTTGGACATGAAAATTGAAACATGACCCAACAGAATATTGATGAGCAAACCATATTGAATGAAGAGTTGTGACAATCTCATCACATTTCCTTTGCAGATATGAGTCTTAACAGAACTGCTTCTGTTAAATGAAGAGTTACACCTGAATAGTTGACTTCTCCACCTCGTAATGCTGCCTGACTTCCTGTGCTCTTTCAGCCTCCAGTTTGTCTTCCTCTGTTAAATAGATAGCCACACTCCTGATAAGGGTGTGCCTTTGTTGTGGGCAGGGGCAACACACAGTTCACTAACACTTTGCTAAATGAAACCCCAAAAGCCAGCGCAGAACAGGAAGTGTAAGTTTTGTTGCAGGTCAGGAAATTTCTGCAAATTGGCAGGTGGCCAAAATAAAGATGACTAATGATATTTGGGTTTTATATATACTGATATAGCCAGCATCAAAATTTCATGAATCACCTGTAATATTTCTCAATAGTACCTTGGTGGTGCCAGTACCTCTATAATAATGTCAAAAAAGCTAAATATGTTATATTTAATTGCAGGAGCATTTGCAATAAAGTGGATTAACTAACAGGGCAAATTGTTGAAAATGAGTATAAAGTGATTGCAGTGTGGAGACACAGAGACTCAGCACAGTGACCAAGTTTGGGAACTAAACATCCAAGGCCTTTCAGTGTTTAAGAGTAACAGGCAAAACAGACAAGACAGGGTGGCATTATTAGTGAACAATTAAATCAGTACAACAATGGCATAGGAAACCTGGATGCAGAGTCTGTTTGAGTGGAGCTAAGAAGCAAGAAGAGGTTGAAAACTTTAGTAGGAATTGTCTATAAGACTCCAAAGAGCAGTGATGGGATAGGATTTGGCATTAAACAGGAAATTAGGGATGCATTCAACAAGGATGCCACAGTATTCATCGGTAATCTTAATAGACCGAGCAAATTACATTAGCAATAATAATGTGTCATTTGAATTCCTGGAGCATTTTCAAGAGGGATTATACATTGAGGAACCAGTTCAGGAACAGGCTATCCTAGAATTGGCTTTTTGCAATGAGAAAAGCTGAATTAATAATCATGTTGTGATGTCCTTTAGGAAAAGTGACCATAACATGATCGAGTTCTTCTTTGAGATAGAAAGTGAAATAGTCTAATCCAGAACTAAGGTCCGAAATCTAAACAAAGGGAAACAATGGTTTGGGGGTTGAGTTGGCTGCAATGGAATGGGAAACTTCATGAAGAAAACATGACAATGGAGAGGCAATTGTAATATTTTAAGACAGAATGCATACATTGTAGCATTTATAAATACCTTTTAGGAAAAAGAACACAAGCCAAATGGTCCCAACTATGGTTAGCAAAATAAATTAAGGACAGCATTAGATTCACAGAGGACTCATAAATTTTCCTCAAAATGTAGCAAGTCTAAGGACCTGGAACAGTTTAAAAATCAGCAAAAAGAGGGCCATAATGTCAATTTAGATGGAAGAATAGTCTATGAGAGTAAACTTGCAAGGAACATATTAGCAGATTGTAGAGGTTCTATAAGTATACAATTAAAATAAAGAGAAGACCTAAAGCGAAGGCCTTCTTACAGTCTGAAACAGGAGAAGTGATAATGGCGAACAAGAAAACTGCAAATAATTCAACAATTACTTTTGTTCTATCTTGCTAGAAGAAGACACAAATAACTTCCCAAGACAATGAGGCAAGCAATGGTCTTGTATGAAGGAAGAATTGCAGGAACTTAGTATGAGTAAGAAAATGCTAAAATATTAATGGTTCTGAGTTCTGTTAAATTCCTAGTGTTACAACAAGGGGTGAACCCTCTGTCAATTAAACTAAACATCCAGAAAAGCACACCTCATCTAGTAATCTGTTAAAATACACGAGTGACTGAGAACTCCCAAATTTCATGATTTAATGAAAATAATATCAACTTATTCTTTAACTTTAAAAGTGAACATTAAACAACTATTCACAACCTTTAGGGCCTCTTTTTCTTAACTGCTTATTATCTGCCTCCAATTCAATAACAATATACTGTTCCAATAAAATATTTATTAAAATTACATCAACTTAATTTCAAAACCATACAGCAGCTGTTGTCATCAGTGCCTTTCTTCTTCTGGCTAAAGATCTCCCTGGGTCATCTTCTTATTTTTACTGTGAAGATGTTTCATATGGAAAGGTGCCTTTGATAGAAAGTGTTTCAAATGGCAGTTACTCTGTCTGACTTTCAAAATGTATTTTTTCAATATCCCCAACATCGGATTGTCTCATTGGTTTGATGTTGGCAAAAACAATAAATTCAAACATGATCAGCTTTTAGTATCCTGGGGTATAATTTAATGCCTGATCTTCACCCTGGACATCCAGTCCCTGTACACCTCCATCCCCCATCACGAAGGACTCAAAGCCCTCCGCTTCTTCCTTTCCTGCCGTACCAACCAGTACCCTTCCACTGACACCCTCCTTCGACTGACTGAACTGGTTCTCACTCTGAACAACTTCTCTTTCCAATCTTCCCACTTCCTCTAAACCAAAGGAGTAGTCATGGACACCTGCATGGACCCCAGCTATGCCTGCCTCTTCATAGGATATGTGGAACAGTCTATCTTCTGCAGCTACACTAGCACCACCCCCCACCTTTTCCTCCGCTACATCGATGACTGTATTGGCGCTGCCTCGTGCTCCCACGAGGAGGTTGAACAGTTCATCCACTTTACTTACACCTTCCACTCCGACCTCAAATTTACCTGGACCGTCTCAGACTCCTCCCTTCCCTTCCTAGACCTCTCCATTTCTATCTCGGGCGACTGAATCAACACAGACATTTACTATAAACCGACCGACTCCCACAGCTACCTAGACTACACATCCTCCCACCCTGCCCCCTGTAAAAACGCCATCCCATATTCCCAATTCCTTTGACTCCGCCGCATCTGCTCCCAGGAGGACCAGTTCCAATACCGTACAACCCAGATGGCCTCCTTCTTCAAAGACCGCAATTACCCCCAGACGTGCTCGACGATGCTCTCCACTACATCTCCTCCACTTCCCGCTCCTCCAATCGCCACCAGGACAGAACCCCACTGGTCCTCACCTGCCACCCCACCAACCTCCATATACATCGTATCATCCGTCGTCATTTCTGCCACCTCCAAACAGACCCTACCACCAGGGATATGTTTCCCTCCCCTCCCCTATCAGCATTCCGAAAAGACCACTCCCTCTGTGACTCCCTCGTCAGGTCCACACCCCCCACCAACTCAACTTCCACTCCCGGCACCTTCCCCTGCAACTGCAAGAAATGCGAAACTTGCGCCCACACCTCCCCCCTTACTTCCCTCCAAGGCCCCAAGGGATCCTTCCATATCTGCCACAAATTCATCTGCACCTCCACACACATCATTTACTGCATCCGCTGCACCCGATGTGGCCTCCTCTATATTGGAGAGACAGGCCACCTACTTGCGGAATGTTTCAGAGAACACCTCTGGGACACCTGGACCAACCAACCCAACCACCCCGTGGCTCAACACTTCAACTCCCCCTCCCACTCCACCAAGGACATGCAGGTCTTTGGACGGACCATAGCAACACGACGGTTGGAGGAAGAGCACCTCATCTTCCGCCTAGGAACCCTCCAACCACAAGGGATGAACTCAGATTTCTCCAGTTTCCTCATTTCCCCTCCCCCCACTTTGTCTCAGTCCCAACCCTCAAACTCAGCACCACCTTCCTAACCTGCAATCTTCTTCCTGACATCTCCGCCCCCACCCCCACTCCGGCCTATCACCCTCACCTTGACCTCCTTCCACCTATCGCATTTCCAATGCCCCTCCCCCAAGTCCTTCCTCTCAACCTTTTATCTTAGCCTGCTTGGCACACTTTCCTCATTCCTGAAGAAGGGCTCATGCCCGAAACATCGATTCTCCTGCTCCTTGGATGCTGCCTGACCTGCTGCGCTTTTCCAGCAACACATTTTTAGCTCTGATCTCCAGCATCTGCAGTCCTCACTTTCTTCTATAATTTAAAATGATTGGTTAACTTTGTATTGTTGTCAAAACAGCAACCAACTCAGGTAGCTGTTTCACAGCCAAATGTTACATATTTTTAATTTTCCAGTACACTCTAAGACTGCTAGCTAGTTGTGCGACAGGTGCTTGTATGCTCTCAGTGCAAAACAGCATTCACTCTCTCTTAAGGTACAATACATGCCTTCAACCTCATAACAACAGGGCCTGATAATCCACATCCCAGGGCACTAATGAAGATGCCCATGAAATTAATGGATGCATTAGCCATCAACTCCCAAAATTCTGTAGATTCTGCAATAATCCTGGTAGATAGAGGGTGAGCAATATAATCCCATTATTAAAATAATGAAGTAAGGAGAAAATTAAGGATTACAGACTGGTTAGTCTAACAACAGTACTGGGGAAAATTTTAAAGTCTATATAAATGCAGTGACAACAGAATGCTTAGAAAATAACAATGTAATTATACAAAGTCATAGACATCCACACAGAGTCTTCGAGTCATAGAGATGTACAGCATGGAAACAGACCCTTCGGTCCAACCCGTCCATGCCGACTCGATATCCCAACCCAATCTAGTCCCACCTGCCAGCACCCAGCCCATATCCCTCCAAACCCTTCCTATTCATATACCCATCCAAATGCCTCTTAAATGTTGCAATTGTACCAGCCTCCATACTTCCTCTGGCAGCTCATTCCATACACGTACCACTCTCTGTGTGAAAAGGTTGCCTCTTAGGTCTCTTTTATATCTTTCCCCTCTCACCCTAAACCACATCATTCCAGATAATAGACAATAGACAATAGACAATAGATGCAGGAGTAGGCCATTCAGCCCTTCGAGCCTGCACCGCCATTCAATATGATCATGGCTGATCATTCCCAATCAGTATCCTGTTCCAGCCTTATCTCCATAACCCTTGACTCCACTATCTTTAAGAGCTCTATCCAATTCTCTCTTAAATGAATCCAGAGACTGGGCCTCCACTGCCCTCTGAGGCAGAGCATTCCACACAGCCACCACTCTCTGGGTGAAGTAGTTTCTCCTCATCTCTGTCCTAAATGGTTTACCCCGTATTTTTAAGTTGTGTCCTCTGGTTCGTGCCCGATACATCAACTTTCCTACTCCTTAGATGCTGCCCGACCCGCTGTGCTTCTCCAGCACTTCAAGTTTTGACTCTGATCTCCAGCATTTGCAGTCCTCACTTTCTCCACTTCCCAATATATCACCATTTAAACAATACACCTCATTTCTGTTTTTTTTTGTCACAGCAAAGACTATAACTTCACACTGTGGTACTGCACTTGCCATGTGTTTGAGGCACAGACCTGGACCAGCTTTTCCGGCGTCTGTCCTCTTTCTGGATTCACTCCCTTTCTTTTCAGTTGCTGCAAGTCAACAATTGGATCCCAGCATGAAAATAAAAGAAATAGAAAAGGGAGTGAGAGAAGAGAGTGCTGTTGGACAGAGGAAGGAAATTACAGTCTTGGATGAATCTCAATCTTCATTCAAAGAGGGAGGAGCAGCAGCAGCTTCAGAAGCTCATGGGTCAAGATTAAAGTAGTGCTGGAAAAGCACTGTGGGCCAGACAGCATCCGAGGAGCAGGAAAATCAACGTCTCGAATTCAGACAATAGGGCTGTTCTGAATGGCAGGAGGACCAGACTCCTTCCGGTATTCCAGTACTCCTCATTGGTCTGGCCTCTAATAGTATACTTCCTATTACAGGGCGACCAGAACTGTACTCAGTACTCCAGAAAAATGGCCTCACCAACATCCTGTACAACCTCAACGCAGAACAAAGAAAATTTACAACCCAGGAACAGGCCCTACGGCCCTCCAAGCCTAAGCTGATCCAAATCCCCTGTATAAACCTATCGCCCAATTCCTGAATCTGTATCCCTCTGCTCTCCATTGACTCATGCATTTGTCCAGATGCACCTTAAATGAATCTACCATCCCTTCCTCTACTACCTCTGGTGGCAATGTGTTCCAGTCACCTATCACCCCCTGATTAACGTACTTTCTGTGTGCATCTCCAACATGATGTCCCAACTCCTGTACTCACCATGTGAACAATGAAGGAAAGTGTGCTAAACACCTTCTTCACCCTCCTGTCTACCACTGATGTAACTTTCAAGAACAATAAACCTGAACACCTTCAGGTGTCTGTTCTACAACACAACCCAGGGCCCGACCATTACCTGTACAAGTCTTGCCCTCCTTTATTTTAGCAAAATGCAACCCCTCACTTATATCCATACCTCTCTCATACACACGCGTTCTCTCTCAGACATACACATACACCACCCCCTCAACACTCTCACCCTCTCGCAGGCTCATACTCCACCACAATCACACTTTATCAAGCAGGCACACATGCAAATACACACTCTCCCATGCACAGTCTTATACACAAACTCACATACACACACGCTTCATTGATGAAGGGCCTTTCCCCTAAACATTAATTTTCCTGTTCCTCGGATGCTGCCTGACTTGCTGCAGCACCACACTCTCGATTCTAAACCTATTACCCTGTAGTTCTGGACTGCCCCATCTAAAGGAAAATACCATGGCTATTTACCCGATCCATGCCCCTCATAATGATATAAAAGTGTATAAGGTCACTCCTCAGACTCTGGCAAGCTATGGAAAACAGTCCCAACCTGTCCTTCTGTCTCTCCTCAGCCGGGTCACCAAGACACATACCTGAGGTTGTAAAGTCTGCTCCCTCCCTGGATTCACTCCAGCTGCTACAGTGAACCTGCTCCGTCATTCATTAAGATCATGGCTGATCTATCCATCGTCTCACCTCCTCCTCCCTGCACTGTCACAAGGAACCCCTTAATTCCCCTACCAGGCCAAATCCCACCTAACTCTGTCTTGAATATACTTAATGAAGCTGCTTATGTTGCTTCCTTGGCCAGAGTATTCCATAGATTTTGATGAAGGGCTTTTGCCTGAAACATCGATTTTCCTGCTCTCTGGATGCTGCCTGACCTGCTGTGCTTTTCCAGCACCACTCTAATCTAGACTATTCCATAGATTCACAACCCTCTGGGAAAAGCAGTTCCTCCTCATCTCTGTCTGAAAGCTACTCCCTCTAACCTTGAGGCCTAGTCTCACCCACCAGCAGAAATGGCTGGATAGGGTAGGGCTTCATCCTCACAGTGCAATGACATTGGGAAGATGTTTCCGTTGGTAGGAGAGACTCGGACCAGAGGATACAGCTTTAAGAATAAAGGGAAGACCTTTAGCAACAGAGATAAGCAATGTCTTCTTTTCTGCCAACAGTGAGGAGCATGGACAATGTGTTGGTGACACCAGCGAGCAATCACAATATGCTCTGTGGCGATGCTGGTGTTATTGACAGATTTTAAGTATTCAAATGCCAAGAGGAGAAATAAAGGGTAGAGCCACAGGTATTTTTCCCCCCCCCCCCATGAGGCTCAACATTTTATAGCTTTTGCAATTTGTCTGGCTGCTCAACTTTTTTTAAAATGTCTTTTCCCCAGAGTACAGGTGAGGTTCACAACTACAGGGCATAGGCCTAGGGTGAGAGTAGAAAGATATAAAAGGTACCTAAGGGGCAAACCTTCCACGCAGAGTGTGGTGCATGCACGGAACGAGCTGCGAGAGGAAGTAGTGGAGGCCGGTATAACCACAGCACTTAAAAGGCATCTGGATAGGTACATGAACAGGAAGGGTTCAGAGGGACATGAGCCAAGTGCTGACAAATGAGACAACATTAACTTAGGATATCTGGTTGACATGGACAAGTTGGACCAAATGGGCCTGTTTCTGTGTTGTACATCTCTATGACTCTAAATAATAAAAAGTATACTTTTCCAAATAACAAACTATATCCATGTTAACAAGGCTTAACATGGATTTCTGAAAGGGAAATTGTGCTTGACAAACATACTGGAAGTTTTTGAGGAGATAACAAGTAGAATAGATGAGGGAAAACAAATGGATGTGATTAGTATGGATTTTCAGAAGCTTTTCACAAACTTCCTCCTGAAGAGGTTAGTACATAAAATCAAAGCACTTAGAATTGGTGGTGATATATTTGCATGTATTGAGAATTGGTTAACAGACAAGAAACAGAGAGTAGGAATAACTAGATTGTTTGTGTAGTTGAAGGTGGTAACAAGTTGGGTACCACATAGATCAGTGCTGGGGCCCCATGATTCTCAACATGCATCAGAGGTTTAAATAAGGGAAACAAGTGTTTCCAATTTGATTACAACTTAAAACTAACTTGGAAAGATTTTTAAAAAACTAGCTGAGATTGTGTGGAAGAAATAAAGAGGCATTAGTGTGATTTGGACATATTGAATGAGTGGGTAAATGTATCCATGTGCAGTATAACATTGATATATATGAAGTTGTCCACACAGATGAGAAAAGAACAGAATGGCAGTGTATAATTTAAATAGTGAGAGACTGGGAAATATTGACATATAAAGGGTCCTGCATGTCTCTTGCACTGCTAGCTGAAAGCAAGGATGAAAATGCAGCAAGCAATTAGGAAGACAAATGGTATGTTGGCTTTCATTTCAAGATGGTTTGAGTACAGAAGCAAGGATATATTACTGTAGCTCTATGGATCCTGGTGAGATCACACCTGGAGTATTGTTTGCAATTTTGGTTTTGTAACTTAAGAAAAAATATATTTCCACAGATGCAGTGCAATGAAGTTAATTCATCAGATTAATTCCTGGGATAGTGGGTTTGGCTTATAAGAAGAGATTGGATCAACTAGTACTAAATTCACTGGATCTTAGAAGAATAAGTTGGGATCTTATTAGAAAATATTCCTTTCAGCCGAGGCTTGATAGAATGCATGTCTTGGCTGGGGATCCAGGACAAGGGGTCACAGCTTCAGCAGATGGCAGGCCGTTTTCGTCTGGGATGAAAATAAATATTTTCACTCGGAGGATGTTAAAATTGTGGCATTCACTTACACATAAAGTTGTGGAGGTGAAATCTCTATATATTTTTAAAAAATAAATAGATTACTAAATGCTAAAGCCGTCAAGGGATATGAGCAGAGAGCAGGAGCATGGCAATGGAATAAATGATCAGACATGGCAGAACAGGCTCAATAGACAGAATGACTTCCTCCTGGACCTATATTCCATAATTCTCTGCTTCTTTCATTGTTCACACTTTATCTCTTGATCAGCATTTCATTTTTAAAATTCAGGAACTGTTTCTGCTTCAGATTCAGTGTCAGCAGTCTGAGGTCATTTTTTTAACAATGGATCAGTTTTGAGATGTAATAAAAGAAATTCTATTTGTTACTTTCTTGGGGATTTCAGATAACCAGACTGGAGTGTCTCCTGCTTTCAGTACCACCTCAGTATCCACTGGCTGGCTAATGACCATGTGACTACACAGACAGGGAAAATGGGAGGGTCATGCCATTTTCCACTCATAGAGTTTGGCTGGCTCCCAGTTATCCTGACAATGAGTACAGGCTGGCTCATCTCATTCTGGAGAAATGCGGCCACCCTTTCTTTACGTATAAAATCCCAGTAAATTTCTGTGATTCATTTAAACTCATCCATACTCACAGGAATGTGTCAATAAGAATGCAGCTGTAGTCACAGCCATAGCCTGGTCCGCTTACCCCAATAGTTCCCACTGCTTTTTCTGGTAGATTCTGGCAGTTGGCCCAGACATGCACGCCTTTTTGGCAAATAAAATTCAAACCATTTTTGTTTTCAACTTTCAGCTCAGCACCACCCTTTCTAACTGAAGGAGCATTTCCCTCTCTATCACAAGTGCTCAGTTACATATCACAATCTTCACTTCCACCCTTTTCAGTTATTAAGGGTTGCTTGGGAAGGACTTCATCTTGAATAAGGGTCAGTTGATCAGAACAAGGTCAATTTAAAAAGAATTTTTTTTTGGATAGCTTTTGTCAACCCCAAATGAACTGAGGTTTTAAAAGGAACCAGTTTAACCTGGGTTTCTTGAATTAACAAAAAAAGTGAGTTTATAAATTAAATGTGAGAAGAAATAATAACACAATACAAATGCATTATGAGAAAAATAAGAGGTGAGTACAAAAAGATAAAAGATAAAAACAAGTAGATCAATTTCTGAATTGTTCATGAAGAGCAGATAAGATTGTGGCCATTATTATATGGCAGCAATAGCAGTGACATTGGTTTTTGAGCTGTAGATTTTAAGATTTTTCCTTTTGCTACATGGTAGAAATTCTATTGTTCTGGTTCCTATTGACAGTGACTGAATTCTAACACGCAGTGGAAGAGAGTTCTGTTTGTTTTACCTGTAGTTTAGGGATATGTCAAATGTATTTTCTCGATGGCCCTCGCAACACTCTAATCCATCCAGTAGGATATCTGGGCAATAGCCTTCGTATTGTAATCATTTGTTAACCTCTTTTACTGTATAGTCATGGGAGGTAGAACCAACATTCCCAAGGCAGAGGGTCTTCTTGTTAAATATCTCCCTGGCTTAAGATTTCCTGACTCATTACAGGTGTGACATTCCATGGCCTTCACATGGGTGGCACAGTGGCTCTGTGGTTAGCACTGCAGCCTCACAGCGCCAGGGACCCAGCTTCGATTCCTGTCTTGGGCGACTGTCTGTGTGGAGTTTGCACATTTTGCCCATGTCTGGGTTTCCTCTGCGTGCTCTGGTTTCCTCCCACAGTCCAAAAATGTGCAAGTCAGGTGAATTGGCTGTGCTAAATTGCCCATGGTGTTAGGTGCATTGGTAAATGTAGGGAAGGGGAATGGGTCTGGGTGAGTTCCTCTTTGGAGGGTTGGTGTGGACTTGTTGGGCTGAAGGGCCTGTATCCACACTGTAGGGAATCTAATCCAAAAACATTATGAGACAGTAACTGAATTTGCTTTTGTAGATAAACAGTCCTTTTTTAGAAAAGGCACAAATTTTACATTGAAAGCAAAATTGTTTTATTAATATTTCAGTGTTTCAGTCCATCATTAACACCTCCATTAATGCAGATATTGGCACTGCACATGTGTTAGAAGTTTGTATGGATTTGTGATCCACATATGTTAAGCCAGGACAGGGGTTAGGTCATTTTAGTATATATACCTTGGAGAGTGATTTTGATGGGCCTGCTGAAGGTAAATAGGGGGTCTGTTCAGTTAGCAGACCCTCCTAGTGCCTCAATATTGTAAATATTAGTATTATATGAGTAAGAGACGTCTTTGGTTTTTTGGATAGAATCAAAGTCCAATATGCAATTGTACAGAACTGAACTGCTTTTGTGACAATGCATATATTCAGAAAGTGCTTTTTACTTAATAAAGTATATTTTTGAAATTTAAAAAAAAGTAACTTGGAGAATGGAATCAGAAACGTTATAGTGTCGATACACATCAAATAGATGCTGGACGCTACGGTATGCCTAGGACAAATTCTCATCACTTTAAGGACCATGGAGGAATATGGCTTCAATGGTGCGGAGGACATTGTGCAGAACTTTGAGTCCATTGTATACACCAAAGAAATCATGGAAAACAGCAGTGCCAGGCCAATCATTTAAGAATTGTTTGGGACCAACTTTACTGCAACACAGCAGAGAGTTCAAAATATCTCATTGCAGCAGTGAGAATTCAGATAGAAGCCATCATGAAAGCTATGTTTACTGCCATTAATGTTTTGGATACTAGATCTTGAGGGGTTGTGCAAGCTGTTACCACTGTCCAATTATCTGTCCTCCAACAGATAACTAGTGTTGCTGATCACTTTCAGGATCACAGCACTTATAGTGCCCAAAAAATACTGTGCCAATGCCCTTGCTAGCTTCACACTCAGCCAGCCTAGACTTCTGTAACCCTTGCCAAGGTAGCACAGTACAAAGCCAGGCTTCCGAGGGCCTGAGACACCTGTGCATGGTGGATCCTTTCTAAGTGGCTCCAGAGTAGCACCCACTGTGCTTAAATGGCATTTTGCTTCAGGAATGGATAGTAAAGACACTGTTTGAATACGTATTAACCAAAATTGAGATCTTGCCATTGTATCAGCTTCTGTTGTACACTGGCATGTACCTATGAGCATCCCAGGCAGGAAACAATCCATTGCATGCATCTGAAAATCAACAATGGCTTTCATTTCTGGTGCTCTAAAATACAATTTTGAGCCTTTAAGGTTTAACATCCTATCTGACTCAAATCCATCTGCTTTAGTGTTTAAAATCCCCATTATTTATTGCATGCAGAATACACCAAGAAAAGTCATATTCATAATATGTCATCTTTCTCTCTATGAGTTTGACATTTCCATTTCAGACACACAAGAAGATTAGTGAATCAGTGCTGGATTACATTAATTTTTAAAAGAAGAGTTTTGTTTGCATTATGCTGAGCAAATCTAGTTACGTCATACTAACAGGTGCATACTGCATTCTTTATCTGTTTTGGATAAACATATAGAAAAACCTAATTCTTTGTATATTTAAGAAAAGATGGAATATCATAGCTATACCCTCACCTTCTAATGAATTTGCTAAATTTCTATCAAACTATTTGAGGAAAGACTGGGATGATATTTCTTACTGAGTGCTGTATTTGTCAGCTTTCTGCCCAATACCAAAACAAGGCTTTGGTCTGTTTTTAGAGGGTACCAGGGGCTTTCTGTGATTGATGAGCATTGTGTGGCAGTCATAAACCAGCTCTTCCCCATATTTTAGCTGCCAAACACTTGCCACAACAGCTGTGGAAATAAGAGCTGACACAAATTGCCTCTCAGCTCTGAGAGCCTGGGATTGGAAACCTTTTAATAACCGCTGTGCCCAGGAGCTGGACAAATGGTAGGCATTAACAAACACACAGTGATAAAAAAAATAAGCATTTTGTATAATTTCTATTCAAAGGAGTTCCAAATCCCTGCATTAATCAAGCTGCAACACATGATTACATATTGTGAATGTTATTTTAGACACAGTTTTGTCTTCTGCTGTATGTAAAAGTTTTGCAGAGATGGGAGTGAAGTTTAATGAGAAACTGCTTTAATGAGGACAGTGAGTCATATCAGACTATGTGAGGAGAGTGGAGTACATTAACTGTAAAAGTGAGAGATATGAGCATATTAGACTATTACAGTGGGCATTACTTATGTATATGTAGCACCTTTAACATAATAAAACCATGCCAAGGTCCTTTATAAAACAACATATGACACAGAAGCCAGGATACTGACCAGGATTCAGTTGATCTGATAGGGTTCTCAACAGCTGGAAGGTGGGAGGTCCAACAGAATCATCTGCCCTTTCAGGCATTTACATGGCTACCATCAAACATTCCTCATCTGTGAGGACTCTGGCAGTGAAATATCTGCCTGCCAGGAGCTGCCGGTCAATAAGAGATTGGCAGGCTCATTATTGCTGCCAGCTCCAGTAAAATCAGTGACTGTTGGTGGCATTGCATTCACCAGGGTCTCCAGGTCAAAGGTAACTGACAGCGGGATGGGTGGACCCTCACTGGGGCTTGGAGAAGAAGGGGGACTAGTGTCTGAAGCGGGGTACAGGGCTAGGAGGCAAGGGAAGTGGACAAACTCACCTGTTCTCCTCTGTATGTGCTGGATCTGTTGACTTCCAAGCTCAGGGCTTCGGCACCTAACTTCATATAACTTATTCTAGATTCAGATTTGTTTTTCTTAGTAGTCTTGTTGCAATATTACGAACTTATGCTCAGATAATTCTATCTTTGATGAGATCAATTTTCTTGTACTTGGAATCTGCAAGCTATTTTAACACTGTCATGTATATATCAGTGTGCTGATTTTCAACTTGAGTTTTAATATTGAACACTCATAACTCATGTTCACTCGTGATTCAAAATGTGCCTTCAAGGCTTTCAAACTTTCTGCAATCCTGGTTAGGCCAAGGATAGGAAAACATATAGCCATTGTTTGATTCACTCAGTTCTTTTAGCTGTGGCCTGTTTCTTTACCCTTTTTCTGTGGCTTTCAGAACTTTTAGCTGTTCTGAAAACTCCCGTGTTCCACTTTTGTAGTTCTGCTTCTATACAGTTACTCAACACACAACCTCAATCCACACAGACAACATGTTACAAGCCCACAGGACAACAATATTTTGTACTGTGTCTTTATTGAACTGCAGTAAGACCTGTAGTGTTTGAGCCTCAAAACAGAGTCATATGAGGACAGCAAGCCAGGAAAGATATTTGTACATGATTGTATTTAAATTCAAACACACCGCTTATAGAGTTGGATGCCAAACAGTCTGTTTTTTCTCTTTCTTCCTTTCACTACTGTAAATAAGATGTCCATTGAAATCCTGCAAGATAATTTCAACCGTTTGAGCTCCAACAATAGTTGTTGTGGCTTAGTGACCACACCTGTCTTCAATAAATATGTTCTCCTTTCCTTGACTGCAAACTTACTGCATTGCTAAATATCTCTACCACAGCAGTGCTAAACGTAAGAGCAGTTGCAATACCTGTTCTGCATAACTTAAGGAGGCCTCGGGAGGAAAAAACAGAGAATCTTCAGCGCGGTAATGTGGATAGTTTGTAACCTTGTGATGCTATTAACCCATCAGGTCAAACATCATCCGGCTCTTCACATCCAGACTCCTGCATGAGAAATGCTCATTGAGATGAAGTGCTGAAGGCTTCCAGGAGGTTTGCAACTTCACCTCTCACTGCAAAATCATTTGATTTTATTCCCCACAGCTCTTACTGAAACATTCTCTGATGTTCAATAATCTTCACTTTAATGCTTCCTCTTGCACTCTGCTGCTCAAATAATAATCTCTGATCTATCAAAATCCCCACAGTGTTACACTCTGATAAATCGCCCACCCTTCACAGTAACACTGTGAAGTGCCACTCTTCTTCACTATAAATCTTTAATATGCTGTGCAATCTGCACTCTAACTCTCCTTTGTATGATACACAACTAGGTGAGGAGGGGTGCTTGGCTCCTTTTTTAACCCCTTCTCAGTCAGTTGCAACAAATGTGTTTTTTTGTTAAACTTAATTAACCAGATCAAAAACGAAAGAGAATCAATTCTAAGGTGTTCTTGAGTAAAAGTGTGAAGTTTTAATATATATTAAAGCCTAAGGAAAATAAGACATGGCATAGAATATACATGAAAAACAGATAATAAGCTTAAGAAGAGGAGTAGAGGGAGTGTCTGTAGAGAGGTAGGAAGGTACATGCAGTCACAATTTAGAGTTCTTAGAGTCATTGAGTAGTGAGAGTGGTACCTGAGTTCTAATAATTTAAATGCTTTCCTGTTTCTTAAGGAGTGATGAAACTTAGAAATAACTTTGAGTTTTTGGTGAGTATTTATGAAAGAAAAAGTACTGGTGAGTATTTTTCCACAGCTCTTTTTTTATTAACCATGCACTGACTTAGAGGGTTGAGAGGATGAAACAAGTCAAGAGGATGTTTAAAGTTCTTGCTGACAAATTCATCTTTCCTTGCCTCTGCTGTTCAGAAGCAGCTGTTGATAAAGATCCCGCTGTCAGTTACCTTTGACCTGGAGACCCTGGTGAATGCAATGCCACCAACAGTCACTGATTTTACTGGAGCTGGCAGCAATAATGAGCCTGCCAATCTCTTATTTGATAAGCAGCTTATATCAGTCCACTGTATTGATTATTGATAGACTGTGTATGAGGAAAGGTTGTAGGTTTGGGGCCTGTACTCATTGGAATTTAAAGTTATGAGAGGCAACTTTATTGAAACATGCAAGATTCTTAGAGGTCTTGTCTCCTAGTGGGAACATGTCGGATCAGAGGGCATAATCTCAGAAGAAGGTACCACACATTTAAAACAGAGGTGACGAGGAATTTTCTTCTCTCAGAAACTAATGAATTGTGGAACTCCTTACCACACAGGGCTGCAGAGGCTGTGTGGTAAGTATATTCAAGCCTGAGAAAGACAGATTTAATCAGTAAGGGATTCAAGAGTTATGGGGAAGAGGCAGAAAAGTGGAGTTGAGGATTATCAGATCAGCTATGATCTCATTGAATAGCAGATAATTGGATATGCTGAATGTCCTACATCTTCTCCTATGTCTTATAATCTAGCAATTGAAAAGCTGACTACAGCTTGCAAGCAGAACAATGTTGACAAAAGTACAAATGTAAGAGTGAATCAACAGAAAAAACTAGACCGTACAAACTGAATAAAAGATTGAAACTAAACACTTTGTGTCTGAATGCATGAAGCATTTGAAACAAAGCAGATGAACTGAGAGTGAAAATAGAAATAAATGGTCTGGTAGCCATGACAGAGACATGAGTATAGAGGGCATCGATTGATACCTGAATATTGAAGTGTACAGACTACTTAGGAAGGGCAAGTTGCTCAGTAAATGGGAAAGCAGACTCTTTCAGTTAATTTTGTTTCGTAAACTATAGAGGAATAGCCTAAGTTTGGGTCGAGATGAGAAATGATAAAATCAGGAAATAACTTGCTGGAATGATATCTAAAGGCCCCCTAACAGTAGCCATATGCAAAGGAAGAAACAACAAGAGCTTATCAGAAAAGCACAGCAAAAATTATGGAAGGTATTAATCTTCATTTCGACTGGAAAAATCAAATGAGAAAAGGTAGCCTATGTGTTCTGGAGCAGACCAGAACTGGCATTATCCAATATGTAGGATTAGTTCAGGATCTCACAGTGACAGTGCCCCTAGGTAGCAGCAACCATAATATAATTAAGTTTTACATTTAGTTAGAATGAGATAGATTTAAATCAGTGGTGTTTCTTTTAGCTTGCAGAGCAGACTAAAATAAATGGACAAATTAGGTGAAAGGATAGGCCAATACAAATATTACAATTTATATTTGAAGGATATTTCAGAATATACACAATTTAATAATTTTTAAATGTATCAAAATTTCTAAGGATGGGCCCACTGTCCATAGTTAATTAGAAGGATTAAAAAAAGATAATGTCAATCTTAAATAAAACACACATAATGGTGCAAGGAAAATATAAAGGACAGAATATAAAATACAGCAAAGAATGGTCAAAAAAGGGAAAAATATGGTACAAGAGAAAACTATATAAAGTCTGCATTTTATTATTTTCTGTATTTTGCTTGTGGATTAAAAGGGCAAATGGACTGTTTTAAAATCATGGACTGTGGAAGGAAGTTTTGCATTTTTGAAAGTAAGTTACTGGAATTCATTGAGTTGTGTTCAGATTGCTGCTTTGTGAACTGTGGAGGAGGTGCGATAAGATGGCATGACACTGCTGTATGTATGCAGAGTGAGATTTGGCCAGCAATAGATAGCTAATTGCTTTGTGCATGTGTGACTAGTTGTGGATGCAGAAGGTCAACAGCCTGACAACAATTCTCTGATTGGTTCCTGGGCGTCTGAATAGTTTGTAGTTGTGAATAATACTGCAGAAGCTTACAGACTGAGAGAAGTCTCCAGACTCTAGAAAAGTGGACTCGATGTCTCTATAGCTCTGTAGAAGAACTATTGGAACCCAAAAGAAAGCCACAATATTCTCCCACCATTTTCTATAATCTATTGCCTCTTAACCAGTAACTTACAGACTTTCTAACAACTGAAGTGCCCTGATCCTCATGTGAAGAAGTAAAATAACCTGGAATAAAGGGATCTTGGATCAGAAAGTCTTGGGAAACAAAAGGACCATTTCATTGAACCCTGCAGATCATGCTATTAGTCTGTGTCTTCCAGCTTTTCTCCCATCCACCCATCCATAACAACATTTTTTTGTTTCACTGTGTCTGTCTGTACTGGTCTGCAGAGATTCACAGGGAGTTAGAATTTCAACTGGCAAAGTTAAATTGTAATAGTTCGCAGTTTTGTTTACCTGTGGCTGGAACTTATTTGTTTGTAATGAACAGTAGCTTTTGTTAAGTCTAGGATCTGGGTCAGTTTTTTTTTATGTTAACCTGAATCCAGCACACAGGGATACAGTAAATTTTACACACTTTGATCAAATCATTAGCTTCTGTTGGCAGTGTAGGGAGCAGGAAGGCTTGAGAATTAGTGCACTTTCCAAGTGGTTCACACCAAGAAATAGAAAAAAATGAGTAGCAAATATGATCATATATATTTTAAAAAGAAAATAGTTTACAAAGTAAGCATTGATGGAATAGAAAGTGAGTTTGGGAAATTAATATGTGAAAATAAGGAGATGGAAGATTAATCAAAAAGATGACCAGCATGGATACAATGGGATAAAGGGCTTTTTTCCATGCTGTAAAATCACTATGACTCTAATTCTAAAATGGATATGAGGCAACATTTGTTTCTTTTTCAGTGTCCTGAGTGTTTAGACTACTCCTCCTGAAAAAGTGGTGGAAGCTGAGTGCTTGAAAATGTGTAAGGCAGAGATAGGTAGCTTCTTGTTAGGCAAGGTGTTAAAAGGTTATCAGGCATGGGCAGGAATACAGATTTGAGGTAACAATCTGATCAGCCATTATCTGAATGAATGAATGGTGAAGCAGGCTCAAGGGACTGAATTGCTTGGTCCTGTTCTTTCTACATCTGTTCATCCAAGAGGACAAATTAGTCTTAGACTATGGCAAGACTGAAGGTCGAAAGTCTAGATATTAAATAAAATGCTAACGTCATTCATCTCACCAGAAGCCAATTGAAAGTGGCCTAATAAACCTAAACATCTTGGGTGAGAGCTACAGTGTTTCATGAGCCACATTCACTGACACTCAGACAAACAGAGTGAGACAGAAAGCATCTGACTGCAGGATAACATAGGAAAAATTGTTTTACTGGACACAACCAATTCAATTAAATGAAAGAAGTATCGAATATAACAGCCTAAATCAGCAGAGTCAACTGAGGAGCTTCTGAAACCAAACCAGAAAGCATATCATTCTGACCTTTAAATGAAATTTGGCAACTCACATATGTACTATCACAAGGTCCAAATACTCTAAGGGTTATGCACATAAAGAAACAGACAATAGTGGAAATAACCAGAATAGCAAATGGTTGTTAATGTATATTACATAGCATTATATATGCATTACATGATATGTAAATTTGTTAACATAGGGTAACAAATAATAGTGCATGTAAATTTGTTTTTTATTATTATAAAAAGGGGATGTTTGGATTGTAATGCAAATGTGCATAAATGTCATTCTTGGCTTTCTGGAGTAATGTTACCTCTGCCATGAGGCACACTCACTACAGGTAGCCATCTTACTGGCAGCTCAATAAAAACACAGTACATACAAGACAGTGAGCTCATATTATGGTGGTGTTCATGAGATCTGTCTGTGCAACATCAAGCACTCCAGAAATTTCTATGCAATATGGAAAGAGGGCCACTGATTCCTCAAGGCTGGGCAAAATTGGTCAAGTTCACTCAACTCCTGATATCTCATGCTCTTTCTCTAGATGTTAAAGAAAGACACTTATGCAAATAGCAAGCTCTGCAAATACTTAAGTCCCATCTTTATTCAAAATGAGTTTGCCCAACGCATTATTTGTTAATCTTCAAGGAGAGTTTGTTTAAAAGAAACAATACACCTCTATTTCTCATTAGCATAGAATGTTAATGTGGTGCACACCAGCTTTGAACATTGTCTTTTCTCCTTCCATTGGCGTATGCAGTTAAACTAACATATGGGAGATGATGAAGTGCAAGATCTTATCAGCAAAAGCAGCAAAAAAGCTTATCATATACTGTGTCCGCTTTAAGTGATTTCCGAAAGTAATTCAATGACTTTACACGATGGTATTTCTTCTTCAAGGGCAGTTGTCACTGGGTGCACACTATACAAGCTCTTCTGTTTTTCACATCTTCAGGACTGCCTTGCAGGAAGAGCTCAGCTACTCAGATGGATACTCATGGGCCTCATTATATCTGTTGACTTCCTCTGTCTGCAGAAGCTTTACTGGAATCTTAAGTCAAGACTTCAGGGGATACTCGAGGTCACAAAACAGACACAGATACATGGATTTGAGTCACAAAAGCTGGTGTAATGTATTGTCAAATAATGAAAGCATCATGGTAGGATTTACGCGTAGGATAAGGTGATTGATATCACGCAAGAACTGCAAACTAATGGCATGAAAGTCTTTTCTGTTAATGAAATTGAGCAGATTATCATGCAGTACTTTGATTATGCATACATTCAATTTTTTTTTGCAACAATTTCTCTTGGAATCCTGATCACCATTTGAACTGCAGTGCTCTCCGTCTTTGTGTCTGTGGTTTCATTGAAAAGAAAGTGAAGCATGAAGCATTTCTCAAGAGAGCATGAGTCATCTTCTAAGTACACCAGTGAAATATTGTCTGATTAATGTGGCAAAAAAACTCCAGGTGGTACCTGGAAGGACGTTTGGCAAAGAAACTCCAGGCAAAGTTGATTTTGAGCTACAATAATAAAATGTTGTTCTGATCTTCAGACATCAGGTAATATTACCCCAGTAGCATCTGGAGTGTGAAGGTGGGGGAAACATTGTCCTTCTGTAAGACACGCAATCAGAAATGTCCAAAGTTTGACTGAATGGAAAACTCATGGGATGAATGCACAAGAACCAATTATATTCCACAATATCTCATTTAAAATGTTTCCAGTACAGGGGATTCTCATTTCCTCAGCTTCCTTGTTTCATAGAATAGGAATAGAAGAATTTCCATTTCCAAACTCACAACCACAATTCAAACTGGGTAAAATGACAACAAAAATTCTTTACAGAATTGCACTTCAATACACTGACAAAAGAATACCAGCTTCCAGTAGTAATCAAGAAAATATCTTCTGTCATGTAATATTTGCCTCAAGAGTCTTTGCCATGTGTTTCTACCACCAGTAACATCGAGGAAGTATTCATTGGAGTAGGTGTGTGACAAAAGTTGGAGCATGACTTTAGTTGAAAGTGATGGGTTGGCTCCTGACATGCTATAAAAGGCAGTGGCAGTTTTGGTAAGAAAATTCTGGTGCAAACATAGAACAACAATTTCGAGATGGTATCATAATTAGCCAATTTTGTTCTTCATGCTTCTCCAAATAAGCCACACTGATGGTGATAATACAGGGAAAAGCTCATTGTTGAATTATGAAAGGTCAGCACCAACTTCACCTTTACAATCTGTACAAAGAAAACTGAAGTAATGTACCAGCCCCCTTCAGTGAGGTCTATCTGGGTTCCAAGTTTCAATCTATGATAAGAATCTGTTAGCAGTAAATAAGTTCACTTTTCTCAGCAGCACATTCTCGTGATCTAGCTAAAGGACTGTGAAAGCTCAGTCAATTTGGTTGAAATTTACAGGAGGCAAAGAGCTTATCTTGTCCCGAAGAATATTCAGCTAGAGGTTGACTCATCTCATGGAAGCCTACTCCACAGCCCCTATGAATCAAGGTCACACCCAGCCCACTAACTATATTCAAGACAGAGATTAATGGATTCAAGACATTCAAGACTTGAAGATATATTCAAAGTATGTGAGAATAATGTTACGATAGTGGATTTGTTGTCATCAAATTGAACATTTAGGAATTTTAAGGGCCTTGAGAAAGTAAGTGTGAAGAGGATGTTTCCCCTCATGGGACCAGCGTTCATAGTCTCAGAATAAAGGGTCACCAGTTTAAGACTGGGATGAGAAGGAATTTCTCCTCTCAAAGGATTGTGAGTCTTTGGAGCTCATTACCCCAGAGAGCTGTAAGGACAGAATCATTGTGTATATTTAAGGCTGACATAGATTCTTGATCAACAGGGGAATCAAGGGTTACAAAGAAAGGGCAGAAAAGTGAAAGTGAGGCATGTTGGGTCAACCATGAGTCTGTCGAATGGCAGAGAAGGCTTGAGCTGCCAATTGACCTACTCCTGGTTTTATTTCTTATGGACTTCTAATGGTCTAAAGATGGAGCAGGCTCCAGAGACTGAATGTCTCAGTGTTCCTATTTCCTATTTTTCTGTGTTTCTATATTGGCAATGCCACATATATGAGTTGCAAAAGCAAGTGTAGTTTAAACTGGCTTCAAACATTGGTCAGAAATGAAAAAGAATAACTCTATCTAGCAAACTGGAAATCTATAGAGCAGCAATCCTGCCCACTCTACTCTAAAATTAGCACTGGTTAACATTGGTCTGCATGGTTAACACTGCTGCTTCACAGCACGAGGGACCCAGGCTTGATTCCAGTCTTGCGTGGATGTCCGTGTGGTGTTTGTACATTTTCCCAGTGTCTGCATGGGTTTATTCTGGTTCCCTCCCACAGTTCAAAGATGTGCAGGTTAGGTGAATTGGTCATGCTAAATAGCCCAATAGTGTCCATGGATGTGCAGGTTAGGTGGATTAATTATGGTAAATGTTAAGTTTGAGGGATAGGGTGGGATGCTCTTCATAGCCTTTTCTGCACTGTAGGGATTCTATAATTTTATGGTATGCAAGACCTGGCCTGTGTATGTGTGTTATGTCAAGCTCAACAACTCTCACATAAGCTAGCTTCCAAAACTTCTGAAGGTGAGTTGGCAAAACAAAATAACAGACACTAAGGTACTCATGAGAGATAGCATGCTAACTGTCCACAGTATACAAAAACAGTACCAATGAGTGGTGATGGTCAGGTAGTCAGAAGAGCTGACCCTTGCAAACCAACATGAAACTTCTACAAAGTGCTTGAATCTGAGATGTCCTCTCATGGCTGTTGAAAGAAGTGCTACAATGACCCTCTGAAGGTTTCACTCAGAAGATCAGGGCAAAGTTTGGCCAGTATTACTGTACCGGGTACAACCAAATGAAAATAACAAAGAAAAAAAACACAGAAAATTTAGAGCCCAGGAACAGACTCTTCGGCCCTTCAAGCCTGAGCCAATCCAGTCTACACCTGTTGGTCAATTCCTAAGCATCTGTATCCCTCTGCTCCTCACCTACTCATGCATCTATCCAGATTCATCTTAAATGAATCTACCGTGCCTGCCACTACCACCTCTGCTGGCAACGCATTCCAAATGCCTACCACCCCCTGTGAAGAAATTGTCGCGTGTATCCCCCTTAAACTTTCCACCTCTCACCTTGAAAGCATGACCTCTGGTTATTGAATCCTTCACCCTGGGAAAAAGCTTATCTCCATCCACGCTGTCTATACTCTTCATGATTCTGTAAACCTCAATCAGGTCCCCCCTCAATTTCCTTTTTTCTAGTGAAAATAAACCTAACCTACTCAATCTCTCTTCATAGCTAGCACCTTCCATACCAGGCAACATCCTCGTAAACCTTCTCTGCACTTTCTCCAAAGCATCCACATCCTTTTGGTAATGTGGCGACCAGAACTGTACACAATATTCTAAATGCGGCTGAACCAATGTCTTGTACAATGTTAACATGACTTGCCAGCTCTTATATTCAAAGCCCGTCCAATGAAGGCAAGCATACTATATGCCTTCTTGACTGCTCTATCCACCTGTGCAGCAACCTTCAGGGTACAATGGACCTGCACCCCCAGATCTCTCTGCCCATCAACTTTTCCCAAGGCTCTTCCATTCATTGTATAATTTGCTCTAGAATTAGACTTGCATAAATGCATCACCTCACATTTGTCTGGATTGAAAGCCATCTGCCACTTTTCCGCCCAACTCTCCAGTCTATCTATAGCCTCCTGTATTCTCTGACAGTCCTTATGCTTTCTGCTACTCCACAAATCTTTGTGTCATCTGCAAACTTGCTGATCATACCAACAGTGCCCTCTTCTAGATCATTAATGTATATCACAAACAACAGTGGCCCCAATACTGACCCCTGTGGAACACCACTGGTCACCTTTCTCCAATTCAAGAAACTCCCTTCAACTACTACTCTGTCTCCTGTTGCTCAACCAGTTCTTTATCCACCTAGCTAGAACATCCTGCACACCATATGACTTCACTTTCTCCATTAGTCTACAATGGGGAACCTTATCAAACACCTTACTAAAGTCCATGTATATGACATCAACAGCCCTTCCTTCATCTAACAACTTGGTCACTTGCTCAAAGAACTCTGTTAACTTGGTAAGGCACGATCTCCCTCCACACAAAACCATGTTGCCTATCACTGATAAGCTCATTCTTTTCTAAATATGAATAGATCCTATCTCTTAGTACCCTCTCCAGCAAATTCCCCACCACCGATGTCAGGCTCACTGGTCTGTAGTTACCTGGAATATCCCTACTATCCTTCTTGTATAGGGGGACAACATGAGCAACCCTCCAGTCCTCCGGCACCTCACCTGTATTTAAGGATGCCACAAAGATATCTGTCAGGGCCACAGCTATTTCCTCTCTCTCCTCCCTCAGCAACCTGGGATAGATCCCATCCGGTCCTGGGGATTTGTCCACCTTAGTAACCTCTAGCATACCCAACTCATCTTCCCTACTTATGCCAACGTGATCCAGACTAATCAAACTTCTAGCTCTAATCTCAAGATGCATCATGTTCCTCTCCTCAGTGAACACTGATGCAAAGTAATCATTCAGAATCTCACCTATTCTCTCAGGTTCGGCACACATCCTTCATTATCTTTTAGTGGGCCAATCCTTTCTCTAGTTACCCGCTTGCTTCTTATATAAGAATAAAATGCTTTGGGATTTTCCTTAATTCTGCTAGCTAAAGCTATTTCATGACCCATTTTAACCCACTTGATTCCTTCTTTAAGACTTGTCCTACTTTTCCGATATTCCTCCAGAGCTTGTTCTGTTCTTAGCTGTCTGGACCTTACGTACGCTTCCCTTTTCCTCTTGGCTAGTCATACAATTTCTCCTGTTATTCACGGTTCATGAATCTTGCCCTTCCTATCCTTTACCTTTAATGGGACATGCCTATCCTGCACTACCGTTAACCTATCTTTGAAAGCCTCTCACATCTCAAATGTAGACATCCCTTCAAATAGTTGTGTCCAATCCACATTTCCCAGCTCCTGCCGAATTTTGATATAATTAGCCTTGGCCCAGTTTAGTACTCTTCCCTGAGGACCACTCTCTTCTTTATCTACAAGTATTCTAAAACTTACAGAATTGTGGTCACTATTCCCAAAGAAATCCCCCACCACTACTTCTACCACTTCTTACAACCTCTTTCAAAAACAATCATGTAATAGAGGGAGAGAAAAAATGCAAGGAGAGAAAATCCCAAACCGGCAACTGGCATTATTCCATCGTCTATGGTATCCAATCCTATCTGAAGCAGAATCTTCCGAATGCAAGTGAGTCTTAGCAGTCATCTGTGTATCCATCGGAAACTCAACAGAACAGATGATGAACATGGTCATCTTTGAAGGAAGAATAAGACAAAAAAATAGACATCTCCAAGTATCAGTATTATTTTCAAATGCAGGGGCAGCACAGTCAAAGCTAATCCTTCTCTGGATGACCACTTCTCATGTAGGTGTACATACACATATACAGACACATGCATGTGCACATGCACAAACATATACATAGATACACAGAAGTGCAGTTATTAAATAAGAATCAAGAGTATTTCCTCTCCTTATCCTAGGGACTCCAAAATCAATTACAGTTCTACTAACACTACCTTAGATCTACTAACACAACAGTAGCTAATATACTTACTAACTAAACTGCTGAGAAAAGAACATTGAAATAAAATAGTTGATGTATTTCCATAATACTGGATATTTTTCATTAACATTAATCTGTCCAGATAGAAAGCGCCATAATGACGAGTATTTACCTGTTGGTTTCTGAAGATAGGTTTCCCATGTGAATGCTCTAGCACATCTACACTCTATCTATTGACCGTGACAGCTACCTTGTCTTTAATTAGAAGCTTGAATAACCGATTTTTACAGTTTAACTGATTGTGCTCCAAGAGTTGCATAAGTATGGATAGTCCTGCAAAAGTTATCACAACATATCTGACTGAGTTACAAATATCATAGCCCAACATGTCTGAGATACCTGTCTTTCTAGTTGTTTTACAAGCACACATATTTTCCTGAAAGTCTGTTGATACAACCAGTCTCTCTGTGAAAGATCCAATCTCTATATTTGCCAACCTCCTTGTTTTCATCTTATCTTCATTACTATGGGAATATTTAGCTTGATTGTTTCAGTGACCAGTTAATAATATTATCGAAGTCTCTTTTTGTTTTTCTTTGACTGGTTCTTTTTGTACTTGCCATTCCAAATTTGCATATTCACAATAACAACTTTGGACCATGTAATTAATTTCACTGGATCTCTGTCAGTTCAACTTGCCTGACAGTCAGTCAGTCCATCAGTCTTTCATTTCCCAGGGGCAGTCTCCTGCTATTTGACATTTGATTACTATACACTGACCAGCTGCCAATTTCTGCCAGGTTTGGCCAGGAAATTTGCCAGAGGTATGGAGATGCGGCCCAGGGGTAAAATTCTCTTCAGCCTCATGTTGCTGAGCACAGGGCGATTTACCACCTGCGCTTCCTGAATCACAAATTATTTTGAGATTATGAAGATTTTTTCATTTTAAAAGAGGATATCAGTGGTGTAATGGGATAGAGGTTTCAGAGATTTTGAATAATAAAGAAAAAGTAAAACCAGGAAATTGCATAAGACCAAATTTCAAACTAACAGAGTAACGGTTTAGAACAAAAACAGAAATTGCTGGAAAAATACAGCAGGTCTGGCAGCATCTGTGGAGAGAAAGCACGGTTAACTTTTGGGTGCTGTGACCCTTCCTCAGATATAAGAGCTAGGAAAAGGAAGTAAATATGCTGGAGACTGGGGTTGGGGAGGGGATGGATGGGGAGGGAAGGGGAAGAGGCATTGGTCATGAAGGTAGAAGTGACAGGTGGAGATAGTTCCGCAGAGAAAGAGATTTATAATGGTAGGTCAAGGATAAAGAAAAGTTGATAATTAATGTAAAAGTAAAAAGTTTAGGGCTTGTTAGGAAGCTTTTCACATAAAGACTTATTAATGTATGGAATGAAATTGAGTGATATTAGTGGTGCCAATATTCTTAGATTAGATTAGGTTAGATTACTTACAGTGTGGAAACAGGCCCTTCGGCCCAACAAGTCCACACCGACCCGCCGAAGCGCACCACCCAGACCCATTCTCCTATACTGACCGCTGCACCTAACACTACGGGCAATTTAGCATGGCCAGTTCACCTGGCCTGCACATTTTTGGACTGTGGGAGGAAACCGAGCACCCAGAGGAAACCCACGCAGACATGGGGAGAATGTGCAAACTCCACACAGTCAGTCGCCTGAGGCGGGGATTGAACCTGGGTCTCAGGCGCTTAATAGCTAGGTGCTGCAATGGAAAGGTTAATATAACCTTATAGTTGACTGAATTAAGATGGGCCAAACAGCCTTCCTCATTGTAACTGGGGTGTGTTTTTACCTTTCCACTGTAAAAAAAATTATGAAGCAATATATTTTAAAAGCAAAAAAGAGAATATATCTCAAATTGCCCAGGCAGAGAAACAAAGGGATCTTCGTATGCAGAGGCACACTATTAAAACTGACAACATAAGTAGATAACTTTAAAAAATGACAAATGAAACCTTTTGGTTCTTAATCTTGAATCATACAAGAGTAATGAATGGAGATAACTGAATTTCTGTTCCAAGTGGTTTGTTAAACTTTTACATTGCTTCAGTTATGCAACAGCTGGAGCAATGTATATTTTGAATACTACCTTAAAGCCTGTGTTTAGCTTGTTTGGAATTATTTGTTTCAAATTATCTTGTTAATTCAAATCTATTAACTCACATTTCAAAAAAGAAAAGCAACTCCCATCCTTTTGATTTAATTCACTTAATTTAGTTGCTTGATATTCCAACTTTTTCTGAGCAAGAAGTCATTTGAATTGATTGTAGATTTTACATTTTTTTAGTTCCACACAATTGTCAAGTAAAGATTAAGTCCAACAAGAGAGATAACTTCTTCTGTTGGCATTTAATAACATTACCTCAGTTGAATTCCTTATCACATCTTGCTTACCGTTGACCGTATAAATGCTATGACTATAAAAGCAGACAAGAGGCTGGTAATTCTGTGGTGAGCAAATAACCTCATGTCAATCAAAGCCTGTTTACTATCTACACAAGTCAGGATTATGATGAAATAATTACTACTTGCCTGGATAAATGCAGCTCTGACAACATTCAAGAATCTGCATACCGTCCAGAGCAAATCAGCCTGCATTATTTGCACCCCGGTCACCGCCTTAAACATTCACTCCCTTCACCATCAATGGCAGCAAAGTGTACCATCTACTAGGTATACTGCACTGACTTATCCAGGCTGCTTTGACCAGCACCTTCTAAACTCATTGCACCTACTACTACAAAAAAAATCAAAGACAGCATTTGATTAGGAACTCCAACCCTTGCATGCTTTAGTCTCCTTACTTGAGAAAAAGAGAATTAATTATTTTCAAGCAGTTCAAAGAAGGTTCACTTAATTTATTTCTTGGATGAAGAGCTTATCTTTCAATAAAGGGCGATCAGATTAAACCTACGTACAGTACATTAGAGTTAGAAGAATGAGAGCTTATTGAAACAAATCCATTGGATAGGTATATGGACAAGAATGGAATTGTGTAGGAGAGATGGGCTTCAGATTGGTTCTACCAGTCGGTGCAACATCGAGGGCCAAAGAACCTGTACTGTGCATCGACGTGCACTGTTCTATATAGGAATCTAACAGCACACATACTATGAAGATATTTCCTTTTCAGGGCAAGACTGAAACTTGGGGTATGGTTTGAGAATAAGAGGTTTCCCTTTTAATACAGAAATGAGGAGAATTTGTTTACTCTGAAAGGGTCATTCAAATGTGGATAACAAATTGTTCCCCCTCAGACTGCCTAAATTAATTGCCTGTTAGGCAGGGTTCTGTTCTTTTGGCTGGATGAATTGTCCCACTTGTCTAGTCAGTATACAGATTGACCGGTACTCCTAGTTCTTGGAGTAATACGACTTATTATCAGTAGCCAATTCAGCTCATATGATCAATATGACTATTGTCCAACTAGGATGATTTAGAAGTTCAAAGCTGTTGCTATAATGGGAAAATGAATGGGTTATTCACACCTACTTATGATAAACTATGTTTTACACAAATCATTGTTAAATTTTGAAATTGGAGACATGAAATATGGACTTGAGTTTCGGGGTATGTCGACAGATTTCAGAATTCCACTAATGCATGTCCATTCAAAAGGGAGGCACTCCACCCATGGCCATTAATTAGGATCTTTTTGAAGATTTAAAATCAGTCCGAGCCTGTGCAAAATTTGCAAAAGCCTCCCGATGTTCAGCAACCATCGTAGCAATCTTTCAGTCCATTTTAAAACAAAGTTAGATCCTGAAAATTCTAAAACTATTACAATTCATAGTTTTAAGTTAAGATACTGGGCCTGATCTCTAATTGCTCCTGAAAAGAAAAGGGTTATGAAACTTGAAAGGGTTCAGAAAAGATTTACAAGGATGTTGCCAGGGTTGGAGGATTTGAGCTACAGGGAGAGGCTGAACAGGCTGGGGCTGTTTTCCCTGGAGTGTTGGAGGCTGAGGGAGTGACCATATAGAGGTCTATAAAATCATGAGGGGCATGGATAGGAATAATAGACAAGGTCTTTTCCCTGGGGTCGGGGAGTGCAGAACTAGAGGGCATAAGTTAAGGTGAGAGGGAAAAGATGTGAAAGGGAGCTAAGGGGCAACGTTTTTACAGAGCGTGGTGCGTATATGGAATGTGCCACCAAAGGAAGTGGTGGAGGCTGGTACCATTATAGCATTTAAAAGGCATCTGGGTATATGAATTGGAAGGATTTAGAGGGAGATGGGCCAAGTGCTGGCAAATGGGACTAGATTAGGTTAGGATATCTGGTTGGCATAGACGAGTTGTACCGAAGTGTCTGTTTCTGTGAGTTGTGAGAAGATTTGTAGCTCAGGTTGAGGTTCTGGATGTAGGTTTGCTTGAGCTGGAAGCTCAGTGAGCAAACCAACATTCAGGCATGTTTCTGTGCTGTACATCTCTATGACTCTATCACTTGTGTTAAGAAATAAGAGCTTCTAGCACCTTTATCACATGACCATTCTTCACATATGATGCTAGATAGTAACAATAGACATACTGTTCAAAACTAAATGAGTAACGCAGTCAGACTGGATCTGATTCTTGCAATACCCATACAAACATACATTCCAGCAGGTACCAATGAATTATATCTCAAGAAGGAAATCTGCCTGATTTTCCACTTCCTAATATAAAGGTGCTGAAGCTGATTGTAGTAACCAAATTGCTGCCACATGCAGTGCAGCATGGGCAAGTAACCTGAAACCTTCTGGTTTGCTTGGCTCAGTTGCACACCAGGCAATCTACTGAACCATTGTGTGAACTGGTCTTGAAAGTGTACACACAGAGTTGCCTCAAGGCCAGCTGATGTGTCAAAAGGTAATAAATGAACAGACCACATTATTTATGAGACAGAACCCAGCTACTGACTGTAACAATCTAAAGAATTCAGAAACCAAATAAACAGTTTCCAATCTGTTTGAGTTCGAAAGGATTTTTATCTGATTGCTGCTGAACTCTTAACTTTACAAGGTCAGACTCTATCTCCATTGCCATTAGAGTCTGAAGAAATGCAGGATAAGAGAGGACTGAGAAATAGCTAGAGACTGGAATTCAACTGAGGAGTTTTGAAGATATTGTAAACCAGGTAGAAGGTCTTTAGACCCTGAAGCTATTAAATTTAGAAGAACAAAATATTTATAACATATTAGATTACTTACAGTGTGGAAACAGGCCCTTCGGCCCATCCATTCCACACCGACCCATCGAAGCGCAACCCACCCAGACACACTCCCCTACATCTACCCCTTCACCTAACACTACAGGCAATTTAGCATGGCCAATTCACCTAACCTGCACATTTTTGGACTGGGGGAGGAAACCGGAGCAAACCCACGCAGACACAGGGAGAATATGCAAACTTCACAAAGACAGTTGTCTGAGGCAGGAATTGAACCCGGGTATCTGGCACTGTGAGGCAGCAGTGCTAGCCACTGTGCCACCATGCCGCCCATATTATCAATGAATATGTTGTGTATTTTGTATGGTTTTGCAAATATTAACCGTTTTAATAATTTTATCCCAAAATGTGCATTCCAAACAAAATTCATGGTTTCCTTTGCTCTACTCATACCATATCTTACCAGAGCCGAAAAGCACACAACACCAGGTTATAGTCCAACAGGTTTATTTGGAAGCACCAGCTTTCAGACTGCTGCTCCTTCATCAGGTGGTTGGACACGTGATGAAGGAGCAGCGCTCCAAAAGCTAGTGCTTCCAAATAAACCTGTTGGTCTATAACTTGGTGTTGTAATTTTTTTAAAACTTTGTACACCCCAATCCAACACTTGTACCTCCAAATCATACATAATGTAACAGCATTCTCATCTCATTCTTTTGACATGAACAATCATCAACTTCTTTCAACACTCCTTCATCATCACATTCCAGAGATTTGGTTTGACATTCATCCCCTCCCTGTTGCCCTACACATCTCCAATTACCTTTCTAACAGCCACTGAATAACACTTTCTTGTTTTATGCAAAGTATCGCAAATAATGCATAGATGAGGGCCAAGACTTTGGGAGCTGGATCCAATCTCATGCTTAATCAAACAGCGCTTGCAACTTTTGTTTTGACAAGCCACTGATCACCAATGATCATCAGAGAAATTGAGATTGGTAATTTATCTGGGCCATATTTCTGCATATTACCTTTAACCCTTTGTTCACCTCAATAAATATTCAATAATCTATATAAATTGCAGCTGCATTTCTCAAGTCTATTACCTACCTTGCACAAGCAATATATGAGTACAATGCGAGATTTAAAGACAATTTTAAGAATTGCATGAAAATTGTAAATTACTTTATTTCACCGACATCAGATCTTTACAAATTAACAGAGAAGCTGACGTGGTTGAATGTTTTATTCATAGAGGAAATTCACGTCTGACGTTTCAGTTCCAACAGGACATTGTTAGGGGCTTATATTCTGATCTTTAATTTGCAGAGTAGAGTTCATTTGCTAGAGTTCCTACTGTTAATTTCCCATCATCACATGAACCAGATTATCTGGTCTCCTCAGACATGATGTAAATCTTTTCCTTCAAACTCTGGGACTCAGGAACGCTGTCATCATGGTCTGAGTCGATCTTCAGCATCTTCTGTTTCACTTGCCTGTTCCCAAAACACTGAGATTTCTTACCACATGCGTGTCAGATCCTGAAATGCTGCTCTCTTCCTTTTCCCATGACATCTCCCTCAGGCCCTAAGCATTGGCAAAGGTGTTGTTCTCTGAAATGGAGAGCCTCACTGGGCTGATGATTTTTCCCTATTAGGTTCTGTCTACCATTCTTGCCATCTGCTGCTGGAGGTTCTGTTACATCACCTACTGTGTGATCTGTTAAGGAATTTCCACTACTTTGTTTAAAACTATGCAGGAATCTATTTCCAGCCTGTGATATTCTGCCCAGACCCTGAGTGAGAGATTCCCCAATTTGCTACAAATCCAAAAGAATACCACAAATTATTAAGCTCCCGGGTAAGCATGGATGAAGTGACTCCCCTTCTTTATTCAACTGTCCCCTCAGTCGGTCATAACATGTTTCATTTAAAAACAGATCCTTTCCTCATGCATAGCTTTCTCCCAGTTCCAAGTGAATTTATGTTTCAAAATAAATTAATTTGACCAGACTTACTTGAGGTAACAACTTGTGAGCTTATTAATTATTAAATACAGGACTAACTAACAGTGCAACATGCACACAGATTACATATAGATGGTGAATCCAAAAGGATAAGAAGTTTTTAAAAACTTGGACACATGCATCGGTCTCTGAATTGTTCGCAAAGATCAGGTAGTCAAACATTGCAATCTTTGAAGTGGAGGTTACTTGAATGGGAACATTCGCAATTGAACAGTTAATTTCAAAATTCTTCATCTTGCAGATTTGTTGATATTTTATGGTTCGGATTCCTTTCAACCATGATTGAATTTCATCATTCAGGGTCAGGGACAAACCTTGCATTGCCTCATTCCCTTTTCCTGGATTGTTAGCTGGCTTCTAGCACTCAGTGTGCAAGTGTCCCTTTACAGGTGTGACTTGGGGATAGTTCTTTGACTGTGACCTTCACAGCAAACTAATGCTCGAACCCACACTGATACACATGGGTAGCATAGCCCACTTGGGGGGTCCTATTAATATCCTCCAGGAGAGCTAAAGCTGCAATTTTAACTTTTGCCGCTTTGTATTATCCAAGGAAAAGATCACAAAACTTACCTGCAGTGTGGCACAATTATGGCTTTAAGAGGTGTATTTTGTCCTGATTTTGTTAATGAAGAGAGGTTGAGACAGAAGTGTCGAGCAGACTGCTTCAAGCGAAGAAAGTAAGCAGCTTACAATGCCTTTCTTTTTAAAAATTGGAACATCCTGGGTGGATGTGGTCAAGGTCCCACAGAACCAGGATGTTTAGTTTTAGCTTTCAGTAGCAGTTGCCAAGATCTTGAAGCTGGATGTGGAAGCTTTTTTTCCCCTCTCTCTTCAGCTCATTTTGCTGCTAGAATCGCACGTGAGGCAATTATTTTACTGATTTTGCCTTTGCCAGAAGAGTGCTTATGCGATGTTACTATATTGGAACAGTTAATGTGTACTTTGCTAAGTATTTTTATAGGGTTACCATTAAGCCAATTCTTTTCTTTTACTTTGTCTGTATTTTAACCACAGTATACGAATAAAGTGTATTTTGCTTTGAGCCTGATAGTTTGACCAATCAAACTGCATTCCTATTGGAACACCTGACGTCTTTAAACTAAAAGAAAGTTAAGGTCTAGGCTATCTCTGAGACATGTTTTGAAGGGGTTTGGTCTGGTCCATAACAGCAAAACAATATTGAGGATGTAATCTACAGGGCGTTGTTGCTGTTGAGCAGGGAGTCTTCAGCTTTTCACTTTCTTTATAATCATAAGAGCTCCAGTCTGTTTTGAACTGCCTCTTCCATTTTGAAGAGTTGTTGCTTGAAGCTCCCTTTGCATCCTCTGGTGTCACATAAGTGGGTCTGTGTTTCCTGACAGCCACATAACTTACATCAGTAGCCATTATTGGTTGTATCAGATTTAAGTATGCAGACTTTAAAATTACGAGTTAAAAATGTCCATAGTAATTTGGGCTTCTTAACCATCATCATGACAATGGTGTCATCTCACAACACATCAGCAGTCTTTAGTTTGACCTGGGCTAAGGGTCTCTTGTAGAGAGATTGCAGCTCGGCCTCATAAAGTGAGTCAGTGTCAGATACTTTTGTAGTTCTGATGTAAACATATTTGGCTGCCCTGGAACTTTCAGCTCACAGATGGGTGTCTGCTTTCCACAAACTTTACCTAAACCTACCATGGTGAAAGAAAACCAGCTGGGTCACATTGTGCCAGTGGTAGCAGGTGCGCTCCAATCTGCAACACGGCCCACTCTGATTTCAGCACCCAAGAATAGCCAGCCATAGCTATTTTAATGGTGCCAGCAGCACCATTATAGGGAAACCTTGTAAAGAAAGCACCATGAATTGACATCTGGGTAAGAAATAAACAAACAGAAATTATTATATTGGTAATTCAATTAACCTCCTTTATTGTAGATTCCCTACAGTGTGGAAACAGACCCTTTGGCCCAACAAGTCCACACCAACCTTCTGAAGAATAAACTACCCAGACTCATTTCCTACATTTACCTCTGACAGATGCACCTAACACTACGGGCAATTTAGCATGGCCAATTCACCTAACCTACACATCTCTTTGGAATGTGGGCGGAAACCAGAGCACCCGGAGGAAACCCATGCAGACTCAGGGAGAATATGTAAGCTCCACACAGTCACCGGAGGTGGGAATCAAACTCAGGTCCCTGGTGCTGTGAGGCAGCAGTGCTAACCACTGAGCCACTGTGTCACCCGTGCAGTAAGTGGCAGTTGATAAATAACATAATTAAAGCAGATTATGGCTGTTGTTACAGTTCATTTTTGATATAAAACTATTGGCTGAATGGTTTATATTCTTCGGAGGGAAAGGCTCCATCAGAAACCATTATAATCTAAAGGGTTAAGAACAAATTACTGTTCACAGTGACTTAAATAGTTCAGGTGCAGGGAACATGAAAATTCCTCAAATAGTTAAACAAGGCAGGGCAAATAAGGAACATGTTGCATTAAGTGCTGTTAAAAAAAACAGCATTAGGACAGAAGGATGGATGAACTCTCGTGTAAAAGGTTCATTTGCTAGTGCATGGAGTATAAAAAATGCATAATGAATTAAAGATTCAAAGACAGCTCAGAGCACTACAGTGTTGCCATTACTGAGGCTAGCCGTAACTTGCCATTATTAGGAGATAAATTTCTGAGTCATTGATGGATTGTCACACCATCTTGATGGTCAAATGTTCAGCAAAATTTAAAAAAAACCTTGTTTACAATCTTGGTTAATGTTGTCTTGTGTCTCACATCAGACCAAGTCTTGATTTATATAGTCAATTTTGAATATTACAGATGAAATTAATGCTGGAGGGATGGATAGAGGCATGTGTGCTAAATAAAGAGTTGTTGATCCTGGAGTGCTGGCTGAAAATGGATTGATACATGCTCCCTATCTCTTCTGACTTCTTGGAAATAGTGAGGATTGCAGATGTTGGAGAGTCAGAGTTGATAAAACATGGTACTGGTAAAGTCACAGCGGATCAGGTAGTATCCAAAGACCAAGAGAGTTAACATTTTGGGCAGGACCCAATTACTGTCTATTAACTTCTATGCAAACCTTGAGAACCTTTGCAAGCTGAAGGTTTTGCTGGCTATCCTGAAATGAATGGCTAAACCTGACTCAGTGGCCCAGTTATTCCAATGACCAGGTAGTTGTTAGAGCAGCAGAAACTGGAGATGCACATCAGAAACCTGCAGAATTCTTGACACACCAGACTCCAAGGGAATTGCACAGGAAATTGAGGATTGTGATGGCTGACTCCTTCATGTCAGAGAATTTGGAGAGTTCTGCTTCAGTTAAATTAATGGTTACTGGGCGGCACGGTGGCACAGTGATTAGCACTGCTGCCTCACAGCACCAGAGACCCGGGTTCAATTCCACCCTCAGGCGACTGACCGTGTGGAGTTTGCACGTTCTCCTCGTGTCTGTGTGGGTTTCCTCCGGTTTCCTCCCACAGTCCAAATATGTGCAGATTAGGTGAATTGACCATGCTAAATTGCCTGTAGTGTTAGGGGCAGGGGTAAATGTAGGGGAATGGGTCTGGGTGGGTTGTGTTTCGGCGGGTCGGTGTGGACTTGTTGGGCCGAAGAGCCTGTTTCCACACTGTAAGTAATCTAAAATGTTGGAGGATTAAAACCTACTTAACTCCTGAGTAACTATTAAGCTGAACCCCCACAATTCACTTCTGACTCCCCCCAAGACAACATTTCCGCTATCCTTGATAACGTCCAGCAGTAACCAGCCACAATTCCAACCCCAGCACACCCAATCCTGTACTGGAACCTGGCATCATCTCATCATTGGACCCTACCCTCCCTCCCTGAATCTCACAAATACTAACTTTTAGAGACTCAACATACCCCTTGATCATTACCAGACTGAATACCCCATTCTCCCCCCAGGATCCCATCCCCCCCACAGCTCCCGTTGAACCTAACATCCTCTCAACTCAAATAGAATATTTATTCACCCACAACCCTGATCTACCCAAACCAATCCATTACCTACCTAGCATACTGGCACCATATTTCTCTAGTATCTTATAGCCTTGCATTTTATTTACCTGACATCCTACTACTGCACGCTAATCTCTTAACCAACTGTCATCCTCACCTCATATGTACCTATATATGTATCTTTTCATAGGACCTGTCAAAGATATTGTTTGTGCTACTGGATATTCAAATCATAGTATATAATGTGCTTTGCCTTGCAAGTGAGGTGAGGTTTGACTTCTGCCACCTATCCTGCACTTTAAAGGTACTATTGGACTTCTGAAAGAGCTGGGACTGGAATTGTTGACCAGAAGTGTAGAGTTCAGTCCTAGCGGAAAAAGGTAGAATCACAATCTGACTGTGATTGTCTCTCCTCAATATTTCCAGACTAATCTGTTCAAGAGCATAGCTGTGACATATATGGCAAAATGAGATGGAATCAATACACAGCCTTGCTTCGTGTCATTGGAGACAGGAAACGCAAGCAACAACATCTCACTTTGCAATATACTGACTAGCATGCCATCATAGAATGAATGAATGACGTAGATTATCTTTTCAAGGTAAACACATTTGTATAGAACTTTGAGTGTACTCAAGATTCCAGAATTTTCCAATATGCAGACCATTGCAGTAACGGTAATAGCAATAGTAACGAGCCAAACTTAATCAATAATCTAGGAGTAAAGGACCTATTAGACAACATGATCAATTCTGTTACATTTGAAAAGGATGAACGTCGCAGCGGTACTGAAATTCTAGATTTTTATAAAGTTAACTTTAATGGGAATTCAAAAGAGGTGACCCTATTGACGAAGAATAACTCAAGCAGTTACAGCTGGACTGACAAATAAGAAACATATTAAGATAAATGGTGTTGAAAAGCCAGGATCATATCAAAACTATTATTGGTTAAAATCACAAACAAGAAAAGTTAGAGGTGCTCAAAAAGACAGCATAATTCAGGAGCAATATATATCAGTAAGAGGAAAAAGCTCCAGTATATAAATCAGAGCTACAATTGGAAGAAGGGCTGAATGATACCATAAATTTAAAGTACATATAAAAGTGAAAATAATATAAATTCAGTTGACTGTAAAGGATATAAAATACAGAAAAGGAAGATCTTAACAAAAGGTAATAGCTGTACAAACATAACACGAAAGAAGACTTGTAAGAGATATCAGATGAACACAAAAAGAAAACAAATTGTCAACATTAAAGTGGACCCTTTTAAACTAGATCTGTTGATATTGCAAATGAAGATAAAGAACTGTAGCAATAACAATTTACATTTATATAACACCTTTACGACTGAAAACATCCCCAAGGTGCTTCACAGGAGAGTTAGCAAAGAAAATTTACCACTAAGTGCCATAAAAAGGTATTAATGAGAAAATGAAATGTTTGGGTAAAATCAGAGATTAGGCTTTAACCAGCACCTTAAAAGGGGAAAGAAAACATGAGAAATAGTGATGTTTAAGGAAAGAATTGCAGAGTTTCCGACCTTGGAAGCTGAAGTGGTGCAGAGCTTAAAGTTACAGATGCTCAAAAGCTCAGAATCGGATGAGTGCTGTTATCTCAAAGTTATTGGGCTTGAAGAGATTGCAGAGATGTGAAAAGACATGAGTGAAGACGGTTTTGAAAATAATCATTTCAAAATCAAGGCATGGGAGCCAACGTAGGTCACTGTACAAAGGGATGATGCAACTTGGTATGAGTAAGGGCATAGGCAGCAGACTTGGATGACCTCGAGTTTCAGAAGTGATTGTGGAAGACTGGCCAAATGTATTGGAATAGTCAATATTAATAACACCAGTGACTGGATGAGGGCTTCAGTAGTGGATGAATTGAATGACAAGTGAATTTTAGTGATTTTAGGGAGTCATAAAGACTCCCTAAAGTGATGATATGCCTTGAGAAACTCATTTAGAGATCAGTATACCACAAAGGTTGGCAACAGCCTGTTTCGGCTTACGATGGTTGCCACGGAGGAGGTTAGAATTGATGTCTATTGAACAGAATTTGAGATTTAACTTCTGAATGGGGTGCCAGGTGGGGTAGGGACGTAGAATGCCATTGGATAGGGTGCCCACAGGTGAGTGTTCTAGGTAAGAGATGATATCTAGGGTACTTAAGAGCAATGGAATTATCAGGTCCAATAGAAAGAGAGGGCTCTGGCCCAGCTAAAGGAAGAGGGGTGTCAGTCAAATGATGGTGGGAGGGGTGTTGGTATCAGTCAGTCCCTGTAAACAGAGAGATGTCACAACAGTGTCCAGTTGAGTTAGGGGTCTGAGCAGGTGTAGTTGGGGATCAGTTTCATAGTCACCCAAAGTTAAAATAAAGTTTCAAAAGATTAACCTTTCCTAGGTAACTATCAACTGCAGCAAAGCCCTCCAAATTCTCTGATTTAATTGAATACTTTTGAAAGGTTTTGGGCACAGGGAATTGCTCATCAGTATCTTCAATTTTCTCAGCAATCCTCATGGAAAATGCAAGGGGTTCTTCAGAGTCCTGATGCATAACTCTGATCTATGCTGCAGAAATGACTCTCGCCATTAGAAAATCTAGGCCATTATGGTGGAGGAGTATAATGTGTTCACAGTCACACAGAATGCTACTTTTATCGGGCTCATTTCAGTTGAGACAGGGTTGGAATTTGGATTCAAAAATGGATTTGTTATAATGATGGGAAAGGATTTGGTAAGTGACACAGCTTCTTGGCTTTTGGAGAGAAATGGGCAATTGGAGGTGGGAGTGGGGATGGTTTGTCGGAAAATATGGCCATTTTGAATGTGAGGGCCAATACCTTGAGAGTGAACCATATAAAAACAACTAATTTGGGGCCTATTTAATCAGCAGTTTGGTTGAAATCTCACGGACGAAATTGCTTAGAAAGAGCAGGGATAGGATTGAGTGGAGAAAGGGATGTGATTTAAGGCCTAGATAAATAGTGACTATTAGGGGAAGATCAGTGGGAAAGGTGAAAGGGCTAAAAAGATGGCAACAATCTATTGACAAAATAATCCATGAGCACCTTGTACTTGTTGCCAGAGGTGAGGGTAGAGAAGGCACTGAACAGTAGTGTAAGAAGACAGTTTGTGGTGAGAAATGTGAGTTATTTTTGCATACCTTTGAGTTACCAACAGTTTTAGCTATGGGAGTAACTTGACAGGGACATGACTGCTAGCAAGTAAGCAACCCCTCTTTGAATGTGAGGATCAGCAACTTAAGCACATTAAATGCCAATTAAGCTGCAATTTAACCTTTTATTTCTTTTAATTGAATAATCATATTTAGATAACCCTGGTCTGAGCTCTTGCAATGTAGTGGTATTGTCCTTACCTCAGAGCCAGGAGACTCAGTTTAAGTCCCTCCAGCTCCAGAGGTGTGTGATAACATCTCAGAACAGGTTGATTGATAATATCCAAGCAGGCTTGGTGGGACCCTGTAACAAAATGTCAAGAGGTCAAAAGAAACCTACCCAAGAAGCCTTGCTGTGACATGGATTCTGGGTAATTGCACTTACAATGGAGTGTATTAACCACTGGGGAATCAGAATACCAAACATCAAGTGCTGCCAATTTTAACCTTCCATTCTGGTTTTAACAGGGGAACGGCATAGAGCTGCAAGCCACAGAATGTATTCCCATCCCAATCACTGCAGAACCTTCCCTTCTTGGCTATGGAGAGCTTGTAGGCAGGAAGGAAAGTAAATCAAGCAGGTTGGTAACTGACCCAAACCCAGCTGTCCTTCCACTCCTTCAGCATTAAGTTCTGGTTGGAAGGCCCACCCGCGATTGAGGTCCTTAAATGGTCAAGAAAGGATGCACTGGGACCTCAGCCTACTGCTGTGCTGCTTATACTAGCCCAGCTGCAATTGAGGCCTGTTGCCATTCAGCTTATGGTATAGGACAGCTGTTATTCTGTGGGCAGTCTGTCATATCAGAGTGGGAAGCTGGAACCTGGGGAAGGTGAGGGGTGGTTGCTGGAGGTGAAGGGGAAGTGCAGTTCCCTCAATCATAGGCAATTAATGTCTGATTGATTTACTTGATCTTAATTTACTTCCCTTCCTGTCTGTAAGCTCTCCAGTGCCAGGAAGGGCAGAACAAGTCACTCAGTGGTTAGCACTGCTGCCTCACAGCTCCAGGGACCTGGGTTCAATTCCAGCCTCACCTCAGATTGTCTGACTGGAGTTTACACATTCCCCCCATGTCCACGTGGGTTTCTTCTGGGTGTTCTGATATCCTCCCACAGTCCAAAGATGTACAGGTTAGGTGGATTGTCCATAATAAATTGCCCATAGTGTCCTCGATGTGTGGCGTTGCCATGGGAAATGGAGTGGGTCTGGATGGGGTGCTCTTTGGAGGGGTGGTGCGGACTCGATGGGCAGAATGGCTTGCTTCTACACTGTAGTGATTCTATTCTATTCTATTCCTCCATTTCAGTGCTTAGCATAGAAGCTGCTGATTGATGATTAGCTGGCAGTTCGTGTTAAGTAGGGCTTCTACCCATTGGTTCTTGACATGTTGAAGACCTTTTGGTGACCTTACCAATACTTGGCATGTGGCTCAGTAGACCTCATCTAGAAGAGGTGGTGTGAGTCTCTCACTGCCTCTCCAGCCAGCTGAATACACTACTTATATTGTTATCCCCAGATAACCTCATTTCATTTAATTAAATTTTTAAGGACAATTACATTGAAATTAGATGCTCACAATATACTGCTCTTGTTTCTTCTGTTTTCCCCTTTTCTGTTTCATATCTTTGTTTCTCCTTTATGTTATTATTACTTATCACTAAATGTTTATATTTATGTGATTTTAATAATTGAAATTCAGGCTTCCATATATTTTAGTTTATTTCAATGTTTTCTCTAAACTTAATTAATTAAATATTAAACTTAATTTGATAATTGAATACACACTTGTTTCAGTTATGGAATAAATTATCACTTTGCTTTAAGTCCACAGGCTCCAATAGTCCTTCACTTTTACAGATTTAGAGTGTTTCTGTTTTCAGCTGTGTTTCTGTGTCACAGAGAGATTGCTCCTCACAGCTGTATCTCCCCCATTTTATGCCAAATATCCCTTCATTTAAATTAACTTGGCAATTTAAAATAAGCAGACAAAACCTAAGGGAAGACAAATCTGGAATTGAATATCGTCCTTGAAATAACTCCACAGAGGCCGAATCCTGTCACCAAGTCATTCCTTATTTACACATGGAGAGTCCTTGACACTGATCTAGCTCCCACAGAACCAGCTCTCAGTGAACAGAGTATTTGACACTCCTGTTTATATCTATCTGCCAGGGCACCCAGATTAGACCAGATTAACAGCCCTAATCAAGGAACTCGTACTGTACGATGTCCATGCAGCTGACCTTGTTACAATCACTACAGCCTTGGTAATCAAAATTACACAACAATCATATATTCTACATACCCACCTTTATGTATGTTTTCAGTGGCTCTGATTGATCCAAGATTTTGTTGGCAATTCAGACACTAGATGGTGTTGTTTTGAGGTTTTGTGTTCAAATGGTCTTTGGATCTTAATACGGATCAGGGGAACCCAATATATCCATGTGTTCACAATGTCGTATAAATAGATTGTGAACAAGTTGGGGCTATCCCTCCAAGACTCCTTATGTTTTTGAGGAAGGATGGGTTTAAACTATATATCAGTGAAACCTCATAAGATATATTGAAAGAAGATGATCTTGTTTACTCATTTCAGATAGGGTAGAATTGAATGTAGTCTTATGTTGTTCATAAATGTGCAGAGTGGAAGATGTCTTGATTCAACGTTACACTGATGATGTTGGCTAGGCTGACTGATAGCGAAGAAATCATACATTCAATGAAAATTTTACTCTCTGGCTGCCATTTTCCTCATCACCATTCTGATCTCAGAACTCTTCTCTGTCACTAATTTCTGCCATTTCTCTTGCTACATGCCAGTTTTATATTCTTTATTTTAATTAATCAGTGATGGAGCTATCACAGTGCTCATAGTGGTAGTGAAGAGCTTCTGTTAACACACTACATACACTATAAATTACACAGATTAACCAGCCATTCTACAATATATTGTCTTCCTTTCTCGGGCTTTGCAGCCAAAAAAAAAATGTAAACACTCATCACAAATGCTGTTATGTGGGCTTTGATGAGTGAAGAGATGAAAGAAGAACTGTTTTTGGATGAAGTGCCAAGTCATGTATGTTACTGACTTGTATCTGTTAATCTTAGAATGAGTTTTTGGGTCGATGTTGACAGATCTGTCATCAAACACCAATGGCGGAAGCAAAGGGTTTGAGGCACACCCTAAAAGCATTAGAAATAGGTGCAGGAATAATCTATACAAAACATTCAGCCGGCTCCACCATTTTAGGTGTTTGTAACTGATCTTCTGCCTCAACTCCATTTTTCAACACATTTTCCATATCCTTTGGTTCTCACCCAAATCTTGCAGATATTTAATTTTCAAACACACCGAATCATCTGTTGTTAAAAATTTTAAAGATTCACAGCTCTGAATGAAGAAATGCCTGTTAATCTCATTCTGAATTATTGATAACTTACCTGTGGCTTTCACCCCAATCCAGGGGAAACAATTTCTCAGTGTAGACCCTCAGTGTATTCCTTCAGGATCTTGCATATTTCAAAAAGACCATGTCTCATTCTTCTAAACTCCAAAATTCAGCCCAATTTACTCAACTTCCCATTAGTTGGGAACTTTGTAATCCCAGGAATCAATTTAGTGAATCTTCATTGTAATGCCACATCACTTGCCTTTGTAATAAATTCCTATATCTGTATGCTAACATGTGTGCTGAATTTCGCTAGAAATTGACTGTTAATTTCTCTCCACAAGCTCTAAGAAATTCTGAAATGCAATTGTCTGCTATTTACCTCATGATACAAATACTGTGTCTCAATGGCAACACCCTTACACTAATATACATTCACCAATTGCCAGGACAGTCCAGGATTTCCGCCATTGGCACCATAATTAAAGCTTAGACGTGCAATAGGTCAAACACTGACAGGCAGGAATAGCCTTTTATATCATGGGAGAGAAACAAACAAGAAAAGCTTCTGAAAGCACATTGGTGGCATGGATGACACTTCTTTGAAAACAGAATTTCACACTTATAACTTGTTACTTTACATCATCTGTCTGATTGACTGTCATAGTAACTGCAGTTGCAAGAATCAAGTTACACAGGCTGTCCATCATTGGCACCATGCCATGTCTGAATCAATGCTATTCTTTCTCCAACACCCAGTGTAATATAACATCTTGTCATTGCTCAATGTGGGTACATTAAATGTTGTAAATCCTTTGAGCAGTTGAAAGTGCTAACTTTTGTTTAACATCAGGAAAGGATAAAAAAATGTAAAAACTACATTTTCTTTTGGGAATAAACCTTTTACTTGCTTCTCAAACAATGACAAATTTGTAGTCAATAAATGATTGCTTCAAATTATTCAGATCTATTGGAAATGGATATCAGTTAAATCTTGTCTAGCTTGTTGTACCCTATACTACAGCACCTTAACATTCTGAATGTGATGCTCTTCTTCAATGTTCTCATCTTCCTCCTCAGAAGAAAGTTGCCGGTCTCCCAGCTCTTCAGTATCTTTTTCTGCTTCAGTTGTGCAAACCGCTGCAAGGATAATGCAGCATATTCTGTCTGGGAGTGTAGTACAAGGAACTCCCAACTGATCCAAGCATCAGGACTTTATCTTCAGGAGGAGGATTATCATCTGCTCAATTATGGTTCTGGTGGAAGAATTGGCTACATCCTATCTATGCTCAGCCTCAATCAGGGTGCTGTATAATGGAGTCATCAGTCATGCTCATTGAGGTAGCCTTTGCCCCAGCAGCTATTCTCATCAAGCATCAGCCCTTGAAATGAAGCAGGAACCTAACAGTTCTCAAGGATAAAGGCACCATCACAATTTTGAGGACATGGATTGCAATTTTACAATGTGGTATTAATTATCACAAATGAGGTAGGCACGGTGGTACAGTGGTTAGCCCTGTTGCCTCACAGCGCCAGAGGCCCGGGTTCAATTCCCGCCTCAGGCAACTGTCTGTGTGGAGTTTGCACATTATCCCCGTGTTTCCTCCGGATGCTCCGGTTTCCTCCCACAGTCCAAAAATGTGTAGGTTAGGTGAATTGCCCATGCTAAATTGCCCATAGTGTTCGGTGAAGGGGCAAATAATGATCTGGGTGGGTTGCTCTTCGGAGGGTCGGTGTGGACTTGTTGGGCCAAAGGGCCTGTTTCCACACTGTAAGTAATCTAATCTAAAATATGTAATCTAATCTAATGTCTACATTTACTGAATGGAAATCTTTTTCGTTGATGAAGTCAGCTGCATTATAAAATTGTCCTCGCTGTCTCTATAGTGCTCTACACTTGGGGGAAGGTAGTGAATTTAGCAAAGTCTACTGTCTGGACTCCAGCACAGACCTGGTCATGGAGAAGTGTGATGAGGTAATGTGATCTGTCACAAATTGAATTGGTAACAGCCTTGATATAGTTATAGGTTGAGGAGTGAGCGATCCCACCGTGACTTCAAAACTTTAATAACTGTTCATAGATTGGAAGAAGCAGCAGTAACCTTTGCTGGAATAAACTATAAAGGGACAACAAGAAACGTAAATGGGAACTGAAAGCAATTAGCTATGTCTGGGAAAAGAAAAGAGTCAAAGCAATTTGAACCAAACTGATTTGGAGATGTTGAAGGAGCGTCACTCCGAAAGCTAGTGTGCTTCCAATTAAACCTATTGGACTATAATCTGGTGTTGTGTGATGTTTAACTTTGAACAAAACTGGTTTAGCAACTTCTTGATAAATGGTTGTCTTATACCACAAGAACAATGATTGATTGCCCTGCAGAACAATTTAAAGAGTTAATTGCAGGAAAGCTATATCTTCAAAAAGATGGCTAATGCCAAATGTAACAAGGAATGAAGAAGCTACTTCTGATAAGAAGGCAAGCTGCACACTTGCAATATTTTGGATGACAGAATTTAAAAGATCATCAATAATGTCACTTCACAAACTTGAAGGATGGAAAATTGTTTAAGAATTAAACTGTAGAATTCCAAAGGTGCAGGCTGCAACTCTAGAGACAGACATTTTTGGTTAGAACTGTGACTAAATTCTACCATTAATCAGGCAATAGCAAAGTTGATTTGTGAGCCTTAACTTGTTTACTTGAGGGGTCTTATTTTGGTTGCTACATGCAAAAAAGTTTAAACATTTCATTGTCTGAGAGATTTCTGAAAAAGTAGCTAAATTAAAAGGTAGCTTGTGGAAACTTACACACAGCACCACATAGGTACCCAGTGGATTATTGGAAACAGTCAATCAAAGCAAGACTTAGCACAGCTGTTACCTAGACAGCCACGGGAATAAGATAGTCACCCACATTTTCAAGTTATAGGCCCCATTCCAGCAGATGACACAATCTGTGAGGGTGTCCAGGGATATCTTCAATCTGAGATTCCAATGCTCCTTGCATCGAGGATGAAAGACTCTCAGCCCTCTGTTCTTCCTCTGCATCCTAAGGGGACTTTCAGCTGCTTCTTCATGTGGAGGCTGCTCTGTAGATGCTGGCCATGGCCTTTGCTGTGCGTTTATTCTTTCTCAATGTCTCTACACCTTTATTGCAGGGATGATAACTGCAGCTGTGGCTGGACGCATCGGACATGATTCCAATGAAACAGTGTGTAGAATATCAGAAACAGGTCTTTAGTAATATGAGGATTAAGTATTCACATCACTCACAAATGAGAATTCAGCATAGTCTGGTGTATAGTGGGACATGGAGCACTCCAACAAGGAGTGGTATAATCAAGATGGATTACGTGACTAAGATTTTATATTTGACATAGTTAGTCATTGAATGTATTTCACATGCAGAATTCTATGATTAGAGGTACCTTAAATCTATATTATGTAAGTGGCTGATAAATGCAATTTCTTCTTGAAGGATCTCATATCATTCACAAGTAGAGACTGCACCTTCAGACAGAAATAGAAATGTTAACTCTATCCACTCCAGGTGTGAGGGCTGCCCTTTTAAGTTATATTGCACATTTACAATACAGATGAGGATGGAAAGGGACACGGGTTGTGCTTTAGAGAGTGAGTCACTGGCCCAGGCTGGTAATCTAGGTGACACCCCACCTCCCTCTACCTTCTTGTTCCTGCATTCCCTGTTGATCCTATCAGTTCTTAGTCTCCATACTTTTCCATCCAATTCTTTCATTTAGGTCTTTGAACCCTAAATTTTCCCTGAGTTTAGTTCTGCCAACCATCATGATGCATTGTCTCCTGTTGAAGTCAGGGTTGTGGTGGCCATCGATGACCCCATACCCCAATGCACTATTGATGCTTATCTGCATATGCTGAGCTGCCCCTCCCATCACAATTATTGACCCTCTGCATCCCGGCATGCTGCTTTCAATCCTTACACTTATCACCCTTGACTTTCCCACTACAACACATCTTGATTTTCAGTAGAGTTCCCTTGATAGAAAGTGATCCACCATCCTGACCAATTTAGAAAGACAGCACTGACTGATGAGTGAACAGATCTCTGAACTGACCCTGCGGCTCCACAATTAATTTAGCACTCATCCCTGGACTGCTTGCAGTGGATTGTAGGATTGACTAACATCTATATTCTGGACCATAATGAAACTGAACCCCTGATCCTCACTACCCCAAACAGGCAACCGACTGTGTCCAAGCCTATTGGATTTGAGTTCAGACTTTGTTTCATTTTCCAATTTGACTTTTAAAAGTAATGTCCATTTTGCTCTGATCAGACATGAAAAATGCAACAAATTTCTCTTGTAATATTAACAACTACTATCATACTTGACAACAGAAACTGATGCACCATGGTCACATAGACTTAGTGTGGAATCTTACATGGACCATAGCAATGTGGACTGTGGGAAATCTGTGGCAGAAACAGACAAGTCTGGTGAGACATATCTTGACATTGGGAGCATCTCATGCTAACTTTTATGCATTTCACAAGAGGTGTAACATTCTTGAGAGTTAACTACTCAGGGGGAATTATTGTTTGTTAAGTACTTTGTTGATAGACCAACTCACCTCATTAATATTCAGCTTAAAACCTTATCAAACTTGCTAAGCAAGCTGAACATCAAGAAAATTTGACATGGAAATCAGAGCAGGTACCTGGTCAATTTAGCATGCCACTGGCTTCAAGGGACTTTCATATTGTACATTGGACACCAACACGACTGCTCAATGATCACACATTCCATGTCTGTAGACATTGAAATCCAATATGTTCCACTCCCTAAGAACCTTCATGGCACACCTCTAATTCGCTAACAGGATACTTCTGCACTTCAATGCTGCACCAGCAACTCGCATTGTTATACTGCAACAAGAGCACTATGTGATCAGGGACACATACCCAGCTCATGCGCCAGGCTGCATCTCTGAGTTCATTATTTGCTATCAGAGCACTCAGTCACTCTGAGCCTACCTAGATGCCCACACCATCCAGATCTTGCGTTGTTTTGTGTTTTTGCTTTTTGTGTCCTCAGCCAGAGGTATGAGGTTTATATTAATTCTATCTTGCTTTGCCATTTAGTGAGGACACAAGGCAAGGAAGCTTCTCATGGTTATTAACAGGCCTCAATCAAGTCAAAGGAGATAGCCTTTACTCAGGTACTCCAACACAGTAAGTTAAAGGCACCCTCCAATTCCCATCCAGGGGCTTGGAAGTGGTGAGTCAGCTCTTGGGATAGTCAGGGTCAAACTTTCTCCTTGTAAGGGGTGAGGAACTGACTGTCAAGCAGTCTACCATCCATCTTGATTTGTTCTATCCTTTTGGAGAGTGTTTACTTCCTGGAATAAGAGAGAGGCTGGTATTAAAGGAAACAAAAGTGGGCAGCAAAGCAATTATTTTGGTGCAGATGGGGAGGCATTCTGAGCGAGTGATTAGACAGCACTGGGACCATGCAGGATTTGTGATGGCGGGTATTGGGGTGGGTGACAGTGAGTGAGGCCAGATGTTGAAAAATAATGAGAGTGGTAGAACATGAGAGTTGCCTGGAGGTGGTACAGAACAAGCGACAGTACTTTTGAGGTATTGGATAAAAGCTGATGCCATTTACACTCGTGGAGTAGTGAAGATCAATGGCCATCTTCCAATTGTGCTGCATGTTCCTGCAGAAGGCTGAGACTGCTTTAACCCAGGGAGCAACCTTGGACCAGGCTAGCATGGTCTGGTGTTGTTGCCTTCCACCACTTGTTCTGGTAGAAGAGGAAGTCCCGTCTTCACACCATCCCATCAGCAGGAGCTCTGGATCCCTATACTCATAGCAGGATGCTGATTTCCCTAGCTTCTGTGTCTGGGTCAAATATCTGGAACCATGAGGAACAACTCTGACAGGACTGCCACTGCTTTTCTGGGTGAACTGGGGGCTTTTAAAGATGGAGTGGGGGTGGGGGGGAGGGTGTGCAAAGGATACTGGTGAATTCTGGGGTATCTGCTGAGTGGTAGGCTTTCTGGGAAGGACACTTGATAAGCTCAATTTGTAGAAACTCTACAAGGTGGCTTTTTGGAGCAGCATGTGATAGAGCCTACTAGGGAACTGGCAATACTGGATTTCATGATGTGCAATGAGGCAGACTTGATTTAGGGAGCTGACGGTAAAGGAATCCTGAAGGGGTAGTAACTATGATAGAATTCACCCTACAGTCTGAGAGGGAGCAGCTGGAATCAGATGTAATGGGATAACAAAGCTAATTACAAAGATATGAGGGATGAGCTTGTTAGATTTGATTGGATAGGGAGCCAAGCAGGAAAGATGGTGTGGCAGTATGAGAGGCACAGCAGTAATTCATCCCAAGGGAGAAGAAAGATATTAAGAGGAGCATGACCTTCCCTTGACGAAGCTGTGTTGACTTGATCACATGGCTGACAAGGGAAGTCAGGTGCAGCATAAAAGAGAAAGTAAACAATGTGGTGAAATTTACTGGGAAGCTAGAGGATTGGAAAGTCATTGAGATCTAGCTGTAGTCATTGTAACCAGGTGGATCATATTGATTATGAGATTCTTGACTGGGGCTGTTAACCTGGGCCATTCAGGGACCCTGGCTGACAGATATAAACAGGAGATTCAGAGAGTCTCCTGACCTAAGGGAATGAGCTCTGAGCTGGCTGGTCATAGCCAGTGTACTGTGCACATGTAAATAAAGGGTGACTTGGTGATGGGATACCAGCCTTTGTGTGGCTATGTCACCAGCAGAGGTCATGTAATAAAGCAAAAGGAGTCAGAAGATGAAATATGAGGGTACACTAGCCAGTAATATAAAAGAAGATTGCAATACTTTTTATTAGGTAACTAAGAGGTAAGAGAGGCAAGAGTGGATATTGGACAACTGGAAATTGAGGCCAGAGAGGTAATAATGGGGAACAAAGAAATAGTAAAGAAACTAACTATGTACTTTTCATCAGTTTCACAATGGAAGATTCCAGCAACATACTAGAACTTAAAGTGAGTTAGGGGATAGAGGTGAGTGTAGTGGCCATCACTATGAAGAAGTTGCTGGAGAGGCTGAAATGTTTGAAGGCACATAAATCACCCAGACCATTTGGACTGCACCCCAGAGTTCTGAAGGAGATAGCTGAGGAGATTGAGGCAGCATTTGTGGTGATCTTTCAGAAATCTCTGGAGTCAGAGAGGTTCCCAGAGGACTGGGAAATGGCTAATGCAAGACCTCTGTTTAAGAAGGGAGGGAGGCAGAAGAAAGGAAATTAAAGGTCAGTAAGCCTGACTTCAATCAGTGTTAAAATTTGAAAGTCCATTACTCAGGGTGAGATTGCAGAGTACTCGGAAGCACATAGTAAAATAGATTAAGTCAACACAGCTTCGTCAAGGGAAGGTCATGCCTGGCAGTGGTTAGCACTGCTGCCTCAGAGCACCAGAGACCCGGGTTCAATTCCTACCCCAGGCGACTGACTGTGTGGAGTTTGCACATTTTCCCTGTGTCTGCGTGGGTTTCCTCCGGGTGCTCCGGTTTCCTCCCACAGTCCAAAGATGTGCAGGTCAGGTGAATTGGCCGTGCTAAATTGCCCGTAGTGTTAGGTGAAGAGGTAAATGTAGGGGAATGGGTGGGTTGTGCTATGGCGGGTAGGTGTGGACTTGTTGGGCTGAAGGGCCTGTTTCCACACTGTAAGTAATCTAATCTAATCTAATCTAATCTAATCTAATCTGTTAGAATTCTATGAGGAAGTGATGAGCATGTTCGGCAAAGGAAAGCCAGTGGACGTAATCTGTTTGGATTTCCAGAAGGTGTTTGACAAGATTCACACAGCAGGCTGCTAAATAAGATAAGAACCCATGGTGTCAGGGCAATGTTAGCATGCATAAGGATTGGTTAATTGGCAGAAGGGAGAGAGTGGAGATAAAGGTGTCTTTTTTCAAAATGGTAGCTAGTGACTAGTCGAGCTGCAAGGGTTAGTGTTGGGACCACAACTACTCAAGTCATACATTAATTATCTAGACAAAGGAACTGAGGACATTGTTGTTAACTTTGCAGATGACACAAAGATAGGTGAATGGACAGTAGTATTGAGGAAGTGGAGAGGCTGCAGAAGGACTTGGACAAGCAAGAGGAGTGGGCAAAGAAGTGGCAGATGGAATAGAATGTGGCTGAGTGAGGGGTTATACATTTTGGTACAAAGAATAGAGACATAGACTATTTTCTAAACAGGGAAAGGCTTCAGAAATCAGAAGCATAAAGGAACTTGGGAGTTCTAGTTAAGAATTCTCTCAGGGTTAATATGTAGATTCAGTTGGCAATTAGGAAGGCAAATGCAATATTGGCATTTATTCCAAAAGGGCTTGAATACAATAACAGATGTATTACTGACACTGCATAAGTCTCTGGTCAGACTGCATTTGAAATGTTGTAAACAGTTTTGGGCCCTGTATCTAAGGAAAGATGTGTTGGTGTTGGAGGGAGTCCAGAGGAAGTTTACAGAAATGATCCTGGGGGTGAAAGGCTTGTCATATCATAAGTAGTTGAGGACTCTGGGTCTGTACTTGATGAAATTTAGAAGGAAGAGGGGTGTATCTGATTGAAAGTTACAGGATGCTGAGACGTCTGGATAGAGAAGCTGAGATGAGAGACTAAGACCAGTGGCACAGCCTTTAGAACTGAGATAAGGAATAATTTCTTCAGCCAGAGCGTGCTTAATCTGTGGAACTCATAGCCACAGATGGTTGTGGAGCCGAAGTCAGAGATAGATAAGCTCTTGATTAGTAAGGGGATCAAGGGTTATAGGGAGAAGTAAGAACAATACGATTGAGAAGCATATCAGTCATGATTGAATGATGGAAAAGAGTTAATGGGCTGAATGGCCTGATGTTGCTCCTAGATCATATGGTCTTATCATCCTGGTCTATCATTAGCTGGTCTACCATTCCTTTCTAATTATTAATTACTAAAGGGAAGTCATGTGCCTGGCTAACATTAGGTCAAATGCATATAATCTTAATTCGCAGGAGGTTCTCTCCTCCTTTCTCTTCCTCTCAATTTCTTCCTCTATCACGGTTTCTCATCATCTATCTGTGTGAATAGGTTTGAAATCTTTGGCTTACTGTTATTAAAAGGTTATAAGTAATTGCTCACATAGTGCTTAAAAGGCCTGCTATGTCATCAATCAGTGTCTGTACTGAAGCCTGTGGCAGCACTGGCTATTTTGCACAAATGTAGAGTTCATTTTCTGACGTTTGCTCCACTTTGTCCAACACGTTGCTTCTAAAAGGCAGTCAGTTTGCAGACACCTCTGAATGACCTAGAGGTGAAAGGCCAATACTGAAAAACCACTGTACCACCCACCCTCCCCTTAGACAGAGGAAACTTTCATAGCATCAACCCGACTGCATTCAAACCCAGTTCTCATAGGTGAAAGGTCAGAGTCGATTCAGAATAAAGAACTCTCACAATAATAAGTTGAGAAAGTTTTGGCATAATGCAAGCAATATTTTAATTAGTATTGAAGTATTTCTATGGAACTCAGAAAATCAGTAATTTTCAAACTTTACAGTCAATGGAAGATAGAATTTTTTAATTTTTTTGGCAACAAATACATTTACATGCATGGTGTTAACAAATATAACCGTTATTGATTTCTGATTTGTTTCTTTTTTTCAGTATAGTTAGTGGATTTGATTATGATATAATCAAAAATATTTAGTATTATTTGATTGAGTGTAAGTTTACTCATGTGGTCTTAATATGGAAAAGTAAATAAAAAAGCTTATTTTGGACTATTAGAAAGGAAAGGATACTTTTAGATTAGGTGATTACATTCCCTACAGTGTGGAAACAGGCCCTTTGGCCCAACAAGTCCACACCAACCCTCCGAAGAGCAACCCACCCAGATTCATTCCACTACATTCACCCCTGGCTAATTCACCTAACACTACGGGCAATTTAGCATGGCCAATTCAGCTAACCTGCACATCTTTGGACTGTGGGAGAAAACCGGAGCACCTGGAGGAAACCCACGCAGACACAGGGAGAACGTGCAAACTCCACACAGACAGTTGCCCGAGGTGAAAATTGAACTTGGGTCTCTGGTACTGTGGTGCTAACCACTGAGCCACCGTGCCGCCCATATATATGGAAACAGGCCCTTCAGCCCAAGGAGTCCACACTGACCCTCCAAAGAGTAACCCACCCAGACCCATTCCCCTACCCTATATTTACCCTGACTAATGCAAATAACGCTATGGGTGAGTTAACATGGTCAATTCACCTGACCTGCACATCTTTTGGATTGTGGGAGGAAACTGGAGCACCCAAAGGAAACCCAGGATGACAAAAGAACTTTACAGCTGATGGGTTAATTTTGATGAATAGAGAGGGACAAGAGAAAGTGAAAGGAAAGAGGAATGGGATGAGGGATAAGATAGAAGGAGAAGGTGGACATGGATGGAGGAGAGGAATAGAGAGAGGAATGTGAGAGAGGATGGGGTCAAAGACAGTGGGGGAGGAAGGGGGAGGGACGAGGAGGAGAATGGGAGAGAGTGTCTGGGGAATGGGAAAGAAGAGACAGATGGTTGGAGAAATGGGAGAGGGGGCAGAGTAGAGGACTGGAGAGAGGAGATAGGAGAGACAGATAGGGGAAAGGGAAAGGAGGTAGGGATATGGAGAGTAGTGGGAGAGAGGGATAGAGTAGAGGATTAAGGAGAGGAGGGAGGAGAGACAGGTAGGGGAAAGGGACTGGAGAAGTGGGACGGAGAGAAGGACAGAGAGAAGGATGAAAGAGAGTAATGAGGAGAGGAATGGAGAATGGGACAGGGTGAAGGATGGTGGGAAAGGAAGGGGTGACTAGGTAATTATTGCACACAGACAAAATCTCAACAATAGTCCAGGATTTGATTAATAACACAGCATCCCTGATATCGTAACCAGAGCTGTGCACTGCCTCTACTTTCTTTTTGTCCTAGCTTTCCCATGTGACTGTCATTTACATACATATGCCAGCAGTGTCTATGAAAAACACGTGATTTAGCAGGGGTGGATGTTTTCCATTGGTAAATCTGATGCCAGCTGAAAATGCTGCTTTTATGTTTGGGTCAAAATGCATTCTGTACCAATATTCTCTCTATATCAATGTACAACTGTCCCCCTTCCCCTCCTGACTACGCACTCTGAGATATAGCAGCCCACTTAACTTTCAGTGGCTAGAAATTAAACAGATGCAGTTGCATTCAAAACACCTGAACAGATGCAGTAGATGTTAATGAGTAGAGTAGGCTGTTACGTAGAGTTCCACACGTCTCTAAAGATGCCCTTCTTATCAGTACTTACTAGTCAATGTGTCTATCAAAGTTCAGTTTTCCATCCTATTCTAGGTGGTAGAGTATGTCGGGTGACAGGCTGCCCCCAAGAATAGGATGAAGATTAGGTGATGTATGGAAGGCCAAGCAGATGGGTCATTGTGTGAACCTTGTGTAAGACAGGTTGTCTCTGGCAGTCTTTGCAAGTCTCTCCATGGAGTTGGTAATCCTAAAAAGTTTATTTTGATTTATGTCGTCCTACTCATGGTCTGATAAACCCTCATCATTTTCCTTGCGTTTCTCCCCTTTCACCATTTGTCCATATTGCAGCACCAGGTTGAGCAGTGCACAGTGGGCCACCATTATTTGTTACACCTTCCAGGGCATGTACTGCAAGGGTCCTCCAGACTGCTCATGACAGAAGAAACACATTTTAAGGTGGACTGATGAGCTTGATTGTAGGGTTCCTCTGCCCCATTGGTTTTAAAATGTATGCAGAAATAACTCTTGCGACCAAGGATAAATCCACCAACCTTGCCTCAGGTTTCAAGAGCTCTGGGGTGCTGTGAGTTGTATAAGCTTTAGGCATCATGGCAGTTCCCTGGGAAGTAAGCACTGCCCTGCATTATCTTCCCCAGTATTTGCACATTAGTTTTATATTCATGAAGTAAAATCCTTTTTAATATACAAGTGCAGCTGGATATTCCCAGCCTGATGAATGCAATGAATACTACCTTGCAATTGAAGAAACCTAATGATGACACAGAACAGCCTGGTTGTCTTCATCACTGATGAACTGGATAACTGGATAAAATCATTGGTACTCGTAAATAGGGCATCTCTCAACTTTATATACCTATGTGAACCAGCCTGTGGGATGGCATATAGCATCTGTTCATGCCCTGGAAGCTCCCACTAGTTTAGAAATTGAATGTCGTTATAACCTTACATTGCAGTGACATTCAGTTTCCTTCATTCAGATGACTACACATCTTGAAGAACAGTTCACCATATCTTGGTATATTTCCTGAGAGATTCTCAGAAGTTTCAAGCATTGCCTTTCTGAAATCTGAAGATAATTTGTTCTTATACAAGGAGTATAAAATGGATACTGCCCGTCATTACTGATGTACTTCCTCATGTCTGTGTCTAGACTAGCCTTCCGCTCTAGTGCTGTCCCCTATTGGCCTTGTTGGGTACCAAGAGCTCTCCTTTTTTTGGATTCTCTCCTCTCAAGGCTGCAGAAAATTCAAGTGAATGCAAACCATGACACTAATGTTAATGACACTGTGTGAAGGGTGCAGACATACAAATGAGTGTATGTTCAATCTTTGCTCTCATACATTTATCTAATTAGAGAGCTCCTTTAATTGGCCAATTCTCCCCAACACATGGTCCATCCACATACAAAAAAACTCTCTTTTCACATCAAACCTATTCAGAAAAGCTGAAAGAAGAGATTAAAATTATGGTGCATATTAGATTGCCAAAGTGATCCTGTACCTTCTACTTTCCACCTTTTACTCTTATGCTTTTTTCTACCACCATTGACCCATCTATCACAACCATCCTTTCTAACCGCAATCCTAACCCTTACCCCCTCCTTATTACCTTGTTCCCTATTATCATTTCTTTGCACATTCCACCATTCCCCTCGTGTCTATTCTATGTTAAAAATCTCACAACACCAGATTACAGTCCAACTGGTTTATTTGAAATGACAAGCATTCAGAGTGCTGTTCCTTCATCAGGTTACTAGTGGGGCAGGATCATAGGACACAGAATCTATAGTAAAAGATCAAGCCAGTTCAACACCAGCATCTCCATATCATGCTTATTCTATGAGCATGCCAATTCCCACGCTGACCCTGAGCTCTCTCATTATCCTCATCTCTGCTTTTGTTTGTTACCTTGAGACCATCCAATACCTTGAATCTGGACCTGCAACCCATACTGAGTACACTTCCCCTTTTGACATTAACAGTTCACTCTTCTACTAAGTGATTTAAGCCTCAAGACTCCTCAGTTGAGAGCACTGATCCGACCCTTGAGGCCCTTCATGTATCTTTAAAACCCTGCTTGGTCCACCTCTTACAGGGGTAACACATTCAGAGTATAAAGTCCTTCCTTCTACCACATCACTTTGCAGCCCAAGCCTTTGGTCACTCTCCCTTCCCATCACTGCACCTATGTGCATTCAAGTATTAACCTTTCATTACACCCATCCTGTGCCATTAAGTCCAATATAGACAACTGCTTCCCTTAGTGAGAACAACACAAAGTTTTCTGCTGCACACTTTATTTAAATAATTGTGATTCAGGTGCCATGAGATTCTCATTTACCACCAACTTTATCCAAGATAGGACTTCATTGAAAACTTACCCATTAAAGAATATTTGGCATATAAATGCATTACAAATCTGAAGCTGCCACAGGTCAGTATAATGTTTGACACTATATTTTATTTGAGCATCATAACCTCTATTTGTAAATTGAAATTTTACACCCTGCCTAATCAATGGATTTCCCAGTCTTGTGATCTCTATAAAATCCCTCCTCCCAATCCAACTACATTGGATGTTGAGTTCATTTTGGAATTGCTCTACATCTATCAAATGCATTACGATGGTAAGTTGCACTACAACCATGTGATCACTATCATGTTAATGATAATGGTCTAAAAACATTCAGTCATCAAGCATTGATTATCTCTGTGGGGTGTCTTAAATGGTAAAGCATATTTTAAGTTATGAAACATGTATTAAACAAACCAACTGATTTTGATGTGTCCAGCTTGCAGACCATAGCAGGCTAACAGCCAGGTGTCCTGCTCCTCAGATGCTGCCTGACCTGCTGTGCTTTTCCAGTACCACTCTAATCTTGACTCTGATCTCCAGTATCTGCAGTCCTCACTTTCACAGAGTTGCAACATTGCATATACACAGCACAGGAGTACTTAAATCTGAACTCTCTTAAAGGCAGGAAATGAATACATCAATCATTAAAAAATCATATCATTTGTATATAAAATTATGTGGGGTCAGTCACAAAGAGAACAACTGTCTCAAAACCATGTGAAATAAACGGTTGCTAGCCTAGAGACAAATTCTATTCGCCACCTGAAAAGCCATCCTAAAAGAAAGATTTAACATTTTTTTTCTCAAGTAAATTAGATTTTTACATTGTTTACATTAGAAAAAAAGTCTTACTATTTCTAACTGATAATTCTAAAGAACTTCAGCTGGTTAGCAGTTGTCATGCCATCATTGAAATCTTTCACCATGAATGGCAATAAGAAGTTTCTCATAACATTAGCTGCTCTTACATTTATAATCAATTACCCTGTCACTAATATCTGAAAATTTGTATCCAGAAAGTAGGCAAAGTTCAGTTAAGAACAGGAATAGGCCAACTGCCTGGGATAATTACTGATCAATCAACATATGGAACAAATTAAAGACTTCCTCAGTTTTATTTGAATTGTAATCCCTATCAGATTTGCAACCATTGTGAAGTAAAAGGGTGTTTGATGCAGCAGTTTAAATAACTTTTGTCTGGCATCTAACCCATGTCGTTTAGAATTTGCTGTGTGAATTACACTGAGACCTTTACTTTGTATTTCGACATCAATTCTTACTGGGAATGCTTGATGAGATTTTAGAAGGACCTAGACTCTTTACTTAATCCAAGTGCCTGAAGTGGTTCATTATTTCATCCACTGTACTGGCACAATTCTCTTTGAGAAAGGTTCATACTAAATAAGTAATTCAAAGAAAACACTTACAATCTCTTACATTTGAACTGCTTGGGGCCTCCTTTTTGTCCTCTAAATATTTCTATCTGGAATATCGAAGGCATTTTTAAAAATCAAATGGTCCTTTTTAAAATCACAATTCTTTCAGGTTTACTGTTTGTGATAAAAATTCAGAAACATTGCAGTATTCTCTCAAAAGGAACATCTGATTGAGTAGGGAATTAAATAGCATTGTTGGTTTCAGAAACTGAGAGCAAACCTGTAGTCAGAGCTCAAGAGACTCTAATTAAATGTCACATTCAGTAAAATGAGATAGTAGAGTTTTGGCTCTTTCACATATGGGATTTTCTGAGGTGCACTGTTTAGGTGGTTGTTTTTCGTCTTGTGACACTTGTATATCTTGTGCAACTAATTAAAGCATGTGGGGACCTAACCAATGCCTTCCTATATTAATTGTTTAACTAACATTAATCATAATGAATACAAGATGTAACATTGAATACCATTGTGTTCAAAGTGTAATTGGAATGTCAATAAAGGTGGCCTTCATATTAGACTCAGAGGGCTGAATTTTTGTGTCCCCCTAAATTCCAGGATAGAGGTGGAGGGCCTGAAATGAATAAGTGGTTGGCATTTCAGTTTTAGAACTCTGTGCCTGGCACTGACAATTCTAAACGGCATGAGGAGAACAGCACTAGAATTCCACTCTCTTCCATATTTCGGTCAATTAAATTTGTTTAAAAGTTTCTCAAATACTTGTTAACTGAGAGATGGACATTTTAAAAGGGTGAGTTTCAAGAAGTGTCTGTTGCAGATCAGCTCAATGGAGCTCAACAGAGTGTGGAGACAGTCATGGATGCCTCAGGGAGGCATAATAAGGTCAGTTGGGCAAAAGAGGACTTCGCACTTGGTAAGGAGGTGGTGGAGAGTGTGGGCACCCGGCACTCAGGCACTGAAGAGATTTATTTTCCCTGGAGCATGATCAGAAATGCTGACCAAAATGTCCATTCATGCTAACCCCACATTTCCTTGCACTTGGCCCATATCCTTCTAATCCTTTCCTATCCATGATTTGTCCAAATGCCTTTTAAATGTTGTTAATGTACCTGTCTCAACAATGTCCACTCGCAGCTCATTCCATATGCGTACCACCCTCTGTGTAAAAAAAGGTTATCCTCAGGTTCCCTTTAATTCTTGCCCCATAACCTAAACTGATGCCCTCTCATCCTCAACTCCCCAACCCTGGGTAAAGGACTGAGTGCATTTACCCTATCCATGCCTCTCAATATTTTATACACCACTATAAGGTCCCCCTTCAGTCTCCTATGCTCGAAAGAAAAATGTCCTAGCTTATCCAGCCTCTCCCATAGCTCAGATCATTGAGTCCAGGCAACATTGTTGTAAATTTCTTTTGCACTCTTTTTTCAGTTTAACAACATCCTTCCTATAGCAACTTGACCAAAACTGAACACAACACTCCAAGTGTGGCCTCACCAACTTCCTGTATAACTGCAACATAACTTTCCAACTTCTATATGCAGTGCCCTGAATGATGAAGGCCAGTGTGCCAAAACTCTTCTTCACTGCCCTGTCTACATGTGACTCCACTTTAAGAGAAGTGTGAACCTGAATGCCATGATCCCTCTGCTCCACTACACTCCCTAAGGGCCTACCATTCACCATGAAACTCCGACCTTGATTTGATTTTCCAAAATGCAAGACCTCACATTTCACTATATTAAACTCCATTTGCAATTTCTCAGCCAAGTTCCCTAGCTGATCAAGGTCTTGCTGCAATTTCAGATAACCTTTCTCACTGTCCATGATACCGCATATTTTAGTGTCATCAGCAAACGTATTAATCATGATCTTGACCAGATGGGCCAATGGGCTGAGAAGTGGCAGATGGAGTTTACTTCAGATAAATGTGAGGTGCTGCATCTTGGGAAAGCAAATCTTAGCAGGACTTATACACTTAATGGTAAGGTCCTAGGGAGTATTGCTGAACAAAAAGACCTTGGAGTGCAGGTTCATAGCTCGTTGAAAATGGAGTCGCAGATAGATAGGATAGTGAAGAAGGCGTTTGGTATGCTTTCTTTTATTGGTCAGAGTATTGAGTACAAGAGTTGGGAGGTCATGTTGTGGTTGTACAGGACATTGGTTAGGCCACTGTTGGAATATTGCGTGCAATTCTGGTCTCTTTCCTATCGGAAAGATGTTGTGAAACTTGAAAGGGTTCAGAAAAGATTTACAAGGATGTTGCCAGGGTTGGATGATTTGAGCTAAAGGGAGAGACTGAACAGGCTGGGGTTGTTTTCCCTGGAGTGTCGGAGGCTGAGGGGTGACCTTATAGAGGTTTACAAAATTATGAGGGGCATGGATAGGGTGAATAAGCAAAGTATTTTCCCTGGGGTTGGGGAGTCCAGAACTAGAGGGCATAGGTTTAGGGTAGAGAGAGGAAAGATATAAAAGAGACCTAGGGGGCAACTTTTTCACACAGAGAGTGGTACTTGTATGGAATGAGCTGCCAGAGGAAGAGGTGGAGGCTGGTACAATTGCAACAGTTAAGAGGCATTTGGATGGTTATATGACTAAGAAGGGTTTGGAGGGATATGGGCCGGGTGCTGGCAGGTGGGACTAGATTGGATTGGGATATCTGGTTGGCATGGACGAGTTGGACTGAATGGTCTGTTTCCATGCTGTACATCTCTATGATTCTATGAGCTCTATGTACATTCTCATCCAAATCACTGATACAGATTAAAAACAATAATAGGCCCAGCCCCGACCCCTGAGACACTCGACTAGTCACAGGCCTCCAGTCTGACAAGCATTCTTCTGTCATCACTGTCTGCTTCTTACTATCAAGCCAATTTTGTATCCAATTTGTAACTTATCCTGGATTCCATGTAATCTCACCTTCCAGAGCAGCCTACTAAGTGGAACCTTATCAAAGGCCTTACTGAAATCCATATAGACTATGTCTACTACCCTACCCTCATCAACCTGCCTAGCCACTTCATCAAACCACTATAACAAATTTGTGAGGCACGATCTCCCACTCACAAAGCCATGCTAACTACTCCTAATCAAACCCTCTCTTTCTAACTGCATGTATATCTTATGCCTCAGAATCTTCTCAAGTAACTTTCCCAAAGATGTTAAACTTACCAGTCTACAGTTCCCAGGCTTTTCTTTGCAGCGCTTCTTGAATAAGGGCGTTCGCTACCCTCCAGTCTTCCAGGACCTCATCTGTGTCTAATGATGATGCAAAAATATAAGCTAGGGCTCCCGTTGAGAGGCTGAGTCTTAATCCAGTTGAATGGTGGCTCTAGAGGCAGTACCTTTTTTGCTTGCTTGTGGGATGTAGATATCACAGGGAGGCCAGCGTTTACTCTTATCCCTAATTGCGCTGGTAAATGTAATGGTGAGCTACCTTCTGGAACCTACAGTGCTGTTATGAGTTCCAGAATTTTGACTCAGTGAAGGTGAAGGAACAGTGAAATAGTTCCAAGACAGAATGGTGTGTGATATGCAAGGGCATTTACAAGTGGTGGTGTTCCCATACATTAATTGTCTTGTCTTTCTAGGCTGTAGACATTGCTGATTTAGAAGCTGCTGTCAAAGGAGTCTGGGTGAGTTGCTGTAATGCATATTGTGGAATGATACATGCTGCTGCCACTGTATGTCATTGAAAAAGAGAATGACTATTGAAGGTGATGGATAGTATGCAAATCAAATAAGCTGCTTCTTCCTAGATAGAGTCTTTTGAAGCTGCAGGTATTCAGAAAATTGGACAGTATTACACTACATTCCTGATTTGTGTCTTGTAGATAATGATCATGCATTAGGGAGATTGGAGGTGAGTTGCTCGATGCAGAATTTCTAGCCTCTGACTTGCCCTGATAGCCATGTTATTTGTATGTTTATGGTCCAAGATGTTGACTTTCAGGGCTACAACAATGATAATGCCATTCAACATCAAGGAGTGATGCTTAGATTCTCTCTTATTGGAGATGGTCACTGCCTTCAGTGACTGAAACATCACTTGTGATCTAGCAGCTCAAGTTTGGATGTTGTCCAGATCTTGCTGCCAATGGATATAGACTACTCCCACTATTGCTCCTACTTCTTATGTCTTAAATGTTTTTGGCTTCTAAGGGTCATGGGGTTATGCAGCAATGTGGAATTGACACAGAAGACCAGGTAAAATTTCATTGAAGGCTAAACAACCCACTTTGGTTCAGATTTCTTCTATTAATCTTATTATTAAAACATGGGCAGAAAGACTCAACACAACAGCAGAAGATAAATAACGTGTAAAAGTAGAAAAAGGCTAAAAGTGTAAAATGTTCTGAATAAGAATATTATTAAAGTTATTGCCTTAACTAGTGTTACTATAGAATGAAAATGTCAAGCAACAATGAGCATGGTAAGATAATTCCTGAAAAGTTTGCACTTTCAGCCCTCTCCGTTCCTTTCTATGACATAATTAGGTCTTGTCAGCTTATCACAGCCAGCGATTGTCAGTGCTTTATATAAAAGCAAATGGCCTACATTTTAATTAGTCTGGATTCAGCACCTGTCTCCCACCACTTGAAGCTAATTGATGTCTGGCGAGCAATTTTGAGGTGCATTCCTGGAAACCATTTTAGATGACAGTTCATAATTGTAATCATGTCACTGCATAATTTTGAAAAAAAAAACAAAATTGAATAAAAGATTGATGCAGTACTGAGTAATGCAAATGAATCTTGTTTAATTGGAGATGCAGCACCATATTTCATAACAACAGGCTGATGCGACTCTCGGATCTGATGGTGCAACAGCTTCAGTGCCCTTCTTCAATAGAAGGGGAGAAGATAAGATTCAGAAAATAAAATTAAATATTTCAGAAGTGCTCCCATTTTTTTTTCCCAGAGCTGAGGTTGTGTCCACTATACAAATATTGACATTTTGCTTCACTTATCTTTTCATTGGAAAAGAAAATACAGTTTTCTTGTCTCATTTTTTTCAAAAGCATCAATTCAAACTGGATATGATAATACAGGGATCAGACCCTTCTACCTTCTTAATTTTGACTGATTTACTCTTCACCAAATATTTTTGGGTATGGTGCATGGGTCAGGTATATGGAAAAATAATATTGGTCAGAACAAGATACTCAGATAAATTTATTTCCCTCTTTCTAATCCATGAATGCTAAACTTAATTGCACATTGATGTGGAGGTGCCAGTGTTGGACTGGCAAGGACATTGTTAAAAATCACACAACACCAGGTTATAGCTTATACTTTCAAATAAATCTGTTGGACTATAACCAGGTGTTGTATGATTTTTAACTTAATTGTACATTGATTTGGTTTATTTATTGTCACTTGTATTTTGTTGCAAACTACAATGAAAAATATTGCATAGTGTCACCACTGTCCAGCACCATCTTAAAGCACAGAAAAATTAAACCAAGACATAGAATATAAAGGCAAAGAAATAAAGAAAAGGTGCTCAACTTTACATTTCTTCTTGTGAAGTGCTCAGCCTTGGGCCTGGAGCTGCCAGCCATGAGTCCCCTTGCTGTGCCACTGGAACAAGATTCGCCACTCTCCGGCACTATCTCACCTCCACTGAAGCTGCTTCCACTAAAAATCCTCACTGAACCTCACCAATGCAGCCACCACTGAAGCTGCTAGGTCCCACGTCAGCCCAACTCATCTCCACCACCGCCTAGAGTCTGTTCTTGGCCCACCTCACTGATGCAAAGTTGCTGTATGTCTGCTCTGGATGCAGTCGCCATGGGGAATGCAAACTCCCTTCCACTGCAGCAGCCGTCAGGTGCCATTAGGCCCATCTCATCGATGCAGAAGTTGCTGGGAAACTAAACCCACTTCAGATACCTCCGTCACCAGTCCGCACTGGGCTCAGCTCGCCGCCACCGATGCCTTTGCTGTGACTGAGCTCTTCGTAAGACATAAGTAAAAAGAAGAAAAAGAAGAGAAAAAAGGAAAGAAAAGGAAACAGATGGAGCAGATGAGCCCCAGGCTCAGGAGCCCTACTCTGCCACCATCTTGGATTGAATGGATTTAATACAGGGATCAAAGAAACATAGGAATAGGAGTAGGCTACTCAGCCCCTTGAGCCTATTCTGCCATTCAATGAGATCATGGCTGATCTATGCCTAACTTCTGTGGCAAAACTCTATTTACTTGCTTTGGTGCATACCCCTCAATACCATTCTTAACAAAAATTTATACATCTCAGATTTAAAATTCACAACCAGTTTATCATCAGTTGCCATTTGTGGAAGAGAATTCCAAGCATCTACCACCCTTTGAGTGTAGAAGTGCTTCCTAACATCTCTCCTGAGCAGTCTGTCTTTTCCTGTTAATATCTTGAAGACTTAAATTATGTCACGTCTTAACCTCCTAGATGCGAGAGAAAACAGGCCTAATTTGGATAGTTTTTCCTTGTCTTAATCCTTAAAGCGCAGGTATCATTCTTGTAAACCTAATTTGTACTGCCTCCAAGGCTAATACATTTTCTCAAGGTGTGGTGCCTAGCTCTACTCATAGTATCCAAGTGAGGTCTAACTAGGGCCTTGTATCACTGCAGCATAACATCTGTATCATTATACTCCAGCCCTTTATACATAAAGAGGCCAGCATTCCCTTAGCTTTCTTGATTGTTTAATTGTAACATTATTTCTGCAAACCTGAATAAGATCAGATAGCTTAGCATATGCTTTTAATGTGGGAGTTTGTTGTCTATATTGTTTGAATTCCATAATAATTTGAAGTATAGTTTGAATTACTAAATTCATGCCTTTTTTCTTTCAGTGCCTAGTCTTGTCTCTTCTGGCATCATCAAAATTGTGGCACAATATGAACATTTACGGGCGGCACGGTGGCACAGTGGTTAGCACTGCTGCCTCACAGTGCCAGAGACCCGGGTTCAATTCCCGCCTCAGGCGACTCTCTGTGTGGAGTTTGCACATTCTCCCTTCATCTGCGTGGGTTTCCTCCGGGTGCTCCGGTTTCCTCCCGCAATCCAAAAATGTACAGGTTAGGTGAATTGGCCATGCTAAATTGCCTGTAGTGTTAGATGATGGGGTAAATGTGGGGGAATGGGTCTGGGTGGGTTGCGCTTCGGCGGGTCGGTGTGGACTTGTTGGGCCAAAGGGCCTGTTTCCACACTGTAATCTAATCTAATTTCTGAAGTTGTTTGGATGCCCTGAGGACAAACTTTAGAAGATGATCAGATGAAAAGAGTTGAATTTGTGAACAAAAAATCTATAACTATTGAAAGATATTTCACATTGTTAACAACGGAATGCAGTTGGAGAGATTGTAAACAGGTACAACCTTGGATTAGAAGGCAATCTCATACCAGTTTGATAAATTCTAAGCATAAAAGTGACAGCACTTGCTGTCTGTATTGAAGGTTTATTTGCATCATAGTTAGGACTCAGCTAAAGCCTTTAAAGGAAAATCAGCTGTAGACCCCGAATGGTGTCAAAGCTTGAACAACGTCAATTATGTGCAGTAACTGGCACATTTATGCTCATGCTTTGATCGGTGTTCAGGGCTGTAAAGTTTGCAGAGTAATGAATGGTCATCTATCAACAGTACAGAAATTCAGAATTTTCTATTCTCTCCTTATTTATATAATGACAGTTTCTCTTCAAAGAAGGTGGTACTGGAAGAAATTATCAGCTAGAAAGTCACACTGCACAGGCACAGAGCACTATAAAAGCCATGCCATGCATTCATTTGCCTTCCAGTGAGCCGTATGATATTTGACACACCATGGAAGGTGAAAAATGAAGCTTGGTGACTTCATTCTGAATATCTTCGATCAACCATATCCACATATCTTTTCATGTTGAATGTGTCTCAGTGATATTTTGGCACAAATCAGAGCTGAGTACCTCCCTGACAACTCCTGGAAGGACACATTACAAGTAGTCAATAGCAGTTTCATGTAATAAGTCTTTGATTTTCAGCACGTATAACCACAAAGGACCCTTCTGTTATTCCTTCAACTGGCTTTCCACTGGCTTCAGCTGCTATTGCATATTAAAAGATTTTTCAGTGATTCCTCTGAGGCTCATCAACATTTTCAGGGTAAAAAGGAAATATTCTAGCATGAGCCTTACAATTGCTAAAACTTGTTCTGCTGGTTGGCAATCAGGACAACCAAACTCCCTGCTGAAATGAGTCATATTCATGATGCTAACTTATACGAATAAATCACAAGTTTTATATTGGGGGATTACTTTATCATTGATTCCTCTACTGCAATCATCAGAACCAAACACACAGAACTTTCCAATAGTATTGTGAAATGGCTTCAGGTCTGAATTCATGCATCATGTTCTTTCTTAAAACCAGAGATAATCAAGGATGATATTGTCTGAACTCATTCTCTTATTAGGGAGGAGCTTTTTCATAGTGAAATAAATTCCCCATAATCTGCATGGACCCTTGGACCCAAAGAACTCTGCCCCACCATCCTGCTTCATGAAGGATATGTGATTATGCTTGAAGAAGAATGTACTAGTAGTATTTCCAGCCTTGGGTGAAATGACACTTTCAATGTCATTTATGGCACTTTTGGTTATTTCCTAATAGTGAAGCTTTGCAAGAGATCGCGATTAAAATTAGAATCACTTGAATAGATTTATCAGCTGTTCTTGAACTGGAATTTCAATAAAGAATGACAGCTACTCATATAATCCCTACAGTGTGGATGCATGCCATTCGGCCCATTGAGTTTAAACCATCCCTCTGAAGAATATCCCACCCAGACCCACCCCATCACTGTAACTCTGCATCTCCTATGGCTAATCCACCTAGCCTGCATATCTTTGGACTGTACGGAGAAACCAGGAAACACAGACACAGGGAGAATGTGCAAACTCCCCATTGACAGTCACCCAAGAATGGAATTGAACCCAGGGTTGTTGACACCGTGAGGTAGGATTGCTAACCATTGAGCCCCTGTTCCAGCCCACATTCTTTTACATTACTATCACTGCAGTCACCTAGATACATGTCACAACAATTGCAAACAGGAGTGGAGATTTCAGTCCAGTGAAGTGGTTCCATAACAGGTACAGGTGTATTTCAAAAGTCTGGGGAAGGAAAGGGTAATTCCCTGAGACATAGCAAATCACCCAAGGCATTCCCAAGAAAGTCTATGCTTGAGTGCAAGTGCTAATGTCAATTGTGCACTTTCCAAGAGTGTGAGCACAAACACAAGAAAGCAGATCAACTTCATGAACTATGAGATTAGGAAAACTTCATCTGCTGATTCCTGTTCTAGCAAAAGGAAGGTATTTCATATTCCATTAAGTCATCTTCAAGTTAGGTACAGAAAAAAAGAAATGGTTGCATAGAACATAGAACATAGAACATAGAAGAATACAGCGCAGTACAGGCCCTTCGGCCCTCGATGTTGCGCCGATCAAAGCCCACCTAACCTACACTAACCCACTATCCTCCATATACCTATCCAATGCCCGCTTAAATACCCATAAAGAGGGAGAGTCCACTACTGCTACTGGCAGGGCATTCCATGAACTTACGACTCGCTGAGTGAAGAACCTACCCCTAACATCAGTCCTATATCTACCCCCCCTTAATTTAAAGCTATGCTCCCTTGTAATAGCTGACTCCATACGTGGAAAAAGGTTCTCACTGTCAACCCTATCTAACCCCCTAATCATCTTGTACACCTCTATCAAGTCACCCCTAAACCTTCTTTTCTCCAAGGAAAAGAAATGGTCGTGTGAGGGAGCCTTGGTTGACGAGGGAGGTTGAATGTCTAGTAAAGAGGAAGAAGGAGGCTTACATAAGGTTGAGGAAACAAGGTTCAGACAGAGCAGTGGAGGGATACAGGATAGCCAGAAGGGACCTGAAGAAAGGGATTAGGAGAGCTAAGAGAGGGCATGAAAAATCCCTGGCGGATAGGATCAAGGATAACCCCAAGGCATTCTATGCGTATGTGAGAAACCTGAGAATGACGAGAACGAGGGTAGGTCCGATCAAGGACAGTGGTGGGAGACTGTGTATTGAGTCGGAAGAGATAGGAGAGGTCTTGAACAAGTACTTCTCTTCAGTATTTATGAACGAGAGGGACCGTATTGTTGAAGAGGAGAGTGTGAAACGGACTGATAAGCTAGAAGAGATACCTGTTAGGAAGGAAGATGTGTTGGACATTTTGAACAACTTGAGGATAGACAAGTCCCCCGGGCCTGACGGGATATATCCTAGGATTATGTGGGAAGCAAGAGAGGAAATTGCAGTACCGTTGGCAATGATCTTCTCGTCTTCACTGGCAACTGGGGTGGTACCAGGGGACTGGAGAGTAGCGAATGTTGTGCCCCTGTTCAAAAAAGGGAATAGGGATAACCCCGGGAATTACAGGCCAGTTAGTCTTACTTCTGTGGTAGGCAAAGTAATGGAAAGGGTACTGAGGGATAGGATTTACGAGTATCTGGAAAGACACTGCTTGATTAGGGACAGCCAGCACGGATTTGTGAAGGGTAGGTCTTGCCTTACAAGTCTTATTGAATTCTTCGAGGAGGTGACCAAGCATGTGGATGAGGGTAGAGCAGTGGATGTCGTGTACATGGATTTTAGTAAGGCATTTGATAAGGTTCCCCATGGTAGGCTTATGCGGAAAGTCAGGAGGCATGGGATAGAGGGAAATTTGGCCAATTGGATAGAAAACTGGCTAACCGGTCGAAGTCAGAGAGTGGTGGTAGATGGTAAATATTCAGCATGGAGTCCAGTTACAAGTGGAGTTCCGCAGGGATCAGTTCTGGGTCCTCTGCTGTTTGTAATTTTTATTAATGACTTAGAGGAGGGAGTCGAAGGGTGGGTCAGTAAATTTGCAGATGATACAAAGATAGGTGGAGTTGTGGACAGTGAGGAGGGCTGTTGTCGGCTGCAGAGGGACTTAGATATGATGCAGAGCTGGGCTGAGGAGTGGCAGATGGAGTTCAACCCTGCCAAGTGTGAGGTTGTCCATTTTGGAAGAACAAATAAGAATGCGGAATACAGGGTTAATGGTAGGGTTCTTGGTCAGGTGGAGGAACAGAGGGATCTTGGGGTCTATGTACATAGATCTTTGAAGGTTGCCACTCAGGTGGATAGAGTTTGTAAGAAGGCCTATGGAGTATTATCGTTCATTAGCAGAGGGATTGAATTCAAGAGTCGTGAGGTGATGTTGCAGCTGTACAGGACTTTGGTTAGGCCACATTTGGAGTACTGTGTGCAGTTCTGGTCGCCTCACTTTAGGAAAGATGTGGAAGCTTTGGAGAGGGTGTTGGAGAAGATTTACCAGGATGTTGCCTGGAATGGAGAGTAGGTCGTACGAGGATAGGTTGAGAGTTCTCGGCCTTTTCTCGTTGGAACGGTGAAGGATGAGGGGTGACTTGATAGAGGTTTATAAGATGATCAGAGGAATAGATAGAGTAGACAGTCAGAAACTTTTTCCCCGGGTACAACAGAGTGTTACAAGGGGACATAAATTTAAGGTGAATGGTGGAAGGTATAGGGGAGATGTCAGGGGTGGGTTCTTTACCCAGAGAGTGGTGGGGGCATGGAATGCGCTGCCCGAGGGAGTGGTAGAGTCAGATTCATTGGCGACCTTTAAGCGGCATTTGGATAGGTACATGGATGGGTGCTTAATCTAGGATAGAAGTTCGGCACAACATCGTGGGCCGAAGGGCCTGTTCTGTGCTGTATTGTTCTATGTTCTATGTTCTAAAACAACCCCAAGTGCCTCAGCCTTTCCTCATAGGATCTTCCTACCATACCAGGCAACATCCTGGTAAACTTCCTCTGCACCCATTCCAGTGCCTCCACATCCTTCCTATAGTATGGCGACCAAAACTGCACACAATATTCCAGATGCGGCCGCATCAGAGTCTTATACAACTGCAGCATGACCTCAGGACTCCGGAACTCAATTCCTCTACCAATAAAAGCCAGTACGCCATATGCCTTCTTCACTGCACTATTTACCTGGGTGGCAACTTTCAGAGATCTGTGTACATGGGCACCAAGATCCCTCTGCTCTTCCACACTACCAAGTATCCGACCATTAGCCCAGTACCCCATCTTTTTATTACTCTTACCAAAGTGAATCACCTCACACTTAGCTACATTGAACTCCATTTGCCACCTTTCTGCCCAGCTCTGCAGCTTCTCTATATCCCGCTGTAACCTGCCACATCCTTCCTCACTGTCTACAACTCCTCCGACTTTCGTATCATCCGCAAACTTGCTCACCCAGCCTTCTAACCCTTCCTCCAGGTCATTTATAAAAATGACAAACAGCAATGGTCCCAAAACAGATCCTTGCGGAACACCGCTAGTGACGGCACTCCAAGATGAACCTTTGCCATCAACTACTACCCTCTGTCTTCTTCCAGCCAGCCAATTCCTAATCCAAACCTCCAACTCACCCTCAATGCCATATCTCTGTATTTTCTGCAGTAGCCTACCATGGGGGACCTTATCAAACGCCTTACTAAAATCCATATATACCACATCTACCGCTTTCCCCTCATCTACCTCCTTAGTCACCTTCTCAAAGAATTCAATAAGGTTTGTGAGGCACGACCTGCCCTTCACAAAACCATGCTGACTATCCTTGATCACATCATTCTTATCCAGATGTGCATAAATCCTATCCCTTACAATTCTCTCTAAGACTTTGCCCACAACAGAAGTGAGACTCACTGGCCTATAGTTACTAGGATTATCCCTACTCCCCTTCTTGAACAAGGGAACCACGTTTGCTAGCCTCCAGTCCTCTGGCACTACTCCTGTAGACAAAGAGGACACAAAAATCAAGGCCAATGTCTCTGCAATCTCCTCCCTTGCTTCCCAGAGAATCCTAGGATAAATGCCATCAGGCCCAGGGGACTTATCTATTTTCACCCTTGCCAGAATTTCCAACACCTCTTCTCTACATATCTCAAAGCCATCCATTCTACTTATTCGTGCCTCAGTATTCATATCGACAACAATGTCCTGTTCCTGAGTGAATACTGATGAAAAGTATTCATTCAGTGCCTCCCCAATCTCTTCAGCCTCCACACGCAACTTCCCATTACTATCCTTGATTGGACCTATTCCTTCCCTAGTAATTCTTTTATTCCTAACATACCTATAGAAAGCCTTAGGGTTTTTCCTAATCCTACCAACTAAGGACCTTTCATGTCCCCTCCTTGCTGCTCTTAGCTCTCTCTTCAGGTCCTTCCGGGCTACCTTATAACTCTCAACCGCCCCTATTGAACCTTCACGCCTCATCTTTACAAAGGCCGCCCTCTTCCATTTAACAAGGGATTCCAACTCCTTATTAAACCACGGCTCCCTCACACGACTCTTTCCTCCCTGCCTGATAGGTACGTACTTATCAAGGACACTCAATAGTTGCTCCTTGAACAAGTTCCACATATCAATTACGCTCTTGCCTTGGAATCTACTTTTCCAATCCACACATCCTAAGTCATGCCTCAACGCCTCATAATTTCCCTGCCCCCAGCTATAACTCTTGCCCTGTAGTACACACTTATCCCTCTCCATCACTAGAGTAAAAATCACCGAATTGTGGTCACTGTCCCCAAAGTGCTCACCTACCTCTAGTTCTAATACCTGGCCTGGTTCGTTACCCAGAACCAAATCCAGTATGGCCCCACCTCTTGTTGGCTTATCTACATATTGTGTCAGGAAACTCTCCTGCACACATTGCACAAACACTGACCCATCTAACGAACTTGAGCTATAGCTTTCCCAATCAATATCAGGAAAGTTAAAGTCTCCCATAACAATCACCCTATTACTGTCACTCTTCTCCTGAAGAATCTTCGCAATCCTTTCTTCAACGATTCTAGGACTATTAGGAGGCCTGTAAAAGACTCCTAACAGGGTGACCTCACCTCTCCTATTCCTAACCTCAACCCAAACTACCTCAGATGGCAAATCTTCATCCATCTTCCTTTCCACCGCTGTAATACTATCTTTGACAAGCAAAGCCACACACCCCCCTCTTTTACCCCCACCTCTGACCCTACTTGAAAAGGTGTTGAAGGGGAATTCTACAGAGTCATGTTTCTGTCAAAGGCACAGTCAGGAATTCAAGTTGTAGTCAGTAATGAAAACTTGTGCACTAGAAATTCAAACACTTGCAATATGATTTCCAGTTTAGGAACACAACTTATTACCAGCCTTCAGGATTATTAATCATGGTGTGATCCCAAACAGAACAAAACATCATTTTAACATTACAGAATGGCAGTACATTGTAATAGTCTTATTTTGGTTCCCAGCTACACAGACATTGCTGAGCTTCCAAATATCTTTTGAAATAGGCACCAAGGGAACCTTTTGGAGTGCTGGCAGTGCCCTCACACACTTACCACTATGACTTGGACTCTTCAATACAGTCTCTCTCTCTCTTAGCGCAGCAGCAAACATACACAATTTTATTTTAAAAGTTGGATCTCTACCTCTTTCAGAAACTAATTTTAAAGCATTCATTGCTTTTCTAAAGAGTATAGTCCTGTTCCCTAACTGTTTCCATAGTTGGTTATTGAGAGAGGAATATTACTGCACAAGACAGTCACAAGACAGTCATCAGTCTGCAAGTCAGGCTTTGTCAGTGTAATCAATTCCTAACATTAAGGGCTCATGTACTGAAAAACATGTTTCTACTTGTGTCTAATATAGTTTACCTTCTAAATTCAGTCGAATTTTAACCAGCAGGCATTGTATTCTTAAATATTGTCTAAGACATAATGTATGGAGTCATCATTGTCATCAACTTCCACATTTGCATTTTTTAAACTCATTGGGCATGCCATCGGCAGTCAGCACACCTGGTGAATTTGGAATCATATCTGAAGTCATGACAGGACTCAGTAGAACAGAATCTTGTCGATTTAATTTAGCAATTCTTCCTTATATTCATGCAGAGTTTCTTTGTATTCATACATTTCTTTGTATCATCAGCAGGTGTACCAAAATCAAGTGTGTGAGCAACAAGTTGCACATTAAACACTTTGCACCACTTGGAGATTCACTATTTCATTGTTTATGGTATAGCAGGAAGCAGAACTCCATTTCTAAATTATTGCTAATAAGATTTCTAGGCTTCCTTTTGAGCGTATAGCCTTGAACTGGACTAATCAAATATGATATTGAACCTAGATTTACCTAGAAGTAACTGTATTTTTCCACTTAAGGATTCTCTTGTACAAGACAGTTTTGGCCCATTTTGTTATGATCCCTTTGATGATTTTCGCCATCTCCTTAGCTTTTCCACTTGACTGAGGACTGGGTGGAAATTCATGATTGGTTTAGAATTTCCAACTCCTTTATGAAGCAGTTGAATTCTTCACTCTTGTCACTCATCGTAATATCTGGAATGTTGTAAAGATTGAAATGTACTTTCAGGCATGCTACAACCTCACTGGTCATCACTGGCATCAGCTGATCTAACTCCTAATGGTCAAAATAATAGTTCATAGTGATTCTGATGTCAGCGCGTGACCAATCTACTTGATGTCAAACATCCTGAATTACACACTTTTTGTTCAGCTACTGGCTCATCTGATCAGTTTCTCCAGATTCCGATCCTGATCTGTGCTGGCTTTTTCCTATTGTGTTTCCACAACCACAGAATGGCGAATCATTTAAAATAGCTTGTACTCCAGGAAGATCACTGACTGCCTCATGCTTTCTACATTGATAATTTTCTGGAGAGGTGGAAACACCAGTTGGCATTTGAAACCACGGCTTGTGGGCAAGCTACATTTGAGATTGCAGTGAAGCATTTGAATGTTAAGTATGAGGCCTTAATGAAGTATTGAGGTGAGTGATGGAGGTGTTCTGAATTGAGAAGTGTCAGAGGTTATCTGTGCAGTGATTGAATATGGTTTTTGAAGATGCATTCAGTAACTTCATTCAATCATGATTCATTAAACCTCTTCATGTACAGCATCTCAGTCTCAGGGCTTGATGCCTCATATTGACCTCCATGGTTAGATGCCTTCACCGTCTTCTAGCTATGCATAGTGTGCCTGCAGTCAGAAGACGTTTCTCTCCTTTTCACCTTCCCCATTAAGGCTTGCAATGTGAAAACATTGAAGCCTCTCTCATTTGTCATTTTTCTTTTACTGTTTCTTATGTAAGATTCAATTTCTTTACCACTTCTAGCAACTGCTCCAGAAAAAAAATGCATCTCCTTTTTAAGGAATATGTAGTTTAGTTTTCAGTTGTGTTAGTGCTCACAATAGGAACCAATATAGAGGTCACTGAAATGTATAAACAATTCCAAGTTGGCATGCTGCCATATATCACAATCAGTTGGCAGGCCTAATTGTGCCTGTTTTGGGGTCTATCAAATTTAGTCCCCATTATATTCAGAAGTCACAATGTGTTGAGGAGCTGCTAGCAGCTCATAAGCCAGAACCACAAGCAGGCTCTTGTCCTATTATTCTGCTTTCTCCACATGGTCCCTTATAAACCCTCATATTACCATCTAGTGCTGAATTTTCAGTTGTCACTGATATTACCAAGTGGTCCTGAGGGGTGCAGTAATGCAGCAATAGTCAATCAGGGTGAAATCTCCAGGAGGTATTAACTTGTCATTAAGCTGCACCATGGAATATTTTGCTGAGGTATTTCATGTTCAGTCCCTCTGAGTTGTTACGTCATTAAGACAATGCATGACTTATCGATTTAACTGATACATTGAATAACTATAGATTCTATACTTTTGTAAAGAGGCTGTTTTGCTTTCCCATGAAAGGACAATTTATGTTTGCAATTACACACAATTAACACTTACGGCTTTCAGGATTCTTAGAGAATACAAAATACTTTTTTTAAAAACCCTCTTAGTGAAAAGAACACTCTGAAAAGTAGAATCACTGGTGAAAGATGAATTGTCATTCATATGGCTGCAGCTGTTCTATGCTTGCTCCTTCAGAGATTTTGATCAATTTAGTGGTCACCAATTTATGGAATTCTAGTAAATTGCCAGTAGCCTGTAAAACAGCCACATTGAGCGATATAGTAATTCTGCAGAGAGAACATTACTTCCAGTATTGTAGCTTTGTTTAATAGAGATTCACAGCATGGTGCTTAAGTGATGTCTTCAAGATGTCAAAGCAGCCACTCAGATGAAAGGATTCTCACAGATAACCAACAAGAAATTAAAGCCACTAAAATAATTTTATGCACATGAAAGTGGTAGCTGAATTATCATGCAAATTTTAACGGAAACATATTACTTTAAATATTTGTTTAAAATATCTAGCAATTAATCACAATAAAGAATATTGACAACAGTCCAGAAATATCAAACGATTCCTTGCAGAATGGGGGAAGAGGATATGATCTGAGAAGTTTGATAGCAATGCAGATCTTTCCATCAACAATATGATTGAACTCTGTCTCGTGGCAATACATATCCCAGTGAGGCAGGAAAATTCTAGGAAAGGGATCAATCGACTATGGTTAACCAAGGAAGTGAAAAATTGCATCAGTTTTCTTTTGAAAAAGCGTGCAATGTGGCAAAGATTAGTGGTAGACCAGAAGATTGGGAAAGATCTGAAAGCCAATAAAATATTATTTTTTTAAAAAATCAAAGAAAGAGAAGGAGATGAACTGTAAGTGTAAAACAGAAATAATTAAAAATGGAAAGTAAGAGCTTGTGTAAAAAAAAACTGAGGCCAAAGCGAAAACAAGCACATCTTAGAGAATGAAGCTGGGGAAGTAATGAGATGGAACAAAGAAATGGCAAAAGAGTTGAATAAATACTTGGCATCATTCTTCACTTTGAGGGGATTAATAATGGTCCAAAAACATTTAGCAAACAGGCAAAAGGTAGGGAAAAAATAAATATAATAAATACAAATAAATACAATAACTATCACTGGAGAAGAAAAAAGTACTAGGGAAACAATTGGGGCTAATATTTGTTAAGTCCCTTGGACCTGATTTGGTTGTATCCAAGGATAGTAAAGGAAGTAGTTATAGAGATTGTGAATGCACTGACAGTAATCTTCCAAGTATCCTCAATCTGAAAAAGTCACAGTGAACTGGAAAACTGCCAACGGAACACCCTTAATCAAAATGAGAAGAAAACAGAAAAATAAACAGGCAACTATGAGCCAGTTAGTATCTGCCATTGAGAGTATTCTAAATGATGTAATAGCAGAGTATTTAGGAAGCTATAGTATAATCAAGCAAAGTTGGCATGGCTTCATGAAGGGAAAATCATGCCAGACAATGTATTTGAATTCTTTGAGGAGGTAACAAACAGCAAAGATAAAGGGAACCAGTAGCTGTAATATATTTCAATTTCCAAAAGGCATTTGTTAATGTACTGTACATAAGTCTACTGAATAAGATAACAATTCATTGTATCGGGAGCAATATATTAGCACAAGTACAGATTGGCTATACAGGGCTTTTTCAGGCTGACAGCTTGTAACCACGAGAATGCCACAGAAATCAATACAGGGGCCACAATTATTTACGATATTTATTAATGACTTGGATAGGGGAAGTGAATGTACTATCACCAAGTTTGCAGGTGGCACAAAAATAGATGGGAAGATAAGTGGTGCGGATGATATTAAAAGTTTCCAGCGTTAAAAATACAACTTAAGCGAGTGGTAATAACTTGCCAGATGGAGTATAATATGGGTAAAGGTGAAGTTATGCACTTTGCCAGAAAGAATAAAGGAGCTGAATATTAAATGGAGAAAGAATGCAGAAAGCTGCAGAACAGAGGGATTTGGGACTCCTTGCTTGTTAATCACAAAAAGTTGGCATCCAGTTTCAATGGATAATAAAGAAGGCAAATGAAATGTGGCCTCTATTTCAAAGGGAATGAAATTCAATAGACAATAGACAATAGACAATAGACAATAGATGCAGGAGTAGGCCATTCTGCCCTTCGAGCCTGCACCGCCATTCAATATGATCATGGCTGATCATTCCTAATTAGTATCCTGTTCCAGCCTTATCTCCATACCCCTTGACTCCACTATCTTTAAGAGCTCTATCCAATTCTTTCTTAAAAGAATCCAGAGACTGGGCCTCCACTGCCCTCTGGGGCAGAGCATTCCACACAGCCACCACTCTCTGGGTGAAGTAGTTTCTCCTCATCTCTGTCCTAAATGGTCTACCCCGTATTTTTAAGTTGTGTCCTCTGGTTCGGCACTCCCCCATCAACGGAAATATGTTCCCTCCTGCCAGAGTGTCCAGTCCTTTCATAAGCCTATACGTTTCAATCAGATCCCCTCTCAGTCTTCTAAACTCAAGGGTATACAAGCCCAGTCGCTTCAGTCTTTCCGTGTAAGGCAATCCTGCCATTCCAGGAATTGACCTCGTGAACCTACGCTGCACTCCCTCAATAGCCAGAATGTCTTTCCTCAAATTTGGAGACCAGAACTGTACACAGTACTCCAGGTGTGGTCTCACCAGGGCCCTGTACAGCTGCAGAAGCACCTCTTTGCTTCTATACTCAATCCCTCTTGTTATGAAGGCCAGCATGCTATTAGCCTTCTTCACGACCTGCTGTACCTGCATGCTTGCCTTCATTGACTGGTGGACAAGAACACCCAGATCTCTCTGAACAGCCCCTTTACCTAATTTGATACCATTGAGGTAGTAATCTGCCTTCCTGTTCTTGCCACCAAAGTGGATAACCAGACATTTATCCACATTAAACTGCATCTGCCATGCATCTGCCCACTCACCTAACTTGTCCAGGTCACCCTGTAATCCCCTAACATCCTCATCACATTTCACCCTACCACCTAGCTTTGTGTCATCAGCAAATTTGCTAATGTTATTGCTGATACCATCTTCTATATCATTTACATATATTGTAAAAAGCTGCGGTCCCAGCACGGATCCCTGCGGTACCCCACTGGTCACTGCCTGCCATTTCGAAATGGAGCCGTTAATCACTACCCTTTGTTTCAAAAATAAGGAAGTCCCATTACAACAATACAAGGCAATAGACCATATCTGGAATAGTGTGAACAGTTTTGGTCCCCTTGTTGAAGGAACAATATACTGGCATAAGATGCATGGGAGAGTAAGGGGTCATAGAGTCAAGGTCATCCTTTCAAATCTGCGATGAGGAGGAAATTCTGCTCTTAGAGGGTAGTGAACCTGTGGAATTCTTTAGCACAGAGAGCTTTCAAGGCTGGATCATCAAGTATATTTAAGGCTGAGATCAGTTAGGAAATCAGAGGTTATGTGGAAAAACCAAGAATGTAGAGTTGAGGATTATCAGATCGGACATGATCCCATCTTGATGGGCTGAAGGGCTTACTTCCGCTCTTAAGTCTTATGATCTTACAATTATCATTTTCTCTGTCCCTTCACCCCTGTTTGTTATTTAATCTTCTTGACTCTCTCAAAGACCTTACCCTTTGGTTATTACCATTATTCCTCCCCCCATCACAACCCATTCTTTTTTCCCTTTTATATTTGGTTAGTACCTCTTACAATTCTATTTCCAATTTCCCATATTGATGAAAGGTCACTGACCAGAAATGTTAACTTCATTTCCCTCTCTACAGATGCTGTTAGCCCTGCTCAGTACTTCCATAAAGTGGTGCCTTTTCAGATTGCCAGCATCTCCAGTGTTTTGGTTTTACATTGAAACTTTTCCATCTTGTAACAGATCCTGATATAATTTCCTGAAAAAAAATGTTACTGAATAAACAGAGGAGAAATTACGTTTATAGATTTTATTGGCACTTCCTGCAGAATAAACCAAATTTATTCACTTTACAGAATGAGTCACAGCAATATGAGAGGTGTTGGATAATGAATGAGGTGATATTTGTATTCAATGGACTGTCTGACAATGGATTTGAATAACTGTAAAAAATAATCATCTTGTTATAATTTCAGAGCTCAAACAATTTTTTTCTAAGATTCTGCTGACTCGAGGAAGAGGAGAGGGGGAAGATCTGTGGGATAATTCCACAGTCTGCGGCTTGGATTCTGCTGATCTCTCCAGAAACTGGGAGCAGCAGGTGGTACCCTTCGTTCCTTCCTCCTACAAAGAAATACTGGCTGCCTTCCAGATACATAGTAAGCTCCAGACACCGAATCCTACAGATCCTAGGCAGCAGCTCAAAGAGTGGAAATATCCACTCCACTGGTGAAAAGCTATACTTAGGTTTGAACAGCCTGAATTCCATTCAGCCTTTAGCTGTATTTATCTATTCCTGCTGTGTTCACTGCTTCATTTTTGCCAATTCTCTGTTCTTCTCCTAAAGGCAATGTCTTCTTGGTGGAATACAATTGTATCGGTACCATCTGTTCCCCAGTTAATTTGCTGAAGTGGCTTTCACAAATTGATGAAGCAACACTGAAACTTGGGACAACGATTGCTGAGAGGTATTAGCTGGAGGCCAGAAGTATGCTTTTAATATATCCAGAACTTCAGATGAGTTTGCAGCTCTTGACCAAGATCTGTAGCTTCAACTATTGAAATCAATAAAAAAAGGATTTTTGTGTGCTATTGTTACGGTTGATAGCAAGGTACTTATATCATTTGAGTTATATAGCACTCTGTGTATTCATGAGGAACTCTGGGTACCAGAATTTTCCTATCAGGAGCTCAAACCTATGCTCAACACAGATCATAGAATCCCTACAGTACGGAAGTGGGCCATTTGATCCATTGAGTCCACACTGAATCTCCAAAGACATCCCACCCAGACCCATCCCACTACCCTCTCCCTGTAACTCAACATTTCACATGGCTAACCCACCTAGCCTGCACATCCCTGGAAATTATAGGCAATTTAGCATGGCAATCCACATACCCTGTACATCTTTCAACGGCGGAAGGAAACTGAAACACCCGGAGAAAGCCCATGTAGACACTAGGAAAATTTGCAAACTCCATACAGCCAGATGACCAAGGGAGCAATTGAACCTGGGTCCATGATGCTGTGAGGCAGCAGTGTTAATCATTGAGCCACTTGATTTGTCTAATGGTTAATTAGTGACAATTTTCCACAAGAGGAACGTAGTTAGATCTATTTGACTATGAGTTGGCTCTAAGGTAGGCCACTGTGAATCCCCACAATGCGGCAGCTGGTCATTCGGACCATCAAGACCACACTGACACTCTGAGGAGCATCCCCCCTGTGACTGCAATTCCTGCTCAAACCCCCACCCATTTGCTGCATCCTTGAAATCTCATGTCTAATAAACCTAACTCTCACATCCCTGGACACTATGGGCATTTAGAATGGCCAATCCACCTAACCTGCACATCTTTGGACTGTGGGAGAAAATCTATGCAGATACAGGGATAATGTGAAAACTCCATACAGACAGAGACTGGAATTGAACCAGGGCTCTTGGTGCTGAGGCAGCAGTGCTAACGCAGCCACTCCCACCCTTCAAGGTTTCACATGCACCACGTGTGACATCACTTCTCCCTTCATGTCATTACTGACGTCACGCGTTCAGCGACTTCCACTCCTCCCAACAGTGATGTTCGCCACCACTTCCGCCCCCACCAATGCCACTCACCTGCATACTACCAATAGCTACCCTCCCCCCCACCTCCCCCACAGATCCCACTCTCACCATCCCCGCCCCCCCAGAACCCTGAGGGGAACATCATCCCTGCTCATGACTCCACCCCCATTCCCCCTACCAACACTCCCACTCGTTACAGACTCCGCCCCCCCCACTTCCAGCTCCACACCTACACCAGGTCCTAGCTCCCAGCCCTGCCAAGTTTTCACTATTCCCCAGACCTCCCCCTCACTGAGGATGAACGATCAGTTCTCAGCAAAGACTTTACCTTTATCCCCCTCCATCTACACATCAATTAATTCAAAATGTGTCGTGATGTCAAACACTTCTTTCGCTGCCTCTGCCTCCGTGCTTACTTTTTCAATCAGGACACTCGCCCACCTTCCGAGGACCTTTCACCTGCCTCCAACAAACTCCATCCACATGGACACCCCATGCTGGCCTATTACCTGCCTTTGATCTCTTCATTTCCGACTGCCACCGAGACATAAACCGCCTCAACCGGTCTACCCTCCTCCCCCACTCCAACCTCTCAACCTCACAACACGCAGCCCTCCAATCCCTCTGCTCCAATCCCAACCTCGCCATCAAACCAGCAGATAAAGGGGGTGCAGTGATAGTTTGGCGCACTGACTACTACACTGCTGAAGCCAACTTGAAGACACCACCTCCTACTGCCCCCTCGATCATGATCCTACCCCTCCCCATCACCAAACCATCATCTCCCAGACCATACACAATCTCATCACCTCAGGAGATCTCCCACCCACAGCTTCCATCCTCATAGTCCGGGAACTCTGCACTGCCCGATTCTATCTCCTTCCCAAGATCCACAAGCCTGACCACCCTGGCCGACCCATTGTCTCAGACTGCTCCTGCCCCACCGAACCCATCCCCACTAGGCCAGGAACTCCCCACATACATTTGAGATATCACCCGTGCCCTCCACCTCCTCCAAGACTTCTGTTTCCCCGGCCCCCAAAGCCTCATCTTCACCATGGACATCCAATCTCTCTAGACTTCCCTCCGCCATGACCAGAGACTCCAAGCCATCCATTTTTTCCTCACCAGTACCCCTTCAATGATACACTCATTTGTTTGGCTGAACTAGTCCTCACCCTTAACAATTTCTTGTTCGAATCCTCTCACTTCCTCCAGACAAAAGGGGTAGCCATTGGCACCCGCATGGGCCCCAGCTATGCCTGTCTCTTTGTCGGCTACATAGAACAGTCCATCTTCCGTAGTTACACCGGCACCACTCCCCACCTCTTCCTTCGCTACATTGATGACTGCATCAACGCCATCTTGCGCTCCCATGTGGAGGTTGAGCAGTTCATCAACTCCACCAACACATTCCACCCCGACCGTAAAGTCACCTGGACCATCTCTGACACCTCCCTCCACTTCCTGGACCTCTCTATTTCCATCAATGATGACTGACTTAACACTGACATTTTGTACAAACCCACTGACTCCCACAGCTACCTGGATTACACCTCTTCCCACCCTACCTCCTGCAAAAATGCTATCCCAATTCCTCCGTCTCCGCTGTATCTGCTCCCAGGAGGATCAGTTCCACCACAGAACACACCAGATGGCCTCCTTCTTTTAAAGACCATAATTTCCCTTCCCACATGGTTGAAAATGCCCTCCAATGCATCTCATCCATAACCCGCAACTCTGCCTTCAAACCCCACCCCTCCAACCGCAACAAAGACAGAACCCCCTGGTCCTCACCTTCCACCCTACCAACCTCCACATAAAGCGCATCATCCTCCGACATTTCCGCCACCTCTATACAGACCCCACCACCAGGGATATATTTCCTCCCCACCCTTTTCCGCTTTCCACAAAGTTTATTCCCTCCATGACTACCTGGTCAGGTCCATAACCCACCGTCCCCTCCTGGCACGATCCCCTGCCACCGCAGGAATTGCAGAAATTCCTGCACCCACACCTCCCCCCTCACCTCCATCCAAGGCCCCAAAGGAGCCTTCCACATCCATCAAAGTTTCACCTGCACATCCACCAATGTCATTTATTGTATCCGTTGCTCTCGATGCAGTCTCCTCTACATTAGGGAGACTGGGCACATTCTCACAGACTGCTTGAGAGAATATCTTGGGGACACACGCACCAATCCATCCCACCACCCTGTGGCCGAACATTTCAACTCCCCCTCCCACTTTGCCGAGGACAAGAAGGTCCTGGGCCTCCTCCTGACGCCTGGAGGAAGAATGCCTCATCTACCGCCTTGGAATACTTTAACCCCAGGGCATTAATGTGGACTTCACCAGTTTCCTCATTTCCCCTCCCCCACCTTACCCCAGTTCCAACCTGCCAGCTCAGCACCATCCTCATGACCTGTCCTACCTGCCAATGTTCCTTCCAACCAATCTGCTCCACCCTCCTCTCCGACCTATCACTTTCATCCCTACCTCCATCCACCTATTGTACTCTTAGCTACCTTATCCCCAGCCCCACCACCCCTCCCATTTATCTCTCCACTCCGGAGGCTCTCAGCCTCATTCCTGATGAAGGGCTTTTGCCCGAAACATCGATTTTCCTGCTCCTCAGATGCTGCCTGACCTGCTGTGCTTTTCCAGCGCTACTCTAATCTAGACTCTGATCTCCAGCATCTGCTGTCCTCACTTTCGGCTAGCAGTGCTAACCACTGAGTCCAGAAGTTCTGAACAAAATTAAGCCTTGATAAAAGACTTGATAATCAGAACATGAACCCTGGAGGTTTGCAGTGCTGTAGGGCACTGTTGACAGTCATCAAATACCCTAGTTCTTTAATAGAATTTTGAGGAATGGATCAAACTCAGGGACAAATTGTCCTATCGAGCTCCTAATATTCAGCAGGCCAGAAATCTTTTTAGAGGTGTTGTCATATTGGTAAAAGCAGCAGGAAATTTATCAGTGTTACTACTCTGTGAAGTATGATCTTTTTAACTGATTAAACTCAACAGTACCAAAGAGTATAACCTAGGAAGCCCCAAATTTTGGTTTTATTTAAATGTATCGCAATTGTGAAAGATTTGGATGTCACCTATGGTTCAGTTAGTAGCACTGTTGCGCCACTAAGGGGGCATTGCACTGTTAGAGGGACTGTGTTTGCGATCAGAAGTTAAACTGAAATCCCAATTGTCTGTTTGGGTGGATGTAGAAGATCCTGTGACATTATAAGTAGGGGAGTTATTTGTGGTCCCCAGCCAATATTTAACCTGCAACCAACATTATAAAAACAGATGACTTGGTCATGATTTAATTGATGTTTATGGGAATATATTGCCATGTTTCCTACCCTGGAACAGCTTTTCATTGGCTGTAAAGTGCTGAGAAACATCCTGTAAATGGAAATTATTGTATAGATATGTTATTTTTCTTTGTTGTGCACTCTATATCGAATAAGTAGAATCCTACAGATATCTGTGTGATGAAGTGGAGAGAAATCCATAGAACAGTCATTTCAGTCAGACTAGATTACCTTTACTCACTTTGTTTCATTCCACTGTGATCCTCAGTGTAAGACTCATTGAGCTCAGTGTTCCCTCGACCTCAGAGATACAGCTGGAAGTACAACCATTGCTTACACTTGTCAGTGTCAGGATCACCTCTTCAGGTTTGTTGTATTAATTAACTACATTCCTGCTAGCTGAATAGAAATTCACATTTCTGTTTCAATGGAAGATTCCATTAATTTGTGCTTTTGACCTGTCATTTATTCTTGCTTACATGCTAGTTTTATTTCTGAATTTCTGTGCACTTGCCTCTGCCTGTAATGGACGAAGGAAAATAAATCTAAGCTGCAATCATGATGCAATAATGAGGAGTGCTACCATAATCAATGTTCTATAGTTCAAATACAATGTCAATCTGAACACTTTGGTAATTAGATTAGATTAGATTAGATTACTTACAGTGTGGAAACAGGCCCTTCGGCCCAACAAGTCCACACCGCCCCGCCGAAGCGTAACCCACCCATACCCCTACATCTACATTTACCCCTTACCTAACACTACGGGCAACTTAGCATGGCCAATTCACCTGGCCTGCACATCTTTGGACTGTGGGAGGAAACCGGAGCACCCGGAGGAAACCCACGCAGACACGGGGAGAACGTGCAAACTCCACACAGTCAGTCGCCTGAGGCGGGAATGTTGAAAGTTTCCCTGGCATTTTTTCAAAGAGCAGCATGGATTTCTCCTGATGCTCTGGCCAATATTCATACCTCGATAAAAAGACCAGAAATAAACAAAAACAAAGAATTAGAGAAAAAGAACAATAAAAACCAGCAGGCATTTCAGCCATTGTCTTCCTCCATTCCCTGAAAATACTGGTGTCTATGTATAATATTTGATCTGCCAGCAGCCCTGTCTTAAGTATCAAACTCAGCTCCTAGTTCTCAAAAATACTAATTAAGATGAACATTAATAATCTTGAAATCACGTACAAATTGGATTGCTTTGGTACTTTTGTCAACATTTTCCCCGTCATCTACATGAAGCATGGGTTCACAAATTCCAGCTATATTTCATTTTCAAGCATTTCTTCACACATATGCAATGCATTCAGAGTGAACTGGATGATGCGTTAAATGCTGGTCAAAGATGGACTGTACCAAGCCATTGGTGATAGCTAATCTAACCTTGTTGCTAACGCCTACATCACTGAGATGGTAGTAACTCAAAAAGTAAATGTTGGCCAAAACAGCTTATCACTTGTGGGACTTCAAAAGTGCTGTAGCAGGAGAAGAAAAAAATTCATCTGCCAGGTAAGTATGAGGCCGGACTTTAATGAACACAATAGAAATCTGAATAATTGATGTGGGTCTGGAATGGGAAGATGTTGGAACACAATATGAACTTCCTTTTTGATGTATTGGTCTCTCATTCAGTGCAGTATCTTTCCCACGGTGGTGTGTGTGCTGCAACCAGAGCCACTATGAAGCAGTCAATAAGGTTGCTGTAGGAATGGCTCTGCTGCTTAAAATAGTCTAAGGCAGACCCTCCAGTCTAGTCCAGACAGAGTGTACTACACCATCCTGATATGCTCTGCTCTACTCTATTGGAGGAGGCAACAAGGTGATATGACAGATACTGAGGAAGTGAGAGAACAGGAGCTGTCTTCTGAACAGAGCGATGAGGCTATTGAGCTAGAGGAAGCTCTCCCTGTGGATGGCAGAGCTCAGCAGCATCAAATGCTTCAAGGCAGACAGGACCTGATTGATACTCAATTCCAGTTGATGAGAGCTGGGTGCGAAAAACCAGCATGGACAGGCAAGAGAAAGATGCCAGCATTTGGTTTACACTATGTAGTCTATATTTGTTTACTTTGTGTTTCCTCTTGCTGGCTATCATGTTTCATATTGTGCAAATGCTTGCCTTTATGTAATATTCCACTACTGGACAACGACTAGATGTGGCTGTCCAGCGGGCATTGTGGAAACATTAGCACAAAGTAGTTACAAAGGCTATTTGGATGAAATGTAGCGAAGTACAGGTAGATGTCATATGACAGTTAAACAACAAGCAGGGTGAGAGAATGGAGTTGTATGTACCATGCGATTATGTACCATGAGAAGCATGGCTTTGTGACTGTTGTGCCATTACATTGCCAATAAAGTCAATGACAGACTACCAGCATTTGAGTTGGTGCATGGCAGACTTTTAACAATGGTGCAGCAACAAGATTGCTGCTTTGTGTTGAATTGTTTTGGGAATGGCATGTGGTAAGATGGAAATACAATTGGATATGAGGATATGCAGAGGCAAGGTAGATGGTTAAACAGGTGGGTTCGATAAGATCACACGAAAAGTCTTGCTGGATCTCATGGTGAGAATTGCTCCAAAAAAACCTCCACGTAACTTACAATGAGCTAAAAAAAAAGTGAACTTCTGTTCAACGATTCTGTAGTTATGAGAGCTTCCCTCACTCACTTAAACTCAAGAAAATGTAAGTCTAATTTATTTAGCCTTTCAACATCCTTTCATCTGAGTGACTGATCTAGTGGGTACTCTTGTACTGTCTCCAATGCAGGTTTGCCACTCCTTGAACTTGGAAAATAAAAATGCATCCAGCATTTCCAGGTGCGGTCTCATCAAACCACACATAAATGGAACAAAATTTCTTTATTCTGGAACTCCGATCCCCTTGCAATAAAGACCAACAAGCCATTTACTTACCTAAATGCTTGTCAAATTGAATACTTGTACACCCAAGTATCTCTGAGCATCAACATTTATAAGTTTCACATCTTTTCAATCAACGTGCTTCTCCAATTATGAACAAAGTAAATAACCTCACACTTTGCGATATTCATCTGCCAATTTTTTTGCCACTTACTTAACTTGTCTATATCTCTTTGTAACCTCTCCTGTCCTCCTCAGAGCTTGTACTCCACCTAGCTTTGTCTCATCAGCAAACCTAGACACGTCATTTTCTGTCTCTTCGACTAAGTCATTAATATGGATTGTAAATAGCTGAGGCTCCACAACAGATCCTTGTAGCACTCCACTAATCACAGTCAGCCAAAATGTCCCATTTATTATTATGTTCTGCTTTCTGTCTGTTAACCAATCCAACATTCATGCTAATATATCACTCCCTATGCCTGATTACTTCTCTTGTACAGTAATATTTTCTGTGGCACTTTATCAAATATTTATTTCTACGCATTGGTCACATTTGACTGAAACTTACATTTTTTTGGTCAGGTGTGAATTACATCAAGACTTTTTGGTGTGATTCTCACCACAAGGCCAGGCAAGATTGCTCATCAGATTTTGCCAAACACACTTCATACATTACATGCCCAGCCTTCTGACATTCCACACATCCAATTCCATTCCCATCTTACCATGTGCCTTTCCAGGACAAGTCACTCAGCAGGTATCCACCAAAAGACCAGCATCCTTTGTATCTCCACCTTTACAAGCCCATAGTGTTTGACCAGGTGCAGTCAGTCTGGGGCTGTCCTACAGAGTTCCTGATATTTGTCAGGGACATGATAGACATGGGGAAATTGACACCTTGCTTTGTGGAAAGTACAGCAGTGGCACAAGTAGATGGGGTAGCACAGAGGCAGGATGCCCTCTACTTCCATACCAACAGCAGATGCCATAATATAAGATGATGCCAGCCTGCTCTGAGGTACAGTCTCAGGTTTCTGGAGGAACATAGCATTGTAGGAAGCAACAGAAGTGCCACTGTCATTTTTGATACCTGACACTCACTAGCTCTACTCCTGTATCCACCTCCCACCAAGGCTTATGCTATACCATCACACTTCTCCTCTTGCTCTGACACACCCCAAACTCTGTACCACTAGTCTGTGTTGAAAGGCTGCAGTGGGGATTCTTTGCTCACAGGGACTGGTTGAGGTTGCATCTCAGGAATGTTCACTTGCTTTCTTAACGCTTACTCACTGCATCTCTGCCTTGTCTTGTGTTGCCATGACATGCCAATAGCAAAGTTACAAAATCAAGCAGCTTGCCTCATTGATTAGCAGCCCTCAGTCAACAGGCACATATCTTGTTGTGTGGCAGTGTTCAATGTCAATCGTTCATCTGCTGTTTGTGCCGGTGGCTTATGTGGCAAATACAGTGCACATGCAGCAAGCACGTGAACATGCATTCAACTTTTAGGGGAGTAGTCCTTAATGATGGACATGGAGGAATCAATTAGTCAGAGGGCTTCAGAAAAGTAAGTCAAGAGTAGCCTCCCAATTTGGTCCAGGGGTTGGCCACAGCCAGATGTCCAGTTTTGAGCATCTTGGTCTGGAAGTTTTGCTGTTGCAGTCCAGGGAATGGACCATGCTTAATCCATGGCTCCATTATGTCAAGTCCAGGGTTAAGGCTAATGCAGTTAGGGAGATGTACAGGCACCAGTGAGGAGTCAGGGCATGTATTGGCCTGTGCTGTCCAGTCATGCTGAGGACAGGCCGACCATTATCAGTCTCAGAAACTGAGGAAGGGAGTTGAGGGTAAAATTGCAGCTGCAGCCATTTTGTTGAGTCTAGGCAGTTTAGTCTTTGGCACTGGGGCTGTAGACTTTGGGCAATTGCTCAGTGCAATTGTGAAAGGGAGGCAGCAGGTATTAGAACTGGGAGATATTGTAAAGCATTGCTGGGAAGGGTACGATAAGGGAGAGGAGCCATCCATGGTCAATAACAGCATGGCTTCAAGGATATAGTGGAACATATATAATCCACACTAGAGGTAGGCACTTCATCTGCCAGGTCTGGGTGGGATGGGTAGGCAGGATTAGGCAAATGTAAATGAATTACATGTACACTTGTGAAAGTGTGAATCCTATGGAGTTGACAAGCCAAGATTAAAAGTGTACAATGCAAAAAAAATGGCAGCAAGAACACTCGAATTGGGCAGAGTAACTCAATCTGTGAAGGAAGGGCACACATCATTCATATGGTTTTTAAAAGAAAATACCATATATCACCAACCCCTGAAAGGTCTAACACACAGACCTATACACTGCCTATTCACTGGCCATTCTACAGCACTGACCTTCTCCATAGATGGAAGCTCCCTGGCACAGCTATGGCTGCACATCTGTTTGGCAAATATGCTTTTACACACAGAAGAATCCAAACATTAAGGATCTTCATCCAGGAGGGTCAAAGCTGACATTGCCATTTCTCTTTGCAAGATGATATTTAGGCTGGAGTCAAGGTTCCCTGCCTCCATTACAATGACTTTGGTCCTGGAGACCAATGGGTGGGGGCGATAGAGTGTAGTTGTATCCAACTCTCCAACAACCCCTAACCATATTGGTATGACTTCCTATGACAGCCACCAATGGCTGCTTGATCCCACTGCACTGCTGCAGCTTCTGCCAATGAGGGCCATTGCATCTTACATAGCTGTCTGCTTCTCCCATTTCTCACTGTGCATTTGGATGAAGTCTATCACAGTATCATTTCCTACCAGAGCCTGAGCGGGTACCTGGCCTCTGGCAGCTGTCTTAGTGTCAATGTCCTGGGCTGTTTCATTCTCAGCCAGCTATGAAGCTGTTTCAGTGAGGTTTCAGAGAACCAATTTCAGTGTGAGAAAACTTCTCTCTGTGTTCATTACCCACCCTCACAACGGCTCATGCCCAGCACAGACAATCCAATTACAGCTCTTCACACTTAAATACCACCATTTCCCAGCTGCTTTCAATTCAGATGAAGGGTCACTGGACTCGAGATGTTATCTCTGTTTTTCTCTCCTCAGATGCTGTCAGATGTGCTGAATTTCTCCAGCAATTTTTATTTATGTTTCAAATCTCCAGCATCCATGGTTTCATTATCCCAAAAGGTTAGGGTGGCAGTGTAGCAAGTGACAAGTAGAGAAAAAGGAATGTTATCAAAGATGACAAATAGAACATAAAAAGTAGAAATTGTTTTGTCACAATTGGAGGGGGCATTAGTGAGGCTACATCTAGAGTATTGAGTACAGTTTAGTGCCCTTTTCTAAGGAAGGACGTAACTGCAGTTGTGATGGGAAGCCTTTGTCCTCTGGCCATACTGTAGGATTCTGTGCTGGGTCATGATCTAGATACAAATGTAGGAATTTTGATCAATAAGTTTGCAGATGACAGGACATTGGTGTTATTGAAGACTATAGGACAGCATACTCAGGCTGGTCAGATGGTAAATGGAAGTTAATTCTAATATGTGAGAGATTTGGGAGGACTAAGAAGGCAAGGGCATGTTACAATGATTGGTAGGACCCTAGGAAGTACAAAGCGTCAAGCTGGTTGATCCTTATGACAACAGGAACAGGGGTTAAGAAGGCCTATGGGAAATTTACCTTTATTATTGAGGCTTTGGCAAGATCAGGAAACATTTGTTAGGCCACAGTTAGATCACCACATTATAGGAAGGAAGTGATTGCACTCGAGAGGGTGCAGAGAAGATTCACTAGGATGGGGCTGTTTTCTTAGAACAGAGAAGGTTGAGGGAGGACCTGACTATGGATTGGTGGTGCTGGAAGAGCACAGCAGTTCAGGCAGCATCCAAGTAGCTTCGCAATCGACGTTTCGGGCAAGCTTTTGCCCGAAACGTCGATTTCATGCTGCCTGAACTGCTGTGCTCTTCCAGCACCACTAATCCAGAATCTGGTTTCCAGCATCTGCAGTCATTGTTTTTACCTCGGAGGACCTGACTACCCAAGGGTCATAGATAAGTTAGATAAGGAAAATTGTTTCCATTTAGTAGGGGGATCAATAACCAAGGGACATGGATTTAAGGGCAGGAGAGTTGGAGGGGATTTAAGTAAGATTTTGTTCATCCAGAGAATGATGGGTGTCTAGAATCACTGCCTAGAAGGATGCTTGAAGCAGGAACCATCACAACATTGAAGAAGTATTTAGAAGATCATTTGAAGCATTATAGCATACAAGGCAATGAGCTGAATGTTGGGAAATGGAACTAGGGATGATAGGTGCTTGATGACCAATGAGAACATTGGCTGAAGGACTTCTTTCTGTGCTATAAACTCTAGGATTTCTTTATTCTGTCATCTGTATCTCACAGTCTACACTAGACATGTCAGTGGTACCCTTGTCACCAGAGGTAACAAGTATTTTGTCTTTGCTTTTAATCTCTGGTTTTTTGAATATAGAGAACAAACTGCTTATTTTAAATGGATTAATTCCTTCAGTAATGTAGTAAAGGTTACATTACAAGAACACATTAAGCATTCACCTATTAATATTATTAACCATTGTTTCTCAATTTATCTTTCTTCTTCGTGGTTTTCATTTTGTGAGGTTAAAGATCAAGAATTAACATATTAGTGAGCAAATATAATCCATTTCTTGAAGCAATCAGAGTAACATGTAAACTTAAAATATTTTGACAGTATAGATCTAACTGCAGTTCTGCCATATGTGCTAACCCATTTGCCATTCATTCAGATTGTCTATCTGGTTAGGCAGTGTTAATGCATTACATTTTTGATTTCAAATGTCTCTTTATGCCATTCTGCCTCAATTTTCATTTGCTAGGGAGCAACAGGATCCTGGTATAATGACTGTTGAGATATTTGATAAATGTTATTTTCTACCACACGCTATCAGTTCTTTAACAAGAGTCATAGAGTCATAAAGATGAACAACATGGCAATAGATTCTTCAGTCCAACTTGTCCATGCTGACCAGGTATCCTAAATCAATCCAGTCTCATGTGCCATCATTTGGCCCATATCCCTCTAAACCCTTCCTATTCATGTATCCATCCAGATGCCTTTTAAAAGTTATAATTGTACCAGCCTCCACTCTCTCCTCTGGCAGCTCATTCCATACACATACCACCCTCTGCGTGAAAAAGTTGCCTCTATGTCCCTTTTAAATCTTTCCCCTCTCACCCTAAAACTATGGCCTCTTGGACTCCCTTACTCTTGGGAAAATACCTCATTTATTTACCCTACTTGTGTCCCTCATGATTTTATAAAGCTCTATATGGTCACCCCTCAGCCTCTGGTGCTCCAGGGAAAATACCCCCAGCCTATTCAGCCTCTTCCTAAAGCTCAAACCCTCCAACCCTGGCAACATCCTTTAAATCTTTGCTGCACCTTTTCAAGTTTCACAACATCTTTCCTATGCAAGGAGATCAGAACCAAATGCCTTCTTCACAACCTTTTCTACCTGCAACTCCACTTTCAATGAACTATGAACTTGCACTCCAAGGTCTCTGTTCAGCAACACACCCCAGGAATTTACCAATAAGTATTTAAGTCCTGCCCTAATTTGCCTTACCAAAATACAGCATATCACATATATCTAAATTAAACTCCATCTGCCAATCCTCGGCCAATTTGTCCATTTGATCAAGGTCCTGTTGGGGTGGCATGGTGGCTCAGTGGTTAGCACTGCTGCCTCACAGTGCCAGGGACCCTGGTTTGATTCCAGCCGCAGACCAAAGACTGTGTGCTGTTTGCACATTCTCCTGGTGTCTGTATGAGTTTCCTCCCACAGTCCAAAGATGTACAGGTTTGCTGAACTGGCTATGCTAAATTGCCCATAGTGTTCAGGGATGTGCAGGTTGGGTGCATTAGTCAGGGGCAAATATAAGGTAGGGGGAATGGGTCTGGGTGGGTCACTTGCCAAGGGTCAGTGTGGACTTGTTGGGCCGAAGGGCCTGTTTCCACATAGTAGGAATGCTATTAAAACAAACTCTGAGGTAATCTTCTTTGTTGTCCACTACACCACCTATAATCTATTCCTGTTCAAAACTATGGATTTCTTTATGCTCCTGTCCTTCTGCTACTCATAGGAATTCTACTTTGTAAAGTTCAGTACCTCATGGGACAGCAGATTACTAATAAGGCTGCTGGAACAAAGTCCACATGATATCAACACACCATTGGGTAGAGATTAATTACACCTCAGGACTCCTTGGGTGACAAAATATTATTAGCAATGCATATCTTTGGAACCTACCTTGACTGTAGAATTCCTCTGGTTACCCTCCCAAGATTAGGTGAGGAATCCTTTCATTTGAGGTATCTTGGGATAGATATGTGTGACCACAGATTTTGGATAATATATTATTCATTCCCAGAGAAGCCTGCAATGAGGCAGTAAAGAGTTGAGGCAGTAAGCCATAATGTCTATCAAGAACATAGCACCACACACTGAAATAAACAGCCTCTAATTATACCAGTGAATTTCATGGTAAGACAAATACACTATTTCACAGGAATTGGAGCATTCAAACATATAACACAGTGTGAATTATTCTGTTGCTATAGTGTGATAAGTTATATTTAACACAATGATATTTAAACAATAGTAAATTCATATGGCAACAACTGCAAACATATTTTGGAATCAACAGATTATGGTTTTGCTCAAATTTCAGCCAGAAAGAGGGATGAGGAAAAGAAAAACATAATATGTTTCTACTTAATTTCTGGCTTTCTCTAAACTATTGATTCCTAAGAACAAAGATACATCAATTCCTTCAGATGTTCTCACCTACAAATCCTTCCAGATACTTCACAGATCTGAGAAGTTGAGGGAGTGTCCCACCACAATACCACACATTTAAGTACTTATTGACCATAAATCATGAAAAACCAATGTTTGGTGATGAGACCTTTGTTTCAAATTTGAGCTTGAACCAAGGCCACCTGCCTAAGTTAAGATACTGATCTTATCAAAGATTGTTACCATTTTTATACTTAAATGTTTGTAAGACCATGACTTAATCTGCAACTAGCATGAAATTTACACATCCCACAAATTAAGGAGTCTGAATGGAGGGTAAATTAGTATTTTGACTGTTTGAAAATATTTGCATATAACTCAGACTGCTTGATGGAAATCTTATTTTCTTGATGTTTGTAAGTTAATAAAGTGACTTTCAGAAATTTCAGTATAGTTTCAAGTAGATACAAAGAAACATGGTTGCAATGTTTTTAATTTAGTATTAAACTGAGAATCACACTAAAACAAAAATCACTAGTACAATAGTACATGCCCAAAAACAAACATCCCTCTCAGATGTGAACAAGAATCACAAAAAGTAAAATCATATCTTGACTCAAGAAAGGGCGCAAACTTCTTTTCATATCGATTATTCAATTTAAAAAGGGGAAAATGTAAAAAAAAAGTCATCTGCAACCTCAGTATGTAACTGAAAACATTATCACTATAATGTGACACAGATGTCCTTATGCATAATATATGTCTCACTTAGAAACCCTGTTGTTCACCATTAAAATAAGCCACTCGAAAGATTTACCATCCACTAGGCGAGTAAAACCACAGTCAGCGAGGGCCACAAAGGGCCTCATTATCTCCCACAAGATAATGGCTTTTCTCTAGCAGCATAAACAGCTGTGCACTAACAGAGAGATGATGGATCCCAACTCGCTAACAGAATGTGGGATTCATTTCACTAAATCTTCCTTTTCATTAAAATGATACTGGAAATAGAAGCTGAATCCATATTTTGGATCAAGTGAAATTGAAAAAAAGGAAAAGTTCATCAATATTGAAATGCATTAATCTTACTCAGGTCTGGTGTGTGTGTGATGGGGGGGATGGGGCATGGGAGATGATTATTGGTGTGCATACAAGTGTCCATTCGTTCGATTGTACTCATGACAGTGTCTCTCTATATCCAGGTTCCTGGCTTTCCACATCTGTGCTGACTTCTCTGCAGGTTTGTTTTTAAGTATGATTGCATGTGTATTACAAAGAGATTGGTCATTCATTCAAACACAGTACTCTTGCACACAGTTTTATACACTGTGAATGTAGTGTTATAAAATTTCTGCTTATGATTTTACCTTACATTTTTGGGGCTGAGACCTTTCACCCAAGATAAAATTCCAGGAAATTCAAATGAGGGGCATGGTCAATGACTGTGCAATTAACAGCTGTGCCCAAATGTTTCATGTAAGTAATCACCAGAGATATTTTAGTACATGTCCCAAAGTACTCAGCATACCTGTAGCAAATGGATAGCAAATACATTGCTTGTTGCCATCAGTAAAATCATCAATTTCTTTTTGGGAAGTGATAGCGCTAAGTCGGCTTTTCCAGTCTCACAGGATTGACAAGTGTAAAAGACTGTTCTGAGGAAAGGTTTCCAGACCTGAAACGTTAACTTTGATTTCTCTTCACACATGCTGAGCTTTTCCAGTAACTTTCTTCTTTGTTTCGGATTTATTTTTCTTTTGGTTTTTATTTAGTATTTAACTCACTAACACATTTCTTCTTGGCATAGCCAGTTTGAAGTTCTGCTCTTCTCTCCAACAGGACTTCTATTCCAGTCTTTTTTCTTGTCCACTGACATTAACCTCACTACCAATCCTGGTGTTTGACCAGGTATTTGCTCAAACCCATTTCCACAGCCACATCACATTCCTCAGTGATTGCCTCCAGCTCAGACTCACCCCACATAGATTCCAACTGAAGTTTCATCCCTCGTGTTTTGAATTCAGCCAGGGATCACAGGAATCTCGGTGATGTTCAATAGTTTGCTGTCAGCTACTCTAGCTGCATCCTGAGATCCACAGTCAGTGCTATGTAGCATCATATGTACACTCTCCACATCTCTTTCCAACAGCAGCACAACACACTGGCTCAGGGCTGTACCAGTCCACAGCTCCACTTCATCCTCTGGCTCATTTGCTGTGCTAACAAGAAACTTTGTCTTTTCCTTTCGGACATCAAGACCCACAATGTTATGAGTTCTGAGGAAGGGTCACCGGACCTGACATGTTAAGTTGATTTCTCTTCACAGATGCTGCCAGACCAGCTGAGCTTTTCCAGCAACTTCTGTTTTTGTTAAAAGGCATTATGTTATGCTCCTGTGTCAATACACCTCCATTCATAAACAAAAAGGTCTGACATATTTCATGCTCATATTATATTGACTGTATTATCTAGTGGTGAAGTTTATTGCACACACATTTCACATGATATGCCAAATATGCTGGGAAACCTCCAAGACAACAAGAACTGCCTTGCAAGGATGTGCTTACAAGTGTATGCTGGATTCATTCATAACTCAATATATTTTATTGAAATTATAATCCAAATAATAAGCTGTCAGTACTTATTTAAAGCTGCAGCCACTCAGCATCCATACAGAATTGTCATTAGGTGCTGAAATCTAAATAAACCATATTGATTGCTCTTTCTTAAAAGCAATTCCGTTCTAAATTGTTACATCATTGTATGTCTGCGTGTATTACCAGCTACCAGCCTTTTCCAAGAGAACTGCATTTGTACCAAACAGTGCTTTGGGGTGTTAGATTGGAATTCCTCTTCACTGTGGAGGAAATGGGAAGCAAGTGGAGCAATATGCAGGTGGTACTTTTATACATTGGGAATTCAAGTAGCAATTCAATACTACAACTCCAATACTACCACTTTCATACTTGCCCTTGGCCAAGGAAATCTGTATGTAGAGATTACTGATAAAATAAACTATGATAGAACTGTCTAATATACTACGCCCAGACCTTCAAAGGACTTGGAGGGCAAAATTAAAGCCTGCTATCCAAGGCATTGTTGCTTTGAATAAATACTCTACTGGTTAATTTTACGTAATAGTGTTAATTATATTGCAGTTCCATCATTTTCATGAGGTTTAAAAACTTGAAGCTCCCTCTATCACAGTTCTGTGGATGGGTGCACATCCACACACAGATTGCAGCAGTTCAGGAAGGTGGCTTACCAGACTCTCCACAAGGAGATGTCAGTAATGTTCACATCCCAACAACAAATGAAAATAACTAGAACCTCCCAACTTGCAGATAGCTTGTACAAATGAAATCCATGTAAGGGAGAGTGCAAGCATCCACTGGAACCCAACTCATACTTTCATTGACACTTCTATAAATTAGACATAAACAGAGTTGCAGTGAGACATGGAAAATGATTACTGCAGGCCAGATAATCAGCGAAATGTAAATCATATTCATATCCCTCTGTCTGTTAGGAAAATTCCTTTTCTACAATATAGCAAAGTAGCGTACACCTCATATGATTGTAGATATTTTCTAATCAATCTGTTCAGAGATGTTATTATACAGTTCTGGAGCAGATGGGACTTGAACCTGTGCCTTCTAGTCCAGAGGTAGGGACACCAGCACTATGCCACAAGAGTCCCTCCAGCTTTTATAACTCTACCCTGCAAAATGTTATTGCTATCAATCAAGAAATCAGTATCAACCAGTAACAGACAGGAATGTCAGCTGCAAGCTCTCGGGTACATCTCTCTGACTCTAAAAGTGTCAAAGTCCAAGTGTTCACTCAAAGAAGCTTTAAGAACAACTGAAATGAATGAGACATTTACTCAAGTGTCTATATCATCTAGTCATCAAAATGGTATTCTTCCAAGTAGTGTATGTATAATCAATATGGTTTATATCTGTGCTTCCCCTTTCTAACATTTGGTCTTTGACATTCCTTTAATTCGAAATGTTACTGGAATAAAAGGTAGAACTAACAATGTTGTTTGCTGCATGATTGTGTTTGCCTATAAAGCTGCAAGTGGTCCCTTTGCCAAATCAGCAGCTTAACTTACAAGCACAGATGTTATAAGTATTACTGTGGCAGCTGAAGAAATTTTTCAGAGGTTGCTGGTCACATAATCAAGAGCTTGTTCATCATGTCATATAGCAGGATGAGAGTGAAGTGGGAGTTGAGAAGGGGCATAAGGCAATAAAGTATCATTATACTGAATATTCTTAGTGATGCCAAATGCTATGTTCCCATTGCAGTTAGTCCTATGAAGTGTAATACCATCTTTTCCTTGGGAAAGAGAGAGGAAAGCATATGTATTTCCAGGCTTGGCTTTACACCCTTCAACTGTGTGTTACTTTGTCTTGCAAGATGGAAAGCAGAGTATCGGTAGTGGTGTACCACTGTGGTTGGGTGATCTGGCTGCCATGTGTGTAAAGGCAGTGAGTAATGGGTGTGAAACTGGGATCAAGAAATGTATATTAGGTGGTGCGACTGGTAAATGTGATTTCTAAGTGCCAGAGGCTGCTGAATAATGAAATATGTGTGGCACATTAAAAAGCATGAGCAATTGGTGGAGTGGTTGGTTCAAAACATCCTTTGAAAATGCAATAAAAGGGACCAGACTTCAGGTGAACTCATTGATCTTCTTGTAGCATTGTTGCCAGGTCTCCAGGCCAGGCTTTGACAGTTGACCTTCCTAGCTACCTGCTCCAACTCCTTTGTGGCCTTTGAGAGCCCACTGGTTATCGACACAGTCATGAACTCTTTTTTATTAACACCCTCCAACACTATGACATTAATGCTGCCAACTGTGAACTAAGGAGCCCTCTCACTGTTCTGATCCTTCATTTCCCTCCTCTCCTGTTAAACCCTGGCAGTCAACAGTAGTTGTCTTATATTCAGTGCAACTTTTAAAGGGACAGGTGGTGTTTAAAAGCTGAAGCAAGTTGGATACACATTAGCCTCACAAGTTACTAAGTCCCCATGTTGAGTGTGCAGCCAATCAGCCAGCCAGTAAGCATGGGTCACATTGGGTTACAGGCAGAAATTGTTCCAGTGAGGAGTCAGCATGGCATGTGAATGGGAACATGTGCTGGCAGACTGCAAGTTGGAAACCCAGCTCCTGAAAATGGGTATGAAGGAATTTAAGGGCCATTATATTAACATGGGATGAGGACTAATTCACAGAAATAGAAAAAAACAGAGCAGGAATGAAAATCATTTTCAATTTGACAGGTTGTAACTGGTAGTTTATCAGCAGGAACAATGCTCACATCTCAGCTACTTGGAATTATATTAAACTGTTAGTTGAGGGGATAGAGTGACATTCTCATGATTCAAAACTAGTGGGAAAGTAAACTGTGAGAAGGACATAACAGATTGCAAGGCGAATTTATTTTGCTTGTTCATGGAAAATGGGTGCCGCCAGGCCAGCTTCTACTGTCCATCTCCAATTGTCCTGAGGACAGTTATGAGTCAATCACTCTGGGTCTGGAGTCACATGTAGGCCAGACCAGGTAAAGGGCATTAGTGAGCCAGATAGGATTTTAAAACAATCAATAGTAATTACAGAGTCACCAACAGGGGAGCTTTTTTTCCTGGTTTCACCAAATTCAGATTTCATCATCTGCCATGATGGGATTTGAACTCACATTGTCAGAACATTAGCCTGGGTTCTGGATTGCTAGTTCAGTCATGACCACTATATACTATTTCCCTGGATACAGACAGATTAAATATCAAGATGAGGGTGACCTGAATTTTACAAGAAATTGGTTGTGTCAATTTTGATGAGTTTATGGAGAGTATCTTTCTATGAGCCTAGTCATTTTCTCATGCTATCTTCCCTTACTTGCTTCATTAATCATGTATCAATATCCAACGGAGCCTTTTCCACCATATGCAGGTGGGTTATCCTTAGCACAGATACTTTTTTGAAGCTTAGCCATACATCTGATCAAGAATCAACAGTCCGGAATTACCTTTCACTGTGCATCGGTAGGGTAAATACAAACTAATATTTCTCATGACACATAGATGTTATGGTTGATAATACATTGTACTTGCAACTGCACATATGTGCATCTACTGACATTAAAGAGCCAAGCTACATAGCTTATCCATCCTTTTAGAACTAAACCCATTTTAGAGCACTATCTAATGGGGGTTATTCTTTTTCCAATTGCCAGTCACACTACATCTTCTCATCGAAACTGGAAAGCTTTCATGTGGTGCAAAATATTTATCTTTATTCATCAATAACAGAAATGACCAATAAACAAACAGGAACTGAAGTTACCTCTGAGAACATAAACGGACTACTTACCTCGAGATGCACTACTTTCCTTTTGGAAGGAAAGTGGTGCACTTCAAGGAAACCAATCCTGACTTGGGAAGAATGTGTAAACTACACACAATCAGTCGCCTGAGCGTGACAATCAGACCCGGATCCCTGGCACTGTGAGGCAGCTATGCTAACCACTGAGCCACCATGCTGCCCGATTTGTGTGTTGAGGAATGACAAATCTCACACAGATCCCCAGTAGCTCTTTCACTGTGGAAAGTATCAACATCCTTCAACTCCCCCACACTGCAGATGCAGCATACATCTGCTCAGCCACCTCTATTCAATTGAACCAATTAATTTGGAAAATAATATTTTAGAAGGGGAATATCTTAACAGTAGTCATTACCTGTATAATGTTTCCTGTGTTAAACCACTTGGCCAATCAAAAGAGACACAGAAACAACATCCACCAATCACCTACATGTCATCCTGTGACATCACACTGTGGTTCAAGCAGGTTGTCCAATTAAAATCTCCGAGGTCACTCACTTGATTGTTTATCATCTCAAAGTCCAGAGGCTGCTCATTGTTGATCTCATGGATTTTCTCACCAAATCCCACATCATTCAGAGCCTGGGAAGATTCTACACAATACATCGTATTGAACCTCTTGTGGAGAAGTGGGAAATTATCCACTGAATTATGGATTACTGAAAGTTAATATAAAGGTACAGCAAACACTTAAATAAAGTTTTACTGCAAATACATATGGCCTAGGTTAGAATATTGCATAATTTTAGTTTCCTCACCTATGAAAAAATATACTGTCAATCAAGGGAGTGCAACATTGGTTCACCTCACTGTTTCCTGAGCTAACAGATGGCACAGTGGCTCAGTGGCTAGCACTGCTGCCTCACAGAACCAGGGACCCGGGTTCAATTCCCACCTTGGGCAACTGTCTGTGTGGAGCTTGCAGTGACTGCATGGGTTTTCTCTGGGTGCTCCGGTTTCTTCCCACAGTCCAAAGATGTTAGGTGAATTGGCTATGCTAAATTGCCTGTAGTGTTAGGTATCGGGGAATGGGTCTGGGTGGGGTAAACTTGGTGGGCTGAAGGGCTTGTTTCCACACTGTAGGGAATCTAATCTAATCATTCTTCATTGAGAAGTGATTGAGTAGACTATGAACATCTACATTCCCCAGAATTGAGAAAAATGTAAACTAATTTCCTTAAAGCATATAAGGCCCTAAGTTCTTTATTTTTTGTTCTGATCTTTCTTTTCTGTGAATGATCTACAACCAGTAATAACATATTCAACCAGTCTCTCAGTTTTGTTGGTTTTAAAAATTATTTTGGTTGACATCTTTGTGAAAAAAAAATTCATTTTTCTTTTATTTCAAAATACCACAAAATTAGGTCCTGCTTCCCTTAATGCAAGCCCTGGAAACGTAAGAAATGCCAGAATATGATAGATGAGCTCAAAAGCCATAGTTAGCAGTCTGACAAGGTTGGCAGAGAGTTGATCCTCTCAATCACCTTGCTAAGAAGAAAAGGGATAGTTTAGTTTTCTGTTAAGTAATGTGTTGTCACGCTGTCTGGTTTAATGTTTTTTTAGCTTTTTATTCTCTCATTGGCACGCTGACAAGCCGTGAAATGGATCCTTGCTCCTTGTCTTTCTATATTAGAACAAGCAAGCAGAGGATTAGTATTGTGTTACTCCTCCAGTGCCTCTATATTATTATCAAAATGGTTCCAATATGCCACAGCATCATCCAAAAGAATCAATTCCTTTCATGGTGTGGCGCTGCCTCCTTATCCATACTCTTTTCCCTTTCTAGGTGAATGACAAGGGTATTGCAACTTCTCAATGCTGACTATCTTCTAATAGAAGGATGTTAGTTTGGGGAATACTTTTGTTTGAACAATTTGGTTAATCACCTAATGCATTGTGAATTGCAATACCTAAATCTAATGGTAATTACCTGTTTTAGTTGTTGCAATTCACAGTGCAAGGTGGCACTGTGCTTTTGGAATGTTTGATTGATTTGATTTATTTATTGTGGCATGCATTTTGCTACAAAGCTCAGTGGAAAATGTTGTATAGTGTCGTCACTCTCCAGCACCACCTTAACGCACAGAAAAATAAACTAAAATATGGAATATAAGGGCAGAAATATGAAGAAATAAAGAGAGTGTCCAGCTTTACATTCCCTCTTGTTAATTGCTCCATCATGGACCATGGGTCTGGTGTCCAAGTATGAGTCCCCTTCACCGCTGGAATGAAAATCGCCATTCTTTGCCGCCATCTCCAACACCCTCGTCACTGAGTCCTCACTGGACCTTGTCGATGCAGATGCCACTGGGTACTGCACCAGCCCAAATTCAACTCCATCGCCACCAAGAGTCTGTTTTGGGCCCACCTCGCTGATGTAGCCGCTTATTTTATTTGATTCTTGATTTATTGTAGTCGCGTGTACTTTTCACAATTAAAAGCTTTGTTTTGCGAGCAGTACAGGTGGATCATGGAAAACAAGGACAGCAGATCATAAGGTGCTTAGACAGAGGGATGCATACAGGTGCCATAGATCTTGTACTGGGCCCAAGCCCATCTCCACCACAACAGCTCCTGGACTGCCTCACCAATGCAGAGCTTCAGGGAACTCAAACTCTCTCTGATGCTGCCGCCATGAGGTCATGCTGCTGGGCCTACTTTAGTCTGCACTGGGTTCACTCACCACCATCAATGCCATCCCACAATCGAGCTCTTCACCAAGAAAGAAGTAAAATAAAATAGAAGAGAAATGAAATAAAAAGAGGGACAAAAAAAGAGAAAAGAAAAGCAGACGAACCCTGGGCTCAGAAGCCGTATTCAACTGCCACCCTCCTGGAAGTTCAGAGCACAATTTTCTGAATTGTATATACACCCTACTGATCTATTGGATAAAACGTCATGTCAATGACAATGGCCAAATAATCAGTCACTCATTAGGGATTAGTTAACTTTGTGGGTTTGATTATGTAAAATAGCAAAATACTTTATAGTTATGAAGCAGCAGTGACAACAAACCATTCGATTGGTGAATGTGCTGCTTGCAGAGCTACACCAGACGAACTGCCAAGCAGAGTTGCAATATTGCATTAACACAGCACATGGAGTCCTTAAAGACCACTCAATAAACACTCTCAAAGGCAAGATACACATACAGCGACCCTACATTCCAAAACAAAAGTTAGCTATTTAAAACAACAAGTCAACCTATGGGTTACTTTGCTGATATATCCAGATCTCATGGTAAACTGTCTGGAAGTATCTTTGATTGCCCAGTCATCAGTGATATTATCTGTTGGTTTTGTTTGTAATCTGTATCTTGTACATAACGCAACAAGATTGGGAAGTGAAAAGGCCAATATGCTCTCAAGTGTATGGGAATATTGAAGTAATTGGACCATCTTTCAATCATGTTTTTCCATATTTTCTGTAACACATAGTCTTCTTGTAGCTACTGATTCCTGAGTTGTGCAAAATGTACCAGGTCATTATGGAGAATAGCTTCAAGTTTGATGTCAATTTACATGTCAAAGGTTATATTATCTGTTTTCACTAGTTTGAGTAAATGCTAAGTGACCATCAAATTGCCTGGCTTGTACCTAATCCTATAATCTAACCTTTGACTTTTATCAGTCTTGGCAGTGTAAATGTCAGTTGTATTCACCAAATTATCTCTAGCAATTTGTGATCAATCTTTTGCTGAATAGATTAATATGAAAATATGTGTCTACAAAAACTAAAGCTAACTTTGCTCTCAACGTTTAAGAAACTGGACTGCATAACAGAAACAGCTTTTTAAGCAAATGTAATTGGTACAAGTCCCACTTTCCCCAGCATGGTGGGTTGCCACATGAAGTGTAACTCTCTTCTCCCGCACCAGTCTTTCAGCCACACATTCACTTCTCTTGTCTTATTCATTCTGTTCAGTTTGCATGTGGCTGAGATGGTAATCTGGTGATTATGCCTCTGAGGTTCTGCTTTTTAATTTAGTGCCTAGTTTCACATACTCACTTAGCAGAACCTCTTTCCTAGATTTACCTATGTCGTTTGTACTGACAAGGTCCATGACCATTGAATCCTCCCCTCCCCAGTGCAGAGCAGTTATCCTGAACCCTGATACAAGACAGACCATGCAGATTTGTGATAGATTGATAGACAGGAGATATTAAATGATAAGCGAAATAAATAACAAAAGTAAACTGAGGCAACAACAGGTGGGTCAACAACAGATGGACATGGCAACTATGTGATGAAAGGCATGAAATAATGCTTGTAAATGCCAGCTACTCTGCTAGTAGCTGTAATGCCTTAATTTTATGTCAGCCCTTCAACTCCTTATTATTTGCATGACCAGGAGGGTCTCAGAAATTCAAGGTATCAGCTTCAGTACTGAATCATAACTCATTGACAAAAAGACCTAAAAAGGGCTAAAAACAATACAAAGAGATTGTCATGCCCATCAAGCTTTTGATGGAAAATACATTGCAATATTGAAACAAAAGTTCCAATATTTAGACAAGTTGCGAGTTGTTGCTGAACTTTAATGGTATCATTCCCAACAAAGGTATCGAAAGTTGTAATATTTTACTCCCCATTTCATGGCTTTGAAGATAACAAGAGCAAGTGGGCACCAGGGAAAGAGTCAGAAAAGATGATAAAGGAAGGCTGTACTCCAGAAGTTGAGAAAGACTAAGATTGAGACTGAATACATAATAGAGGATCCCTAGTTGCAAAGGGAATCATCTAGATTTTCTATTTTGGCCACCATAAACAATGGGCAGGAATTGCCCTCATTTGACCACATTGCCCTCCTGGATTTTCTGAGTTAAGATTATTAGAGTTCACTGGATGCAATCCAAGCTCTGGAAACAACTTTGGTTGTCAGAAATGTTAATTTCTTCAATGTAAAATACATTTTCTAAAACCAGTAACTCAATCATTTAGAACATGCTGGAGAAGCCCATTGCAGGACAATGAAATGAAAGGCCAATTCAGTTAAAAAAAAACATGACATGGACACTATGTACAGATCCCAAAAACAATTGTATGTCCTTCTGGCTAAAGAACAAATAAAGGATATAGTGAGAGAGATATTGGTGATCCAGAAAGGATAATGAAGCAATCCCATTGAAAATTTTGCTGATAATTTAGGAGCTGATAGCCAGCACAATGGTCAACAATTCCATTAGACTGAGAGATTTATAAGCTATATAGGGTTGACTGAATAACATTGATCAATACCAAGATAACAAAGAGATGGGTTGAATGTCAAAAGAGAAGGAAAAAAATTTCCACATGCTGAAAAGAATGTTTCACCCTGGTTGAACATTTTTATTATCCTACTGATGGATTTATGTTTTCTTTTCTAATTGTGAAATGGTCCCAAAGCTTTCTGTTATTGTTTCTTTTATTTGGTTCTAGGTTGGTGAGCCAGGACTTCAAATCCCAAAGGAAAAGCATCTGACAGGTCAAAGAGGACTTGAACAAATCATCCAGAAATGACCACCTATCATTCTCTCTGTAGATTGATTTTTAAAATTAAAATATAGCTACATCTAACCAGAGCCAAAACATCTTGAGCCAATGAAAATATGATTCTTTCCAATCTATTGAACTGATCTCTGTGTTAGGACCCTGACTTAGTGGAGAAGAAGCTGAGCTCACAGGATGCATTTGTCAAGATCTGATTTGATTGACATGACTGTGGCAATTTCTCAAAACAAAATTTTATTTAGGTAAGATAACTTAATAACTGCATGCCTAAACATTATGTGGGTATAATCCACAAATGTCAATATTTTATTCAACTCTTAAAAAGAAAAAAATAAATGATTCAGTCCATTGACATTTAGGTCAGTTGGTAGAATATTCACATCAGGGTTAGGCAATTGCACTCAAAGTTCTGCATAAGTAAAGTACTGAGAGATTGCTGCATTGTCACAGATCACAATCTTCAGAAGATTAACAAAGATTGACCAGTTCTGGAAAATGGTCACTGGACCTGAAACATTGACTCTGCTTTCTCTCCGTGGATGCTGCCAGAGCTGCTGTTTTTTTTCAGCAATTTCTGATTTTGTTTCAGATGAAGGTCCCAATTTTCACATCCAGATTGGCAGCGTAGAGATAGGACATTTTTCTCTGAAAAACTGTTTGGAAAAACGTGTCCGAGAACCTGGGATTTTCATTACAGGTTGTTGGGGCTTCTTAAGAGGCACATCAGGTGATTGTGGAATGAAAACTGAGGCTTCTGGCTGCATGCTGAACACAAGGCCTGCCTCCATGTACTGGAGCTGTAATGCAGTTTACTAAAGTAAAATGAAACCTGAAGTATCCCTCTAAATCTCACCCCCTCACAACATTTCTCCCACATACTCTCCATGCAATCACCACACAACTTCATACCTTATGTGCCAAATTCTGACCTCTCTACCCAATTCAAATGCCCCTAAATATTTCTTATGCTAATTTATGAGATTAATCCTTTATAGCATCAATGTTACCTTCGTAAAAACATATGCCCATCTCGGAATCTACCCACCATCCTTTGCCCTTCCCTCTCCATACCAATTCATCTCATATCCACCAGCCACCAAACCTCAGGAACCATTCTGATAGATATGCCAGTCTTTCAGGTCACTATTTTTTAAAGAGTCAGGAGCAGCTCAGAAATTAAGGGTTTCAGCTTCAATACTGCATCAGAACCTCATTGTTAACCTTTTCTGGTATGAGTCTATTGATGAAATTATTACTTTATAAAAGAACTCTGTCATTGTTTTAAAAAATCAATAAAATTCCTTCAACCAATTTCTTGTGAAATTGAGCATTTGTATTCTGAGCTATTACATGATATTGATAGTTCTTTGACAATTTTGACCATTTCAACGTTTTTATACCTTGAGGCACATTCTAAATGAACCCGCCATGTCCCACCAATGCTCCCACCCACGGTCCTACAAGAAGGGCCTCTCACCTCCTTTCCCATTCAGGGCATCTGAATCATTAATATCTATCTGATCCCTTCCTTAAAGATTTTAGGACCATTTCCGCAGGAATACCTCACGTCTCAAAAAGCTACACAGGCTCTTCATATAAATATACAAAAACAGATCCTGTCCATCTTTCTTTTGAGTTGTAGTACACAGATTTCCTGAAAGTATTTACAGTGTTACACTGTCTATTGGGAGGAAATGCACTCACAACTATTTTATACAGTGTTGTAGAACAAGCAAATTTCCTTGGTCCTTTGTGTCCCATCTGAGATATATCCCTTCATTTTCTGCCATGAGTTTAATATCCCTACCTTGTTGTAAAAGGCCCATGCACAGTATTTCATGCATTTACTCAAGTAATATACAACATGGTGGTCAATGATAATGATAGTCATACAATTATATGCAAGTATGAGGCTATACACACTAATTACTCATCATGCGTCAGATTTGCTGTCAGCATCCACTTTCAGAGTAGGGATACAGAGGACCACTTGGTGTGCTTTGGTAGAGGAAAAGAATTTGCTGGTCTTTTGAGACCCAATCTTTAACAACTCACAGTTTCTTGCACGTTAGCAATGAAGTACAAGTTACGCTGATAGGATGGACAGTCTTGCAATGACTCTGAGAAGGACCTGGATGATAGTTCTTATTAATTCGAGATCCTAAGCTTTTCCCCCATTACATCTTTACAGCATCATCACAGTGAGCGATGCTTAAGGTATTCCATATTAACCCGTTCAGATCCTTATACATATATAGTGTCACACATACCCCCCCCAAACATTTTCTTCACTGTTATTAGTAATATACATTTAATTACATTTGTCTCCACCCCATGTCCACTCAAGTCTCTGATTTCACAAAGTCAGATGAATGAGAATTTTCACGATTATCCCATCCCTTTAGTATCGTGGATCTTTAATCTCTTAGGATTTCCTTCACAGAGGACTTCCTGTTGAAGGAGTCAATAACTTTATTATGACATCTGGAGGCTCTTTCATCCAAAGTATTTCTTTAGTGTATTGATGTAGCAGACAATTTCTTGTTTCTCAGTATCCTGGATCTGAAACATTTCCTGGAATTTTGGACATTGCTCATCTCTATTCAGTATTGGACTGCATGTATTGAATGCACTTATCTAGACTGTGTGTCAGCAGATTCTTTTATTCTCAATCTGTCAGTAAATTTGTGTGAAGTGTGTAGACTCTTTGACTAACAGTCCAGCTCCAGGGAATTTACATTAATATATATTTTTCCTTGTTGAATCTTGGCACAAGGTTTTTTCTTGTGAAATTCTTGAATGGTCAGCTTTTCCTGCTATTGATTGTCTGCATGAGCAAGATTCTTAAAGTTGCATCTGAAAACATCTTTAGAACTTCACCACTGCCAACAAAAGGCAGCTGAATGGGATCCACACCTCTGCTCACCATGTTGTATGAGCAATTTCACTGTTGTTGTCATGTAGTGCAAGACCATCAGAATATTAAGAAATATTGAAGTATCAGAGATGGTTGATGCAGACATTCTCTTTTAGGGTAGGGGTCAGCAGTGTCTTCTTGGTGTGGCATAGTGGAGGAAAATCATTTACTAGTCTAATGAGAAGAGGTTCTTATCATGAGCAAGATATAATCTATTTCATTTTAGAAACTAAGTGCAAGTTAGACTGATAAGGTATATATTGTTAATGTTATGAAGAAAACCTCATTGATAGGTCTCAGTCTTTTGAGATAATATAAACATTTCTGTGGAAGTAAGAGTAGGCTATTCTGCCCACTGAGACTGCTTTGTCATTCAATATGATCATGGTTGATCCTCCATCTCAAAACCATATTCCCACTTTCTCCCTATACACCTTGATGGCTTCATTGCCTTTAAATCTGTCTTTCGTAAAAATATTCAATAACTTTGCGATCTTAATCTATTGTATTGGAGAACTTCACGGGTTCACTACTTGTTGAGTGATTTGACTCCACATCTCAATCCCAAAATGGCATACCCCATATTTTAAGCTTATCCCACTAGATGGTCCAGACAAGGAAACATCATCCCAAAGCTAATCTATGTAACCCTGTCAAAATTTTAAGTTTCAATGAGACTTTTTCTTATTTGTCTGAATACCAATGAATACAGGTCCAATCAACCCAATCTCTCATCATATGACAAACCTGCCTTCCCAGAAATCTATCTGGTGATCCTTTGTTGCACTTCCTCTCTGGCACACATATATCCTTTCTTAATAAGTTCACTAAAACTGCACACCATACCAAAGATTTTGTCTCACAGTAGTAATTCAACATCCTTGCTTCTGTCCTGAAATTCTCTTGCAATGAAGGCCAACAGTAAGTGTTTGCAGTAACTTCATGTTTGCTTTCAGCGACTTGTATACAAAAACACCAATTCACTTTGTACTTCATTCTATAAATAATGCACTACCATTCTGCTTTTCTTACCAAAGTGGATAATTTCTCAATTCCTTGATCTGCTGTGTATTTTCTCATTCACTAAACTTGTTTAAATGACCTTAAAGCTTCTTTCTTTCCTCCTTATTACCACAATCTAGATTAGCTCTGTGTCTTTAGCAAACTTGAAAATACCCCAGAGAGATTTTTAAAAATCTAGTAATACTAAAAATGAGCATACTGATCACACTGATCCTCCATTTTGCAGTATATGGGAAGATTTGATTAGTATGTGTAAATTACTAGTATTAGGTGTTCTTTTTCTTTTTGTGATAACCTTTTCATTTCCTCTCCCGAATCATTGATATATATTGTGAGTAGCAGAGGCCCGAAAGCTGATTCCATGGGTCATCACTTTTGATACCAAAAAGGTCCATTTATTTCTGTTCTGTTTCCCATCTGCTAAATAATTCTTCATCTGTTAGGGGCAGGGGTAAATGTAGGGGAATGGGTCTGGGTGGGTTGCGCTTCGGAGGGTCGGTGTGGACTTGTTGGGCCAAATGATCTGTTTCCACACTGTAAGTAATCTAATCTAATCTCCAATGTCCTTTGATCTTACACACTAATCTCTCACGTGGGATTTAAGCAAAAGTTTTCTAAATATCCAAACATGCCTCATCTACTGGATCGTCCTAATCGACTGTATATGTTTTTACTCAAAAAATTCTAGATTTGTCAAACTTGATTTGCCTTTCATAAATCCATATTAATTTTGTCTAAAACCATTAATATTTTCTATGTGCCTTGTTGCCATGTCTTTTATGACAAACTCTATTGTTATGCTTATAACTAATATTAGACTAACCAGTCTATAATTCCCTGTTCTCTCCTTCCCTCTCTTTCTAAACTGTAAGTTACATTTACAAGCCTCCAATCTGCCAGGACTGTTCGACAATCGACAGGATATGGGAAGATGTCAATGAACACATCTATTATTTTGATGGCCACCTCCCTTAATACCCTGGGACATAGGTTTTAGGCCTTGGAAATGTATCTCTTATCATTTTTTTTGTCCTATTAATTCTTCCATTACTTTTTTTTGCTAATATTAACTTTCTTCAATTCCCCCTTCACATTGGATAATTGTTTCCACAGCATTTCTGGAAAGTATTTCATGTCTTCTCCTGGGAAGGCAGAATGAAAATATTTTTTTCATTGCTGTGCCCATTTCATTGTTCACCATTATCAATTCTCTCATTTTGGAATGTAGAAGGGGCTTCCATTTGTCTTCACTAATCTGTTTCTTTTTACTTATAGAAACATATGCAGTCAGCTTTAATGTATCCTGCATGTTTATTCTCATACTCTATTTTCACCTCTTAATCAATATTTTGCTTCACCTTTGCTGAATTCTAAACTAGTCCTAGTCCTCAAAGCTTGCTAATTTTGCAAACAACTTTGTGAGATTGTTCTTTGGATCTAACATTATATTTAAAAGCCTTTTATTAGGCATGTTGCACCACTTCATTTGATTTGTTTTTGCACTAGAAATGAATGTGTTACCATGGCAAAGCAAACGTGCTCTTCTAAATTTTTCAAAATGTGCCTATTTACTGTTGAGCGTGTGGTGCTGGAAAAGCACAGCAGGTCAGGTAGCATCCGAGTAACAGGAGAATTGACATTTTGGGTACAAGCTCTTCATCAAGAATGAGGCTGGTGGGCCGGGGGAGTGCTGAGAGATAAATGTGAGGGGCGGTGGGGTTAGGAGAACGGTAGCTGCAAAAGCGATAGGTAGGTGAAGGTGGGGGAGAAGGTGATAGGTCGGAGATGAAGGTAGAGCGGATAAATGGATAAGGCAATAGACAGGTCAAGGGAGCAGTGCCAAGTTGGAGGCTTGGGACTGGGATAATTTGGGGAGAGAGGAAATGAGCAAACTGTGAAATCCACATTAATCCCATGTGGTTGCAGGGTCCCAAGGCAGAAGATGAGGCATTTTACCTCCAGGCAAGAGTGGTAAAGGTTTGGTGATGGAGGAAGCCCAGCACTTGCATGTCCTTGTCTCATTTCCCCTCCCCCACATTCTCCCAGTTCCAAGCGTCTAATTCGGCACTGTCGTCTTGACCTGGCCATCGCCTTTCTCTGCCAACGACATGCAGGTCCTAGGCCTCCTCCATCACCAAACCCTACTACCAATGCCTGGAGGACGACTGACTCATCTTCAGCCTTGGGACCCACCAACCACATGGGATTAATGTGGATTTCACCAGTTTTCTCATTTTCCCCTCCGCCCCTCATTATTGCAGTCCCACGCCTCCAACTCAGCACCGCCCTCTTGTGACCTGTCCATTGCCTTTCCCATCTATTGTTCCACCCTCCTTTCCAACCTATCACCTTCTCCCCACTTTTCCCCGAACCCCACCCCCCTCCCATTTATCTCTCAGCCCCCAGGCCTACAAGCCTCATTCCTGATGAAGGTCTTATGCCCAAAACGCTGATTCTCCTGCTCTTCGGAAGCTGCCTGACCTGCTGTGCATTTCCATCAGCACATTCTCGACTCTAATCTCCAGGATTCACAGTCCCCACTTTCTCCCTGTTGCCTATTCACTGTCATGCCATTTAATGTTGCTACTCAATCTATTATAGGCAGCTCATTCCACATACCACTGTAGGTCTTTTTTCAGAAGAGTTAAGATCCTAATTGTGGTTTGGACTACTTGACTTTTCATCCTGAAGGTGAATTCTATTATGTGTGGTCACTGTTCTCTAAAGGACCCGAAGACAATAAGATTATGAATTAGCTGTTTTTCATTGCTCAAAGCTAAATTGAGAAAAGCCTATTCTCTAATTGATTCCTCAATATATTGGTCTTAAAAAAAAGGAATGTATCCACCACTGTATGATTGCTGATATGGATTGCTATATATAGATTAAATTCACTCATGATTACTTAACACATTTGGTGAATGTTTCTCTAATTTTTGCATAATATTGTTACCTACTTTACTTCTCCAGTTTGTAGGCCTATTGACAATGTTCACTAATATTTTCCATGTCTTGTTCCATCTTAGTTCCACCCAGACTGATTCTACATCTCCCACAATTGCATGGATTTCATCCCATGTTAACAATACCACTCCAACATCTTCTATCTTATTGTCTGTCCTCCTTAAATATTGAATACCCTTGGGTATTGGGTTACTTGTCTTAGTCATCTTGGAGCCATGTCTCTGTGATTGCAATCATTTTGAGTCCATTTATAACAATTTGAGTTTATTACAAATGCATTCAGATAAAGTACCTTTAGGTTTGCCTTTGTAATAACTTTGGATGTTTTGTACTATGGTCCTATTTGTTTATTCTGCCTTCTGGTTTTTCATTTTACTGTCCTGCTTTTCCTGTTTATCTTTATTTCCCTTACTTGTATCTCTCTCCACCAGTTCCCCTTCCACCGTCACTTTAGTTTTTGTGCTCCCCCATCATACCAACAAGTACCAATGAGGATTTGGTCCCAGTCCAGTTTGTGGGGGTTCCATATTCCCCAGAATCAGTCCCAATTCCTCAGGAAACTAAATTCCTCCCCCCGCACCATCCCTCTATCCATACATTCATCTGGTATCTTTTGTTGTTCTTGGTCTTGTTAGTATATTGACACAGGGAATAATCCTGAGCTTGCTACCTTTGAGATCCTGCTTATTTTATTTCTTAGCTTGTTTATATTCTGTTGGCAGAACCTCATCTCTTTTTTCACTTATGTTGTTGGTGCCAACATCCTCCCCTTTCGGAATGTCCTGCAGCCACTAATGACATCTCTTAATGTGGCACAAAGGAGGCAATATATCATCATTGGTGTCACATACACAGCCACAGAAATGTTGATCTGTTGCACTTTTAATAGAATTCCCTTTCACTACTGCTCTCCAACTCTATCCCAGGTCCTAAACGCTTCTCCCACCAAGTCCATATGACATCATCACACTGTGTAGTACTTAAGGTACTCCTCCATATTAACTTTTTTCAGACACTTACACCTTCAGACTAACAGCATAGAATTACACCCAAAGGTTTAATTGCAACATGGCTCAGAGTCAACTGAAGAGAGTGCCTGACTTAAATTTCTGAAATTTGATAACATTTCTTCAATCTATTTTCAAAACTTTATTTAAACTTACACAATAAATAATTGAAGTGCGATCAGCCTCTTTGAAATAAATAAACAAATTGCATTGATACAGTGGACCCAAAACGTTAACTCTGATTTCAGTCCACAGAAGCTGCCAGACCTGCTGATTTTTTCTGGCAATTTCTGTCTATCTTTCTGATTTCCAGCATCTGCAGTTCTTTTTGGTTTTTGTTTAGTTGGGGCTAAAGTGGTGGCTCAGTGTTTAGCACTGCTGCCTCACAGCACCAGGGACTCGGGTTTGATTCTAGCCTCAGATGACTGTCTGTGTGGTGTTTACACATTCTCCCCATGTCTCTGTAAGTTTCCTCCGGGTGCTCTGATTTCCTCCCACAATCCAAAGATGTGCAGGTTAGGTGAATTGGCAATGCTAAATTGCCATAGTGTTCAGGAATGCATAGGTTAGGTGCATGGGTCAGGGGTAAATGTACGGGAATGGGTCTGGGTAGGATACTGTTCGGAGGGTCAGTGTGGAATTGTTGGGCCGAAGGGTCTGTTTCCTCACTGTAGGGATTCTGATTCTAATTCTAATTCTATCTATACAGCACCTTTTATGACCACAGGATTTCAAAGCACTTTGAGACTCTTACTGTTGAAGCATTGTCATGGCTTGACAACAAAAAGAAATACTCCACTTCTTGTGCAAGAAAACAAATCCCAGTGTTTTTATTAAAGAAAGAGATTCATGCCACTTAGTTGACCTGAACCATTGGAAACTATATCTGATTATTTGGAAGGAATTGCACTTCACCTCAGTCCAGCATTACTATGTCCAAAGATGTGCCTCAACCAAACTGAGTGGCAGAAACATCATGTCCCTCCCTGGTTAGATTAATAGCAGCAAAACCCTGGAATCATTTCGAAACCCAGTGGGTGCTGCAGTGCAAATAGTGCATGGTTCTTTTGGATGGATGAATGATGCTGGGTTAAATTGCTTACCTCAGCTATTAAACTACAATTATCTGGTGTGACTAATGACCATGTTTTCAAAATCTATCCAATGGGAGAGTTTAGTCCCAATGGGTCAATACTTTATGACTTATTGCCATTCTATGAAACTCCAGTGAAACAAATTGTTTATTATTTCTCCCATTACATAGAATTCCATTGCACAGAATTCACAATTATTATTTATCTCCACATTTCTTCCCTTTTCTCTTTATTCATGGTGTTATGAAGTTCATATGTGCTGGCAACTTCTCAGTGCTTCATAGAGTCACAGAGTCAGACAACATGGAAACAGACCCTTCGGTACAAACACTGCCGAACATAATCCCAACTAAACTAGTACCATCTGCCTGTTCCTGTCTCATATCCTTCCAACCTTTCCTATTCATGGAGTTATCTAAGTCTGTTTTAAATGTTGAAACTATGCCTACATCCACCACTTCCTCAAAGTTCATTCCACATACGAACCACCCTCTGTGTAAAAATTTTGTCCCATGTCTTTTTTAAAGCTTTCTCCTCTCATCTTAAAAATGTATCCCCTAGTCTTGAGATCCCCCATCAACATAAGAGAATATTCTGCCTGTGACATTCATGATAGTGAATAAAGGCTGGTATGAAAACAACAGCAACCTCAGCAGCCAAGTCTAAATCTGGCTGCCTCTGGAATACACATGTGCAGAATCCCTGGCACTGGTGATTAGATATTGACCAGGAACATGAATACTGGCCAAAGTTTTCCTATCTAATTGGAACATGAAACTAAATTGAGCCTCTCCCCATCCCAATTCTGCATTGGATAATATTACCTGAGTAACTACAGACAACAACAGAATCTCTAACCTAAACTTATAATTAAACAAAATTTGAGTCTTTGTATAAAGTATATGACTCAATATATTTGTTAGTTTTAATTAAACGAGCCGCAGGACAAAGATTTGTTAATTGCCTATCATTATCTGCATCCAAGCATAACAGTTTTTGGCAAACTGGATCTGAACTTAGAATTTGAAGTTCCTCAAACTTGTTCACTATCTGCAGCATCAGTTTTTTGAAACAAAAATGCAGAAAACACAATGAAAGATATCTGTTGCATTTGTTGAATTAGGCAATCGGTTGTCTTAATCAAGTTTAGTCCAGATGGAATTACAGTAAGAAAGCTTCACACATAATTTCTTTTCCCCATGGAGCTTTCAAATGTTAATAGTCTCATTGACTGAAATTCCCTGCCTTGTATGTCGAAGTTTAAACACTGACTTTTTCATCACTTCCTAATGCAGGGTAATTGTATTTGGCATTATAGAACCTGAAGACTCTTGACTTTCTTATTCGCATATAATCAAATGCCCAAAGATTCCCCGTGGCAAGTTGTTTGAGATTTGTCCTAGCAATTCATGAGTTACACCCATTGGTACTCTGCACAACTGAATCTACCAGCCTAGTGTGTTAATGGAAAGGACTGTGGCTCCTGCAGAGTATTCTCACTGCACATCCATAGTCTGCCGAATCAAAATCAGAATCATTGTGAGCAAAAGTGAGCAGCAATTTCTTGCCAAAGTACTGCTGAGAAGAAAGTAAAGGAAGAAATACATGGCAATGTAGGGAGAAGAAAAGGGGAAATGGATCATTTTTACATAATATCTAGAAGTCAGTACCTAGAAGGTTTCACTTTGGCAACCAAAATGCATTTAAGAGATCATAGCCCTAACTTGGTCTCCTAAGATTAAATTTACTCAAAAAGCAGCAAAAAAACTCCAAAATTTTCCCCAGTACTGTATTTTTAACAAATCCAATCATGGAAACTTTTCAATTTTTAATGTAATACATTTTAATGGCTTGCAATATTGAACAGTGAAAGTATCAGTGAGAAGAAACAAAACAAGATATGAAGGCAGAATAAAACATCAGTCTGAATCATAGAATCTTTGAATCATAGGATTGTACATTACAGAAGAAGACCATTCATCTTACGTCTGTATGTCTCTCTATAGAATTGTCTCATAGTCCCACTCAGTTTTCCCTATAGCTCTGCAAATGTTTTCCCTCAGGTATTTGTCCATGTTTACATTTGTAAGTTATTCAGTTATTATCGCATTAAAAGAATGTTTCCTCATGCTGACTCTTGTTTTTCAGTAAATTACCTTAAAAACAATGTTCTCTGGTCACTGACTTTTCTACCATTGGAAACAATTTATCCTATTTATTTTATCAAAACCCTTCATGATATGGAGCACTGCCATTGAATCTGCTGCTAGTCTTTCTTGCTGTAAGGAGAACAGTCCAGAAGCCTCTCCACATAAATGAAGTGCCACACTTTCTCCCAACCCCTTTGGCCTCAATGCTATTCAAGTAAATCTCATTGGTACCTTCTCAGACCTTTAGTCCCTATCTTACCACAGTACTCTAGAAGAGGCCTTATTAGTGTTTTTTAAAGTCTTACTAAAATTTTCTAGTTTTTATACGTTATGAGGTGAATTTTCATCTGGTTGTGAAGACTTATTTTGATTCACCAAAAGGGCAAGCTTAGAATTTTTGAAAGGAATTCAATTTTCTTCCACTTTCCAGAACCGGCACTATTTTTGTATGCCTTTTTCGCAAGTCAGGAATGTCATTTGTACAAAACACGTAGGATGAAAGCCACATTTCCTTATCCTCTTCTTTTTCCAGGATATACACATTTAGCAAACTGATGAGATGTATGTTGTTTTTTGGTTGGGTTATGAAGATTCTTGATTGGTGAGGAAGAGTTTGTGAATAAAATGCAGCACTTGCTTTATTGTAATATTTAAACTATCAAATGTTGTCAGCAAGTAATTGATTATTGGGTAGGAAGTGGTTAGTGGAAGGAGAATTCCTATAAAACCACATCCAGTCCATCTGAACACCAACAACAAGGAATCTTGTGCTGTCTTAGGGGAAGGCCAGCGAGTTCTCAGTTAGTTGCATCGTCTGGGGGTACATTTCTATAGGTGCTTGCTATGTGTATGAGACAGGCTGAATTAGATTGAGATGGGCAGCAGGTGAAATGTGTTGCTTTGGTAAATTCAGCGCATTGTGAGGATTTATTGAAGTTGCCTAACAGATGAAAAAGTACCATGGGTGATTTGGTGATGGTGAGAAAAAAGTTCATTTATGTGTAAGAACACCTTTGGACATAGAAAAGAAGGAGTTTAGTGAGGTAGGACTCTTGTGACAGAGTGGTAGTGAATCTACCCATGGAGCAGGAGGCCTGGGGTCAATCCCACTTGCTGCAAAGGTGTGCAATAGTATCTCTGAATTTGTTGATTAGAAAACATCCAGAGTATTGTGAGCTGCTACGTGATGTTTGTCAAAAAGTCAGAGGCTAACAGCAGTAGGGATCCCAAATAGAGAAGCCAAGGGATAATGACAACATTGTGTATTGCCAGTGAACACATAAGTAACTAAGATTTGCAGTCAACAGACTAATACACACAAGATAATAGTATATCTGTGGACAAAAAAATACTGAAAGTATTTATCTTCAAAGATTCACAGATTACCTTCAGTAGGATATCAGTGTAAAGACCAGGTAGAAGGATGTTTGTCTTTATCAATTGAGGCATAGATTATAAGAGCAGGAAGGTTATGTTCGAACAGTTTGGAACTTTGGTTAGGTCACAGCTGGAGTGATGTGTGCTGTTCTGGTCACCACACTATTGTTAGGATGTAGTTGCACTGGAAAGTATGCAGAGGAGATTCACCAGGATGTTGTCTGGCATGGAGCATCTGAACTATGAAAAGAGGCGGAGAAGTTCAAGTGTTTTCTTTGGAGCAGAGAAGGTTGTTGGGGGTCCTGATTATCAATTAAGTACAAAGTGGCATACCTTTCAAGTAAAAGACAGGAGGTTTAGAGGAGACTTAAGGAAAAAAGATTTTTCACCCAGAGCATGGTGATGTCTGGAATGCATTACCTGGGAGGGTAGTTGGAAGTACATGGATTCAACATAACATTCAGACTGTGAGACTAGTATAGGCAAGTGGGACTAGTGTTGGCAGTATTGTTTTTTCTGGTGCTACAATTGAATCAAAGGGTATTTTCAGTGTTTTATGATTCTGTGTGTCTGCCTGTTTCATTGGTCTTTCGATGTTTTCCTGAAATGTGTTTCTTCCTCTTTCCTGTTTACTACTCTTCAGAGTCTTGTGTCATTTGCTAACTTTGAAATTATTCCTTGCTTCCTGAGTTTGGATCATTAATATGTCTCAAAATAACAGTGGTTCCAGTACCAATCCCAGAGGAACATTATTGTATATATCCTTTCAATCTCACCAGTACTCCCTGTTTATTCTGTCCCTTAGCCAATTCCATATCCATGTAGTCATTATCACTGTAATCTCAAAGACATTGATGTGACTTACATTTTCAGACTCATGACAAATCAAAACAGAAAAATAAAAGATTCTTCAGATATGATAAAGTATGAGAAATTTTGACCCATAAAATACAGCCCATTCCAAGATTGAAGCATGTGCTGGAAATTTACGTTCTCTCTATATGAATGAGCATCATTGGGTTTTGACTTAGGTTTAGTTTTAATAACTTTATGCCCCATTTTCAATTTTTATGTATTCTCGTTATTTTGTTCTATTAAAATTATTACACTCCTGCATATCTGCCGATTTATTTACAAATTTCACAAAATGATTTTCACAGTTTATAATCAGAGTTATTTGAATTATTATCTTTGAGAGAGCATTAGCTTTGCAATTCGCTTGGTTGGTATTGGGTTGTACTTCAACATAAGCCAATACCCTTCCCCATTCCTAATTAGCTCGTCAAAGAGTGAAATCAATCCACTTCTTTCACAGAATTAAAGACCAGGATGGGTGGTTATGAGTAGTATGAAAAGAAAACAATAATGCAAAGAAACAAACATGCAAAGAAGCATCTGAAATGCAAAATGGATTAGTCAATTATTTTCTGCACTTTACAATCAAATCTATCCCAGACTGAGAAACTAAAGCTGGCTTTCTTTGCTGTCTGTCTCATATGAGATGAGTTTGGGCAACATCTTTGGTTACAAGCTAACAGCATAAAACATTGTTTAACTGAAAAATGCCACAATTAGTCTTTGATGTAGTAGTACTTATTTTCAACACTTAATAAAAACATATTAATGGAACAAAGAATAGAAACCTTTTAACCTAATGGATCCATTTGGGAGCATTTGATGAAAAATATAAAAGGCACTTTTTTCTATTTTCTGCTACTTCTGACCTCAAGGTAAAAAGAATTTTACTCGATCTATCCAGTACAATATCTAACATGATGCTTGAAGAAATTGCAACAGAAAATGCTTTGCCTAAACCTAAAAAATTCAATAGTTTAGCATGTCTAATAATAGAATTCCATAACAGTTTACAGGGATGAGTGTTTCCTAATTGACATGAAAGGTAACATAGCCACTAAGAATACTCACCTTGTGTGATTGCTCCCAGAAGTCTCAAAACTATGGTACAACCTGTTAGCTAGTAGGACCAGAAGATATTCCTGCACTATTCCAGTCCTTCCCAAAATACCTTTAAATTCTCTCTCTTTGTAAAAAGGAACATTGGATATTATAATTTTTCATCAGTCATTTATCTGTTAGGCCACCTTGAAATCAACTTCCACAGGTTCATTACCTTCTGAGAGAAGAGGTTCCTCCTCATCACAGTCTGAAATTGGTAATTCCCATACTTTGAGGTTGTGTTCTCTGTCCTTGATTCTTCCTCAACGGAATTATGTCTCATAAGAATGAAATATTTTTCCATAAGGTCATCTCTCATTCTTCTGAAATCTAACCTATTCAACCTGTCCTCATAAGTCATCCTGCCATTCTTCATGTTAGTCGAGTGAACTTTCTCTGGACTGCCTTCAATGCCAGTAAACCTTCCCTTAGATAAAAAGGGCCCAAAAATGGTTCAGGGTATTCCAGCTGTGGCCTGACTAATTACTTACATAGCTTTAGTAAGACCTCCCTATTTTTATAATTATTTTCCTCTGAAATAAAGACCAACCTGTAGCTGAATGACGTGGGAGCTGGCTGATCCCATTGTGAACGGCAGTGACCACATATGCAGCAAGTGTTGTCTGCTGGAAGAACTCTGGATCAGAATTGATGATCTGGAATCTGAGCTTCAAACACTGTGACCCATCTGGGAGGGGGAGAGTTACCTGGAAGCTTTGTTTCAGGAGGCAGTCACACCCAGTAGATTAAGTAATTCAAACTCAGTTAGTGATCAGGAACAACAGGGTGGGACTGTAAGTGAGGCAGGTAGGGGGATTCTGAGGTCAGGAGTGCAGGAGCCTCAGCCCCTGACCTTGTCCAACAGGTCTGAAATGTTTGCTCCCTGTATGGATGAGGAAAAGGGCTGTGGACAGGATGAGTCAGCTGACCACGGCACCATGGTTCAGAAGGCCATTTAAGAGGGGGGAGCAAAAAGACAAGTAGTTGTTATAGGGGATTCTATAATTAGGGAGACAGATTGTATCCTTTGTGAGTCAGATCAGGAGTCCCGCATGGTGTGCTGCCTGCCTGGTACCAGGGTGCAGGACATCTCCGACTGGCTTGAAGAGGTATTGGAGCGGGAGGGGGTGGATCCAGTTGTTGAGATCTACTGTGGCACTAACAACATAGGCAAGGCTAGGAAGGAAGACCTGTTTGGGGATTATCAAGCACTAGGAAGGAAATTGAAGAAAAGGTCCTTGAGGGTCATAATCTCTGGATTACTGCACGAGGCACGTGCAAATTGGTATAGGGATATGAAAATTAGGGAAGTAACCATGTGGCTAAGAGATTAGTGTCAGAAGGAGGGATTCCATTTCATGGGACATTGGCATCAGTTTTGGAACCGGGGGGATCTGTACCAATGGGACGGTCTCCACCTGAACTGATCCAGAGCCAGTGTTCTGGTGAAAGGGATAAATAGGGTGGTCACTAGGATTGTGAGTCGGGGGAAGGGAAAGGGAAAGCAACAGGAAGTATGGAGTCAAGTAAAAATATAAGCATCAGGTTAGCATGTGAGCAGAGTTGAAGTTCAAGGCAGGCTAGGAATGAAGCAAAAAGGAATGATGACTTAGGACATATTACTGGAGACGTTGGAAATCATGAGGGTAAGAAAATTAGCATTAAGAAGCTTTATCTAAATGCTCGTAGTATTCATAACAAATCAGATGAATTAACGGCACAAATCATTGTGAATGATTATGATGTGGTAGGCATCACAGAGATGTGGTTGCTGGGGTTCAGGATTGGCAGTTAAACATTCAAGAATTTACAACTTATCGAAAAGACAGGGAGATGGGCAGAGGGGGCGGGGTTGCCTTGTTAGTTAAGAATGAGATTAAATCTATGGCAATGAATGATATAGGGTCCAATGATATGGAGTCTGTGTGGTGGAGTTGAGGAACCATTAAGACCAAAAAACCATAAAGGGAGTTATATACAGACCTCCCAGCAGTGGCCTTTACCAGGGGTGCAAGATGAATCAGGAAATAGATAGGGCATGTCAGAAAGGCAAGGTCGCAGTTATTCCATGGGGACTTCAATATGCAAATGGACTGGGTGAATAATGTTGCAGCTGGAGCCAAAGAAAGAGAATTCTTGGAATGCTTACAGGATGGCTTTTTGGAACAGCTTGTGATGGAGCCCACAAGGGACAGACTATTCTGGACTTAGTTCTGTGTAATGAGCCAGACTTTATAAAAGATCTTAAAGTAAGAGAACACTTAGGAGGCAGCGATCATAATATGGTAGAGTTCAGTCTGCAGTTTGAAAGAGAGAAGGCAAAATCAGATGTAATGGTGTTACAGTTAAATAAAGGTAATTACAGGGGCATGAGAGAGGAACTGATGAAAATAGACTGGAAGCAGAGCCTAACAGGGAAGACAGTAGAGCAACAATGGCAGGAGTTTCTGGATGTAATTGCGTCACAGTACATAGGTTCATCCCAAAGAAAAGAAAGATTATCCAGGGAAGGGTTAGACAGCCATGGCTGACAAAAGAAGTCAGGAAATGTATCAAAGAAAAAGAGAGAGCCTATAAAGTGGCCAAGAGCACTGGGAAATCAGAAGATTAGGAAGACTACAAAAACAAACAGAGGATAACAAAGAAAGAAATAAGGAAGGAGAGGATCAAATATGAAGGTAAGCTAGCCAGTAATATTAGAAATGATAGTAAAAGCTTCTTTCAATACGTAAGAAACAAATGAGAGACAAAAGTAGAAATTGGGCCACTCCAAATTGATGCTGGAAGGCTAGTGTTAGAAGATAAGGAAATAACTGAAGAACTTAAAAAGTACTTTGTGTCAATCTTTACAGTGGAAGACATGAGTAGTATCCTTACAATTAAGGAGAGTCAGTGGGCAGAGTTGAGTATGGTAGCCATTACAAAAGAGAAAGTGCTAGAAAAGCTAAAAGGTCTAAAAATCTATAAATCTCTTGGCCCAGATGAGCTGCATCCTAGAGGTCTGAGGGAGGTGGCTAAGGAATAGTGGAGGCGCTGACTGTGATCTTTCAAAAATCACTGAGTCAGGGAAAGTCCCAGATGATTGGAAAATCGCTGTTGTAACCCTCCTTTTCAAAAATGGATCAAGACAAAAGATGGAAAATTATAGGCCGATTAGCCTAACCTCGGTTGTAAGTAAAATTCTAGAATCCATCTTTAAGGATGAAATTTCTAAATTCTTGGAAGTGCAGGGTTGGATTAGAGCAAGTCAGCATGGATTTAGTAAGGGGAGGTCATACCTGACAAACTTGTTAGAATTCTTTGAAGACCTAACAAGTAGGTTGGACCAGGGAAACCCAGCGGATGTTAAATATCTAGACTTCCAAAAGGCCTTTGATAAGGTACCTCACAGGAGGCTGCTGAGTAAGGTGAGGGCCCATGGTGTTCAAGGTAAACCACTGGCATGGATTGGGGATTGGCTGTCTGACAGAAGGCAGAGAGTTGGGATAAAAGGTTCTTTTTCGGAATGGCAGCTGGTGACAAGTGGTGTCCCGCAGTGTTGGGGCTGCAGCTGTTCACTTTATATATTACTGATCTGGATGAAGGGACTGGGGGCATTCTGGCGAAGTTCGCCGATAATGTGAAGTTAGGTAGACAGGCAGGTAGTACTGAAGAGGTGGGAGACTGCAGAAAGATTTAGTCAGTTTAGGAGAGTGGTCCAGGAAATGGCTGGTGAAATTCAACCTGAGCAAGTGCGAGGTCTTGCACTTTAGAAAAAAAAATACAAGCATGGACTATTTTCTAAATGGTGAGAAAATTCATAATGCCAAAGTACAAAGGGATCTGGGAATGCTAGTCCAGGATTCTCTAAAAGTTGATTTGCAGTTTCAGTCTATGATTAAGAAAGCAAATGTAAATTTGTCATTTATCTCAAGAGGGTTGGAATATAAAAGCAGCAATGTGCTTCTGAGACTTTATAAAGCCATAGTTAGGCCCCATTTAAAATATGGTGTCCAATTTTGTGCCCAATCTCTGGAAGGACATACTGGCACTGGAACATGTCCAACGGAGATTCACACAGATGATTCCTGGAATGGTAGACCTAATGTATGATGATCGACTGAGGATCCTGAGATCATATTCATTAGAGTTTAGAAAGTTGAGGGGAGATCTAATAGAAACTTACAAGATAATGCATGGCTTAGAAAGGGTGGACTCTGGGGAGTTGCTTCTGTTCGGCAGGGGAGAATAGGTCCCGTGGGCATAGCCTTGAAATTAGAAGGGGTCAATTTAGAACGGAAATGAGGAGACATTTCTTCAGCCAGACAGTCGTGGGCCTGTGGAATTCATTCCGGATTAGTGGTGCTGGAAGAGCACAGCAGTTCAGGCAGCATCCATGGAGCACAATGAAGGCCAGGGCATTGGGTGTCTTCAAGGCAGAGGTTGATAAATTCTTGATCTCACAAGGAATTAAAGGCTACGGGGAGAGTGCATGTAAGTGGAATTGAAACACCCATCAGCCATGATTAAATGGCAGAGTGGATTTGATGGGCTGAATGGCCTTGCTTCCACTCCTATGTCTTATGGTCTTATGGTCTCACCTTCCATTTGCCTTTCTGTATTATTTCTCAATTTATATAATATCCTGCTCTTTTATTCTTCCTTCCAAACTGCATGACCTGATGACCTCATTATCTCTGACATTACATTTCACCTGCCAAGTTTTTATCCAATCACCTCGAGTCATAGAGCTGTATAGTACCATTCAGTCCAATTAGACCACATATACTAAATAAATCTAGTCTCATTTGCCAGCATTTGGCCCATATCCTCTAAGCCCTTTCTATTCATATACCCAGATGCCTTTTAAATGTTGCAATTGTACCAGTCTCCACCACTTCGTCTGGCAGTTCCTTCCATACACGCATCACTCTCTGCATGAAAATGTTGCCCCTTATGTCCCTTTAAAATCTTTCCCTCTCACCTTAAACCTATACTCTCTAGTTTTGAACTCCACTATCCTGGGGAAAAGATCTTGACTATTCACCCAATTCATGCCCCTCATTGTTTTGTAAAGCTTTAGAACCCCTCAGCCTCTGACGCTCCAAGGAAAATAGCCCCACTCTATTCAGCCTCTCCCTATAGCTCAAACCCTCCAACCCTAACAACATCCTTGTAAATCTTTCCTGAACCCTTTCAAGTTTAACAACATCTTTCTTACAGCAGGGAGACCAGAATTGAAGACAGTATTCCAAATATCTACCTATAGCCTTTCGCTGGCATTATACAACATCATCAAACTTGCCTTCCCACCTATTTTCTGTCAAACATGGCAATGGTGCATTCACTTTCTTCATCCAAGTCAAAAATACAAATTGTAAATACGTTCTATCCAGCACTGATCCCTGTGGCATACCACTAATTACAGGTTGCCATCCTAAAAATGTCCCCCACCCCACTTCTGCCAACTGTCTGGCTAACTACTGGAAGACCATCTTCTACCCATGCAAATATACTATCTCCGATATCATGTGATCTTTAAATTCATGAAGTAGCTTAGTGTGTTGTACCTTATCATACTTTATCATCTGAAAACTCCAAAAACATCTCAAATGCATAAGGTATTTAATTTATCATATTCTATTAATCTCAGTAACCTCGATATATATTTTATCTTATGTTGTGACCTGTACAGTAATGGGACTAGAGTGACAGTATATTCTTTCAGCTTTGGCAATAACAGGTTAAGCTTTCTTTGAGAAACAGAGGGCTCGCTTTGCAACAACAGGAACTTTCTGGATGAGTATCAAAAGAGCCATTACCAGCTACACAAAGTTCCTGTGGTTATTCTATGGTTGATGTTTTTAATCTCAGGGTCTCCATTTTGAGAAATTGATCATTGACAGTTGACAACAGGAAGCCCTCATTATGTAATTAATCAGTAGTTAGTGGCATCACTGTTTCACTATTGCTGTCATTCTAAACCTTCTGTCTGTGCATGTGCACACCAGTGAGACACGTAAATGCTGTCTGCAAAGTTTCTCTTTCAATCCAAATTGCATGTTTAGTTAATGGCAACATAATGACTGGACATGAATCTCCTCAAAGTAATTGTGATGAATTCAGAAAATCAAGGAAAATGGATTCAAGAAATTCACCAATGTCTCTTAGGGGATGGGAGGTCAACCCCAGGGGAGCTAGTAGTTATCATGTTCCGTTGTCTTGGTGACAGTAAGTACCTGATAAGTGTGACAGGTTCATGATTGCATGACCCTTTGTAGTTTCAGCAAGTGTGTACCAATCCATTAGATGAGAACCCATCAACAAAACAGGATGATTGGTCAGTGACATGAAGCTTTATTGATAACAGCGTCTGTGGTACAATAATGTAACATGATTTGTGTGTTTATTATTCCCTAGACATTTGGAGGGATTGACTGAAGGGCACAGCAGCTGGGTCAGGCTCTGTTATTTTAATTCTCATGCTATAAGAACAATTGCACTGAGCTTTCCTCAGAGCCACAGAGAACAGAATCAGTATGTATGCCACTGACAGCAAGTTTTACTTTGCAGTGAAACATAATGCACTGCCTGGGAGGGTAGTTGAGGTGGGAAACCTCACAACGTTTGAAAGGTACTTAGATAAGTACTTGAAGTGTCATAACAGTCAACGCTATGGGTTTAATGTGGATAATGTGGATTACTGTAGATAGCAGTACATTTTTGGCCATACAGACTTAATGGGCCCAAGGGCCTCTCCTGTACTGTATAAAAAAGTCACTTAGTCCACAAACGTTTCAGGTATAAAAACCAAATGACAAAGTTGGACATTTAGCTCTATCATAACACCACTCCACCATGAAGAACAAAGGTGGACAATATTTTGCCTTTGTGTAGGGTGAGCAATAAAAAGATTAATATGATAATAATAATACAAAAAATGGGGTATGAACACATACACTACACTCATTTTTGTCTTGAAATGGATTCACAACCTGCTTTGGGACCAGCAGTCAGATTTGTTCACTTTCCTAAGTCTTAACCCTTCATGACCCAGTTATATCATTCAACACTGGATTCAAAGAATTTTAGAATAGCATACTACCTTGCCCAGATTTAAACTTAATTTTGAGGCAATCCTGTATCTGAAGAACTGTCACACCATGAAGTTCTGTACTGTCCCCCTTTGTCTGTGAATCTGCTGGGAAGTATTATCCCTCTTTCCATTTCTTCTTAATGTGCCAGTTAATCATATTATTGCAAACATGTTTTACATCTCTATAATTTCAAATGTGCTTTATGTTTGCTGTTGTTTAAGCTCGAATCTTTGTATTCACCTATGCAGTTTTAAATTGAATAACTGAAGAACTTGCAAAACTCTGTATTAGAGCAATGTTGCAGCATTTCCCTTAGTCATTAGTCTTTCTAAAGCTGCATTTCTGTGATATGGTATTGAATTCTCAAGAAATATTTATGCTGCATGATAAGCTATTCTGTGAGCTTTCATGATTTTAAAATCTATGTACTGTTTACTGGGTCTCCCTGTCATTTTGAGTGTTTATTCACATTATTTAATGATCAAAATGGTGACCCCTTTGCTTCCTCTTGAGTTTTCCTATTTTCTGCAGTCAAGATAGGGTTTTCCTGCTTCTTGAGTAAAACAGATGTTTACCCACCTTTCATGGTATAAAACACGAGTACTTTCCTTTGCACAAGTGTGTTTAAATCAACCTGTCTGGCTATGGCCTTTACAAATCTTCTTTCTTGAATCATGGTTTTATTCCAGAGACCCAATCCTATTAAATTATAATTTTCTTGACCTTTCTGATTATAAACTTCTGATTCAGCTTAAATAAACTCTAAAAGGTTTTCCCAATTTTGTAGGCCCAGTCTACATTTATTTCCTGTTCTTTCCAATATTCTTTGCAGCTGCAACCCATACAATCTAATTTGATGGCAATGACACACATCGAGAGAACTGAAAACGTTCTTTCACACTCCCTTTTGTTTCCTTTCTACTGTCATTTTTCACAATTATTTATTTTTCCTTCAGAAATCTCTAATCTTGCGTCCTGATGGCTTCAGTTGCTCCATACAGAGCCTGCTTTGCCAAGCACTCTGTATTTTCAAAATAATGATGGTTCTTATTTCTTTCTCAGACAAGATTCATCCCCCAAAATTTCCTTCCAGCTTCTGAATGAAGGTTTGCCTTTGGAGTGCTGAGCTTACCTTTTGCTGCATCCACAGATGTTGCTGTCTCTATGTTGGTAATTGTGTTTCAGTTGTTAATTCACTGTCTTCCTTCTTAAATTGGCAATACTCCTAAAGTAGGAGAAAGTGAGGACTGCAGATGCTGGAGATCAGAGCTGAAAAGGTGTTGCTGGAAAAGCGCAGCAGGTCAGGCAGCATCCAAGGAACAGGAGAATCGACGTTTCAGGTATAAGCCTGAAGAAGGGCTTATGCCCGAAACGTCAATACTCCTAAAGTAGTAGACCCACTTGTTTGAATATTTTTCTTTCCTTCTACATGTTCCATATCTGTTTTGCAAATGATGAGAGTCAGATCTGCACTGTTCTTGATACCTCGTGGTATTTTCCAATATCAGTAATGTGGCACTGCATAAGGGTTTTTGAATCAGTTCACTGCCAACAATCCTCCTTCATCCCAAGACAAAGCATGGATAATCTAATAATTAGTGGTTGAGAAAATATTACTGTAGAATAGAGCATTGACAGAAGGAGCACTGTTTCTAGATAACAAAAGGATTTATTGTGTTTGTAGGTAAATGTATCCTGTCTAATCTTGACCAGTTTGCAATAACTCCTTTTTAACTCAGGTAGATGACATGTCAAAAGGGTCAAGAGTCAGGGGAAGTTGCAATGCGCTATCTTTCCTGAGCACTTAGAGTCATAGAGATGTACAGTATGGAAACAGACCCTTTGGCCCAACTCGTCCATGCCGACCAGATATCCGAAGCTAAATCTAGTCCCATTTGCCAGCAGCAGGCCCATATCCCTCTAATCCCTTCCTATTCATATATCCATCCAGATGCGTATTAAATGTTGCAATTGTACCAGCCTCCACAATTGGCAGCTTATTCCATACATGTACCACCCTCTGTGTGAAAACGTTGCCCCTTAGGTCCTTTTTATATCTTTCCCCTCTGACCCTAAACCTATGCCCTCTAGTTCTGCACTCCCCTACCCCAGGGAAAAGACCTTGTCTGTTTATCCTATCCATGCCCCTTATGATTGTATAAATCAAGGTAAAATAATATTTATCTGAACCCACTAAATTAAACTCTATCAATCTCTAAACAGGAGTTTTCAGACTTAAATCGCAATGTAAACAGTCTCAAATCTACACTTGCTCTCTAGGAACATGGAAACATGCTATTCAACCCCTCTCCCATATTTTTAAGGTGAGAGGGGAAAAATTTAAAAAAGACACGAGGGGCAATTTCAAACCTGCTCTAGATTTTAATAGAAGTTGAATTCCTCCTTGTGGTGGGATCTGAACCCATATCCCCAGAGCATTCTCCCAGTGATATTACCACAATGCTTCCATCTACCCAATGTGTTGCAAATGTACCATAGAAAAAACTGTTTCTTGTTCTACCTTTGCAAATATGTATGACAGGATGTAAGTTTGCTCGCTGAGCTGGAAGGTTTGTTTTCAGATGTTTCATCACCATACTAGGTGACATCATCAGTGAGCCTTCGGTGAAGCCTCACTGATGTTACCTAGTATGGTGATGAAACGTCTGAAAACAAACCTTTCAGCTCAGTGAGCAAATGTACATCCAGAACTCTAACCTGAGCTACAAATCTTCTCACAACTCACGAATACATATGACCATTAGAAACACAAGTAAACAAATGAACCAAAACCATTTTTATTCCTGATTTTCAGCTGATGACAAGCTTTGGGTTTCAGTTGATGATGAGCTCCTTGGATGCTGCCTGACCTGCTGTGTTTTTTGAGCACCACAATTTCTGACTCTGACTGTCCAGCATCTGCAGTCCTCACTTCCTCCTACCCATTTAGTGAGGCAAATTTGGGATGATAGTGCAAGAACACTCAAGGTCTTGTGGAGAGACACTTTCTGTGAAAATCAACAAAAATGTCACTCAGTGAATTTACAGTAAGATTCAGCCTGTAGTTTATTCCACATTAGTAACTATCTACAGTCTATATTATAGCATCCCTACAGAGTGGCAGCAGGCCAACAGGAATAGGCTATTCAGCCTCTCAAACTTGCTCTACCATTCAAAGAGCTCACGGCTGATCTGTGGCCTAACTCCATATGCCTGCCTTGGGCCCATATTCTTTGGTACTCTTGCTTATTAAAAATGTCTCAGATTTAAATTTAACAATTGAATTAACATTTACTGTTTTTTGAGAAAGAGAGTTCCAAATGTCTAAATGCATATAGAAGTTCTTCCTATCATCTCTCCTGCATGGTGTAGCCCTAATTCTTAGACAATGCCATGTTGCACCTCCCCTCCACCTTATAGAATCTTCAACCATTGGAAAATAATTTATCTTTATCTGCTCTGGCTTCCTCTGTTAATATCCTGAAGACTTTAGTAAGGTGACCCCTCAACTTTTCAGAACTGTAGAGCATAAAGGCCTAATTTATAGAGTCATAGAGTCATATAGCACAGAAACAGACCCTTTGGTCCAACCAATCCAAGCCAACCATAACTCCAAACTAAACTAGTCCCACCTGTCTGTGCTTGGCCCATATCCCTCCAAACATTTCTTACTCATGCACTTATCTAAATGTCTTTTAAATGTTGTAACTGTACCCACATCTACCACTTCCCCTAGAAGTTCATTCTGCACATGAACCACTCTGTGAAAAAAATTGCCCCTCATGTCTTTTTTAAACCTTCCTCCTCCCACCTTAAAAATATGCTCCCCAGACTTGAAATATCCTACCCCAGGGAAAGACGCCCCCATTCACCTTACAGAGGTTTAAAAAACAATGTGGGGTATAGATAAGGTCACCTCTCAAACTCCTATGCTCCAGTGAAAGAAATCCCAGTCCATCCAACTTCTCCAAACCCTCCATTCCTGGCAACATTCTGGTAAATCTCTTCTGAACCCTCTCCAGCTTAATAATATCCTTCCATTAACAGTGAAACCAGAACTGGACACAGTACTCCAGAAGAGGCCTCATCAATGTCCTGTACAACTTTAACGTAATGTCCCAACTCCTATACTCAATGGTCTGAGCAATGAAGGCAAGTATGCTAAATGTCTTCTTGACCACCCTGTCTATGCGATAATTGTTTGATCTCTGCTCATAACCTAATCCCTGAATTCCAGGTATCATCCTTGTAAACGTTTGTTGAATTCTCTTCAGGGCCAAACATTTTTCCAAAGCTGTGGTGCCCAGATTTGCTCACAGTATCTTAAGTGCGATATGCCCAGGGTTTTGTAGAACTGCAGCAAAATAATTGCATCCTTATACTCGAGGCCTTTAGATATGAACACCAACATTCCATTAGCCTTCTTGACTATTTTTTGCACCTGTTGAAGCTGTGCATCGGAACCTCAAATCTTATTGGATATCCAATGTAAGTAATGTTGTGCCTTCTAAAAAATACCCTGATCTATCCTTTTTTGGTCCAAACTGAATGACCACACACTTGCTTAAATTAAAATCCATCTGCCACAGCTTTGCCCATCCACCTAATCTATCATTATCCTGTTCTAATTTTATGCTGTCAACACTGTTTACAATGCTGCCCAATTCTGCATTATCATCAAATTTGTGCTTTGACATCTTATGCCATTGTCCAACATCTTAACAAATATTGTAATTGTGCAGTCCTAACACTGACCTCTCCAGGACACCATTAGACACATCCTGCTAATTTGCTTGCTTACCCAATACTCCAACTCCATTTTTTGTCACTCAACCAATTTCCTATTCATGGCAATAATTTGCCCCCAGTTCTATGGACTTCCACCTTAGCTAACATAATCTTCTGTATCCGATTTTATCAAAAGTCTTCTAGAAGACCACATAAATAACATCCATTGACATATGTCTATCTACCACAGTTGTCACCTCTTCCAAAAATTAAGGTTTGTCAGTCATACCCTACCCTTCCTGAATCCATGCTGACTGTCTCTGGGTAATTGAAATTTTGCAACGTGATCAGTTACTGTATACTTGCTTAAAGATTCTAACAAATTCCCCAATGATAATAAGCTAATTCCTCCATCATCTGATATTCTCTTCCAAGAATTCGCTACCCCTATCCCACCACTGTATTTGAAATCTTTGTCTAAAAGGACTGGCAAATATCCATTCAAAAAGGCCGGGACAGGCTGTTTCTCAGTCTTTGAGGGTTAACTGATGTTTCAGGATCCGCAGTGGTTGATTTGGGCTTCCCCTCTCATCTAGGACTGGTTCTGGTCTTTGGGGTTTCCAAGGTGATCTCGCTGGGTCTGATGATTCTTGTCATGAATTACAAGGAGTTGGAGAAGCTTCTCTCTGTGGATAAAGGTATACAAAGCAGAAAAAGCTGGGGCTCCTGGTTACACCTTTTATCCCTTTCTTCCCCCACTTTCTTGAAGATTCTGTGGCCTATGACCAAAACTGGCATTGAGCAGGGACAGGAATATCTAATGAGGTGACTACTTTCCATATTTGAACACGATTTTGATCCATCACTATACATCTCTGTTCTTCTACTGAGCTGGAGGCCACTAAGTCTGCATAGCATTTTTCTAACAACTGGAGGTGGAAACAACAGTTTATTCTGAAACAACGTGGCTATTAGCACCTAGTCAGGCAGTTCCAGGCTGGTCTGTTTTATGCAGGAAGTTGATTGTCCAAGGCCTGACTGCATCAATACTTCTTGTTCCAGCTCTGCAGTTTGCAAATTACAAATTGCAGAGTCTGGCTAGCTATAAACTTGGCTTCTGCATTGAGTTTTTAATCTGTGCTCATGAAAAAATATCAATAATTCTGTAACAATCCTGGGGGTCATGGGGCACCTGACCATAATAACATAATAGCAATAACTGCAGCTACATTTGATCAGCGTAATTACCATGACCTTATAAAACTGATACACTTAGATCCGCTTCCTCCTCAAGCTAAAGTAGAACTTCTCATCTCCACCCACAGACTGTGAGATATCAGTAAAATAGTGGCAGCCAACATAATGTGATCATTAATACCCTCCAGAACTATTATATTTTACAATTAATTTCACCTTGGGCAGTTCTTTAAAATGGGTGAAAATGGATTGTCTCGCTCTTTCACTCTATCTGATTTTCTGTTCCATTGGAAACATTACTTTCACTGCCCTTTTTGGTTTTGCTCCTCTTGGCCTTTGCCTTCTTGTATTCTCCTTTTTAGAAACCAACTTTTGATTCATTTCCTTTCTGCCCTGTCATTAACTTGGCTACGCTCCAAACTCCTGTACAGGTATCACAACTCGGCTCTTTTGAAATAAAGACTAGGGAATCAAGTTGCTGCAAACTGTTGAACATTTATCACGTAGTTAATTATTTACAGAGGCAGACGTTAGCAAGACTCCAGTAGAATGTTCTTCTCTCAGGTTCTAGTACCATGTGATCTGACATCATTAATGGTGTACTCAAACTATTAACTTTATGCCACAATCCCTACCTCAGTTGTTCAGTTAGATGGCATCTGGTGTCTTTACCCTATTGCTGTCTCCTTTTGTCTGTGGCTTGTGAACTCCAGTAATGAATACAAGAAGCTCATAGCATGTTGACTATTTATTCAGCAACTACCTCATGTTTGTTGTTCCTGAATAATTTATTAATTCAACCCGTATTCTACCAGGGTATTCTAACACCAGATCCATCTTTGATCTTGCTCACGATTGACAGATAGAAACATATGAGCTTCGCAACTGAAGTCACTTGATATTTGTCAGGTCCAGAACCCTTGTATATTTTTATTCCATCAAGGCCAGAGCCCTGAGACGAATTGTAACATTCCACAAAGGATCAGAACTAAGACTTAGCAATCCCATATGGAAAATGCATTCATCCAGTGAACTGTTTAAAACCTAATAATAAAAGACATCTGAAGCAATGAGATTATTCTGTACATTAGCAGGGACTGGATAACATCAATAATCTAGAAGTCTGATAAATGACATATGTACAGGACTAATAATTTACTCATGATAGTGGCAATGAATTGGGGCCTGTGCTTTTCCTCTGATGTTTTAGTGGCATCTGCAATCCCGGCAGAATGATCTCTCAGTCCTTGGGAGTTAATTTGGATAATTGATCAGTTTTCGGAGATAGGCCCTACTCCTGGAGAGTTGGGAGAGTCTCAAGGCTATGGAATTTTGGTGGCGATGAGGCTGGTTGGGAAGAGGCGACGTTCTGGGTCCCCGACGTTCTAAGTGGCAATGGGGTCTGCTTCAGCATGCTTCCTCATTGGTGTTGTGTCCTCAGGGAATGGTTTGGCAGCTGCACAGTGTGACAGCATCCCATAGCCACTTAGGAAATTAAGCTACTGTGTATGGAACAAAAAAAAATGAAATTTGTCCAAACTTTGTATGATTTATTTCATTGTACAATCATGTAATTATAATGATACTGGCTTATGGTGACTTATACACCTTTTACTGTATTTTCGTGAGCCAATTAACCCCAATTATCTATGAGCCTACTGGAATGTAATGTTGACCCATTCCACAAAATTAACAGGATTCCACTGAACTCAGCCCACCGCTGAATTTGGTGTGAAGCTATGGGCGGCATTGCCTTGCCCTCTTTCAGTAGGAGCCATTATGTGGAGGTGCCATTGTTAGATTGGGGTGGACAAATTAAAAAATTACACAACACCAAGTTATAGTCCAACAGGTTTATTTGAAAGTACTAGTTTTAAGAGTGCAGCTCCTTCATCAGGAACTGTGCAGCTGGATCATAAGACGCAGAATTTATAGCAAATTATTACAGTGTAATGCAGTTTCTTTCCGTAATCTAGTTTTGTGCAATATATTGTTTCAGTTGCATGACACTGTAACCTTTTACTATAAATTCTGTGTTTATGATCCAGTTCCACAGCTATCTGTTGAAGGAGCAGTGCTCCAAAAGCTAGTACTTCCAAATAAACCCGTTGGACTATGACTTGGTGTAGCGTGATTTTTAACTCTTTCAGGGTTTTGTGGGTCCATTATTAAGATTATTTATTATTATTACAAAATCCGTACAGGTATTGGTGGGACTTCCTGACTCCAAATATGACTGCCAAATCTTTCTTCTCTGTCTGGACGTATTAATGCTCTACATTAGCCAAGGTAAAGAATGCATATGCTATTGGCCATTTCTCTTCATTGGGCTACCTATGAGTTAATACTATGCCGGTGCCATACAGGGAGGGTTTGCACGTCAATACCAAATCTCACTTTGGATCATGGTGTGCCAAATTTTTGAGGTTGCTAGTTGTTTATTCACTTCACTGAAAGCTACAGCTTGGCTATGCAACCATTTCAATGGCTGACCCTTCTTTAAGAGTTGATGCAAAAGTGCCAGGATGGAGGTTAGGTTACGTACGAACTTTCCATAATAATTTACTAACCCAAGGAAAGACCTAAGCTGCAGTGCAGACACGGGGGGCTGGGGCACTTACAATGGGCCTTACTTTATCTTTCAATGGGTGTAACCCGGTCTTGTCAACTCTGTAGCCTAAGTAGGTCACTTGGTGTACCCGGAAAACTCCCACCTGAAAAAAAATGTCTAAGGAGCATGTTCAAATCCTCTAAGTGCTCTTTATTGGTCTTCCCTATTGTTAGCATGTCATCTTGATAAATGGTGACCTGAGGTGGACTTTATAAAATATTCTCCATCGTACAGGCTGACAATCCCCCAAATGGCAGTCGAGTATATTGGTACAAACCCTTATGAGTATTAATTGTAGCATACTTCAGGGAAGCCTAAGCTAACCACAGTTCTAAGTACATATGGCTCATGTCCAGTTTTGTGAAGAACAGGCTCCCTGCCAGCTTTGCATATAAATCTCGATGTGAGGTTTGGGTATTTGTCCAGCTGCAAAAAGCAGTTTACCATTTGTGTAAAATCCTCACAAAGGTGAACCGACCCTTTTGGGCCTCACAATCGATATGACCAGTGCTGTCCATTCCGCAAATTGGACTGGTTTGATTACTCCTTCACTTTCCAGTCTTCTGATTTCTGCCTCTACTTTTGCCTGTAAGGCAAATGGCACTGGGTGGGCCTTACAGAATTGTTGAATTGCTCCATGGTCACAATGGTCAAGATGGTATTGTCTAATTTGGTAGTCCCTAGACCTTCCTGAAAAACCTTTGGATATTGAATTAGTCATTTTCTAATCAAAATGTTGAGCCAATCTGAGTGAATGCTTCTTTACCAATTTTGTCCCATCAAGCTTGTGTCTAAACCTTTTGCTACAATCGTAGTGTCAAAACCAGCCTGCTTCTCATGAGACCAGAACTTGAAGTTGTACTCTTAACCTGTGAAGGTTCCCTAGTATAGGCTCACAGTTTAGCCAAAGTCCTGTGCAATATTGAAGGTTGGAATTCACACAGTTTTTTCACACAGAATTTGCTCAACCATGACCAAATATTCACTGATAATTCTCTTGTTGGATTGGAGTGTACTGAGCATTTGAGGGGAGGTGATGGAAGAATAGTAATGTTACTGGACTAGTCATCTAAGCCCCCAGGTTATTATTCTGCACACGTGGATTTGACTCTCACCATAGCAGATGGTGGAAGCCTTAATTCAATAATAAACTAGTCTAATGGCAACCATGTAGTCACTGTCAATTAATTGGTGGTACCTCTTAAGAATGAAGTTCTGCTATACTTTATGGGCTTGATGCTGATCTATTAAGTGTTTGAGGGCAATTAATGCATGTAGATTTCCCCCACATAAGAGACCTGGAGGGTAGAGATCCTCCATCACTAGAATTCATAGAGTCATAGTCATACAACACTGAAACAGACTCCTTAGTCCAACTTGTCCATGCCAAACAAGCTTCCCAAACTAAACTAATCTCACTTGCCAGCAGTTAGCCCATATCTCTCTAAACCCTTCCTATTCATGTACCTATCCAAATGCCTTTGAAATGTTGTAACTATACCTCTGGAAGTCCATTCCACATAAGCAACACCCTCTGTGAGAAGAAGATGCCCCTCAGATCCTGTTTAAATCTTTCTCCACTCACCTTAGATTTGAACTCCTCCACCCTTGCGAAAAGACCTTGGCTATTCACTTTATCTGTGCCTCTCATGATTTTGTAAATCTATATAATGTCACCCCTCAACATTCTACGCTCCACTGAAAAAGGTTCCATGAGGTAAAAACAATGACTGCAGATGCTGGAAATCAAATACTGGATTAGTGGTGCTGGAAGAGCACAGCAGTTCAGGCAGCATCCAAGGAACAGCAAAATCGACGTTTCAGGCAAAAGCCCTTCATCAGGAATAAAGGCAGTGAGCCTGAAGCATGGAGAGATAAGCTAGAGAAGGGTGGGGGTGGGGAGAGAGTAGCATAGAATACAATGGGTGAGTGGGGGAGGGGATGAAGGTGATAGGTCAAGGAGGAGAGGGTGGAGTGGATAGGTGGAAAAGGAGATAGGCAGGTCGGACCTGTCCGGACAAGTCAAGGAGACAGTTACTGAGCTGGAAGTTTGAAACTAGGATGAGGTGGGGGAAGGGGAAATGAGGAAGCTGTTGAAGTCCACATTGATGCCCTGGGGTTGAAGTGTTCCGCGCGGAAGATGAGGCTTTCTTCCTCCAGGCATCTGGTGGTGAGGGAGTGGTGGTGAAGGAGGCCCAGGACCTCCATGTCCTCGGCAGAGTGGGAGGGGGAGTTGAAATGTTGGGCCACTGGGCGGTTTGGTTGATTGGTGCGGGTGTCTCGGAGATGTTCCCTAAAGCGCTCTGCTAGGAAACGCCCAGTCTCCCCAATGTAGAGGAGACCACATCGGGAGCAACGGATACAATAAATGATATTAGTGGATGTGCAGGTAAAACTTTGATGGATGTGGAAGGCTCCTTTAGGGCCTTGGATAGAGGTGAGGGAGGAGGTGTGGGCACAGGTTTTACAGTTCCTGCGGTGGCAGGGGAAAGTGCCAGAATGGGAGGGTGGGTCGTAGGGGGGTGTGGACCTGACCAGGTAGTCGCGGAGGGAACGGTCTTTGCGGAAGGTGGAAAGGGGTGGGGAGGGAAATATATCCCTGGTTGTGGGGTCTTTTTGGAGGTGGCGGAAATGTCGGCGGATGATTTGGTTTATGCGAAGGTTTGTAGGGTGGAAGGTGAGTACCAGGGGCGTTCTGTCCTTGTTACGGTTGGAGGGGTGGGGTTTGAGGGCAGAGGTGCGGGATGTGGACGAGATGCGTTGGAGGGCATCTTTAAACACGTGGGAAGGGAAATTGCGGTCTCTAAAGAAGGAGGCCATTTGGTGTGTTCGATGGTGGAACTGGTCCTCCTGGGAGCAATTTCTCCGCCTCCGCCGGATCTGCTCCCAGGAGGACCAGTTCCACCATCGAACACACCAGATGGCCTCCTTCTTTAGAGATCGCAATTTCCCTTCCCACGTGGTTAAAGATGCCCTCCAATGCATCTCGTCCACATCCTGCACCTCTGCCCCCAAACCCCACCCCTCCAACCGTAACAAGGACAGAACGCCCCTGGTGCTCACCTTCCACCCTACAAACCTTCGCATAAACCAAATCATCCGCCGACATTTCCGCCACCTCCAAAAAGACCCCACCACCAGGGATATATTTTACTCCCCACCCCTTTCCGCCTTCCGCAAAGACCGTTCCCTCCGCAACTACCTGGTCAGGTCCACACCCCCCTACAACTCACCCTCCCATTCTGGCACTTTCCCCTCCCACTGCAGGAACTGTAAAACCTGCGCCCACACCTCCTCCCTCAGCTCTATCCAAGGCCCTAAAGGAGCCTTCCACATCCATCAAAGTTTTACTTGCACATCCACTAATATCATTTATTGTATCCGTTGCTCCCGATGTGGTCTCCTCTGCACTGGGGAGACTGGGTGCCTCCTAGCAGAGCGCTTTAGGGAACATCTCCAAGACACCCGCACCAATCAACCAAACCGCCCAGTGGCCCAACATTTCAACTCCCCCTCCCACTCTGCCGAGGACATGGAGGTCCTGGGCCTCCTTCACCGCCACTCCCTCACCACCAGACGCCTGGAGGAAGAACGCCTCATCTTCCGCCTTGGAACACTTCAACCCCAGGGCATCAATGTGGACTTCAACAGCTTCCTCATTTCCCCTTCCCCCACCTCATCCTAGTTTCAAACTTCCAGCTCAGCACTGTCTCCTTGACTTGTCCGGACAGGTCCGACCTGCCTATCTCCTTTTCCACCTATCCACTCCACCCTCTCCTCCTTGACCTATCACATTCATCTCCTTCCCCCACTCACCCATTGTACTCTATGCTACTCTCTCCCCACCCCACCCTCCTCTAGCTTATCTCTCCATGCTTCAGGCTCACTGCCTTTATTCCTGATGAAGGGCTTTTGCCCGAAACATCGATTTCGCTGCTCATTGGATGCTGCCTGAACTGCTGTGCTCTTCCAGCACCACTAATCCAGTATATGAAAATGGTTCCAACCTATCCAGCCTATCCTTATAAGTAATATCTTCCTGCCCCAGCAACATCCTAGCCAGAAGCTTTTATTTTCAAGGCACACAGCATCCTTCACTTTCAATCTGGTCTTTATTGATGTATCATGATCAGACTGTTCAGCAATATTATTATGCACCCAGGTAGGACTTGAAACTGGACCTGCTGGTTCAGAGATAGGGGCACTACCACTGCACTACAAGAAACCTCCAAGTCTGTTTATATAAAGGAGCAAAACTGAATCCCCAATTAGTGTCCCCCATTTGAATACTCTTAATTAATATGTGACTGTCAGCTGTCTCAGTGCCCTCTCTTCATGCTGCAGATTTTCTGGTTCCAATTGTGATGTCTCTTATTGGTGCCTCTCTGGAGCCATTTCTCGGAGTATGCGGCCTTGATCATAATTGAGGAAGCCGTAGGATGTGGGGAAGGTGCTTTGGTCAGGTTTCCCAGAATTCTACAGTTCAACTATGTAAGAGGTTTTCCTTCAGTAGTCTCTCCATTCAAAACAGCCTGATTAATCAAATTGGCTGCCTGTCAGGTGGGAAGCGCTGCAGAATAGCCTACACCCCAAAATAATATAAATTTATGCTGCTGGACATGAAATTTACAAGTGGGATTTGTCAAATGGGTACAGATTGGAACTTTAGATTCTGGACCAGAGGGTTGCTCACAGGTGATCTTAGATCATGAGTGGGGTGCTTTCATGGGAAGAAGATAGATCATTGGCATTATGGAGCCAAAATGTGAGTGAAATCTGATTGCACATGTTGGAGGCATAAGGATCTGGGTATATGGGAGGAGAATGTTAGGTTGGAGATTGGGATGAACTATGCCTGCTGTTCCTGGACTTCCAGCAGTGGTGAAGAGACACTTAACTTTCCTTTAAAACTGTTCCCTGTCACCCTTTAGCTACCAAGCTTTTGAGGTCTGGAAATCATAGTCAGACAAGTTTAAACCAGGAAGTCAGTGGAAAAAAAAACTCTAAAGCATGCAACCCCATTAAAATATTTAAATAACATTCCCTGAGAGTAAATTGGTTGCCTAATCCCACACTCACCTTACTGTCCTGTCCTTCTACATTAAAACTAGAACCTGGTGGGTAGAGCATGAATTGGCTTTAAAGTTGTATTTTTAAAGTGTTTACATTTTGCCCTCATTCTGAGAACATAGAATTATCCTCTTTATTTCCCTTCTTCCTGATGTATTTGTCTCATATTTCCTCACTCCAAGTTTTTCTGAACTGACTTTCCTCTCCTTCAGAATCATAGAATTCTGACAGTGTGGAAACAGGCCATTTGGTCCAACAAGTCCACATTGACCCTCTGAAGATTATCCCACCCAGACGCATTCCCCTACCCCTATTACTCCACATTTTCCCGACTAATGCACCTAGCCCACACATCCCTGAACACTATGGGCAATTTAGCATGGCTAGTTTACCTAACTTGCACATCTTTGGGAGGAAACCGGAGCATCCAGCATAAACCCAAGCAGACACGGGGAGAATGTGCAAATTCTACACAGACTACTTCATTCTTTCAGAATCTTGGTTTCTTCACCATTGTAACATATTGATGTAATTATCATTTCTGGAGGGCTTTGATCATCATTTAATAACCAGCTTTTGTGTTGCATTAACGTAAAAGTGTATCTAATTTTATGAAAGAAATGGCATTTCTCATGGAAATTTTAGCATCCATGTTTGCCAAAATCTCTCAAGATTCATAAAAGTAGTTTATTGGAAACTACAAATGAAAGAAAAAGAATAACTGATAATGCCAGAGGCTGCCAACTTTGGAAGAGTCTTCTCTGAATCTACCTTTTCTCTTCATGTGATGTTGAGGCTGCTGTGAATTTTCAACATCTGCACAATTACAATAACACGTTACTTATTCCAACAGGTTTGGGCCAGAGTTGCTTCATGTGAGTCTCCTCCCACTGTATTTCATCTAATTCTATCACCCACATAATTATCTAGCCCCTTAAATACACTTTTGTTATGAGCATCGACTAATCCTTGTGATAGCAAGTTTCACATTCCAACCAATTGCTGAGTAAATAAACTTCTTTTGAATTTAGAATTGAATTAATTAGTGACTATTTCATATTTATGACCTTCAGTTTTGGACTTGCCCTCAAGTTGAAACATCTTCTCCAAGTCTACTCTTTTAAACTCCTCCACAATTTTAAAGATCTCACTGAGGTCACCTCTCATGCTGCTCTTTGCATGAAACAAAACAGCTCCAGCCTATTCAGTCTTTGCTGATATTATAACTTCTCAGGTCTAGTATCATTCTTGTAAATCTTTTTAGCACCTTCTCCAGTGCCTCTAAATACTTTTTACTATGTGGAGACCAGAATCCTGCATAGTATTTCTGAAATACTACCTTGATTGGCTTATGATTTGAAGCTGCTGTATACATGGAACGCTCTGTCTGGATGACAGGCAAATAAAATGAAAGTGTAGCTGAGTCCATGTTTAGTCTGTAATGAGAGAACACTCACACTAGACCAGCCATCAAATGAATGGTTTCACTGTAAATTACTGCTTTTACATGCTTGGATTAGTGAACTTCAAACACTGTCACCTCTGATTAGACATGAATTATCTCAATATAAAATGTACTCCACGTCAAGTTTAACCCAATACAATAAAAGCTCTCTTTTCTGATTTTAAACAGTTGATTTATCTAAGGGCTGTGATAAACATGCATGCATGAGAGATTCACCTCTATTTTGGTGAATAACTGGATTTAAAAGAAAACATATACAATTTGTCTCTGGCCCCCGGTAGTAGAGATACTCCGACTGTCTGCTGCAGTAAAGCTTGAAGGATAAAAATTAACTAGATGCTCCTATTCACGATCATCATCTTGTGTCCCTCTGGATACAAAGTGTAAAATTGTAGATATTACTATCTGTATTTTGAATTAGAGTTTTTGTTCCAAATGCATTTGGCAATAAGAGCACAAAGTGGGTCAAAATTGCACCCTAGTTTTGAGATGTTCTCCCCCCTCCGCCTGTGTTTTCACTCACTCATATAATTGAACTCAATCTACCAAGACCTACCAATACCAAAAAACATTTTAAAGTACAACTAAATTATTTTGATAGATCTAAGCACAGTAACTTGGCAGTTTGATTAATATAGCTGAAAATGGATTTAGACCAAAAATGCACAGCATCAATTCACAACTTGATCTTAAATTACAGAAAATTACTTGTAAAAAATTGCTAGCTATATTGGGGAGACAGTTTAAGATATTAATGCAAAACTGTATTCAGTCTAAAATCTGCCTGTTAATCCATATTAGAAGGAAACAATTGAGCACTTGGACAATATTTAAATTGTGCTTCTGCCTTTGTCTTCATGCTACTAGGGAGCACAATTTTAGAGTCACTTTCATTGGTCTCAAGATGGGTTTGCCAAGATGGTCTGACTCTAGACAGGGTAGGTGAAAATCCTTTATTCAACTTCTGTCTCTTCACAAATACTTCACCCTGGATATTTCAACATGCCCCTAACATTGAGCTATACTGAAAAGACCTGAAAATCGGTTCATGAAAATACAAACATATGAAAAAGAGTAGGAGTAGGCCATTCAACACCCTGAGCCCACTTCACTCTTCATTACATAAGGACCTTTTCTTTTTATTTTCTGTTCTTGAAAGCTGAACTGAAATGAGAAAGCTCTTTGGAAACCAGTGTTAGAAATACTTCAATATGCTACCCAGTGAGTCTGACAATTAAGGTCATGCTGTGTTATTTGTGTCTCAAATTCCACATTTCTAGCTGCACTCAATAATGCTTGAATTTTGCTTATCATGAATTTACCTTCACCATAAAAATATTCAATAATTCCCTTCTACTGACTTCCATAGTCTAGCAATCCTCAAGAAACAACTCTCCTCATCTTTGTGCTAAAAGAGTGAAATAATTTTAAAATGGTGTCCCATAGATCTGGACTTGTGGAGATCCACTCCACATCCACCCTAAGTGGATCTTTTGTACGGTCGGTTCTGCTATAATACATGTTTCTTCAACATGAATTGGCTTTACCATTCTTTGCAGAATGCAAACTTTCCTTATCTGTATTGACTATAAAGGATTCCAGACCCATTAGCTTAAATGGCGTGTCTGTTGTGCAATTTACTTGTAATGCAATATTGCATGAGAACAGAACTATCACATTATATCAGAAAGGACTGTATTTTGATCAAGTCATCCTTACTCTCAGTTCCAATGGCAACAAGCCACAAGTAATTTCATATTCCACTCCAACTCATCAGAATCCAGGAAAAAGGAGTTGTGCACCACTAATCACTGGTATCCATGCATTCAGTATAGGTCCTCAATGGACAGCATTGAGGCCATTGTCAAAGGAGTGAGGTCCTCACAAATGTGTGTACAATAGGCACTTCACATTGAACTGAGCTTTAATACTCAAGATCCAAAAGTCTTGGAATCACTGTAGCTATTGGTTTTGACAGCCTGGGTGAATTTTCTGAGTGATGTAGTGCACATCTTGGGAAAGATGGCAGAAGTTGTGTGACAATGCTGAAGTTTTAAGAGATGTTTGTGTCCTGGTTTCTTTTTATGAAGAAAAGTTGGGAGAACTGTACTGAGCAGTCTGCTCAAAGCTAATAAAGTAAACAATTTGTGAGCCTTGGTGATTTTTTTAAAAGTTAGAACAATGGAGGTAGCCTGACTGGGTGTGGTCAAGCTCCCACAGAACCAGGAGTTTTAGTTTTAGCTTTCTGTGGTTGCTGGAGTCTTGGAGTAGAATTTGGAAGCTCTTATTCCTCTCTCTGTTACTGGTAAAATCTGGGATTCGCGTCCTGCTACTAAAATTGCATGTATGACAATCCATCTTACTGAAGGGTGCGATTATGGGTTGCTACCCTATATTGAGCTGAAAAATGTGTTGCTGGCAAAGCACAGCAGGTCAGGCAACATCTAAGGAGCAGGAGAGTCGACGTTTTGGGCATAAGCCCTTCTTCAGCTTATGCCCGAAACGTCGATTCTCCTGCTCCTTAGATGCTGCCTGACCTGCTGCGCTTTTCCAGCAACACATTTTTCAACTCTGATCTCCAGCATCTGCAGTCCTCATTTTCTCCTCCCTGCTACCCTATATTGCAGTAGTTAATTAGTAGCAGCTTATGTAAAACTTTATTAAGTATTTCAATAGAGTTACAGTGAAGGCAATCCTTTTGTTTTATTTGTATTTTGTCTGTAATTTAACTGTAATGCCAAAATGAAATGTGTTTTGCTTAAAGTTGAGTAGTTTGACCAATTGAATTACATCTGGAACACAATGCCTTACATTTACCTTTAACATAAGAAAAAGTAAAGGTCTAGACTATATTCTTAACGTATTTTGAGGTGGTTTAGTCTGGTCCATAAAAGTTGCCAATCCTCAGAATATCCTCTATGTCCCTGCTGCCTGATCTTGGGAAACTTTGAACACTGGGGTTAACAATCAGTAAGTGGAATTTGTCAGGGGCTCCTTCTCCAGTCATAGGCTGCCTCACTCCCAAGCTTGTTATGAATAATGTTAACAGTAAACCTGTCAAAAGGAAACAATAATCAGCATCCAATTCAATGACAACAATGAGGGGGAGTGGAATCACTATAGGATCCAGGAACTGGAAATCTTTCACCCAAAGCCAGAGTAAGCTGAGAGACAGTTGTCATTTGCTGAGATGAGGGTGAGAGAGCTTAACAAGGAGAGGATAGTTTTTTGCCAATTCTGGAGGTGGTTACATTTTGCCCAATCCAAGAGGGGACTAGCTTTTGCTGACTCTGGGAAATCCATAGTCTCTTGGAAACAATGCAGCTTTTAATGTCTTTATAAGTGACAATGTTTATAAAGATCTTCTCAAGCATGTGGGAACACATTAAAAACTTGGATTGCATCCAAGAGACCATAACTCCCACCAAATAAATAATTTCACCCCAAAACAGCAAAGACAGATGTCCGACTGAAAATGTAAAAACAATTAAATGCGCTTACAGCGATTATTTGATTTTTAAAGTCCTTCCTTTTTGTGTGTAGTTGGTAGGTGATGAATCCTGGCTACCTCACACAAAAATCAGAAACCTTCCTGAGATGAGGTCTTAATTAGCCCAACACAATGAAAATAAAATTCTTAACAGAAGTTGGACTATTCAGAGTCCACTCAGTGTCTTTTTGATTCAATCAAAGAGAGAAAAAAAATTGAATCTTGAGGACTGGACCCATTTTGAGAAAATACAAGCACAGATCCTTTGGAAATGCTTCAGCATTCTTGGAAAAAGAATATCTTCACTCAACTCGAAGATGCTGTCATTTTTGTTAAAAAAAAATTCTACATTTAAAGCAGCATTTAGAACAGCAGATGTATTAACAGATTTGCATTTTTGTACCACAACAATCTTCATAACACAGATTCAGCAAGAACAAGGAGTAGCACAGTGGCTCAGTGGTTAGCACTGCTGCCTCACAGCACCAGGGTCACAGGTTTGATTCCAGCCTTGGGGGACTGTCTGCATGGAGTTTGCCCATTCTCTCTGTGTCTGTGTGGGTTTGCTACGGTTTCCTCCCACAGTCCAAAGATGTGCAGGTCAGGTGAATTGGCCATGCTAAATTGCCCATAGGGTTAGGTGCATTAGTCAGAGAGAAATGGGTCTGGGTAGATTGCTCTTTGGAGTGTCGGTTTGGGCTGAAGGGCCTGTTTCCACACTGTAGGGAATCTAAACTTTAATTGTTTAAGAATACCTAAAGACAACAAAATGAGTATAGTACAATGGTATCAACATTCTGACAGTATTCTTCCAATCTAGACTTTATTTTACCTACAGCACAGGGGTATCTAATGGCTGTCCTCAAGATGTCACTGTCAGAATGTAATGGTTCACATCAGCCAACTAAAACAGGAGTTGCTGTTTGTTTTTAACCCATTTTTCAGGAAAATTAAACACAAGCTCTGCATCTTGAGACATAATCAACAGGAATTAGCTTTCTCTGAGAGGAGACATTGTTAACCCTTCACTATCTCTTATTTATATGATCAGAATTATTGAATTTCTGGTTGAATGGCAGCTAGCTCAGAAAATGTACAATCTTGATTCCCAGTATTTTTAGACCTTGACTTATACTCATGTCTCGGACTGGTAAGGAAGAGATTAGGCAAAATGTGCAGGAAAAGTAATCTAGATAATTGATTTGAGTATATAAATAGCTGTTAATTAACATTTCAGACAGAATAAAAAGCTTGGGGAAAATATCTTAAGAGCACATAGATAGGAATAGAAAAGATAGAATCATCCTTAATTACAAGACTAAATCTGAAGACAATTCTTGAGTTACCTTCTTCTGGACCAGTTTGCCTTGAACTCAAATTTATAATGTGGCTTTAAATCTCACTATAAAAGAGAAATGGACAAAATATTCAGTCATGTGTTTAGTGGGCATTGGTGTCCCACCTCCACCTCCATCTGATGCAGAATGAGAAATTCCAGTCATATGTGCAAACAGAATAGCCGAATTTTGAAAGCCTCCTTGAAAGCCCACAAAAATCTGATATTAACTGAAGATCCCTATCGTGATCCCATGGAGGTGTAGCTAGTTTACAATTCTAAAAGTTTCATAAAATAGTGTGCATGGATCATCAAACTTGTGGTTCTAACACAACTTTATAAAAATAGTATAGAAGATACTGAAAACTTGATTTGTGTTGAGTGGAATTTATGTTCAAAGTTCCCTACCTAATACTTCCTTTGGATTATTGAATAAACCAAGATCCCAGGCGAATATTACTTGGAGTCATGCCAATGTTGATACAAAAACACGCTTAGGAAAGGGGGAAAGAAAGATACAATCCCATGAGCATCTCATAAAAATATCAAGATAAACAAAATCATTTAAAAATAACTTCAGAAAAATCATATTAAGAGATGATAACAAAATATTAAAATAACCAGATTCACAGTGTCCTTGTCAGCTGTATCAATAAGGTGGAATCTACTTGTGGATCTGGAAGTCAACCAAGCATTCATAATGAAATTTCATTGCACATCTTTGTCAACATAAATCCAGAGCTGGATATGTTAAAAGCCTTTGAAGGCATTTGAAGAGTTCAGTTGTGTGGTTCAAACTTTGAAGCAGTAAAACAGATTATTGCATTAAAAATTGAATAAAAAGATTAAAACAAAGGATAATTGGCACAATCAAATCAGAATTTCAATGTTCTATCATAACAAAAAAAACACAACTCTGTAGATAATGTATAATAATTTGAAGACTTGTCAAGAACAAAACCCTATAACAAATCAGTGAAGTCAGCAATATGTTTTGAACTTTAGGAAAGCAAGTTTTGAGGAAGACTGAAAGAGTCTGTAAAGACATATGGATAGTTTAATTGAGTGCTCAAATGTTTTTCACATTGAGTATACAATTTGGGAAAGTGTGAGATATCCACCTTGTTGGGAAGAGTCGATGAACGGTATATTACTTGAACTGAGAAATTGCAGAATGTTGCAATATAAGACTAAACTGAGTATCCTCATGTTTGAAACACGAAAGTTAGCAAGCAGTTACTGGAAGTAATTTGAACGGCAAATTTAATGCAAGGTCTATAAAAATAGGGAATTCTTGTTACAAATGTACAGGAAATTGATGATACATTCGAAGGACCCACCCCACAATTGCACTTTTTTCATTAAGGAGGAACATATTTACATTGAAAGTAGTTCACAGAAAGTGGTTTTGTTCTGATTGTACTTTCTAGTAGTGATTAGATGTAACTCAATGGCTTACTCCACTATTTCAGTAGGCAATTAAGAAATGAGCACAATGTCATTGTCTAAGGTTACATATAGGAGCAGTAGCAGCCCGTTCAGTCCATCAAATCTACCCTGCCATTCAGTAAAATCATAGCTGATTGAACACTTTATTGCATTTTGCATATCCCATCCTCATAATTTTGTATGCCACTGGTAATCAGAAATCTTTGAATCTCCACCTTAAACATACTTCACAACTGAACTTCCACATTCCTCTGTGGTAGAAAATTCCAAAGGTTAGCATGCTCTTTATTTTGCCCAATCTTTCTTCATAAGACTGCCATGCTATCCCAAGATCAAGTCTGGTGAATCTTTGTTGTACTTCCTCTATGGCAAACCTACCTTTCCCAAGAGAAGACGGCCAAAACTGTGCAAGTACCTTAGGTGCAGTCCAAACAAACTCCACTTCCATCAAAGCAAGACTTCACTCTTCCTATACTGAAATCCTCTTGCGATCAAAGCTTAATATCCTGCTTGTCTTCCCAGGAACTTGCTGCACCTGTATGCAAGCCTTCAGTAACTTATCACCAAAGTGCCTTTGTACATTTACACTTTCCAGCCCCTTAATACTTAAGAAATACACTGCACATTTGTTTCTCCAATCAAAGTGGGATAACCTCACATTTATTTTCACACTAGAGTCAATCTAGCATGCTATGCCCATTCACTGAGCCTGTCCAAGTCATTTTGTAGGCATTTTGCATCTTCCTCACAACATGTTCCCCATTAGTTTTATATCAATAGCAAATTTGGAAATACTGTATTTTGTCCCCGACTCAAAATCACTGATGTACATTGTGAACAGCGGGGCGCAAGCATTGATCATTGCAGTGCCCTAATAGTCACAGCCCGCCAAAGAGAATTTCACAGTCTGAATGTGTGACATAGGTGCAGACTAATTAAGCAACAGTTTAAATAGTCAGTCAGTCATTCACAGTTATTCATACTTTTCAGCCAGTGTCTCAGACTCTGCCATTACAGAGTCTGAGACACTGGCTCTGTAGGTTAGGTTAGGTTATTTTTGTAGCTGAACTGGATCATAGTTTATAGCTTTGGCGATAGGACAGTTCTACCAGTGTAACCCACACATTCTAGAAAATAAAGGGGAGTACTTTCTGGAATAGTATTTCCATTTAACATCACCGGGTAAAAGCCGTAGGTTAGAGTTACACATTTTCCTGGGTTTAATCTCCTCTGAAATTCCTGCCAAAAGTAAATCAATCATTCTTAAAGAGTTCTGTTTAATTTTCAATGTTGGCAATAGCTACTCAAGTGACACAATTAACATGTCTGTTCAAAGTTTCTGTGACAACATCACAAACTATCATTAATAACCACTTGCGCACTTAAATCACCTCCAACATAGAACACTGTACAATTTATGTAAAATGTCAATGGCCCAGATTCTGCAATCATGAAAATGTTGAGACTATCAGAGTTCACCATTATTAAACAGTAAGTAAGCAGCACATTCTAACAATTGTACATACACACTAAGTTACAATTCAAGTTGCTGTTATTCCAAAATTTTTGTAACTCTGGTACTGTAGATATTGTCTATTGAAACACGTGGAATACATGAATTTGCTGTTCTTTCCCTCTAGACAAGCATGAAATTCACCAGAAAAAATTAAAGATTGACCATTCCAGTTTAAGTAAACTTTTCATGACATAGTAAGTCTTAATTATTATCAAACATAAACCTAACACTATAAGTTTGCTTTTGATGGTGTGTAGTCTCATTCTGACTGATTTTAAGTACTGTTGGAAATACTAAAAAAAAATAAGATTTTTCTGTTCTTCTCCTTTCAATTGCTTTTAACTTCCTCCCTCAATACAAACTTTCTTGCTTTCTCTCTTTATTCTGTACAAAATCTGATATCGAATTAACTATTTTAACATAAGTTTCTGGTTCAGACTCTGCATTACTCATGAAAGATTCTATAAGTCTTACTGGTGAAGGAGATAGACATTCACTTGCCTTGTTGATACAGGTATCATATTCCTTGTCGATTTCTGACTGCAGCAAGTCGCAATACAAAATTCAATGTAAGGTCTGAGCATGGCTATAGAGCAGTTAATGCAGTTTGTTTGCTATCGATTGCAAACTTAGACACTTACATTCATGAAGCTCCATTATTACATACCCATTTCCTCATCAATTCACAACAATTCTTAATCTTTGCTTTGTATCCAAAACCAAGTGGAATGCTAATCCCCTGAAATTGACAGGACTGTCCTTTGGAGCGGCATTGGTTAAACTGGGACTGTATTTTATTGGGTTTCAAAGAATGAGAGGTGGTCTCATTAAAACTTAATACTTAATGGGGTAGATAGATGTGGTGCAGGCAACAGCAGAAATTGCTGGAGAAACTCAGCAGGTGTGGTTGCATCCGTAAAGAGAAAGCAGAATTAAGTGACCCTTCTTCAGTGCTTTGGAATTCTTTACAAGAGATGATTGTGGACAGTTGGTTTTTAAATATGTTTAAGATAGAAATTGATGGATTTCCAACTGCCAGTGGCAACACAAGGTTGTGGGGATGTGATGAGTAAAAGCATTGAATTGTCTTATCAGGCATGTTCGTACTGAATGTCAAGGTTGTCAAGTCTACTTGGTCTACTTCTGTTCCTATATTCTTATAATATCTGCCTGATTAATGTGTTTGAAAGTTCAGTGCATGGTGGGGCACAGCAGAAGTGGAGTAGCATACAGTAAATGAGAAAAAGATAACTTCATCTAAGTATGTAAAATAAATTTATGGGAAAAAAGTGACCGGGAAGGAACAGGATGATTCTCAGCTGGTGTTGTCTCTGAGCATGGTGAACTGACTTTCAAGTTCCTCTCACTGATAGGAAAGCCAGGATAACAACAGTAAATTTGTAAAGCAAAAAAAAATCTGTCAACAGTTGGCAAGGGGATGATTTCCTAATACTCTCAATTCCCCATATGGTCTGAAATCAAATATATCTAAATAACTATTTAATACAAACCATGTGCTCTCACGCAGCCAGTTCAAGTGAAATAATAAAGGAGGTCAGATATCAGGGTTTGGTTTGAACAGAGTCCATTCTGTATACAAGTTAATTTTTTTTTTACAAAATGTTATAGATGTCCTTTCTGTAGAGCACGCACTGAAAGATCAACAAATGGTTTGTCACAAAGTGTCTGGTCTTTCTTTGAAATGTGTTAAGTTAAAATTTGTATAATACCTTCATGCTGAGCTCTGTTGGCTTTGGTTTTATACTCCAACAAAGAGAGTACTGAACAATGGACATACAGCACAAAAGAATCAAAGCCTTGCCTTTAGATAGTACCTTTTCAGGACTGCTGAACTTGTGAAAATACTTTGTAGCCAATTTTATACTTTTGAATAATTACTGTTATAATGTAGTAAAATGACAGCCAACTTGAGACAAACAAGTTTTGATGAATAACAATGTGACAATGAGTAGCTAATCCTTCTTATGATAGTTGAAGAAAAAAAATATTATTGTGGATACTAAGGAGTATGCAATTTTTTAAATTTTGGAGTAGGGTCATAAGATCTTTCATATTGACTAGAAAGGCCAGACAAGGTCTTGATTTAGCATTTTTTTGTAAAGTAGATAAAACAGGTATTGACTGAAAGATACAACATAGTTTCTCCCCATTGTAATGAGACTGGATATGAAAAAGAGATGGTATCACATTATTATGTAATATTACAATGTAACACTGATCACCCTCAGTCAGGGTGATAGACTGAAAAAAAGGTAGAAATAATTCGTACTGGTGAGTGATGTACTTACAGATAACAATATTATGGACAAGAGTGTTAAAATGCTTGTGGAAACCCCCCAGTTACTCATAGGTACAGGGTAAGCATTTCTAGTCACTAGCTATTGGGAGAAATAAGCATAGTTATCCTTCCAATGTCCTGAGTCACAAACATTCTAGCAACACAATCAAAAACCTGTCAAATTGGGTGTAGTAAAGATGTCAGTCACTTTCTAGAGCTGTGACATTCACTAGGTCAGATATTTCTGTATCTGAGTTTATTAGATCTGCAAGTACAGTGTACAGTGGAAGATTGGTTAGGAAAGATTTTCATACGATTAAAAGAAACCTGCCTGGTTTTGCATCCATTCATATTAACAGAGAAGCATTCCTGTCTCGCTTGAAGACCCTGTATTCTGGAATATTGCACCTATCGCAAACATGTCTAACTGACAGCAGTGACATTATATGCCCATATTTTAACTTGTCTCCTGAGCTCATCATTTGCCTTGTTTGTCAGGTTCCTACCATTCAAATAAAAACCAAACTTTCCAAACTCCCTCATGCTTTAAATGGCCTATAACTTCTATGCCTTCTTGACTCCCTCACTGTTTCTTAGTCATGCACCTTCCCTCACTGAATTTTCTCTCAGGACCCCATACCCTCCTGTCAATTTAGCTTAAGCCCTCCCTAACAGCATTAGCTAATCTCCCCACAAGGCGCTGGTCTCATCCCAGTTGACGTGCGACACATCTGCCAAATCCAGGTCCCACCATTCCCAGAAATCTAAAACTCTCACGCTTGGGAGGGTTTTGAGGAAGGATCATTTGACCTGAAATATTAACTCTGATTTCTCTCCACAGATACTGGCTGACCTATTGAGCTTTTCCAGCAATTTCTGTTTCTGTTTCAGCCCCTCTCACCTGCATCTTCTTTCCAGCCACTTATTCATTTAAACTATCCTTCTATTCCTGTACCCTCATGTAGCGCCAGAGATAATCCAGACATTGCCACCTTTTGTGTCTTGATTTTTAAAAAAAACTTCCTAGCTCCCTAAATCTGGTTTCAGGACCTCATCGTTTTTGCTACCTATGTCGTCAGTACCAATGTGTACTTTTGCCTTCCCCCTTCAGAATATCCTGGAGATATTCAGTGACATCCCAACCAGACACCAGAAAGGCATACTGGAGTATCATTTGCAGAAATGCCTCTATTCCCCTTACAATTGAACATCCTACCACTAGCGCCCTGCCATTATTCTTCCTCCTGACCACCCATGGTGCCAAGAAGTTGGTTCCCACTGATTCCCCCTGCACAATCATCTCCTCCAACAGTATCCAAAATGCTATATACGTTAAAGGGACAGTCACTGGGGGGTTCCTGCACGACCTGTCGTCTTCTCTGCCTGATGGTCATCGTGCCCTTTGTGCTTGTTCAGTCTTCATCTGTGGTGTGACCGCAGGATTTTGACTTAATGACTGTGATACATTGCCCGGTCAGGCTAGAGAATGGCTTGGAAAAGAAAATGAGATGGTGAGGTTCTTATGTGTCTTTCTAGATGGCTGTTGTAAGATAACAACTCTCAATCAGGTGAACATTTCACAGAAGCCAGTGACTGAGACTGAGAGAGTTAGGTCTTCTTGATGTGTTTCTTTGATATGATGGTCACAGCCATCTTTTCAACTCTGTAGTTCTTCTGGACTTAGGGGGAAACAAATTCTCTTCTCATGGAGAGGTCTTTGTCAGTTACCAAGACATTTCCTTTATATAAAATGCCAGAATCTGTCTTTGAGTCAGTGGATGCCACCTTTGGAAACTTGTTGACCTGCTCCATTCTTTATGTTAGACAAGTCCCATGTTTCCATTTATAGTGCCAGTCATTTTGTGATCATGTTCAACAAATGCATGACACTTCAATAGAACTGACACCCACTCATAGTGCTGTTCCCAGGATCTGTGACCTCTGTGCAAATGTCAGCAACAGTGTCCAGACTAAACTGACGTTGCTGCATATGTACAATGAATAAGAACCAGAACAAGCAGGATTGAGACATTTCACATTGATCATCTCCTCTGTGGCAATAGCAATGTAGGTGCCTGATAACAGACGATTTGCACTACTGACAACTGAGAAACATTTTCCCCAATCACTGCAAGCCCAGCTCATATTTCAGATTAGAATTTGTCAACAGTTAAAGATTGAACAAACTCAGTTTAGTTAACTATCTTATTCACCTTTCCTGTAGACTTGAGTCAGGTACAATTCTGCTGGAAATTATGCAATTTTTGAATTTGCAGCTTTTTCTATTGATTACCTGACTTTTACATGTGTATTCCATTCTGGGAGATGGCAAAACTCCAATTCCACATGGAATTAGTGTAATTTAAGAAGTTATGTAATGCTGAAATTATTCTCAAATTCCTATTTATCTCACATTATCTTCATTGAGAGTTTTGATCCTTCAGCTGGTACTGTCAGCAACAGAAAATTCAACTTTATGATTATTGATTTTCTTAGCTCTCTATTATGTAGAAAGCAGGAAAAATATTATAGGGGTTTAATCAGATGGAAACTCCCTTCCAGATGAAGTAGACTCATTAATGTCCTTGATTGTCTGTCTTTCTCTCTCACACAGTGTACTATTTGTGTTCATCAGTCTTAGTGTTGGACATAGTGACATATGTGTGTTTTCAAGGATCTGCCATGAACAAGAACAAAATACAAAAACAAGTGAATTTTCCTCAATATTTCATTTTTCAAATAAGCCATGAGTGTCAACACCCACAGTTCATTTTCCATCAGTTGTTTTGAAGAAACTGTCTGATACCAGGTTGTGTGTGCATAAAGTGTTGCTGTATTTCTTCATTTGACAGTGTTTCATGTGCAGTAAATGTCAGCAGGCCATTTTCCAGGGTAGTTAGCTAATGCTTGATAAGGACTCAATCTTTACAAAGAACAGAACTCAGTTGGTCATTAACCTGTCCAGTGTGGTACAGAACAGAAAAGATCTCAGGGTTGATCACAGTCAAAATGTTGTTAGGATGCTACAGATAGTCTTAACACTCTTCGAGACCTGTAGCCTCTGTACAAAATTCAATGAGTTGGATGAAATTTGTGTGCTTGTTGGGGTGGAAAGGAGCTCTTTTATGCAGACTGAAAATGAAACATTCTTCGGTTTGGTTTAAAAGTGTTGACGGATTGCGCTCGATATTGCTCTTAAAGGTGTCTGGACATCATTCATTTCTCAGGCACTTAGAGGATGGATCTTCAATGAATTGTTTTACACATGTCTTTCTGCTCTCCAGAATATCCAGCACTTCTATAATGGAAAACAGCTGGTCCTTTCAGATATTGCTTCAGCACTCCCATTTTCACTTTGTCTGCCTATAACAAAGAGACACCCACTTTAAGTGATGATCTGAGAAATTGCCTTTGGACAAAGATCCCTTCAGATATCCAGGTGGAAACAAAGTTTATATGGTGTCTATAATCTATTAATGAATATAATATTTATAGGGATCCAACAGACTTATGCCCCTTCCTTAATGCACTCATCTTTGTGCCTGCAACCAATGAGTCTACTGAATATGCTTGCTCAGAAATCAGTAGAACTTCAGTATGTCAACCATATCGGCGATCTGTGTAATAACTTAGAAAATAAGGGGTCTCAGATGTTTTAGCTATTCTGCTATTTTCCTACGTAACTCTGGCAAAAGTCCAAAGGAATCCTTTGCAAGACTGCTGAATGATAACTGAGAAAAAAAGTCATATGGAACTGAAACGTTAACTATCTTTCTCTCCACCATACTGCCAGACCTGCTGAGTATTTTCAGCACTGTTTTTCTTTTAGATTTCCAGCAACAGTAACATTTTGCATTTGAGATTAGATGATACTGGTCATGATAACAAGACAGTATTTAATGGCTTTGGCATTGAGGAAATTGTGAACATTGATTTTCACACTTTCCATTGGCTCGATGTACCAAACACAATAAAAAAAGTGTTATGATTGTTGAAAGCCAATCATTTCAGTCACTGCACATTGCTGCAGGAGTTCTCCAGCAGGTTACATTAGACACACAGTTACTCTAGAGAATATGCCATGATGGCCTCGTGAAGCAAAATGTCCAGGTAACCTCCCCCTCCCTGATTTAGCACAAAGTCTGTAGTTCCGACCCCAGCTCTTCAACTTGTATCCAAAGTTGCTCAAGTTGCAAATGTGTGATGTAGATATGTCCCCTCTGGGTGTCCAGCAGCTCCAACATGCTAGAGCAGCAAAACATCACATAACCTGTAATCCCTCATGTATTTTATTTATTAGTGACACTTATTTTCCTGTTCTTTACCTTTTCTTTGATTATCTTTTGTTTTACATCAGTATCAATCCCAAACTATTAAGGAAATAATAAACAAAAGACAAGACACTGAAGCACAAACTAAAGTCCTTATTTCTCCTACTTTAAAGACTTGAGTATTTCAAGTCACACTCATGGATCAGTTGTTTTTTTAGACAGAACCAACTCTCCTCTTCCTCCATTTAAATGTTTTTAAAATTTATTTATGGATATGACTGGCTGAATAGCATTTAATACCCATTCCTTGTTGCCTTTGAGAAGGCAATGAGCTGCTGGCTTGAACTGCTGCAGTTCATGTGTTTCATTTCTTTGTTGAGATTTTATAGTGCCTGATACCACTGAGTCACTTACTAGGCCAATTCAGATGGCAGTTTGAGAGTCAACCATAATGGTGTGTTTCTAGAGTCCCATGTAGGCCAGATTAGGTGAGGGGGACAGATTTCCTTCCGTGAAGGACATCTATGAACCAGGTGGGTTTTTTCCTGATAACTCACAATGTTTTCATGATCATCAGTTGACTCTTAATTCCAGATATTTACTTTCATTCCAAGTGTTTGAGGACAGTGTGGGATTTAATCAGGCCTACTATTGCCAGTCAACTCATGTTAAACCATGCCCACAGACTCACCCCAATGGTCTTTCACTTGTTATATGTTAACTTAATACATCCCACCCACTCCTATTATCCCTTGATCCATGTCAAAAATGTTGCCAACTCATGCCAATCCATCCTTTACTCTTTCCCCTTACACCTCCATGCCAAACATACATAATATTCGAAAGGGATAAAAAAAAAAGTTCTAAAATTATAATCTTCATGATGAGGTATGTTCTGGTTTGATAGTGGGTTCAATGGGATGTAACAAAATATGAGTTAAGTGATTCTAAGTAAATTACTTTAGATAAGTGTAGTTTTGGTCTCCTTACTTGAGAAAGGATGTACTGGCACTGGAGGGAGGTGCAGAGGAGGTTCACTCGGTTGATGCTGGAGTTGAGAGGTTGGTTTATGAGGAAAGACTGAGATTATATTCATTGGAATTTAGAAGAATGAGGGAGAGATTTTATAGAGACATATAAAATTATGAAGGGAATAGATAAGGTAGAAATGGAGAGGATGTTTCCATTGGTGGGTGATACTAAGGCAAGAGGGCACAGCCTCAAACCTAGGTGGAGCAGATTTAGGACTGAATTAACTAGGAACTTCTTCACCCAGAGGGTTGTGAACTTATGGAATTCCCTGTCCAGTTAAGTTGTTGAGGCTTCCTCAGTAAATGCTTTTAAAGCTAAGATAGATAGTTTTTTGAACAGTAAAGGAATTAAGGGTTATGGTGAGAGGGTGGGTAAGTGGAGCTGAGGCGACAAAAAGATCAGCCATTATCTTATTGAATAGTGGAGTGGGCTCAAAGGGCTAGATGGCCTACTCCTGCTCCTCGTTCTTATTTTCTTATGACGATATATTAGAAACATATGTCAACTAATAAGTAGATCTGGTGTCTAAAGTAGTTTAGTCCATGTTCAACAATGTATCTCACTGTCTTGTGCCCTTTGGGGACCCTGTTTTATGTTGGCTGATCTAGAGAACCCAGGGTTTCTGCTGCCATTCACAATCTCACTTCAAGGTGAAGTGCCCTGAATAGAGCAAAGTCCCCAATATTAACACTATCCTGAATGTAAGATCACGTGCTGTATCATAACTCTGAGGTACTTTCAGTACTTTCCCAAGCATTCCAATATACAGAAAAACAAACTTTGATGGCCAGTTAGGACAATTCTAACAACAGTGTAGAATCACGTGGTCATTCCTCAGTCAAACAAAGCAGCTTTCGCATTTGGCCTATTTCCCCATGTACTTTTCCATTTTATTTCAATTGCTTGTTGTTATATTCAATTAACCCTCAATTAACCTTTAATGATCTATTTTGAAGATATCATTTTAACTCCTGTCACTACAGAGGAAACTTCCATCCATGAAAGCCCATTCAAAACATTTGAATCTCCGCAAGTACTATATTTTTGCGAAGAGCAATCAGATTTGTATTTATCATTCCACAAAGACAATTAGTCCTTTAATAAGACCTCTGAGCTGTCAATCAGATGTAAACTTCAGATCTCCTACTGAGATGCGTAGGAAGCAACCAAGCATTGATAATTTTATAATTTTAATCCTTGAAGTAATGTCTACAAGTTTCTATTTTAATTTCTGAACCTGTTCTTTTGTAAACTCTCACTGACACAATGTCTATTTAACAAAAGGAATTGGGATTGAAACGACCTCATAGCGTGAAGCCTCTACAGGAGCAATATATTGTTCAAGAGCATTAAAGGCTGCATTTAAAATTTCAAAGTCCATTACTGCATATTAAGGCCCGTGCTAAAGCAAAACGGGGTGTGATTGAACCCAACACTGCATTTAAATGGCCTACTGAGTTTGAGTTTCTTTCATGTATAGATCATGTCCCACTTGCTTTATTCCACGAGCAAAAATGAGTTGTTTGGAAATAGGGTGGCCCACCATTTACGAAGGTCCAGAGATTCTCCACAACTCTGGATGGACTCAGCCACTGGTTTCTTCTATAAATGTAGATAATATTGAATTCATTCCAGCCATATCTTGTGCTGGCACTTCCTCTGCTTGCGTACCAGCGCAGCTTTCAATACAAATAGTTGAATTTCTATTTACCTATGTATTAAACTTGCCTTCACAACAACTTGACATGTCTATCTTTATTCTTATTAAAATTTAGAATTTCAATTAAGAAACTATGTCAAGGTTCAACTGAAGAAATCATGATATAAACATTTAGAAAGCACTGTGAATTATAGACTTCCTTCATAACAACTACACCATGATTTCTTTGCAAATACTTGTTTTCCTTCCTAGTTGATTTAAAATTTATACCTCTACTTGGATTCACTGTTGGAAAATACAGAACAAAAGGATGTTTTTTTTCCTGCTTGAACTTTGCTCTTTAACCTACTTACTGCATCAAAAGGTTCTGGTGTCAACAAAATAACCTTTAAGCTGCATATGAACACCAGGGATTTAAAGATTAAAAACGGAAATGATAGTACGAAGTAAATGTACCAAACTAACATACTGTTCAGCAGACAACTGGAATTGCAGTCAGTTTCAACTAAAGGAAAACAGTCACTTTGTCACAAGGGTAGTTACATTTCAAATCTAAAAATGTAAAGATAAATTGCATTAAGATTCATTTCTATTTTAAACAATACTTCAATAAAGTCAATAAGTGCAGTTAGAAACCTCTATTGAAAGCAATCCTGATTCACTTGAGAAGAAGTATTAATTTAGATTCTAAAACCAATCAACCAAAACCTCAGGTGAACGATTGGCTTGTAGGCACCTTTCTATTGTCCTCAGATCATTGCCAAGGCCTATTTGTCAGCAAAAAATTGCAATTATATTTGAACTTCTCTCTGAAATTAATTTACTTCAGGTACTACAATCATCCCATTACACAGCCAGCAATCTCCATCTGATCTTAATATAGGGAGCATAGAGGGAAAAAAGGAAAATTTTGTTCTATATCCCCAAATATATGAAAAGGTCCGTTTAGAAAATCTACTTCTTTAAAAGGGAAAGTGTGACATAAATGGTAATGACACTGATCAAGTATATCAGAGGTACAGACAAAAGTCCTGCAAATCTGGGTTTTAATCCCACCATGGCAGATGATGAAATTTGTATTCAATAAAAAACTTGGAATTTAAAACTGCCTAATAATAGCAATGTAATCATTTTTGTAAAAACTCAACTAGTCCATTAACACTCTTTCGAAAAGTAAAACTGTGGTCCTTGCCTGGTGTGGCCTACATGCAACTGCAGGCCCACATTAATGTGGTTGACTCCTAACTGCCCTCTGAAATGGCCTAGCAAGCCTCTCTGTTGCATTAAAATTGCTACAAAGGCTGAAGAAAGCAATGAAACTGGATGGACCACTTACCAATAACCAAAGCATGAAAATGACAATAGCAAACATCACCCTATCGACTCTGCAAAGTTATCCTTACTAAAATCTAGAGGCTTATGCTAAAGTTGAGAACACTATCTCACAGACTAGTCAAGCAACAACTTGACATTGTGTATGTTCCATCATCACTATCACTGTGGATGTTCCATCTCACCAGTACAGCTGACTCACAAGAGATGATAATGCAGAGAAGTACAGTCAGGAGGCTGTTGTCTTGGGAGTATTGAATATTGATTCTGGATCTCATGACGTTCATCAAGTCAAAAATGGGCAAGAAAATCGATATTCCTCCTCAGCAGATTAATCAGTACTAGCCCATGTTAAACACCACTTGCTTGAAGCAAAGGCGCAGAATGTACTCTGGGTCTGAAACTGGCAGGACCCAGAAAGGACCTAGTGACTTGCTTGTGGAAGCAAGAGGTAATGAATGAAGTCAACTAGCTTGTTCTTCCTCTACTATCGAATTGTTTCAGATGCATACATCCATGATAGGATTTATAAAACTGACAGCAATCATTTTAGATGAAGTCCTGTGTTGTGCTGTGTAACACTAGCACCGTACTGAATAGGGATGACTTTGAACAGCTCTAGAAACTTGACAAGGCATCCTGTGGCACTGTGGGCTACTTATAATAGATCGTATTTAATCACAACTTGTAGTCTCATGGCCCAACATATCCCCATTCTACTACTACCATCAAGCCAGAAAATCAACCCTGGTTCAACAAAAGCTCAGGGAAATACCAGGCATGCCTGAAAATGACATGCCAAACTAGTGAAGCAACACAGGGCTGCTTACATGCCAGACAGTAGCAGCAGCATGCAAGATATAAGGCTAAGTGATTTGATACAAGCTCTGCAGTCCTGCTACATCATGTATGGTGATGGACATCCAAACAATGAACAGGAGGTTAAGGCTTCATAGGTTTCCCCATCCTCAATGATGGGAGGAGTCCAGCATATCAGTGCAAAAGACAAAAGGTTAAAGATTTGCATGCATCTTCATCTAGAAATGCCACATGATCCATCTTGGCTTCTTCTTGAGCATCACAGACACCAGCTTCAGTCAATTCAACTCGCTGTGATTTCAAGAAACAACTGAAGGCAATAGATGTGAGTCCAGAGAAATGTTCCAACAATAGTATTACTCGCTTGTACTTGAATAGTAGCAACAAACATTGACATTTATTTAACAGTTTGGAAAATTGTACATCCTGCGCACGCCCCCAAACAACCCACCCTCCAATCCTGGCACTTTCCCCTGCCACCGCAGAAACTATAAAACCTGCGCCCACACCTCCTCCCTCACCTCTATCCAAGGCCCTAAAGGAGCCTTCCACATCCATCAAGGTTTTACTTGCACATCCACTAATATAATTTATTGTATCCGTTGCTCCCGATGCGGTCTCCTCTACATTGGGAAGACTGGGCACCTCCTAGCAGAGCGCTTTAGGGAACATCTCCGGGACACCCGCACCAATCAACCACACTGCCCCGTGGCCCAACATTTCAACTCTCCCTCCTACTCTGCTGAGGATATGGAGGTCCTGGGCCTCCTTCGCCACCAGACGCCTGGAGGAAGAACACCTCATCTTCCGCCTCGGAATACTTCAACCCCAGGACATCAATGTGGACTTCAACAGTTTCCTCATTTCCCCTTCCCCCACCTCGCCCTAGTTCTAAACTTCCAGCTCAGTAACTGTCCCCATGACTTGTCCGGACTTGTCCTACCTGCCTATCTCCTTTTCCACCTATCCACTCCACCCTCTCCTCCCTGACCTATCACCTTCATCCCCTCCCCCACTCACCCATTGTACTCTATGCTACTTTCTCCCCACCCCCACCCTCCTCTAGCTTATCTCTCCATGCTTCAGGCTCACTGTCTTTATTCCTGATGAAGGGCTTTTGCCCGAAACATCGATTTCGAAGCTACTTGGATGCTGCCTGAACTGCTGTGCTCTTCTAGCACCACTAATCCAAAATCCAACTTGTCTAGTTACCAACTCCTCAGCACGCACTTGATCAAAATGTTGGAAGAGGCAATTGGAAATGCTATCAATTGGAACTTGTAATTGAATAACCAGCTCAGTGATGCTTAGTTTGGGTTCTGTGAGGACCCACTCGAAACCTGACCTCAACTGAGTTTGATTTACATGAATGAAAGAGTTGAACTCCCAGAGGGAGGTGATCATGGCTGCCTTTGCAAACTTTGACTGAATATAACCTCAAGGATACCTAAACAACTTTGGAGTCAATGAAATTAGCAGGAAATCCCACTGCAGATCAGGGCCATACTCATTGCAAAGGAAACTGTTAATGGTTGGTGAAGATCATTATCTCAGTCCAGTGTCTCAGACTAGTGTCTTCGGCCTACCCACGATCAGCTTTTTCAATGTCCTTACCCTAGTCATCAGATCAGTAGTAGGGCTGTTTTCTGATGATTATGCAAAGTTTATCACCATTTACAATTCCTCAGATGGTGAAGCAAACTGTATCCCCATGCATAAAGACCCATACAAGATCCAGGCTTAATTTGATATTCGCATGCCAGGAAATGACTGTCTCCAACAATAGAGGACCTAAGCAACATTTCTTGACTTTGAATGGCATTGTCAGTGCTGAATCCTATACAAACATCATCCTGGGCTAACTGTTGATCAGAAACTAGACTGGAGTAGTCATATAAATAATATGACTATAAAGAGCGGATCAGAATCTAGGAATTCTGCAGCAAGTACTCCACCTCCTATTTTCCCAATGCCTGCTCATCAATTACAAAGCAAAAATCAGGAGTGCAATAGAATACTGTCCACTTACCTGCTTCAGCAACACTCAAGAAACTCCACATCATCAAATTTAAAGTAGTCTGGTTGATTTTTTTTTTAAATCCCCCACACTACAGCAGTAGTCCTCATTTCTCCCCAGCACCCATGTCGTGTGTGAAGGTGTCGGACACAGTGAAGAAACATTAAATGCAGAAATCTTTATTCATATTCCACCATCACGAAGTAAAAAACACCCGAGTGGCCAATGACAGGCAGTGCTCTTCTCTTCAAAGGCAATGCTTAAGTGAACAAAAAATTGAAGGGGAGGATAGGGTTTAAATCAAAATAGAATTGGAGGGGAACATAAAACACGTATGCCCTGCCATGCCCACCTCTCCCTGACAATCTCATTTGTTCAAGTAGACACCGCATGCTCCTTCTCCAGGGACACTTGGCCCCGAATGTAACTGTGGAAGAGGGGCAGGCAATCGGCCATAATGAACACCCTCCATGGCCACTTCCTGGACTTGGTTATGGCCAGTCCCAGGAGCAGACCCACGAGATCCTCTAACATGCCCACCCTCCTCCATGCTGAGTGAGCAGCCTGGTTTATTGGCATCCCAGCGATCACTTTCAAAATTCACTCTCTTCACCACCAATATGCAGTGACATCAATGAGTAACATCTGCAAGATGTACTGCAGGAACTCACCAAGGCTCCTTCTGAGTCATCTTCCAAACCTAAGACATGCAGTATGTGGTCTAGCAACGTTTATGATGTAGACCATCTGACATCCAGGCAGATTGATTATATTTGCACTCAGGCATTAATAATCATACACATATACAAGTTCACCAATTCTACACTGAAATTTTTCATTGTTTTTGTTTAATGGTTTCCCATGCCATTGGTAAATGTTTTTAGAATTCAGAGATATTTCACTGGCATTTGTCCCTGTATCAGACTTGGCCAATAACTGATCAGCTTATGGAGTACAGATCATTTGAATAACTCCATGCAAAATGCGATGACTGTCAATCTTGTGAAAACATTAAAATGAAAACATCAGTCTTTGTCTCATTATGTATATTGTCAGAGTTTGTTTTGTTGATCGCTTTCTGCATATGCCTCTGGCAGAATCCCAGATGGTCTTTGTTGTAGCTGGAATATGCTCCTTGTGTGCAGTCTGTTTGGGTTGATGCACAGTCCTTTGTAGCTGTATAATGTTATGATTCCAACTGATGCTATTGCTGGACAAATCAGATTCCAAAATGAAACATGGCTTAACAGATCATATCTTTTGATTTTTGCAGTTAGTTACCATGGTGGTGAGTTAATGGGACATATTCAAATAAGGCTCCAAGTGGTACTTCAATACACAAGAAAACCAATAAATTTACACATAAAACACACTACAGTTAGAAAAGAACTTAACAAAATAAACAAAGTACAACCTATTTCCCAACATTAATCAGTTCAGATACTTAATTCCAGAAAAAACACTTTTATTTCCCCCAGTCTTTACGAAACCAAATGTTTTCAGTTTCTTTCCCTTGGATCACAAGATATAACTTTACCAATTATTTGAGTCTTCTAGTTTGAACCTTTCACAATTCTTATGGTCTAACGTTTTTCTCGGTTCTAACTTAAATTTTCTTTTATTCATTTGTAGAGGCTGGGCATCACTGGTTAGTGAAGACTTTTACTTAAACTCTCCTGGATTCAAAACTCCACAAACTAGAAACCACTTTTACTGAAGAGCTGGTCCATTTGAACTAAAAATGTAATTCTTCTGAACTGAGGCTTTGAGCCTTCTATTCTGAAACCAAAATTAAACCCACAACCTTGAAGAGTTTACCTTTTCATAAATTCAACTAGATCAACTTTTATCCATTAACATTACAGGAATTTCAACAGACACTTGACTGCAAGCATGGTTTCTTGGAACTGACGCAATTAGTTCACTGTCCAAATGACAGGCTCAGCAATTTCTTTTTGGTAAGAACTACATTCAGAGAGGAAACAACGTCCTTCTTCCTCTGCTGTGTCCCAATTATTTGGACATTCATTTTGGACGGCATGCATTTCACCTTTTCTGGCTTACCACTTATCAACCACATACCCTGATCACCTGCCTTTCTTGAGGAGTCTGTTAAATTAACCTCCTGATAGGAATCCTCACTCTCTCAGCGGAGCAGGAAACGGCTGTCTGGTGGCGTTTGTTTAAGTCACGGTATAGTCCAGTTATTGTCTTTTTAACAGCTAAAATGTAAAGTTTTTTTTTAAGCGCCTAGCAGACCCGGAAGCTGGTGTTGCGCTAGCTTACCTGGGAAGGTTTTTTTTCTTATAAAAGCGCGCAGGCGAGGAACCCAAGGCACTACAGGGGTAGAGCCTCCCACCCGCCCTCCTCCTCTAACGTAATAATAAGACCCATTGTGACAAGCAGGTAAGTGCTGCATATTGCTTGTTTGTTTCTTTAAATCTAGTTTTTAAAGTTTCTCTTTTAGAGGGATGGCAGCGAAGGCAGTGCAATGTTCCTCTTGCAACATGTATGAGGTGAGGGAAGCCATTAGCGTCCCTCCTCATTACACTTACAAGAAGAGAACCCATCTCCAGAGCCTCCAAGTCCGTGTTAGGGAACTGGAGCTGGAGTTGGATGAACTGCGGATCATTCGGGCGGCAGAGGTGGTCATAGATCAGAGCTTTAGGGAAGTAGTTACTCCGAAAGATATAGAGAGATGGGTGACAGTGAGGGGGAGTGGGAGGAAGCAGCCAGTGCAGGGACCCCCTGCGGTCATTCCCCTCAAGAACAAGTATACCGTTTTGGATACTTGTGGGGGGGATGACTTACCAGGGGTAAGCAACGAGGTTCAGGCCTCTGGCACGGAGCCTGTCCCCATTGCTCAGAAGGGAAGGGTGGTGAAAGGTAGAGCGATAGTTATTGGGGACTCAATAGTGAGGGGCACAGATAGGCGGTTTTGTGGGGGCGACAGAGACTCACAATTGGTATGTTGCCTCCCAGGTGCAAGGGTACGTGATGTCTCTGATCGTCTTTTCCGGGTCCTCAAGTGGGAGGGGGAGCAGCCCCAGATCGTGGTCCACGTTGGCACCAACGACATAGGTAGGAAGAGGGGTGAGGATGTTAGACAGGCTTTCAGGGAGCTAGGTTGGAAGCTCAGAGCTAGAACGAAAAGAGTCGTTATCTCTGGTTTGTTACCCGTGCCACGAGATAGAGAGTCGAGGAATAAGGAGAGAGAAGAGTTAAATACGTGGCTACAGGGATGGTGCAGGAGGGAGGGATTCCGGTTTCTGGACAACTGGGGTTCTTTCTGGGGAAGGTGGGACCTCTATAAACAGGATGGTCTACACCTGAACCTGAGGGGCACCAGTATTCTTGGGGGGAGGTTTGCTAGTGCTCTTTGGGAGGGTTTAAACTAACTCTGCAGGGGCATGGGAACCTGGACTGTAGCTTTAGGGTACAGGACCTTGAGTGTAGGGAGGTTAGGAACATGGCATCGATCTCGAAGGAGGGTGCCTGTAAACAGGAAGGTGGCTTAAAGTGTGTATACTTCAATGCCAGAAGTATAAGAAATAAGGTAGGTGAGCTTGCAACATGGGTTGGTACCTGGGACTTCAATGTTGTGGCCATTACAGAGACGTGGGTAGAACAGGGACAGGAATGGCTGTTGCAGGTTCCAGGGTTTAAATGTTTTAGTAGGATCAGAGATGGGGGTAAAAGAGGGGGAGGTGTGGCATTGCTTGTCAAGGATAGTATTACAGCAGTAGAAAGGGTGATGGAGGAAGACTTGCCATCTGAGGTAGTGTGGGCGGAGGTTAGAAATAGGAAAGGTGAGGTCACCCTGTTAGGAGTTTTCTACAGGCCTCCTAATAGTCCGAGAGAAGTAGAGGAAAGTATTGTGAGGATGATTCAGGAGAAGAGTGATAGTAGCAGGGTGGTTGTTATGGGGGACTTTAACTTCCCAGATATTGACTGGGAAAGCTATAGCTCGAGTTCGTTAGATGGGTCAGTATTTGTCCAATGTGTGCAGGAGGGTTTCCTGACACAATATGTAGACAGGCCAACAAGAGGTGAGGCTATACTGGATTTGGTTCTAGGTAATGAACCAGGCCAGGTGTTAGACTTGGAGGTAGGTGAGCACTTCGGGGGCAGTGACCACAACTTGGTGACTTTTACTCTAGTGATGGAGAGGGATAAGTGTGCACTGCAGGGCAACAGTTATAGCTGGGGGCAGGGAAATTATGATGCGGTGAGGCATGACTTAGGATGCGTGGATTGGAAAAATAGGCTTCAAGGGAAGAACACAAATGATATGTGGAGATTGTTCAAGGAACAGTTAATGGGTGTCCTTGATAAGTATGTACCAGTCAGGCAGGGAGTAAAGGGTCTTGTGAGGGAGCCGTGGTTTAATAAGGAATTGGAATCCCTTGTGAAAGGGAAGAGGGCGGCCTATGTAAAGATGAGGCGTGAAGGTTCAACTGGGGCGATTGAGAGTTATAAGGTGGCCAGGAAGGATCTAAAGAGAGAGCTAAGAGCAGCGAGAAGGGGACATGAAAAGTCCTTAGTTGGTAGGATTAGGGAAAACCCAAAGGCTTTCTATAGGTATGTCAGGAATAAAAGGATAACTAGGGTAGGTATCGGTCTAGTCAAGGATACTGGTGGGAAGTTGTGTATGGAGGCGGAGGAGACACTAAATCAATACTTTTCGTCAGTATTCACTCAGGAACAGGACACTGTTGCTGATGTGAATATTGAGTCACAAGTGATTAGAATGGATGGCCTTGAGGTACGTAGGGAAGAGGTCTGAGGAATACTGGAAAGGATGAAAATAGATAAGTCCCCTGGGCCTGATGGCATTTATCCTAGGATCCTCTGGGAAGCTAGGAAGGAGATAGCGGAGCCATTGGCCTTGATTTTTATGTCGTCGTTGTCTATGGGAATAGTGCCAGAAGACTGGAGGATAGCGAATGTGGTCCCCTTGTTCAAGAAGGGGAGCAGGGATAGCCCGAGTAACTATAGGCCAGTGAGTCTCACTTCTGTTGTGGGCAAAGTCTTAGAAAGAATTGTAAGGGATGGGATTTATGAACATCTGGATAGGAATAATGTGATCAAGGATAGTCAGCATGGTTTTGTGAAGGGCAGGTCGTGCCTCACAAACCTTGTTGAATTCTTTGAGAAGGTGACCAAGGAAATGGACGAGGGTAAAGCAGTAGATGTGGTGTACATGGATTTTAGCAAGGCGTTCGATAAGGTACTCCATGGCAGGCTAATGCAAAAACTACAGAGGTATGGCATTGAGGGTGCATTAGAGGTTTGGATTAGGAATTGGCTGGCTGGAAGGAGACAGAGGGTAGTAGTTGATGGTATAGGTTCATCTTGGAGTGCAGTTACTAGCGGTGTTCCACAAGGATCTGTTTTGGGACCATTGCTGTTTGTCATTTTTATAAATGACCTGGAGAGGGGCTTGAAGGCTGGGTGAGCAAGTTTGCGGATGATACAAAAGTCGGTGGAGTTGTGGACAGCGAAGAAGGATGTGACAGGTTACAGCGCGATATAGATAAGTTGCAGAGCTGGGCAGTAAGGTGGCAAATGGAATTCAATGTAGCTAAGTGTGAAGTCATTCAATTTGGTAGGAGTAACAAGAAGATGGATTACTGGGCTAATGGTAGACTACTTGGTAGTGTGGATGAGCAGAGGGATCTTGGTGTCCATGTACACAGATCTTTGAAAGTTGCCACCCAGGTAAATAGCGCTGTGAAGATGGCATATGGTGTACTGGGCTTTATTGGTAGAGGAATTGAGTTCCGGAGTCCTGAGGTCATGTTGCAGTTGTATAAGACTCTAGTGCGGCCTCATCTGGAGTATTGTGTGCAGTTTTGGTCGCCATACTATAGGAAGGATGTGGAGGCATTGGAACGAGTGCAGAGGAGGTTTACCAGGATGTTGCCTAGCATGGTAGGAAGTTTGTATGAGGAAAGGCTGAGGCACTTGGGACTTTTCTCATTGGAGAAAAAAAGGTTTAGGGGAGATTTGATAGAGGTGTACAAGATGATTAGGGGTTTAGATAGGGTTGACAGTGAGAACCTTTTTCCGCGTATGGAGTCAGCTGTTACTAGGGGACACAGCTTTAAATTAAGGGGTGGTAGGTATAGGACAGATGTTAGGGGTAGATGTTTTACTCAGCGGGTTGTGAGTTCATGGAATGCCCTGCCAGTAGCAGTGGTGGACTCTCCCTCTTTATGGTCATTTAAGCGGGCATTGGACAAGCATATGGAGGTTATTGGGCTAGTGTAGGTTAGGTAGGCTTTGGTCGGCGCAACATCAAGGGCTGAAGGGCCTGTACTGCGCTGTATTTTTCTATGTTTTCTATGTAATTTGGATTAGTCATGCTGGAAGAGCACAGCAGTTCAGGCAGCATCCAAATAGCTTCTTGGATGCTGCCTGAACTGCTGTGCTCTTCCAGTACCACTAATCCAGACTATTGTACTCTATGCTACTTTCTCGCCACCCCCACCTTCCTCTCATTTATCTCTCCACCCTTCAGGCTCTCTGCCTGTATTCCTGATGAAGGGCTTTTGCCCGAAACGTCGATTTCGAAGCTACTTGGATGCTGCCTTAACTGCTGTGCTCTTCCAGCACCACTAATCCAGAATCTGGTTTCTAGCATCTGCAGTCATTGTTTTTACCTCCTGATAGGAATTTGTTTGCTTACCAGGAAGGTGCATTTTCAACACTTTGCTATAATAAACAAAGATTTTGAGGTTTGTCTCACCTATTTTCATAATCAACCCATCCAGACATGTTATTACACACCTCTGGAGCATGAACTTAGGTCTCTTGGTTCAGGGTAGGGATATTAACACTGTGCTACAAAAGCACCCAAATGTTTGTCTTATGCACTTTCGCATGATTTGAAACCGCTGACTCTGTTTAATATGTTAAATAACTGGCTTGCTGACTGTTCAAGCACAATAGGCTTTATCATTGCAATGGAAGAAGAATGATATTGGACTGAAAACATTACCTCTGTCTGTCTCTCTTTCCATAAATGTTGCCAGACTTGCAAATGTTTCTCCAGCACATTGTTCTTATTATTTCAGATTTCCAACACCTGCAGTAATTTGCTTTTATTTCAATGTTTTCCATTCTTGTTCAATTTATTTGACCGTGATCATGAAAGTTAGAATTATATACTTGTCAGGGATTGATTAACTCCATGGATTAGTTCATTATAAAAAGTTGTGAAATAAACATTACGGTGATCCACAGCAGACTAGATGCCAGGAAGATTCACAAAATTGTATGCACACAGTACATGGAGTGCTTAAAGAGAAGATGCATGTAAAATATAACTGGCTACTCTGACTGACGATGGTGAGTTTGTTCTAAATTAGCTTCTGTATCATTTTTATAGACATTTACTAACGTTCTATTGGCCACAATTGGTGTTGAAACTGGACTGAATTATTGCATCCACAGAAGGTTAGTAAACTACGACAGAGCTTGAAAACCAGTTTATATACTGAGAGAGTGGATACGTTTGTTACAGTTAATGATATTTTAGAAGATAAAGGCAAAGAATCATTACAAATCCCAGAGCGCTGACCATTTACAGGAGGTCTAAAGCATGCTGGCAGACACCACATGCTCCTTCCTAGAGGACAATTTGGTGCAGTTGCAACCACAGACAAGTGGAAGAGTCAGGTATTACAACCCCCTCCATGGCCTGCTCCATAGGCCATGGTCAGGTTCAGGAGCAGACCATGAAATGTTGTTCACCATTTTGCGCATCAAGTACCCAAAGATCAGGAGCATGGGGCTGAAGTGCAACCAGAAATTTAAAGGGAGCTCAAAGAAAGATATAATATTGCACATGTTGTTTTTGGACAGGGACAGAAGTGCATCAGTTCCAAGAAATATGTTTGCAGTAAAGTATCTGGGCTCAAGATGTAATTTGTTTCTAGGATCTAATTTCTATAGGTGAAAGTGAGGACTGCAGATGCTGGAGATTAGAGTCAAGAGTGTGGTGCTGGAAAAGCACTGCACATCAGGCAGCATCCAAAGAGCAGGAGAGTCTACGTCGATTTTCCTGCTCCTAGGATGCTGCCTGACCTGCTGTGCTTTTCCAGCAATACACTCTTGACTCCAATTTCTATATGCTACTGCAAGGTGATTAATTAGGACTAAAGGTCCTTGACAACTCCCCCTTTTCTTTAGGAGAGAAGTGAGTGAGGTCTGCCTCTTGTCTGGCCTGTTATAATCAATTTGCTTGGAACCATCCCTGTGAGTCTTGTGGAGGAGGTATCAGGTTTGGTTCTGTATGGGTCAAGTGTAGAGGTAGTCCTTTGGGCTTACAATGATCATATGCTCCTCATATTCACAAACTGGTTTAAACTGCAGATGATGAGAGTGTTCCAACAGATACTTTGCAACTCATCTGTAAGGATCAATTGGTCAAAGTCAGAAATCACACAACATCAGGTTACAGTCCAACAGGTTTATTTAAAATTGCAAGCTTTCAAAGCACTGCTCTTTCATTAGATGAAATGATGAAGGAACAGCACTCCGAAAGCTTGTGATTTTAAATAAACTTGTTGGACTATAACCTGGTGTTATGTGACTTCTTACCTTGTCCATCCCAGTCTAACACAGGTACCTCCACATCAGGATCAATTGGTGAAAGAGTTTCAGACTCTTTGTCAGTTTGTGGTGGACAGACTGTCGACTGCAAGTGCACAGACCCTTCACCTGAAGTACCATCCATCTCTTCTGCTTGGAAGCCAGTCGTAAACCCTCTGAAGAATTGAGGTTGATGAAGTCACAAGACAAGGAAGCCAAAATAGCCTAAAACACTGGACTGGATTAATCCAAGTTCTATCCTGACCAAGTATTGATCATAAGCCAACTGATAGCTGCTATGTTGTGATAGTGGTTGGCCTCTCAGGTTATGTGGTTTGCCAACATTGGCAAATGGAGTATAATGTGGGAAAATGTGAAGTTGTTCAAGTTATAAAGAAGAACAAAAGAACAGAATGCTACTTAAAATGGAAAAAAGCCACGACGCAAGGGGTTTTTGGGGTACTTGTGTACAAAATGCAGAAAGCTAACACAGGTGCATTAGGTAATGAAGGCTAATGGAATGTTGGCCCTTATTTCAATTAGGTTGGAGTATAAGAATAGGCAAGTCTTACTGCAACTGTACATGTTGCTGGTGAGACCACATCTGGAGTACTGTGGACAGTCTTGGTCGTTATATTTAAAAGAAGATATCATTTCATTGAAGGCAGTTCGGAGGAATTTTACTCGGATTATTGGTGGCATGGAGTGAATGTCTTGTGAGCAAAGACTTCAAAGATTGAAACTTCACTCACTACAATTTAGAAGAATGAGAGGTGATCTTATTGAAACATAACAGATTCTTAATTGCATTTACACGGTAATTGCTGAAAGAATGCTTGCCTCGTGGAAGATAGTAGACCAGAGGGCATAGTCTCAGAATAAAGGAGTGCTAATTTAAGACAGATGAGGAGTAAGTTTTTCTGAGGTTTGAGAATCTATGGAATTTCTTGTAATAGATAGCAATGGGAGCAGAGTCCTTTAGTATTTTTAAGGTTGAGATAGATTATTGATCATTAGGAATATCAAGGATTACAGGGAAAGGAGGCAGTAAAGTGGATGCAAGGAATGTCAGATTAGCCACAAACTTATTCAATGGTGGAGCAGGCTTGAGGGCTGAAAGGTCTACTCCTGTTCCTATTTCATATGGTTTTACAGCATCAGAACTCCACACCTCCATTAGGGTGGCGTTTGATGGCTGCCAGAAGTGAGGTCTAGGCCTACTGGGGTCATGAGACTCAAGGATGTGCAAACTGATCAGTATTTTGCCAGGCATGGGTCCGGTAATATCCAGTTTATAGATAAAGCCAAGTAAAAACTGAAACTAGCAGTCCTTGGCCTAGAATGCGCTCATGGTGTTGAGGTAGTTCAGCATACACTGGGGCCCGTCTAACATGACCCCTGCTCAAACACGATTTTGCATTGGCCCCGACCTCTCAACGCCCCCCTTAGACCTGCACCCACATCTTGAGCTATCTCAAGGAAATTCCCTTCTAGTCCTTCCATCTGGCATGGAAGATTTTTCTCCATGAGGTGCTGCTAGATGCCTTCCACTTCCACATCTATCTGGCATGAGGTGGTGGCAAAAGCCCCCAGTGCAGAGCATTTTAAGTGAAAGTTCTTCCCCATTACCATTGAAATTTGGGGTAGAGAATTCTTGCATCAAACTGTTCCATGTAATCATAGGTTGAGTAAGTTCATAGATTCCCAAAACCAAAGTTCCTCTTTGTTATTTAAAGGAGATTCTTTTACATTTCTGTTTGCTTTTTGGCTGGCCTCAGGATCTGGAGACTATCTAATAAGTTACAGTCCTCTGTTTGATTGTTCTCTAAAGCATGTTTCCATCTTGCCCAGTCATCAAACAGTCTTTCAGGTCCTACACATACTTGTTCAACTCCAGTCAGCTCCTGCAATCTGGAGGAAGAGTCTAATTGCTTGGTGACCAATGGAACGACCTGTGGCAATGTTTTCACAAATGCTAAGTAGGGCTGCATACTGACACAATCTTTTGGCTCGGGAAGCAGATAAAATCTGCACCACAGAAGATGCATTTACTCCGATCAATGGAGTTCAAAAGAGTAGATATTTCTTCAAAGAAGCTTCCATTCGCAGTCTAGCCAGAGAAAGGTGTGTATTCAGAAATTGAAGTACCAGGTCCCAAGTCAATGCTGATATGGAGCTGACACTGGCCCCCTAAATGGCCAAGTGAAATTGAGGGCTCAACAAAATAGGCATTTCATCGGAATTCAAGGAATGTGACTCATGCAGACCCGTCTTTATCACTTCATGACCTGCCTGGCTACTTTTCCAAGAACAATGTGCTTCTTTCCCTCCTGCAGGAAGCACAACACAAACTTCCCTTCTTTATGGAGTGAGATGTTCCAAAATCTACAACGTGCTTCTCTGCTGCAGTTTCAGGTTGAGATTTTTTTAATAGTAATGTCCATGTCAACAGCTAGAAAGGTTGATGTATTATGGTATTATTGCTAAGCTATTAATCGAGAGCACCAGGTAATGTTCCAGGGACTCAGATTCAAATCCCACCATGGCAGATAGTGGAGCTTGAGTGGAATAAAAATTTGGAATTGAGAATCTAATGATGACTCAGATTGACCATTGTCAGGGAATAACACATTTAGATTAGATTACCTACACTGTGGAAACAGGCCCTTCAGCCCAACAAGTCCACACCAACCCTCCGAAGAGTAATCCACCCAAACCCATTTCGTTCTGACTAATGTACCTAAGATTATGGGCAAATTAGCATGGCCAATTCACCTCATCTGCAGGAGGAAACCCACAGAGAAATGGGGGGAAGTGCAAACTCCACACAGACAGTCGCCAAGGCTGGAATCAAACCTAGGTCCCTGGTGCTGTGAGGCAGCAATGCTAACCACTGAGCCACTGTGGCATTACATTTTTTATAAATTTACTTATGGGACATGAGGATTGCTGGCTGACCAGCATTTATCACCCATCCCTAGTTGCCCCTGAGAAAGTAATGGTGAGCTGCTGCCTTAAACTGCTGCAGTCCACATACTGTAGGGTTGACCCATAATGCCATTAGGGATGGAATTCCACAATATTGACCCAGTGACAGTGAAGGAGCAGCAATACATTTTCAAGCCAGAATGGTGGATGGCTTGTAGGGGACCTTACAATTGGTGGTGTTTCCATGTATCTGCTGCCCTTCTCCTTCTAGAAGTAGTCATGTGTTTAACCGGACAGTCTATCTTTGGTGAATTTCTGCAGAGCATCTGGTAGAAAGTAGCAACACTGTGTACTAAATGTTGGTGGTAGAGGGACTGGATGCAGTGCCAATCAAGATGGCTGCTTTATCCTGGATGGAGTCAAGCTTCTAGAGTGTTGTTGGAGCTGCACATATCCAGTCAAGTGGGACATATTCCATTATTCTCCTGGCTTGTGCCTTGTAGATGATGGATAGGCTTTAGGGAATCAAGAAGTGAATTACTTGTCACAATATTCCTTGACTTTGACTTGCTTTCATGGCCACTTTGTTTATGTGGTGAGTTGAATTGGTTTCTCGTCAATGATAACCCAAGGATGTCAGTAGTAGAAGAGTATATGATGGGATCTCCATTGAATCTGAAGGGGTGTTGGTCAGATTGTCTCTTGATGGAGATGGTTATTGTCTGCCATTTTTGAGGCATGCAAGTTACTTGCCATTTGTCAGCCCAAGCCTATGTATATTCCAAATAATGTTGCATTTGAATAGAGTCATAGAGAAGTATAGCTCGGAAACAGACCCTTTGGTCCAACTTGCCCATGCCGACCAATCATCTTAACCTAATCTAGTTTCATTTGCCAGCACTTGGCCCACATCCCTTTAAACTCTTCCTATTCATATACCTATTCAGATGCCTTTCAAATGCTGTAATTGTATCGGCCTCCACCACTTCCTCTGGCAGCTCAATCCATACATGCACCTCCCTCTCCGTGAAAAAGTTGCCCCTTAGGTCCCTTTTGTACCTTTCCCCTCTCACACTAAATCTATGCCCTCTAGTTCTCGAGTCCACACTCCAGGGAAAAGACCTTGGCTATTTATCCTATCCATGCCTCTCATGATTTTATAAACCTCTATAAGGTCACCCCTCAGCCTCTGACACTCCAGGGAAAACAACACCAGCCTATTTAGCCTCTCTCTATACCTCAAATCCTCCAACCCTGGCAACATCCTTGCAAATCTTTTTTGAACCCTTTCAAGTTTCCCAACATCCTTCCAATAGGAAGGAAACCAGAATTGCACACAATATTCCAAAAGTGGCCTAACCAATGTCCTGTACAGCTGCAACATGACCTCCCAACTCCTGTACTCAATGTTCTGACCAATAAAGGAAAGCATACCAATCACCTTCTTCACTATCCTATCTACCGGCGACTCTGCTTTCAAAGATCTATGAACCTGCACTCCAAGGTCTCTTTGTTCAGCAACACTCTCTAGGACCTTACCATTAAGTGTATAAGTCCTCCTCAGATTTGCTTTTCCAAAATGTAGCACCTCACATTTATCTATGTTGAACTCCATCTGCCACTCCTCAGCCCACTGCCTCATCTGATCAAGATCCCTTTGTAATCTGAGGTAACCTTCTTCGCTGTCCACTACACCTCCAATTTTGATGTCATCTTATGTTCACATCCAAATCATTTATATAAATGATGAAAAATAATGGACTCATCACCGATCCTTGTGGCACTCTACTGGTCACAGGCCTTCAGTCTGAAAAACAACACTTCATCACCACCTTCTACCTTTGAGCCAGTTCTGTATCCAAATGGGTGTTCTCCCTATATTCCATGAGAACTAACCTTGCTAACCAATCAACCATGAAGAACTTTGTTGAACGCCTTACTAAAGGCCATATACATCACATCCACCACTCTTTGTTACTTCTCATCATGGACTAGTTCAGCATCTGAGGTGTTGAAAATGATGCTGAACATTATGCATTTATCCCCACTACTGACCTTATGACCTTTAAGATGGAGGAAAGGTTAGAGATGAAGTAACTGCAGATTGTCGGGCCTAGGACACTCCAACAACCATGACCATCTTCCTATATGTCAGATATGACTTCAACCAGCAAAGAGATTGCTCTCATACTATCCATTGATTCCAGTTTTGTTACGGTTCTTCAATACCATCCTTGTTTGAATGCAGCCTTAATGTCAAGAGATGCCACTCTCATCTCATCTCTGAAATTCAGCTCTTTTGTCTATGTTGAACAAAGGCTGTAATGAGGTCAGGACCTGAGCAGTTATTGTAGAATAGGTGCAACACAGTTGTTCAGGGTTTACTGTTGCCTCACAACACCAGGGACCTGTGTCAATTCCACCTTTGGCTGACATTGCAAACTCCACACAGACATTCTCCTTTGTCTTTGTGGGTTTCTTCCAGGTGCTCTAGTTTCCTTCCCTAGCCCAAGGTTGCACAGGCTCAATGTATTAGTTGTGGGAAATACAGGATTATAAGGATAACATTACGCAGTGGATCTTGGTAGGATGTTCTCTGTGGGGGTCGGCATAGACTCGATGGGCTGGATGGCCTGCTTCCTCACTGTAGGGATCCTGTGAAGGTGCTGCTTGATAGTACTGTTGATGATACTTTCCATCACTTAAGTGATTCGAGAGTAGACTGATGGAGCAGTGGTTGGATTTGTCCAGCTTTTTGTGTACTGGACATAACTGGGTAATTTTCCACATTGTCGGTAGATGCCAGTGTTAAAACAGTGGTGGAAGAATTTAGATAGGGCAGCAGCAGGTTCTGGAGCACTAGTCTTCAGTACTTTGCTGTAATGTTGTCAGGGCCCACAACATTTGCTGTATCCAGTGTCTTCAACCATTTTTCATATCATGTGGAGTGAATTGAATTGACTGAAGCCCGGCGTTAGGGACCACTGAAGAGGAGGCCAAGATGGATCACTTACTTGAAACCTCTGGCTGAAGATTGCACAAATGCTTCAGCCTTATCTTTTGCTCTGTTGTTTTGGGCTCTTCCATCATTACAGATGGGAATATTTGTGAAGTCTCTTCCTCCAGTCAGTTGTTTATTTATTTGTACGCTATCATTCGTGTGAATGAATTCATTAAAAAAATGTGAAATGCTATCATGACCCAACACTTGTTAATGTGCAGAGGGAGGGGAGGCATCTTCATTCTCCCCCTACAAGCCCAGGGAGAAATGTGGATGGAGTCATGGATCAGCAAAGTGAGGGGTTGTGGCAGTATGCAACTCCAGAGCCAACTGGACTTTGTTGTGACATCTGAGATAGATTTACAAAGAAGCCTGAAGATCCCCAGCAGGAATGATGGGTATGCAGCATCCATCATTTCATTGGTAATAGACTCCAAGTTGTCTCCACTGTGTTCCATCAAACCACTAACCTCCTCCAGTCAGTTGCCCTTGGCTTCCATCCCATTTCTCAAGGGCTCCCCACAGACATTCTCCTTTGTCCATGTGGGTTTCTTCCAGGTGCTCTGGTTTCCTCCCCTAGCCCAAGGTTGCGCAGGCTAGATGTATTAGTTGTGGGAAATACAGGATTATAAGGATAGCATTATGCAGTGGATCTTGGTAGGATGCTCTCTGGGGGGGGGGGGGGGGGTCGGCATGGACTCGATGGGCTGGATGGCCTGCTTCCTCACTGTAGGGATCCTTTGAAGGTGGGAGTAAGTTTAGAGACACCAGCTGATTCTGACACAGTGGTGATTCTACCCTCAGAATAACCAATGAAGGGCTCCACCTGGGTTCCTCCAGAGGTTCTGGGCCATCGAGAGATAGTGCCCAGGTCCATCCTCAATCCCTGATGCCAAGTCACCCATTGTGTTTGATAACTGGTTTTAAGGATTCGAGGCACCTGGAGCAAATGTCTGAAAATGAGCTAGGAGGTCTGGATTAAAGTCCCATCCCTCTGGTAGTGTGTAATAACATTGTTTGAGTCTTGTGACCATGGTAGTGTCCCTGCTTCTCAGTTAGGAGTTCTGGGTTCAAGACTCACCTGTTCCAGAGTTTTGTAATAACATCTCCAAAGAGGTTGATTAGAAAATAAAATGAATGTCTGCAGAATAGGCTGGAGTATTGCTGTTACTTTGAGCCCAGGTGCACCACTCATTTGGCCATCTGGAAGAACACACCATCATAAGTGGACACCAAACTGTGGAGTTCAGACACACTTTGATACTCCTGCTGAGATGGGCACAGCTCAGCATCCTAGACTCTTAATAAAGAGCTCATAAGGCATTGGGGCCACAGAGGTAGCAGCTACTATATTAGAGCGGTTGGGTCCTACCACCAGCACCATTGCTATCAAAGCCATGATCACCTCTTCTCTAACATTGGTATTGATAATCATCAAATAGATAGGGGGCAAAAGAGATAGTAGTGTAGGTATCCCCCTTTTACCTTTAAGGAAATAGAGGGTTTAGGTAAAACGGGAGTGGGGGTGAATAGGAGGTTTCAGGTTACATGGGTGCTTGTTTCTTGCTGTTCTAATCAAGAGCAGCAGGATGTTTCTCAATGTTTTGGGAGTGAGTGGGTGATGTTTTTCTCCAAGATGGTTAAAGAAAGTACTGCTCTGCTACAATTCAGCAAAATTCTTACTTTCAGCTTTCTCTCCTCCCCTCCCACCATGTGCAGCTACCAACCAAACAAAGTGCAAAGCAGCAAAATAATTGCAGTTGATGTTATTTACTTTCCTCTGAAAAAAATATTGGACTTTTTTCATGTTTTGCCTTCAGTCTCTTCAAACTCTCACATCTTTCCTTTTCTGTCTAGGCAGTTTCAACATGGTTTTTGCCCGAAACGTTGATTTCGCTGCTCGTTGGATGCTGCCTGAACTGCTGTGCTCTTCCAGCACCACGAATCCAGTTTCAACATGGAGTCTACTCGCAATACTTCAGAACTGCTGCTGCGAAATGAATTAACTAGGTTGAAGAGAAACTGTTACCTCCACACAGTAGTAGCATCAGAACAACACCTAGATCAAAACTTTATCTCATTGCTCTCTCTGTAACCAAGCACTATAAGGCTCTGGCTATGTAGACTTTTCTTCAGGCGCCACACAGCACAGAATTGATATTAAGTTTAAGGACCTAAATAATTAGCAGTGGTAGAGTATAAAGCACTCATGGGTATTAATGAGAAAAGGTACTGCCTGAACAATGAGATGTAATTTGTTGCTTTATATGAATGGGTAAAAGTTGCATTAATAGTTTTGTAATTATGGCTCATTAGACAAAGTTGGTACAGCTGTCTCCTTGTGCTAGATTGCCTCTTCCCCACCCAAAGACTATGTAACATCATCAGATTGGGTTGAGCTTATTAATTCCTTCAAACCCATTATCTTATACAACATTTGATATAGTTGCAATTTACTATTACACATAGTGACATAACTCTAACTAAAACACAGTTTAATTGAACACTGGTGAGATGTTACAAATGTGCAGGTAAATCAAGTTCAAAGTAAGAGTTCTTTAAGTTATCCACTGTTGTGACAAGATATGTCAGCCCACCAATAGTAGTGGTAAAATATAGTTTTGTAAATATTTTCTCTTCAGTCTGTCCAGTTATATTATTGCACACCTTTGGAGTAGGTGGGACTTGACATCAAGCTCCCTGGTTCAGAGATAGGGACATGACCATTGTACCACAAGAGCCCTTCAGTCTAGATGTGTAAGTTGAGGTTGGACTGGAAATGTGTTTTCTAGGATAAGACAACAAGGAATCTTAATCGGTCATTGAATAGTCACAGCAACATTTTCAAAGACAGTGATTAAGATATATTTGGTATGAAAGCACACACCTAAAGCAGACTAGTATTTTGCAAGGCTAATCCAGTTCCCTATGTTCTAAAAATTAGGTTGAAAAGGAAATAAATAAATTGAGAAATATAATGAACTCATGTAAACTGAAGTCATCGAGCAACACCAATTGTAATAGTGCGAAGTCAAGCACAAGTATGTGGTGATGACAAAATCTCAGGCAACCAGGCAGTTCATAAAAACAGAGACAGTGGGATCCACAGGGTGACAAGGATGAACCTGACACACTTACCAAAGACCAATTTGAATTGAGAGAATCAACAGTAATTTATAATAAATATTCCCACGAAGTTATATTCTACATAAAGTAGCCCGATAGTGTGAAATGTTTTCTAACATTCATCCACCAACAAAAGAGAGATTTTGTAAGATATCATATTGCTTGTGCAATCAGGATTATGTGTTGATTGTGACTGCAACAGAGGGCAATGCTAGATTTCATTACCAGATAAAAATGCAATAAAGGCTCAGCAATCATATTGTGAAATTAAAACAAATAGATTATGTGCTGAAATCCAGAGTTTTATATCTTGACCTAAAAAGCAATGAGGAGAAAGTGAGGACTGCAGATTCTGGAGATCAGAGTCGAGAGTGTGGCACTGGAAAAACACAGCAGGTCAAGCAGCATCCAAGGAGCAGGAGAATTGACATTTCGGCATAAGCCCTTCATCAGGAATAACTGATGAAGGGCTTATGCCTGAAACATCGATTCCCCTGCCCTCGGATGCTGTCTGACCTGCTGTGCTTTTCCAGCACGACACTCTTGACCCTAAAAATCAATGAGAAAGGACCAAGCCAGTGACAGAGAAGATAGAGATGACAATGAATAGTTCAAACCAAAAGATATGCCTGAACTTGGAACTTTTCAAGGTTTCTTTCAATATTATCTGTGATTTTGGCTTAATGTTGCAATTATGTTAGCTCCCCTATATGATTGTACTGAATAGTGGAGCACATTCATGGGGCTGAATTGCCTACCATTCCGAGTTCTTCTGTTCTTCTGCTGGTCTTCTAACTGTTTGTTATACCTTCATACTAATTTCTTTTGATTCAAATACTAGGACACCCAGCAGCTCAGTGCTCTACAATCTCACTCCATTCAGGTCATATGTTTATTTTATATTCTTGCTGTCAAAATGGACAATTTCACATTTTCCAACTTTGTACTTCATTTGCTGAACCTTGGCTCACTATCTATACTCAGGAACCTATCTAAAGCATAGGTCTTCCTCACCACCTACTTTTCTATATATTTTGTGTCATTAGAAAATTTGGCAACCGCACCTTCTGATCTTTCAACCAAATCATGAAAATAGATTTTTGAAAGTTAAGGACACAGCACCGGTCCCTGTGCCACACTACTCCTTATATCTTGCCAACCTGAACAAGCCCCATTTATAATTACTTGCTGCTTCTTGTTTGCCAGACAATTTTTCTACCCAGTCAATTTGCTACAAATTATGCTATGAGCTTGTGTTTTTTGTAATAACTTTTAAAGTGGCCCTTTATCAAATGCCTTTGGAAAGTCCAAGTACAACATATCTCCACCAGCTTCCCTTTATAGACAGCATATGTTACCTCCTCAAACAACCTCAACAGATTGCCGAAACTTAAATTCCCGTTCACAAAAACATATTGAACCTGCCCAATCATCTTGACCTTAGAATCCCACAGCATGGAAGCAGGCCACTTGGCCAATTAAGTCCACACTGACCCTCCAAAGAGCATCCCACCCTGAACCACTCGTCTACACTATCACACTGCACTTCCCGTGGCTAATCCAACTCACATGCACATCAATGGACACAGTGGGCAATTTAGCATGGCTAATCAACCTAACTTGCACATCTTTGGACTGTGGAAGGAAACCCATACAGACACAGGGAGAATGTGCAAATTCCACACGGACAGTCAGCCAAGGTTGGAATCGAACATAAGTCCCTGACGCTGTGAGGCACCAGTGCTAACCACTGAGCCACTGTGTCACCCATAGAGTGCGCCACCATAACTTCTTTAATAATAGTTTCAAATATTACCCATATGAAAGATGTGAAACAAATTGATTTGTAGTTTTCTGCTTTCTATCTCTCTCTCTTTTCTTGAATAAATGAATTACATTTTGTATTTTCCAATCTCATGAGACATTCTCGAAATCAGAAGAGTTTCAGAAACAAACTGAACTTGAATAGTAAAACCAGGTTTGACAATTGTACAGCTGAGAAACTGAAGCAATTCCACAATCATTACGATGAGTTGTCATCTAAACAGGACTTCATTAAGAGTGGTCAGAGATGAGGAGTGCCTAAATCCTACAATGCAGCTATCTCACCCCTTTGGTATGTGACTGACCCAGCATGTTTCTTTTACACCACACCAAAGACCCAGTTCAATCCTACAATAAACTCTCAAGTGGCTCATTAACTATCTAAATTGCTTACCCACATTTCTATCCAGTCACTGCCATCCACCCCCTGACCCCCAGCCACAGTCTCCCCAACAGACATTTCAGCAAAATTGCTGGGAAGCAGAAATGTGCTATGAAACCAAAATGCCACACAATATTGTGGCTTTACTGATCTGAATGCCTTTCCTAAAAGTAAATATTGTGGGAAGCTCACAATCTGATACAAAATTGGAAGCCAAGAGCACACTCCAGTGGAGATGAAACTGACATTTTTACCCTGGTCCATTGATATTCTTCAAAGCGAAATACACAAACATTATTTGTAGTTTGGGACATAATGTAGGGAGGCTGGCTTGATATTGAGCAGACGGTCATCAGCCCCTTCAGGTTACCTTTGTAGTCACCAGAGATTACAGCCAATCCTGTTTGGACTTGCCACTTCTATCCTTTGAATGACTATTGTTTAAAATTTTCTTTGCAACCAAAAGTACGACTTAACATGGGTCCTCCTCTTTCCATAAGGCATTTAATTTACAACCAAAGTAATTTTCATCAGTTTCAGCTTTTTTGAGAAATCACATTTTGGAATTACAAGTTATAAATTTCCACAGTTCTTCATGGTTCTGTTCCGTGGTTGCAACACTTCCAAATGAAAAATTTTGCCAAGTCTTTGATCAGTTAGCTCATTTTATAATCAATAGAGAGTTCTCTTCATGCCCCAACCAATGTTTATCCTAAAAAGCAGATTTCTTGGTCATCTGTTTATGCAATTTGTCATTGTTCTGTTGATCCTGCATCGCAACAATGTGAACACTTCAAAAGTAGTTACTTGATTGAAAAGTGGTTGAAAACTTGTTAATGATGTGCAAGTAATTTAAAAGTTCTTTCTTTCCCTACATAAAGGTTGTGCAAAGGCCATGTTATTTGTAGGCTGACCTATGGAATACAAATAGCTAATTCCTGTTCTCTTTACACCCCCAAAATGGAAACAGATGGATCATAACAGAGCATTACAATAGGATTGAACTATTACAGGAAGAGGCGTTTGCCTTCCCGATAATGCATCTGACTACAGCTGGGAGTGACACCACACACATTTTCAAAATAGTGACAAATGAAGGGCTTGCATGTGGTGAATCATCAACCTCAAGTTTGGAGCAGCAAGGGCAGCAGGATACGATTCCACACATCAGTTTGTTGGATTATAAAATCACATACCAACACTGTTGCAGAGAATGAAATGTAGACACTGAGTGCTCAGCTTACCAGGTTAACACATTATAGTTTCAAAGAGTGGTTATTACACAGAAGAAAGCCATTTAGCTCATTTTGTCTGCATGGGCTTTCATGGGAATCTTACCTAATATCACTTTTTTGGCCCCTTATCTATAGCCCTATGTTTATTTTCGCTTCAAATAATTATTCACTTCCAGTTTGAAAATCATGCATGACTATCTCCAACACATTTTCAGACAGTGCATTCAGATCCTCCACCATTCATTGTATATCTTGTCAGCAAACTTACATACAATGACTATGACTAAGAGTGTGGACAAGGTTACTTTCAGTTCAGCATCACATGGAGACTGTTCTTTCAGAGGTGGGTCAAATGGCCAACTGCATTGGTATGCTTTAATATGGTGCCCATCCTGATTCAATATCTGCTGTCAACTATGGCAACTTACAATGCTAATTCAGAAGCTCAGATGACTTTGCTGTGGGAAGCAGTGCTGTCAGGTGCTTCCAAGTGCCCCTTAACTCCTATCCTCCCTCCCATAGGAATAAGGAGAGAATTCTAGGGAAGTGGCCATAATCTCATGGCAAAAGAGCTCCCTGGGATGGTAGCCTGCCTGTACCTTCTCCATCCACAGCATCAACACCATTGCCATGTGGCAAATTGGATTACTCATACTTATTTCTATACTGCAATGTACAATTGGTCATCAAGGCTCATAGCTGCTTGTGGTCACTCAACATGACAATCAGAAATATCTTCAATGGAAATTCAGTCAATTTCGTTCCATCAAGGACACTAAAGTAAATATGCAGAAACAAGATGACAACTGAGGGAACACCTGCTTAGTTATATTTTATTTGTTTGCTTCTCCAATTATCACCTTCCTGGGCCTTGAAAACTCGCCCATTTAATGTTTCCTGTCATGCACCCCAGTTTTTGTTCTTTTCTCCATTCCCTTACCCTCATTTCCTCATCTTGCTTCTGAACTATCACATCTCGAAGTCCTTGCACTTCTAATGTAGAGTCATTGACTTGAAATGTGAACTGTTTCTCTCTCAAAATTGCTGCGTGACTTGTCAAATATTTCCAACAGTTTTTGTGTTTATTATGAACGTGAAGGAGTTACACAAGAAAGATTCTTAATTATTCCAGCGAAATATTTTACAGAGTTGGAAAGAAACTGCTTGCTCATGTTTTTCCTTTCTTAATTTGATGTCATTCTTTGGCTTTGTACTAAATTAGGACAACAGGAAAGTAATCAGATTCTGATAGTTAGAAATGGAAACAAGAGAATTTTTGGATAATTGTAAAATGTGTGATCGAAAGATAGTAGATGTGAAACTCCCCTGATTGAATAGCCCTCCAACAACTCTGACAACTAGGTGCACTGCAGTCAATGGTGCTCTTCCTCCTCTCTGTGTTGTTCTTCATCCTACACTAGCTGGACTTCCTGCTGTTCAGGTGGTGAAAAAGACTACTTTCTCCTTGTTGCAAAGTCATGTAGAAGGTAACATGTAGCAACAAATTAGGACGTGAGATCTGAAAATGATGTTAGATGTAAAGATGTCACTTGATCCATATTTTAATTTATTCATTAGGATCCTGTTTGTTTCAAGCAGAAACTCCTGTACCTAGGATTGTTAACCGATTTACAATCTAAACAAATGTAAAAGCAATGGTAAATGGATGAATCAAACAACTGTTTTATTTTTTATTCAGTTTTTGAAAATAAACAGAGCAGCCAAAAGTTGAAACCTGAATCCATACTCTGTTGTTATAGTGTAAACTCTGTCAGAGAGCTCCATCCATTCCCATCCCATGTAGAAGAATGGAAGACGGAGAACTGAAGAGTTAAAAAAAAGTTTTGATTATGGAGATTATTTTTTTCCTACGAAGCCATTCAAGGATGGATATCGGTTATCAGTTGGATTAGGTAAAATATCAAAATAACAAGGCTGTTTTGCACTGTGACCATGAAGCTAATCCAAAGTCATAACTCACAATGAGCTGCAGTTCCTTCACAATTATGGGAACAAAGAGCCCTGTGTATCCAATAGTTCTTTGATAGAATTTGGAGCACCCACCCAGATAACATTACGGATACATCAGTTGCTGATCTGGAAGGCTGCTTGTGGATTTAACATTTAAAATGCCTCTTTTTCAACTGGACTAGGGACTAAATTTTCAGACCAGTGTTGGGGGCACACAGTTGAGGAATACCCGACTCCTCATTTGCAACTCTGGAGAAACTTTCCAAAAGGTTAGATTTTTGCTATTGGTGCTTATTGGAAGTGGATCACCATCAGAAACAGCACTCCAGAGACGTCCGTGCTCTGGGATTTTGTCCCAGCATTGTTAGAAGCAGTAAGATCCCCACACCCACTCAGGCTCATGTATTCTTCTTACTCCATTCATGCCAAATAAACAACTTCATGCTACCCAATCAACCTCATGAGCCATCACACCCTGCATGGCAACCCATGACCCTGTACCTACTTTAATGAACCATCACAGCTTTCATAGTCAAAATGTGTGGTGCTGGAAAAGCACAGCAAGTCAGGAAGCATCCGTTGAGCAGAAGAGTTGACAATTTGTGTATAAGCCCTTCAACAGGAATGTGGGGGAGCCCAAGGGGGCTGAGACATAAATGGGAGGGGTGTGGGGCTGGTGGGGGGAAGGTAGCTAAGAAGACAATAGGTGGATGCAGGTGGGAAGACAGGACGCCAACTTGAGGAACGTTCCAGAGAATGTCTCCGGGACAGACACACCAAATAACCCACTGACCTGGGGGCAAATGCTTCAACTCGTCCTCCCACTCTGCCAAGGACATGCAAGTCCTGGGTATCCTCCTTCACCAAATCCTAGCCACCAACACCCGATGCCTGGAGGAAGAACGCCTCATCTTCAAATTAGGGAACGTTCAACCACACAGCATTTATATCAATTTCGCCAGTTTACTCATCTCCCCTCCTCTCACCTTATCCTAGATCCGACCCTTCAACTCAGCACTACCCTCTTAAACTTCTCCCCCTGACCATCTTCCTTCCCACCTTTCCACTCCACCCTCTGCTCTGACCTATCACCATCACCCCCATCTACATCCACCTATTGCCTTCCAGGCTACCTTAACCCCAGCGCCACCCCTCCTCCTATTTATCTCTCAGTCCCTTGGGCCTTCCCACATTCCTGATGATGGGCTTACGCCAGAAACATCGACTCTCCTGCTCCTCGGATGCTGCTGACCTGCTGTGCTTTTCCATAGCCACACTTTTTGACTCTGATCTCCAGCACCTGCAGTCCACACTTTCTCATTGCTTTCATGCCAACTTAATGCTAACTCATGTCAACCTAAGAACCCTGTCATCTCTGTGACCCTTTATTGTCTATGTCAGCCCATACTCCCTGTCCAGCACCTTTTGGGCTTATAACATCCATTCTAAATCACCTTGTATCTAACATGGGCAGAACGTAGGGTCATGCTAAGATGAAAAAACTTGCTCATTGACATTCAGTTTGGATTGCTTCGGAGCCAACCAACCCTGCCTTCAGTTTGTCCAAGCATAAACAAAAGAGCTGAACACCAAAGATGAGATGAGAGTGACTTATATTGAAATTCAGACAGCATTTGACCAGGTATGGAAACAAAGCACCATAACAAAACTAAATTAATTAGGGACTGGGGAGAATTCTCTACTGGCAGGATTTATACCTACCACACAGTTAGAGATCAATCATCTTAGGACATCACTGAAGGAGTTCCTCAAGGTAGTCTCCACAACCAACCCTCTTCAGCTGCTTCCTCAGTGATCTTCCTTCCATCTAAGGTTGGAAGAGCCTTCATCCCCTCCCCCACTCACCTATTGTACTCTATGCTACTTTCTTCCCACCCCCACCCTCCTCTCAATTATCTCTCCACACTTCAGGCTCTCTGCCTGTATTCCTGATGAAGGGTTTTTGCCCGAAACATCGATTTTACTGCTCCTCGGATGCTGCCTGAACTGCTGTGCTCTTCCAGCACCACTAATCCAGAATTTAAATTCATAAAGCCCATGTATTTCTGGATCACAGGAGATGAAAATTGATACTGTTTGAAGGTAGCTGGAATTTGAACTGTTCCATTGCCTCCAATGAAATGTGCATGTGTGAAATATGTCCTGCCTCTGCTTGCCCCATCCTTAGTGAGAATGACAGGAGCAATTTCATAAGCAGTGCTTCTGGAATCAGAGCTCTACCCATCTTTGGCTAAGACTTTGTCCATCTTTGAAAATTTGGACCCAGTCTCCTTAAAAATACTTTTGGACTTTAATGTGGATAAACCAACTGCAAACACATATTAAGTTTTCATTTATGTTTGGGATCAGAAAGACACGATAGGGAAATGTTAGAGCTAGAACAGGCAGCTAAAGATGGAATATGTAATTGTGCATTACTGGACATCATCTGGTTACTTTGGTTTACAATTTATGATTAATCATTAGCATAAATAGTATCTAAAATAATCTATTAATAGAGAAATATATATGAAGCATGTATTCAAATGTTAGGTCAAAAAATTAATGAATTTGAATATAATGGTCTAGCAGTTATAGTGCTGAGCCAGCAACTCAAAGTTATGTATTTGAATTCTAAAATAGTTCAAATGGCAAGAGATGAAAAAGCCAACTAGTTGCCTAATGAAGGGTAGTGAAGGGTATCTATCAACATTCCCTTCTCTAGTCTACATAGTTCTAAATGGTATGGTTGATCTTTAATACATTTAAGACATCTGAATTAGGCAATAAATGCTGACTTGCTTAAGTAACCTACACATCAAGAACAATTGAAAGAAAATATAGAATTGCCTGGTGTTGGTGCTTTATCATGGGATTTGATTTCAAATCCAGCAGGTTATAGAGATGAAAAATAGTGCTTCTCTGACAGGTCTACATATTATAATATTTCTAAGAATCTCAGACACTGAGGTGATCTCTCTTTCCCTCTCTTTCCTTCTCTCCCTGGATAAGCACATGTGTATTAAGTTAGTAACATATAAATTCTATATGCACATTATAAAAATATCTTTCTTTACCATATAATAAATACTTGGAGTAATCTGCTAAAAAGGTGGCTAAAAACAAGATGCCAGTAGGTTTCAAGAAGCAGCTGGAATTTAGAGGTTTTAAGTTTTTGAGGGAGTGGTTGATGGGATGGATAGATTTTTATCCTTGGCTTTATCTTCTTAACACAAATTAACAAGATAAAAGTCTGTAAATGCTGATAAGTGTCATCATTAGAATTTATTTATGGCAATTTCAATTCAATTTTCAGATGATGGCAACCGAAGATAAGACCACCATTAGATGATACTTGATTATCTTAATAAAAGAGGGTATGCACTCAGAGAGGTCAGAAAACAAACATAGAAATCACCATTGCATGCAATATTTTTGATGATCGGATTAAAAAACCATGTCCTATCAATCATTGTTAAACTCACAAATGCTTCTACGTTTTGCCTGTTCTGATCTGTGATTGCTCACTCCTGTCATTTGATGCTTTGAAAAGGAATACTTAATTCCACAGTATCTGTCACTTTTCATATTAATAATTATATGCTCAGAGAGAAAGAAATACAAGTTAAGCTGCTTAGGTCTGTGTGACAAGGATGTGTGGTCAGCACTACTCAGAATCTGCTCATTTCATCATATAATCACATAGCTCAGCAGTCAGAGTGCCACTGATTCAGAGCAGAAAATAATGCTGGGGTGAGCTGAATCCTATTTGTCACAATTGGTGGAAGATAGGATAGCAACCTTCCCCTGAGGAAACTAGCCTTCCAGACAGCAGATTGAAAGCACTGATGCTTCCGAGATTGAGTGGGTTGGAGAACACTGAAGAACATTAGAAAATTAACAGGGTAAAACATGTTTTAAAGCTCCACAGCTGTTGTAGTGCAATGCCTACAGTGTCATCTGTTCAGAAACCTTATCCTGACAGAATCCTTCTCAGAGTCTGACTATAACATGGCTTCATTATCTTAAAGACACAAGGAAAACAGTTCTGCATCAAAGAGCAGAAACCTGCTGAGATTGCAGAGAACTTCGATAAAAGAATAAAGAGGGTAAGCAATCCTGTTGCTCTCTTACGATTTTGTGAGACAAAAACTGGAAATCATTGATATTTCTCAATACTCGCTCTGCATTAACATAAAAATACTTCTGGAAATTAAATGGAGTGAGTAGTGCCCATGTTGCACCATTAATATAAGATTTATTCTCATCAATGTTAAAAAGAACTAGGTTTTTGGATTAACTTTTTTTGCTGAATCATTGGAGTAGTCATGGAATTAAAAATAGTAATGGTATATTGTTATTCAGGGAGGCTACAGTTATACATAAATGGTGTATTCACATGGTGCTAAAGTAGTCTCTGGTGGTTGTGGGCATAGTCATGTAAAGACAAAGAAAGTAATATGTTATCATATTTTAAATTGAGTAGTGGATTTAGCACATGTCCTATGTTTGGAAATTGAGCGGAAGGTCTTTCAGGTGATATGTGTTTCAAGGCTGCATCTCTGAATGTCCACCAACACCCTTACTGCAAAGGTAGAAGTCAATGGCCATGCAATCCACCTTACTCTAAGTGCAGTTATATCTCTCCAAATGGCTCTCTTTATAGAAACATGTACTATCAGCTACAATAATCTATTCAGCAGTTACTCTATATCCAAGGTCACAGAAAGTTAATATCCATTAACAAAAACGTCTATTAACTCTAGCCAGTTCTACTTCCATCTGTTGCTGCAAAGGCACCATATACATAGCCTTTAAATTACACAAGTCTCCTAATGGCACATACGTGCATTGTCACATATAATCTGGTATCTGCTCATTCCTAGGATAAGGTTCTTTGTCCAGGGGAGTTTTATTTTTATTACAAGTGTTGTTGCCATGGTTACATTGTTGCAGATTCATTTTTGTTATGGGGGATCAATGAAACAATGAGCAGATCATTCTCAATAGCTTTCACTTCCAGAATATCACTGAGCCACTCCTGCTGCCTGCACCAATACTCTTACGGAGCAATGAAAATGCTAAATTGACAATCACCTGTATCTCAAAAACATTGAGAGTACATTTAGAAAACTCCTCCTTTCATCCAGTTTCATCTATCAGTAATCATTCTTTGCATAGAGAATAGTGAAATCTTTGCCTTGGAAAATTGTAACAAAATTTATACAATATTCGGTGTGAGGTTGTGAAATCCCTTCAAAGTTTTACTGAGATCCTTTGGGTCTATGTATGCTCTTGGTTGGTTCCCTTCCTTGTTAGCTAATGCGTCTTATTTTTCAGGCTAGATTTTAGCACAGCTGGAAACATCCTCAGCAGATATTGCACTGGTCTGACACTCTCACCCACTTCAAGATGGTATTCATCAGGAAGACCTGTAAAAATTACTTTGTAAATGTCTAGGATCTCTTCAGTAGTCAATGACTTAATGGACTACAAATCCCTGCAAACTTCCTCTGGGATGTTTAGGGTTACTGGACCAAGCTTTCTACTTGCTTTATGTTACGAAGTTTCATGATATATTACTGTTTTAGAAATTGAATTCTAAATTGGACAGAACCATGATATAAATTTTAAGTTTGTTTTCTATTTCTATATTGCATGCATTTTGAGGAAACGGTGTAGCTTTATTTTGAGTTTTGAGTTATGTGAATAAAGTGAATTTGTCTGATAAGTTGTTCACATGCATTTAAATAAAGTCTTTTAAAAAAAACATGCTGGACTTGCATTATAAGGAGAAAATATAATAATTAGGCTTTTTCTCCAAAATTTGGAAGTTTAAGGGATCAAAGTCTTCAGAATATGAACAGGAAAAGTCTGCATAGGTAAGGGTAAACTATTTCCAATGATTGGAAATTTTAGAAGCAGGGGCATGGTCTGAGAATCAGGCTAGGTCATTCAGGAGAGATGTACTTCTACACACACAGGGTGATAAATGTTTGGAACTCTCTTCCACAAATAAGAGTGGATTCTGGATAAGGTGCTAATTTTAAATCTGAGATAGATAAATATTGATGAATGGCTTATGCCCGAAACGTCGATTCTCCTGCTCCTCGGATGCTGCCTGACCTGCTGTGCTTTTCCAGCAATACACTTTCGACAGAGATAAATATTTGTTAAGCAAAGGTATTAAGGGATATCGGCTAAAGGCAGATGTATGGAGTTAGGCCACAATCAGCCATGATCTAATTAAATAGAAGATCAGGTTCAAGGGGTTGAATGGCTTACCCATGTTCTTTTATTAGCTCATTGCTTTAAAAAATAAGAGTGGAGGAAATAAACAAAATTCAGCAAATAAGTATTTATTGGCCTATAAACTGCCGCAAATCTCTCCTGGCACATTTAAGGTGATTAGTCCAATGTTTAAACTTACACTAATTCAGATAATTGGATTTTGCTAAATATCTGTCATTCATTGTGTTCTCAGCTTACTTTGTCATCTTGGCATGAGTATTATTTCATCATTTAGCTTTAACCTTACTTTTGAGAGTTTCATTTTTGGGTCCAATCTTGAATCACTCTGCACAGGTCTGTGAAGCTTATGATATTGCATGAAGTACTCTTGTTTGTCTGAAACTTCCCATTCATTTGATATTCTTCTTCTGCAGACATTATTCCAAATGCCACAAGCTATTTAACATCTTCAAACCTGATAATGCAAACCTATTGCATGTTGTATAGTGATTCTTCAGAATAATCAGCTTTCTCCAGTAGACAACTGTATAAGCTTATTTTTCTTCAAACTGCTTAAATTTTGCATGCAAAATGATTTAGTTTTTTGCAGTAACAGCTTTGCTTTCTCCAAATTGGATATGATTTTGTATGATGTCCTGGATCTTTCTGCTGGGTTTTCTGAAAATATTTCTTCATTTTTGCAATCTACTGTCCTCATTCAACTGGAGATATCTATTTACATAATACAAAGCTTCATGTATTTTCTATATAAATTCACTGTGGCTGATGATTAACAAACTTAGAGCTTCTGTACATGTCACTAGGTTCCTTGAGAGTAACTTTCTGCTGTCTCTTCAGAAGTGATCTCAGGCCAGGATCTCTTATGCCTAAAAAGCCCAACTTTGGTGACATCATCTTTCAGTAGTCCAGATGCACAGACTTTTACTGGATGTATCAATATGGTCACATACAGATCAATAACCTCCTGCCTGCCCTGAGCTCTAATGGTGGATAAATATCATTCATAAAAACCGTAATATAGGTTTTCAAGAAAGCCTTCAGAAACTGCAAAAGGTCTTCTGTCTGCCTTTTCTGCTCAGTGAACTCTAAGCTGCAATTTAGCTCTTTCCCCAAAATGGATAGCAGGGTTGCTACTTTAAATTGCTCAGTCTTTTCAAAAAGGAAAATTCTGTCGCTATTTCATTATTTTGCCATTGAATGTGGGAAGAAATCTACTTCTGATTCATATCTCTGTTCATTTCCACTACACAAGGAGTAGAACATGGACAGTCATTTTAAGTCAACCAGTAATTCAAAGCTGCATACTACATTTTATTTTACTTATTCCATCTTATTTCTGTCACTAACTGGATCTCTTTCAGATATGAATATCAACACAATTTCAGCTGCATTATGTTTCAACTGCTGCGTCTTTTAATGATTGCTGCACACTCCACCCAAATATAGATTATATATATTCCCTACAGCGTGGAAACAGGTCCTTCGGCCCAACCAGTCAACACCGACCCTCCAAAGAGTAACCCACCCAGACCCATTTCCCTCTGACTGATGCACCTAACACTACGGGCAATTTAGCATGGCCAATTCACCTGACCTGCACATCTTTGGATTGTGGGGGGAAACCAGAGCACCCGGAGGAAACCCACACAGACACGGGGAGAATGTGCAAACTCCACACAGATAGTCACCTGAGGCTGGAATCGAACCTGGGGCCCTGGTGCTGTGAGGCAGCAGTGCTAACTACTGAGCCACCGTGCCGCCCTAAAAATGAATCACTTGACACTTTTCCAGGTTGAACTCCATCTGACACTTACTAGTCCAGTTTTAGATTACTTACAGTATGGAAACAGGCCCTTCGGCCCAACAAGTCCACACCGACCCTCCGAAGAGCTACCCACCCAGACCCATTCCCCTACATTTACCCCTTCACCTAACACTATGGGCAATTTAGCATGGCCAATTCAACTAACCAGCACATCTTTGGGCTGTGGTAGGAAACCGGAGCACCTGGAGGAAATCCACGCAGACACGGGGAGAATGTGCAAACTCCACACAGACAGTTGGCTGAGGCAGGAATTGAACCTGGGTCTCTGGCGCTGTGAGGCAGCATTGCTTACCACTGTGCCACTAGACAATGGACAATAGGTGCAGGAGTAGGCCATTCTTCCCTTCGAGCCTGCACCACCATTCATTATGATCATGGCTGATCATCCTCAATCAATATCCTGTTCCTGCCTTATCTCCATAACCCTTGATTCCACTATTCTTCAGAGCTCTGTCCAACTCTTTCTTAAACAAATCCAGAGACTGGGCCTCCACTGCCTTCTGGGGCAGAGCATTCCACACCCCCACCACTTTCTGGGTGAAGAAGTTTCTCCTCATTTCTGTCATTAATGGCCTATCCATTATTTTTAAGCTGTGTCCTCTGGTTCGCGACTCACCCATCAGCAGAAACGTGTTTCCTGCCTCCAGAGTGTCCAATCCTTTAATAAGCTAATACGTCTCAATCAGATCCCCTCTCAGTCTTCTAAACTCAAAGGTATACAAGCCCAGTCGCTCCAATCTTTCAACATAAGATAGTCCTGCCATTCCAGGAATTGACCTCGTGAACCTATGCTACATTCCCTCAATAGCCAGAATGTCTTTCCTCAAATTTGGAGTCCAGACTGCGCACAATAGTCCAGGTGTGATCTCACCAGGGCCCTGTACAGTTGCAGAAGAACATCTTTGCTTCTATACTCAATTCCTCTTGTTATGAAGGCCAGCATGCTATTAGCTTTTTTCACTACCTGCTGTACCTTCATTGACTGGTGTACAAGAACATTCAGATCTCTTTGTACTATCCCTTTACCTAACTTGACTCCATTTAGGTAGTACTCTGCCTTCCTTTTCTTGCCACCAAAGTGGATAACCATACATTTATCCTCATTAAACTGCATCTGTCATGCATCTGTCCGCTCACCTCACCTGTCCAGGTCACCCTGTAATCTCCTAACATCCTCCTCACATTTCACCATGCCACCCAGCTTTGTATCATCAGCAAATTTGCTAATGTTACTATTAATACCATCTTCTATATCATTAATATATATTGTAAAAAGCTGCGGTTCCAGCACTGATCCCTGCGGTACCCCACTGGTCACTGCCTGCCATTCCAAAAGGGAGCCATTTATCACTACTGTTTGTTTCCTGACAGCCAACCAATTTTCAATCCAAGTCAGTACTTTGCCCCCAATACCATGCGCCCTAATTTTGCTCACTAACCTCCTATGTGGGACTTTATCAAAGGCTTTCTGAAAGTCCAGGTACACTACATCCACTGGATCTCCCTTGTCCATCTTTAGAGTTACATGCTAAACAATTCCAGAAAATTAGTCAAGCATGATTTCTCCTTCATAAATCCATGCTGACTCTGACCTATCCTGTTACTGCTATCCTGATGTATCGTAATTTCATCCTTTATAATTGATTCCAGCATCTTTCCCACCACTGAGGTCAGACTAACTGGCCTATAATTTCCTGCTTTCTCTCTCGCTCCTTTCTTAAAAAGTGGTACAACATTAGCCACCCTCTAATCTGCAGGAACTGATCCTGAATCTATCGAACTTTGGAAAATAATCACCAACGCATCCATGATTTATAGACCACCTTCTTCAGTACCCTGGGATGTAGACCATCAGGCCCCGGGGACTTATCAACCTTCAGACCTAACAGTCTCTCCAACACTAATTCCTGCAAATATAAATTCCCTTCAGTTCAGGTCCTTCAGCCACTGTTACCTCAGGGAGATTGCTTGTGTCTTCCCCAGTTAACACAGATCTGAAGTACCAATTCAACTCTTCTGCCATTTCTTTGTTCCCCGTAATATATTCCCCTGTTTCTGTCTTCAAGGGCCCACCCTATATATTTACAGTAAAAGGGGAAGTCACATGACTGTGGCAAGTTACCCAATGTGCAAAGTACAATTGTATTCCTCCATACAGTGCCTACAGTAAGTATTTATTTTGTTAAAGGTGGCTGTTTAAATTGTTGAAGTATTTCATTTGAACAGTTGGGTGCTTTAAAATATTCCTTCAACATTTAGGTTGAAAATATGGAATTTTGCTGGATTTTTCAAGGCTGAAGTCTTCTGTTGTAGCTAAGCTTTGTTTACTATAGTAATCTTTGAATGCCAGAGGCACTAGTCTCTCACTTTGTTCAAAGGTTCAATGGCTTAGGGCTATATTCTTAGAATTAGAAACTCAGTGGGCCCAATCATCCCTTTGATGCATAATCATAGTTTGGGGAGAAATGTATAATATTTTGTGTAACTTCAGGAAGAACTGCCAGCATCATTTCAAAAAGGCTGCATCATTATAAGTTTACTTTTGTATTTGGCTTCTTCAGTGCCCAACAATGAATATGTTACAGATCCATCTGACACAAACCTAACTGGAAACTTTAAAGAGTCAATCTTAGGATGAATTTTGGACATGTTAGAAGTTACAGTCAACTAAAAACAGATTGATGTGGTGGATTCAAGACAGGCATGGGTTGTATAATAATTTATCATCACATGTACAGTGTACAGTGAGGGAGAGAAACTTTTCACAACAGTGAGAGGAGAAAAACTACTGTTGTAGTGAACAGATTGTGACTGGAGGTGGCTTAGGTCAGCAATAGGATCACCAAAGCTGTGGATTCAATGTAAGTAGTGCTTTATTGGCATAATTAAGTCAGGAATGTCATGTATTTTTGTGCATTTACCTCCATCCTGGTGTGCATATTACCCATTCCAGCCCCCTTGCCATTCTGTTTTGTCAAGACTACACCATAACATGACTCCTTATACCCATTTACCTTGCAAGCAAACCCAATGCCCTCCTGCTTAACACGTTTTCAAAACTTTGTCAACTCATGATTGCCAGTTACTCTGATTTTTCTGTAATTTGCTGCCTCTTCTTGATAATCACCCACAGAATTGGGTGAACATATGTCATTATAGTTATGCAAATGTTCTTTCTGCAATTGCAGGGAGAGCCAGCAGGCAGTATGTGGTCCTGCACAGATTGCTGAGTTGACAGCTGCACAGGGAAAGCAATGGAGATTAATGGATTTCTGGTGTCCATGGACATCAAAGATGGAAGGGACTGAGACCTTGCAGCTGCCTGTTGACAGTATTAAATATCAGTGGCATACAGTTTATAGAATATTTAGTCATGTGGACCTGATTGCAACAGCATGACAAGTATGATCTTTCTATAATGATAAGTTGAATATCCTTCCTTTGCCAGTACTTCTATTTTACTTCAACTAAGAACATTGTACATACAACAATTGTGTGCAGATCTCGTGGATAGTGACTCTTAGCAAATCTAATTTCTCTGAAAATGAACCCACAGAATTCACATTTACTATGCACCAAGTCAGATATTCATGCATCAATAGATATGGTAAGTCAGTTGGCCTTTACTTGCCCCTGTATGATTCACATGTGAGATGGAGCAGACTTTAGCAAAGAACCTTTTGAGCAATCTTGCCTTTCAAAGTTTGTTCAGTTGGACACAGATGCTGCACCTTGAGGGCCATCAATGAAAAACATCATCATTGAGAAGAACATAAAGTCTGAGAGGTACAGCCAGGTTTTCTTTAATGCACATTGTTCACAATTACAATGACAATAAAGAAGTCCAACTCAAGTATATTACAGGGCATTATGGAAGATGATTTTTTCCATGAATGGAAGGAACCAATCCATGCAGCATCAATCACAGCAGTTCAGTGAGTCCACGAGAATTTGACCATTCTCATGCATACTCTGAATATCAATATTTCTGATATATTAAACTGAATGATTGACATCTCATCTGTAATCCAATGAAGCATCATTGATCTGCTTCAAGCAGATCTCCACAGCGTGGTGGTAGTGAAGGATCATTGGCGAGAAGAAAATGCTGATGAAAGAGGGCTTGGAAGTGACATTTCAACTCTCACCCGTTACCTGTCTATCATCTATTACCTGACCATTGAATCTTTCTTCTAAGGGATGAGTCAGTCCCTGCATTAGACCAATTCATGATTCTTCATGGGTCCAGCACTCAGAAGTTAACAGCCAAAAATATGTCCACTATTGTAGCTGAGTTATGAACAGTTTGTCTCTCGTTGTTCCAAAGCCACAGAGGTTGGACTATGTAAGAGTGCAAGGAAAAGGAAAAAATGTTCACTTAGGTTTAGATCTGGGAGTTGATGCAAATGTTGTTAGTTGAGTTTCCTTTGTTTAGAAGAATCAAGGAAAATGTACTACCTTGTGTGTATCACTTTATTAATTTTAAATATTCATGGTGGCCAAATAGTATCTCACCTTTTCAATTGTTCGTTGATGAATGGGCAATCATGAATTTAGACAACAATGTGGACATGTGCAGTGGAATAATGGTTAATTGCAGGGCTTCTTCATATCAATGGAATTGTGAAATGAAAGGCCGCATTTTATGTGGATCCTACATGACCAATTAATTTAGATGTTAAAGGATTAACTTCAACAAAACTTCCCCATTCATTATTTCCTGTTACCTCAATCAGGGATAATCATATTACCCTTTTTCTGATTCATATGAAAATAAACCAATCACACTTGTGTGTTCTCTTAGTGCCTCCTCTCTGGTCTCTTTGACATTCTTCGTCTTCTTACGAGGTCCTTTCCTAGTGGCTGCAGCTAGGCTGATTGAATATTGCTAACCTTTAATTGAGGAGAATCAAGCTGACTGTTTTGAGCAGCTTGCAGTTATAAAGGTGTGTTACCTTTCGGACAGACTAAATAGTGTGCATCACATGGAAAGTCAACTAAAAGCAGTTTATTCTGAGAAGTACAAATGCCATCCATAATGAATATGTTACATAATGTTCAAAATTCCACATAATTTATATACATCTCCTGCCTTCCATTCACTTGCAAATCTAATGGAACCACTGATTTCCGTATTGTTAGAAAATACCTCATGTCTTGACTCAAATATGCAGAACTTGGGAAAGAACCTTGACCAAAGAATGAGGAGACATTTTCTCGAACAAGAACTGATTTTTCCATGACCTCCATTTCAATGTTCCCCTTCATCAGTCATATATGTCTGACTCTGATTCAGATGTAACCGGTTTTACACAAAACTTGCATGGATTAACTACTGGTATTTTTCTTATATCCCAACTACCCAATTCATCACACTCATTTTATTCTTGCTAATGCCCTTCTTCTTCATGAATCTCTGAAGGTCTAAACATCACCTTTTCATGACTGACTATTTTGATTAAATGTGTGCAAGGACCTCATTACTTTCATGTTCTCCCTACTAGACATATGACTATACTTTTACAACTGGTTTTGATTACATTCTTTTGGTAACCTTTCAAGTTCAGAGTGCTTTCTCTTACTCTACACCATCATGACTCTTTCTGACTGGATCATTTTTCCTCCCCGATTCTTTTAAATATGGCTTTCGCACAGAGCAATTTCTTTTGTTGTTACCTTCTCAGAAAGAATTCAGTTGAATTCTGCCTGTAATAATAGAGATGAGTTATAATAAACAAACAAAAAATGCTAAATTGTGATTCAATGACATCTGACATTTCTTCCAGCTTGCATGTAATATTTGTCTAACAGGAGCACGCTTATCAATTTGTACTGTGCACTTCGCTGCTCAATTTGAAGCAGGTTCGTTCAACAGATTCTTGTGTGTTTTGTCTAATAGATTCTCACTTAATTTGAAAACTCTTCTGGAAAAATTGAGGTCCACCTAACCTCCACACCTTTGAACTGTGGCAGGAAATGGGAACACTCAGAGGAGATCCACACAGATATGGGGGAATGTGCAAACTCCACAGACAGTCACCCGTTATTTTATTGCTCCACTATTCAATGAGATCATGGCTGATCTAATAATCCTCAACTACATGGTCCTTATCAATAATCCTTTATTCCCTTAAAATGATTCAAAATCTGCCTCTTTCATCTCTGAATGTACTCATCAATCTAACCTCTACAGCTCTTTGCAATAAATAACTCCACAGATACACTCGCCTCAGAGAAGAAATTCCTCCTCATTGTGGATCGGTTCTTGACTTTGGCAAGTTATCAGGTGAATTACATCCGTGTACCAGATTTACGCTGCTTTATAACCCTCACACCATCTTACAGTACCTTTTTGTGCTTTTGGCAATACCACTATTGGAGAAGTTCAATTACTTTGTTCAACCTTTACGAAAGCGTTCTCTGTCTCAAGTTATTTCAATTTTGTGCTATTTCCTCTGTTAGCAAATAGGGCATTGGATGAGGTCTGCAGAAAACTGGTCTGGTGTTCTTCTGAATATAAATACTGACCTTATTTTCTTGACTCAGTTTCACTAACTATTCAAGGATACATGGCAACTCGATAATCTTGTGTCTTAAGTTTGACTTGCAGGTCATTTGTAATGACTGCTATTTCCTTCAACTGGTGTTTCATTTTCATTCTCTCAACATCCCTTGGCAAGATGGCCCTTCTTGCAGATGGAGCACTCACTAGTCACAGTGTTGTCCTATGCATCAGTAACAGGAGTTTGTAACTGCCTTTGTTGTGGCTTTCGGCTGCAGCGTATTTACTTCACAGATGACTGACAGTTCTTAACTGTGACTTCTCTCAAGTTTATTCCACCAAATCCAAGGACAAAATTGTTTAGCAAGCTATGTTGAAGATTAACTTCAACAATGTCAGCAATTACTGCAATTCCCTCACTTTTAAAACCACATATGAATCCGCCCTGCAGTGCTCTCTCTTAAAATTGTTCAAAATTACATTGAATGGACAGCTTTTTGAAAGTCTAGAAAAACTCTCTAATATCCGCAGTATGTAGCTGAACCATATACCAAACCAATAGCTTTCTGCAGTGATTAAGCTTGTTGTCAGACAGTGGAGCCTCTTTTGTTTCAGCTGGGGAGCAAATTCTTCAGTGTTTTATATATTTATGGGTCTGCTTCTGTCTAGAATATAGCCCTTTGTCTTAACCCCACCAACTTATTAACATCCAATTCCCAGAAATATCCAAGATATTATCTAAAGTAAAAACCTTCTTGAGCTGCTCCACTGAAAGACTCTTGATTGTACTCTCCTGGTCTCAAATAATACTTGTTGATGCAACAATCTTCAAAGATCAGTTCACTCTCATGTATTAACAGCCTTTTCACAAGGATCAATCTGTGCAGCCAGGCTCTCGTGTCATAACATGAGAGAATCCACTCAAAGATATAATCATGTTAATCATGTACCAGCACAAAGTTGATATGCTGGCATCTCTCAACTGAACAGTTCACAGCTTATGATCTCCAAGCCCAAAAATCAGGCCAAATCAATTTTTTTGACCACTTACCATCTCTATGGAGGGAGTTATAATTGGAAGTTGGCAAGTTAGTCTGTGGTCATCTTTCTACTTTTGACAGACTTAGCCACCAGCCTGGCACCCTCCACCAATTTCTAACCATCCAATTATGTAGTCTTGATTATTACAATTTCCTCTATTGGTTCTTCAGACTCAGTTTTGGGATTTTATACTATAAGGTGTATGAATTAATGTTCTACTATTAGACCAAATGATCTAGATTTGCTGTCATGAGGAACATAAATATTGAAGAATGAAATTCCTGTAAATTTTGAACAGTAAAATTCCATGAATCTCACTTCTTCCACACAGCACATATAATGTCAGGGTGTTGGTTAACTCAGTTGGCTGGATGGCTGGTTTATGATACAAAATGATGTTAACAACATGTGTTCAATTTCTGCAGTGACTGAGGTTACCATAAAGGATTGTCTTTCTTAACCTCTCCTCTCATCTGAGGTATGATGACCCTCAGAAGCAAACCCCGACTAGTTACATCTCTCTAATGAGAGGACAATCCAGTGGGATGATTTTACTTTCCTTACAATGTACCCATTATGATTCCTATCCACCCATTTAATTATTGAGGAATTGTTTGCAAATATACTCACTAATCTTCAAAATCAATCAAGCAAAACTTCTGAATATTCGTCCATCCAACTACTTCAACAATTTAATCTTGGTTTATGTCCCATTTGATCAACATTCTGCCTTCCCAGTTAAATCTCTCAGGCCATCCTGAGTCATTGGTTCTTGCTAAAGCTTACCATACAAAATCCACACACTGATTTAGTTGTTGCCTTCGTATAAAAAAGTAAAAAGTAATTAAAAAGTTTAACTGAAAAATTGCTCAAAGTCAGAACACAAGTAAAACTGTTAATTTATGATAATACATTGTTAAAATAGCGAATGATAAATTTCCTAAAAGCATGTTAATGTATTGATTATTATGGTGGGACCTTTCAAAGAAAGACAAGATCCTTGGTTTCATGAAGTGCTGTGAAGGTTTGTGAACAGTTTAGCACGTAATATATCAACAAAACTGAAAAGAACCAGAGCAAGTTCAGTGAAAAACAAGAGAACCGTGGATGCTAGAAATTAGAAACAAATCAATTTGTCTGACTTTTAATTTCTTGAGTTACAATATGGTGCCATTATCTTTAGAAAATGACACTAATCAATGCAGAAGACTGGTGCATTGCAAATGTTTCATTGCAGGTCACAGTAAAAGACCTGGGAGAGATGGATGGTGCTTTAGAGACTTGTATACATGAGAAATTACAGGTATAATGCATTGTCACACATGTAATGGACTGGTGGAAGGAGATGCCAAATATATTATTGATGGCCCTGCATGTCAGGTAATCCCAGCATCAACTGGAGACAGGCAGATTGAATCCTCTGATCGTGTTGACAAAGTTAACCATAGTGGCAGCTGGTAACTCTGATGGAGAGTCATTCAGAAGAATCATCAAATCCAAGAATCAATTCAGAGTTTTTCTCAAGAATAAAAATGCTTTGTATTTCACCATTTTTTGTTTATTTACATGAAATAAATCAGTGCCAAATTGGCTGGGAATTAAAATTCACAGATGTTATTTTTTGAATAAACTCATCACAACAGACAAATAAAGTCCTGACCCCACAGATGACTCAGTGGGTAAATGCAGCATCTAGTTCCAAATTTCAGTTTCGAATTTGTACTGAAATGAGGAACGTGAAAGCCTGAATGGTGCCAAAGGATTATTGGTTGCTCCCTCATTAGACAGAGACAACTGATGGTGTGTTTAACCTGAGGGTCACCATACTTCAGGTGAGGGATGAGAAGGAGAAAGCAAGACCTTCACGGTGACTAAGCAAATGCAGGAATTGAATACATGCTGTCGCCATCTCTAAGCAGCTAGATAGATTATCTTAAACTTATAATTGGACACGGTACCTAGCATTAGAGAGAGTAAAAAGTACTAACTAGATTTTGATCCTGATAGTACCCAATAATAACAATTGGGATATCTTTATATGGATATCAAGTGAGATCAAGATGTGAAGCTTCATAGAGTTTGCACCAAGTTAATTGGTGACACTTTTTGAAAGATAATGTGCTATGTTGGAACTAAAGAGATGAAAAGTGTCAAGCACTTTATTTCAGATTTGTACCAAGTTAGAAATGAAAAGAGCTGCAATCTCCTTCACCAACTGAGGCACATGTTGGAAGACCCATGAGAATGGTCATGTATATTGAATTGAGCTACTAACAGCACCCTATTGGATCACAATGTGGCTAACACCCCAACTTGATGCTGTTTTCTCAACTGACCACTGCATGCAGACTACACTAACTGCACTGTTGGGTATATCAGCAGGGCAGTCAATATGGTAAGGGGCCAGCATTGCTTAAAGTTAAATTGCAGAGTTTAATCATATTTCTGTTAATAAAACTACAAAATGTTAGAGAAGCCCAATTAGTCTGACAACATCTGACCCTCAGAATGCCAAAAGAGAGTCATATTGGACTTGAAACGTTATCTCTGTTTCTCTCTATATAGATACTGCCAGATCTGCTGAGTTTCTTCAGCACTATCTGGTCTTATTTCAGATCTCCAGAATCCAGGTCTGCAGAATGATTTAAAAACAGGTGAATGCCAGCTAGAGGCAACCTGTTAATGCTCGATTTCCAGTGGTGCTGTAGGAGGTAAAGACCATCACTTTATCATGTATCACATAGAGTAACAATGGTCTGCGCTGGTGGCAATGAAAAGTTCTATGATTGATTTAGGTCTGGAATGAGAAAATGGTCAGAATGCAGCAGGAACGCCCTTTCGATGCAATGTCTTGTCACTCAAATTCTACGGCACTTCCACTAAAGAGTTGTAAGTGCTAAGACTGAAGCTGAATAAATGATGGAGATTTTTCCCTCATTATTAGGGTGCAGCATGTCACCTGCAATGTACACTCTGCTGATTCTTCTGAGAGATAAGAGCCTCTTTCATTCCTTATGTTTTTAATGGAGGTCAATTCCAGCAAGAATCTTTTGCCATTGGTAAGACATTGGCCACCTGTGACTTCCTAAATGCAAGCTTCACAATCATCACTTGGCAGTGCAGAATCTGAGTCCTGCTGAAGGAAGAGAATAGCTTTTGAAGCTTTTTGTCTTGCACACATCCATGCAGAATTGCAAGAACACCAAAATTCAAAGGGAATAATAACTTATATTGCACAGGTAAAGATGTTTGGTTGGTAGGCATGTGCTCTCTAATTGGTCAATTTGTTACCATGAAGAATCCATGGGCTAACAATTATTCCAAAAGTTTTCATTTGAATTCAAACCAGACAAAACAACATTAATTGATCAAGGTATTATCATAAACAATCCGTAAGCTTTTGCCTAGTTCAGAAATGTGGATTGCCTAGGCATGTTCTTATGGTTACAGAGGACAATGTGCAATGAATGTATGTAGACTGTCTTAGGCACACACATATATTTATGGACTATGAGAAACTGATCAATGATACTATTTGGATATTTCTGGATTGAAGAGACTTTATCATGTTATTTCTTAAAATGAAAAACCAGAAGATCAAAGAGAACTGGAGATTATTGGTTGTTTATTGGTAAATGAAGAAATTTTAGGAGAAAGAATCCAATAAACGTTCTTAAAAGAGATAAGAGACAGGTTTATGGCTTAGTTGTAGGACAAGCAGACTTGGAGAATATTTGGATCTGTGCTGTTCATTGCCTAGCAACATCTTCTGGGTGAGGTTGATTTGTACTTTCACAGACCTGAGATGTAAGCTGTTGAAGACATCTGCAGCAGAAAGAAGCTCTCTCTCAGCAATAAGAGACTAATCTTAGCAACATCAAGCTGAAAGGTTTCATTTTCTCTCATTCAAGTAGTTTTCCCAAACAGGACTCCTGACTGTTTCCATTCTAAATCTGGTCTGAAGATTTTTCATAACTCTGTGACTGTCAGTAAGTATATCTCATTGATATGGAGTTGAAAACAGCATCCAAAGTAAACCCATTTTACGTTCTGAACTCATACCTTCAACCTACAGGGATGTTTCTTTGGGTCTTTTTTTAATCCAAACCCACTAAATATGTATGAATGCATTTGGAAACAGATTTTATAGTTTAATTCTATATAGTAGCTTAATTGATAACCAGTTGTTTAGAACACAGAACAGTACAGCATAGGAACATGCCCTTCAGCCCACCAAGCTTGTGTCAATGCATGCCTTTCTAAACTAAAATCCTTTTGCCTCTGCGTGATCTGTGTCCCTGTCTTTTCATGTACCTGTCGCGATGCCTTTTAAATATTGTTTCTACTATCTCCAGCACATTCCAAGCACTTACCACCTGCTGTGTTAAAAAAAATTGCCTCTCACATCTCTTTCAAACTTTCCCCCTTTTACATTATAATTATGTCCCCATGGAACTGACATTTCATCCTGGGAAAAGAAGACTCCTACTATTTATTCTATTCATGCATTTTATGATTTTGTAAATTTCAATCAAGTCAACGCTCAGTCTCTGACATTCAAGTGAAAACAAATCAAGTTTTTCCAATCTCTCCTCAAAGCTAATACCCTCCAAACCAGGTAACATCTTGGCAAGTGTTTTCTGTGTCCTCTCTGAAGCCTCCACTACCCTCTGCTGTGTGGTGACTTGAATTGTGTGCAATATTCCAAATATGCTCTCACTAAAATTCTATACAGCTGCAACACAACATGCCATTTTTTTTCACTCTGTGCTCCAATTGATGAAGGCAACCATGTTGCATGCTTTATTTACCATCTTATCCACTTGTATTACCACTTTCAGGGAAATGGGAACCTGTACACCTAAATCCCTCTGTATGTTCATGCTGCCATTTACTGTGTACTTCCCACTTGCATTAGACATTATATAATGCATCACTTTACATTTGTCTGGATTAAATTCCATCTGTCATTTCGCCACTCAACTCTGCAGCCTAACTGTATTCCGTTGAATCCCCTGGCAAACCTCCTCACTACCCACAGTTCCTTGAATCCCCAGTCAGAAAAGGACTATTCTCTGTCTTCTTTGATCAAGCCAGTTCTGTATCCATCCTACCAGCTCACCATGGATCCCATGTGACTTCACCATTTGTATTAGCCTGCCATGAGGGATCTTGTCAAAATATGCTAAAGTCCATTTTGACAACATTCATCATCCTGCCCTCATAAATTATTTTTGTCACTTCTACAAAAAGCTCAATCAAGTTTGTGAGACGAGACTTCCCCTATACAAAGTTATGCTGCCTATTGCTGAAAGTCCATTTTCTTTCCAAATTTGAAGAAATTTGGTCCCTAAGAATCTTCTCCAATAATTTCCCTGCCAACTGACATAAGGCTAACTGGCCTGTAATTTCCCAGATTATTGCTGTTGCCATTCTTAAACAAGAGAACAACATTGGCTATTCTCCATTCCTCTGGGACCTCTCCTGTGATTAAAGAAGATGCACAGATTCTGTACAAGGTCTCATTACTCTCCTCCCTTGACTGCCTCAGTATTCTGGGATGGATCCAATCAAATCTTGAGGTCTTACCTAGATTAAAACACCCAATACCTCCTTCTTTGTTCATAATTAACAAGCTATTTTGAGAAGTTGAAGAATTCTGACGAGATTTGACATGACGTAACAGTGATAAAGGAAAACAAATTGACCACTTTAGCCATTGAATTAAATATTTATACTTGTGTGGTTCAGGGATGACTGGAGCTTGATTAATAGCACACTCCTTTCATGTGTTAACATGTGTACTGGAGGCCCAACTGATAATCATATGTTAGTTGTTCATGCAAATCTTAGCACACTCAGGTCTGTTACATAATTGATGAACAATGGTAGAATTATATCTAATGTATGACCTTAAGTTCTGAGTTTTGCAAGCATCAGCTGCTTTCTAAAGATTTGTGCTCTGCTTGTTGTGAACAGCAAAGGTTGCTGTTTGTTACAATCCACCAGCCTTTGGGTCATGCATATCTGGAAGGTGATTAGCACTGAAATTCACACTGGACAGAACATGCCTGTGGCTTGACTCAACATTTTATTGTTGGGAAATATTCAGTATTGCTTATGCAACATTGCCGCAAGAAACAGCTAGCTTTGTCTGTTGCTCAAGCTTTTGCGACACAATTTGAGGTAAACTAAGTATGTTTGAGGACTGAAAGTGGTAGCCTTAGGCCCATTCATAAATTTACATGATATAGAATGAGCAATGCTTTGATTAGGGTAACCATTATCCCACAGGATATCTTTGTGCACCCTATTTCAACATCAAGCTTGCATGGTGAGCAAATAGCTTGGGCTGTACTTACAAGGTTCCCAATAAGGCCAGTGTTGTCACTGCTCGCCACTATTCACCAATGAATCTATCAGTATCAAAAATGGGACGGAACCAACCTGTGCCTGGAGGAGCAGCTGGGAAGGTTGCAGTTAGCAATTTCTGGATTCGTGGTACTGGAAGAGCACAGCAGTTCAGGCAGCATCCAACGAGCAGCGAAATGCTGCCTGAACTGCTGTGCTCTTCCAGCACCACTAATCCAGAATTTGGTTTCCAGCATCTGCAGTTATTGTTTTTACCTCTGCAGTTAGCAATTGCTGAGGTTACTATGAGCTGGGCAGAATTGTGGAGATCAGAGTCTAGATTAGAGTGGTGCTGGAAAAGCACAGCAGGTCAGGAGGTATCCAAGGTGCAGGAAAATTAACATTTCGGGCAAAAGTCCTTCATCAGGGAGGAGAGACAAATGGGAGGGGGGGTGGGGCTGGAGAGAAGGTAGCTAAGAGTTTAATAAGTGGATAGAGGTGGGGATGGAGGTGATAGGTTGGAGAGGAGGGTGAAGTGGATAGGTTGGAAGGAAGATAGGCAGGTAGGACAGGTCATGAGGATGGTGTTGAACTGGCAGGTTGAAACTGGGGTAAGGTGGGGGAGGGTAAATGAGGAAACTGGTGAAATCCACATTGATACCCAGGGGTTGAAGTGTTCCGAGGCTGAAGATAAGGCGTTCTTCCTCCAGGCGTCGGGTGATGAGGGAGTGGCGGTGGTGGAAACCCAGGACCTCGGCAAAATCGGAGGAGGAGTTGAAATGTTGAACCACAGGGAGGTGGGGTTGATTGTTGCGGGTGTCCCAGAGATATTCCCTAAAGCGCTCTGCGAGGAGGCGTCCAGTCTCCCCAATGTAAAGGAGACTGCATTGGGAGCAACGGATACAATAAATGACATTGGTGGATGTGCAGGTGAAACTATGATGGATGTGGAAGGCTCCTGTGGGGCCTTGGATGGAGGTGAAGGGGGAAGTGTGGGCACAGGTTTTGCAATTCCTGCGGTGGCAGGGGAAGGTGCCAGGAGGGGAGGGTGGGTTGTTGGTGAGTGTGGACCTGACCAGGTAGTCACGGAGGGAATAGTCTTTGCGGATAGGGGTGTGGAGGGAAATATTTCCCTGGTGGTGGGGTCCGTTTGTAGGTGGCGGAAAATGTCGGCGGATGATGTGGTTTATGCGGAAGTTGGGAGGGGAAGGTGAGGACCAAGGGGGTTCTGTCCTTGTTGCGGTTGAAAGGGTGGGGTTTGAGGGCGGAGGTGCGGGATGTGAATGATATGCGTTGGAGGGCATCTTCAACTGTGTGGGAAGGGAAATTGTGATCTCTAAAGAAGGAGGCTGTCTGGAGTGTTCTGTGGTAGAACTGGTCCTCCTGGGAGCAGATACGGCGGAGGTGGAGGAATGGAGAATACGGGATGGCATTTTTGCAGGAGGTGGGGTGGGAAGAGGTGTAATCAGGTAACTGTGGGAGTTGGTGTGTTTGTAAAAAATGTCAGTGTTAAGTCGGTCATCATTGATGGAGATGGAGAGGTCCAGGAAGTCGGGGGGAGGCATCAGAGATGATCCAGGTGAATTTAAGGTTGGGGTGGAATGTGTTGGTAAAGTTGATGAATTGCTCAACCTCTTCCAAGAGCACAACGTGGCGCCAATGCAGTAATCAATGCAGCGGAGGAAGAGATGGGGATTGGTGCCAGTGTAACTACGGAAAATGGACTGTTCTATGTAGCTGACAAAGAGACAGGCATAGCTGGGGCCCATTGGGGTGCCCATGGCTACCTCTTTTGTCTGGATTTGAAGGAAAAATTGTTAAGAGTGAAGACCAGTTCAGCCAAACGAATGAGAGTGTCAGTGGAAGGGTACTGGTGAGGGCATCGGGAGAGGAAGAAACAGAGAGCTTGGAGGCCCTAGTGATGGTGGATGGAGGTGTAGAGGGACTGGATGTCAGGTCCAGGCCTCAGGGATTACCACTGGATGCTGCACTTAGTGGGGTTCGCTGAGTCCTGGCCCAGGCTTTATGTGTTGCAGACGTCTAGGTACTGCTATTGGTTTTGTTTGTGAAATGTTGCATTGATATGATCCTGATAAGTGAAAGACAGAAAGCTTTGACAGCGGTCTCATTTAACAACATAGTATTCATAATAATATAGCCAAGTTAAAAGTGATTTTGGGGAAAATAAGGAGAAGTAAAATGACGTGAACATTTTCTGTAATTTACACAAATCCTCAAATCCAATATGAGAGTTGGGAAAAAAATTAAAATTTTTGTAATACCGAAGAAACAGTAGAAAAGGCTTTGAGGAGGCAAGGAGAGGTAAACATATTTCCAGTTGAAGTAAGGTTTGGAAAGTGACTCCTACTGATATGTCGTATAGATAGTTTTTAAGACATAAACTTTATTCAATGTGAATTTTGAAATGAACCTTTCCTTTTTAAGTGAACAAGATGCTGCTACAAAAATGGATGCTGAAGGTCAGTTGACCTGGCTCCTATAGTCAAAAGCTGACTTAAGTGTCTAAGAGAGACAAAAGGGCACTTCCCAGATGAAGAGGTGTCAACTGCACATATCCTGATACTATTATAAGTTCTATGGAACTATTTTTGTAACAAAGAAGGTGGTTGTCTTAATGCCCTCAGGATGAATATCTTAAAGCAAAAAGATGAGGATGTGGCTGATCAACTTCAGACCACCACAAGCTTTGGAAAAAGAACTGAGGAGTCAAATGTAAGGCAGCCATAATTGCTTCATTTTAATCTTAAAATGCTGTGTGTAACACAGATGGGCAGAACAGAAAAGCCAATAGTATCTAAACCTTAAGAATAGCAACCTTTCACAATGTAAGATCTCCAAGCTTGTTCCATTTCAGGACCGCCAACATAGCAAACTAACTCTTGGCAACAAGACTGCAAATAATGAACTTTGTGGCTTGCAGAAAGTCCATCTCTTTGACAGACCTCTGAAAACAACTTTCGGATATGATCTAAGCTGTTGAATTCATGCAAACTGAACTTCTAGAGTAAGAATGTTTTACTTCAGGACTGCAACACATATTTTATTATGCAAGAATCATGTGAATTGTAAACCATTGTCAACGTTTATAATTTGTAAAAGTGCACAATTCTCTGTAACTTTACTCTCCTTGAGTGTTTTCATGGATGTGCTTGTTTGAGTGTATGCACTCATTTTCAAGGTAAGTATTTAACTAAACAATCAGCATTCATTATTTAAACTTGCTTAAATATTGCTGTTAGTTATTCAACTTATCTGGACACTCAAAGATTAACTAATACTATGACATGGAGTAAAGCCCTCTGCTGATTTAAACCAGACACACAGAAAAGCTCACCTCGTGCCATAATCTGTTAAATTTTGAGGAGCAAAGAACGATCTCTCATATCATTACTTAAAGAAAAAAGTAACAATTTTATTCAAGTCCAAAAGAGAACATTAGACCACAACTATTTACAACTCCTTTCTCTTAAACCTATCTTTTATCTCCCACTCTACAATACTGGTTCGATAAATTCCCTCTTAAATTTACGGCAAAATCAATTCCAACTCAGTTATCATCTTCGGGTGTTGAACTTTCTCTGTAGGTTTCTCTAGGTTGGCTTCAGTGTTCTGCTGCGCAAATTTCTTATGGACAAGTACCTTTCAGAGAGCTATTGCCTCTAAATTGACATATTGCTTGACAACCAGTCCTGGACTATCAGAGATTCAGGATTAGGTATTGCAGTGCACGCAGATAGAGTGTGCCACATAATCCAACCATGTTTCCCTGTGTACCACTGAAATCACTGAAGAGGGGATGTAATGGATGCTAAAAAGTTGGGAGAATAATGACAGTCTTCTGAGGAGGAAATTCAGGACATTGAGCAGGAGGAATATCACATTCTGTATGAGCTCAATTGTACTCCACAAGACCTTTAGAATTTTATTCCCCTGAGAGAAGAGGCTAGGTCATTGGATAGATTCAAGGCTAGGTTAGACAGATATTTGAACCACATGAATCAGAGGCTATGGGGGTAAGTAGAAAAGTGGAGTTGGTAAGGGCCACAATCAAATCACTCATGATCTTGTGGATGGTTGAACTGGCCCAAGGGGCCAAGTAGTCTATCCTGGATTCTATTTCTCATGATTTTATTGTGTATCACTTACACATGATTAGCAGTGTCTGACAGAAACAGCTTACAGCTGTTAGTAATGTTTATCAATTGTATGGCTGTGTTTTGTGACTGTTTTAAAAATGTGCGTCATGTTGGGTACAGGCTGCATTAGTATTAGATGCTCCCTTCCATAATAAACAAAGTTTTATTTGTCCAAGTTGCATTTCATTTCATAAATTGCAGCACAGCAGAAGTCCACTTGGTTGAATTTACCTGGGCTAGGTCAAACTCTTGCACTGAAGTTACTAACTCTAATTTCATTCCCTGAATCCTTTTATTTGCATCCTTTAAAATATTAATCCAGCTCTCTCTTAAACACTGCGATTGATTCAGATTCAATAATCATTTGTGCTAATACATTCCATATTTTCATAACATTGTGAGTGAAAGAAGAGTATTCATTGAGTAAGGTACCAGATGACATGAAAAATGAGCACCTGTTGATTGTCAGCCCTCATGGGACCATGCCCCAAGCAAAATTCAATCCTTTTGAAATGGAAGAGAGAAAATGGAAAAAAAAGCATTGTCAGGTGAGGTGGAACACTGATGTGCATGGGAACATTGTTGCAGCTGAATTGCTTCCTCATGCTCCTCAACATATTTGAGGATGTCCCCAGTGAGTTAGCGGCACAGTCTCAATCCAAAAGGTCACTGAATTCAATTTAATATTCAACAGCTATTAACAACCAAGCAATATTAAACATTTGGTGTTGGCATTGCGCCACAATGTTTTGAATAGCTATATCAGAGTAAAGAAATCAATGCCTGTTTGGTGCTGAGAGGCATGAGTGTACTCCACAGCCTGAGAGCTGTCAAGTGGATATTTTAAAAAGTATCTATCCAGGTTATCAGTAATTGAAAACTATTTGAAAGTAAACAGCGTGAGATAAAGAGGGTTAAGGCTGTAAAACATCAGACTGTTGAATCAGTTGAGCTGCAGACAGAATGAAACCTGGCAGGTGTGAAAGTCTTTCAAGAGTGCAAGCTTAAGTTGAAGTCACATGGCTCTAGGCTGTCAATGTTATCAGGAAGCCAGGAAAAATTGCCATTCAAGTTGAAATGCAAATCCCATCTTAAACATAGAGGGATCTCATCATGAGCAGACAAATAATGGTGGACTCTATTCATCAGGAAACTCCACTTAAGATAAGACCATAAGACCATAAGACATAGGAGTGGAAGTAAGGCCATTCAGCCCATCGAGTCCACTCTGCCATTCAATCATGGCTGATGGGCATTTCAACTCCACTTACCCGCATTCTCCCCATAGCCCTTAATTCCTTGTGACATCAAGAATTTATCAATCTCTGCCATGAAGACATTTAGCGTCCCAGCCTCCACTGCACTCCGCGGCAATGAATTTCACAGGTCCACCACTCTCTGGCTGAAGAAATGTCTCCGCATTTCTGTTCTGAATTTACCCCCTCTAATTCTAAGGCTGTGTCCACTGGTCCTAGTCTCCTTGTCTAATGGAAACAATTTCCTAGCGTCCACCCTTTCCAAGCCATGTATTATCTTGTAAGTTTCTATTTGATCTCCCCTTAATCTTCTAAACTCCAATGAATACAATCCCAGGATCCTCAGCCATTCCTCGTATGTAAGATGTAGTAATCTCACTGGAAGCCTCAACAAAAATGAGATAGTCAGAATGAGGATAGAAGCTTTGCTAACAAGCATCTTTGTGAGAAGAAATCTTTCGGTATGAATTATCTTAAAGAGTGATTTTCACTATCAGGGTGCTGTTCACTGTCAAAAGTCCATTTTCAGGAAGCATCTTACCAACAGCTATCATTTCAAGAAGGATTAAAATAAACAATGTTTTTCAAAATGTAAGACCCAACTTGAAGGGTGTTTTTAACCATATTTTCACTTAAGACCATTTTTTGAGAGTAACTCCAAATGATTTATCATTTAAAAATAGAAATAATTAAGCAGTTTGGCTCACTATGACAATTTCTCAATGCAGTGTGCTGGGGTGTGAGCATTGTTGGCAAAGTTAGATTTTGTTGCCCATGGCGATGAATAACTTTCTTGAACCACTATAGTTCCTCTGCAGTAGTGAGTTTCAGAAACTTGAACCAGAGTCATTGAAGGAACAGTGCTATTGTTACAAATCTGGATAATGTGTGGCTTGTAGGGGAACTTTCAGATAGTAGTATTCTCATATATCTACCGTCCTCGTCTTTGTAGATAGTAGAGGCCATGGTTTGAAGGTTCTGCTGAAAGACATTTGGCAAATAGTTGTAGTACATCTTACTCTTCTGCCAATGTGCAAGGATGTGGATGAAGTGAATATTTAAGGCAGTCGATGGGATGCCAGTCAAGCAGGATGCTTTGTCTGACATTAAGCTTTGTCAGTGCTGATAGAGCTGTACTCATCACATGTTGTAGATGATGAACAGAATTTGGGCAGACAGGAGTTGAATTACTCACCAGAAGATACCCAATCTCTGATCTAATCTTGTAGCCACTGCCATTGGATGTCAAGGAGAGCTGGTTGGATTTTCACTTGTTGTAGATGGTCTTTACTTGGCATTTGTATGCATCTTACTTATCTTTCATTTTATAACTGGCTTCTTCTCCTTATCAGCCCAAGCCTGCATATTTTTCAAGTCTTGCTGTATACAGACACAGGCTGATTCTATACATGAGTAGTCACAAATGGTGCTAAATGCTGTAAGATCCTCAGTGAACATGCCCACTTCTGGCTTTATAATGGGTGAGGGTCAGTAACAATCAGCTGAATATAGCTGGATTGCAGAGTCTGCCTTGGGTAACTATTGCAGTTATATCCGGGGACTAAGATGATTGGCCTCCACAACTGCAGCCACCTTCCTTCATGCCAGTGAATCCAACCAATGGAACAATCTTTCACTGATTCTGACTGACGTCAATTTTATTCGGATTTTTTAATGCCACACTCAGTCAAATGTTTCTTTTAAGTAAAGGCTAATCACTCACACCTTACCTCTGTAATTCAGCTCCTATATCCATATCTAGATCAAGACAGTAATAGGTCAAGAGCCAAATGCTCCTGACAGAACCCAAACTAGTCATTGTCTAGTACTCTGGAAACATCGATTAATATCAATGTAGGTGATATCTTCCAGTACTTTGTTGTTAGTTCAAAGTAAACTGATTGAACAGTTATTAGCCAGATTGCATTCTCCTGCTTTTTGTGGACAAACCATTCCTGAACAATTCTCTGCAGGATCAGCTAAATCCCAATGTTGTAGATCTACTGGAATAGCTTGGCTAGAAGTGCAGCTTGTCCTGATACACAAGTCTTCTGTACAACTGCATATCTGTACTCAGGTCGTATAGTCTGTGCAGTTTCTAGAATCTTAATCCATTTCTTAATTTCTTCTGGACAGAATCTAATTGGTTGAGGATTGGAATCTTTGATACTGGTGACCTTAAGAGGATGCCAAGATAGATTGCTTCTGGCTGAAAATCAATGCAGGTTTGCAGCATTGCATTTTGCACTGATATTCATGACTCCCCCATCATTAAGGATCGGAATATCCTTAGAGCTTACTTCCTCCGATTAAGTGTTTAATTGTCCACCTTGATTTATTACTGAATATGGTAGGATTGCAGAGCTTTTATCTGAAAAGACAAGTAAATTGTTTAACTCTATCAAATGCCATTTTTACTGTTAGCCTTGCAAGTATTCCTGCTACTTTTACCAGGTTGTTACTTTATTCTTAGTTACGACTATTGCAGTTCTTGACTTGTTCTTGAATCAGGAGCTGAAATTGGCTTGTCGCAAAGATGTTACTACAGTTGTTATGGGGGATTTTAACATGCAGGTAGTCTGGGAGAATCAGGATGGTATCAGGCCTCAAGAAAGAGACTTTGTGGAGTGCCTCAGAGATGGATTTTTAGAGCAGCTGGTGCTGGAGCCGACCAGGGATAAGGCGATTCTGGATCTGGTATTGTGTAACGAACCAGAATTGGTCAGTGACCTCGAAGTGAAGGAGCCATTGGGAAGTAGTGACCATAATACAATAAGCTTCAATCTGCAATTTGAGAGGGAGTGGGTACAATCTAAAGTGACAATATTTCAGTTGAATAAAGGGAAATATGGAGCTATGAGGGAGCAACTGGCCAAAGTTCAATGGTTCAATACCTTAACTGGGAAGACCGTGGAGGAACAATGGCAGATATTTCTGTGTATAATGCAGAAGATGCAGGATCAGTTTATTCCTAAAAGGAAGAAAGATCCCAGGAGGAGACATGGGCGGCCGTGGCTGACGAGGTAAGTAAAGAAACATATAAGGTTAAAAGAGAAAAAGTATAACTTAGCGAAGATAAGCGGGAAAACGGAGGACTGGGAAGCTTTTAAAGAACAACAGAGGATTAGTAAGAAGGAAATACGCAGAGAAAAAATGAGGTACAAAGGTAAACTGGCCAAGATGTATAAAGGAGGATAGTAAAAGCTTTTTTAGGTATGTCCAAGGCAAAAAAATGGTTAGGACAAAAATTGGGCCCTTGAAGACAGAAGCAGGGGAATATATTACTGGGAACGAAGAAATGGCAGAGGAATTAAATGGGTACTTCAGATCTGTGTTCACTGGGGAAGACACAAGCAATCTCCCTGAGGTAACAGTGGCTGAAGGACCTGAACTTAAGGGAATTTCTATTTGCCAGGATTTGGTGTTGGAGAGACTGTTAGGTCTGAAGGTTGATAAGTCTCCGGGACCTGATGACCTGCATCCCAGGGTACTGAAGGAGGTGGCTCGGGAAATCGTGGGTGCGCTGGTGATTATTTTCCAGAGTTCAATAGAATCGGGGTCGGTTCCTGAGGATTGGAGGGCGGCTAATGTTGTGCCACTTTTTAAGAAGGGTGGGCGGGAGAAAGCAGGAAATTATAGACCAGTTAGTCTGACCTCAGTGGTGGGAAAGATGCTGGAGTCTATTATAAAGGATGAAATTACGGCACATCTGGATAATAGTAACAGGATAGGACAGAGTCAGCATGGATTTATGAAGGGGAAATCATGCTTGACTAATCTTCTTGAATTTTTTGAGGATGTAACTCGGAAGATGGACGAGGGAGATCCAGTGGATGTAGTGTACCTGGACTTTCAGAAAGCTTTTGATAAAGTCCCACACAAGAGGTTAGTGAGTAAAATTAGGGCGCACGGGATTGGGGGCAAAGTACTAGATTGGATAGAGAATTGGTTGGCTAATAGGAAACAAAGGGTAGTGATTAACGGCTCCATTTCGGAATGGCAGGCAGTGACCAGTGGGGTACCGCAGGGATCCGTGCTGGGACCGCAGCTTTTTACAATATATGTAAATGATATAGAAGATGGTATCAGCAATAACATTAGCAAATTTGCTGATGACACAAAGCTAGGTGGTAGGGTGAAATGTGATGAGGATGTTAGGGGATTACAGGATGACCTGGACAAGTTAGGTGAGTGGGCAGATGCATGGCAGATGCAGTTTAATGTGGATAAATGTCTGGTTATCCACTTTGGTGGCAAGAACAGGAAGGCAGATTACTACCTCAATGGTATCAAATTAGGTAAAGGGGCTGTTCAGAGAGATCTGGGTGTTCTTGTCCACCAGTCAATGAAGGCAAGCATGCAGGTACAGCAGGTCGTGAAGAAGGCTAATAGCATGCTGGCCTTCATAACAAGAGGGTTGAGTATAGAAGCAAAGAGGTGCTTCTGCAGCTGTACAGGGCCCTGGTGAGACCACACCTGGAGTACTGTGTACAGTTCTGGTCTCCAAATTTGAGGAAAGACATTCTGACTATTTAGGGAGTGCAGCGTAGGTTCACGAGGTCAATTCCTGGAATGGCAGGATTGCCTTACACGGAAAGACTGAAGCGACTGGGCTTGTATACCCTTGAGTTTAGAAGACTGAGAGGGGATCTGATTGAAACGTATAGGATTATGAAAGGACTGGACACTCTGGCAGGAGGGAACATATTTCCATTGATGGGGGAATGCCGAACCAGAGGACACAACTTAAAAATACGGGGTAGACCATTTAGGACAGAGATGAGGAGAAACTACTTCACCCAGAGAGTGGTGGCTGTGTGGAATGCTCTGCCCCAGAGGGCAGTGGAGGCCCAGTCTCTGGATTCATTTAAGAAAGAATTGGATAGAGCTCTTAAAGATAGTGGAGTCAAGGGGTATGGAGATAAGGCTGGAACAGGATACTGATTAGGAATGATCAGCCATGATCATATTGAATGGCGGTGCAGGCTCGAAGGGCAGAATGGCCTACTCCTGCATCTATTGTCTATTGTCTATTGTCTATTGTCTATTGACTTGCTTTTCTGCAAATCTTTGGCTTGATGATGATGGTGCAGTGAGTGATACATTGAGTCATGTTGATACAGATATTAATGAAGTTCACTTTGCTGTTGTTTATTGCCCACTGCATTTCATGGATGACAAGTTTTTAGTTGCTAGATGCATTAAGCACCTATTCTATTTAACTTGATGGTCTTGTCAAACAACATGATGGGTAGTATCCCTTTGTATGGAGATGGCACTTTTTCTGCACAAGGACTGTGCAGTGGTCACTGTCAATACTATTCATGGGTAATTACACCCAGAGCAGGTGGATGGGTGAGGACAGAACCAAATAGGTTTTCTCTCCTGTTGGTTCCTTTGCACAGAGAACAAATCCAGTCTGGTAGATATATCCTCTAAGTCACAACAAACTCAGTCAGTAGTGATACTATCATTGATGTTCCCTATCTAAGGTGCATTCTGGCCCTGCAGAATTCTTCAGAGCTGCTTCCGTTGGTGTTCAACATGGTGGAGTTCTGATTCATTAACTGAGAGCGTCTGGGAGGCAGGAGATAATCATCTGAAGGCTTCCTTACTTATATTTGGCTTGATGCCTCAAGGTCTCCAGTCAATTTTGAGGATTGCCAGGCAGTTTTCTGTCCTACCACTGGGTCAGCTCATATCCAGTGATAAGAATGATAACTTCTTGAGTATTGTTCTAAGGTCTGATTTGGTGATGTTTCAACCAGGTGAGAAAAAAATGAATTAGCTCCCCTTTTTTAAACTTATTATCAGTCTGTAACAAAAAAAATGTTTTATGTATCACACAGCTCCGTCATATATCAAATGAAGATACAAATAACTTCTTCAAAAAACCAATTATGAAGCACAAAGCAAACATAAAACTACGGCTGGTGGAAATCAGAAAAGAAACAGAAAGCACTGCAACAGATGCTGGTGGAGTGATAAGTGAGGAACTTGGGGACTATTTTGCTGTCGTGGAAGGGAAGAGAGGGGGAGAGTCTGAAGCATAGGAAATGGGTCAGATACAAAATGAGAGCCCTGTCAATCAGAATGGTGGACAATCCTTGGCAAACTTCAGCACAATCTCACTTCCCATTTTGGGACTCTGTAACCTTCAGAACTCAATATTTCCATTCCTGAGTGCCTTCTCCTATACTCTTAACCCACCCCCCCCCCACCCCCACCATACACCCAGCCTTGTCATCATGTATACTGCTACCACAAACAACCCATTGTCAGCCACTAATGGTCCCCATTAGCAGCATTTGACTCTCCCAGGCTGACCTATACCCATTCTTTTGTCTGCCCCACTATTTTTCTCTCTCTGTGTTCAACCTCCTCCTTCTTTACTCCCCCACCCCACCTTCAGCATATACACCAAATTTTACCTCGATACAATCAGTTCTGGAGAAAGGTCTGCTTTCCCTCAACAATGCTGCCAAACATGCTGAGTTTTTCCTAAAAATTCAGGTTTTGTGAGCCAGTTGCTAAGTTTTCTTGAGTGAAAGAAAGAAAAATTATATTCACTATTAAACCCAAGGGAGTATATATTAGCAGGATTCAACACATATACAAACATGTTAATAAATTTGAAAAGGAGAGAGGGAGAGAGAGAATCTGATATAGACAGGAAGAATAAAGGCTATTCGGTTTAAAAGATGTTAGAGTCCTCAAGGTGTTAAGTTTTTTAACTTTGTTCAAAGTTTGTGAGAAGATTTGTAGCTCGGGTACTCGTTGTTGGGGTTCTATTCGCCGAGCTGGGAATTTGTGTTGCAGACGTTTCGTCCCCTGTCTAGGTGACATCCTCAGTGCTTGGAAGCCTCCTGTGAAGTGCTTCTGTGATGTTTCCTCCGGCATTTATAGTGGTTTGTATCTGCCGCTTCTGGTTGTCAGTTCTAGCTGTCCGCTGCAGTGGCCAGTATATTGGGTCCAGGTCGATGTGCTTATTAATCGAATCTGTGGATGAGTGCCATGCCTCTAGGAATTCCCTGGCTGTTCTCTGTTTGGCTTGGCCTATAATAGTAGTGTTGTTCCAGTCAAACTCATGTTGCTTGTCATCTGAGTGTGTGGCTACTAAGGATAGCTGGTCATGTTTCGTGGCTAGTTGGTGTTCATGGATGCGGATCATTAGCTGTCTTCCTTTTTGTCCTATGTAGTGTTTTGTGCAGTCCTTGCATGGGATTTTGTACACTACATTGGTTTTGCTCATGCTGGGTATCGGGTCCTTTGTCCTGGTGAGTTGTTGTCTGAGTGTGGCTGTTGGTTTGTGTGCTGTTATGAATCCTAGTGGTCGCAGTAGTCTGGCTGTCAGTTCAGAAATGTTTTTGATATATGGTAACGTGGCTAGTCCTTTGGGTTGTGACATGTCCTCATGAAATTGCGGGGGTATCCGTTTTTGACGAATACATTGTAGAGGTGTTCTTCTTCCTCTTTTTGCAGTTCTGGTGTACTGCAGTTTGCTGTGGCCCTTTTGATAAGAGTCTTGATGCAACTTCTTTTGTGTGTGTTGGGGTGGTTGCTTTCGTAGTTTAGGACTTGGTCTGTGTGTGTGGTTTTCCTGTAAACCTTTATGGTGAATTCTCCGTTCGGTGTTCTCTGTACCATCACGTCTAGGAATGGGAGTTGGTTGTCCTTTCTTCCTCTCTAGTGAATCGGCTTCCTGTGAGTGTGGCGTTGATGATCCGGTGTGTGCTCTCTATTTCTGTGTTTTTAAAGGTATCATCTACATATCTGACCCAGAGTTTGGGTTGAATTTGCTATCCTTAGTAGCCACACACTCAGATGACAAGTAACATGAGTTCGGCTGGGACAACACTACTATTATAGGACAAGCCAAATAGAGGACAGCCAGGGAATTCCTAGAGGCATGGCACTCATCCATAGATTCAATCAAGAAGCACATCGACCTGGACCCAATGTACTGGCCACTGCAGCGGACAGCTGGAACTGACAACCGGAAGCGGCAGATACAAATCACTATAAATGCTGGAGGAAACATTGCAGAAGTGCTTCACAGGAGGCTCCCAATCTCAGCAGTGATGATGTTTGTAATCTCCTTGAGTTCTTGGTGAACGGTTATTTCCCTAGCTCACTTTTTCAATGGGCATTGCTTTCTGAGATGAGAGAAGGAGACTATCAACTCTTGTGTTTCATACTCCCTTTTCCCTCTTCCTAGTGTGCTGTTCAAATATGACTACTAAAATTCTGTTAATTTATATAATTCTAAATCTGGCTCCATGGTCTTTTCAAGCTAGAAAACTGGCAAGTGAACCTTTCAGCTCGTAATAAAGAAATTATCATACAAGTATGAAATAAAACAGAATATACATATTCCTTGGTTTCAATGTTTTAAAATGGATTGTCAATTTAAGTGCGGAGCATTTGTCCATTCCACATTGATGATTTGAACTGTTTTAAATCAGGTGATCATGACAGGCATTTTATGTCAGAATTGGTCCTTTTTTACAAACAATCTGAGTCGCTGATTGAAGTTAAAATTTGATGGCCCATATTTACCTAAGACCTTGCCACAATGATGAACAAATGCAAACAATACTTCTCCTTCTTAGTTATGGCAAGCATTTTATTGCAAGGTCAATATGAAATATTAGTACTAAAACTGATGACAACACACACAGTATGTATCCATGTTTTTCGTCGTAACCCAGATTTAAAATTTGTTGTGGAACTGCTACATACCTCTTTGCCTCTTTCATAAAGTGAGGTTTCACTGCCACTTCTCATTGGCCTATCTGAGAACTTTCTGAAATTTTATCATAAAGGTGTTATTAGCCAGATCTCCGACTCTGGCCTGTCACCTTTTTCATCTTCCCTTGCCTTTTTTTGTCTTCCTTTATGACTATTGGCCTAACCCCTTTGGATTCAAACCTAACCCTTTTTGATACAATTGGTCTATTTGTGATGTTTTTTAATTCAAAAGATCCTCCTTGAACCCTGAGTTTTGCTGCCCTCAGCAAGGCTTCAAACTACCACATCACAGAATCAAACAGTACAGGAGAGGCCCTTTGGTCCACTAGGTCTGCACTGAGAAGTACCTGGCCGACCTTCAACCTCATTCTATTTACCAGCAACTTAACCCGTAGCCTCAAATATTATGATGTGCAAAATGCTCATCCAGGTACTTGTTAAAAAATATGAGGCAAATCGCCTCTACCACCCTACTAGGCAGCACATTCTCAGACCGTCACCATCCTCTGGGTAAAAATTTTTTCCTCACATCTTCCCTAATTGTCTTGCCCTTCACCTTGAAACTGTGTCCCCTAGTGACTGATCCTTCAACTAACGAGAACAGCTGCACTTTATCCCCTCATAAACTTGCAGACCTCAATCAAATTGGCTCTTAGTCTTCTCTTCTCCAACAAAAACAACCTGAGCCTCTCCAACCTTTCCTCATAACTGAAATTTTCCATCCCAGGCAGTATCCCATTCAATTTCCTCTGTATCCCCTGCTTCAAAGACTCTATAATTGGTGATCTTTCTGCTGCTTGCTGCTGGCTCTCTATAGCTACTCTGGCATCTCTGGTCTGATTTTTTCTGTTTGATAGAGGTTAAAATTTGATAGTCCATACTTAGCATTTTCAAAACATCAAGTATTATGACGGCAGGCCTTTATACGACTCATCTGTAGCTCTCCTTAGACACAAACTCCAAGAAATTAGTAAGAAGAACTTTGCAGCATTGACTTTGCTTGTTATTATTCTTTCTGCTTTCTGAGTTGAAGCTGGCCATTGTATCCAGTTTTATTTATGTTTGACCTTTTAATCACAACTTCCTACCATTGAGTGGCCTGCTTGGATAGTTTAGAGTGCAGTTTCGAGTCAACTATATTGTGTATGTTCAGAACTACTTTCAAGCCAGATCAGATAAGACAGTGGATTTTGATTCCCAGTGGGCATTAGAGACCATAGATTTTTACGTAAAATCAATTGTTTAATTGTCAATATAATCAAGACAAGGTTTTTAATTCCAGATTGATTAACTAATTGAATTTAAATTCCACCAACTGGTATGGTAGTATATGAATCCCCAGGACATTAATCTAGGAAACTAAATAGTCCAGTAACATAAGCACTGACTATACTTCCCATTGTCACTCAACATGACCTTGCTTTGCTGCTAGTTGGATAAATATCACAAGCAGGTCTGGGAGCCTTAGGCAGGTAAGGAATGGACACAATGCTCATGCAAACTGATGAACAATGATTAACTATTTATATTACAGACAGAGACTTGTTTAGGCTTGATTTAGGCATCTTCCATCAGGTGGAGGTCAATGTGATCTCTCATCATCTGCAATCACTAATGATGGAGTCTTGTAATAGTTATTAATCCCATATACCACACAAGTAAAAAGGAGCCACTGCACTCAGTCAATCAACCTGAATGATTTCTCCAAGTTAGCTGGAGAGACATAATGGAATATTGTTAGACTAGAAAGCTCATGGCCCAGGTTAATGCTTAGGATCCCATCATCGTAGCTGATGAGAATTACATTCAGTGAACGAGAATCTGGAATTGAAAGCTAACCTCAGTCCATTTCCCAAAGGCAAGCTAAAATATTATCATTAAGTTTTCAGAATCTTTGAAGGTGGTGATGGGGAAAGCATTTGTCTTTCCCATCTTTGTGGTCAGGGACCTCTGTTGCATTCATTAACATGTCATGACTATTCATTAATATCTCAGCCTTTCAGGATTACATTCATGGGCACAATCTTGTTAGCTAAATACAGCAAAAACATATTCAAGTCATGTACCTAACAAAGTAGACTACTTCCTCCAAGTTCCAATGTGTACAAGCATCTTGACTAAATTGGCTCCTTCAGAACCTCATGTCCCTGCCCATGAGTTCATGAGAAGTCTCAGTCATGTTTAGTCTATAGTGACAGTGTTCAGGCTGACTGGGCCCACTGCCCTTTCAAGCAAAGCATCCACAGTAGCGATTTCAACAAACTTGGCCAGGGAAGGCAAGCAAGGCTTAACTTAAAGGATAGTGAGGGACGGAGAAAAAGAAGTAGAACTGAATAAGGGGGTACTCAGTTAAAAATCAAACAACACCAGGTTATAGTCCAACAGGTTTATTTGGAAGCACTAGCTTTCGGAGTACTGCTCCTTCAACAGGTGGTTGTGGAGTATAAGATCGTAGGACACATTATTAATTTCAGTTACATCACAATGTAAACTTTTGCTATAAATTCTCCACCTGATGAAGGAGCAGCACTCTGATAGCTAGTGCTTCCAAATAAACCTGTTGGACTATAACCTGGTGTTGTGTGATTTTTAACTTTGTACATGCCAGTCCAACATCGGGACCTCCAAATCATGATTAAGGGAGCTGTGATGTAAGGGTAAGGTTGAACATGGGGATCTGAATGGGAGTCAAAGCAAAAAAACATCCAAAGATATAGTGAAAAGGTCAATAGCCACAATGGGAGCTTGAAGATGGACAAAAGGATGAAAGCAGAATGGAGAAGGCCATCAAAAATAATTCGGGCAGTGTATTCAAAAGGGAGAAAGTAGAAAGTGTAAAACTGGAATGAAAAATTCACTACTACCATGTCTTGTAAGAGTATTTTCCAAATAATAATTCTGAGAATGTGCAATGCAAAAGGGATGGGCCACAGATTTGCGTGAACATATTAGTTCACAACACAGGTACACAGTGCAGACTCACCCATCTGAGGCAACTGAAAGAAAGTGTGAAAAGCTGTTGTGCAAGCACTCAATTAAGGCCTTTCCAATGAAGGGAAGCTTTCACTGCACAGTCATAACAAATAAAATCTTGAAGCTGCAGGCAACACCCCCACCCCCCAAATCTCCCATTAATTATTGACATTTGACTATCAGGGCACCTAACAATCACTATTATTACTGATGATGCCAGAGTTGGGGTTATTGCACATTAAACCATGCAGGACAATTCAGAGGCCCATGCATATGAAACTTGCGGACATGGTGAATAAGCTGCTATGTAAGCAGCACATTGCACAATTGTAAGGCAGTGTCTCAGGGGAAAGTGCTGGACAATAAGAGGAACACTGTGCTCATAGCTTCATGCATGGAAGACTAGGTAAAGAAAAAAAGACATAAATGTCTTGCTTTTGGAAGGGCAAAACAAGTCATGGGTGCTGTAAGATGAACCTCATCGTGTAGAAGTGGCAGTAAGACAGGGTCTCACCCAATTCATGAGGAGCTTGATAAGGGACCAAAGGTTATATTGACCGTGAGTATTTCAAATAGAAACCTTACATCCCATTACTGATACTTGTTTCACAGATCAATACTCTCTTGTCACATGTTTGATCTACCTAACTCAGCAGCCTTTGTGTATTGGCAAGAACAAGAAGAAGGAGGAGAAGAGGAAGGAAACAGAAGTGACAACACAATCAGAGATGTGGGTTCAGAAGGCTACAGCTGAGGATGAGCAAGCACTGAATGAAGAAGGGAGCCAGCAACTCCAGTAACAGAAAGCAATCTACCAAGAAAGGGAGTATAACGAACACCACCTGCCTACAGTTAAGTGAAATGGAGTATGGCAGGCTTTTTCACAAGATCTGGGAAGCCATCACCTATATATTTCACCACATGTAGAAAGATCTGCTGCTGCTCAGATTTGAAGGAATCACATTGGCAATTGTTCTGAAGATCAAATTTGCAATGGTTCTTTTTGGCAGCCCAGAGATGTATTTGTAAGTTCCCTTACAGGAAAGCAATAGTTTCTCCAGTTCACCACAGTGCCTGAGCTGTCAGACTTTCAGCTGTTGCTTTGTCCCTCAGGTACAGACGTCATTAACTGCATGTCCATGAGGCTCAGAGCTCCCTGGCATCATCAAGTCAAATTCCTGAAAAGAATAAAAAAGGATTTCTTTCTCTTGATATCCAGGTTTTGTGTGACTACAGGCAACAGTCTCTATAGGTGTGTGCTCGCTGTCCAGCGACCTGTCCTAATACTGTACTTACCTTCTGCTCAATTCCCAGGTTCCTGGATGGCCTGCTGTACAACATCTCCAGCGCTGCTTCATGTGTGACAAGGTGTACCTGATAAGACATATCTAATGACCCCAGTGCAAAACCCACAGACTAATGGGAACCAGAGTTTTTAATGCAGCACAGGCATCTACCAGGGTCATCAGGAGGAGCACTCTAGTAGATACTGGACATAGTCTTCAAAGTAGCAACTGTTTGCTACAACCTAGCTCAACAATGGGGTGAGATATTTACAGTAATAGACAAGAGTATTGCAGAAGTGTTCTTCCCCTCAAGCGAGTGCTTGTTTTATAACTGTGAAACTTAAAGATGCTCTGCTTGTCATAAATTATAAAAGATTTATTCCCTTTGTACCAACATATCCCTTTCAGTTTGCTGGTCAGAGCATCAGTACACAGTCTTCAGGCTTACCTGAGTGCTGCATCTAAATGACACAAAGATCCTTCTTTTGCAAGGTGCATTCATCTGTCAGGTTTGTAGATGGGCTAGACTGGGCTGATTGAATGCCAAACCCATCCATATCTCTGAAGTTTCCACTTTGTAAAAGTTATGTTCTCCCCAGAAGTCAGCAGTGAAAACCTCAGAGCTAGATGTACTGTTTCACATGATGTGTCTGTGAGCCTTTCGGATAATCATCAGTTTTTAAGGTATTCTATAAGGAAAGTATCAAAAGTCAAACACCTTAATAGATTAAGAATGAACACAAGGATATTGTTCAAAGTGCTGTTTTTGTTTTAAAATGTAGCATTGGTCCTAAGCCAATAGGGCTCCAGTCTGCTTGGAATCTTCTTAGGCTGACTTGCTGAAGATGGTTGGCTCCCTGGCAGAGAGAAGATGGCAAACCCCCTATCTCCCTGCCAGTGCATAGTGGCAGGTCCCTCACCCTTTAAGGGAATGGGACACCTGGAGTGATATCAGGGTCCCTCAATACTCTCTCAGTGAATGACAACATCCATAGCTTGTGCAATGAAGTGAAGGTCCAAACATAACTGCCAGATATTGATTGTTCTGCCTGACCTGGCTATCCATGGCAGGTTTATAGATGCAGCCTGATGCTGGCATGGTTTAGCCACAACATCAGGTAGACATTGGGAAGACTCCTCTGTCTTTTACTCTAGTCTGAGTGTGGTCTCTAATATGTCGGCCAAATGCTCCCTTCTTCCCTCTGCATCTCCATCTGATCATTAATGGCCAAATCTAAATCTGGAGCCTGCTCTCCAGAAGTCTCCCAAGTGTCAGAGACCTCAACCATTTCTTCTTCCTGTACATGGACCTGAGGCTGGGGCTTTTCCTGGACTTCACTTGGATCTTGAATCCGGAGGCTGGAAAGGAAAATATAAAGATTGGTTTGTGTCATGAACCATCAATCTTATCACAGACTTTGCTGATTGACAGGCTGTTTGTGTTAACTGCTCAGAGGATTTTAGATGGTTACACATGTCACAGTTCCCCTTCAGTACAAGGATACCTCTTTGCTTCATTGCAATTTCTGCAGCTTATTCCTCAAAAATGGTGAGCACCTTTCTATTGCTGTCTCTGCACTTTTGTCAGTGAAAGCTCACGCTGGTTTTGCATAATCTTCTCCTGCAGAAGGAAAGAAGTTTTAAGAGACATTAACATAGGTACATGAATGCTTTATCTATATTGATAAACAGAGAGAGAAAGAGAGAGAGAGAGAGAGAAAGAGAGATGTTAGTCTCCAGAGCTGTAATAGTGAATGTGCCTTACTTGCAAGAAGGGTATGGTATCAAGAAAGTTGGGAGGGCTATGAACAAGTTTGAATCCTGCCAAGGCAGATGGTGGAATTTGTTTCCATAAAAGTCTGAAATTCACAGACTAATAATGACTATGATTTTATTGTCAACTGTTGGAAAAACCCATCTGGTTCACTAATGTACTTTACGGAAGAAAATTTCCATCCTTCCCTAGCCTGGCCTATGCATGACTCCAGACCACAGCAACGTGTTTGAATCTTAATTGCCCTCTGGGTAATTAGGGATGGGCAATAAATGCTGGTCTGGCCAGTGATGCCCTCATTCCAAGAATGATTTTTTTTACAAGTGTTTCCAAAGAGCTATAGATGATGGAGATTCAAGAAAGCTTCATATGAAGCCTAATGTGTTTGTCTGCTCTTCCTATGAGGTTGTGGTTGCATCCTTGTTCAATGTTAACATTTGGTGAAAAACTATCAAATGTATACCGTCCTTCCTTGTGATGAAAGGTCAATGAGTTGGTTGTACATGAGCTACTCAGTAGCTACTCACCTTTTATGTCTTATGTACATAAACTGCCAGATGTGGGAGAGACAATAGCGGTAATCTGCAATAAAATGATAGGTATTGATGGCACACGAAGTAGCTGATTGCCATGGCTGGCATCCAATCTTCTATGTGATAGTCACATGCAGTGGCAAACTTACAATGCTAACTCAGACTTACAGGGGCATGAAGCATTGAGTAGGCACTTGTGGCTCATTTCCTAGTGATGCAGATTATTCATCCTTTTGTGGCGTTGTATCCCCAGTTTCTTCTCTGATTCCCATGGGTACTGATTTGTAAAACTACCCAGTCCAAGCTGCTTTGCTCAATCAGGATGACTTCTTGCTGTCGTCCTTGATAAACACTATATCCCTTTTCTTATGAAGACCCACAGGGAAGTATGACTATAGTGTGGAGCTGTTTGCTGTCCTGTCTGTGACATGATCAGTGGTAGGAAGCTGTAATGATCTGATACCTGCCAGTAGTTCTGGGTTTCAGGAAATGAAGTGCTGCAATGTTGCCTGTTAAATATTGCCCCCAGATATTGGAACCCGAAAGATCCTGGCAAGGTCAGAACTTTTACTTGTCCACCAATATAACTTAGTGTTTTACTCTGAATGAATGTGTACTGAGCTCTGAAGAATTTAATTGCACGGGAGAAACCTTACCATGACTGAGCAGAAGGCCCCTCCCACTTCTACACCCACCTCTAAGTATAGTTTCAAGAAAGAAACCTGCCCCGTGAATCCATCATCAATTATTGTAACATGTTCCATCATATTCACTAATGTAAAATCTTTCAACCTTTCTAAAAGTCTGACTCCAGTTCCACAGTATTGACTTATACTGGCCTTGCCTGGCTTGCTGTGTTCTTCCAGCCTCCTGCTTGTCTACCTCTGAAATAATCCAGCAATTATTCAGTTCAAGGGTAATTTGGAAGGGACAATAAATGCTGGCTTTTTCAGCAATACCCGCACGTCATGTAAGAATAAAGAAAAAGTAGTACCCCAAATCTGCCCTTGCAAATCAGTGCCATGTAAATAGATATGTCACACTGGAGAACCTTCCAGAACTTTTCTAATTATACATTGTTCGCTCTTTTTTGTAAAACAAAACCTCTGTAAGCTGCACTGAAGAGTGATTGCTCTTGACATTTAAAGTCAGATGAAATCTGATCATTTGAAATCTTTGAGTATCGAATTGGTTTTTCCAAAGAGAATCACATTTTGTCCTAAGGGGGAAACAGTTGAGGATCAGCCAGAGGCTAGAATGGAAAGAATTAAAATGAGGTGCAATTTGTTCCTGACTTATGGCTACAACTTCACTGCTTCTGACTGGTACAGGAATATTTGGGATACCATGGTGAAGCTGGTGTGAATGGAAATGAATTGTAGAGCTTGTGTTTCTAGCAGCTCATCTGATTGATTTCCACCTGCTGCATGGAGGCCCAACAGAATTTAAATAAAACATTTTCAACCATATACATACTCCTCAGCTTCTTTGAATAATTTATTAACTGAGCCATGCCTCACTGAAATACTTTGAAATTTAACCTATCGTACTGTTCCCATTCTCTGTCTTAGCCAAGCTCTTCTTGCCAGCTTACCATCCATTTTCTCAACTATCTTCTGTGTGACCTCACAAGAGCTATGATGTTTCCTATTTGGGCAGACACAAGATTTTCCTTCTGCTGTCATATTTCTTTGGTGTCATTTTTGAGCAGCCTTTATCCTTTGAAAAGAGAAAACAAATTGCTAAAGGAACTTGATAAGCAATTACTCTTTTCTTCCAAGTGTCTGCATTCATAACCTTGTAATGACATAGGCAGGTGCAGGATCACTTTAATCGCTTCTTTTAGACTAGCAGAACACCTTTGTGGCAGACAAGAAAATAGTACCGAGTTAAAAAGATGCATTATTGGTTCCAGAGGTTTCTTATGACTAGATCATTTCCTTTCTCTCTGCTAATGTCACACTGAGGGCATGATATGTAAGGAAGTGAGTCATACCTATCATTTTCAAGATGTGTATGGGGAACATTGCCTTATTTACGCAGTTTGTGAACTGTATCAGCTGTGTAGATGGCTGTGTGCAGGGTTGTGGAGAATATAAAAATATTAAATCAAGTCAAGGCCACTTAGCCTCTCCATGAAGGTCTGTGAATGACTGAAGTTATGACTAACCTGTGATCTAATTTAGTTAGTCATCTTTTTCCCTACCTTCTAATAACTGGTTAGGAAAATATATCAAGCTCAATTTTAAAGTTAATAATTTATATAACATCAATTGCAGTTTGTGAAGGATAGTGCCAAACTTTTCTGTTTTCTACAAGTATAGATAACTTAAGCACACCACTGTGTATAGAAGTGATTCCAAATTCACCCCTGAAAGTTCTGACTTGAAATTTTAGGCTGTGCCTCCTAGCCACTTCCCTTCCAGTGGAAAGACCTTTTCTTTCTGGAAAGACCTAGTATTGAACTGCTCCATTATGGAGTGCATATTAATCTTTTAGGGAAATTCTTATCCTCAACGGGAATTATTTTCACCTCGCCTATTATTTAAATAAGCCATTAAGTGAAAACTTGAAACACAATGTGCAATCTTGTTGGCGATTCTTCCCTCTCCACAAAATTAGATCTTCTTGACATTATTATTGCTTCCAAAATTTGTATGAGCTACTTTCAATACCTTGCAAAAATAAATTTCTTCTTGGAAGCAGTTTTATTGTTCGAAACCCAAATCTGAATGTGAAAGAAAGGATGACTCAGTAAGTTGGAGCATATTAAGATCTCAAATCTTATTGGATCTAATGCCAGAGCACATTTTTATTGGAATCCATGTTGTGTCCAAGCAAGAGGAATAATCTTCTTTCCTGATCTCTTTATTTCCTTTGCTTGGTTTGAAATTAAAAGTCTTGATAATATTTTCCAAATCAATTCAAATAGAATCCAGCGCAGTGCATTTCATGTTGTCTATTCACCACAAATCTAATCCATTCCATGCAAATGGCAGACACCATTGTCATCGATTCATGCCTGGCTTCTAAATATACAATGAAGATACACAAATGTACAACATACTGAATTGACACTGCCATATTTCACCCCCTGAAGTTTGGTGCTGCATCTGTGTCAATAATTAATGCTTCTATCCTGCTAGATAGAAGAACACGCATCCAACAGATTTTTCCATATTTAATTGTAGAGAATCGAAAGAATAAATTATCAATAAAGTTGTGGCTTGCTAATTCACATGAACCATCTCAACTGTTGCATTCCTTTACCTCTGGCAAACATAAATCCTGCTGTGTACTCTCTGTGAATGATTTAATAAAAAGCCGAGAAAATAACAATTAATGAGAGACCTGCTCTACTGCCTGGCAACCATAGATTAAGGCTTCAAAAACATTCTTACAAATCAGTCTATATGCTTTAACCTCACACGTATGCATCTTTCTCAATAAATTTGAATTGAATGTTGAGACCTTTACAAAACGATATGAGCTTGTAGTAAACTTACAGTAAAACATGTCCTGCTGCGAGCTTGACAGAATCTGATAGTGAATTATCTTTGAATGCTACAGTAGTACTCGTCCCAACAGCTTGACAGCAGAATATTGAGCGTCTATTCAGAGAACCTTAGATAGCCCATAGAAGACTGATAAGTTTTGTGTGAGGTTAAGAACAGAGTTGCAAACAAAGAGTCAAGTACAAGCAGACCAATTGACATATTGATGCTCATGCTTCTATTTCTAGCATTCAACAAGTAAGTTTATAAGGTAGTTGTGTTATTTTGATATGAAAATGGCATCTATACTGCTCCACTCATTCCCTGTTAGACCTATGTTGCATACCATCCTGGTGAAACCTTGGAATTGTGCAACAAAGACAAACTGTGATGTCAGTCACTTATTTAATGCTGATTTGATGGTTATATCGTCAATTTGGATCCTGTTTGTCCCCTCTGAGACATGTGTAAGTCTGCATGTTTTCAGCAGACACAAAGATATTATCAACGCTTGCAGTTTAGTTGTTAATTACTTTCTCCTGGTTTGGTTTGAGTTTGTGGAAGTGGTGGTGCTTGGAGGAGTTGTTTGCTGTTGGTGATGGACTGATGGTGTACATGGGAAAGATGATGGACTGCAAGGACTGTGGGCATACTTTTTGCTCCCAATGATGGATTCTGCAGTAACAATCACACTTGAGAGGTAGTGTACAAGAGTTGATGAAGAAGCAGCAATTAAGAAGATAAGGTGCTTGAAGAGAGAGGTGAAGGTGAAAGTAGAGGTGGAGCTGGAGCTGGAGCTGGAGGAGACTCTTAGCATGAAACCTAAATGACCAAGGGTCGTCTGAGAAGATTTTTCTTATTTCCCCAAGCTGGGGATAATGGGCCATATTGAAATATCATTGCAGTGGGCCCATCCACCAGTTGGAGAGTAGATGCCAACCCTGCTGAGGTAATTTCCAGACATTCTGCTATGATTAAAAGAAGCTTCCTGTTACTGCTAGGGTTCTTGGATGCTACAAGCACATCTTCCACCTCCAAGAGCTCCAATCAAGTGAAGACCAGCATCTCAACAGTGCCAGCTATACACCTAGAGATGTGGCCACTGATGGTACTGCAGTTGACCCCTGAATGAGGAACATTTCTAGAGCCCTGGAGCCTAAATCAGTCACCTGCTGTAGAGATTTGGAACTCTCTTTGACAGCTGACAGTTGAAGCCAGATCAGTTTTAATTTTTAACCTTAAATAGATAATATTCTGTCAAACAAAGATATTAAGAAATATGAGCCAAAGGCAGGTGTCTAGAATTACACTACAGATCAACCATGATTTCTTTGAATGGTGGAACAAACTTGACAGGTCCCTATTAAAGTCTCACATAATTATTGTGGATTCTTTCCTATGAACCTTTATTATTTCTTGATGTATATTTTGTCATCCATTAGGGTCACACAGAACAAAATAGGCCCTTCAGCCCATCAAGTTGAAATTAACAAAACTATTCTAAATCTACATTAAACCAACTTTATAGTACTTCGCCCACAGCCTTAAAATGTTAGAAGACATTTCAAGTGCTCATCCAAGTATGTGTTAAAGGTTTTGAGGTTTCCTGCCTCCCAGATAGTGCAATTCAGATTTCCACCACCCTCTGGGTAAGAACATTTTTCCTCAAATTGCTTCTAAACTTCCTGCCTTTCACCTTAAAAGTATGCCCCCTGGTTATTGACTCTTCATTCATGGGGAACAGCTGCTTTCCATCCATTCTGTGCATGCTCCTCATAAACACCTCGATCAGGTCCCCTCTCAGCCTTCTCTGCTCTAAAGAAACAATCTCTTGTACAAACAAACAGCCTCTCTTGTACAGTGTAGCTGCCATTAGGGAGCCTGTGAGCTATTCCCAGCAGTGGCTTCTGTCACTTGTTATTTCTTATATCCACTCTCACTGATGCTACATTTTAATCTTCTGAGCCAAGGTTCTTACTTCCCACTATGCTGATCTTATTGTGTTTCTTATTAAGCAGAGCGAGCCCAGCTCCTTTTTGTTTCTTCCTAACCTTATCTTGTTTTCTCGGTTCTCAGTTTGAGTAACTTTGTCAGTGATTATAGACATTGGTGGGAAGTGAGTGAAGAATCTATAATGAATGAAACAGTATGTAAGGCACTTAATATAGCACGATACAGCACAGCAACACATATTGGCCCATCATGTCTCTGCTGCCCATGGATGTATCCCTCTGTTCCCTGCCTGTCAATGTCTAAATGTCTCTCAAGTGTTGCCACGCCACTTGTTTCTACCACCACGCTTGACAGCACGTTCCAGGTACCTACCCATCTTCTGTGTAAAAGAAATTGCCATGCACATCTCCTCTAAATTTTCTCCCTCTTACCTTGAACCTATCTCCTTTATTATTTGACATTTCCAAACTGGGAAAAAGACTCTGACTATCCAACCTATCCATTCCTCTCAAAATTTTAGGTACTTCCATCAGGTTACCCCTCAAGCTCCAATGCTCTAATGTAGACATTTCTAGTTTGCCTAACCTCTCCTTATGGCTAATCACTCCAATTCAGGCAACATCCAGTTCAACCACTTTTGCATCCTCTCCAAAGCCTCCACATTTCCTATAGTGTATCAACCAGAACTGTACACAATACTTCAAATGTAGCCTAACTAAGATTTTATACACTACAATATGCTTGCCAAATTTATACTCCATGTCCTGACCGATGAAGGCAAGATTGCCCGCAAACAGTTGTCCCCAATCTAATTTCTCCATTTCCTGCCTAATACTGTTGTGATTAGCCTTTCCCCAATCTAGCTCTTTTACCCAAAGATCAGTTTTATCCTTATCTTCTTTACCACCTTATCTATTAATGTTGCCACTTTCAGGGAGCTATGGGCTTGCACTCTAAGATCCCTCTATATATCAATACTTCTAGGGATCCTGCCATTTTCTATATACTCCTTCCTTGCCTCCTTCAATATGCTGGGATAGATCCCATCAGGTTCTGAGGATTTATCTGCCAGGACACTGATGCGAAGTATTGATTAAAGACCTCACTCACCACCTCTGATTCCATGCATAAATTCCCTCCTTTGTCCTTGAGTAAACCTACCCTTTCCCTAGCCACCCACTTGCTCCTAAAAAATGAAAAAATTATTCACCATTCTCCTTAATCCTACTTGCAAAGGATATGTCATAGTCCCTTTTAGCCCACCTAACTCCTTGTTTAAACTGAAACCAAAAAAGAAAATGCTGGAAAATTTCAGCAGGTCTGGCAGCATCTGTAAGGAGAGAATAGAGCTGACGTTACGAGTCTAACTGACCCTTTGTCAAAGCTTTGACAAAGGATCAGTTAGACAAAGGATCAGTTAGACTCGAAACATCAGCTTTTTTCTCTCCTGCAGATGCTGCCAGACCTGTTGAGATTTTCCAGCATTTTCTCTTTTGGTTTCAGATTCCAGCATCCGCAGTAGTTTGCTTTTATCCTTGTTTAAACTGTTTCCTGATTCCCCAGGGTCTTGTCTGATTTCAATTTTCTAAACCTTACATATTCTTCTTTTCTCTTTTTGACTAAACTTTCAATATCTTTTGTGATCTAGGGTTCCTGAATCTTGCCATTGTTAACTTCCATCCTTGCAGTAATATGCTGGTCCTGAACTCTGATCCTTTCAAAGACTTACACATATCAGATTGGCTTTGCTCTCAAACAGCTGCCCCCAATCTAATTTCTCTAGTTCCTACCTAATACTATTGTGATTAATCTTCCCCCAATTTAGCTCTTTCACCCAAAGACCAGTTTTATCCTGACTTTAAAACTTACAGAATTATGATCACTGTTCTCAAAATGCTATCCCATTGAAACTTGGATCACTTGGCCAGGCTCATTCCAGAACACAAGGTCTTTCCTGAGATGGAGACAAAAAAAAACTGCAGATGCAGAATTCCAAAGTTGACAAGCCTCATGCCTTTCCTGAGTTGGATAATCTACATATTGTTTCAAAAAGCATTCCTGGATGGCACATCACAAATTCCGCCCCACTCAAGCCCCTGGCACTAAGGGAGTCCCAGTCGATATGGAGAAGTTAAAATCACCTACTAAAACAACAATGTTATTTTCACATCTTTCCATGATCTACTGAAATATCTGTCCCTCCATCTCCCACCGGCTATTAGGAGACCTCTTGTATATAATTGTTTCACCTTTCTTACTCCCGAGTTTGACCCATTTGGTGAACCCTCCATGATATCCTCTCAGCGTAACTGTGATATTCTCCTTAATTAGTAATGCAACCCTCACCACCATCTCTCAACCCCCACCCTTTCACATCCCTCTCTATCACATCTGAAACATCTAAACCCTGGAAGGTTAAGCTGCCAGTCCTGCCCTTCTCTCAACCAAGTTTCTCTAATTGCTGCAACGCCATTGTCGCATGTACTAATCCAGGTTCTAGGCTCATCTGCCTTACCGGTTAGACTTGTTGCATTAAAATAAATACACTTCAGACCACCGGGCATACCATGTCCATTAACCTTGTTCTGTCTGTTCTTATAAGACTTATTTGACTTAACCTCTATCTTCTCTTCAACCACTCCATATGCCGACCATCAGCTCTGGTACCCATCCCACAGCCACACTAATTTAAACCCAACTGAGTGGCACTAGCAAACATTCCTGCAAGGACATTCAGTTTAGATGCAACCTATCCTTGTTGCAGTTAATAAGGTATAAAAATAAAAATGCATTCACTAGTCTTGTCTCATTGTTTGAGGCCATGAAATATCTTCCAGCACTGCACCCAGAACCACTATGACTGTATATGCCACTGCCTTTTTAGTATGTGCGTGGAAGCCTTTCTGGTCTCTGAGGGAAGATAAATTCTCTCCTCCTGTACACATCCTGACTATGACCTCTAGCAGTGCATGGATCAATATTAGGACATTGTCTCTGATCTGTGGTGTCATTTTTCAATTTTCCTCCTCCTCTTTAGTTATTCTTTCACCACTTTCAGCTCGTGCTGCAGTTAGAAAGTACTGACGTTTAGGATGTGAAGCCTGGTTTTAAGTTGTGCAGGCTAGTTTTAAGTGACAAGAGTCTCACATGAACTTGGGTTTTCTGCTGAATCACACAACAGCCCATTCAGCTCTGGGAATGATTCCACAGTCATTTGTATGATCCCTGCACCTAATTTCAGAGGCATACTAATTTAACCCCCATTGATTTTGTGCAATTTTATGAAAGAGATGATGGCTGATCTCTGCATGATTGGCTGTATATAAAGAAGACTGTGTTTTCTCTGTGTTTCTGTAGTATAGTGGTTACCACATTCTCCTCACATCTAAAAGGTCCATGGTTTAAAACAGGCAGGATAAGTTATTGAAGCTCTTGTATTGACACATGAGAGATGGGCGCATTACTCTAAAAGACTCATATAGTGCAATGATTAATAACTTCACTCGGAGCCAAAGGTCTGGGTTTAGCTCTTAACTCCTGCTTTTCCCCTTTCCTCTTTTTGAGCTACTGCTATTGGAGCAGAAAAGTGTCTTATGAACAGGAGTTCTGCTCTGTGAACAAGTGACAGTGAACTGCGACTTCACATCTGTTGTAGAATATTTTGTCTCATCAGACCACACTTAGTCCTAGATCATCAGTTCTTTACAATCTTTGTTGCAAATAATATTTCCTATGTTCTGTTCTTACTAGCTGAAATAATTTAGCAGCTGGCTTTTGTTGAGACAATTATGAAGCTGGTCCTTGTTCACCTTCTGCCAGCTCTTAGAATTGACTTGCTGCCCTTTTCAGAGTCTCCTGCCAAGGATTAACAGAACACACAGTATTGATCTCCTGTTCACTTAGGATCACTGTAACATAAAGCAGCAAACAGCCCAGCTAATAATGACCCCTGCGGGAAGCTCTCATTAGGATCCACATGATTCGCAGACAGAGAAACGAAGGCAAAAGATGAATATATTTAGATACTTCTCATGTATCCCATTGTTACACTTCTTCATTATTTGTAACTGCAGGATGTCTGCCTTCAACATGTACCCAGACATGCTTGAATATGTTCAATCACTTTGATGAGTTACTAAGTTAATTAATAATGCCCTTGCACACTAATCCTCTTGTAGTGTATTAATTAAATACTCATAGAAAATCAGTACATAAGTCATCTAATATACTGTAGCGGTTTTCAATGGAGTCTTTGGAAATAAATACAGTAGAACTGTGACAGGAACCTGCTACACAGCATAGGGAACCTTCAATGGCTTGATCTAAATTGTAAAATGCAGGAGGCTATTAAAATAGGGTCTTTCATCTCCATTCCACTTCCAAAGAAGAAGTCTCAATATTGCAAATATCTCAGTGGTAAAAACAATAAGAGCATATTCATTGTCTGGACATATTGCAGATGGCATCAGCAAAAAATATAAATTAATTAGTGATTATAATTAGGTGAGGAAACAAATGCACTAACCATAATGGAAACATGACTTCAGTCAAGGCAACATTAACAGTTAACATCACAGGATATAATGCATTTAGAAACCATAGAACAGGGATAAGGGTGTAACTGTGTTAATCAATGTAAAACAATGGCAATCTGCTTCATGACTCGTAGTGCATTGCACTGTTTTAAATAAACTAACCCACGGAGTTAATAAATGCCTGATGAGTAATTGATTCTTAGACGATAATCTTTAACATGGCATGGTGAACAGCGGTGGAAAACATTGTGCTGGAAAAATCAACATGCCAGTTAATCTACAGCTAAAACATATCACCAACAGTGTTTAGTTTTGCTAAAGTGCAAGAGACAGCCCACAACATCTTTTATCATTAGGGATGCAGTATTGAAGAGACAGCTTGTTGATAAACAAATTCCTATTGAGGGGCTGATTAACTCACCCAAGAAATGCAAGGGATCAGTGTGTGTAGTAGACCATGACCACCCAAGTGAAGGTCATGGACAAATTGTCAGAAGGTCCACAAAACTTCCTAAATAAGGATATAACAGCTCTGCTAACAGTGGCTCAAACAATATCAAACAATTTTCAGAGCTATTATTTCTAGATTTGGATGAGTCCAATGCAAAAGCAAGGCTTTTGTCAAGCAATTGGGAAGGAAAGTCTGCACAAACATTGTATGTTTGGATAAATACCTGAAAAGCTAAAACTCTCCAAAAGCTATGGACCATATTAGGAGACCAATTCATAATCAAATTAAACTTCCTATTCATCAACAACATTCATGTCATTTAAACATTAACCTAAGTAATTCAAAGATACATGTTTGAAATATACCAGTGCACCGATATAGGGTTTTCACTGCCTGACCTGCGATGTTACAGGAGGAAATTCTCAAAGAATGTGATAATGTCAGTTGCAAAGAAATATGTAATTGAAAATATGGATTTGTAACATGATCAGTTTTCCTATCACATTCTCTCCTGAATTTCATTTTGCTAAATGTTACTAATTAAACATTAGTTTCAGAGAATTAGCCCAATTGATTGAATTCTTAAATAGTTACTGAGACAGCCTTTCAGCAATCACTGATGACAGTCAGCAGAGGATTAGGACTACCAGAGAAAATTGCAAAATCAAATTTCAACGCAATGTAGAAGTAAACCCTCCTCATGATAAATGCATGCATTCTAGTTTTGGATGTTTACATTCATCAAATTAATAAATTGTCCCTTTTCCTGTCACATGATCCTCTCATTATAGCAGCTCAACATGCCGTCCTTTTCTGTCACATAACTGGCTCAGACATTCTGAAGACTAATGCAAGACGTCATTCCAACACCCATGAAGAAGTAAGCTTCAGGATTCAGTGTTACAACCACAAAGGATGACATGAAATTTACATTACATGAAATTGAACACAACTGGGAAAATTGCTTGGGTGGTAATTCAGTCTTGAAGCTTCAGCAGATGTCAAATGACTAAAAAGGGTTTTGTTCTCCATGGTTTGTTTACCCCAACTGTGGATGCCTTGTCGTTTTAGAAAACTCAGTGATATAAATGATTGAGATTTCACTCGAGTTAACACTGCCATCTTCTGTGTGTTTTTGATTGTAAATTAGTTCATTTCTAAATATTCTACCAGATTAAGATGAGGCAAATTGAAGTAAGTATATCTTTTTTATTCCTCCCAAGTTCAAAATGCGATCATTGTTTTTTGACATCCTCAACCAAGACCAGCAATTCCTTCCTCTGAAATAAGACAACTGTTACTATATATCCCATCTCAATTTCATTGTTTAGTTGTGGAACAGAACTACTGTTTGATGTAAAATGATGAAGAATATACTCATTATGAAGACAGAGCATTGTCTCCACAAGAACTATGTAGTGGGTACACCTACTAATATGTCAGGAGGGGATGGCTTAGTGATGGATAGACAGGAGAGGACGGTCAAATGGCATTTCCCCTCATATTGTTCTCTCACCATTAGCTGCAGATCCATCCAATATAATTTAGAACATGCTCATTGATGTTATGGAAATCATCCAGTACCCACTCTCTGTAGTCATGTCCACTAACAACTGTATCTGAGCTAATGGCTGAGTAATTAATGTCCTTTATTGGAGCAGATGGCTCAATCAAAACATTGTTTCATTGGAGCTGATTTTCTGATGATTCCTTCTGTAGACATTTATTTCCTAAGAGGGCTGTATTGGGCAGGAACTCAACTTTGAATTGTGAAACAGATTATTTTATGCTGAATAATATTTTCTTTGTTATAGATCAGATTTTATGTCAAGTCATGTGATGCATTATATGATTACTTAATTATTTTTCCCTACTTCCAACTTTCTCCCATTCTGTCATGAAGGTATTAAATCCATTTAATTCCAGAGGGATTCCCAGCCCTTCAAAATCTCTTCCAAATGAATGTTCTTCATAAGCGAGATCAAACAGTGAGTGTCCATACACTTACTTTCCATTTATAGACAGTGGGCAGAAACGAAACTCAGGAAATTTCTTTGATCCTTGGATATATGGTCTGAATTTCAATGATCGCAAGTAACTCACCAGAGATGTGTAAACAAACTTGGAATTCTTTTGTTGTGTAGAGCTTAGTGCCTCACTGGTTTTGGAGTTACTCACTCAATGAACAGGTTTAGTCAGCAGTGGTTATGGTTTTGTGAAATATTCAGGAAAGTACCTGCTCAGAAAGAATCTTGCTGCAGTATGTATCATAGCTTAAATTCTGAACTGTGTAAAGCAGGAAGGCACTGGCTTCCATTTGTTGACTGCGCCGGGTTTATTAATTGAGTTGGTACAAGGCTAGATATATGTGGCTATGTGACCATCAGACGAGAAACATATAGAACCCATCTTTCTTGTCTTTCAAAGACAAAGTCTTGTCAACTTGCATCAAAAGGCTTCCTTTTCATTAAAAAAAAGAAAAACTTGCATTTATATCATTTGTTTCATAACCAACAGAAGCTTACAGCAAATTAAATATTTTTGAAGTGTAGTGACTGGTATAGAAAACCCAACAAAAAAACCCACAAACAGCAATGTAACAATGACCAAATAATTGACTTTTATAATGTTGATTGAGGGATAAGTATTGCCAGGCACTGAGGTAATACTCCTGATCTTTCTCAATATTGTGCCACGGAATATTTTACATTTACCTGAGAGCTTTGCTTTTGCATCTTATTCCAAAAAAAAACACCTTTAACATTGTAGTAGTCACTTAGTACTGCACTAAAGTATTGGCCATGATTTCTGTGCTTAAGGTCTGGAGCAGGACTTAAACCTACAAACTCATGCATCAAAGTTAAGTATGATACCAACTAACACTCAGCTGACTCAAAGAAATATAAAGACGTGTGTGCTTGTTTTTTTCATTATATATCCCAGTCCAAATCAATGCCTGCTGAGAAGCAGAGGAAGGAAATGAAAGGGGAAAAAAATCATACTCCTTCGCATTAACTGGCCCTCATACAGTAATTGATTGCTATCTCTTGAAAATAGGTTGATCTTTCACAGGACAGAAGCAGAGTAATATCTACATCTGTTTTTATTGATGATACATTTGACATTTGTAAATGAGAAAAGTTGTAGAGATTCAAATCCTGATACTGCCCTTTTAAACTCCATCCCTCAAGGACCAACAAATGGAAGAATATCTTTACCTGATCTTGGAATTATTATTTCATTAAGCTGTGCATTGTAACTTCCTTACCCACTGCAGGCCCAACTATGGATTAAATGGGAGCTGAAAGACTAAAACCTTCAGCAATCTGAGGCTAAAGGTGCTAAGGGTCAAAGGAAGGACGTTATAATAATGATGTGTCATCTTTAGAGACCCTGATTCCCACTAGAGGTCTCTGAGTGGGCTGAAACAGAAGAAAAGGAAAACCTATTGTTAAAATCTGCTTGAGAAGCCTCAGAGGAGGTAACACTGCAGGGATTTGGAGGAAGTGACTACTATTTTAACTGTTCATTTCTGGTTCATATGTAATTTTGTAAGAAGTCAATAGCTTAATAATTCAGGAGTTCCCAATTTTGTGCATTTGTCTGAGTACTATTTGCCACATTTTGGCCCACTCTCCTAACCTAACTATATCCATTTGTAAGATTATTATTTCCTCATTGCAATTTACTGACCTGCCTATTTTTGTGTCATCCATACATTTGGCTATAGAACCTTGTATCCCTGTATCCATGTCATTAATGTAGACTTTAAATAGCTGGGGTCTAAGGATCAAACCCTTGGCACTCCACTAGTTGCATCTTGCCATCTAGAAATAACCTATTTATCCCAACTCTCTGTCTTCTGTCCATCAGCCAGTCATTTATCCAGGCTAATAAATTACCCTTAATCCCATCTGATCCAAGCTTGTGAATTAACCTTGTGTGCGACACCATATCAAATGCCTTCTGAAAGTCCAGATATATTACAAACACAGGATCTCCATTATCTGCTTTGCTTGCTATATTTTTGAAGAACTCTCATAAATCAATCAAATATGATTTGCCCTTCACAAGACCATGCTGACTCTGATGGATAGTATTTTGTCTTTCCAAATATCCTGATATTGCATGCTTGATAATTGATTCTAATACTTTCCCAACCACAGATGTCAAACTAACTAGCCTGTAATTTCTGACATTTTGCCTCCCTCCCTTAGGGCGTTACATTAGCATTTTTCCAACCCACTGGAACCTTTCCCTTGTCCCGGGAATTTTGGAATATTGTAACCAACTAGGTCCTAGGGAGTGTTGCTGAACAAAGAGACCTTAGAGCGTAGGTTCATAGATCCTTGAAAGTGGAGTCGCAGGTAGATAGGATAGTGAAGAAGGTGTTTAGTATGCTTTCCTTTATTGGTCAGACTATTGAGTACAGGAGTTGGGAGGTCATGTTGCAGCTGTACAGGACATTGGTTAGGCCACTTTTGGAATATTGCATGCAATTCTGGTCTCCTTCCTATCAGAAAGATGTTGTGAAACTTGAAAGGGTTCAGAAAAGATTTACAAGGATGTTGCTGGGGTTGGAGGATCTGAGCCACAGGGAGAGGCTGAACAGGCTGGGGCTGTTTTCCCTGGAGCGTCGGAGGCTGAGGGGTGACCTTATAGAGGTTTACAAAATTATGAGGGGCATGGATAGGATAAATAGGCAAAGTCTTTTCCCTGGGGTCGGGGAGTCCAGAACTAGAGAGCATAGGTTTAGGGTGAGAGGGGAAAGATATAAAAGAGATCTTGGGGGCAACTTTTTCACACAGAGGGTGGTACGTGTATGGAATGAGCTGCCAGAGGAAGTGGTGGAGGCTGGTACAATTGCAACATTTAAGAGGCATTTGGATGGGTATATGAATAGGAAGTGTTTGGAGGGATATGGGCCGGGTGCTGGCAGGTGGGACTAGATTGGGTTGGGATATCTGGTTGGCATGGACGGGTTGGACCGAAGGGTCTGTTTCCATGCTGTACATCTCTATGACTCTATGACTCTATGGATTTAACTCAGCTGGACTGGCAGAAGCAGAGAGTGGGGACAAAGGGGTCTTTTTGAGCATGGTAGCCAGTGACTATTGGAGTTCCACAGGGGTCAGAGTTGTGTCCATAACTATTTATGTTATATGTTAGCAATCTGGACAAAGGAATTCAGTGCATTGTTGCTAAATGTGCAAATGACACAAAGATGGGTGAAAGGGCAGGTAGTGTTGTGAAAGCAGGAAGACTGCAGAAGGAATTGCACAGGTAGGAAAATGGGCAAAGAAGTGGCGGAAGGAATACAATGTGGGAAATTGTGGAGTTATATTATTTGGTAAGAAGAACAGAGGTACAGAATATTTTCTAAATGGGCAAAGTCTTTGGAAATCTGAAGCTTAAAAGGACTTGAGAGTCCAAGTTCAGAATTCTCTTAAGGTTAACATGCAGGTTCAGTTGGCGGTTAGGAAGGTAAATGTAATTTTAGTATTCATTTTAAGAAGGCTAGTATATAAGAATGTGAATGTACTGCTGAGGCTGTATATGCTTTGGTAAGACAACATTTGGAATATTGTGAGCAAATTTGGGCCTTGTATCTCAGGAAGGATGTGCTGGAGGGGGTCCAGAGGTGTTTTACAAGAATAATCCTGGGGATGAAGGACTTGTTATCTGAGGAGTAGTTGAGGACTCTGGGTCTATACTTAATGGAGTTTAGAAGAACTGGAGGGTCTGATTGAAATGGGAATACTGAGAGGCCGGGATAGACTGGATGTGGAAAAGATGTTTCCAGTTATAAGAGAGATTAGGACCTGAAGGCACAGCTCTTTAGAACTGAGATAAGGAAGAATTTCTTGGGCTGGGGGTGGTGAATCTGTGGAACTCATTGCTGTAGAAGGCTGCTGAGGCCAAGCCATTGAGTTTATTTAAGGTAGTGCTAGAGAAATTCTTGATTAGTAAGAGGATTAATGGTATGGGGAGATGGCAGGAGAATTGGTTTGTGAAACATATCGGCCATGAATGGTGGAGTAGACCCAATGGGCAGAAAGGCCTAATTCTGCTCCTAGGTGTTATTATATGAAGCAGCAGAGTTGAATGGAGTAAAATTGGGCTCCTGTTAAGATGGCAGTGACCCACAGTTAAGTGATGCTTTTGAGATTTGAGGGTATCTACAGGCCTTAAGGACAGATTGTTATCCAAGCTGTCAGCAGCTGGTAGAAGCCAATGATTTTGGGGCCAGGAAATTGGAAATTCCAAGTCCAGGAAGTCTCGAAGGATGGAACTCTCAGGATTGAAGGATCAGGAGCTGTTGCAATCAGTCATTGGTTTAAAGTGACATTGGTAAGTACTCTCTTTCTTCTGGTGGAGTTGGCACATGTTTGTGGACAGATATTGTGTATCATTAGCATATGTTCCAGAGATATCAGGTCTCTAACTTTATGACAGCTAAATAACACCACATCTTCTGAAATATTGAGATCAGGGTACCTGCCTCACCTTCAATCACACTCTCAACTTAATACCATTACTCAGTCAGTGTATGTAATGTACAATAACATAATTTAGCTCAGAACATAAACTATGTGCATCAGTCTGTGATACTGTAGCCTTGCAACTCATTAGTGATGGAAATAAACTTCAAGATCTCTAACTCAGCAAGAATCCAACTATCTGTAGCATACATTGTGTAAACTAACATACAGAAAACAACAAGCCTCATCATGGTGGCAATAAAACTAGACATGATAGCTAGTTAGTGACAGTACATGGGCAGCAAAATAACAGTTAAAAGTGCTAGAGAAATGCTTCTACAATGAATTGTGGTTAATACCAGTAACAGTAATATCTTCCATGCTAATACGTTTAATCTGTGTCCAGATGGGTGGTGCAAGATTAAGAAAGGGCCAATGGTACAGTACCACTGCTACATTGTAGGTGCAAATAGCAATGATAGGCAGAAGCCTGTAAGTTTTAAAGGAACAGTGACTTTCTCAAGGAATGGCAACATATACTCAAAGGAAACAGCTAATAAAAAATGAAAGAGCATTAATTTGTAATATGGATTTTACACTGGCATTTTAGAACTCATAAAGTTTACAGAAGAAAGAATTAAAGCTAACAGCTCTGCATGGTCTAGTGATACATTGACATACTGTTCGAACTTCAATTACTTAAAGAAGGAGTTGATCTTTATTTTGCGGATCAGCAGGTAGCTGATAAAGGACAATAAATATTCAAAATTCTTGTTTTATGTACTGAAGGATTAAATGCCTCCAATTCTTTGATTTCTGTTGACAACCTCAAAGATGTTAACAATCTTTTTTTCAGATTTTAGAAGATCAACATAAAATCCTGTCAATTTTAAGGTAAATAATCTTGAGTTCATGTCATACTGACTTCAAACAATGAAACAAATGACCAGTTCATGAGGCCAACTTAAATGAAAGGTTTACGAAACTGGTCATTGTCTCCATACCCATTAAATCTTTCAGAAAAAGTATTTTTGGATAAGCTGAAGAATATACTATTGCTCATTGATTCTTTGCCAGGAGAAAGATGTAAGCTCGTAGGCATTATAACAAGCCAGCATCATTTGCCAGTGCTTGACTCTGGAACAACAACTGCAACCTTCAAGAAGTTCAGTAGGCAATTTAATTTCTGCATGCAATTTAGCTTATCTTACAAACCAAGACAGTAGCCAACATTCAATGGTATATGCCAGCTATGTTCCCCAAGATTAATTTGGGCTTAAATATGTATGAAATCAAGTTGTCCAGAGATACCCAAGTACAATACAATGCTCCAAAGTGGCAAGTGAAGGAAGCCTGACCAAGGAACAATGCCAAAGCAGCTTCCAAAACTCTGTCCATGACACACGAGCATATGAAGAGGTCCTTGAGGTGTCCAAAATGTTGCCCCCATATATATTTAGAATTTTGTCACATACGTATGGCAGAAAGAGCAGTAGCACAATTTTACATCTCTCAAAAATGCTTTATCATCCAGTCAATATGTCAATCCATATTATAATCCCACTGAAGGTAGATATATCCCCAAAAGACTTCAGAACCTATCTATTTCAGGATGACCAGCCCATTGTTTTTCCTTCTAAGGCCGTTATGACCACTCAGGATAACTACTTGTTCACTGAAAAGGAAAGTGTTGCCCTAGTTTTCAGGATGCAATTACAATATGTATCTAGTTTTCAAGCATTTAATTGTTCACTCTGAGTACAAACCAAGTAAAATGGTCTACTGAAATCTTTTCAGAAGTGTGTTTCCACAACTATAACATCTACTTGTGAATACCCAAGGGTTTGATTTAGAAGTACAATACAAAATAGTTTCCCACATGACCATCTTTGATGCTTTTAGTTGACTTCCTAGCCCCACTAAGAAGAGAGATATGATTTAGATCTGCAAGTGGCCATTATTGAATCTGAATTGAAAGATAGTTTTAACATTGATCTCATGCATTCTGCTTACAGCAAGCAAGCAGATCCAGCAATCTGCATATGAAATAAAAACAGAAATTGCTAGAGAAACTCAGCAGGTCTGGCAGCATCTGGGAGAGAAAGCAGAGTTAACATTTTGAATCCAGTGACCCTTGTTCAGAAGTGATATCACCATATGACAGTGTCCAGCTGCAACAGTTCAAAAAGACCATCATCAAGGAGTTATCTGAACTCACCTAACAGGGTACTGAGCGAGTATGTTCTTTCTCATCATTTAGAGATGATCTAGGACTCTCCAAATATATAATCTTTAAAGCAAACAAGTCATTATTCCACAAGCTAGACAATATACATATGAGTCCCATGAGCAGACAGAAAGTCATAAGTTTGGCATGTGTCATTGGCCTGGCACAAATGTGGACATCAATCAAGTAATCAAATTATGTAAAGTAATTCCATTAACCACAACAATGGAGAGAACATCTCTGTCCACACAACATTTCTTCTGAGCCATGGTGCAAGATTGCCACAAATACTTTCCATGTCCATGGACACAGTTACAATCCGGTGATGACTATTTCATCAAAATCCTTTCTACATGACAAATCAAAGATACTACTGATATAAATGTTGTTCACACATTGACTCATGTTTCAGTACCTTTGGTGTACCTCAGAAAATTGTATCTGACAATGGTTTGCAAACTCACTTCAAAGACATGCATAAGATAGGATTGTCAACATATGACCTCCTCTCCTCACTATCTTAGAGATGGAGGCTTTTGGTTTACTTTAATCTTACTTTGAGTTTTGAACAGTCCTGTGAAGTCCTTAGAAAACAATGACCATATCAGTGGTCCTGAGAAGGAAGGGTATATAGTGAGCAAGGTTTCTTTAGAGTAAAGATTTAGTGTTAGTTCCTGAACAGGAATGTTGAGATGCAAACCATGAAGAGATTACTTGAAGTTGAGTCCCTTGAACCTCAGCTGTAAAAAAAGTTCAAGGAGAAAGCTATTTGCAGTTCTAGTCTAAAAGATGAAGTGGCAAATGGCTTTAACATACCCAAGGAGTTAAATACAGGAACTTTGATATGAGAATTGTATGTATGTGTTTTTTTTTAACTGTCATGGGAGAGTGTTTTAGGATATTATACAAAACATGATTTGTTTCATTTCAAGTTATAAAGGAGTGTTGTGGGATTAATAGTATTAGGTTTTTACCATGTGCTTAAAAATCTTTGAATTAGTTTTATAATTATATGCTTTGGTTTATTCTATGTTATCTCGATTTCTTTGATTAATAAACTTCTGTTGTATTATTAAAGCAAACACTGCAGCATTGTATGTCTATGTTTCAGCAAGAGACCACTTTGTTAAAACCAAAACAAATTAAAATTTGATCTGACAAGCTAGGTTCCTGTCTGGGATTTGACTTGTCCAGAAATAACATTAGTTGGGATCATAACAATACCCAACACCCCCTTCCCCAGGAACACTTTAGGAAGCAGAGGGGAATTAATTCTTTTGTTAATTAGCACTCCATCTGAAAGGCTCGAAGGTACAAAGGACTGGTCTAACCAATGATTTTTTAAAAAATAAAATAAACAAAAACTGTTTCTTTCTCCAAATAAAATTATGTTACCACAGGGAGAAAGAAGCTTTAAAGTGTGTGAAAAATAATTAATTCCCAAATTGACAACTGAATCTGTTAATATTTTTGTAAATCAAAAAAATACAATTCCATTGTTTAATATAGATCCCAGAATTCAACAAATAAATGTGAAAAGTCTTAACTTCCTGGGCTATGCATGTAAAATAAATCATGTGTTGTCAATACTCACAGTTCTCCTTTGATATTCACTTATAATTAATGGACTGTCAGGAACTAGAGGGCAAAGTTCACCGACCAAGCTAACTACCTGGCAAAGGAGCAGTGCTCCGAAAGCTTGTACTTCCAAATAAACTTTCTGGACCACAATCTGGTGTTGTGTGATTTTTAATTTAATTTATACATGCCATTTTTGGACTTTTTTTAGAAATAATTAAACAGGTTTTGCTGGTTTTTTGCATTATTGTGTGAATAAGAAGTGATGTGCGCAGAACATTTTCATGGTAAAGGTGGAGTAGCTATGGAATAAATTACCACGATAAACTATTGAAGTGGACAGCACAGTAAATTGGAGAAACATTTGGATATGTTGCTGGGCAATGGGGTAAGGGATATGATGAGAACATTGATTTGAGATGAACTTGCTGTGTCCAAATTAACCATTCTAAGTCTGTTCCAACTTTTATATGTATGCATTATTTAAATCGAAATATGTTTTCTCACCCTTGTAAAAATTATGAGGATTTCATTCAACATAAAAGAACTGTGAAATGGATTGTTCTGCACAGAACATCTCACAGTTCATGTCTCTCAGTCTTTGTATAAATATTTACTCTTAATGTGGAGAGAGACACATCAGAGTTATGATCATTAGTAAGATTAATGTTTTTATATATCTTAATACAGAACAGGTCCAGGGTTGATAGAAATGAGGCCCGTCAAAATCCCAGGTTACATGCACAGTACACACTATAAAGAATAACATAGAAGTGGGTACACAGAAAAAAATAATTAGCAAGCGATTAACCGAGTCACAGATAGACAGAATGTTGCAAAGATAGATCACGACATACTGAAATAAAGACAGAGAGTGACGAGTAGAGAAATATAAATTTAGAGGCAGAAACCTATATCGAATATAAAATGTAGATAAATAAAGATGGAAATAAATGAGAGGTCAAAATTGATATAGTTAGAAAAAATAATAAAAGCAATGAGGAAATAATGGATAGCTGAGATAGAAAGAAAGACAGAGGGGTTGATTTTTACTTTAGTATAGATGTTAAGCAAATAGGAGGAAAAGTGAGTTTCAATAACCCTAATTTGTCGCATAGGCTATTGTAACTCATATGTAACTGGCCACCCAAAACATGCCAACAGTGTATGTGGTGGCCAGCTGAGTAAGGTCACTCAGCCCTGAGACGTCATGCTGCTGGGAGAGTAAATGACAATGAGGGGTAACTTGTCAGATATTCATGGGTGTGGAAGTAGATAAGAGGTAGAGGTAGGGAGAGTCTAAGGCTCCTCTAAACACCAAAGTAAGGTTAACTTTGACTTCTTTTGGCTCTTTGAGTCTTTAAAGCAGCTTTCACAAAGTAGGACAGACACTCGGAACTTAGAGTTTAAAGGGCCATTGGTATCCTATTGACAACTGTGATGATACTGTGGCTTTAAGAGGTTATTTTGTCCTGATTTTATTTTGAGGAGAGGTTGAAGGCAGAAATGACAAGCAATCTACCAGTGCCACTGGAGTGAACAGCTTGTGAGGCTTTGGGTTTTTTTAAAGTTGAAACAATGGAAGCAACCTGCATGGTTGTCCTCAAAGAAGAATTAATGTCTTTAGTTTAGCTTTCAGAAGTTGCTATTGGGGTATTGAAGAAGTGGAATCTTTTTTTTTGCCCTGTCTTGGTTACAACTAAAAGCTGGTGTTCTCTGCTTGCTACGGGAGTTGCATGTGAGACAATTTGTGTTCAAATTTGTTTTCCAAGAGTGTGTTTATGGGATGTTACAATATTGAAACAGCCAATTAATATTATTGTTACTATTATTCTGTTAAGTTTTCCAGTAGAGTTAAGTTATTCTAATTCCTTCTTTCTTTTGTTGTATTTTAACTACAGTGGATGAATATTGTATGTTTTGCTTTAAATCCAATAATTTGACCAATCAAATTGCACCTGGAATGGAACACTTTATATTTCTCTTCAAAATAAGAAAATGTGAGGGTCTGCATTTTCTTCTGAATATATTGAGGGGGTTCATAATGCTATGGAACTTCAATTTGTATAGATGCCTGCTGCATCTATCTGATTAAAGTGGGACTCCACTTGCTGCCTAAAGCATTAAAATTCCCAGAGAACAAGAACAAAATAGATAATTGCACTTGTTTTCTTTATCTATCTCTCCAACCCTGGTTTCCCAGCAGTTAAGGAAAGTTAAATTCTAATCAAACAAGCAGAGACACTTTTGTATTTAAGAGAAGGTCTGAGATGAGTCATTTTCATTATAACCAGTTTGATCTAAGCCATCTAATCTGTTGTGTGCATACTCTTTCTGTTTATTTCTAAGATTCAACTCCAGATGGAAATCGTTGCTGTTCTGGCTAATTGGTATTTTTCTAACTTTGTTTACTCAGTGGAATGAAGAGGAAGCTCGGACAGTGCAGGTAACATATCCAACTGTTAATGATCATTGCTGTGGGTTACAATGTGGTTTATATGGCTTCCATATTGACAACCACATGCCTGAGAAGCACTTTTATCTACTCAGATCTGCTGTGCAATCAATTAGGAACAGCTGAAAGGGGAATACTATATCTAAACAACTGTCTTTTTGGAGAAGTAAACTTGCAATTGACAGGAACTAGCTATATTTACATATTGTACACAGTATATAAATGCATTCCAAAGTTAGATACACAGGAGACATCTGTGAGCCTGCAGAATTTCTCTGAACCCTGAAAATTAAGTCAAAAGCAAGACCTCATTAGCCAGAGTGTTAAAGGATCACATCTTTCAATACTGAGGGAAGTAAAAGAGGAAATTGTAGATTCTACAAGTGCAGTCTTTCAAACAGTCAGGATAACCTGCATTGCGAGGCTACAGGATAACAGGCTTGTTTGTATGTGTCTTTATTGGGAACCAGCTGGGAATGAATGCCTCATCATAGAGGTCACATGACTACGCTCGCAGGAAGTATTTTAGTATGGTATTGCATTTCTATTCTATTCTATTGCATTGGGATATGTTACTTATCAATTTCTGGTCCTTTGAAAATACGATGCTAGATCTTTCAAGAAGTCTCCATCATGCTCAAATTGCCAGTTCACTTCTTTTTTAAATGATGCATATTCTGATCAGGGCAGCTGGAGGTGGTCCTGGGTCTGGCAGTGGGGGCAAGTCCCTTATTGTGTTTGATGGTGGATGGGAAAGGATGAAAGGGGACATCAGGTCTAGTTGCTGTAGAAAGGGGGATGTCAGGTCCAGCAAAGGGCTGGATGTAGGGGTCTCATGTCCTGGGTAGGGAGGGTTTTGTGGTGTTGAGTATGATGGCAGGGGTTTGAAAGTTCGAGGTTCTGGAGGGAGAAGGTGATGTCAGATCAGATGGGCGATTCAGATCTGGTGGAGTGGGTGTCATGTCCTGAAGTTAGAGAGTGGTGTTGGGAGGCAGGGGTAGAGGAGGGTGGCATGATCCCATGACAGTGAAAGGTACTGGGGTCTGGAAGTTGCAAAGTGTCCAGGAGAGGTTTAATTGTGAACATGTGTGGTAAATTGGGTGGGTGGTTATAGTTAACCAGAAGTTAGACTAGGCTTCTACAAAGAACACTTAACAAATAAAGTTTACGGCCCAGGAACAGCCCCTTCAGCCCTGCAAGCCTGAGTCGATCCAAATGTACTGTCTAAACTTGTCGGTCAATTCCAAAGCATCTGTATTCCTCTGCAACCCACCTACTCATGCATCTGTCCAGACGCATCTTAAATGAATCTACCGTACCTGCCTCTCTGGCAACGTGTTCCAAACACCCACCACTCTCTGTGTGAAGTACTTACCACGTGTATCCCGCTTAAACTTTCCACCTCTTACTTTGAAAGCATGACTTCTCATTATTGAATGCTTCACCCTGAGAAAAAGCTTGTCTCTATCCACCTTGTCTATACCCTTCATGATTTTGTAAACCTCAATCAGGTCCCCCCACAATCTCCTTTTTACTGATGGAAATAAACCTAACCTACTCAACCTCTCTTCATAGCTAGCACCTTCCATACCAGGCAACATCCTCATAAACCGTCTCTGCACCCTCTCCAAAGCATCCACATCCTTTTAGTAATGTGGCGACCAGAACTGTACACAGTATTCTAAATGCGGCTGAACCAATGTCTCTACAATGTTAACATGACTTGCCAGCTCTTATACTCAATATCCCGTCCAATGAAGGCAAGCACACTATATGCCTTCTTGACCACTCTATCAACCTGTGCAGCAACCTTCAGGGTACAACGGACCTGCACCCCCAGACCTCTCTGCCCATCAACTTTTCCCAAGGCTCTTCCGTTCATTGTATAATTCGCTCTAGAATTAGTCTTGCCTAAATGCATCACCTCACATTTGTCTGGATTAAAATCCATCTGCCAAATTTCTGCCCAACTCTATCTATATCTTCCTGTATTCTCTGACAGCCCCTTATGCTTTCTGCTACTCCACCAATCTTCGTGTCATCTGCAAACTTGCTGATCATACTAACAGTGCTCTCTTCCAGTTCATTTATGTATATTATAAATGTACAACATCTAATTGTATTACTTTCCCTGTGTAACTATTTTTAACATTCTCTACATTCTCTGATTTAAATGAATGCTTGAAAATGTATGGAGGCTTCAGGTGTAGAGAATTGCTCATCGGAATCCTCTATTTCCTCCGCAATTCTGATATGTCAGAATTCCAGGGATTCCAGCATCCCAATGTAAATCCCATCTATGCTTCGGAAATGACTGTTTGGCTATTGGAAATTCTGGACAATTAAAACCTACCTCTTGCTTCATCTACGCTATGATTAAGAATGTGTTGAATTAAAATGTACTGTGTTTCTGTCATTTAAGGACTGTTTTGGCTGTTGATCTTGTAATAGAATTGATTGTGGCTGATCTGGCATTGTTCATTAGGTTGTAGTAATGACAGGTTAGACTTTCTAGGCGAGACAGGATTAAAGGGAAAATAGACAGTGTGAGTAATAGGAGGGTCCCAAAGGGGGAAAAAAAAACCATACAGTGTAGGTTTATTGGTAATTACAAAGTATGTGTTAACCATTCGAGATGTCAACATATGATGATTTGATTGGATGATAGTTATGTGTACTAAGAACTATGCAAATACAAGTGGGTGGAGATTGGATTGAGTAAATGTTTAACCTGTAATTGAAAGCTTATTTTCTGTACAAATGTATAAAACCTTCATTCTTGCAATAACATTTGATCTATGCGCCATTTTCTTGAAATGTACAACTCCCATGAATGCATGAATGAATATTTAAACAAATAAACCTCTCACTTCTTTAAGAAAAAATAAAGGGCTAAACTCATTCTTTCACAGTGTGTCTACAACCCTAGAATTCAATTCATTCTGATATGTGAATGAGATACTATCCTTACTGACTTGTTATGTGTTACGAGACTGCACTAGCCCTGTTAAGATCCTTGATCCACACTGTTTCACCTTGTTTCAGACCTAGGATGAAATTTCTGTTCTTTCTGACAAATTCTTTATTAAAGCCACTGGACCAATTTGTGGAGACAATTGCTTTGTATGGATAGGAAGTTGAGGGTTTAGTTTTATCACCATTTGTATTTCCAGTGGTGAATAAGCATGTTGGAGAGCAACGGAATAGTGCTTTAGTAAAGCTGTGAAGAAGTGTGTGTTCTCAGAAATTTTAAATTCTTGGCCACTTTTCAGTTTTACTATTTGTTTGAGGATACTTTTGTGAACCAATGATGTATTAGAACCCTGAAATGATCACAAAGTATTTAGGTGTCACATCATTAAATTGTCTTCCATTATCAATATAACCATATCTGAAATTCCATGGCTGGAAAATATTTTACATGTGGTTTTGATAGTCTTGGAGGTGGAATATAACACCTTTATTTTGACATATCTTGAGAAATACTTGACCACTATTAGGCAAGAGCGACTTTCAAACCTGAATTAGTCAGTCTACAAGTTCCGAAATGTGGCAAGAAACATGGCAGAAATGAATAATTCTCTTCTTTCATGGCCAAGCATTGTACGTGTGTGACAAACAGTTGTGCTACTTTCTATCCATTTAATAATTCATTACATACTGAAGCTCACAGTCTTGCTCTATATTTGATAATGCTCAGACAATCTTAATAGATCATGCCAAGGATATTAAATATGATAAAGGGTAAACAAGTTTGTTGAAAACTAATAAGACATGTTCAAATGTAAAATATTGCCTGTGTTTTAAATAGAATTTTCATAATTAAATCATTGTTTTCTTTTCTGTCCATTCTTCTAAAGAAGATTGATTCATGATGATTTTTGTTTTGTTCCTCTGAAGAAATTACACTTTGTGTTGCTTGCCACAATAGTTTTGTTGCTTGAGTGTATGAATTGAGTTTGACAGCCCATTGTCCATATGCTGGTATAAGCTTGTCAAAGTGGCCCTGGAGAGGGCACCTGCTGACATTTGTAATTTTCCTTGATCTTAGTACAAATCGCATGAGCTGAAGACAAGCTTATTGTATCCATGGAACATTTTTGCAAATTCTTTTTCATCTAATAGTGACACCTGTGGTTTATGATCAGTCTCTATAAGAACCATAAGACCCAATGTGAAATCTAAAAATCTCTCGCAGGCCCACGTAGCTAAAGAGAATCCTTTTCAATAAATGTGCATTGAGTTTGTGCACTGGATGATGCTCAGGATGCACATGATGCAGATTTTCAGTATCCTTCCAGCAATTCTTCTAAAAGACACCTGTGGTCCAAAGCATCTGCTGCAAAAGTAGTCGGAAAGCATGGATTGTTGCAAGCAAAGACATCTGAGGAAGATCATGACTCTGAATTTCTGACAGGCCTCTTCTTAATGTGCATCCCAACACCACTATATGAGACTTGGTGAGTAAGTATCTTGGGGCTTTCGTAATAGTTGCCGAGTGGGATAAAAGTTTTGTGAACTGGTTTATTATTCTTAGAAAACTTTGAATGTTCTTAGAAAACTGACTTCGGAATTAGAAATTCTTTCTCTGCCCTTTTTGGGGGTCTGTTTTTATGCTATTTTTTGTCACTGATATGTTCCAGAAATTGCATTAAGTCCATGGAGAAATACATTTCTCGTTGAGGGTGAGCATTGATGCTTACAGTTGTTTCAAGACTGTATGTACTCTTTGGTCACGTATTTCTGTCATTTCTGCATGAATCAAGACGTCATCTCTATGACATATAATGCCCTGCAACTCTTGTAGAGTATTGTATACAAAACATCAGAGGATCTCTGGAGCTAAGGGGATTTTAAACAGCAAGCTGTTGAAAGTAGTACATCCAAATGGAATGTTGAATATGGTAAGCAGTTCAGCCAATTCATCCAATGTAATGTGTCTGAAACCACTGTTGTAATAAGCTAAGTGAAGATCTTTTTTTCAGAGAGATGTGAGATGCTCCCATCCTCATATCTGGGGGTATATTTCTCTAACAACTACCCTGTTGAGTTGTGTAAGATTAGCACATATCCTGATAGAGCCTTTGGTTTTGTTGCATTGACCATGCCCAAACACCATCCTGAAGGCCTTGTCACCTGGAAGATGATGTCTGTGTTGATCATTTCCTATAATTATTTTCTTACCTGCTCAATTAAAGAACAGGGAAGTGTCCAAGGTGTGTACAGGCACAATGGTTTAGTGTCTTTTCTTAATGTGATGCTGTATTCTACATTACGTTTAGCTAAATCCATGAATAATTTAGGATATTCTTTCTCAAAAATACTCTTCCCTCTCTTTGGCAAAGGTTAAGAGATAAACATGCATCCTTGCTCAACAACGAGCTCTATTGATAGTGAGTGATATATACCTATCCTTTATAGAAAAAATATTATGTCTGAAACTCAACTGTTTCCTTTTGTTTTGGGGAGTAGTTCCACTCAAAGGGTTGGAACATGTTTTGTATTGTCCTATCATGTGATTTTTGTTTTAACCTGAAAAATTTGACAAAGCATGAACATCTTGATCTAGATTGGCTTTCTGTTGTCATCAGTCTCTTGTGCTGTTTTCAGATTTCAGCTTCTAACACTATGTGTATAGCTTTTTCCAAAGTGAGATCCTCTTTTAATTGCAACATATCTGCAAGAGATATGTCTGAAATTCTGACGACAATTATGTCTCAAATTAGTTATTTTTGATTCAAAATAATAGTCACAAAATTCTAACAATTTGTAAAAATTATGAATAAGATGCCAACAGGTTCACCTGGAAGCTGTATTTATTAAATTTTGTTGTCTCCATTATATAATTACTGCTTCGTGTAAAGCCATTGTTGAACAACCTTAAAAATGTCTCTTCTTTTACATCTGTCATTTCAATACATGATATACTATCAGACCACAGAATGAAGAAATAAGTCTGCTTGTTCTTTTCTGGGCTTCTTCTGTAATCCTGGCACAATGTGATATTTCAGGAATTCTTTGTTGCATACAGTCCAGTTAAGTATCCTGTATTTGTGAGTTCAGTTTTCTTGGCGGACTGATATTATTCTCTATTCTCATTATGTATAGCTGCCGTCGTTTCTCATATCTTTTTTCTTGAAATCTGTTTCAGAATTTTTTAAACTTTTCTTTGTGAATGCAAATGGTTTCACTGATTAGTATTTTAAATTGTACAATCAATGTATTGAATCTTCTCTTTTTCTTCAGCAAGTTTTGTTAAATGCTATAATTTTTGCTTTAATTACTGGCTAATAAAGTTGAATTAGTAATAAAGTCTTGTCATTAATAAACTTTGAACTTTAATGAAAAAAATTACTTCATCAACTTTTTTTTTGTATTTTGCGTATTTTCTGTTAATCAAAGCTGAAAAACTTTGGAATGTTTGAGAATTATCCTCCTATTTGTGCTGAAAAAAGATATTTCCAAATATTCAAAATTGTTGAAATGTTTTAAAATGAAGAAATGTTGTAATTTTACTTTCCCTCAAGGCGAATTTCATCCAGTTCCTTGTTTCTTCATGGTTTTCACAGTCTTTTCAAAAATATGGATAACTTATGCCTTTTCTGCTTCTAGTCCAAAATCTGCATGCTATTTCAGATTTTAAAAAGCGGTATAATGTTGTTAATGCATTAAGAAAATTGTTGTTTGCTTAATACAATTAGTATCTTTTTTCACAAAACTCTAATTCTTAATGAAATTATCTTTGATACCCAGCTGCCATTTGTTTTCTCACTTCCATTAGTTGGATGATACCACTGTTTTGACAATTTTCACAACGTGGTTCCTTTTATTCCCAAAGATTTTTCTGCAGTTATTCCCAGTAATTTTAAATAACTTTAATTACACTCATTTATTTGAAAAATGAGGTAAACCTCCTTTTAACTTCTTAGTCTAGAATTTTGCCTTAAATGTCACTCTCCTCTCTTCAGGCATCTGATACTTAACCTAGTTCCTGGGTCTTTGATCATATTTTTTTCCCTTGTAACCCCGCAAGAGTCTCTGTTGCCTATTCATTTTTTCTCGATATGTTTCACTAGTTCTAGCTGTTTTGAGCCTTTACAGGTACACCTAGTAATGCTATCAGGCGTGCAGCTTTATTTTTAACTTGAAAGGAATGTGTCTTTTTATGTTGTGCTTTTCTGAAAAAAAAACCTGGCAACTGGATGAGAAAGAACTGTTTTATAACTAGTGTTCGAAGGGAATTGACTACAGTTTTAAAAACAAGTAACCTGATACCCATGGCAAGCATCATAAACAACTGTTTGAACAAGCAGTAATTGAAACTTGGGTTGCAGATGAATTGAAGCAGAGGGAGTGTACATATGCAGATTTACTGACAAGAAGTTTATTGATCTGTGGACTAGTGACCAATTGTCAATAACAGATACCTTTATGTCTGCCAACATGTCTGTGTCTGTGGAATTGGCTCTCAGCTAAGTGGACATTTCAGAAAACACAACGAGAAATTGCTGGAAAAGCTCAGTCAGTCTGCAGCATCTGTGGAGTCACCCTTCCTCAGAACAACAGACAGGAAAAAAGTTTTTTTTCCTCAGCTTGGGAGAGTCCCTTTTTACTGCAGTCAAAACTCTCTGTGAACCTGAACAAAACCAGTTTATCTTTCCTGCAACAGTTGTTTAATGCTGTGAGACACTTTCTGAGTGGACTGACCACCTTGTGTCTCTTACCAACCAGTGGAAGCATCCAGTGAAAAATGACAGAAGCAATTTGCTAGCCAGCAGAGGAGCCATAACAATCATCTAAAGTACAGAACCTGGAAACAAGTCTATTGAACTGTCTTTCCAGTTTATCCCTCTCTGTCCATAAACTATTTTACCTATCTGTTTTTCTGTCTATGTGTGTATGGGTGGAGTTTGGTTATTAGGGGATTAGAGTTTGAATTAGTAGTGTTGTGTTCCGATGGTTTATAACTGTTTACCCGCAGTGAGAGTCTGATTACTTGTAACAAATAGGAATTATCATTCAGTACAGAAACCCGGCATGTGCTCTCTCTCTCAATCTGACTCTAAAAATCAAGTATATTGGGGAACTTAGTGTACTTGTGAAAATATTTCACCTTAGAGATGACTGTTGTTTGTTGTATTCACAGAAGTGGAAAGGCTCGGTATGCATTTGACTGGCTGAATATTTATAAATATCTTACAGTTTTATGACAGATTTTTTTTCCGTTTCTTGTTAGCAGATGGCTGTGGTTTTTGAAGAACATATGAACAGGAGCAGGAAAGGGTAACTAAATCCCTTGAAACCGTTCCACCATTTCATAAGATCATGGGTAATCTGGTTGCAACCTCAACATCATATTCCCATCTATCACAGTGACATGTCACCCTCTTAATTTAACAAGAATCTATCACTTTTGTCTAAAAATGTATTCAAAGACACAGCTTCCAGAAATAATTCCAAATTCTCATGACACTCTGAGAGAAAAGAAGTCTCAATTCTATTTTAAATAGGTGCCTGCTTATTTTAAACAAATTGACATTATTCCATCAGCCTCCTTTTCTGTGCCTTGTAAATGGTGGACAGGTCTTGAAGAGTCAGGAAATGATTTATTTCAAGTTATGGAGTCATACATCATGGAAACAGACCCACTGGTCCAACCAGTCTGTGCTGAACATAACCCCAAACTAAACTAGTCCCACCTGCTCCTGGCCATATCCTTCCAAACGTTTTCTATACATGTACCTATCTACCAAATGTCATAGAATTTCCAGCCTCTCACCTGCTCTTGCAGCAACAGCTTTTCCATAGTTGCTTCAGTTGTTTCTGCTCAGTGGTAACCCCCACGCAAATGTTGCTAAATGTTATGTAAACAGCCGTTAGATTTATTTTTCTCTGACCTTATGATGAAAACAACACCATTGAAGATGCAGCTGAAATTGTCAAGTTGATGGCATTATCCTGAGGAACTCTTGCAGTACTGTCATATGACATGAGATAACCGACTTCCAACAACCTTTGTGCTATGCATGATTCCAACCAGCAGAGGTTTTCATCCAATTCCCCTTGACCCTTGTTTTGCTAGGGCTTTGCTCCACGGAGTCGGATGCACCCTTGATTTCAAGGGCAGTAACTCTTACTCACCATTGAATGAGCAAACATTTCTCTAATTAAATAGTGAAATGACTGAAGCAATTATTTTGTCTTGGCACCATAATTTATTTGCTTGTTACTAACAACATTCCTCATCCTGTCTGAAATAACTGCACAGAGATCAGTATCCCATTATCAAGTCACCTTTTATTTACCTATGCACAGTACATTAGCTGTGGCCAACCAGCTTGGAGTCAGTCCCCTGAACTGAATTGTCTCTTTTGCTTAGAGGAGGCATTATAGCTGGCATTGGTGTTCCTGTTTCACCATGCACCCCCAGGTCTGGGGAAATATCAGGTTTAATCTAGTGCAGAGTCTTCTGCCCATCAGCAACTCTGATGGAGAAGGGTGCAGGTTGATGACACCCCAAATAGCAGTCTTGTACGTGGATATAAACCCTTATGGGTATTAATTGTTGTGTAGTTCTGGGACTCCTCATCCAATCACAATTGTAAGTAGTCATAGCTCATGTCCAGCTTCATAAAGGACAGCCTACCCAGTGGAATTTGCACACAAGGCCTCTATGTGAGGGAGTGGGTATTTATCCAGCTGCAAACAGTGGTTTACCATTTGCTTAAAATCCCCACAAAGACAAACTGAGCTGTTAGCCTTCACAATCGGTATGACTGGTGCTGCCCGTTCTACAAACTGCACTGGTTTGCTGATTCCTTCACTCTCCAGCCTCCTGATTTCCATCTCTACTTTGTTCCGCAAGGCAAATAGTACTGGGTGGGCTTTGCAAAATCTTGGAACTGCTTTCATGTCAACATGTAAAGTAGCTTTGACCACTTCGATAGCCCAGGCCCTTCCTAAAAAAACTCCTGAGTATTTCACTAGGACTTCACTAAGGCAGCCATTTTCCAATCGAAAAATGTTGAGCCAATCAGGGTGAATCTTTCTCAACAAGTTCTGCCTCAATAGGCTTGGACCGGAACCTTTTCCTGCCATCAGTGGTAACTGCACCAGCTGCTACTCATAGGAGACCGGAAGAGAAGTTGTACCCTTGATTTACAACGGTTCTCTAGCATATGTTCTAAGTCTGACTGTCTTGCACAAACTTAAAAGTTGTAACCGTGAGCAAATCTCATTAAAAACTGATTCTGCATCCATAGGTACAGCTGCACTGTTATTGGCTTCTATGGGAACTGGATGACCATTTAACCAACACTCATTTTAATTGGTTTCAATCTGATTTTGCTAAGTAACTTAATTGTTCCAAATCACAGGTAGGGGAACTTTTCAGAGTGTGCACTCTCCTGGGTACCTGGGTACTCTTTTGGGAAAACTCCTGGAGTTTTCTTATGCAAGCTATGGAATGAGCTGTCAGAGGAAGTGGTGGAATCTTGTACAATTGCAACATTTAAAAGGCATTTGGATAGGTATATGAATAGGAAGGGTTTGAAGGGATATGGGCCGGGTGCTGGCAGATGGGACTAGATTGGGTTGGGTTATCTGGTCGGCATGGACTGATTGTTTCCATGCTGTACATCTCTATGACTCCATAAGTCAGACTTTGTAGGACTCCTCTACTGTCTCGAGCCCGCATATGGACAGCAACTATGATGGCTTGCCAGCCCAGATCCTGAAGAATCTGTTCAGTCACTTGGCCGAGACCCGACTTTGTTGTGGGGTTCTGCTGTGGGCAGTCCTGCGGTCTGCTTAGCATATGCCCTGCATGAGGCTCAAGTAATGTTCCCCAAGCTCAGTTGGACAGGTGAAGGAATCCACTTCCATTGTGATGCCCTATAGTTCCCATGCTCCACTTGCCTCATTTTCTACTGACAAAGCCAATTGCAGTGCCTATTTAAAGTCTAGTTGGGCTTCAGCTAGTAGGCGCTTCTGCATGGTTATATAATTTATCCCACTCTCGTCACCACTGAAATAACAGCACAGAGGTTGGTACCCCATCACCAAGTTACCCTTTATTTACTTGTGCACAATACACTGGCTGTATCACTGTCAATACTTGGAAATTACATCAGTCTTTTTGCAATCTCAGTGTCATAGTTAACCTTCAGGTAAGTATCTGACCACATACTTGAGTCATCACATATACCGAAAAATGTGTTGCTGGAAAAGCGCAGCAGGTCAGGCAGCATCCAAGGAGCAGGAGAATCGACGTTTCGGGCATATGTCCTTCTTCAGGAATGAGGAAGGTATGCCAAGCAGGCTAAGATAAAAGGTAGGGAGGAGGGACTTGGGGGAGGGACGTTGGGAATGCGATAGGTGGAAGGAGGTTAAGGTGAGGGTGATAGGCCAGAGAGGGGGTGGGGGCGGAGAGGTCAGGAAGAAGATTGCCGGTCAAAAAGGCGGTGCTGAGTCCGAGGTTGGGACTGAAATAAGGTGGGGGGAGGGGAAATGAGGAAGTTGGAGAAATCTGCATTCATCCCTTGTGGTTGGAGGGTTCCTAGGTGGAAGATGAGGCGCTCTTCCTCCATGCGTCGTGGGGAGACAGGCTGCCTACCTGCGGAATGTTTCAGAGAACACCTCTGGGACACCAGCACCAACCAACCCAACCGCCCCATGGCGGAACACTTCAACTCCCTCTCCCACTCCACCAAGGACATGCAGGTCCTTGGCCTCCTCCATTGCCAGACCATGGCAACACGACCTTACCCCACCTTATCTCAGTCCCAACCCTCGGACTCAGCACCGCCTTCTTGACCTGCAACCTTCTTCCTGACCTCTCCGCCCCCACCCCCTCTCCGGCCTATCGCCCTCACCTTAACCTCCTTCCACCTATCACATTCCCAATCCCCCTCCCCCAAGTCCCTCCTCCCTACCTTTTATCTTAGCCTGCTTGGCATACCTTCCTCATTCCTGTAGAAGGGCTTATGCCCAAAACATCGATTCTCCTGCTCCTTGGATGCTGCCTGACCTGCTGCGCTTTTCCAGCAACACATTTTTCAGCTCTGACTTCCAGCATCTGCAGTCCTCACTTTCTCCATCACATAGACTGCCTACTTCCATCTCCTTGACGTCAATCAGTTTCACTTTTCTCTCAACTTATCTGCTTTAGAAAACATAAATCATACCTTTCTTTCCTCTAGGCTCAATTATTACACCCATTCCTGAAGAAGGGCTCATGCCCAAAACATCGATTCTCCTGCTCCTTGGATGCTGCCTGACCTGCTGCGCTTTTCCAGCAACACATTTTCAGCTCTGATCTCCAGCATCTGCAGTCCTCACTTTCTCCTATTGCACCCATACGCCTGGCTAACCACCAATACTTTAGTCTTGATATTTCAGATCATCAGAGTTTATGTAATTGAAGACCTTATTGAATACAAGTTGTTGTTGAGCAACACATGAGCCAATGAACAACTAACATCCATTAAAATCAGCAGGGAGAAATCTCCAAACTTATATCTCCACACCAAATGTATCTGCCTCTTATCCACATAACCCCTTTAAGAAGCATTTTAAAATCTAGCCTTTGACCAATTTTTATTTGTTAATATATTCCTTAAAGGCTTTGGGAATATTGAAATGTGTTAGAAATTCTATAAAAATGTAAGCTATTCATTCAGTTGCTTGTTGCTTATGGTATAATTAGGAAAAAGTTTAGACTTCTCTTAAACTCGTGAAGTCATAGAGATGTATAGCACAGAAACAGACCCTTCGGTCCAGCTCGTCCATGCCGACCAGATTTCCCAACCTGCTAGCACCCGGCCCATATCCCTCCAAACCCTTCCTATTCATATACCCGTCCAGATGCCTTTTAAATGTTGCAATTGTACCAGCCTCCACCACTTCCTCTGACAGCCCATTCCACACATGCACCACCATGTGATAACGTCACCCCTTAGGTCTATTTTATATTTTTCCCCTCTCACCCTCAACCTGTGCCCTCTAGTTCTGGACTCCCCCACCTCAGGGAAAAGACTTTATTTAGTTACTCTATCCATGCCCCTCATGATTTTATAAACCTCTATAAGGTCACCTCTCAGCCTCCAACACTCCAGGGAAAACAGCTCCAGCCTATTCAACCTCCCCGAACTGCTTAATTCCTCCAATCCTGGCAACATCCTCGTAAATCTTTTCTGAACTCTTTCGAGTTTCACAACATCCTTCTGATAGGAAGGAGACCAGACTTACACATAATATTCCAAAAGTGGACTAACCAATGTCCTGTACATGACCTCCCAACTCCTGTACTCAATACTCTGACCAATAAAGGAAAGCACACCAAATGCCTTCTTCACTATTCTCTCTACCTCCGACTCCACTTTCAAGGAGCTAAGAACCTGCACTCCAAGGTCTCTTTGTTCAACAGCACTCTCGAGGACCTTACCATTAAGTGTATAAGTCCTGCTAAGATTTGCTTCTTCACTGGCTGCTACACCTCCAGTTTTGGTGTCATCTGCAAACTTACTAACTATACCTCTTATACTCACATCCAAATCATTTATATATATGACGATAAATAGTAAACCCAGCACCGATCCTTGTGACACTCCACTGGTCACAGGCCTCCAGTCTGAAAAACAACCCTCCACCACCACCAGCCAGTTCTATATCCAAACGGCTAGTTTTAGATTACATTACAGTGTGGAAACAGGCCCTTCGGCCCAACAAGTCCACACCGACCCGCCGAAGTGCAACCCACCCATACCCCTACATTCACCCCTTACCTAACACTACGGGCAATTTAGCATGGCCAATTCACCTGACCTGCACATCTTTGGACTGTGGGAGGAAACCGGAGCACCCGGAGGAAACCCACGCAGACACAGGGAGAACGTGCAAACTCCATACAATCAGTCGCCTGAGGTGGGAATTGAACCCAGGTCTCTAGCGCTGTGAGGCAGCAGTGCTAACCACTGTGCCATCGTGCCGCCCACAGCTCTCCCTATATTCCATGAGATCCAAACTTGCTAACCAGTCTCCCATGGGGAACCTTGTCGAATGTCTTACTGAAGTCCATATAGATCACGTCTACCACTCTGCCCTTATCAATCCTCTTTGTTACTTCTTCAAAAAACACGATAAAGTTTGTGAGACATGATTTCCCACACACAAAGCCATGTTGACTTTCCCTAATCAGTCCTTGCCTTTCTGAATACATGTCAATCCTGTTCTCCAGGATTCCCTCCAACAACATGCCCACCACCGACGTCAGGCTCACCAGTTTATAGTTCCCTGGCTTGTCCTTACCATCTTTCTGAAAAAGTGGCACCACGTTAGCCAACCTCAGTCTTCTGGCATCTCACCTGTGACTACCTATGATACAAATATCTCAGCAAAAGGCCCAGCAATCTCTTTTCTCATTCCCATAGAGTTCTAGGGTACACCTGATCAGGTCCGGGGATTTATTCACTTGAATGCATTTCAAGATATGCAGCACTTCCTCCTCTGAAATCTGGACATTTTTCAAGATGTCACTATCTATGTCCCTACATTCTATATCTTCCATGTCCTTTTCCACAGTAAAGACTGATGCAAAATACTTGTTTTAGTATCTCCCCCATCTCCTGTGGCTCCACACAAAGGCCACCTTGCTGATCTTTGAGGCACCCTATTCATTCCATAGTTACCCTTTTGTCCTTAATGTATTTGCACACTTCTTTGGATTGACCTTGTTCAGCCTCCCATCCAGGCGTTTTGACAGACACTTGACAGAAGTCCAACAGGATCATTAGTGGTTTTATGAGGTCCTTGTGTTCAGGTCTTGAATCTACAACTTGTTGACTCAGAAGTGAGGATGCTACCAACTGAGTGATGCCAACACAAGAGAAGAAACATCAGTGGAACTCTAGAATAGGTTTTATTAGCATTAAAACTCAAAGAAAGGTAAATAAAAGGTGAGAAAAGGACTGAATATGAGGTGACTGACTTGCTTAATTTTCTGTCTAAAAGAAGTCAAAATGTTTGGGAAGCCTACTCATCTGAGAGTTCAGTTCATCTGCTGAACAGATTTGGGCCTTATAGAGAAGTGCGCTTTTTAGCACAAAATAAATAATAATGTACAAGAGATGTTTGCATAGCCTTATTTGGCCTTTTTATTAATGGACATCAGTCACGAAATGAGATGCTTTGTACCATTTTGGGAGGATTTCTTATGTTTGAATATTAAGCCAGCTTCAGCAGGCTGCCTCCTAAATACATGCTTCATTCAAAATGAATAACAAAACATATGGTTATGAATGTTGTCGACAGACAAAACAGTTGTTGCTATAGCAGGCAATCCTTCTTGCGAATCAACTTTGCAATATGCAATATAAAATGGAGAGGTGTGAAAAGGTGACAGTTACCAATATCAGCTTGACACTGTGCCACAGCCATCTGTCTCCATACAACAAATCACTTGTGCCTCAAAATGATGGTGAGAAATTACACATTGCAAAAAATTCAGCATGTCCTTTGTCAAACATAATGCTAAGATCAGTTCAAACCTCTTTGTAATTCATTTTTGGTGAATTTTGCACTCATTAAGATGCTGCAGAAATGGAACATTGTTGCATTTCAAGTACCAAGTGTCAAGCAGTCAAGCAGTGGGCACACTACGGTTAAATTCATACAAAGGCTTATCTTACAATACTCCAGGAAACACTTCTAAAAATATATGGAATAAATCTCTGTCCTCTGCCTCAAAAATATTCCTCAAAGCCAATCTCAGAAGAGCATCTAAACTGTATTTTTCATTCCAATGTGTACCAGTCTGTGAACTTTAAGTCAAATTGCAATTTGATGACAAATTAGGGTAGTTGTATACCATGAATCCATGTGACTAGGGATTGGATTAAGACTGCTGAAAGCAGTTTGAAATCAAGAAGCTCAAATGTACTATTAACAACAGTGCCGGATTTTCTGATTTAAATTTTAAATAGCCTTGACAATGTTCAGAGTAAGAATGGATGACATGGTTGGGTACTGGTCCTAGTGTCCTGTGCTACTATAATGCAAATGATGGAAAATATGCCAGATGATACAGTGCAGCCAAGCATAGAAAACGTCATACAATAAGCCAAAATCCTGAACCTCCTCTGCTATTTTTCTATTGCTACTAATTTTGGATGTTAAAGGATGATGATTCTACAAACAAACCAAAATGAATTGAGGTGACAGTTTATATTGTTACGTTTATTTTCATGTTGATGGTATTTGCATAAAAATAAAATGGACTCTTTGAAAGTGATCATAGAATCCCTATGGTGCAGAAAGTAGCCATTTGGCTCATCAAGTCTGCACCCATCCAGACCTGAAACCTTTTCCCCATAACCCTGCATTTAGCATGGCCAATCCACCTAGTTTGCACATTTTTGGACTGATGGAGGAAACTGGAGCACCCAGAGGAAATCCACACAGTCACAAGGAGAATGTGCAAACTCTGCACAATCATCCGAGGTTGCAAACAAACCTGGTTTCCTGGTGCTGTGAGGCTGCATTGCTAGCTACTGTGCACCATGCCATCCTATCCACTGTCCTGTCCTATATATGAGCAAGAGTTTATTACATGGGTTCAAGAACAGCATAGCCCTGAGGATTTCTGGCTCATTTAGAAGTGGTTGTAAAATATGTTTTTACAGAATAAACGATACAGGATGTATTTCCACTTTAAAATGGGTCAGATGTGTTGTGTATGCTGTTGTTTACAACATCATCTTCAAAATGTTCTACGAACTCACAAGACTCTGTAAACACTTCCTGGGGGAGGATTTTTGCGGTTCTTACAAGTAAACACTTTTTTTTTAATGTGTGCTTTGTCACTGCACATATCAACAAGATGGATTCATCCCTCTGTGTCAATCATTTTGCTGAATGCATCTGTTACAAGATGAAACAAATCTGTCACACAATACGGCATGGACCTGTCTTGTACTGTAAAACGGAATTGCAAAGAGTATCAGAAATTATGAATAGAGTCTATTATTAAATCATAGAGTCCCTACAGTGCGAAAGCAGGCTATTCAGTCCATGGAGTCCACACCACTGAACCCCTATCCTATCCCTGTATTTTCCATAGCTAATCATGCCTAGCCTGCACACTATGGACAATTTAGCATGATCAATCCACCTAACCTGCACATCTTTGGACTTTGGGAGGAAACTGGAGTAACCCAGACGAAACCCATGCAGACACCAGGATCAAACTCCACACAAACAGTCAGCTGAGGGTGGACTTGAACCCAGGTCCCTGGCCCAGCGAAGCAGCAGTGTAAACCACTGAGCCACCATGTCAGCTCTGAATGAAAAATAAGGGCAGGGTTAGGGCCTCTGACAAAATGTGAAGCAAGGATAGAAAATATTAAAGATCTGAGGTAGAAATAGGACATGCTGAAAGTTTTTAGCAGGTTTGCCAATATCTAAAATGGAAATAGAAGGCAAATTTGAAATTTGAATGGCAATCTCTGATGTGATTTTGCCTCCAGCTAGGTATTTTGCCTGATGTGGCAAGGTTTACAATATCTCTTGTAACATAATATTGAAGAACCCAATAAGCATTTATTACAACTAGTTATGATGTACAAACGTTGAATCTGAGACTCCTCTATGTAGTGATATGCAACTATTAAGTTACACAGAGCAAGAAGCTTCTTTTAGCATGTCATGTTTCTAGTGATTGAAGTAAGGTGTAGTTTGAGATCTTTATACCCTCAGATTGCATGCTACAATGCAGTAATGATGACATCATCATCTCTCTTAAAGGTATACTGACATACTGAACATGAGACATCATATGAAATCTATCTCTATCCAAAAATCGAAAAGTCATCCAAAACAGTAACGTATGGTTGTACCTAGACCATGTATTACCAATTCAATAAATATCAAATTTCAATGTATAATTTTGTAGGTCTGACAACTCGTCCTGATTTGCTGAGTGTATATCCATATGAAGATGTATATTTGTTCTTTATTGCACTTGTCAGACAACTTTATTGTCTTGCTACTGTTTATCATTCAACAGCACTGCACAATCAGCATCTTTGGAGTGCTGGTCCTCAATCCTTTCAAGTATGATGGATGTGCTGTACATTGGTCTGAGCTGGCTTCAGTTCTTTCAAATGGAGCACCATATTTACTAATAATGCCATATGATCTGGGTTGGCGAAATATTTTAGAAATTTTTAACAGCTAAGTGTTTGGGTTGGGATAACTAACTCACATTCTCTGTCCGGGCTCCCTTGTGGTAGTTCTCTGACGAGTAAAAACAATAACTGCAGAGGCTGAAAACTAAATACTGGATTAATGGTGCTGGAAGAGCACAGCAGTTCAGGCAGCATCCAAGGAGCAGCAAAATCGACGTTTCAGGCAAAAGCCCTTCATCAGGAATACAGGCAGTGAGCTTGAAGCATGGAGAGATAAGCTAGAGGAGGGTGGGGTGGGGAGAGAGTAGCATAGAGTACAATGGGTGAGTGGGGGAGGAGATGAAGGTGATAGGTCAAGGAGGAGAGGGTGGAGTGGATAGGTTGAAAAGGAGATAGGCAGGTCGGACAAGTCCGGACAAGTCAAGGAGACAGTGCTGAGCTGGAAGTTTGAAACTAGGATGAGGTGGGGAAGGGGAAATGAGGAAGCTGTTGAAGTCCACATTGATGCCCTGGGGTTGAAGTGTTCCGAGGTGGAAGATGAGGCGTTCTTCCTCCAGGCGTCTGGTGGTGAGGGAGCGGCGGTGAAGGAGGCCCAGGACCTCCATGTCCTCGGCAGAGTGGGAGGGGGAGTTGAAATGTCGGGCCACGGGGCGGTTTGGTTGATTGGTGCGGGTGTCTCAGAGATGTTCCCTAATGCGCTCTGCTAGGAGGCGCCCAGTCTCCCCAATGTAAAGGAGACCACATCGGGAGCAACGGATACAATAAATGATATTAGTGGATGTGCAGGTAAAACTTTGATGGATGTGGAAGGCTCCTTTAGGGCCTTGGATAGAGGTGAGGGAGGAGGTGTGGGCACAGGTTTTACAGTTCCTGCGGTGGCAGGGGCAAGTGCCAGGAGGGTGGGTCGTAGGGGAGTGTGGACCTGATCAGGTAGTCACGGAGGGAACGGTCTTTGCGGAAGGCGGAAAGGGGTGGGGAGGGAAATATATCCCTGGTGGTGGGGTCTTTTTGGAGGTGGCGGAAATGTCGGCGGATGATTTGGTTTATGCAAAGGTTGGTAGGGTGGAAGATGAGCACCAGGGGCGTTCTGTCCTTGTTAAGTTTGGAGGGGTGGGGTCTGAGGGCGGAGGTGCGGGATGTGGACGAGATGCGTTTGAGAGCATCTTTAACCACATGGGAAGGGAAATTGCGGTCTCTAAAGAAGGAGGCCATCTGGTGTGTTCTGTGGTGCAACTGGTCCTCCTGGGAGCAGATATGGCAGAGGCGGTGAAATTGGGAATACAGGATGGCATTTTTGCAAGAGGTAGGGTGGGAAGAGGTGTAATCCAGGTAGCTGTGGGAGTCGGTGGGTTGGTAAAAAATGTCAGTGTCAAGTCGGTCATCACTAATGGAGATGGAGAGGTCCATGAAGGGGAGCGAGGTGTCAGAGATGGTCCAGGTAAATTTAAGGTCAGGGTGGAATGTGTTGGTGAAGTTGATGAATTGCTCAACCTCCTCGCAGGAGCATGAGGTGGCGCCAATTCAGTCATCAATGTAGTGGAGGAAGAGGTGGGGAGTGGTGCCGGTGTAATTACGGAAGATCGACGTTCTATGTAGCCAACAAAGAGACAGGCATAGCTGGGGCCCATACGTGTGCCCATGGCTACCCCTTTGGTCTGGAGTAAGTGGGAGGATTCAAAGGAGAAATTGTTAAGGGTGAGGACCAGTTCGGCCAAACGAATGAGAGTGTCAGTGGAAGGGTACTGTTGGGGACGTCTGGAGAGGAAAAAACGGAGGGGTTGGAGGCCCTGGTCATGGCGGATGGAGGTGTAGAGGGATTGGATATCCATGGTGAAGATGAGGCGTTGGGGGCCGGGGAAACGGAAGTCTTGGAGGAGGTGGAGGGCGTGGGTGGTGTCTCGAACGTATGTGGGGAGTTCCTGGATTGGGGGGATAGGACAGTGTCGAGGTAGGTAGAGATGAGTTCAGTGGGGCAGAAGCATGCTGAGACAATGGGTCGGCCAGGGTGGTCAGGCTTGTGGATCTTGGGAAGGAGGTAGAACCGGGCAGTGCGGGTTTCCGGACTATGAGGTTGAAAGCTGTGGGTGGGAGATCTCCTGAGGTGATGAGGTTCTGTATGGTCTGGGAGATGATGGTTTGGTGATGGGGGGTGGGGTCATGGCCGAGGGAGCAGTAGGAAGAGGTGTCCTCGAGTTGGCGTTTGGCTTCAGCGGTGTAGAGGTCAGTGCGCCAACTACCACTGCACCCCCTTTATCCGCTGGCTTGATGGTGAGGTTGGGATTAGAGCAGAGGGATTGGAGGGGTGCGCATTGTGCGGGTGAGAGGTTGGAGTGGGGGAGGGGGGTCGACAGGTTAAGGTGGTTAATGTCCCGGCAGCAGTTGGAAATGAAGAGGTCGAGGGCAGGTAATAGGCCAGCGCGGGGTGTCCAGGTGGATGCAGTGTGTTGGAGGTGGGCAAAGGGGTCCACGGAAGGTGGGCGGGAGTCCTGACTGTGAAAGTAAGCTCGGAGGCGGAGGTGACGGAAGAAGTGTTCGATGTCACGGCGTGTATTAAATTCATTGATGCGTGGACAGAGGGGGATGAAGGTGAGTCCTTTGCTGAGGACTGATCGTTCGTCCTCAGTGAGTGGGAGGTCTGGAGGGATAGTGAAAACTCTGCAGGGCTGGGAGCTGGGATCTGGTGTGGGTGTGGAGCTGGGAGTGGGGTCGGAGCCAGTACCTGGAGTGGGTGTGATGGTGGGGGGGAATGGGGGTGGAGGCATGAGCAGGGGTAATGTTCCCCTTGGGGTTTTGTGGGGTGGGGATAGTGACTGTGGGGTCTGTGGGTGCATGTCAGCAGAATGCAGGTGAGTGGCGCTGGTGGGGGCGGAAGTGGTGGTGATCATGGTAATAGGGATGGCGGATGTCACTGAGCATGTCGTATCAGCGATGATGTGAGGGCCGGAAGTGGCTGTGGGAGTGGCCATGATGGGGGCGGACGTGACATCATCACTCAGCTCCCAGGAGGACTAGTTCCACCACAGAACACACCAGATGGCCTCCTTCTTTAGAGACCGCAATTTCCCTCCCCACCCCTTTCCGCCTTCCGCAAAGACCGTTCCCTCCGTGACTACCTGGTCAGGTCCACACCCCTCTACAACCCACCCTCCCATCCTGGCACTTTCCCCTGCCACCGCAGGAACTGTAAAACCTGCGCCCACACCTCCTCCCTCACCTCTATCCAAGGCCCTAAAGGAGCCTTCCACATCCATCAAAGTTTTACCTGCACATCCACTAATATCATTTATTATATCCGTTGCTCCCGATGTGGTCTCCTTTACATTGGGGAGACTGGGCGCCTCTTAGCAGAGCGCTTTAGGGAACATCTCTGAGACACCCGCACCAATCAACCAAACCGCCCCGTGGCCCAACATTTCAACTGCCCCTCCCACTCTGCCGAGGACATGGAGGTCCTAGGCCTCCTTCACCGCCGCTCCCTCACCACCAGACACCTGGAGGAAGAATGCCTCATCTTCCGCCTCGGAACACTTCAACCCCAGGGCATCAATGTGGACTTCAACAGCTTCCTCATTTTCCCTTCCCCCATCTCATCCTAGTTTCTAACTTCCAGCTCAGCACTGTCTCCTTGACTTGTCCAGACTTGTCCGACCTGCCTATCTCCTTTTCCACCTATCCACTCCACCCTCTCCTCCTTGACCTATCACCTTCATCTCCTCCCCCACTCACCCATTGTACTCTATGCTACTCTCTCCCCAGCCCCATCCTCCTCTAGCTTATCTCTCCACGCTTCAGGTTCACTGCCTTTATTCCTGATGAAGGGCTTTTGCCCGAAACGTCGATTTCACTGCTCCTTGGATGCTGCCTGAACTGCTGTGCTCTTCCAGCACCACTAATCCAGTTCTCTGACTGCTCATTTATAACTCAGATTTCTCCAGTTTCCTCATTTCCCCTCCCCCCACCTTGTCTCAGTCCCAACCCTCGAACTCAGCACCACCTTCCTAACCTGCAATCTTCTTCCTGACCTCTCCACCCGCACCCCCACTCTGGCCTATCACCCTCACCTTAACCTACTTCCACCTCTCGCATTTCCAACGCCCCTCCCCCAAGTCCCTCCTCCCTACCTTTTATCTTAGCCTGTTTTGCACACTTTCCTCATTCCTGGAGAAGGGCTCATGCCCGAAATGTCGATTCTTCTGCTCATACTGTATGATCCACAAGTTTGTTTGAGCATAAATAATGAGTGATGTTGTGATATAGGTCACTTCCCACTTCGTATACCTGTGTCTCAATTCCACAACAGTAAAACTTACTGTGATACATTGTCAGACACCATCTGAACTAGGACATGACATAACTCAAAATCTCATTCATTACATTATCAATGGTTGTGTTTGTTCTGTTGCTAAGTAATTGATCAATGGGAAGTTCAGACGAGCAATTGACAAAAAAAATGTAATTTTCCCCTGCACTGTGAATAGACATGTTTCTACTTTTGTGTAGGGCATGGGGGAACTTGTGTAGGGAACTTTGTGCAGACATTAATGCTCCCTCTGCTGCTGGGATTGGTGTGTTTGGTATACCTTACATACATTCACAAGCTTTTGAAAATCTTGATTCATCCTTGTCTAATACACAGATTCATATGCTATTCTTGTGCATTCACTACCCACATATCCCTGTGTAATATAACACAGAGTAACATGGACATGATTTCTTGACACAATATGTTTGGAATTAGGACTTGTTTGCAGTTTAATATGACTTGTGATGATACACCAAGTTTGTCTCTGTATGGTGAAAATAAGTGAATCTTCTCAGATGCTTATTGAATACCATCAGAGCATTCATATAATGAATTTTTGCAACTCCTGTTGTTGCTTATCTGGGGCAGTTAGTGAATGCAACTGTTCACACTGCCTTTGGCCAAGAAGTAATAACTCAACATTGGGTGTAAAGCAAGAGGGATTTCCTGGTTTTCATGTGGGTTGAACAATCTGCTCAGCATCTGAAGTGCAATCATCCTATTATCTAGCTAATGTCCCACTTCAAATTAATATTCTTGGACATCATTAACTGACTCAACTCCATCATGTGTGGTGTGTTCTACCACAATAGGTGTGTTTTAAATTGCACAACTTGTAGCTACTGCGATCTGTACATACTGTTAATCCTGCTATAGCTGGCCTATTGGTAGCAATCAGATAAAACATTTCAGCAAGCCATGGTGAGCTTGCTTATGGAAACTTCAGTTTGAATTTGTCACTTCATAGAATTAGTGATCCCTTGTATATATGATCTCCCATTGGTTGTATCATGGAATGCCACTTACTGAAGTAATATCTTTCAGGGTGCCTCATGGTGAAACGTTGGCACTTGCTCTTATGTCTGGTAGTGTGTGTCATCTTGCCTTTTTAGGGCATGTAATGTGAATGGCTGTAAAGACTTCTGATTACCTTACATCACCAACAGTACGTAACGCTAACAATATGGAAAGTTGGTCAACTTCTGAAATTTGCTTTTTGGTTGGTTAACTCTGAACCTCATTTAAATGTTCTGCATTCATGTATCTTCTTAACACCTTACTTACTGCCAGCATTGTGGTGTTATACCATCTTTTTGGACACCTGTTCTGGGTTCTGGTTTAGACTTTGGAACCAGATTTCCTTTACACGTCTTTACAGATATCAAGAAAAGATGGACAGCTTTGAATTGGTGTGGCAAATGATTCCTGTTGCAGATTACTAGGCTTACACTTCTCTATTTCAGTTCAAAAGTGGACTGCAGTTTTATTAATTTTTCATTTAGGCATTTTTTTCAGTTTCTTTATATTGGAGTAGCAGAAAGCATAACGGGCTGTCAAATAATACAGGAGATAGTTAGACTGGAGAGTTGGCAGAAACATGGCAGATGGTTTTCAATTTAGACAAATGTGAGGTGATGCATTTAGGCAAGACTAATTCTAGAGCGAATTATACAATGAATGGAGGAGCCTTGGGAAAAGTTGATGGGCAGAGAGATCTGGGAGAAGCAGGTCCAATGTACCCTGAAGGTTGATGCACAGTTGGATAGAGTGTCAAGAAGGCATATAGTATGCTTGGACGGGGTATTGAGTATAAGACCTGGCAAGTCATGTTAAAATTGTACAAGACATTGGTTTGGCCACATTTAGAATACTGTGTACAATTCTGGTTGCCACATTACGAAAAGGATGTGGGCGCTTTGGAGAGGGTGCAGAGAAGGTTTACAAGGATGTTGCCTGTTATGGAAGGTGCTAGCTATGAAGAGAGGTTGAGTAGGTTAGGTTTATTTTCATTAGAAAAAAGGAGATTGAGGGGGGAACTGATTGAGGTTTACAAAATCATGAAGGGTATCGACAGGGTGGATAGAGACAAGCTTTTTCCCAGGGTGAAGGATTCAATAACGAGAGATCACGCTTTTAAGGTGAGAGGTGGAAAGTTTAAGGGGGATACACGTGGCAAATACTTCACAGGGGGTGGTGGGTGTTTGGAACGCGTTGCCAGCAGAGGTGGTAGAGACAGGCATGGTAGATTCATTTAAGATGCGTCTGGAGAAATGCATGAATAGGTGGGGAACAGAGGGATACGGTTGCTTAGGAATTGACCGACAGGTTTAGACAATACATTTGGATCGGCTCAGGCTTGGAGGGCTGAAGGGGTTGTACCTGGGCTGTAAATTTTCTTTGTTCTTTGTTCTACATTGTAAATGCTTACATTCCAATCAAAAGAAATTAGTTCTGCCTTCTGAAATAAAAATTTCGATTTTTTGTTTCTGATTTCTGAGAAAGGGTCATGACCCTGAACATTAACGCTGATTTCTCTGCACCGATACTGCCAAACGTGCTGAGCTTTTCCAGCAATTTCTATTTTAGTTCTGTCTCCTTGCTGGTCACTGCCCAATCTAAGATTTATACAGCTATCTGTATGCAGAGAAATGGATGTTGCTGATGTCCAGTTCATTGTCAATTAATTTGCCAAATATCTGCAACCTAGATCTCAGTTTTTATCTTTAGTAGAAGGCCACTACTGTTCAACATGATCTTCCATTGTCTCCAGCAGCATATTCTATCTGATGTAGCAAAGCTTATGTTATCCCTCCTAACATAAGAAATTAGATGTCGATATTGAAGTACTGAAGAATCAAACATACATTTATTACAAGCAGCTACTATATGCAAACATTACCTTGCTCAGAAAGCTAAGTGTCTGATTGATATTAAGTTATTAGCTTACACTGAGAAGCATACTTTTTTGGGGGTGCAGCGCTTTAAGGGATCCAAGTTAGCTTGAAATCTAACCTCTTTGTACCTTCAGGTCATAAGCCACGATGCCATGATGATGTCATGAACATGGTTCTTCAGGGTAATACTGACATACTGCTATCACTTAAAGCTTGCTGACATACTGACCATGTGATATAGCACAACAGCCAACAGCAGGACAGAATCCTCGATGAAATAGTTACTACACTTCGTCATTTAGTTGCTGAATGATTTCCTGTCTGGGTCTTCAATTTTATGTGGTTTTGTTTTTGGTCTGTCACAAATCAGTTGCAATATATGGAATATGACAGCAATACATTTCAATAATCCACATTCTTCCCCTTCTTAGAGCAGCATTCCTGCTTCAGTATGCTGTTGAGGATATTGTCCCTCCTCAATGTTATTCCAAAAGTCTGAGTTTTCTCAAATTTTAACCATAAATTGCCATGACAGATAATTTCAATGCTCATTTTCCTTATTGTATATGTCATTGTAGTTAGTTTCAGGAACTCCAGGAACCAGTGTGGCTACAGTGAGCTCTAGCTGCTTGGTGGGCTTCCAGCCAACTGGCAACTACTGACATAAAGAGGCTTTTGTAAGATCTATCTGGTTGATTGACAATTTATTTTCACTGTAAGGATTTATAGATGTGTAGGTGGACCCTGGGTAAAGCAAGCTGGGAGAGCCCAACGAGAAAAGAGTCTGTTGATGTTAGGGATCAGAAACACCACAGGGTCCCATCTTTACACAGTAAACATTGTTATTGTCAGTGCTGACTGAACGATGACATATCAGTAAATATACTGGGCTGGAGTTTCTTGGAGACTGGCTGGATTAACAAAGATAGATGACTAGATTGGAATAATAAAAGATCTTAAATTGCAATTGAAAATTAAAATGTTTGCATTCAGAAGGAAAGCCACAAATTGTGTTAAATTACTACCAAGTTATACTTGATAAGATGTCCCTTTAAGTAACCCTTTAAGGTTTTCTCTTTAATTTCTCCCATCTCCAGCTTAGCTATTTTGTCCATTCTTATAAAGTATTCAGGGGCATTCATATAAATGAGAGCTGGCATATTAAATTAGGCTGTGTAGGGTCTGCAGACAAGTCCTAGTAATGGAGTCCTGTGGTGTATTGGTTTTACCTTCTTTTTTCCAAATTTGATACATTGTAAACATGTGTGGGTTAAATTTTTCCCAAACGTGGTCTCTGTCAATTTGGGGAGATTCAAGGAAGGTTTTTCTCTGTGAGCCCCAATGGGTTTCCTCGTGCAATTTTATGCTGTTCATCCCATTACTAACGCATCGTGCCACTCTCACACTATTTTACAAACATCAGCAGCAGACATGATAAGGACCTACTGCTGGATCTTCCAGGTTTCTCATTGCCGGCACCATATTTAAAAGTAGATTGTGCACTCGGTCAAATGCTCCAAGTCACACATTGCCTTTCGACGTTTCAGTTCAACAGAGGAGATGACAACATCTCACCTTGCCAGCCTGGTCCAAATTCCCACCTGAGTCGGTTTATTTTCGCTGTGCAGAGAAATGTGCATCAATTCAGCAAGACAGCTACTATTCACAATCCATATAAATGATCTGCAAGTGTGGGCAGAGTGTAACATAGCAATGTTCACAGATAATACTAAAATAGGTGGGAAAGCAGGCACGGTGGCTCAATAGTTAGCACTGTTGCCTCACAGCACCAGGTCCTGGGTTCGATTCCAACCTCGGGTGACCGTTTGTGTGGAGTTTGCACAGTCTCCCCGTGTCTGCGTGGGTTTCCTCCAGGTGCTCCGATTTCCTCCTACAGTCCAAAGATATGCAGGTAAGGTGAATCGGCCATGCTTAAATTGTCAGTTAGGTGCATTAGTCAGAGGGAAAAGTGTGGGTTACACTTTGGAGGGTTAGTGTGGATCTGTTGGGCAGAAGGGCCTGTTTCCACACTGTAGGGAATCTAATCTAATCAATGATGAAGAGATAAAGAGTTTACAGATGGATATTGATGGGCTAGAATCTGGCAGATGGAATTTAATGTGGCCAAGTGTGAGGTTATCCATTTTAGCTGGAAAAATAAAAGGGCAAATAATTACTTTGATGGGAAACAGATTCAAGGAGCATCAGTGCAGATGGATTTGGGCATTTCTGAGCATGAATTGCAGAAAGTAGGTATGCAGGTGCAGCATATAATTTAAAAAATCAAATGAAATCCTGGCATTTATTGTAAAGTGCTGGATTATAAGAGTAATAAAAAGTGTTGTTACAATTATGTAAAGTGTTGGAGTAACCACATCTAGAATATTGTTTCCAGTTTTGGTCTCTTTGCTTGAGGAAAATTGTGATGGCAATGGAGGTAGTTCAGAGGACGTTCACAGGATTGATTCCAGCGCTGCCTTATGAAGAGTGGTTGAATAACTTGGACTTGTACTCACTGCAGCTCATTAGAAGTGAGGGAGGATCTGATTGAGGTATATTAAATGCTCAAGTGGACTGATAAAGTGGATGTTGAGCAGATGTCCTTCCTGTGGGACACTGTCAAACAAGACAGTATTGATATACAGTGAGAGGAGGTAGGTTCAAAACTGAGATAAGGACAAACTACTTCTCTCAGAGCATTGTGAATCTGTGGAACTCACAATCTCAGAGTGCAGTGGAAGCAGAATCAATCAACAGATTCAAGAAAGAAATTGAAATGTTTCTGATGAAACGCTGGGTAAGGGGCTATGGGGAGCAGGCAGGAAAGTCGAGTTGAGACCAGGATAAGATCAGCCATGATCTTGTTAAATGGTGGAGTGGACTCAAACAGGTGAATTGACTATTCCTGCTCCGATTTCTTATGTTCCTATGTTCTTAATGACCTTCTGCATTTCACAAGAGTATGTTATGGACCAGGCCAGATTCCCTCAAAACATTTTAAGAAGGTAGCCCAGACCTAAATTTCTTAGTTGTTTTAAGCAGGTGTAAGGATGCAGTTGGTCAAACCGCTCAGTTTTAAGCAAAACAGAATTTAATTACAGACGACCGAATGAAACACAAGCCAAATAAACAGATTTAGCATAATAACTATTTGAAAACCTGACCAATACGATATTCCCCACAACTTAGCAAATTGCTGTTCTGATTTCTTGCAACATCCCACAAACACACTCTATGGTGAAAAGGTAAATTCAAACAGAGTTTCTTACAGGAGAGAGAGATTGCAGAGACGATCACCCAGAGATTATTGATGGAAACGTGGAGACCTTTTTTGCCCAGCAGCTTCTTGGGGTTTCCAAAATCCCTGAACTGGAAGAACTGGCCATTCCCCTTTGATTGTACAAATGCTTTCTAAACAAAAACTGCAAAAATCCCTTTTCCCCGATTGCTGCCCTAAGTAGTATCTGTTTGCCATCATCAAAGTGGCCTATCCTATACAAATCAGAACCTCTGCCTTTTACAACCCCCTTTTTAAAAAAAAATCCAAAGGCAACACAACCTTCTTAAAGGAGCAATATTGTCACAAGTAAATGCCACTACATCTTTGCTACCTCACACTCATTCTAACCTTTTTCTCCCTTTCCACCCAGGCTCATATGCTACATTTTCACTATTACATGCAGCCCGTTCCCTCAGTCACTCTCACTGACTCCAGTGCTCCATAACTATTAACCCTGCATGCCCTTTATACTTCTTACTGACTCATCTGAGACACCCCACCACCTTTCCACCACCTGCATCAATACAATTAGTAATGCCAGCCACTTTCATCTCATTCAATTCCTGCGCTTGTCTCATTGTAGATGAAAATGATGTGGTGTTGCTGAGACTTCCATCTCCTTGCAAATGATAAGGATTCAATGTCAAGTGCTATGCTGCTCTCCAGTTTTCACCACTGCATAAGCTTCCAGCCCTGTTTCACAACTCATTCTCTCATTTGTCTTCTGTAAGCATCAGTGCCATACACACAGCCTCCACGCTGAGGACAGGCCCTCCAATGAACACCCTCCCCGCCACCTCGGGGGAAGGAGACACAGAGCCCTTCAAGGAAGCACCAGCAATGCTGTCTTCTACACCCTCCACCAGCTTAGTTACTGTCACCTCAGTGAGTACATTAGCCAGATCTGTCTCAGGAGCCCTTCCTGGTGAGTATGTCTTCATAGCTATCCAAGGAAGAAATGCCCCAGCTAACTGGCACTCAGAGGATTGCAGGAGACTAAGTTCTTGCTCATGCACAGGCAAGTGGAGGACCCTGTGGGATTGGCCATTAATAAGTTTGCCAAAACGCACAGACAAAGGGGCAGCAGACAGGTTTGTCAGACACACTCGGGAATTTGGATTAAAAGTTGGAGGAGTCCACCAACATCATCTGTAATGTGCTGATTCTTGCTATCTCCATGGAGAGGTTGGTGGCTACAATGGGTGGGCTCAGTCCAATACACTTAGTGTCCGCTGGATACAAACTTCCACTCCATCAGTCGGCACCAACAGCAAGATGGCAGGGGATGAGGTACCTTGACCTCAATCCAGGTGCGTCTTTACCACAAGGTGCCAGTAGGTACCCAATGGTGAAAGAAGTATGTACAGGCCTCCCAGAAAATTATTTTAAGGGCAGAATCCAAGTCCCCAGCTTCTCCACCTCCACCCAGCCTGTGGTCTTCATCCTGTGAAGCGTACACCTGTATCTGACCAGGACACTCTCAGCATCCCTGGATCCTCTACCCACTAATGTTCCCTGGGTCATCCAAACAAAACTCCAAGACCAGGCCCCTAGCAGTGGACCCTGGTACTCCTCCTAGATGTAGTGAGAGAGAAAAGATAAAGAAAACCTTCTGAGGCACAAAGCTGGCATGAGTGATACTTCAATGTAAGTACAATCTCATATTTGTAAATATATGTTCATATTTCAGCATCAGCTGTTTGACTAATTGTCATTTTAGCTGTAGTGAAAGTAGAGAGGCTAGTCATCCTTAGTGCCACTCAATGTTCCAACCCTGTCTGAAGGATCGCTAACTTTTCCATACTGTCCACACTGTCATGGAAATTTGTCCATACTGACCTGCAGAGGATGGTGAAGGTAATGCTCTTTATGATAACTATTTACATTTTTCTCCTTTGGACAATGTTGTAGCTCTCACAGCTCATCATCATCAACATTATCTCCCTCATACATGCAAGGGTGAAGTGGTGCCCTCTGTATTGTTTGAATCCCCCATCTGAGCAAGTATGAGAACCTTGTGTTCAGAAGATATTTTATGACCGGCATTTGCCTCATAGAGTCGTAGAGATCTACAGAACTGAAAAAGGCCTTTCAGTCCAAAAACAGCCACACACCCTGAGTTCCAGACATACACCTTAGTAATGCCAAACATTGTTTGTAATGCCCAATATTCCTGATGAAGGGCTTATGCCTGAAATGTCGATTTTTTTGCTCCTCAGTGGCTGCCTGACCATCTGTGCATTTCCAACAGCACACTCTCGACTCTGATCTCTAGTATCTGCAGTCTTCACATTCTCCAAACGTTGTTCTGCACTGTTCTTCCTTCAAAGTGGTGACCAGCCAAGACTGCCCCTCCTGCAATAACCTGCGGCCTCCCATCGAGTACTGCTTCCATCCCTTAAATTTGAGTAACTCCCCTTCAGAATTATTTGCCCCTCTGCACTCTAATCCCCATAATAGATTCCCCCCCACCATCAATACTTTCCACCACCATCAGACCCCAACTGACTTGGAACAATAAGTAACTGACCCAACTTGTCACTGATCACTGTGCTGATTGCCTGACTGACGTTCTGCTAATCCCCGGACTGGTTGCACTGGACCTTTTGGACCTTGAGGACTACTAAAGGCCCACTCTTTGGACTGTAAGGATATGGAACCCTTGACCCTGAAAGCTCTAATAGGCCGACTGATCATGACCAAGCCCTTGGTCTGAAATTGGATGATACCTTTGACTTACAGGGCTGGTAGTCCCTGGCAGGTAGTAGACCTCCTTGACTTTACTGACAACTCCTTCCTTAGACTTTGAAATCTGGCCATTTGACTGAAGCACTTTCTGTAAGGTTACCATGAAAGTTGCTGGCACATGCTGCATATGTGACATTGATGCAGCATGATGCAATAACACATTCACCACTTTCACTGATTATTATTGGCAAATGTGACAAGCTGCCTGGTGCTGTGACTGTGCAAAAAGGCAAGGCAGGACAGGACGACAGTATGTCTTTATATCTCATTGATGCATAAATACACATTAAGGCAAGGCAGAGATACTGTGAGCATCCAAGCAGGTTCAAAGTGAGTGAGGGCTAAGAACGCAAGCTAAAAGGCCAGAGATACACCCTGTTCACCTGATTTTTTTTTATTTCAAAAATATACTTTATTCATAAAATACTTTAATGGTCTGTACAGTTGGACATGCCATACATATGTAAACATTCCATTTGTTTGCATACCGAAAACAGAGTAATCATTCCTATTTACAGGTCTGTATGATTACATTTTTAGCTGAGGTGTCAGCAGACCCCAAATGACTGCGCAGGCCCCCTGTTCTTCTTTAGGCAGGCAAATGTTACACGGTGGTCTTTCCCAATCGCGCCTTGGCGGCAGCTGCCCCAAGCTTCAGTGCGTCCCTCAACACGTAGTCCTGGACCTTGGAATGTGCCAGTCTGCAACACTCAGTCGGGGTCAACTCCTTCATCTGGAAGATCAACAGGTTTCGGACCGCCCAGAGAGTGTCCTTCACCGAGTTGATGATCCTCCAGGCACAGTTGATGTTCGTCTCGGTGTGCGTCCCGGGGAACAGGCCCTAGAGCACGGAGTCCCGCGTCACGGCGCTGCTCGGGACGAACCTCGACAAACACCTCTGCATTCCTCTCAGACTTCTTCTGTGTAGGCACATTCCAGAAAGTGTGTGACAGTCTCGCCCTCCCCGCAGCCGCTTTGAGGGCAGCGTGCGGTGGCGGCTGAGAGTCCGGGCGTGCATAAAGGTTCTCACAGGCGGAGCCCTTCTCACCACCAGCCAAGCCATGTCTTGGTGCTTGTTAAAAAGTTCTGGCGATGAGGCATTCTGCCAAATGACTTTGATAGTCTGCTCAGGGAACCGCTCGATAGGATCCGCCCTCTCCTTTTTCCGAAGGGTCTCAAGGACACTACGTGCTGACCACTTCCTGATGCACTTGTGGTCAAAAATGTTTTTCTTCATAAACTTCTCCACGATGGACAGGTGATACGGAACGGTCCAACTACTCGGAGCGTTCAGCGGCAGCGAGGCCAGGCCCATCCTTCGCAACACCGGGAACAGGTAGAACCTCAGTACATAGTGACACTTGGTGTTTGCATACCGGGGATCCACGCACAGCTTGATGCAGCCACACACAAAGGTGGCCATCAGGGTGAGGGTGGCATTGGGTATATTTTTCTCCCCCGTTGCCCAGATCTTTGTACAGCGAGTCCCTTCGGACCCGATCCATATTTGACCTCCATATAAACTGGAAGATGGCCCGGGTGACTGCAGCGGCACAGGTTCTGGGAATAGTCCTGTCCCTGCGTGCAAAGGGGCCTGTTAGTATCCTTCCAATGAATGGTCTCATTGACTCCAAAGCACAATACTAAAGTGGTGAAGTAAAAGTAAGTTGAAAATGTGGTGAGGCTGGTTTTTGACTGATGGGAGATTCAACTGTGAGATTTTATTCTACCTGCTAAACCTGTTTGCTCAAAACCAGACCTTTAAAAAAATCTTGATGTCAAGAATCTGATTTTTAAATGCTCACAATGAGTTTTTAAATTCCTCCTATAGTCATTGCCACATCAGGCAGAGCCTTGCAATATTTTGCATTATCTTAATGGAGTTTCAAATATTTCATGACTTGGAGAGAAAGCATTTTGCATTTTCTGTTGCAGTGCCATAGATGCGCCATGGTGTAGTGGCAGTGCACGAGGACCACTTGTTTTAAAAGCACCGGACAGGTCAAGAAAGATTATGCCTTTATAGTTTGTCTCCTGGCCACTTCACGATGTTTTCTCAATCCAGAAGTGCTGTTTCACACTATTGCTTCCTTCAACCTGCGCAATTATTGTTCTTCTCAAAAAAAATCAGCACTCTAATTTCTACAATTATCATTCCACTTTAATCTCTTTTTTTCCTTATTTTTATGAACATTACTGCTAATCAGCTCTCCATTTATTAAACTCTTCAGGCAATTTCCTCCTTTTCTACTTCTCTTCCACACCAGGTCACCATGGTTAATGTCCATTACAATATGCTATGTGGCCTCAATAACAACGTGCTCTTCATACTCAAACTCCCATGGCCCACAATTCAATTTTCCTGCTACTTCTTCATGTTTGAATTCATATCTGCTCCATCTCCTCAAACACTTCCATTTCTCAGCTAAATAATCAGTTCAAAAGTTTCACCCTTGGTCTCGTCCTATTCATTGCTTGCCTATTACTTCCTTATCTGTAATTTTATGGTCAATTTACTCTCTGTCTCCACTTTCGACTTCACAATTTATACTTTACTGAGTGCCTGCCTCTGATAGAGATAGGAGGAAATGAGGACTGCAGATGATGGAGATCAGAGTCTATGAAGGGCTTTCGCCCGAAATGTCAATTCTCCTGCTCCTCCGATGCTACCTGACCTGTCTAAGAAATTGTAATGAGTTAGATTTTGATCTGGCTCTATATTTGGCGAATGGAGGCTACAGGATTGAAGGAGTTTGGTTGCTTGTGATATTTCGTCCAAGATGTTGGCTCTGGTCATGTCTCCCCAGCAACACACCCAAGTGAAACAATCAATGTTGAAATAGTTCTCATATTTTAACTCTTTAAAGTTCAAATATTCCAACACATTACTCCCATGAAGACAATCTGCTGTATCTCTAATTTACTTGCCTTCTTTCTGGTAAATGTATTTTTCTTACTGTTACACTATCTTCTACTGTGTGCTGAACAGAATAAACTGTCAGTGCAGGAAATGCCCTTCAAAATAACCATCAACTCAGCACAGCATAACAAAACCTATTCAGAGGTGGCTTCAGGGTCATGCATTAGTGATAGATCAATCACCTTTGTTCTTCTACAAGGTTCGAGCAAGGAGCCAGTTGGAGGGGTGGAGAGGAGCCAGCTGGATAGCAGGGCCCCCTGTGACCCTGCTGGAGGCCTCGACAATCCAAAGGACAATTCCAGATGTTAATATGACCGAGGAAAATCGAAGCACACACCGTAGTGGCCGTCGTACTACAAAGGAACAGACAGGCAAAAAGAGAATGCAACAAAGAGACTGATTTTTCCATGTGGGTTAAGTACCCAATAAGTTAATGTTATAATTAAAATTAAAAATGTTTCTACATTACCTCATGGCAAAGACATTCATTACATACTCTGCAAAATGAATAAGCAGCTCCACCATCAGGATATCTTTAAAAGAGGAAATTTCTCCATCAGGACCTCCTACAAATATGAAACGTTTACAAAGAATTGTGACTATTCCAACCATTCTTTCAGTTGACACATTTTATGACTCTGTTAATTCCACAATTATAATGAAATTATGAAACTTATCAGTGCAAATTGTATGCCTTTTCAGTCAGCTAGGCAGAACATTACTCATTTGCATCTTATGCTATCACAAGATTGTGTCTTTGAAGATTATAACAGCTTGTACACAAGGTGTGAGTGGATTTCTATAGAAACACATCGCTCCTTTGTGGACTGTGAATAAATGAGGTGGTGTGAAGAATGATTGATTAGACTTGTCTATTCTCACATGTTCCAAACTTCAGTAGATGGCCAGATTTTTAAAAAAATCACTTTCTAAAAATAAAGAAAGGTAAAAGGAAAATAAGTCGAACTTCTCACATGATTCTCAAGGTGGAACCTCAATGGCTAAGTGCCAGGCTAAGGAGAAGACTTAACAGTCACTTTGTGAGAGAAAGAGAGAAACTCTTCCTTTTCTTTATGTTTACAAGATCAAGATGAAGTGTATTGAAATCTTTGTGTGGTACAAGAGAGATTGTTTCAGCTGCAATTTTCTGCTTAAAAGCCTTCCCAGCTGAAGTCAGTGCCAGGACGGAAACAAACTGGGAGTGTAAACAGAAAGCAAACTGTGCAGTCTCATACCATGCACATTCTTGAAAAATACAATTCCAGTTTTCTTTTTATCCCAGAACTGGGATTATTTACAAGGAAAACAAGCTGAGCAAAAATTAAAATATTTTGATATCATTCTATATGCTGGCTTTTCTTTTGGAAAGAGCAAGACGTTCTATGCTCATCAAATGAAGAATTTAGGAAAGGAATGTTTTTTCAACGTTTGCATATTGTTCCCAAATCCAAAATTTCCAATGCAGATTCAGCATGGGTTAGATGTGGAGTAAAGCTTTCTGTGTACTTTCTGTTAAAGCAGTCCAAATTCACATTCTGTGCTCACTCTATTTTACCTTGACTACATATTATATCCTACCTGAGTAGGATGATAGTTGCACACCTGCCACCTTGTGATTTTTCTAAGTGAGATTGCCAAATAATGTCAATTTAATAACTTGGTGCTAATTTAGAATCAAATTATGAGCAATTTTGTACTGTGGACTACTCCCAATGAAAACATGCTTGGAATCAGCTCATTTTACATTAGATCCTATCAGCCAAGGGAGAGTGAGGAGACTTTTATCCCATCATTTTGAGCTGCTTTCAAAGTCAACATCCAACAGTGAAAGGTCAGTATGCTAAATGAACAGTTTCTAAATTCTTTCTAGAATTTGAAATTATATTGCTGAGTAAACGTTTTTAGAATTTTTACATTATCTGAAAAGAGAAATGGCTTGCATATAACTAGTGGAAGTGAAACCATAAAACCATAATAATTTACAACATACCAAAACATCTTAAGCCATTTTGTCCATGCCAGTTCCTTCTGAAAACAATCGAATTCTAATCTCATTGTCTTGCTCCTTACCAATCACCCAGCATCCTGCTTTGCTTCAAGTAATCTTCTGATTAAATTAGATTAGATTCCCTACAGTATGGAAACAGGCCCTTCAGCCCAACAAGTCAACTCTGCCCCTCCCAAGCAGTAACCCACTCAGACCCCTTCCCCTACCTTATTTTTACCCCTAACTAATGTACCTAACACTACGGGCAATTTAGCATGGCCACTTCACCTGACCTGCACATCTTTAGATTGTGGGAGGAAACCAGAAAACCTGGAGGAAACTGGTGCAGACAAGGGGAGAACATGCAAACTCCACACAGACAGTCCCCAAGGATGGTATTGAACCTGGATCCCTGGCACTGTAAGGCAGCAGTGCTAACTAATGAGCCATCGTGCGCCCACCTTTCTTTTTTTATCTTCCTTTTTTTGTCTTTTTTTTTCTCTTTAAAAGCCTTTATGGTGTCTTCAGCAGGGCGAGAATATGCCCAGCCTTCTGAACTTGTGCAGCAGTGACAGCAAGAGTCAGCTCCTTGGTGCGAGCGAGCCCAGCTCGGAAGAGAGTGAGCCCTTAGGTAGATCACAACAGCAGCGAGTGTGGGCACAGCAGTGAGACAGGGGCCCCAGAATGTTGCAACTTCGATGTTGGTGGGCCTACCAGCAGGATTCGAGACAGCAGCGGCAATGGAATCAGGATGTTTGGTTTCAGCTGCGGTGATACAGTAGGCCTGAATCGGTATTCCTGGTGGTTTGACAGCAGCAGCAGCAGCAATTACATCGGTAGCAGCATGGTAGGCTCAGTGTGGTACTCCCGCAATGTAGTAGTGGTGATGGTGGCCATGGAGCAGCACTTCTGGAATTGACTGTGATGCTGGAAGGGCTTCCCACCGAGATCAAGCAGAGCACAAGAAGGGAGGAAGAACTCTGTTTTTAATTATATTTTAGCTTTATCTTAACATCTTCTATAACTCAAAATGGTGCCAATGTGGTGACATATTACACTTTTCACTGAACTTATTTGTAAAATACAAGTGACAACAATTCCGTCCAAGTTTCTCTTCTAAAGGTTTGAATAGCTGGGGTCTCTGCCTTAACCAAAGCATGAGGATGACTGAATGCTGACAGTTAATGGACAAGAGATACTTCATCCTTGTGCACAGATCCAATTTTAATTGAGGCTAACACAGAATTAAAATCTGCGGTAAAATTCTAAAACTGGCAGCTTAAGGAGGGTTTTAATTGGGTTTTAAGCAACTTTCCATTGGAAGAGCATTTGGGCTTTGTTAATCAAAGGAGCAGTTAAATTAGCTCCTCTGTAACTGGGACAGCTGGGTTTTTTTCTGTTAGGAACATATAAAACCAGTCAACGCAAAGCAATTTAGTATTTGAGTGTGAATTACAATAGAGAACATGCAGCCATATGAAAAAGGGAAAGCAGTGCTCCTTTGTTTTTGTTTTGGCTTTCTCCAACTGTTTCGGCCTCCAAGAATTGGTTCTCACTCTGCTACCAGGAAAAAAAGCTGTATTTTGGTAAGTGACTAAATTTTATTTCATTTGTGACATACAAAATAATGCAACAATGGGTGGTAAGGGTCATAAAAAATTTTTAAAATTTATCCAATAAAATTATCATATAGTTCCTGAGAGCACATTATAAATAGCAGGACAGTTGATATGTCACAGATGAGGTGTTTGAAAGGTCCTGAAAGTCTGTGTGATCCAGGGCAAACACATCTGTCCAAAGAGTTTGAAATTTAAGTGACTTCAACTTATGCACTTCAAGGTGAATTACAGACACTGTGTTGCTTCAAGGAGTGGAGGAAGTTCCCTATAATTTTTTTAATTGTATCATGAGGCATTCTGACCTCTTAGGAAAGAGTCTAATGATGAACATGAATCTATTGTTGTAAAAACCCATTGGTTCACTAATCTCCTTTAGGGAATGAAACTGCCATCTGAACTGGTCTGGTCTACATGTGAGTCCACACCTACAGTACTGTCATAGAGTCATAGAGATGTACAGCATGGAAACAGACCCTTCGGTCCAAAATCGTCCATGCCAACCAGATATTCCAACCCAATCTAGACCCATCTGCCAGCACCTGGCCCATATCCCTCCAAACCCTTCCTATTCATATACCCATCCAGATGCCTTTTAAATGTTCCCATTGTACTAGCCTCCACCACTTCCTCTGGCAGCTCATTCCATATACGTACCACCCTCTGCGTGAAAATATTGCCCCTTAGATCTCTTTTATATCTTTCCCCTCTCACCATAAACCTATGGCCCCTAGTTCTGGACTCTCCCACCCCAGGGCACTGTGATTGACTCTTAAATGTCCTCCTGCAATAAATGCTGGCCTTGCCAATAACACTCTCATCCAACCAGCAAAAATGAATATAAACAGCAACATTCAAGACTGTAGTCCCCCCCAAACAAATTCTGGCATTATTACCAAAGGATATTTGACATTGTATAACATCGACTGTACCTAGCTCACATTCTACTGGAACTGAGTCTCAGGCAGGTCCTGTTGGCCTGTTATGACTAATGCAGCAGAGCTCTATAATGCACAAAGAGAGTTTCTTCCTCAATGTCCTCATCTTCATCCTCTCCAGGGTTCAGGTCCTCTTTCTTTGACGATTTCTCCTGTTTCCTCAATTCTTCAGCATCTATCACATCACCTCATTGCCTACTCCAATTGTGCTGAACACAGCATGCCAGAATGATGTTGCTGGACTATACTGGTCAAAGCAGCCAAACTGCATTTTCAGCATCCCTATCATCTGCTCCACATGGCCCTAGTCACAGGGTGTGCACTGACTTAGTGAAAGTGCGTGCTGCCCAGCAACACAGTACGTATAGTTACACTCCAACCCCCTTCCCATCCCAGATCCACATCAACCATGATGCTTATCATTGAAATTAATAGAGTCCATACTCATGCTTTAATAACAATGATGCAGTTTTGATCCCCTCATTCTACAGCACCCTTGGGAGTTTCACAAGTAATGAGGCACTTCTGCCCAGCACTTGACACCTAAACATTGCACGCAATATAAATATATGAGGAATTGATTGGAAATTAAATGTAACTTCAGTATCACAGATTTGCTACTTCAATGCTTGAGCGTCCAGCAAATGTGGATCCCAAACGTTCTCCCAACAAACTGATTGACTTCACCTTGGCATTGTCCCAGCCATTTTCTAGTTGAGTTTCACATCCAGAGAACAGCAAGCACAGCAGGGAATATAGCTCATACTGCTCACTGTCAGTACTAGCTTCGGCTTGGTCCCAAATACCCTCTGAGAGTCTTCATGCCCCTTTTTACCTTGAACTATCCCAACAGCCCATTTATTTCCATTCCCTCTTGTACAGACCTATCATATTGAACTTTCCATCCAACTGTCCTCGCTGCCTTGTGAACCCCAGCAGTATATCTTAAAGATGCTCACTCTGCTCCTCTATATTCCCTCGGTGGAGGCTCTGTTTGTGGGTCACTGCCAACATTAGACCTTAATTTGTAACATGCCCTTCCAATGTTGTTCCACTGACATCACACTCACATTGAGAGATCATCATATTCATCCCCACCTCTACAAATCTCTCTATCTTCTCTTCCAGCATTGACTAGTCCACCACTTTTGCAGTGAGCACCTCATGCCCCACACATTCACCAATGTGCCTTCAGGCACCCTCCTCAGCAATCAACAGATGGACTCACCAGAACTGTTTTTCCCTAAAGTTCTGATTGATTTCAATGTGTCTATACATGACTGACCAGATCCTTGACATTGTGCTCGCAGTTCCTTGACTGATGATACACAATTCCCTCACTGGTGCTATCCCAACAGGATGGACTATTGTCTATTGTTTGGAGTCAACTCAGACAAATCCCCTTACTATTACCAGCCCAAGCAGATGGCTGACCAAGGCCACGTCCCTGCATTGCATACACATTGTATCAGCGGTTCATCATACTGACACCCCCTGACTGACAGTGCCCTCACCCCACTCTTGACTGGACTGAGGACTAGCCCCACTCATTTTCCAGCTTCACCTTTTGGTTGATTGATCATACAGTGTGTTTACAAATGGTAAATGCTATAGGTGTTAGATTGACATCTTGGTATGCTATTTGTAAAGCAAACCCCCTCACCCCTATTGACAAGTATAACAAGCAGTCCATCTGTGCATCTGCTCTAAGAGCATATCAGTATAGCCGAGCTGATATCCTATAACTCCGGTTGAGGTGCAGCATGCTAGCAAGCACAGCAAGACAACAATGCTGCAAATGTGAGGCAGATGCTAAGTGAGTCAGCGCTAAGAGCGCAAGTGAACAGCCCTGTGATCCAGCCTAGTCTGATTCATGAATTCAGTGCTCATTTGTGAATGTAAACAGTCCTTTCAGTGGCCTTACAATGTTAGTCGTGATGTGCTCTGCAATGCACCAACAGAGCAAATCCTGTGCTGCCTACGTGGATCAGAGAGGTGCCATGGTGGTCAAGGGGGTTTGGCAAATGTCCATGCCAATGGTTGTGAATAAGGGATATGTGTTACTAGTGCTCATTGGTAATATCCTGAGATGTTGTTTGGTACTAGACAATGTGGAAGCTCTTTGTGGTCATTGATGAGCTTATGTCATCATATACCCACTCTGAATTGCTAGCATGAATTCTCAATATCTAGCTTGTTCAGCGTGTTTGCTAAAATAGGAATTTGAATGAGGTGTTAAGGTGTTTAGCAGACTATAATCCCTCCTTAGATTGGCAAGTCACTGCTGCAATTTGGCACAAAGATGCAAAGAATTGCACTTGATGTTGAGATAGGCCTTGCTGGATTTTTCACATGTCCTGCCGCAAATCTCACCATACTTCACATCACTCACACCCTTAAGATTCTACACTCTGTATCTGAATGTACAAAGCATTTGAAACAAATCAGATGAACTGACAGCACAAATAGAAGTAAGTACAATGTGGTAACCATTACAGAGGTGTGGCTATAGGCGTGCACAGAGCAGGAAATGCATATTGAAAGATATAGGATACTTTAGAAGGACAGGAAGCTTCTAAAAGGTGGAGGCATGGCTCTGGTACTTAATAATGGTATTAGCATTACAGAGAGGGATGATCAAAGTTCAGGTAATCAGGATATGGAGTAGAGACAAGACATGATAAAAGTTGGAAAATATTTGTGGCATTTACGTTAACATGAAGCCCAAAGAAACAAATAATGGATGTTGATAGGAATATGCAACAATAATCATAGAAGATTTTAATCTACATATAGAATTTTTAAAAATCAAATGGATAAATAAAGCCTAAATGAAGTGATCATGAAATGTTTTCAAGATAGTTTCTTAGAATAGTATATCTGGAGTCAGAGAGGAAGCTATACTGGGCATGGCATTGTGCCCTGAGATAGGATGAAATAATGACCTCATAGTGAAGACACACCTAGGTAACAGTGACCTCTATGGTTGAACTTTAGAGGGAGAGAGTAGAGGGTCTGAGTCACTTTTTTCAAAAAAAAACTTAAATAAAGGCAATTATGAGGGCATGAAAGCACAGCTGGATAAAATGAATTGGCGAATTATATTTAACGGATAGGTTATGAGAAACAAAATGGCAATCATTTAATGGCATATTTCAGAATATACAAAGTAGCCACATCTCAATGAATAGAAAAAGGGATAGATACCTCATCTATCATTTATTGTAATGGCTAAAAAAAGACAGTGTCAACATTAAAGAAAAAGCACATAATTGTGCAAAGGCAGGAGGTGGAGTAGAAGATTGCCAGGATATATAATAACAACAAGGTATTACCATTAATTAATAAGGAAACTGCATGACAGAAAGATTACAAGAAACATAAAAACAGAAAGCAAATGTTCCTATCCTTTTTTAAAAAAACTAACAAAGTGAGCATTAGTCCTTTAAGAAGTGGGTGTAGAGTATTGATAATGAAAAATAAAGAGACAGCAGACAATTGAGCAGGTATTTTGCATCAATCTTCACTAAGAGAAAACAATTACCTTCCCAAAAATAGTTATATATCAGGAAAGAGAAGTTATAAAGGATCAAGGGAAAATTACAATTACAACTGAGTAAGTTGTTGCAATTGAGGGTTGAAAAATACCTTGGTCCTGATGGACTCCATTCTAGGTTCTTCAAAGAAAAAATGACCAGTTGATGCATTCTTTTAAGTTTGCAAATGTGCCTTGAGCTGGAGAAAGTCCTATTACATTGGAAGTTAGCAAATTTAACTTCTGTATTCAGAAAGTAAGGGTTTTTGGAACCAGGGAACCACAAGCCAGTAGGTTTAATGTTTGTCATAGGGAAATGTTGAAAGCTCTTATTAAAGGAGTTATAATAGGGACTTGGATAAGTTCAAGATTATCAAACAGAGTCAACATGATTTTGTAAAAAGGAAATAACTTTAACCAACTTAGTGGAGTTCTCTGAGGAAGTAACACATGCTATGGATAAAGGGCACATATACTGGATATACTGTACTTAGATATCCCAATGACATTTGGTAAAGTGCCACATCAAACGTTATTGCAATGAGTAGGGGCAGTATATTGACTTGAATAGAAGATGGCCTAGCTAACGTACATCAGAGAGGAGACATACTGGAATATTTTGTGTTGGAAAGAGGTAGTGTATGTCACAGGGTTTGGTCTTGGCATTCCAAATGATTATAATTTATATAAATAACTTGGATGAAGGAACATAAAACATGGGAGTCCAATTATCTAATGACACAAAGATAAGTAGGAAAGTAATTTGAGAAGAAGGCATAAGGAGTTTACAAAAAGATATTGAAGGAAAAGATCTGCTAACCCACGGTAGGCCCACAAAAGCAAAATTGGCCAAACTGTACCAAAAGCATCCAGAATTCCCAAGCAGGCTCACAAGCCAAATCAGGCAGCCCACGCAGACAAGAAGATACATTTTAAGCTCATTAACAATGACAGAGCACCACAGATATCTCAAAGCCCCAAGGGCAGTTTCCCAACCCAGCGATACCAAAGCCACTCTAAGAGCAGGTCAGACAGAGAGGCACCAGCAAGGACATGCTCCAGAAACAAGACAATGGAAGCACCTCACCACTTCAGAGGAGACATTAACACCTCCCTGTGAAGAGGAATGGAACCATCGATACTGTCAGGATGTTGCATTGTGTGAAGGAACAGGACATTCATCCGATATTTGTTTTCCAATTAGCATCCTTGTAACTAAATTACTCCATTTCCAGATACATTATAGTTTCCCATTTCTTAATCAGCCTCATTGTGCACATTACTATAAAACTGGTCTCATCCTCAGCTCTGGGAAGAGAAACCTGTGCAGACTGTCAGTTCTGTGTCAGCCTAGTCAGTTTCTCTTCCAACGATATCTTGTGTATTGTGATCTCTAACCTATTGGGCAAATTTCTCCAACAGTTTGACGTTAGTCAGCAGGCCCTTTTTTTTCTCTCTCACCAAGGTAAGCAAACATCACATTTTAAATTTAACCCAATTGGTACCTGGCGGCCTAGCCCTTCCCAGGGGGGGTCAGACCAGAGAAAGGCTGGACGACTGTGGAGGGTGACCCCATTCTGATCTGCGCCAAACTGGCTTCTGCTGCTGCAATTTGGAATGTGAGTAGTGGCTGTGGCCTGTGGAGGTGGGTAGTTGGCTCCTAAATTGTTAACTAACTTTTAAGCCGCCATGTCTGGGCCTGAGGAGGCTGTCTGGTGGGAAAGTAATTTAAACTGGCAGCCGGTAATTCGGTACTAAACAGCATGAACTGGGCTTGTGGAAGTTGTCACCTGTGCTAAATTAATTACCTGAAATTTTTGCAACAAACCTTAATTTGGTCCATGCATGTATAAACTGTCAATTTCACTTCGAGCTGTGTTTTGTGATCTCTAACCTAGTAGGCAAATTCCTCTGACAGATATTGACAGGTTAAGTGAGCAGGGAAAGATCTGGCAAATTGAATATACGAATAAATGCAGAATTGCTCATTTTGCAGGAAGAATAAGATTAAAATTTTAAAAATCTAAAAGATGAGCGATTGTAGAGCCCTGATATGCAAAGGGGTCAAGTGTCCCAGTGCATGAATCACAACAATCCAATATGCAGAGACAGCTAGTACATCGGTTATTGAATGATAATAATCAAGTATGAATTATATTCATTAAAAACACTAATTCTGAGGAGATCTGTGGATATATGCCTGCATGCCATGAGTTCAGAAGATGGTCTGCTTTGTCCTCACCCAGGCAAGTATGACATCATCAGATTGGTGGATCTTAAAGCAGTCCTCAATTGTAACCCGTTCAGAACTCAAACTTGATAAAGTATTACCTTCTGAAGATATAAAGTGCTTACAATTTTCTTCCTCTTGCAGCTCCAATCTTCTCTGCTGTATTAGGATGTTGAAAACACAGCAGTTGATTTCTTTATCTCTTGTTGGGAAAACTGTAGGTCTATCCCAGGTCTATCCATCAATTTAAATCTTAATGACTAGTTGAATGGCTAATTCTTGTGTTCATGCACCATCTATTTTATCCTTCTTGGATGTCAATGGTAGAACTCCATGTGGACGTCACATCCTAGAGTATAGCTCTTGTTTCAAAGGAGCCACCAGCTGCTTCTCAAGAGATGTGAATATCTGTGGAAGACTTGACTGCTGCAAAATGAAAGCACCCGCCTAGGAATTTTGCAGCGGCATGCATGGAAATCTTTTGTTGCTTACAAATCAGTCGGACATTAATAGCATAGCATCTTTTCTAATTGATAATTATTGCAGATTGATTTCGGTGCATTTTTGATTGTAACATGGGGCAGTCTATGATTTCCTGTACCCATGGGAATCAGACAAAACAGTAAATTCAAGAGCTCTGTCATGCTGACTGGCTTCCCTCATAGTGAAGGTAAAGAAACTCGGGGCTATTCTGAAGGGCAGCGCAGTGGCTCGGTGGTTGGCCAGGGACCTGGGTTCAATTCCAGCCTTGGACGACTATCTGTGTGGAGTTTGCACATTCTCCCCATGTCTGTGCGGGTTTCCTCCGAGTACTCTGGTTTCCTCCAACAATCCAAAGATGTGCAGGTTAGGTGAATTGGCCATGCTAAATTGCCCATAGCGTTCAGGAATTTGTAGGTTAGGTGCATTTGTCAGGGGTAAACATAGAGTATGGAATTGGTGTAGGTGGTTTACTCTTCTGAGGGTTGGTATGGACTTGTTGGGCCAAATAGCCTGTTTCCACACAGTAGGGGTTCTATGATAGTAACTGAGTGGCAATGAGAATGGGTGCTCATATGGTCTACCTGGTAGGAAGTGTTCCTCTCAGTGGCGGTAACACCAGAACCCATCTATTGTACAAGCGTCAGTCATATGAGGCACTGGTATTCAGTCAAATCAGAAACCTCACATTCTCTGCCTGTATATCCTGTGTAGTGGGTTTCATTTCCTGTGAGATGGAGTCCTGTATTTAGTCTCTGTGTCCTGTGCAGATGCTGGGGCAAAAGCTGCTCCTGATCTAATTGTCACTCCTGCTGCAATTGCAGCTGCTGCTTTAAGTGTTGCTGTTATTGTTGCTGACATTGCTCCTCACATTGCTCATCTGTAGTCCAGGGTACAGCTGCATAAACGGTTACCCTTTCAGTGATAAAGCTGATAGTAGAAAGTGCAGCTCAAAGTCAAAATAACTCCAGGGTGGTAGAAATAACCACCAAGGCATTAAGAGCCCACTGTCTGAAAATGTTCTTGGAACAAAAATCTATACAAAGAAGCAGCTGCTGTGTCTCTGTATATAAAGGTTTTTCAGCTTGTCAATTGCTCAGCACTGTCAATTCCTGCTGTCCATTGTTTTGTTCAGCATCGTGAGTTCCATGAATTACTTGGAACGCTTGCTCTGGATACTTCAGTCAGAATCAATGGGTAGAAATGCAGTCAATTGACTTTTAGCATATGTTAATTGCTTGTTCCAAGGGAGTTTCTGCATGTGCACTAATTCCAATAAGACGTCAGTGAATTCCTGTTGATTTGCCGACACACTGGAATTTCTGGCATGTTTTCATGTTTTAACTTTTCACATGTACTGAAAACCACAAACTTTCCAGATTAAAAATCTGTTCCTCCTCACACATCTCATCAATCCACTTTTAAATTAGGAATTGTATTTTCCTAACCTTCCTCCTAAAACGTTTGACCTAGTATTTATCGATGATAAATTTTATCCAACTATCCAATTGATTAACTTGTCCACCCTGAAGCTATTCTTCTCTAGTTTTCTATGTTTCCTCTTACTGAGTCTTCAAAACATTTATACGACATCTAAGTTAAAATCATGTGTATCTCGGAGAAAGCAGGAATTCTAAAACTAACACTTATTTGGGACTCTACTACTTTATTTTGGGTGTCCATATGCACAAATCATGAAAAGCTATTAAACAAGCTCAGCAAGTAATAGAGAAGTTAAATGGAACGTGGGCCTTTAAAGGGAATTTCAAAGAGAATGGAGTATGACAACAGGGAAGTCTTGCAGAAACTATACAAAGTCCTTGTTAGACCACACCTGCAATACTATGAACAGTTTTGGTCTTCTTACAATCATAGAATCATGGAATCATACAGTACAGAAGAGGCCATTCAGCCTTATCAACTCTACTGCCAAAAATATACTACTTACACTCGTCCCACTTCCTCACACTGCGCCCATAGCCTTGAAAGTTTTGACATTCCAAGTGCTCATCCAAATACTTTTTGAAGGTTGTCAGGTTCCCTGCCTCAAGTACCCTCCCAAGCACAGCACTCTGGGTGGAAAAATATTTTCTCAAGTCCCCTCTAAACCTCCTACCTTTCACTTTAAAATTATGCCCCCCACCTCAACATTGACCTTTTGACTAACGGAACAGCTGCTTTCTATTCATGCTGTCTTTGCTCCACAATCTTATATACCTTTATCAAATCAGTGCTCACTTTGGTGCTCCAAAGAAAACAACCTGAACTTATCCACTCTCTCTTCATAGCTGAAATGTTCCATCCTGCTGAATCTAAAAAATCTACTGGCACTGGGGGCAGAGAAGTTTTACTCAGTTGATCCGAAGCATGGAGGGATGGTCTTATGAGAAAAAAGGTTGAGTAGGTAGGGATTGTACTCACTGGAGTATTAAAAAAATGAGATGACCTTATTGAAACACTGAAGATTCTTAGGGAACTTGACAGGGTAGATGTGGAAAGGTTAACAAGGTAGATGTGGGAGAGTCTAGCACCAGAAGATCTCACCTCAGAGTAAGGACTTGACCATTTAAGATAAAGATCGGGAGGAATTTCTTCTCTCAGAGGGTAATGAATCTGCACAATTCTTTACCACAAAGGGCTGCAGAGGCTGTGTTCTATAACTATATTCAAGGCTGCTAAACGAATGTTTAATCGGTGGAGGAATCAGGGATTATGGGGGAAAGACAAGATACTCATCTTCTGCTGAATGTGAATTAAGGATTATGAGGTAAAAACAGGAAAAGTCACCTTCTACTGAATTAAGATGCATTTCTTGCAGACTGCATCAAGACTCTAAGGAAAATGGAGTTGAGTATAATCACATCATCTGTGATCCCATTCAATGGCGGAGAACATTCAATGTGCTGGGTGTTCTATTCCACTCCTGTATCTTCTTGTCTTATGGTATGAAGTCATGGTGTAAATGATACAGGGGTCTTTTCTTTATGCAGTGTATGGTAATCTCCTAGAACTCACTGCCTATAAGAAGTAAAGACAGTCAAAGATTGCACTTTGATTAAGATTGATTCAATTATTACAAAGAGAGCAAGCATATATTCAACAGGGTGAATTGTCCCTTTTTGTGAACTGGACTCTATGATCCGGAATTTAATTTCCAGGGGATTTAGAAGTGGAAATGGGTGCAATTTGGAAATGTGAAACATGATGTGCTTTTTTAAGAAACTGCTTGAGAAGTGAGGGGAGCAGGGAACCCACTTGCATTCAATTAATGAGCCATTAAATTCATTGAGGAGCTTGTTAACATTTGGAGATACAATTTTCAAAACTGAACTCAGAATGGTGCAGGTTAGTGGGCAGCTGTGGCAATTAAAGGAGTTCTTGATGCTAAATTTGAGGAGCTGGTGAATTTTGCATCAGCTTGTGCCCTTTACCTGTCAGTTGGCAGTTTGGCTGCATTGAGCTAGCTGGCTTTCTGACATGCTGCCTCCTTTCATCTGCGAGGCAATAATAGGCTTCACTGTGGCTGCTGTCGGCTTTGCCATTTGTGTTCTGCAAACGAATTCCTGTCTCCTTATGGAGCTCAGCACCACTAAACAAATTGGGTAGCAAGCTCACCTTCTACTTGAATTAAGGCATATACATTGTGGTTTGGGGTCAAGACCTGGAAATTATCCAAACATGGGGTTCTCAACTCCAAGTTGAAAATTCAGCCCAATGACTTACCTTGTGGATAAGATGAGTACTGATGGATTTGACAATCCTTTCCCACACAATTTTTGTATGGTCGTAAGAGCCACACATTCCATACCATTTGTTTATCAGTTATGTTTTTGTTTAATTTGCAATTCTCCTTGTAACGACTCAGCAATTAAAGCAAGAGAAAGGTAAACAGTGGCAGATATATTTTGTGAACACTCCAGGTTCCAGCTTTCTTAAGAAAAAAAAAATTGTGAAAAGGATTCAAGTGAGTTTATGAGAGACATATGTTAATTTTAATTGGGAAAAAGGAAATAAGAAATCTTAACCAACAAGAGAACTTCAGAATGAACCCCTCATAAACCTAACAAATCGAGGCCAGTACTTTGGCTAAGAATACTCAGAACAATGGCTTGGGTGCGGCATCCAAAGATGACAAATGAAAATTGCCTTCTTCCTTTGTAGCTGCTTTTTAGATATAAATCAACAATGACTTATACTTGTTCATTGTCAACTGTTGCAGTTCAATGACCAGTAAACTGACTATTCATAATTGAGATTTGCCGAGGTTTTACTTATTATTAATGTGAGCCATATCTTGTCATTGATTTACAGAATGATTGTACATTTTCAAACAATGCCCTTTACTTTTGTTGTTTGTTACTGTAGTTTAAAAAAAATCGGAGGATGTTAGTATCCCTGGCAAAGTCAGCATTTATTGTCCATCCCTAATTGTCCTTGAGAAGGTGGTCGTGTCACCTTCCTACGATGATAGGATTTGAATTTGTGTTTTTTAATCACTCATCCAGTAACAAAACCATTATGCTGCCTTATCTCTGTTACAAGACAAACTCTTCCTGTTTGGAAAGTATATTTACAAGCAGAAACTTTGCTGTAGCAGAATTTCCAAATTTTATTTTGGCCAATTTTACTTTCCTTTCTTTGTTAATTATGTGGTCAGCAAGCTGGGAGTGGAATACTTTTCATTTTAGGCAACCTAACGATTAGTAGTATTTTAATTCCAACAGCCTAGGTTGCACTTCAAACCATGTGACACATCTAACAAGTTAATGCTCTTCCATCTAAATGTCACTTGCCACTTATTAACACAAGCTTGGTTTTATTGCCTACTCACATGGACTGTGAAGCATCTGAGAAACTGCAAATAGTACTGAACACAGTGTAATCATCAGTGAACATTCCCACTGCTGACATTAGGATGGAAGAAAGTTCAATGATGAAGCAGCAAACAAAATGACTAGGATACAAGCCTGAGGAACTTCAAGGTAAAAACAGTGACTGCAGATGCTGGAAACCAGATTCTGGATTAGTGGTGCTGGAAGAGCACAGCAGTTCAGGCAGCAACCAAGTAGCTTCGAAATCGACGTTTTGGGCAAAAGCCCTTCATCAGGAATAAAGGCAGTGAGCCTGAAGCGTGGAGAGATAAGCTAGAGGAGGGTGGGGGTGGGGAGAAAGTAGCATAGAGTACAATGGGTGAGTGGGGGAGGGGAAGAAGCGGGAGGGGGAGGGGATGAATGATATTAGTGGATGTGCAAGTAAAACTTTGATGGATGTGAAAGGCTCCTTTAGGGCTTTGGATGGAGGTGAGGGAGGAGGTGTGGGCGCAGGTTTTACATTTCCTGCGGTGGCAGGGGAAAGTGCCAGGATTGGAGGGTGGGTTGTTTGGGGGCGTGGACCTGATCAGGTAGTTGTGGAGGGAACAGTCTTTGCGGAAGGCGGAAGGCGGAAAGGGGTGGGGAGGGAAATATATCCCTGGTAGTGGGGTCTGTTTGGAGGTGGCGGAAATGTCGGTGGATGATTTGGTTTATGCGAAGGTTGGTAGGGTGGAAGGTGAGAACCAGAGGCGTTCTGTCCTTGTTACGGTTGGAGGGGTGGGATCTGAGGGCGGAGGTGCGGGATGTAGACGAGATGCGTTCGAGGGCATCTTTAACCATGTGGGAAGGAAAGGGAAACAGACCCCACTACCAGGGACATATTTCCCTCCCCACCCGTTTCTGCTTTCCGCAAAGACCATTCCCTCTGCGACTACCTGGTCAGGTCCACGCCCCCAAACAACCCACCCTCCAATCCTGGCACTTTCCCCTGCCACCGCAGGAACTGTAAAACCTGCGCCCACACCTCCTCCCTCTCCTCTATCCAAGACCCTAAAGGAGCCTTCCACATCCATGAAAATTTTACTTGCACATCCACTAATATCAATTATTGTATCCGTTGCTCCCGATGCGGTCTCCTCTACATTGGGGAGACTGGGCGCCTCCTAGCAGAGCGCTTTAGGGAACATCTCCGGGACACCCGCACCAATCAACCGCACCGCTGCATGGCCCAACATTTCAACTCCCCCTCCCACTCTGCCGAGGACATGGAGGTCCTGGGCCTCCTTCACCGCCGCTCCCTCACCACCAGATGCCTGAAGGAAGAACGCCTCATCTTCCGCCTCGGAACACTTCAACCCCAGGGCATCAATGTGGACTTCAACAGTTTCCTCTTTTCCCCTTCCCCCACCTCACCCTAGTTCTAAACTTCCAGCTCAGTAACTGTCCCCATAACTTGTCCGGACTTGTCCTACCTGCCTATCTTCTTTTCCACCTATCCACTACACTCTCTCCTCCTTGACCTATCACCTTCATCCCCTCCTCCACTCACCCATTGTACTCTATGCTACTTTCTCCCCACCCCCACCCTCCTCTAGCTTATCTCACCACGCTTCAGGCTCACTGCCTTTATTCCTGATGAAGGGCTTTTGCCCGAAACGTCGATTTCGAAGCTACTTGGATGCTGCCTGAACTGCTGTGCTCTTCCAGCACCACTAATCCAGAATGAGGAACTTCAAGATCTTGTGGTGCACCGGTTGTATTCCTGCCTATGAGCCAGGAGGCTAGGTTCAAGTCCTGCCTGCTCCAGAGCTATATAATAATTATTATGAATAGGTTGATTTGAAATCTACCCTGAGGAACTTCAGCAGTGATTTTTCTAAGACGATGATGATTGACCTAATATGCTTGACATATCTCCAACCACTGGAGAGATTTCTTCCTGATTCTCACTGCCTTCAGTTTTGTTAAGGCTCCATGATGCTACATTGTGTGAAAATTGCTTTGATGTCAGTGGCGGTCACTCCCACCTCACCTCTTACGGAACGCAAGTAGGGACAATTAATCCATTGAACTTGCTGCACTATTCAATTAGACATCTTTATTCCTGTACCAAATCCCCTTGCAATGAAGGCCAAAATATAATTTGCTCACTACAGTTGCATACTAATTTTAATGAGTCTTGAACAAGAACACGCAGGTCCCTTTGGGCACCTACACTTCCTAGCATTTCACCACTTAAGAAATATTCTGCCTGTCTGTTTTTTTTTCTACCAAAGCAAGTAACTGCATATTCATTCACATGATATTGCATCTTCCATATTCTAGCCCAGTTATTTACATTACCAACTGCTCTTGAAAAGATCTAAGAAAAGTGGACTAGAAGCAGCTACTTTTCAAAAAGTTGACATAGAGCAGTGGGAGCCATTTACAAAGTGGAATGTGAGAGTGCAGAATCAATGTATTCCTGTAAAGGTAAAGGGTTGGTGGGAGGACAAACCTGTCTGGGAAGCTCTGCATGTTGAGGAATGTAGAGGATCGTATAAAGATAAAAAGGGGAGCTTATGGTAGACAATGAGGATTAAAAATAATAGAAGCCTAAGACGAGTGTAGAAAATGCGAAGGGTTACTTAAGAGAAAAACTAGGAGAGTGAAGAGGGGACCCGAGAGACTATAAGTATATTACTATATTAGAGGCAAGAGAAGAATCAGGGAAAGAGTAAGACCCGTTAGAGTCTAAAGTGGTAATCTGTATGCGGAACTGGAAGACATTTGTGAAATTTTAAATTATAACTTTCGATATATATTCACTTTTGAAAAGAACAATGTAGGTGTGGGAATCAGGGAGGACAACGTGATAAATCTAAATACATCAACATTGAGAGGGAGGAGAAAATAATACCTTCGGTAAGTTTAATATTGTACAAATTCCTAGGCCCTAGACTGCTGTAGGAGGCAAGGGAGAGAATTGCATTAAATCTCAAGTCCCCTCTGAACACAGGATAGGACATCAGCTATGGTACTATTAGTTAAGAAAGGTGGTATGGATAAACCTGGGAATTATAGGGCAGTGTGTCTAACATCAGTGATAGGGAAACATTTGGAAAGAATTCTGAGGGACAAAATTAATCTCCATATGTAGAGACAAAGATTAATCAAGGTTAGTCTGCATGACTTTGTTAGAGGAAGATCATGTCTAACAAATGAGGTGCTGCAGTTTGGAAAGGCAAATTAGGGCAGGACTTATACGCTCTGTGGTAAGGTCCTGGGGAATGTTGCTGAACAAAGAGACCTTGGAGTGCAGATACATAGCTCCTTGAAAGTGGGGTCACAGGTAGATAGGATAGTGAAGAAGGCATTTGTTATGCTTTCCTTTATTAGTCAGAGTGCTGAGTATTGGAGTTGGGAAGTCATGTTGTAGCTGTACAAGGCATTCCACTTTTGGAACGTTATGTAAAATTGTAGTCTCCCTCCTGTAGAAAAGATCTTGTGAAACTTGAAAGGGTTCAGAAAGGATTGACAAGGATGTGACCAGGATTGGAGGGTTTGAGCTACAGGGAGAGGCTGATAGGTAGGGGCTGTTTTCCCTGGAGCGTCGGAGGCTGAGTGGTGATCTTATAGAGATTTATACAATCATTAGGGGTATGGATAGGGTAAATGGACAAGGCCTTTTCCCTGGGTTGGGGGAGTCCAGAACTAGAGGGCATAGGTTTAAGGTGAGAGGGGAGAGATTTAAAAGGGACTTAGGGTCAACATTTTCACGCAGAGGGTAGTTGAGTGCATGGAATGAGCTGCCTGAGGAAGTGGTGGAGGTTAGTACAATTATACCATTTAAAAGGCATCTGGATGAGTATATGAATAGGAAGGGTTTAGAGGGATATGGGCCAAATGTTGGAAAATAGAACTAGATTAGATTAGGATATCTGGTCGGCATAGACAGGTTGGACTGAAGGGTCTGTTTCCGTGCTGTATATCTCTATGATTCTCAATCTGACTGAAGTTTTTGAGAGGTGAATTGATGCTTAGATTAGTGTAGTGCAGTTGATGTAGTCTACTTTCACTTCACAAAGGTTTTTGACAAGGTCTAGAACTGCAAATAGTGTAGGAAGGTAAGAGCCCAAGAGATTCAGGGTACTTTAATAAATTGAATTTAAAATTGGCTTAGGGGCAGGAGGCAGTGCATGCTAGTCTAAGATTGTCTTGAGATTGGAAACAAGGTTCAATGTTGAATCATTTGTGTACATTGATGATTTATACGTGAATATAGGATGTTTTATCAGTAAGTTCATAAATGGCATAATCATTTGTGCGTAAATAGGAAGGATGAAAGACAATATAGATTGGCTGAACAATGGCGGACAAGGGTTAATCCTGATGAGTGTAAAGTGATGCAGTTTGGGATGACTAACAAGGCAAGATAATGCACAATAAGTAGTAGGACCTGGGTAGTATTGAGAATCAATAGGATAGTTAGATAAGGTGGTTATGAAATCATGTGGGTTACATGGCTTTATTTGTTAAAGCATTGAATACAAGAACTGAGAGTTATGATGAATCAATACATAACATTAGTTTGGCCACAGCTGAGTGCTTTGTGCAGTTCTGGTCACCACACTATAGGAAGGATACGATTGTACTAACAAGGCTGTACAGGAAATTTACCAGGGTGTTACCAAGGGTGGAGCTTTTCAGCTATGAGGAAAGATTACAGAATAAGGGTTGTTTTCCTCAAAGGCTGAGTGGAGAATTACACGGGGCAGGATTCTTGTTTTGCCTTAGTAAAGGAATCAATAACCAGGGAGCACAGTTTTAGGGTAAGAGCTTCAGAGGTGACTTAAGGAGAAGATTTTTCACCAAGAAAGTGGTGGGTGTCTGAAACCCATTGATTGCAAGGGTGTTTGAGGCAGAAACCTTTACAAAATTGAAGAAGTATTTAGAAGGACACTTGAATCACCATAGTGGAAAAGACTTTGGGCCAAATGAAGGGAAATAGGATTAAAATTGTTGGGTGCTCAAAGACCTGTGGGGCAAAGGGCCTCTTTCAGTGCTGTAATACTCTGTTTTTTTTTTGTCGATGTTGGACCAAAGCTGTTGTGAGATCAGGAGCTGGGAAGCCCTGGTTGATGTCAAACTGAACATCAGTGAGAAGATTATTGCTGAGTAAGTGCTGCTTGTTGACATTCTTCTTCTACCATTTGCTGATAATTAAGAGTAGACTGGTAGGGTTGGATTGAATTGATCTGTTTTGTTTTGTGAACAGGGCATATCTGGGCAATTTTCCACAATGCAGGGTAGATGCCAGTGTTGTAGCTGTACTGAAACAGCTCGGGCATGTGGTTAGTTTTAGATCAATATGGCAAAGAGAACAAATGGTGGGACAAAATCCATTTCTAATGTGTCTCCAATGGAATAACCAACTGCATGTATGGATAGAGAACCCAATTAGACTTCCTTTTGGAGATTAAGTCTGTGAATAATACCAGGGTCAACTGAGGCCTTTACAATATATTTGTACTGAATGGCCTAATGGCACAATGCTTGCAAGGGCAGACATAGGTATCCAATCAATTATCAGTATCTATATAGATCCCATAAAGCTCAGTTCCAAAGCAAACCAATTGCCAATAAAATTGGAAGGTGAACATCAACACAACCGAACTGAATAGCTGACTAATCTGTGGCTGCTTCTCTGGGAATAACAGTTTGGTAATCTTGTATTATGGCAGTTTCTCTGATTGTGTCCCTCTTGTAAATTAGTTCAGGCTTGGGAAACCTTGAATATGAAAATTACCGTTTTCCAGAATTTTCAAATCTGCAGTCTGAGTTTATGTGATAGCAAGGCCACATTTATTGTCTTCCTAGTTGGCTTGAGAAAATGGTGGTAAGCCTTCTCCTCAAAGTGCTACAGTCTTCGGTCTAATGGCGCTTGCATAATAGTGCTGGGCAAGGAATTTCAGATCCTTAATTAGAATAAGATAAAGAAACAATGATGTATGTCCAAGTCAGGATGCTGTGTGATATACAGTGGAAATTTGAAGGTGATTCCCATGATCTTGTGCTCTTGCTTTTCGGTAGTAGACATCACAAAGCTCGGAAATGCTGTCAAACAAAGCTTGGTGAGTTACTGTGCAGTACATCCTGTAGATAAATCATACTGCCAAGACTGTGTGAAAGCATGGGAGGGAGTAGATATTAAATTCATGGTGAATGCTATCATACAGACAGACCTGGATGTGTCATGTTTCTTGAGAGTTGTTCTGGCTATATCATTCAAGCAAGCAGTGAGTATTCCAATATTCTGTCATCCTAAGACTTGTAGGTGTCAAAAAATTGTTCTGAAATTGGGAGGTAAGCCTCTTGTTACAGAGTACCTGGCCTCTACTCTTTTCTTGGAGACATTATGCGCCCAGATATTCCGAAGACCAAATAGTTGTTGGAACACTGTAGACTGGAGTTGTGCCTTGGGACCTTGTACATTTCCAGACCCAACAGAGTTCTGTGCTGAGAAAATGAAGGTTCTGATGGGCAGTTCCTTAAACCTGGAACATCTGAACTAAATCATTGAAGTCAAAGAATTTGGGGAAGTTAGCTTTAATTAATAGTTACCCATGAAAAAAAGTTAGAGGATTAAAAACCTAGTTAATTTACTGGGTAACTATTAAATTAATCTCATTCACCATTTACACCGTCAACTAGATCTTCTCACGCATATTGGATCACCAGGCACCTATCCCCCTGCCAGATTCCCCAATTTGACACGATTTCATTGCTCCAACCCTGGGACCTGACATGATCCTTGTTGTACTTGAACCCCACTCTTCCTGATGGATCCCAAAATTCTCCACCCTACTCCAACCATTTGCATCTGACAAACCTCTCCCAGAAATGTCCCTCCCCATTGGACCCACTAATCCACCTCACAGGGCCTCTTGTTAAACCCAACGATCCTCACCTTCTCACTGGATCTGATATCTCAATTTACAGACTCAATAACACCTCCTCTCTCACCTGGATCCCTGCATTTCCTCTCAAACCTGACACCACCCCTACAATGTGACTTCATACTTGTTCCTGCACTTCCCCTCATTGGATCCAATACCCATAACCCACCCAACCAGCCATACCCACTTCCCCGCCATCAGATACATTACCCATTACCGCTCCCTAACTGTCTGAATACTATCCCAGATGAAAACACCTCACCCTGGTGACAACTCCTTTGCCCTGATGCTAGACCTGAATCCCCTCCCACATCCCCAGTCCTGACACTTCTCAGCTGCCAGTAGCCTGACATGACTCCAGATGACAGCCAGGTTAATGACAATCCACCCCCTATCCTGCAACTGAATCTGACTACCTCCTCTGTTGCCAGACCCAATGCCTGATCTACCGTAAGCACTACATCATTTACCTGGCACCCTACCTACCTGGCTCTCTTTTCACACATTACCCTGACATCCTATCAATTGCAATCTTTCCCACCTGATACCCAACTCACCTGGCACCTGACCTACTTGGCTTCCCAGCAATGTACCCAGCTGGTACCCTGCTGCTTTTTCCAAGAGCCAATATAACCCCATACTTACCTACGCAGCTACCTTTTTACAGGAGTTATCAAAATGTTTTGTCGTGCAGCTAGATGTTTAAATCACAGAACACAGCACACTGACTGATGCAAAGGGCAATGTGGTTTGACATTGTCTGACTTTCTTGTACTACAAGGTAACTGTATTGATTTTAGATGTGATCAGGTTGGTTGGCATATTGGGTCTGGCAGAGGGGAGGAGGTCAGAATCAGTTGCAGGATAGGGGTGGATCAAGGTGGCTGTCATCTGGAGTCATGTCAGGCTACTGGCAGTTGAGTGGTGTCAGGACTGGGAATGTGGGAGGGGAGCCAAGTCCAGCATCAGGTATTGTAATTGCTGGCTAGGCATGCAGAGTTCAGTCCTCATGAAGAAAGGAGTGGAATGGTAATCTGACTGTGATTGCCACTCCTTGGCATATTAATCCCAATGTGCATTTACAGCGTTCTTGAATGATACAATATTGTTCCCTTCCTGGCAATTATGTTGAACTTGAGTCTTGCAGATCCATTGAAATGTCAAGATATAAATCATTCATCTTATACTCTGCTTTGCTTTTGGAGTTATGGTCTTAATATGGTTGATCCAGTTAATTTTCTGTTCAATAATGTTCGCTAAGATATTTATGGTAAGAATTTCAGTCATGATGTTTTGGAAAGTTGTGGACAGGAAAGGTGGGTTTAGAAAGGAATTGACCTTTATTCCTTGAACATCGAAATTTTCTACTTCTAATGTACTATTTGCTAGCCCAGCAATGGATATATCCAAGTACTACTGGACACGTTCATGGGCTGTACCTTTATCAGAGATATGAATACTGCTGAAAAGCAAGGATTTTGTTTGTTATTCTTTTATGCACTGTTGTTACTGAGAAAACCAGAACTTGTTACCTTTTCCTAATTGCCCTTGAACTGCCCACTCGATCATTTCAGAGGGCATTTATGAGTCAACCACATTGCTGTGGGTCTGGAGTTACCTGTTAGGCAGACCATGTAAAGAGAGCAGATTTTCTTCCCTAAAATACATTACCAAACACGATTGTTTTTTACAAATATTAATGATAACTTCATGGCGTAGGACTGAGAGTAGCTATCAATTCCAGACATTCTATCAATCAATTGAGTGTAAATCTTACCAGCTCCCGGGTGGGAATTGAACACGAGGATGATTCAGTTGTCTGGATTATGCTGACATTATCATTCTGTCACCATCTCCATTTTACAGGGCCAACAATTATGTCAACATTATCAGAAATGTTACAAGTTAGAATGAGCAGGTACTTGACATTCTGACTTTGGCTTGATTCCGACACATGCAAGGTACTACTGAGTGCACACATATGCCAATATTGAGGCCCCTATAACAATGAAGAGTGTGAACTACAAGGATTTCCTCTCCATCAAAATGTTACTGACGTGCAACAAAAAATAATGTTTATTGCAAACTTGCGCAAGATATTTGGGCAACTGCCATGATGTTTCTGACTTCTGCAATCCAAAGTCTCTGATCACTTCCCAGCTGGAAAAAGGTTTAAAGGTCATTGCTTGATGCTATGGATAACTAACTCTAATCCTGGCTCATAATTATCGTCAGAAACACTAACATCGAAACCCAACGGCATGACCATGAATATCAGCATCAAGTGTGCGATTAAACAGACCAATGATAGAATGTAGATGTGCTTCAGGTCCTTTAGTTTATACCAACCAGTGGTCTGCTAAAATCTGCTAACCACGTGTTTCCATTTATTCAGTCAACACAAATTAACACAGTTTACTCTGGGGTGGCACAGTGATTCGGTGTCTAGCACTGCTGCCTCACAGCATCAGGAACCCAGATTCAATCCCTGCCTTGGACAACTGTCTGTGTGGAGGTTGCACATTCTCCCTGTGTCTGCCTGGGTTTCCTCCCACAGTCCAAGGATGTGCAGGTTAGGTGAATTGACCATGCTAAATTGCCCGTAGTCAGAGTGGGTTCCTCTTTGGAGGGTCAGTGTGGACTTGTGGGCCAAAGGGCCTGTTTCTACACTGTCCTTTTTTGGTGTTTTGTACCACAATTATGGATGAAATTATTGCTCTTGAGTTTTTTGATCTTGACTTTTTAACAGGCCCTCCATTCAGATTTCAACTACCTGCTGTTGTGAACAACTTGATTGAATTAGTCTGCTGATTCTTATAAATGGCACCAACACTCAGCTCTAATTCAGAGAGTAAAACCATATCAAATAGATTCGTGTCAATCAATGGATTCTTATCCTCATTAGGGTGGAAACCAAGAGTGATTACTTGATGACAACAGGAAGCATAACAGGTAGAGTAAATTAATTTGTTAAGATCCAAAATGTTATGATGCAGAAATCTCCTTCAAATTTAGAGATCAATTCAGTGACTTGTTTGTAGCAGGTCAGGCCTCATTCTGCCTCATGCTGAGTTCCTACTCATAATCTATTTGCATGCGCTGAATATGTATTGAACTAAAAGCTTTATGTAATTACACAATACCTCAAGACTAAGTCAGTAGCACATGGGAATCTCATAGTATTTAGTTCATGTTTATTTAAAAGAGGCACTAGCCAGTTTTATGTATTTGTGTGTAAGTTCAACAATATTAAATGTTGAATTGTATGACTCAAGGGAGAGAGGGCAGGAGAATGGTGCTTGCATCATAGCTCAGGATTGGCAAGGGTGAGTCAGGGGTAAGGGAGAGTGTGGAGTAGTGTCAGGTACTGGAGGAGTGAAGTAGGAAGGGCCTGGTAACCAACGTATAGTGAGGAGAGTGAGGATGTGGGCTTGTCAATTAAGGTAAGGGAATAAGGAGCTTAAAGGTTGGTGTCAATACTGTCCACATCTGGATCTATTTCAGTGTGTTATCTGGCAGAGTCCTTACAGGCTTGAACTCACCCACAGCAAATTTAAATAGCTCTGTTGAGAGTGATGTCAGTTAACATTCTTTTGCAGGGTTTAGAAGAGGGTATCAGCTGATGACCCAGAGGAGCAAGTACAACACTGAACACTAACATGATTATTCAATATAAATTGAATTTTAAAAAACAACGTTGTTTCTTCAGCAAGAAAGGAAATGTCCCTTACTCCACTGTAATTATTAATGTGTGTCAATTACCAAGTTGCCAGTACATATAGTTCTTTGACAAGGTCAGTCTCAGCAAATAATGATGATACATACATGAATAAAGTGAATGAAACAATTGTAATATCAGGAAAGCTCTTGAGTACCTGTATAAAGTTATTGGCAATATAGTTGAGAAGTGAAATTCTGGCGATGATGCAGTGTCTCCTTGTTTGACCAGGAGTATCTTTTACAGTTCCCCTAGGTACTGCTGCATTATCAGTTTATGATGAGTTTCAGCACTGAAAAAGCTTCACCTACAGCAATTTTCTCATGCCCACTGATGGCAATTTAAATTTTAATTATAATCGCGCAGGAGCCAGCAAAAAGCAAAGGAACAGCAATACTGTCCTTTTCCGATTACAGCATCGAAAATGGTGTCCCACAGTTCAAATCCACATTAGGTCAACAGAACTGAATGCCCTATCACATACATTGCTCAATAGTGTCACCAGGTAGTTGGATGCTCCCATTTCCCATTGCTGACGGTCAGGAATACCATGACTCTATTTCTTGTACCTTTTCCTCTATGGTTGTGAGTTGCATGAATTGTGGAGAGGTCCAACTAGTTCTCTTTCTTCCTAGCACTCAGTGCATTCTAGGCTTTAAAAAAGAAAGGAGGAACATTATGAATTAGCAGAATGGTACACTTTTAATCTATTGAGTGGAGTGTATTTGGTGACGGTCACTTTGAGTGAGAGACATTAGCATTGCAGAAGGATAAGTGAGTGGATGTTTGAGTATATTACAAATTGTAGAGAAAGAGATGTGGGTGGAACTTCAAAACAAGTATAGGTGATAAGATTAAGTTTGAGGAAGCAGGGTGACAGGGTGGTGTACAACAGGATGTTGGCAATTTTGCCATTGTACTTACCTTTCCTAACTTGCCTAGATCATGAAACAATTTCTGCACTTAATCCAAGGCCATGCAAGATGACCTCATTCCCAACTCCAATTATGCTTACTTTCTTTCAGCAACAAGTTTCTTCCTGTACTTGCTAATGGTGAGTATTTTTCTACCACATTTTACAGCCCACATAGCACATCCATGGCAGAGTGACTGAGATAGGGCAGAGTGTTTGCCCATCTGGACTTACTTCAGACGCATGCAGTTCTGTGATAGCCATCTCCCACTCCTTCAACCTGTACATTTGAAATGTACTTTAAATGTTTACAGGCATCACCTATTTTATATCACTAACATTTTCTTCAAAGATTATAAAGCCATTTCATAAATTCAAGTAGTAATCAATGTTAACATTCTTCATTGTGTTGTATTGCATGAGATATCAATTTTGAAATGATATAATCCAGTCATCCGATTCTACTTTACTCCATTGATGAGCCCATATTCAAGATTTAATCAGCTTCTTTGATGCCTTTTTCACTGATCCATATTGAACTACTTCTGCTGAATTAGGAATTGATCCAATTCTTTTTCAGCCATTTTTCACCGGACCAATTAAAATCAGAGGCTCACAATGAAGTTCTTTTTCACTTAAGCTTGCCGTTTCTTCAGCTTATAAATACATGCTCTGCTTTTATTGTTCCTGCTGTTCACCAAAAAAAACTCCTTGACATCTAGCTTGTGATTTCTCATCTTTTTCAATTATTTCAATTCTATCCTTCAATGTTCTAAAATGACGGTATGGTACTATTTTAATCAGAAACAATAACGACAGCATGTGTAAATATTTCATCCATCAGGAGCAGGATGTTTGGTGGTTACGTTGCTGCTGCAGAGTCTGAATATACTCTTGAGCCAGGACCAAATGACACCACATGACTAGCAATCGTGAGGATGCTAATCTAAGGATGTTTATGCATGTTGCTTTAAACTGCAAGCTATCTGTTTGCTTGTTATCTAAATCTGTTTGAGATTTTTAAGTGAATTGAACATACACCACTTACCAAGCTGGTATGAGAGCGGTAATTTTGAGTTTAGCAAAACTCCACAAGAATATGACATGATCAGCAGTAACTTTTCCTGAAAACAAAGCCAATGATGTGAACTTAAAGACCACAGGAAAAAAAAACATCAGGCAAGAATTGGAGCTGTGCAGAAGCTATTTATGCTAGAAATCTAGAAGGTTATGACACCAAAATTGGAGGTGTAGTGGACAGCGCAGAGGGTTACCTCAGATTACAACAGGATCTTGACCAGATGGGCCAATGGGCTGAGAAGTGGTAGATGGAATTTAATTCTAATAAATGCGAGGTGCTGCATTTTGGGAAAGCAAATCTTAGCAGGATTTATACACTTAACGGTAAGGTCCTAGGGAGTGTTGCTGAACAAAGAGACCTTGGAGTGCAGGTTCATTGCTCCTTGAAAGTGGAGTCGCAGGTAGATAGGATAGTGAAGAAGGTGTTTGGTATGCTTTCCTTTATTGGTCAGAGTATTGAGTACAGGAGTTGGGAGGTCATGTTGCGGCTGTACAGGACATTGGTTAGGCTACTGTTGGAATATTGTGTGCAATTCCGGTCTCCTTCCTATCAGAAAGATGCTATGAAACTTGAAAGGGTTCAAAAAAGATTTACAAGGATGTTGCCAGTGTTGGAGGATTTGATCTATAGGGAGAGGCTGAACAGGCTGGGGCTATTTTCCCTGGAGCGTCAGAGGCTGAGGGATGATCTTATAGAGGTTTACAAAATTATAAGGGGCATGGATAGGGTAACTAGGCAAAGTCTTTTCCCTGGGGTCGGGGAGTCCAGAACTAGAGGGCATAGGTTTAGGGTGAGAGGGGAAAGATATAAAAGAGACCTAAGGGGCAACGTTTTCACACAAGAGTAACTAGGAAGAGAATATGTCCCATTAAAGATAAATGTGGCCATCTACATGTGGACCCACAGGAGATGGGTGAGAGATTAATTGAATGTTTTACATGCGTATTTGCTGTGGTGAAGGACATAGAAGCAAGTGAACTTGGGAAAATAAATGGTGATGTCCTGAAAAATGTCCATGTTACAGAAGAGCAGGTACTCGAGGGCCTAAGATACATAAAGGTAGCTAAATCCCTGAGATCTGATCAGGTTTTCCCAGAACTTTGGGGGAAGCAAAGGAAGAGATTGCTGGCCTCCTTACTGAGACATTTGTATCATTGACAACCACGGGTGAAGTGCCAAAAGACTAAAGCTTGGCTAATGTGGTGCCATTATTTTTTAAAGACTGAAAGGAAAAGCCAGGAAACTGTAGACTGGTGAGTCTTATGTCAATGGTGAGTAAATTGTTGGAGGGTATTCTGAAGAACAGGATTTACATGCATTTGGAAAGGCAAGGACTGGTGAGGGATGGTCAGCATTGCATTGTGTGTGGGAAATCATGTCTCACTAACTTGATTGAGTTTTTTGAAGAGGTGACAATGAAGATTCCTGAAGGTAGACTGGTAGATATTGTCTATGTGGAATTCAGCAAGTGTTCGACCAGATTGGCCAATGGGCTGAGGAGTGGCGATGGAGTTTAATTTAGCTAATATGAAGTGTTGCATTTTGGGAAGGCAAACTAGGGCAAGACTTGTAGAGTTAAAATAGGGCCCTGGGGAGTGTTGCCGAACAAAGAGATATTGCGGTGCAGATCCTTAGTTCCTGAAAAGTAAAGTCACACATAGACAGGGTGTTGAAGGAGGCGTTTAGCTTGCTTGCCTTCATTGGTCAGAATATTGAGTATTGGAGTTAGGATGTCAGGTTGTGGCAGTACAGGAAATTGGTAAGGCCACTTTTAGACTACTGCATATGATTCTGGTCACCTTTCTACAGGAAAGATGTTGTTAAACTTGAAACAGTGCAGGAAAACATTACAAGGATGTTGCTTGGACTGGAGTATTTGAGTTATAGGGAGAGGCTGAATAGGTTGGGACATTTTTTTTCCATAGCATCAGAGACTGAAGTGTGATTGTATAAAGGTTTATGAAATCATGAGCAGCATGGATAGGGTGAATAGCCAAGGTCTTTAGGGTGGGGAAGTTCAAAATTAAGGTGAGAGGGGAAAGATTTTAAAACGACCTGAGGGGAACATTTTCATATAGAAGGTGGTGGACGTCTGGAATGACTATCAGAGGAAGCAGTGGAGGCAGTCAAAATTACAACATTGAAAAGGGATCTGGATGGGTATATGATTAGGAAAGGGTTAGAAGGATATGGGCCAAATACTGGCAAATGGGATTAGGTCAGACTAAAATGTCTGATCAGCACAAACAAGTTGGACTGAAGAGTCTGTTTCTGTGCTGCATGACTCTAAAAACCTATAACAGAAAAGCTTCAGATGCAGCCAAAAACAGCACAAGGAAGAATGAAAAGAAAGAAGAAAAGATACATAGTAGAATCTCCAGAGGGAATAACATTATGGTCTTGGTTCTATAAATGTCCAACACATTGATAACATCTGCAGAAGACAAGAACACCAGATGCATAACTACCAAATCCTCTAGCATGAATTGAAAGGCCACAGATATTCTTTCAAGCTTTTTAAACAAAGAATAAAGCTACTCTTTTCAGATCTGGCCATTGCAGAACTAAATAAGCAAGCAGTGAAAATAAAGATAGGATTGTGACCAAGTGAAGACGGGGAAATCTGTTCACTCTTTGTAACTTGCTCTCAGTTAATCATAGCAAATATGTTTATTTCAGAATGTTCTGAATAAGGATCTGAAGTATTAACTCTGCTTTCTCTCCACAGATGCTACCAGACCAGCTGAGTTTCTCCAGCAATTTTGGTTTTGGCATCTGATTTCCAGCATCTGCACTTGGGTTTTTTTTGGACTCAAATCCTGCTTTGAAGGAGCATCTAAACTTGTTCTGAGGGCTGTGCCTTTATCCTCTGTCTTCAGCCTGCACTGTCCATTTCTATAGTCAATATGATATGTTCAGATATTTGTTTTTACAAATTTGATTGCCAGGAGTTTTGGGAATGTGTTGGTTCTGAGATGTGCCTGCTGTCGAATTGCAGAAATTGCATCCTGCACTTCGGTCTCATTTGTCTTTACATCAAACTGATAGGCTGTTTCAGATTTTAAATTGGTTACTTTCTTTGCATTTCCCAATAGACACCAATTTTGTTTTTACCTCATTGGTATGCTCCTGGTATCATCCACCTGTTGTCTGCTATTTCCTTCCATTTTACCTTTCTTTTGGGAATAGGTTCTCCCCTAACCTGTTCCATATTCTTGGAAGCACCACTGCTAACAGGTGGATATTCAGCTTTTACTATACACGGTTCAGCTTTTCCATTAAGTGAGTCTATATCATCACCTTCTGCTGGCTTGTCTATGAACTTAACTGGTTCCACTATAACTTTACCATCAAGGCATCTGTAACCCAGATCTTTGGATTTGTTTGCAATCTTTCTGTCACCTTTTCAAGCCCTTTCTTGCCTTCTTTTATGGCTAATAGTCTCACTCTAAACTTGACCCATTCTGATAAAGCTTACCCACCCTCAGCTCATTTAATTCAAGTGGCTTTTCCTGAGACATCCTTTGCACATTCTCCCCATGTCTGCATGGGTTTTCTCCGGGTGCTCCTGTTTCCTCCCACAGTCCAAAGATGTGCAGGTTAGGTAAATTGGCCATGCTAAATTGTCCATAATATTAGGTGCACTAGTCAGTGGGAAATGGGTCTGGGTGGGTTACTCTTTGGAGGGTCGAAGGGACTGTTTCCATACTGTAGGGAACCCCTAATCTTAAAAAACCTCACAGATGTTACTATGCGATGTAGGGCTTCTGAGTCTCTTTCAGCACTCAGCCTTTTTGCCACTTCTGCTGTTTTTTCCAACCTCTCTGGATTGTCCCTTACTGTGTGAATGGTATATCGTGCTACCATTGAGTCCAAGAATGGGTAAAAATGGAAAGATATGCATATGAGGCTCTCGGGTAGGCTCGTGAAAAGAAGATGGTGGAATGTTAATCATTGAACAATCAATTTGAGGATTTCTGGTTTTTGCAGGTGAGTTAAAATCTTGTTGTCCTTTTTAACACCTGGAAGCATTAATATGGTGGTTTGTTGGAAGTACCAAGGGGGAAATAGTCCTTCTGTTGTCCTTTTTCCTTTTTACTAGCTTGTTAGCTAGCTGGATTCTCGCACTCAGCTAGGAATGGAGATTACCTGACACTGTATGATATGAAAGGTTGCCAGTTGTTAGCCCAAGCCTAGATATGATCCAAGTCTTGTTGCAATTTCACCGCCAAAAACAAATACAGGATGTGCAGGTAACTTAAATGCGCTAATAGGTTTTTTTTATTTGCTCATGGGACATGGGAGTTGCTGCCTGGCCAACATTCATTGTCTATCCTGGTTGCCTTTGAGAAGGTGGTGGTGAGCTGCCTTCTGGAACTTCTGCAGTCCATAGGTTGACACACAATGCCCTTAGGGAGGGAATTCTAGAATTTTGACCCAGTGACACTGATTGGACAGCAATGCATATACAAGTCAGAATGGTGAGTACTTTGGAGGTGGTGGCATTCTTCTGACATTCAAAGGCATTACCAATGCCAGAAACAGCCCTCTCAACCCTGCAAAGTCCTTCTTACTAACATCTGGGGGTTAGGGCCAAAACTGGAAAAGCTGTCAAACAACACCCTTACATAGTCACACTCACAGAATCATATCTTTACAGATAATGTCCTAGACATCGTCATCATCATCATCATCATCATCCCTAAATATGTCCTGTCCCACTGACAGGACAGACCCAGCAGAGGTGATGGCATGGTGATATACAGTTAGGAGGGAGTTCCCTTGGGAGTGTTCAACATCGACTCAGGACTCCTGGCATCAGGATAAACTTGGACAAGGAAACCTCTAATATCACTGGCTCAAAATCCTGCAACTCCCTTCTTAGCAACATTGTAGGTGTACCAACATAAAAACAACTAGGGATAGGAACAAAATACTGGTCCAACCAGAAAAGCACAGAGCAACTCTTAAAGCTCTGAAAAAAACAGGAGAGAATGAAGATGGCAAATAGAGTCATAGAGTCATAGAGATGTACAGCATGGAAACAGACTCTTTTGTCCAACTCGTCCATGCTGACCATTTATCCCAATCCAATCTAGTCCCACCTGCCAGCACCCAGCCCATATCCCTCCAAACCCTTCCTATTCATATACCCATCCAAATGCCTTTTAAATGTTGCAATTGTACTAGCCTCCACTTTTTCTGGTAGCTCATTCCATACACATACTAACTACCCTCTGAGTGAAAAGGTTGCCCCTTAGGTCTCATTTATATCTTTTCCCTCTCACCCTAAACCTATGCTCTCTAGTTCTGGACTCTCCGACCCCAGGGAAAAGACTTTGTCTTTTTATCCTATCCATGCCCCTCATGATTTTATAAACCTCTATAAGGTCACCCCTCAGTCTCCGACACTCCAGGGAAAACAGCCCTAGTTTATTCAGCCTCTCCCTATAGCTCAAATCCTCCACCCCTGGAAATGTCCTTGTAAATCTTTTTTGAACCCTTTCAAGTTTCACAACATCTTTCCAATAGGAAGGAGACCAGAATTGCACGCAATATTCCAACAGTAGCCTAACCAATTGTACAGCCGCAACATGACCTCCCAACTCCTGTACTCAACACTCTGATCAATAAAGGAAAGCATACCAAACATCTTCTTCACTATCCTATCTACCTGTCACTCCACTTTCAAGGAGCTATGAACCTGCACTCCAAGGTCTCTTTGTTCAGCAACACTCTCTAATACCATAACATTATGTGTATAAGTCCTGCTAAGATTTGCTTTCCCAAAATGCAGCACCTCACATTTATCTAAATTAAACTCCATCTGCCACTTCTCAGCCCAATGGCCCATCTGGTCAAGATCCCATTGTAATTTGAGGTAACATTCTTTGCTGTCCACTACACCTCCAATTTTGGTGTCATCAGCAAACCTACTAACTATACCTCTTGAGCTCACATCCAAATCGTTTATATAAACCACGAAAAGCAGTGGACCCAGCACCGATCCTTGTGGCACTCCACTGGTCACAGGCCTCCAGGATGAAAACAACACTCTACCACCACCTTTGAGCCAGTTCTGTATCCAAATGGTGAGTTCTCCCTGTATTCCATGAGATCTAATCTTGCTAATCAGTTTCCCATGGGGAACCTTGTCAAACACTGTACTGAAATCCATATTGATCACATCTACCATCCAGCCCTCATCAATCCTCTGTTACTTCTTCAAAAAACTCAATCAAGTTTGTGAGACATGATTTCTCATGCATAACGCCATGTTGACTATCCCTAATCAGTCCTTGCCTTTCCAAATACATGTACGTCCTGTCCCTCAGGATTCCCTCCAACAACTTACCCACCACCAACGTCAGTCTCAGATGATGGACATGCCAATGCAGAACTGTTCAATTAATTCAGAGGACAGAAGGCAAGTGCCATACAATCTACCCAGAAAATCTGATTATCTGTAGAGTTATACAAAGTGTGTAGTGACTCTAGATCATATGGATCCACAACAATTAACAGAGCAACATTGAGGACAAACAAAAACAAAGTCAGGGAACTGTAAAGTAGTCCAGCTGTGCGCTGATAGCACATAAGGACATGTTTAGGCATGAAGATGTGGAAGGTCATCATGACGATAACCAGCAATAACACTCAAGGGATCAGCACACATTCAAGTCAAAAACAAGGGTGATCTCAGTAAGCTTACGCCATCACAGGGTCAGAAAAGATTGTCAAAGCACCTCTACATTTTTCTTTGTATAAGTTTGGCAACTACCTAATGTATACATTTTTCACTCTGGCATGTACAATTTTATCTTCGAAGAAGAGGATGGTGAGTCACTGCTTTAAGAGCTGCGTATGTTAATAAACAAAACTAAGAATGGTATCACATGATCAGCAACCATGTGTCCAAGCAGCAGCATGACAGATCAAGGATGTTTGTGTGAGTTGCTCTGTAACATCGGGTTACCAGCTTCTTGTAAATAAACTTGCTTGAGACTTTCAAATAAACCACCTATTAATCATATAAGATTAATAAATTTGTGTTAAGGAATACAATACAAGAATGTTATAATTGGTAGTGCACATAAAACCCATAAATCTGGTCTTCCTTGATCATTGTCATTTTAACTCCACAAGTTCCCATCCATCCTTACTGACAGATTTTGCTTCCAGTTGGGATAAATCACTGGAGAAAGTGGCAGAGGACCAAATAGGAGTTCCAACCCAAAGATGGTGACGGTCTTATTCTGAGTGGTGTCTGATCCATTTGAGGTGTACAATCTTGGAATGGTGATGACAAATCTTGGAAAAGGGATCCAGTCCATGACCTTGGGGTAAGGTGGGCTGGAATGTCCGATTCCCAACTGTAGTACAGCAGTCTCCTCCAGAGAAAGGGTCTGACCCCAGAAGGAAATCTAATTCAATGTCCTGTTGAAGATGATATGTTAGAGAAGGGAGAAAGCTGTTGATCAAAAATTGGAGGCTGAAAGAATTGGAAACAAGAGGTCAATAGGTTTGGAGGGCTTCTGGGAGAAATTTGAGGCCTAGGTTGGTGTCATGTCGGAGGCTTTAGAGTAGATTTGGAGGCTTTGGATTAATGGTTCAACGTTAATGGGGGATCAGAAGAATGGGAGAAGTTTCTGATCATTGTGAGGTTGACAAGATCCATTTAGGCAAGGGGATAGACAATTTCCTTCTGGATCCAACACTCCCTTAACTAGGCATTTTTATGAGCCCATGAAAACCTAGTGGTCAGATTTAAATTTGAAATAATACACAAATTCCAGACACAATATCTCAGTATAATAGTTTAATTGCTAAGCTGCCTCTTGGTGCAAGAGTTTTGCACGCCTCTCCCCTAGCTCCCCTTCTAGTTTAGACTTTGATAGAATTGAGAGTGGCTAGGTTGGAGGGAGGCTGGGCAAAAGTGAGGACTGCAGATGCTGGAGATCAGAGTCTAGATTAGAGTGGTGCTGGAAAAGCACAGCAGGTCAGGCAGCATCCGAGGAGCAGGAAAATTAATGTTTTGGGCAAAAGCCCTTCATCAGGAAGGTAGGTAGGATGGGCTGGAAATCAATAATATAATTGATTATATTAACTATAATACTCCCACACAGCTCACACTTGTTTTTGGGAGTATCTCCCAACAATACCTCTGAAGCTAGAACCTTCAGCAAGTCCATTGGGGCTGAATGTACATTTTTGGGCGAACTGCAAGTTATATCAAGTCTTCTGGAAGGTTTTATTTTGCTCTGAGGCTTATTGAAATTTCTCACTATATCTTACCAAACTCGACTCATTAATTACCTACTTCATTTGTATGGCAGACTCTGCATCTGATCACCGCCTCATCTTATTGTGAGTAATTTCCAGAGAAACTCACCATTGCTGGATATCCCCAAATTAATCATCATTCCTGGTCTTTGCGCTGTCTGTAAAAATCCATTGTGCACCTGGACATGTGCTGTCAGTCTGGACCTTCCCTCCATGGTTTCCTATATTTGCCCCAGACCAGGCAGATGGAGAGAAATCAGTGTCTTACTTTGCAGCAGAAGCCTGGAGGTCCAGCTGGACATGTTGATATACAAGTAGGACATCCTCTTCCCCTAGGACTGGCTACACCAAACCATGCCAGCCTGGTCTGAGCTAACCACTGGTCTGAGCTAACTACCAGTCTCAGCTATCTGGAGGAATGCCCAGCACTGTCAGAAGATAACAACTCTATCAGCAAATGTGCCACCATCTTCTATCCAAAACTTGCCAGTCATGTTACCTCTGTTACAGTACACAATAAAATTTAAAATAGTCAGTTGAGAGTACAGAACCCAAGTATTACTGAGAAAAAGACACATTTTGTTGAAGCTTTCCAACTTCCAATCATTGGGACAATTTTCAAGAGTATAAATTTAAGAGCAAAACCAATAATTATACTGTATGAGTGGACAATGCTGTTTGGTTGGCAAATGGAGTGTCATTGGTGGAAGCATAGCCATAGAGAGAGTCAGTTAATGATGATTGACAGTTAACTGTCAGCTTTTGTTTAAATTTTAAACCAGGATGATACTAACTGAACAAGGCATTGTACTGAGAAATGAGCTAGTGAATGGCTGTCACCTATTTTGTTGTGTTGTGTTGAAGCTGGCATTGGGTATATGCAATTCTTCCTGTCTCAAAAACAGGGCCTTGTATATTCACTTATGTAGCTTCCAATACAAGTGCACCACACTATGAGCACCAACTAAAAATCTTAAATTGTTTGTTAGCATTTTTCATTGCAGACAGATGATTATCCAATAAAGCTGTCCAGTTGTGGAATTACATCTAATGTTGGATAATGTGTTACAAGTTTTACAAGTGTGAGCTGGGTGGAATAAGTCAGTACCTTACTGGTTGCAAATGGTTGAAGAAACATCCACCAAACTTTGCTGTGTAAATTCTGTATAACTTGACAACACACCAAAATCTCTTCTCATGCAGTATAAGTGTTGGTTTTTCACCTTAAGCTGGTATTCTGACAAATTGTTCTCATGAGTACAAGCCAAAAACTTTAGGGTCGAGTCATACAGTAAAGAACAGACCCTTCAGTCAAACCGTCCATACCAATCATGGATTAGCCATGGGAAATGCAGGGTTACAGTGATAGGGAAGGGGTCTGGGTCTGCATGTGATGCTCTTCAGACAGTTGCTGTGGACACAATGGACTGAATGGCCTGTTTCCACACTGTAGGGATGTATGATAAAAGACGAGTGTGCCTTCTTAACCAGCCTATCTATATATGATGCAAACTTCAAAGAATTATGCACCAGAACCTTTAGGTCTCTCTGTTTTACAACACTACCCAAAATCCGACTGTTAACTGCACAGGTCTTGCCTTTGTTTTATCAAAATGCAATATCTCATAGCTATCTAAATTAAACTCCATTTCCACTCTTCAGTTCATTGACCCAATTGACCAAGATCTTTCTAATCTTAGAGAACTTTCTTCACTGTCCACTATACCACAAATCTTGGTGTCATCTGCAAACTCTCTAATCATGTTTTTGTACTCTCATTTAAATAATTTATATAACTGACAAACAAAACTGGAGCCAGCACCATTCCCTGTGGAATACCACTGGTAACAGGCCTCCAGTCTGAAAAATGACTCTCTACCATCACTCTCTATCACTTGCCGTTAAACCAATTTAGTGTCCAATTAGCAAGCTCTCCCTGACTCCCACGTGATCAACTTTACTAATTAGTCTACCATACAGAACTCTGGCTCTTTCTTCAGCAAAATAGAAAGAAAGTATAAGATATTAGCTAACATGCTATTTAACTCCTGAATTGCCATCCTTTCTGGTTGCTGACTCTCCCATTCCTGATACCTTCCCATATCAACCTTCCGGATCACTGCATTTGCCACTACCAGTTGCCAGTACTCGCAATCATTGAATCATCAACTCACAGCCTCTCTCATTCCCTCACCTTCCTCTCATCACATCTCTCACTCACCAGCCTTGCCGCTCGTCATACCTCTGGTATATTGCATCTGCCACTCATCAACCCTCCCGCTCATTGCTTTTCCCATTTGCTGATCTCTCCCACTCTGGTTCCTCCCATTCATTGCCTCGCCCATTCATCTACCCTCCTGCTGCCTGACGACCCCAATTAGTAATTGCCTTTCTCACCAACTTTCCCAATTCCCAAACCTTCTGCTCACTAATCTTGTCACTTGCTAACTCTTCTGCTTGCTATCTCTCCCACTTGTCAATCTACTCACACACTGCTTATCTCAGTCACTGCCTTTCCTGCTCATTGATTTTCTTTCTCATCAAATCTCTGACTGCCTCAGTTGCTTATTGACCATCCTGGTACCAAATACAAAGATGCACACAACACTGTCTGTAGCTGTGAGGGTAACCTCATCACAATGATTTATTCCATGGGAAAACAGCTGCTATCAGCAGTACCACTCAGTCTTCAGTTCATACCATTGTAGGCAAGTATAAATGTTCCCCTTGGATAGATCAACACCGATGGTTACCATTATAAGCTCTTAGATCCACATAGACTATTATATTTCTCCAACGTTATAACTGATTATAAAAATGTTGTTCAATATTCAACCCAGTATGTCTCAGCCAAGGTTTTGACAGGAAGAGTTTTCACTTTCTGAATGTAAAACACATGTAAGATCACAAGCAGGATAATGAAAATGAGTACTATGATATATAAATGTGGCAATTCCTAATCCCGTATATTCCACACAGACCAACCAGTGTTCAGCCATTCCTACACAGTAGTACTTTGTGTGTTCTCCAGTGCATGGCCATCCACCTTATCCTGTTAGCAATACATGTGCCAGACTCTGAATTAATGTCACTGTGACAAAGTCAAGTGATGCTTGAATTTAGCTTTTTTCCAGTTTCCCAACATCTGGTACTCCAAATTTGCTTTACTTTAAGTCAAGGATAAATAGAGACAGATGATGGGTATCCTTCACCATGTGTTCCATGAGTGAGATTGCAATTAGAAATGAAAGAGTGTAAGATGGTAAAGAAGATTGTAGCTTTGACAATCATCAAACAGTGAGGCTACTGCAATTTCCTTTTCCGTTTTGTCCTCAAGACCTGTCTTTCAAAAAAGCAATGCAAAGCATTTTTGCTTTATTGATGCGTATATCAAGTAGGAATAGTGTTTGTAGTTTCAGAAAAGAGGAAGGAGAAGAAGAAGTCAAGAGTTTTAGCAATGAGAGAAGTGCAGTATGTGGTACTAGGACCAGTGGGGCATAGAGTAAAATGTGCTCCAGTAATTGGAATAAGTTGTTTGCAATTGAAGAAGTGAAGGTTCATGAGTGCTAGAACTACCAGTATTGCAGATCGAAGCAGACAGTAACATAAAATTTGGGTTTAGAGTCATATCATAGCAACATTGCTCAGGTCACTCCCATCATTGCACTCATCGCTGCAGGCTCTGCTCACTGCTGCTGAACAGTTTGTCTGAAGACCTTCCTGTCGCTTAATTGGTAAGAAACAAAAGTGCTTCCTTGTGCCAACCTGCACTGCCAATACCTCCAACGTAGTGTCTAAGAACTAGGCAATCCTTGCAATTTGCCTTTTATCTGCAATCATGAAAATGCTCTGTGACAGGAGCTTACAGTTCAAATGTGCCTCCAGTTTAGGAAATGCAGGCTGCCTTTAAATAGCATCAGGGATGTTGAGGATATTCATACCCTCTATTAGGAATGCTGCCAATGATTAGAGCTAGTAGTGTTGGCAGCTTGCCAACTGAATTAAAATAAAGGATCCTGACCAATTTTGCTTGTGATTATGCATGTTTGATTGGTCACATGCTGTCGCATTTTGTTGTACTAATTTGTACCCCAATATTTTTTGTGTTACATGTATTTCCCAAGCAACAAAATACCTTCTATAAAATCTTCTTTATTATTTGATGAAAATAGTGTAAAAGAATTGGACTTTACACAGGAAATGGCTGTTCTTAATTATGTCAGTAACCTGGCAAGATATAGTATGGGAACCTATGCTCTAACAGTCAATATCTGCACAGTCTGGCAAATGGTTGCTGGAATGTGGAAACAAGCAGAAGCTGACAATACTGGAAGGGACACTGATTCTTTATTCAATCAACTTCTTTGATGGTAAATAAATGGACTCATGAAAAGATTACCACTGGGTAGTGTTCAGAGAGTTTGAAAATAATTAAAGGTTTTCCTGTTACAAATTCTCAACTGAAATGAAAGGTTGTAATTTAGTTTAACACTTGTCACAGAGAAACTTATTTCCATCCATTTGACCTAATCGCTTAAGTTGACCTCCTACTAAATGGTTGGCCTTTCCCACTGAATTAGAAATGCTCTAAAATTAGACTGTAAACATTAATGCACAGAAAAAAATGTAGCCTTACAAAAGAGTAAGACTTGATATTTTTGGCAACTTTCCAATAGCGAAGCAATCTGTTTGACTTACTGAAAGCTTTTGTCTTCACATTCCTGCATCAGACTTGTTATTGGAAATGACCTCAGCCTCCACCCTCATTTCCTAAATCTTGGGTTCTGCAGCTGCAGGAAGAGGTCCTAAAGCAAACATTTTGTGCTGTAATTAAAACAAAGCAGCCAGAATTCAACAAAACTACCAGGCCTCTAATAGCAATAATCGTCTTGTCTCTTGTTTTAAATCTTGAATGTCTTGTAGGAGATGAATTGATGTTAGTTCTTAACCAGGAGAAAATTATATTAAAGTTTGTACAGAATGTCTCCCAGGCAGTCATTACCCTACTTATTTAAAAAGCTTTACTGTTACATGTTGGTGGAGTCCGTGAGTTTTTTTTTGTCGCATCTGAATGTAATTTTGTGAATAGTGCACAGACCATGTCTCATTCAGCAATACCATGAAGAAAGTTAAATTTCCTTTTCATCTCTTCCTAGAACTCTACTACTATTTTTTTCAGGGCTGTTAGATTATGGAACCTTTTATCTTCCTCAATCTTCCCTCTTTTTGTAAACCAAAGACTTTTAAAATCCAGGCTTGGTGTTAACTATTGGATTTCGTACAAATCCAATAGTTAACACCAAGCCTGGATTTTAACCTGAGAAGCTATCCACAACAGATTTGGATTTGGTACAAATCCAAATCTGTTGTGGATAGCTTCTCAGGTTCAGTGACTTAAGTCACCCCTACTTTAGCAGGTCTGAATGTTTTATTTTTATGAGATTTTATAATACTCCATATACGTGTGTGAATTATAGAATCATAGAATGGTACAGCATGGGAAGAGACTATTCGGCTTTGTTGTTTACATGTTAGCCCATTGAAGGAGAAGGAAAAAGTCTTTGAGGAGAAAGTGAGGACTGCAGATGCTGGAGATCAGAGCTGAAAATGTGTTGCTGGAAAAGTGCAGCAAGATTTTAACCTACTGCGAATCCTCTTACAAGGATGCCTTCCTTGAAGAAGCTCTCTTCCTCCCTCTACAAGGATTTCAGTGAGTCCCTCTCTCACTGCACACCCCAGGTCATCTCCGATTCCTGAAGAAGTGCTTATGCCCGAAACGTCGATTCTCCTGTTCCTTGGATGCTGCCTGACCTGCTGCGCTTTTCCAGCAAAACATTTTCACCTTTGAAGGAGAATTCAGCTAGTGTAACTCCCTGTCTTTTCCTCATGTAACAATATTCTTGTCATCTAAAATGTATCACAAATAATGTATGCTTTACTTGGAGATCAGTGGTGTATATATTTTCAGTTATATGCAATATAAAGTAATTTCCAAACACTCTCTGTGCCTTAAACGCTACATTGCAGAAATCATCTGGTCAAGTGACAATATCTAGCTGCTTGATTTTTTTGTAAGTTCTTTAAGGGACACCATAATAATACAACATCCATGGCCTTGCAAATGTTTCCTTTTCAGTTAATAATCCAATTCCTTTTTGAAACCTTCACTACACATTCGAGCACTGAATTCCAGATGCTAAGCATTCGCTGTCCTCATATCACCATTACTTCATTTGTCAATTACTTTAAATTAGTATCTTTTCTTTCACAATCCTTCTCTCAATGAGAAAGGTTTTTCCTTATCTATCAAGATCTCTTATGATTTTGAACGCTTCTTTCAAAACACCTTGTAAACTTGTCTTTCAACAAACAAAACACTCACAACTTCTACAATCTATATAACTAAAGCTTTTTGGCCCTGGAACCATACTTGTGAATCATTTCTGCACTATCCCTAAGACCATTATCCCTAAGACCTCCATACTTTCCTACAATATCCTCTCATTGAGAGTGACATGTTTCTGATATTTGGGAGATTTTCAGTTTGCAAACTATTCAAGTGGTTCAGGTCACTTAGAATCATAAAGTCATTCAGCCCAGAAACAGACCCTTCAGTCCAACTCCTCCATGCCAACCAAGTTTCCCAAATTAATCTAGTCCCATTTGTCTGCATTTGGCCGATATCCCGCTAAACCTTTCCTATTCATGTACCTGTCCAAATATCTTTTAAATGCTGTAACTATTCCCACTTCTCCTACTTCTTCTGGCAGTTCATACCACATACTAACTACCCTCTGTGTGAAGAAATTGCCCCTCAGGTCCCTTTTAAACCTTTCACTTCTCACCTTAAAAATACGGCACCTACCTGGGGGGAAAAGACCTATAGGGTCACCTCAATCTCCGACTTTGCAGTAAAAAAGTACTTATAACTCAATTTCTGGTGACATTCTCATAAATCTTTTCCACACCCTCTCCAATTTAATAATATCCTTCCTGTAGCATTTGCACAGAATTTAGTGCAAACCCAGTTATAGACCAAAATCTAATTGGCCAGTTTCAGGGTTTATAAAGAAAAATATACATACAAATGAATTGCAGACTGGAATACATGCAAATAATTTGTTGTCACTATGAACAGCAATAACTACCTAGCAGTCAGTTAGATGCGACATTTTGTTTAATTAATATAATGGTTCTCACCCTTAAGTGAGCAATGGCCTGGAATCTAACTGAGGCGTTCAAAGTGGAGTTGCACAGAGTCATAGAGTTATTCAAAACGGAAACTGACCCTTCAGTCTGTCATCCGTGCTGAGCAGAAATCTCAATCTGACCTAACCCCATTTGCCAACATTTGGCCCATGTCCCTCTATATCTTTCCTATTCATATACCTATCATGATGCTTTTTAAGTGTTGTAATTGTACCAGCCTCCACCACTTCCTCTGGCAACTCATTCCACATATGCACCACCCGAGTAACGCTAGCAAATTTCCCCGCAAGTATGTTCATCCCCTTCCAATTTAGCTGGAACCCATCCCTCTTATACATGTTATTTCTACCCCTGAAGAGATCCAAATGGTCTAAAAATGTGAAGCCCTGTTCCTACACCAGCTCCTCAGCCATTCATTCATCTGCTCTATCTTCCTATTGCTACTATCGCTAGCATGTAGCACAGGTAGTAATCCAGATATTACTACCCTTGAGAACTGGTATTTTAACATCCTGCCTAGTTTCCTATACTCTCTCTGCAGAACCTCATCCCTTTCCTTAATTATGTTGTATAGTACTAATGTACACAATGACCTCCTGCTGGTCACTTTTCCCTTTCAAGATATCCTTGCCCCTGACACCAGGGAGGCAAAACACCATCCTAATGCCTTGCCGATAGCTGCAGAAACTCTGTCTAGGCCCCATACTAGAGAGTCCCTTATCACAATCGATCGTTTGGAACCTGACATACCAGTCATGATACCAGAAATGTGGCTGTCAGTGCTGTACTCTCCTGAGAGGCCATCCCCCATAGCATCCAAAACAGCATATCTAATTGAGATAGGTATAGCCACAGGACTCTCCTGCACTACCTGGCTACCTCTCTACCATTCCTAGTGGTTGTAACATACTATAGAATTACAGATACCTGGTTATGGCATTGAAAGTGATTTACAGGCTGAAGTTTATTTGAGAGGTTTAGGTGTTTTAAAGATATTGCACTGGATACCTGGGGTTGCGTTATAAGCTAGAATTCAATCGGCAAGGTCTGCGCATTCATATATATGATAATATTTTCTAGGAGTGAATTACTGTCTGAAATCTAATTGAGGAGTCAAGAGGTTAGTGGAGTTTATAAATGGCATTCAAAAAATATAATGAAGGATAACAAGTTGACTGTAAGAAGGTTTCATATATATATATATTATATATGTTTGATGACACTTTCTTGCTTCCGTACAGAACATCTTTATAAATGAAGCCCAGGATGATTTATGTTTTATTAAACACACTGTAATCCTGTTTTGCCACCTTTGATAATTTATGCTTGTATAAAACCAGACCCGTCTCCTCCAGGTCCTCTTTCGATTTGTAATTATTATTTTATACCTTCCTACTGTGTTCCTACCAAATTGCCACTTGCTGCCCATTCCCAGCCTATCAATGTACTTTTGAAGCTCTACGCCATTCATAGTTAACAAAACTGCCAAATTTAGTTTATCTGCAAATTTTTAAATTGTACAATAGGGTCTTGACCATTAATATATTTTAGACAGAGCAGGAGTCTTAATAATGACACCTCGGCATCTCCACTATAAACCTTCTCCAGTCCAAAAAATATCACTACCATCACTCTGTTTCCTGTCACTCATCTAATTTCATATCTATATTGCTACTGTTTCTCTAATCCCATGGATTATAATTTGTCACAAATTAATCATGTGGCACTTAAATGCTTTTTGTAAGTCCATGTGCACAATATTGTTATAAAGATGTGGGTGTGCTGTACCTTTAAGGGAGTTAAATACTAGCAGAACTACCTGAGAGCACCAAGTGTTCTGAACCAGATATATTGTAACTCAGTAGCTAGGGTGGCTGGTTGCCTGGAAACGACAAAACAGATTTGAATTAGGCCAATTAGATTAAATTATACCCCCAAAAAATACCAAGCTCCAATTAAGTTTGAATTTAATATATTGACAATACTAAAAGCCAATGAAACAACCCAATGCTTTTGGGGGTATAAGACTGAGGACAACTGAACAGGAGGAGAACTGCCAAGCCACCAGAATCTGCAGGCTGCTGGAGATTAGCTCTCTTAAAGGTACCTTCGTCGATCACTGACCTGTGAAGCAGAAATCCCCAAGAAGAAGAAAAGAAGACAGAGGAAGACATAACTAGGAGAAAATGAGGACTGCTGATGCTGGAGATCCTAGTCGAGAGTGTGCTGCTGGAAAAGCACAGCAGGTCAGGCAGCATCCAAGGAGCAGGTGAATCAACATTTTGGGCATTAGCACTTCATCAGGAATGAGGCTTGTGGGTCGGGGCTGAGAGATAAATGGGAGGGGTTGGGGTTGGGGTTGGGGGGAGGTAGCTGGGAAAGCAATAGGTGGATGAAGGTGAGGGAGAGGGTGATAGGTCAGAGGGGGCAGCGATGGAGGGGTTCGGAGGGCAGTGCCAAGTTGGAAGCTTGGGACTGGGATAATGTGGGGGGAGGAGAAATTAGGAAGCTGTTGAAATTCACATTTATCCCATGTGGTTACAGGGTCCCAAGGTAGACTAAGAGGTGTTCCTCCTCCAGGCATCAGGCGGTGGAGGAGGCCCAGGACCTGCATGCTCTTGACAGAGGGGAGGGGGATTTGAAGTGTTCAGCCCCGGGGGGGGGGGTAGGGTTGGTGAGTGTGGGTGTCCCAGAGATGTCCTCTGAAACGATGCACAAGAAGGCGTTCTGTCTCTCCGATGTAGAGGAGACTATACCGGGTGCAACGGATGCAGTAGATGACATTGGTAGAGATACAGGTGAACTTATGATGGATGTGGAAGGATCCCTTGGTACCTTGGACAGAGGTGAGGGGAGTGGTGTGGACGCAGGTTTTGCATTTCCTGTGGTGGCAAGGAAAGGTAGTGGGAGTGATGTGGAGGCCGGTGGGGTATGGACTTGGCAAGGGAGTTGTGGAAGGAATGATCTTTTCAGAACACTGATAGGGATGGGGAGGGAAATATATCTTTGGTAGTGGGGTCCATTTGGATGTGGCAGAAGATGAAGTGTTGTATGCGGAGATTGGTGGGGTGGAAGGTAAGGACCGGGGGTTCTGTCCTTGTTGCATTGGGAAGGGTGTGGTTCTATAGCGGTGGTGAGTGAAGTGGAGGAGATGCTCTGGAGGGCATCGTCAACCATGTGAGAGGGGAAGTTGTGATCGTGGAAGAAGGAGACCATCTGGGACTTTCTGAGGTGGAATTGGTCACCCTGGGAACAGATGCGGCAGAGGCGGAGGAATTGGGAATAAGGGATGGTGTTTTTACAGGAGATAGGCTGGGAGGAGATGTAGTCTAGGTAGCTGTTAAAGGGGAGGGAGGTTGCCAAGATAGTCCAGGTTAATTTGAGGTCAACCTTCTTACAGTCAACTTGTTATCCTTCATTATATTTTTTGTTAAGTTGATGAACTGAAAACCTCCTTGTGGGAGCACGAGGTGGTGCCGCTACAGTCATTGATGCACCTGCGGAATAGGTGGGGGATGGTGCCGGTATAACTGTGGAAGATGGACTGTTCCACATATCTGTCAAATAGGCAGGCATAGCTGGTGCCCATGCGAGTGCCCTTGGCTACCCCTTTGGTTTAGAGGAAGTGGGAGGATTGGAAGGAGAAGTTGTTGAGAGTGAGGACCAGTTCAGCCAGGTGGATGACAGTGTCAGTAGAAGGGTACTTGTTGGGATGGTGTGATAGAAAGAAACGGAGGGCTTGGAGATCTTCATCATGGCTGATCGATATGTACAGGGACTGGACGTCCATAGTGAAGATGAGGCTTTGGGGGCCGGGGAAACGAAAATCTTGGAGGAGATGAAGGGTGGTGTCACGAATGTAGGTGGGGAGTTCCTGGACTAAGGGGGACAGGATGGTTTCAAGGAAGGAAGAGATGAGTTCGGTGAGACAGGCACAGGCTGAGACAATGGGTCGACCGGGGCAGTCAGGTTTGTGATTTTTAGGAAGGAGGTAGAATCGGGCAGTGGGGGTTCATGGACAATGAAGTTGGAGGCTATGGATGGGAAATCCCCAGAGGTGATAAGGTTATGCATGGCCTGGGAGATGATGGTTTGGTGATATGAGGTGAGGTCATGATCAAGGGGGCAGTAGGAGGAGGTGTCCATGAGGTGGCGTCTTGCTTCAGCAGGTTAGAGGTCAGTGCACCATGCTACTGCTGCACCCCCTCTATCTGCAGGTTTGATGGTGAGATTGGGGATGGGGTCGAAGGATTGGAGGGCTGCGCGTTGTGAGGGCGAGAGGTTGGAGTGTGTGAGAGGAGTGGACAGGTTGAGGCAGTTCATGTCATGGCAGCAGTTTGAAATGAAGAGGTCAAGGGCAGATAGCAGACTAGCACAGGGTGTCCAGGTGGATGGGGTGTGTTGGAGGCAGAAGAAGGGGTCCTCGGTGGGTGGGTGAGTGTCTTGGTTAAAAAAGTAGGCACGGAGGTGGCGGAAGAAACGTTCAAGGTCGCAGTATGTGTCAAACTCATTAATCTGGGACCATAGAGGGATGAAGATGAGGCTTTTACTGAGGACTAAACTTTTGTCCTCAGTGAGGGAGAGGTCTGGGGGAATGGTGAAGACACGGCAGGGATGGGAGCTAGGACCTGGAGTGGGGCTGGAGTTTGAGGTGGGGGTGGAGATAGTTGTTTGAGTGGGCATGGTTATGGGGTCAGTAATGATGTCACCAATGGAAGTGCCGCTCACAGAGGGGGTGGATGTAGTGCTTATAGCTGTGTTAATGAGAGCGGAAGTGACATCATGATTAGCGAGGGCAATGTTACTGTTGGGTACTCTGCTGGCAACGTCACTGGCGGTGGAAGTGACATCAAATATAGAGCCTTCCAGCGGGCCAGAGGTGACTACCAAGATGGCAACTGCGGGGGCCGAAGTGATGTTCAAAGTGGGGATTGCGTCTGTGCTGGTAAATCTAGCGGTGCCAGTGGATCCTGCAGCGGTAATCTTCTTAGCAGTTGCGGAGGTGGTTGGGTGGATGGCAATCTCAGAGGTGGTGTGGCTGGCAGTGGCTGCGGGCCATGTGATGGTGTCGGGGGCAGAGGTGACATCATCGATTGCCCCAGCAATCATGGAAGGAGCAGCCACGTGGCTAATGGCATCTGGGTGGTTCCAGAGGCCAGGAGAAGGTTCTGGAAGGTTCAAAGAAACCCGTGTATAGAGGGAGCGGCGGTGAAGGAGGCCCAGGACCTCTATGTCCTCAGCAGAGTGGGAGGGGGAGTTGAAATGTTTGGCCACAGGGCAGTGTGGTTGATTGGTGCAGGTGTCCCAGAGATGTTCCCTAAAGCACTCTGCTAGGAGGCATCCAGTCTCCCCAATGTAGAGGAGACCGCATCGGGAGCAACAACCCACCCTCCGTCCTGGCACTTTCCCCTGCCACCGCAGGAATTGAAAAACCTGCGCCCACACCTCCTCCCTCACCTCCATCCAAGGCCCTAAAGGAGCCTTCCACATCCATCAAAGTTTTACCTGCATATCTATCAATATCATTTATTGTATCTGTTGCTCCCGATGCGGTTACCTCTACATTGGGGAGACTGGACGCCTCCTAGCAGAGCGCTTTAGGGAACATCTCTGGGACACCCGCACCAATCAACCACACCGCCCTGTGGCCCAACATTTCAACTACCCCTCCCACTCTTCCGAGGACATGGAGGTCTTGGGCCTCCTCCACCGCCGCTCCCTCACCACCATATGCCTGGAGGAAGAACGCCTCATCTTCCGCCTCGGAACACTTCAACCCTAGGACATCATTGTGGACTTCAACAGTTTCCTCATTTCCTCTTCCCCCACCTCACCTCAGTTCCAAACTTCCAGTTCAGCACTGTCCCCATGACTCGTCCTACCTGCCTATCTTCTTTTCCACCTATCCACTCCACCCTCTCCCCTGACCTATCACCTTCATCCCCTCCCCCACTCACCTATTGTACTCTATGCTACTTTCTCCCCACCCCCACCTCCTCTCATTTATCTCTCCACCCTTCAGGCTCTCTGCCTGTATTCCTGATGAAGGGCTTTTGCCCTAAACGTCGATTTTACTGTTCCTCGGATGCTGCCTGAACTGCTGTGCTCTTCCAGCAACACTAATCCAGAGCCAAATCAAGTTAGCAGGTCGGAAATTAAAAGAAAAGGTAGTGATATATACAAATCTTTCAAAACTGCATCTTGTTGAGAAAGCTATTGAAGCCTTCTTTATTTCATTTGAAAAATTGGCTCGGCAAATGGAGTGGTCTGAGAATTTATAGGTAATGCTAGTTCAGACTAAACTGGTAGGCAGAGCTAGTGAGATATTTGCTGCATTGTCAGATGAGCGTCAAGAGATTATGAAGAGGTTAAACCGACTATTTTAAGTGCTTTTGAATTGGTACCAGAAGCATATAGACAGTGCTTTAGAAACACAAAGAAGGAAGCAGGCCAGATATATGTTCAGTTTGAAAGAATTAAACATTTTGATCAATGGGGCAGGCTTTAAAAATAGAAAAGACCTTTGAGGCTCTAAGAGAGATTATTCTGCTGGAGGAGTTTAAAACTCATTTCTAGAGATGGTCAGAATTCACGTGGAGGAGCAGAAAGTTCAGGAAATGAGAAGGGCAGCAGAATTAGCAGATGAATTGGTGCAGAAGACAAGCGTCCAGCCTGAATTTCATCCTGTGAGGACTAGAAGTTGGGAGAAGGTGAAACCAAGAGTAGAGAACACTGGTAAGATTTTACAACAGGTTAAAGAAGCCCAAGAGGGTGAAAAGCCTCAGGTGTTTTCACTGTATTGGAGTGGGACACAGAAAATTACAGTGCCGGTGGTTTCAGAAGGGCACTGGGAAAAGGTGTTTTCACTGCCAAAAGGTGGGACACATAAAGTCACAGTGCTGGTCATTAAAGAAAGGTGCTGTGGGAAAGATGTGGTAAAAGAAGCTAAGCCAGTGGCATTAGTGAAGGTAGTAAAGGAGACCCCAAGAAGAGCTGTGGAACTGCAGGAGAGTATACCGCCTAGGCAGGGGCTGGGTATGGAGTTAGTACCTGATCTCTACAAAGAATTCACCTCTGTGGGTAAAGTTTACTTAGAAAGAACAAGAGGAGAATGACAAGAAGTTATAATTTTGAGAGATAGAGGATCTAACCAGTTGCTGATAGTAAGGGATGAGAGAATATGCACTCTTTCTGATCTGTTACCTGAAAGCGTAGTTATGGGATAGATGGACAGAAATTTAGTGTTCATCTCTGTAAGATCAGGTTGGAGTGCCAACTCAAAACTGGGGAAGTTACCAGGAGTGATTAACAGAGTTGAACAATGTGGTACTGGAAATACACAGCAGGCCAGGCAGCATCCAAGGAGCAGGAGAATTGACGTTTCAGGCATAAGCCCTTCTTCAGGAATCTGGTAGCGCCAATACAATCATCGATGTAGCAGAGGAAAAGGTGGGGGGTGGTGCCAGTGTAGCTGCGGAAGATGGACTGTTCCCCGTATCCGACGAAGAGGCAAGCATAGCTGGGGCCTATGCGGGTGCCCATGGCTACTCCTTTGGTTTGGAGGAAGTGGGAGGATTGGAAGGAGTTGTTAAGAGTGAGGACCAGTTCAGTCAGTCGAAGGAGGGTGTCAGTGGAAGGGTACTGGTTGGGTCGGCGGGAGAGGAAGAAGCGGAGGGCTTGGAGGCCTTCGTGATGGGGGATGGAGGTGTATAGGGACTGGATGTCCATCATGAAGATAAGGCGTTGGGGGCCGGGGAAGGAGAATATCATGGAGGAGGTGGAGGGCGTGGGTGGTGTCCCCAACGTAGGTGGGGAGTTCTTGGACTAAGGGGGACAGGACAGCATCGAGGTATGCAGAGATGTGTTTGGTCGGGCAGGAGCAGGCTGAGACAATGGATTGGCTGGGGCAGTCGGGTTTGTGGATTTTGGGCAGGAGGTAGAAATGGGCGGTGCGGGATTGTGGGACTGAGGTTGGAGGCGGTAGATGGGAGATCTCCTGAGGTGATGAGGTTATGGATGGTCTGGGAGATGATGGTTTGGTGGTGGGAGGTGGGGTCATGGTCAAGGGGGCAGTAGGAGGAGGTGTCCGCGAGTTAGCGTCTAGCTTCCGCGGTGTAAAGATCGGTGCGCCAAACTACAACTGCGCCTCCCTTGTCTGCCGGTTGGATGGTGAGGTTGGGGTTGGAGCAGAGGGAGTGGAGGGCTGCGCGCTGTGAGGGTGAGAGGGGTGGACAGGTTGAAGTGGTCAATGTCGCGGTGGCAGTTAGATATGAAGAGATCAAGGGCGGGTAAGAGGCCAGCACGGGGTGTCCAGGTGGATGGGGTGTGTTGGAGGCGGGAGGAGGGGTCGTCAGAGGGTGAGCGAGAATCCTGAATGAAGAAGTAGGCGCGGAGGTGAAGGTGGCGGAAGAAATGCTCGATATCTAGCCGCGTGTCGAACTCATTGATCCGGGAGCGTAGGGGGATGAAGGTGAGGCCTCTGCTGAGGACTGATCGTTGATCCTCAGAGAGGGGGAGGTCTGGAGGGATGGTGAAAATACGGCAGGGCTGGGAGCTAGGACCTGGTGTGGGGCTAGAGCTGGGAGTGGGGGCGGGGTTGGTCATGAGGGCAAAGATTAATGTGGGAGTGGCGTAGTGTGCCGTGTGGTCCTTGAGCAGGGGAGTGACGTCACTGGGGGCGGAAGTGGCTGCGGCGACGGCAGATCTGGGGGTGGAAGTGGCACGCCGGGCAGAAACGGCGCTGGTCCCGGTGTCCGTGGATCCCGCGGCGGCTGCGTATCTGTCAGCGATGGTCTTCCTAGCGATCGTGATTAACAGTGTCAGTTTCAGGAATTCAGTTTGTTCTTGGGGATGATTTGGCAGGATCCAAGATGGGAGTGACAACCCCTGTTGTGGAGAAGCTCAAAAAAACCAAGAAACTGTGAAGTTAAAATAGAAATATCCTGGTATTTTCTCAGACTGTGTAGTAACCAGATCACACTATTATAAGTCACAACACAAAGTGAAAAGTGAAAAGAAAGATGAAGTTGAGCTTCAGTGAGCAGATACCCTGTTTGACGTAATGGTACAGGAAAAACCTGAACAAGCAGAGGGTCAGACAGAAGTGGTTAGTCCTGAAAACTAAGGGACTTACAACAGTGAAACAAGATGGTAAAAGATACATATGTGGTTTCGTACTCTGAAAAAGAGACAGAAAATATTCTGGAGGGTTATAATCTGAAAGCTAGAAGCCTAAAACTGAAATGGAGACCACGGTAGGTTAGTGTTGAGGAGAAATGGACCGAAGTGCACCAGATTGTGTTGCCAGTTGCGTACAGACAGGAGGTGTTATGGGTAGCAAATGAACTTCCTGTAGAAGGACACCTAAGGGTATGAAAGACTCAGGTTAAGGTACAAAAACATTTTTATTGGCCTGGAATGCACCAGGATGTGGTTACCTTTTGCCGAACGTGTCATATGTGCCAAATGGTAGATAAGCTACATGCAGTAATTAAACCAGCACCATTGTTGCCAATTCCCACATTTGAAGAACTTTTCATGTCGGTTAGAATTGATTGTGTAGGTCCCTCCTGAAAACTAAGTGGGAACCAGTATTTGTTAATCATAATGGATGTGTCTACCAGATTTCTGGAAGCAATTCCATTATGGAGTATCAAAGCAAAAAAGGTGGTAGAGAAGATAATAGCTTTCTTCACACAATGAGCTACCCAGATACATTCAGTCAAACCAAAGGTCAAATTTCACTGTTAGGCTGTTCAAGGAGGCTATGGATAGCTCAGGTATATAGCACTTTGAATTTAGTGTGTATCATCCTGAATCCCAGGGAGCTTTAGAAAGGTGGTATCAGACCTTCAATGCATGTTGAGAGCATCCTGTCAGGACTATCAGAATGTTTGGGATAATGATATCCCATTCGCATTGTTTGCCATTAGAGATTCCCCAAATGAATCTACTCAGTTCACTTCCTGCGAGTTAATATTCAGGCATGAAGTGAGAGGCTCTTTGAAATTAATTAAAGAAAAATTGAGAGGACCAAAGTCAGAAATCACACACTTAGGTTATGTATCAGAGGTGGGAGAGAGACTAAATCGATTAGGTGAGTTAGCTAAACAGCACCTGAAGAGGGCACAGTGTAGAATGAAACAGGTGTCGGATAACAGCTCTGAGACTCAGACATTTTCCTGAGGGGATGATGTGTTTGTACTGTAACCAGTGATAGGAGATTCATTCAAAGCCAGGTTTAATGGTCCCTATCAAATTGAGAAAAAGTTAAGTCAGGTGAACTATCTAGTAAAAATGTCAGATAGAACAAAAAGGTATCAGGTATGTCATGTGAACTTGTTGAAACTGTATTATACTAGAGAGAAAGAAATAGAGAGGCAGGTGTTAGTTACTGCCCCATAGAGTGAGGAATTAAATCCAGATGATGTGGATTTTGATGTGCCTCAAAATATATTTAAAAATGAATAAGTCCTTGAGAACTGGGATAGGTTAGTAAGCTAGGTAAAAACAATGACTGCAGATGCTGGATACCAGATTCTGGATTAGTGGTGCTGGCAGAGCACAGCAGTTCTGTCTCAGGGCATAGAATGCAGTTGAAAGATTTGTTATTGCAGTATAAGGACATCTGTAAGAATCAGACGGGGAGGACTATCGTTATAGTACATGAAGTAGATGGAGGGAATACTGCTCCGATAAAACAACACCCCTATTGGCTTAATCCTTTCAAAATCAGACAGGTCCAGATGGAGGTGGAGGTCATGCACAATGAGGACATTATGGAACCAAGCCAGAGCGAGTGGAGTTCACCGATTGTCTTAGTTCCCAAACCGGACAGGACTCAACGATTCTGCTGAGATTATAGGAAGGTCAACTCCATTACAAAATCAGACTCCTATCCAATTTGTAGATTGGAGGACTGTATCAAGAAAGTTGGACAAGCCAGTTACATCACCAAGTTGGACTTAATGCATGGTTATTGTAAGGTATCTTTATCGGAGATGGCGAAAGAAATTTCTACGTTTGTAACCCTAAATGGGCTATATCAGTTTAAAGTGATGCCCTTCAGAATGAAGAATGCACCCACCACATTCCAAAGACTCATGAGCAGAGTTGTGGCTGAGTTAACAAACTGTGCAGTCTATTTGGACGATGTAGTGGTCTTTAGTAAGTCCTGGAAAGATCACATGATACTATTGGCAGAGCTCTTTGAATGACTAGGAGAAGCAAAACTGGTGATAAACTTAAATAAAACTGAATTCACAAAAGCAGAGGTGACGTTCTTGGGACATAACATCAGTCATGGAAGGTTGACCCGACAAAGGCAAAGACAAAGGCCATCAAGGAAATTCCACGACCAACCTCGAAGAACGAGGGGCTTCAATTCTTAGGACTCAGCAGATTCCATCCAAAGTTTGTTTCAAACTTCAGCAGTGTAGTGGCACCATTAATTGATTTGCTGAAGAAGATCACAATATTTCAGTGGAAATGCCAGGAGGCACTCAACTATTTGAAAATCATATTAACCACTAAACCAGTTTTAGCTACACCAAACTTCTCAAAACCTTTTAAAGTCACCATCGATGCTAGTGATATTGGAGTTGGAGCTGTACTTCCTACCAGAAGATGAGGATGGGATTGAACTACCAATTGGTTACTTTTCAAAGAAGACCAACATTTACCAGAGGAAATACTCCACAATCGACAAAGAACTATTGAATTTGGTACTGGCCTTATGTGTATGTCACGAATGGTTGTGTACACAGATCACAATCTGCTTACATTCTTCGAATGCTTTAAAGACAAGAGTATGAGAATATTTCATTGGAGTCTTATGTTACAGATTTTTAATTTAAAAATCATACATATTGTGGATCGTAAGAATGTAATCACAGATGCGTTATCATGGATTTAACTGATAAAGTTTAGATAAGATTTGTATTTATTTAATGTTACATATATACACAAATATATGTGAAGAAGTTAAGGTGAAGTTATATTAAAATTATCCCTATGTTAGGGTAATGTGTTTAAAAACAGAAAAAAATGAAGCCATCTTTTCATTATGATGGTTCATTTTTTCTTAAGGTGGGAGGTGTTATGAAGATGTTGGGTATACTGTACCTTGAAGAGAGTTAAAAGCTAACAGAACTACCTGAGCGCACCAAGTGTTCTGAACAAGATATAATGTAACATGTGGCTCAGTAGCTAGGGTGGCTGGTTACCTGGAAATGACGAAACAGATTTGAATTAGGCCAATCAGTTTAAATTATACCCCAAAAAATACCAAGCTCCAATCAAGTTTGAGTTTGAGTTTAGTATATTGACAATCTTAAAAGCCAATGACACAATCCAATGCTTTGAGGGTATAAGACTGGGGAAAATTGAACAGTTAGGAGGAAAACTGTGAAGCCATCCGCATCTGCAAACTGCCGGAGAATAGCTCTCTTACAGGTACCTTTATCAATCAGTAACCTGGGAAGCAGAAATCCCTAAGAAGAAGAAAAGAAGACAGAGGAAGACATAATGAGAAGATTCAACATTTGACTGGTTTTGAAAAGTGGAATTTTGGTAAATCTTATGTTGTCAGCATACTTTTTCTGCTTCAGCTGAATCTCTACCTTTCTCATGCAGAACTCTAGATTGTTTGCTCTATGCTTCCCTTTCATGGGGAAATACCTTGACAGTACTTAAACTTTTCTTTGAAGACAACATATTGTTCAGTTACAATTTTGCTTGCTAATGCTTGATTTTAATTTATCTGGAACAGGACCATTTGTACTCATTGAAGTTTGCTTTCCCCTAGTTATGTATTCTTACTTTGAATTGTTCTATGTCCTTGTCCAATACTAACATGAATCTTGCGATGCAATAATCACAGTCCCTTAAATATTTTCCTGCTGCTACTTGACCAATTGACATACCTTATTCCCAAAAGCCAGGTCAAGCAGTGCTCCCTTTCTTGTTGGACTGAAAACATATTGCTGTAGAAAATTCTTCTGACTACACTCTAGGTATACTTACCCTGTCTGTCACAACGATGGAAGGCATGGATTCCTGGTCGTTTGGGCTTCATGGGCTTATTTAATACCTGGGAATTTCATGGACTGAAATGGTTTTAAAAGAGACCAATGCACTGTCATAAAATGGCCGCATGAATTATCTGACCCCTTCAGCTGGACTATGTTTTATGAAGACAACCTGGATTCGGTAAAAATAAAACTTTTCCCAAGGGGAACATAGTCATTCAGTCATGTTCCACCTCCCCTCCCCCTACCCCCTCCAAACCATTGGAAGTGTGAAATGGTCCTCTCCCTTATCTGGTTTATGCCATTATAGGAATCTTCACATATTGGAGATGAAACATCACCTAGAATTTTTCAAAGTTAGGTACAATAATGGGGTAGGGTGAACAGGCAGTAGTTCTGGTCCACATCAGTGCCAACACATAGTTAGAAAGACTGAGGTGGCCACGCATGCACCTATTCTGTCTTCCTAATAGTACGTACAACCAGCTGCTACTTCAAGTAACAGAAAAAAGATTTATAATTACAGAACTGAACACAAAAGAGAAAGATCTCTCACTTTAAAGTTAAAGCATTGATTAGAGAGGAACCTCCAAAAGCTGTGAATTTTAAAACTAACAGCAATGGTTGCTACTGCTTATGATATAAGAAGCCAAACATATTCTTAGATCAAAATCTTATGCATCAAGGGCATTCAAAGTACAGTAACCTGTGTATTTTAAAGATTTCCTTTTATATTGAATACTATCCGCTTTTAGGTTCCTGTCTATTATATAAGGGCCCAAGTGATTGCATGAAGCCAGCATCCTTGCTGTGGCTTCTGTTACTGCTCACCTGCTATACCTGTACTTCTTTGACTTATAGATCAGATTCTGCACATTCATAATCATAAACCATAATCTAAAATTTTGACTTGATTACTGTCACTTTTAAATCAAACCTAACAAAGACCAACCTATTTCCCGACCTAGTACCTCTTAGGCTGCCCTGCAGCTGATCAGTGACATTCTGGCACTAGGGAGGCAATATACCATTCTGATTCACATCTGTCCTTTGGTGAAATACCTGTCCATTTGCTCAACAATTGAATCTCTTATCACCATTGTTCTTGCATTCTTTTTGTGCTCTCTCCCACTTCCTCATCCTCCAAAACTCCACCTAACCTTCTCCATATAGCTGAGGCAATCATGTTGCTTTGGACTTGGCTTTGACTGCATTCTCCAGATAAATTATTGCTTTCAAAATTCAGAACTGATTACTGGTTAGGGAATGAGACACACTTCAGGGACCTCTTCACTAACTGCCTATTTTTTTCTTGATTGTCTGGTGATCATTCATTCCCAATCATTCTGCAGAATCTTAAGCTGTGGAGTGACTACACATGTAAATGTGTTATCCATGAAGCTCTCAAATTCACAAATGTGCTGCAAATTTGTGCTCAAGACCCTCAACTCAGAGTTTAAATTCTTGCAGTGGAGGCAACTTCTTACACACGTTTGTCTCATACACAGGAAATGTCCATAACATGATAAGATATAGGAACAGAATTAGGCCATTTGGCCCATTGAGTTTACTTCACTGTTTGATTATGGCTAATATGTTTCACAACCTGCGATGTCTTGGAGTTCCTGTATAGAACAGGATGTATGTGCTCCAGGGGTCATAGCTGCTTCACCATTGCTCAGGCCAACAAAAAATAAAACCTATGATTAAGAAAAAAACAATATACCAGCTCCTGACTGCTCTTCTTTTGTTACTGCTTAAATGTAAAAGGTTAATTAAAATGTTTTACTAAAGCATTAAGATGAAAACATTAATTGCCCAGGCCATTAGGCTAGTTCTCTAATTTCAAAGAAAAAAAGCTAAAATAATCCTTAACCCATCAGCTCAATAGACAATAGACAATAGACAATAGACAATAGATGCAGGAGTAGGCCATTCTGCCCTTCGAGCCTGCACCGCCATTCAATATGATCATGGCTGATCATTCCTAATCAGTATCCTGTTCCAGCCTTATCTCCATACCCCTTGACTCCACTATCCTTGAGAGCTCTATCCAATTCTTTCTTAAAAGAATCCAGAGACTGGGCCTCCACTGCCCTCTGGGGCAGAGCATTCCACACAGCCACCACTCTCTGGGTGAAGTAGTTTCTCCTCATCTCTGTCCTAAATGGCCTACCCCGTATTTTTAAGTTGTGTCCTCTGGTTCGGCATTCCCCCATCAACGGAAATATGTTCCCTCTTGCCAGAGTGTCCAGTCCTTTCATAATCCTATACGTTTCAATCAGATCCCCTCTCAGTCTTCTAAACTCAAGGGTATACAAGCCCAGTCGCTTCAGTCTTTCCGTGATTTTCTTCTTGTGATTTTACTGTCTCTCTCACAGTTCAGAGATACAATAGTAACACCCAAGAATGTAATAATAGTAACCACCTCATGATCCAAGCTGGAGGTTCTTGTCTTTTATGGTGCATTTCATCAATCTGCCTAAAGACCAAGGAAGGTAATATGTGACGAAGTGAGGTTCAGCTGGAATTGTTAAATTACTTCATTCAAGCCAAGTCAGTGTAAGACAGGATTTATGTTTGGATTTATACATTTATATCAATACAATTTAAACGTGTTTGATAAATTATTTTTCTTTATTCTTCCTTGGGGTGTTGGCAAGCTCTACATTAGCCGGCTATCCTAAATTGACCTTGAACTGCTTGGCTTTTGTTAGCCATTTCAGAGGACAGTAAAGACATAACCATATTGCTGTAGGTCTGGAATCACATGTAGGACAGACAGATCATAGAATCCCTACAGTTTGGAAAAAAAGACCCTTCAGCCCAACAAGTCCACGCCGACCAAAGACTAACCCACCCAGACCCATTTCCCTACCCTATGTTTACCCCTGACTAATGCACCTAACTTACACATCCCTGAACACTATGGGCAATTTAGCATGGCCAATTCACCTAATCTGCACATCTTTGGATTGCGGGAGGAAACCTGCACAGACACAGGAGAATAAGCAAACTCCACACAGACTGTCACCTGAGGCTGGAATCAAACGCAGGTCCCTGGCACTGTGAGGCAACAGTGCTAACCACTGAGCCACTGCGCTGCCCCTGGAAGTCCCCACTAACACTCCGAAGAGCATCCCACCCAGACCCATTCCCCTACCCTATCACTGTACATTTCCCTGACTAATGCACCCAACCTACACATCCCTGAACACTATGGGCAATTTAGCATTGCCAATATTACCTAACCTGCACAACTATGGACTGTCAAAGGAAACCAGAGCGTTTGGAGAAAACCCAGGCAGACACAGGGAGAATTTACAAACTCCATGTAGACAGTTCCCCGAGGCTGAAATTGAACCCAGATCCTTGGCACTATGAGGCAGCAATGCTAACCATTGAGTCACCGTGCCACCCTTATCAGGTATCATTCCTTAAAGGACATTAATGAACCATCAACCAAGCGGAATTTTGCAACAACTGATGCTAGTTTCATAGTCATCATTACTGAGAGAATAGCCTTCAATTCCAGATTTTTTAATTAACTGAATTTAAATTCCACTAGTTGCTGTAGTAGGATTTGAACTCACATCCCTAGTATTATTAATCTAGACCTCTGGATTATTACTCCAATGACATTATTACTACACCACTATCTTCCCCCACTAAAATGTAATAATAACGAACCTGTTTACATACACTACTCTATTTCATTGAATCATCTTACCTGATCAAAACAGATTCAGGCTAAGTGAGCATGTATTTCCTGGTCCCTTTCGACCTCAGTAGTTTCATTATTGCAAAAGCTAGGTTGCTTTTTGGTTATTTCCTTTTATTCTTGATTTTTACAGTCAGAAAATAATCAAATGTATTTAATAATAATAGACATATGATATACATCAGTTATAGAAGTCAGCTAGCAAATATAAACTTGTAGATTATTGAGAAACTATATAAAACTTGGCTTGTTATCACTATAACTATTGACCAGCTAAGGGTTTTTTTTTATTTGTAGTGACTCCAAAAATCCAAAGGGGTTTTCGGAGTCTCCTGCTGTAATTTTGGCTAGAGACCAGTAGAGCCCGAGAGAGATGGAAAAAATAGCCATTATGGCAGGAACCCAGAAGAACTCCCTACTCAACATTTTATTTAGCTTTACTGGTTACAAGTCCTTTCTGTGAAATAGAAACTAAGATAAACCAAACTGTAATAGACGCTTTCTAATTTGCCTTTGTCTTCTTTTCTCCTTGTTTTAGCTGTGACAAATAGTTTCTCAAAAATAACAAAATATCTTTCTCACTCAATTGAACTTTTTTTTAGGCTATCTCAGCAAAAGATTTCCTGACTAAGGCATCCAGAATGCACCTTACTCTCCACTGCTAAATACTTAATAAAGGTAGTATAAGAGCAACCAGCAATTACTATTATTTTGGATGTTTTTAAGAAAACCTTGACCCAGAGGTAATCAAATTACAAGCTCTTTAAAGTAGATGGATACTTTATATGCTAACCATGCAAGCAACACACAGCAAAGGTGTTATTTCCAACTAATTTATTAAATAATACTAGTGACAGGATCTATCACTTCCTTTGTTTCTCAGGATGTAATCACTTTAATTAGGTGCTGAGAACGAGTGCAAGTGGAAAGTGTGAATTCCACCAAGAAAAGATTTATTTCCTGCACCATTAATGCACTATTTGCAGGATATGTGTTCATTAAAACACAGTTGCCAAAGGGTGTTGTGTTTTGCATTGAAGAAAGATTAGTCTATTTACCTTCTTGGAATTTTCAGTCCTCTATTTTACCATGCTATTGTTCCATTAAGGACACTAAATAAACTTCATGGGAATAATCTCAGGTAATTGATCATCAAAGAACGGTGTTACAATTACTTGCAGCAAAAAGCTGCATCCTTTTTAGATTCTGTATTTTCTTGTATTTAATCAGTTATTTCATACATCATCAAGTTTTAGTTATCATTCTTTATTGATACTTGTGTCTTCTGGCTTCTATCTATTGCATCATCAGTAAATAAATCTGACTTTGATTGATAGGTGAAAAGTAATATTTATGCCACACAATCAATGACCATTTCAAACAAGAGTGAATCTAATCATTGCCCATTGTAATTCAATAACAGTACCATTGCTGAAACCCCCACAATCAATTTCCTGGGGGGTTATGATTGTGGCTACAAGAACAGATCAGAAACTAAGAGGAGTAACTTGCCTCCTGTCTCCCCAGTGTCTGCGATGGAATACTCTCCACTTACCTGGATGCATGCAAATCTAACAACATTCAAGAAGCTTGACTTCATCAAGTCACTTGACTTCCACTCCTTCAACATTCACTTCTTTCACCACTACAGCACAGAGGCAGCAGTGGGTATAGTCCACAAAATGCATTGCAGTAACCTACTGAATCCCCTCAGACAGCACCTTCTCAGTTCATGACCTCTATCATCTAGAAGAACAAGGGCAGCCAATGAATGAGAATACTATCATTTTTTTTCTGTCCAAGTTCTAACTTGAAACCAAATTGTCTTTTCTTCACTGTGGCTCAGTTAAAATCCTGAAACTCCCATCCTAACCACACTGTGAGCATCGCTATACCTCAAGAACGGCAGTAGTTCAAAATGGAAGCTCACCACCAATTTCTCCAGAGCAATTTGAAAGGAGAAATAAATATTGGTCTGGCCAGTGTCACACACATTCCATGAAGGAAAAAAAATCTCCTTTTTATAAACAAACATTGACATTTAGGCAGGGATGACAAGGGTCTTTGATTATCAATTTGATTAATCCTCTTTCAAATTCTATTTTTTTATACCTAGTCACTCAACAGTGATAACTTTACATGGTCACCATGGTAACAACAGTATCTCTGTTTCCCTGTGTTATAATCCCAATCAATCCTTATCGACTTCCGAGTTGCAAACATTACTCCAACCATTCATACCCTGGATCTGCTCTAATCCACTTAGAGCACTGTGGCTTTGATAAGGATTCAGTGAAGAGGTTGAGAGAAAGCTTACATGGGTGATCAGGGAGCATTGTGATTTAATGCATAGTCCTTTCGCCTCAGGGTTTCAACCGAGTAAAAATATCGGATGAAGTTCTCTTCTCTCTGTTGGTGGTAAGGAAATTTGTGTGAAGTGAATTTGAGGCACTCTCATTCCAGGTTTTAATTGGTAACATTACAGAGAGAAGTCATAAGGATGATTGACTTGGTACACAGCTGTGAGTCAGCAAAGCTGAAAACACATGAAGTGGCCTTTGAGACATTTTTCCCCCTTTAGATTTACTTAGTATAGTGTTCTCATACCTACATGAAATTACCCTCTGTCTCACTGTGCAGAAAACATGCTATTTCACAAAATTTCTCCAGAGTTTCAAAATTGTAAACTTATATATTCCTCCTCTGCTGCCTTATATAACTAAAGTCTGGTGTTAATAACAATGATTTGACTTCTTGTTTCTCCAAACTTGGGGTGTGTTGCTTCTTTCACTTTGGATCTTTACTTCCTAAAAATATTGGGGATCAAAATCAAAAGTACAAAACGACCTCAGTATAAAAATTCCTGCAACTGCAAACCTTAAACATTAGTGATGTTGCAAGTTTTGAAGCCACCCAGTGATTTAAAGGGACAAGCACATTGCTTTCTGAAATATGGGACTCAATTAGCTTGATTCATTCTCATCTTTTGAGTGCAACAAAAAGATTCACTGTCAAGATCCTAAGAAGGCAGTTTACAACTTGGAAAGAAAATCGACGTTTCGGGCATGAGGGCTCATGCCCGAAACGTCAATTCTCCTGCTCCTTGGATGCTGCCTGACCTGCTGCGCTTTTCCAGCAACACATTTTCAGCTCTGATCTCCAGCATCTGCAGTCCTCACTTTCTCCTACAACTTGGAAAGGTAAAGTTGCTATAGTCCCGGGGCCTTAGGATTGCTCTCTCATTAGAGAGAGATGGCTAATGGTGAGTTTAATCTGAGTGTCACCACATCTCAAGTGAGGGGTAAGGTTGAGAAAATAGGATCTTCACGTTGACCTCAACTGGAACAGGAATTGAACCCTTGCGACTGGTGTCACTCTGCATTGCAAACCAACTGTCTAGCCAACTGAGCAAACCAAACAAATTGATCAATTTTGCTTCCAATATCCACGGTGTCCTCACCTTCACCTGGTCGATCACTGACTCCTCTCTTCCCTTCCTTGACATCTCTGTTTCCATTTATGGGGATAGGCTGGCACTAAAATTCATTACAAACCCACCAATTTCCAGTTATCTTCACTGAACATCCTCACACCCTGCCTCCTGTAGGACTAAATTTCATTCTCCCAGTTTCTCTATCTCTATCGCATCTGCTTTGATGATGCCATGTTCTACAGAAGGGCCTTAGAAATGTCCACCTTTCTCATCAGTCAAGGCCCTTAGCTGTATCTGACTCATTTCCTGTACATTTGTACTTACTCCTTCCCTCTTGTTGTCACTTTCTATCTCACCAGCATCCATATCCAAAGAATCATTAGCCACTCTATCCACAACCTCCAGTGAGATGCCACCACCAGACATATAGTTCCTTGTTAGCACTCTGCAGGAACCATTACCTCTGGGACAGCAAGGCCCAGTCCGGCTCCACTGCCAATGTTTCCCCATATCCCCTACCCCTGCATTCACAAAAGGTGCAACACCTGCCCATTCACTTCCTCCCTCTTCAAGATACAAGGTCTCCGACCCACCTTCCAGGTAAAACAGTGATTTATCCACCCTTTGTTCAATCTCGTCTACTATAATTGCTGCTCATAATGTGGCATTCTGTATATTAGGAAAGTGAAATGCTCCCAGCACAGCCAACACATTTGCACTTCTTGTTTGCACCTTACCCAGCATTTATCTCTTTCTAGGCTTATCATCAGCAATCCCTTTATTTACCTTTCTCTCTCTCTCTCTCTCTCTCTCTCTATCTCTTGCTCTGGGTCCTGTTTCCATGTACACTACATGTATCCATTCCACCCAATGCCTCATCCTAATAATATCATCCTTTCCTAGCTGTTTAATAAAAATGAGAAAAGGTTCTCAGGAAAAGTCACTGGAGTCAAAGTGTCAACTCTGTTTTTCTCTTCACAGATGCTGCCAGAATTGCTGAGTTTTTTCAGCACTTTCTGTTTTATAATTGCAGATATTGCTTTTCATCTTCAATTTGTGAAACTTATCATACAAAAACAAATCAAAATATGATATGAAGGCCTTTTTTCATCCAACAGGATAAACTAGAATCAGTTTCTTTCAGAAAACATGCTAATTTCAGTTGTGATTGTTTTGATTAGCTTAAATTAGTGCCATGCATATTGTGTTGTCTGTGTGGTCAGATATTTGCTGTGGCCATTTTAAATCAGAGTTTTTAATCCATTTCAGTCCATGGAAGTCCCAGAAGTTAAAAGCTAATTATGAAATTTGAAAACCAATAATTCGTATTTTATATCTTCATTACAAATAGAAAAGGGATCCAATTTGATGAGTTTCTGATTTGTACAGCCTTTATTTTCATTACCTTAATTGTTAAATGGTCCCAGTGGCTTCTGCAGTGTTTCTTCTTTCTTCCTGAACAAAAGATTAACGAGTTACCTTATCTCCAATTAAGTTGAAACTTTATACTTTGTCAATGGCTCTATTTCCACATATCTTGTGTATCTGCTACCCAGGTAGAAGTTTTGCAGAGCACCAAATTAGGCTGCCAAGTACAGAAGTTATAAACTCTCAACTGAGACTCATATTCATTAAAAACCTGCTACTTACTGATGTTGACATGTGCAGAGAATTTCTGCTAAGATTTGCCACTTGACTCAACAGTTTTGAATGGAGGATTTGTGAGCTGTGTGAAAAATGTAAACCAATGTAGCTGAAGGCAGATACACAGATACGGGACGGTACTAACAGAACCATGAATACACATTTACAGACGAGGACATGTTCTCTATGAAAGCTGATGTTAGTTAATGTTCTGCATACTCTTGTTTTGGGCCACGTTGATGCGCGTGGAACAATTTCGGCTCTGGGTTTACATGATTGTATCTCTTTAGAACAAAGTTGTAAAAAATGCAGCACAGCATGAGCCTTGAAATCTGAGCACAACACTTCCAGCTCTATGCAGGCACCTGGAATTCCTCAACATGCCATCATTATCCTTGATGGCTACTGTGTTGAATGCTAATACCTGGTATAAATATAATATCTGATGACATGAGATACCTAACCATTGTCCTAAACCATGGTAGAGTAGTAAGTTAAATTGACAACTTAACCTTATTTTTGTGGGTCATATATTGATGGGACAGAAGAATGTCCCAACAGGTATTATGATAACTGGGTGGTGAGTGAGTATTCACATATATATTCTTGTGCTGATGGCTGCAACGGAGGTGAGCATCAAGAAAGTAAGATCCTTTTCTATTCAAGTGAATGTGATATTACATAAGGGAGTGTGTAATTCACTTGACTGGATAGTAGAAACACTTCACAAGATTTGGGAATCCTGCCATCTGTTGTCAATTGTCCACAGATGAGATGAAATTGCTTTCTTGGAAAAAAAGAAGTATAGTTCCTGCATTATATATTTTTTCTGATTTCCCCACTGATAGCCTGAAATGATCACAAAACATAAAGCACAAGACTTTTGTGATATTGATGGCTGATTGAAGTGGTGTTGCTGTAAAAGAGTTTGGCTACAGATAGTTTTGAGTACCTGACATAACCTTATCTCTTGTGAGTCACTGCTTTCACAGACTGTACTCCTCTGATCGGTGTAAGTAATCTGTCAATAGAATCAGATTTGGGGGTACCAGTTGGTAAATGTAGAGCTCTACAATATAATAACCTGGTTGACATCACTCTATTGGCATAGATTTTCTTTCTCTACATATGTCACAGAGTCTCAGAGTTGATGGTACAAGCCAGGTTGGGCTGTTTTCTTCCTATTTAATTATTTCATTCCTCCTCTAACTCTCATGGAATGGTTAGTTTATGGGACAATAAGTCAAAATACTTCTAAGAATCATTTTACTCTGTTTTCTACCTCAATAGGGCCAGTAATTTGGACAAAGCTCCAAGCTGTCACTAATCTTTCGAAAAAAAATTTGATAATCAGCACCAGGCACCAATTTCCAAAAAAGGCAGGTGGTTCTTAATTCTTTGAAGAAATAGCAAGTAGAAAACAAACAGTGAATTTTGTTTAATTTGCTTTCATGTACGACATCAGAAAATAATGGGAGATGGAATTTGGCTAGAGGGAAAACAATGCAATTTTTTTGGCATGGAGAGCTGGGGCATACAGTCATCAGCAGAGGTGAGCCTAGAGGCTGTGTTTATTTACAATATGAATAAATTATCTGAATTCAGGAATTGAATAAACCATATTGAAATTTATCCATGAGATTAAATTTCATGGAGCAAGTATAGTGAATTCTAATGAGCATTATAAATGACTTACGTTGGAGATGGATAGGCAGATGGCTAGCAGAAGTTGAATGCTGAAACATGTGAAGCAATCCATTTTGGTACAGTGAAGGAAATACACTTTAACTTGTAGGGTTTTCAATGGAATTCAAGAGCATGAAGAACTTGATATACATAGGTTACTAAACATTGGTACAACAAACGATTAACTTAATAAAAATGCCAAACAGAATGTATTTTGAGGAACAAAAAATACTGTTGAACTTTAGCAGTACAGCTGTGTTTCATATAGAATTATAGAATCCCTGCAGTGTGGAACAAGCCATTCAGCCCATTGAGTCCACATCCACCATCCTAAGAATATCATACCTAAACCCACCCAATCCCTGTAACCCTCCATTTTGCATGGTCAATCCACGTAACCTGCACATCTTTGGATTGTGGAGAAAGCCAGGGCACCTGGAGGAAACCTCCGCAGACACAGGAGAATGTGCGAACTCCACACATGCAGTCAGTATTCTGATCCCTTGAATGGAAGGATATGAAGGTAATAATCAAGATGTGGTGTAGATTCTCTAGTTTGTTATCAGGAAAAATACATTAAAGCTCTGGGAAAACATTGGATAGTGCTTGGCATTTCCATGTGAATTCCCTTGAAGGAGATGAATGGAGTCCTAAGTGAAATTATGTAAATTTATAAAAACTGTCTTTTCTCCAAGTTTTATATATTTAAGATGTTTCATCATTATTGATAGATATGATCCACTTAGATATGGCCTCACTTTGTGCGGATTAACAAACTTAGTTGCACAACCATCAAAATGTTTCAAACCACTTAATTATGAAATTCACTGTTGGATTCTCATCCTTCTCTTGAAGACCAGTAAAAAGTTCTCAACTTTTGTTTTAGAACAGGAATTATGCAGAACAAATGTTGTATGAAATTCTGATCAAATCCTTACCTGTGTTAATTTTTTATTACTGTAAAAGCTGTAATATTGCAAAACAAAGTCTCTATTTAGACAACATGTTAAGGTATAATTCTGGAAGCTTTTGCCATCAGATTGCATCTTGACACTGGCAGTTTGTGTCTGCCCACTCCCAGTATTGACTAAATGGAATGTCATTTCAATTAAGACATTAGTGAGGGCATTGTAAATACTAACTGGAAGTATCCAGAGTAGACAACATGTGATTTCAGCCAAATCTAACTCAGATTTAAAAACACCATTTCCACCATTCTAATTACCCTCCTCTCTTAATCACGTACAACTGTGTTTGCATTCAGCAGCAGGAAAGACCCCACCAGTGCAATTAAATTTAAGTCAACAACTTACTATTACTGACTGGAAATTCTAAGTGTTGGGTGGAGTTACTTTCAATTGGTAAAGACTACAGGAAATAATGCTCTGTAAGATGAAAATGGCTTCAGTGATGGGGGTGAGCACATGCAGTCCCTGCATGCCTGCCCTATGTGACCTATTATGGGCCATTTTGATTTGCAAGTGTTAGCAAACTGTATTTCCAGTGTGTTTGGTGGATGTGTCTATTATATTTATGTAGCTGTCAATATGAGCAAGTTGTGAGATGTGCTATATGATTTACAGCAGTGCTAAGTGTGTGTGTGATGGTGAAGTGACATTGATATGAGATTTGACTCATTATTGACAGATATTGAAGGTAGGTAACTAAGTGATTTGTGATGAATGGAGCCACGTATAAGACTTGTGCTACCACTGATAGGTATAGCATATGAAAATATCATTCAGTGATCTTGCTCACTTACTCACACAGTTACTATAACTTGTTTTGTTACTGCTTCCATGTTCTTGGGGCTAGACTGCTGGCACTGACTATAACAATTAAACATTCTCACTGCCTTTTCAATCTCTCAAGAGGATCTCCATGCCCCCTCAAGAAGCTTGGTTCATGCTCTCTGGCCTGTTGTACCATTCTCATAGGCTCTTCTTCCTCTTCAACTCTGCTTTAATAATTTCCAGCCCATGTTGCAGTCAGAATACATTTGCCATGGCTTGATGTTACAGTTGGCTTTCAGAGATACTAGTCTCATGCAAACTTTTGCTCCCTGTTGTGATGTGTAGCCATTCAGCAGTGAATTTCAAACTAGGCTGCATGTCACAAGCATTATAATTAGCAAATAGCATAAAGCTTGAGTGCTGTCTGCATCACTGTGAAAAGGTTTTGACATAAGTGTATTTCACAATCCATGTGACCAGTTTTCAAGATCCTTTCTATTTTATCTCAGGCAGGACAATGTACGTGGACGTTGCAGAAGATTTAGATAAATTGTGTTACATTGGAATACATTGTGATAACTCTGAAACCAGAGCAAATTTGCTGAAGCTTTTTAAAGTTTGGTAGATTTAACCTCTTGTCAACAGCAAAAATTTCCTTTATGTGCTCTTCCAATCATTTTTTAAACACTTTTTATCCCAGGTCCATGTTCTGTCTATAGTGGTAAGGCATGCACTGTAGTTTTCTGCTTAATTACTATGAAACTAATGAGAAATAAAAGTTTATCCAAATATTAACAGCTATCTTCTGATAACTCTAAAACCAAATGAGTGTAAAATGTAAAGTGGAGAAGCGTGACTGCTGAAGTTAGCAACACTATGAAATAGCTAGTTACAAGCCTCAGGCCCGTAACATGCAGGCAAATCATAAATAGTTCTGGTATACCTCAAGACAAATATTAGAAAGGAAAATACAAGACAAGATAAACTCTTATTTCTCATTAGTTTCATAGTATTGTGTGATTTTTAAGATTGTAAGAGAATGTTTTGCCTCATGAAAGAGTCTCAAAGTAGTGCATCCAAGTTTAGCAACAAAGGGTTTCCCATTGAAGACAACATTTTGTTTGACAAGGGACTTCAAGGTTATTGGGATCAGGCAGAAAAGTGGGAATGAGGTTACAGTCAGATCAGTTATGGGTCTTATTGTAAGAGGAAGCAGGCTCAAGGAGCTGACTGTTCTATTAATCTGAAGGGAGAGCAAAGAAACATGAGTAGTTCCTGAAAGAAAGTCAATGGTATTAAAAGCTAACATAGGAATATAACAACATAAGAATTAGAAACAGGAGTAGGCCATCAGATCCTCAAAGCATGATTGATTTACCTCAGACCTTAACTCCTCTTTCATGCTGATTTCCTCAAAGCCCTCAACTCTTCAGTATTCCAAAATCAGTTTACTTCCTCCTTGAATACTTTAAGTGACCTAGCCTCCAAAGCTCACTATGACAGAAAATTCCAGGCATTCACTACCCTTTGAGAGAAGAACTTCATATCTCAATTTTAAGTGAGTGTCATCTTATTCTATAACTACATCCAGTAGTTTGAGATTCCCCACTAGTGGAGACATCTTCTCAACATCTATTCTGTCAAGCACAGCAGTTTTAAAAAGTTCTAGAATCCAGAGTCCAGGCTTGTGCAGCCAGTTCACTTTCCACAGTGCGTTTATCTGGGAACATCGTATGTCCAAAGCTTCACACATCCTTTAGAATGTACAGTCCATTTTGCCCAGTTGACTTGCCATAATGTAACTGTACACATTTTTGTTGTCCTCAAAGTAAATATAAACTTACTACAGGAACTTACTAAAGTAGTAACTTGACCGTAGTTACTTCACTTTCATCATTGTTATTTTCCTTTGGTTTTGTTTCATCATTTCAGTTGACTTTTGTTTGATTTAATTTTACCTCCCTTTTGCTTGTGTGCCTTACTGAAAACCAAGCAACCAGTTCCTCTTTAAAAATTACACTTTGTTTTAGGCTATTTAGACTCACTCCCTAACAACAGATTCTCACCAACCAATCAACGCATAGATTTCTTTTGACATCAGTCTTGGATTTTTTTCTCACTTGACCATTCAATAGCATTGTGTTCAGAATGAAGCTACTCTCTAATCTCCGTGCACTTTTTAAACTTGTTGCCTGCTCTCTCAGTGCTGTGTTTAGACAAAGTCTCTCATTGCTCTCTGTGCTATTTTTAAACAAGCTACTTCTTTTCTCAGCACTTTGCAATATCTGTGGACTAATGCTTCTGTTATCTCTGCAGCCACTTTGTTTAAAACCCTTGGATGTAGGCCATCAGATCTTGGCTATTTATCTGCCTTCAGTCCCATTAGTTAGTCAAATACTTTGTCCCTCATGATATAAATGTTACAAAATCTTTCCTCCTTTTGGCACCTTGCTTATCTGGGAGAAAGTGAGGACTGCAGATGCTGGAGATCAGAGCTTAAAAATGTGTTGCTGGAAAAGTGCAGCAGGTCCTGAAGAAGGGCTTATGCCCGAAACGTCGATTCTCCTGCTCCTTTGATGCTGCCTGACCTGCTGCGCTCTTCCAGCAATGCATTTTTAAACCTTGCTTATCTGATATGTTTGCACTATTTAAAAGTTCCTCTGCCACAAAGACTAATGCAAAATATAATGCTGTCAGTTATCTGTCATTTCCTTGTTAGTTGTCATCAATTTCCAAGTTGTTATTCGCCAATGGTCCCACACTGCTCTCTCCCTGGTTGTTTTTATATTTCTTTCCAATTTACTTTCATAAGCAATTTTCTAATTTTTATTAGCTTTTTAGTTATTTGTTGCTGGTTCCTGAAATAAGTTCTCAGTGTTCTGGCCTACCATTAGTTTTCACTACTTTGCATATCTTAGTTTTTGTATGGATACTCTCCATGACTGCCTTTGTTAAGAATAGGTGGTTTGTCCTTCACATTGAGTCATTCTTTTTCACTAGGATAAATGGTTTTTCCCTGAGCATTGTGAAATATTTGCTTAAATGCCTGCCACTGCTCATCCAATGCCCTTCCCATCGTCTACTTTTTAGTCCCACTTCAGACAACTCTTTCTTCATGCCACTGTAATCGTCCTTATTTAAATTGAGGATACTGATTTAAGACCTGAGCTACTCTTGCTCTAACAGTTTGAAATTCTATCATGTTGTGATTGTTTACCCCGAAGGATGCTTAACTACAAGATCTCTTATTGATTCTACCTCATTACACAAGATTGATCTAAAAAGCCTCTTGCTGGGTAAATTGTGAAACATACTGCTCGAAGAAACAATCTATCTCTACAATTTTAATTTCCCTGTTAACCTTGTCATCTGTTTGTCCAGTCAATAGGCAGATTAAAATCACCCATAATAATTGCAGTGCCCTTCTTACATGCTGGCATTATTTCTCATTTGTATTTTGTCCCTCAGTGAGACAGTTCTTTTGCGACTTATGGATAAGTGCCACCCATGACATTTCCCCTTGTTATTATGTAGCTCTCCCTAAATTGATACTACATGACAATTGCACTTATATCAGTACTCACTACCGCACTAATGCATTCCTTTATGAAAATGCTTATCCCGCATCCTTTGCCCTTTCACCTATTTTTCAGAAAGTAGAATATCCTTGGAAATTTTGTTCTGAGTGTTGATCACTCTGCAACCATTCCTCAAGGTTTTATAATGGTTATCAAACCATATTTATTTATTTCTATTTATGCTGTCAGTTGATTTAATTTGTTACAGATGCTGCATGCATTCAAGGAAAGACATTTATGCTTTGACATTTTACAATTATTCCTGCTCAATTTCTGATTTCTTTGCACTGATCTATTTATGTTTTCTGCCTCTTCCTGTCATACTTTGATTATTTCTCACTTCTTCACTACCTGCATCTCTGCTTTCTCATTTCTTTTGACTTTTTTCTACGCTACAATTGAACCCTCTAAATTAATTTACCTTGAGCACTCTTAACAAATGCTTTTAAAAATTGCAGCAATCCTTCAACAATCCTTGACTTTGAAAACAGTTCTTTTCCCATTTCAGTCCACAATTTAAGATGCAGACAGATAAAAAGAAACAATCTTCAAACAATATTCACAAGTCAGACTCCAGCTCATCAACTCTGAGCCAAAGGTCCTTGAGTGGCCAACACTTGCTGCCAATGTGGTCACTGTGGACTGCACTGATGTCCACTAGCACCCACATATTACAGCTGCAACATTTCATCTGCCCAACTATTTCTATTCTATTTAATTCGTTACTTTTGAATGACCAGTGTTCTAATAGAGAATTTCCTTGCTGTACTCTTCAACTGTAATAACCTCTCCTGATTTAAACCATTTCACAAATGATGCATAGAAGAAATAGCCACCAACTGCTTACCTGTTTTCCTGTAACATCACATTTTGGCTCTGACAGATAGAACAAGATTGAAGGGGCTCTCTGTTATTCATGCAAAGCTGCTGTCATACTTCCCTGGACCTGAAGGTGTGTATTCTAAAGGATTCTAAATGCAGTGGCTGCAGAAAAAGCGAATTCATTGACTTTATTCTTCCAAAATTTCTGAGAGGTTCTGGAAGAATCCAAGCAGACTGGAGAACCTCAAACATGTAATATTACTTCAATAATGTAGGCAAGCAGAAAGTAGGAAGCTATAAGCCAGTGAATTGAACATTTGACTTCAGAAGAATAGTGGAATCCATTGTTAAGGAGGTAGTAAAGGTATATTTAGAAAATCATAATGATATCCAGGCAGAGTAAACATGGTAATGTGAAAGAGGAATCATTGTGACAAATTTATTATGGCTCTTTTGAAGATAAACAAGCAGTATGGATATCAGTCAGTGCAGTGTATTTGGATTTTTAAAAGGCATTTGATAAGGCTTGGCACAAAAGATTACTGCAGAAGTCAAGAGTTTGTAGTTTTGTGGGTGATATATTAGTACAGATGGAGGACTGGCCAACTAACAGGAAACAGAGACTCAGGGTCCTTTAGATTCACAAACTAAAGTAACGGATTGCTGCAGGGATCAGTGCTGAGGTCCCAACAATCTATGATCTGACATTTAGGGCTGACATTATCGCCACATTTACTGATGATATAAAGGTAGATTACAAAATCACAGAATGGTTACAGCACAGAAGGAGGCTGTGTCTTTGTTGGCTCTTAGGAGAAGCAGTTCCACCATTGCCACCTATTCTGCCACCTTCTCCATATAAACCAGTATAATTTTCCTTTTCAGATAATAATCGACTTCCCTCTTAAATTCCTTGATATAATCTACCTCCTCTGTCAGGAAATGCCATCCAGATCAACGTGCAACGTGAAAATGGTTATTTCTCTCATCTCACCATTGTTTCTTTGGCCAATTACCATCTTGTTCTCAATCCTTCTGTTAAGGGAACAGTTTTTGCTTAACTACTCCATCCCAGCCCTGCATAATGTTGAGTACTTCTATCAAAACTCCTTTAAACCTATTCTTCTGACAAGGTAAACAGTGTTAGCTTTTTTACTATATCCATGTCATTGAAGTTCCTTGTCTCTGAAACACTTTCTGAGAATCATTTCCACACACTCTATAATGAATGCATGTTTTCCAGCTTATCTAACATGTAGAAATGGACACAATACTCCAGTTCAGGCTGAGTAATTGGTCTATGCAAGTTAACATAACCTCCTTGCTTTTGTTGTTCATTTTCTTATTGACACAGTTGAGGATGCAGTCTGTTCTATTAATCGCATTCTCAACCTGTCTGGACCTTCATTGATTAATGCTACATTGAAGTCCCTCTGCTCCTGAACCCCATTTAGAAATGTACTTTATTTTAAATTTTCTGTCAGCTTTCTTCTTGTCAAAATGAATTACTTCACACTTCTCTGTGTTAAATTCCATCTGCTGCTTGTCTGCCTTTTCTATTAGTCTGTTTATGTCCTATTAAAATTCCACATTATCCTCTTCACAATTCTAAATAATTCTGAGTTTTACACTGTTTGTAAATTTTGATACTGTGCCATGGTTCACCTGCAATAGCCAAATAGAACACAGATCATATTGGCTGCACATTTATGATAATGGTGTTGCAACACAAAATAAATTAGACCATCTTTGCAGCAACGTGGACAAATATGTGCAATGTGCACTCCAATCCCCATATGTTTAGATCAGAGTGGTGCTGGAAAAGCACAGCAGGTCAGGCAGCATCCGAGGAGCAGGAAAATTGATGTTTCGGGCAAAAGTCCTTCATCCGGGGCTCTATCCTGATGAAGAGCTTTTGCCCGAAATGTCAATTTTCCTGCTCCTCGGATGCTGCCTCACCTGCTGTGCTTTTCCAGCACCACTCTGATCTAAACTCTGGTTTCCAGCATCTGCAGTCCTCACCTTTACCTAGTCCAATCCCCCTACGCCCGTTTTCAGGCATGATCAAATCTATAGTCAACAACAAAAACAGAAATTGCTGGAGAAGCTCAGCAGGTGTGGCAGCATCTGCAGAGAGAAAGCAGAGTTAACGTTTCATGTCCAATCACCCTTCTCCATTCTTCATTGCTGTTGGCTTGGAATTTCATGGAGGTCAGACTGGGTGAGCACAGCAAGTTACCTTCCCAATAGATATTAGTGAAGTGAATAGTTTATTTTTTAAATAGTTGATTACAGTTTCATGGCTACCATTACTGAAGCTTGTTTCATGTTCCAAATTTATTAACTGAATTCAAATTCCACCAGTTGGCATGGTTCAACACTATTATTTCCCCCATTTGGTTTAAACTTTTTCATATTACTTGTGTTCATCTGTTTTTGCAGAATTAGGTTGACTACTTTTTAATTTGCTTTTTTGGAACACATCACTGTCAACCAATAACATTGCAGAAATTCCTAGAATTGACAAAAGCATTGCTGTAATGTCTACTAATGTGTGGACATTAATATTTCCTTGGCTATTCTTTATTTATTCCCTTGAATGCCAAAGACAAAACTATTGATAAAAAGCAATAGATGTATAGGGCTAAAAATTGGGCTTTGCGGGTGTTTAGGTGCAAAATTCATTATTTGTGACCCGCTCATAAACATTGAAAGGAAATAGAGAGTATGCATTTTTCGTGCTGCTGCCTCATTTCACCTTTTTGTAGCACAGGTCAAGCATCACCTAAACTGCTGATTGCCTCAGTAGACAGCTGAAAAGCTTGTGCTATGAGTGCTCTTCTGTTCTCAGTGGAAGTTTAACCTTCTTAAATAAAAACTGCCCTGAATTACAAGAGAATGCTGTTCAATTCTGTTGCTGCAAAAGGACAAAACATCAATGAAGCACTATAACGAAGAGAGCTCTTGGGTCATAGACAAGTAGTGGAAGCTTCAGTGGTTGAAGGAAAGGAGGAGAAATACCAGGCTCCTTCAGGAGTGCTAGATGAACCTCAAGGACCATTCTCAGAAGGGTGGTTTAGAGCAGGCAACTCAGAAGGTCAGTCCCCACTGTCTGGACCTGAGGACCTGGAAACAGTTCTCCCCAAAAGTCTAATGTCCTGATGCAGGTAGTTAAGGTCAATGAAATAATCTTTACATTTCACACCTCCAACCACTCATGATGCTCAGTGCATCAATCTCATCAGTCACTCATCAGAAGACCCTGAGATTCAGGACTCAAGCCAAAGTCCACATATAGCACATTACTCTCATATACATTTCAGTTATCATAAGCTTCATGTGCAGTTTCTACTGCCTGCAATCAGTTCCACCTATTCAGCTATGGCAGGTATGTCACCAACCCAAGCATAGCACAGCACAAATGCCAGTATTCTGCCTTTGCACTTGCAGGCCAGAATGCCACACAGGATTTACTCACATTTGGAAAAGCATGGATTTATCAGGGATACTTAGTACAGCTTTGGGCAGGAAAGGGATTGATGAGGGTGAGACTATGGATGATGTCTACATGGACTTTACGAAAGTATTTAACAAGGTTCCTCATGGTAGGCTTATTCAGAAGTTTAGGTCACATGGGATCCACAGTAATTTGGTTAGTTGGATACATTACTGGCTTGGTCGTAGTTATGGAGGGGCATTTTTCTGACTGGAAGTCTGTGACCAGTGCTGTTCCAAAAGGATCAGTGCTGGGACCATGGTGGTTTGTAATATGTATATAACTGATATGAATGAAAATCAAAGTTTGGGAGAAGATTTGTAGCTCAGGTGCTCGTTGTTGTGGTTCTGTTCGCCGAGCTGGGAATTTGTCTTGCAAACATTTCATCCCCTGTCTAGGTGACATCCTCAGTGCTTGGGAGCCTCCTGTGAAGCGCTTCTGTGCTGTTTCCTCTGGCATTTATAGTGGCCTGTCTCTGCCGCTTCCGGTTGTCAGTTCGAGCTGTCCGGTGTAGTGGTCGGTATATTGGGTCCAGGTCGATGTGTTTGTTGATAGAGTCTGTGGATAAGTGCCATGCCTCTAGGAATTCCCTGGCTGTTCTCTGTTTGGCTTGCCCTATAATGGTAACAAGCAACATGAATTCGACTGGGACAACACTACCATTATAGGGCAAGCCAAACAGAGAACAGCCAGGGAATTCCTAGAGGCATGGCACTCATCCACAGACTCTATCAACAAACACATCGACCTGGACCCAATATACCGGCCACTACAGCGGACAGCTCGAACTGACAACCGGAAGCGGCAGAGACAGGCCACTATAAATGCCGGAGGAAACAGCACAGAAGCGCTTCACAGGAGGCTCCCAAGTACTGAGGATGTCACCTAGACAGGGGACGAAACGTTTGCAAGACAAATTCCCAGCTCGGCGAACAGAACCACAACAATGAATGAAAATGTAACTGGTGTGATAAGTAAGTTTGCAGATGTCATAAAAAGTGGTGGATTTGTGGATAATGAGGATGGTTGTCAAAGGATACAGCACGATATAGAACAGTTGGACATTTGAACATAGAAATGGCAGATGGAATTTAATCCAGACAAGCGTGAGGTGATGCATTTTGGGAAGTCGAATGCAAGAGGAAAGTATACGGTAAATGGCAGGACTTTTAGGAGCATTGATATGCAGAGAGATCTTGGAGTGAAAGTCCATAGCTCCCTGAAAGTAGCAACACAAGAAAGTAAGGTGATCAAGAAGGTGTATGGCATGTTTACTTTTATTAGTCAGAGCATTGAGTATAAAAGTTGACAAATCATATTATGATTCATAAATCATAAAACTTTAATTAGGCCACATTTAGATTATTGTGTGCAATTCTTGTCACCAGACTGTAGAAAAGATATGGAGGCTATGGAAAGGTCAAAGAGGTTTGCAAGCATGTTGCCTGAATTGCAATGTGTTAGCTGTAAGGAGAGGTTGGATGAACTTAGATTGCTTTCACTAAAGCACTGGGGGCTGAAAGGCGACCAGATAGAAGTATATAAAATTATGAGAGGCATGATTAGGATGGATAGCTGGAGTCTTTTTCCCAAGGTGAAATATCAAATATATGGGGGCATAGATTTCAAGTGAGAGGAGAGAAGTTTAAGGGGGAGGTGCAAGGTAAATATTTTATACCAAGTATGGTAGGTGTCTGGAATGCACTACCACGGGAGGAGATAGTAGAAGCAGATATGATAGCAACATTTAAGAGGCATTTCGAACAGGCAGATGGGATTAATTTAGAATGGCATCATGGTTGACATAGACATGGTGGGCCAAAGGGCCCAATCCTGTACTGTGCTGATCTAGACGCTCTGCACCTGTAGCCCCATAGCCTTTGCAGCCATTGTTCAGACAGGACAATAAATGCTCTATCCTCACTGTAGACTGCAGCAATATTTCCTGCCAAATCTAGAAACTTACTGCAACACCCCAAAAACAACCCAGGATTCTTCTACAGATTTTGCAAAAGTTGGTGTTCCTTAAAATTTCCTTACCTGCAGTTGGCTGCCTGTCCCTTAAGTAGTGCTCATGTTCAGCACCTCCTGCAGTTTAAAGCTAGTTCCTTGGTGATTAAGAGGCGATTTAATTCAGTGGACCTGCATGGACTACATTCAGGCAGTTGGGTTAAAAGTTACCACTGATAGGGCTGCTTTCTTGTGTTTCCAGCAGACAGAAAAACACTCACCCAGAGACTTTTCTCAACATAGGACATGGTGCAGATACACATCACAAAAGCATGTTCAGCTTATGTATGGGCAGTATGGATCCAAATTTTGTGCTCATCAGGTTCAATATTTCTGCTCATTTGTACTGTCACAGTTTCAGGGAGTACAAAGAGCAGCAATCGGTTTTTGTGTATTTATCACAGCAAGGATCTGCTAAGAATAATTCTTTTAAACAGTTATCTTAGCTCTATTCATTGCAAGTTATTGACAATATGGCTTGAGTACCTGTATCATTGAATAATGTTATTTGTAAATAAATTAGGACAGTAATTTAACCTGTAGAAATTGATTTAACACTGTGAATATTTTTCCGCCTCCTGAATTGGTGTAAGAAGCTCCCTCCATCACCAACTTGTCATGTTAGACCTCCAGTAATTTGATACGACAGAGAATAGAAAGGTGCAAGTTTCAGTTTGCGCAAAATCTAGTCTGCTTACAAAAATTGTCAACAAGTTGATTACATTGGAAAAAAACTCATTGCTGATAGCCCAAACTTAGCCAGTGGTTCTAGCTTAAAGTGACAACCTTCATCACCATAATGTGAAAGATTTCATGACAAGGAAAGCATCATATCTGTTTTTTTTCACTATTTAGCACAGACAAATCAAATAAAGTTAGAGCAGACAGCGCCTAAGGAGGATCAATGATGAATTCACAAAAGTAATTTTAAAATGTAATTTTAATTTGCTTTTCAAAAAGAAGGGACTAATTCATTGAATTCATAAAACAACAAAACTCTAATTGTCCCAAACTAGCCTTATTTGAATCAGCTAAAATTGTATTTTAATTTGGGACATGTCACCCCTGCAGCTCTATATTATGAATACACACACCATACACCAATTGAAGATCTCACTCAGTGTAAAAATAGTTGTCAAGTGTTGAGTATTGCATTAGAAAATCAACACAGATGATACTAAGTGAGAAATTGCAATTTTCTTGCAATTGGCTTTTCCTATTGAGTGAAAGATGAGTTTCTCCACACTGTTGACTTTCTGAATTCAGTAATAATCTTTTTAAACAGTGGACAGAAACTAGGAAGAAAAAATAAACAGACAGCAATTCCAGCTATATTCATGCCCTGTACATTGTATAATGGTACTATTACTTTAAGAGTTGTACACTTTTGTCCTTTTTTCATGAAAAAAGGTTGAGACTGAGGTGAAGAACAGTCTGCTTAATGTCTATAAACAATTTTTGGGGCTTTGGGGTTATTTTTAAAGTTGAAACAATAGAAGCAGCCTCAATGGGTAGGGTTAAGCTCCCACAGGAATTTTAGTTTTAGCTTGCTGGGGTCTTGAAGTTGGCAGTAGAAGCTCTTATTCCTCTCTCTGTTAGAGGTAAAAGCTACAGTTCTCTTCTTGCTATCAGAAATTTCATGTGAGATAGTCTATTTGACTGACTTTGCCTTTGCCAAGGGTGTGTTAATAGGATGCTGCAATAGTGGAACAGTTAATTAATAATAGTTAATACGTATATCATTTTGTTAAGCATTCTGACAGAGTTACAGTTAAGCCAAATCTTTTCTTTTATTTTTATTCTGTCTGTATTTTAACTGTAGTGTAAAATTGAAGTGAGTTTTGCTTAAAGTCGAGTAGTTTGATCAATTGAGCCCATAATTGAGGACATTGAGGATATAATTGAGGACACTGTACAGAGGTTCATCCCCAAGAAAAGAAAGATTATCCGGGGAGGGATTAGACAGCCATGGCTGACAAAGGAAGTCAGGAAATGTATTAAAGAAAAAGAGAGATCCTATAGAGTGGCCAAGAGCAGTGGGAAATCAGAAGATTGGAAAGGCTACAAAAACAAACAGAGGATAACAAAGAGGATAAGAAAGGAGAGGATCAAATATGAAGGTAGGCTAGCCAGTAATATTAGAAATGATAGTAAAAGTTTCTTTCAAGACATAAGAAACAAACGACAGACAAAAGCTTCAAACTGATGCTGGAAGCCTAGTGATGGGAGATAAGGAAATAGCAGGAGAACTTAACAAGTACTTTGTGGCAGTTTTCTCAGTGGAAGACATGAGTAATATCCCAACAATTAAAGGGAGTCAGGAGGCTGAGTTGAGTATGGTTGTCATTTCAAAAGAGATAGTGCTAGAAAAGATAAAAAGTCTTCAAATTGATAAATCTCCTGGCTCCAATGGGATACATCCTAGAGTTCTGAGAGAGGTGGCTGAGGAAATAGCGGAGGCATTGGTTGAGATCTTTCAAGAGTCACTGGAGTCACGAAAAGTCCCAGATGATTGGAAGATCGTGGTTGTAACCCCATTGTTCAAGAAAGGATCAAGATAAAAGATGGAAAATTATAGGCCAATTAGCCTAACCTCGGTTGTTGGTAAAATTCTAGAATCCATCATTAAGGATGAGGTTTCTAAATTCTTAGAAGAGCGGAGTCTAATTAGAACAAGTCAACATGGATTTAGTAAGGGGAGGTCATGCCTGACAAACCTGTTGGTATTCTTTGAAAAGGTGACAAGTAGGTTAGACCGGGAAAACCCAGTGGATGTGGTCTATCTAGACTTTCAAAAGGCCTTTGATAAGGTGCCACACGGGAGGCTGCTGAGCAAGGTGAGGGCCCATGGTGTTCGAAGTGAGCTACTGGGATGGATTGAGGATTGGCTGTCTGACAGAAGGCAGAGAGTTGGGATAAAAGGTTCTTTTTCAGAATGGCAGCCGGTGACGAGCGGTGTCCCGCAGGGTTCAGTGTTGGGGCCACTGCTGTTCGCATTATATATTAATGATCTGGATGAAGGGACTGGGGAAATTCTAGCAAAGTTTGCAGATGATACGAAGTTAGGTGGACAGGCAGGTAGTACTGAGGAAGTGGGGAGGCTGCAGAAGGATCTAGACAGTTTGGGAGAGTAGTCCAGGAAATGCCTGATGGAATTCAATGTGAACAAGTGCGAGCTCTTGCACTTTGGAAAAAAAAATAAAAGCACAGACTACTTTCTATACAGTGAGAAAATACGTAAAGCCAAAGTAAAAAGGGATCTGGCAGTGCTAGTCGAGAATTCTCTAAAGGTCAACATGCAGGTTGAGTCCCTGATTAAGAAAGCGAATGCAATGTTGTCATTTATCTCAAGAGGGTTGAAATATAAAAGCACCATTGTGCTACTGAGACTTTATAAAGCTCTGGTTAGGCCCCATTTGGAGTACTGTGTCCAGTTTTGGTCCCCACACCTCAGGAAGGACATACTGGCACTGGAACATGTCCAGCGGAGATTCACACGGATGATCCCTGGAATGGTAGGTCTAACATATGAGGAACAGCTGAGGATCCTGGGATTGTATTCATTGGAGTTTAGAAGATTAAGGGGAGACTTAATAGAGATGTATAAGATAATACATGGCTTGGAAAGGATGGATGCTAGGAAATTATTTCCGTTAGGTGAGGAGACTAGGACCCGTGGACACAGCCTTAGAATTAGAGGGGGTAAATTCAGAACAGAAATGCGGAGACATTTCTTCAGCCAGAGAGTGGTGGGCCTGTGGAATTCGTTGCCGCAGAGTGCAGTGGAGGCCGGGACACTAGATGTCTTCAAGGCAGAGATTGATAGATTCTTGTTGTCTCGGGGAATTAAGGGCTACGGGGAGAATGCGGGTAAGTGGAGTTGAAGTGCCCATCAGCCATGATTGAATGGCGGAGTGGACTCGATGGGCCGAATGGCCTTACTTCCGCTCCTATGTCTTATGGTCTTATGGTCTTATGAATTGCATCTGGAATGCAACACCTTAAACTTACCTTTGAAATAAGGAAACATTAGGGTCTAGACTATCTTTAATTATATTTTGAGGGGGTTTGGTCTGGTACGTAAGAGTTGTCAAGTTGTATAGTCACATTGGAAGAATGCTGATGTTAGATTAGCTTATATGTATACATGCAAGGAGTGAAAGGAAGAAGAGAAATAAAACACAAAAGATGGAAGACAGAAAAGCTTTTCAGTGGTGGAGAGAATGGGGTGTGCGTTGGGGATGAAGAACAGTAAAGACTGTCCTTAGCTCAAATCCAGCCAGGTGTCACACGATGAAAATCTCATCTGCTTTGACTATGGGCAAATTAGTTTATACAATATCAATCTGGTCATTGGTGGAGTCGATGATTCTTAAGATCATAGGATATAGAAGCAGGATGGGGCTAATCAGCCCATCAAGCCTATTGTACCATTCAAGGGCATCATGACTGCTCTCATTCTATCCTTACTCCACATTCCTGCCTGATACAGAATCAAATCTCTCTTTCGCTTATTCAGACAAATAGACAATCACACTCAGAGAGGCTATGACAAGACATAAATGGTGCTGAAAATAAAAATGTAACACCTGTATCATCTCTGAATGTGCATGTGTTATGCATTAAAATGTCCCAGGGCATTTCATAGGAATGGCACAAAGTAACATGTGATACAAAGACACATAAGATTATATGAGAGCCTTTAGTTAAAACTCTTGATCAAAAAAGTAGCTTTCAAGAAATGCTTTAAAGAAGGAACAAGAGAAAGATTCTACAGGGGACATCAGAGATTAGGGTTCCATTAACAAAAGGCATGCCCACCAAAAGTGGCGAAATGAAATTTGGGCATGCTGAAGAGGCAAGAGCTAAATGAGTGAAATATCTCGGAAGGTCATGGGTCTGGAAGAGATTACGTAGATAGGGAAGGGGCAAGATCATGGAGGCATTTGAAAACAAGGATGAACATTATAAAACTGAAAAGTTGTTTGGCTTAGATCAGCAAACACAAAGGTGATGAATGAATTGGACTCTGTTCCTGTTGGATGTGAACAACAGCACTTTGGTTGTCCTCAAGTTTTTATAGAATGGAACGAGAGAGACCAAGTAGCAGTGCATTGCAAAAGTCAAAACTGGAGATAACATTACAGTTTCAGCAATACATTATCTAAGGCAAGGGCACAATCAGTTGATATTATGGAGATAGAATTGGATGGCACGATGGCTCAGTGGTTAGCACTGCTGCCTCACAGTACCAGGGACCTGGGTTCAATTCCCACCTCGGGCAACTATCTGTGTGGAGTTTGCACATTCCCCCGTGTCTGCATGGGTTTCCTCCGGGTGCTCTGGTTTCCTCCCTCAGTCCAAAGATGTGCAGGTTAGGTGAAGTAGCCATGCTAAATTGCCCATCGTGTTAGGTGTAGGGGAATGGGTCTGGGTGGGTTGCTCTTCAGAGGGTTGGTGTGGACTTATTGGGCTGAAGGGCCTGTTTCCACACTGTAGGGAATCTAATCTGTTCCAGGTCAAGTGCAAGCTCCACATATAGTCACCCAAAGCTGGTATTGAACTCAGGTCCCCAGTACTGGGAGGTAGCAGTGCTAACCACAGAGCGTACATATATATGCATGATTTCTTCTGGTTGGTGTTGTGATATCATTTTAAGAGAACATGCAAATTAAGTGAGAGTATGAGAGAGAGTGGGTTGAGCTGCTGCTGTGAGCAGTGTTATGTTTCTGTATCCCGAGAGGTTGTTTATTGAGCTATCCTCCCATATATAATAATATCTGATATACATATGTTGGTATCTTCAGGTAAAATGAAGCTACTTATAGTTTCAAAAATAGAAATTGCTGGAAAAGCTCAGTAAGTCTGGTAGCATCTGTGGAGAAAAATCAGAGTTAAGGTTTCGGGTTGAGTTCGAATGATAGGTCACTCTGCCTGAAATGTTCACTCTGATTTCTCTTTACAGATGCTGCCAGACCTGCTGAGCTTTCCCAGCAATTTCTGTTTTTGTTTCTGATTTTCAACATCTGCATTTATTTTGATTTTTATTTACTATTTATAGTTTATCCATCAAGTGTGAGGGATTGGTCAGTTGCCATTCAGGAAATCAGAGAGGCAACAGATATGACACATGCTTAATGATCAAACCCCAGGTAATCATAAACTCCTTTTGGGATCACACAGCATATTAAGGTTGAGAACAGTCTGGTACAGTCTCAACATTTGCCAAGCAAGCACTGAAATCAATGGCAAGAATTTACAGAAGGCCTCTGATTTGCCCTGCACTCTCAAATGCCTGTCTGCCATCCTTAATTGGTGACGAGCACACCCTCTGGCTCTTACTTGGCCGAGTCAGAATGATTGACTGTTTCTCGTCCAGCGTCAGCTTCTGAGCCACATCTGAGTGAAATAATACTAGGCTTCCAAAATCCCCAGGGAGAATTCTACCACAAATGTCTGAGAAAATAGTCTTTCCTTTCCCAGCAGCCCTCACATTGGTGAGTACTGAATCCACACAAAGAAAAGTGAAGAAAAAGGTGGTTCTTGAAATCTAGCCAGTTACATCTTATAACTTTAGGATAATCAACTAACTCCCTTGTAGTGTGATTAGGATGCAGGAACCTTGGCAAGCGTTTCATGGCAGTTCTTTTTATTTAATTATCTTTCTGTTCCATTTCATTAATCTTGCCAATGAGTATCATTGCAGAAAGAAAACAGGAAGATAATACAGACTTAGGTACAGGTGCAAAAGAACCATATAATTTCAGTAAATTTGTAGACTAAAAGTGCAAGGACGGGCATGTAATCTCCACATTCTATATCCTTTATTCCAATAAACAAATTGCTGGTGCTGTGGAAGTCTCATCTATGTATAAAATACAAATAAACCAACCCTCTTACCATTAACTCTCAATATATAAAATCTCAATGGATCAAATTGTACCAGTATAGACACCCAGTAAACTAAACAATTTCCTTTTATTTTCAATTTATTGAATTTGAATGCATCACTACTCTGAAGAGAATTCAACAGACATGCTATGGCTGCTATTGACAATCTCCACTGTGGGAAAAGTGAGTTTCTAAAATGTTTCAGCGATGGATTTCCAAATTCACCAGATATTCCATAAATAGGGAGCATTCAAATTTGCTTTTACCAATTTCCATCAACAAATTGCATACTGTGATTGGTGATAAGTCAATTTAATAAAAAATAGAAGTTATTGACGGAGCATTAATATGGAACAAAATCCATTCTCATTAGTTTCAACCCAAAACTCAGTTTCAAAACTGACAGAGATTAAATTTGTGTGATAGCAATACACAATGGCTTTGCTAATGATTACATTGCATTGTGGTTCTTTGGAGTGTTTGCTCCATCAATGCTGTTTGAGATGGATTCCCCGCATCAGTGGGGATGACAGGTGTACAACATCAGCATCCTTGAAGCAGTCAATAGCACCAACTGTGCCAGTACCTACACCAGACAGTACCCCCACCCCAGACCATTTATTCCCCATGAAGGGAGAAGGTGGTAGTCAGCTGCATTCTATAGAAGCTGCAGTCCCTAGGAACAAGGTATACTCACAATGCTGTCATCTAACCTGAGCTCTCTGAGTCTTCATCAATCTATCACCCTTCCACTTAACCTGATGTGAGCTTATTTGCCCTTAAACTCTATATAACTGGCATCCTACACCCATTGCCACCCTAGCCATCTTATCCATTAACATCAATTACACTCATTCATTAACACAGTGAAAACCTGTTTAAATATCCAAAGCTTTTCAGTTAATTAAGGTTTATTAGAATTTAGCAGCTTGTAGTGTAAATAATGGAATGTGGCTTTTCTTCTCCTGAACAGTCCTGTGATATGAAGACGGACTACGATGGAAGCCTGCTTTGTGTTTCTCGAGAAGTCAGGTTCAAATGTAGCAGCTAGTAATAAGGAGTTCCTTCAATGGATTAAAACAAGGGAACAAAATGGTAAACTGATGGTAATTCCTACTCCTCAGAAAATTTGGCCCAGTATGAACACATCTCTAGATCTGACTTTCAGCAAGAAAAGAAATGAAGGCTGTAGAATTTGGCTTTTTTATTACAGAAGAAGTAAATGTTCTTTGAATACTGATATTAGTAGTCTATTGTTTACATTGCAACAAACAATAGCCATGCATTAGTAATTGATTATGGAACAAGGATAGAAGTACATTAATACAGTTATCATACCAATAGTCCCCTGACTTTTTAAAATTAGTTTCTGGGATATGGACATGGCTGGCTCAATTAGCATTTATTCCCTATAAAGGGAGAAGGTGGTAGTCAGCTGCATTCTACAGAAGCTGCAATCCCTTGGAGCAAGCTATACTCACAATGCTGCCATCTAACCTGAAGGGAATTGATTTTCCCTTAACCCCTATACAACTGGCATCCTACCCACATTCCCACCCTAGCCATTAAACCAATAACATTAATTATATTCATTTACTGGCACACTGGAAACCTGCCACTTGATGAAGCAGCTGCACTCCAAAAGCTTCTGTGATTTCAAATAAACCTTTTGGACTATAAACTGGTGTCATGTGACTTCTGACTTTACTCAGATGACATTTGTAGGGTTGTGACCTGTAGCAGTGAAGGGATGGCAATATAGTTCCAAGTATGGTGTGTGGTTTACAATAGAACTAGCAGATCATTGTGTTCCCATTCCTTGCCCTTCTAGATTATAGAGGTCACCTGTTTGAAAGGTACCACCTAAGAAGCCTTGATGAGTTATTGCTGTTAAATGTTATACACTGTCGGTGGTAGGAGTGCAAGTGAAAATATGAAAATGGATGGTGTTTGTTGTGTTGTTTATGCCGTGCATCCAGACAGGCAAGTGTTCTTTCGGACTCCTGCCTTGTGACTTATAGATGGTGGACAATTGTTGAGGGGCCAGGAGGTAAGTTACTCAACACAGAATTCTCAGCCTCTGATCTGCTCTTGTAATCACTGTATTTATGTGACTGGTCCAGTCCAGTTTCTGGTCAATAGTTATCCAAGAATGTTGATAATGGGGAATTTAGTGATATGAAATTTGATGTCAAAAAGTGATCGTTGGATTCTCTCTTGTTAGAGATGGTCATTGCATGCCACTTGAATAGTGAGAATGTTACTTGTTACTCATTAATCCAAATCTGACTGATGTCCAGGTCTTTGAAGATAAGTGCTTCAGTTTCAGAGGAGTCACAAATGGTGCTGCACATTGTGCATCTATCAGTAAACATCCCACCTCTCGCGTTATGATAGATGAAGGTTATGGATGAAGCAGCTAAAGATGGTTAGACAGAGGGCATTACCCAGAGAATCCTTCATTGATGTCCGATGGCTGAAATGATGACATTCAATTACCATTACCAACATCCATTATGCTAGGTGTGACTAATTAGTGGAAAGTTTTCCCCTTGATTTCTATTGACTTCAATTTTGGGAGGGCTTCAGGATATGACATGCTGTCAAAAGCTGCTCTGATATTAAGGGAAATCACCCTTATTTCCCTTCTTCAGTTCAGCTCTTTTCTCGAAGTCTAAACCAAGGATGAAATGAGGTCAGGAGGTGAGTAGGCCTGGTGGAATATAGACTGAGCATCAGTGAGTAGGTTATTGTTGACCAAGTGTCACTTGATAGCACTGTGGATGACCCCTTCCACAATTTTTAACTGGCACACCAGTAATTGGTCAGATTGGATTCTTCTTTTTCTGGACTGAACATAGCTGGGCAATTTTCCATATTGTCAGGTAGATGTCAGTGCTGTAACTGAACTAAAACAGCCTATTATGCTGGAGCACAATTCCTCAGTACTATTATCACAATGTTGTAAGGACCCATAGCATTTGCAGTATCATATGCTTTCAGCTGTTGCTCAACACATTCCAGGATAAAGCAGTCTGCTTGATTGGCAGCCCATTTTCACATTTTTAACATTCGCTTCTTCTAATACTGACATACAATTGTGACATGTGTACCATCTTTAAAATGTATTCCAACAGCACAATTAGGCATCACATAGAATAAAGCAAATTGGTTGAAAACTGGCATCTATGATGTGGGGACCTCAGGATGACATCAACAAGGATCAACCTAAGATTTCTGGTTGTAAATGCTTGAGGATATTTCAGTCTTGTCTTTCAAACAGACGTGCCGGTCTTGCGGATTGGTTTTGGGTATTTGTGGAGTCTTCTTTACCAGTGAGTTATTTAATTATCTATCACCATTCATAACTCTGTGTGACAGGACTGTACAGTTTAAATGTGATCTATTTGTTGCGCTATTATTTAGCTCTTACATGTTTTGGCATGCAAGCAGTCCTATGTTGTAGCTTCACCAGGCCTGATCCCTTAGTTTTCGGTAAGACTAGTTCTACTCCTGGCATGCCCTTTTGCACTCTTCATTGATCTCCTCCTGGCTTGGTGTCAATGGTAAATAAAGGAAATGCTGTACTATGAGCTCAAGATTATGATTGGATACAATTCTTTTGCTATGGAATTAAATGGATGCCCAGTTTTGAAATGCTAGGTGTGTTTGAAATCTATCCCAATTAGGATGATGGTAGTGCCACACAACAGAATGGTAGGTATCCTCAATGTGAGGCAGGATAGTGTCTCTATAAGAACTGTAAGATTATCATCCTTGCTGACACTGTTGAGGATATACACATTTACTACAAGTACTTTGGTGAGGATGAAGTTAGTATGTTTTTCATTCTTGATAGTTTTCTCCAAACCTGCCACTGTCACAATCCAACAATTATGTCCTTTACAGTAAGATATGATCCACCAGGAGTGGTACTACTGAACTACTCCCTATATCAAATAGATCCCCGTGATGACATTGAAGATCTACAGTTTGCACCCTTGCCACCCTACGTGCATCCCCAATTAGAGTTCAATGTGAAGGAAAACTGATTTGTCAGCTGAGATGGGATGGTAGGTGGGAATCAACAGAAGGTTTCATTGTTCATGTTTAGCCTGACTTTATGTGATTTTATCTGCATCAAATGTTGAGGACTCCCAGGGCAATTTGTTCCTGTCTGTGCATCACAATGCCAGGACCTTTATCCTATTGGTTGGACTGGACATACTCAGAGATGGTGACATTGATGTCTGGGTTATTGTAAACTATAATTCCATATAAATGACCATGCTAGGCTGTTCCCTGGCTGAACTGTGGGACAGCTGACTGAATAAAAAAATAGGAACAGAAGTAGGACATGCAGTCCCCTCAAACCTGATTCACCTTTCAGTAGGATCATGGGGGATCCAATATGCTTCACGTTTACTTTCCTTGCCTGTCTGGAATTGTTTACAGCTAAGCAACATTTCTCAAAGCAATAAAACCTTTAACTTGTATTATTAGCTGTGCTGTGGTAAGTGATTGTTTTTGAATGTTTTGCATCTTTTTATTTGTAATGCTATATCTCTGTACAGCTCACAGGTTTTTCCTCATCTGATAATAATCAATAAAGTGGCTAAGGACTTTTTGAAGGGTCTCCCCATTTCTCCCGAGATAAATGGATGTCTTCTCACTTTTCGTTGCCCAGAACACCAAGCACTTTCTTGTACAGAAATGTTTATATCATTTTCTGTGGCTACAGCCTTTATCTGTCTTCCCACCAGAATTATGACTTTTTTGCTGAGTCCCAGTCCTTTAAAATCTTTAAATTTTCCTGACATTTTTCGTCTGATAGATATGTCAATTTGATTTTTGTTTTAACATTTATTCTTGCTCATCTAAGATAAATTCTAAATCTCAGTTCTGTAGCTCCAGTCACAATTGCTTTTTTATCCAAAAGTGCTATTACACACAATTGTATGATTTCTTTTCCCTTCACCAAGCCAGCTAAGGTAAAACAATGTTTGTTCACCCTGTTCAGTGATATTATCAAACACCATTGGAGCAGACGGGACTTGACCCCTGGGCCTCTGGTCCAGAGGTAGGTAAGGCAAATTATGATAAATCGGACATAAAATTTCAGCAAATCAATTGTGGGTGGCACGGTGGCACAGTGGTTAGCACTGCTGCCTCATAGTGCCAGAGACCTGGGTTCAATTCCCGACTCAGGCGACTGACTGTGTGGAGTTTGTACATTCTCCCAGTGTCTGTGTGGGTTTCCTCTGGGTGCTCTGGTTTCCTCCCACAGTCCAAAGATGTGCACGTCAGGTGAATTAGCCATGCTAAATTGCCCATAGTGTTAGGTGAATGGGTGGGTTACGCGTCGGTGTGGACTTGTTGGGCCAAAGGGCCTGTTTCCACACTATAAGTAATCTAATCTACCACTACATTCAAGAGGGCCTCTCACAATTGCTTTTGTTTTTAACAAACTCTTGAATTTCATTTCCTGTTTTTGCATTATGTTTGCCCTTAGGTATCTCTAGCTTTACCTCCTGGAATCTTCTGTTGTTCCTTACAGAGCTTTCTTTTCCAAGAATATAAATGGGATTGCCTTCTCCATTTTACTCAATTGTAATCTTTTTCCAATTTTTTTTAGCTTCTTAATGAGATTTTGCCTTCACAGTGCTGAGATTGTCTTTTTGCTGTTTCTAAGGCTACTGTTGTTTCTTTCTCTGTCTGTGGGCATATTTTTGTTACTGACTAACTGTGTTGACATGTTAATGGTGTTAAAGTGGTAAACTCAGCTAATTACAATTTATCTTTTTTTTGGGTCTGCTGAATATCTTCATCTCATTGTGGGTGCCAGATCTGTGCAACTTCAAATGTGCTTTTTCTTTCCACTTGCTTCGAACAGCTCACTGCTCCTGTAATCTCACACTGTTCCTTCCTCTGATTGGAGGGCCACATAGGACTCTTCCATGGCCTCTTATTGGACAAGCATGATTGAGGGAAATAAATGGATGTAATGAGATTTCTCTTATAGAGCCACAAAGAGTTATTTCATTGAATACAGAAAAGCAGCAATAGACAACTTTGATCAAGATCTGTAAACTTTTACATTAACTCCAGAACAAATACAACTATTGAAGGGCAAGATTTAATAGAAAGAGATCCATAAATAACATTATGAATGATGTTTACATATTTGCAGAAAAATGTGACCATGGAGCTTTAAAAGCAGAATTCTTAAGAGACGAAAGTTTTATTTAAACTCTTTGTGAAAGTTACCACAGTCCATAAGTGATTTGACTTTGAAGGAAGCCATGCAGATCGTAAGTGAAGCAGAAGTCCAACAGCATCACAGATCAATGCTAAGAGGAGAGCAGAAAACATGTCACTGGAGATCATCAGAATACATTCACTTCTTAATTTACCAAATCTATAAAGACTCAAGTGAGAAATTGGTACAGAGAATATGTCAGCCAGCAGATGTTGTGCCAATCTTAAAATTATGAAGCAAGAAATCCAAACAGGAGCAAGCAATGGCCAAATGTCCAAAAAGAATGCTTTAGCTGTAAAGCATCAGTCACTTTCAAAAATTAAGGTCAACTTGGACAAAGTCACAAAGCAGCAAAAAGCCAAACAGTGACACACTCAAAAAAGTTCTTTTGGTAGAACAGGCTACGAAGCATGAAAGCTAAAGGTGTTTCTAAGGGAAACGTTGTTCCAGAGTTCACCTTCTGACAAGAAGATATATCTGACAATGGATATCTTACAAACTTTACACCTGGTACAATAACAAGTACCACTACAGGGATTAAGGAACACTAATTACAGCCTACAACAGTGCAACTGCTTTGTTTTGCACTTAAGATTAGACGTATATGATGTGCAACTCTGCAACACAACACAAAGGGTATCAGATGACAGAGAATGTATACATATTTCACCACCAAAAGTTCTCCATCTTAACTTCAGTCTTCCTCAAATGGTGGGCAGAGTTAAAATACCTAAAGTCAAGGAACACCAGTTGTGGAACAATGTGTCAAAGACATTTTTGTTCAGGGATAATCAGAACAGATTTAATTAGGATTTCTAGCCTTGTGGTGAAACCAATCTTCCCTCTAATATTTTTCCCACTACTTTCTCTGAAGTTCATGCATAGCAGTGGCTTTGGGAGTTGCAAGTCAAAGGGTTGACATGCTGATTGGCTTGTGTGGAACCTTCCAGTCTCTGCAATGCTGTGCAGTTCAGAGGGTACATGAGAAGACCTAATATCGTCAAGTAAGTTATGTTCACATCAGATAATTGTTTTATACTGATAACAGGATGGAAGCCTTTGACTTACATAATTTGGAAAGCAGCACAGCTTGGTGAACAAATAGTAATGACAGATTCACGTCTGATGTCAGATTCTGAGGGGTCACAGGTTCAGGCAGGACATTTAATTTATTTTTCTGACATTTCATTTATTTATCTTCAAATGAGAATTTGCAGTATCAATAACAGAGATCACAATAAGCAAAAAAAAAATCCTGAAGTTGTGTGGCTGAGCATCTTGATTTCACAAATGATGGAATTGCAGGTATAAATGAAAATGTCAAACATAATGAATGAGTTAAAGTAAGGAATCTATACAATCCAGCACAAATTTTCCAACAGATTGAAAATAACAATCAGTTTAAAGCAGATTGTAGATGTAGTGCATGTGGTTTTGTGGGCATCATTATTAGATAACAAGGGTCCACAGATTCATGACATGATCAAGACAAATATTGGCTGGCTTAGGAATCCATGATACAAATGAAGCAATTGTCTGGTAGAGAAGTCCAGGAGACTGCAAAAAGGGAAAGTGCTTGCTTCAACAGGATGTTATCCTCTGGGAAGGCAATATTTGGATTAAAAGTACTCTAGAAATGGAAAAGAGTAATTGTATGGAAAAGAGCCTGTATCAGCAGGAAAGAAGGTCCTGCCCAGAGGAAAGCCAAGAGATTAAATGTCCTCCAGTTTAAAGATGCACATGCCATCAAAACCAGAATCAAAGTTAATGAACTTCAACCAGGACACACACCAATCTTCCAAGTCCAAAGAGAACATGTTCTGGAAGGAATGCAAACATTCTAGAATTAGTTATGTCAGAGACTTAGGGCTGGTAGAATAGTGGTCAATGCAATTACATACACAAATACATTAAGTATTCATGTTGGAGAGAAAAGCTTGTGGTGATGTGATATATAGGTATGAGTCTGAAATGGTTTATGCTGAGGAATGCATTAAGCACTCTTCCATATAATATCACATTGAGTTGGGCAGGTGAACACTTTCAGTTCTCAAATAATAAAACCAAATATTATGGTCTCCCTCAAAGACTTAATAACAATAAATATCATGCCAATGTTCCTATTTGTCGCCATGCAATGAATATATCTTGTTTAATTAGATTACCAGGTGGCTTATCTCAGCTACACAAGACTAACCAAACCCTATATAGAACCTACCAAGAAAGTGGCTGTAAATATACCATCTAAATTTTACATCATAGAAGCATAGAAGATAGGAGACCATTCACCCCTTCAAGCCTGCTCTGCCATTCATCACGATCATGGCTGATTTGTCCAACTCAATAGCCTTATCCTGCTTTCTCCCCATAACCTTTGATCCCATTCACCCCAAGTGCTATATCTAGCTGCCTCTTGAATACATTCAATGTTTTGGCAACAACTATTTCCTGTGGCAATGAATTCCACAGGCTCATCATCTTCTTCACCTTTGGGTAAAGAAATGACTCCTTATCTCAGATTGGCTGTGATGACGACTCAGTGGACAACATAACCCTTCATCACATGCACTATTGCCTCTGAGGTGCATGAATGTATGGCAACACAGCAATCCAGAATAAACTATGTAGTGCAATAAATAGTTGACACACATTTTCCTCAGATAGACATTGTATCAGTCATGCAGCAATTCAGGATACATTACACAGTGCAACAAACTGAAAGGACCAAAAGGCTGCATACAGCAAAGTTTTTTGACAGGGATATTGATCATACGTTAAACTCTTCTTTTTCTTTGCAGATGGCAATAAGCTTTTGTGTATATCTAACATTTTTTAATTTTTATTTCTTTACTTGACCAGGCGGTGCCCAAGGTTGATGCTGGGAATAAGGATTCTCCAGCACCAAAATCTCACCATCAATGCATAAAGACCTAGCCAAAATATGATAGAAGAATAGAAATGTGGAAATATTGTTTCATCTAAGATTGGCCTGTATACTGATGTTAATTGTTCCCATATTAGTGACAACATGTAAAGTAGGTATTATTTCATCCACATGTTTGTAGTACAAACTTGATATTGTTTTAAATTAAAGGCATTTGCAGGATGAATGGCTAAAGGGTGAAGTCTAACCTATGAAGACTAATTTTATGTGTGTAATCTTATCCTGATATAGATATAACCTCGATGCAGGCTTGATTTGTTTTGGCAGAATAGGTATATGCTTTGTAAAAGCTGAAATTAACAAATCCAAGATTGTCCCAGACAAGGGCCTGCCAATGCAAAACAAGGATTATCTGAGGAATGCTGCAATTCAGCTGTGAATGTATAAAATCTGTTTTGGCAATCAAGTTATTGCTATATAATTAAACTAAAACATTTGTGAACTATGTAAAGAGTAGCCTTGGGTTAAAACTATTACATCAAACATTGGATTCCTCTCCAGGGGATTGGTGTGGAATCTTTTCTATATATATGCACCAGTGAAGGAAGATTTTAATTTGGTCCAGTGGTAGAGCTCTGGTATGAGTCAGGAGATGAAGTCAACCCTCAAGGGAAGGCCACATAGTCTAGGCTGAAACCTTACTCAGTGTGAATCTGAGGGAGTGAGTCCCATTCCTGGTCGATAATATGGACCCAATTTTGTAATAGTCACAACATGCTGAGTGAGTTGAGAAGTAGCAGCCTCCACAAATATGCACATGAGGTCAGACAGTTAAGCCCAAATCAGACAAATAGCATCTGTCTCAAAGAATTCATTTTAAGCATTCAGTAGATCAAGATGTCAAGGGAAATGTGCTTGAGGGCCAGATTAATCAGGCACCACCACATCTCGCTGGCCCATTGTCTCCTTAGCTGCTGACTTGAGGTGTGTTTTTTTTTAATAAAACAGCAGCATGGCTAACACTCAGTGATGCTGTTGACCAGGATTCCAGTATCAATGGTGGGATCACAATCAATAATTCTTCAGGCTATTAACTGATTGATTACCCAAAATCGGTGGCACACCGTGCACACATTGTTGCCACATTTTTCTACAAATAAACAGGGGCTGCACTTCAAAAGTATATTTCAAAATAGTGAAACACTTGGTACGCTGTGAGGACATGACAGACACAAAATAAATTGCAAGTTCCTTCTCCTTCTCTTTAATTTACACATTTAGTATAGCTCATTGAGAACACAGAATTTGATCCTTCATCCATGATTCTGTTCAATGATTTGAAAATTTGCTTTCACTATTTCAAAGAAGAGCCTAATGTTATGGTTGGTGTCTTAGCCAATATTCATCCTTCAAACAAATTCACAAAAACATATTATCTGTTCGTGGGACATTATTATGCACAAGCTGACTACTGCATTTTCAACATTACAATAGGTGACTACATTTCAATGGTATTTCATTGACTGTAAGTAGTTTTGTGTGTTGTATTGTCATGAAAGGTGCAATATAAATGTGTCCTTCCTTCTTTTATAAGCTTTAGACCAACTAGCCTAAAGTGAAAGGGAGCATAAAATCAGTTCAAATTGTTAAAGTTTCTGAGATATCACAGTCAAGTTTTGAGAAGATTTGTAGCTCTGGTTGAGGTTTGGGATGTAGGTTTGCTCGCTGAGCTGGAAGGTTCACTTTCAGATGTTTTGTCACCATACTAGGTAACATCTTCAGTGAGCCTCCGGATGAAGCACTGGTAGTGGACCCCACCTTCTATTTATCTGTTTGGGTTTCCTTGGTTTGGTAATGCCATGTCCTGTGCTGATGTCATTTCCTGTTCTTTTTCTCAGGGGGTGGTAAGTGGGATCCATGTCAATGTGTTTGTTGATAGAGTTCCGGTTGGAATGCCATGCTTCTAGGAATTCTCGTACATGTTTCTGTTTGGCTTGTCCTAGGATCAATGTGTTGTTCCAGTCAAAGAGGTATTCACTTTGACTAGGACAACACATTGGTCCTAGGACAAGCCAAACAGAAATATGCATGACGATTCCTAGAAGCATGGCATTCCAACCGGAACTCTTTCAGCAAAAACATTGACTTGGATCCCATTCCCCACCCCATGAGAAAAAGAACAGGAAATGACATCAGCACAGGACATGACATCACCAAACCAAGGAAACCCAAACATATAAGTAGAAAGCAGGCTACACCATCAGTGCTTCATCCAGAGGCTCACTGAAGATATTACCTAATCTGGTGATGAAAGATCTGAAAACGAATCTTCCAGCTCAGCATCAAACCTACATCAAACTACCATAATCAAGGCTAATATTGAATCATTATGGAAGTAGAGTATTGACACTGGACACTGTTATTTGTGTACATTGTCTTTAAGGAGAAAGTGAGGACTGCAGATGCTGGAGATCAGAGCTGAAAATGTGTTGCTGGAAAAGCGCAGCAGGTCAGGCAGCATCCAAGGAGCAGGAGTATCGACGTTTCAGGCATGAGCCCTTCGTCAGGAATCTTTAAGGAAGATTGTCTTTAAGGAAATTTATCTTTAAGGACTTCATGTGCTGTGTGTGTGTACATTGATCCAGATATTCCAATCGGGGTCAGAAACCCTATTTCCATTCATAATCAGATTAAAACTTGCCTACTTATCCACAGGTGTCTTCTGCACTAGAGATTCCTGGAGAGGGACCTCCTGTTAAGAATATTTCAGGAATCCACACGCAAAGAAACTTTTCACAGAAACCATGCTCTCTTTTGCAGCAGTCAGTATGCTGTGGTCTGTGAATTAAATATGCAGCAGCACAGTCTCAGTCTTTGACAACTCCTGTGAAAGGGAAATTATGTAATGTAAATGTAGGGTTATGTTGGCAGTTGGTTAAGGTATAAGATGACAGTTAAGTAGGGTGCAATGTGAGTGTGGTGCCTATATGCCAGTTATGTAGGTAAGGTAAGGGGGGGAGGGGTGGAAACAGTTCAGTATGTTGTCCGATAGGTAGAGCTCAGGTAAGTAGGGTGCCTGGTAAATAGTGTTCCATGTGGGTAAGATGTTAAGTGGGAAGCCTATATCCTGTGAATGAATTTTTTAACAAAATTAGCGACCCTCATTTCAAAAAGGTAACTTCGCATCCTAGATCCTCTAACAAGATAAATCGTTACTTAATAACCTACTTAATAAACATCTTGTCAATAGCCCCCAAGATGTTATATATTTCAATCATGTCTCCTTTTACCATTTTAAACATCAATAGCTGGCCCAAGCTTTCTTCATAAGACAACTTATCGATTCCAGGTATTAGTCCAGTCAATATTCACCAAAATGCTTCCAACACATTTACATCCTTCCTGAAATAAGGATTTTTTTTACCAATTGTATGAACACATTGTATAAATGAAACACAACCTCTCTAAGTTTACATTCAATTGTCCTCACAGTAAATTATAAAATTCTATTAGCTTTTCTAATTATTGCTGTATCAACATACTAACTTTAACAATTATGCATTACAACACCCAACTCTCTCTAAGTTTCAGAGCTCTACCACCTCTCATCATTTAGAAAATATGCTTTATCATTTTATTCTTCATACCAAAATAGAGTGTTTTACAATTTTCCATATTATATTCAATTTCCCAGACCTTCGCCCACTCACTAACCCATCTATAATCCCCTTGCAGCCGCTTTGTATCACATTCACAATTTCCTTTCCTATCTACGTTTGTGGCACCAGCAAAGTAAGTGATCATACCTTTGGTCACTTCATCTAAATCATTCATATAAATTGTAAATACTGAAGCCCCAACATCAAACACTGTAGTTTACTGCTCACTGTTCACCAGAAAATGTCCCATTTCTGCATTCTCTCTGTTTCATGTACGTTTGTCAAACTTTTATGCCTATAGATATGCTACCCCCCTCCACCATGAGTCTTTATTTTCAGCAATACGATAAAGCTACCTCTACCATTCATGATCTTTTGTATCTCACCTTGAAAATTCTCTTTGCAGAATTAACAGTAGAAATTGAAACAGTAAATAATTATATTTATATCACATTTAATCATTTTGCTGAAACATTTCAAAAAATTCATGTGCAGTGAATTAAATGGGATTAAATTTATCTTTGCCCCAGTCTTTGCCACGCATGAAGGGATAATGATGCACTCTTTCATTTGAATTCTAACTGGATTTTTCTTAGACAAAAATTCAGCGTAACTCAATTCCATCTTGGTTACCACCACACGCCTAAAAAGGATTTGTTTTGAGTCCAGCATTTCATGGCTGACATCACATCTAAACAATGACTCGTATAACAATGTATTTCTCCTTTAATACTGAATGAAAGACTCAACCTGAATTGTAAGCTCAAGTTCCGCTGGGGGGGATCAAACCTACAACCTTCTAACAAAAGATAACAACTGGATCAAGTTGGCAGATGTGGTACCAACTAAGATATTTCTCCAGGAATTTGGAATCCTTTTCTGGATTCATTGGCACCAGATTAATCTCAATAAACACAATCAAATATTGGCACAGAATTTAACACTAAGTACCAGTAATAAGGAAACACTCCTTACTTCACTTCCTTCTCAAACTTTAAAATTTACAGTCACATTTAAATTTACAATCAAGTTTTATGACAGATTTTTAAAGTAAATCATGGTTAGAACACTGGCAGATGTCTTTCTGAAAAACTGTACAATATTTGGTAAATCAAATTACCTTCTCTGTATGAATAAACTATGTGATTAAAACACCAAATATTCTTTACCTGCACAGTGGAAATATAACACAAGCTGCCTGCAGTTCCCCAATATACTATAAAAGAAAAATCTTTTATTTAGAACTAAAGTTTTATTTCATTGTTTGGTTTCAGAACCGATAATAGTCTTGGGTTTCAAGTCTCACCTGGCTGACAATGAATATCACTTTCAATGATAAATAAATGATTAAATGTAGGAAATTCTCAGCAGCTCTGGCTGGATTTGCAGAGGCAGAAAATGAGTTTACTGTTTTAAGTTTCTTCAGAAATGTTTCTTCAGAACTATGAAAATTTTAAGAATGGGGCAAGTACAAAGGCAACAAAACAATATAAGTAAGGAAAGAACAAAAGAGAAGATGGCTAATGTTCAGTCTTGTATCAGGTGCACAGGAAAAGGAAAAATCCTCACTCCTGTGACCCTAAACTTTAAAAATGGCTTTCTATATTTCCAGTCTTTGGTCTGGGCGAATGGAATACTATCTCCTACATATCACCGAATGAAGTTCTGCAAGGCTTCTGTGGTGATGCTTGCAGCTGTAGGAGTAAAGAATGCTGGATTCTGTGATGCGAATTCAATGCACATTTTATACTTAATTGTCCTCACAACAAAAGAATTCAGTTTCTGCTACTACACCAAGAGATTTCAGCCAACATCCTTATATCAACAGGATTTAGACCCTTTTTACCTAAAGAGGCATCAAGTACATTTGCTGGAATCATTCACTATTCTTCTATAGTTCAGGATCTCCTCATTTTTGAATGCTATGGCTGATAAGGAGGTCATATGTGGAAATATAAATTAATAAAAGCAGAAGAAGGTTGGACTGGGAAAAGAAAGGGGGATTAAAGCAAGATGTCCATGGTCACACTAACAGCAACTTCATTAATTTTATGCCACACAGATGCAGGGGAGAAGAGCACTAAATGTGGCATAAGGCACAAACAGTTTCTGTCAGAAACACCTCCATCAAGAGAGCACCATCTCCTTCACCTGGCTGAGGTGATGCAGGTGATCCTATCCCCAGCACTTTGGCTTTGACACCTTCTTCTGTGACTGTATGAGGGAGAGTAGAAAATCAAGGATTCTTTTGTACTGTATTTGGATGGTGTTCCTACTATAGCAGATAAGCATGAATATATAGAGACAGTGAAGAGTGAGTTTCAGAATGGCATTTATGGAAAGTGTGTGCAGATTCGATTTAGCATGTGAATATAAGTGTGAATCTTCGTGTCAGGGGCTGAGGCGGTTGTGTCATGACAGTGTGGTGCCGTATAACAGCTTGAGAGGCTGGTGGATTGGGGGATATTGGATGCCAGGTGGAGGTAAAATCATTGACCTTACCCTTGAACATCTGATATCACTAAATGTTTCCTGTAGTGCTGCAAGGTCCTTGAGACCAGACTCAAGAGTCCAGACTCTGGATTAGTGGTGCTGGAAGAGCACAGCAGTTCAGGCAGCATCCAAGGAGCAGCGAAATCGACATTTCGGGCAAAAGCCCTTCATCAGGAATAATGGCAGAGAGCCTCTATTGTTTGTGAAGACATCTGACAGTGTGGGTTATGCTAGGTATACACTGAATACATTCAAAATAGGAAACAGCTTCCACTAAGAACAACTGGGCACTAATCATTAGTACATTTTCAGTCCAGGTACAACTTCTCATTCATCATATTATCAGATACTGCCATTATACTAGCAGGTATTGGACAATAGATTCATCCAAGCATGTTTGGACACTAGCCTTAGGACTACAGGCACAATCACTGATTAGCCCAATCTTCACATCACTCAGATTATTCAATATTACACTCAGTAATTTTGATTCACCATATGATAAGTAGCTGTTAGCTTGCACACAGAGAATATTGGATTCATCCCACTAACATGAGCTACCGTGAAAAATTTCTATTAATCAATAACATCTGAAAAGCCACCTTTCCTCACATTCAGCTTCATCGAGTGAAAGCTGCAACCATAGCAACCTAAAACAGATAATCTTCATACTTCACCCTCACAAGAATAAGGATTCTGAGCCAAAACAGTAGTGCTAACATTCATTAGTTTTAAATTATATACAATACTATATGAAATGGAAACACTGAACCTGTATACATTTGATTCTGCACAAACAGATTTGCAACACAATCATTATTCAGCTTTTAATTAATACATATAATGTAAACACTACAATTATCAACTTTCAATTCAATATCTTTGATTCCTACACAGCTAAAATGTTGAATAAAAGATAAGTTATCCCATAGCCTATTAAGTCAGTGTGGTATTGTGCACACCATAATTGCAGGGAAAATAAAAATCGCTCAAATTTCTTTTTATTTATCATTGTCTAGAAACCTGTCCTTCCTGCTCCCCAATCACAATCTCACCACACAGAGATCCACTAACATCATGGACTAACACCAAACCTGAGTGTGGGACTTTCAAAACCAAAAACAAATCTGGCATGCCAAGTCAAATAGGAAGAAGTAATGGGTTAAAAACAATAACTGCAGATGCTGGAAACCAGATTCTGTATTAGTGGTGCTGGAAGAGCACAGCAATTCAGGCAGCATCCAAGGAGTAAAATCAATGTTTCTGGCAAAAGCCCTCCATCAGGAATACAGGCAGAGAGCCTGAAGGGTGGAGAGATAAGTGAGAGGAGGGTGGGGGTGGGGAGAAAGTAGCATAGAGTACAATAGGTGAGTGGGGGAGGGGATGAAGGTGAAAGGTCAGAGAGGAGGGTGGAGTGGATAGGTGGAAAAAAAGATAGGCAGGTAGGACAAGTCATGGGGACAGTGCTGAGCTGAAAGTTTGGAACTGGGGTGAGGTGGGGGAAGGGGAAATGAGGAAACTGTTGAAGTCCATATTGATGCCCTGGGGTTGAAGTGTTCCGAGGCGGAAGATGAGGTGTTCTTCCTCCAGGCATCTGGTGGTGAGGGACCGGCGGTGAAGGAGGCCCAGTGGAAAGTAATATTAGAGGAAGGTCAATGGTTTTCTCTGCTCTGTCAGCGTAAGTGCCACATCTTCTATTCAATACCTCACACTCACTATCTCTGCTCCTCTACCCACCTACCACTGAGATTCATTCTCTACCACTCTCACTATTGCTTGCAACATCCTCCCCATTTATTGTCACCTAGCTCAACGTCTGACACCACTAACGCTGCATGCCCTCTGCACTGTTTACTCACTCAGTTAGGATACCTCCTTACCTACACCAAAAATAACAGCTGTGGCACTCACTTTCATCTCCTATAATACCCACCTCCTTCTCATTTCAGGAGGAAACAGCCCACAATAGTGCAGAAAGACTCAAAATGCTGCCAACATTTGGTTCCACGCCTCTTACATAGAGTTCTGACTCTGACTGCTCCAAGAACTGGCTAACAGTTTCCAAGTTCCCAGACTAATGTTTCCTCTAAGCAATATGGTTGCACATTCACATAGCCACTCTAAGGATCTGCAAGATCCAGATCTGCAAGTGTCTGTACATTGATCATGACACTGTCTTCCAGTTGCAGACTTTGCTGCCCATGAATAGACCTTGGAGACCTTTGCAGCCAAGAAGAAAATTACAGGAAATGCTGCCCTGAGCTGATGTCAGAAGCTGCCTGTTGAGCAAAGGCTATTTTTCTGGACTTGGACTGAAGCAGTTTAACAACCATATCAAGTTTCCTACCTTTGCGTCTGTGCTAAACAAGATAGCAGCAATCTGAGCCCGGTGCAGCATTGAACTGCAGAAGTGCACTGTAAGTGGATCAGAAATGTGCATGAGGATACTTCGAGGCTTGTAGATTTCAGATACCCAATATCTGTGAGCCTGAGGTGGGTATGTTGAGTATCCAAGGACCATGCTCTGAGATGTTGGTGCCTGGTGTTAAAAATGAAGGCTCATCAGTGCAAGCAACAAGCTGAAATCACCAAGTAATCTGACCTCTATGTCAAGAATTCTTGGTGTTGGACGTATTTGGCACACGTGTTAAGATATGATGGTAAATATTAATGAGGTTGATTTGGCCATTAATAACAAGATATAATCCTCCTCAATTGGCAAATCACTTCTGCCTAGCAAGTAACTCAACTCACCATGTGGTAAGTGTATAAAAGATGCAGTGAGATGGTCCCAACCTTGAAATAATCCTTTCTGGACTTACGGCTCAATTCTGCCATAAATCTCACTGTAAATCCATGTCACTCAGTGCCATATAAATTTTCATATTGTGTCTTTGTTCCTATCTTTGACTCTTTCTTTTTTGATTTATCACATTACAATAGGAGGCAGTGTATTCAAGCATTGCACTGTGGCATTCTTGTTGCACACCACTTTGCATTGACATTTTTCTCCCATTTATGAGTGTAGCTCAAAATATTATCTAACTCATGGTCTTCTGCAGCTACTCTCTATTTAATTCAATTTAATTCCTGGCATATCTGCTATGCACTTTGTGAAATGTCATGTAATGCTTTCACTATAGCAAAGGTGCTATATGGATGTAAATTATTTCAGATGATCTTTCTGTAAAATGCATGTGAATATAAGGTAGGAACAAGGATAAATGGAGTTCTAAAGCATCCAATATGCAATAGTTCCATAATAATCACTATTTAAACTTATGCATGAAAATGGTTGCTGCATTAAGGTAGTTAAGGGCTACATGATGTACTTGAGCATCAGTCAGTCCCTTCAAGAGAGAAGAGGGCATAGCTGTAATGGAAAAGCCATGACATTCCCTTTGCCAATCCTCTGAAACTATGGTAACCTTCCTCTTAAATGTTTGGTTTGGAATTAGAAATAATGGAGTAAAATATTCCTTTTACAGAATAGGTGCAAATTCTTTGTTAAAATTAACAATGAAGCAATTTAACAGTAAGCTGCATTTATCAAGCTCTTCCTGCTGGAGACTCAAGAGGTCAATAATTAGTCAAATCATGTGCACCATTCTCATGGGTCAGTGGCATCAGTGTGTTTTATTGTCTCGACATTAAAGTTCCTAATTAATATTTAATGTGGATCTGCAAATGCAAAGTAGAAAGAGAAAGATTGTAAGATGAGGAACCTAAAGGGGCAAGGCAAATCTGTTGTGGTTCTGTTCGCCGAGCTGGGAATTTGTGTTGCAGACGTTTTGTCCCCTGTCTAGGTGACATCCTCAGTGCTTGGGAGCCTCCTGTGAAGCGCTTCTGTGATGTTTCCTCCAGTATTTATAGTGATTTGTATCTGCCGCTTCCGGTTGTCAGTTCCAGCTGTCTGCTGCAGTGGCCGGTATATTGGGTCCAGGTCAATGTGCTTATTGATTGAATCTGTGGATGAATGCCATGCCTCTAGGAATTCCCTGGTTGTTCTCTGTTTGGCTTGTCCTATAATAGTAGTGTTGTCCCAGTCGAGCACCCGAGCTACAAGTCTTCTCACAAACTTTGAGCAAGGCAAATTGTTCAGTATTATTTTTAGCTATTGGCTGGTTGGTTTTACCTCATTTTGAGCGCCCATTTTGAGTGCTTAAAACCAATATCACTGTTAACTATGAATTCTTGAAAGAAACTATTTAGGAAAAGCATTAAGGAGCCTTTTAGTGGCTCAGTTGATATAGGAAGAGCTGGTTCTATGTTGTAAACAATATACAAAATAAGAAAGTGCAAGGTTGGTTTCAGGATAAGTTAGAAAATGTTACAATCACCATGCCTCAGCACCCCTGCACTAGAAAGTGGAACAGGGAGACATGTTCCTGATTACTGCTTCCTGCTCAAATGAATGCGTTCATATGTGTCTGTTATGTAAGAATGGGACTAAGTTCAGCTATTTTTAAAAATTAATTCACAGGATGCGGGTGTCGCTGACTATACTTGCCTTTATTGCCGATCACAAATTGTCCTTGAGACGGGGTGGTGAGCTACCTCTTTGAACTGCTGCAGTTTACATGGTCTATGTAAACCTACAATGTTGCTGGGAAGGGACTACCAGAATTATGACCCAGTGACACTGAAGGAATGGTAATATAGTCCCATGTCTGTATGCTGTACGTTTTGAAGGAGAGCATCGAGGTGATGGTGATTCAATGTATCTTGTGATGCTGTCTTTCTAGATGATAGAGTTTGCAGATTTTGAAGGTGCTATTGAAGGATGAATCATTGCAGTGTATCGGGTAACCAGTGCACACTGCTGCCACTGTGCCTCAGTGGTGAAGAGAATGAATATTGGAAGTGGAGGATAGAGTGCCCATCAAGCAAGCTCCTCTCTCTGAGGTGGTGTTGAGATTCTTGAGTGTTGTTAGAGCTGCAGCACCCAGTCAGCGGAGAACATAAATTTATAAATTATAGGCAGACTTTGAGTAAAGTAGTGAATCAATCAACATAAAATTTCCAGCCTCAGACTTGTTGTTCTACCAAAAGTATTTATATAGCTGGTTCTGTTAAATTTCTAGTCAATAGTAACCCCCAGGATGTTGATAGTAGGAGAGTTCAATAATGGTAATGTCATTTAATGTTATGGGGCAGTGGTTGGGTTTTCTTTTGTTGGAGATTATCTAGCACTTGTGTAGTACAAATATTACTTGCTATTTATCAATCCAAGCCTAAACATTGCCCGGTCTTGCTGCATTTGGTCATGAACTACTTCATGTACAGTGAGGAGTCATGTACAGTGCTGGATTTTGTGAAGTCATCCGCAAACAGTTCAACTTTGGACTTTGTGCTGGAGGGAAAGTCTCCAATGAAGTATCTGATGATGGTTGAGTTTAAGGCGTTATCCTGAGGATCTCCTGCAGAGATAACCTGTAACTGATAGTACTATGGGGGATATGTCAGTCCCTGAATTTACAGAATTTGGCTAAATAAACTTCTGCTGCTGCTAATTGTCCACAATTCCTCAATGATGCCCAGTCTTGATTACCCAGTTCATTTCAAAACCTGGCGCTCATACCACCATGATGGAGGGTATCCTCAATGTGAAGGCGAGAGGGAATTCGTCTCCACAATAACTGCAATGCTCACTCTGAATGATACTATCATCAAAGATCTGTGACAAGTACATTGGTTAAGATTAGGTCAAGTGTATAGGAACATGCAAATGTACAAAATAGGAGCAGAATTAGACCATTCAGCCCCTCAAAGTTGTCCCATCATTCAGTCAGATCATGGCCGATCTGTTCAAGTCTTAAATTTCACATTCCTATCTACCCTCAATAATCCTTGATTCCCCTGCCAAACAAGAATCTATCCATGTTTGGCTTAAAAATATCCACTGATACAATGGGTTACAAAGCTGCATATCTATTTGAGAGAAAGGACGATGAGTAATTAATAGACAATAGACAATAGGTGCAGGAGTAGGTCTTTCTGCCCTTCGAGCCTGTACCACCATTCAATATGAACATGGCTGATCATCCTTAATCAGTATCCTGTTCCTGCCTTATCTCCATAACCCTTGATTCCACTATCCTTGAGAGCTCTATCCAACTCTTTCTTAAATGAATCCAGAGACTGGGTCTCCACTGCTCTCTGGGACAGAGAATTCCACACAGCCACCACTCTCTGGGTGAGAAGTTTCTCCTCATCTCTGTCCTAAATGGCCTACCCCATATTTTTAAGCTGTGTCCTCTGGTTCGGCACTCACCCATCAGCGGAAACATGTTTCCTGCCTCCAGAGCGTCCAATCCTTTAATAATCTTATATTTCTCAATCAGATCCCCTCTCAGTCTCCTGAACTCATAAAATAGTGCTCCGTGGTTGTGTAAGGTCCCACCAGACGAAATCTTTCCCATGTCCACTTTGTCAAGAATGTTCAGGACTGCATAACCCTTAATAAAATATTGCGTACAATTCTGGTCTCTCTGCTATAGGAAGGATGTTGTGAAACTTGAAAGGCCTCGGAAAAGATTTACAAGGATTGGCGGGTTTAAGCTATAGGGACAGGCTGAATAGACTGGGGTTATTTTTTTCCTGGAGCATCAGATGTGGAGGGGTGACCCTATTGAAGGTTATAAAATTGTGAAGGGCAGGGATAGGGTGAATAGGCAAGATCTCTTCCCTGGGGTGGGGGAGTCCAAAACCAGATGGCATAGATTTAAAGTGAGAGGGGAGAGATTGAAAGGGTTCTTCTGAGCAACATTTTTAAGCAGAGAGTGGAGAGTGTATGGAGTGAGCTGCCCGAGGAAGTGGTGGAGACTGATACAATTACAGCACTTAAAAGGCATCTGGATGGGTATATGAGTAGGAAGGGTTTAGAGAGATATGGGGCAAATACTGGCAAATCAGACTAGATTAATTTAAGTTATTTGGTCGGCATGGACGAGTTAGACTGAAGGGTCTGTTTACGTGCTGTATATCTCTATGACTCTCAGTCATGCCTCACTCTTATAAATTCCAGTGAAAGCAAGCACAGCCTACTCAATCTATCCTCATAAGTTAATCCATCCATTCCATGTATCAATCTTGTAAATTTCACCTTATGCACTTCTAATGCATTTATATCCTCCCTTAAATAACAAGTCAAAAACTGCATTCAGTATTTCAGACATGCTGTGATCAATGCCTTGTATAAGTGAAGTCCAAAATCCGCATTTTAATGCTCAATAATTCTCAGAATAAAGGATAGCATCCCATTAGGCCTCTTGATTACATGCTCTACCTGCATACTCATCTTTTGTGAATACATTAAAGATGCATACACCAGAACATTTAAATTCATCTGTACCTCAGAAATCTTTAATCGTTTTTGATATAAGTAATACGCTGCTTTTTCATTCTTCTTGCCAAAGTAAACAGCTTCACATTTTTGCACATTATATTCCATCTTTCAGATTTTTGCCAACTTCTGCAACCTATCTATATCAATGAGTAGCTTCCTTATGTCTTCTTCACAACATATTTTCCTATGTATTACACTGTTTTCTGTAAATTTAGTTACCATGCCTTCAGACTGATGCCAATGGCCAAAGTTTGAGGTCTCAACACTACCTCCCTGCAGGTCAACACTCACCATACTTTATCAGTGTAACACAGGCCCATTTATGCAAACTCTGTTTTCTGCCAGTCAGCCAATCTTCTATGCATCCCACGATCTTACCCCTACATCAGGAATCCTTAGACTGCTGAAAAATCCCACAGTACTGGTAAACAGGCAATATAACACACTGATTCAAAAGAAATGGCAGCAAAAGATTGATGACTGTAGGCCATTTAACTTGACATTTGTTACTGGGAAGATGGTAAAGTTTATTATATAGAATTGAATAACAGAACATTTAGAAATACAAAACAGAATCAAACAGAGTCAGCTTCATAAAGGGGAAAAAACTGTTGGACAAGTTTATTAGGATTCTTCAAGGATTTGACAAGCAGGATAATGGATAACCAATTTATTTGGATTTCAAAAAGATGGTAATTAAAGTACCATACATTAGGCTACTTCATAAAGTAAATGTTAATGGCATTGGGGATAATATATTAACATGGATACAGGTTTGGCTAACTAATAGAAGACAAAGTTGGGATAAAATAAGCATTTGCAGCATGGCAATTTGTAACAAATGAGGTGGTAAATAGATCAATGCTGGGTCCAAGTTAATTATGGTATATATTAAATAGGTTGGATAACAGAAGTGGAAGTGCTACTCAATGGCCACTGTAGTGGATGACACAAGTTTGCGGATGACACAAAAATAGGTGGGAAGGCAAGTGGTAAGGCTAATCTGAAGATTCTACAGAGCGATATAGACAGTTTAGGTGAGTGGGCAAAAAACTGGCAGATGTAACACAGTATGGGGAATTGTAAAGTTGTTCATTTTGGTGGGACAGATATTGTTTTATTGAAAAAAAACACTGCAGAAAGCTGCAGTACAGAGGCATTTGAGGGTACTCACGCACAAATCACAAAAAAGCAAGTGTCCAAGTGCCGTGAGTAATAGGGAAGGCAAATAAACGGTTGGCTTTTATTTCAAAGGGAATGGAGCATAAAAATAGGGAGGTCTTCCTCAAAGTGTTGAAGGTAATAATAAGGTCACACTTGAAATATTATAAACTATTTTAATTGCCTTATCTAAGGAAAGATATTCTGACACTGGAGGCAGTCCAGAGGAGGCTCACTTGGTTGATCCCGGAAAGAAGGAATTTTCCTCTGAGGAGAAATTGAGTAGGCTGGGCTTGTGCTCATTGGAGTTAAGAAGAATGAAAAGCAAACCTCATTGAAACTTATGTCAGGGCCAATGCAGAAAGGCTGTTTCCTCCTTGTGGGAGACTCTCAGACCAGAAAGCATAATCTCAGAATTAGGGGTCATACAGATAAGGAAGAGATTTTTTTCTAAGAAAGTAGTGAAGATATGGGATTCTTTACTACAGTGGGCTGCTGAGGCCTGATCAATAAGTATATTTAAGGCTGAGATAGATGGACTTTTAAGCAATAAGGGATTCAAGGGTCATAGGAATAAGACAGGAAAGTGGAATTGATGAATATCACATCACACCTGATGTAATTGAATGACAGAGTAGAGTCAATGTGCTGAATGGCCACATCAGCTCCTCCACCTTACGGTGTTACGATTAATAAAGTGGGAGACTGATGCATGGAGCTCATGGGAGTCCATTGAAATACACAATTCCCACATACCGTCACTTTTTTTTATTATCTGGCACATATAAGAGTGTATCGATTGATCAAATATTCCGGATAATCAGGAGGTTCACCTAAACAATGTAAAAACACACACCAAGGAACAGAAGTGTAATGCAGAGGTTATACACATTATTGTTATACTTTATTTGCAGCATAAATCACTGAATAATAATGCAACTTTGCTTTAAGTGAAACTTACTGGCACAGAGCCTTCTCACTCACATCCTCAATTGACTACTCAGGCATTGTAGTAGATTGCGGTATTTGAGGAGAAATTGACTTGGAGTCAATTCAACTGTTGACATTTCGTATGACCATTCTATTGAACAGCAAGTATATTTATATTGAGATAAATACATTTTAAACACTATAATAATAGGACAGATTGATACAATAAGCATCACAGTATTTGAAGTATATAGAGTTTACCACTTTATCAAGAGTGCCTACTCATAAGATACTGATTAAAATAAAGTTTGCTGTACCTGGTCAAATATATGAGTGTCTTAAAGTTTCCCACAGATTCCTTTGCCTCCCCACATCCCTCTCCCCTACCCCGCTATATAAAGGAATAAAAGTTCCCTGTTGCTATGTGCTTTCTCAATGCCAGAAAGCTACAATGGTAATTGTAGCTACAAAGCTACATAAGAGAGGTTGCTCACACTAGTTCCATTTCAATCAGCAAATCCAGAGACACCCAAAGCCCGAACATTAATATTTGGTGTTGTTTCAAAAGCTGTTCTTTTGACTGACATTTTCTTCTCCACAATGTTATTATTTCTGCCAAGTGCAGTGAGTGATGGGGATCAGAAAATGGTTGACAAGTGTAACAGATTTTTATGTGAATTCAAGCACCCTTTCTGAAGATTAATGTTTCATATTTCCTCTTCTTTGCCTGTATTGCTGCCTGAGTTATAGTTGTGTGCCTTAGTCAGGCAGACTCTATGTAAATGTGACATTTTAATATAACATCACATTGTTACGTTGAAACTTTTCATAAGCTAGGTTCTAAACTATGCCTAAAGGACCAGCAGGATTCAAGACGATATAAAAAAAGGCTTAGATTCACAAGCTCTTTTTAGAGAGAGTTTATAACTTACATTTTGATGAATTGAATTTATCTCTGTGAATCTCATTATTTTCCCATTCACCATTTAAATCTTTACACTTGTATAGCTCTGAGTAGTGGTGAAGCTGCATGGTCTTCAGAAGAAAGCGGACACATGTAGCTGAATTAATTTGACTTATCTGAACATTTGAATGTATTTGAGTACAATCTGCCCATTTTGCTGCAATTAATTTGCTTCTTTGAAATGACTGGATTATTCAAAGGTACAGTGGCACAAGAAATGACAAATTCACAAATAGCTCATAATGCATTATTACCTCTTTTAGGACAAGACAATGGCTGCAAAATCCAAGGAGTTACTTTGAAATATGTGTACTAGGCAATCTTGACAGCAACAATTCTGTGCTGAGACTCCAATCTGACATGTTGTACTTAGGCAGCAGCCATATTTAAATAAGGGCAGTGCACCACAATCACCAGTGATGTGACTCTTCTTTACTCGATGGGCAGTCAGTCGAAATCTGTAAAAACTATCCCATTGGGTGACACTGTGTGGGAGCATCTTAGTTTGTCCTGATCTGCACCATATTATGTGACCTCACTTAGGGAGCTGACACAATTTTGGACAGGATCAAACTATACTGTAATTCCACTGTCTAGGTAGCTTGCATATAGTCACTATCAAGTGCATTCATGATCAAGTCTAATTGGGACAAAGTAACAATGGGTTAATGAAACCTTGTTGAATGACAAACCAACAAGGAATCAATACTTCAGATGAAGCTGGAAAATGAAAATCAAAAGCTAGAACTGTTGGAAGGAAATGTCCCTAAATATTTTATTTTTGGTAGAAATGAGGAAGGAGAAACTTCAGAACTTTGAGGCACATCTTGAATAGCTAGGATTAAAATCCACATTGTTTTGAAGTTATGGCACATAATGTTGTGTCAAAGTGAATTCAACAGGACCCAATGCTCTGTTCTCCTCTCCATTTCAGTCTCCAGCTCGTCAGTCATGTCAGTGTGCTGCATGTCAAGGGACCAGATCAAACATTCTCTTTTCCTTTTCTTTTGGTTAAATACATAAACGAAACGTGGGTCAAACACATTTTTTCATTTCTTCTGTGATCTCAATGGATATGGCTAAATTACAATGATGGGAAGTTCTGTTAGAGAGGTAATAAAGAAAGAAATGTTCCAACATAAAAATGGTTTCCAGCTGTTTAAGCGAATATTTGTTACTGGTCCGGCAATTTTCAAAAATATCAAGTGAATTAAATGGTGTCCTCTATGTCACAAACAAAGTAAAATATATATCTCTCTTCCTGTTAATGTGTCTTTGCTTTTGTCCCACTCTCTAATTCTTTCTATGCCCCTCTCTTTAATTCCTTCACTCTAATTGTTTCAGTATTCTCTCCATAATTGTTCTTGCTCCCTGCTTTCTAATTTACTTTGGGTTGCATGTTCTAATTAGTTCTGTGTCCTTGTTTGCTTTTCTGGATGTGTGTCACTCTGTTAGATCTGGTAGAAACTGAATGGGTGGACAGTTAATATGGCTGCGGGAACTTCCACCCTGCCACTCCTTCCATTGGGTTGTTGTTTTGAATGATCTTTATTAGCAAGTGAGCTGAGCTCCTGGCGGAGACAAGTGGGCACTTATTCATGCAGTTCAAGCTCAAACAATCTTGCGTATAAGTAACTTTAACTTTAAAATACATGTCTATTTGAGCAGAGACAGTGGAATTACAGTGTAGCTCGATCCAGTCCTAAATTGTGTCAGCCCCCTCGGCGAGATCAAGTAACACAGTGCAGACCAGACATGAAAAAATGTCTCTATCTCTGGAAAAGGGGGTCTGGGTTCAAGTCCTAGCTCCCACAGACATGTCATGACATGTCTAAACAAAAGAAATTGCGCTGAACAAATTATAACTGATTTGCCTGTCCAGTGACTTTAGTTGACATAGCATGAGACTACCTGATTTAAACATATAAGATCCTGATGGGACTTGACAAGCTAGAAGTGGAGAAGATACTTCCTCTTATCAGAGAATCTCAAACTAGGGGCAAAATCCTTTCTGCTGTTGAATTGATATGGGCAGTGGTGAGTTAATTGGGAAAACATGGCTGGATTGGAAAAATATGATGCGTGATGTCAAGAAAAAAAGACCAGTTTTCCAAACAAGGTTGTAATGAGTAGATGAGAATTTCATTAGTGTGGGTGAGGGGCCAATGAATTAACGTTGCATTTTACTTAATCTTGCCCCATTCATAAGTAAGTTGCTGTTTTTACAGGCAGCAGAGAAAAACTAGTCTGTGATAATACCTGACTATAAAGTCAGAGCAGATACCTGGCATCTGCTTTCCATTGTCTTCTCCAGCCCTCCACCTTGGCCAACATTCCACAACATTTCAAGGAATACTCCATGGACAGCACCAGCCTGCTTCCTGCTCCATTACGGAGGTTGGCATCAGGCAAGTACCAGCTTCACCAAATCATCATGCACATCTAGCACTATTTATAATGTAGTTCCGCACTTCAATATTGCACTCTGGAGCTCACCAATACTTTATATCACAACACTGCTGCCTGGCCACTTTGTGTGCAAGCTAGGGATCCATCTTATACATCAGAACAGGATGTATCTCACAGCTGTTATCTTGCTCTCTAAGAGTTCATTTACTTACCATCTACATAAATGCTCACAGCATCTCTACTTTGCCTTGTCTTTTAGCATATTGTCACCTCATTCAGAATACACAGGCTCATAGTAGTTTGATCTTACCTTTTTAGCACTATGGGTGGCATGGTGGTGCAGTGGTTAACACTGCTGCCTCATAGTGCCAGAGGCCCAGGTTCAATTCCTGCCTCAGGCAAATGTCTGTGTGGAGTTTGCACATTATTGGCTAAATTAAACACTGTTACACCCTAAAAACAAAAGTTTGAATTACAGAATTTTTAATCAGACTTCCTAATCTTGGGGTCCTAAAGCACCGTCACTACCCACCTTCCCCTCCCTGCTAGCTCAGTCAGAACGTTGGGATCTCAGGAGTTTCAGCTCATCCCTGATGAAAACTCAATTTTGAAATACACCTGGCTGTTCCCACTTACCACACCCGGAGCATGGATGAAGACTTTGGGCTGCAGAGGTTTTTCAGCTTGGTTTGAGTCCGCTGATGCAGTAAGGCATCTACTGGGTAAGTTCCTGGTTTTCTTTACTTTCTGCTGATTTTGCAGACCTGGTTTTCACCTCTGGATGTGTTGGAGGCCTTGCGGTGTCAGTCGAGTTGGTTAGTTTTCGGAGTTTGTCAGTTCTTGGATATGCTAGTCGTGGTTAGTTGCAGTTCGTTCCCCTGGTTCGTAACAGGCCTGTGTCTGGTAGCACTTGCTCAGAAGCTGTTGGAACATTTTGGTTTGTCTTTGGATTGTTCTTTGGTTGAGTACAATCATACTGACTGTGCTTTTCATTGTGTTTCTGGTGTTTCCTTCTGAAGTCAATTGGCTTCCCGGATATTGAGAGCATGTGTGAATGGATTTCGATTGAAGATGAATGCTGGTATCTCTGTGAATGAATTTCGATTGAAATTGAATATCCACTGTCTCTGTAGACCCCATACAGACTAGGAGCAAATTACTGCAGATGCTGGAATCTGTTCTGAAAACAAAATGCGCTGGAGATCACAACAGGTTAGGCAGTGGAGAGAAAGCAAGCTAACGTTTCGAGTCTAGATAACTCTTCATACTGTCTGCTAGTTTTGGTTTTATTGTCCTTTTTAGAGAGGAGGTATAAATTGAAATTCCAGGCTGAACAATAGTATTTGTGAAGTTAAAAATCACACAACACCAGGTTATAGTCCAACAGACTTATTTGGAAGCACTAGTTTTGGAGTGCCGCTCTTTCATCAGGTAGCTTTAGAAGAGGATCATAAGTCACAGAATTTATAGCAAAAGATTACAGTGTCATGCACCTGAAATGACATATTGAACAAACCTAGATTGCTGTTAAGTCTTTCATCTTTTAGAATGCGGTTGCAGGTTTCATTTCATTAATATGTAAATCCCAGGACTTGTTTTAAGTCACATTCTCAAGATAACAAGGTTTTATAAATAAAAGTGAAATCTCAGCTCAGACAATACATTAAAGGTATGAGGTTAGAGTCTGTCTGTATCCCAATCTTGAGTCAGACTGTTTCTATTTCCAAAGTAGGTATTTATAAAATATTACATGGATTGTCTGCCTGCAGACTGTGCACATTTTGAGAAAAATAGAATGAGTCTGCAAATATAATTCTGCAAATGCAAATTCACCCCATAGATTTATATGTGTGTGTATGTCCATGAGAGATTAAGAAAGAATGGGAGTATGTGCATGTGTGCAGTGAGTGCACGTGAGAGAGTATGTGTTTGCATGTGTGCATGGTTGGTCTTGCAGTGGTTGCCATGACAGGGTTGTATGGTGTTGTGGTTGATGTTGTCCTGAAAGCTGGGCAGTTTGCTGCAAACAACGGTCTGCTTAAAGTTTGGTGATTGTTTAAAGTTAAGAAGTGGAGGTGTAGGGAAAGTCTTGGTGAGGTGTGCATCCTCACCGACAACATGTTGCAGGCTATGAAAAACATGGCATAGTTTCTCCAACTCCTGGAAGTACTGGACAATGAAGGGTACCTTATCGGTTGCATCCCATGTCTGTCTCCTGAGGAGGTCATTATGGTTTCTCGCGGTGGCATGTCTGAATTGGTAATCGATGAGTTGTGCATCATACCCTGTTCTTATGAGGGCATCCTTCAGCATCTTTAGGTGTCCGATGCGTTCCTTCTCATCTGACCAGATCCTGTGTATGCGTAGGGCTTGTCCATAAGGGATGATTGTTTTAATATGTTTAGGGTGGAAGTTAGAGAAGTGTAGCATCATGAGGTTATCTGTGGGTTTGTAGTAGAGTGAAGCATTGGGGTGTTGGTCCTTGTTAGAGATGCATGTGTCCAAGAATGAGACAGATACTAAGGAGTAGTCTATTGTAAGTCCAGTGGTGGAATGAAACATGTTGATATCACTGTAGTTTTTTCAGTGACTCCTCGCCATGGATCCTGAGAAAGAAAATGTCATTAATATATTTGGTGTATAGTGCTGGTTCGAGGTCCTGTGCAACAAAGAACTTTCGTTTGAACTTATGCATGGAAATGTTGACATATTGGGGTGCAAATTTGGTCCCCATGGCTGTTCTGTGTGTCTGGATGAAGAACTGATTGTCAAAGGTGAGAATGTTGTGACTGAGGATGAAGCGGTTGAGTTGTAGGATGGTGCTCTGAGATTGGCAGTTGTTGGTATTGAGTACTCAGACTGTTGCTGCAATGCTGTCATTGTGGGTGATGCTGGTGTAGAGTGCTGAAGCATCCATTGTGATGAGGAATGTTCCCAGTTCAACTGGTCCATCGGTGCTGAGTTTCTGTAAGAAATCTATAGTGTCACTACAGAAGCTGGGGTTCCTGTGTACAAAGGGTTTCAAGGTGCCTTCGACATAGCCAGAGTGGTTCTCACATGGGATTCTGTTGCTTGATATGATGGGGCGTCCTGGTGTGTTGGCTTAGTGTATCTTCAGAAGGTAGTAGACATCCCCTATGTGAGAGATATTGAGGTGAGAGCGCATACGGAACTCTGAAGGACTGGATCAAAAGTACGGATCAATATGTTTAGTTCACGGGCGTGTTCTTTGGTCTGATCGGCCAGTAGTTGCCTGTAGTGTTCCTGGTTGTTCAGTTATCGGCACACTTCCTTGCAGTAGTCCACTCTGTTCTGAATGACAGTGGCTCCTCCTTTATCTGCTGGTTTGATGACAGTGTTGTGATTGGTTTTGAGAGCATGGGTGACATTGCGTTGTGATCGGGTGATGTTTTGCTCTACTTTGTGGGTGCGGCTGATGAATGTGGCATTTGCACATTTCCTGACAGTTTGAGTAGGATGTCAAGCTCAGGGCAGTGGCCCTCAGGAGGGCTTCAAATCAACTCCTTCTTTGGTTGCTCCACTACAGACCTCTCTGATGACTGATCCGGTGTTTTGGTTGGCTCAATGGGATCACTGCTGACATCTTGGAAGAATTCCCGGAGTCTCATTTGTCTGATGAATTCTTCCATGTCTGTTGCACGGTCCATTTTGGTGGTGGGGCAGAAATTGAGCCCTCGGCTGAGAACTTCAATCTCTTCTGATTGAAAAGTTTGGTCTGATATGTTGATGATCCATTTCCCTTTGGTATTAACGTTTCAACTGTGGTTCCAGGGGAGGCTTGGCTACTGTTGGTGGTGATGCCAAGTTTCTCCAGTTTCTTGTTCTTTGTGTGCATGTACTTGGTGTAGTTTTGTTACCTTAGTGTTGCATAACTATACTACTGTAACTTGAGCACACTTACACACACACACTCTTACAGACCCACATACTCACGCAGACCCTTTCTCATGCACACGCTCTCTCGCATATACACACACATACACCGCCACATTCACACCCACACAAACACCCTCTCACAGACGTATACTCCATCACATTCACACACAAACACTTTACCAAGTATATACACACAGTCTTTCACGTGCACACACAGTCTTTCACGTGCACTCACACTCACACGTACACACTCATCTGCACACACTCACTGTCTCACTCTATCATGGACACACATATAAGTCTATTTGGTGAATTTGTATTTGCAGAGTTATATTTGCAGATACACTCTATTTCATCAAATGCTTCCAAATAAACCTGTTGGACTATAACCTGGTGTTGTGTGATTTGTAACTTGCCTACCCCGTCCAACACCGGCACCTCCACATCAATAGTATTTGCTGCAGCCTCAATTCAGGACTTTGCCCAATATTTTAGATATTGAAAAAGTCCAGGGTCTTGTCCAGTATTTTAAATGATGGAGATTTTTGCTTGATCCTACAACTCTCTGAAGTGCAGCTGCATGGCCTTCCATTCTCATCTGAATCGCAGATGGCTAATGAGAATGAAAACATCCAGCCACCACACTGAGTAGGCAGAGTGGTTTTTACTGTCTGAGGGAGCAGGCTCTCCTTGTGAGTGATCTGAAGCCCTTCAATGGCAATTGCATTAATGAGACATTTACACAATACAAATTAAAGACATCTGTAATCACAGAACACTACATGTTGTCTGCATTCAGCAATCAACTATGTCAAATACAAATCCTGTTCACAAGCAATCTTACCCATGTTATTGATCATGAAAAATTGATCACAGTCATCTATGTAATGCAGAAACAATCACAGGCAAATGTAAGAGTGTCTGGAACGTGCCAACAAATATCATCGCAATACCACTATAAAAACATTTTGCACTCATGGATTGGACCAGACTGCATCTCAAAATGCTCACTTGCTTTCTCACCTGAATGCTCGCAGCCCTACCTGGCTTCATTCTTTTGTGCTTTTTTTCCTTCAATCCAAGATATTAGGCACACAGTAAATCAGTCCTGTCTAGTCTTTCGCACAAATGCAAATACCAAGCCAGGCAGTTTGTCAAGTTGTCTGTTGCCATCAGTCAAGGGGGGTGAACATACTGTTGGACATTGCCATGCTGTGTCAGCCTCATACCTGTACCATGTGCCAGCAACTAAGCAGAAAACACTTTGCACATGCTTCAAGTAAATGACCATGTCTCAAAGGCAAAGGAGAGTGGTATTCACTTAAGTCGTGAGACAATCTTCAGTCAGGGGGTCCCAGCACAATAACTTAAGGGCAAACTCCAGTATTAGTCCTGGGGCTTGGGCATGGTCATTTAGTCACTTGGTGTGGTCAGAGTCAGGCTCCTGACATTGTAGGAGTTGAGGAGGTGAACATCAGGTAGCCCAGTTCCCATCTCAACTCCTTCTGTGCAATTGTGAGTTGTTTTCTTTGGGAATGAAAATTTGGGTGGAATTGAGGGAAGTGAAGCTTTTAGTATGAGTATGTGGTGGGAAATGTATCGAGGTGTCTTAGTGAGTAGGCAGGTCGGTGGTATTGGGGAATTGGGTGGTTTCAAGCAAGTGAGAGAAGATGTTGCATGTGCTAGTCGGAGTGGTGGGCCGTGAGCCTCGGGTGGAAGTGTGTGCAAGAAAATAAACAGATTGAGTGTAAGACAGCAGAAAGAAGATAATGGCACTACCTGCAACAAAGCAGAGAATGTCATTGACCTTCTCTCTACACTGGTGTCCTATCCTCCTCTGCTAGACCCAGGGAAAGAGGATGTCCCTCCACCAGGGCATCCAGATCCCTGTCTGCAAAGTGAGGCACCAATCATCTGCCATTCCAGGCAAATGTCAGAAATTGTGCAGGGTGGCTCTGGGCGTACAGTGCTTGACCAGGTATGCAGTGGTGTTTTAAAGCAATCCACAAAAATAAGTTTGGCTGAAATATTGTAAGAGTCAGTATAAGGTGCAATGCTCTGATGGGCATTAGGGAAAGAGTAGTGGCCTTGCAGCCCTAAGGACTTTCATTCTTGTAACTGCAGGTACAAAAACACTCAATCAGATTTAATGCACCAATAAAGTTACAAATCTAATATGTTATTTACAAAGCCGTATCACCTGTCGCACTTACATGTCCTCAGAGGTTTTCCGTTTTAATATCTTTTCCACTATGTCTCTTGTAAAGGGTTTTCCTGGCTAGCAGTGTTTGACTTGGTATACAGCTGGCTCCGAAATAAAGTGCTGGCAGCAGGAAAACTATGAGGTCCTGGCAGCAGCAAGCATTGCTGCCACTGGTGAGCTCTTAGCACAAGAGTGGTGAGTGGAAGGCTGGGTCAAATCTAATGCGTTGAGCAGGGAAGAACTGTGCCAGATATTTCACTAAACGTCACAGACGGAAACCCTTCAGGAAACTCTATTAAATTAACATTGAGCCAATATCTTGAGAAAATTCAGTGCTAGAATCACTGTTTAAAAATAAGAAATCTTTCATTTTAAACAGAGAAGTGGCGTTTTCTTGTTTTCTCACAGAGGTTTCTGAGTCTTTGGAACTGTCCTCACAAACAGGTAGTGGAGGCAGAGTCTTTTGATTACTTTAACGCGGTGGTGGATAGCTCCTTGGGGAGCAAAAAGGCTACAGGTTATCAGTACAGATTGGAATGTGGATTTGTAGTTGCAATCAGATCGGTCATGATATTGTTAAATGGCAGTGCAGACTCAAGAGGCTGAATAACCTACATCTGTTCCTTGTTTAAGTGTAGGACTAGATGGAGAAGTTGCCATGGGTCTGCCTTGACAGGCCAACCACAGGGAAGGTTCATCAGGAATCACAAGAGGTCCAGAAAGAGAAAATACTTTGAAGTAATGTTTGTTTCTTTGTGAAATAGGAAGAATATTAATATGCTTGGATCACCACAAGGAAACTTTGAGCTTCTCCTGCTTCCCTAACAAATATGAGATAATCCTGAGCCATCTCATCACCATACTGTGATGTTCAAGAGCCCACCCTTCAGTTCTGCCGGACAGTTCCTGCTGTCTGAAACCCTACAGACCGGCCAGGTAGTGTTTGCTGATTTGTTTGGCAGGATAGTGATAGGGTCAAAAACAGAAATAGCTGGAGAAACTCAGCAAGTCTGGCTGTATCTGTGGAGAGAAAATAGAGTGAACGTTTCAGGTGCAGTGACCCTTCTTCAGAACCTTCAGAAACATTAAGTCTGCTTTCTCTTCACAAATCCAGCCAAACCTGTTGGGTTTCTCCAGAAATCTGTTAATGCTTCAGATTTCAAACATAGACTCATAGAGTCATAGAGATGTACAGCAAGGAAACAGACCCTTTGGTCCAACCCGTCCGTGCTGACCAGATATCCCAACCCAATCTAGTCCCACCTGCCAGCACCCGGCCCATATCCCTCCAAACACTTCCTATTCATATACCCATCCAAATGCCTTTTAAATGTTGCAATTGTACCAGCCTCCACCACTTCCTCTGGCAGCTCATTCCATACACATACCACCCTCTGCGTGAAAAAGTTGCCCCTTAGGTCTCTTTTATATCTTTCCCGTCTAACCCTAAACCTATGCCCTCTAGTTCTGGACTCCCCGACCCCAGGGAAAAGACTTTGCCTAGTTACCCTATCCATGCCCCTCATTATTTTGTAAACCTCTATAAGGTCATCCCTCAGCCTCCAACACTCCAGGGAAAACAGCCCCAGCCTGTTCAGCCTCTCCCTATAGCTCAAATCCTCCAACCCTGGCAACATCCTTGTAAATCTTTTCTGAACCATTTCAAGTTTCATAGCATCTTTCTGATAGGAAGGAGACCAGAATTGCACGCAATATTCCAACAGTGGCCTAACCAGTGTCCTGTATAGCCGCAACATGACCTCCCAACTCCTGTACTCAATACTCTGACCAATAAAGGAAAGCATACCAAATGTCTTCTTCGCTATCCTATCCTATATCTGCACTTCTTCAATTTATTTTAGTGATAGGATCAATATGGCTGAGGTAAAATCTCCAAGGCCTCATATCCAGCTCCCCACATGATCAATTCTCAATTATTGCAAAGATTGGCTTTCAATTTTCTTTTCTGACATTCACTAACAATAAAACAGTTTTTTAAAAAAACTTCCTTTTAATTCTTCAGTCTTTCTTCTCATTTGGTACTGAGTTACTACCTTGTAAATTACACCATTTGGCTTCAAAACAAATTCTGAGTATGTTCCACATCTCCCTATTCTGTGGCAAAGAAATTGTTATTTTCTAAATATATTCCATTGTAAAAGTTTTGCTGATAGAGAGAGATAGGAGAGAACTTATGTTGATTATATATTCTGGCAGAGATCAGTCAGGCTGAATGGCTTGTTGTTATGCAGTACATTGTATATAATTCAGTGTAATTTCCTCACATGCTTCTAAGCACAGAAAGCTGCCAAAAAACAGACTTACACCACAGGAACATCAAGTTGTGGGTACTAACCTGAACCCAAAACTTATGGTCAGATTACATTCGGATTGTGCCCAGGTTGGAGAAAAAAGAAAATCATCCCTCTGATATTTATGTACCTCTACACAATCCAATTTTGCTCCATCCATTCAACACATGAAAACTCAGTGCTCCAATTAAGCATACTCCCTGGTTACAAATACAACTACTGTCCAGGCCTAGCCACAACATCAATTCCTATTTAAGCTTGTGAATTGCACATGGGCTAAATTCTAACTTGCTTTCATTTTTTATGAACTTGCAAGTTATATGGCTTACAAAATTCACTTTAATTATATCTTTCACTGGTTCATCATTATTATTTTTCAATCTTCATTCTTTTGGTAAAATACATTTACTCTTTGTCCTCCAAGTCCTGGAATTACATTTTAATTCATTCTGAAGTGCCAATATTCTTTTTGAAGTGAGGGCTAAAATGAAACACAGATCTTCTCCCAAAGTCAGCAAGAGATAATGAGGGAGTGGGTAGAAGTGGCCAGAATGTACGTGGGAGTGGAACCCTCTGCATCTCAAATATGGAGGCAATAGCCCTGTGGAAGGTAAGGTAAAACCATCATAATCTCACCAGTCGATCAGACTGATGTCTTATGAAAGAAATTACTGGTGTTGGTTTAATCACCTCTGGAGAGGGGAGAGGTTGAGAAGGAGAGTCCATCATATTAACATGAGCCACTGCAGAAATTGAACTGGAGTCTCTCTCTGCATTGCAAACTGTATCCAGCTAACTGAGCTGTGATATGGACAGGTTGAATCTCCATGCATGGGAAGCATGGAGATTAATTGATACTGGGTATTGCAACATTCCCAGACGATGATTATAATTTTATTTTACACTCACAGAAATGAAAATCCATCAAGGAAAGTCTGGAAACAATGAACCCCTTTCTGCTAAACTACACAGAAATACAATAGTTCTGACTGCTTGAAGCTGACATTCTTCATTAGCTCAACTCTCACATTACTTTCCATGCAATGAGGCTTGTTATTTTGGTGAAACCTGTCATGTACCCTTGGAGGCAGACATCTGACCTGAGAATAAAAATAAATGATGGCAATCTAAAATGAATACTGTGGATAACTGAGCAAGAATCAGAGGCTTACAGTAACTATGGAATGGATGGAGGCTTGTGAGATGTATAAACATCAGCATGGACCCATTCGACTGATAGGTCCACTTCGTGTCACAGAATTTACCCCTAAGGAGTCAAAGCTTCAAGCAAGGTTCCTTGCAGAACTCTGAACAGCAATTATGTTTCACACAAGTCTTAGAATCTCAGCTGCCTAGTCAAAGCCTTTGTTCATTAACAATATATTAATAGATATTAAGAGGAAACTTTTTCTTGCTTTTTATTTGTTTTTCCCACGTTCTTCCGTGTCTTTTCTCACTTCTTTTGGTAGGATACTGTAAATAAAGTACTGAAGAAAATTAGTGACTTAAGGACAGATGTAGATAAAAGGGTTAATGTTAATATGTAAATAAGATGTCTACATCACTGGTGATGAAAGATCACATGACTATCAGAATGTCTGGGAAATGGTTCTATCTAGAAGTCTTCTGTGAAGTATTACACTCGAAGACCATGTTCAATAAAAGGTAATGTTTACTGACAGCCAGGCCTCCTGTAGTCAATCCTGATGATAGACATAACCAAACAAAATTCACAAATGATGATAACTGACCTTTCTGTTTATAGGTAAGTGTTGTGACAAAATGCAGTATTTCTATAGGAGTTAGTGTTAAGTAGGCTTGCGTGATTAAAATGCTTTTTATCTTAAAATATTAAAGAGGAGCCAGTTTTTAAAAAAAGTACAGCCATGTATTTAATTTAACATATGATAGGATGGTAGAAAAAATACTTTTTTCCAAAACAGATGTTAGACATGCATTCAAGAAATGATTTTAGATATCCTTTTGGAGAGAACCATGTGAAGGATATGATGAGGAACAACAATTTATAAGCCTTTAAATAATGAAAAGTCTGAAAGACTCTTTCACTGAAACATTATGAAACAAAGGATGGCGGTTAAGGAGATGTTATGTTGGATGACCAAAAGCTCAGTCAAAGACAGAAGTTTTAAAAAGTGTCCTGAAGAAAGAAAGCAAGAACAGGCGTAGGGAGTATATTCTGGAGTTTTGGATGAAGGCAACCAAAAATGCAGCCATCAATTGCAGCAAGATGAACTGATTGTTTCTTTTCAGAGCTCAATCTAGTTTGGCCTATAAGACTTTTCCTGTTATGGAATTGGCCTGGACTTTCCACTGTTGACAAGCTAATTAATGCAAGATACTCTGATGGGCAAGTTTTCCATCATCCTTTTTCAGCCAATGCCGATTAACATATTTGAATCAGATATAATTGTATCTCATTTTACATCAAGCTTTCTCATTAGCAATGAGAAACATACTGCAAAGTACGACAGACCCCTAGCATTAATAGCTAGTTGTGTAACTAGTAAGTAAATTAAAATTGAATTTGTAGGGTTCAGCAGATGTTAAAGAAAGTATCATTTCAGCCAATGCTGATGATATTTGAAATTATTTTTATGCTCTTGACAACTGCTTCACCACCTTTGTACTTTCTCTTGTGGACGTTTTCAATGCTCATCCTCCCCAACATCAAGCGTTTGGGCCCTATAGTGGCATATCATTGGGCAACCAAAATGGCAGGCTCTGAATCAGAGGTAGATTAGATTAGATTAGGTTCCCTACAGTGTGGAAACAGGCCCTTCGGCCCAACCACTCCACACCGACCCTCCGAAGAGTAAGCTACGCAGACCCAATTCCCTCTGACTAATGTACCTAACACTATGGGCCACTTAGCATGGCCAATTCACCTGACCTGCACATCTTTGGACTGTGGGAGGAAACCCACGCAGACACAGGGAGAATGTGCAAACTCCACACAGACAGATGCCAGAGGCTGGAATCAAACCTGGGACCCTGGTGCGGTGAGGCAGCAGTGCTAACCACTGAGCCACCGTGGACTTTTGCAAAATATTCTAATTAAGCAGAAACATGGATAAGGTCAGCACTGCTGTAGCATCAGGTGGCAGAAATCACATAATAGCATGTTTGTAAGAATAAAAAAAACTTGTCACATTAACTTATCACATTAATTGTAAAATGGTCCAAAATGCTTGACAGGAACGTGAACAAAAATAATTTGACACTAAGCCACACAAGAAACTATTTGGGTTAGGTGGCAAAAAGGTAAAAGAGAGAAATTTTAAAGAGAAAAGAGTGGTGGAGAGGCAGAGTAGTTAAGGGAAAGGAACTCCAGAGCTTGGGGTGAGGTAGCTAAAGGAAGGACTATCAATGTTGGAGTGGTTAAAATCTCGAATATTCAAGGCCAAGGTTGTAAAACTTCTGAGTGTTGTGGGTTTCTGCCCAGGTTTGTATCACCAGAGTATGTCGCAGGGGAAAGTAAAAGCAAGATCATGGGAGGATTTGAAAATAAGGTGTGAATTTTAAAGATTTAAGTTACTTTTCTGAGAGCCAGTTCAGCTCAGTGAGTGATGCGTGAACAGGACTTGGTGTGAGTTAGGATATGACTTAGTTTCTTGTATCAAACAGGAGTATAGCCTTCTGATGCTACATTCAATCTGTGTGTAGAATGTGCTGTTAGTCAGTGAATTCCTGGATTGGCAATTTGTTTGATGAATCACTCTCCATTTGAATAGACTCCCTGCACATGGAAAATATACCAGGAGCTGCAGAGTAAAAGCTGGTTGGCTGATAGTTGCCAAGCTGGGTAAATTGCTAGTTTTCAAAAGTTATCTCTCAACCATAAGGAGGGGTTTTCCATAATCATTAAGAGTGAATGAGGACAGTATTTCAATGTCCATATCAGATCATTGAACATTGGTAGGGACTAACTTGTCATCATTTTACTCACCTCGCTCAATAGGCAAATTTTTGTGGGCACCATATAATGTTTCTTTCATTTTTTGCATCTCATCCGACAGAGTTTATATTGGCATCATTAATCCATGGAAAGATGGTAACCTAGCAATGTTATCACTAGACTTTTAACCCAGAGACCCAGTTAATGTTCTGGGCACCTAGTTTCGAATTTGTGGTGACAGATTGATTTTGAATTCAGTTTAAAAATCTGTAAATAAAAACTTAATGATGACCTTCAAACTGGTTCTGATTGTTTGGAAAACCCTCATTAGGTTCACTAATATGGAAGGAAACTGCTGTCCTAACTTGGTCCATGTGACTCCAGAGCCATGTGGTTGACTCTGAGAATTTTAAGGTACAGAATAAGTCCTTTGGCCCATCAAATCTGCATTGACAAACACTATCACCAATCTACACTAGCCCCACTTCCCAGCACGTGGCTGCAAACAAAAATGATACAACATTTCAAATACTTATCCATGTACTTTTTAAATGTTGAGTTTTTCCACCTCTACTGTCCTCTCAGGCAGTGCATTCCAGATTCCCACCACCCACAGAATGAAGAAGGTTTTCCTTAGATCTCATCTAAACCTCCTGTCCTTCAAGTTAATATTACACCTTCTTGTTGTTGACCCTTCAACTAGGAGGACCAGCTGCTTCCTATCGACACTACCCACACCCTCTGGCCAATTTCAGATGGGTAAGAAATGCCTAGTCAGCAATGTTCACATCCCCCGAATGTATGCAAAAAATGAAAACATCAAAAATAATAGAATGACTCGCAGAGAACCACAAAATACTTATGGTGAAATTCGTAAATTCAATCCTACAGTACTTCATTAAATACATATTTCCAGTGATTCTTTCACAAAACCTAATAGAATTAAAAATTTCTCATTCTGGAAGAAAAACCTCAATTGAACTGTCCATATGTAAAGAAAAGGCTGAGAAATATTGTTGCAGCAGGGTGGGGAGGAAGAACCATTCCCTTCTTTGCTACCAAAATTGTTTGGTAACTGCAATTTTTAAAATATTTCCTTTTAACATGCAGTTATCACAATTAAATTGAAACAATCTTTGTTGAAAATTGCAGGAGCCACTTACAAAGTTGTTTGCATTCATCTGAGATAAAAGTTTTCTCCTTCCCCCTTTCGCTCAGGGATCTGGGGTGGAGGGTGTTGCATGTAGCAGTCCCCTGCAACTGCAAATTGCAGTGGTTCACGGATTCCCAGCCCAAATGCTTGTTCTGTGGTGCTGTGGAGTCCATTGACCATGTATATATTGGGTGTGGGTGCTTGCATCCCCATTTTGATTTTCGTAAAGACCTTCTCCTCTCTTTTTGGTTGCACTCCAGTCCCATGCTCCTGATCTTTGGGGACCCAGTGCAGAGCGGGGGATGGTAGCTCAGAGGACCTCCTCGTCGGTCTGCTCCTGGCCTGGCCAAACTGGCCATAAATAGGTCCAGGTAGCAGGCCGTGGAGTGGGTCATTATGACTGATTGCCTGCCCCTCTTCCGCGGTTATGTCAGAGCTCGGGTGTCCCTGAAGAAGGAGCACGTGGTGTCCAGCAACACCCTCGAGATTTTCAGGGAGAGGTGGGTGCCGCAGGAAGTGGAGTGTATTATTTCCCCCTCCAACTCTATTTTGATTTAATCCCTGCTCTCCCCTTCACTGTTCACTGGTGTTCTCTTTCTTTCTGGTGGTGGAAATTGAATGAAGATTTGTACACCTGTTGTCTTTCACAGTGTCTCACACCTGCACACACACAACATGGATGCTGGGGAAAATATAAGCACTACCGCAGTTAGGCAGTAGTGTGGGGGGAAAGAAAAATTTTAAAAAAGCTTTCTCCTAATCTCTCTCATAAAAGGACAACCACTAATTTTAAACAATACTGTCCATTTCTGGACTCATCTATCACGTCAAGACTGTTCAGGATCTCATATGCTTCAATCAAACACTCTTTGCTCTTTTGAGTTCTAGTGGACAAAAAGGCCAGTCAATTCAACTTTTCCTCAGTCATCAACGCACTCATCAAGGTATCAATCTAGGAAATTATCTCCAAACTATCTCCAATGAATTTACATTTTTTCTGGAATAAGAAGATCAAAGCTTAATTTAGTTTCACCAGTGCCCTATGCAAATGAAGCGTAGCATCTTTATTTTTATGTTAAGTTCCTTGAGTAGTAAATACAAGATTCTGATGGCTTTATAAATTACTTGCTGTACCTGTATACTAACATTTTTAAATTCAGGCACAAGGATATCTACATTCCTCCATATTTCAGAATTGTGCGTGATGCTCTGCTTTTTTTATTCTTCCTGTAAAATGAGCAACTTCACATTTTCCCACATTATAATCCATCTCCAGATTTTTCCTCACTCACTCGTCCCACCTGTATCAGTTTGCAACCTGTTTCTGTGCTCTTCACAACATACGTTCCTACCGATTTTGCTCCCTTCCTGTCTTGCACACTAAAACTATGCCAGTCAATATTTAGGTAGTTAAAAGCCCCCATTATTACTGCCTCAGTATTCTTACATACCTCTGGGATTTGAATTTGATTACGTATTTGACCCTTTATCTCTCCCCTACTGTTTGGGATTCTGTAATACACATCAACAGCGTGTTTGCCCCTTTGTGTTTTTTGTTTAACTTCTACCATAAGGCCTCATTTGACAATTCTTTCAAGCTATCATCCCTTCTCACTTCTATAATTGATTGCTTGGATAAATATTATGAAACCCCTCACCCGTCCTTTTCTATCCCTTGCTCAAGCTCCTCTGAATACCTTATAAGCATGAATGTGGAGCTTCCAATCCCACCCAATTTTTAGCCACATCTCCATTAAAGCTATGAGTTCATACTCCCAGGTGTCTGTGCTCTTGTCTTGGTTGTCTTATTCCTCAGGCCTCTTGCATTAAAATGTATTCCACTTAGCTTTGCTAAAATCACTATTTTCCTATCTGGCCTATGTTTCCACTGCCTTTCACACTCTCACGTCTTCTATGGCTGAAAAATGGTTTTTGAGTAAGATCCAGTTAGGGATTCCATCACTATCTGCCTGGTATCCTCTTTCAAGCTGATGGCCACCCATTCCCTCTTAGCCTGTACTTTCTTGAACTATGGGGTGATCACCTCCTGAAATGTGCTCTGCCTGAATTTTTCAGCCTTGTGAGTCTACTTGGTGTCACTCAAATTCCAAACCCAGAGCTTGAGTTCCTCAGCTAGAGACACTTCCTACACACATGGTCATCCAAACTGCCAGAAGTGTGGATAGGATTTCCCATGTTGTGCACGATGTGAAATCCATCAACCTGATCTCTCCACACCTATCTCAATAGAATATGGAATTTTGTTTTTATTTTACCCTCACTCTGACTTAAGTACACACCGGAAAACTTTTATTCTTGTTTACATCAGACAAACAACCAGAACCCATTAATTCTATTAAGAAATTTAGTTTTAAAATTCTAAAATATTAGTTATATAAACGTTTTAATTGTACTTATGGCCTTAATGAACATCAACATCAAGTCATAAGCGATAAGTTCAAAATACCAACCTGTTCTCCTGTATTGGTCACTCTCCATTTTGTTGAAACAGCTCCACCTCCATCTGTTTGCTCCTGGGACTTCCTCATTCTCACTGCACCTTCCCCCCCCCCCCCCCCCCCGCCCCAATACCGCGCCCGTGTTCCACCCAGCTCTACCTCTATCCATCTAATTCTGGGACCTCTCCACTCTTGCTGCTCCTTTCAACCTTCCTATCACTAATTTGAAATCCCACACAACTTTGCCCCCAGTCTGACTTTCTTTGGTCGGTTGACCCCTGCAACCAATTTAAGTCCATATTTCTTGTCTTTTTAAAACCATTTCAATCCCCCTGTGAAAGATCTTGAGTGTAAGAATTAGATGATGGAAGTGAAAATTCAACAGTCCATATCCACTGGCATCCCAATACCTTCCCACTATAACGAATGAATGCAAATAATGTTTCTAATTTTGTTTATGGTGACAGTTTTATTACTTGATCAGTATTAAATATCACTACAGAAATTTGGATAGCAAGAATCCACATTTACTTTCTTTGTCCTAACCTAGGTGAAAAACTTGTTTTTAGTTCACCTGCCACACTTGATACCTGAATAGTGACACCTTCTCAAGTTTTAATCTTTCGCTGCCCAGTTTTGTAATCCGTGCCCCGGATTCAAGTATTTTACAATTCTGATTTCTAGGAGGTTGTTGGATGGTTGTGTCAGGTTTGCCTCTTGCGGGTATCTGGGCTTTGATCCTACAGCTTACTGTCAGGTAACTTTACACTAACCTGATTTGACTGATTGATGTTTGAGAATTGAACATGTTCCTTTGAATATCCAGTGAATATCTCTGATATACTTCTGGTGGTCTCCACCACTGGTTTCTGCTGTGGGGTATTTTCCTTTCTCTCTGTTTGTTTTGGAAATGAGTTGTTCCAGTTTCGCTGGAACTCTACTGCCATCAGGTGGATATCTAACTTCTGCTATACTCCTGCCCCACTGAATTCATCTCCACACACCTCAATATTGTCCTATCGCCCCAGTCCAGGAACACCCCACATACATTCAGCACACCACCCACTTCCTCCACCTCCTCCAAGACTTTCATTTCCCTGGCCCCCAATACCTCATCTTCACCATCGACATCCAGTCCCTATACACCTCCATCCACCATGACCAGGGCCTCCAAGTCTTCCATTTCTTCCTCTCCTGACGTCTCCACCAGTACCCTTCCATTGACATTCTAATTTGTTTGGCTGAACTGGTCTTCACCCTCAATAATTTCTCCTTTTGAATCCTCCCACTTCCTCCTGATGAGAAAAGTATCCATGGGCATCCGCATGGGCCCCAGCTATGCCTGTCTCTTTGTCAGCTATGTGGAACAATCCATCTTCCAGAGTTGCACCGGCACCACTCCCCACCTTTTCCTCAGTAGCATTGATGACTGCATCAGTACCACCTCGTGCTCCAACAAGGAGGTTGAACAGTTCATCAATTTCACCAACACATCCCACCCTGACCTTGAATTCACCTGGACCATCTCAGACACCTCCATCCCCCTCCTGGACCTCTCCATCTCATCAATGGTGACCGACTCAGCACTGACATTTTCTGCAAATGCACCAACTCCCACAGCTACCTGGATTACACCTCCTCCGACCATGCCTCCTGTAAAAATGTTACCCCTTATTCCCAAATCCTCCGCCACTGCCTCATCTGCTCCCAGGAGGACCAGTTCCACTACAGAACACACCAGATGGCCTCCTTTTTAGAGACTAGGAGAAAGTGAGGACTGCAGATGCTGGAGACCAGAGTTGAAAAGTGTGGTGCTGGAAAAACACAGCAAGCAAGGCAGCATCCGAGGAGCAGGAGAATCGACATTTCAGGCATAAGCCCTGAAGAAGGGCTTACGCCCAAAATGTCGATTCTCCTGCTCCTCGGATGCTGCCTGGCCTGCTGTGTTTTTCCAGCACCACACTTTTCAACTCCTTTTTAAAGACCCCAATTTCTCCTCCCTCCAGCGCATCTCACCCACTTCCCACACCTCTGCTCTCAAACCCCACCCCTCCAACCACAAAAAGGACAGAACTCGACCCCCCCCCGATCTTCACCTTCCACCCCACCAACCTCCATATACATTACATCATTCTCCGCCATTTCCGCCACCTACTAACAGACCCCATCACCAGAGATGTAGTTCCCTCCCCACCGCTATCCACTTTCCATAAAGACCATTCTTTCTGCAACTACCTCATCAGGTCCACACCCCTCAGCGACCCCCCTCCCCTCCCGGCACCTTCCACTGCCACTGCAGGAATTGCGAAACCTGCGCCCACACCTCCTCCCTCACCTTCATCCAAGGCCCCAAAGGAGCCTTCCTCATCCATCAAAGTTTCACCTGCACCTCCACACATGTCATTTATTGTATCCATTGCTCCTGATGTGGTCTCCTCTACATATACTACTGCCATCAGGTGGGTGTCTAACTTCTGCTATACTCCTGCCCCACCAAATTCATTTCCACATACCTCTCTGAGCTCTTTGGAGAACATCTCTGAGATACCTGCACCAACGAACTCCACCACCCCGTGGCCAAATACTTCAACTCCCCTTCCCACTCTGCCAAGAACATGCAGTTCCTGGGCCTCCTCCATCGCCACTCCTTTACCAAATGACGCCTGGGGGAAGAATGCTTCATCTTCCGCCTTGGGACCCTCCAACCTCATGGCATCAATGTGGATTTCACCAGTTTCCTCATTTCCCCTCTTCCCCCACCTTATCCCAGTTCCAACCTTCCAGCTCAGCACCACCCTCATGACCTGTCCTACCTGTCTATCTTCCTTCCCACCCATCCCCTCCACCATCCCCTCTGACCTATCACCATTACCCCCACCTTCATCCACCTATTGCCCTCTTAGCTACCTGCCCTCCAGCCCCACACCCACTCCCATTTATCTCTCTACCCCCAAGGCTCCCACCCTCATTCCCAATGAAGGGCTTTTGCCAGAAACGTCGATTCTCCTGCTCCCCAGATTCTGCCTGACCAGCTGTGCTTTACAGCACCACAGCCTTGACTCTGATCTCCAGCATCCGCAGTCCTCACTTTTGCCTTTCTGCTATACTCTGCTATGGCTCTCCCACTAATTGAGGTGCCCCTTTGTTTTTCCTGGCCAGTCTGAGAATTCTTCCCCCCAGCCCCTGCTGCCAGTTTATCAAGAAGATATCGTAAACTAGATCTCTGACTCTTGCCTATCGTCTTTTGTCACCTTTCCTGGCCCTTCCTTGTTTTCTTTTATGACTCCTGGTCTAGCTGCAGCCCTGACCTTTTCGACACTGCTGGCTGTTTCTCAGCATTGTTTCATCCTAGTGACCCTTCCTGAGTTACTCTAAACTTTATGGGATTTCCTGACCACTGTGGGGCTGCACAACCTCTTTTGGCTCCTGGCCTTTCTACCATTTGGTACTGGCTTTCTCCAGCTTTTCCATCCTTTTGGGACTGCTGTTCTCTTTTCAAGGCATCTATGCTACTACTCACCAATGAGATATCTAATCCTGGCCTTAATAAGCTTGGGACAAGCTCCACTATTACCATACCTTTTAACAAGTTCATCCTCTAAGTAACCTTAGACCAGAGGCACCTGTATTCACTTTCCCATGAGATTTTTCACCAGTCTACATGGAATTTAGTTTGCTTGCACACAAAAAACTTTTCATATTCCCAAGGCTGAACCCAGACTTGTTACGATAGAGTGAGGAAAGAAAATTGGCACCCTCTTTTTAAACTTCTCTTAGTTAGTCACAATGAATGTTTTTGTTTATTTTGAACATGCATAGTATGATCAAATACATACTGGATTAGTGGTACTGGAAGAGCACAGCAGTTCAGGCAGCATCCAAGGAGCAGCGAAATCGATGTTTCAGGCAAAAGCCTGAAGGGCTTTTGCCCGAAACGTCGATTTCGCTGCTCCTTGGATGCTGCCTGAACTGCTGTGCTCTTCCAGCACCACTAATCCAGTATTTGGTTTTCAGCATCTGCAGTTAATCTTTTTACCTACCTGATCACATACATAGCAGATGCAATATAATATGGATAAGTAAGGTTATTCAATTTAGTAGAAAAGACAGTAAGGCAATTTTTTAATCTGAATGGCCATGAAGAGAAAGGGGAGTATGTAATGAGTCCTGCGTGTCCTTGTAGACTGGTCACTGAAGGCCAGCATGCAGACAATTTGTATATGGCCTTTATAGTGAGAGGCTTTGAATATTGGGTCAGGGATATCTTACTGCAGTTAAAAGGCCTTGGCAAGACCATGTTTGGAATATTGTGTGTAGGTTTGGTCTCCTTATCTGAGGAAGGATTTTTCTTCTGTACCGGGAGTGCAGCTATGGATTGTCAGGCTAATTTCTAAAGCTGGCAGGATTGACTTATGAAGAGAAATTGAATCAGTTAGTATAATATTCACTGGAGTTCGGAAGAATAAAGGGGAATCTCATAGAAACCTACAAAATTGAACCAGGACTAGAAAGGGAAGATGCAGGAATAATGTTCCTAATGTTGGGGAGTCCAGAATTAGGGTCACAATCTAAGTATTTGTGGTAAACAAATTAGGACTGAGATAAAGAGAAATTTCTTTATCCAGAGAGTGGTGAGCATGTGGAATTCTCTACACAGGAAAGCAATTGAGGCCAAAACAATGTCTGATTTTAAGAAGGAGTTGGATATAGCACTTGGGGTTAAGGGGATCAAAGGATATGAGGGAAACATGAGAAGAGGCAATTGAAATGGATGATCAGTCATGATCATAATGAATGGTAGAACAGGCTTGAAGGGCCAAATGGCCTATTCCTGCTATTTTCCATGTTTCTGCATAACTATCACACTTCGATTAAAACCTAGTGCACTGAAAAATATAAGACCAAGATATAAAATCTCCCCATGTTTCAAAGTATGTTGAATCCACTCATTGGCTATTCAAAACAATCAGTGGTCACTGTTCCTTTGAACACAAACTCCTGGCAGCTCTCCTGGTCAAGAGTCATGGCTGAGCAGCCACTGCCCACCTTTTATTGTTTAGACATGCACAGTTGGAGTTTCTAAAAAACTAATAATCTTCCTTTACATACCCTGCTTTTCGGCACTGGAAACACTTGTGGTGATTTTTCACCAGTCTCTGATCCACACCTGGCAGCATCTGTGGAATGAAAAATGGAATTAATGTTTTGAGTTCAATTTGACCTTCTTGTGAAGAAGTATCAAACTGGATTTGGAACATTATTTCTCTGTCCAGAGATGCGACAAGATTTATCAACTTTCTTCAGCACTTCTGGGTGGAATTTTATAATTTATAGCCTAATTAAGAGTTATGTCAAGTATTAATCTCCCAGTCCTCACCCCCCAACCCTGGAATCTCTCATGTCTGATTTCCACCTCATCTTACTACGTGCTGTTCCCAAAACAGCTTTTCAACCAGTAGATATTTACCAAGCTAGCTGAAGAGGTTTTCTTGTTCATCGAAGACTGATAATAAATGCTGATGACTTTAACTTTCATGCATCTGTTTTTGAGTGTGTCTGTGTTGGTGCTCAGTGGTTTTTCACACCAGGTTTAATGGATAGCGATCAGTCCATATGGCCTATTGCACCATCTGCAATGGAGAAGAACAATGTGTACACATGAGTGTGTTTGGCTGTTGCAGTGAAGCTCCCTAATGTTTGGTTCTCTTTGTGTACAAAGGTATAGTTTCCAAAGAGTGGTCCAGCAGTGGCTATGTCATAGTGGTGCCACGTATGAACAGTCAATACCTGTGTGCTGGATGTTTCTGAAGCCTGTTTCCATTTATGAATGGTTTGTGCTGCAGCCCCTTCTCCACAGGTCTAGTCACTGACCCTGCCCTCCTGAGTGCGGTTGCAGTCATTTCCTTCCTATTGCACACATTTGATTTGCAGCACAATGGAATCTAACTGTAAGTGCACCTCCATCAGCGGCTCCCAGCCTAAGCCTGACCATGTTGGTGAGCTCCCAAGTGTTTATATCTCCTTCCTAGTAGCCCATCGCATCAATCCCATCAGGTCCACACTTCCACAAGTGTACATTTACCTACACCTGCTTATCCTTCCCACCTAGACTCTGTGGTGCCAATACCTGGTGTGATTATTCACTGCTATGTGAAGTGAGGGTGCTCCAGCCTGTCGACAACCTCCACTCCCACAATACATCCTTCCCAGTTATGTTTTAGAGTATTACCCTCAGCTAAATCCTGTTGTGCCCACTTCACGATTGTACTGTGCCCTTGTCCAGATCCTATGACCCCCAGTCACAAAGATTAGTCTAGCACAGCTTCATGCTATTACAATGGCCGCACCCCCTCACTCACTTTGCTTTGATAGACCAATGTAATGGACTGACTGTTGCCAACTCCTTGGAGAGACATGACTGACAATCCCAACCAAGATGTGTCCAGACCTCTGACTGATGCCTTTATATCTTCTTAATTATCTTAACCCTGCTGCCTGGATTTAACACTACAGAGCAAATGGATTAACCATGACCCACCCCCTGGGCTTCAGAGACATCAGATCACTAACTCGAAATCCCTGAACATAGCCAATGCCCCTGACTGGGATGGGAGGCCGCCCTTGATTTACAGTGCCAGGCCCCCGTAAATGATGAGTGCCTGCATGGACTTCATTAAAAGCTACTCCCCTAAGCCTTTGGGACATTACTGATTGCTTGCTGCACGTACGGTGTATTTGCTGCATAAGCTGCTGCCACATGGAGCAGGTGTGAGATTTTTGTAGCACGCTGCCATATAGCATGATGTGTGCCCCTTAGGCTGAGGACTGCTTTGCAGCAAGGCACAGCTATGATGGCTGTGAGGTAGGTGTTAAGTGAACAATCATGAAGAGAGTAAGTGAGCTGTCCTGAGATGCAGCCAGGTACAGTCTGCAAGCTGGATGCCTATCCCTTTGTGCAAAGTGTTCCCATTGCAGCCTTGCAATGCTAGTTGCTGGTGAGCCTGTATTGCAAATCTGTAGTTCCGGTGTATATTGCTCTAGGTGATTTGTGATGGATTGGCAGATACTAAATGCAAGTGTCCTTGGAGGAGGAGTACCTGCAGCTGGTGCCTGAGGACTGTGCCCTCGGCCAGAGTTGGTTGCTCCAACAAATTGGAGGTTGTCTGGAGCAAGCAGCTGAATCTGCCAGCAACGTGCTTTGGTATCCTTGTTGTGTTTTCCTAACGAGTTTGTTTGATGAGTTTGGCCAGATGGTTGTGTGAATATTGATGAAGTGAGTTGTTAACCAGGCTTTTAGCAATCAATAATGACTGTCAATTGGCACCTTGCCACTTCCTAGTGAGCATCTCACCACACCACTTGCGAGAAGCATAAAAGATGAAGCGAGAGGATCTTGACATTGGGATAGGCCTTGTTGCACTTGTCGTCCAATTCTACCACACATCTCGAAATAGGCCATGTGATAAGATTCCACCATCCTTTTATTTCAGATTTCCAGCATGTGCAATATTTTGCATTTTTTCCATCCAGGTCTACTTATTTAACGGTCGTGGACAGTTCTGTTTATTCTACTGAACTTCTGTTTTCCCTCCAGCTTATCTCAGGATACCTACCTCACCTTCACCTCTCCCTTTTTCACTCTCTGTCTCTCTTTCTCTCTGTTCTGAAGTATCCCTGAGCTTACAGCTCTGTGTGTTACCTTCTACTCCTTTACATGTGTCTGGATATGAAAGAGTATTGATTTTTTAAAATTCCTAGAGAAGAATTACCTGACAAAGCTTTTCGTTGGTAATCTCAACTTTCAGTGCCCATATCTACCAGATAAAGAAATTCATCAAAGATCCTTAGAAATTACCTTCCAAACCCATATCCACTTCCATCAAAAAGAGCTAGGGAAGCAAATGCATTGGAATACCACCAACTTCCTCTCCAGTCTTCTCACCATCCTGACTTGGAAATGTATTGCCATTCCTTCACTGTTGCTGAGTTAAAATCTTGGAATTCTCTCCCTAACAGAATGGTAAGTCAACCTACAGCACATGGACTGCAGTGATTAAAGAAAGTATCTCACCACCACCTACTCAAGGCCAACTAAGAATGGGCAATAAATGTTTGTCTTGCCAGTGATTCAAATGTCCCACAAGTGAATAAAAAAACATCAACTAGTCAAAAACAAGCTCCTTCTAGCCATTCAAATTCCAGGTATATTTGATCAGGCCATATCTTGAGGGCACAGAAGTTTTGCCTCGATGTCTCTGAGATTAACAGGGTATGTACTTACCTTTCTAATGCCCCAAAATGACATGCTTCTCAGGTCAGAAGGAGCAAATTTTGTGAGCATTTCCTGTCAAACACAATAGCAGCATCCATTACTGGACTGGCCACTTTTACTCTGTGCTTACCTTTCAAAAACAATACGGAAGACAACCCCATCTCTTCCTCATCAAATTTGGGTATTAAATGAGCAATCACGAACACTCCAGCCTTTAAACCTATGTTCGATGAGATTCCCACACCAGTTCTAATTTCATTCTCCCTTCTTAGTTCAAGCTGTTTCAATTTAAATTCTGTATCCCATTTTCCCCATTTTCCCCATTTTTCCCATTCCTGGAATTCTAGTTGACTTTTATAATTGTCATAATTTTAATACATTGGTTTCACTATCCTCAGTTTCCATTTCTAGATATTTTATCAGCTGTTTTGGAATTTTTTCTTGGCTTTTGGTGGAACTTCACCTCTAAATAGTTAGCTACCGTTTCAACTTTTCCAAGGGCAAGGATTTTAGCTTTTCAAAAATTTATTTTGTCCTGCTTTATTAAGACATACTATCGTACAACTCAAATTGATAAGGAGACTCATGAAATCAGGTCAAACGATTGTTTATTTTCATGCATATGCAAGGAGAACTAGTCTTATCACTGTGAAGTGTAAAACCAATTCTGCTAGATTACAGGCACCTCCAAACTTTATACAAAACATTGCAAAATACATATTACAATTTTCACATTTCTTTGTCCAGGTGTCTTACATTATCTACTGTTTTCCCACAGTTTTCAAAGACATTGTCTGTATTTTACCCAAGGCTGGTCCTATCTTATTGGTAGTGCAGCTCCTACACATGTAGCCTACATTCATGCATCTGTGAATCCCATTTGGTTTAACAATATGACTGAAAGATTAACCTCTAACTAACTGAAACTGATGTAACTGCTTCAATGTGAAATGTTGTCATCCTAGTGCTTTTAAACAGGGTAAAATGTTTTGCAATAGTTTTTTAGAAAACTTTCAAAGGAATCATTTATTTCCCCCCACTCTAATTCTGTTATTCACCTGAGCTAACACCGCTATCTAAATTTGTTGTGATTAGGCGTGTAAAGGGAATCAACTTCTCTCCTTTTAACTTCCTCTTAATCAATCGCATACATATTTCTTTTTAGCATGTAACTATTATGCTTCAATTTAAACATAGTTCATTGAAAAATAAAGAATCTAATTATCAAGTATTTCTCAAGTGAAGAAGAGTAGAAATTTATAATCTACTAATCCTGATAAAAAATAAAAGTGCAGGATTTTATACACAAAAGAAACACAGGTAATATGTTTAATGGAGAATATGTCTGTTGTAGGCATACCAGACATTTCCTATTGCTTTTTCCTCTGAATGCTGTGCAGCAGTTGAAGCCAGGTGCTGTTCTTGTTGGGTCTGCATAAAATGTTCCCAGTGCTTTAATCTGCACCTGTTCCTTTGGATTTGTGGCAGTGCCAGAACAGCAATTGCATTGACCTTGGTCATTCTTTCCTCAGTTGAAGCAAACCTGTGAGAAACAACTCAGAGATTACACATGTTATTAAAGGCATGTCTGAACCCTGATATCCTTTGTAACAAACCTAAATACTACGCCCTCACAGAAGGTAATCTGCAGGCATCATGAGGATGTAATGTAATGTGCTAATAAAGAGTTCAGTTATTTATCCTTCCTTCATTTCAAGGGAACCAACAAAGACTCCATGTTCCCTCGGCAATAGACAGCTGCAAGGAGGCACCCTCTGAAACCATCTCTCCCCACAATAATATATCTCATGTCCTAGCAGACTTCTTATTGTGTGAGAGGATATAGCAGCCATAGTGCATTGGCTTCCAGTCCTGTATACATTTGCCAGTTGGGAAAATAAAGCTGTGATGGACAGTGCCCCATTCCATTGAATCTTATTGATCTCAGAGGTTATAAGGTGGCAATGTATGGTCATTATAATTTCATGAATGCATTTCAGAATTGCATGCTCTAATGAATGTTGACTTCCAGATTCTTTTCTAATTTTACCTATTTTTCCGAATCAACCTGTTCAGAGATGTAATGTCATACCTCTGGAGCAGGTGGATGTCGATCAGATGGGTCAATGGGCTGAGGAGTGGCAGATGGCATTTAAACTAGATAAATGTGAGGTGCTGCATTTTGGAATGTCAAATCAGGGCAGGACTTATACACTTAATGGTAAGGTCCTAGGGAGTGTTGCTGAACAAAGAGACCTTGGAGTGCAAGTTCATAGTTCCTTGAAAGTGGAGTCACAAATAGACACAATAGTGAATTAAGCATTTAGTATGCTTGCCTTTGTGGTCAGTTCATTGAGTATAGAAGTTGAAAGGTCAAGTTGCAGCTGCACAGGACATTGGTTCGGCCACTTTTGGAATATTGCGTGCAATTCTGGTTTCCCTGTCATAGGAAAGATGATATATAAGTTGAAAGGGTTCAGAAAAGATTTACAAGGATGTTACCAGGGTTGGAGGGTTTGAGCTATAGGGAGAATAGACTGGGGTTATTATCCTGGAAGTATTGGGGACCTTATAAAGGTTTATAACATCACCAGGGGCCTGGATATGATAAATAGACAAGATCTTTTCCCCAGAATGGGGAAGTCCAAAACAGGAGGGTATAGGTTTAAGGTAAGAGAGCAAAATTTTAATAGGAATCTAAAGGGCAATGTTTTCACACAGAGGGTGGTGTTTGTATGGAATGAACTGCCAGAGGGAATGATGAAGGCTGGTACAATTACAACATTTAAAAGGCATCTGGATTGGTATATGAATAGGAAGGGTTCAGGGGTATATGAGTGAAATCCTGGCAAATTGGACTAGATTAGGTTAGGATACCTGGTTGGCTTGGATGAGTTGGACTGTTTCCTTGCTGTATACGTATATAACTCTATGACTCTACTCCTGCTGTTTACATTCTCCACCAAACAGCCACTCCAGTCCTCTGTGTGCCATATGATACCATACAACAACAATTGCCCACCAAATGAATCTACTAACATACATATCCTTCAACTTTCCAATCAAAATATTATGGATGAACAAAATCTGAGTATTTGTATTATGGATCGAACATGGAAAGATTCCATGCAGCCCAGTATGTCTGTTCTGGTTCTTTCAAAACATTAATTAATCCCATGTTTTCAGCCTGTTACCCTGTAAAATTTCCCCACTTCAAATTATTCAAATTCTTTTTTGTAGGTTATTATTGAATTGACTTCCATCACTCTTCCATGCCAATGTGTTCCAGATTATAACAACTTGTTAAGAAATGCTGTTACTGTTTGCTGCTTTCTTGTATTGCCCTGCTCTGTGTGCCTTGCCAGTTCTTCTATTTGATAATAAGGTTGGCCTGCAGCATAGAGCGATTGAAGGTCAATCTACAAGACACTGTTGTGAGCAACATTGGAAAAAAACAGAGCAACAGGAAAAAGACATTAATCCTTGTTATTTTAGACTTATTACGTCTTAGAAGCTTATAACAAAGAAAAAGGCCCTTCAGCCCATCAAGTGTGTCCCTAACTATTCTAATCCCATTTTCCAGCACTTGGCTCACAACCCTTGGCATTGCAAGTGCACATATAAATACCTTTTAAATGTTACTAGCATTTGTGCCTCTCTAACCCTTTTCAGGCACAAAGTTCCAGATTCCCACCACCCACTGGGTAAAAATTCTTTTTATCCTATTCCCCTAAACTACCTTCCATTTACCTTTCCTATATTCCACCAATTACTGATCCCTCCAACAGAGGAGAATGGGTCTTCCTGTCTACCCTATCAATGACCCCCCATAATTTTATGTGTCATAATTATGTCCACCCACACTCCCACAACACATCTCCTCTGCTCCAATAAAAACAATTACAGTCTATTAAATCCTTCATGCCAAAAACTTTCCAGGCAAGGCAACATCCTGGTAAATATCCTCGGCATTTTCTCCAATGCAATCATATCCCTCCTTTAATGTGGATTCTAGAACAGCACAAGATACCCACACTGTGGCCTAATCAATGTTTTGTATAGTTCTAGCATAACCTCCCTGTTCTTAAACTTCATGTCATGGTTAATGAAGGCAAGTATCCATATGCCTTCTTAACCACTTTATTCACTTGTCCTTTTACTTTATCAGATGATGAAGCATGCTCACCAAGATCTCTTTGATCCTTGGTACTCCCCAGTAACCCACTATTCATCATGTATTTTGCTTGCCTCGTTTGTCCTTGTCAAGTGCATTATCTCATGCTTATTGGGCTTGAAGTACATCTGGCATGATGACAACATCTGATTAGATTACCTGTGTCCTTCTGTAATCGAAGCCTATCCTCCTCACTATTTACATCTCTACCAATTTTTGTATCATTTGTGAACTTACTGATCAACCCGCTACATCAATTCTAAATCAGTTACATATGCCACAAATATCAAGTGCCCCATCATTGACCCCTGTAGGACCCCACTGGACACACACTTCCAGTGACAAAAGCATCCCTATAACAATACCCTCTGCTTGCTGCCATTCAGCCAATTGTGGATCCAATTTGCCAACTTTCCTTGAATCCCATGGACTGTTACCTTCACGATTAGCCTCCCGTGTAGGACCTTATCAAGCGGTCTTTCTGGTTTCCAAGTAGACTATATGAAATGCATTGCCCTGATCTACATACCTCATTACCTCATTGAAAAGTTCAATCAAGTTAACTTGAAGAAGGTTACCTCAGATTACAACAGGGTCTTGATCAGATGGGCCAATGGGCTAAGAAGTGGCAGATGGAGTTTAATTCAGATAAATGCGAGGTGCTGCATTTTGGGAAAGCAAATCTTAGCAGGACTTATACACTTAATGGTAAGGTCCTAGAGAGTGTTGCTGAAGAAAGAGACCTCCTTGAAAGTGGGGTCACGGCATTTGGTATGGTTTCTTTTATTGGTCAGCGTATTGAGTACAGGAGTTGGGAGGTCATGTTGCAGCTGTACAGGACACTGGTTCGGCCACTCTTGGAATATTGCGTGCAATTCTGGTCTCCTTCCTATCAGAAAGATGTGAAACTTGAAATGGTTCAGAAAAGATTTCCAAGGATGTTGCCAGGGTTGGAGGATTTGAGCTATAGGGAGAGGCTGAACAGGCTGGGGCTGTTTTCCCTGGAGCATCGGAGGCTGAGGGATGACATTATGGAGGTTTACAAAATAATGAGGGGCATGGATAGGATAAATAGACAAAGTCTTTTCCCTGGGGTCGGGGAGTGCAGAACTAGAGGGCATGGGTTTAGGGTGAGAGGGGAAAGATATAAAATGGACCTAAGGGGCAACTTTTTCACGCAGAGGGTGGTACATGTATGGAATGAGCTGCCAGAGGAAGTGGAGGAGGCTGGTACAATTGCAACATTTAAAAGGCATTTGGATGGGTATATGAATAAGAAGGGGTTGGAGGGATATGGGCCAAGTGCTGGCAGGTGGGACTAGATTAGGTTGGGATATCTGGTCGGCATGGACGGGTTGGACCGAAGGGTCTGCTTCCTTGCTTAACACCTCTATGACTCTAAGTTGGTCAGACATGACTTTCTCTTAACAAAACCATGCTGACTGGTGGTTAACCCCTGCCTCTTCAAGTGCAGATTAATTCTGTCCCTCCAAATTGCTTCCAATAGTTTTCCACCACTGAGGTTAAACTGACTGGCCTGTAGTTTCCTAGTTTATACCTTGCTCCCTTCCTGAATAACGGTTTCACACTGGCGGTCCTCCCGTCCTCTGGGATCTCTCCTGTGGCCAGAGCGAAATTGAAAATTATTGCCAGTGTCCCTGCTGCTTCCTCCTTTGCCTCATTCAACAGTTTAGGATAAATTTCATCTGGCCCTAATGATTTATCTATGTTTAAGTCTACCAGAGCATGCAGAATCTGCTCTCTGTCTACATTAATTTCTGTAATTACATCACAGTCTTTCCCCATGATTTTTATCCTTTTCACTGCCGAGCACTACGAAGTATTCATTTGGAAACCCTGACTATGTCTTCTGGGTCCAAGCACAAATTACCACTCTGTTCCTTAATGGGCCTTACTCTTTCCCTAGCTATCCTTTTATCCTTAATGTGCTTGTAATTAATATAGGATTTTCCTTTATTTTACCTGCCGTTATCCTTTCGTGGCATGATTTTGCTCTTTTAATTTCTTTTTTATGTTCCCCCTTGCACATTCTATATACCTCTTGAGCTTTCACTGTTTAGAGTCCTCATCAGCTGCCTTTTCTGTGTTTTACTCCATTCTGTATATCCCTTGACATCCAGAATTTGCTGCATTTTTAGATTCAATCCTTTATCTTTATTAGAATATGTTGACTTTGTACTTTTTATATTTCCACTGTTTCTTTTTACCTAAAAGTACCTGCGCCCAGTCTACTCCAGTCAAATCATAGAATATTGAACAGTACAGCACATTACAGACCCTTCAGCCCATGATGTTGTGCCGAACATTTATCTTAATCTAAGATCAACCTAACCTCTGCACTCCTCAATATACTGCCATCCATGTGCTCGTCCAGCAGTGGCTTAAATTTCCCTAATGTCTCTGACTCTACTACCACCACTGACAGTGCATTCCACACATCCACCACTCTCTGCGTTAAGAACCTACCTCTGAACATCTCTCCTGTACCTTTCTCCAATCACCTTCAAATTATGACCCCTCAGGACAACCATTTCTGCCCTGGGGAAAAGTCTCTGGCTAACTACTCTATCTGTGCCTCTCATTACCTTGGACACATCAATCTGAAAATTGAAGTTTTAAATTGGAAGAAGGCTAATTTTGACAGTATTAGGCAAGAACTTTCAAAAGCTGATTGGGGGCAGATGTTCGCAGGCCACGGGACGGCTGGAAAATGGGAAGCCTTCAGAAATGAGATAGCAAGAGTCTTGAGACAGTATACTCTTGTTAGCTTGTTAGGGTGAAAGGAAAGGCTGGTTGATGTAGGGAATGCTGGATGACTAAAGAAATTTGTGTTGGTGAAGAAAAAGGAAGGAAGCATATGTCAGGTGTAGACAGGATAGAGCGAGTAAATTCTTCGAAGAGTTTAAAGGTTGTAGGAATATACTTAAGAGGGAAATCAGGAAGGAAAAAGGGGAGATGAAATAGTTTTGGCAAATAGGCTTACAGAGAATCCAAAGGGATTTCATCAATACATTAAGGACAAAAGGGTAACTAGGAAGAGAATAGGGCCCCAGACTTATCAACAAGGCAACCTGTGTGTGGAGCTGCAGGATTTGGGGGAGATACTAAATGAGTATTTTGATTCAGTGTTTACTGCAGAGAAGGAACTGGAAGATATAGAAGTGAGGAAATAGATGGTGACATCTTGAAAAATGTCCTTATTACAGAGGAGCAGGTGATGGCTGTCTTGAAATGCATAAATCTGGATAAAACCCCAGGACCTGATCAGGTGTACCCTAGAACACTGTGGGAAGCTTGGGAAATGATTGCTGGGCTCCTTGCTGAGATATTTGTATCAACAATAATCACAGGTGAGGTGCTGTAAGACTGGAGGTTGGCTAATGTGTTGCCACTATTTAAGAAAGGGGGTAAGGACAAGCCAGGTAACTGTAGACCAGTGAGTCTGACGTCAGCGGTGGGCAAGTTGTTGGAGGGAATCCTGAGGGACAGGATGTACATGCATTTGGAAAGGCAAGGACTGATTAGAGATAGTCAACATGGCTTTGTGCGTGGGAAATCATGTCTCACAAACTTGGTTGAGTTTTTTGAAGAAGTAACAAGGAGTATTGATGAGAGCAGAGTGGTGAACGTGATCTATATGGACTTCAGTACTGCGTTCGACACAATTCCCCGTGGGAGACTGGTTAGCAAGGGTGGAGCTCATGGAATACAGGGAGAACTAGCCATTAGTGTACAGAACTGGCTCAAAGGTAGAAGACAGAGGCTGCTAGTGGAGGTTTGCTTTTCAGATGAGAGCCTGTGACCAGTGGTGTGCCACAAGGATGGGTGCTGGGTCCACTACATTTTGTCATTCATAAAAATGATTTGGATATGAACAGAGGAGGAATAGTTAGTAAGTTTGCAGATGATACCAAAATTGGAGGTGTAGTAGACAGTGAAGAAGATTACCTCAGAGTACAATGAGATATTGATCAGATGGGCTGCTGGGCTGAGGAGTGGCAGATTGACTTTAATTTAGATAAATGCAAGGTGCTGCATTTTGGAAAAGCAAATCAGAGCAGGACTTATACACTTAATGGTAAGGTCCTGGGGAGTGTTGCTGAACAAAGAGACCTTGGAGTGCAAGTTCATAATTCCTTGAAAGTGGAGTCGCAGGTAGATAGGATAGTGAAGAAAGGTTTGGTTTGCTTTCCTTTACAAGTCAGAGCATTGAGTACAAAAGTTGGGAGGTCATATTCTGGCTGTACAGGACATTGGTAATGCCACTTTTGGAATATTGCATGCAATTCTGGTCTCCTTCATATCGGAAGGATATTATGAAACTTGAATGGGTTTGGAAAAGATTTACAAGGATGTTTCCAGGGTTGGAGGATTTGAGCTATAGGCAGAGACTGAATAGGCTGGGGCTGTTTCCCCTGGAGCATCAGAGTTTGAGGGGTGACCTTATAGAGGTTTATAAAATCATGGGGGGGCATGGATAGAATAAATAGACAAGTCTTTTCCATGGGGTAGGGAGTCCAGGACTAGACGGAATAAGTTTTGGGTGAGGGGAGAAAGATATAAATGGACCTAAGGGGAAGCTTTTTCACATAGAGGGTGGTGCATGTATGGAGCTGCCAGAGGAAGTGGGGGATGCTGGTACAATTGCAATATTTACAAGGCATCTGGGTGGGTAGAGAATAGGATGGATTTAGAGGGATATGGGCCAAGTGTTCGAAAATGGAGCTAGGTTAGGTTAGGTTATCTGGTCGGCATGGATGAGTTGGACCAAAGGGTCTGTTTCCACACTGTACATCTCTATGACTCTGTCACCTCTCTTCCTTCTCTCCAGTGTGAAAAGCAGGAGCTCACACGACCTCTCTTCATAAGACAAGCCCTCCATTCTAGGCAGCATTCTAGTAATTTTCCTCTGTACCCTCTTTAAAGCATCTACATCCTTCCTATAATGAGGCAACCAGAACTGGACACAATATTCCAAGTGTGGTCTAACCAGGGTTTTATAGAGCTGCAGCAAAACCTCATGGCTCTTAAACTCAATCCCCCTGTTAATGAAAGCCCAAATACCATTTGCCTCCTTAAAACCCCTATCAACCTGAGTGGCAACTTTGAGGGATCTATGTACATGGACCCTAAGATCCCGCTGTTCCTCCACACTGCCAAGAATCCTGTCTTTAACCCTGAATTCAGCATTCAAGTTCAACCTTCCAAAATGAATCACTTCACATCCAAGCTTATTAAAATTGGTCTTCCCCAATTTAGGAATTTGTTTTCAGACCCTTCCTTAACCTTTTCCATAGCAATTTTGAATCTAGCCAAGTTTCATCGCTGTCTACAAAATGCTCCCCCATTGATCCTCCTACCATTTTCCCAACTTGGTTATATAAAGGTAAGCCCAGAACAGTCCTCTCCTGCAGGGCCTTCTCTGTTCTAGTTTAAAAGGCTCTCCTGGATAAATTTTAAAGATTCCACTCCTCTAAACCTTTTACCCTATGAATTTCTTAGTGAATGTTGAGGAAGTTAAAATCCTCCACTATCACTACCCTATTACATTTAATCTTCTCGGAAATTTCCCTTCATATATGCTCATCTCTTTTTCTCTCTGACTGTTTTGGGGTCCTACAGTACACATCCAGCAATGAGATTGCTCCTTTTTGGTTTTTAAGTTCTACTTATGTGGGTTCATTTGAGGAACCTTCAAAGGTGTCATCCCTCCTTACTGTCCTAATTGAACAATACTGTGACACCCTTCTTCTTTCACCTCCTTTCCTGTCTCATGTGAAGACCCTATATCTTGGAATTTCTTTGAGCAGTTCTCTTTAGCAGATATAAAAATATTGAAATGGGAAAAAAGAAATTGAGTGACACACAAGTATCATTCAATTGGTTAATGATATAGATGGCATAGGAAAGCATTGCATCACAAGGAAAGGTTTGCTTTTCGACTAATGACTGGAGCTTGAGGTATGTCATGTGATGAAATCTCTAAGAATCACAGTTTGCAACCCTATTTAACAACTTGTTCAAAATACAATAAGATTGCTCTATAACTGCTGGGTTTCCACCTTTCTTTCAAAATGAGTGAGTCTGTTTTCTGTAAAGGTCTCGACTTGCATTTTCCAATTCCCCTGCATAGTACTTTTTTTGTCACGTGGACATGCACAAAGCTAATAAATATCTTAATCAAGCAAAATGACTTCATTCTCTATAGCAGCATACTTTAACCTAGCAATTGGTGTCTAAAATGGTGAGGGAAAAACAGCCTGCGTGAGAGACTGCTGTCTCTGCTTTTTTTTTGCTATCTGCTGGTAATGCGTGAAATAAAGTGTACCATGGATGAATACGTCAGACTTCAACTCCATGGAAACACCAGCAGCATTGAAGAACAGAGCCTGCAACCATTAAAAAGGTACCTTTGACATGACACATCCTCACTAAGGCAAGCAGCATTGAGAAAATTAAGAGTGAAAGGGGTTTGAGATAGATTACCAATTTGCTCTCGCTCATTTTATCTCACTGTTGATGTCAAATTTCATCTCCTGGGAAATGTAGTTTTAATAGTTAGTCAAAAGTAGATGTGGTCCAATTTACTGTCCTGCACCCATTTTACCTGTGCCAGGCGTAAGCTGTAGGCAAAGACTTACACTAAATTGTAAAATTCAGCTCTGGGGCCTGAGTCATAAACATTTTAGTGAAATAAAATTTGCCCAAACATGTATACATACAGACTCCATCTGGGTCCATAATTTGTCCATTTATAAATGCAACTCTCTGCCATCTGGGCACCACATTTTGAAATCTGCCACTAACAGATTTCATGGAACTTACTGTCTATCGTCTGAGGGTCTTGATTAAATACATCATCTTACACTGTCATGTCCATAACTGGACAGGGATGCAGCATATTAGTACTGGCCGAGTAGGAGGTCACAGTATATATTGTGGAATTTGCTTCACTGCTGTTGAAAAATCACTGAAAGCCTTGTGACCAAGATTTCACTTTTAAAAGCAGCCATTAGTTGTCTTATTGAAATTTCCAGGCATTTGGCTCAATAAATGGACTGGCCTCAATGTGAATCAGCAGAAAGTGTTGTCTTGAGGCTCATTTTGGCATGTTGCCAGCTGGAGTCGGAATAAATATATGTACACAAAGCACCATATGAAACAATTATATACAAGATGGAATGAACAGGCTGATCCAGGGTCACAGGAACCAGCAACAAGATTTTTTTAAAAACATCTTTTCTGTCCTCATTCCGTGTGAACATTTCCTTAGGTAAATTGGTTTAAAATATGATTTATTTATTTGTCTTGGCTGACAGTCTCCAGCACTTCAGGCTGCAGCTTTGCACCAAAGTCAACAATCTTTTCCCCCCAGTTTCTTTACATCCGTAGAATCAACAAAGTAAGAATGTTTAATGGAGGGAATTCTGGGGAAAGGAAGCTAGTCACTGAAAAACTACTTAACTTACTGACCTCTCAACAGTTCTCTTTTTGAGAGACAGTATCTCCTCTTATTTGCATTGCATATAACTTGTAATGTAAAACTTAAAAATAATCAAACCTATGACAGAATATCTTAAAAATTCTTCATTCAATTTGCTTCCACTATTTTTGTCTATACTCAGTGAATGGAGTGGTGTCAATGCTGGGGAACATTTGCACCCTGTGACAGCTTCAAACACTCAGGTCAGGGATAGTATGAGTGAAATGCAGAATCTACACTGCCCTGTTAAACACTACTCATTTTCAATGCAGCAGCCAATTCTTTGAGCAGTCTGACCCATCTTTATCAATATTATGAACATTTTTGTGACCTCAATATTTTAATATTTTATTATAATCTTGTATGAAAGCTGTCAACTTGATCCATATCTAAGTTGACTGAGAAAGCACCATCGACTAATCATGTTGTTAGCAATCATTTTCAATTTGCTTTAAGATTCTAATTATCTTCACTCTCTGAATTAAACAGCTTCCACGGGTAGAAGACCATAGATATAGGAGCAGAATTAGGCTATTTAGTCCATCACATCTGCTCTGCCGTTTGACCATGGCTGATGAGCTTCTCAACCCCATTCTCCTGTTTTCTTCCTGTTACCCTTGATAATCAACCCTTAATAATCAAGAACCTATCTATCTCAGTCAAAACAAACCCAATGAGTTGGCTTCCAAGATTAACCACCTTTTGGCTGAAGAGAATCTCCTCATCTTAGTTCTAAAAGGTCATTCCTTCACTCTGAGGCTGTGCCTTCAAGTCCTCATCTCTCCTGTGAGCCGAAACATCATTTCCATGTTCACTCTATCCAAACCTCTCAGTATTCTGTAACTTTCAATCAGAACCCCCCACCCACCACCCCCCCACCCCCCACCCCTCTGCCCCCACTCCCAATCCATCCAGTACAGACCCAGAGTCATCAACAATTCCTCATATTGTAAGCCCTTCATCCCTGGCATCATTTCATAAAGTTATTGTAACATAAAATCCCTACAGTGTGAAAACAGACCATTTGGCCCAACACATTCACACTGACCCTCCAAAGAGTAACCCACCCAGACCCAATCCCTTACCCTATTACTCTACATTTACCCTTGACTAATGCTCCTAACCTACACCTACGCACTTAGAGGAAACCCATGCAGACACGAAGAGAATGGGCAAACTCTACACAGATGGTTTCTCAAAGCTGGAATCAAACCCTGGTCCCTAGTACTGTGAGGCAGCAGTGCTAACCATTGAGCCACTGTGTCGCCCATCATTCTTGTAAACTTCTTCTGGAACCCTTCCAAGGTCAGCACTTCCTTCCTTAGATATGAGCCCAAAACTGCTCAAATTATTCTAAATGCAGTCTGACCTAGGCCTTTTGCAGCCCACTCTCCTTTTTAAAAATTATTGGAGGGCAAATAAGTGAGGGTGATAAATGTGTTTTGAGGCTTGTGCCTATTGGGCCAATCTTTGCTTCTTTCACGTATTTATGCTACAAGTTCTAGACCATCACTCCCTCCCATTGCCATCTATCCTGAGTGCTGTATCTCCAAGACCATTTTAAATCCCATTCCGTCCACACCAAAAGTGACAATCAGAATCCTGTCAATATTTGCCACAATTTCACCAGCCAGCTCTTTGCACAGATCAGAGTATAACAACCTGGTCTGTACCTGGACCAAAGTACAGCAACTAGGACCAGTCTGAACTGACCCCAAGTGTCTAGACTCACACAAGGGATTGTCATTTGGGTGTATTACAGGAGACTTCTGGCGTCTGCAAAAATGCACTCCCACGAGGATCAGAAGCGGGAGAGAAGGCAGAGGGGGAACAAATAGTGTCATTCACCACAAAAAAAAATCCCCTCTGTTTGATAAAACAGGTTTCTCATTGAACAGAAAGTGAGTCTACTAATCAGACATCGTCTGGGCTTGTAATGAAGCTTGTTCAAAGCTCACAGAGACCAGAGGTCTTAACAGTTGCGGGTGGGAAGCACGGCCAGGCTTTCTGTGACATTCCAGAATAATTTCCTCTATTTTTCTTGTTTGCAGACTGTTCTGTTCTGCATCAACAGAAGCAGTACCAAAATAACTCTCACTCTAATCAACAGTAACCATTACACATTAAACATCTCTTGTGTCTGGAATAGCTTGGAGTAGACAAAACTTGAATGCATGTAGAAAGAAAAATATAACAATGCCTTTGTCAAATAGCGTCAAGAGACTTCCTTACAAGAGTAGCAGAAGGTTTGTTATTGAGACTTGTCTATTCACCTCATTTACTGTCCTTGGTTTTTTGATTGTTCAAAACGTTTTATCACCTAATTGTCAGGATCATCCACATTTATCAGTATAAGCAGATAATTGAATCAGACCATTTCTGTTCAGTTTAATCTTACTTTACTTAATGTTTGAATTTAGTTTTCACCCATTTGATATTATATGGCTTATACGTATCTCAGTTTCAGCTTTTGCACATGCACAATGCAAACCAAGTAAAAGGGAAGCCAGTATTGCCTTGACACTGTATACGTTATCTATCTCACTCTCAGGTCCTGTTTGTATATAAGTAAATTCAACAGGGGTTATGCACAATAATTCTTGAATTTTCAGACTTGGAATGGCAATGTGCAATGACCACATATCCATTAATTTAAAGGCAGCTCACAAACTTTGTGCTCCCCAGTTATTTCCATTATTGTTCCATCTAACGCAGTGCTGAATGTGCTAGTGAGTGGCTGCATGTCTCAGCAATGTGTCAAAGTTCATTTACATTTTATACCATGTAAAATTAACTGGCACTAATTAGACTCACTGAGTCATACAGCATGGAAACAGACACTTTAGTTCAGCTAGTCTACGCTGAGTATGTTCCCACATTAAACTAGTCCCACTTGCCTGCACTCAGCCAATATCCCTCCAAACCTTTCCTATTCATGTACTTATCCAAATGTCTTTTGAATATTGCAATTTTACCTGCATCCATCACTTCCTCTGGCAGTTCAATCCACACAAATAATCACTGCCTTTGTAAAAAGTGGCTCTTTTAAATTTTTCTCCTCTCATCTTAAAAATATGCTCCCTAGTTTTGAACACAGTTTCCCACCCAACTTCAGGAAAATACCTTTGCTATTCACCATATCTATGTCCCTCATGGTTTTAGAAACCTCAATAAGGTCACCCCTAAGCCTCCTATGCTCCAATGAAAAAATTCCCAGCCTATCCAGTCCATTTTTATATCTCAAACCCTCCATTTCCAGCAACATCTTAGTAAATCTTTTCTAAAACCTCTCTATTTTAATAATATCCTTCCTATAACAGGGTAACCAAATTGCACACAGTACTCTAGAAAAGATCTCACCAACATCCTGTACAACCTCAACATGACATCCTATACTCAAAGATCTAAGCAATGAAAGCAAGCATGCTAAATACCTTCTTAAGCACAGTGTCTACTTGTGATGCAAATTTCAAAGAGTCTTCAAAAAGTTGAGATGTAGTACACTTGTAAGTGCTTTCAGATATTTTAAAGATCTTCACGAAGGATCCAAAATTACACAACAAGAAAGAGAGATCACCACGTTTACAAAGAATGTGCAGGAACCATTGATGAAGGAGGGTGACTGGCAGTTTTTTTCCCTCAAGTACCCTCCAGACATTTGGGAGTAGGAAGGCGTTGTGATCAATGACAGTCATCTAACTCTAAGGCTCACTGTTATTCTGCAAAAAAGTTCAATGATCTTGTATGAGTGTCAGGTTCAGTGAATGTATCTTGATACTCCATATTCTTACAAGTAGATGGATAGCCTCAAAATCCAGTTGCGCCTTCACTTAACTATCCTCCGATAATCTTTATCCTTCATCCTCCATACCTAACATTCATGTCCTCACATGTTCCTCATGTGCGTTGCATGTCTACATGCTCAGACTTGCAGCTTGTCCATACTGCCAGCTATTCAATGATGACAAGAACATCACACAAACACATTACACATCACTAACTGACCTGTTTCCTTCTTTATTATCAGGTAGTGTGACCCGTAATCAGGGACAGCACAATTCAATGGCAAAGGGATCAGCACAATTCCTCAGATGGATATTACTGAAACTGCCAAAACTGAGACCGTGACTAGTGACTGATCTGAAACCACAGAGGTCCTCAGTATGTTCCTAAGGCAATACTTTACTTTCCAATCACCAGTTCTAATCATTCCACAATCTTCTTTGATTTACAAGGTGCAAATGCTGTGAGCATGCAACTTTTGATTTCTCTCGCATTCATCATCCTTATTCCATTAACCTTGCAGACACCCAAGAATCACGGATTTATAAGCACTGGTACAAGATCATGCAATGTAATAGGAATGACAAAGAAGAAATATTAACAATCAATCTCACAATCAAAGCATCCTGATCAGACATTGAGTGGGAATTTGGAATTTTCCTGGCAGTGCAAATCATGGTAGGTGGGAGAACCTAAATATGTAGGTGACCAGAAATCAGCTTCTCAATAGAGGAATGCAACTTAGGAATCAAGTTCTTTGAACTTTAAATGCAGGTTGAGCTTCCCAGTGGTAGGCATTTGTACGTTATGAATTCTCCTTCAAAGATTCACTACCAGAATTAAGTCTCTGTTCTCAATTATGTCCTCTGCATGGGAGCAACACAGACCTTCCATTTCCTGACCTCACATAAGAAGCTGCAGCAGGCAAAATTGTGTGCCTTTTATTCCAGGCCCATCATAAGAGCAAGTTTGCTACGTTGCTTACTACATTGGATTCCATATGCAGTTGTAATTTGGTGCAGAAACATTCATGTTTCACTGACTCATTCTCCAAATGGAAGCAATGCTTTGCAAATAACTGTCATATGGACACCAGCAACATATGCAATGGCTCAATTAAAGACACTGCTCAGGCAGCAGCTTCAGAGAGATAATAACTGGGTGAACACTGCTTGCTGAGTTGCCGCATGTGTTGCCAGACCCCTGACTTAATAAATGCTGCCCAAGATTTTAGCCTGCACAGGTCAGGATACTCAAACATCCCACAAGTGGCAATGTAATGCGGTAGATATTATATCCAAAGATCCACAGCATCCAGAACTGATCAGGAACGACGTGCAATGTTTTTGAACGTATGCAACAATTGCAGCGACTAGCAATGAAATGAAAATATAACAAACACACTTAAAATTAAAGGAAATGCATTTATTATTAATACCTGCACTACATATAGACAATGAATAAATGGCAGGTAATTGCTACTTTGTCATCAAGGTTCCATCTTTCTAAGTAGCCAAACATTGCTAATGATTCACAAGCATTCATGAGATTCATTCTTTATCCTTATTCCCTTAACCTTGCAGATACCCAAGAATGGCACTACCATAGTAGCCACTTCTTTTAAGATCCTAGGATGAATGCCATCCGAACTTAGGGAGTTGTCAGCTTTTATTGCTATTATTTTCACAGCATCCTTTCCCTGGTGGTCATAATCAAAGGGAGTTTAAAGTTGATCCCTTTCCTTTCACCTCTTGATTTATAACATTTTTGGGATGACATTTGTATCCTCTACAGTGAAGTCAAATGCAAAATATCTGTTCAATTCATCTGCCATTTCCACATTTTTCATTATTAATTCCCCAGACTTGCTCTCCAGAGAACCAAACTTTTCTTTACTGACTCTTCTTTTTTCTCAAATGCCTGTAGCTGCTGTACCTTTTACATACATTCCTAACATATATAGATTTACTTTTCCATTCGTAATATCCTTTTCGTTTTCTTCCTTTATTAAAAAAATAATGTTCTGAGTTGTCACTTCATGGAATTGTGCACTTTTCCTTCGGTTAGATACTATCTTCAATTACTTTACTTAGCTATGAACAGTGCTGTGTCTCTAGAGTTTTCCTTTCTCACCAGGATTCATTTTTGCTGAACGCTATGAAGCATCTCCTTAAATGTCACTGCATCTCTACCATTACTTTAGTGAGCTCTGCATCCGTACTTCAGAATTGTCCTTACTTTCCTTTAAAATAAGGACTTTTAAGGAGTTAAGTTAGTAGTTTTAAGTCCACTATTCTCTCCATCAAACTGAACGGAAAATTCAAACATTTTATAATCGCTACTACCTATAGACACCTTTAATATGACGTAATTAATTAATCCTGTCTCTTTGCACATTACCACATCTTGAATGGACCACTTCCTGGTAAAATCTAGATAATTTTGCCACAAGAGACTGTTCCTAAAACATCCTCCTCATATCTGTCTTAATTTGGTGACCCTTACTCTGAGATTATGCTGTCTGATCCTATACTTTCCCTAAAAGGGGAAACAACCTTTTGCCTCTATTCTGTTAAGCCCGCTAAAAAGCTTCTACAATTCAATAAGGCCACTTCCCATTCTCCTAAACTCCAAGGAATAAAGGCCCAACCTGTTCAAACTTTCTTCATATGAAAATCTCTCTAGACCCAGAATCGACCGAGTGAACCTTCTCCGGTCTCCCTCCAATACCATTGTGTCTTTCCTTACAGAAAGAAAGCAAAGTTATTACTATATTCCAGGTGTGGTCTAACTAGTACCTTCTACTTTTTAGCAAAGCCTCCCTATTTTTAGACTCCAAATTCCTTTTGAAATTAAGTCCAACATTCCATTTGCCTTCACTATAACCTGCTGAACCTGTATACCAGCTTCTTATGATTTATGCATGAGGATACCTAATGCCCTGTGTGCTGCAGCTTTCTGTAGTGTTTCTTATTCAAACAAATGTTAGGGGACCAAACATAGACCCCTGTGGTACGCCACTGGACACTGACTTCCAGTCACTAAAACAGTATACTGTCGTCACCCTCTGTCTCCTACAACTGAGCCAATTTTGAATCCATTTTATTAAAGAGACCTTGATCAGTTGGGTCAATAGTCAAGTGTATGGTGCTGGAAAAGCACCACAGGTCAGGCATCATCTGAGGAGCTGGAGAATCGAAGTTTCGAGCATAAGCCCTTCATCCTGGAGTCCAGTTACCAGTGGTGTACCACAAGGCTCGATGTTGGGTCCACTGCTGTTCGTCATTTTTATAAACAACCTGGATGAGGGTGTAGAAGGGTGGGTTAGTAAATGTGCAGATGACACTAAGGTCGGTGGAGTTGTGGATAGTGATGAAGGATGTTGTAGATTACAGAGAGACACAGATAAGCTGCAGAGCTGGGCTGAGAGGTGGCAAATGGAGTTTAATGCAGACAAGTGTGAGGTGATTCACTTTGGTCGGAGTAACCGGAATGCAAGTACTAGGCTAATGGTATGATTCTTGGTAATGTAGATGAGCAGAGAGATCTCAGTCTCCAGGTACACAGAACCTTGAAAGTTGCCACCCAGTTGACAGGGTTATTAAGAAGGCATACAGTGTTTTAGCTTTTATTAATAGAGGGATTGAGTTCCAGAACCATGAGGTTATGCTACAACTGTACAAAACTCTGGTGCGGTCATACTTGAAGTATTGCGTACAGTTCTGGTCACCGCATTATAAGGATGTGAAAGCTTTGGAAAGGGTGCAGAGGAGATTTACTAGGATGTTGCCTGGTGTGGAGGGAAGGTCTTACGAGGAAAGGCTGAGGGACTTGAGGCTGTTTTCATTAGAGAGGAGAAGGTTGAGAGGTGACTTAATAGAGACATATAAGATAATCAGAGGGTTAGATAGGGTGGACAGGGAGAGCCTTTTTCCAAGTATGGTGATGGCGAGCACGAGGGGGCATAGCTTTAAATTGAGGGGTGATAGATATAGGACAGAAGTCAGAGGTAGTTTCTTTACTCAGAGAGTAGTAAAGGTATGGAATGCTTTGCCTGCAACGGTAGTAGATTCGCCAACTTTAAGTACATTTAAGTCGTCATTGGACAAGCATATGGATGTACATGGAATAGTGTAGGTTAGATGGGCTTCAGGTTGGTATGACAGGTTGGCACAACATCGAGGGCCAAAGGGCCTGTACTGCACTGTAATGTTCTATGTTCTATCAGGAATTGGGTCAATAGGCTAAGGAGTGGCAGATGGAGTTTAATTTGGATAAATGTGAGATATTGCATTTTGTGTAATGCAAACAAGGACAAACAATGACCGTATGTATTGTTGTACAACAGAGAGACCTGACGGTTGTGGTACATCATTCTTTAAATGGTAGACAGGATAGCTAAGAAGACATTTAGTATGCTTACTTTCATCGTTCAGACCTTTGAGTACAGATGTTGGGACGTCATGTTGAGATTGTATGGGACATTAATGAGGCCTCTTCTGGAGTACTGTGTCCAGTTCTGGTCACCCTGTTATAGGAAGGATGTGATTAAACTGGAGAGGTTACAGAAAAGATTTACTAGGATGTTGCTGGGAATGGAGGTTGTGAAACAAGCTGGAAAGGCAGGGACTTTTTTCACTGGCTTGTAGGAGGATGAGGGGTAACCTTATTGAGGTTTATAAAATCACAAGGGACAGAAATAAAGTTATTTTTCCCGAGAGTGAGGGAGTTCAAAACCAGGGGGCATATTTTTAGGGTGAAATGAAAAAGATTTAAAAAGGACGTGAGGGGCAACTTTTTACTCAGAGAGTGGTTGTTGTGTGGTATGAACTGCCAGAGGAAGTAATGGATGCAGGTCTAATTGCAACATTTAAAACACATTTGGATAAGTACATGAATAGAAAAGGTTTGGAGGAATATGGTCCAAATGTAGGTGGTGGGATTAGTTTAGTTTGGGAATATGCTCGTTGTGGACTGGTTGGACTGAAGGGTCTGTTTCCAAGCTGCATGACTCTAAATTATCCTATAACCTTGTTAATTTGTCTTCTTGATAAGTCTCCTATGTGGGACTTTGTCAAAGGTTTTGCTGAAATCCAAATGAATTACATCAACTGCTCTATTCTTGACTCCACCCTTGGTCACCTCCTCAAAATATTCAATCAAATTTGTTAGGTATGATCTCCTTCTGACAAAGCCACGCCGACTATTCCTGATCAAGTCACAAAGTGGCATTGATGCTCTCCTTCAGAATTTTCTCCAATAGTTTTTCTACCACTGATGTGTGATAGGTTTCCTACCACCGACGTGTGACTCATCGGTCTAAAGTTCTCTAACTTATCTCTACATGGCTTCTTAAATATCAGATCCACATTAGCTGTTCTGCAGTCCTCTGGCATCTCTCCTGTGGCCAGTGAGGAATTAATAATTTGAGTCAGTGCCCCTGAAATCTTCTCCCATACCACCCACAATTCCCATACCACCTGCGACACAATTCAGCTGAACATGGGGACTTGTCCACTTATAAGTCTAGTACTGGAAAAGCACAGCTGGTCAGGCAGTCCTAGGAGCATGAGGGTTGATGTTTCAAGCATAAGCTCTTCATCAAGACTCTCCATCCCCCACATTTCTGATGAAGAGCTTATGCTTGAAACGTGCATTCTCCTGCTCTTTGGATGCTGCCTGGCCATCTGTGCTTTTCCAATAGCACACTTTTTGACTGATCTTCAGCCTCTGCAGTCCTCACTTTCTCTCACTTTTAAGTCTGCCAATACCTCCAATAGCTTACCCTTCCCTATATTAACTTGATCAAGCACCTCACAAACTCTCCCCTTGGGTTCCATAAATTCATCCTCATTCTCTTGAGTGAAGATGAATGTAAAATATTGATTGAACATCCTATCAATGTCCTTTGACTCTACCCACAGATTGACCCCTAATGGGCCCTACTCTTTCCCTAGTTTTCCTTTTCCCATTGATAGATTTAGAGAATATTTTGGGATTTTCCATACTTTTACTATCGAGAGCTATTTCATATCCCCATTTTGCTTTCCGAATTGCTCTCTTAAACTCCACCCTGCACTTTCTGCACTTCTCAAAGCATAAAAGGTGGAGCAATATCAGAATGGACTTTGTCTATGCCCTTCAATTCTACCACAGCTCTCACACAGCTCATGTTGCTCAGACTCCTGTAAAAGTCCACCCAAAGTAAATTGTGATCTTTTTAGATATAAATTTTTTAATGATATAGGAGTTAGTCGCATTTTCTTAGGGTGCAATGGTAGAAACTTAAGATCCGATCATACTACTGGGGCACTTGCATTGATGAACAGCAAGTCTATTTTTGTTCTTTATGGAAGTGATATGATTATTTGAAATGTCAGTATTCTATTTATAAATTTTTTTTCTTCCATCAAATACTACATTTCAGGGTGGAGATTGCTTTGTGTATTAATCAGCTCCCCCACTGCTTCATGCTAAATGGCAACAGACACTGGAGACTAATGAAGCAGCTCATTGTGGGAAATTATCAGAGCGATGCCACGATTTTCATAATTACTTCATTACAGTCTGATTATTTCCTCCCTTTTATAATACTCGCTTGAAGAATTTGGTTTGTGATAAATTTGAACTTTGTGTGCCTTCAGCCTGTGTTTCAAAGCATAAATTGAGAGAAGAAAAAATCATTTTACATCTGGTTCAAAAAGATGACTAATGCTGCAGAAAAATAATGAAGAAATGGATCTAGCTAATGAAGGGTTCACTTTTGACTTTACACTTGGAGTAGTGACCATTACCCACTGGTAGTACAAAAGCGATATTTAGATATGTATTATGCATGATTTTCCATGACAGAAAAATCAAGGGGTCTGTGAGGGAGACTGTAAGATTAAGTCAGGGAGAGCAACTATAAAAATGGGTGAAAATAACAAGCAACAATGAGCTTGTTTGTCTCTATTCTGACATCTTCATGTTCACTGTGCTTCTAATTCCCATGTACATTCCCAGAACCCCCACCGCACCCAACCTCTAGGTGAAACCATTTGCAGACAGCCCTCATGTAGTTATTAGTGATAATTACACTGTATATTTTTTCACTGTTTATTGCACCAAAGCCAAAGATGTTGAAATTCAACTTGAAAAAAAATAAATAATGTATCTATTAAAAAAAAAGTTAACAGCAAGTCAGCCAGACAAGGCCATTCAAAACAGGAGGTCAGACCCTGCCATCAATCCAGGCCACATCAAGCAAAACAACAAACTAAGCCAAACTGTGCCAGACTAGGCCATGCCAACAATGATAATAAGCCAGTCAGGTCATGAAAGAGTTCAAACCCACCAAGTCTGATCAACAAAAGCAGGAAGCAAAGAAGGAGTTCAAAAAAATCACACCGAGCTGGACATATAAAGTTTATAGGCTAAGTCATGGTAACAAATAAATGTGGATAAGTCAAGCCAACAAATACAGTAATTTAAGAGGGGCTGCAAAAGCTAGCAGCACATCAGAGCAAATAAGAGCAGGTCAAGGTAACAAGGATGTCTGCTGAGCCAGACCATATAAGGATAAGTCCTATGATAGGCCAAGGTAAACGGGAAGCTAGGCTGAGCTAATCAACAAAGCTAAACAATGAATAGCAGTCTTTTTCCCATTTCAATATAACGTACTTATCTGCAAAACAGTGCTTTGTAGGAATTTTTTATTTTATTTGTTTCCTGATCAATTAGATCGACAGGGAACGGAACCTAACAATTGTAAAATGTTTTAGCTGTATCAACTTTATTTAGATTATCTCCCTGTATGATTTCATTTGTTTTTCCTGAGGGCCTCCAGATTTTAATCTCTAAAGAGGTGATGAGAGTCTAGTCCCTCCTTGTCACAGAATGGAGTCCATCTGATAATGGATGTGTGTGTGTTCCTTGCAATTATAGTCAAATCTCATCATTATAAACACTGTTATCATAACATTATGTTTCTCAGTTCCTGCAGTTCCTGACTACAGTGTGAGCTTGCACTGAAATCAAGTACTTTATCATTAAAAAATAGAGACAAATAAAAGGTTCAAATGACTGCTGCAATGGTAAAGAAGTACATTATCAATTTATCAGTGTGTCACTAGCCTACACAAATCTGAAGAGTTCAGTGTCATTCGCTGGTTTACTCTCCTTTAGGGAAAGCAAACAAAAACCACAGGTTTTGGTATCAATAAGAACAAACTTATCTATATGCCTTTCATGGTGTAACATCCTGTTATTATTCACTGTCCAGACTCAAAGGAAAGGCCACTTAATTAAAGTGGCAAATAGCAGCTGCCTTCACTGGAAGCAAAGCCCTGCAGTTGAGAGGAAAATAAATTTGGAAGTTATGAGCAAGAAAATTAATCAGATACAATGTGTTGTATTTGTGACAAAGTAACACTCTGGGATCTGAAACATCTTAGAGCAATTTCCTGGCCATAAGCTTTGGGAGCCAATATAAGTGTCTTCCTCAGCGAGTAAGGCCTTCTGCTTCAAGTTTACATTCCCTTCCCTCTTCTGTAAACTTTTCTTTCAGATATTCAGTTTCAGGCTCCTGCTCCTGTGTCTCTAGAGAAAGCCCTATTCCAAAACGTTCAATCCTACATACTGCTATGAACTTCACATACATCAATAATTCACATTTTATACAGGCACATTTTTGTGGTTAGAGGTCATCTTTCCAGTTATGAACAAAGATAATGGCCAGTTCATGGACAGGGCCAATTCTGTCTTCCCATCAGAATATCTCACTCCAATTGATGGTGCTCGAGGTGATCAAACACTACTGTGTAAGGTGGCTAGCAATTCACAGAACGTGTTTTGGAAAAGAAGGAGTAGCCACTAATCACCCAGCAGTTTTTCAGACTCCTGGAGCAGAAGCAGGCAGGCGTTAGAAACAGTAAGGCAAGAGGCATGAACTAAGAAGGAGAAGAAAAGCATACAAGTTGAAGGAAGTGGAAAAAGGAAGTCATACAAATATCCAATGAAGAACAAGTTAAAACCTTTGATCCACCTCGCCTGTCCTGCATTGAAGTGACACCTTGTGATAAATCACAGTATACGTATATATATATGTGTGTATGCATTCATATACCCAGACAACATCCTATGATCTCCTGGAAGAGATGAAAGCCAGATGAAAATCCAAATTAATCTGAGGGAAGAGAATCTGATGATCAATCCTGGTCCAGGATATTATTCTGATCCTGCATGATTGTTTACTATTGCGTAGATTCCTAGCCAGACAGACAGCATGCCATTTGTACATTTATGTCAGATTAATGGCATTGTGATGTGTGATGTATAACAATAACATAATTGTACCCATCTCACCTTCTACAGTCTTAATTGAAGTAGTAATGACAGCTACAACAATTAATATAGTACTCAAGAATATGTGTAATTTTGTAAACTTACAATGTTGCAAATGATATTGTTAATAAATTTCAAAATATCTGCCTCAAAAAGGATCCAGTCTTCATGGTATATATCACAAGGATAACTAACAGAGACTATTCAGACTATCTTATACTGGCAGTGGCATTTTGTCTAGAGACCATGTCAGTGAACTTTGCTGTAAGATGGAATTTTGGAAAACACAAGAACTCCCATGTAAAGCTTAGCAGTACCGCAGGTCCTGTGGAAATTCAATAATAGTATCATGTGAGAAATGAGCTTAACGTATGAGGAACATTTGAGGACTCTGGATCTATACTCAATGGAATTTAGAAGAATGAGGGGAGATCTAATTGGAACTTAGAGTATTGAACAGCCTGGACAGAGTGGATGTTGGAAAATGTTTCCATTGGTCGGAGAGAGTACGACCCGAGGGCACAGTCTCTGAGTAAGTGGAGTATCCTTTAAAATGGAGATAAGGAGGAATGCCTTCAGTCAGAGAGTGGTGATTCTATGTAATTCATTGCCCCAGAAGGCTGCAAAGGTCAGGTCATTGCATATACTATGGGTTCTTGATTGTCAACGGGATCAGGGGTTACAGGGAGAAAGTGGGAGAATGAGGTTGAGAAACATATCAGCCATGATTGAATGGTGGAGCAGACTCGATGGGCCAAATGGCCTAATTTCTGCTCCTATGCGTTATGGTCTCATGATCTTATGGTGAGGGTAGGCATGTAAGGAAGAAGGAAGAGAACTGTGGTATGAACTTCGGTGTGTCTGCATATCTTCTATTATTAAAGATCTAGATGGAGAGCTAAGGCAGATAATGATGGATTTTATATTTCACACAGCCTAGAAAAGATAAATAGCAGCTAGAAAAGTGATGGAAATCTACATTGTGGATCCCACCTCTTTTATGTACCTTGTGTTCCTTTAATGATTTTTATTTAGGTACTGAAATGAATAGTAAAGACAACATATTGTGTACAAGCACAAGCCCCAACTGTGGGCTTGAATTGCAAAAAAGGAGGAAGGTTGTGTCTAAATATATGGAGCAGACAATTGTTTGAAGAGCAATCAGCTGTATTTTGCATATGATCATTCCCAAAATGGATATTTAGCAGCAAATCTCTGAACAGTGTATTTCAAATGTTTGCTAGTTTTTGCAGAATCATTATCCGTTTTTTATGCCTGATTTTTGATAACAATTAAATATCCAAATATGGGAAATACTGTGACTGGTGTCTTCTGTTTATTTAGAGAAGGAACGATAGAATATGAGACAAGTGTGCATAGTTTATTAGTGTACCGCCTGCACCTATCTTTTCTTCCAGATTGATTTAAGGTATGAACTATGACACAACTTCTTAGGAATATCAGAGAAAATCCACCCAAGCAGATTTTAATTCTTAGAGGAAGAAATGCCACACAACATGCTGCCACCTCACCTCTGTTCTGTGAACAATTCATAAAACGTACCTCAAATTAATCCCTTGAGCAAATGCAGCTATGCATGTTTTAACCATTATTGGAATGGTTTTTATAAGCTGCCCTGAGAAGTTGGATCATCAGCCGTCGGATGCAAGTTTAGAGAGTTGTCTAAAGAAATAAGAGGCACATACTTTATAAAGACCAGCTGATTGAGTGAGTGAGTGATTGGGAGAAAAATGAGTGCATGAACAAACCAGTGAGGGTTTATAAATAATGGAGAAAGAATGAACAGAAAAGAATATCTCTTACCCTTAACCTTAGGAAAGCTCTACCTATTCCATCCATGTTTATTTACCCCAAAATGTTCAGTAAGACTTTATGAAGGAAATGTAAATGTTTAGATTTACAGGTCCTCTTCCTATTCTGGTTTCCAGGTTAATTCTGTTGTACTTCACATTGTCCTTCAAACAATAGTTTTGAGATGTTGGAAGTCTGAACAGCACAGAAAATGAGATCCGAATGTCCACACTATTAATGTGTAACTGAACATCCATTAAAGTGTGCTATTTTGTGGAAAATCTTATAGACTCAAGTTATTTCAAATAGAATTATGATATCAGTTTTCAGTGTTAACTGTCTTCTAGCAATGTTGGTGCCATTGGAAAGCTTTTCAACAATCTTATAACAAATTGAAAGAGAACATTTTTTAACATATACACTTCATCCATCTCAATAAAGGGAAAGATAAGATGTCTTTACTTTGGAAGACATGTTGAGATTATTAAAATCATCTTTTCTAATCCATTGCATTTTTAGTGTTAGACAAAGCACTATGTCCTTGCCCAACTTCTTTCTCAGCTAACTGTATACTTTTCCTTTGGGAAGAGTATCCTAGACAGCCAATAAGAGAAGCTTTCCATTCTTACATTTTGAATGTTACTCCAGGGCATAAGCGTGCTTCAGACTCTTTCACTTTCTTCAGTGTTCATTGAATAAGGCAGTTTCAGCTTTTTAAGAGCCGTTGTAATGCACCATTCTCTACCTCCACTGATAGCTCCTACTGGCAGACTTAATCTCGATTAGATTAGATTACCTATAGTGTGGAAACAGGCCCTTTGGCCCAAGAGAACCCCCCCCCCCCCCGCCCTGCCTATATTTAGCCCTGACTAATCCACCTAACACTACGGCAATTTAGCATGGCCAATTCACCTAACCTGCACATCTTTGGATTGTGGGAGGAAACCGGAGCACCCGGAGGAAACCCACGCAGACATAGGGAGAATGTGCAAACTCCACACAGACAGTTGCCCAAGGTGGGAATTGAACCCAGGTCCTTGGCGCTGTGAGGTAGCAGTGCTAACCACTGAGCCACCACGCCACCCCTAAAACCATCATGCCGCTCCTAATCTGTGATGGGAATTTACTGAATATTTAATTTTACCAGATTTTGCAAGGGCAGGAGTAGCATATTTCAGAAAGCGAAGTACAGCCAATGCAATAGTCACCAGACTGATTTAAATGTTTGTCCCAGAGGTCAAAAGGCACTATCTAATGCATTGCATCATTCAGTTCACCATCGGTTCCTTCTTTCAAAACAGCGATGACAGCAAAACTCCATCTGCAAAAGCTATAGCACATAAACATTTCACAAGAACTAATAAATAATGTACTGAAATAGTGCATGGCAGACTGGACATTTCCAATTAATTAAGTTAATAAAAGAGTTTTCAAAAATATTTTAATATAATCATGCTATTTATGGTCTTCAGGAGGTCTAAGGATGAAATTATTACAAACAGAACATCACTGTTAATTTTTTCTTTGTTCTAAATATCAAATCTTAAATTCCACCATCTGTTTTTTGTTTCATCAAAATATTTATGCCAGCCCCTGATGTTCATGTATCTCTGATCCCTGGAGCTTCAGTCAAGGACTAATGCAGCAATGTTTAATTCTTCTGAGATTATAGGTAACATACGAGTAGAGACAGAAAGCCTGCCACATGCTTTTAAGTGTTGGGTGATAAAAGTTGAAGTGTACAACCCAAACGATGGCCTCTTCTGTTATGTCCAGCTTGGTAATGTGATTGTAAGACATTTGCAATTTCAACCTGCAATACTATGTTCGTTATTCTCATCATTTAAGGTGAAATTAAATGACTGATTTCAACTTGTGACAGTGTGACTATCTTGTGAGGTCTTGGAGGAACTATCTCAGTATTTCCACTGTACTTTGGGATAATAAGTAATGAGACAGACTGAGGCGGTAAGACAGAGGAAGACATATAACCCCAAAGACAGGAATGGAGCCAATATAGAGACAGAGAAATATAGGGATAGAGAAATATGTGCCCAAGGAGAGATATAGATGCAGGCAGTGATAGAAAGCTCTAAGGGTCCCAGTGTGAGAGAAAGAGAGGTGTTGCCCATACACATTAAGACAGTATGACAAAGATCAAGATCAATGATCAAGAAGAACAGAACTACATATAGAATCAAAGACTCAAGAAATCTGTCACTTAGAAACTTAGAAAATAGGAACAGGAGTAGGCCTTCAGCTCTTTGTGCCGACTCCACCATTCAATATGATAATGGCCGATCATCCAACTTCATAAACTGTTCTCACTTTCTCTCCGTACCCTTTGACCCCAAAGTTCTTAACCCTAAGGATAGCATCAAACTCCTTCTTGATGATATTTGATGTTTTGGCCTCAACCACTTTCTGTGGCAGAGAATTCCACAGGTTCACCACTTCCTGGGTGAAGAAATTTCCCTTCATCCTATCTGGTTTACCCAGTTTCCTTAAACTGTGGCCCATGATTCTGGACTCTCCAGAAACATCTTTCACAGAAGGATCCCAGTCAGACCATTATGTCTTGAGAAAGAACTACCCAGCTTAATACCATATTCTGACCATCAGTTTATAGCACTGAAGGCTGCAACAAAGTGCATTTCCAATCATTTTTTATAAATGCAGTAAGTGCTTTTGTCTCTCTTATCCTTTCAGGTCATGGGTTCTACATTTCTGCTATTCTTCAGTTGAAACATTTTCTCCTCAGCTCCCTTTCATCCCCTACCAATTATTTTAAATTTATGCCACCTAGTTATTGATCTTGCTGGTAGCAGAATCACAGAATTGCTACAGCACAAGAGGCCATTCAATCCACATTTGTGCTGGCTCTTTGAATCAGTCTTTCACCTAGTACCACCTCCCCATCTTTCCCCATAACCCTGCACATTTTTCTTTTTCAAACACTATTTCAATTCAGTCTCCATCACATTTTTCACGCAATGTGTTTTAAATATTAACCATTCACTGAGTGAAAAGGTTTGTCCTCATGTCAACATCAGTCCTCTTGCCACTTATCTAATTACCCTTTATCTTGATCTCTCATCCAACCATATGTTAGAGGAGCAGAAGTAATCAATTTAACCCTTCAAGCCTGCTCTGCCATTCAGTAAGACCATGGCTGATCTGTTGCATTCCAAATTCCACATCCCTATCTATCCCTGTTGACCTTCAATTCCCTTGACTAACATGGATCTATCTACCTCTGCCTTACAAAGTGTTCAATGACTCTGCTTCCACTACCTTCTGAGGCAGAGAGATCTAAAGTCACACAAACTTCTGAGAGAGAGGATTGGCAGATGGAGTAGATAAATGTGTGGTGCTGCACTTTGAGACTTAATGATAAGATCCTAGGGAGTGTTGCTGAACAAAGAGACCTTGGAGTGCAGGTTCATAGTTCCTTGAAATTAAAGCTCTTCCGCCTAGGAACCCTCCAACCACAAGGGATGAACTCCAGTTCATCCAGTTTCCTCATTTCCCCTCCCCCCACCTTGTCTCTGTCCCAACCCTCGAACTCAGCACCACCTTCCTAACCTGCAATCTTCTTCCTGACCTCTCTGCCCCCACCCCCACTCCGCCCTATCACCCTCGCCTTCTCACTCTCACCTTAACCTCCTTCCACCTATTGCATTTCCAATGCCCCTCCCCCAAGTCCCTCCTCCCTAACTTTTATCTTAGCCTGTTTGGCACACTTTCCTCATTCCTGAAGAAGGGCTCATGCCCGAAACGTCGATTTTCCTGCTCCTTGGATGCTGCCTGACCTGCTGCACTTTTCCAGCAACACATGTTCAGCTCTGATCTCCAGCATCTTCAATCCTCACTTTCTCTGAGGGTGAGGGGGAAAAAATATAAAAGGGACCTAAGGGGCAACTTTTTCACACATAGGCTGGTATTATTGCAAGGCATCTGGATGGGTATATGAATAGGAAGGGTTTAGAGGGATATGGGCTAAGTGCTGGCAAATGGGACTAGATTAGGTTGGGATATCTGCTATTCTTCAGTTGAAACATTTTCTCCTCAGCTCCCTTTCATCCCCTACCAATTATTTTAAATTTATGCCACCTAGTTATTGATCTTGCTGGTAGCAGAAACACAGAATTGCTACAGCGCAAGAGGCCATTCAATCCACATTTGTGCTGGCTCTTTGAATCAGTATTTCACCTAGTACCACCTCCCCATCTGGTTGGCATGGATGAAGTGGACCGAAGGATCTGTTTCTGTGCTGTACATCTCTGACTATGACTTCACACCTACATAAAACAAATAATGCTTGCAGGATTCCTTCCTTCTCACTTAGAGCTGCAGAGTAATTAATGGTACACACCTTTTCCCACACCCCTATAGCTCCCAGGACTTTTCCTGAGCCCAAACCAATACTTCGCTGCATTTCCTGGTGTCCCAGATTTCTCTCAAGTTCTAAAGAATTGGAGTCTGCTATTTTTCAGATGTTGTCTCTTTTTCTTGCTCTTATGTATGCGACTGACTAGGTGTCCACAGGTAGCAGCCATCTCCTTGGACTGCCCCTATCCAAATGCCTAAAATTGACCATTTAGCAACCCTTGAACTATTCTGAGTTATCTCTTGGAAACTTTGTAACAAACCCTGGCATTAATTCCAGACAATATCAACTGTAACTAACATTTTGGAAGAATCAATCATCACAATCCCTTGGAGGTGATTGTCCCTTGAGAAGAACAATCCTTACAGATTGCTGACTTCAAAGTACAAAAAGGGGACAGAAAGACAACTTCATCATATCTTTGACAGAAGTTCAGCATTTTCTTTGCAAGCACTTTCCAAATCTGTCACTCCTGTCACCTAGAAGGACAGGGCAGTCAATGTCTTGGAACATGACCACCTGCATGTTCCCCATCAAGTCAAACACAATCTTGACTTTGACTTTTACTGTCATTCCTTCACTGTCATTGGATCAAAATCTTGAAATCACCTTCCTACAGCATTATGGATGTACCTAACCCCCAACTCTGCAGCAGTTCAAGAAAGCAGATCACCACCACTTTCTCAAGATAGTTAGGGCATCATCTCACCAGCATCGACCACACCCCATGTATTGATAAAAATATAACAATTAGACAGAATCAACACAATTGTGTGAAAGGGAAATCCTGTTTGACAAACTTATTAGTATCCTTTGAAGATGTAACAAGCTGGTTGGTTAGAGAGGAATCGGTAGATGTGATGTATTTGGATTTTCAAAAAAATGCCACATAAAATATCACTGCTCAAACTATAAGGTCAAGATGTTAGAATGGTATCTTACCATTGATTGAGGACTGGCTAACTGGCAGAACTAACTTAGCTGACAGTAATGATAAATGGATCATTTTTAGATTGGGAAACTATAACTAGAGGAATACTGCAAGTTTCAACTTTAGAGGCACAATTATTCACAATCTATATTAATAACATTTATGAAAGTACAAACTGTATTGTAGCTAAATTTGGCATCATATAAAAAAAAAGGAAAGTAAGTTGCAAGGACGACACAAAGGATTTGGAATGGAATATGTAAATGAGTTCAGTGGGTGAGCAAAATTTGGCAGATTGAGCACATAATGTTGGAAATTGTGAAATATCCATTTTGGCAGGAGGCACGTAAAAAGAGAATATTATTTATTCAGAGAAAATTATAGAATGCTGCAGTGTGGAGGGATCTGGAAATCCTTATATATGAATCAGAAAAAGTCAACAAGGTACAACGAGTAAGTCGGAAGGCAAGTTGAATGCTAGAGTTTATTGCAAGTAAGATGAAGTGAAAGGCAAAGATAAAGGTAACGTCATCATATTCCTACCAGACCATAGGGCTGCTCTCTTATTAGAGAGAGAGAGATAAAGTTTAATTTGAGGGTCACCTGCCTCAGGCAAAAAGACAGGTTGTAAAAAAGAATCCCTCATGGTAACTTCAGCCAATGTGGGAATTGAACCCACACTGTTGGCATCGATCTGCATTACAAATCCACCATCCAGCCAACTAGAAGTCTTGCTTTGGCTGTACACAACATTGGTAAGAAGATATCTACAGGACTGATTACAATTTTGTTCTCCTTATTTAAGAAGGGTTGTACTTGCATTGTAAACAGTTGATAAGAGATTATTTAAGAGATTCCTGTAATGAAGAAGTTGTGCTATGCAGCAAGGTTCACCAAGTGAGGCATCAATGAAGTTTAGAAAAATGTGAGATAATTTTATTTAAGCATAATAGAGCAGATGCTGGGAGGGTGTTTTCCACTGAGGAGTCTAGAAATATGAGGCACATTTTAAAAACAGAGATTTTTATACTTAAGAATGTTTTCTCTTAGAGGATCACTAGTGCTTGGAATTATTTTCCCCACAGAATAGTGGAGGCTGGATCATTGAATACATTCAAAACTAAGCTAGATGGATTTGATCAACAAAAAAGTCAAAAATTATGTGAGACAGGCAGAAAAGTGAAATTAAGGCCACAGTCAAATCAGCCATTTATTTAGAGACATGATGGGCCAAATGGCTTAATCCTATTCCTATTTCCTTTGATTTTATAAACCTCCGAGTTTTAAGACTTGCTTTATGCGTATCTTAATAATAAGGGTTTCAGTACCCTCTCCATACACATGGTACCCTCATTATAAAACTTAATGTTAGCGTTGTGCATGCAATGCAAACCCACTTATTATTAGTCTCATTTCTGATACTCTTTCTTACACAGCTTGCCTTATTATAAACTCTCAGCCACATTATTCTACTATTAGCTACTGGACCTCAACTAATGTGTTGTTTTCTTTTATGAAAAGTCACCAGACATATAACAAATGTCTGGCTGCATAGGACTGTGCTACATTGAAGGTGACTGTATGATATAAAACAGCAGTTACCAAGGAGAATAGCACAAGGCTGTAATATAATCTCTGGCTCCAGATGAGTTTCAAGATCTGTATAATTTTTGGTCATACACTTTGGTGTTTCACCAGATCCCTCTCGACTTGCAGTCCCTGTTAAGCTATCAGTTACTCTACATCGACTTTAATCATGATCGATGAACATTGAGCATGAAAAGAACATTTATGCCTGGGATCAGGACTACCATAGACCAGAAGCTGAAAATAACCCTCTAATAGACTGTTGTATCCGTGTGCCCAATGAAATTTTTGAAATGTTCAAGTATTACAATATTTACAAATACACTCTATAAATACAATCAGAAACTTAAATCTCCTTTCACAATTTGTGATTGGTTAAGGAAATCATTCCATACAATAAAAATAAATGGGAGGTTGTTTAATGTTCAAACACAAAGAATCTGCAAGACAGTAAACCAGCCATTCAGCCCAAAATGTAGTAGTTACACCCCACGTCAATCTCCTGTCACCTGCATGACATCTTTCAATCTGTCCTTATATCATTTTATTCTTTTCTCCTTGATTTATACATTAAGCCTCCATCAAAAAAATTGCAAATGTTATCTTCCTCAACATGTGGCAGTAATTTCCAGTTTCTGTTTAAAGACATTCCTTCCAAATTATTCATTTCATCTCTTAGTGGTTGTAGTAAATTTATGTCCTATTGTCTGGACTTAGCCACAATAGACACAGACTTACCACATCTACCATAATATAAAGACCTCAAACAGGTGTCCTTTTAGTTCATGTTTTTCCAGACAAAATACCCCAGCCTACTCAATCTTTCCTGACAGTTGCATCCTTTTAATTTTTGAAACAGCCTTATAAATTTATTTTACACTTTCTAGAGTGTTTCAATATCCTTTTTGTAGTATAGAAACTGGAGCAGTTCACAGTATTCTATGGCCTAACCAAGGTTTTATGACCATGAAATTTGATAAGAACCAGAAAACGGCGGGGGGCATATAACGCACAGTTAGCCAGTGCCCATTGCTTCCAATGCACAAACAAACCTTATTTAAATAACTGCTACATGCAGCCAGTGCTAAGCTGCTGTTCTGTGGTCACATTCCTAAAAGTTGATAGAAAATCGTAAGACGTTAATACCACTTAAAGTGAGGGGATTGGAGATGGAGCTGGGGGGGTGGGGTGGTGGCGGTATATACTGGTTACATTAAACAGTGGAACTGATTGCAGAAGAACACTAAATGGTGCCAAAATATGTTGAGGCTCCAAGATTTTTCAATTATCTGATCTGTCAGTATAGATTCAAGCAATTTTATCAATCTTAATCTTATTTAATTTTATTTTTCTCAATAATGTTAGCTAACTGGTCTATTTGGGAGATTGGAATCACATTTACAAACTGTCAATTGTTTGGCACAATTCTTTTATCATTTGATATATTATGTATGAATAACAATGTTTCTGCTAACCTTCCAGAAATTATTTGACTGCCTATTCTATTGTAGTATCTTTCATCACTTTTACCATTGTAATTTCCTCATTGTTAACCTTGTCAGTTAAAATTGCTTCATTAGGCAATTTTAACCAGGGGAGGTTAAAAGCACGTCAGGAACTGGGCTTCAACATTCCATCTTCCTCCTTTAACTCAAGCACAATAGGCTGCTTGCAAGAAACATCTTTGGGAAAGATGGATTGTCTATTAAAATATGCTAATCACTCATTTAGAGTGATAATTCAACAGAGTCTTAAGTATAACGGCAGATCCACATGTTTCCCAGTCTTCATGAAACTCGTCAGTAAAAGCAATGCAACTATAGAGTGACAATTGAAGGGTTATACGGAACTCGTAGAAATATGTAAGTATAAATATAAAAATATAAGTATAAATATGGTTTCAGTACTCTTGCCTGTAAATGGAAGCTGGTATACTTGCAGTATTTTGGATAAGAGTATACTTTCTACATGTTGAAGGTTTTCTGGATCAGAGCAGGATGTCTTAGTTTTCTTAGATTAGACCTTAAGTAGGAAGAGCATTAGTAGCTAAATAACAGAGAGGGATATAGCAGAGAGAGAAGCAGTTAAAACAAAATGACACCAAGAGAGCAGTAGAGATGATAAAAGGAAAGAGAACATCAGAGTAGTGCAGCTTACCCTGTAGATGCCACTCATGACAAAGGTGGAGGTGGATATAAATAATTTAGAACAAACAAATGCAGAAAGTGCTGGAGAAACTCAACAGGTCTGGCCAAATTTGTCGAAAGAAAACAGATTTAACATTTTGAATCCAGTGATCCTTCTTCAGAACTAGAAGTGAAATAACTCCATAGAGGCCAATATCCCGTCACCAAGTCATTCTCTATTTACATGTGGAAAGCCCTTGACACTGATCCAGCCCCCTCAGAGCCAGCTCTCAAAATGAACAGGATGTCTGACACTCCCACTCTTATCTGTCAGCAAGGGCTCCCTGACTGGGGATTCTAATCCAGTCCAAACAGGGAACTCATATTCTGTGAGGTCCACCTGGCTGACTTCATTACAATCACTACAAGGAGCAGCTCGGAAAAGGTGGTATTTATGCTAATGGTTGGAGTATGGGTCGTGAAAGGGAAAGGAGCAAATGTATACCTGGAAACAGCACTACCGAAAGTAAACAGCTTATATAAACAAAGTGATTGTTGATAGTATGCTAGGGTAGAAGAGAAGCTTGACAGATAATAATGGGTGTTAAGAGTGGGTGAAAATGGGTTGGCCTTCCTAAAAGCAATCTGTGGCATGTCAGGATATGTGACTGTGTGAGTAGGTAACAGACATGGAAGGAGGTGTTTGTGCTCTGAAATTGCAAACTAAGTCCTTTGCTGAGTACAGAAGGTTCAGCTTCAAGAGAGTGGATGGCCAGAGGATATAGCAAATGCAGTCTAAGAGGTCAGGTGATAAGAAGGAATGGATTCAGAGGGATGGGAAGGAGAGGGAAGGAAGGTTCCAGAGGGCCTGGGTATCTTTCAGTTGTTGCAGGTTGTGTTCCTTAACACCTGAAAAGAAGAGAAAAGCTTTCTTATTAAAATAATGAACAATTTGAAGAATGAAGTGGAACGGAGATACAGTACAGCTTTGAGATAGTGTGAGGTGGTGCTGATGGAGATAAAGATTAAAAATGTGCATATGGTAGTGCTTGGCACTGAGTATAAATCTCAGGATGTGATGAGAACAGCTGTCTGAGGAACATTGAACATCGCGGAGGTTCCTGTGATTCTGGGTAGATTCGAAACACAAAAGATGAAACTTGAGTTGGGATCCACGCAAGATAAATTTGAACTGGAGGCAGTTGCTGAAGAATGAGATGTGACAATGTAAGCAGGTTTTGGCAAATACCTTGTCAAACACAAGGAGGGAAAACAAAAGTGATGGTGAATAACAAGAAAGGTTAACACAAAAATTCTGAGAGACAGAGGAGCAATACTTCTTCAAGGTGGACATATCTGAAAAAAGCTGTGGCAGTACATCATTCATGGTAAGTATGATTGATTATTGTGCAATTAAGACTTCATTTCTATTGTCAGGATAGAAACGATTGATCAAGCAGATTTCTAGTTATGGTAACATATAAACCAAATGCTGCAAATGTGGTACCCTTCACAGTAATAGAACAGCCACCTATTAGCATATATAACTCGGATCCTGAATCTAAATAGGGGAAACTAGGAAGGTATGAGGCATGAATTGGCTGTGATAAATTGGGAAATGTCCATTAAGGAGATGATGAAGGATAGGCACTACAGGCATCTAGAGACAGCATCTAGAGAGTGCATGGATAAATTACAACAATTACTCATTTCTGTCTAGCACAGAAAAATGAAATTGGAAAGATGGTCAGATCATGGTTAACAAGGGAAATTAGGGATAGTATTAGATCCAAGGAAAGAGCATTCAAATGATCCAAAACAACTAGCAAATTTGATAATTGAGAGCAGCTTAGAATCTAGCAAAGGAGGACGAAGGGATGGATTAAGAGGGAGAAAATAGGGTACTGAAGTAAAATTGAGGGAAATATGCAAATTAATTGTAAAGCTTCTTTGGGTACGTGAGGAGTAAAGGTTAGTGAAGACAAATTCATGTCCCTTACAAACAGAAACAGAAGAACAAAGTGATAACAGAATGGTAGACTAATTAAATACAAATTTTGGTTCGGTCTTCACAAAGAAGGACAAAAATAATATCCTAAAAATGGTGGGGAATGCAGAGTCTAGTGATAGGGGAGGCACTGAAGGAAATCAGTATTCATAAGGAAATTATGTGAGGGAATTTGATGAGATTAATAGAACATAGAACAATATAGCATAGAACAGGCCCTTCAGCCCTCGATGTTGCGCCGACCTGTGGAACCAATCTGAAGCCCATCCCCCTACTCTATCCCATCATCATCCATATGCTTATCCAATGACTGTTTAAATGTCCTAACATGGCTGAGTTAACTACATTGGCAAGCAGGGTGTTCCATGCCGTTACCACTGTCTGACATCTATCTTAGATCTATCACTCCTCAATTTGCAGCTATGCCCCCTCGTACAAGTCGACATCATCATCCGAGGAAAACAACTCTGTCCACCCTATCTAATCCTGTGGTCATCTTGTATGCCTCTATCAAATCTCCTCTTAGCCTTCTCCTCTCCAATAAGAACAGACCCAAGTCCCTCAGCCTTTCTTCATAAGACCTTCCCTGAAGACCAGGCAATGTCCTGGCAAATCTCCTCTGCACTTTTTCCAGTGCTTCTTCATCCTTCCTGTAATGGGGCAACCAGAACTGTACACGATATTCCAAGAGAGGCCACACTAGCGTTTTGTGCAGTTGCAGTATGACACCACATCACTGGAACTCAATCCCTCCACCAATAAAATCTAACACACCATATGCCTTCTTAACAGCACTATCAACCTAGATGGCAACTTTCAGGGATCTATGTAAATGGACACCAAGATCCCTCTGCACATCCACACTACCAAGAATCTTTCCATTGAGCCAGTATTCTGCCTTCCTGTTATTCTTCCCAAAGTGAATCATCTCATATTTAGCTGCATTGAACTCCATTTGCCACCTCTCAGCCCAATTTTATAGTTTATTCAAACCCCTCTGCAACCTACAGCATTCTTCCACACTGTCCACTACTCCACCGACTTGAGTGTCATCTGCAAACTTACAACCTATCCTCCTATGTCTGTGTCTAAGTCGTTTATAAAATTGACAAACAGCAGTGATCCCAAAACAGATCCTTGAGGCACACCACTTGTAACCAGGATCTAGGCTGAATAGTTTCCATCAACTACCACTTGTTACATTCTTACAGAAAGCCAGTTTTTAATCCAAACTATTTAATCACCCTCAATCCCATGCCTCCACATTTTCTCCAAAAGCCTACCATGTGGAACGTCATCAAAGGCTTTACTGAAGTCCATGTACACCACGTCAAGCGCCGTACCCTCATCCACATGCTTGGTCACCTTCTCAAAAACCTCAATGAGGTTAGTGAGACACAACCTGCTCTTGATGAAACAGTGTTGACTATTTCTAATCAAATTGTTGCTTGCTAGATGGTTATAAATCCTATCTCTTATAATCCTTTCCAAAACTTTTCCTACAACAGATATAAGGCTCACTGGTCTATAATTACCTGGATCATCTCTATTGCCCTTCTTGAACAAGGGCACAACATTTTCAATCCTCCAGTCCTCTGGTACTAAACCTGCAGACAATGAAAACTCAAAGGTCAAGGCCAAAGGCTCTGCTATCTCCTCCCCAACTTCCCAGAGAATCTGTAGATAAATCCAATCCAGCCCAGGGCATTTACCTACTTTCTCACACTATAGAATTGGTAACACCTCCTCCTTACTAACCTCAATCCTTTCTAGTCTAATAGCCAGTATCCCAGTCTTCTCCTCTACAATATTCTCCTTTTCCTGAGTGAAAACAGCTGAGAAATATTTGTTTAGCACCCCTCCGATCTTCACAGGGTCCACACACAACTTCCCACTTCTGTCACGACTGGCCATATTTCTACTCTAGTCATCTTTTTAGTCCTCACATATGTATAGAAAGCTTTAGGGTTCTCCTTTATTTTACATGCTGAAGACTGTTCATGTCCCCTCCTTGCTCTTCTTAACTCTGTCTTTAAATCCTTCCTAGCTAATCTGTAACTTTCCATTGCCTCATCTAAACCATCTCGTCTCAACGTCACATAAGCCTCCTTCTTCCGCTTAACAAGCGATACAATTGCTTTAGTAAACCAAAGTTCCCTTACCTTGCCTGACAGGGACATACCTTTCAAGGACATGCAATATCTGTTCCTTAAACCAGCCCCACATTTCGATTGTTCCCATCCCCTGCATTTTGCTACCCCATTCTATGCCGCCTAAGTCTTGCCTAATCATATTATAATTGCCCTTCCCCCATCTATAACTCTTTCCTGTGACATGTACCTATCCCTTTCCATCGCTAAAGTAAACTTTACCGAATTATGGGCACTCTCTCCGAAGTGCTCACCTACCACTAATCAAACACCTAGCCTGATTCATTGCCAAGTACCAGATCTAGTGTGGTCTCCTCTCTTGTCGGCCCTTCAACATACTGTGTCAGGAAACCCCTCTGCACACATTGGACAAAAACTGATCCATCTGACGTACTAGACTTATCGCATTTCCAGTCAATGTTGGGGAAGTTAAAGTCCTTCATAATGACGATCTTGTTCCTTTCACTCCTACCCAAAATCGATTTACCAATCCTCTGCTCCACATCCCTGGAACTTTGTGGAGGCCTATAAAAACTCACAGCAGTTTGACCTCTCCTCTCCTATTTCTAAAGTCAGCCCATAGCTCGTCAAACCTTCTTTCAGCCACTGCTACACAATGCTCGACTAACAAAGCCACACCTCCCCCTCTTTTACCACCTTCCCTGATCTTAATGTCAAATAAACCCCAAGGCCCAATAATTTACCTCCCAGACTACTTAATGAAGTTACCTTAGAAATAGATGCATTGATGGCCAGCTTTCAACATTCTATAGACACTCGAATAGTTTATACAGATTAGAAGGTAGCTAATGTAACCCCACAATTTCAAATAGAGCTAAAAAGAAACAGGGAATTAAAGACTGGTTAGTCTGGCTTTGGTAGTGGGAAAATATTAGAATTCATTATAAAAGATTTGACGCAAAGCACTTGGAAAACAATGACAAGATCAGACAGAGTGAATATGGCTTTACGAAAGGGAAAACATGCTTCACAAGTCTCCTGCAATTTTTCTAGAATGTAACTAGTAGAGTTGATAAGACGGAGCCAGTGGATATGGTTTACATAAACTTTCTGAATACTTTTGATGAGGTGCTGCATAACAGTTTAGCACGTAAAATTAAAGTATATGGTAGGGTATGACATGGATAGAAAATTGCTTGGCAGGCAGGAAGCAAAAAGTAGGAATAGTCAAGCTTTTTTTCCTGACAGCCAATTAGCAGGGTACAGTGAGGATCAGTGCTTGGACCCCAGCTATTCTCAAAATATATTAACGATTTAGGAGAGGGAATGACATGGGGTATTTTAAAGTTTGCAGATGAAAGGAAGCTGGCTGAGAGGATGAACTGTGAAGAGAATGCAGAAATGTTTCAGTGTGATTTGGACAAGTTGAGTACATGGACAAATACATGGTAGATGTAGTACATTGTGGATAAATTTGGTAACAAATGTAGGAATTCAGCTTATTATCTGAACTGTAATGGATTGGAAAAGGGCAAGATCTCGCTTCTCTCTTTCAGTGAGAAAATATCCTCTCTTCTTCTGAAAAGAATTTCCTGCTGATGGACTAATGAATTGTAAACTCTGAAATGTTATTTCTGTCACCTCATCCAGCCTGCAAGTATCCATAAATGCAAAAGTTTAGGTTGAAAAAGACAGTGACAACCACGAACAATGATGTCCATCCTGTTAGGAGATTGCAGTTTTTGTTTCAGTGTGTACCTCTACCTGGCATCCTGTCCAAGCATCCATTTGGTCAGAGCAATCTGCAGGCCAGAAGCTTATGCTTCAACAGCACCAGCAGCACAAATTCTGAGTCTACACAATGCATTCAGAGCTCAAAGAAATTACCAATGGAGAAGGTCATTTGGCCTACCCAATGCATGCTGTCAAACAATAAACAAAAGCAGAAATCGTTGGAGAAACCCAGCAGATCTGTCAGAATTCTGAAGAAGGGTCACTGGACTTGAAACATTAATTCTGTTTTATCTCTACAGTTGCTGCCTGGCCTACTGAGTTTCTGCAGCAATTTCTGTTTTTGTTTATTTGATTCTTTGTTTAATTTTAATGCTTTCAAGTAAACCTGCAGTCCCCTTCTTCATGGCATCCTTTGACCTAAAATGATTGGAGAATATTTGCCTCCATTATTTGAGGGATGAAGTTAGCATCTGATAAACCTTCCCATGGGATTCTTGTCATCCACGTAAAAACAAGAAGACAACGTTCAGTCTAACATTACTACAAAAGGTGAAACCTTCCAAAAATGCAGCATCCTTCAAATTGCATTGTAAATTTCAAATTATTTTCTCAGCTTAGTGCTTGAAACTCCATCCTTCTGACCTAGGAATGGGAATCAAGCTGATACCTTCACCCACTACTCTGACCTCCACAAAAAGAGTTTAAGCCTCCAACATCTTCTCATCATAATTGTCCTGTAGGACAGGTGAACAACAATCATGCAGTCATTGTCAAGTAGAGCCACAGCTTTTGTTGACATGATGGAGACTTCCAATTCAAAATGGGTGGGAAGTCAGCTGAGGTGATTCAAGTAAGGCTCTTAAGCAAGGTTGTTAAAAACGGGCATACATTACCCTGCTCAAGGTGAGCAGGGGAGTAATTTTCCAGCAAGACTTCCCACTGGAAGCCCATTGACAGTTAAAATCCAGACCCATACTTAACATTGAAACCATGTCAGGTGAAGATGGTGCCCTCCCCCCAATTCATAGCTTGCACTGGAGGCCCAAAGCAGATTTGGACATGACACATTACACTGGATTTGAACTAATTTAATTGGGAACAGATTGCAAAAGGAGCAGCTCTACAGTTCTGAGGCTTAGGTCAAACAAAACATTCACACATCACTCACTCTGTCTTCTTCAGTGGGCAGCTAGCTAAAAAAAGGGGTTGTCACAAGGAAGAAATATGACACAAATTCACCCAACACTTAAAACTCAGTAGGTATGATGTCAGCATAAACCAAAACCAGACTTCATGTTGCTGTGTATCAAATGGTTTCTGGAAGGATTATCTGGGTGTTTTAAATGCAGTTTTCAATAACTAGTTGATAAAAAGCATAATGTCCTCCAATACATTAAGACTTTATGTAGAGCTTCTGATGATTTGCAGTCTTTGAAGCAGAGCTGGTGGACATGTTCATTTTATACTGTGACCCAGATACTGCAGTTTGTAGGAAGAAAGGGCACATGTGGTGTTGATGAGTTCATATGTTCTGGGCATGTAGTTATATCCTGAATCTCCTCCTATAGTTGTTTACTTCTCTGCAGCAGAGGCTTCTGTGAACATTCACCGCTGGCACAGCATTGCATCCCACAGTCGACCACATCAATCCAAAGCAATGCTAGCAGTATTCTGGCACCTTGAAGGTATAGTGTCCTCCATTGCTGATTTGTAATGCAACTGCGGAGATGTGTTCCTTTACTTTCGGAATTTTTTAAAATTTTGAAGTCAAAACAGAGTTGAGTGCAAGTACTTTTGAGTTTAGTTTCGCAAGTTTCAAGGTTTCTGTATAAATGGCAAAACACAAAATCCACTAGTCCCTAAGTTCAAATATTAATTTCAAATTAGTAAGAAGCAGAAAAGCAGCAAAACTCATTCTGTGAAAGAAATAGTATTTTAAAACAGTGTCCATTATTATCCACATGATTTTCTATAAAATTATTCTATTCTGAAAATGATTGGCATTTCCTAGCACATAGCACTTCTTTCATAAATACCTCAAAGAACTTTGCATATAAAGTATGAAGTACGAAGTGCAATGTGCCACACAAAAGAAGTACAAAACACTACTTTGAAGCAGACTCACTGTGGTCAAACATAGCAGGCATTTTTCACAGAGCTCGACCCCATTGACTCCAATAAGATGAATGGCCAATTAATCTACAGTTGATTTCATTGGTTGAATGAGAACAGTGAGTTAGGAGACAGTATTAGGTCTTTTTTGAAAAGTACCCATGGGAGCTTATCTGGTGGGACAGGCAAACAGGGCTATCTGCCACATAAAAGATTGAAATTCTGACAATGAAAAACAACAAACTTCCCCCCCACCATATTAGAGTGTTAACTTGGTTAGCATATTCACCTTGAAACAGGGCTTGAACCCACAACCATTTGGTCCGGTGGGAGAGCTACTGACTAAGCAAAACTGAGGGGAATTGTTGTCATTTCTTGCAACTCTTGGGGTAATGCCAATGTCACTTCTCATAGATGCTGCTAAGCCCCACCAGATGTTCAATTATCCAGTTAAAGCTGCCAAATTGTTTTCTACTGTTTCATATTCCCATCTGTTCATGTATATAGCCATTCTCTGAAACTTCCCTTACCTTTCTTTCTGCTCCCAATCTCTTTGTTTTCTAACCCTTCATATAATGTTTCACCACTCAGCATTCTTTCAACTGTCCATCTATATTGCTTTAAAACTTCCAACCTATCTTTGAATTTACCTTGAATTCACTGTTCTATTCAATTCATTCAATACTGCACAATTGACATCGGCTCTGAGTTAAGTTTCCTACTTTCAAATTTAATATCCACAAGTTGAGCTTAGACTGTTTGCATCATTAAATCAGCTGCAAGATAGTGAATAACAAATAACCTATTTTTATGTTTGCAACTTATTGAAATTATGACCCAAGAAGGAAGTTTTATTTGCAATCTAACCCCATTGCTGTAGGACTATTAACAGCCCAAAGTCATGATTTGAGTCTGAGACCATGCAAGGTAATGGTACATTGCCTTTCCTCCTACTCAGACTTCTTGTAAGGATTCTTTTTATAGATTAGTTTAGGATGTGTTAGTGTGGTCCATTCTAGCTCTTCTGCACTGTACAACCAGATGGGATAGGTCTGTAACAATGTAATTTACCACCCAAACCCAAATATGACAAAAAAAATTCTAATTCAACTAATGCATTGATAAGGGAACATAGTCAGTCAGGAAGTTTCTCGAAAGGTGGTGGGTATACTTTTGAGTAAAATAATCTTGAAACAGGCAGGAAAAGTGGCAACTGGAAGTCCTGATAAAACTTTGCAATGCACAAAGCATTGAGATTAAGTTAATGCATTGAATGTATATCAGGTATAGTGCAAATATTTTCAACATGTTTTCTAGTTATTCAATTCTATATCTGAAAAGTAATTACTTCTAAAAGCAAATGCAGCTTGTGCAATGATGATGTCACCATTCATATGGACAGAGGCTGAAGAGAGAAACATATCAAAGCAATTTGCTCTAAAAAAGATTTCTGGTCCCATTATCCTATAAATTAAGTTGTTCTGGAATTTCTTCCTTCAAGTTGTAGACATAGGTCTGAGGTGCCACTTTGCTTGTGAATTGATTTAATCATGGATTTGTTCCAAAAATATATTCGATATGGGATTCTATCCTTTCTTTTTGAGTACAATAAGGAACAGAATTCCTGTAGCACATGGCATAGCACAATTTGCTTCAGAAACCAGCAACATTTGGACCCCATCCCCATTCTCAAAGCAGAGTTAGACCCTTTGTGCTCACTCACATCCAGATTTAGATCACTGCGCCATCATTTTGTCCAATCACTTGGCACCCTTTGAGGGTCCTGATTTGGTTACTAAAACAGCACGCTATATTTACTTACTGAGATTGCCAGGCCTTGGTTTAATATCCAATGTTACTGTCTCCATTTATTGAAACTTATATCTAATACTATAAGCAGACGGCTACAGAAGTGGACATGTAATTAGGTTCCCTTTCTCTCTCTTTCAGGCTGGGAATCATCCACAGTAAAGCTTTAACCAGGCTAGACGGCTGCTTGCTTTCAGGTTTTCTTTGTCTGCTCGCCAAATTCAAATTGGATTTTTAACCATCTCATGACTGGAAGAAACGTCTCTATTTTGCCGTTCAATCTAAACTTATCTGCCTTTATTTTAAGCGAAGTTAAACATAACATTTGATTGCATCCTCCTTATTACTTTTCTTGAATACATTTATCTCCTTATGTAACTCACATTAATACCTCTAATTACTGCTTGTGCCAGTGTGGCTGTAGAAATTTTGCAGAGGCAGGCAAATTTTAGCCAGATCCAGCCTTATTTCAGATGGGATTTGAGCAGAAACAACAGGAAAGAGGGTCTCCTCACTGTCCTGATAAGTATTTATTTCTCTCAACTCTGCTGAAATCACTATTGCTGTTTCTGAAGAAGGACCACTGGACCTTTAACACAGACTCTGTTGTCTGTCCCCAGATGATGCCAGATCTGCTTAGTTTCCCCAGCAATTTCTATTTTTGTTTCAGATTTCCAGCATCTACAGTTCTTTGTTTTTTTTATTGATCTTTCTTTCCGTAGTTTGGGATTATTAAGTCCAGGTCATCAAAATAATTATGTTATTTCAATCATGTCAATGTTATCCTCGAAGCCAAGCGCTTTATAACACTCTGAAGGTTAGATCTGAAGTGGAACTTAAATTTTTCCACTCTGCAATGTTTCTGACTCTTTCAGTACTGGCATAGTGCCTTGCTGTAGCACCAGCAAGATTTAGTTTAATTGTGTTGGAAAGGATCTTCTTGATAATGGGAACCCTGCCAGGTGACCACTACCACCTTCTCAAGGGCAGCTTGGGGCAGGCAATAAATGCTGACCAGCCAGCATACCATAAGAGAATAGAAAAATATATGACCACCTTGCCTACTTATCAAGCTCAGAGAAAAACTGAGTGCTAACTGGTTGAGATGGATATGGAATTTGTCTCTGAAGGAGTGAATTCCCTTAACCCCTTTGATTTTCTCCCATACATTTTCTGAGCTTTACTGGCACTGTACTGTCACTTTTAGGGGAATAATGGAGCAGACTCGATGAGCTGGATGCTCTACTTCTGCTCATACATCTTATGGTTTGAATGCACTACTTCTTGGGTCAGGTAGTCAATTATCAACTCATACAATACAAAGTCATGAAATACACCCCAGCTCTCCATGCATCAGCAGTCAAATATCTTAGTTTGCTTTATCATTAAGCATTATAATGTAATCATTGTGTAAGGGACCACAAATCTTTCCCGTTTAACTACCATTATATAGCTGAAATATTAGAAGGATTTTGCAAATTGGAAAAATCAAGTCGTGCATATTTTCAGTTGTACAAGACATTGGGTTTAATCTTGTCATACATTAGCAAAGTGTCACTTTTATCAAAGTTCACTTGGGGATTCTGTCTATGAAGCTGAATGACTTTTCTCATGCTATTGTTGCAAATTGGCCTCATTGACTATCTACCATCAACACACGGTGCTCCTTTTGTCTGATGCTGGGTGGATTCTACTTTCCTGCCATACCTGGAAGAATTCTCCACTACCAGGATATCCTAGAATGGACATCATCCCTAGCACCTATGCAATCTTTAGGAGACTACTAAGCACCTGGACAAGTAATGTCAGAATGGAGTTGCCTTGCAGCCTGAGATGGCAAACAAGGATAAATCGATGCCTCATTGAACTGAATTGGTGCCTCAAAGTCCTGGTGGACTTAGTGGTGCAAACCAGAGACATTCTCTTTCCCCAGGACTGGTAGAGGATGTCACACTATCAGAACCTGCTTGGCTGGTCCAAAATTGCCACTCAGGAAAGTAAGAAATGTCAGACCAGCCATGATTATATTGAACGGTATTGTTCCTATTTCTTATGGTGTTAGTGCAGTGTCAGCCTCTGGAAGTGCCAGGCTATTAAGGAAGAAGATCAGGGCAATCGCCTTCATCTTCTAAAAGCGAAATACTGTGGATTTTGGAAATACAAAATAAAAACAAAAACATGCTGGAGAAACCCAGCAGGTCTGGCAGTATCTGTGGAAAGAGAAACACTTCTGAAGAATAGTCATATTGCGCTTGAAACTTTTGCATTCTGTTGAGTAATTTGTGTCTTACTTTAAGATAGTCAATCAAAGATAAGAAGCCAGTAGGTAATGTTCTTAGCAATTAAACCACTACCAAAAGAAATACACTACAATAGAAAAGGAGACTTTGGGATTATTATTAGTTCTTCAACATTTTTAAATTTGGTCTAGCACAGCTGTAAAGAAATAGTTATGCACACTGCTTATAATCCCTTGGCTTTTGTAGAAAAATATTAAGATTCAAGATACAAGATTGTTCTGATGAAGCTAATCAATTCCATTGTTCACATTACTGGAAAAGATATTGCAACACTGTTACATTATCAAGAATGTTGGAATAGTTTAAGAGTTTTGGAAGGAAAATGACAATAAATTGTTTAAATTCTGCTTAAGGGCTAAATGAGAATGAGTGAATGTCATTTTCTTGTGTTGTTTTGTATATGTGTTATTTTTACCTGGTGATGAAAACATTTTAAAATATGCTTTATATCTTTAAGGATGGTGGCATGCAAGGGAATAAGTAGATTCTTCTTTGGACTATAAACTGTAATGGGAGTTGCACAGTATGATTTAGTTGAAATACCATGAGCATTTTGAAACTTGGGAACTCAAGTGGTGCACATTTCTAGCCAGTTTTGCAATGTCACTTTTAGAGGAGTGAAATTCTCATTACTGAGTCAGAGCAGCATCAGGAATGGTTGAGTTAAGGAGAAACTGCTTGATGACAGCCCTTGAATTGATTGAGCAATAGACTGGTGGCAGCTACAAACTGGTGGCAGCAAGACAGCCAACTCATCCAAAAACAGGAAATAGAAACATCTTTCTCTTTTCTCAATGTGTGAGTGAAAGGATTAATAAGAACGGAAACAAACAAGAAAGAATTCTAATACAAGCAATAATCTCAATCAACTTGATTAATTATCAAACTACGGAATGAGCATTGATCTACAGCCAACAGCATATTGTCATTGTTAAAATCAAAGGAACTGCTAGAACTAAATTTTCACCTTATAGTCTGGACATTTGAAATGTCTATATTTCACCACTTATTATATTTGTGTCAAATTGTCTGTCTTGTTCTTAAGTGAACATTTCTTTTTGTATGCAGAATTTAAAGGGGTATAGTTTAAGTTTCATACTAATAGAAGTAGTCCTTTTTTTCCCCTGCCTTTTTATTAAATAATAAATTTGTTTGCGATCAATAATGTTATTTTCCTGTTAATGATGAAAACTGGTGTGAATTTCTTCCACCTTTAGTAGCAGTCAGTCAGGTGAACTGATCACCTTGGTGGTTTAATTAGGTACATACGCATTTATGATGATTTGTGGAACAGTGGGTCTTGATTATTGGTGCACGCTTCCCAGTTAGATCTTAAGACCATAAGACCATAAGACATAGGAGTGGAAGTAAGGCCATTCAGCCCATCGAGTCCACTCCGCCATTCAATCATGGCTGATGAGCATTTCAACTCCACTTACCCGCATTCTCCCCGTAGCCCTTAATTCCTTGTGACATCAAGAATTTATCAATCTAAGATCATAATAATGGCCACAATTTTATGACAAAAGCTATCAAAGATTAACATTCTAAACCAAATTTATTACATCCTTTAACATGCACACATAAGTCAATCAACTACTCTTCTGTATGTCTTTAGTGTTAATCTTCTATATGCTGCCTACTGCTCCTACAAAGCACTTACTTGTATTAACTGTTGGAAAGGCCAGCTACAGGGATGTTAGGGTGAGGCTGCTGGGGGCAGAACACAGGTCTTGAGGGATATTTCAAATAGCTCTGGGATTAGAAGACCCAGCTTTGAAAAATACCATCCTGGATGTGGATTCTTGCAGACTACATCAACTGGTTAATCGGCAACTATAGGCAAATATAGAAGCCTGAACACAACCAGTCATTTGACCTTACTGGTTTGTATAGCCCCATATTATCAAGAAACAGCAGGTTCAGGAACAGCATCTTCCCTGCCAGATGAATGGGCTCTCTAACTTCAAATAGTGCTGATCTTGCTAAGGTTGATTTTGCCTAGTGCACACCCTGTGCCATGTAACCTCATGCCTCTGTCTAAGATTTTTTGTCACCCTATGATCTGTCCCTCCTTGCTTTTCATTATCTGCCTGTACTGTTTGTAAACAAAGCTTTTGTACTTAGGTACAAATGACAATAAATTAAAATCAAATAAATTAACTCAAAAGCATCATTTGCATTTTGGGATTTCTGAATACGTTTTACCCTACCTGGAGGTGCTAGTATTGGACTGGGGTGGACAAGGTTAAAAATCACACAACATCAGGTTATAGTCCAACAGGTTTGTTTGGAAGTTCAAGCTTTCGGTGTACTGCTCCTTTGTCAGTTAGATAGTGGAGTAGAATCACAGGACACACAATTTGTGGCAAAAGAATCCAGTGTCACACGCCAATACGATATGTTGAACAGACCTAAATTGCTGTAATGTCTTTCTATAAAAGTCTTTCCCTACAGACTCTAACCTCCCACCTTTAATGCATTGTCTGAGCCGAGAGGTCATCTTTTTTTATAAAACCTTAAGTTATCTCAGGAATGTGAGAGAAGTTCTGAGATTTACATATTAATGAATCGAAAGTTACAACGCCATTCTAAAAGATGAACAACTTAACAGCAATCTAAGTTTGTTCAATATATTGCATCAGTATATGACACTGTGATCTTTTTCTACAAATTCTGTGTTCTATTATCCTTACCCACTAGTTACCTGACGAAGGAGCAGTGTTCTGAAAGTTTGTACTTCCAAATCAACTTATTGGACCATAACCTGGTGTTGTGAGATATTTCACTTTGTTTTGACTGAAACATTGAGGGTGGCATGGTGGCACAGTGGCACAGTGGTTAGCACTGTTGCCTCACAGCGCCAGAGACCCGAGTTCAATTCCTGACTCAGGCGACTGACTGTGTGGAGTTTGCACATTTTCCCCGTGTCTGCGTGGGTGTGCTCCGGTTTCCTCCCACAGCACCCCAAAGATGTGCAGGTCAGGTGAATTGGCCATGCTAAATTGCCCATAGTGTTGGGTAAATGTAGGGGAATGGGTGGGTTGCACTTCGGCAGGTCAGTGTGGACTTGTTGGGCCGAAGGGCCTGTTTCCACACTGTAAGTAATCTAATCTAATTGTTACATTTCTTTGTTTCATACTACTTTTATTCACAGGCTGAGCACTCTATGCCCAAGAGAAAGGTTACAATTTGCTCAAATATTCAGACAGATTCATGTAATAGCTGAAAAATGAGCAGAATTTACTGAAGTTAGCAGGTGGATTCTGTTCATGTTGAGTGAACCAATATCAGATCAATTTCCTTCTCTGAATCACCTAAAAACTTAATACCTTGTTCATTTTCACCAGTTGTAAAACCAGACAAAACACAGCATATATTTTAAAAAGATCCTATCAACTGCAGCACACCATTATTACTATCCATCACAACTAAACCTTGCCCCAAACTAAATGGGTAAGTGCCCTGTTTGATATAATATGGGGCTACACAAACCAATAAGGTCAAAGGTTTAATCACTGGTTGTCTATTGAGTTAACTTTCCTCAGTTAGGACTGCAGTAAGGCACAACAGTTGGCCTCAGAATCCTTGTCGACAAAGCAGGAAAAAACTTGGGTTAAACTTCCAGATTCAGCAAGTCCCAGAGGTAAAGATAAATTTTCATTTTGGAGAGGAAGAGGAGCAATTAGATTAGATTACTTACAGTGTGGAAACAGGCCCTTCGGCCCAACAAGTCCACACCGACCCGCCGAAGCACAACCACCCATACCCCTACATCTACCCCTTACCTAACACTAGGGGCAATTTAGCATGGCCAATTCACCTGACCTGCACATCTTTGGACTGTGGGAGGAAACCGGAGCACCCGGAGGAAACCCACGCAGACACGGAGAGAATGTGCAGACTCCACACAGTCAGTCGCCTGAGGCGGGAATCGAACCCAGGTCTCTAGCGCTGTGAGGCAGCAGTGCTAACCACTGTGCCACCGTGCCGCCCTTGATAAGCAATGATAAGTCTTGACTGTGATGTTGCCTATGATGAGCCTGCTGACATTGTTTAGAATTAGTGAATGAATGAAGAATGGCTGGTAAGGCAAAGTCCCAGAATACAGGTAACCAACTGGCAAAAAAATTGTAATTGCAAGTTATTTCATCTTTTCTCGACCCCTGTCCAAACACCATCTGGCATATTGCATAACGTTTCTTAATGCACTTTTTTTTATGAAGGACAAAATATTGTCTCTATTTTTAAGTAGCTTATTAGGAATATTTAAAAAAAGATATACTTTTAAAAAGTATGTTTCAAACCATTGAAGAATGCATGTACAAATTTTAGGATGTGCTTGTGGTATGGCTTTGAAGTTGTGTAACTCTTGAAGAGGAGATTGCCGCTCTCATGGACATTAATGGAGTGCCTAAAATACTTGCGTTTGTCTCAGCCTGCATTTCATTAATGTGGACGACTGGTTTCAGTCAGGGAAACACAAAGCAGCTTTTGAGTATTCTTGGTTGCTGTACTCAAGGGAAGCTGGCAACAAGCTTAGCAGGGAACGATTAAGAGCTTGCAATGTAAATGGAGAGATCTTCACTTTTGCACCTCGTCATTGGATGTTTAAAGAGATGGTGAGGAAAAATACAATTTATGGAGCTGGAAGACAAAAGAGTAAACATGAAAAGAAAAAGAGACCTACAGCACCATCTAGAGTGACTTCTGAGAAATGATTGTTTTAAGAACAGTGTCCTTCTACCATTTTCGTCCACTGTCAGTATTTTCAGTGTCTTCTGTTATTGTGTGTGTCCTTGCTTCAATATGTCTCTAAACTGTCTACGCCCAACCAGCTTTTCCTCTGAATCATCAGCTGAATGGAAAATAAATCTCAGGAAGTGATTCTAATTCTGTATAGAGCAATAGTTCAGCTCCACCTGGAGTATTGCGTGCAGTAAGGTAACTATATATGTGCAAGCCATTTAGGCATTGGAGAGAGTGCAACAAAGGGCTACCAAATTGGGATTAGGCATTCAAGTTATGACGAGAAACTGGAAAAATTTGCACTGAAGAAATGAAGGTTCAGGGCAATCTTAAAGATCATAAACAAGAAAAACACTGATCTGTTCAAGTAGTTGACAAATGTACAAGAGGTCAAAATCTCATGTTTGTAAACCGAAGTTGAAAATACAGTTTATATTTAGTGTGCATGATCCCTGACTATTGCATTTGTTTATAAAATCATAGAGCTTTAAAATACAGAAGGAGGCTATTCAACCCATCGTGTCTGTACCAGCTCCTGAAAGAGCTACCCAGCCAGAACCAGTCCTATCTCCATAACCTTTAAATTCATCATTTTCAAATATACATCCAGCTCTTTTTGAAACACCAAGCACTCTGCCAGGCAGTGCATTCCAAGTCTTAAAAGCTCTCTGAACAAAGAGGTTTGTCCTCATTTCAGTTCCAGCTTTCTTGTTGACAATCTTGAAGTTATGACCTCTAATTATTGTTGCACCTGCCATATAGGGTGTTTATCTCTTATACCTAGCAAAGAAACTGCGAGTCAAGTCTAAATTATAATACATGATAATATTTATTTAACACAAATAATATAATAATAATAAAATACTCTACAAACTAACAATTTACACTATAAATCTAATCTAATATCTTGTGCTTTAACTTAACTCTGGATGATCATATACCACCACAATAGGTCTTGGCCTTGACCCACATGACAATGATCTTCTGGTCTTCTCTTGGTGGTCCCAGGGGTTCATCCCTTCTCAGTGGTTGCTCTTGAGTTACTGCTCCTGATGGTGGTGTTGCACCCTGTTGGGAAAATCTTCAATGTCCATCAATTGATCGATAAGGGCTCGATCACCCTGCTCAGTCAGGCCCAAACAGGCATTGACATGTCGATGGCAGGGTGGTCTGTGAGCCTCCATTCCTGGGGGTGCTGGGAGCACATAATCAGGTAGCACTTTCCAAATAAGGGTGTGAGGCATCCCATCACCTGGTAAACAACTCAATGTTTCCGATTGTCCTGAGGTTGGCATTCAGGTCAATTCCATTCAATTCAAATTCAAGTGTATATTGTATTGTCTGCAACTGCTGAGTCAATCATATATCGTTTGTCTATAGCTGCAGCCTGTCTGGTTCTGCAGCATATTTATTTCAGAGTCTTTGAGCATAGTTACTTTTAGATTAGATTAGATTAGATTATTTACAGTGTGGAAACAGGCCCTTTGGCCCAACAAGTCCACACCGCCCCGCCGAAGCGTAACCCACCCAAACCCCTACATGTACATCTACATCTAACACTACGGGCAATTTAGCATGGCCAATTCACCTGACCTGCACATCTTTGGACTGTGGGAGGAAACCGGAGCACCCAAGTCTTGTCTCAGTTTCCCAGCATGTCTCATTTATTCTTTTCTTCATAAGTCCAATATTTTGAGTGGTCTGTCCAGCCACATTAATGACATACCAACTGGTGAAAACAGAATATGCTTCTTTACCCTGTTAAAATTGTTCATAATTTTGAACTCCTCATTGATATCTCTTCTTAATCATCTCTACTCCAAGGACAATAAGCATAATTTCTCAAATTATTCCTTGTATCCAAAATCTCTCATTCTTAGTACCATTCAAGTAAATTTCCTTTGTACTCTCTCCAAGACTTTAACACCCTTCCTTAAATAAGGTGTTTGGAACTGACCGCAATATTCCAAATGTCATCCAACCAATGATTTATAGAAATATAGCTTTACTTCCTTGTTGTTATACTCTATATCACTATTTATAAATTGAAGGATCCTGTAAGTCTTCCCAACAACTGCTTCAACTTGCCTGGCCATCTTCAGACAATTATGCATGTGAACCCTGAGATCCATCTGCTCCTGTACTCCTCTTAAAGTTGTACCATTGAGCCTGTGTTTCCGTGTTTCTTCTTTCAAAATGCATTACTGCACATTTCTCTGTGTTGAAATTCATCTTGCAGGTGTCTGTCTATTTGGTCAACTTGTCAATGTCCTTTTGAGGTTACTCAACATTATCCTCACAATTCACTATTCTCCCTGGCTTAATATCATCTGCAAATTTAGAGGTTTTGCCCTCAATGACCATTTCCACATTGTTTATATAAATCAGAAAAAAATCAAGGGTCTCAACACTGATCCCTGGGAACACTGCTGTCAACTCATCTCCAGTTTGAGAAATTCCCATCCATACCTGCCAGCTGTTGCCTATCCCAAGCCTTCCAAATTTAATAACAAACCTGCTATGTGGCATGATATCAAATATTTTCTGAAAGTTCAAATGTATAATATCCACATCATTATCCTCAACCACAGCCTGTGACACCTTGTCAGAGAACTCAATTAAATTTGTCAGACATGACCTGCTTTTGATAAAGCCAGAAGAAACCAATGAACTGCAGATGATGTAAATCAGAAACAAAAACATGAATAGCTGTAGAAACTAAGCAGGTCTGGCAGCATTTGTGGAGGGAAAGCAGATCCAACATTTCAGGTCCAGAGAACCTTCTTTAGAATTTATCGTAGCTGGGAAAAGGTGAGGATATATGCTGAATTAGGGGTGGGGGAAGATGTAGGATTAAATGATAAGTGGAGTTGGAGCCCAGAGAAAGAGAACGGCAGTTGGGCAGAGAAAAGAACGGGTAAAGGTCAGCCTGGGAGAATGAATAGCTGCTAATGAATAGAGCATTAGCAGCTGACAACGGGTTGATCGTGGTGGCAGACCATGTGATGACAAGGCCTGGGGTGTTGGGGGTTGAGGTAAGAACACTAAGAAGGTGTTCAGGCATTGAAATTATGGAACTCAATTTTGAGTGCTGAAGGTGGCAGGGTCTCCAAACGGAAAATGAGAAACTGTTCTTCTAGCTTGTATTGAGTTTCTCTCAAGTCCTGCAGCAAGCCTGAGACAGAGATGTTGGCTAGGGATGGTAGTGCATTGAAGTGGTAAGCAACAGGAATGTCAGGGTCATTTTTGTGCAAAGATATCCTTCACTCTTCCTCTTTCTGCCACCCTATCTTCAGCAGTAAAACCAACCTTTTCCAGCTACAATCGGTTTTGAAGAAGGGTCACAGGATCCAATAGTGTGACTGTCTAGTAATAACCTATTTTTCTCTAAGTATATACTTATCTTACCTCATATTAGAACCTCTATCCAATTTCCCACTCTTGAAATAGTGTCAAACTGACAAGCTCTGGCTTACTGGGTTATCCCTTGCCCCTTTTTAAACAATGGTGCCATATTTGTAATCCTCCAGTCCGCTGGGACTAATTCTGTGTTCAGAGAAAAATTCTGTCAACAGGTCTGCAATTTGCTCCCTTATCTGTTTCAAAGATCTAGGATGTATCTCATTCAGGCCTGGTGACTTCTCTACCTGGAGAGCTGCCAGACCTTTTAGCACTTCTTTATCTATCACTATATTTCTCAGTTGTTCAATGCCCATATTTTCAACTGGGCCATTTTTTTTGCATTAATTTCTACCTTTAGTCTGCAAAATTCCTTCAACTTATCCAATCAACATAAATGTACCTTTAAGACACAAATTATCCTCCTAATGATGTGGTGGTGCCTCTGTTGGACTGGGTGGACAAAGTTAAAAGTCACACAACACTAATTCCTACTTTGAAAATAGAACCAGTCTGGCTCAAGACTAGGATACAGACAGACTCTAACCTCACACCTTTAATACATTGGCTGAGATGTCACCTTTCTTTATAAAACCTTAAATTATCTCGAGAATGTGACTTGAAAGGAATTTGCATATTAATAAACCAAAACCTGCAACCCATTCTAAAAGATGAAAGATTTAACAGTAATCTAGATTTGTTCAATATATCATTTCAGTTGCATGACACTGTAATCTTTTGCTATACATTCTGTGTCTTATGGTCCTACTCCACAACTACCTAATGAAGGAGCTGCATTCCGAAAGCTAATACTTCCAAATAAACCTGTTGGACTATAACCTGGTTTTGCATGATTTTTAACTTTATTCTCATAATGTCCAATCTTGTTCAAGTATTCAAAGATCAACAATGGAGTTCTCACTGGTTTGTTGATTTTTATCCTTTAATCAACACCAATAAGTTGCAGAAAAGCTGGCCATTATCATGTTACAATGAAGGACAATTAGGCATGGAAAAGTAATACTGACATCACCAATATTGCTCATATCCTACAAATGATTAAAAAAAGATTGATTGTGAAATTCCACTGAACTCAAATTTGTTGTCCCATTTGGTACATTACTATATTTTAAAAGTTCTGAATTAACTATACAACTCTTTGGTATATTTTGTGATTATGAAAAGTTCCCTAAAAAGACAAGTTCATTCTTATGTTCTTGTGTGATTCTTAAATGAATCATGGTCCGTGGGAATAGATTGCTATGTTTCACTGAATATTTATTTCACAGGATGAGAGGAGATCTGATTGCAGTTTTCAAAGTCATGAGTTGGCAGGACAGCGTAGATAGGGTCAAGCTGTTATTCCATATAAAAGAAACAAAATCAAGAGGACATAGATTTAAATTGAAGTGCAAACAAAGCAAGGATGATGGGAGGTTTTGTTTTCATGCAGCAAGTTTTTAGGGTATGGTTTGCACTGCCTGGAACTATGGTGGAGGTAAGTTTAGTCGAAGTATTCAAGATGTCATTGGAATTTTTTTGGATAGTAATTGCATGCCATGGTAAGGGAAAAGACAAGAGATTGGCCCGAGGCATTGGAGCCAGACAAGATAATACAGCCAGTGCAGGCACTGTCTGTTCTTTCTAGGAAGAACAGTTTAATTTTTTCAATGTATCCTCATGGCTGAAGTTTTTCAAACAGGAAGCAATTTGAGTAAATTGCTTCTTCACTCTCCAATGCATTTGTGATTTTCCAGTATTGTAGTAACCACAATTTTACTCCAGCTGAGGACTAGAGGATAGTAAATGTTGTGCTCTTGTTCAAGAAGGGGAGTAGAGACAACCCTGGTAATTATAGAGCAGTGAGCATTACTTTGGTTGTGGGTAAAGTGTTGGGAAGGGTTATTAGGATTTATAATTATTTAGAAAGAAATAAGTTGATTAGGGATAGTCAACACAGTTTTGTGAAGGGTAGGTCATGCCTCCTTTCCCCCGGAGACTAAGTAATAACCTTATAGAGGTTTATAAAATCATGAGGGGCATGGGTAGGATAAATAGACAAAGTCTCTTCCCTGGGGTGCGGAGTCCAGAACAAGAGGCTTAGAGTGAGAGGGGAAAGATATAAAAGAGACCTAAGGGGAAACTTTTTCATACAGAGGGTGTTATGTGTATGGAATGAGCTGCCAGAGGATGTGGTGGAGGCTGGTACAATTGCAACATTTAAAAGGCATCTGGATGGGTATATGAATAGGAAGGGTTTGGAGGGTTATATGGGCCAGGTGCTGGCAGGTGGGTCTAAATTGGGTTGGGTTATCTGGTTGGCATGGGCAAGTTGGATCGAAGGTTCTGTTTCTGTGCTGTACATCTCTGTGACTCTATGACTCTGTAAACCTTAGTGAATTCTTTGAGAATGGTGACCAAACAGGTTGATGAAGGTAAAGCAGTTAATGTGATGTATATGGATTTCAGTAAGGCATTTGCTAAGGTTCCCCATGGTAGGCTGTTGCACAAAATACAGAGGCATGGGATTGAGAGTGATTTAGTGGTTTGGATCAGAAATTGGCAAGCTGAAAGAAGACAGAGGGTGGTGGTTGATGGGTAATGTTCATCCTGGGGTTCAGTTATCAATGGTGTACTGCAAGGATCTGTTTAGGGTCCACTGCTATTTGTCATTTTTATAAATAATCTGGATGAGGGCATAGAAGGATGGGTTAGTAAATTTGCGGATGGCATTAAGGTTGGTAGATTTGTGGATAGTGATGAAAGATGTTGTAGGTTACAGAGGTACATAGATAAGCTGCAGAGTTGGGCTGAGAGGTGGTAAATGGAGTTTAATGCGGAAAAGTGTGAGGTGATTCACTTTGGAAAGAGTTAAAGAATAAAGTGTACTGGGCTAATGGTAAGACTCTTGGTAGTGTAGATGAACAGAGAGATCTTGTTATCCATGTACATAGGTCCTTGAAAGTTGCCAACCAGGTTGATAAGGTTGTTCAGAAGACATACAGTATTTTAGCTTTTACTCTTAGGGGGACTGAGTTTCAGAACCATGAGGTCATGCTGCTACAGTACAAAATTCTGGTGCAGTCGCACTTAGAGTATTGCATACAGTTCTGGTCACTGCATTATAGGAAGGATGTGGAAGCTTTGGAAAGGGTTCAAAGGAGATTTACTAGATTGTTGCTTGGTATGGAGGGAAGGTCCTATGAGGAAAGGCTGAGGGACTTGAGGCTGTTTTTGTTCGAGAAAAGAAGTTTGAGAGGTGACTTAATTAAATCATTTAAGAGAATTAGAGGGCTAGATAGGGTGGACAGTGAGAGCCTTTTCCCTCAGATGGTGATGACTGTACCACAAGCTCCCTCAAATTAGCAAAGCCTGTGAAGGGAGTCAGGCAGACCCCAACGATGGTCAGTGGCAGTTTTCTTTAAGCAACCTATTCAGACATGTTGTGAACATTTCAAGTGCAATGGAATTTGAACCGGTGCTTTCTAGACAAGAGGCAGGGACACTACCAGTACATCACAAAAGCTGCAGGTTTCTAGTGGCAACTATCTTATAATCAATCTGTTCAAAGAAATTGTAACATACCTCTCGAGCAGGTGGGACTTGTACCCAGGTCTCTTGACCCAGAGGAAGGCTCATTATTCTTGTACCCACAAGAGCCATTGTGTGTTCCAATGGATTGGAAAACTAATAAATTGATGGACTTTGTCTCTGCTCAAGAAGGGAGTGAGGCAGAAAGTAGAAAACCAGGCCAGTTAGCCTAAAATCTGTTGTTGGGACAATCCCAGAGTCCATTCCTAGGGAAGAAAAGCAGAACAATTAGAAAATGTTAACACAGACGTGTCAACATGATTTCATGAAAGGGAGATCATGTTTAACAAATTTGCTAGAGTTCTTTGAGTATATAATGAGCTAAATTGAAAAAGGGGATAGGTAAACATGGTGTATTTGGGTTTCCAGAAGGCATTCAACAAGATGCCACATAAAAGATTAATGCCCACGATATTGTGAGTAATGTATTAGCATGGATTGATGATTGGTTAACACACAGAAGTATTAATGTGTCTTTTACAGTTTGAGTGGCACTAGGATCAGTCCTCAGCTACTCATTATCTATATTAGTGAATTGGAGGAGGTGGCAGAGAAATATATCCAAATTTACTGATTATACAAAAATAGGTGGGAGAGCTTGCTGTGATGAGGATATAAAGAATCTGGGTGTGGATATGGATAGTTTGGGTGAGTGGTCACAAACATGGCAGATGGTGTTTAAAGCAAACTATTATTTAAATTGAGATTTTCCAATGAAGTGCAGCACTGAGAGATCTAGATCTTCTTGTGCATGAAACACACAAAGTTAACGTACAGGTGCAGCAAGTAATTAAGTAAGTAATGGAATTTTGGCCTTTATTGCTAGGGAACTGTAGTTTAAAAATAGGGCATTCTTGTTAGAATTATACAAGCTGATGGTGTGGGCAAATTTCAAATAATGTGTGTAATTTTGATCACCTTATTTAAAAGATGTATAAACATTGGAAGCTGTTCAAAAGACATTCACAAGACTATTCCTGGAATGAAAGAGTTGATTTAACAAAAACAACTAAACACTTAGGCTTTTATTCATTAACATTTAGAAGAACAAAGGGTGATTTTATTGAAACATACAAGATTCTGAGAGGGATGGACAGGGTAGATAGTGAGAAGATGTTTCCACTAGTATGAGAGTCTTGAACTAGAGGTGATAGTCACAGAATAAGGGGACACTCATTTAAAACTGAGATCCAAAGGAATTTCTTCTCTTAAAGGAATATGAATGTCTGGAATTCTCTACCACAGAACACTGAATGTAATTAAAATTAAAGGTGGAGAGATTTTTGAACGATTAATGAGTTAAGGGCTATGAAGAGTAGCAAGAAAGAGGATTTGACACCATCTGATCAGTCATGATTTGTTGAATGGTGGTGTAAGGCTTTGGAGCTAAGTGACCTACTCATGTTCCTATTTCTTACATCCTAAACATAGTTTTTGGTTAGGAAGTGGAATATTGTGAAGAATCAAACATTCTTTGGTGATCTGTCAGAACAATTGAATACGATTGAAAAATTGAAGACTAGATCTGCAAAGGAAAAACAGAAAGAAAAATACACTGCAAACATTGTTGCTCAGCTGCAAAAATTTCTAATCAAACACTTAAGAGTCTTCAGGCACAGAAACTCTTGCCCGTCTCAGCTGATCTTGGTAGCAGCTGCATCTTATAATTCTCAGTCAATATTTACAGGAGAGGAAAAAAGGTCAATGTCTTGCACATCATCAATTTCACTTTGTTGGATTTTCATAAGAACAAAATATTCTTTTAGGCTGTCTGCAGTTGGAGTGTTGCAGATGGGGTAAGGGTAGATTTAGCTGATGAAAGGTTAATGACGAGTCTGAACAGAGGCAGAGTGGGGTATTCTAGAGGCTTTGCTGCTTCGCATTGCTGGTGCTCCAGGCTGCTACCATGGCAACAAAATTTCTGCTATTCTGCATATGCATCAAATTGATATTAAACCAGAAGATGCTCACTGTCAGAACTGCCAAGCCTGATTCAATGCCACGATCAGATATGCCAAGACCTTTCTGAAGACTTATCTTCATCCTTTGTAGCGATGGAATCAAAGATATGATAGAGAAAACAACAACATAAAAATCCTTGCTCAATCCTTGCAGCCACTTCCAAATCATTGTTGACTTTAAATGTTTTCTCATTCTCCACAAAACCGCTTTAATGGCTTGTACAGGTGAGCTGTACACTTGATTTCACATTGAACACTCTACGAGATTGCTTTCAACTTCAGAAGATAGAATGCCATAGCTTTGTGATATTTGTGGAAGAGTACAACATACTTATATTACCTTCTGTGTCTACTTGAAGTGGCATTAAGCTCTTTAAAGCTAAGTAAGTTAGTTGCTTTATAAAAGAAGCAAAAGACCATCACAAAAAGATCCTAACCTTTAAAGGCTGACATCATCAACAATCACTGAAAAGCTTACATTCTAACATTTATATTGCCATTGAGTGCTTTCATTGGAAACTCCTTTCATGATAAACTTCAGACCACATGCCAGCTTGAATGGGTAATGCCATTTTCAAGAAATGTCTTGAATCTTGAATGGAAAGCTTTCTTATAGCTCTCCAGTTTTCATCTGTTGATCATCTTGCTTTTGTAGATAATATTTCCTCTTTCTGTTTTGACACTAAGTGGCTCCTCATTTTTTTAACTTCTTCCCACTTATCTGTGTTCCTGATCATCTTTCTTTGTTAACAGTTTCGTTTCCTCAGGCTCTGTACCCCTCTCTTTCAAATTGCTGTCACAACACACTTTATAAACGAAATTAATGGGACATACCCTGTAACAATGATCTTGGTGCATCAGCTTTCACCATCCAACATCTCTCTGCAGTCTTTGTCATGCCATTCCCCTCTAATCCCAATGCTGCTTGTCAACAACAACAACATATGAAGATCTGAAATCAAGTTCTATATGTATGCAAGGGCTATTCAGTTTTACCCCAGCATGATCTCTCTGTTATCAATTTGCTTGTCAAACACCCATTCTGAATGAACCAGTTTCCTTCACATTGGACATAAAATTTATTACAATTACAGCACAGGAATAGGGCCTTCACCCCGTCATGTCTCTGCCAACCATGACGCCATTCTAAAATAATCCTAACTACCGACACATGGTCCATTTCCATCTATTCCCTTCCTGTTCATCTATCTGTCTAAATGTCCCTTAAACATTGCTACTATATCTGCTTCCACCATCTTCCTGGTCATGCGTTTCAGGCACTTATCACCCTCTATGGTAAAAATATTACTTGCACATCTCTTAAACTTTCCCCTTTCATATGCCCCCTCATATTTGACATTTCCACCCTGGGGACAAAGACTCCAACTATTCACCCTAACTATGGCTCTCATAATTTTATATTCTTCTACCAGGTCATCCCACAGCTTCCAACACTCTAGTGAAAACAATCTAAGTTTGTCCAAACTCTCCTTATAGCTAATACATTCCAGTCCAGATAGCATTCTGGTAAACCTCTTCTGCACCCTCTCCAAAGCCTCCACATCTTGTCCTATATTGTGGCAATCTGAGCTGCACATAATACTCCGAGAGTAGCCTAACTAAAGTTATATACCGCTACAACATGACTTGCCAACTTTTATACTCAACGCTCTGAAGGCAAGCATTTGTATGCCTTCTTTACCAACTTGTCCACTTGTGTTGCTATCTTCAGAGATGATTTGGAGGTGCCGATGTTGGACTGGGCTGTAAAAGTTAAAAATCACACAATGCGAGGTTATAGTCTAACAGGTTTATTTTGGAAGCACTAGCTTTCGGAGCGCTGCTCCTTTTTCGGGTGTTTGTGGGGAATAAGATTATAAGACACAGAACTTAGAGCAAATGTTTACAGTGTGATGTAACTGAAATTTTATATTGAAAAAGACCCGGATTGTTGGTTAAGTCTCATCTTTTAGAACAACGATGTTGGTTTCAGTTCTTTCATGTATAAATCACAAAACCTTCTTAAAAGCTTACATTCACAAGTGAACTTTAACAATTGGTGTCATGTCGGCCAAGATAATGTATTGAAGGTGTGAGCTTTCCTGTGTGAGGCTGTCTGTGCCACAATGGTCAGACTGATTCTAATCTAAAAGAAGGATTTACAGAATCTTACATGGATTCATGCAGTTTTTGAGCAAAGTAAAATGTAATTCTACAATACAAATTCACCACACAAACTTATATGTGTGTGTGTGCATTTGGGTGTATGTTTGGGGGAGGCGGTGTTATAAGTGTCTGTGAGAGAGTGTGTGTATATGAGTGTAATGTGGTATAAATCAGTTAGAATGTATTGTGGGAATGTATGTGTGAGTGTATGAGAGACCCTCACGCAGACCTTCTCTCATACGCTCACACATGCATTCCCACAATACATTCAACACACCCCTCCCTATTCTTACCATCACCTATGTTTTTCTCTGTGTGAATACCAATGCAAAGTACTCATTAAGGACCATACCCACTTCCTCTAATTCAATGCATGAATTCCATCCTTTGTCCTTGAGTGAACCTACCCTTTCCCTAGCTACCCTCTTTCTCCTAATATATGTATAAAATGTTTTGGGATATTCCTTAATCTTACTTGCCAAGGATATCACATATCCCTTTAAGGTCTCCCAATTACTTGTTTAAATTCTTTCTGGCTTCCTTTACATTCCTCAAGAGCCTTGCTTGATTTCAGTTTCCTAAACTTTAAAGATGCTTCCTATCTCTTTTTCTAAACATTCAATATCACTTGTCATCCGGGGTTCCCAAATTTTGTTATCCTTGTCTTTCATCTGTTCAGGAACATGCTGGTCTTACTTATGATCAGCTGGCCTTTGAAAGACTCCAACACGTCAGAAGTGGTTTTACACTTAAAAAGCTGCCCCCAATCTAATTTCTTCAGTTCCTGCCTAATACTGTTTAATTAGCCTTCCCCCAATGTAGCACTAGTTAAACATTTTGAAGGACAGAAGCCATTTTTCTCAGCTCTGGCTGCAAAATCTATTCCCTCACCATCAATTCCACGCACTTCCCTGGAACGGCATAGGCCTGCCAAACCATTTGACCCTGAGCAAAGTTTCCAATCCTATATCCTCTCTATCGCATAAGTCATGTACTGCACACACCTGCCTCCATTGCCCCTGGACCAGTATGTTCCTGAAATTCTTCTGTTATCTCTAGACCGTATAATTCCAATATGTTCCTACTCAACTTCTCACTTTCTATCCTTTATAAACTTTAACCTCTGTAATCGTAACTGGACTCACCCTGTATTCCCTGACTTTTAGTGGCTCCTGATACACATATAAATTTAAAATTCTGATCTACATATTTAAACTCCACCATGGCCTACCATCTGATTATCTCTTTAACATTACTCACCTCCAAAAAAGGTCAACAATCCATTAAGTCAAGTCTCTTGCCCATTCCTACTCCTTTTTCTCCCCACCATCAGCAGCTCTGACACTAGAATTACCTTCATAAATCTCTCTGCTTTTTCACATCTTTCTCCTACATTAAACCCAGCTTTATAACATTTTCTTGGCCAAGAGTTTAGTGACCAACATCTTATCTAATTACTTATGTTATATTTAGACCATTTATTTAAGCGCAGTAACCTGTTCAATTGTTTTACATGAGTGATGTGAAAGGACTGATCTGTATTTGGCATGTGCAGCATGTGCCATTATAAGGTACACCCCGCTGGTGACTGAAAGCCCAGTGTTTACTTATGGTGAGGACATCTTGGATCATTCCAGATCTTTTACATGGGGTCCATATTTCACTTTTTCTCTCTCCCAGGAGTATGGGGGGGGGGGGAGGGGGAGTGGGAGTGGGAGCAAGTTTTATAAGTTCATATAAAGTTAAGATTTGGCTTAATAGGGTATCATTTTAACAAATCAATAAATTGATAATTTTAATAAATAGGCAATAGCACCCTTACTTTCACCTCTGAACACTTCAAGGTGGTATCAATCAGGTCACTGTTTAATCTGGGATTTCCCCCCTCACACAGTCTGCTTTTTGAATAAGGTTTTGGGTGAAGAAGAAGATAAAGAGCAGGAGAAAGCTGGATATGTGTCTGGTGCACTCAGTCTTATTGCTCAGACACACCCTTCTTCCACCTCTCACATTCCCCTTCCCATAAACATTCTCACAGTTCCCTCTCTACCTTTCCCTCACACAACCTCATTCACTTCCTCCCAACCACACAGATAAATTTAGGTTAGATTAGATTACTTACAGTGTGGAAACAGGCCCTTTGGCCCAACAAGTCCACACCGACCCGCCAGAGCGCAACCCACCCAGACCCATTTCCCCTACACCTAACACTATTTTTGGACTGTGGGAGGAAACCGGAGCACCTGGAGGAAACCCATGCAGACATGGGGAGAATGTGCAAACTCCACACAGTCAGTCGCCTGAGGCGGGAATTGAACCCAGGTCTCTGGCGCTGTGAGGCAGCAGTGCTAACCACTGTGCCACTGTGCTGCCCGCATTTACTTTGACCCATTCCCTATCTCCTTTACTCTAACCCCACAACACCAAGTCTCACATGCTCCTTCCCTCTCACTCACTCACCTGACCTCTCCCCTCTCAATATCACCCTTATTATCTCCCATTTTATCTCTCCCAGTCCCACTCTCAGTATATGTATAACCACGCTATAACTTTCCCTTCACTCTCTCACTATACATTCAGATGACTCTTTTACCAGGTTTCTCTATTACTGTCCAAGCTGCTGATTCCTCTTACCAGGAATAACAGACCATTCCTTTTCAACTGTCTTACACATTATGTAAACAAGCAAGAAGACCAGAGGAATATCTTTGCAGCAAATGTTAATTCTATCAGACTGAGACTACTAATAGGTGGCTAAGGAGTGTAAAGTAGCTGTTATCTTGGATGATGAGGATGATATAATGACTCAGGGATACATAATTAAACAAGGGAGGTGGGGCTGTTTATTTACCATATAACAGCCCAAGTTGGTGAAGTCACTGAAGGACCAGCACTTTCCCGGAATTAAATGCTGAGCGCTAAGTATTCAGCCAACCAAATAGACACATTGAGTACAATTATCCCCTCACTAGACATTGCTGGTTGAGGTGGTCTCAAAGAGATAGTTGAGCCCTCTTTCGCCAACTCTAGGCTGGGGACCCCATGTACCTACTTAGTTGGTCAAATGCCTAGTGCTAGTACTAGACTGCACTTGTTGGAATTCTGCATCTCATCCTTCCTCTAACCTCTGCAGAATGATAGAAGTCCATATGCTCCATGTACCCTCAAGGTCAGCAACAACCTGGCCTTGGGGTTTGAGATAATCTTATCTAATGATCCTGTCAACCTAATGACATTGCAGTTGAACCATCATCTTCTTCTTCAACAAAACCTCCACCACACTCATGTTGCTAACAAGATTCACATCACAAACCTCTCCTTTGAATAAAAAGTCCTGTCTTGAAATGAACATTTTTGTCTTCACCACAGCAACCAGGATTGTTAGGAAGACATAATGCCACCACTTACTCTGAAAAGCAAATGAAAGGACCATCAGTTGTTTTCTGAATCTATTCCCATAGATTTAGGTCACAACCTGACTCACAACAAAGGTATTCAGTTCCACAAAAAAACCAAAGAACTGTGAATACTGGAAATGAGAAACAAAAACAGAGATTGCTAGAGAAACTCAGCAGCTCTGGCAGCATCAGTGGAGGGAAAGCAGAGTTAACATTTCAGCTCCAGTGACCCTTGTTAGGAGCAGGTTCTGCAGCTTCCAGACCTTCTGGGTTTTTCCAGCAATCTCTGTTGTTGTTATTCAGTTCCACACAGATTTGTTCAGAAGTATAATGCATCTTTAACTCACCATTTCCGGTTACAATGCAAGGTCGTTCCATTTAAGTATAGTTTCAAAATAGGAGTGGTATAACTTCCATAGTTAAAGGGTCACATCCTTCAGTATGCCAGAAGTAAATTTGTTGAGGTGCAATGAACCAATAAAGAAGCAGACCACTACTGAAAGAGTCATGAATGAATCTTATGAACAGTGTGCCTTCAATGTTAGGGAGCAATAGAAAAAAGAACCCATCGACCAATATGTGACTGCATTAACACCGCTCATTGCACCTTATGAATTTACTCACAACTAAAAGATGATCTAATTGAAGATAGGATTGTATTAGGCATAAGAGATTCCACAATGAAAGCACGTCTACTAAGGAAGAAGAAACATACTCTGGGAATCAATCAACATACTCAGAAGCACTAAGGTTGTATGTCAAGAGCTAGAGCATATTTACAGCAGAACTTAACCAGGCATTGCATTATGTTGATAGACATTCCAGGCTGAAAGGGCAGAAAGATCAGAATTAAAGACATGATGCAAGTAGTATGGACAGCATCACCTAAAGGAAAAGAAAGCATAACCAAAGTGGGATATCAATATTCTCTTTGCAAGATACCAAATAATTTTTGCACAAACATTCTTGCAGAAGCAAGCATACCAAGCATAGAAAGACATCCACTAATGAGCTATCAACTAACTGATCAACTAACATTCTCGCCAAATCATTCTATGGTTCGATTCTAGATCAAATAGGTGACCAATCACTGGAAATTTATAATCACTGTCAGGAACTATTATCTGAGTAAATTGTTTGGTTCATTGTATGAATTCTACACATTGAGGGATTGCTGTACATCCCCCAACACAGAGTATTGGTCCCATCATTCAATAATATCACAAAGCTTTTTTTTTCCAGTCAGTTGTAATGTGAGTAACAGATAGTCAATGATTTGAGGAGTTTGTACTAGGGATGTGAAAGCAGAAAGCAAATTGACTCCATGCCTTTTTAATGAGATGTCACTACTGTTGGAAGGTTTTACAAATGCTTGTTTGGATCTAGTTGATGGTTAAAACTTCACAAACCAAAACCAAACTGAACTAGTTTCAATAATGGCCACCTTAAAGAGGTTAGTGGAACATTGCGAACTTGGAGGGTTACTTCAAGATATCTTGTGGGACTGTTTGGTTCATAGCCTTCAACACAAAGCCATCCAATGGAAGGTGCTAACAAAATGAGACCTGGATTTCAAGGCAGCTGCCCAATTTGCTACCTTGAGGGAGTTGGCCACCAGTGAAGCAATGGAGTGGAGATATGACATCCAGGTGCATAAACTAGGGGAAACTCAGCAGAGTGTGGTACCAACCATAAAACGTTGTCAATGTAGCAAGAGTGGTCACAAGGAATCAATGTACTGGACTCAAGAAATTAAGTGCTGCAAGTGTAAGCAAATAGGCCATGTTGCCTGAAATTTCCAGGTACAACTCAAGCTCAAGAGGAAGGGTGTCGAAAGAGGACAATTTAGAGAACGAGACATAGGTACATACTGCCAGCCAGGGAGTAGACTGGGAGTCAGCCGGGTCTGCAGAAGGCCCAGAATCAGCAGAGTTTAATTTAAACATTCTGTGAAGCTGAATATTTCTGGGTTTTTCCCAAAATAGAGGGGAAGATAGTAAAGATGGAAGTGGACACTGAAAGAACTGCAGATGCCGTAAATCAGAAACAAAAACAGAAGTTGTTGGAAAAGCTCAGCAGATCTGGCAGCATCTGTGAAGAGAAATCAGAGTCAATGTTTTCAGTCTAATGACCCTTCCTCAGAACTGATGGTAGCTCTGAAAATGCTGGTTTATATGCATAAGATAGGGAGGGAGGAGGGGCTAAGGAGTAATCAATAGGTGGAAATGGAGCTCAAAGAGAGAGAAGAACAGTTGCACAGATAAAGGAGTGGATAATAATCTAGCTGGGAGAGTGAATACTTATAAATGGAGACTGTTAGTGGCTCACAATATGTAGTGTGTAATGGCAAATGATGTGAAACAAGATAATAAAGATGGAAGTGAATATGGATGCAGTGGCGTCTCTGTATCCCGGCTCAATATTGAAGGAAAAGTTAAAGGCATTGCCATTGCAGCCTGCCAAGCTTACACTGCACAGACATACACAGAGCAAGTGGTGTCACTGAAGAGCTATGGAATGGTAAAAGTATAACTAAGAGATCGGTGTGCCAAACTGCCTCTGTATGTAGTGAAAGGCAATTACCTTGTATTATTTGAACACTCCTGGTTACAACAATTAAAGTTAAATTGATGCATATCTAATAGGCTGGCAGACTCAAAAATGAGTTTGAAAGAGATTTTGCATAGGTATATGGATATCTTCAAGAGAACCCTGGAGGAAATGAAAATAGTAGAAATTAAATTTTGCCCAAGGAGTGTGAAGGCGCACCCAGTATTGTATGCCTTTCAGCCTAAAGTGGAGATGAACTAGAATGGCTGATGAACTTAGGAGTTTTAGAAGCAGTAAACATTGGTGAATCGGACACTCCCATCATCCCAGTCTTAAAAACAGATGGCACAGTGAGGATTTGTGCTGACTTTAAGATCACTGTCAATTCAGTCCTGAGTAAGGATCAATACCCAATTGTACACATTGAGGACCTGTTCAGTGGACTGGCTGGGGGAAAGAAATTCTCAAAAATGGTTCTGTTGCTGGTGTACTTACAGATGGGGGTCACAAATGAATCCCAGCTGCCACTGATGGTAGTGATACACAGACCTGTTCCATTATTAGTCACTGCTTTTTGGCATCATGTCAGGGCTGGCTCTAATCCAGAGGACCATGGACCAAAACTCATGTGGATTGCCAGGTGTCCGGTGTTATCTGGGTGATATTTTGGATCCTCTGAAGAGAAGCATCGAAAAACCTAGAAGAAACCCTAAAAATGTTTTATGAGCACAGCCTACAAGTTAAAAGGTAGAAATGCGAGTTTTTTTTAGAGACTTCAAAGAGTACCTGTGCCATGTAATCGATGATGAGGGTATACACAAGGTATGCATGAAGATGAAGGCTATCATGAAGGCTTCTGGGCCAGAGAATGTGTCTCAACTGAGATCATTCTTGGCAGTGATAAATTACTATGGTAAATTCATGTCTGATCTGGCAAAATGGCCAAAACACCTACATTGGTTGCTGGTAAAAGGACAGCCATGGAAATAGAATGTGAGGAGGCTTACTGGGAGGTGAAGCAAGCCTGAAAAATGTGAGAAGTGTTGACTTATTTTGGCTCAAAGTCGCCACTGCAATTGGCATGCCTTATGGGGTTGGCACTGTACTGTCACACATCTTGTTGGCCAAAGAGGAAAGGCCTATTGCATTTACATCGAGGTGGCTAATGAAGATCGAGAAGGAGCGTACCCAAGTGGAAAAGGAAGAATTGGAGATTGTGCTTGGTGGAAATTCACCCAATTCCTTTACGACAGGCACTTCAGGCTAACAGACCACAGGGTGCAAACCTTCATTTTTGGCCATATACAGGAACACTGTCAACGAAGGCAACATGCTAGTAGAGATGGGTACTGTCTGTGTCAGTCTGCTCATATAAAATCAGACACCCACAGCTGGGGAAGCACGGCAATGCAGATGTTTTATCAAGTTTACCATTATTGGGTGATAAGGATGTTCCCAAGTGGAACTTGAAAATTATGTACATTTCCCCGGAAGAGAAGATATTGGTATCAGTGAGTCTTGTGTGAAACAACACATGAAATGACCCACCTTGAGCCTAGAGGTAGAGTCTTGAGAGGAAGAACTTGTCATAGGAACTACCCAGAATTACACTGTTACCTGTCAAGGATGTAGGATTTATCCATATCAGGCAGGTGTTTAATGTGCAGAATGGTAGTTGTTATCCCTTCTCCTTAAGAGGAAAGATGCAAAGACAAAGCCAGAAGCTATGTTTGCTGGATGAATATGGACTTGCAGTCTGAGGAGAAAGTGAGAAGACACTGCCATTGTCATCACTTTATTCATTCGAACGGCCTCAATCACTATGGCAGCGGATACGTGTTGATTTTACAGAGCCAGTAGAGGGATGGGTGTTACTAGTATTTTTGGATGCCCACTCCAAGTGGTTCGAGTTTGTGGTCATGAAGTCATTATTAGCAGGAACAAAAATAGCCTGACTGGATGAAATATTTGCCTGGTTCATGAGTGATAATGGTCAACAGATTACGATGCAAAAGTTTGAGGAATATCTGGACAATCATGGAATCAGATATATGAGATTGTCTCTGTATCACCCTGCCATAAACGGCCAGGTGAAGAGATTTGTACAAACCTTGAAGCAGGCCTCACAAGGGGAGGGTTCACTAGGACAGCGATTCAGCATTTATAGGAATATGCCTCATTAGATAACCCAATGTTCACCAACATCCTAATATTCAACCACCAACTGAGAACCATGTTTGACTTACTGTGGCCAGAAGAGAGCAGAGAGGTGGACAGTGAAATCAACAGGACTGATGGCCAGAAGGATGGGAACTTCATGGTCAATGGTATCCCAAATAGAAGAGACTGTCGGCCTGGAATTATATATCTCATGAAAAATGGTTCCTGGAGGTGGTCGTGGCTCAATGAGAACCATTGTCACATACATTGTGGACTAAGGATGAACTGGTCTGGAGTAAACGTGTGGACCATCTGGTCATTGCACCTCACCAACACTGGGGAGGTCCTCAGACTACTAAGCCGGTCCAGATGGGACTAGTGGCGTCAACTGAGTCATGCATCTCTGAGCCAAGGTTAACCATATCCAGGTAGGAAACAATAGCAGTGTCACAGGGCAACACAGCCAAACAGAGACAGACACACCTCAGAGCATCAAGAGCTGCAGAAGCCTGGGTGACTACTCTAGAAAATTCACTCAGGAACAGGACATTGTTGCTGATGTGAATATTGAGTCACAAGTGATTAGAATGGATGGCTTTGAGGTATGTAGGGAAGAGGTCCGGGGAATACTGGAAAGGGTGAAAATAGATAAGTTCCCTGGGCCTGATGGCATTTATCCTAGGATCCTCTGGGAAGCTAGGGAGGAGATAGCGGAGCCATTGGCCTTGATTTTTATGTCGTCGTTGTCTACAGGAATAGTGCCAGAAGACTGGAGGATAGCGAATGTGGTCCCCTTGTTCAAGAAGGGGAGTAGGGACAGCCCTAGTAACTATAGGCCAGTGAGTCTCACTTCTGTTGTGGACAAAGTCTTAGAGAGAATTGTAAGGGATAAGATTTATGAACATCTGGATAGGAATAATGTGATCAAGGATAGTCAGCATGGTTTTGTGAAGGGCAGGTCGTGCCTCACAAACCTTATTGAGTTCTTTGAGAAGGTGACCAAGGAAGTGGACAAGGGTAAAGCAGTAGATGTGGTGTATATGGATTTTAGTAAGGCGTTTGATAAGGTACCCCATGGTAGGCTACTGCAAAAATTACGGAGGTATGGCATTGAGGATGCATTAGAGGTTTGGATTAGGAATTGGCTGGCTGGAAGGAGACAGAGGGTAGTAGTTGATGGTAAAGATTCATCTTGGAATGCAGTTACTGGCGGTGTTCCACAAGGATCTGTTTTGGGACCATTGCTGTTTGTCATTTTTATAAATGACCTGGAGGAGGGGCTTGACGACTGGGTGAGCAAGTTTGCGGATGATACGAAAGTCGGTGGAGTGGTGGACAGCGAAGAAGGATGTGGCAGGTTACAGCGGGATATAGATAAGTTGCAGAGCTGGGCAGAAAGGTGGCAAATGGAATTCAATGTAGCTAAGTGTGAAGTCATTCACTTTGGTAGGAGTAATAAGAAGATGGATTACTGGGCTAATGGTCGGATACTTGGTAGTGTCGATGAGCAGAGGGATCTTGGTGTCCATGTACACATATCTTTGAAAGTTGCCACCCAGGTAAATAGTGCTGTGAAGAAGGCATATGGCGTACTGGGCTTTATTGGTAGAGGAATTGAGTTCCGGAGTCCTGAGGTCATGTTGCAGTTATATAAGACTCTGGTGCGGCCTTATCTGGAGTATTGTGTACAGTTCTGGTCGCCATACTATAGGAAGGATGTGGAGGCACTGGAACAGGTGCAGAGGAGGTTTACCAGGATGTTGCCTGGCATGGTAGGAAGATCGTATGAGGAAAGGCTGAGGCACTTGGGGCTGTTCTCATTGGAGAAAAGAAGGTTTAGGGGAGATTTGATAGAGGTGTACAAGATGATTAGGGGTTTAGATAGGGTTGACAGTGAGAACCTTTTTCCGCGTATGGAGTCAGCTGTTACTAGGGGACACAGCTTTAAATTAAGGGGAGGTTGGTATAGGACAGATGTTAGGGGTAGATTCTTTACTCAGCGGTTTGTGAGTTCATGGAATGCCCTGCCAGTATCAGTGGTGGACTCTCCCTCTTTATGGTCATTCAAGCGGGCATTGGATAAGCATATGGAGGTTATTGGGCTAGTGTAGGTTAGGTAGGCTTCAGTCGGCGCAACATCGAGGGCCGAAGGGCCTATACTGCTCTGTATTTTTCTATGTTCTATGTTCTATGTTCTAAAATGAGGAGATGGCCTTTTAGGAATCACCACCCCTCTGAGACACTGATCATGTCAATGCAAACTATGGCACAGTCATTTTATTTTTCTTTTTTCTGTAAAAATTCCTGTTAGCTAAGATACTTGTGTGATAGCTATAATTGTTGGAATAACGTATGTATATAGATAAAGGGATAATGGAAATAAAGGGGGAGGGGTCTTGTGTATGTGGTTGGGTGGGTGTTGCCTCTTTAAGAGAGTGGATTACGTGACTCAGAGGCAGGAGATTGAGGGGCAGTTTAGGACCAATTGTGGAGCTGAGTGGATGCCCAATAAAGTATTCCCTATTCAAGTTTACTCTCCATCTAGCTTGTGTTCTATGTTTCTAGTGAACCACAAACACACAAAAATCTACAGGGAGTACCTAGCAACCAGGAGGAGACTGTGTGCTGACAGTGTCCACTACAACCCTCATTACCTACCATCACTTTCTGTTCTCCAGATCCACATTGCACCTGAAAACTTATTCAGTTTCCAGCAAGGTGTGTGGGGTCAGTGTCACTTTGATGGGTGAAAATACAGGATCCATATGTCTTGATCTTTTAGATATTGAATGGGTAAATATATGAATATGTATTTGCATATTCAAAATCCACTATTAAGAAGTTTACAGAAAATGTCAATGTAAGGAAGAAAAGCCAACATCTTTTTTATGAAAGGGAAAGAAAGTTTGACAAATTTATTGAAATCTTTGAGGAAGTAGCAAACAAGGTAGATAAAGGGGAACTGATGGCTGTGCTTTATTTAGATTTCCAGAGGTATTTGACAAAGTACTACATCAAAGTTTATTTGTTTAAGTAAATAAGAGCTCATGGGATTGAGGGTGACATATTAGCATGGATTGAGGTTTGGGTGGCTAATAGGAAACAGTTGGCATAGTCATTTTGGCAAATTATAACATAGGAATCAGAGTTGGGACTTCAGCTATTTACAATTTATCTCAATTACTTGTTGAAGGCACTGAATATAGCATTGGCAAATTGAGTAAAGTATGAGAAAAAGTGAACGTATCCACTGTGCAAAGAAGAATAGAGAAGCAGGATATTATTCAAATAGAAAGAAATTTCAGAACTATGGCTTACTACAACTTACAAAAGATTGCTATGCAAAAAAAGCAATTGATTGGGAAAACAAATAAAATGATGTCCTTTATTATACTGGTGAGATCACATTTGGGTTATTTGGTCACCTTATTTAAGAAAGACGACAAACGCATTCGACACAGTTCCTGTCACTGGGATGGTAAATGTTTATCTTATTAAGAAAGGTTGAACAATCACTAGGGTTTGGTCTGTCGTGTCTGTATCAAGGGAAGTTTAGAAGAAAGAGAGACGATCTTAATGAAGCATATCACATATTGAGGGCACTTGACAGGGCATATGTTGAAGTGATGTTCCCCCTTATGAGGCTGACTAGATCAAAGGGTTTAAGGTTAGAAATAAGGATTTGCCCATTTTAGATTGAGATGAGGAGAATTATTCCCTCTCAGAGAGATGTAAGTCTTTGGAGCTGTCTTCCCAGAGAATTTGAGGCCACAATCAGATCAGCCCTGACCTTATTAAATGGTGGAACAGGCTAGAAGCCACTAAATGGCCTCCCCAAAGTCCTAATTCATATGTTCATAGGCAGGCAGACAATTTCAAAAATTAAATGTTCAATGAAGAGCCATTTTACAATGCCTTTAGCATGTGGAGATTGTGGAGAACATCCTGACCACATAGGAGGCTAAACAGAAGCAGCCTGCCTTTTGTATCCTGGATGAGATAGGCAGGGCTGATGAAATGAAGAAAGAGAGGGCCACAGGCAGGGAAGGCAGCCATACAGCTCTGACAATCTTTGTAGAGGAGGTTTCCCATCCAGTCACCAGAGTTTCTTAAATAGTTCTGTAGTAATGCAGCTGAGACGGTGATTGAGCTAGCCCCATTGGGACACTGCTACCATCCTTGACTGGATGGTAGGCCAACAGCCAATCAAATTAGCAGGCTAAGTTACCATGTGAAAACTGTGGGGCTTTTCACCCTATGTCCATATCCCAGCTCCCTCCGGAAAATTCTGCTCATTAGGTCAGATGATGTGAGATTGCTATGTAAATGATGTGAGATTGCTATGTTTTAGTAGGCAGCTATTCCATTGTTATATAGTACACAGATCTGAGTATTTCTCTGTGCATTTAATGTTCACTTCTATTTTTATGTTTCCATTACTAGTATAACAGCTGTGGCCAGAGGCAACTGGGAATACTCCCCTTTTGCCTGGATGGGTGCAGCTCCAACAACACTCAAGAAGCTTGATTCTATCCAGGACAAACCAACTCGCTTGATTGGCACTACATCTACAAACATTCAATCCCTCCACTACCAGCACTCATTATCAGCAGTGTGTGCTATCTACAAGATGTACTGTAGAAATTCACCAAAGATCCTTAGAAAGCACCTTCCAAACACACAACCACTTCCATCTTGAAGGACAAAGGCAGCAGGTACTTGGGAACATCACCATCTGCAAGTTCCCCTCCAAGCCACTTATCATCCTGACTTGGAAATATACTGCAGTTCCTTCACAGTCGTTGGGTCAAAATCCAGGAATTCCTTCCCTACTGGCATTTCCCCACGGCAAATGGACTGCAGCAGTTCAAGAAGGCAGCTCACCACCACCTTCTCAAGGGCAAATAGGGATAGCAATGATGGCGGGCCAGCCACTGACGCCCAAGTCCCACAAATTAATAAAAAAAGACAAAAATCTTTGTCAAGGAGTCAGACCTGAAATAGAGAAAGTGAGTCAAAGAGGTGGAGCAGTGTTGGGAGGGTATTCCACAGCTTAGTATCTAGGCAGCTGAAAGCAGGAGGATCAATTTAAATCAAGGATGCTCAAGGACCAGAATTAGAGGAGTATAGACATTCATGTCCATATTATAGCTGGAGGAATTACATAAATATAGGATGTGTGGGTGGGAGGGAGAGTGATGATGCGTTGGAAGGATTTAAAAACAACGATGAGAATTTTAAAATCAAGGCATTATTTGGCAAGAAATCAATGTAAATCAGTGAAAGCAGAAACGTATGGACAAGGAACAAGGAACTCAGTCCTTCTAGCCTACACCACCATTCAATAAGATAGTGGATGATTTGATTTTAACTTCAACTCTATGTTCCTGCATATTCCTAATATATTTCATCCCCTGGGTAATTAGGAAACTATCTACTTCTGCATTACAAATATTTAAAGGTTCTGCATCCATTGGCTTTTGAGGAAGGGAAGAACAGAAGGAGTATAAGTGAACAGGACTTAGTGCAAGTTCAGAAAGGCAGCAGAATTTTGGATGACCCCAGATCACAAAGGATAGAATGTGGAAGACCAACCAGGAGTACATTAGTTTAGTTTCAATTTCTATTTCTTTGTCTCTCATTTTCTATTTTCTTATTCCGTCTCTCTGATTTTTATGTACCTCTGATCTAAGCTATCCTTTCTCCCTCTGTCCCTGTCTTTTTCCTTCTCAACACCTGTAACTAACCACATAGTAATAACAACTTTCACTTTTATCGTGTCCTTAATGTAATAAATGAGGCCATGGAGAGATTTGAATATACTCCACAGAGACTACGGCCCTAAAGCCCCCAGCAACTGGTATGATGCAAGCCTACTTAGTTAACAATGAAAGCTTTAGAGGAATTACTTGCCTGTCAGAATTTCATTTAAAATTAAATTTCCTGGCAACAGTTCTGGAATTAGACTCAGCTGCAATAAACAGATATGCTGTGACCATAGCTGTTTGACTGACTTCTCTTTCCTCTCCGATTGTTTTAATGAACTGGAATCCCAGACTCTCCTCAAGATGAAATAGACACGACATTCACATTTGCCAAGATCCAGAATAAATTTGACCCACAATTCTGAGGGCAAAGTGAAACACTCCCACCCTGACCTCACAGTCACCTCACGTAAATTATATGAGATTGCTATGTTTTAGTAGGCAGCTATTCCATTGTTATATTTTGAGCACGTCTGAGTATTTCTCTGTGTTTTTAATGTTCACTTCTATTTTTATGTACCCATTACTATTACAACAGCTGTGGCCAGAGACAACTGCAGCCTACACTAAAAAGCTGGGTATTCTTCATTGCTGTCCAACAAGGCTACAATATACTATTACTGACCAATTTTTACTTTAATGCTTTCAAAGCTAAAGCTGTTGCCATTGAAGCAATATTGAGTTTTCCTAAGAATGCCCACCTGTCACCTAAATTTGGCAATCATTCCTTTATTTTTGTGAAAAATGTGGGTCAATAACATTTAATGTACATAACTGGCTGTATGGCTGTTCTCGGTGATTACTGAGAGGCCTAATAGTTTAACAACTCAAACACAACCAGAAATTTCAGGAGGAACTCAGCAGGTCTGGCAGCATCAGTGGAGACAAAGCAGAGTCAATGTTTCGAGTCCCATCACCCTTTATCTATTGACTGAACCTGAAACATTGAATCTGCTTTCTCTCCACAGATGCTGCCAAACCTGCTGAGTTTTTCTAGCGCTATCTGTTTTGGTTTCAGATTTCCAGCATCTGCAGTTCTTGGTTTTATTTTGTTTTAACAACTCCATTCAAATTGAATAATTCCTCCTCTGTTGACTGAAATGATTGTCCATGAAAAACGCTTGGAAACAGTCAATCCTGTTAGGCGTAGATAATTTGTTTTTAACTTAATTTGCACCATGTGGAAGTGGTAGAAAGGCAAGCAGTTATTGGGATTCTTAATTATCTTTGAGAAGGTGACAATGAAGCCTAATGTCATCTGAGTAGCTTACTGAACATTTCAGAATCCTGGAGGTATCAGTAAGCATGTAGGTGATCTTGGTGACAGCAACAAATTTATCTTCCTAAAAGGCAATAGTGGACATGATGGACCTTTGTGCAACAATTCTGGAGTTATTACAAATACAAGTTTTTCATTTCAGGCTTACTTCATTATACGAATTTAAGTCTTCCAAGTATCATTTGAATTACTCTCCACTTGTCCAATTAGACAACAACCACGTTACCATTCACAAGGCGTAAGTTACAACTCAAATTGACCTAATGCAACACAAAAAGAGGTCACAATCATGGCTGGTTTGGAAAACTATGAGACGAGTTATGAGGCTTGGGAATGCTTTTAGGGTAAGACTAGTGCTAAGATGTAATTCTTGGGAAAGATGGAAGTTCTATTATTCTACATTAGCCCAACTCCTTGGAGTTTGGTGAAGCAGATTTCTTAGAAGATTCACTGGGTATCAGTTAGTCAGTGGCAGAGAAACAGCAGGTGCCACATAGGTTAGATGTGCACACTTACCTTCTAAATTATTTTTAATCAATCTGATTGAATCTGTTATGGCACACTACCAAGGAGAGGGCATACATAAACTTAGCCCTTTTGGTTGAAGGTAGAGACAGCACCACTCCACTAGAAGATACTTTTTACCTCAGCTAGCTTTTTACACTGAAGTCTTTGATCTTCCAGTCCAAATGAATCAAGTGGCAAGATGACTCAAGAAGCCAATGTGACTGCAATGAAATCACACCCCCTTTCTGATCATAAAAGAAGAAATGTGCCTTCAGGTCTTCCTTCAGTTTAATGATTTCAGTAAACAGGCTTGACTTTATGCTCCCCCCTCAATTCTAAATCCCCAACACATTCATATTCACCACACTGCACAGAACAACCCTTCACCCTGCCTACAGCCTCAGCAAGACTCACATGCCATTCCTGAAGAAGGGCTCATGTCCGAAACGTCGATTCTCCTGCTCCTTGAATGCTGCCTGACCTGCTGCGCTTTTCCAGCAACATATTTTCAGCTCACACACCAGCACACCTTCTACAGTGCCAGTCATAACTCTGTTCTGAAATCAGCCAGACTAAAGAGCCAAGGATTCCAGCTCATGCTGGGATAGTAATTAAGCATTTTCAGGACTGTATGAGGATGGTGAGAAGTGGGAGTTGAGCAGTGTGCCCATAATGAGGGGGGAGCATTGTTGAAGATAGAAAAGAGGAAGAGGTAGTGAACAGTTTCAGGGAATGCAGTTGTGAGCTTTGTTTCTACTGTAAAAAAGGTGCATTTCTAGAGATTAGAATGGTCAGGAGTGAGTGGGAGGGTCAGAGATGCTGGGGATGAGCATTGTTGATGATGTGAATAAGCTTTGAGTGAAAGACTATAAGAAACAATGTACTGAAAAGCTAAGCAGCCTAAATGTGCATGTTTATTTGTCCTGGGGCAATTTGTTTTTTATTCTTTAACAGGATGAGGCATCGCTGGCTATGCATGCATTTATTGTCTTTTCCTAATTGTCCAGAGGGCAGTTAAGTGTCAACCACATTGCTATGGGTTTGGAGTCACATATAGGCCAAACCAGGTAAGGATGGCAGTTTCCTTCCCAAAAGGACATTTGTAAACCAAATGGGTTTTTCCAACAATCGACAACGGGTTTGTGGTTATCATAGAGCCATAGAGTCATAGAAACGTACAGCATGGAAACAGACCCTTCGGTCCAACCCATCCATGCCGACCAGATATCCCAACCTAATCTAGTCCAACCTGCCAGCACTTGGCCCATATCCCTCCAAACCCTTCCTATTCATATACCCATCCAAATGCCTCTTAAATGTTGCAATGGTACCAGGCTCCACCACATCCTCTGGCAGCTCATTTCATACACCTACCACCCTCTGCATGAAAAAGTTGCCCCTTAGGTCTCTTGTATATCTTTCCCTCTCACCCTAAACCTATGCCCTCTAGTTCTGGACTCTCCGATCCCAGGGAAAAGACTTTGTCTATTCATCCTATCCATGCCCTCATAATTTTGTAAACCTCTATAAGGTCACCCCTCAGCCTCAGACGCTCCAGGGAAAACAGCCCCAGCCTGTTCAGCCCCTCCCTGTAGCTCAAATCCTCCAACCCTGGTAACATCCTCGTAAATCTTTTCTGAACCCTTTCAAGTTTCACAACATCTTTCTGATAGGAAGGAGACCAGAATTGCACGCAGTATTCCAATAGTGTTCTAACTAATGTCCAGTACAGCCGCAACATGACTTCCCAACTCCTGTACTCAATACTCTGACCGATAAAGGAAAGCATACCAAACGCCTTCTTCACTATCCTATCTATTCTGCAACTCCACTTTCAAGGAGCGATGAACCTGCACTCCAAGGTCTCTTTGTTCAGCAACACCCCCTAGGACCTTACCATTAAGTGTATAAGTCCTGCTAAGATTTGCTTTCCCAAAATGCAGCACCTCACATTTATCTGAATTAAACTCCATCTGCCACTTCTCAGCGCATTGGCCCATCTGGTTGAGATCCTGTTGTAATCTGAGGTAACCCTCATCGCTGTCCACTACACCTCCAATTTTGGTGTCATCTGCAAACTTACTAACTGTACCTCTTATGCTCGCATCCAAATCATTTATGTAAATACAAAAAGTAGAGGATCCAGCACCGATCCTTGTGGGGACTGCAGATGCTGGAGATCAGAGCTGAAAATGTGTTGCTGGAAAAGTGCAGCAGGTCAGGCAGCATCCAAGGAGCAGGAGAATCAATGTTTCGGGCATGAGCCCTTCTTCAGGAATTTTCTTTTATTTCTTTAGTCATCCAGCATTCCCTATACCTACCAGCCTTCCCTTTCACCCTGACAGGAATATACTTTCTCTGGATTCTTGTTAGCTCATTTCTGAAGGCTTCCCATTTTTCCAGCTGTCCCTTTACCTGCGAACATCTGCTTTCGAAAGTTCTTGCCTAATACCTTCAAAATTGGCCTTTCTCCAATATAGAACTTCAACTTTTAGATCTGGTCTAGCCTTTTCCATCACTATTTTAAAATGAATAGAATTATGGTCGCTGGCTCCAAAGTGCTCCCCCACTGACACCTCAGTCACCTGCCCTGCCTTATTTCACAAGAGAAGGTCAAGTTTTGCACCTTCTCCAGTAGGTACATCCATATACTGAATCAGAAAATTGTCTTGTACACACTTAAGAAATTCCTCTCCATCTACATCTTTAACACTATGGCAGTCCCAGCCGATGTTTGGAAAGTTAAAATCCCCTGACATAACTACCCTATTATTCTTACAGATAGCTGAGATCTCCATACAAGCTTGTTTCTCAATTTTCCTCTGACTATTGGAGGGTGGGGGGGGGGGGGGGGGGGGGTCTATAATACAATCCCAATAAAGTGATCATCCTTTTGTTATTTCTCAGTTCCACCCAAATAACTTCCCTGGATGTATTTCTGGGAATATCCTCCCTCAGCACAGCTATAATGCTATCCCTTATCAAAACTGCCACTCCCCCTCCTCTCTTGCCTCCCTTTCTGTCCTTCCTGTAGCATTAAGCTACCAGTCCTGCCCATCCCTGAGCCATGTTTCCGTAATTGCTATGATATCCCAAACCATGTTCCTAACCATGCCCTGAGTTCATCTGCCTTCCCTGTTCGGCCCCTTGCATTAAAATAAATGCAGTTTAATTTATTAGTCCTACCTTGTCCCTGCCTGCCCTGACTGTTTGACTCACTTCTGTTCTCAGCTGTACCCATCTCAGATTGATCTCTTTCCTCACTATCTCCCTGGGTCCCACCCCCCCACCCCCACCTTACTAGTTTAAATCCTCCCAAGCAGTTCTAGCAAATTTCCCTGCCAGTATATTAGTCCCCTTCCAATTTAGGTGTAATCCGTCCTTCTTGTACAGGTCACTTCTACCCCAAAAGAGATTCCAATGATCCAAAAATGTGAATCCTTCTCCCATATACCAGCTCCTCAGCCATCTATTCATCTGCTCTGTCCTCCTATTCCTGCCCTCACTAGCTCGTAGCACTCGTTCGACTCTTAATTCCGGATTTTCATTGAATTCAATTTCCACCATCTGCCATGACAGGATTAAAAGCCCAGAACATTACCTGGGTCTCCAGATTAACAGTACAATGATAATATCACTTGGCCGTCGCCTCCCCTATGTGACTCCATCAGTGTCACGTCTGGGTGTATCAGAATTTTCAAAGCTAAAAGTAAATTGGTTCCTTGGAGCATCCAGTGCCCTTTTTAAAATTCATACACAGGTTGTGCACATTTCTGGCATGTATTTATTGCCTACTCAAGCAAGGAGAAGGAAAAACAGTAAAACTTGCAAATGAGATCTAATGAGTCAACTCATTTTGCATCCTCCAAATGGAGTTCCAGTCCAACTCAAATGTTCTGATAGACAGTTAAGAGGCAACCACATTGCTGTGGTTCTGGAGATACCTGTAGACCAGATCACACAAAGACAGCAGATTTCCTTCAGAAAGGATGTTGGTGAATTTGATGTCTTTAAGAATAATCAATGATGGTTACATGATTATCAATAGGCTAGCATTCCAGATTTTTATTGAAAGTCTCATTTCACCACCCATCATAGTGTGACTTGAACCTATGTCCATTGAAGCTTCGCTTGGAGATCTTGATTATTCATCCAGTGACATTACTATGACATCACCATCTCGCCACAAGAATGCTGAATGACCCAATAGTTGTTGCAATTAGAATCAGAAGATTTTTGGGCATTCTATCCAACCTAAAAATATATGAAAATTACATTAAGTGTATATTATAGATTGTATTACTTCATTCTTACATCACCAACTGGAAAAAAAATCACTAAGTATTTAAAATTAGTATCTTATTAAAACTTGATTGTAATTTACTTGTGTTAGCTGACTTGAGACTATAAGACCATGCCGTCTATTCATAACAAATCTGTAACAAAAAAAAATCATTGTTTCTTTGGCTAAGTGTACAAGGTAGATAAGTATGAGCCAAGAACTTGGCAATAGATTTTAAAAACTAAAATATTCTTATGTTGTACTGTTAACCATAAGCAATTGTGAGCCATTTGGAACTGAAATGTCACACTATCCTTGGAGATATCAAAAAATTTCAGGTCACAGATGTTGAAAGGCATGGGAAAGAACTTCATTATAGCCATGTTGCCTACAATGAGCACGCATTTTTAATCTCATTTAATCCTTCTGCTTCTTCTTTCTATGTCATTCTCTGCTGCCAAGCTGCAAGGGGAGGCACTGTGCCAGAGAGAAACCTTTCGCTCTTGCTTGTTATCACTTTTGACAGGATTAGAAACTCATAATGGGGGTGAATTGTGGATTTATAAGCAGATGATAAAAACGGTTCAGTTAAGTGTACGTTTAGACAAATTAAGTTTTGAAATGAAAACTAACTATTGGAACTTGTAGATGAACACCTTTCCAACAATGTCCCCCTTATCAGATTCTATCCAATTTTCAGGCTGTTCTCAGAACAACCAACTAAGAAATCTGTAACAAAAAAAAATCATTGTTTCTTTGGCTAAGTGTACAAGGTAGATAAGTATGAGCCAAGATTTCCAGTGGATATCCGCTGAAAGATGGTACCTTTGGCACCTGCACCATCTTTAAAAGGCTGTTGTGTACTCAGACAAGCCTTAGCAATCTGACATTGCTCCTAATCAGCGATGACATGGCAAAGCAACTTCAAAGCCATGCTCCGTACAGATAGGCTGACATATGGCTGACACTCCCATGCACATTCAATTTCAGTGATTCATCCCAGTCACTGTCTAACCATCCGGCCACACAGTTAACCTGTCCTTAGCTACATCCCAGCTTTGCGTACTGTCCTTAATTCTCACTAGAGACCCCCAGCTTGTCATTATCCTATAGGGGAACATTGTATTCAAGGCAAGCAATTGGACAAGGTCAAACATGAACTTTTATTTTCACCCAGCAAAAGGAATCATAAGCAAAATGAATAGAGGGTGCAGTTTGTCCCTTAAGGTAAATCAAATGCTGACACGATAACCAACGACTATTTAACATTCCACGATGGCCTGTTGTACCCAACTCCCATCCCAACATCAATCAGGGTGATGCTTGGTGCAGCTGATCTCTGTTTCACACAAGGACAGCTTCCTCCTCACCAATGTCCTAATCCGTGGAAGACTGCTTCCATGCCCCCAGTTCCTCAGCATCTGTCACATTGCTTCTTTGATATCTCCAAATGGGCACAGCACAGCGTATTGGGATGGTGTGGCAACTCATTCCAGACTACACTGGAAACCATCCGCATCTAACCCCAACCCTCCACACCCTGCCACCCCCATGACCACACTCCGCTCTCCAATCTCAGACCAGTCCAATCAGTGGAACTGCATCTTCAGCAGCCCTGTTGTCTATGTCCTCAGATCCCTGCTCACAGCTGATGCATCAATTTGGAAAGGTGCTACACCAGCTGAGTGTCCAATACATTACATTAAAAAGGGAATACATGCTGCACTCTCACCCTTTTCCATCCCAGGGTGACAACAATCACACAAGTTTTCATTGTATTCAGTGGGGTCAATCATCATTCTTACAAGCTGTATGATGAAGTGTTGTTCCCTTACTCCCACAGCACCCTTAGAAGTTTCACAAGTGATGGGGCACTTTTAGTCAGCATTGCCTCTTTTTAAGTCATTGCTGCTAACTTCCACATCATTAAAGCAACAATGTTATGTTTGTTACAAATGGCATGGTGCAAATGGCCTTTGACAAACATTTATCATTAAAGCATGTTCAATACAAAATCCTTACAAATGAAATGCAGCTGAAATGTTCAGACACATGCTTCAGGTTCATACCCTTCCAACATCCAAGCATCCAGCAGCAATCAATCCTGCAATTTTGCCCCATCAACTGATACTGACTCTGCCCATCCCATTGCCCCAGCCACTTCCAAGATGCATTTCATATCTAGAGTATGACAATTGTTATCAAGGAGCACAGTTTGCCATGGACACCATCAGCACTGAGCTCTGCCTGGTCACCAGGTCATCCCCCTGAACCTCCATGATCTCTTTAATCTCACAACACTCCGAAAGCCCATTGTCACAACCACCACAATCCCAATCCCTATTTTTCTGGACACCCACCACATTAGATTTTGCCTATAACGGTCCTTCCTTCTCTCAAAACCCTTACATTACTCTTTAATGATGCCCACCCTGGTCCTCTATGTCCCGTCTGTGATCCCGTCCCATGATGGTGATCATTATCAATAACCACCTGCCCCGTGGAATACTATGCCCTCCCATGCTGTTCCACCTATTGTCAATAGAATTGAGTTTCCCCATTATTGTTCTCCACCTCAGCACACGTCTCTGTTTTACACCCAGCTTTGAATCCCCCACCCCTTTTTGATTTTCTTATTACCCATGAAGAATCTCTTCAAACCTTCCTCACCGATCAATGCATGGACCCCCAGAACTGATTTGTTCCAGACCTCTGACCAACTTTGACAGAGCCGACTGACTAGATCCCTGATCACTGTGTTTCCAGCTGCTCCACAGATGATATGCAATTTCCTTACTGATGTTGATAGCCTACAGGGCTGACTGCTGTCCACAACCCAGACTATATTCAGAGAGATGCCCCAACTGCAATCGCGTAGACCAGTTAACTGTTGGTAACCAAGCCTCTGGACTGTGTGCAGACAGTCAGATGTGACTGTCTGTATCAGGAATTTCTAACTAACAGTGGTTCCCCCCTTGACTGGACCAAGGACCAGACTCCACCCACTGTCTGGCATGCCATTTCATTGAATAAATTCATCACATGTTTGCCTCATGGACAGCTGGGAAATGCTTTATATTGGGTGTGCCATACAGCAAGATATATTTGCCTGGCCCCCATCCTGGCAGATCCTATGGACAAACATGGCAGACAGCCTGCCTGTGTTTTGGCAAATAAAAGGATATCACATCAGCAGTACTGCTAGTTCTGTAGCCAGAATCTACATGCTATCACGTTAACAGGAGTGTGATTTTGGAATGGCAAGGTCAGAAAAGTAATGAATGTTGTGAAAATGCAGGTAGGTGCTAAGTGAAAAGGCACAATGACAGGAAGCAAGGAACCCTGAGATATAGCCTGCTGCAGTCCCTGAGCTGGGTGTCTGTCCATGTCTGTCCTGACACCAACCTTTCATTGCCAATGATGGTGCCCTGCAATGCCTATCGATGCGTCCTAAGCATCCTGCAAGTGTATCAGAGAGAGATGCCATGAAAGATTGCCAATTATCAGGTACCAACATCTGTGAATGAGGGGTACATGTGATTAGTGCCCATGGAGTGTGCCCTGAGATGCTGTTTTGTGCAAGCAACATGAAGCATCCCTGCAGCCAGCAGGAGCTGACTTCCACATTGACATTTAGTTTCCTCACCATTTTTGGGAAAATAAGAAGCTGTATATTAACGAGACAAGTTGCGCAGTAACAAAGTGTTTGAACTGTTATAATTCTGCCCAATAGTGAACTTGCTGGTGCCGAGCAAGAAGCTCACCTTGAAGCCCAGCATTATGAAAAAAATGCAGCAAATTGCTCCGATGTTGAGATCAGCCTCATTGAACTATTCAAGCGAATCTTCTACAAATCTTGCCATATCCACATTGTTCAGGCCTCAAAAAGATGCCATGTCTTTTTTTAATTCATATTGGATGTCCTTGCAGACCACAGCCTGTGCTCTGATACTCTGCTTCTCTATGTGAGGTCCTAAATTTTGCTTTTCATTCATTCACCAGTCAGTCAAGGAGATTATCATTCAATGCTCACAGTCATCTATACTGAAGGAAAGAAAAGGATATAATACACTCTGAAGTTTATCATCAATAACAAAAGTGTGAACAAGTAGAAGTCATGTGACTAGAATGCCAGCTGGGAACATTGTGACTGGGGACATTGGGTAGTGGGAACAAGCATCAACTCAAAAGGTGCTCTTATAGGTAACATTCCAAGACCTACTGTAAGCTGTATGTTCAGAGAATGTTGAATACTTTTAAAGGCCTCATTTTGAAGATTCAGCAAAACTGAGACTGTGCTTGTCCATGACACAGATGCACATGAGTCAACAGTCAGGGTTTTTGGGGCATACTGGATTGTTGCTGTACAAGTCTTTGCTCTTCATTTTCCATATGTTCTCTGTGTGAAACAAGGCAAGGCAAGCCCTCATATGCTTGGCTGGAAGTCATAAAATCTGATGAGGCAGCAACATTTGAAAAGCTACAACTTGCCATTAAAGGATCCATTGTTTTCAATTCAGCTGCCTAAAGGAAGAAAGATGTTGTCAGAAAATGCATTTTTAAAATTTTCAAATGGTTTACAATGTTGCAACATTTATCAGCGGAGACAAATCCTCAGAAACTTTGCAAGTTCTGCTATAGGAATGGAGAACGGCATTCTTTCAACAGAAGTCTATTGTACTGTGTAATTATATGTCCAATCTGCAGGAGTGGAGATTAGAGGAAAAACAGAAAAGTTCTGTGGAATTAAGAAAATCTTAGGGAATGTTTCCTGAATTGAGGGTTACTGTTTTAAAATTAAGGTTAGGGTAGCTTTATGGTAATCCTAACCCTACTCTTTCAAGGAGAAAGTGAGGACTGCAGATGCTGAAGATCAGAGCTGAAAATGTGTTGCTGGAAAAGCGCAGCAGGTCAGGCAGCATCCAAGGAGCAGAAGAATCGACGTTTCAGGCATGAGCCCTTCTTCAGGAATGAGGAAAGTGTGTCTAGCAGGCTAAGATAAAAGGTAGGGAGGAGGGACTTGGGGGAGGGGCATTGGAAATGCAATAGGTGAAAGGAGGTTAAGGTGAGGGTGATAGGCCGGAGTGGGGGTGGGGGCGGGGAGGTCAGGAAGAGGATTGCAGGTTAGGAAGGTGGTGCTGAGTTCGAGGGTTGGGACTGAGACAAGGTGGGGGGAGGGGAAATGAGGAAACTGGAGAAATCTGAGTTCATCCCTTCTGGTTGGAGGGCTCCTAGGTGGAAGATGAGGCGCTCTTCCTCCAACCGGCGTGTTGCTATGGTCGGGCGATGGAGGAGTCCAAGGACCTGCATGTCCTTGGTGGAGTGGGAGGGGGAGTTGAAGTGCTCCCACGAGGAAGTTGAACAGTTCATCCACTTTACCAACACCTTCCACCCTGACCTCAAATCTACCTGGACCGTCTCAGACTCCTCCCTCCCCTTCCTAGACCTCTCCATTTCTATCTCGGGCGATCGAATCAATGCGGACATTTACTATAAACCGACCGACTCCCACAGCTACCTAGACTACACATCCTCCCACCCTGCCCCCTGTAAAAACACCATCCCATATTCCCAATTCCTTCGTCTCCGCTGCATCTGCTCCCAGGAGGACCAGTTCTAATACCGTACAACCCAGATGGCCGCCTTCTTCAAGGACCGCAATTTCCCCCCCAGACGTGATCGACGATGCTCTCCACCACATCTCCTCCACTTCCCGCTCCTCCGCCCTTGAGCCCCGCCCCTCTAATTGCCACCAGGACAAAACCCCACTAGGCCTCACCTAACACCCCACCAACCTCCACATACACCGTATCATCCGTTGTCATTTCCGCCACCTCCAAACGGACCACACCACCAGGGATATATTTCCCTCCCCTCCTCTATCAGCGTTCCGAAAAGACCACTCCCTCCGTGACTCCCTTGTCAGGTCCACACACCCCACCAACACAACCTCCACTCCCGCCACCTTCCCCTGCAACCGCAAGAAATGCAAAACTTGCGCCCTCACCTCCCCCCTTACTTCCAAGGGATCCTTCCATATCCGCCACAAATTCACCTGCACCTTCACACACATCATTTACTGCATCCGCTGCACCCGATGTGGCCTCCTCTATATTGGGGAGACAGGCCGCCTACTTGCGGAATGTTTCAGAGAATTCCTCTGGGACACCCGCACCAACCAACCCAACCACCCTGTGACTCAACACTTCAACTCCCCCTCCCACTCCACCAAGGACATGCAGGTCCTTGGACTCCTCCATCGCCAGACCATAGCAACACGATGGCTGGAGGAAGAGCGCCTCATCTTCCGCCTAGAAACCCTCCAACCACAAGGGATGAACTCAGATTTCTCCAGTTTCCTCATTTCCCCTCCCCCCACTTTGTCTCAGTCCCAACCCTCGAACTCAGCACCACCTTCCTAACCTGCAATCTTCTTCCTGACCTCTCTGCCCCCACCCCCACTCCGGCCTATCACCCTCACCTTATCACCCTCACCTTAACCTCCTTCCACTTATCGCATTTCCAACACCCCTCTCCCAAGTCCCTCCTCCCTACCTTTTATCTTAGCCTGCTGGACACACTTTCCTCATTCCTGAAGAAGGGCTGATGCCCGAAACGTTGATTCTCCTGCTCCTTGGATGCTGCCTGACCTGCTGCGCTTTTCCAGCAACACATTTTCAGTCCTACTCTTTCAAGACAGAGTTCAGGAAAGTTAAAGTTCGGAGAGTATAGTGTGACTTTGGAGATATCTGCTTTGGAAGACAATGAAGGCAGGGATCACTGAATGATTTTAAGGTGGAGATAGATTGATTCCCTTCCTTTGGACAAGAATTTAAGGGTATCAACCAGAAATGAGCATGTAGAATTTAAAGCACAAATGGATCAGCCATGATCTTATCGATTAGCAGAGAACGCTTGAGGGTCCAAATAATTGAGTTCTGTTTTTTATTTTGTTGTTCAAATGTAAAAGAGTCAAGATAAGTGTATTCAGCCTCAGATACACTATTACTGTTCACTGATAGTGGCTGCAAAACAAATCTAAATGTTTAACCATTACACCTCCAGCAGTCAACGTCCACAGATCTGCTTCGTATTTTTTCCTCATCATTCCACAACTGCAGAAACAGGGAACAATTCTAGAGGAACAATTCTGCTCATTTCAAAGTTTAGCTCCAAATAAGTTTTACCTTCACCAACAGAATTTATGCTGCTTGCAAAGATTTCATAGATCAGAGAGATATATATGTAAGGAAGTGCTGAACAAAATGCACAGCCAGTCTCCCAGCTTTCTGCACATTTTGTGTGAATCCAATTCAAGGCAACCCACAAACCCAGGGATCAGGTCAGGCAGGAGTCAATCTTGTTGATGCAGCTGTCTTTTGAGATGACTCATATCTTGTTTGGTTTTGAATCTAAGGAAGGGAATGTTTAGAACAAGTTTGGAAGTGTAAGTACCATTCATTGATCATTATTCTTTACAAATCTTTTTCACTTTCAAAACTTTCACTACAGCGATTCGTTTGCTTCATAGAACCTATTATAATCAAGAATCAGATTTGTGCATTTGGCAGCAGTGTTCATTCTGAGTTAGTAGAATGTGTTGCAGCTTTGTTTCACAACTTGGGTTCCTGAATTCAAATGACACTTCAGTGTAGCAAAGCCATAGTAAGCACATGCTTTTTTAGGACCATAAGATGTCGGAGCACAAGTAGGCCAACCAGCCCATTGAGTCTGCGCCACCATTTAATAATGGCTGATATATTTCTCAATTCTATTCTCCTGCCTTCTCCCCATCACCTTTATAGGGCTTCTTTTGGAATCTTCAGATATATGGACTATGTGAACTATTAAGAAGAGCAACATAGGCACTGTCAAGTTGATGGCAGTAACCACAAAGATCAAATTCTAATGACTAGAAACTGTCTAAACCTGCATCCGTTGCACCTAGTGTGGTCTCCTCTACATTGGGGAGACAAGACGCCTTCTTGTGGATCGTTTCAGAGAACATCTCTGGGACAGCCACACCCACCAACCCCACTACCCCGTGTCTGAACACTTCAAATCTCCCTCCCACTCCGTCAAGGACTTACAGGTCTTGGATGTCCTCCACCACAAAACCGTTACCATCCGACACCTGAAGGACGAACGCCTCATATGCAGCCTTGCGACCTTGCAACCACACGGGATAAATGTGGATTTCAACAGCTTCCTCATTTCCCCTCCCCCCACATTATCCCCATCCCAAGCGTCCAACTCAGCACTGCCCTCCTGACCTGCCTAAAAGCTCCCTCCTCAACCTAACACCTTCTCCCTCACCTTCATTCACAAATCACTTTCTCAGCTACACTCCCCCCCTGCCCCAACCCCAAACCCCTCCCATTTATCTCTCAGCCCCGGTCCTCAAGCCTCAATCCTGATGAAGGGCTTATGCCCAAAATGTCAATTCTCCTGCTCCCCGGATGCTGCCTGACCTGCTGTGCTTTTCCAGCAACACACTCCCGACTCTATTCTCCAGCATCTACAGTCCTCACTTTCTCCTGCTTTAGGGTTGACATGACAAAAAAGACTTTAAAATAAGAGTAGAAGTATACCATTGGGCCCTTAAAGCCTGTTTCACCACTCAATAATATCAAGGTTGTTCTGATTATAGACTTATTGTCTCTTTCCTTTCTGCTCCTGGCATAACCCATGACTCCCTTGTAGATCCTGTGGGACAGCAGGGTGGCTCAGTGGTTAGCACTGCTGCCTCACAGCACCAGTGAGGGTCCCAGGTTCGATTCCAGCCTTGGGTGACTGTGTCCAAACATCTTACCATTATGGTCCCTTGTGATAGACATTTCTGCCCTGGGGAAAAAGTATCTGACTATTCACTCTATCTATGCCTCTCTTCATCTTGTACATCTCTATCAAGTCACCACTCATTCTTTTTCGCTCCAATGAGAGGAGCCCTAACTCCCTCAACCTTTCTTCATTAGACATGCCCTCCAGTCCAGGCAGCATCCTGGTAAATCTGCTCTGCACCCACTCCAAAGCTTCCACATCCTTCCTGTAATGGGATGACCAGAAACTGAACACAACATTCCAAGTGTGATTAAATCAGGACTCTATAGAGATGCAGCATAACTTTTGGCTCCTAAACTCAATCCCCCTGCAAATGAATGCCAACACACCGTATGCCTTCTTAACAACCCTATCAACTTGGGTGGCACCTTTGAGAGATCTATAGATCTAGACCCCTCTGTTCCTCCAAACTGTCAAGAATCCTTCCTTCAACCCTGTATTCTGCATTCAAATTTGACCTTCCAAAATAAATCACTTCCCACTTTTCCATGTTGAACTCCATCTGCCACTTATTAGCCCAGTTCAGCATCCTATCAATGCCCCGTTTAAAACTACAACAGCCCTCCACAGTATCTACCACTCCACCAACCTTCATGTCATCTGCAAACTTATTATCTCACACTTCCACTTCCTCAGCCTAATCATTTTTAAAAATCACAAAGAGCAGAGAACTCAGAACACATGCCTAAGGAACACAACTTGTCACCGAGTTCCAGACTGAATAGTTTCCATCCACTACCACCCTCTGTCTTCTATTGGCCAACCAATTCTGTATCCAGACAGTCAAATTTCCCTGTATCCCATGCCTCCTTACTTGCTGAATGAGCCTACCATGGGGAACTTTAACAAACACCTTGCTAATATCCATGTACACCACATCTACTTCTCTAACTTCATCAATGTGTTTTGTCACACCCTCAAAGAATTCAATAAGGTTTGTGAGGCCCAACACAAGCGAAAGACTTACCGGTCTGTAATTTCCAGGATTATCCCTATTCCCTTTCTTGAATAAGGGAATAACTTTTGCCACCATCCAAGCATCTGGCGCTACTCCAGTGGACAGTGTGAACACAAAGATCATCGCCAAATGTGCTGCAATGTCTTCCCTCACTTCCCACAGTTACCTTAGGTATATCCTATCTGGCCCAGGGGACTTATCCATCATTAGGTTTTGCAAAATTTTCAGCACATCCTCCTTCTTAACATCAACCTGTTTGAGTATATTGGCCTGTTTCATGCTGCCCTCACAAACATTAAGGTCCCTCTCCCTAGAGAATACTGAAGCAAAGTATTCATTAAGGACCTCCCCTACCTCCTGAGACTCCAAGCACATGGCCTGTCCAGTATTTCAGATTGGCCCTACTCTCACTCTGGCCATCCTCTTGTTGCTCACATAGGTATAGAATGCTTTAGAGTATTCCTTAATCCTACCCACCAAAGCTTTTTCATGCCCCCTTCTAGCTTTCCTAAGTCCATTCTTTAGTTCCTTCCTGGCTACCTTGTAACCTCTAGAGCCCTGTTTAATCCTTGCCTCTTCAACTTTAAGTAAGCTTTCTTCTTCCACTTGACTAGATGTACCACATCACTTATCACCCAAGATTCCTTCACCCTACCATCCCTTCCTTGCCTCACTGGGACAAACCTGTCCAGCACTATCAGCAAATGCTCTCTAAACAACCTCCACATTTCTGTCATGCATTTCCCTTAGAACATCTGTTCCCATTTTAGGCACCCCAGTTCTTGCCTAATAGCATTGCAATTCCCCTCCCCCAATTAAATACTTTCCTGTACCGTCTGCTCCTATCCCTCTCCATGACTATAGTAAAGGTCAGGAAGTTGTGATCACGATCACTGAAATGCTCTCCCACCAAGCAATCTGACACCTGGCCTGGTTCGTTGCCAAGCACCAAATACAATATGGGCCTCATCTCTAGTCAGCCTATCTACATATTGAGTCAGGAATCCTTCCTGGACACACCTGACAAAAACTGCTCTATCCAAACTATTTGAACTGAGGAGGTTCCAATCAATGTTAGGGAAGCTAAAGTCACCCATGACAACAACCCTGTTACTTCTGCACCTTTCCAAAATCCACCTCCCAATCTGCTCCCCTGTGTCCCTGTTGCTATTGGGGAGTCTGTAGGAAACTCCCAATAAAGCGACTGCTCCTTTCCTGTGTCTGACTTCTACCCAAACTGACTCTGTAGACAAACCCTCCTCAATAAATTCCCTTTCTGCAACTGTGATGCTATCCCTGACTAGCAATGCCACTCCCCCACCTCTTTTACCATCTCCCCTATTCCTTTTGAAACATCTAAACCATGGAACATCCAAAACCATGCCTGCCCATGTGGTGTCCAAGTCCGTAATGGCCACATCATAGTTCTAAGTACTGATCCATGCTCTGACTTCATCACTCTTATTCCTGACACTTCTTGCGTTAAAATAGACACACTTCAACCCATCACACTGACTGCAACTTTACCCTATCAACTGTCTATCCCTCCTCATAGACTTTCTGCACACTCTATCTGGCTGTTCACTATCTGCTCCATCCTCAGATCCATAGCTCCGGTTCCCACCTCCCTGCCAAACTAGTTAAACTTACCCAAAGAGGTCTAGTGAACCTCCCATCCAGGATATTGGTGCACCTTCAGTTCAGGTGTAACCCGTCCTTCTTGTACAGGTCCCATCTTCCCCAGAAGGCATCCCAATAATCCACATAACTGAAGCCCTCCCTCCTACACAAGCCCTGCAGCCAATGCTGTTGAAACCATGGAACCTTCATAAGACCATAAGACATAGGAGTGAAAGCAAGGCTATTCGGTCCATTAAGTCCACTCCACCATTTAAGCATGGCTGATGGCATTTCAATTTCACTAACCCACACTCTCCTTGTAGCCCTTAATCCCTTGCAAGATCAAGTATTTATCAATCTCTGCCTTGAAGACACCCAACGTCCCGGCCTCCACTGCACTCTGTGGCAATGAATTTCACAGGCCCACACACTGTGAAGAAATATCTCTTCATTTCCATTCTAAATTGGCCCCCTCTAATTTTCAGGCTGAAAATCATCACTCAGGTCAGTCACCAGGCTGGTTTAGTGATATTTGTAATCAGTCAGGAGTATGCCATTCTGGGATGGGGCTCCCATGAGTCTCTGAGCTTGGTGTGTGTTCTAGCAGGGATTATTGGATTTCAGATGCATCTTCAAGTTCTTGTTAAAGTCAATGTCAATGGGTATACCTCATGTCAATGCTGTCAGCTGGTGGCGTTATATAAAGAGAATGGCGTACCTGTGGGCATCAGGAAGTTCAGTTTGTGCTAGCATTGTGAGACATCAAAATTCAGATCTCAAAATTCCAGAAATCCATGAGAGATATATTCTCAGTGGCATTACAAACATTCACATTTCACCAAGCAATGCTGATATTATGTTAGAATGGAATCACAACTGATTCCCCAGCCACACAAATTAAAAGTAAATGGAGATCAAAAACTCTATACAAGGTAAGGTTTCACCAATGCTCCTCACATGTATAGTAACACATCACTAATTCTCTGCCCAGCCATCTAGCAATGAAGACCAATATTCCAATAGTCTTCCTAATTAGTTGCTGTTCTTGCACCTTAACTGTTTGTGATTCATGTACAAGGACACTCAGATCCATCTAATCTTTGGTACCTCACCATTTGAATTGTTTTCTGCTTTTCTACTCTTCCCACCAAAATGGACCTCATATGTTCCCATATTGTATTAGATCTGTTCTTTGTACTCACTCACTAACTTAACCTACCCACTTAATTTATTTAAATCCCTTTGCAGACTCTTTGTATCCTCTTCACAACTGGCTTTTGTATCTTTGTATTGTCAGTAAATTTGACCATAATACACTCAGTTCCTAATCATCTCGTACACCAACTCTACAGCAGGCGCCACAACTTTGAAATTCAGATGGAGTCCACACTCTCAGCCTGCGCTCAGGATACAGCAGTACAATTACACGACATTGCCAAACAGACAAGGCGACAAAACTACACCACTTACATACACACCAAGAACAAAAAAACTGGAGAAAATTGGCATTCTCGCCAGTAATAGCAAAGCCCACCCTGGCACCACAGTAGACAATATTATCATTGCGGGGAAGTCTATTATCAACTTATCGGACCACACCCTTCAACTGGAAGAGATTGAAGTCCTGAGCAGGGGTCTCAACTTCTGCCCCACCACCAAAATGGGCCCCTTGGTTCTTGCAGCAGACACGGAGGAGTTCATCAGATGAATGAGACTCCGGGAATTCTTTCAAGGTGCCAGCAGTGATCCCAATGAGCCCACTGATAAACTGGAACAGTCATCACAGGGATCTGTAGAGGAGCAACCAAAGAAGGTGTCAACTTGGACCCCACCGGAGGGCCGCTGCCCTGGGCTTGACATGTATGCTCAAACCGTCAGGAAATATATAAATTCCAGATTCATCAGCCATACCCACAATGTAGAGCAAAACATTACCTGTTCACAACTTAATGCAATCCAAGCTCTCAAAACCAATCACAACGTTGTCGTCAAACCAGTAGATAAAGGAGGAGCCATTGTCATTCAGAATAGAACAGATTACTGCAAGGAAGTGTACCAACAACTGAACAACCAGGAACACTACAGGCAACTACCAGCTGATCTGACCAAAGAACATACCTGTGAATTAAACACATTGATCAGGACTTTGGATCTAGTCCTTCAGAGTTCCCTACATGCTGTCATCGCACATACTTCTCGTGTAGGCGACTTCTACTGCCTTCCAAAGGTACACAAAGCCAACACACCAGGACATCCCATCGTGTTGGGCAATGGGACCCTATGTGAGAATCTCTCCGGCTATGTTGAAGGCATCTTGAAACTTATTGTACAGGGGATCCCCAGTTTCTGTCACGACACTACGGATTTCTCACAGAAACTCAGCACCCACGGACCAGTTGAACCGGGAACATTCCTCGTCACAATGGATGTTTCAGCATGCTACACCAGCATCCCCCACAATGATAGCATTGTGGCAACAGCCTCAGTACTCAACACCAACAACTGCCAATCTCCAAACACTGTCCTACAACTCATCCGCTTTATCCTCGATCACAACGTCTTCACCTTTTGACAACCAATTCTTCATCCAGACACATAGAACAGCCAGGGGGACCAAATTTGCACCCCAATATGCCAACACCTCCATGCACAGGTTCGAACAAGACTTCTTCTCTATGCAGGATCTCCAACCAACATTATATATCAGGTACATTGGCAACATTTTCTTCCTCTGGACCCATGGCGAGGAGTCACTAATAAAACTACACAGTGACATCAACAAGTTTCATCCCACCATCAAACTCACCATGGACTACTCTCGACTATCTGTCTCATTCTTGGACACATGCATCTCCATCAAGGATGGACACTTCAGCACAACACTCTACCACAAACCCACAGACAACTCACAATGCTACACTTCTCCAGCTTCCACCCAAAACATATTAAAACAGCCATCTCCAAAGGACAAGCCCTACCTGTACACTGGCTCTGCTCAAATAAGGAGGAACGTGACGGGCACCTAGAAGTACTCAGGGATGCCCTCACAAGAATGGGGTACGATGCTCAAGTCATCGACTGCTAGTTCCAACGTGTCACAGCAAGGAACCGTAATGACCTCCTCAGGAGACAGACCCATGCTGCAACCGACAGGGTACCCTTCGTTGTTCAGTATTTCCCAGGAGCTGAAAAATTACGCCGTGTTATTCGTGACCAGCAACACATTATCAATGAGGATGAGCACCTCGCCAAGAACTTCCCCACAGCTCCACTGCTTGCCTTTAAACAACCACCAAACCTCAAACAAATCATTGTTCATAGCAAGCTGCCTGGCTTTCAGGACAACTGCATGCAACCCTGTCATGGTAGGCACTGCAAGATGTGTCAGAGTGTGGACATGGATACCACCATTATACATGGGGACACCTCCCACCTTGTAAGTGGCAAGTACTCATGTGACTCAGCTAATGTTGTCTATCTTATACGTTGCAGGCAAGGATGCCCTGAGGCACGGTACATTGGGGAAACCGAGTAAAGACTACCACAATGGATGAATGGGCACCGCACAACAATCAACAGAGAGGAATGTTCCCTCCCAGTCGGGGAACACTTCAGCGGTCGAGGATATTTGACCTTGGACCTTCAGGTGACCATCCTCCAAGGTGGACTTCGGGACAGGCAGCAGCGAAAAGTGGCTGAGCAGAGGCAGATAGCTAAGTTCCATACCCATATGGAGGGCCTCAACTGGGACTTTGGGTTCATGTCACACTACAGGTGACCACCATTGCACTGCACTACACACACACACACATTAACACACACACACGGACATACATATACACAGACACGCACACAGATATTCACACACAGCCTTATAGACACAAACACTCCCACACTCACACAGGCAACCTCTCAGAGACTTAGACCACTCTACACTCATGCACACACATACACACATCTCTGTCACAGACACTCACATCACAACACCCCACCCCACCCCAGACACAGAGACACACACACACACACACACACACACACACACACACACACACACACACACACACACACACACACACACACACACACACACACACACACACACACACACACACACACACACACACACTCACATGTATACCCCCACACAGACTTAAGACACTCTACACTCACTACACACACATATACACTCTCTCTCACAATCACAACCCCCACCCCAGACAGACACACACACAGACAGACATAAAGACCCACATGCACACATATATTTTGTGGGGTGAATTTGTACCAACAGAGTTACATTACACTTTGCTCAAAAACTGCATGAATTCATGCAAAACTCTGTTATCTCACTTTTTAGATTAGAATCAATCTAAACATCATGGTATAGACAGAGAACATAGGGGACTAACACCTTCAACATATTGTCTTGCTAACACCAATTGTTACAGCTTACCTGAGAATGCAACTTTTAAAAAAACGGTTTTGTGATTTACACATGAAAGAAGTGAAACTATCATGGCATTCAACAGACAATCAAGATATTTTTCAATGTATAATTTCAGTTACATCACACTGTAAACTTTTGCTATAAATTCTGTGTCTTACAATTGTGTGCTCCACAACCACCTGATGAAGGAGCGTCGCTCCGAAAGCTAGTGTGCTTCCAATTAAACCTTTTGGACTATAACCTGGTGTTGTGTGATTTTTAACTTCATCCAAATAGTTATTACAGAAAGAAGAGATTTAAGGCCCCAGTACTGACCCCAGTACAAATATCCATTTGCCCACTTGAAAATTATTCTGAACTGTCTGTCTCCTGTTAATTTGTTAATCCTCTTACATGCTAATATATCACCATCAACATCATGAGCTCTTGCTTTGTTTAATGATCATAAGTATATTGTCTTTTTTAATAACTTTTAGAAATACTAATATACTGCATCGTCTAGTTTTCTTTTATCCACCCTCTTTGATACATCCTCAATGAACTCAAGTAAACTTGTTAAACATGATTTTCCATTCATAAAAGTCTCCTTGGTTGTATTACGACTTTCTGCTGTCTCACTTCTATTTCCTTAACATCGGATTCCAAAACTTTACCAATGATAGTTGTTATTACAACTGGCCTATATTTTTTGATTTCTGTCTCCCTCCTTTCCTCAGTATATTTCATTTATGATTTTCCAATCCAATGGAATATTTTCAGAATCTATGGAATTTTGAAAGATTACAATCATTGCATCCATTATCTCTGCAGCCAATGTGTTAAGACCAAGGGTGCAGGCTACCATTCAGGAGAATTGCCAATTTTAGTCCAATTAGCTTTCATGGTACCTTTTTGTCTGGTACAGTGAACACTTAAAGTTTCAATTTCCCTTTTGTCTCTTTTACTACTTCCAATGACAGACCACTTTTCTTTTGTATTTTTTTCTCTTCTATAAAATCATCACCAACAAATTTGGACTCAACCCTTAATAGTATTAAGCTTAGAAAATACGTTTGCTGTTTGTTAAAAAATAGCTTTCTCAGGAATAATTCATTTTCCTCACTTCAACTCTTTTGTTAGTCTGTTGATCTATCTTGAAAACTGAGCCCTGAATGTAGTTACTACCAAGTGAGAAGATGTGAATCAACTCTTTTTATTCTTCATGTTTGGCCGTAACAAAGATTTTATGTTCTTTTCTTCATGAAGCTAAATCTCTCCAATTAAAATGTTGCTAATTAATTCACCAGAAATAATAAGAAACCAGTTAGAAGGTTTCCTTGAGTGAAAGAGAGAGCAATTTTATTGTCTGCTAACCCTGAGAAAAATAATTAGGTCATGACATCAAGCATACACGCTCAGAAGTACAAAGTTGAAAGGGATCATTGTCTGGTACAAAAGGAAGATGAAAGAAACATAGTTTACAGTCATTAGAGTGTCTTTGAGATGTACAGGTTAAACCTTAGACCACAGTGAGTTAATTAATGTCTTGTATCCTTAACAATAGCAAATATTTCAAGCTCTTAGTGCCCCAACATTTTTTTTTATCTCTCACTGGACACTGTTCTTGTTCAGAGACTGAGAGAGCACTTTCTCCAGCTATTTCCCATCACAAATTCATCTCCCCTGCTCTGCCAAAGCAGCTGTCTGAAATATATCTGGTTTGTCTATTGCAAAAACCAAAAGAACTGCGGATACTATAAATCAGAAACAGAAACAGAAGTTGCTGGAAAAGCTCATCAGGACTGACAGCATCTGTTAAGAAAAATTAGAGTTACTGTTTCAGATCCAGTGACCCTTCCTCAGATTAGGATGGGTCATCAGACCTGAAACGTTAACTCTGATTTGTCTGGAGCACACCACCCCCCAACCCATGCCACAATGGTATCTTCCCTACCTCTGAACCAGGAAGACTGAGTTTCTGTCCCATATGCACTGGGGTGTGTCACAACTAAAACTACTTCCTACAATGTCGGAATTCCTCTTTTCCAAACATGATAATTATATGTGATATTTTTAATCTCTGATATATGAAAATGATCATATAAGTAAAATCAAAATAGGAGGTGAGGATTTTTTCAGGGCTGACTAGTTTAACTGTTTTTGATAAAAATTCAGTTCTGATGATATTCCTCGGTCTACATTATTTCCAAGATGTTTGGCTAACCTGTATTGCAAACTAAGTAGTGGGAACATCTTACATTGATGTTTTGTTTTTCTTTTGAAGACCATTTTACTCCATGAAATTACAAAGTATTGAAACTAGATGATGGAATTTGAAAATCAATAATTAATTTCTTACTACTATGTGGTTAATGCCTTAAACAATTGGCATTTATATTCTTACCAGTATTCATATTGGTTTAATGTTCTCACCAGTTGATTTATCCTTTCTCATCCGCAAGTGATAATGGTTTTTTCCCTCTGGAAATGATTAATCAGCTGATTTATATTGGTAAGAACATCACATTGTCATTTTTGTATTAATAATAATGGTTTAATAATCAATCACTTATTGGAGATGAATTAACTCTACAGACATGTTTATTTAGAATTACACACTTAATGGTAAAGTTGCTGAACAAGGAAACCTTGGAATGCAGGTTCATAGTTCCTTGAAAATAGAGTCGTAGGTAGATAGGATCGTGAAGAAGGTATTTGGTATGTTTTCCTTTATTGTACAGACCATTGAATAGAGGAGTTGGGAGGTCATGTTACAGATGTACAAGACATTGGTTAGGCCACTTTTGGAATATTGCATGCAATTCTGGTCTCCTTCCTATTGAAAGGATGGTGTGAAATGTTAAAGTGTTCAGAAAAGATTGACAAAGATTTTGCCATTGGAGGTTTTGAGCTATAGGCAGAGGATGAATAGGCTAGGGCTGTTTTCCCTGAACATTTAAAGGCTGAGGGGTGACCTTATAGCAGTTTATAAAATCATGAGGGGCATTGATAATATAAATAGTCAAGGTCTTTTCAGTAGGATGGGGGAATCCAGAACTAGAGGACATAGGTAAGGGTGAGAAAGGAAAGATATAAAAGGGACTAAAGGGGTAACTTTTTCATGCAGAGGATGATGTGTGTATGGAATGAACTGCTTGAGGAAGTGGTGGAAATACAGCATTTGAAAGGCTGAAAATGTGTTGCTGGAAAAGCGCAGCAGGTCAGGCAGCATCCAAGGAACAGGAGAATTAACGTTTCGGGCATAAGCCCTTCTTCAGGACCCGAAACGTCGATTCTCCTGCTCCTTGGATGCTGCCTGACCTGCTGCGCTTTTCCAGCAACACATTTTCAGCTCTGATCTCCAGCATCTGCAGTCCTCACTTTCTCCTAGCATTTGAAAGGCATCTGGATTAGCATATGAATAGGAAAGGTTTAGTGGGATATGGGCCAATTGCTAGCAAATGGGACTAAATTAGGTTAGGATATCTGGTCAGCATGGACGAGTTGGACTGAAGGGTCTGTTTCCATGCTGTACATCTCTATGACTCTATTTAAAACAGTAAAACACATCATTAATCAAGAAGCAGTATATCACAACATATAGCATCCTTAAAGGTGTCTTATGTTAAAAACAAGGTACACATAAATCAGTCATATTTGGCAAATGTTCTTTATGATAACTTCAAACATCTTATGCATATTGTGTTACAACTATAACAGTAGAAGTATGCTGGCAATCATCTCCATTGCTCCATGTGCCATACCAGAAGGTTAATGTTTCCCTTAATCTACAAAATGCTCCATTTATTTCCATTATTCCTGTTATCCAGGATAAAAACAAAGATTTTTGCCCAGGTATTTTTAATGAACTCAAAAATAACTTGTTTATTGCAAACAAACCTACTCCCATAATAAGTGGCAAAACTGGTTATCAAATAAATTACGACTCCGCATCAAAATATATCCCCTTAATCTCAAATGCATACATTCATACAAAAAAAACACACAATATAATTCAACAGTAATTATATGTTTTCTTTAGAAAGTCAAGCTGAGAAAAGCACTTGGTGTTTTTCAGAGGTCTGCCAATACCCCAAACTCAAAGGGAAACTGAAAGGCTTCTCATGATCCAATCGATTTCATGTCATCGAAATCACAATGCTGCTGGCTATAAAATTAATGGGAGATCCTTTGATCAAATTTCAATTTAGATGAGAGTCAACTTAGAGCTAGCAGTTCAGCTTTCAGAGTTTAAGAGGAAGTTGAAGATATTGATTTCTGGAATTTGTCCAGGTTCCTGAGTGAGATTTTATTGAGAGATATGTGTAAAACTTGTCTTTTTGCAAGTTAGTTTTTCTCAGGAGAGTGAAAAATATTTCTCCTTGTGCTGTCAGTTTGTTGGATGTTTGTTCATTCAAATGAATCCCCTAGATGTGTACAGAGAAACAACTTCAGTTCAAAGCTAATTGCTTGGAAATCTTCACCACATTGGCCCTATATCTTTAAAACCATGTTTGTCAAGGATGTAAAGCCATCAAACTGATCACTTATTTCTTTTAAAAGCCTTGCTTGTTTGCCTTCCACAAACTTTTCTGACTTTTAGTAATCAACAGGTGAACTACATTACACTTCCATTTTTTTGGTTCCAAGAACTATATAGTAACTCCTGTTTCAACAAGAAATTGTCCAAATCCTCCCATCATTTCCAGCTTTCTTCACATAATTATTTTTAAAGATGATTTATTCTCAATGCTAATCTCTAATGTGGCCTACGCAGCTGCAGGAAAAGGATTTCAATGCTCAAAGCACTCTGCAAGTCAACTTGTAGCAGATGCCATAGCCCAGTTAGTACCTTTGTAGTGTTGTATAGGCTGAAGAAATAGGTCTCTTCAAAAATGTTTAGGGAATTGTGTCAGTGGAGCTGAAGATTTTCCCTCTTCTCAAAATCACCATCTTCAATTTCATTTAATCCAAGCAGCTCAGTAGAAAAAAAACATAAAAATATTGTCATCTCACTACCAGCTTTTTGAATGCTCCTTCTCTGTATTTTCAGTAAATTGTAGTGGGAGGCTGGGACTATCACATATTGCCTGGTTTAGATGGACATGTTGAGTGCATTGGGAAGCCCTGAGCAGCAAATAAGGATAGAATCATGACTAAACATCATTCTGCCTTCTTTTCCTGAAGTCTCCATCTGGTAATGGGCATTCTCCACAAAAACAGATCAGGTAAATCAGCAAGAAAGGTTCTTGTATAGTATTTCACACTGTATTTAATTTAAATTCAATTTTTCCTGTTTTAGTAAAGATTAGTTTTAGAAAGCATTTCTGTAACTTGGTTTCATGTCTAATTACATCTAAAATGTTATAATAATTAATTGCTAACTTCAGAATTTGGTTGTGGTATCCAGTCTGCACCAGCAGGATGGATGAGAAAGCTTTGTTCCAGGATTTAGCATTCTAATCCAGGAAAAAAACCTTTCAGTTTAGTAGTGGGGGATGTACCATGTTTTAGATATGATGTTAACTGTTTGTTCAGATTAAAAATCTCATGACACTAGTATTATGGACCAGACTCCAAACGTTTTTCTTATTTCAAAGGTAGTGTAAAGTATTGCATTCCAGTTGCAATTCAATTGGTCAAACTACTTGGCATTAAACAAAACACAGGGAGAAAGTGAGGACTGTGGATGCTGGAGATCAGAGTCGAGAGTATGGTGCTGGAAAAGCACAGCAGGTCAGGCAGCATCTGAGAAGCAGGAGAATCAATGTTTTGGGTATTCCTGATGCAGGCCTTATGCCCGAAACATCAATTCTACTGCTCCTCGGATGCTGCCTGGCCTGGTGTGCTTTTCAGGCACCACACTCTTGATGTTAAACAAAACACACTCTATTTTTACACTGCAGTTAAAGCGCAGAGAAAATAAAAATAAAAGAAAAGAATTAGCTTATATGTGACTATTGAAATGTTTAACAAAATAATATATATTAACTACTGTTAATTAATTGTTCCAATATAATAACATCCCACAACCCACTCTTGGCAAATGCAAATTCAGTAAAACAGAGATTCTCATTTGCAATTCTAGAAGCAGGAGGAGAACTCCAACTTTAGTTGTAACAGAAAGAGAAATAATAACTTGGCATATCCAGCTTCACGCCATCAGCAATTGCAGAAAGCTAATACTAAAAATCTTAGTTCTGTAGGAGCTTGAGCCAACCCATTCAGGTTGCATCTATTGTTCCAACTTTAAATTTTAAAAAATCCAAGCCCTTTATTGGCTTTGAGCAGACTACTCAGCACTTCTGTCTCTACCTTTCTTCATAAAAAAAAGGAGAAAGCACATCTCTTAAGGCCATAGTATTGTTAAACAGGAAGTGCCTGGCCAATATTGGTCTCTTAGTTAACATCTTCAAAAAACAGAATTGCATATGTAATGAATTGTTACAACAGAGACACTTATAATGTACAGAACATTACAATTGAGAATGTTATGAAATGGGTAAAGTATATTAACAGAGGGGATTGCAAATATGAGCCTCAATAAAAGGATGGAGTACAACAGAAAGAGCAACTGAACATATTCTATCTATGATAAAATTACCACTTGTAGATAGGCACAATAATATTGTAATATCAAAATAAGAGTTGGGTTAACAGACAATTCTTTGACTGAGGATCTTGTAATGGTTGTGTTACAAAGGTTATTATTCTGATATGCATTTAATATGTTGCAATCTACAATATTTCAGACTAAAAGCTGAACACAATGAGCTGAATTGTAATTCTTTGTAAATTTCAATATTTGTACGCTATTAAAAGCCATGCATCCAAAGTGATGCATAAGAATGAAAATGGTTCTACTGAAAACTTCATAAGTCAAAAGGTTATGGAACATGTGTTAAATTGAGCTAAACCAAATTGTTCCAGTGAAAAGTCAAACTCCTGAAGCTTTAACTCTATTTCTGTCTCCACATATGCTGCCAGAGCTGTAGAATGTTTTCAGCTCTTTCAGATTTCAGATTTACAGATCCTATATCACGAGGTTTTAGGGCTAGCATGTATGACAATCAAAGAAATAGGAGCAGATTAGGCTGGATGGCTCTTTAAAACTGCTGTAGTTCTGTGCGTGCTTACACAAAAAAAATTAGCAATCTCAATTAGAACTAGAAAATTGGACTATTTATGTGAAGATATATTGCAGGATTGCCCAGAATTCAGTATTGTTAGAAATAGAGTCATAGAGATGTACAGCACAGAAACTAACCCTTCGGTCCAACTCGGCTATGCCGACCATATATCCCAACCTAATTCAGGACCCTTGTCATAAATAAATGATTGTGCACTAAATTCTCCTCCGCTACCCTATTTTTATTTATTTTGCTAGTGGCTATTTCTAAACTTATTGCAGCTGATCAAGAGGGAAGCTTTTGGTATGCTCAGCTTTTGGACAATTTTGTCCAGCTACAGTTGGTGATAGTTCTTGTCACTACACTACGGAAAATATAGTTGAAGAGGCCCATAGCTAAAAGACATAGATTTAGCATAAGTGGTAGGGGATTCAGAGCAAGTCAAGGGGAAAAGATTTCAGCCAAAAGGTGGTGCAAGCTGGATCTCATGACCTGAAAGAATGGGAGAGGCAGAAACCCACACAACAATTAAAAAGTTAAATGCATGGGCATTTAAACTGCCATAACCTTCTAGGCTACAGACCAGGAGCTGGGAAGTGGGATTAGGCTGGATGGCTAACTGTTGGTTAGCAGGGATATAATAAAGTGTGTGGAGGTGCAGGTGAATTTCTGACGGATATGGAAGGATCCCTTGGGGCCTTGGAGGGAAGTGAGGGGGGAGGTGTGGGCGCAAGTTTTGCATTTCTTGCGGTTGCAGGGGAAGTTGCCGGGAGTGGAGGTTGGGTTGGTGGGGGGTGTGGATCTGACGAGGGAGTCGCGGAGGAAGTGGTCTTTCCGGAACGCTGATAGGGGTGGGGAGGGAAATATATCCTTGGTGGTGGGGTCTGTTGGGAGATGGCGGAAACCACCACCACCAAGGATATATTTCCCTCCCCACCCCTATCAGCGTTCCGGAAAGACCACTTCCACCGTGACTCCCTCATCAGGTCCACACCCCCAATCAACCCAACCTCCACTCCCGGCACCTTCCCCTGCAACCGCAAGAAATGCAAAACTTGCGCCCACACCTCCCCCCTTACTTCCCTCCAAGACCCCAAGGGATCCTTCCATATCCGTCAGAAATTCACCTGCACCTCCACACACATCATTTACTGCATCTGCTGCACCCGATGTGGCCTCCTATACATTGGGGAGACAGGCCACCTACTTGCGGAACATTCCAGAGAACACCTCTGGGACACCTGCACCAACCAACCCAACTGCCCCATGGCTGAACACTTTAACTCCCCCTCCCACTCCACCAAGGACGTGCAGGTCCTTGGCTTCCTCCATCGCCAGACCATGGCAACACGACGCCTGGAGGAAGAGCACCTCATCTTCTGCCTAGGAACCCTCCAACCACAAGGGATGAATGCAGATTTTTCCAGCTTTCTCATTTCCCCTCCCCCCACCTTTTCTCAGTTCCAACCCTCAGACTCAGCACTGCCTTCTTGACCTGCAATCTTCTTCCCAACTTCTCCACCCCCACCCGCTCTCCAGCCTATCACCCTCACCTTAACCTCCTTCCACCTATCGTATTCCCAACGCCCCTCCCCCAAGTCCCTCCTCCCTACCTTTTATCTTAGCCTGCTTGGCACACCCTCCTCGTTCCTGAAGAAGGGCTTATGCCAGAAATGTCGATTCTCCCGTTCCTTGGATGCTGCCTGACCTGCTGCAATTTTCCAGCAACACATTTTTAAGCTCTGATCTCCAGCATCTGCAGTCCTCACTTTCTCCTAGGGATATAACAAACCAAATGACTTCTCTCCATGGCATAATAATTTATTTTATTGTGCTACCAACTAATAACAGACAACTATTTACAGGTAGTTTATATACTAAATATTTAAACTTTTAAAACAGGTTACTTATTTTTTTTCTCTCTGTACATATGCAGACAATGATGTAATTCTAGAATTGTGCTTTCTATTTTTGTGTCTAGTAAAATTGTGCTGGTTATGTTACCAAAATGATGTTATCGACATAGAAAATTGTTTAAAAAAAATAGTAAATTTTCATGATATTGCAAAAGGGAACAGGTACCTCTGATATGTGATGGTGTAAAATACAAGGGAAAGTAGAGACAAGATGACCTGCTGAATAACTTTATTCTTTCAAAATGGTGGAGCTTATTTTTACCAAACAGATGATGCCCAGATGATTCATTTGTAGATTTTTAAGCACATGCTACACAATTTTGTATTGTTATCACCTCCAACAACAAGCGCAAGAAGTTCATAACCTTCTTTGTCCTTAAGAATGAAACAATCTGCTCAGCACCTAGGGCAGCAGTATCCTTTTCTTCTCTCAGCACAGCAAATTAAGTCTTTCCCTCCATCTAATCTTGAAGCCATATCTTTCTCTCGTCCAAATCCATTTTTTTTCTCATGGTTGCACCAAGCTCAGGTACTCACTAAGACAAATTCCTGTCTCTATAATTGCAATCCCAGTGAACTGCTGACCACCCAATTTAAACTTTGCATTTCCATACTAGTTATGGTTAAATAATTCATTCTCCTTAAGTAATATTCTCTTGCTTTTCACAATCATTATCAATCAACCTCAAAAACCTATGCTTGATCCTACTATGATGTAAACTTAAGCCACATCTCCAGCCTCTCTCATTTTTAAGATCTGTAAATTCTTTCACCTGTCAATTTTATGCCCTTCTTTCTAATAAGTCAATGTTTAAATCTTTCTGATTAGGTTTTCAGTTTTAAGACAATGTTGATACATCATTAATCAAAGTCACAAATTATTACCTTAATGATTAGAATGCTTTGTATGTCCTGTTTCTACTTATGCTCTATTATGCAATATCTTCCTCTGCCATTCCTTGAGTGTTGCTGGGTCACAAGCATAGAACTCCCTCTGTTATGGCATTGTAAGTTACCTACATCAAATAGATTGTAGTTGTTCATGAAGGCAACTCACCCTTACTTTCTTAAGGATATCTAGGGATGGGCAATAAATCAACAGGTTAAGTGAGTGGGCAAAACCTTGCACTATAATGGGGGGAAATGTGAGGTTTTGCGCTTTGGTGGGAAGAATATCGGAGCTGAGTATACTTAAATGCAGAAGGAATGCAGAAAAATCCAGAACAAAGGAATTTTGGTGTTCATGCCCTTGTCCATGGATCTAAAAAAGCTAGGATCAAATAATTGGCAAGGCAAATGCATTGTTATGGCCTTTATTTCAATGGAATGAAGTAAAGCAGTAGGGAGGTTTTCCTAAACTGTACAAGGCACTAGTCAGACCACAGCTGGAATACTTGAACTGTTTGGGCTCCTTTATCTAAGGAAAGATGAACTGGCATTTGAGGCAGTGCAGAGAAGGTTTGATAGGCTAATACCAAGTATGGAGGCACTATCTTATTGGGGGAGGTTGAGTAGATTTGGCCTTTTCTTGTTGGAATATAGAAGAATGAGAGGTGACCTTACATGGTTCTGAAGTGGACTTGACAGGGTAATGTAGAAACATTTCCCCTTAGAGGGCATAATCTCAGAATAAGGAGTTGTACATTTGAAGCAAAGATGAGGTGGAATTTCTTCTGAGGGTTGTGAATCTGTAAATTTTTTCTCACAGAAGACTGTTGAGACTGGGTCATTCAATAAATTTAAGGCTGAGATAGATGTATTTTTATTCAATGGGGGAAATCAAGGGTTATTGGGAAAAGGCAAGAATTAGTGAAGGATCAGCCATCACCTTAATGAATGGCAGGGCAGACTCAATGGCCCGAATGGTTACTTCTGCTCCTATGTCTTGTGATTTTAGTACGTAATGACTGAACCTAGCTTTTGATCAATCCACCTTTAATCATGGATAATTGATTGGCTGAGGTTAGCAATCATCAAATATTGTTATATAGAAGTAGGGAAACCGGTGCTGCCACTGGTTGTGTCCCGACCTCTGATCTAGGTTCATGTCTCAGAGGAGTATTGCAGCATGTCCAAACAAGTTGATTTAAAATAACAACAAGAAGTAGGACTGGTAGCTGTGAGGCTTTTGAGGTCACACTTTCAGCTATGATTTTTGTTAAAGTTCTCTCTGTCAGGTGTGATATGACACATTTATTACATAGACAGATGTGACACGAATGCTTTTCTTCAGAATGATGGGAAGGCCAGTATTTGAAAAAATTGTCTTGTTGCTTTACACCCTATCCCTAACATCAGATATGTTTTCTCATGCTCTTCTATTTGTATGTTCTATATGGTATTTATAGGTACATCTCTTTAAAAAGTCATCTCATATAAAGTTTTTAAAACTGCATGTTATACTAACAGATATTCTAGAAGACAAATGTGGGAGTAAAAAGCAGAGCATAGTCAATGCCAGTAGTACAGCATGTCTGGGTGATAGTTTACTTGTAAATAGATTCCTAATAGAGAAGAAAGGTGCATGAATAGCAAATCTTTTAAATTATTCCAACTGACAGCCAAGAGAACCTTTGCATTTTCTATGATAAAGACTTGTGAAGTGGGTAGGTGTTACATGCATTGTTGCAAATTAACTTCGAATAATTTTACAAGCAGAAAAATATGGTTGGGTATTTGCTATATGTTTTGGAATATGTATTATGTGCTGTATTGACTTTGGGTTTCATAAGGATACATATTTTCCCCAATTTCAAAAATGCAAGTGTGCAATGTCCATGTGTTTACAATCTGTCTTTCTGAATCTGTCATTCAACTAATGAGACTACATCTTCATGTATCATGCACACAGCATTCTAAACTAAACGAATGTACCTGATCACACAAATGCCATAAATAAATACGGACAATAAGATAAATAGTAATTCAAGAGACACAACTGTAGGATGACAAAGATAGGGGCCTGAATATTGAAATGCATAGAGGCTAATGGGTGACCTTATAGAGGTTTATAAAATCATGAGAGGCAGGTCTTTTCCCTGGGTGGGAGCTAGAGGGCATAGGTTTAGGGTGAGAGGGGAAAGATATAAAAAGGGACCTAAGGGGCAACTTTTACGCATAGGGTGGAGCATGTATGGAATGAGCTGCCAGAGGAAGTGGTGGGAGGCTGGTACAGTTGCAGCATTTAACAGGCACCTGGATGGGTATATGAATAGGAAGGGTTTAGAGGGATATGGCTCAAGTGCTGGCAAATGGGACTAGATTAGGTTAGGATATCTGGTCAGCATGGACGAGTCGGACCAAAGGGACTGTTTCCATACTGTACATCTCTATGACTCTATGACATTTTGGAAGGATTGGAGCTAAGAAAAAGTAGAGAGGTAGCGCTATTAATAAAAGATGGTGCTTGCCCAATATAGCGGGATAACCTAAGTTCAGGAATCAGGAAGTAAAAGCAGTTTGGTAGAAACGATAACTGAACAATGATTAAAGGCAAGAGGCCACTTAGGGATTGGGAGTGAAGTAACACAAAAAAACCACATGATAGGACATAGCCAAAAATGAATGAATGGGATTCATCAAAAAGAAATGGTGATAATAATGGGTGATTTTAATCTAGATAGTCTAGAAAAAAATAGATGAAGAAAAGTAGTCTAGATGAGAAGTTCATAGAATATTTTCCAATAAATACTCAGAAAAGAACAATAAACAGTATGGCACAGGAGCAAGCCCTTCAGCCCCCCATGCATGCGCTGACACATTTTGCCCTTCCATACTCAAACTGTCTTCACTTACAGGATCTGTATCTCTCTATTCCCTTCTTATTCATGTATTCATCCAGTCGCTTCTTGAATGCTGCTATTGTGTCTGTTTCCACCACCTCCTCTGGTAGCACATTCCAAGCACTCATCACCCTTTGTATGAAAAACCTGCCCCGCACATCTCTTTTAAATTTCCTTCCCCCGCAATTTGACCCTGTGTCTCCTTGTAATTGAGCCCTCCACCCTGGGAAAAAGCCTTACATTTTCCACTCTATCCATGCCATTCACAATCTTATAAACTTCTATCAGGTCACCCCTCAACCTCCTGCGTTCCAGTGAAAACTCAGTCTACCTAATATTTCTTCATAGTTAAGATCCCCCCGGTAAACCTTTTGTGTACCCTCTCCAAAGCATCCACATCCTTCTGATGTGACTAGAATTGTACACAATGTTCCAAGTGTGGCTGAATTAAAGTTGTTTCAAGCTGAAGCATAACTTGTCTATCCTCATATTCAGTGCCCCTTCCAATGAAGGCAAGCATGCCACAGACCTTTTTTACTACCTTATCTACCTGCACTGCTACCATAAGTGATCCATGGAGCTACACACCCAGATTCATCTGCATACCAATATTCCTTGATCGTAAAAAGTGTGTCACTTCACATTTGTCTGGATTGAATTCCATCTGCTATTTTCCTGTCCATGCCTCCAATTGATCTATATCCTGCTGTATCTTCTGACAATCCTCCTCACTATCTGCAACTCCATCGATCTTTGTATCATCTGCAAACTTACTAAATAGACTAGCCAGGCTTTCCTCCAAATCATTTATGTAGACCACGACCAGCAGGCATCACAGCACTGATCCCTGTGGAACACCACTAGTCACAACCCATCCTTCCACCACTACCCTCTGTCTCCTATGACTAAGCCAGTTCTGTATCCATTTTGCCAGCTCACACGATACCATATGACTTCACCCTTTGTACCAATCTGCCATGACCTTGTCAAAAGCTTTACTGAAGTCCATGTGGACAACATCAACTGCTTTTACCTCAGCAATCATTTTTGTCACTTCAAAAAAACTTGATCAAGTTAATGAGGCACGACCCCCCCCCACGTTCCCCCCCCCTCACCCAAAACCATACTGTCTATCACTAAAAAGTCCATTTGCTTCTAAACGCATATAGGTCTTAGCCCTGAGAATCTTTTTGAATAATTTTCCTACCACCGACGAGAGGCTCACTGGCCTATAATTTCCTGGATTATCCCTGCTACCCTTCTGAAACAATGAAACTACATTGGCTATTCTCCAGTCCTCTGGGACCTCATCTGTGGCCAAAGAGTATACAAAGATGTCTGTCAATGCTCCAGCAATTTATTCTCTTGCCTCCCAAGATATTCTGGGACACCTTTTAAGATGCTCAACATCTCTTCCTTTTTAATAGCAACTTGGTTTAGAAATTCACCACTCCCTTCTCAGAGATTACCCCCATCAATTCCTTTTCTTTGATGAATACCGACACAAAGTATTCATTTAGGACACTGGGGCCTATTGGGGAACAGACTATACTAGACCTGATATAATGCAATGAGATAGGATTAGTTAATAATCTCATAGTGAAAGTGTCCCTGGGTAACAGAAATCATAACATGATTGAATTTTGCATCCAGTTTAAGAATCAGTTTAAGTAACAGAAGAGTGAATCAAACATGAGTATTTTAAACTTTAATAAATGCAATTATGAGCACATGAAACAATGTTAGTTGAAGCAAACAATGGTAGGGAATAGATCTGTAGAGATGCAATGACAGATATTTAAAAAAGATATTTCAGAATAGACATAACATAACAGAATACATACATTTCAAAGAGAAAAAAGGACTGTAAGGGGAGGATTCACTGATTGTGGTTAACTGAGAAAAATTAAAGATAGTATCAAACTTAAGGGGAATCCACATAATTGCGCAAGTATTGATGACAGATCAGAAGATGAGGCAGAACATAAAAAGTGGTATGGACAATAAATGCTGACCTAGCCAGTGACACCCACAATCTGTTAATGGATTTAAAAAAATTAAAAGACTACTAAGGAAAGTACACAAGAAAGCTCTTCCAAATCCAAAAATATAAAAACCAAGAATATGAGTTTCTACAGATATTTGAAACAAGAGATAACAAAGCAAGCAATGGTCCTTCAGAAAGTGAATCTGGGGAATTAATGATTAAATATAAGGACATACCATATGAATTTAATGGGTATTTTGTATCAGTCTTTGCTATACAGAATACAACTCCCAGAAAAAGCTGTGATCTATAAAATAGAGGTGAAGGAGGAACTCAAGAAAACTACAATCACTAGTGAAGTGATACCGAGCAAACTGTTGGGGTTTGTGGGCTTACAATCAATGCTCCCTCTAATATGCATGCTTTGAGGGTCCACACATGGCAATCTGCTGGGCATGGATCTCAGATCTCTGTGTAAAAGAAACAAAAATTAGTGGGAATGTGCTGACAAGCCCCGGGTCCTGATGTCCTCTGGTCTTAAAGGAAGTGACAAAAGAAATAGTTGATGCATTGGTTTTAATTGCCCAAATTCCCTAAGTTTTGGAAAGGTTCCATTAGAATGGAAATGGGCAAATGTGACAGATACACAACTGATGGACTTTATCAGAGTACATTTTATATCTCTTCGCTTGCTCCCTGCACACTTGTTCATTTGAACCTACTTGGAAACTCCCTGCATCTTTGCCTTGTCTTCTCTTGCTTTATCTTTTTGTGCTTTGTTGCCATAGTCAGAGCTCAAAGACTCACAGTACTTCTGTTTTGCCTTCTAGCACAGGCATAAAGTCAAGCAACACGTATTGTTGTCAGCAGTCATCAGTCAAAAGGGGTGGACATGTTGCTGTATGGCATTATGCTATACCAATCCCATACCTGTACCATATGATAATAGCCTATGTGGCTTCAACCAAATAACTATATCTCAAAGTCTAAGGGAAGTAATCCTCAAAAAAGTCAATGAGGACAGCCTTCATTCAGGGGTTTCCAGCACAATTAAGGGCAGTATCTGCTTGCAGTCCAAGGACTTGGTCGCAGTCAGTTGGTTTTGGCATCACCATATGAATGGTTGTCGTCCTCTCCAACTAGCATAAGGATCTCTCGTCGTAGAGGGTGAGGAGACGGATGTCGGGCATCCACAAAATCTGTCTTGGCTTCCTCTGCGCTATGGTGTGCTATTTTCTCCTGAAATGAGACAAAGGGAGGAATTGAGTGAGATGAAAGTGGCTGACACTACTGTTAATTCTAATGCAGATGGGAGAAAGGCAGTGAAGTGTCCCAAGTGAGTGAGTAGGCAGCACAGAGGTGTGTTAGTAGTGTGGGAGATTTGGTGCGTGATTGTGAGTGATAGAAAATGTTGCATGTAGTACTCAATGAGCCTTGGTGAAAGTTGGGTGCAGTAGCAGATTTAGAGAGAGTGTGAGGTGACAGAGAGAAGATGGAGGTACTTACTCAGAGAGCTGTGAGGTCTTTAACAACATTGTGGCTTTACTAGGTGTTATTCCAGATTGTGGACAATACACGGACCATATAAGAACAAGGATCTTTTGGCATGGGCTCCGATGGTGATCTGGAGAAAAGAGGACGACCCTCCTCTGCATGACTCCAGTCATCAAGAGCTCCAGGTCCCTATCAGTGAAGCACGCAGTTGCATTGTCTTTGTCCATCTTCTCCAGGGCAATCCATAGCAATGTGCAGTGCAGCTCCAGAGTGACAATGCTTGACCAGCTGCACAACTCCATTTTAAATATGATGCTAGGAATTTCAGAAAGTTGTGGCAGTGGCAAGAATTTCCACCTCTGATGAGATCATGAGCAGAATGCCTTAGAGGCAGTTTGGATATGGAATGAAGTGAGTTTTGGAGAACAGCATCAGGCAATCTGTTAGTACTCAAGAAACACTCTATGAAATTTCCCAAATTTGTACACTTAGGTGGGTTCTGGTAAAATTCAGCCCCATGTTCTAACAACTGTAACCTTGACTTTATCTCAGGGTGACATTGGTACATAGGAGAAGCCAAGACCAATGACAAACTCAAATGCTTAATCTTAGTGCTTCCAAAATTTATTCCTATGTTCAAGATCATACTCTGGACTGAATTTGTAGAAAACATTATCTGGTTGTCTAGTAGCAGCAAGGTATTTGTGATCAGGTATAATGAAGTGGTCCATGTTTCCTCACAGGGTACAGGAGAACATTCCTGCTTCTCCTGGACCACAAAAAGTAAATAAAAAGTATAAATGTATCTATTTAGGCCTCTTCTGACCTTGACTTTTCTTTGCAGTTATCTTCCTGATGATAACTTTTCTCAGGTTGAAATTCCAGATGATGCCTTACTATGTCTTTACTTAGATAGGAGACTGCCAAGTTGTGGGTGGTTTTAAATACTGAAATTTATGATAATAGTTGGTCAAATCAAAGCAAAAAAATGAGTAGGTAAGAATTAAACTTTGTTTTAATTGCCCAATCCTCAGTAATTGACAGATTTCTAGAAGGTTAGGATGATGGGTGGGTGGGATGATGGAATGGGATCTTTGAGAGTGGTGTTAAAATCAAGGCTCATTATACAAAGAAAACTCTATGTCATCCTCCATTCTTCCATAATTAATTTTGAACCTAAGTCACTTTGTCAACGATTCACCAAGCAGCTGGAGAGAGAAGATAACCTTTCACTGATATCCTTCTAAAATACTTCCAGATTTTAAAAAACTTCATTAAACTTTACAATTTTTCCTTTTCGATAAAAGGCAAGACTTTTAAAACACTGAACAATTTGTTAATCTTTTATTGAACATGTTGTCATGTGTGCATTTAAAATGTAAAATCTTGACATTATTAAATGAAGAAAAGGTTTCATAAATTAAGCTCCAGGACATTTCTGCAGAACTTCCTCAGGGTAGTGTCCTAGGTCCAACCATCTTCAGCTGCCTCAATGACCTTCCCTCCATCATAAGATCAGAAGTGCAGCTCCATTTGTGACTGTTCAGACACTGAAGCAGTCCTTGTCCAAATGCAACAAAACCTGAATAATATCCAGGCTTGGGCTGACAAGTGGTGAATAGTATTCATGCCACACAAATGTCAGGCAATGACCAATTGCCAACTAGAGACAATCTAACCACCAGCCTTTGACATTCAAAGGTGTTACCATCACAATCCCCCACTATCAATATCCTCAGAGTTATCATTGATCAGAAACTCAAATGGGATAGACAATAAATGCTAGCTAGCCAGTGACGCCCACATTCCATAAAAATGAATAAATAAAAAAAATTTAACAAACAACCTCAGACCATTCATGACTGAGTTACAAAGACTAAGATTGATTTAAAAGATCACAAATAAAGTAGCTTGGTCTTTAATAATTCATGGCACATGAAAATTGCCACTATAATCATATTGAAAGTGACACCCGTTTGCTTTGTTAGAATGCACGTATGAGTTGTAAAGAAACCAGTATAACTGAAACATTTAAAATTGTTTAGTGACTAAAAAAGTTTATTAATTTGTTCTTTTTGAAAAGTATGCGCAAGTTTTTTTCCATCACCTAAACAGATAATAGAGAAGCTACATTATTTTCAATTCCCAAGAAAATTTAACATTGTTTCAATTTACTTACAAAGATATTATCTCTGACCTCGAAGTATGTTGCAAAATAACCATTGCGCATTAATGTTCAATAACATGTTACAGGAAAGCACAAATGTATCCTTATCATTGGAGATGTTCGTTCCCTGGCTTTTATACTGCATGAAAACTTGTCACCCCAAGCCTGGACATTGTTTGGTCTTGTTTTATTTGGGCATAGACTGCTCCAGGATCTGAGGAGTTGCAAATGATATTGAAGTTCATGTCATCAGCAGTGAATGTCTCCACTTCTGGCCTTTGGTGGAAGGAAAGTCATTGATGAAGCAGCTAAAGATGAATGTGTCTAGGTCACAGCACTGACAAATTCCTCCAGAGATGTCCTGGAGCTGAGATGACTGATCTCCAACCACTACAGGTATCTTCCTTTGTGCCAGGTATGACTTCGAACAACAGAGAGTATTCCCATCAATTCTCATTGACTCCAACTTTTCTGGAGCTCATTAATGTAACACACAGGCAAATGCAGTCTGGATATCAAGGGCAGTCATTCTTTCCTCATGTCTGGAACTCAGCTGTATTGTCCATGTTTAGCCAAGGCAATAATCAGGTCAGGAAAAGACTGGCCCTGGCACAATATGAACTGAATGTCAGTTAGCAGGTTATTGCTGAGCAGGTGCTGCTTGATAGCACTGTTGAAGACAAAGTCCATCACTTTACTGATGATCGAGAGTAGACAGATGGGGCAGTAATTGGCCAGGTTGGAGTTATCCTGCTTTTTGTGCACATAACATATGTGCGCAATTTTCCACATTGTCGGGTAGATGCCACAGGACATATGTGGATAATTTTCCACAATGTCGGGTAGATGCCAGTGTTGTAGCTGTTCTGGAATAAATTAAAATAGTGAAATAATCATTACACAGCATGTAAACAGATTGTTCGGGTATACTGTTCAAGGTTGGAATCTGTTGCAGATGGTTGGAGGATTTGGTCCATTGCAGTTAGTTTTTGGTTAGTTTGGTAAGAATCCGACCAAAAAAGTTCCATCAATAATTAATGATCGTTCCCCCCAGTTTGGGGAGGGGCAACAATTAGGTCCATATTTTCAGAGTAGTGGAATGCACTCCTTACAGGCAGAAAAGCTTCAAATAAAGCCAAAATCTTAGAAAGAATTCAGTAAGTATTAATTTAGAAGGGAATGACATCAAAATCAGTTTTAAACAGGGAAATAGAATGTATTATAAGAGAGAGGGACTTAAAGAACAGAGAAGCCCGGGGAAGGTTATTCGTGCAGTCAGAAAAACATTTATTTCATCGCATGCAAACAAGACTGTTCTGGTCCACCCCTCATTGTTGCTTGGTATGGATTCCAAATTTGCAAATTCTGAAGGAATTATAGAAAGTATAAAGGAGAAGTCTCATACCCAAAATGTAGATTAGATTAGATTCCCTACAGTAAGAAAACAGGCCCTTCGGCCCAACAAGTCCACACCGACCTTCCGAAGATTAACCTACCCAGACACTTTCACCATCCCTATATTTACCCCTGACTAATGCACCTAATGCTATGGGCAATTTAGCATGGCCAATCCACCTGACCTGCCCATCTTTGGATTGTGGGACGAAACCGGAGCACCCAAAGGAAGCCCATGCAGACAGGGGGAGAATGTGCAAGCTCCATACAGACAGTCACCCAAGGCGGGAATGTTACACAGCTGTAAGAATCAAGCTGCTGCATTGACAGTTTTTCTGGTAATGAACAGATCAGTTCAGATCATCAAATAAGAGGCCATTGATCCTGAGGACAAACATTTACCAGAATAGACTAGTCAACAGAGAAATGTGACTATTCTACATAGATCAGGGAAGGTCACTGGAAAATATAAAAGCTGGATGAATGAATATGATGAGGGATGGAAGATTAGGCTCATGGATTTGGAACATGAAGCATAAAGATAGAAAGCAATAAAATGCAGAGTAAGTTTGAACAGTGGGTCTGAGATTGAACATGCCCCTAGAAAGAGATACTGGACCTGGACCATTAAAAGAAATCCTATAAATACAAGTGGGAGATCAAACAGCAGCAGTCCGGAAAAATATTGATGTAAGCTAAAGGTCATAGTTTAACAACGTCATGAACTACAGTACAAACTACAGAAATACCATGAGGAACAAATGCTCATGTGATCAGGAAGTCCTAGTGGTCATGGGCAAGCAAGAAGTCAACAACAAATGTACAAGGATTACGAAGTTGGAGAGAATTTGGACTGTGCACAGAGATGCCAAATAGAGAACAAGTAGCCCTGTCACATAGCTGGATATGGTGCAAAAAGTGTGTCCTGATGGAGCCTAAAAGGCTAAAATAAGCCTAGTAACACAAGGCTTTGAAGAAAACCAGGAAACCAAGATATAAGAGTATATTCACCAACAGCAGGAAAAGAAACTTTGAAAATATTCTTGGCTTTGTGACCAATACCCAAATGATGATCAGTTGATATTAAAGGAACATTTCGAAAGGGGAATCAGCTCCAGAGGGAAATGATTCATCATCTTCCAAAAGAGACACTAAACCCAGTCAGGACACGCTGCAGGTGACTTAAATTATGCCTCCAGAGTTTGGTACTTCTTAGTAATATCTATCTTATTAAAATTAGACTGTCTTCAATTAAAGGCATGTTTACTGGCACCACATAACCTTTCACAAAACCTTAAGATGCACACAGATCAGCTTTTGTAGGGTGGGAATCAGTGACTTTGAAAACATTGCCATAAATGGGCTTAAAGCAGAATTGAAAACTGGAAGACTTTTGAGGTTTTTAAGAACACGGGATTTAAAATTGGGCAGAAAGAATCAAGTATCACTTTGCATCAGCAATCCTATTTGTAATATGTTAACTCCATTGCTTCATAAAAAGATGCAGCAGCTTCCAAAACTGAAATAGAGGAATTGCAGAGTCTGATTGAAAAGCATTGGAGTGGCATGGTGACTCCCTATTAGCACTGCTGCCTCACAGGGCTAGGACCCCGGGTTTGATTCCAGCTTCGAGTGACTGTCTCTGTGGAGTTTACATATTCTGCCTGTCTATGTGTGAGTTTCCTCCCACAGTCCAAAGATATTCAGGTTAAGTGGATTGCCCATGCTAAATTGTCCTGTAATATGCAGGCTAGATGGATTTGTCATGGAAAATGCAGGATTACAGGGATAGGGTAGGGGGGCTGGTGAAATGCTCTTCGGAGGATAAGCGCAGGCTCAATGGGCCAAATGGCCTGCTTTCACAATGTAAGGATTCTATGATTTGGCTCGGCACTCAAACAAAGCTAGCTTTGAAACATTAGTATTGAATGCAACTGTGAAAAAAACCTTAAAATGGTCGATATTTTTCAGGCAAAAATAATGTCAAAAAATGTTTTAAAATGGATCATTGTCAAATTTTCAACTTTTCATCATCAGGAGATACTAGGAACATGGAACTTGTTTTTAGTGATGCTTTTCATTTAAATCTATGCAGGATTTTTCACTGCAGGAAAGGAAGATAATGTTGTTCTTCAACTTGAGAAGCTCAGAAGATGTGAAGAGTCATAAGAGGTACCTAAGCAGCAGAAAAGTGAGCTCATGATGACACAGCAGATATGCTGTTTTTCTTAGTAAGTATAAAGGCATTCACAACAATACCTTTTGAGTATTAAAACAGTAATAATTCATTATGCAATAAAGTATTCTCTATGAAATGTGTGAAGAAAAGAAGGTAGAAGAGCAATATTGAAGTTTTAAAACAGATGCTGGAGAATAGAAAAATCTCCAAATTGAAATGGGTAGATAGCAGCAGTCAGCTTTCTGATTATTTTACAAAGAGAGGAACAAGCTCTAAGAAATTGATGGATGAAGTAGAAAAAGGATGCTTGAAACTTTCGTTGTAAAGGAATATGATATGTTGGAATTTTGTCTTGTTTGTTTATTTATTATTAATATATTCATAGACTTATTTAAAATGAGAAAAGGATAACATCATCTAATGTGATCTGATATGATATCTGAGTCCTAATGGGGTGAGGGACCAACTGTTGGAAAAATTAATTAAGGGTGAATTGGGTGTGAATTTATTGTACAAATATGGGAAGCTTGTAATCAGTGAAATGTGAGTTTTGTGAAGTTTGGTTGACTGAAATGAAACACTCACAAGAAGTACAGTCTTGGGTCCTGCGTAAAAGCATTTATCTTCTGGCGTATAACACCTGTGTGGTCATTAAGCTCCTTTTAGAACTGCATCCTGATTGAGTTTTGCTTCTACAGGATATTTTACCAGATGCAACAAGGTTTATGTTATTTCCCATAACATAAGAAACTGAATATGGATATTGTGGTATTTCAGAATCTAACAGATGCTCTTACAGCTCACTATTATGTTCAAATATTACAGTCACAAGCACGTGTGTCTGGGCTAACAGCAAGGTTGATTAGATTAGATTAGATTACTTACAGTGTGGAAACAGGCCATTCGGCCCAACAAGTCCACACCGACCCGCTGAAGCGCAACCCCTACCCCTACATTTACCCCTTACCTAACACTATGGGCAATTTAGCATGGCCAATTCACCTGACCTGCACATTTTTGGACTTTGGGAGGAAACCGGAGCACCCGGAGGAAACCCATTCAGACACGGGGAGAATGTGCAAACTCCACACAGACAGTTGCCTGAAGTGGGAATTGAACCCAGGTCTCTAGCGCTGTGAGGCAGCAGTGCTAACCACTGTGCCACCGTGCCGCCCTGAGGTGAACCATGTCGTGCTTCAAGTGATCCAAAGTAAAATGGAGTATGAGGCCTTTACACCATTAGGTCACATACAACGAAGATCTGATGACACATTTGTCTGTTAAAATTCAGAAATCTGAAGTGTAAAGACACTTGACAGTTTTAGTCCAGGATTCTCTCAAGGTAAACTTGTAGGTTGAGTCCATAGTTAGGAAGGCAAATGCAACTATGGCACTTATTTGGAGAGGACTTGAATATATATACTTCTGAGGCTCTATAAGGCTCTGGTCAGACTACATTTGGATTATAGAATAACCTTGGTTATCTGAACATCAATTATCTGAAGTTCAGATTATCTGAGCAAGATCTCAAGGTCCCTGTACCCGCATTTCAATTGAAGTAGAAGAATTCTATTTCTCATCCACTTAATACATCATTTTGTAAATTTGAACAGGAATGTAGATGCAAGTATGCTTTAATAAATAATTAACTTCAAATATATACTCGAGACTTGATGTTAGAGTTAAGTCTTACACTTCTTATCAAAAGGCTCTCCAATACTTATTCTCCCTAAGGACAAAGGTTTGTGACTGTGAACACACTAAAACAGCAGATGTCCAAGCCCAAGCTGTGCACACCAACAAGATTCCTTCTCAACATTGACTCGCTCATTTTTGCAAACCCAACAATTTTTTTCCTCAGCTCATTCTCCAGAGAACTAATTCAAAAAATGCGCTCACGCGTTTTGTTTCTGTTGCTTTTTGGACACGGGACAACACCGAACAGAAAGTTGCAGCTGCTGCCAAGGACCGAAATAAAACCAAGGAAAATGTCAGTGGAAAATTTCACAGACTTCAGTCAAACTCTAGCCAAAATGTGATTTTATTTGTAACATATCATGAATATTCTGTATTTGTATACATTTTTTCAATTGAATGAAATAAAAGTTCTGTAAACGTGTTCAGTATGGCTTCCTTTGTTTACAATCAGATCAGTTATCCAAACAAAATACCCCCCCCCCGTCCTGTTCAGATAATTGAGGTGGTTCTGCATTGTGTGCAGTTTTGGGCCCCATATCTCAGGAAGGATGTACTAGCCCTGGAGCATGTTCAGAGGAGGTTCATGAGAATGGTCCCAGGAATGAAAAGTCTAACATATGAGGAACGTTTGAGGACTCTGGATCTAAACTTGATGGAGTTTAGAAGGATGAGGGGCAAATCTAATGGAAACTTACAGAATACTGAATGGCTTGGACAGACTGGATGTTGGGAAGATGTTTATGTTCGTAGAAGAGACTAGGACCCGAGGGCACAGCCATTGAGTAAAGGGAATACCTGTTAGAATGGAGATAAGGAGAAACCTCTTCAGGCAGAGAGTAGTGAATCTATTGAATTCACTGCCACAGAAGGCTGTGGAGGCTTGGTCATTGAACATATTTAAGACTGAGATAGATAGGTTCTTGATTGTCAAGGGGATCAAGAGCTATGGAGAGAAAGCGGGAGAATGAGGTTGAGAAACTGATCAGCCATGAATGAATGGTGGAGCAGACTTAAGACCATAAGACCATAAGACATAGGAGTGGAAGTAAGGCCATTCGGCCCATCGAGTCCACTCCGCCATTCAATCATGGCTGATGCGCATTTCAGCTCCACTTGCCAGCACTCTCCCCGTAGCCCTTAATTCCTCTAGACAACAAGAACCTATCAATCTCGACCTTGAAGACATTTAGCGTCCCGGCTTTCACTGCACTCCGTGGCAATGAATTCCACAGGCCCATCACTCTCTGGCTGAAGAAATGTCTCCGCATTTCCGTTCTGAAATGACCCCCTCTAATTCTAAGGCTGTGTCCACGGGTCCTAGTCTCCTCGCCTAACAGAAACAATTTTCTAGCATCCACCTTTTCAAAGCCATGTATTATTTTGTACGTCTCTATTAGATCTCCCCTTAATCTTCTAAACTCCAACGAATACAATCCCAGTATCCTCAGCCGTTCCTCATATGCTAGACCTGTCATTCCAGGGATCATCCGTGTGAATCTCCGCTGGACACGTTCCAGTGCCAGTATGTCCTTCCTGAGGTGTGGGGACCAAAACTGGACACAGTACTCCAAATGGGGCCTAACCAGAGCTTTATAAAGTCTTAGTAGTACATCTCTGCTTTTATATTCCAACCCTCTTGAGATAAGAGACAACATTGCATTCGCTTTCTTAATCACAGACTCAACCTGCATGTTTACCTTTAGAGAATCCTCGACTAGCACTCCCAGATCCCTTTGTGCTTTGGCTTTATTAAGTTTCTCACCATTTAGAAAGTAGTCCATGCTTTTATTCTTTTTGCCAAAGTGCAAGACCTCGCACCTGCTCACGTTAAATTCCATCAGCCATTTCCTGGACCACTCTCCCAACCTGTCTAGATCCTTCTGTAGCCTCCCCACTTCCTCAGTACTACCTGCCTGTCCACCTAACTTCGTATCATCAGCAAACTTCGCTAGAATGCCCCTGGTTCCCTCATCCAAATCATTAATATATAATGCGAACAGCTGTGGCCCCAGCACCGAACCCTGCGGGACACCGCTCGTCACCGGCTGCCATTCTGAAAGAGAACCTCTTATCCCAACTCTCTGCCTTCTGTTAGATAGCCAATCCTCAATCCATCCCAGCAGCTCACCTCGAACACCATGGGCCCTCACCTTGCTCAGCAGCCTCCCTTGTGGCACCTTATCAAAGGCCTTTTGAAAGTCCAGATAGACCACATCCACTGGGTTTCCCTGGTCTAACCTACTTGTTACCTCTTCAAAAAATTCCAACAGGTTTGTCAGGCATGACCTCCCTTTACTAAATCCATGTTGACTTGTTCTAATCAGACTCTGCTCTTCCAAGAATTTAGAAACCTTATCCTTAATGATGGATTCTAGAATTTTACCAACAACCGAGATTAAGCTGATTGGCCTATAATTTTCCATCTTTTGCCTTGATCCTTTCTTGAACAAGGGGGTTACAACAGCCATCTTCCAATCATCCGGGACCTTTCCTGACTCCAGTGACTCTTGAAAGATCTCAACCAATGCCTCTGCTATTTCCTCAGCAACCTCTCTCAGAACTCTAGGGTGTATCCCATCGGGGCCAGGAGATTTATCAATTTTAAGACTTTTTAACTTTTCTAGCACTCTCTCTTTTGTAATGGCAACCATACTCAACTCAGCACCGTGACACCCTTTAATTTTTGCGATATTACTCATGTCTTCCACGGTGAAAACTGACGCAAAGTACTTGTTAAGTTCTCCTGCTATTTCCTTATCTCCCATCACTAGGCTTCCTGCATCAGTTTGAAGTGACCCAATGTCTACTTTTGCCTGTCGTTTGTTTCTTATGTACTGAAAGAAACTTTCACTATTATTTCTAATATTACTGGCTAGCCTACCTTCATATTTGATCCTCTCATTTCTTATTACACTCTTTGTTATCCTCTGTTGACTTTTGTATCCTTCCCAATCTTCTGATTTCCCACTGTTCTTAGCCACTTTATAGGATCTCTCTTTTTCTTTAATACATTTCCTGACTTCCTTTGTCAGCCAAGGTTGTCTAATCCCTCCCCGGTTAATCTTTCTTTTCTTGGGAATGAACCTCTGTACAGTGTCCTCAATTATACCTACAAACTCCTGCCATTTTTGCTCTACTGTCTTCCCGGTTAGCCTCTGCTTCCAGTCTATTTTAGTCAGTTCCTCTCTCATGCCCTCATAATTACCTTTATTCAACTGTAACACCATTACATCAGATTTTGCCTTCTCCCTTTCAAACTCCAGACTGAACTCTACCATATTATGGTCGCTACTTCCTAAGGGTTCCCTTACTTTAAGATCTTTTATAGAGTCTGGTTCATTGCAAAACACTAGGTCCAGAATAGCCTGCTCTCTTGTGGGCTCCATGACAAGCTGTTCCAAAAAGCCATCCTGTAAGCATTCCATGAATTCCCTTTCTTTAGATCCACTAGCAATATTATTTACCCAGTCCACCTGCATATTGAAGTCACCCATGATCAATGTAACCTTGCCTTTCTGACATGCCTTCTCTATTTCCGGTACATGTTGCGTCCCTGGTCCTGACCACTGTTAGGAGGTCTGTACACAACTCCAATTATGGTTTTTTTGCCTTTGTGGTTCCTCAATTCCACCCACACAGACTCCACATCATCCGACGCTATGTCATTCAATACCATAGATTTAATTTTGTTCTTAACTAACAAGGCAACCCCACCCCCTCTGCCCACCTCTCTGTCTTTTCGATAAGTTGAAAAACCATGGAGGTTTAACTGCCAGTCCTGACCCCCCTGTAACCAAGTCTCTGTGATGCCTACTACATCATAATCATTCACTATTATCTGTGCCATTAATTCATTGGCTCTGTTATGAATGCTACGAGCATTCAGGTAAAGTGCCTTAATGCTAACTTCCTTATTAGAGATGTTGTAAGTCATATGTCCTAAGTTATCCTTGCTTTTTTCTGCATTCTCAGTCTGCCTCAATTTTAAATCCGCCTGGAAACATGCTATCCTGCTGCTTATCTTTCCATTTACCTCCATACTCCCTGTCGCTTTCACTTTCCCTTCCCACTAACTCAGAAGTTTAAAGTTCTACTGACCACCCTATTTATCCTCTTCGCTAGAACATTGGTACCTGATCGGTTCAGGTGGAGACCGTCCCAACGGTACAGATCCCCCCTGTTCCAAAACTGATGCCAATGCCCCATGAAGTGGAATCCCTCTTTCCAACACCAATCCCTTAGCCACGTGTTTACTTGCCTAATTTTCTTGTCCCTATGCCAATTGGCACGTGGCTCGGGCAGTAATCCGGAGATTATGACCCTTGAGGACCTGTGCTTCAATTTCCTGCCTAGTGCTTCGTAATGCCCAAACAGGTCCTCCACCCTAGTCTTGCCTATGTTGTTGGTACCAACGTGGACCACAACAACTGGATCCTCCCCCTCCCGCTCCAATATCCTTTCAAGCCGGTCAGAGATGTCTCGCACCCTGGCACCGGGCAGGCAACACACCATGCGAGACTCCCGATCCGGCTTGCAAAGGATACTATCTGTCCCCCTAATTATAGAATCCCCTATAACCACTACTTGTCTATTAGCTCCCCCCTCTTGAATGGCCTTCTGCACCATGGTGCCTTGGTCAGTTGGCTCATCCTGTCCAGAGCCCTTTTCCTCATCCGAACAGGGAGCAAGAATCTCGTACCTGTTGGACAAGGTCAAGGGCTGAGGCTCCTCCACTCCTGAACTCAGGTTCCCCCTACCTGCCTCACTTACAGTCACACTCTTTTGTGCCTGATCACTAGCTGAGTGGGAATTACTTAATCTCCCAGTTGTGACTGCCTCCTGAAACAAAGTGTCCAGGTAACTCTGAACGGCCTAATTTCTGCTCCTATGTCTTATGGACACTACAATTTATATTAAAGGAGCAGAAAGCCTGTGCACAAACAGTGCATTACTAGCTAAGTCATGGAAGTGAAGCAGGAACATCTCTGAGGATTTTTTCAAATATTGTTATAAATGCCACATTGTCACCATTATACTCATCAGACATTCATGAAAATTTAATGAAGATTTAGGTGCACATAAATTGAAAAGGAATAAGCAAAGTATCAAGACTGTGGATCGCTGCAGCAATCTGAATACAAATAAACAAAGGGTAAGAAAAAAAAGGCTAAAAATTGGATTGCAGTAGCTTTTAGTAGGTTAGATCATAATGGCCGATTACTTTAATCTTGCTTGCCCATTGCTATGATAACAATATGCAGTCTCTCACTTAACATGGTGATTACTGGCAGCTTGCTCAGCTAGGGGACCACAGCCAGTGTACTGTGTACATATAAATAAAGGGTGATTTGGTAATGGGATACTGACCTCTGTGCAGTTATTTCAGCCAGTAAATTTCCCATTAGACTCAGGACCTAAAGGCAATATTTGATGAGCAGATCACTTGACCCTGAACTCAAAGATTATAGCCTAAAAACATAAATCATTAGTTTGTCAAAAGCTCAGTTCATTTCTTCATTCTCTGTACTTTTTGGTGCTTTTTTTTCTCTTCATTCCTGGGATCTATACATCATTGGCTATGTAAGCATTTATTGTCCATCCCTAATTGCTCTTGGAAACTGGTGGTAAGTTGCTTTCTTGAGCCATTTGGTGTAGGTAGATTCATGATGTCATTGGGGAGGGACCTAGTTTTTTGACCTAGTGATACTGAAGGAACTGTGATTTATTTCCAAGTCAAGATAGTGAGTGGCTGGGAGAAGAACTTACAGGCGGTGGCATTTCATGTCTCTACTGCCTTTGTACTTACAGTGGTCAGGATTCCTAGCCTCTGACCTGGTCTTGTAGCCACGGTATTTATAAGGCTGTTCCAGTTCATTTTCTGATCTATGTTTAGCCTCAGGATGTTGATAGTGGGGGATTCAGTGATGATGATTCCATTGAATGTCAAAGCTCAATAGTTGGATTCTCTCTTTTTGGAGATGGTCAATGCCTGGCTCTTGTGTAACGTGATTACTTGCTACTTGTCAGCCCAAACTCAGACATTGTCCAAGTCCAGTTGCATTTGGACATACACTGCTTCAGTATCTGAAGGGTTGCGAATGGTGTTGAACATTGTGCAATCATCAGCAAATATCCCTACTACTGACCTTGCCATGGAGAGAAAACCATTCATGAAACAGCTGAAGATGTTTGGTCCTCGGACATTACACAAAAGGCTTCACACAGAAATGTATTTGTGATTTCTACTACCACTTTAAATCTTCTAGGTGGCAATGAGAATTGTGGCTTTCCATATCTTACGTTCCATAATACATATCATAGAGAATCAGGTTCTTGTTTAGGGAAAATCTTGAAGTCTATGAACAACACTATTTACACAACTCCAATGTTACAGACTTGTGCACATAGCTCAGGCTCTGTGCTTACTGATATTATGTAAGTTACATAAATATAGCTAACTGAAGATATTGCACTGACGACATGGACCTGATGGATTGCACCCTTGGATTTTAACGGAAGGTAGCTTCAATGATAATGGATGCACTGATTATTATCCAAGAATCATTAAATTCTATATAAATTCAAGAGAATTTGAGAACTCCCAGTGTAAAATCCTTATTCAAAAGAGAGGGAGACAAAAAAAACATAACTGTGACCAGTTAACTTAACAATTGCTTTTGGGAAAATATCAGAGTCTATTACACAAGGTGGAATAGCAGGGCATTTAGAAAAAGATTTTACAAGGAAGCAAAGTCAGAATGGCTTCACAGAGGGGAAATCCTGCCTGGCAAATTTATTAGAGTTATTTGAGGGTGTAACAATCAGAATAGATAAATGAGAACCCTTAGGTGTAATATATTTGGATTATCAAGAGCTGCTTGATCAGGTACTACATATAAGGGGAGCCATTTAATAAGGTAAGAAGCATGGTTTTGGAGGATGTGTATTAGCATAGACAGAGCTGAAAATGTGTTGCTGGAAAAGCGCAGCAGGTCAGGCAGCATCCAAGGAACAGGAGAATCGACGTTTTGGGCATAAGCCCTTCTTCAGGAATCCTGAAGAAGGGCTTATGCCCGAAACGTCAATTCTCCTGTTCCTTGGATGCTGCCTGACCTGCTGCGCTTTTCCAGCAACACATTTTCAGCTCTGATCTCCAGCATCTGCAATCCTCACTTTCCCCTAGCATAGACAGAGGACTGGTTATCTAATAGAAGATAGTGAGTTGGGATAAATGGGGTATTTTCAGGGTGGCAAGCTGTAACTGGGGGAGTACACAAAGTTCAGTTCTCGGCCCACAATTATTTATGATATACACTAGTGACTTGGATGACAGAAGTGAATGCATGATAGGCATATTGGCTGATGACGCAAATATTTGGCATGGCAATTTGTGATGATGATACAAAGAGTCTACAGATTTAGGCAGGTTGAGTAAGTGGGCAAAAAAACTTGGCAGACCGACTTGGAGACAATTATGTACACTGACCACAATCCACTACATTCTTAAAATGTTTTAAAGATAAGAATATGAGACTATTTCATTGGAGTCTTATGTTACAGTCTTTTAATTTAAAAATCATACATGTTGCAGGTCAGAAGAATATAATGGCAGATGCGTTATCATGGATTTAACTGTAGAGTTGTCTTTATTTAATGTTTTATGTATATGTACAGGTATATGGGAAGAAGTTACGGTGAACTTACATGAAAGTTATTGGTATGTTAGGGAGTTAAAAGGTTAAAAAAAGGTTTAAAAGAAGAAGCCATCTTTTCATTATGACGGTTCATTTTTTTTCTTAAGGGGGGGTTGTTATGAAGATATGGGTGTACTTTAAGAGAGTTAAAAGCAGCAGAACTACTGGACACAGCACCAAGTGTACTCAAACAGGTAACAATGTAACACTGAGTCAAACAACTCAATTAGTTTGCTGCTTGGAGACAAAAACAAAATAGAATTCAGCCAATCAGTATGAACTATACCTTCAACATATCAAACTCCAATCAAGTTTGAGTATATTGACAGTTTTAAGGGCCAATGACACAATCCGATGCTCTGGAGTATAAGACTGGGGAAAATTGAACAGTTGAGAGGAGAAATGCCACAACCTAGTATATAAACCGACTGCCTGAAAAACAGCTCTCTTAAAAAGGCATGTTTCGATCAGTAACCTGTAAAGCAGAAGTTCCTTACCAGAAGAAGAGAAGACATAGGAAGATCTGAAGGCAAGAACCAAATGCTGTCTGATTTTGAGATAGGAAGTGTTGTTTTGTAAATCTTAATTGGGAATTTTATCAGACTAGTATTATAGAAAGAAAGGTAAAAGATAGGTTAGAGAAAGAAATTGTAAATAGTTGTTAGTTAATTATTCTCTGTTATAATTTAAGAAATAAAGTTTACTTTACATTGTTCTTGGCCACTCGAATGTTTACAGATTATTGCACAGGATAAATCTTTTGTGTTGCTGCTTTTAAATTAAGCAGGGGAGTTCCCATACACCTATACATATACATAAAACATTAAATAAAGACAACTCTAACAGTTAAATCTATGATAACGCGTCTGCCATTATATTCTTCTGATCTGCAACATGTATGATTTTTAAATTAAAAGACTGTAACATAAGACTCCAATGAAATAGTCTCATTTTCTTGTGTCATAACAGAATCTAATGTTGAAAAATGTGTGGTTATGCACTTGTGCAGGAAGAATAGAAGAGCTGATTATTATTTTTAATAAGAAAGGACTGCAGAATGCTGTTGCACAGAGAGATTTGTGGGTGTCATGCATGAATCACAAAACTCAACATGCAATTGTTTGACCATATGTAATTATTATGATTTTTTTTAAACATCTGCTCTTGTCTAATCTGGATGCAGTCATAATAAAATAGCTGGGAATGTGGTGAAAGCCTATTTAAGATGATTTCTTTCTATTGTTTAGTGTTTGCCTGTGACACTGGAGTCAGTATAAAATCTGAGCTATTTTGAGAGGTTCAAAAGACCTAAAATTGTAAGAGTTTTTTTTTACCAAGGATGGAGCTTCACAATTTTGGAAATGATAAATTAGAGAGGCTGACAATTTTGGAAACATAGCTTTTATTCATATACTGCCCTTCATGACTTCAGGTTGTTCCAAAGGATTTTATAAACTAATTCAACCAAGCAAGTCACTATAAGATACAATTTGATATCTTATATTAATTGTGACAGTCCAATTACATCTCTTGACTTGACGTTTGGATGATCCCAAAAATTCAGAAGCCAATTCCATCATCCTTAATGGTTTTTTTTAAACTCTCAGTCCACTGCCTAATAACATGTTTATTCATCATTTTAAAGGTGTCAGTCAATTAATAACAGAACATTTCCTTTACATTTTCCATAGTATCTCTTTAAAGATTAGTTCAAAATTTACATTTATTTTCCAACTAATTCCATATTTAATTTGCATTGACCATGCAGTTTTTGAGCAGCATTCTGTTGAGAATCTGCTCTCATGATATTACAGTTTCAAAGGGATTATTGTGTTTTGGATCTTTTGTACATTTCTTATAATGAAACAATCATTGGATTGGCTACGAGTCATGTCAGTTAGGTAGAAACTGGATGGGTGCAATTCTTGCTAATTATGCTGATATTGGTTAAGTGCAGTGATAGCAATAAATTGAACAGAACGAATTGAGTTGTGTCGAACTGTTAATTGCATCAATCATGTTGAAGTTAGTGGGAAGTGATTGCCCATAGTGTTAGGTGCATTAGTCAGAGGGAAATGGGACTGTGTGGGTTACACTTTGGAGAGTCATTGTGGTCTTGTTGGGCCGAAGGGCCTGTTTCCGCACTGTAGGGAATCTAATCTAAAGGAAGAAGTTGCATATCAAACACAGAATGCTGGAAAAACTCAATAGATCTGGCAACACCTATCGATAGGAAAACAGAGTTAATGTTTCAAGCCTAGTATGACTCTTCGTTAGAAGATACATATCGTTGGGATGAGTGCAAGTGAACTAGGCAGGAAGATCTCAGTCAAAGATCATTTTTAAAAATTAATTCACGGGACACGGTTGTCACTGTTTGGGCCAGCATTTATTGTGTATCTCTAGTTACCCTGGAGAAGGTGATGGAGACATAGCTTCTTGAACCGCTGCTGCCCATTTAATATAGGTAGACCTACAATGGTGTTAGAGAAGGAGTTCCAGGATTTTGATCCAGCAACATGAAAGAAAGGCAATATATTTCCAAGGCAGTCCAAAGCAACCTCTAGTCATCCCACAATGACCACTGAGGTGTGGCTGTATGATTTAATTGAACTGTATAGAATTCTCAATAAAGGTGTTTGATTTAGTATGGAATTCTGTCCATTGTATTTCTCAGTTTTATGGTCCTGCTCCACAACTACCTGATGAAGGAGCAGCGCTCCGAAAGCTACTGCTTTCAATTAAACCTGTTGGACTATAACCTGATGTTGGGTGATTTTTAACTTTGTCCACCTCAGTCCAACACCGGCTCTTCTGCATCATGGCTAAAATCAACACCACTAACTGTCGGCTCAAAGTGAAGAGGATCTCCAAGAAGATTGCACATATCTACACAAGTTCCTTCAGAAATACAAGAAAGCAGGAAAGAGCCCAAAGGATTATGAGTCATGAACCTACTCCAGTCAACCTACAACACAGACTATGCAGAGAGAGTTTGCTACTGCACCTCTTGCAAACTCCTCATTCATCTCATGTACCAAGTCTACACAGGTGCCATGACTTTGAAATAAAGACAAAGTTCATTCTCTCAGCTTGCACTCAAGACACGGCAGTACAGCTTTGCAACACTGCCAAGCAGACAAAGTATCCGAACTACACTACATACATGCACACTAAGAACAAGAAACTGGAGAAATTTGGCATCACCACCAACAGTTGAAAATTTTATCACCATGGGGAAATCCATCTTCAATTTATCAGACTAAACCCTTCAACCAGAAGGGATTGAATTTCTCAGCCGAGGACTCAATTTCTGCCCCACCACCAAAATGGACTGCATTGGTCTTGCAGCAGACACTGAGAATTCATCAGACAAATGAGATTCCGGGAATTCTTCCAAGATGTCAGCAGTGATCCCAATGAGCCAACCAAAGAACCGGATCAGTCATCAGAGAGATCTGCACTGGAGCAACTAAAGGAGTTGATGTGAAGCCCTCCGGAGGGCCACTGCCCTGAGCTTGACATCCTACTCAAACTGTCAGGAAATGTGAAAATGCCACATTCATCAGCCACACCCACAAAGTAGAGCTAAACACCACCTGATCACAACACCATGCCATCCATGCTCTCAAAACCAATCGCAACACTGTCATCAAACCAGCAGATAAAGGACGAGCCACCGTCATTCAGAACAGAATGGACTACTGCAAGGAAGTGTGCCGATAACTGAACAACCAGGAACACTACAGGCAACTACTGGCCGATCAGACCAAAAAACACAGCTGTGAACTAAACACATTGATCAGGACTTTAAATCCAGTCCTTCAGTATGCGCTCTCATCTCACCTATCTCTCACATAGGGGATGTCTACTGCCTTCTGAAGATACACAAAGCCAACACACCAGGACGTCCCATCGTATCAGGTAATGTGACCCTGTGTGAGAACCTCTCTGGCTATGTCGAAGGAATCTTGAAACCCATTGTACAGGGGACCCCCAGCCTCTTTCCCGACACTACAGATTTCTTACAGAAACTCAGCACCCACAGACTAATCGAACCAGAAACATTCCTCATCATAATGGATGTTTCAGCACTCTACACCAGCATCCCCCAGGATGACAGCATCGCTGCAACAGCCTGAGTGCTCAATACCAATAACTGACAATCGCCGAGCACCATCCTACAACTCATCCAGTTTGTCAACCACAACTTGGGGACTAAATTTACACCCCAATATGCCAACATTTTCATCATAAGTTCGAACAAGACTTTTTTGCTGCACAGGACCTTGAACCAGCACTATACACCAGGTACATTGATGACATTTTCTTCCTCTGGACTCATGGCAAGGGGTCACTAAAATAACTACAGTGATATCAGCGAGTTTCATTCCACCATCAAACTCACCATGGACTACACTTCAGAATCTGTCTCATTCTTGGACACGTGCATCTCTACCAATGAAGGCACCTCAGTGCCTCACTGTACCGCAAGTCCATGGATAACCTCATGCTGCTACACTTCTCTAGCTTCCACCCTAAACATATTAAAAAAGCCATCCCCTACAGACCAGTCCTCGGCAAACACTGGATCTGTTCAGACGAGGAGGAACGTATTGGACACCTGAAGGTGCTCAAGGATGCTCTCATAAGATTAGGGTACGATGCTCAACACATTGATTACCAGTTCCAACGTGCCACAGCAAGAAACTGTAATGATCTCCTCAGGAGGCAGACACTGGTTGCAACCGATAGGGTACCATTCGTTGTCCAGTACTTCCTGGGAGCCAATAAACTAAGCCATTTGTTTTTGCAGAGTGCAACACATTATTGATGAGGATGAGCACCTCACCAAGATATTCCCTACGCCTCCACTTCTCGCCTTTAAACAACCGCCAAACCTCAAAGAGACCATTGTTCGCAGCAAACTGCCCAGCCTTCAGGACAACATCGACCACAACACCATACAACCCTGTCATGGCAACAACAACAAAATGTGTCAAAGCGATGACATGGATACCACTATTACACGTGAGGACACCACCCACCGCATATGCGGCAGGTACTCTTTTAACTCGGCCAATGCTGTCTATCTCAAATGCTGCAGGCAAAGATGCCCCGAGGGATGGTAAATTGGCAAGACCAAGCAGACGCTACAACAACGGATGAATGGACACCACACAACAATCGCCTGACAAGAGTGTTTCCTCCCAGTCAGGGAACATTTCAACAGTCAGGGACATTCGTTCTCGGATCTTTGGGTGACCGTCCTCCAAGGCGGACTTTGGCATATGGAACAATGCAGAGTGGCCAAGCAAAGGCTGATAACCAAGTTCGGTACCCATGAGGATGGCCTCAACTGGGACCTTAGGTTCATGTCACACTACAGGTGACCCCACTGCACTATATACTCTCTCTAACGCAAATATACACAAGCACACATACACATACACACTCCTACATACTCACACACTCATGCTGACTCTTTCTCAGACACACACATACACCACCCACACTCACAGTCATGCACACATCCTCTCATGAGCTTTACTCTATCACACACTTTACCAAGCTCGCAAACATAATCTCTCATTCGCTCTCTCGCTCACTCATGCACGCACACACATTTGTGCAAAAATACAGAACCTGCAGCAGTTAATCCATGTAATATTTTCTAAAAACCACTTTGGAAATAGAATCAAAATTGGAATACAGAAACTCTCTAACCTCACACCTTTAATGCATTGGATGAGCTGAGATGTCACCTTTTTTTATAAAACCTTAAGTTATCTTGAGAATGTGGCTTCAAAGAAATTCTGGGATTTGCATATTAATGAACCAAAACCTGCAACCCATTCTAAAAGATGAAAGACTTAACAACAACCTAGGTTTATTCAATATATCATTTCAGTTGGATGACACTGTGATCTTTTGCTGTAAATTCTGTGTCTTATGATCCTGTTTCACAATCATCTGATGAAGGAGCAGCGCTCCGCAAGCTAGTGCTTCCAAATAAACCTGTTGGACGAGAATCTGGTAATGTGTAAGTTTTAATTTTACACAGAAGAGTGAGACTGTCTTTCAACAATATATTTTTATTCTTAAAACTTCAAAGTATTGACAGTTGAAGCATTTTACTGTATTATTTATTGTAAATTACAAGTGACAATAAATCATCATTCATTCATTCATGCAACTATGTCACCTTCTTCAGAATGAACGTCAGAAAAGATTGTTGCCTACGTCAATAAAAGGATAAGTGGCACTCAATTTTGTGCATAGCCTTATTTCAAATTACTGTAGTGGAGCTGTGTGCTATCACCCAGGGTTCATCGGGATTCTGAAATACTTTTTGGGAAGAAGGGGAATTCATTCTGTTTGGTATGTAAGGCAACAATGTGATAATTTTAGAATTTGAGTTTTCCAAAAATCAGTACAATAGATTTCAGTCTTTTAGATTTTTTTGAAGTCCTACAGCATATACCAAAAAAAACCGCTAAGAGGAGAAAAGGCTTTCAAATGCTAGACGTGTCAACCACGTGTAATTGCTTAAATTCTAGCCTTGGTTAAATCTTTGTTATTAGCATTTTTTTAGCTGTTCTTCTTCCAACTTAAAGAGAATTCATAAACCACAGAATCATGAAATACGCTTTGCCAATGACATGTCATTCAGTTAATAGAAGTAGAAAGTGCTGGAGAATCACAGCAAATATAGCAGTGCCTATGGAGACAGAAACAGAGTTATCGTTTTGTGTTTGGTATGATTAGATTACTTACAGTGTGGAAACAGGCCCTTCATCCAACAAGTCCATACCTACTCTCTGGAACAGCAACCCACCTAGGCCCATTCCCCTACATTTACCCCTTCACCTAACACTACGGGCAATTTAGTGTGGTCAATTCACCTAACCTGCACATTTTTTCTTCTGTAATTTCCTCTTTGAAGCGATGAAGGAGGTCAGAATTTCTGAGGTTAACTATGTGATGATAACCTTTTAACAAATACTGCATTGACAAGCAGGAGTTTATGCATGCGGAGTAATTGATTAACAGAATCTCTCTAAGAGATCATGGCGTAATTATAATGTAAGCTTCAAGCCAGTATCAGGTCTGGACTCAAGACTCCATTGGATCAGGTGGTTATCGCGATCATTTCCAAAGCCACTTCTGAATATTAAAGGCCCACAGCTAGCTCAGGCCTGGGATGACTGCAGGAAGTGCTTTGTTTTGAACAACTGCAAGATTGAACACCATGAACCAGCATGTTCAGGTCAGTGGTTAGTATCATTGTGGTTCTATGTGGTTGGTACCAATGTGAATGATTTGATGAACAGACTAGCATTGGGTGAGATTTCATCCTCCGATGACAAAGGCCTGAAAGCCTTCAGTCCATATCTTAGTCTCCAAAGAAACTTCCTCATTGAACAGAAACATACAATAATCAGACGCAGAGACCTGGGGAGTCCATCAATCATGGAAGATTAAAATATATTAAAAACTTGAAATCATGAAGGACATCTTATCATACAGAAACAAAAGTCTCCACTTACCAGAAGGGACATGTAAAATTGAAATCCACCTTCAAGGTAAATGAAATTGCGAAAGAAGAAAACAATACAGAATCATACCCTTTAAATGGTGCTCAGGTTCTTAGGTATGGTCACTATTCTGAAGCCAAATGGAGATGTTAGGATCTGTGTTGACCATACCTCACTGAAGGAAGTAGTAAATATGAAATCTATCAAAAATGATCAGTTGACGATAGTTTAGCTATATTGGTGGTCAGAGAATTTTCGTAACTCAAACAAAATGGAGTTCTAAAGACCTAAAAAGTGTTTTTATAAGGGACAGATTTCTCAATGTATTCAGGAGAACTTGTTATATCAACACATAAAAGGCCCAACAACGAATGGTACAGTGCTGGACCTAATTCCTGGAACAAAGCTGGACAGGTCTTCAAGCTGGCAGTGGGAGAACATTTTAGTGATAGTGACAGCATGCTTTAAGGAAGCAATAAGCTCAGAGAACCATGGATACCCAGTAGTATTCAGGTTTGGATAAACAGGAAAAGAAAACATTTTAACAGATACAAAGGGAGCAAATCAGTTGAGGCCCTAATGGAATGCACAAAGTACAAGGGTAACTTAAGAAAGCAATTATGACAGCAAAGAAGGGACATGAAAATCACTGACAGTGAGCCTTCAGGAGAATCTCAAGATATTCTGTAATTATATCAGTGCAAGAAGATAACCAGAAAAAGCGTAGGGCCCAGTAGGGACCAAAAAGTAATCTGTGCGTGGAGCCAGCGGACATTGTTAAGTTGTTAAATGAATACCTCACATCTGTTTCAGAATTCAGAAAGATGAACTGTGAGTCTCTTGAGCAGTTTGATATAGGAAGTATGGGGTTATTTGAGATTTTGGTGGACTTAAAACAGGACAAATCCCTGGGTATGGATGAATTGTAACCCATGCAAAAGTGAGGACTGCAGATGCTGGAAACCAGAGTTTAGATCAGAGTGGTGCTGGAAACGCACAGCAGGTCAGGCAGCATCCGAGGAGCAGGAAAATCGACGTTTTGGGCAAAAGCCCTTCATCAGGAATTCAGGGCTTTTGCCCAAAACGTCGATTTTCCTGCTCCTCGGATGCTGCCTGACTTGTTGTGCGTTTCCAGCACCACTCTGATCTGAATTGTATCCCAGGCTGCTGTGGGAGTTAAGGAAATAAATTACATGGCTCTGATCCAAATTTTTAATTACTGTCTGGCCACCAGGCAGGTGCCAGAGGCTATGAGGACAGCTAATGTAAGTCCACTTTTCAAAAAGAGTAGTAGAGTTAAATCAGGGAATTACAGACCAGTGACTCTTACATCAGTGATAGAGAATTTATTGGAGAAAATTTAGAAAATGAGAATTAATCTCCAGTTGGAGAGGCAAGTTTTGATCAAGGAGAGTCAACATGGCTTTGTTTAGAAGGAGGTCATGCTTAACAGAAAAAGATAATATTTTTGAGAACATGACCAGGTCTGTAATTAAGGGTGGTGCAGTTAATGTAGTTTATATGGCATTCAGCCAAGCCCCTTTGCTGAAAAAGTCCCTTATGGGAAGATAAAAATCACATCGGATCCAGGGTAAATTGGCAAGTTGGACCCAAAATTGCCTGATTGGTAGGAGACAGAGGGTGGTGGTTGAAGGTTGTTTGCATAACTGCAGGCTGGTGTCCAGTGATGTACCACAGGAATTAATGCCGGTTCCTTCGTTGTTCGTTACGTATCTAAATGGTATTGAAGAAAATATAGGGATGAAGGTAAGTAAGTTTGTGAATAATACAAAGGTTGGCTGGGTGGTTGAAAGTGGAGAAGAAGGTCTTAGTTTACACAAGTATCTATTGGTCAGATTGTGAGATCAATGGCAGATGGAATTTAATCTTGATAATTGTGAGGTAGTGCACTTTGGAAGAAATCACAGGACAAGGGAGTACTTAACGAATGACAGAACACTAGGAAGCTTGGAGAAACAGAAGGATCTTGGGGTGTTTGTCCATAGATCCCCGAAGGTAGCAGCACAGGTTAATAGGGTAGTCAATGAGGCACAAGGACACTTGCCTCTCTCAGTCATAGACTAGATTACAAGAACGAGCATGTTATATTGGAGTTGTAAAAAAAACTTTGGTTGGGCCACATCAGGAGTACTGTGTACAGTTCTGGTCACTGAAATATCGAAAAGATGTGATTGCGCTGGATGGGGAGCAGAGGAGATCCATCTGGATGTTGTCTGGAATTGATCAGCTTAGCTATAAGGACAGGCTCAATCAACTTCAGAACAGAGAAGGTTGGAAAGGGATCTGATGTGTATAAGATTATTCGGAGCATGGACAAAATAGAGGATATAAAGCAGCTATTCCTCCTAGTTAGGGGTCAACAACAAGATAACATAATTTTACTGTGAAAAGTAAGAGGTTTAGAGGGGATTTGAGGAAAAGGTTTTATCCGATGTGGTGTGGGAATCTGAAATGTACAGCCTAAGAGGGCAGTTGGGGCAGGAAACCTCACAACCTTTAGAAAGTACTGGATGAGCATTTGAAATGTCATGACATACAAGGCTATGATCCAAGTACTGGAAATTGGGATTAGTGCAGATATAGAGTAGTTTTTGTCATTGCAGACCTAATGGATCGAGGGCCTCGTCTTGACTGTGTATGATTGTTTAGTTTTATAATTTCTAGGAATAGTTAACCAAGTAGGGAAATTTATAACATGTCTATCAATACTGTTGGAAGAGCTGTTGAGACAAAGCTGGAATGAAGATCAGAGAAATTATTTTGAAAAAACTGAATTGTTAACTTTATTGGCACATCATTATCCAAAGTTACCAATAATAATGACTATAGATGGATTACTATGGAAATAGGTTCAGGTGCAGAATTGCTACGGGTTCATGAAGGTATAAAACATCAACTACTTTTCTATGCTTCCACATCTGTAACAGAAACAGAAACAGAATAAAGGTATGCCACAATTGCAAAGGAAGCAACATTGCTATGTGCGAACATCTCAGATAATGTGAAGGAGCTAATCTATTAGATGGAAACAGATCATGAATCATTAGTTTCCCTTTTCAATAGGAAGAAAGTTCTGAAGATGGTACCTTGCATTCGATGCTTCAGACTGCACTTGATCAAATATGACACAAACAGCAAAATTGTACAAACAAGAAGTCAAACAAGGGTGATTGTTTGAATAAAGCAATCATTTGAAGAGGCTGATGTTCAAAATATAGTGTTTAGAGAAGAAGTTAAAACATATACTTCGTCAGTTACAGAACAATTATGGCATCAATGAAAATTTGGAAAGAGTAAAAAAGCTTAAAACAGAGATGAAGGCTGTTTCCAGATTAGAAGATACAGTCAGCATAGATGGCTAGCATACATCCCTAGCAATTCTTTATTGAGACAATATTTTGAGCAATAAGATACTAATGATCACTGATGATATATTAGACTTTTGTGATGTAAGTCCTGTGATTTTTAAATATAGTTAAGTATCATTTATTTTAGAGTTTAGTTTTTGAACTAGTGGCATGTTAGTTTTAGTCTGTTTATTTAGTGATTAACTTGTTTAGTATTTCTGGAGTCGTGGTTTCTGTTTTTAAAAACAGGTGAGTGAGAGAGAGTTCCTGGAGTGCTAATAGAAATTTGTTTGTATTGTGACAGTTTGGCTAGAAGACAGATTAAAAGTTAAAGCGCATTAGCCTGATTTCAGTTAGAAAGATGGGAGGTGATTCCTTTGTTTAGATTAATGAAAACACCCAAAACCTGAAAAGCTTTTGTTTTTAGTTTGCTGTAGTCCTGACTAATTTTATATGTAAGAACACAGTTCTCCTGGAGCAAGGAATCAGTTCAGAAAAGTTAGAAATAGGTGACCTTAGCGGAAAGGCATAGTTTGAAAGTTTGCAAAGTATTTGTTGGAATCTGGAAGGAGTTATTCAAAGCTAAAATAGTCTTAGTTGAGTTGTGTGAATACTCAAGGAAAAAGCTATCAATTTTTTAAGACTAGGAATTGGAAGCAATACTATGTCAAACCAACAGATATGAGATAGAAAGAAAGAAATTTTCTCTGATATTTGAGTATTGAAAAGGGATTTGTTGAAATTGATGAAATAGTGTAGTTTTTCTGTACGTATTGAAACCTTTCAAATTGTATTACATGTAAAAAGCTTGATTTAACTATTTTATCTTCCTTTCTTTTGCATAATAAGCTTTTATTTTGATATTAAAGTGAGATCTGAAGCATTGCTTGCTTGTATTTCAGTGAAAGACCACTTCGTTACATTTTTAAAAAAATAAATTAGGATCTGACTTGTTCAGCAATAAACTCAGCTGGGATCATAGTACTTTATTGAAAGATTGATGATACCTAAAACATTCAAAATAGATATTCTCCAAAAACAACATAAAGGGTATCAATATTATGAGGAAGAACCCATCAATCAGTTTGGTGGTTAGGGTTTACTTGTTCAAATGGGAAAATTATATCAAAGTGTTGAGTCTTTGCTATCAAGAGTTAGAAACAGCAAGAACCTTTACAACAGTGCTTAATATACTCAGGGTTACTGGGCAAATTTGTCACCCATTAATTCCACACCAACCCTCTGAAGAGCATCCCACCTAGACCCACCCTCTCTCTGTAAACCTCCAACTCCCATGGTTAATCTATCTAGCCTGCGCATCCCTGGACACTATGGGCAATTTAACATGGCCAAACCGCCTAAACTGCACATCTTTGGATTTTGGGAGGAAACTTGAGCACCCTGAGGAAACCCATGCAGACACAGGGAAGATGTGCAAACTCCACAGAGACAATGAGAACATGGAATATAGGGCAATACAGTGCAGAACAGGCCCTTTGGCCCTTGATGTTGCACCGACCTGCGAACTAATCTAAGCCCAACACCCTACACTATCTCATCATCATCCAATGTGCTTATTCAAGGACTGTTTAAATGCACCTAATGTGACTGAGTTAACTACATTGGCAGACAGAGCATTTCACGCCCTGACCACTCTCTGAGTAAAGAACCTGCCTCTGATATCTGTCTTAAATCTATCTCCCCTCAATTTGCAGCTATGCCCCCTTGTACAAGCAGACATCATTATCCTAGGAAATAGACTCTCATTGTCCACCCTATCTAATCATCTGTGATCATCTTGTAGGTCTCTATTAAATCCTCTCTTATCCTGCTCCTCTCCAATGAGAACAGACCCAAGTCCCTCAGCCTTTCCTCATCAGACCTTCACCCTACACCAGGCAACATCCTGGTAAACCTCCTCTGCATCTTTTCCAATGCTTCCACATCCTTCCTGTAATGGGGCAACCAGAACTGCACACAATACTCCAAGTGTGGCCGCACTAGCATTTTGTACAGTTGCAGCATGACATTACGGCTCCGGAACACAATCCCTCTACCAATAAAGTCTAACACACCGCATGCCTTTTTAACAGCACTATCAACCTGGGTGGCAACTTTCAGGGATCTATGTACATGGTCACCAAGATTCCTCTGCGCATCCACACTACCAAGAATCTTTCCATGCCTTCCTGTTATTCTTCCCAAAATTAATCACCTCACATACCATGCATTGAACTCCATTTTGCCACCTTTCAGCCCAATTCTACAGTTTATCCAAGTCTCCCTGCAACCTGGATTACTCTTCCACATTGTCTACCACTCCACTGAATTTAGTATCATCTGCAAACCTACTAACCCATCCATATATGCCTGCATCCAAGTTGTTTATAAAAATGACAAAAAACAATGGTCCCAAGACAGATTCTTGTGGCACACCACTAATAACCATATTCCAGGCTGAATGTTTTTCATCAACCACCACTCATTGCCTTCTTACAGAAAGCCAGTTTCTAATCCAAACTGCTAAATCACCCTCAAGTCCATGTAGACCACGTCAACTGCCTCATCCACGACTGCCCTTGATGATTCTATGTTAACTATTTCAAATCAAATTGTTGCTTGCTAGATGATTATAAATCCTATCTCTTATAATGCTTTCCAAAACCTTTCCTACAACAGACATAAGGCCCCCCGGTCTATAATTACCGGAGTCATCTCTATTGCCCTTCTTGATCAAGGGCATAACATTTGCAATACTGCAGTCCTATAATACTCAACCTGTAGACAATGGCAACTCAAAGATCAAGGCCAAAGGCTCCAACTTCTCCTCCCTAACATCCCAGAGAATTCTCAGAAAAATCCTATCCAGCCCAGGGGACTTGAGTATTTTCACACCTTCTCAAATTGATAACACCTCCTCCTTACTAACTTCAATCCTTTCAAGTCTAATAGCTCATATCTCAGTCTTCTCCTGTACAATATTCTCCTTTTTTGTGAGTGAAAACAGATGATAAATATTCATTCAGCACCACTCCGATCTCCACAGGGTCCACACACAACTTCCCATTTCTGTGTTGACTGGCCCTATTCCGACCTTAGTCATCCTTTTATTCCTCACATACCTATAGAAAGCTTTAGGGTTCTCCTTTATTCTACCTGCTAAATGTCCTCTCCTTGCTCTTCTTAACTCTCTCTTTAAATCCTTCCTAGTCAATCTGTAACTCTCCATCACCTCATCTGAACCAGCTTGTCTCAATATCACATAAGCCTCCCTCTTCCATTTAAGAGATGCAATTTCTTTAGTAAACCACAGTTCCCTTACCTTACCACTTCATCCCTGCCTGACAGGGACATACCTATCAAAGTCATGCAATATCTGTTCCTTAAACCAGCTCCACATTTCAATTGCCCCCAGTCTTTGCCTCCTAAGTCCTGCCTAATTGCATTATAATTGCCTTTCCCCCATCAATAACTCTCGCCCTGTGGCAGGTACCTATCCCTTTCCATCGCTAAATAAAATGTAACAGAATTATGGGCACTCTCCCCAAAGTGCTCACCTACCACTAAATCAAATACCTGGCCTGGTTCATTACCAAGTACCAGATCCAGTGTGGCCTCCCCTCTTGCTGGCCCTTTGACATCTTGTGTCAGGAAACCCTCCTGCACACATTGAACAAAAACTGATCCATCCGACGTACTTGAGTTATAACATTTCCAATTAATGTTGGGGAAGTTAAAGTCACCCATAATGACTACCTTGTTCCTTTCACTCCTACCCAGAATCGATTTACTAATCCTCTGCTCCACATCTCTGAAACTTTGTGGAGGCCTATAAAAACTCAAAGCAGTTTGACCTCTCCTCTCCTGTTTCTAAAGTCAGTCCATACCACCTCAGTAGATAAGTCCATGTCAAAAGTTCTTTCAGCCACCATTATACTGTCCTTGACTAACAAAACCACATCTGCCCCTCTTTTACCATCTTCCCTGATCTTAATGAAAGATCTAAGCTCTGGAACCTGCAACATGCATTCCTGACCTTGCTCTATCCATGTCTCAGAAATGGTCATAACATTGAAGTGCTGGGCACATATCCATGCTGCAAGCTCACCTACCTCACTTATATTGCTGAGGGGAAAATAGTCCATCCTTTCCCCGAAATTTCTGCTCTCTGAGGTGCTGCCGCTGCTTAAAGTTTTAAATCAGTGAATCACCTTTCCTGACAGGCGCCTGGTCCAAACTTCCACTCTTCCTGCTGCTGGCAACAGAAAATGCCTAAGGGTGGAATCAAACCCGGATCCCTAGTGCTGTGCGGCATCAGTGCTAACCACTGAGCCACCAAGCCACCCCTAAAAAAGAGGATTCAGAACTAGAAAGAATTCTAAAGAAAACTAATTATATTGATTTGGGTTTACTGGTTTCCAGATTATCACCATTGAAAATCAATTATATCTAGCAGAATTCTTGATGGGGAGAAGACTGCAAATGCAAATTAAATAATTTTCTGGAAAAGGAAAATATTGTATTACCTTTGCAGAGCATGATATTGTGACAAATCATGTCAAAGGCCAAAGGGGAAAACATGCTAGGAACTTCACTCACTGCCAACAAGTAAGGAAATCACCGATTTGGATCCAAGACTGACAACAAGAAGGATCTGTTGAAGAAACAGCCAGCCAAGCTCATATTTGACAGAAACATCACAAGATGTTATAAGGGGAAGAGCCAACTTGGAGAAAGACATAGGGTTTAAAACTAATCAATGGGGACAACGGATCAAATTTTGGAAGATGTGGTAAATCAATGAGTAGAAACAAGGTAATAGGGAAGGGTATTAACCTGAGAAATGATTGACAAACAATGAAGAGCAATGGACAGGAAAGGATAGGGTAAGTGTAAATCAGCAGATGACACTAGAAGATGTAAACAGAATAAAGTATACTGTACAACTCTATATCTGAATGAATGTAGCTCTCAAAACAAAACAGATGAATTGACAGTGCAAATAAAAATAAATAAGTATAATCTGGCATCCATTATGAGACACGGTTGCTGAATGGCATGGACTGATACATGAATATTGAAGAATATAGGGCATTCAAGAAGGACAAGAAGCTAGTAAATAGTGGTTTGTTAGTTAACTTGAAGTTGTGCAAGTGAAGTGGTAATGTCACAAGGCTAGTCCTTTTGGAGCATGTGTTCAAATCCCATTGTGCCTATGGGAAATTTTGAACTCAATAAAAATCTGAAATTAAAAACTAGTCTAATGGTGAAAATGTAACCATCATCAATTGTTGTAAAAAAATGATCTGGTTCACTAATGTTCTTTATGAAAGGAAATACAACATCATTAGCTGGTCTGGCCTACCTGTGATACCAGATGTGCTTGACTCTTAATTGATTTCTGAAATGGCCTAGCAAGAACAGTTAGGGCTGGCAACAAAGGTTAGCCCTGCCAGCAGAGCCCATATCTCGTACAAGAATAATAAAAACCAAATGATCAGATTAGTACTAAGTTCAGGAAACCAGAATGTGGAAACAGTTTGGATTGAGATGGGAAATGATAAAAGCAAGAAGTCACTTGGTAGAGTGTTGTAGTGGTGGAGAACCCCTAACTACATGGTAGGGTACAGCATAAAAGAAGTAATAATGAGAACTGGTTAAAAAGTTGGAGCAATTAAAATGGGAGATTTTAAACAAACTATAGAAAGGTCAGAATGGCAACATTGGCATAAATATGGAGAAGTGTGAAATATTGGATAAAATAAGCATAATAAAAAAGAAACTACTGGAGGGACTGACCTCCTAGAAGGTGAGTAAATCACCAGGAGCAGATGTGAAGGGAAGGTATGGAGCAAATAACAGATCCATTGAAGATCATTTTCCAATCCTCACTAAACTAAGGCAAGATGCAGAGATTTGGCAGTCTGTGGTCACTGTACTATTATTCAAAAGGGTTGCAAGGGATAAGTCAAATGTTTACAGATCAATCAGTCTGACCTTGGTGGTACACAAATTGCTAGAATCAATATTGAGAGATAGGACTACTTTTTACTCAGCAAGTCAAAGATAGTTAGCATGGTTTTGTCAAGGGAAGGGTATTCTTACTAACTTAATGGAGCTTTTTAAAAAAGTTACAAGGAGGACTGATGAGGGTAGTGGATGTTGTCTACATAGATTTTAGTAAGACATTTGACAAGATCCCAGGCAGCAGATTGTTCAGGAACATAAAAAGCCCATGGGTCACAGGAGAATGTGGTGAGTGAGAACTAAAATTAGATCAGTAATGACAAACAAAGGGTAAAGTTCTATGGATGTTTTTATGAAAAAAATGTTTCCTGTGGTATTCCACATGGCTCAGTTCTGGGTCCCTTGAAGTCAGAAGTATATAATAACTTAGATTAAATGTTGTATTTATGATTGGGAAATTTGCACATGACTGAAATTTGGCCTGATGGTTGATGATGAAGATAAATGTAGTCAACTCCAGGAAAGTGTCTGAAATAACTCCACAGAAGATGATCTCCCATCATAAAATCACCCTTTATTTACACACGGAGAGTTCTTGACACTGATCCAGCTCCCCCAGAGCAGCTTTCAGAGTGAACAGGTTATCCAATACTTACTTCTGTTCTTATCTGTCAGCCTGGGCTCCCTGATCAGAGCAGATTAATTGCCCCAATGGAAGAACTCCTATTCTATGAGATCGAACTGGCTGACCTCATTACAATTGCGACAGTATTAATGGCTTGGTTGAATGAGTGGTAAAGTGACAAATGGAAATCAATCCATTAAAGTGTGAGGTTATGCATTTGGAGAAACAAGGCAGTAAAGCAAGGAAAAAGACAGTTAATGGGAGGCCATTAAGAAGGCTAGAGAAAGTGTGAGACCTTGGAGTGCATATCCACAGATTCCTGAAAATGACAGGGCATGTAGATAAATGGTAAGGAACATACATAAGATGTTTTCTTGCATTGGATGAGGTACTTATTACAAAATTAACTCTGTACAGCTAGAACTATATAACATATGGGTTAGGCCACAGATGAAGTTGTGTGTACAATTCTGGTCTCCACATTACAGGAAGGATATAATTGCTCTACAGAGAATTAAGAGGATATTTACAGGAATGCTGCTTGTGTTTAAAAATTGCAGCTATGAAAATAAGATTAGATACATTGGTCTTGTTTTCCTGAAAACAGAGCAAAGGGATGACTTAATCAAGATTCACAGTGAGTGTCTTGAACAAAATGGAAAGAAAAGATCCCTTTTCCCTCAATTATCGAGGGGCACAAATGTAAGGTAAAAGTATCGGGGGAATATGTGGAAATTATTTTTCAATCAGAGGATGGTAAGTGCCTAGAATTCACTGTTCAGTTTGGTGGTTCAGTCAGGAATACTCAATTAATTTTTTAAAATACCTGAATTGGCAGCTGAATTGCTGTAACCTTCAAGGCTATGGATCAAATGCTGGAAAGTGCAATTAGAATGGGCGGCGAGTTTATTCCATTAGTGCAAACAGGATGAAGCAAGTGGCCTCTGTGTGTTGCAACTTTTGTTTAGCTCTAGGAGTTTTAGGAATTGCTTTTTAGAACAGTCACACTGGACCTGGCATTGTGCAACAAGATAGGATTAATGAATGATCTCACAGAGAAGACACCACCAAAGTAACTTCAGCAAAATAGCTGTGCATTTTAACAAATTTGTTTGAAAAACAGGCAAACGCAGTATGAATCATCCCCATACTGCCAAGCAGCCTTTGAGAAGCTGAAGGTGATCCTCATAAACAAATCGATATTGGCTGCCCCTGACTTTACAAAATCTTTTTAAAATTGCAAACAACGCTAATGATTTGGGTGTACGTACAAACTTATTACAAGGTAATGAATCAGGTCTGGAAAAATCATTGGCATGTGTTTCTATAAAATTTAACCAATATGAGAAGTAATATTTCATAGTCAAAAATGAGTCTTTCAAATTATCATCTTGATTGGACCATCAACAATTTCAGAGACTAGTGCTAGGATTAAGAATGTCTCAGAGCGGGAACTGGACATTCTGAAGTAGAAGGGTGTATAGCCAGTGACCATGGTACAAATCGATAGCAACGAGATAAGATAAGAGGTGAGGTCCTAAAAGCAGAACATTGGGAGTTAGGAATCAAGGTGAAAATAGGACCTTAAAGATTGTTACCAGGGCTAGTCAGAGTAGAAATCACAGGATATATCAGATGACTATGTGGCTAGAGAGAGAGTGCACAGTGGAAAGTTTCTGACTCCTTGGGCATTGGCAGCCTTTTTGGGGGAAATGGAAGCAATGCAAGCTGAAGGGTTTGCACTTGGGCAAGACTGGAAATGATGTCCTCAGGGGATTATTTGTGGGTGCGGTTGTGGAGGGTTTAAACTAAAACAGCAGGAGTTGAAAACCTATCTGGAAAGACTGATGACAGGGATATCAACACAAATCAAAAGACACAATGGGAAGTAAGAAAAGGCAATGGCAGGGAGTTCAACAGCTAGAATTGAACAGGGCCACAGTTAACGGGACTGAGAATGCTAAAAAGAGAAACTAAGGGCCTGTGTCTTAAAGCACAGACCATTCACAATAAAATGAATGAATTAGTCGGAAAATCGATCTAGGAGAAAATGAGGACTGCAGATGCTGGAAATCAGAGTTGAGAGTATGGTGCTGGAAAAGCACAGCAGGTCAAGCAGCATCCGAGGAGTCGACGTTTTGGGCATAAGGAAATAGATCTAAACAGTATGACATAGTGGGGATTCTAGATACAGGAATGGGAACTGCATATCCAGGGGTTGTCAATTACTAGAAAGGGCAGACAAAAAGAAAAAGAAGTTGAGGTGACATAATGATTAAAAAGGAAATTAATACAATTGTGAGGAAGGATGTTAGCCCTGGTGAAGTAGAATCTGTATGGGTTGAGCTTAGAAACATCAAGGGGCAGAAAATAATTGTAGGAGTTCTGCATAAATCCCCAAACTGCGGCAGTAATATTAGAGAAGGCATTAAAACGGAATTAGAGATACAAGTAATAAAGATACAGCTGTACTTATGGGTGACTTCAATCTGCATATAGATTAGGTGAACCAAATCCATAGCAATATCATAGAGGAGGAATTCTTAGAGTATTGACAGGATAGTTTTATAAATCATTACATTGAGGAACTAGAGAAGAGGCCATCCTTGACTAGGTATTGTGCAATGAGGAAGGAATAATTGACAGTCTAGTTGTGTGTGGCCCGTTAGGGAAAACTGATCACAATAGGATAGAATTCTTCATTAAGATGGAGGGTAATGTATCTGTTTCTGAGACTGAAGTCTTGACTTTAAATAAAGGAAATTATGATTGTATGAGATGCAAGCTAGCTATAATAAATTAAGGATTGTTCTTTGAAAGGACGATAGTAGATACACAATTATGACATTCAAAGAGCGCATGGACTAACTACAAGAGTTATTTATCCCAGTCTGGCATAAAAATAAAACAGGAAACACTGTCAGTCCATGGTTACCAAGGGAAATTAAGGATTGTGTTAAATCTAATGAAGAGGTATAAAAATTGGCCAAAAAAACAACAAGACCTGAGGATTGGAATAACATGTAGGTTCCAGCAAAGGGAGACTGATTTACATAGAACATAGAACGTAGATCAGTATAGCAACAGTACAGACCCTTCAGCCCTTGATGTTGTGCCGACCTTTTGTCCTACTCTGAGCTCAAACTAACCTACATACCCTTCATTGTACTAACTTCCATGTGCCTATCTAAGAGTCACATAAATGCCCCTAATGTATCTGACTCTACTACCACTGTTGGCGGTGCATTCCATGTACCCTCCACTTTCTGAGTAAAGAACCTACCTCTGACACCTTCTCTAAACCTTCCTCCAATCACCTTAACATTATTCCCCCTCAGGAAAGACATTTTCGCCATGGAAAAAAAGTCTCTGGCTATCAACTCTATCTATGCCTCTCAAAACCTTGTACACCTCTATCAAGTCACCTCTCATTCTTCTTCGCTCTAATGAGAAAAGCACTAGCTCCCTCAACCTTTCTTCATAAGACATGCCCTCCAGTCCAGGCAGCATCTTGGTAAATCCCCCCAATACCCTCTTTAAAGCTTCCACATCTTTCCTATAATGAGGTGACCAGAACTGAACCCAATATTCCAAATCTGGGCTAACAAGGACCATATAGAACTGCAGCATAACCTTGTGGCTCTTAAACTTAATCCCCCATTAATGAAAGCCTGCACACTCTCTGCCTTCTTAACAACCCTATCAACCTGGGTTCCAACTTTGAGGAATCTATGGACATGGACCCCAAGATCCCTCTGTTCCTCCATACTGCCAAAAATCCTGCCTTTATCCCTGTATTCTGCATTCAAATTCAACCTTCCAAAATGATCATGGAATTAAGAGGGGAAAATAAAGTATGAGAGTAAGCTTGCACACTGATAGGAAAAGCTTCTATGGATTCATGTAAAGAAAAAGATGCGTAAAGATGAATATAGATCCCTTATACTCAGAAACCAGGGAATGTATAATCGAGAACAAAAAAATGGTCAATTAAATACATATTACAGTTCTGTCTTCACAAAGGAAGACACAAATAACATGCCAAATATTTAGGGTAACACAGAGCCTAACACTACCAAGGAATTAAAAGAGGTATCTTGGAGCTCAAATCTGTAATTCCCTGAAAGTGACCAAGCAGGTCGATAGTATGGCGAAGAAGATGTATGGCATGTTTGCCTTTATCTGTCGGGATATTGAGTACAAGAGTCAGGGTATCATATTGCAGATTTATAAGACTTTAGTTAGGTCATACATCGAGTATTGTGTCCAGTTCTGGTTGCTACATTACAGAAAGGATGTAGAGACTTTGAAGAAGGTGGCAGAAGTGGTTTACAAGGATGCTGCCTGGATTAGTGGGTATAGGTTATAAGGACAGGTGAGAAAAACTCAGGCTATTTTCTCTGAGGCTGAAGGGAGTCTTGATAGAAGTCAACAAAATGATGAGATGAATAGATAGCATTGACAGTCTTTTTCCCCAGAGTTGAAATGTCTGGGAACATGTTAGGGGACATGTATTTAAGATGAAGGGGAACAATTTGAAGGAGACATAGGGGCAAGTGTTTTACACAGAGTGGTAGGAGTCTGGAAAGTGCCACCATGGATGGTGGTGGAGGCAGATATGATGGGGTATCCAAGGGACTTTTAGATAAATACTTGAATATGCAAGGAATGGTGGGAAATGGACCAAAGGTAGTGTTATGGCCAGATCACTCAAAGCAATCTTAAGCAGGCAACCCAGACCATAACTTGGCAATTTGTTTTGATAAGTGTACAGTGAAAATTACCTGGAGTAAGTTAGCTAGGTTGACTACCAGGTTTTAAAACAGACAAAAGTTTATCCACAAAATTACACAGTGAAACACAAAGTACAAAATAAAACACCCCTACAAAACTCAGTCTATCCAAACTAGACTTAATTATGCTGTTCTGAATATACACAACAGTTCTAGTAAGCAAACCCCTTTAAAAAAAAGTAAAAATTGAACAAATGCTTACAGGTTGAAGTTAGAAGGGCAGAAGGAGAGAGCGAGCCTGTATCCACACAGCTCACTTTTAAACTCCTAACTAGTTCTGAACTGAACTTCTCAGCTGGAGACCTTTTCATTATACAGGTCACTTCTAAAACATGTCCACTTTGGCCTGAAGTCTCATCTGTTTACATATAAACAAAAGGCCTCTCAACATCCTTTCTCATCACTGTATCAAACTAGTCATCTCAGAGCTGAGAGGAAGGTATGACCCCTCTGATAAAAACCAAGGACACAGTATCCTTGAGAAAAGGAACAGAGTTTAGAAAAAAAAGGACCAGCTTTGTGACATCTCCCCTCTTAAATAAAAATGAACCATCAATATTAAAAGATAGCTTCATTTTTAAAATCCTTCAAAAAGCCAATAAGTAGTCCAAACACACATATACACTATACAAACTATAAATGTGCAAATATGCACAACCACAGACAAATTCAGGCTGTGGCACACCCGCCACTGAAAGCCTCCATGTTTCATTCGAGTCTCGAAAACGCATTGGCAATCATATTTTCGCAACCTGCCTCATTGTCAAATTGAATGGCTGCAACAATAAGCTCTATCTAAACAGACTGGCGTTTTTATCCTTACATTTTTCCACAAATGTCAATGGGTTATCAACAGTGTATACGATTGTCTCTGATGCATTGCTGGTAATAGAAACACTGAAATTTTGTAATGCCAACACCAAGCTTAAAATATCTTTCTCCACCATTGAATATTTCTGTTGGTGAATGCTCAACTTCCTGGAAAAATACCTGATGGGTCTTTCTATTCCCTTGTCATCCTTCTGCAGTAGTACCACAATGACACCCACATCACTGGCATCGATAGCCACCTCGCAAGACTTAGTGTAATCCAGTGCGGCTAGTACTGGGGCAGTGGTTAAACAGTTTTTAGGCTGTCAAATACTTTTTGACAGTCCACTGTCCACTGAAACATCTTGTCCTTTTTTAACAATTTGGTAAGTGGAGCAGCCACACTGCTAAATTTCGGCACAAACATTTGGTAAAATCTATTCAACCCCAGGAACCATAGTACTTGGTCAATGGTGTGGGGAATTCTGCAATTACTTTTGTTTTTCATCCCATGGGGCCATTTGTCCATGTCCGATAACATGGTCCAGGAAGGTGACTTGGGCTTTGGCAAATTCACTTTGAGCTCGGTTTACCACCAAGCCTGCCTTCCGAAGTTAATCGAATGAGTCCAATAAATGCTGTTAATGTTCCTTCCATGAGTGACAAAATCACCAGGTTATCAATGTAAACAACACAATTGGGTAATCCAGCAATGACCTTATTAGTCAGTCTCTGAAATGTGGCTGGAGCGCTTTTCATGCCAAATGGCAAGACTTTGAACTGATATAGTCCATTTGGCATTATGAAAGCCAAAATTGCCTTTGCTCTCTCTGACAGAGGTACTTGCCAGTAGCCTCTGAGCAAGTCTGACTTAAGTTGTTTGTCCCACTTTTTCGACAGAATCCTCCAACCGTGGAAATTGGATATGCATCAGTCTTTGTAAAGGCGTTGACTTTGCAATATTCCACACAAAACCATTAGGTACCATCTGGTATTGGCACCATGACTTTGGGTGAACTCCAGTCACTGTAACTCACTTTGATTATGCCATCTTGGAGCATGCGCTCTATCCCCTTCTGAACCTTTGCCAAGTTTAGAGGGTTATGTCTGTTAAGACGTTGCTTAATCAGAACAGCATCTCCTATTCCTACATCATGCACAATTAGGATAGTACTTCCCAGTTTTATTCCACCTATCTCTCCATGTGATACTAATAACTCTTTCAGGGTATTTCAGTTTTCTTGTGGAAGGTAACTCAATAATTTATCCCAATTTTTGACAACTTCCTCATTGTCCAATTTGATTTGAGGAATGTCTAATTCAGAATCCTCTGAACTTGATTGTTCCTTCTGTGCTGTAATCATTAACACCTTCTCCTCTTGCTTTCCTTCCCTATCAAAATACCTTTAGAGCATATTCCATATGACACACTCAGTGAGATTTCTTCCTGTCTGGAGTCCTTATCAAGTAATTCACCTCACTCTGTTTCCTCTTGATTTGATAAGGTCCACTAACCCTTGCTTTTAAAGGCTCACTTGTGACTGAAGGTAACCTTATCCCCAATTGCAAAATGGTGAATTTGTGATTTCTTATCCACTTTCCGTTTCATTGTATGTTGTGATACTTTTAAATGCTATCTATCCAACACTCAGCTCTATTTAATCATTCTCTAAAGTTTGAAACAGAGTCAAAATGGGTGGTCTCTGAATTTGACTTATTAATTTCTCCTTAAACAATGTTAACAGTCCTCTTATTTCATGCCCAAAAATTAATTCAAATGGACTGAATTTGGTCATTTCATTTGGTTTATCTCTGATCACAAAAAGTACAAATGGAACTCTCTTATCCCAATCACCTAGATAATCCTGGTCATAAACCATCAACGTGGTCTTTAGTGTTTGATGCCATCCCTCTAGCACTCCCTGAGATTCTCGATGGTATGCAGTAGATTTGAATTGCTTTATTCCCAAGTTATCCACAACTTCCTTGAATAGCTTGGATGGGAAGTTTAATTCTTGATCTGACTAGACCTCTATTGGTATTCCGATTCTAGCAAAAACAATTAAGTAATTCTTCTACAACTTTTTTTAGGTGTGATGTTGTATAATGGGATTGCCTCTAGAAATCTAGTTGACACATCAATTATTGTTAATAAATACTTACTCCCACTTTTTGTTTGAGGTAGGTGACCTATGCAATCTATCAAGACTCTTATGAAAGGTTCCTCAAAATGCTGGAATAGGTATTAAAGGTGCAGATTTTATTACTGCCTGTGGTTTTCTGATTAGCTGACATGTGCGACACATCTGGCAAAATTCAACTACTTCCTTGTGTAGTCCAGGCCAGTGAAAATGTCTTTGTATTTTAGCCTGTGTTTTTCTCACCCCAATTGACCTCAAAGTGGTCAATTTTGAGGTAAAACTGGCAAAACAATTTGACGAATCTCTGCCAATTTCTCATCTGCTTAAATGTGTAATGGTCTCCATTTCCTCATTAATACATCATTTCATAAGTCATAAAACACAGGGATACATTCACTCTCCTTCTCTGTAAATGGCTTTTGATACAACTGTTTTAAGTTCTCATCTTTCTGCTGTAACTCAATAAGCATAGCAGAGCTAAAGATACTTGCATGTTTACCTATTTGCTCCTGCTCTATCCCACTTATCTGATCAAAGAAAGACTCAGATAATGCAATGTTAGCTTCCTTATCTGTATGTTTTGATCTCTCCTGCTTCAACTTGTGCCTCTCTGATCTTGTGATCACACAATCGGGATTCCTGGATAAGCATCCTTCATTTCTTCAGTAGCCCGCAACTCCACTGGCTTTTCAACTAATTGAAAAGCCAGTGGAGATGCAGGCAACTGAAGAATTTTCCTTGATTGTGTGATCACAAGATCAGCTATATTATTTACAAGGACAAATTGTATTCCTGGAGCTGAGAGCTCCTACCACAAATTCTCCAGATTTGTCTGCACTTTCTAGCCTCACTTTACATAGTTGAGCACTTTTTGTCTCACCATGAATTCCTATTGTCTGTTCCTTTCCTGGCAATAGTCCCTCAGAAGTGCATATCTCCTCATCCTTCAGCATTACAGACTGAGAGGATCCTGTGACCTATTTATCTGTAACCTGTTTTCCTGCTACTCCTGGCCTGTGTGAATAAACTTTACCCTTGCATGTATTTTTTAAGCAGATCTGACACTTCCTCCTTAACCAATCTCTGATCATCTTGTACACTCTGAGGCAGTTGTCTAACATCCCTTGTGCTTTTTGTTACGAGTCCAACAAAACTCCCAGGCTTGTCTGGTTTTCCTACAACTGGCTTTCTCCGAGCCCACCAACATTGTGATTTTGTATGGCCCACTTTATTACAATTAAATTTAAGATTTACAATTTTAACTTCTTTGTCCGCCTCAAGTATTTCCTTTTTATCCTGTCGCAAGTTATCCTTATGATCTTCACTGAGATCTACCTTTCCCTTTACACAGGAGGATTTCTCTTTGTTCTAATTTCTACCCCTCGTAACTGAAATTGATTCTGGAAGACAAACTACGCTTTATGGGACAGCTCATAATCGTCAGCCACTTGAGCTGCTAACCTTGCCACTTTAACTCTCTCAGCTCTTTCACATGGGTTTGCACTACTTCTTCACTAACGTTACTTTCAGCCTTTATTTCCAGCCTTTTGAGCTGACTTTTGTTTTTAAGGGTCAATTTCTGAAGTTCAAATGTTCTCTTTTTTTCCCCTCTCTTCTGCTTTTAATCGTAACTCAAACTGTTTCATTTCTGCTGCCATTTCTTCATCTGTCACCTCTAACTCAAGATGCTCCATTTGCAATTGAATTCTTGCCACCTTTCTAGATTCTCATGGTTTCTCCGGCAAGTTTAAATGCTGAGCTACTGCTGTAATTATCTCTCCTTTCGTCAGAGGTAGGCAGTTCCAATCCCAGTTTGTCTGCTAATTCCTGCAGCTTGGTCTTATTCACCTTTTGCAAAACTTCCAAAGTCACCGCAATCACTTCCAGAAAACTTTTGGTGACCGAAAGAGCCATTACTATCCCAAGCTTTGTCTACCCAACTACACCAACACTCGAAATAAAGACACTAGCACCTACCACTTGTTGTTTAAAATCCAGCAAAGAGCCCCAATCTGTTATGGACTAGCCCAGACCACTCAAAACATTCTTAAGCAGGCAGCCCAGACCATCACTTTGTAATTTGTTTCGGTAAGTTTACAGTGAAAATTACCCAGAGTAAGTTAGCTAGGTTGTCTGTTTTAAAATCTGGTAGTCAAAGATTTATCTACAAAATTACACAATGAAACACAAAGAACAGAATAAAACACCCCTACAGAATGCAGTTTAATCAAACTAGACTTAATTATGGTGTTATAAATATACACAATAGTCTCAAGAAGCAAACTCCCTTAAAAACAGGAAAAATGGAACAAATGCTTATAGGTTGAAGTTAGAAGGGCAGAAGGGGAGAGAGAGAGCCTGTTTCCCCACAGCTCACTGTTGAACTCCTAACTAGTTCTGGACTGAGCTGCTCAGCTAGAGAGTTGACCTTTCATTATACAGGTCACTTCTAAAACGTAACCACCTTGGTCTGAAGTCTCAACTGTTTACATATAAACAAAAGGCCTCTCAACGTCTTTTTCACCTCTGTACCAAACTAGTCACCTCAGAGTGGGAGGGTTTTATGACCCGTCTTAAAAAAAAACAAGGACACAGTATCCTTGAGAAAAGGAACAGCTTTTAGAAAAAAAAACAGCTTTTTGACAGTAGGCAGAAAGGAATTAGTTTAATTTGGCGTCATGTTTGGTACAACATTATGGGCCGAAGGGCTGATTCCTGAGTTATATAGTTCTATGTTTTATGTCCCAAGTTCTAAGTTAATATTTATAGGGAAATTATGCTGAAGAAGCTAATTTGATTAAAGGTAGATAATTTCCAGGGTCTGATAAGATTCATCCCAGACTACCTAAGGAAGTGCAGAAATAGAAATAACAGATGCACTAGTGATCATCTTCCAAAATTCTACAGACTCTAGAACAGTCCCTATGGATTGCAAGGTAGTTATTTTAACTCCATTATTTTAAGAAGGAAGGCAGAGAGAAAAGGACAAATTGCAAACCAGTTAGCATGACTTGGTAAAGGGAAGAATGCTAGATTCCATTACAAAAGATGCAATAGCAGAGCACTAGAAAATATTGATAGGATTGGATAAAGCATAGATTTACAAAGGGGAAGTTGTGTTTGAAAAATGTGCTGGAATTTGTTGGGAATGTAACTAGTACAGTGATTTAATTTGATTTAGTTTATTATTGTCATAAGTACCTAGATAGAGTGAAAAGTTTTATTTTACATGCAGTACAGACAGACCAGACCATATAAAATGCATAAGGTAATTGAATAGAGTGAAGAATACAATGTTACGTTTGCAAAGAAGGTGTACAGACAGCGAGATCAACACTAAATTTAAAAATTAAGAGGTCCATGCAGAAGTATAATAACAGCATGTGTTCTTGAATCTATTCATGCATGTATACAAACTTTTATATCTTCTGCCCTATGAAAGAGAGTGGAAAAGAATATAACCAAGGTGGGAGGTGTCTTTAACTATGTTGGCTGCTTTCCCGAGGCTGTGGGAAGTACAGATGGAGTCAACGGATGGTAGGCTAGTTTGCATGGTGGACTGAGCTGTGTTCACTATTCTCTGTAGCTTCTTGCAGTCTTGGGAAGATCACTTGCAAAACTACACTGTAATGCATCCAGATAGAATGTTTTATATGGTGCATCTATGAAAATTGATAAGAGTCTTTGCAGACATACTGAATTTCCTTAGCCTTCTGGGGTAGGGAGACATTGTTGTGCTTTCTTGACTATTGCATTGGGGTGGGTGGACCAGGGCAGATTGTTGATCATCACTTTCAGGAACTTGACACTCTTGACCATCTTCATCTCAGCACCATTGATACAGACAGGGCCTCCCCTTTGCTTCCTGAAATCAATGACCAGCTCCATTTGTTAATGTCGATGGAGAGATTATTGTCTTTACATGCCAATAAGCACTCAATCTCTTTCCTGTACGCTATCACATCATTGTTTGAGAGCCACCCTACAATGTTGTTGTCATCAGCAAACTCGTAAATGGAGTTTGGGTGGAACCTGGGAAGACAGAAGTGAGCGTATAAGGAGTATAGTAGAGGGCTGAGTTTGCAGCCTTGTTTGGCACCATGTTGAGGATTATCATGGAGGAGATATTGTCACCTATTCTCACTGAATGCAATCTATGGGTCAGAAAGTCAAGGATCCAACTACAGAGGGGCAAGCCAAACGTAGGTCTCAAAGTTTAGAGGTGAGTTTTTTGGAATTATGGTATTGAAGGCCGATCTGTAGTAAATAAGCAGGAGCCTAACGTAGTATCCTTGTTATCTAGATGTTCCACAAATGGGTATCGGGCCAGAAAGAAGGCATCTGCTGTGGACCTGTTGTGTCAGTAGGCAAATTGCAAAGGGTCAAGACAATTTAGTAGTCTGGAGTTGATATGAGCCATGACTAATCTCTGGAAGCACTTCATAAATATGGAGGTCAGAACCAGTGGACATAGTCATTGAGGCATGCTGCAGGAGTTTTCTTTGCCACCAGGATGATGGTGGTCTTCCTGAAGCAGGTGGAGACTTTGATTGGAGTAAAGAGAGGTTAAAGATGTCAGCGAATACTCCCGCCAGTTGGTCCACAAAGGATCCGAATGTACGGCCAGGGACTCCTTCTGGGCTGTTTGTTTTCTGTCAGTGTAGTCGCAAGAGAGCTCATTTAATATCTGCAGTGATGACTATGAGTACAGGTGAATCCTAGGTTGGTCGGGATAGGTGACATTATTTCATTGACCTTCTGTTCAAAGCAAGTGTAGAATGTATTAGCTCATTGGGTTGGGATGTACTGTTGCCCACAATTCTATTCAACTTCACTTTGTCGCCCATTATGTCATTTAAGTCTTGCCACAAACGATGGGTATCTATGTGGTTGCTATTGTCTCTTGGCATCTCTGATGCCCTTATGAAGGTCATACCTGCATTTCCTGTACAGATCAGGGTTGTCTGACTTACACACCTCAGACTTGGACTTCAGTAGGGAGTGGATCTCCTGGATCATCCATAGTTTCTGGTTAGAGAACATTTGGATTAACCTCTTCGGCACAGATTTTTATACACTTGCTAATGAAGTCTGTGACGTTAGTAGAATACTTGTTTAGGTTAGCCACTGAGTTCTTGAATATGGCCCAGTCTACAGACTCTAAGAAATCCAATAGAAGCCCTTCTGTTGCCTCAGACCAACTGCACTACTTTCTGTACTGGATTCTCATGTTTCGATTTCTGCTTTAAGACAGGTGGAGGACCACAGGGTTGAGATCTGATTTTCCACAAAGCAGATGAGGGATGGAGCAGTAAGCTTCTTTGATGGTTGTACAGTCAGGGGATGCATGGATATGCCAGTGGATGAGTAGATAAGAGGGAGCCAGTGGATGTGATTTACTAAAATTTTCAGAAGGCTATCAATGAGGTCCCACACAAGAGGTTAGCGGCAAAATTAAAGTGCATTGGAATAGAGAGCATGTACCAATTAGAATGGATTCAAACTTGTCAGAACTCAAAGTAGGAATTAATGGTTCTTTTTACAAATGGCAGGCAGTGTTTACTGAGATACGCTAGTCATGGCATGGTGGCACAGGGGCCCAATGGTTAGCACTGCTTCCTCACAGCAGCAGGGACCCAGGTTTGATTCCAGCCTTGGGTGACTGTCTGTGTGAAGTTTGTACATTCTCCCAGTGTCTGCGTGGGTTTCCACTGGGTGCTTTGTTTTCCTCCCACAATCCAAATATGTGCAGGTTAGGTGGATTGGCTATGCTAAATTGCCCGTAGTGTTAGGTGAATTAGTCAGGGGTAAATGTAGGGAAATAAGTCTGGGTGGGTTATCCTTCGGAGGGTCAGTGTGGACTTGTTGGGCCGAAGGGCCTGTTTCCACACTGTAGGAAATCTAATCTAATAAAAAAAAAACACCTATTAATAATGTGGATAAGGGGAAGCTTATACCACATCACTATGTTTGCAAATATCACAAAGTTTGATGGGAGGGTATGCTGTGAGGAACAAACAGAGAAGCTTCAGTGTGATTTGGATGCATTAAATAAGTTGGAAATACATGGCAGATGCAATATAATGTGGATAAATGTGAGATAATCCACTTCTGTAGTAAAAACAGACAGGCAAGATTATCATCATAATGGTGATAGCTTAGGAAAGGAAAGGGCGCAATGAGATCTATTCTTGTACACAAGTAGCAAAAAGTAGGCACACAGGTGGAGCAGGCAGTGAAGAAGGCAAGTAGCATTTTGGCCTTCATGGCAAGAGGATTTCAGAAAAGGCTGGCATGCCTTGCTGCAGCTTTACAGGACATTGCTAAGAGAAAGTGAGGACATTGGTAAGACCCCCACTTTGAGAATTTTGTGTAGTTTTGGTCTCTTTATCTAAAAAAGGATGTCTCAAGCTATTGAAGGAGTGCAAAAAAGGTTTATACCAGACTGATTCCTGGGATGGTGAGATATGCATAGCAGGGAGAAACTGGATCATGCACTAGAGTTTAGAAAAATGAAGGAGGATCTCATAAAAACATATGAAATTGTAACAGGATTCCAGAACCAGGGCTCACAGTCTACAATAAGTGGTAAGCCTTCGAGGGCAGGTAAGAGATGGAATTTCTTTACTTAAAGAGTGATAGGCCTGTGGAATTCTCTGCCACAAGAAATTATTGAGGCCAAGACATTGAAGACTTTCATGAATGAAAAAGATTTGTTCTTAGGACTAAAGCAATCAAAGGATATGGTGAGAAATGGGTACTGAGTTGAATGATTAGCCCTGACAGTATCGAAGAGTCAGACAGGCTTGAAGGACTGAATGGCCTAATCCTGCAGCTATATTCTATGTTCCTGTGCAACACTAATAGATATTGATCATAACCTCTTTGCTTTTGTAGAGAAATTTTAAGACGTGAAGCACAATAATGAGCTGATGGCGATTATTGATTCAACCGTTCAATGCAAGTCGGTTACATTGCTGGAAAAGATAACATTGTAACTGATACATTGTTCAAAAGGTGACTGTGTTGAAATAGATTAAGGATTAAGATTAAAAATGAAGAATTTGGAATGTAAATAACAAGAAATTGTTGAATTCCTGGTTAAGGTATACATGAAAGTGAATGAATGTAATCTTTGGGTTGTATATGTTTTATATTCTCCTAGTGATGAAACACATTTTAAAATATTATTTCATTTTCTTTAAGGAGAAGGTATGTAAGAGACCAAATATTTTTCCCTTTCATGTTATTATGAACTGAAGTGAAGGTTGGATTGTCATAATTGAAAAGCCAGAAAAAGCTTTGTGAATTGAAATTCAAGTGTTACATATTGTTGAAGTATTCAATATCAGGCTCCTTTCTGGGAGCGGTAAGAAGATTTCAAGTTTAAATGTCCCAAAGAATGTTTTGAGTTAAGGACATTTTGCTCAACAACAATCTTCTGATTTGTTCAGGAAATGAAGAGTTTACCCTGAAGTAGTACTGGTCTTCTCTCCGACAATTGCCTACCCTGAAGGAGTGGAAAACTCTCTCTCTCTCTTTTTCTCTCTCTCTCTTCCCCTCCCAAAGAAAGATGGAAAATCCAAGAAAGTTTAAAAGGAAGAAAATTCCTGTGTTTACCTGATCAGCCATTAAATTGAGAAACAATCATTAACTGACAAGCAACAATCCATCAAAAAAATTGTCAGAAAAATTGTTTTCCACTTTAAGATCTGGATGTTTAATATTGGGAATTTTTGTTGCTCTGTACATTTTTTTGATGCGTACAATGTGTTGATCTTTTTCTCTTTTGTCTGTCTTAATTGTTATTCAGTGTGTGTGTGTATTTGGGGGCATGAAGGGGTACAGTTTAAGTTGCATAAATTAGAAAACCTTTCTATTGACTGATCTTGTGAAAGCAAAGTTGAAAATAACACAACACCAGATTATAGTCCAACAGGTTTATTTGAAATTTGGAATTGCATCTTACAATCTTATATTCCACAACCACCAGATGAAAGAGAAGCACTCCGAAAGCTAGTGTTTCCAAATAAACCTGTTGGACTATAACCTGGTGTTTTGTGATTTTTAACTTTGTACATCCCAGTCTAACACCGGCATTTCCAAATCTTGTTAAAGCAAAATGTATTTCAATTTTTATTCTGTTTCTAAACCACCTGATGTGAATTGTTTTTATCCTGAGTAACAATATTTAGGAAAATTGGTTATTTTGATGGTCTCACTGAGGTTTTATACGTTTATATATTTTGTGATGACTTGAAAAACAGTTATACACAATTATTGGTGCATTCTTCTCAGTTAATCATGACAATATAATGACTTGGGATGAAGGAATGGAAGAGAATGATCAGGGAGAAGGTAGGGGTGTTCAGGGATAGTGTAGGGAACTTGTGCGTGGAGTCTGAGCAGATAGGGGAAGCGCTAAATGAGTCTTTTGCTTCAGTTTTCTCTAAGGAAAGGGACCTTGTTGTGAATAAGAACTTTGAGGAGCTGGGATACAGGCTTGAGCAGATCACGATTGATTAAGTTGATGTGCTGGAAACTTTGGAAAACATTAAGATTGATATGTCCCCAGGGCCAGACCAGATTTATCCTAGGTTGCTCTGGGAAGCAAGAAAGGAGGTTGCTAAGCCGTTGCTAAGATCTTTGTTTCCTCACTCTCCATGGGAATCGTACCGGAGGATTGGAAGGAGGCAAATGTTGTTCCTCTTTTCAAGAAGGGTAATAGGGAAATCCCTACCAATTACAGACCAGTCAATCATACGTCTGTGGTCAGCAAAGTTTTGGAAATAATTCAGAGGGATAGGATTTATGACTATTTGGCAAAGGATTGCATGATTAAAGGCAGTCAGCATGGCTTTGTGAGAGGCAGGTCATGCCTTACAAATCTTATTGAGTTCTTTGAGGAGGTGACAAGACAGGTCAACGAAGGTCTAGCAGTGGATGTGGTGTATATGTACTTCAGCAAGGCATTTGATAAGGTTCCCCATGGTAGGCTCATTCATAAAGTCAGGAAGTATGGGATCCAGGGAGATTTGGCTATCTGGATTCAGAATTGGTTGGCTGACAGAAAGGCAGAGAGTGGTTGTAGATAGAAAGTATTCTGCCTGGAGGTCAGTGTTGAGTGGGGTCCCACAGGGCTCTGTCCTTGGGTCTCTGCTCTTTGTAGTTTTTATAAATGACTTGGATGAGGAGGTTGAGGGGTGGGTTAGTAAATTTGCAGATGATGCAAAGGTTGGAGGTGCTGTCGATAGTATCAAGGGCTATTGCAGGCTGCAGCATGACATAGACAGGATGCAGAGCTGGGCTGAGAAATGGCAGATGGAGTTCAAACTGGATAAATGTGAAGTGATGCATTTTGGAAGTTTGAACTCAAATGCTGAATATAAGATTAAAGACTGGATTCTTGGTAGTGTGGAGGAACAGAGGGATCTTGGTGTACAAGTACATAGATCCCTCAAGGTTGCTATCCAAGTGGATTGTGTTGTTAGGAAAGCATATGGTGTTTTGGCTTTCATTAACAGGGGGATTGAGTTTAAGAGCCACGAGGTTTTGCTACAGCTCTACAAGTCCCTGGTGAGACCACATTTGGAATATTGTGTCCAGTTCTGGTCACCCTACTATAGGAAAGATCGAGAGGCTTTGGAGAGGGTGCAAAGAAGGTTTACCAGATTGCTGCCTGGACTTGAAGGCTTGCCTTATGAAGAAAGATTGAATAAGCTCGGACTTTTCTCTCTGGAGAGAAGGAGGAAGAGAGGAGACCTGATCGAGGTATACAAGATAATGAGAGGAATGGAGAGAGTCAATAGCCAGAGACTTTTCCCCAGGGCAGGATTGACGGGTATGAGGGGTCATAGTTTTAAGATATTAGGAGAAAGATATGGAGGGGACATCAGAGGAAGGTTCATTATGCAAAGAGCTGTAAACGCATGGAATGCATTGCTAGCTGTGGTGGTGGAAGCAGAGTCATTAGGGACATTTAAGCGACTGCTGGACATGCACATGGATAGCAGTGAGTTGAGGGGTGTGTAGGTTAAGTTATTTTATTTACATTAGGATTAACTCTTGACACAACATCATGGGCCAAAGAGCCTGTTCTGTGCTGTACTTTTCTATATTTTATGTTCTATGCTCTATGTATTGTTGCCAAATCTGCTGATGACACAAAATTGTGAAAAGGCTCAAAGAAAGTTAAAATCAGATAAAGATAAGTTAAATGAATGGGTAAATCTCCGGAAAATGGAGTATAATGTGAGAAATTGCAAAATTGTCTATTTTCACAAGAAGAAGTATATTATCAAAATGGTTAAAGTTTGCAGAATTCTGAGATGCAGAGTTAACGGGATATCTAGCATATAAATTGCAGGATGCTAATATGCTGATGCAGCAAGTAATAAGGAAAGTAAATAGAATGTTATCATTACCATGAGGGTAAATTAATACAAAAGTAAGGAGGCTATGCTCCAGTTAAACAGGAAGTGCTGAGACCACATTGAGAGGACCATGTATAGTATTTGTCACCTTATTTAAGGAAAGATGATTCCATATTAGGAGCAGTTTAGTTCTGGTTTTCGAGATTAATATCTGGAATGGGCAGATTATCTTCTGAGGAAAGAATGGACAGGCTCGGCTGATATCAACTGGAATTTAGAATAATATTGGCAATTTGATTGAAGCATATAAAATCCTGAAGCACCTTGACAGGATAGATGTGAAGAGGATGTTTCCTCTTACATATCAAATTTATAACTAAGATCATTATTTAAAATGAGAGGGCAACCATTTAAAACAGGGGTGAGGGCCATGAGTGTGTGGAACGCTTCCAGAAAAGGAAGCAAAAGCAGAGTCTTCAAATATTTTGAAAGCAGAAGTGGGCAAGATCATGAGAAATAGGCAAAAGTGAGGACTGCAGATGCTGGAAACCAGAGCTTAGATCAGAGTGGTGCTGGAAAAGTACAGCAGATCAGGCAGCATCCGAGGAGCATGAAAATCAACATTTCGGGCAAAAGCCCTTCATCAGGAATAGAGACACGAAGCCTCCAGAGTGGAGCGATAATGAGGCAGGGGGTGCTGGGGAGAAAGTAGCAAAGAGTACAATAGGTGAATGGGGGTGGGAATGGAGGTGATAGGTCAGAGAGGAGGGTGGAGCGGTAGGACAGGTCATGAGGACAGTGCTGAGCTGGAAGGTTGGAACTGAGGTAAGGTAGGGAGGGGAAATGAGGAAACTGGTGAAGTCCACATTGATGCCCTGGGGTTGAAGTGTTCCGAGGCGGAAGATGAGGTGTTCTTCCTCCAGGTGTCGGGTGGTGAGGAAGTGGTGGTGAAGGAAGCCCAGGACCTGCATGTCATCAGCAGAGTGGGAGGAGAAGTTGAAATGTTGGGCCACAGGGCGGTGGGGCTGATTGGTGCAGGTGTCCCGGAGATGTTCCCTGAAGCACTCTGCGAGGAGGCGTCCAGTCTCCCCAATGTAGAGGAGACCGCATCAGGTGCAACGGATACAATAAATGACATTGGTGGATGTGCAGGTGAAGCTTTGGACGTGGAAGGCTCCTTTTAGGGCCTTGGATGGAAGCGAGGGAGGAGGTGTGGGCGCAGGGTTTGCAGTTCCTGCAGTGGCAGGGGAAGGTGCCAGGATGGGAGGTTGGGTTGTAGGGGGGCGTGGACCTGACCAGACAGTCACGGAGGGAACGGTCTTTGTGGAAAGCAGAAAGAGATGGGGAGGGAAATATATCCCTGGTGGTGGGGTCCGTTTGGAGGTGGCGGAAATATCGGCAGATGATATGGTTAATGCAAAGGTTGGTAGGGTGGAAAGTGAGGACAAGGGGGGGGGGGGGGTTCTGTCCTTGTTATGGTTGGAGGGGTGGGGTTTGAGGGTGGAGGTTTGGGATATGGATGAGATGCATTGGAGGGCACCTTCAACCACGTGGGAAGGGAAATTGTGATCTCTAAAGAAGGAGGCCATCTGGTGTGTTCTGTGGTAGAACTTGTCCTCCTGGGTGCAGATACGGCAGAGGTGGAGGAGTTGGGAATATGGGATGGCATTTTTGCAGGAGGTGGGGGTGGGAAGAGGTGTAATCCAGATAGCTGTTGGTGCCTGGATCATGAGAAATAACAGGATTAAGGGTTAGCCGGGTAGGCAGGAATGCAGATTTGAAGTTACAATCATCATCAGCCACGATCTTATTAAGTAACAGAGCAGGCTTGAGGAACCAAAAGGCTTACTCTTGTACATTGTTTACATGTTCATATGGTATATAGCCTTGGCATCCTTGAAGAGAAACCTGCAGAAACATGGATATACCATTCTGACATTAAAGAAGAGCAGGACTCACGCAAACTCTGTAAATACCCCAAGAAATGTACATGCAAAACAAAAGCAGGGAGATTGGAACAGATCAGTAACTTCAGAAGTAAATCCAAACAAGATCAAGGACCACCTTGCAGACTAACACTGCAACTATACCTCTCCCTAGCCCCATCATCCACTTGTTTTTTGCTAGTTGCAAGCAAATACAGGCAAGAAGTGAGGCCTAGGTTCTGCATAATTTTTCCCTGCTTACCACCTGGTTACATAAGGTTCTCATAACCTAGGTGGTGGCATAGAGCAAATGTACGGTGCCTAAAGCTCCCCCTATTGAATGAAATGAAGATGCTTGAAGCAGTCTACTTTCTTTCCAGTCACCCTGCTGAAGTCAAAGCCTGTGATAAAATTCAGATACTTCTAATCCTCAGGACACTTCTGTTCAGATAAGGTCTCTCACCACCTCCTAAGCTGCAGTGGCACACTGACCAAAATGAAAGATGGCTTTCAAATATAGATATCAGCTTCAACAATCTCTGTGAGATAGCACTGCCATTCTAACTGCAAATGCCTAAAAAATAACTTAAAATGCCCTGTGTAATCTGTAGTGTAGTCTGTGATGATTATCACAGAAGTGAAGGACTTGTCTAGTTGTGAGGTATACTATATGGGTAAATGTTGCAAATTAAAAAAATCTGTTTACTGCTCCAATTTTGTTCACAACATTGAAAGTGCTTTGTTTATCATCCTGCAAAATAAGATGCAGTACTAAAGGCATAACTACAATTTTAAAAGCATTTTATTGTCTCTAATGCATTTTGGCAAGTGCTCACATTGTGGAAGGTACCATGTTAATAGAACATAAACATAGAACAGCACAGTACAGGGCCTTCTGCCCCCAATGTAGTGCCAGCTTTTTTATCCTACTCTAAGATCAGACTAACCTACATACCTTTCATTGTATTACCTTCCATGTGCCTATCCAAGAGTTGCTTAAATGTCCTTGATGTATCTGACTGTAGCACCCTGCCAGCAGTGTATTCATTGCTCTCACCACTCTGAGTAAAGAACCAACCACTGATATTTCCCCTAAACCTCCCACCAATCACTTTAAAATTATATTGATATAGACATTTCTGCCATGGGGAAAAGTCTCTGGCCATCTGCTCTATTTATGCCTCTCAACATCTTGCACACCTCTATCAAGTCACCTCTCATCCTTCTTCGCTTTACTGAGAAAAGCCCTAGCTCCCTCAACCTTCTTCATAAGACATGCCCTCCAGTCCAGGCAGCATCCTGGTAAATCTCCTCTGCACTGTCTCGAAAGCTTCCACATTCTTCCTATAATGAGGCACCTAGAATTGAACACAATATTCCAAGCGTGGTTGAACCAGGGCTCTATAGAGCTGCAGCATAATCTTGCAGCTTTTAAACCCAACTCCCCTGCTAATGGAAGCCAACACACCATACGCCTTCTTAATAACCCTATCAACCTAGTTGGCAACTTTGAGGGATCTATGGACATGGACTCCAAACTCCCTCTGTTCCTTGACACTGCCAAGAATCCTGCCTTTTACCCTGTATTCCACATTCAAATTCTATCTTCCGAAGTGATTGACTTCACACTTTTCCAGGCTGAATTCCATCTGCCACTTACCAGCCCAGTTCTGCATCCTGTCAATGTCCCGTTACAACCTATAACAGGTTGAAAGAACCTTGGGTGACAAGGGATGTGGACAAATCTAGTCAAGAGGAAGAAGAAAGCTTACTTACGGTTGAGGAGGCAAGAATCAGAAAGGGGTTTAGAGGGTCACAAGGTAGCCAAGAAGGAATTGAAGAATGAACTAATGAGAGCTAGAAGGGGGCATGAAAAAGCTTTAGCGGTAGGATTAAGGGAAACCCTCAGATGTTCTACATTTATGTGAGGAACAAGAGGATGGACAGGGTGAGGGTAGGGCCAATCAGGGATCGTGTAGGGAACTTGCGTCAGGAGTTGGAGGAAGTAGGAGAGGTCCTTAATGAATACCTTGCTTCAGTATTCACTACAGAGAGGGACATCGACATTTCTGAGGACAGCATGAACATTTTTGAAAAACATAAGGATAGATAAGTCCCCAAGCCAGACAGAATATACCCTAGGTTACTACGGGAAGTGAGGGAAGAGATTGCTGTACCTTTGGCAATAATCTTTGCATCCTTATTGTCCATTGGAGTAGTGCCAGATGATTGGAGGGAGGCAAATGTTATTCCCTTGTTCAAGAAAGGGAATAGAGATAATCCTGGGAATTGCAGACTAGTTAGTAAGTATTGGAGAGGATTTTGAGAGACAGGATTTATGATTATTTGGAAAAGCATAGTTTGATTAGAGATAATCAGCATGGTTTTGTGAGGAGCAGGTCATGCCTCACAAACCTTATTGAATTCTTTGAGAATGAGCCAAAACATGTTGATGAAGGTAGAGCAGTGGATGTGGTGTACTTGGATTTTAGCAAGGCGATTGATAAGGTTCTCCATGGTAGACTCAATCAGAAAATCAGGAGGCATGGGATACAGGGAAAGTTGGCTGTCTGGATACAGAATTAGCTGGCCCATGGAAGACAGAGGGTGGTAGTAGATGGAAAGTGTTCAGCCTGGAGCTCAGTGTCCAGTTGTGTTCCTCGGAGATCTGTTCTGGGTCCTCTGCTATTTGTGATTTTTATAAATTACTTTGAGGAAGAGGAAGGATGGGTTAGTAAGTTTGCTGATGACACGAAGGTTGGTGGAGTGGTGGACAGTGTGGAGGGCTGTTGTAGGTTGTAGATGGAAAGTGTCTACATTTAGCCCTGAGTTCTATGATTCTGAATGCAAGTGCAAATGTCTATATTGTGTCCACCAGGAGGCTTTGTTGTAATTTCCCCTTCATCTCAGTGTCTAAAAAGAAACCTCTCATGATAGATCCTAATATGTTTTTATGCTGTGATGATATAAAATACAGATTAGTCCTCTTTAAAATCCTAATGGTTAACTTGAAAGCCTCTGATTTTGAGGTTGAGAGAAGATAGTTAAATTTAAACTAGAATGCGCACCTAAAATGGCAGTCAAAGTCACCTGGCCTGAAAGTAGACAAAGTAAGAGGAACTTACAAAGAAATAACTCAGTTGGGACTGACAACCACACTCAGAAAACGCTATCAAATGGTAATTACTTGGTTTAATTACTTCCATTAACTGGGACATCAAGCTCACAGTGCGACTTGCAAACATCTCCACAAGAGGATAGAATTTTGCGACTGCAGGCATTAATGGAGCAAATTTGAAACCCATCATTGCATAGTGAGGGATTAAACCCTACCTCAACCCCAACTACCTTTCATAGGCTCAGGAAGACATTAACAAATGCAATGCACTTGAGATTAACACAACGGCAATCACAGAAAGATACACTCAATTAATCTCTTGGAGATACACGTTGGAATCAACAAATTAAGGGATTTTGAAGAGCATATAACTTGAAGATAAACCACTGTCTACATGTTCACTAACTGAAGGAGTTGGCACCTGGTTCCTACCAAAGAAAAGTCATCTATGCTCTGAGAATTTTCAAAAACTGCATTCTTAGCCAAATTTGACTATATTCAATAAACCAACTAATCAATGTTGTCCTCAGGTTAAAATCTTATATTGTAAAGTCAATCAAAGAACTCCAACTTTCCCTTTAAATGTAGGGGAGGGGGGGGGCAGTAGGAGGGGGGTGGGAGCACGGGGTGTTGGTAGTGGTGGAAGATGTGGGGGAAGAACAACTGACTGCAGGGATGCTTAACATCGTTTAACTTCTTTATTTCCATGAGTTTTACAGTTAATCAATTTGCTCTTCCTCTGACTCAAAAAGACCCTGTTGATAATTCTTTATTGCCCACAGCAAAAATAGTTAACTATATTTTTAATAAGAGAATGTGGCAGGCTTGTACAAAAAGAACTCAAACCTTTGATGTGACCAACCAAGGAGGTTAAATAGAGGGGAGCCAGCTCCCCCTTCTCTCCTAGTTGTGACATTAGTTACTGCATAATCTAAGGTCATCAGGTTGGAGAGGAACATGAATAATAAAGATGTGACGAAGGATGAGTATTCTGGAATTTCAGTTAACAATCTTTAAGGATCAGGGAATAGCTCTACAGGATATCCCCTGTGGAGATTTCCTGGCTGGGTTTGAAAATCATGATAGGAGAGCTTGCATCTCATGTGTGTCGTCTGTGGGAGGATTGATCCCAATGTATTATATGGTCTTTTCTCATTTCCACGCTTGCTTGTTTTCTTGTGAATTTTGAGACCTACACTGTAGTTTTAGAATTGTAACTGCAATGCTGCCAACAATCTTGTGTTCATTAACATTCAGTGATTGAGATTATTTGTCCAGCCCTAGACAGTGCTTAAACTGTCAGCATCAACCAAACAATATTTGATCCTAATCAGGCCAGACATCCAACACATTCCTAAGCATCCAGCCTCCTCCCCACTTCCTCAACTCCACTATTTCCTTTATCAACAGTACTATTAGCCTTAGCAAGGACACCATAGCTATCAAATTGCATTCAATGATCTTTTTTATTATTTCTAACTACGCTTCTTATGCTCATTTTAGACAGAGCTCATGTTCTTTAGGAGTAGCCCTTCACTAGTAAATTTTCCATTATTGTCCAGGGTAATTGCTTGTAAATAATAGATTCTTTTTTAGTCTAAACATTCTAATTATCCAAGCAACTACCAGAAATCGATTGTAAACTAAAATGAGCTAACATCTCTCTACATGCTGAAGTCAGCATTAATCTGAGCAAAATGCTTGGAAATATTTGAGGATTTTTCTGGTTTTTTTATAGAATACATAGGTGCATCCCTCTCCCTCCCAACCTCAAAGTAAAACTACTGTGCCTGAAAAATATGTGATGAATAGTACCCTCGTACTCTTGTCACTGAACTTTCACCCCACGTAGATTCTGCAAATTGCTTATTTTACGCCTCTGAAACATTACAGTGTATGTACGCACCATAAAAGACAGAGCCACTGGTGACATCTAGTGGAACATTTTTTTAAAAAATGAAAATCATCTTTTTGAATAACTGTGAAGCAGGACCATCTGGTTTGCAAGTGATAGAGTTACTGACAAGAACCTCTTTTTTTTTCAGTAGATAATCACTAACTTTCTCCGGTATGCAACAGCAGTGAAATTGACGTGCAGGTTTAAACAGATAGATTTGGTGTGCTTCATTTTAATTACCAAACAGCAACAGGATATGTTTGAAACAGCCAATATATTCTATTCCTAATTGCCTCAAGCAGGACTGACATCTCTTTTGCACCATCTCCAAATTCTTCACAATCTTGACAGGATGCAATTATTCAATCAGATGTCTTAATTTTCACTTGGACAATCTGGTTCCTCCAGTTTGCTGTGATAAGCCAAGTGATTCAGAAATGAAGCATATGTGTGAAGATGTTGTTCCCCAGCTCTTCAAGAGAGAAAAAAGGAGTAAGAGTTTGACAACGATGCTGCTTAGCTGTTAATTGTTTTGGCTGTGTTTCAGAGCAAAGTCTCTGATAAAAAGATTGCAATTCTAATTACTTAAAATTTAATTTTTCATAGGTACTGCTAAGTTGAGGAGCTCAGTGGGTGTGTGCACACCCTGGTCAGCCAGGCTCAGAGACCATAGGTTCATTTGCTGATATTATGCTGAGTTAGCTTGTCTGAGCTGAAGATTCCTACTGTGGATAAAAACATTGAAGGTGGCCATTGAAATGGATGCAGCATAACCAAGAAGTTATACAGTTAATATTTCAAGTTTGGTGGTCATCGAACTGTTAACTCTGTTTCTCTCTCTCTCCACAGATGCTGTCGGACCTGCTGAGTTTCTCATGATTTCTCTGCATTTGTTTCAGAATTCCAGCATTTGCAATACTTAGTTAATGCAAAGAAATGATATTCTTTCAAGAAATTGTACTTAAGCTAGTTTTAAAAGGAGCGTAGCTGGTTATGCTGCAAAGTGTTACACTTGCACTGGAATCAAGTTGAATGTGTTGCCTGTCCTCTATTATCCAACATTATTCACTTTTGAAACTCTAATGAAGAAATGCTTCTTGGCTGAGATACTGGAGGCAAAGCAATGCCTGTGGAAACAGATCTTGGCAGGAGAGAGCAGAGAAACAAGAAAAAAAAAGTGAAAAGTTCTGTAATAAAGAAAAGAAAAAGCTTATGTTGGTTTTTATGTATATACCAGACAATATTCATCAACTAATTGGCAACCATGGAGCTCATTTCCTAATTTCCTTTCATGCTAACAGTTACTGTTGCTACCCCGAGGTTGCCATAAAGCCATGTAGGAAATGTTTTACATATACAGTAATGGTTGGTTGAGTAATTATTCCTGCACAGACTATTGAGCAAGATGAGGGAATGTAAACTACCCAAGATATGCTTCTTCCTACACAGCTGCAAAGACTCCAACTATTTCTCACGCATTCTCTTCACATTTTCAACAATGATAACTCCCCATCAGCATTTCTGAGATGCGTTCCATTTCTCCCAAATCTCTCTTCTGCAAATCTTCCTCTTCATTGTGTCCATGTCATTTTTTCTTGACCTCTGTTCACAACAATTCCTTCCTCTTACAATGATGGAGTCACCCTATCATCCTCCAGATCTGCAAGATTGTCTGCCATCTGCATCATGATCCCACTCAAAAGCATTTGTTCTGCACTGCTCACTAACTGGACAGACTGGCACACTACTTATTGTGTTCCCTTTCATACATTGCTCAGTGAAAAACAAGTTATTTTAACAGTTCAATGTCATAGACACTTTCCCACTTTACCTGAAGAGTAAATGATGAGAGCATAGAGAGCTCAACTCTATTTTAGCTAGGATCACCTGATAAGTCTGATTGTGTCTCATCTTCTCACAAGTAAAACACAAAGTATTGCTACCTGCATTTTCTCAGCTGCTGTGCCTAATTTCCTACACTCAAGTTGAATGTTTTACGTTTTTTAAAATTATGTTAGATTAGATTCCTTACAGTATGGAAACAAGCCATTTGGCCCAACAAGTTCACATTGATTCTCCGAAGAGTAGCCCACCTTATATTTGCCCTTGACTAATGCACCTAGCACTATGGGCAATTTAGCATGGCCAATTCACCTGACCTGCATATCTTTAGATTGTGGGAGGAAACTGGAGCAGCTGGAAGAAACCCACGCAGACACGGAGAGAATGTGCGAACTCCACACAGACAGTCGCCTGAGGCGAGAATTGAACCCTGGTCCCTGGCGCCGTGAGGCAGCAGTGCTAACTACTGAGCCACCAAAGACAGAAATACACCAGATTCCAAAAAAGATCTTTCCATCTAAGTGAAATTTTTGTCAAGTTTCTTAGAGGGCTCTTACCTTGAGTCCAAGCATGTTTTCTCAGGCTATCATTCTAAACTCACTTCATTAACTAACAATGGTGCCTCGTTTATCAAATTGTCTCACTCTTTAGAACCAGAAGTATTCATTGCTGCTAGGACATCCCAAGATTCCCAGCTTCAGCACCATTTTATAAGGCTGATATGCATCTAGTCAAGCACTGACTAGATTAACTTGCCCTAGACACGGAAGATGAGGAAAAGATTTAACCTTACTTTATGGACAGGGTCCTCGAGGGTCTGGGAATGAGATGATATGGAAGAGGATCTCTTTCCCCAGAACCTGAGTAGGAGGCCAAGACATACAGGTGCTACCAGTCTGATCTGAAGTTGCCATCCAGGTCAGTGTGGTCTCCACAGTCCAGAGAAGTGTCATTCAGTGTAGAAAGGTCAATGACCTTCTCTTTTCTGCCAAGTTGGGTACCGCACTCTTCCCTCTGCTATCTTAATCTCATCCTATCTCTCCTACTGCATCCTCTTTCCACCAAGGAACATTGTTCAACTCTCTCAGTATTGCATGCAACATTCTCCCACACTCACTCCAATACCCTACACTAATAAATCTACAATGCCTCTATGCTGTCTATTCACCCGCTTGGGGCACCATCCCTTCTTTCCCCACCTGCACCAGCACTAATAGCTGTGCCATTCACTTTCATCTCACTCAATCCTTTCCATTGTCTCTTAACAGAGTGGAGAGAGACAAGACAAGTGGTGGGCCATCCAACATTCAGCTCCTCATCCTTTCAAAGAGCAGGTTGTGACCCCGGCAGCACTCCTGTGGAGATGTAGAAAGCCCCATGGCCTGGTAACCATGTGAGATGCATTGTGCATTGCTGATCTACTCTTCTATTACTACAACTATGAATGTATTGTTAACTTCTACTCCTTGTTCATGATGCATTCTCTCTTTTTTCTCCTGTAGTTATGGTAATGGTAGCCAAAAGGTCAATACCACAAGATAACTATCCCTCAGAAATGAAGAAGAAACTACAGATGCTTTAGAGGAAGCACTGACAAGATTGTCTCCTGCACCCTCCTCTACCAGCCCCTATACTGACATCTCGGCTTGTATTTCAGGTAGATTAAACTCAGATGCGCATTCTAGTGAACACATCCTTCCACATTTCCAAGGCTGGCTGAGGGAGAAATGCTGAAAATGTGTTGCTGGAAAAGCGCAGCAGGTCAGGCAGCATCCAAGGAGCAGGAGAATCGACATTTCGGGCATGAGCCCTTGTTCCCGAAACATCGATTCTCCTGCTCCTTGGATGCTGCCTGACCTGCTGCACTTTTCCAGAAACACATTTTCAGCTCTGATCTCCAGCATCTGCAGTCCTCACTTTCTCCCCGAGGGAGAAATGCCCAAGGTCGCTGGCCATCAGAGGAAGGCCAGAGACCATACAACTGTCCAGCACCAGATGGGAGAGAACCCCATTTTATCAACAACTTCATACAAATGCACAAGCAGGCAGATTTGTCCAGGGCACTGGGTCAGCTGTGTAAAGTCTCCAGGACTGCAGGAAACTGTTTACACCATGCTAATTCAGGCATGTGAGCTAGTAGGTGCCTCCATGGTCAGGTTGGCAGCTGCCACAGAGAGTCAGGTCCAGCATTGTCCACCACTTAACCATTGGTGCTCAGCCCCAACAGCAAAGAGGCAGGAAGACAAAGGAACTTGACTTCACTTCAGGTAGTGCATCCTCATGAGGAGACAGGGGAGTGCCAAGAGGGACCAAGCCAGAAGAGGAACCACTTATACGCCTCCAAAAGTCTTTCAGGATCTTCAAGAAATGGCTGGGCTCTTCGCCTCCACACTGCCTGCCACCCTCAGCCTTGTGGGAGTTCATGCTGAAAAGGATGCAGCTGCACCTGGGAGGGCACACTCACCATGTCTGAGCCCTCCAGACATAGATGTCCTTACCCATCTAAAGCAATAGGTTCTAATGTAGGTCAGAATCCCTCCACAATAGCTGCAGACACTAGGATGGCAACAACATGTAATGGGAAGAAAAGAAAGAGGAAAATTTTATAATGGCAGATAGGTGATACGGCTGACACTTAATTGTAAATGCGTTATCACATCTGTTAATAAATGTTCACTTTTCATGATCAGGTCTGTGGCTAAATGTTTGTCAAGGCATGTTATTATATTAAAGGTGCAAAGCCTAGCCATTCTTGGTGCTACGCAATGTCTTACAGTCCAAAGTATAAATAAATCAGCTCCTGAACATTATGTGCGTGATGACCTAATTTATGGTGGATGCCAAGATTACTGGAGGGGGTGGGTGCAGTAGCGTGTGGGTGTCTGATGTTCAAGATGAAGCTACAGGGGAGGAAGTGGTGATCTAAGGCCACCAAGTAACTATGTTGACTTTCATGTCAGGAAGTATCAGTGTCCAATTTATATCCAACAGGTCAGAAAATGGAATACTGCCTACTAATTTCAAAATTACTGTACAGGCCATGTATTGCTCAGGAACATCCTGGGATTTGCAAAGGATACGATAAATGCATTTATTGTTCTTTTGAAAGTTATTTTCAGATCCTTAAATGTTATTTCATTGGGAATCACTGCAGCTTGTGCCATACATACATAAATCTTTCAGTTTATAGTAGCCAAACTGACAACAGTAATTAAAAGATTTGTTAAAAATAAGATGCTCACTTGAACATGGAGCCAAGAGGAACGGGAAAGTTTTCATGCACGTATTCATGTCTGAATTTGGGAGTGAACAAATTTTGAAGCCATTATTTTGAGAAATGCATACTGCGGACTTGAGCATTTGGATGCACACAGCTGCGTCTTCCACCTAAACCTGTACAGTTCTGCACTTGGTTCATTGCTCAACTCAACTGATTTTAGTTTCTTTACAATTGTTGCATCATTACTTTTCTCTGTGGCTAAATGTTGTATTTCCTTGATGTTGTAGATTCCTATGGGCAGAGTTCTGGCATAGACATAGAGGAGGAGGGAATTGTGACATAATGAGAAAAGAAGAGGGTGCATGTATCTCAGACAGTAGGCTTCCACTCAAACATGGCCCAAGTGCAAGACTCCAATATGTAAGAATTTCAACACGTGTTATGTGAGAAAATCTGTCATGACCACTTTTGCTTGATACGGGAGTTTGGCACCAAGTTTCCAGAGTCCCATCTGTGAATCGATCGAACACAGGAACAGCTGTGTCTGTTATTATTATCGTCATGACAGCATTGAATATTGATTCCATGGGCTTGTTCCAAGACACTAGTGATGATATTTACAGATTAGTCAGTCTTAAGTCCTCAAATGTCAGGAAAACACTTTTGGCAGCATTCCCATGTAAAATGTATTCGTAAGCGTATGCACTTAATTGCAAAGGTTTTTTTGCCCATTTTGTTTCTAAAGGGGATCTTTGACATTCATAAGCGCAGATGTTAAGAAATAATGGCAGGAACTGTGTGAAATAATTTATTCACATTTTATATAAGATTATAATGGAGGATATTTTACAGTTGAAATGACTATGTAGATCATGGAACTCCATAATTTTAAGTGCAAAAGAAATTCAGAACTTTCAGTCTAAAATATTCACTGCTCTTCCAGCAACTTCCTAAAAGCAATCTTTTGCCATCCGACTCAGTGTTAAAATATGCAAGTTTCTGTGAGTACCTAAGAGTTAAGGCTTAAACTTTTAAAAAAAATTTAGATTTTTCTCATCCAACCATACTATAACAGTGTGAGAAAACTTAATTAAAAATTACACAACACCAGGTTCTCATCCAACAGGTTTATTTGGAAGCACTAGTTTTCAGAGCACTGCTTCTTCATCAGCAGGATCATAAGACACAGAATTTATCGCAAAAGATTACAGTGTCATGCAAATGAAACAATATATTGAGCAAGCTGAGATTGTGGTTAAGACTTTCATCTTTTAGAATGAGTTGCAGGTTTTGTTTCGAAAATATGTAAATCCCAGAACTTTTTTTAAGTCACATTCTTGAAGTTACTTAAAGTTTTATTTATAAAGAAAGGTGGCATCTCAGCTCAGACAATGCATTAAAGGTATGAAGTTAGAGTCTGTCTGTATCCCAATCTTGAGTCTGACTGGTTCTATTTCCAAAATAGGAATTTATAAAATGTTACATGGATTGACTACCTGCATTAACTGCAGATTGTATGCTTTTAAAGCAAGCTGGAACGTGTCTGTAAATACAATTCTGCAAATGCAAATTCACTCCATAGAATTATATATGTGTGTGCATGCATGGGAAAGAATGTGTGACTGTGAGTGCATGTGAGAGAATGTGTGTTTGCCTGTGTGTGCGTGAGTGTGATGGAGTATAATCCTGTGAGAGGAAGTGTGCATAGGTGTGTGTGTGTGTGTGTGTGTGTAGTGGGGTCACCTGTAGTGTGAATCCAAGGTCCCTGTTGAGACCATCTTCATGTTCCTGCTCCACAGCTACCTGATGAAGGAGCAGTGCTTTGAAAGTTAGTGCTTCCAAATAAACCTGTTGGACTAAAACCTGGTGTTGTGTGATTTTTAACTTTGTACACCCCAGTCCAACACCGGCATCTCCACATCAAAAAAACTTAATGACTGCCAAGCAACACGAAATATCTTCTCAGACATTGAATTTCATTCCCTTCAATTTTAATAATTGGAGATTTTTAATTTGGCTTTTCTTTATCTTTCTGTTTGTTTTAGGTCTCTCAGTCCAATATTGCCCTCTCATTACTTTGTCCTTTTATTTTATTTAACATTGGGTTACACATTCTAACTGGCATATCCTGGTTCAGTATCTGTATTTTTAATTTGTGTTTCTTCAGTCTGATTAGTTAAGGTAGTACACAGTTTGCTGTCCTGTTCACGCAGGTCTAAAATACCCCATAAATGTTGCTGCACCAATTAAATGTTTCTCTGACAGCAACACTCCACAGAAAGTCTCACGAAAGGCTAGCATTGTTAATTTGTGGCTGTGAGTAAATTCCAGACCAACATTTCTGCTCTTATTTAAAAGGATGCATTTTATGATTAGTGTCACAATCAAAGGAAATACTAATGGTGGTAGGCTTGAACAGGGAACTTTTGAAGCAACTTCCAAACATTAATGAAATGTGAGTTGTGTTAATTTTTGTCGTAATATTATTTTGTACATAATAATGGCAATTTTCAATTGCCATCTTCCAATATCATATTGACTTGTTCAACAGATTTGTTAGTACTTAGATAGTTTAATGCTGAGTGACACAAACTAGAAATATCCCAGGATTCATGGTGTGCCCATAATATAATGTCTGAATGCAGTCAGGACATTATAAAATTGCAAGCTCTGAATTGCAAAACAATCTGAACAAATTATTTTCAGACTGAAGTTAATTACTTTAAATCAATGAACTACCTATTAGATAATATCTATCATCTGTAGCTGTGCATTGGAATATTTACATTTGTAAACGGCTGCAGATCTAAGCCAACTCTTGTCACTTGTTTTCTCTGTAAATAATCGAGGATTGAGGCTGGAAAGGTGAGTGGTTGAATGACTGTACCTTGGTCATTAAAGCTGCTTTGCTTTTCTGACCCTGATCCCTCAGTATTTTCAGAGGAAACTGATGTCCCAATTCAGAAGGCTCTGTGGGCTTTAGATTTCAATGTTGATGCAATTCCATTGCATCTGTATTTAATCAAAAAAAAATCAAAGGGAAAGAATACTGGATAGAAATGAGTGGTGTATTGTCTATCATGTTGTCAGCAAGTTAGTTAGCTTTGTGCCCACAGTGAACCATAAGAGCAGAAGTCAAAGGGGTGATAGAAAGTGAAATAAAATCATAGACTGAACTTATTCTTCAGCACTTTTGCCCTCTGCTTCACGTTGAATTATGAAATAGAGTTGGTAAAGACAAGCAGTGTATAATCTTCCCTGTAGCATTATGTTACATATGTCTACTTCTATTTTATTTGTTTATGGGATTTAAGCTTCACTTTCTTGCCAGTATCTTACAGTATTTGAGAAGCTGGTGGTGAACTGCTGAAGCAATGCATTTCCCCAGCAATAGGGTTTGGGTGGCTTCCAGAAACACAATAATTTGTAACGCCCATCCCTCGATTCTAAAAAATATTTATATGATTAGTTTCACAGGACTTCTCACCTTACATCCACAAAAGTATTCAAAAGGCTTGAATTTAGTAAAAAAATTTTATGTGAATCCCAGATGACAAGCAAAAGAAATTCAAGTCCTTTTTCCCAATTTTGGGTATATTCGTGCCCTCCCTGTTTGTTGTTTTGCGGGTTTGGTGGTGCCATTCTGAAGTCTTTTGTGTCAATAGATATACTGAGAACATTAACTGTTTTACACCCAGATTCCTAATAACTTCCTGAAAATTTTTAGACATTAATTTGGAACTTTGATCTCACTGGCTGTGAATCTGGATCTGATATAGTAATCCATATCAAGTGATGAAGTGGCTTAACTTCTTTACCACTACCTGGGCAGAAATTATTTTCAAAGGAATGGCTTCTGGGGACCAAGCAACCAAGATTAATAAGGCTCTTGTTTTCAGTAAAGGTCCTATACCATCCACCAATGCCCTGATGAATAGCACCTCAAACAGTGAAAAGGCAATTAGAGATTTGATTGCAGTTTGCCAATTTTCCATGATCTGACACATGTTGCACATTTACAACACTGTGCCATCTTTTTATGAAGCTCTTGCCAGTAAAATTGTCAGATGTATGTGTCCTGGCCTTTTGGATCCCTACATATTCTAGTACATCAATTTCATATGTTACCTACAATACATTTTGACAACATTTGGTTGGGACCATTTTCTGGTGAATGGTTGTTCAGCTGTTTGTCCACAGGTCTGTAAAGTAATCCCCATTTCCTCATCAGAATCCCATTGTTAACGTAGTAACATTCTGGGACTCCCTCTGATTCAGAACAAAGAACAAAGAATAGTTTGAGCTGATTGTGCTACTTTACTTAACTCGACATCAGATTGTTAAACCTTGATCGAAAAGCCTAACTGAATATTTATTTTGGATTAGCTAAATCCCCAAAAATGTTTAAAATAGCCAAATATCAGTCTGTTGTGTCAATTTGATCTCTAAGAAACTATTTAGTCATTGCTTCAATCATTAAACATGATTTTTCTTGCACCTTTTCTGTTTCCTTGACCTCATTTGGCTTTTCATGATGTTGGAGAAGCTATTACATCTGCTCTGGCTGAATCATTCCCTGGAGTAGGTCAATGGCATTTACAAGTAAACTATTACCAGCCCTGACGGTTACCATTCCAGAGATTAGGTTACACTTTAGAGGCACCTATATATATCCCATTGATATTGCTTAATAAAATGTAGACATTCAAGTACATTCCGACGGAATAGCAATGCATTTCCCCAGCAATAGAGTTTGGGGGGCTTCCATATCTCTAAGTATAACAACAGGTTCACAGGCCTTTGAAATATAAGGAAAAATGTTTTTGTTCTGACAATAGTTTCACCTGACTTTCAGATATCTTTTTTCACCTTCCCAGCATTCAGAGCAGTGTTTGGAATTGTCCTCACAACTGCAGCCAGAGCTACAAATTGAGCTGTTGTACTCAGTCATGACCCCTTTCCCTGCATTGACCTTGTGAAGCCCAATATGTCTCATGGGTTTACCGTATTCCTGATGGAGGGCTTTTGCCCGAAATGTCGATTTTACTGCTCCTCGGATGCTGCCTGAACTGCTGTGCTCTTCCAGCACCACTAATCCAGAATACAATTTTAAGCAGTCTATACTAGGTGCCCAATCTTGTGACGATTGAAACACTTGGCTTAGAAACATCACTTCCACTTGCAATATCTTCTTCCAGACTGAGGAGGCAATCCTGGTGCATATCCTTCTTGGGTTTGTGGTTGTAATGAAGAAAGGTTTTTAATTGTTTAATTAGAATGAGCCAATGGCCTTGTGGTATTATCACTAGACTATTAATCCAGAGACCTCGGTTATGTCTTGTGGACCCATGGCAGATGGTGGAATTTGAATTCAATAAATATCTTGAACTAAGAGCCTAAGGATGACCATGAATCCATTGCTGATTGTTGGAAAACATCATCTGGTTCGCTAATGTCCTTTAGGGAAGGAAACTGCTGTCCTTACCTGGTCTGACCTACGTGTGACTCCAGATAAGAGCAAAGTGGTTGACTCTTAAACAGCAATTAAGAATAAACAATAAATGTTGCTCTAACTAGTGACACCCTCATCCCATGAATGAATAAGGAAAAAAAGTATATGTTTTACCATCTTATCTGGCAATGGAAATGTTCAGATTCTCCATGTGTGCTCTTACTAATGAAGGGAGTGTATTGTTTCAGTTTCCTAAGGGTCTCCGATGTAACCTCTACTGTTAGTGACTATATCCAACAATCAAAATTGATTTGCTTTACCTTCTCAAATCCAGTATTTCTTCCCAGGCTGCTTCCAGAAGTTCCAAAATTTATGCCTGTAAACCTCAGAGATGAACTCATAAGCACTGAGAACAGCCTTTATTATCATCTTAAAACTTGTAGAAACCTCCTCAGAAACAACAACATAACTTCATGAACTCTGAAGTGCACGTGCAGAGCTCACTTTTCATTTGGCCACCACATCTGTTTAGCCACCTTTTCAAAAAAAATATATCTACATCACTTACTTCAAACTTCAGGAGGGTTTCCACAAATTTCAGGGCTCAGAGGGGAGTTAATTAAATTTCACTTTCCTCTCTCTCTGAAATGCTCCTCTCTCTCTCTACCAATTTCTAGTAGTAACTTCATTTTCTCCAATTAAATCTGTGCCCATTTAAACTCTCTTCTTCCAATTCTACTTATCTGCTTATCTCTCTTACTTTAACCTTTAAAATTCCAGCCACAGGTTTCTGAATTTCAGGTTCCCTGGCTTAAGATCTGGTGTCCCCCCACACTATGCATTTGTGCAACAATTGATTTTTTAAAATTCATAATATAGACTGCTGCACAAGTTCACTTGCACCAAAGTAGGGTACAGAAAAGGTTTAGCAGGATGTTGTCTGATTTGAGAGGTATTAGCTATGAGGAGAGATTGGAAACTTCAGTTTTTTTACACTTAAACATCGGAGGATGTGAGGTAGTTTGATTAATTAGGTATAAGCTTTTCTCTAATACACAAGCAAATTGGCATCATTCCTTTCGTCCTTTTCAATTTTCATTATCTCACTTTCCAATCAAACATTTTGACTTTGGGTATCCCTCAAGCCTTCAATCTATGTTACAACCAAGTTTCTCAGTTGTTTCCCTCTCCCTCCACTCCACCAATCACAACATAAATTTCAATACATAACCCTCTTATCAATGAGTTGGGTTATGTACCTTTTCTTTATTAGGTGCAGAATAATAAAACAAAGGATTCTTTAATAAACAACAAACTTATGGATTTATTTTGAAAGCAGGATTTATTTATCAAACATTAACACATTCCCTGAAATAAGAATGTCTGAATATTTACCCTTCTACCCAACACACAGGCTCCAATTTAGAGGGGAAATTTAAAGAACATTATACATAGAGATTAATTTTGGGGAAAAAAAATCAACTTGCACAATAACTTCATTTTTGATTAAAAAAATGATAACGTATGAAAGGTTCACAATGGTTTTCAGTCGGTATCCAAGCAGACACACAGGAGTATCACTAAATACTGGCAATTGTCATTGGGACCTTTACACACAGTTCATTCAAGAATTATCATCAAATTCAGGGCTTTTCAGCAAAACGTTTGCATCATTACACTCTCCAAAAGGATTTTCTCAAAAAGGCAGAGGATGAACTCACAGCAGGCTAAACCACCAATCAATTGTAAGCATTATTCTAAACCCAGCCAGAATCCCAGGCATGCGATTTCCAGTGAACAAGTTCAAGTATTTAGTTAATGATTGCAAATCTGAGAAGTGCCTTAAAAAATAAAAACCCATTTACTTCAGATTTAAAAATGAACCTGGTTTACATATTCAAATAGATCTCTGCCTGGAAGAGAAAGTGATGCTTCTCATGTATTCCAACTGACAGTACAATTAATGCAGCAAAGAGTAATATGGCTCAGGCTGCATAGTATGAGTGCTAGACAACAACACAAGTGTTTTAGGTGGCGATGTGTTTGTTCTTTAGGTGACTATGTTTTGAGTAATATTCAGACTTAACTTATTTGTTATTTTGAATGTTTGGGCAATAATGAGTATGAAGCAAAAGGTATTGGATGAATAAGGCTGTGTAATGAGGACTTCTAATATCCATACCATTACTTGGGGAGTAATTGAACCTCTATAGACATGCTATCCAGTTTTAACACATCACTCGCCCTAGTATTTTACTTCTTGTGGAAGCTTCAGCGAGGGTACAGAAAAGGTTTACCAGGACGTTGCCTAGTTTAGGGAGTATTAACTGTGAGAAGAGATTGGAAAAATGTGGTTTGTTTTCACTTGAACATTGGAGGCTGAGGAGTGACCTGATTATAGAGTTCTACAAAATCATGAAACATGGATAGAAAGGTTAGTGAGAGGCTTTTCTTACCCTCTACCCTCCACCCCCCCCCCCCCCCCATGGTAAAATTGTCAGCTACTAGAGGATATAGCCTTAAAGTAAAAGTGAACACATTTTAAGATATGAGAGACAATTGTTTTACACAGTGGGAGGTCAGTGCATAGGATATGGTGCCAGAGAAGTTGGTAGAAGTAGATACAATAGTAACATTTAAGAGACATCTTGACAGATGCATGCACGGACAAGGAACAGGGGAATATGGACTATGTAGAGGCAAAAGGTTTTTAGTTTAGAAAGGTGTCATGTGTCAACACGGGCTTGGTGGGCCGAAGGGCCTGTTCCCATGTTATACTGCTGTTAGTTCATATAACTATCAAGACATGGCATCAGTGGCAAGAATTACATTTGCTGTCCAACCTAATTGTCTTAAACAGGTGATGGTAAGCCTTTACTTTTACAAATGAGTAGTATATTGGCTATTTCATAGAGTGATGAAAATGTCAAGCGCAGCAGTGTTAAAACAAAACAGTGGCAATGGGTCAATTCTCCTCAAAAATCACGGTGGTGGCTAATCAGAGAAAGTCACCTCAATAGGTGGAATAGACAGAATTACTGAGGAGTTGTTCCTCCAACCACAGGCTGTTTCTCTCACACTTATTCTAGGGCAGGGACTGAGGCCAAGACTGAGTCCAGGGGTTAGGACAGCCAAGACTGAAACGAGGGAGCAAGACCAGGGCAGGTAGGAGCTCTGAGGGTGGGAGGGCACTGTAGCTGAGTTTCTGAGGATGGGGGTTGGCCTTTTGCCAGGAAAATCTTTGCTGGAGACATAGAGGGCGTGGAGCACATCTCAGAGTTCTATCTATCAGCCCAGAGATGGTGTGCTGAAGGCTATCCACCAGAAGTGAAGAAAGCATGGTTATGGGGTGAGGACAGAAGGGGATACTGCGCGGTGGGAAGAGAAAGTACTCAGGGAGTGGGAGAAAGGAAAATCTGCACAGAGTTCAGGGAATCAAAGGGAAAGGAAGAGACTTGTAATTATTGGGGATATTGAGGAATTCTTCAAATGCTGCTTTTATCTACACTGCATATGTCAACACAAAAATAGATGGTAACATTAAAATGTGACTGCATCACTGAATATTTGAGTTAGAGATAATGAAAAAGTAACCTCTGTTGTCTGGATTAATCACCAAGCCTTCTAGATTACCATTAGCATTGATATTGCACTCCACCATCCATAAAATACAAACTCAGAGTATGATGGAATACTATCTATTTGCCTTGATAAGTACAAAGCCAACAATACTCAAGTTACTCAATACTATCTCGGGCAAGGCAACTTAATACTATCCAGGAACACCACACCTTGTGTGTTCCCCTGCGTATTGTGTACCAGCTTTACTGGGAACTTAAGGTCACTGCTGTCCCTTCACTTTTGTTGGACCAAAATCCTGAAGCTCCCTTTCTAATAGCACCGTGGATGTAGCTAATCCCCATGATCTGCAGCAGTTCAAGAAGACAGCTTACTGCCATCTTCTCTAGGACTCTTAGGAATAGGAAATAAATACCAGCAATGCTCACATTCCATGAATGAGTTGTAAAAATCCTTATCATCTGAAGAATATGATCACACACATTATGGGTCTTCATATTCAACAGATATATAAAATAATTTTAAAACATGAATAAATGCAAGTGCATTAAAGATTTAAAACATACCAGTCAGCTATTAGAATTGAACCCAGTAAAGGGAGACAGAATTTGGACACATCAAGGGGCAGAGGCTATTTCCACATGGTTATAGCTTTTTGCTGAGCTGATCAAAACTTAAACCCTATCTTTTCAAATATTTTCATTTTTGCCAAGCTTATTTTATACATTGTCTTTTATAAGTTTTCTTAGATAGTAAGCTATGAAATGTGCATTGCATTCTTTGAGGAACTAAGAAGGAAAATGTCATAAATGTTTATTCAATGCATTTATCATCCGAGGGGAATAGGGACCTGACGACCAGACCAGCTCACCCTCATGATAAACAACACAAACAAAAGCAACAGAGTCCCAGTCCCCTCAGCTTTTTGTTTAAGGTGACAACATCATTCAGCACCGTTTGATGCATCAGAGCTCAGCGTCTGGTTCAGATAGTCTCTTCAGCAGGACTGGGATACAATTGGCACTTATGACACTTACACAAAAATAAAAATTATGCATAAAAACATATTAAAATTAAATACACAGGAGCTTTTATTTCCACCTACAGTACACGATTAGCCATTCTTAAAGTTAGAATGTCACCTGAGACACCAAACAGAATATTAATGATCTGACAGAGCAGAGTCTATAGCAAATCTATTCATTTTAGAGAAGATAGAGAAATGCAAAGGAAACAGTATTAATTTCCCCTCATCTCTACTTCATTCCATCAAACTTTTACTTTCCTCTATTTTTCTCCCTATTAATTGCTTGTTTCCTGACTACACACAGCAGGCAAACTAACTCCTGGTACAGCCAGTCAAAATTGACCACTTAAGCGTGCAAACTCTAAGGAAATTGTTTTTTTCCAAATGTATTTCTTTTGGGTGTATGCATTCACTTCCTGATCAGCATCTGCTCACTGAAATATACATGAAATTTAGTGTCATGTAGGGAATTGTGCATGAGTTCATACCTCACAATAAGTAGAATCGATCACTGGAGCTGTATTTGTCTTTGTGAACAAGTGACAATTAATTCACAACAGTGGCATCGATTGGCTAGCTGATTGCAGACGATCTCCATTGGAGACAAGGTGAATTATATGAAGGAGCTAAAAAAGAGAAAGATAACTTTGATTCAAGATTCTTAATGCTAGTCAGAAATCATTTTTGCAAAGTTAATTTGTATGAATGTCAGGGTCAGGCTTGTCACAGTGCCCTACATTTCAACACACTATATTGCCTCCCAAATGAAAACAAAGCCAACCATGTGACACATTAAAGGGTAGTATTAGCCATGGTACCAATTTCAACAACCATCAGCGCATAAGGCAACCTGAAGAGAAGGGATTTGTGAGTAAAAACAAATAAAGCAACACCTTCAGTTGTCTCAATGAGATGTTTCCTGAACCTTTCTTGCTAGAGGTTTGTAGTCATTACTTCAGAGTCAAAATAATAGAAGGAAGCAAGGAAACAATTCTGTTAATGCCCTGAGTGGATTGAAAATGCCAGAGCCTTCACCTTCCCTTGTGTTTTCTGTGACAGCATGTAGTTTCAAGGTTAGTCCATCACTTTCTATCTGAGAAAGGTTCAGACGACTGAGCAATTTTCTGCAGAACATCGGTGGTAAGGGGAGGTGCAGTGGTACACTTCATACACATTTCCTACTTGTTAAGGTGACGATAGGAGACCCTCATGTGCTAACATATATGTTTAGATCAGTTACTTCATTCTTTTGGTTGCAGTTTTATAGAGACGGTTTTGACTATTAAAAAATGCTACATTGGGCCTTTGAAGGTTCAATGGATGGATATGCTATTTGATGCAAACTTTGAGGCATACCACCCAGCAGGGTCTTTTACTACCTTTAACTGTGTTAATGAATTAGAGGCAATAGGAAAGTTGGGGATTGTAAATGATTGTACCACTCTGCGGCTAGAGAGAGGGAAACACAAGTCAGCACTTCTATTTTTCCTTAAAAGTGTTTATGAGGAGGTTAAGCATAGCTGTGCTAAGTTATGATGCCTTCCATAACTAAATAACCTCTCAAAATCACTGGACTGAAGCTGACATGTTTTGGTTAAGTCTAAGTTACATTGAACCTTTTGGATGGTTTATCACTGTGAGGCCCTGCAAGTTCTCCATCCATATCTTACCAAATTTGCTTCATTAATTTTCCACCATAGCCCCTTGGCATTTCTCTCTTGATTTCTGCCTCACCTTAGCATCGTCAGTCCTGGAATAATTCATCATGATGGACATTGCTGAAACACCACCCAACACTTGCACATGCACCACCTTTAAAAGTCCATTATGCACCTGAATAAGCACTGTCAGTTCAGAGCTGCTCTGCACAGTTGCTAATATTTGCCCTGGACATGGTAGATAGAAGCAATTTGGGACTCAGCTTTACAGGCAGAACCCTGGAGGTTCCCCTGCATAGGGTGATGCCAATGTGGGACTCCATCCTCCCCCATGACTGGCAGTTGAAGCTATGACAGCAAACTGTCCCTGTTTCTCCAAGTTAATGCAGTCTCAGCCTTTTGGAAGAATACTCAACACTGTAGGAAGAAGTTCAATGTCTTTATGTACTTTATCAGTGTAGGTTCTATCATCATCTCTTCAACTCCTCACGCTCACTCTACCTCTGCTCCTCGAACCATCTCCCAACAAGACTTATGCTCTACCACTTTCACTCTACATCTTTCCTCTTGCTCTCCCCCACCCCAATCACTGGCACCCTGGTCTTGCATGCCCTCTATGTACCTACTCATTTGTCTTGGATACCTACCATCTGCACCAACAGTGCCACCTAAATTTATCTCCCGTAATATCTACCTCTCTCAAAACACTACACAAAAAGGCAGTTAGAATCAAGACAGGTGGTGGGCCGACCAACATTAGGCTCCTCATCCCTTATGAGGAAAGGATCCTGACTCTGACCACCTTCAGCAGCGCCTGGACTGGTATTGTAAGCTGTCCTTTCCTGTTCCAGAACTTCCTGAGCAATGGTTATCACTTTGACTTGTCTGATGCCTGCTGATAACCACAACAAACTCCCGGATTTTGTATCTGTGCTAATGTTCATGTCAAAACTGTAGTAATATCAGCTTGACGTCTCTGGCTATTGGGTCAAAGTACAAAATTGCAAGGCAAAGCAGCGCCGGGCAGAGATGCTGTGAGTATCCTGGTAGGCCCAGAGTGGTGAGAGCAAGCAAAAAGCTCAAAGATGCAGACTGGTTCAATCCATAAATTTGTTTCATGTCTGTGAGTGCAGTGTACTTGCTGCAGCATTACAATGGTAACTACCAGCTATACCAACTCAGGAAACCCAACTGAAAAAACAATTGATTATTTTTGCACACCAAAATAGACACTACTCGTGGCATACATAGGCTAGTCCCAGCTTGGGACAAACAGTCCTACAGACCCTTCGGCTGGCAATGCAAGCAGATAGTTTTTAATCCAGAAGTTCTCTTAAATGTAACTGAATGGCTTTGTTTTTTCCATCTGCAAAGCACCGCAACTTTTTTGTTTGTTTTTTCACTCCTAACTCCCGAGTCTGCTTTTTTGTTTCCATTTTCATTTTATGTCCAGAAATGCTATCACACACAACTGAATGGTTTGTTCTCCCATCACCAAATCTTCTTTCTCAAGCTGGGTATACTTCCTTTCTGCCTCAGTAAGTGTTGATGATGCATTCTGTCCCATTGTTTCAATGGTGAGATACCGGTGCCCCTATCCCATAGGGGGCAGACATCTCAGGTGAATGGTCTCGACGGTCATAATGAGCTGATATATTTGTCAACAGTAGTTGTTGTTTAATGTTTGTAAAGGCTTTCTCTTGTGACATTTGGCATGACCATTTCTGCTTTTTTTTAAGCAGTTGATGGAGGAGTGTCAGTAGGGGCACCGGGTTGGCCAGGAATTTTCCAGAATGATTTATGAGAGCTAGAAATGACTTCAGCTCCTCGAGTCAGAGCAGTTTTTATGGCCTTAATGTTCTGTTTGATGAGATGTAATCCATTCATGTCACTCCTGTATGTATCCGAGGTTCGTTAGCCATACATATGACACAGTTTTCTCTTTTTGGCCGGACACCAACCACAGAGAAACACAAAAGAATCCTCCTTCAAGCTTTCCAAATGTTCCTTTGCAGTAGCTCCTGAGATTAAAACATCATCCAGATAGACTGCCACTCTGGGCACCCTTTGGACGATGCTCTCCAAATCCCATTGAAAGATGGTGCAAGCTAAAGTCACCCCAAAAGGCAAGCGAGTGTACTCACATACTCCGCTGTGATTATTTATATAGACGTTCTTCCTAGATGACACCTCAAATGTCCAGTTGGAGACAACTTTGGCTCGTATACAAATTGGAAAATATGTGATTCCCTAGCCAGCATTGCATAAAAGGCTTCTAAGCATGGCATAAGTTATCTACCAAGCGGGAAACCCATTGACTGTCAACTTCTAATTCCCACAGAGATAGACTGAGTTGACCAGTTTTACAACTGGGCATACTGGCAAGGCTCATGCAGCAAATTGCACTGGGTGCATGATGCCAAGTTCCTCTAGACATTCAAATTCAGCCTCTACTGTGGTACATAGGATATAGGAGACCAGCATGCCGAGGTTTGTCATCTGGGTCTACATAGATCTTGGCCCTGGCACCTTTTATCTTCTCAAGGCCCTCTTATAACACTTTGGTATACTTCTCAAATGACTTCATACAGATCACCAGTACCCACTTTAAGGATCTTTTGCCAACCCAAGCAAATTTTCTATAGCCAGTACTTCTCACAAGTTTGGGACCTAGCCCTTCTACTAGTAGTAAAGGGGAGTTAGACTGTCTGTTGCCCCTGTATAACTGGGATTACAGTGGTCCCAATAATATGTAAGGGCTTCCCAGTACAGGTGGCCAGTCTAGCCTTAGTGTCTCTCAGGCTTAAAGGCATGATTCCTTCTCAGAATTTCCTAAAGCTTTTCTCCCCAACAATTGATACAGCAGTACATGTATCTCTCTCTGTGTCCAGTAAACGGCCATTTACCTGAAGTCTCATCTTAATTGGGGCCACTTTGGGAGCAGTAATGTAATTTAGCAGTATTATCTCCTCATCCTTGGACTGATTTATTTGCCCTGTCTTCATCCTTTGACATGGACGACATGCGTTTTGCCTGTTTTGATAGACTTGTCTCGGCAGACCCAATGAGCACAAGTCCAGCATGGATGCCTTTGTTCCTCTCTGTAATGTGAAGAAACTTCGCATCCAGTTCTGGAACCTGTGGCGTCCAACTCCAATTGCCCCTCCTTGACAGCCAGTTGGAGCTACGCACATTTTCCACCAGGGATTTGGCTTTATGGTATGGGGTCATCCAAGGTTGAGGATGATACAATCTATGGGCTCCTGAAGCTCCTGAGCCCTTTTCTTCTATGGTTTTGTGGGAATGGGCCAGTTTTCTGGTTTTGCTGGAGTCCAGATCTGGTTCAGTCAGTGGCATCCTTTGGAAGATGCAACAAGGCATGGGAGTACAAGGAAATATTGGAAATGTTGCTTTTTGGGAAACTGGAACATTTTGATATGGGTGTGGAGGGTTAGCCCCAGTACATTGAAAGAATGAAATACTTATATCAATCAAACAGGATAGAAGGATAGAATTAATGTTATTGATTCCAGAAACTCAGTGATCCCTTAATATTTCTCAAAGAGTTGATCTGTACTCACAGTGTTCCACAAACATCTGCAGTCTCATCAGGAATTCAGTAATTGGCTCCTGAGGCAGTCTATTTGCCATGTTAATCCTATAACATTGCAATATAACAGATGGATTGGGGTCATACTGTTCCACTATCATGTCTATCAGTTTGTCAAAGGATTTTGACTCAAGCGTTGCCAGACAGTCAAGGCCCAGAATTGGTCAGGAGAATTACTTTATATCAATGATCCCCTTCTATCCTGTTTGATTGATAAAAGTATTTCATTCTTTCAATGTACTGGGGCTAACCCTCCACACCCATATCAAAATGTTCCAGTTTCCCAAAAACCAACATTTCCGATATTTCCTTGGACTCCCTTGCCTTGTTGCATCTTCCAAAGTGCACATGTAGTGATAATGATTGTCAATCTTGTTCCAAACCCAATTAGAGCATTGATTGATAAAGCAGATATCTGTACTCAAATAATGTCTTCTCAAATGTCGAGAAGAATTCATGCAAATGTTGATTGACAGTTTAATGGTCCTTTCAGCAAAATAATGGTGGCAAAAGCTTTCAGGTAATTCAAAGGGGTCAAGTAGCATGATGAGGGAATACAAACTCTTATTCTGGAAGAAGGAGTGAATTCCTCACCTGCATTTATTTTTTCATCTTGAAATTTATGATCTTACTTCCACAGATGACAGGATGGCTAGAGTTGTATCAGACTGTTGTTTTTTTTACCCTTTCATGCAATTTGACTGTTGTTGTCTGTGCCAGAATTTGTTGGTCATCCTTAATGCCCTTGAAAAAGCGACAATGAGTTGTTTTCTTGAATGGCTGGTGGCCATGTGGTGTAGGTACCTCTATAATGTTTTAAGGAAGGAAGTTCCAGGATTTAACTCAGTGACAGTGAAGGAATGGTAATACAATTCTAAGTCAACATGGTGTATGACTTGAGGGGAACTTTTAAATATTGGTGCTCCCATGCAACTGCTGCCTTTGTCCATTAGATGGTAGAGGTCAGAGGATCAGAAGGTGCTACCAAAGGTGTCTTAATGAGTTGCTGCAGTGCATCATTTATAAGGTACACATCGCTGTCACCAAGTATGAGTGGTGCAGGGAGTGAAAGTCGAACGTGATGAGGAAGCTATCAAATCAGTTGCTTTGTCTTGGATTGCAACAAACAATTGAGTGCTTTTGGAGCCACATTCATTTAGCCAAGTGAAAAGTTATCTTCTCAGATTTAAGACAGTTTGCCAGAACAATGTGCAGCAACAAATTATATTGACATAATAACTTCAAAGTAATGAAAATGGCCAAGACACTTCACGGGTACATGAAAAACAAAGCCACATGACACCAAGCCACATAAAGAGATATTTGGTCAGATGACCAAAAACCTGGTCAAGCGGTTAAATTAAAGGAATGTCCAAAAGAAGGAAACTGAGGCAGAGAGCTGAAGAGAATAAAGTCAAGCTCTTGGGCCCTAAATAATTGAAGTGACTACCTCCAACAACAGAACAATTAAACTTGGGAAGCAACAAGAGACTAGTACCAGAGGAATGCAGATATCTTAGAGATTTGTATAACAATGGAAGATTACAAAATTAGGGAGGAGCAAGATCATGAAGACATTTAAAAATAAGGATAAAAATATTTCAAAATCAAGGTGTTGCTTGACTGGGAACTAAGTAGACCAGTCAACACAGGCTTGATAAGAACGCAGACTTTGTTGTGTATTCTGGCACAGGCTGTAGAGCTGAGACTGTTTTCAAGTTTACCGAGGATTGGAATGTGGGGAAATCCTGCAACCAGGAATAGATTGGAATAAGTAATACATAGATAACAAAAGTAGGAATGAAGATTCCACCAGCAGATGAGCTAAGACAATAGCAAAGTTTGATGATGCTTGGAAATGAATATTAATAGTTGTAATAATGGTGCAAATGAAGCTTATCTCAAGATCAAATGTGACAGAAAGCTTATGAACAGACTGATTTAATCAGAGTGTTGCTAGAGAAAGGAATGGAACTAATAGTCTCAAGGAACAGAGCTTGCACTGGGAACTGAAGGGAAAGGTCTCAGTCTTCCCAATATTTAATTGGAGGAAATTTGGGCTTATCAAGTACTGGATAACAACCTGATAATTTAACAATCTTAGATGAAATGAGAAAGATGGTAGTGAGGTATACAACTGGATGCCATCAGCAAACATGTGAAAACTAACATTATGCTTTTGGATGATGTCAGTCGAGGAAGCATGTAGATACAAAATGGAAGAGGACCAAGGGTAAGGGGTCACCAAGAATAATAATGTGAGAGTAGGAAGAGAAGACATTGTATATGATTATCTAGTGATAACATTCCCAGCTGGGGAACACTGGAATGCTTTTGGAGGAGAATGATGTGGTCAACTACATTAAAAGCTGAGGACAGGCTGAGAAGAATGGCAGTTTACTTTTGTTACATTGGCATTTGTTAGTTTGAAAAGAACAGTTTTGGTATGGTGGCAGAGCCAGGTCCAAAATAAAGTTCAGGGAAAGGTGGGAACACATTTCATTCGTGAATTCTTGTTTTAAGGCCTTGGAAAGGAAAGGAGTATTCAAAGATGGGACTTATTTTGCAAAGTCAGTGGGTTTTTTTGAGAACAGGCCTGATGATGGCAGATTTAAAGGGGATAGGGTCAACCCCTGAAGAGAGAACCATTTACAATATTGGCTAACATGGAGCCAAGAAGGGAAGGTAGGTGACCAGCAGCTTATTAGGAATAGGATTGAGGGGACAGGACATGAATCTCATGAGGGTAGAGAAGCATTACTCCGCAACCACCCTAATTGTACCTGACTTGGATTTTCTTGCTGCAAGGATGGAAAGGGAACTGCATATCTTGTCCTTGCTTTAGTTGAACAGTTTGCAAATTCTGTGCTTGAATTCCTGCCCCATTGCAAACCACTTAGAGTTTGCCTTAAGCTCATTTCCCACAGGACATTTGTAAGCAGCTGATAACTCAGAAACAGCTCTGAATGAAGACAGTCTAAGCCAGAGAATCTTTTATTGTAGTTGACATTTCTTAAACAAAAACAATGAACATATAAAATACAACTCCTGAAATGTTGAAGTATAGAGTTCTGCATTCAAGGAGTGCTGCTTAAGGGTACCCGTAACAAAGTGAAAGGTCATAAAACATCAATAATCAATTATTGGCCATGAATGTATGTGGAATTTTGTGAATCAATTTCAGTCAATTACCAGCTCCTTGTATTCAGCAGCATGGGACTGCTGGTGAAAGGAGGGTGCTCAGGAAACTCTCACATACCTTCTCCACAGCAATGCCCTTGTGCAACTGAGTGGCCAGCCTGGCCTGTAGGTTATGCTAGGGGACAAGTCTGTTTTGGCAGTTAATGATGGGTGACCTGTTAATTTCACCAGGCAGCCTGTTCCGGAAGAATGTTTGAAGTGTGGAACATTTGTACAAACAAGCAGATCTGACAGCCAGGCTGAGGTCATGTTTGAGAACCTGAAATATGAATACTCTGTCATTCAGCTTTCATATTCCAATCCTCACCTCACACAATCCTCTGCTTTGAACCTCAGACATTAAAAAAAACCTGTAAATTTCATGAAGTTTATTCAATTTAGCTTTCAGTTGAAGCTATAGGTTTAGTCATTTATGACAAAACTGCAAACTTTTTGTATGATCAAATTATTTATCTCTTCTCATATTCCAACATGCAAAACATCTAGATCAGCCACATTGTTAACAATTTGTTACACTTTTAATGAGACTTCCTATTCATTGTCAAGGTGGGAAGAAAATGAAGAAACATACTGATTTATCTGTCTAAATTCTTCAGTATTTGCAAAAGCTGTGATACAAACTGCTTCATTGGTCAGACAATCTGTCAGCCAATCAATGATCGGGACATCAGATGGCTATAAATAATGTCTGCTCTTGTCATTTTAAGTCATTTTTTGGCCATAAATTAGTTTGAGTTAGTAACTAATAATTGGACACACTTCTTTGATTTTCTTGTCATTGATTTTACACTCCCCTCCTGCTGAACTACAGTTCTAAACTAAGAGACAAAAATAAATCATTCAGCTTATTTCTGCTATAACACCACTGTAACCTATTCAGAAATGTGGCAGAAAACCCACTCATGTAGGGAAAGCAGCAGCTGCTGAAACTTTCTTCTACAGTAATTACTGTTGATTTTGGAAGAAACTGTGAGGTCCTAGAACCATGGAGGTAATGTCCAAGAAAGGAAAGCTACCAATTCAAAACAGCAAATGCTGGAAATACTCAGCAGGTCAGGCAGCAACTGGTTCTAGGGCAGGGTCATTATTGACCTATAACATTGGGCAGGATCCTCTGCTCTCTCTGGTGGTGAGCTACGTGAGAGGGCATTTTATTAGGTGGGATGGTGACATACCTGAAGCCCACCATCTTTCCACATCTGCCAGAATTAAATGATAGGTAGAAAACCTGTGGTGACCTTCTAATCTTGCTGTTCATTGAGGCCCTTATGCCAATCATGCAAATGTGTCAACCTGCTGCTGTTGCTGTGTTTATTACAGATTAATCCTAGAAAGATTTACTTGAATTGGAAGGGTTCAATAGATTGATTCCTGGGATGAGAACCAGTGTAAATTGGGTCAATACCTTTATGGGGTTTAGAAGATTGGTAAATGATCCAATAGAAACATACCAAAAATGAAGGGATGTGACAGGGTAGACACAGAGAGGCTGTTTCTCTTCAAAACATGGATGCACAGCTTCAGGGTAAGGGGCTGATCATTTAGGGTCGAGATTAGGTGATATTTCTTCACTCAAAAAGTTGTGAATGTTTGGAATTTTCTATCCTAGAGGATTGAGAACGCTCCATTGTTGAGTATTCAAAATTGAGATTAATAGATATTTAATCTCTCAAGGAACCCAAAAATATGTGGATTCAGCAAGGGAATGGAATTCAAGTTTATAATCAGCCATTGTTATATTGAATGATGAAGAAAGTTTCAAGGAGTTTGTGGACAACTCCTGCTTCTATTGCTTGTAATCTGATCTTAAAGCCATAGAGTCACGCAGCACAGAAAGAGAATCAAGTTCTTAAATCTTAAGTACAGAGGGTTGCAATCTTTGGGCTCGAAGCACATATTCTTCATCTGGCAGCTATCCAGCATGATGGGAAATGTTTCAAAACAGGTCAGCACATTTCCTGTGGTCAGTTACAGTGCCACACCTCATGACAGTTAGCAGCTTGAAAGAATCTGCCAACTAAAACCATCCCCTTCCAATCCATTGGTATGACAAATACTTTTATCACATTTTTGACCACCTTTAACAATCTTTTCACTGACGCAAAAAATTCCATATTTATGCATGACACACCTCTCCCAGGAAATTTCTTCTGGCTGGCTTGTAGAGCCACAGAAGACTGTACAGGCATTTTCCTTCATGCTCCAAAACCTTGCAATCTTGTGTTGGGAGACACACAGCAATGGTCAGGTTAAGGAAATAATTCTTAATCAATATATTGAAAGTCCCAGAAAAAGAGTGGCCCACATCTTGAGGGGGAGTCTGAAATTTGCATCAACTATTTCAACATGAAAATACAAACCTCACCTGGAGGAATTAATCACAGAAAGTGGGTGAGAACTGTATGAAACTATTGAAGAGGAACTTAAAGGTGGACAACTCCAAGCCAGATTTTGATTGCCACTTTATTCCCCTCAATGAATTTGTTTCCTGGTCAGGCATACTGACAAAAAGAAATGGAGCAGGAATTATAAAGTCAGCATGTACCATGTGTTGGCTAGAGACAAGTGTGACAACTGTGTTGCAGATTTTAATGAATTCTTCTTCCCATTAAATTTCCAAAGGTACACTTCAAAGCTATGCCTCATCAATCCTGAGCACAGGGCCAAAATCCACCTGGTACAGTCATACAGCATGGAAACAGACCAGTCCATGCCAAACATAATCCCAAATTAAACTAGTCCCACCTGCCTGTTCCTGGCTCATGTCGCTCCGAACCTTTCCTATTCATGCATTTATCCAAATGTCTTTTAAACATTGTAATTGTATTCACACCCACCACTTCCTCATAACACAATGTATAACACATTCTACTTGAAAAAATCAGGTTTAGAGTTACAGCTCATTCTGGAGTTAGAACATGTGATATCAGGTATAATGTAATGCAGAAGTTATCCTCAATTGTCAAGTTCTATAAGTAGTGATTGTAACTAGGTCAGCCAGGCAGAGCTCATAGGATATCAGTTCCCTAATTGGGATTGTTAACCTGGTCCAATCAGGGAGCCTGTGGCTGACAGGTAAGAACAGAAGTGTCGAACATCCTGTTCATTCTGAGAACTGGCTCTGAGGGAGCTGGATCAGTATCAAGTACTCTCCACATGTAAATAAAGGGTGACTTGGTGACAGGATACCAGCCTCAATGAAGTTATTTCTCTATGTACATTCAAATCTGCATTAGAAAGAATGCTGTTTCTGAATACTGGCATTATTGTATTTGACAGAATTCAAGGTGTGAGTTTCCATCAGGTGCTCTGGTTTCCTCCTACAGTCCAAAGATGTGTAAGTTAGGTGGATTGGAAATGCTAAATTACTCATTGTGTTCAGGGATGTGTAGGTTAAGTGTGTTAACCATGGGAAATGCAGGGTTACAGGCATAGGGTAAGGGGATGTGTCTGGGTGGATGCAGTTCGGACAGTTGGTGTGGACTCCATGGGCTGAATGGCCTCTTCTTGTACTGTGGGGATTCTATTAAAGAAAGGCACTTGTTTGGGGACCTTGCTAACTGATACGTGGAGGAGATCAAAGGTACAAAGGGCTAGAGAGCCAGAAGTAAAATTAAGGATTTTAGCAGGCAATCCCCAGCCTGATTGCCTAATGGGTGCATTGCAATGAATATGCCTGATTGAAGTCCATCCCTACCCTTTCTGCAGCTAACAAGCAGCCCACAAGCTGCTTTTATTCCAGGAACACTACATAGTGGATTTCCTACCCAGAGTTAGATTAATCTGAACTGAAACAGGCAGAAGCCCTTCTTTGGTGCTAATCTGTCCATTTAGGGCCTCAAAAGTCAGTAAAATGGGAAACTCAACCATTGACATTCCCAGTCGAGAGTGTGGTGCTGGAAAAGCACAGCAGGTCAGGCAGCATCCGAGCAGCAGAAGAATCGATGTTTTAGGCAAAAGCCATTCATCAGGAATTGACATTCCCATCCAAAAGCTAATTCTGATAGAGGCAGGAAAGCAGCACAGTTTTGGCTATGCTACCAGCCCAGCGGGTTAAATGGCCTACCCACCTTCTACAGTAGCACCTCTTAGAACGTGAGATTTCGTCCCATATCCATGCAACATATTTAACTGTAGTGGTATCCAAAAGGGTATCAATAGTCCTGCATTACAGAGAAAATAAAACAAAGGTCCAGGATCTGTTATGAATCTCAGCATTGGCACTAAAGAGATATTGATGTTTTAAATCCATACCTTGATATGAGTGTGCAATGACATGCCAGATTCTTTTTGTCAACTCATATCATAACATACTAATGAAGTGCCCAGCTGGATGATTTACAAACCTACCTGTGAGGTCTCAGATAGGTGTCCGTCCATACTATCCCACTGCACCATTCCAATAACACTGTTAAATCTGAAAAGTAAGAGACCCATGTAATTAACATCGAGTTAGTTGTGGCACCTTGCAGTTGCAGGAATAACTTAGGATCTGGCAAAGAAAAAGCCATCAGAAATTTATCAGAACAACCATCGCACAACCACCTCGCTTCTTTTTCTCATAAAAATACCTTGAGAAAATGGAGGAACAAGCTGCAAGATATAAATTCAACAACAGTTTGTCTTTATGTTGTATTTTAATGTGATATAAGAGATGGCCAAAATAATTCCAAAAATTGGAATTGCAATAACAAGATACAACAACCAATCTAAGACATACATTAAAGAGAGCTTTGATGCAGTAAACATGATTTAGGTTTGATTTTAGATTCAATATCTATCTCTAGTGGATACATTGATGGGATGAGGACCTAGTTGATATGGAGTTGGGTTTCATGCCGAATGAGAGCATGGTGGGGGGGTGGGAATAGAAGTGAATCAGATGAAGTGTGGGACTGATTTAGACCACATGCAGCAAGACTCATTAAAGCTGTTGATTTCCCTGAGGGAGAAATCTGCTGAATGTGCCAAAACTTTCCATAGTACTAAGGGAAGTAAGATGCCCCAGGAAAAACAGAGGCATACTGGGGCAAAACTGCAATTCAGATGCCAAACAGAATCTAATGTTAAGCATGTAAGAGCTGGAGGAGATAGAAGGAGGAGATCATTGCATTACACTGAGGACTGAGAGGGTCACTAAGGTATTTTTCTGACTGTTTCCATCTGTTGTTCACTTTTATTTCCTCATATTAGCCAATATCATAAATGATTTTACTTTTCAGATGTTGTTCCTCTCATTTAAATCTGACATCCTTGCCCTCCTCAAAAAAAAGCAACAGTTAACCATATTGCGTTTGCAATACATCGCACCTCCAACCTTCATTTCCTCACCAAAATTCTTGAACCCTTTTTTGCCTCTCAAATCTGTCCCTATGTTTCAAGGAGCTCCATGTTTGAATCCTTTCAAGCATGCTTCTGTCCTGTCACAGTCACAAAATAGATTCTAGCAAAGACTTAAATAACATCCCATGCGATTGTGACAAATATTCATTTTTGCTCCTCATCCTTCTTAACATTTTTTTAGCCTTTGACATCATGGTTCACGTGCTTCTCCTCCAATGCCACTTCACTGTTGTGCAGCTAGGTCTCAGACCATTTTTATACAGTTTTATTCTAAACATAGCCAATGATTCAAATGCAATGGCATCTCTTTCTGGTCTTGCACGGTTACCTCAGGTGCTTGCCAAGAATCAGTTCTCAGCTCCTCCTATTTCTTATTGACTTGCTCTTACATCATTAAGTACAAAATTAAAAATCATCCAAAACCAAGATATAGTCCAACAGGTTTATTTGGAAGTACTAGCTTAAGTGATAACTAGTGGGGCTTGATTATAAGGCACAGAATTTATAGCAAAAGATCACAGTGTCATGCAATTAAGACAATATTGAACTAACCTAGAGCAATCTCATTTTCATGCCATCATTAATATTGCTTATTTCCGTCTTCAAATCATTTCCCAACTGTGCTCCTGACTCACCTCATCTGCTGCTAAAATCTCCTTTCATTTATTATTTCCTCTATTTTCTCCAGATTCAATTGTTCCATCACACACCTGGCTGGTCTCCCACATTCCAACTTCTGCAAAATTGAGACCATCTAGAATTCTGCTTCTTCTTGCATTAACTCACACAAAGACCTGATCCTTAATCACCTCTGGGATTGCTGATCTACTTTGATTTTCAGCCAAATAATGACTTGATTTTAACATTCCTATCAGTGTTTTCAACTGCTCCAATGTCAAAACACTTCTTATAATCTCCTCCACCTTTACGACATTGATTTATCAGCATTGTGCTCTCTTCTGCATTCCCAATAGGATTGTGCCACCATTGGTACCTGTGTCTTCCATTACCTAAGGATCAAACCTTGGATGTCGCTCCCTACAACTCTCAATCTTGTTAATATTTTCCTCCTTTAAGACACTTCTTAAAACTTTCCTCTTTAAAAAATCTTTTGGTTATCTGATCTAATATCTCCTTCAGAAATTTGGTGACATATTTTGTTTTATATTGGTCTTGTGAAGAATCTTGGCATATTTCAACAGTTTAAGGAAAATAATATTTATTGGTATTGATACTATATAAAGGGGCACTCTAAACCAAACATCTGGCACTTCTTTTATTGCTACCATAACAAGGAAAATGTAATGTGATGGTGAGAAATTAAATGGATTTCTCCATGTTAAGGGCAATGTCTCTTGGGTGATATATGTTCTCTTCACTTCCACAAAGTGGTTAGATGTTCTAGGCTACATCTTCAATGTGTGTATTAGCTTACTATCTCCAATTCTCTCCCATATCATGGAGTGATAGAGATCTACGGAAGAGAGGAAGGCCCTTCAGCCTGTCCCATCCACGTTGATCAAGAATAACCAACAACTATTCAAATCTCACTTTCCAGCACTTGGGCCATAACCTTGTATGCCTTGGCATTGCAATTGCATATCTAGATACATTTTAAATATTATGAAGATTTCTGCCTCTACCACCTTTAAACCCAGCTTCCCATCAGTTTCCAGGTGAAAAAGCTTTTCCTCACATCTCATCAAAACATTTTGCCACTTACCTTATGTGTATGCCCCTGGTTATTGATCTATCCATCAAGGGAAAAATCTTTTTCTTTTCTACCTTAATTGTGCCCATCATAATTTTATATATCTCAATCAAATCCCCTCTCAATTTCCTCAGCTGTAAGGAAAACAACCCGAGTCTTCCAATCTCTCTTTATAAATGAATCTCTCCAGCCCAGGCAACTCATAACATGATACACAGCTAGCATCAGAAGGACTTGGGTGAAATGTTCCTGAATCATACTCATGGTTTCTTCATGAACTCCTTGTACCCCAGTTCACTCATGGTCACCTCATTGTACACCTTTATTCAGTGTAATCTTCATCTATCTCCACTTCTGTTGTATATGTGTCTGAAAGAGTTAATAAATGATTTAGTGCAATAAGTGCCATCCACTTTGATGGTGTCCTAAGGACTTTATAGAAGAGTAAAGAAAGGATCTCATGACAGACAGACCTTTGGTTAAATCCTCCCAACAGACTTTTACAAGTAGTATTGTAAAGCCTACTTGTATAACTTGTAAGTAGTTGCAGAGAATGAATACAAAAAATTCTGCTTATTCTACAAGACTTTTTTCCATTCAGGTAAAAGATGGCTACTCTCACGTGCACTTGACAATTCAGCCCCAAAAGAGCCCACAAAAGCTGACGATAAAGATGACAGCACACACAACCTGAAAATTTAATTGGCTAACACCAACACTAACACCAACAAGATAAACATACAATTCTTCAGAAAACTTCAAAGAAATTCTGCTGATTGCTGGGAGCAGCAGATTCTTCATCCTCCCCCACCTACCACCCACACCCCAACCCTCACAAAAATGTGTTCATGCTGAAAAACGCTTCAAAGAACCAAAGAAAGCATTTTGGAACTGCAAATAGAAATACTGAAACAGAAGAAATCTCCAAGGTCAGCAGGACAGGTTGCATCACAAGGTAGTGGTGTGTGGGAGCATTTCAGGGTCAGTGTTCAGTTGGTGAGTGAATAGGCATCAGAGAATGCTCACGTCAAAACTAAAAGGCCTGCGTAAAAGATGAGACTTTAAAACTTGAAATTACAAAACAATTTAGGCTAAAGAGCAAGAATTTTAAAAGAGCACTGCACGTCAGATGAGACATTGCTGTCATAGTATGCAGATACAAGGCAAGGCTAGCAAAAAAGCAATGGAACAGGGTCAGGAGTGAAACTAGCTTAGTCCTGGACAGCAGGTAAAATATCAAACTGAGTAATTTAAAACTGATCAGCATTGGACAATTTAAAGAAAGGAGCAATTCTGACCTTAAATGGAAATGTATTTTCAGAAACTCTAGGTACAAAGGTGGGGATTCTCCTTTGCATCTGAGATAGATGGGAACTGGTCTATTAAAGTGATCAAAAAGTAGGAAATCTACTAATAATCTCTAAGAGAAGATAAAACCAAAGTGACCAACCAAATATTTTGAAAAGTTGTCATCTAATTCAATTGACATCTCATGAATTTCAAAATTGGACACAACAGCATGTGTCACAATGTTGTTCGTTAATAGCTTTAATTTACAAAATAATTGTTTGGCTGATACAAGTTCAAACACATGGGATCAAGGGTCATTGCATTTAATTTCAAATACATGTTCCACAAAATTCTCTAACATAAGCGATAACAAGTTAGAGAAGACCTGTACATACTTCACATTAAGAATTTCTAATTCCTGAGTAAAAAGGCATGTATTGAAAATGATCTCATTCAAAATCTGAAATGTGTAGAGAACAAAATTGTAAGGACAGACTGACGGGCAGAGGGGGTGGGGTGGCCATGTTGGTCAGGGATGATATTCATTCCCTTGCATGGGGAGACCTAGAATCAGGAGATGTAGAGTCAGTATGGATAGAGCTCAGAAATTCTAAGGGTAAAAAGACCCTCTTGGGAGTTATCTACAGGCCCCCAAACAGTAGTCTGGATGTCTGATGTAAGTTGAATCAGGAGCTGAAATTGGCTTGTCGCAAAGATGTTACTACAGTTGTTATGGGGGATTTCAACATGCAGGTAGACTGGGAGAATCAGGATGGTATTGGACCTCAAGAAAGAGACTTTGTGGACTGCCTCCAAGATGGATTCTTAGAACAGCTGGTGCTGGAGCCTACCAGGGAGAAGGCAATTCTGGATCTGGTATTGTGCAACAAACCAGAATTGATCAGGGACCTCAAAGTGAAGTAGCCATTGGGAAGTAGTGACCATAATACAATAAGCTTCAATCTGCAATTTGAGAGGGAGAGGGTACAATCGGAAGTGACAATATTTCTGTTGAATAAAGGGAATTATGGAGCTATGAGGGAGGAACTGGCCAAAGTTCAATGGTGCAATACCTTAGCAGGGATGACAAATGGCAGATATTTCTGTAATGCAGAAGATGCAGGATCAGTTCATTCCAAAAAAGAAGAAAGATCCTAGGAGGAGCCATGGGTGGCCGTGGCTGACGAGGGAAGTTAAGAAACATATAAAGTTAAAAGAGAAAAAGTATAACATAGCAAAGATGAGTGGGAAAACGGAGGACTGGGAAGCTTTTAAAGAACAACAGAGGATTACTAAGAAGGAAATACGCAGAGAAAAAATGAGGTACGAAGGTAAACTGGCCAAATATATAAAGGAGGATAGTAAAAGCTTTTTTATGTATGTGAAAGGCAAAAAAATGGTTAAGACTAAAATTGGGCCCTTGAAGACAGAAACAGGGGAATATATTACGGGGAACAAAGAAATGGTAGAAGAATTGAATTGGTACTTCAGATCTGTGTTCACTGGGGAAGACAAAAGCAATCTCCCTGAGGTAATAGTGGCTGAAGGACCTGAACTTAAGGGAATTTATATTTGCCAGGAATTGGTGTTGGAGAGACTGTTAGGTCTGAAGGTTGATAAGTCCCCAGGGCCTGATGGTCTACATCCCAGGGTACTGAAGGAGGTGGCTCGAGAAATCATGGATGCGTTGGTGATTATTTTCCAGAGTTCGATAGATTCGGGATCAGTTCCTGCGGATTGGAGGGTGGCTAATGTTGTACCACTTTTTAAGAAAGGTAGGAGAGATAAAGCAGGAAATTATAGACCAGTTAGTCTGACCTCAGTGGTGGGAAAGGAGCTGGAGTCTATTATAAAGGATGAAATTACGACACATCTGGATAGTATAACAGGATAGGTCAGAGTCAGCATGGATTTATGAAGGGGAAATCATGCTTGACTAATCTTCTGGAATTTTTTTGAGGATGTAACTCTGAAGAAGAACGAGGGAGATCCAGTAGATGTAGTGTACCTGGACTTTCAGAAAGCTTTTGATAAAGTCCCACACAGGAGGTTAGTGAGCAAAGTTAGGGCACATGGTATTGGGGGCAAAGTACTAACTTGGATTGAAAGTTGGTTGGCTGACAGGAAACAAAGAGTAGTGATAATTGGCTCCATTTCGGAATGGCAGGCAGTGACCAATGGGGTACTGTAGGGATCAGTGCTGGGTCCGCAGCTTTTTACAATATATGTGAACGATATAGAAGATGATATTAGTCATAACATTAGCAAATTTGCTGATGATACTAAGCTGGGTGGCAGGGTGAAATGTGAGGAGGATGTTAGGAGATTATAAGGTGACCTGGACAGGTTAGGTGAGTGGTCAGATGCATGGCAGATGCAGTTTAACGTGGATAAATGTATGGTCATCCACTTTGGTGGCAAGAACAGGAAGGCAGATTACAATCTAAATGGAATCAATTTAGGTAAAGGGGCAGTACAAAGAAATCTGGGTGTTCTTATATACCAGTCAATGAAGGTAAGCATGCAGGTACAGCAGGTAGTGAAGCAGGCTAATAGCATGCTGGCCTTCATAACAAGAGGGATTGAGTATAGACGCAAAGAGGTTCTTCTGCAGCTGTACAGGGCCCTGGTGAGACCACACCTGGAGTATTGTGTGCAGTTCTGGTCTCCAAATTTGAGGAAAGATATTCTGGCTATTGAGGGAGTGCAGCATAGGTTCACAAGGTCAATTCCTGAAATGGCAGGACTACCTTATGCTGAAAGACTGGAGCAACTGGACTTGTATACCCTTGAGTTTAGAAGACTCAAGGGTATACAAGTCGGATGATGTGGAGTCTGTGTGGGTGGAATTGAGGAACCACAAAGGCAAAAAAAACATAATTGGAGTTGTGTATAGACCTCCTAACAGTGGTCAGGACCAGGGACGCAACATGTACCGGGAAATAGAGAAGGCATGTCAGAAAGGCAATGTCATAGTGATCATGGGAGACTTCAATATGCAGGTGGACTGGGTAAATAATGTTGCTAGTGGATCTAAAGAAAGGGAATTCATGGAATGCTTACAGGATGGCTTTTTGGAACAGCTTGTCATGGAGCCCACAAGAGAGCAGGCTATTCTGGATCTAGTGCTTTGCAATGAACCAGACTCTATAAAAGATCTTAAAGTAAGGGAACCCTTAGGAAGTAGCGACCATAATATGGTAGAGTTCAGTCTGGAGTTTGAAAGGGAGAAGGCAAAATCGGATGTAATGGTGTTACAGTTGAATAAAGGTAATTATGAAGGCATGAGAGAGGAACTGACTAAAATAGACTGGAAGCAGAGGCTAACCGGGAAGACAGTAGAGCAAAAATGACAGGAGTTTGTAGGTATAATTGAGGACACTGTACAGAGGTTCATTCCCAAGAAAAGAAAGATTAACCGGGGAGGGATTAGACAACCTTGGCTGACAAAGGAAGTCAGGAAATGTATTAAAGAAAAAGAGAGATCCTATAAAGTGGCTAAGAACAGTGGGAAATCAGAAGATTGGGAAGGATACAAAAGCAAACAGAGGATAACAAAGAGTGTAATAAGAAATGAGAGGATCAAATATGAAGGTAGGCTAGCCAGTAATATTAGAAATAATAGTGAAAGTTTCTTTCAGTACATAAGAAACAAACGACAGGCAAAAGTAGACATTGGGTCACTTCAAACTGATGCAGGAAGCCTAGTGATGGGAGATAAGGAAATAGCAGGAGAACTTAACAAGTACTTTGCGTCAGTTTTCACAGTGGAAGACATGAGTAATATCCCAAAAATTAAAGGGTGTCACGGGGCTGAGTTGAGTATGGTTGCCATTACAAAAGAGATAGTGCTAGAAAAGTTAAAAAGTCTTAAAATTGATAAATCTCCTGGCCCCGATGGGATACACCCTAGAGTTCTGAGAGAGGTGGCTGAGGAAATAGCAGAGGCATTGGTTGAGATCTTTCAAGAGTCACTGGAGTCAGTAAAGGTCCCGGATGATTGGAAGATGGCTGTTGTAACCCCCTTGTTCAAGAAAGGATCAAGGCAAAAGATGGAAAATTATAGGCCAATCAGCTTAACCTCGGTTGTTGGTAAAATTCTAGAATCCATCATTAAGGATGAGGTTTCTAAATTCTTAGAAGAGCAGAGTCTGATTAGAACAAGTCAACATGGATTTAGTAAAGGGAGGTCATGCCTGACAAACCTGTTGGAATTTTTTGAAGAGGTAACAAGTAGGTTAGACCAGGGAAACCCAGTGGAAGTGGTCTATCTAGACTTTCAAAAGGCATTTGATAAGGTGCCACACGGGAGGCTGCTGAGCAAGGTGAGGGCCCATGGTGTTCGAGGTGAGCTGCTGGGATGGATTGAGGATTGGCTGTCTGACAGAAGGCAGAGAGTTGGGATAAAAGGTTCTTTTTCAGAATGGCAGCTGGTGACGAGCGGTGTCCCGCAGGGTTCAGTGCTGGGGCCACAGCTGTTCGCATTATATATTAATGATTTGGATGAGGGAACCAGGGGCATTCTAGCGAAGTTTGCCGATGATACGAAGTTAGGTGGACAGGCAGGTAGTACTGAGGAAGTGGGGAGGCTACAGAAGGATCTAGACAGGTTGGGAGAGTGGTCCAGGAAATGGCTGATGGAACTTAACGTGAGCAGGTGCGAGGTCTTGCACTTTGGCAAAAAGAATAAAAGCATGGACTACTTTCTAAACGGTGAGAAAATTAATAAAGCCAAAGCACAAAGGGATCTGGGAGTGCTAGTCGAGGATTCTCTAAAGGTAAACATGCAGGTTGAGTCCGTGATTAAGAAAGCGAATGCAATGTTGTCTCTTATCTCAAGAGGGTTGGAATATAAAAGCAGAGATGTACTACTAAGACTTTATAAAGCTCTGGTTAGGTCCCATTTGGAGTACTGTGTCCAGTTTTGGTCTCCACACCTCAGGAAGGACATACTGGCACTGGAACGTGTCCAGCGGAGATTCACACGGATGATCCCTGGAATGACAGGTCTAGCATATGAGGAATGGCTGAGGATACTGGGATTGTATTCATTGGAGTTTAGAAGATTAAGGGGAGACTTAATAGAGACGTACAAAATAATACATGGCTTGGAAAAGGTGGATGCTAGGAAATTGTTTCCGTTAGGTGAGGAAACTAGGACCCATGGACACAGCCTTAGAATTAGAGGGGGTAAATTCAGAACAGAAATGCGGAGACATTTCTTCAGCCAGAGAGTGGTGGGCCTGTGGAATTCATTGCCACAGAGTGCAGTGGAAGCCGGGACGCTAAATGCCTTCAAGGCCGAGATTGATAGATTCTTGTTGTCTAGAGGAATTAAGGGCTACGGGGAGAACGCTGGTAAGTGGAGCTGAAATGCGCATCAGCCATGATTGAATGGCGGAGTGAACTCGATGGGCCGAATGGCCTTACTTCCACTCCTATGTCTTATGGTCTAAGACTGAGAGGGGATCTGATTGAGACATATAAGATTCTTAAAGGAATGGACACTCTGGAGGCCGGAAACATGTTTCCACTGATGGATGAGTGCCGAACCAAAGGACACAGCTTAAAAATACGGGGTAGGCCATTTAGGACAGAGATGAGGAGAAACTTCTTCACCCAGAGAGTGGTGGCTGTGTGGAATGCGCTGCCCCAGAGGGCAGTGGAGGCCCAGTCTCTGGATTCATTTAAGAAAGATTTGGATAGAGCTCTCAAGGATAGTGGAATCAAGGGTTATGGAGATAAGGCAGGAACAGGATACTGATTAAGGATGATCAGCCATGATCATAATGAATAGTGGTGCAGACTCGAAGGGCAGAATGGCCTACTCCTGCACCTATTGTCTATTGTCTAAAAGTTTAAGTAACAGCCAGCCAATGCACAGCTAGTCAAAGAACAGCTGATCAGAGGTTTTATAGGACTCCATAAGCTAAACAAAACGTAGAATCTTCTGACATAAATTATATTGGAATATGACATATGGTTTATACTATTAATGAGAAAGCAATCTGTGGCCATACTGGTTTGGAAGAAATGTTTTCCACAGTTATCAAGATTGAAGAGAATTTAGATTTCAATGCAACAAATTTTGAGAAGGAAGGCAAGTATGGAGGAAGCGACTGAAGGATATACTCCACTCAAGGCAATTCAAGCCGATATAACTCATTTGAGTTGTTGCCAATCAAAGTCACATACTGGATGCTAGGGTCATCAGGAAGAGACAAGTTTAAGATGAGTTCTCTCCTTTCCATAGAAAAATTGAAAATAGCTCCACAGGGACTGGTATATCACCACCTGTTCACCCTTTATTTACACGTGGAGAGTGCTTGACACTGATCTAGCTTCTCCAGAGCCAGCTGTCAGAGTGAACAGGATGCCTGACACTCCTTATCTGTCAGCCAGGGCTTCCTAATTGGATCAGATTAACATTCTCAACAGGGAACTCATATTCTATAAGGGCCATCGGGCTGACCTTGTTGCAATCATTACAAATCCTTCACATCCATAACAGATATCACATCAATCAAGATGAAATCTTCAAATAACATAATTGAGGAAATGAACAATTAATTTTGTATTTTGTTTGTCTTTTTATTTTATTTCATCTTTGGAGATTGAATTGGGAAAAGAACAGTTTTATAACAGAGCACTGAGCAAAGAATTGATTAACTTTTAAAAAGCAATTTATTTAAATTCATTGTAGGCATATTTATACTGTTGTTTTGCAAGTAGTGGGGAGAAAGATGTAAATCAATGAGATGGCACCAGGGCTTATGTCCAAAGTGAGATTTGGCTGGCAACACATAGCTGATTGGTTTGAGCAAGCATGACCAGTTATAGATGTCAAAGCCTGATCATAAATTTCTGGTATCTGGGTAGCTGAACAGCTTGTGGATGTGAACAATACAGTAGAGCCCTCAGACCTTTCTTTTTTTGGGGGGGGGAATGTGCCCCCTCTCTCTCTCTCTCTCATCAGTAAAGTAGCTGAAGTTAAAGAAAGCCAGTTGTTTTCTTCCACCAGTTGCTGTAAGTTGTTGCTTTTAACCAGTAAATCAGACACTTTATAATTTGTGCACAGTTGCTGTATGACTCCTTTGAAGAAGAAGTGAAGAAACTAAAAGGTTAAGTTCAGAGAACAAACAAATTTGGGAGACAAAAGGAACTCCTTCATCCAATCCTGAGGATCAGTGCTATTGAACAGTTTCCCATTTAATTTTATCCTTTCATCTATAGCACAAATGTCTACATGAATTTAATTACTGGTATTATGTTCTGTATGTCGGTCATACTTCCCAAAGGCCGGTGTGACCTATCAAACAGCATGTCCTTTTGGCTGTTCACAACAAGCAATGAACCAGCCTGTGCTTGCAAACTACAGAGTCAGCTTGTTTCAACTTCATAAAAGAAGTGACAGCCATTTTGTCCTTTCTGAAGCCAATCTCTGACCAATTAGACTCAATCTGATTGTTTTAAAATTTAAACAAAACATGACAATTAAATGTAAGTCAATTAAGTGTTGCATTCTCTATGGAAATGCCTCTACTAATCAGAGTCCACTTGCCTACCAGTCAGCACTCTCATTTGGAGAAAGTGAGGACTGCAGATGCTGGAGATCAGAGTCATTCCGGATGAAGGGCTTATGCCTGAAACATTGACTCTCCTGCTCCTCAGATGCTGCTTGACTGGCTGTGCCTTTCAATCACCAGACTTTTAAATCAGTACTCTCATATAGTTTAATTTTGTTTTCTCTCTACATTGGTATTCTTGAAAATTGTCCCAATGAATGCAAAATGAAAAGCTTTCACAAATGTGTCTTTTTTGAGCAATACTGAAACAAAAGTATAATACTTAGGTACTCAAGTTTTTGATTGGGATGTGAACTTTTAACCTTCTGAATCAGAAGCAAAAGTATTAATCATTTTACTAGAATTAATACAGATTTTTTTCATTTGCTGATCTCTCAATTAAAATCAATTTCAATTGTGCTTTACAACTTTTTAAAAGTTAAACCTATGTCTTACCTGTTGCAGCTGTACAAAACTCTGGTGCAGCTGCAATAGGAGTGTTGCATATAGTTCTGGTTGCCTTTTTATAGGAAGGATGTGGAAACATTGGAAAGGGTGCAGAGCAGATTTACCAAGATTTTGCCTGATATGGAGGGAAGGTCTTATGAGGAAAAGCTGAGGGACTTGAGGCTATTTTCATTAGAGAGAAGAAGGTTGAGAGGTGACTTAATGGAGACATACAAGATGATCAGAGGATTAGATAAGGCGGACAATAAGAATCTTTCTCCTCGGATGGTGTTGGCTAGCACAACAAGATGTAGCTTTAAATTGAGGGGTGAGAGATATAGGACAGATGTCAGAGGTAGGTTCTTTCCTCAGAGGGTAGTAAGGGTGTGGAACGCCTGTCTGCAACAGTAGGACACTTGCCAACTTTAAAGGCATATAAATGGTCATTGGATAGGGCAGCACAGTGGCTCAGTGGTTAGCACTGCTGCCTCACAGCACAAGGGTCCCAGGTTCGGTTCCAGCCTCGGGTGACTGTCTGTGTGGAGTTTGCACGTTCTCCATGTGTTTGCGTGGGTTTCCTCCGGGTGCTCCGGTTTCCTCCTACAGTCCAAAGGTGTGCAGATCAGGTGAATTGGCCATTCTAAATTGCTCATAGTGTGAGGTGCATTAGTCAGTGGGAAATGGGTCTGGGTTGGTTACTCTTTGGAGGGTTGGTGTGGACTTGTTGGGCCGAAGGGCCTGTTTCCACAGTGTAGGGAATCTAATCTAAAGATATGGATGACAATGTAATAGTATAGGTTAGATGGGCTTCAGATTGGTTTCACAGGCCGTCGGCGCAACATTGAGGGCCGAGGGGTCAGTACTGTTATGCTCTATGTACCTGGGAACATTTGCTATATAGTACAGAGATCTTTTTTGTAACTCATGTGAAATTGAACTGGGAGAGTTTAATTTTCAGTGTGAGAAGCTTACTCTGTTGTACTGTAACAAGCAATGAGTATTTGGTGGGGTACCAAAGATGGAGCTTTCCTCTACTGTGCTTACCTATGGGTACTTGATTGCACAGTAAGAGGTAGCTGGATTTTGCAAGCAACTTGCATTTATTTGACCGTGGAGGCAATATTAGAGAGCTTTTTACTGCACTTAACACACACGGTCTCTAATTTAGAAATCCTTTATTTTCTTTGCTATGAAATGAATTTCAGTAGAGTAAGGGGGAAAATTATTGGAAGATTTGGTTGCAGGCAGTGAAAGAGTTAAGAGTGTTCTGTTTTCCAATTACATTCTCGTATGAAAGGATTGTACAGCAAGTTAACAACTTAATCTTCAGCAAAACAGGATCATTCCCCCAATGAAACTAAATGTCTTGTTCCAGTGAGTTAAGCTGTAATTAGTAGTAATGACGTTTAATTACATCAATTTCCATCACTTCTGTCATGCTCTTCATTTAATTTGGAAATGGCATTAGCTTAATGGAAGACAACAGGTCAGGAATGCTTTGCTGTAGGCATCTGCCAGTCCTCACGCTGTGTACTACTCTGTGCATGTCTGACATCTCCCTGCTGTACAGAAGAACTGCAGAAAATTTCATCTACACGTTTTTGTATGGATCAGACACCTTTTTGGTGTGTGACGTTTGGGTAAAGCGATCTTCATGTATGAAAAATATCTACAACCACAATATGCCTCTTCATATAATAGTGCCACCAAAAAAATTGCTGCGTTTAGGAAACTCCTATGTATAACATACTCTACAAGTAGCATTACAATTTTTAAAAAGCACAACCTTCGACATAACTTATCCCACAGCATCACATTTTGTGCATAAAAACCACATTCACAATACATCTTTTATATAATGCATCATATGATTGAACAGACCCTTGTGTAGTATACATTCCAATATAAATGCTAAAATCACCGTAGTTCTATCTGGCCATAGGATTGCTCCCCCTTTACAGAAACCCAGTTAGTGGTGTTTTAATCTGAGGATCATCATACCACAGTTGAGGGGAGAGGTTGAGAAGGAAGGTCCTAGTAACCTCAGCCAGTGCAACGACTGAAACCTTGCTGTTGGTCTTATTTTGTATTTCAAAACCAGCCATCCAACTGAGCGAACTGATCCTGCATTTTGTTATATATGTGTGCTGTATATAATGTATCTCATACAGTGCAGTCTTGTGTAACACACATCTTGTATATTGTACAACCTTTTTATGTTCGCTATGAACCATTCCCTGTCAATAACAATTCATTACGTGCAGCACTCATTGCACGTAGCACATCTTTCTACAACGTACCATCTACACAATTATGATCATGAATAACACATCCAGCTATTTTAGAATTCTTACTGAATATAATAATTTCTGTTTAAACAGTCTCTATATAATCCACCATTATATAAAGCAGAATTGAATACAATGCCCTGTTTACATAGCACTCACTTTTGTATGACAAAATACACAAATACAATATTTATATGAAGAACAACCTAGGTAACCTTGTCTTGTATGAGGCATTTCGAAATGATATCCTCTTCATTATCAATATGGTTCATAAAATTCACCTCCTATAACACAGAATGTTTATAGTAATAGTATTTCACAATGTTTTTTAACACTTTTCCTTATATTACATCATTCTAAATAATGCACAGTTGTTTCAATAAGACCCCTCTTTGTTATATACACTGCTACATAATACATCGAACTCAACATAACGCAAACTGGTTAAATAATTCTGGTTCCAACATTAAACTTATGACATCGCATGCCAAATTTGATGTTCTACAAGTGAGCTGTGTTCTCCAACTTCCCCTTCCCCATCCCCATATAGACTCCCCTCATTCAACTTTTAAAAAATATAATCATCCGATCAATATTTGGCAAGAACTTTGTCTATCACTGAAACTAATGGAATTAAAATCACTAATTAGGAAGATTGGAGTGGAAAATGAGGTGGCTCTATTTAATTACCATAACCCCAAACCCCCTGCATCCTAATAATCAAGTAGAACGGAAATCACCCATTAGGTTCCTATAGCAGATGCAATGATGGCAACAGCAGCTGTAAATGCATCTGGGTTGGATTTTTGGGAATAATTTAATTATTAAGAACAGAAAGGAGAAACGGGCTGGAAGATTCATTTTTTTAAAAATTCATTTATGGGATGTGGGCTCCAACAGCTGGGCCAGCATTCATTGTCTGCCCATAGTTGCCCTTAAGAAAGTGATGGTAAGTTGTTTTCTTGAGCTGCTATTGTCCGTGCGCTATAGGTCGACCCACAATGCTGATAGGGAGGGAATTCCAGGATTTTCACCCAAAGTCCCTGAAGGAAAGATCCAGAATCAAGTCCAGGATAGTGAGTAACTTGGGGGATATGTGCAGATGGTGGTGTTCCTATGTACCTACTGCATTTGTCCTCCTATATGAAAGTTGTCATGAATTTATAAGTGCTGTCTGTGGAGCCTTGATGAATTTCAGCAGTGCTACTGGTAAATAGTATACATTGGTGCGACTGAATATCAGTGGTGGAGAGAGTGGGTGCTTGCAGATGTGCCAATCAAACAGGTTGCTTTGAACTGGATGGTGTTAAGTTTCTTGAGTGTTATTTGAAGCTGCACCCATCTAGACAAGTAGGGAGTATTCCATCACACTTGTGACTTGTGTCAGGTAGATAGTGGGTGGGCTTTGAGTCGTCAGGTGAGTCACTTACTGCTAGATTCCTAGCTTCTGATCTGCTGTTGTAGCCATTATATTTATTAGGCTGGTGCAGTTCAATTTCTGGTGATTGGTAATCCTCCAGGATGTTAATGGAGTAGGGAAGGGGAATTCAGAGTCAAGACCACATTGAATGCAAATGGGCAGTGGTTTATTGAGGTTGTTCATTACCTAGCATTTATGTGGTGTGAATGTTATCTGCCATTTTTCAGACCAAACTTGGATATTGTCCAGGTCGTGCTGCTTTGAGACACGGACTGCTTTAGTATCAGAGGAGTCGTGAATAATGCTGAATATCGTGCAGCCATTGGCAAACACACCAATTCTAACCTTATGAAGGAGGGAAGGTCATTGAATGACGCAGAAGAAAGCGAGGACTGCAGATGCTGGAGATCAGAGCTGAAAATGTGTTGCTGGAAAAGCGCAGCAGGTCAGGCAGCATCCGAGGAGCAGGAGAATTGACTTTTCAGGGGAGAAGGGCTCATACCCGAAACGTCGATTCTCCTGCTCCTTGGATGCTGCCTGACCTGCTGCGCTTTTCCAGCAACACATTGAATGAAGCAGCTGTAGATAGTTGAGCCTAGGAAACTAGCTTCTTATTCCCACTGACAATAATTTTGCTAGGGCTCCTTGATGATACGCTTGATCAAATGCTGCCTTGATGTCAAGGGCTGTCACTCTCACTTCACCTCCAGAATTCAGCTCTTTTGTCCATATTTGAATCCAAGATGTAATAGAATCAGGTACTGAGTAGCCCTGGTAGAACCCAAATTGGGACTCAGTGAGCAATTGTTGCTAAACAGGTTGATAACACTATTGATGACCACTTCATTACTTTACTGATGATTGAGATTAGACTGATGGGGCAGTAATTAGTCAGATTGGTTTTGTGTACATGATACACTTGGCCAATTTTCTACATTGTTAATTAAATACTAATGTTTTAGATGTATAATAGCAGCTTGGCTAGAGGTGCGGCAAGTTCAGGAGCACAAGTTTTCAATGCTATTGTCAGAATGTTGTGAAGGCCTAGAGCATTTGTAGAATCCAGTCCTAATTTCATACTTTGAACACCCGGCATTGTGTTGTGCACTAATACAATGCTAAATGGAATAGTTTCTGAACAGATCTGGCAGCTCAAATTTGGGCATCTATCAGATAACATGGCCATCAATAGCAGCAGAATTCGATTACATCAAAATTGGAAAATTCACGAGCTGGCAAATCCCTCAGCCTACTATTACTATTAAACCATGTGGCAATCCTAGTTCAAAAGAGGGAATTTTTGGGGCAATACCAGCCATCTCTAAAAAAATAAGGGCCAACCTGCTGAGGCTACAACACAAAATTATAGTGTGTTAAAGAACAAGTGCCACAAACAGAGCTGAACAACCCCAACATTTCTACAAAGCTATTAGGTATACCACTTCCTCAGGTCACGTCAGCCTGATGGTTTAAAATTTCTGAGATTCATGAATTGAACTCCATTAAAATTGTTTAATCAGTTCTGGTAAATCTTTTTCCACAAAGAGATTTTTTTTCAGCTCCCCATCATTTCCTGCCAAATGGAAAAGATCTGTTCCTGGAAGAGTCCCAACTCTTCACTTCCTGATTTGCAGCAGCATCTTTTCGACTGTTCTGTGAGTTTTTGAGAGAGCTGGTAAACACTGTGTCTCAATACCTCAGTGGATTTATTTTGACTTTCCCTCCCTTCTTAACTCCCATCCAAATGACAATCTGATGTCACATGGGCACCTTTCTAAATTGAACTGTTCACCAGACATTCACTGATCCTCTTTTCAGAACTATTTATCTTACTTTGTGCTACAGGTACATGATAAAACATAAGTCTTTTGCAAAGTTCAGCAATCATGTCACTTTTGAATTCAAATTTTCCTCACCTCAGGCTAGTGAAGTCAGAACAATTGAATACCTGTCAATATCTACCAATTTAGTCCCCAAAAACAGCCAGACTTTTGCCTTAATTTCATTTTAGATTTCAAGAATCAGCAGGGATTTTTATACCAAAAATTAGAGTTTGTCTTTAAACACTCTAAGAAATGTCCCTTTATATAATGAAGTAATGCCTGTCCACTGATCTGCAGGATCATTCATAGTATCCTTAAACAAGTTCGCCCAACATCCTGCTGTCTGGATCTGCAGGATTCAAAGGTACATTGTTTCAAAATAAAGTTTTTTTTTAACGGATCTGCTTTAAAATTAGATTCCTGATTATATCATTGTCAAAAGGAATGAATTGGTGTGTGTCCAATCGGTGGCAATTTAGTGAAACACACTGACAGTGGGAAAATCCTAAAGAATAAATAATTTTCTCCTTACAAGTCTATTATTTTGCCTTACTGGGACAAAGGGGAAGAAGAGATTTATACTTTGGCAAATGGAGATGCAAAGAAAGAGCAACCTTATAGGGTTTGCACAATGTAGGCTATGAGTGTGTTGCTGGAAAAGCACAGCAGGTCAGGCAGCATCCAAGGAACAGGAAAATCGATGTTTCAGGCAGGAGCCCTTCATCACAATGCATTTGAACAGAGCAAAACTATGTAAGTTTCATCCCCAATCCAACGAGGAAAGCTGATATTAGGATTCCTTTTCCTGATGACATGCTGTTAGCCAGGTTAGCTGTTAGCTAAATTTGAGGGAATGTTGGTTGCAAAGTCACATACCTACAGTGACTAATTTTCTCTGCATTAAGTTAAACAGATGGAAAATCAGGAGATTGTCAGTCTGCAATTTCTTCATTCATTCTGTGACAGAGTTGATCTTTCCAGTAACTCCTGATCAGGGAATCAGCCTTATAATTTAAAAGAATCATACAATCTAGAAATAAATGAAAAGTATATGATGCTGTTAGGATTGCAGTTTATCGTTGATCCCTAGTTGCCCAAAGAAGGATCCATTGCATTTCGTGTAGTAATGGTGCTTCCAGATAGTGTTAACTAGTGAATGTCAGTGCATTAATCCACAGTAGGTAATATTCATCAATGATACATGGCTCAAGTTAGGAATTTGTGTGACATGGAAGAGAATTTGGAGTTGATTGTATCCCCATGCAGTTTTACCCAAGTGATTTATTTATGTTTGTAACATAAATGAATGAATTTTGTAGAAAGGTTTGATATAAAATTATGTACCAATGGATGAAATGGAGAGAAGCTGCCTGGCCATTGGCAAAGCATATGATCGATAGCAGTATGCTATTCCAGAGGAGATCCATTAGCAATTCCAATTAATGCTCACTCTAGCACATAAGGTCCAAATTAACCCTGATTCCTCTAGTGGCTTTGGAATGAATGGCAGTGGAAGACAGATGACCCACCCAGCATCGAGCTAGGCTTTGGACGTGACAGCAAATACAGCCCTGTTGAACATGCAAAGTCGTCCTCACCAACATGTGGGGCCTTGTGCAAAAGTGGGACAGCTTTTCCTGAGACTAGTAAAGCAACAGCCTGACATGGATGCTCTCACACAATCATACCTTGCAGACATGATCAGCAACATTTCTGAACTTGTCCTTTCATACAGCAGGACAGACACCCCAGGGTGGTGACACTGTGGTATGGTCATTTTGTTGCTTTGGGAATTATCAACTTTGAACACCAAAAAATCTTGTAGCCTTGGGTCAAACACAGGCTAAGAAACCTTTGATGTTGCAAGGACACAGAATGATGGGGCACTTCGATGTCAGTGGCTTGGTAGTACCACCACCAATCGAGATGGTTGAGTCCTAAAGGGAATCTCTGCTAGACTAGGTTTGTAGCAGATGGTGAAAGGAAAAGGAGGAAAATCTATTTAACTTTATCCTCACCAATCTGCCTGACAAAGATATGTCCGTCCATGACAACATCTGCAGCACTGACCAGCACACAGTCATGTTGGAGGCTGTAGCAGTTGTAATGAGATCAGCCAGGTGGACCTCAGAATATAAGTTCTCAGATTGGAGCTGTTAACCTTGTACAATCAGGGATGCCTGGCTGATAGATAGAAACAGGAGTGTCAGAGGTTCTATTCACTCTGAGAGCTGGCTTTGAGGAAATTGGATCAGAGTCAAGGATTCTCCACAAAGGATGATTTGGTGATGGGATACTGGCCTCTGTGGAGTTAAATTCAGTGGTGATAAGAAAAAAGCATGGTCCTGAAGAAATTTGCTTGCAACAGTCATCTTTAATAAGCATTTCTGGCATCATGCTGTTATTTAGGAAGTTTGACCCATTCGATCCTGCTGTCAAAGACTGGATCCAGTATGTGGAAAGAATACGTTACTTTTTCAGGGCAAATAACAATGGGACAGAAGAAAAGCAATGAGTAATTCTCTCAGCAACTTGTGGACATGCAGCTTTTCTTGGTTATTATAAGCCTAACATTTCCTGAGGCACCAGATACTAAAACCTTTCAAGAGTTGACAGATTTTGTTAAAGAATATTACAATCCCAAGCCTAATTCTGAGATGCTCTCAGTTTTACTCAACAGTTTGAGAACAAGGGGAGTCTGTCTGGAGACTTTTGACAGGGTCAAGATGACTGGCAGAGGCATGTGACTTTGATTTAACTATTAATGAGATGCTGAGACACTGTTTCACATGTGGGATTAATGATGTAACCATGCAAAAGCTGAAGCCAAACTGGACTTCAAACAAGCAGTACAACTAGCTTTGTCTTTAGAAAATGTGGCAAGTGGAGCACAGGAGTTATAGGGTTTGCCAATGGAAGTTGACAAACTCGCCAGGCCGACTGAGCTTGGGGGTTACCACCTGAGTAAAGGCCTCACTTGGGCCATATCTTGAACAGATGGACTCTAGGTCAGCCTATAGAAAAACCCCAAAATACAACCAGGCCTCTGCTAAAGAGTTAATATTTTCATCAGGATTCAGACTGGCAAGCATTGAATTTGCTGCTGGTATGTGCACTCAAGACAGCAAATGAGTTCCACTAGGCCTGAATTGAATAAGAAAACTCATAGGCTGATATCGAAGAAGGCAAGCAGTGCACACTCTGGAAAAGCCACCTACATCTGTTTAGTTAAATTTCTCAGCAACATCCAAATCAGAACCAATCAAAATAAATATCTGGTTGAATGGTTACCTGGTTCTAATGGAGGTGGATACTATCACGGACATTTTAGTCACCATACAACCAGCCTTTAACAAAATTTGCTCGGAACTCCAATCTTTAGGTTTGCAGAAGAACTCCGTGACACTGATAACCTATACCGGGGAATCTTTACAGATAAAGGGTACAATTTTGGCTCCAGTCTCGAAATGAGAAGCAGCTGGTTCATTTACCACTGATTGTAGTAAAAGGCTCAGGTCCAAGATTAATGGGGCAAAATTGGCTAAGAAAATAAACAAAGATTCTTCAATGAGAAAATGGCTGCCTGAGTGAAGTTCTAATGAAATACCCAACAGTTTTTCAGCAAGGTCTAGGGATTATCAGAGTAGTCAAGTCCACCTTGCATAGAGCCTTGGAGTCATAGAGATTACGGAAACATACCCTTCCATCCAACTCATCCATGCTGACCAGATATCCCAAACCAATCTAGTCCTATTTGCCAGCACATTGCCCATATCCCTCCAAACCGTTCCTATTCATATACCCATCTAGAAGTCTTTTAAATGTTGCAATTGTACCAGCCTCCACCACTTCCTCTGGCAGCTTATTCCATACACTCTCTGCGTGAAAAAGTTGCCCCTTTACCATAAATCTATGCCCTCTAGCTCTGGATTCTCCCACCTGAGGGAAAAGACCTTGTCTATTTATCCTATCCCTACCCCTCATGATTTTATAGCCCTCTATGAGGTCACCCCTCAGCTTCCAATGCTCCAGGGAAAACAGCCCCAGCCTATTCAGCCTCTCCCAATAGTTCATATCCTCCAACCCTGCCAACATTCTTGTAAATCTTTTCTGAACCCTTTCAAGTTTCACAACATCTTTCCGTTAGGAAGGACACCAGAATTACGTGTAATATTCTAAAAGTGGCCTAACCAATATCCTGTAGACCCATAACATGACCTCCCAACTCCTATACTTAATGCTCTGACCAATAAAGGAAAGCATACCAAAGGCCTTCTTCACTATCCTATCTACCAATGATTCTACTTTCAAGGAGCTATGAAACTGCACTCCAAGGCCTCTTTGTTCAGCAACACTCCCTAAGACCTTACCATTACGTTTATATGTCCTGTTAAGATTTGCTTTCCCAAAATGCAGCATCTTGCATTTATCTAAATTAAACTTTATCTGCTACTCCTCAGCCCATTGACCCATCTGATCAAGATCCCATTGTAATCTAAGGTAACCTTCTTTGCTGTCCACTACACCTCCAATTTTGGTGTATCGGCAAACTTATTAACTATACCTTCTATGTTCATATCCAAATCATTTGTACAAATGACGAAAAGTAATGGACCCAGCACAGATCACGTCCACCACTCTGCCCTCATCAACCCTCTTCATTATTTTTTGGAAAAACTCAATCAAGTTCATGAGACATGATTTCCAAAGCACAAAGCCATGTTGACTATCCCTAATCAGTCCTTGCCTTTCTAAATACATGTAAATCTTGTCCTTCAGGATTCCCTCCAACAACTTGCCCACCACGGACGTCAGGCTCACCAGTCTATAGTTCCCTGGCTTGTCCTTACCACCTTTCTTAAATAACCATGTTAGCAAACCTCCAGCCTTCTGGCACCATACCTGTGGCAAATATCTCACCAAGGGGTCGAGCAATCACTTTCCTAGCTTCCCATAGAGTTCTAGGTTATACCTGATCAGGTCTTGGGGATTTATCGACCTTTATGCATGTCAAAACATCCAGCACATCCCCCTCTGTAGTATGGACATTTTCATGATGTCACCATCTATTTCCTCACATTCAATATCTTCCATGTCCTTCTCCACAGTAAACACTGATGCAAAATACCCATTTAGTATCTCACCCATCTCCTGTGGCTCCACACAAAGACTGCCTTGCTGATCCTTGTGGGGCCCTATTCTCTCCCTCATTACCCTTTTGTCCTTAATGTATTTGTAAAAACCCTTTGGATTCTCCTTAATCCTATTTGCCAAAGTTATCGCATGTCCCCTTTTTGCACTCCTGATTTTCCTCTTAAGCATACTCTTACTGCCTTTATACTCTTCTAAGGATTCACTCAATCTCTCCTGTCTATACCTGACATATGCTTCCTTCTTTTTCTTAAACAAACCCTCAATTTCTTTCGTCATCCAGCATTCCCTACACCTACCAGCCTTTCCTTTCACCTTAACAGGAATATACTGTCTCTGACTCTCATTATCTCAATTCTGAATACTTCCCATTTTCTAGCCCTCCATTTACCTACGAACATCTGCCCCCCAGTCAGTTTTTGAAAGTTCTTGTCTAATATCATCAAAATTAGCTTTCCTCTAATTTAGAACTTTAACTTTTAGATCTGGTCGATTGTTTTCCATCACTATTTTAAAACAAATAGAATTATTAGATTCCCTACAGTGTGGAAACAGTCCCTTTGGCCCAAAAAGCCCACACCGACCCTCCAAAGAGTAACCCACCCAGATCCATTTCCCTCTGACTAATGCACCTAACACTACGGGCAATTTAGCATGGCTAATTCACCTGACCTGCACATCTTTGGACTGTGGAAGGAAAATGGAGCAGCCAGAAGAAACCCACGCAGACACAGGGAGAACGTGCAAACTCCACACAGACAGACAGTCACCCAAGGCTGGATTCAAACCCAGGTCCCTGGTGCTGTGAAGCAGCAGTGCTAACCACTGAGCCACCATGCCGCCCAAAGCTATCGCGTGTCCCCTTTTTATGGTCACTTACCCAAAAGTGTTCCCCCACTGACCCCTCAGTCGCCTTCCCTGCCTTATTTCCTAAGATTAGGTCAAGTTTTGCACCTTCTCTAATAGGTATAGCCACATACTGAATTAGAAAATTTTCTTGTACACTCCTAACAAATTCCTCTCCATCTAAACGCTTAACATTATGACAGTCCCAGTCTATGTTTGGCAAGTTAATATCCCTTACCATAACAACCTTATTATTTTTACAGATAAGTGAAATCCTCTTACAAATTTGTTTCTCAATTTCCCGCTGACTATTAGGGGGTCTGTTTTACAATCACAAAAAAGGTGATCATCCTTTTCTTATTTCTCAGTTCCAAGAAGCAATTCTCCAAGACCCAGCCAAAGCCATTTTCCTTCTGTGCAAAAGTAGAACCAAAAATCAGAAGGCTGGAAAGAGAAGGAATCATCAGACCAGTACAGTTTGTGGAATGGGCAGCATCAGCCATACCGATGTTCGCCTGTGTGGAGATTTTAAACAGACAGTAAATCACTTCTTGGACTGGAAGATAAATGAGGGTGATCAGAGGTGGCTCAGCTCCCACAACTGCAGCTTTGGTCTTTCCTTGGATTGATGAATTATTATGGAAAGTTCATACATAACTTGACCTGGCATGCTTACACCTGCTATTGAAAAAAGGCCAGTCATGGAAATGGTCTTGTAGCCAAAACATAGCCTTTTGGGAAGTGAAGAAGCATCTATATTAGTCAAAGGTGTTAGCACACTATGATCCCAAGCGAGATCCGGTGCTGACATGTGGTATGGTATCGGGGTACTGTTGGCTCACACATAGCCCAATGGAGAGGAACGCCTAGTAGCATATGCTTCTCTAACTTCAGCTGATGCGGAGGGCAAATAGTCCCAGATAGTGAAGGAAGGTTTGGTGGTGGTCTTTGGTATGAGAAAGTGCTATCAATACTTTTATGGACATAAATTTATCACAATAATGGACCACAAACCCTGCTACGGCTACTCAGAGAAGACAAGGCTGTGCCACTCATAGCTTCAGGTCGATTTCAGCGGTGGGCTCTAATACTAAGTGCGTATGATTATAAGTTGAAACTCCACTGGGAGGCCAAGTAACAAATGCAGATGCATGGCGCACCTCCCACTGGCAAATACACCACTGCTGGTACCATCACTGGTGGGATCTATAATGGTTTTAAATTTTCTGGATGCATTTTCAGTCACAGCTGACAATATCAGACTTTGGATGCAGAAAGATCCGATCCTGGCAAAACTGAAATAGCTGGTGGCGATGAGGAAACCAAAGAGCCGTCACAACCAGAATTGAAACCTTTTTGGATCCAGAGAGACCAGATCATAGTAGAGAATGGCATATTATTAGAGGGAGCAAGAGAGATTAGCCTGAGCAAATGTCACCACCAGATACTGGCTGAATTTCACCAGGAGAAAGATAGGACTGCAGATGCTGGAGAGTCAGACCTGACAACGTGTGGAGTTGTAAAAGGCACAGCCAGGTCAGGCAGCATCCAAGGAGCAAAACTCTCAATGTTTTGAGTCCTGAAGAAAGATCCTGCCTGAAACGTCAACACTCTTGCTGCTTGGTTGCTGCCTGACCTGTCTAACTCCACCAGAGCCATCTGGAAGTTTCCAAAATGAAGATGTTGATAAGACGTCATGTCTGGTGTCCAGGATTAGATGCTGACATAGCTGTAATTGGTATAAAAGTTGTAATGTGGCCATCCAAGTGGACCTCTTGAATATGAGTTCCCTGATTGGGGTTGTTAATCTTGTCCAGTCAGGGAGCCCTGGCTAACAGATATAAACAGGAGTGTCAGACTTCTATTCACTCTGAAAGCTGGCTCTGAGTGAGCTGAATCAGTGCCTGGCACTTGCCACATGTCAATAAAAGGTGATTTAACGATGTGATACTGGCCTCTGTGGAGTTACTTCAAAGACAAGCCCCATCTTCAAACTGAGGATTTTCTTCTTTGCATTGTGTGGCATTACCACCATGCAAAATGTGACAGACTTTGAACAGATATAGCAACTCAACACTAGGTATCCATGCGCGAGGGCCATCAGCAGCAGCATATTTGTATTCAATCACAATATGCAACCCCATGACCTGACATATCCCCCATTCAAGTTGGAAGATTAAAACTGCTTCAATGTGGAGTGCAGGAGCAGCATAAGGCAAACCTAAAAACCTTTGTCACCTTTATGAAGCTCCAGCACAGGACTACATGCATGCCAAGGAGTAGAATCAGAATACAAAGATAGAGCCAAGTAATCCTATAGCCAATCAATCAGATGTAAGCACTGTAGACCTGCCACTTTCAATCATGAATGGTAGCACACAATTAAATAACCAACAAGTGATGGAGGCTGTGCAAATATACCTATGCTCAATGATGAGGGGAGCCAGCACATCAGTGCAAAAGATAAGGTCGAAGCATTTAAATCCATCTTTAGCCATCTTGCTGAGTGGATGACCCACTATGACCTCCTTCAGATATTCCCAGCATCACAGAATGTTCTTTAGCCAATGCAATTCTCTCCATTTGATTTTGAGAAATTATTGAAAACATTGGATTATGAAAAGATTATGGGCCCTGCCAACTTGACAGCAGTAGTACAGAAGACAAGTACTCTAAACTTGCCATGGCCCTCGCCAAGCTACAAGACTGGCATCTACCTAATAATGCAGTAAATTGCCCAAGTATTTCCAGTGAGCTGAAAGCAGGGTAATTCTAATCAATCCAAATACCACCTTACAATCTACTCTCAATTTCCAACGAAGTAATGGACAGAGTTGTTGACACTGCTACAAAACAGCACTTACAAAGGAATAACCCACTCACTGATGATTAGTTTGGGTTCTGACAAGACTTTTGACCTCATTACAGCCTTGGAACAAACAGGGTCAAAAGAGTTGAACTCCACAGTTGAGGTGAGAGAGACTGGCTCAGAGATTTCTCAATGTTAAGTGTCTTGCTGTTTATTCTACGATTATTATTATTTTGATGCTCGAGATTTATCAATCAAGGGAAATAACCTCCATACATTCACCCAATCATGCCATGTATGAATTTTGTTAATTTGAATAAAATCACCTCTCATTCTTTGAAGTCTTAGAGAATATAGGTCAAGTTAACTCAATCTTTTTTTCTTTACATAAAAATGAGCTCTTAAAGCTCTCATTACAAAATATTTGATGATTTTTTAAACTAGGAATTTCTAAGTTTTTCTGTTTGCTTGTTTTTAATACATCCTTCCTTGGCACTTAAAAATCTTTTGGAATCTACTACGATTTAAACAGAAATGTTTTGAGTAGAATTAAATGAGGATAAAAGATTAGTGGAGACGCAAATGGCCTAAAAATACAAGTTTACATTCCAGCTTACAGAGTGACAGTGATGGAGGTCTCGAGTCCTCTGTTGATGGGTGGGACAATTTCATGTTTCGAGTAATACAAGAGGAAAAAAAGATATGCCAAGGACATCAGCTGCCACCAACTATATTTGCAATCAGTGCACATTACATTGCATAGCAATGCCTATCTAGATGGCAGTAACCAATGGATCCTCTTTCTACAAGCAACAAATCAGGACAGGCAATATACAACATCGTACATGGATAAATTAAATTGCTTGTAGAAGCAAACAGTACGATGGAAGTTATTGCATATAATCTGAAGGAACAAAGAGTGCACATGCAATTAAACAAAAGAATTTAACAAAATTGGCTGACAGAGAATTTAAGAAAATAAAGACAAGTCAACTGGTGTAACGGGTAGTTAATTCTCTAAGTATCATTAAATTTAATTATCATATAGGGGATAGTAAGTGTAGATAATCTTAGAATTATGATCAGATAATAATAAAATGGACAACAAGAAGGTAGTGCTGAAGTAAGTATAACATTTACATACAGAAAAATGTTGGAAGATGAGTTCAGTATGAAGTTAAGAAATGCAGGTTCAACAGCTTTGAGAACTGATATGGATAGAAATTGTGCTATTAGTCTCAGTGTTGCACCAAAACGAAAGATGTGACATCTTTTGAATGGATTTGAGAGACAGTTACAAGTAAAGTGACAGGACAAGATGTAAGGCAATTGTTCATGGTTTGGTTAACTGTAAGAAAAGACACAATTGAAGAATGGCTGTCCACAGATACACTCTGCTCCTTGGCTATTAATAACTTTGGAAGATGAATAGTCAAAACATGAATACAGATCCACAAAGGCAAATATATAATAAATCTGCTTGGTAGTTTGGAACCAAGGCACAGACTAATGGAATATTTATTCTATCTCCTTCTGAAGTAGAGGAGGTTTCTCCAATAAAGACAGTAGCCAAAATGAAAATGTAAAAGCCTTTCATTCAGCCTGAGGGCTGACTATAATTTAGCTCTATATGAACCCCACCATCAATGGGGTGGCCTGTGAAAAACAGCCTCTGTTTGAAGCAAGGCTGCACTGTTTAAACTAAGCTTACATTCATATGTAAGAAGTAACAGGGTAACTAGAGAAAGGGTTGGTCCACTAAAGGATAAGGAAGGAAGGTTGTGTGTCGAACCTGAGAAAATGGGTGAGATTGCCAATGATCACTTTGCATCAGTGTTGACTGAGGCAAGGGACATGATGAATGTTGAGATTAGAGATAGAAGTTTGTTTGCTCTGGATCATGTTGACATAAGGAGGGAAGATGTGTTGGGTAGGCTAAAGGATATTTTGGTGAACAAATCCCCAGGACTGGATGGGATCTATCCCAGGTTGCTGAGGGATTTGAGAGAGGATATAGCTGGGGCCCTGTCTTTGTGGCATCCTTAAACACAGGTGAAGTGCCAGAGGGTTGTTCGTGTTGTCCCCTGTACAAGAAAGGCAGTAGGGATATTCCAGGTAACTACAGACCAGTGAGCCTGACATCAGTTGTGGGAAAGTTGCTGTAGAAGGTACTGAGGGATAAAATCTATTTATATTTCAAAAAGAATAGGCTTATCGGTGATAGGTTTTGTGTGGGAGAGATCATGCCTTACCAACTTAGTAGAGTTCTTTGAGGAAGTGACCAAGTTGATAGATGAAGGAAGGGCTGTAGATGTCATATACATAGACTCTAGTAAGGCATTTGATAAGGTTTCCCATGGTAAATCAATGGAGGAAGTGAAGTCATATGGTGTGCAGGGTATTCTAGCTAGGTGGATAAAGAACTGGTTGAGCAACAGGAGACAGAGTAGTAGTTGAAGGGTGTTTCTTGAAATGGAGAAAGGTAACCAGTGGTGTTCCACAGAGATCAGTGCTGGGGCCACTGATGTTTGTGATATACATAAAAGATCTGGAAGAGGGCATTGTTGGTCTGATCAGTAAGTTTGTAGATGACACAAAGATTGATGGAGTAGCAGAAAGCCTAGGGGACTATCAAAGAATACTGGAGAATATAGATAGACTGGAGAGTTGGGAAGAGAAGTGGCAGATGGAGTTCAATCCAGGCAAATGTGAGATGATGCATTTTAGGAAGTCTAATTCTACAGCGATCTATACTGTAAACAGAAGAGCCTTGAGAAAAGTTGATGAGCAGAGAGATCTGGGAGTTCAGGTCCATTGTACCCTGAAGGTGGCTACACAGTTGGATAGAGTGGTCAAGAAGGCATATGGTATGCTTGCCTTCATCGGATGGGGTATTGAGTATAAGAGCTGGCAGGTCATGTTAAGATTGTACAAGACATTGGTTCGGCAGCATTTATAATACTGTGCACAGTTCTGGTCGCCACATTACCAAAAGGATTGGACTCTTTGGAGAGGGTGCAGAGAAGGTTTGAGGATGTTGCCTGGTATGAAAGGTGATGGCTATGAAGAAAGGCTGAGCAGGTTAGGATTATTTTCATTAGAAAAAAGGAGATTTGGAGGGACTTGATTGAGGTCATCAAAATCATGAAGGGTATAGACAGGGTGGATAGCGATAAGCTTTTTCCCAGGGTGAGGGATTCAATAACGAGAGGTCACACGTTCAAGGTGAGAAGTGAAAAGTTTAAGTGGGATACACATGGAAAGTATTTTACACAGAGAGTAGTAGTTGCCTGGAACACGTTGCCAGCAGGGGTAGTAGAGGCAGGCACAGTAGATTTATTTAAGGTGCATCTGGACAGAGGGAGCCAAGGGATACAGATGCTAAGGAATTGGACAATAGGTTTAGACAGTATATTTGGATCGGTACAGGCTTAGAGGGCCGAAGGGTCTGTGCTGGGCTGTGAATTTCCTTTGTTCTTTGTTCTTTACATTATTTAAACCATGACTGTTAAACTGGGACTATTTAAAGAAAGCCTACACTGTTAAAAACTAATCTATATGGTTAAAGCAAGTCTATACTATTTGAAGCAATGTTCAAGGCAAGCCTGCACTATTTAAACCTAGCTTGCATTGTAATAGCATCCTGGCATAGTAAATCAAGGGCACACAACCCCATACCCATCCAGGGAATTGGCACAGTGAGGCATCGGTTGGGCTGTTTTTGGTAAGTTCCTGTGGTTCCATGGCTGCCGATCCAGAGGCTAGTGCTAATGCAATCAATGATACATACAGGCATTAGTCAGGAGGCTGGGCACTTCTTGTCCTCGCCTCTCCATTTTGATTTTATAGGGAATAGGCCATAGTCAGTCTGTTAGCCCACAGAATCTGAGGGGAATGGGGATTTGGGGCATTGGGTAGGTGTGAAGGGAAGGTGGGCTGGCAAGGACAGCCACTGAAAAGAGACATGCCAAGCTATTCTTTTGAGACTGGCAGTTGCAAGCTGGGGCCAAAGAAACTGACAATTGTGAAACAGGTAACAGGAACTGCCAAGAGTAAGACATTGATGGAAAGTGGTTCATGTAGTGAACAACAACACCTTCACTTCAAGCGTGGAGCAGTGAATGAACACAGCTGGCATGGACTCCTCAAATGCCAGTGGCTGGAGGACAATGTGTGGACAGGTGTTGACATGTAGCCAGGTTAGGTAGGAGACGGGAGGAGTACTAAGCCTATGAGGTTGATGGGCAGGGCTACCAGGAAGGAATTTGAATGTTTTGGTGCTCACTGACACAGTGAGGTGACAGGGTGAGCTCACTGTCACCTTCCATCATGCTGGAAATTGGACGTACTCAATAAGAAAGAAAATGGCTGTGACCACGCTCAGAGCTTATGAGGCAAATGTCTTTACCTGTGAGAGAGGGGGCTAAAATACCCACTGATGAAATGGCATGAATATTGCACACAGACCCATTAACAGTACAGGACTCAGGCCTGCAAGGTCCCTCCCCGCCACAGATATTGCCGAATGATTCATTCACATCTAAACTATTGGACACAGAGGGTATGAAAGAATAGAGGTGGTGCATGAGGAGAGCCAAAGATGTCCGCAACACATTACCCTGCATACACCATGTTCGTCTCTCTTCAAGATAATGCAGCAGGCTTTCAGCACAAACTCCATCTGTCAAACATTGTGTGTGGCTATGAAGTAATGCTTGATGATATAACAATGACACACAGAGAGACAAACAATCACATTTATGATGAAATCAGTGACATTTATGAAAAATCACAGGTGCATTGTCACCTGTGCCACTAAGATGCCATAAATAATTTGTCTTATTCTACCTTCCACTACATTTTACTATATTCCCTGATTCTGAAGCTGGAATGGAGGGACCCTGCTCAGCAGTGGGGTCTGTTGGCCTGGGAAGTTTTTCTGGGTGACTGCAGGTCACTTGTGTCTCAATGGGTCAGACATGCTGAGTGCATTCTTTTCAGAGGCAAGTTAAACCTCCTCTGCTTCAAAAGGGTCATCGCAGTGCAGGCAGGGTGAAAGTAGAGGGCTTGGCCACCCAAGGGGTGTCCTGAGTGAGGATTTCTGAGATGGCTGCATTTGTTTCCTCCTCAGGCTGTGTGCCTAGTGATACCATGTGTTCTGGAGAGGATAAGGCACCTAGAATGTGTGCCCAGTATCTCATCGCCCTGTCACCATGCTTTCCATCCACTGGACCAATGGCTGGAGCATTGAAACAAAAACATAGGAGCAGAAGTAGGCCATTTGGCCCTTTGAGCTTGTTCTGCCATTCAATATAATCATGGTTGATCATCCAACTCTGCATCCTATTCCTGCTTTCTTCCTATACCCCTTGATCCCTTTAGCCCTAAGTATTATATCTAACTTCTCATTAGAAACATAAGATTTTGGTTTCTACAGCTTTATGTGGCAGAGAATTACACAGGCTAGCTACTCTCTGGATAAGGAAATGTTTCCTCATTTCAGTCCTAAATGGTCTTCTGCATATGCTTAAACTGTGACTCCTGGTTCTGGATATCCCCAACATCAGGATATCCTGCCTGCATTTACACAGTTTAGTCTTGTAATTTTATAGGTTTCTATGAGATCCCTCCCATTCTTCTAAAATCTAGTGGATACAATCTTATTTGATCCATCCTCTCTTTATTTGTCAGTCCTGCCATGCCAGGAATCAGTCTGGTAAACTAATGAAAGGCCAATGTGTGTACCTCTTCAGAACTCAGGAAGAGTCACTCGACCTGAAATGTTAACTCTGATTTCTCTCTACAGATGTTGCCAGACCTGCTGAACTTTTCTAGCAATTTCTATCTTTGTCCCAAAATCTCACAATTTCTCTTTTAGATTCAGTAATAGGAATTATATCAGGTTTGGTACTTTTGCTACTTTAGCAATATCTACTTTTGATCTACAACCTGTCTGAGTAGGTTACCTTACATGTGTAAATATGTTCTTGGCAAGATTAACTACTTAACTGTAGTAGTTTAGAAGTTTAATTGTTTTATATATTCTTCACAGAGGTTACTGTGAATTTCTTCCAAATAGCCCACATAGTTTGGTACTCAGCTACAGTTCATAAGTCTTTCAAATAACATTATTCATATGCACCAGATATCTTGATTTGTTTTCCCAAAGTTGCAAACAAACCTTTTCAATTCCTGCTTTTTTAAAAAAACAATGTCAACCTTTCCATATTTTTAGTCTATAATCCATGAAAAAAGATGTGGTCCCTTAAATCAGACAGTGTGCAGCATAACCCTATGTTGTACTAGAGCAGGCAAAGAGGTGATATGATGGGTGCTGAAAAGCTGGAAGATTGGCAGTAGTTTTTCAAAGAGAAAGGTGACAATATTGAGCAGGGTGGAACATCACCTTCAACATGACTGAGCACTGCGAAATTATGTACAAGCCAGACAGAACTTAACTGACACCCACTTCCAATTCATCTGGTTTAGGTGGAACCATCTTTTATTGATTGTGTGATGATGCTATGGCTTTAAGAGATGTATTTTGTCTTGGTTTCCTTTTTGAAGAGGCGCTGAGATGTCTCCTCTAAGCCAATAAAGTAAACAGCTTGTGAGACTTTTTTTTAAAGTTGGAACAATAAAAGCAGCATAAATGGGTGGGGTCAGGCCTGCACAGAACCAGGATTTTAATTTAGCTTTCTGGAGTTGCTGGGTTTTTTTAAAGTTGGTTGTAGAAACTGATACATCTCTCTCTGTTATAGGTAAAAGCTTGGGATGTCTTTCTGCTGCCAGAATTGCATGTGAAACAATGTTTACTGATTTTGCCATTGCCAAGGGTGTGTTTATGGGATGTTACTATATTGCAACAGTTGCTGTTTAGTAGTTAAATAATCTATTAGAGTTAATAGAGTTAACTCCAATAGAGTTAAAGTTATATCAATTCTTTCTTTTGTCTGTTTTTTAAACTGAGGATATGAATTAAGTGTGTTTTGCTTAAAATCAAGAGGTGTAACCAATCTAGTTACATCTAGAACACAACACCTTTACCTTTAAATAAGATAAATATTAGGGTCTTGGCTATCTCCTTGATATGTTTGCAGGGGATTTGGTCTGGTCCATAACACTTTAAATTTGCTGTTGGCCAAAAGGCAAATAGCCCCAGAAATGAATGCAGATTTTCTTTGTTTGCTTTTCTCCACTTTTGCTGTTGGTGAATAAAAGTGGTTGTTCAAAGGCTTTCTAGTATGTTATCCTCCTACATTGATAATGAGATGATGTTGGGCTACACTGAGCATTGTGGAAAGAGCAGTTCCTCCTTAAGACAGGGTTTTAAGCTGCGATAACACAGATAACCTGTGTAGCTTGGTTTTTAAATAGCAATACATTTACAAACGTGCACTGCATTTGAAATGCACTTTCAGCTGTATCATCTGTGTGCCCTCACAAACCTTTCTTTTCATTCCCTTCCCACTATGTATACAGTGGAGAGCACCTGCTGGTTGGCAGCAACTAACTGACCAGGTGCATTGATCTGATTTTAAAAATAGAACCAACACCAAGATGCCCGTGAGGTTCCAGCAGTGGCAAAAAATTTCACTTCTGGTGAGTAGGATAATGGTACGAGTAAAGAACCATAGCAACATGGTGCATAACTAAAAAGGTGAGGTGCGCAGAATAGAGTGAGAATATTCACTAAGGTTTATGGAAATAAACGCTTCATGAAGCTCACCAGAATTGACACAGCTAATGTTTGTTCAAATTTGGCCAATGTTTATTGCATAATAGTGACTGTTTAAAGCTTGCATTAATATGATATACATTGTTACAAAGATTTTGAGGATCACCAGGCAACATGTATAATTTCTTCAAGATTCTCAGATCTTCTGTCCACTGTTCAATGGTATCATCATGGTGGATAATGCATATGGAACTCCTTAGTAGTAGTTATTTTAGATGCATACACAATGGCCTACACTACTAAAGAAAGGCAGTACTATTTAAAGAATGCTTGTACTACTTATAGCGAATTTGGGTCCAATACAATATTAGGGTCTAAGAGGAAAAAGAATCCATTAAATAATACATAACATTATCATTCCAGGTCACAGAAATCTGTGCAACTAAAGAATTATCATTTTCTGCATATGAGATCCTACCATGACAACACAACTACAAAGAGAAGAAAATCTGACCCTTGAAAATATTATAAAGATGTGTAGAGGCTCTCAGCTTGTAGATCAACAAATACAGTGCATACTTGGGAAAACAGGCGATATGTTCCATTATGTGAAGATGCAACCCAGAATTGTGCACTATGTTGATAAGCAGCTCAGACCTGTGTAATATGTTGATAAGCAGCTCAGACCTGTGTAATATGTCACAAAACAGCCAATACTGTTCAAGTACAAACAACAATGTAGAGAAAAGCAACAAGTATCTACAGAAGGGCCAACAGAAAAATCAATATCAAAGGACCCATTGCAAATATTGCAGAAATCATCACGATAAAACAAAGTGTGTCGAGGGTGGAAAAAAGTATTTTAACTGCAAGAAGCTAAATCAATTTCCAAGCAAATGTTTACCTCTGAAGCAGACAAACAAGCTTATAGGACGATAAAAAGATGATTGCTACAAAGATGTCAAACAGATTCGAACAAATCATGCAAGATTCGAAGAAACATTGGAAAGTTTCAATTCAATATATTCATTAAAGTAAATTAGGAAATTCACAACTAAAAGAGAAAAATGATCTGTAAATACTGTGATGAAGACAGTGGAACAACAGCGTCATTTGAATACAAAGTGCCAAAAATCATATGCCATTTTCTTCAGCGTTATGAGATTCACGGTTGTGTGTAAAGTTACATATGATAGCATTCTTAATGATAAAGTTGAATCTTTATAATGAAACACCAGTCATCCTGAAAGACAACTTAATCTGAAAGCCCGTAGCTATCACAAAGCTGAAGTACTGGAATTCCACATATTAGACACAGAGCTAAAGCCACTTATAAAAGCAGAAGCAATTTGAAAGTTCAGAGTAATAACTCTAAACACACTAGATAAGATTTACAATGTTTTGCAGGTTCTAATAACTGATGAACAGGCAAACTATCATAAGACAGAATGATGTCAACTGCAGAAACACAAAATAATCCTTATGGTAAAGTCACAAAATAAAAAAAACAATGTTAAAAAATAATAAAACAGACCCTGTAGCCTGCTCCACCATTCAATGTGATCTTGTCTCAGCCTCAACTCTAACTTCCTGCTTGCTCCCATTACCCTTCATCCATTACTCATGAAAAATCTATCCATCTCCCCTTTAAAATGTATTCTGTATCCCTGCATCCACCACACTCTGAGATAGCGAATTCCACAGATTTGTGATATTTTAAAAGAATTAATTCCTCCTCATCTCTGTTTCAATCAGCCATCCCTTAGCCAAAAACTATGACTTCCCATTCTAGATTGCACCACAAGTGGAAAAAAGCTGCTCCACTTCTGTTTGTGAATTCCTCTTATCAAATAAATCTCCTCTATTTCAGCTAAACTTGAGCAAACATTGGCATAAGCTGTTCAATCTCTCCTCAGAAGACAAACATATCCCCTTCCATCTCTGAGGAAGAGAACAAGGATGCTTCAGAAGAAACACTGGCAAAACTGCCTCCTCCATCCACCACCAACTCAGATCCTGACACCTTGATGGAAACCTTAGCTAAGTTAGAGTAGGGAGCACCTCCTGGTGAGCACTTTCCTGCCACAGCTCCACAGCTGGTTGAAGTAGAAATAGCCAAAGTACTTGGCTCTGCCCCAGAAAGGAGAGTACTCCATGATATTGGTAATTCATGATTTCATTAAAGTACACAAGCAGACATGGGGACGACAGGCAGATTTGTGGGGCTATTGTGTAACCTAACGCAAAGAGTGAAGTACTGTCTTAATGTAGTTGGGACCAAGATTCCTCTGGCATGCAATTGGCTGCGTCCATTGACAGGTTGATGATGGCTATGGAGAGCCATGTTCAGTACTCTAAAAGTCTGCTGGATCTTCAAGTGGACATACATTCCATTGCTCTAGCTGTCGCTCAGCACCAATGTAAGGTGACAGTGGAATAAGGGAGCTTGACGTCACTCCAGGGACAGGTGGTACAGGAGGTACTGAACCAAAAGAAGAAACCACACAGTGGTACCACCCTCCAAAAATGGCTAGGCCTTCCAGCTCCACCCTTCCAGGGGAGTTCAAGCTGAGGACTCAGGCAAGGACACACTCAGTATATCTGGGCCCCCAAGATAAAAATAGCCCCGTGGTGACCCAATCAAATCTCCAAGGCCAACGGGCTGTGCTGCACTACAGGCTTAACATGTAGAATACTTAACATGTAGAAATAGGCCCTTCAGCCCAACACCGAACCTCCGAAAAGTATCCCACCCAACCCCGTTCCTCTATGTTTACCCCTGATTAATACATCTCAACTACACATCCCTGAATACTATGGCCATTCAGGTGAATTTAGCATGGCCAATTCACCTAACCTGTGCACCTTTGGATTGTGGGAGGAAACCCACGCAGACACAGAGAGAATTTGTAAACTCCACACTGAGAGTCGCTCAAGACTAGAATCGAACCCGGGTGCCAGGCGCTGTGAGGCAGCAGTGTAACCACTGAGCCACCATTCCATCCCAGTTGACAAACCCAGATCTCCACTGAGACATCATGACAGGAAAAAAAAAAGTTCTTCAATACCGCATATAGTCATACAGCAGGGAAACAGGCCCTTCAGTCCAACTATTCCATGCTGATCATGTTCCCAGATGAAACAAGTCCTACCTGCCTGCCTCATATCCTTCCAAACCTTTCCTATTCATGAACTTAAAAATGTCTTTTAAACATTGTTCCTGTGCCTGCCACATTGTCTGACAGTTCATTTCACACATGAACCACCCTCTGTGTAAAAAATTTGCCCCTCATGTCCTTTTAAATCTTTCTCCTTAAAAATATGCCCCCTAGTTTTGATGTCTCCCACCGTAGGGAAAAGACCCTTGTCACTCACCTTATCTATACCCCTTCTGATTTTACAAACTTCAATAAGGTCATCCCTTACCCCCCTAAGCACCAGTCAAAAAAAGTCCCAGTCTTTCTAGTCTATTTTTATATCTCAAACCCTCCATTCCTGGTAGCATTCTGATAAATCTCTTCTGAAAGCACTCCAGTTTAATAATATCCTTATGAGAACAGGGTGACCAGAACTGCACACAACACTCTTGAAGAGGCCTCACCAACATCCTGTACATTTTCACATGATGTCCCAATTCCTATAGGCATATTGGACACAGGTAACACTTCATTATAAATCAGCTATTACTTTTGTAAAGAGATATCCTGTTCTCATCATCATCTATATGTGAGTCTCTGTGCAGCAGCAGATACAAAATTGACAGTCAGAATCCTTAACCTTTTAGGCTCTTCCATGAACCAAGGTTGAAATGAGAAGTCCCTTCATCATGTGCAAGCAGTGGGTAAATCGCAAGCGACTGAGACTTTGACAACCAGGTTCTAATTTTCCAGCTGCACAGATATGACTATTGCAACTCAGGCATTAGTGAGGCTCCATTATTATCCTGCTTGAAATGAGGAGAGCTGTTGGACTGCATACAGTAGACTAATGCTTAAGTGTCACAGGGAATGTACTTCTTATGGGTGTAGTTCAGCTTTGTAGTGCGAGCTGTGGCTGTGTATGGGTGTGGGTATAATGATGTTGGCTTTTGAATGGCCTCACATTTCTAAAACATACAGCCCCCTTCCTCACAGCGCTAAGTCCTTACCCTGCCATCTCCAGATGTGGGCACAGCCATTTTTATTTCTATTGCACATTTGTTACTTACAGGACACTAGAAGGCAACAGTGACAATGAGTTCCAGGTTTCCATATCATCATTTGGATGAACACCCAAACATAAACATTATTTTCCTGATGGCCCTTCTCATCGATCTATAGACCTCACACCTCCCCAAGACTCCCAGCTCATTTACTTGCATGTGCATTTGCCCGTTTTTCACCACTCTTCCCCCAGTCCCAGGCATACATATCAGGTCCAGTACTGCACTATTCCCTCTGAAAGTCAAAGTGTTGTTCAGCATCAATGGCTTCCCCTCCCACATAACTACTTCTCTCCCATTATCTACTATCTTCCTCCTCCATTTATTGAATTGCCTTCCTTCAGTGTCATTATCACTCCACTCTCTCTTTCTGCATTCAACCTCCCAGCATTGTGTCACCACTCCCCATGATTAAGTTCCCCAGTATCTTTCCCATAGCACTGCCCCCCCCCCACCCCGATAACCTCCCTTGACTTTTGTCTCTAGACCTCAGTGTGATCCAATCCTCTGAACAAATTAGCCAGACATCCCTAACTGACCATACCCCTTACTGATGTTCATGTCACTTCCCAGTTGTATTCCCACTATTCCCTGGACCCACATTGCATTGCTTAAGCCTCAACTCCTGGGTGCTCTGTTTCATGCAAATCTGTATAGCTGATAGGGAGCTGACATCATTTTAAGCCAGCCTACACCTCCAAGGGGAGATCAGGCTCCAAGATTTTGAATATTGCATTGGACTCCTTGGTGAAGGGGGTGGAAATGACACTGAAAATCTATATCCACCAAGGGTATGGGGATTTGCATCCTTTTGAGCAGACACAATTTCAGTAAACATGACCTTAACCATAATGGACCATCTGACAACCAATGTCTCAAATCAGAAGGCAGTATTCATTCTCCCACTCTCACTTCACAGTGCCCTTGCTATTGCCAGTCAGTCAAAACTGCTGCCACCTTTGTCTACCTGTGCATTTCTTCTAAAACCAGAGCTGCTTGCGTTAATGATGCAAGATCATCTACAGTTTTCATCAGTGAAAATCAACAGGCTTCCCCCAGCTTTGCTGCTGCCACTGAGGTAGCATTACATAGGAGCACAGGGCAAAACCTCACCTGGGAGAGCTTTATTTCTTGGGACAGCACAGTGGCTCAGTGGTTAGCATTATTGTCTCACAGTGCCAGGGGCCCCGAGTTTGATTCCCACCGCAGGCAACTGTCTGTGTGGAGTTTGCACATTCTACCTGTGAACACACATCAGAATTGGTCTTGTTAAATTGCCCATAGTTTAGGTGCAGTAGTCAGGGCTAAATATAGGGGAGGGGAATGAGTCTGAGTGGGTGACTCTTCAGAGGGTCAGTGTGGACTTGTTGGGCCAAATGACCTGTTTCCACATTGTAGGTAATCTAAGTTAATCAAAAGTTCATGGAAAACAGACAACAAACAAATGTACCAGGATAACTACTTGACATTTTTTAACGTTACATCGCGTGATTTTATTTATAAATATGGCTTGAAATTTTTATTTTGTGAAGGTGTTATGTCAGCATTGTGACTAAATGGACATCAGGGTGGTCAATGATGGACGGAAGGTAACATGTGAGCCTGTCAATAAATGGAGAATTGAAACAGCACTTACTGGTATTGCTCTAGATGGGTTCTTTACAAACAGCCTGGACAGAAAGTGACTATTTTTGTTGCCTTCACTACCCTGCACCCTCCTCCTCATGATCCATTCCTCAGCTGTCCAGCTGCTGACAAGGGCAGTCCCTGCAAAATAGCGAGTTTGAGCAACATGCAGAAAGCCACCAAAATCTTAATACGCTGAGTATTCAGAATTCTTAAAGAGCAGTCCAGGCAGTGGAGTTATTGTTTCAGTATCCTGGCCTTCAGCTCCATTGTATTTTGTGAGGTAATCATGGAATTCAGTGTGTACATGCTGCGTACACGTGTGGATCAATGCCATCAGTCATGCCATCAACAAACAGCTTCTGGCACCCAATATTACCTTTTGGACTACTGTGACACAGCCAACTATAGAAAAATGAAGGAATCACAACTGCTAGGATGCTGGATATTGACCTGCATAACTCATTGAGGTAAAAACAATGACTGCAGATGCTGAAAACCAAATACTGGATTAGTGGTGCCGTTCAGGCAGCATCCAATGAGCAACGAAATGAAGGCTTTTGCCCGAAACGTCGATTTCGCTGCTCGTTGGATGCTGCCTGAACTGCTGTGCTCTTCCAGCACCACTAATCCTGCGTAACTCATTATCTATTGTTACATATCAACGGAATGTTAAGGGAATAGATTTAGATTCTGATATAAGAGAAAGTTGACATGGGAGAGAAAGTGAAACATGGTTAACATTCAATGAGAAATAATTAACTCTCAATGAAAAGAGATTCAGTCACTTCCTTGATAGACCAAGGCTCCAAGATGCTGCAAATATCTCCAGCTCCAGCCTAAAAGAACTCTGATACAGAAATGTTCATAATTGTGTTCCACCCTCACAACCATGGTAATGTCTCACCCAGCTCTGTTGCTGTAGTTTTTCTGTCATAGGTGACAACTCAGTGAGATCATTATGAGTAAAACACAGATATCTAAGAGTATGCTCCTTGCTGAGGTTTGAGAAGGTGCATCTCTAACTAAACACCTTGGGTTAATACAAAATCCTCCTCCTTCTCCCTCTTCTAGAAATCTGTTCTATTTTGCACGATCTCTGTTTATTTCTCCCAAGATATGATGTATTCCAACTGATTCTGGTGTCTGGGAGCATTTAAAATAAAACAAATAACTTTAGACACTGTAGATCTGAAATGAAACACAGAAAGTACTGGAGAAACTCAGCAGGTCTGGTAGCATCTGTAGAGAAAAAAACAGAATTAATGCTTTAAGTTCAGTGACCCTTCATCAAAACAGTGCAGCACAAGAGTAAGTGCCACATACTTCTCTCTAGTACCTCACTCTCACTCTAACCCTGTTATTGCATCCATCTCTCACCAAGTTTCATGCTCTACCACTCTCACTATTACCTGTAATGCATTCCCTCATCTACCTCACACACCAATAACTTTGCATGCCCTCTGTGCTACCACCTCATAACCTTAGAAAACTCGTTATGTCATACTCGAGTGCCGCACTGGATATCAAGCCCCATTATAACTGGAATCAACATAAAAGTTAAAGATTTTTAAGCAGTACACAGTATTACCCAACATACCTGATTTCAAGACCCAGATTGCTATAAAGAATAGACCAGATTTCTCTATGTGACAAGAGTTATTATTTATTAGGCTCGAACTACAGGAAACAATTATGAACTATCACCAGAGAACTCTATTAGTTGAAACGCTGACTTTTATACGCTCCTCCTCGAACTACATTCAGACAGGCATAAATAGGAGAAAAAAAGATGGGTGTTTGGGTGGAGGAAAAGACTGAGAAGGCAGTTCTGTTGTCCCTGGTCACAGAATTTGTTGAGTTGATTCTTATACTGATCAGGATTGTTTCTCAATCTTTCTTCTCTGGATGCTTTAATTTGTTTACGGGAGGCATAGGGTGACTTGTTCAACCTTAAAAATGTCTATGACTCATTAGTAAAAAGTCACACAGCTTACAGCAAGTGCTGAGGGAATAGTACACTATTTGTTTTCCTCGAGGTTAAAGTTTTTTTTACTGTAGAGAACAATGACAGTTCCTGAATCAGTCAAGATTGGATTGCTATGCACGATCTTGTTTACAGGCTAACTGTTCACCTCCCTGGGAGCCAATCATATGATTGTCAGCAGGCAAAAAGCCTTTTTTATTGATAACTGGTCACTAGTTTCCAGACCAATCAGCTGCTTGTTGCTGGCTGAATTTCCATTTCTATTGAGTCCAGATCAGGTTGTCTGCATACTACACTTAAACTATTACTTAAACATGCATCTGTGCAAACTGTGCTTACAATGAGTGTTCATTTATTTGGTTTCAAAACCAAAACCTCAGACATCCTTGGTTTTTAAAAGTTATTTTCCAATTTCATTCCATAATCAAAAATACAGAAAAATAAAAGACACAATCTTTTAAAAAAAAGCCATGCCACTTTTTAGGTTCAGTGCCCCCATCAGCACTAACAGCCACAGCACCTATTTTGATCACACTCAATCCCTCCCTTTCTCTCATTACAGAAGAAGACAGCCAGGATAGAATGAGACCATTTGGGTGGGAGGTGTCTGACATTCGGCTCTTCAACCCCTATCAGGCCAAAATTCTGGTCGTTGCAGGAGAAGATAGGGACTACTTCGGTGAGGATGCCCAGTTTGTCCCAGCAACCAAATAAATTTCACTCTTCATCCCATTGCAAATGAACATTAATCATGCTGTCAGTCTCATTCATTGCAAACTATTTCTAAACACAGGCTGTGAAGTGAGGCTGGATAAGCCAGCTTGTTTCCTTTGGAGTAGAGAAGGTTGACAGGGGACCTGACTGAGATGTATTAGACCATGAGGGGCATAGACGGGGTATAGAAAACAGTTGTCCACCTTAGTTGAAGAGTCAAGAACATGGAGGTCCTCTTATGACACAGTGGTAGTATCCCTATCCTGGTCCAAGAGGCTGGGGTTGAAGTCCTACATGCTCCAGAGGTGTGCAATAACATCTCTGAACAGGTTGATGAGAAAAATAGTTTCAAAAAAAAACTTGTAGGAATGTTTTAAAAAGAACAAGGGGATATACTTTTAAATTGAGAGGCATGAGATTTAAAGAGAGATTTGAGGCCCTTTTCTACACCTACTGTCTGGGAGAGAAGTTGAAGCAGGACCTCACGAAGTTTAAAAAGTACTTGGATGAAGTAGCATGCAGGAAAGTGGGACTGGTCAGTAGTGTATTTTTGGTGTTACAGACTCAATGGGCCAATGGGCTTTTACTACATTGTCTAATTCCATGATTCTGTGAGGTCTTCTCTGTTCTGTGTCTCAGAAGTACAACGTTTGAAGAGAAACAGCCTGCTCCCTGAAAAGCCACTGTCAGGACCTCAGAGGTCTCAAGTACCAAGACCTCAGAGGAAGTATCCATGGGTCTGGCTCCTACATCTCTCACCAGCTCAGATACTGACATTTTTGGTGCAGACATTAGGATTTGAGCATATGGGACTACAGGCTGGTGATTACCTCACTGTGACAGCACTGCAGCTGGTCAAGGAGGAAGTGCCCCAGGCTGCTGTCCCTCAGAGGACTGCCAGAGACCAGGTATCTTGCTCAGGCCCAGGAGGGAGAGGACTCAATACTTTCAGCAATCGGGGACTTCATCCACATGCAAAGAGAAGAACAGGAGAAGGAAGCAGTTACAGAATGATAGAATCCCTAAAGTTCAGATAGAGGCCATTCAACCCATCAAGTCTGCACTGACCTTCTGAAGAACATCCCACTCCTCTATGCTATCCCCATAATCCCATATTAACCATAGCCAATGCAACTAATATGCACGTCTTTAGACTCTGGGAGGAAACCAGAGCACCCGGAAGAAACCCACATAGACATGAGGAGAATGTGCAAACTCCACACAGACAGTTACCCAAGGCTGGAATCGAGCTAAAGGAATTGAAGTCAAAAAGGTGGCTCTGGAAAAGCACAGCAGGTCAGGGAGCATCGGAGGAGCAGGATTGAAGTGTATGGGCAGAAAGTTGAAACAGAATGTTAAGTTGAATGATCAGCCATGATCATATTGAAAAGATTGAGCAGGTTCCAGCAAGTGACACACTGCTGCTCCTATACTCTATATTTCTGTGCTTCCAAAGCAAGTGCCCCCTCGTGCATCCATGGATGCTCCTAACCACGGATGACACCCGTCCTGCAATGTCTCCTTCTGCTTCATCCTACCCACCATCCCCACACACATAATGCTGCTGTCCCTCACAGTTGTAATCTTCCATTCCCCAGACCCTGTAGTCCTGAAGACTAGCATGTCACTTATCATCCATTCTGCAGCGGATGCCTGTGCCTCTCTACATTCTCTTTTCACTCAGTTTCTTGGCATGGACCCAATGGACTGACAGTGGTACACTCACCTGACTGACTTGATCAGATGGCCTTAAATGAGAAATGCCCAGACCCTTAGCTAGTAGGGGCTGTATGTTTTCCCCAACTGCTTCAGCCGTAACACCATGTCCCCCTCTCCATAACCACCATCACAACCACTAGTGCTAGGGAGTCACAGGACTGACCATGACCCACTCTATGGACTGTAGACACTTGAACTCACTGACTGGAATCAGTGGCATCCTTTCCCTCCTACATTACTCACCTTTCAACGTTAACTGCTCTGGCCTCTCTTTCACCTTTCATGATACCTGCTGCTTGCTCATTCTATGAGGAAAATAGCTCATAATAGGGCAGGAAGAGCCAAGATGAATTCTATGCTGCCATCATTTGGCTAGTCTCCCCCGAACAGGACTTGGACTGGTATTGGAAACTGCCCGTAAATTACTGTGCTGGGACACCTCGACTGAAGGACTATTAGCATCTATGACAAGCTTCCAGGCTTTCAGTCTGTGCTAAACAGCATGCAAAGAGAGTAGCAATATAAGCATGGTACCTTTAGCTAAGGGGCAAAGCACAAAAGCAAGGAAGGGGTGCTGTGGGCATCCAGGTCAGGTGAAAGCGTGTGAGCACTATGACTATAAGCAAATAGTCTAGAGATGTAGCCTAGTCCGGTCCATGAGCAGGGTCTGTGTGCCCTATCCTTGCTACCGTATTACAATTATAGTTGCTGCCTGTAATATAGTGAAGCATTGAAGCGCAGACACAAAGAAATGCTCTGTAAGTGTATCGGACATGAGCTCTTAGGATTCTTAGAGGCTAGCACAAATTGGATTCCAATATCTACAGTCATGGGGTGTACATGGTCAGTGCCTAATGGGCATTTTCTGAGATATTAGTGGCCAGTTTCCAACAGGGCAAGTTGCAAACTGAATCTGCCAGGGATTCACTGTGTTTTTTTATGTTGAGTTTTCCTGACATCAAGTTGTTTGGTGAGTTTGGTAAGGTAGGAGTGTCAATATTGATCAGACGAGTTGTGACATTGACAAGGTTTTTAACAATCAATAATGGGTGGCAACTGGAAACTCGTTACTACCTAGTAAGAGTGTACCTCAGAGACATGGTCATAAAAGACAGATAATCTTCAAGTCAGGATGGTCCTCACTATCCTTCCGATTCTACCATACATCTTGCCACAGACCACAAAGCTCAGACCTGTGTTAGATTCCTTCCCATATATCCTCCCCAGCTGAAAGGAATCCAAACTAAAATCGATCTAGCTCTGAATTATCACACTTTAACATGTTTAACTATAATTTTATGAGTAAAGTTAATCACAATAGAAGCTTTAAATTAAGATATGTAGAATAAAGACAATTCTCTATTGATTCTTTTGATACTAGTTTCTAACAGCAGATTTAAAATAATTTATCATCTCTGCTATATTAAAAGCCAAATAGCCACAATCATAAACTGCGTTCTTTGAATCAAAGACATTCTCTATAACCATGGCGCGAGTATACCATTCAAGCAGGTTTATTCAGACCACAATTTGATTTATCTCATTGTACTAACTATTTGAATATGCTGAGTTTCGGAATAAATAAGTAGTCTTTTATCCTCATTATTTTTCTTAACTTAATTTTTTTTTAGAGAATTTTAAATTTAATGTTATCCAACGGCAAAGGTTGGGAGCTGGAACTTAGATGTTAAAGAGCTTCTTGTCATTCTGCAACCAAAGGTTGCAGACCCTGGGTTCAGACCAACAGTGCCCAAAATGGGGTCTTGACCTAAAATGATACCAGCCTGCATTTAGTGCAAATGCCATCATCCTAAAAAGATTGAAGCCAGCATGAGGAATAGCTGCCTATGGGGCTTGTTAAAGCAATGATTGCCACTTACAATGACTTCTGATGCTCATTAAAGAGGCAGCACAGCACTTTGGCAGCTGGCACTTTATCTGGTACTTTCTCTTAACAGCAACCAGCTGTTTAAGAATAAGTACAGCTTTGATGCTGCTATCAAGCACTTTATAAAGGGATACTCAGCATTTCATGGTTGTTGCTGCCAGAATTGTAAAGAGGACCTCTGACACACAATGGGAGACTCTCTGGGAAATTTTGTTGTGAATGCACCAACATTTACTCCTGAATTTCTCTGAGCACCTCAACTGAAAACAAAGTAAGCATTGTGCTACTCCAACTTAGGGTAAAGGTCATACTTAACCAAAAGCATCTTCAGAGATCCCTCTTGATGTGGTAAATGGTTGAGAGGGTGAAAAGAGGCTAACAACTGAATGAGAAAGGGGCAATGGTGCAAGGAGGCCATGGAAATGTCCTTTTTTCCTATGGAGATACAGGGCATCCCAGCTTGTCTGGTATTCCTCCAGTAGGACTTCTAAGTTTGCATCGAAGAACCTGCAAAACCTTTTGCTTGTACCTGGAGCCTTCCTGCAACACATTGCTGTGTCACTCAGTGTACTGTTGTCTAAGGAAGAAAAACAGAAAGAGCTGGAGAAATTCAGCAGTTCTGGAAGCATCTGTGGAGGGAGAAACAGATTTAACATTTCAAGTCCAATGTGACTGTTCCTCCAAAGAATATTGTTATATTAACATATGACCTTTGCTGAGATGTATGGCATAATCAGGCAACAAGTGCAAAAAAGGTTGATGTCAAAATTCAACACAAAATTATAACGTTTATAACTGTATGATTTTAGAGTCATAGAGATGTACAGCATGGAAACAGACCCTTCGGTCCAACCCGTCCATGCCGATCAGATATCCCAACCCAATCTAGTCCCACCTGCCAGCACCCAGCCCATATCCCTCCAAACACTTCCTATTCATATACCCATCCAAATGCCTCTTAAATGTTGCAATTGTACCAGCTTCCACCACTTCCTCTAGCAGCTCATTCCATACACGTACCACCTTCTGCGTGAAAACGTTGCCCCTTAGGTCTCTTTTATATCTTTCCCCTCTCACCCTAAACCTATGCCCTCTAGTTCTGCACTCCCCAACCCCAGGGAAAAGACTTTGTCTATTTATCCTATCCATGCCCATCATGATTTTATAAACTTCTATGAGGTCACTCCTCAGTCTCTGACACTCCAGGGAAAACAGCCCCAGCCTATTCAGCCTCTCCCTATAGCTCAAATCCTCCAACACTGGCAACATTCCTTGTAAATTTTTTCTGAACGTTTTCAAGTTTCACAACATCTTTCCAATAGGAAGGAGACCAGAATTGCACACAATATTCCAACAGTGGCCTAACCAATGTCCTGTACAGCCGCAACATGACCTCCCAACTCCTGTACTCACTACTCTGACCAATAAAGGAAAGCATACCAAACGCCTTCTTCACTATCCTATCTACATGCGACTCCACTTCGAAGGAGCTATGAACCTGCACTCCAAGGTCTCTTTGTTCAGCCACACTCCCTAGGACCTTACCATTAAGTGTATAAGTCCTGTTAAGATTTGCTTTCCCAAAATGCGGCACCTCACATTTATCTGAATTAAACTCCATCTGCCACTTCTCAGCCCATTGGACCATCTGGTCAAGATCCTGTTGTAATCTGAGGTAACTTTCTTCGCTGTCCACTACACCTCCAATCTTGGTGTCATCTGCAAACTTACAAATTTCCAGCATCTGCAGTATTTTGCTTCTGTACTTTTGGGTATGGCTCTGAAAGGTTTAATGTGTGATGGAATGCAATAAGCATCGTGCACTGCAATGATGGCATGAGGAGAAAGGGGGAGAATTAGAAAAAAAGGTTCCTAAGGAGATGGACCCTAGATTAGGACCACCTAAAAAATCTTTGTTATCAATGTAGACCCTGTTCTTAGAACATATAAATAGTTGCACAAATACAATGTACAAAATCTTGTTTACTCTACAACAGTCTCCTTAGGAGAGAAGGACTCTAAATAGCTCAAATACATGGAAGATACACAGGAAGCCCACACAACATGGGCTGACCACTTCCTCAATCAGAATCTCCAGATCCCTGACGGAGAATTGCAGTACCGTCTTCTCCGTCTCTAGCATCTTCTGCAAAAATCCCTGACCACTCAGGCAGTTTTGGATTGTCAATACTCATTCAGGTACATAGCAGCCTATTAAAGATGTCATCTGGTGGATATCCACTGTGTGGTGAGTTGTCCTGGTAATACCGCATGATAAGATGGTGCCACAATCTGACGTGATGGACACTACAGAGGTAAGGTAGGTAGCAAATGAAGTGAGTTTGGTAAGAGACCGTCAGAAAACATGCTAGGCATCACAGAAGAAAAAAACTTCCAACTCAGTTGTCAACTTGGATTTAGCCATGGACAATAAAATTCAGCTCATATAATCGCAAGCAGAGCAAATTTTGAAGCTTGTGCAAATGTGTGTAAATGCTCCACTATTGCTTATGCAAAAAAAGTTAATGCTGCTTACTGCATACTTTATCCTTGAACTAGCTTCAATGTACTGAGCAAATTAAACATTTTCATATATAGTCAAAGAGCTAAAGGATGTGTATTTTATTCACCACAAAAGATCTTGATATTTTTCTATCATACTCTCTTCCTTATTGTAAACATAAATTGACATTTTAAACTTGTTCCAATACTTCTGATCGCATCTAGCAGGTCAAGCCAAGGATATATTTTCCTGTTAAAAGTGGTTAATGGTGCAGTTCTGACCTATCTCATTGTAGAGGATCAGATAGACAAGACTTAAGAAGGAACTATAGTGTAAACAAAGGAACTTGGCAGAAACTTTTGAAGTCAGACTATAAGAAACAGCACAACCTCCTTAATACAGACAACGACTCAAGTTACCTGAGGAGATATCCAAAAATAAGTCAAAAGTGGAAACAAACCAGAAACTAGGTACCTCCAAGTCTTAGAGAGTCATGGAGTCAAACAGCACGGAAACAGACCCTTTGGTCCAACTAGTCCACACCAACCATGTTCCTAAACTAAACTAGTCACATTTGCCGCGTGTGGCCCATATCCCTCCAAAATCTGTCCTATTCATGTACTTATCCAAATGTCTTTTAAATGTTGCAACTGTACCTGCATCCACCACTTCCTCTGGCAGTTCACTCCACACATGAACCACTTCCTGTCCAAAGTAAGTTCCGTCTCATATTCTTCATAAAACTTTTGCCTCTCACCTCAAAATAAACCCCATGGTTTTGAACTCCCTTACACTAGGGAAAAGGCCCTTGCAATTCACATTTTATATACCCCCTCATGATTTTATTAACCTCTATTTGGTCACACCTCAACCTCACATGCTCCCGTGAAAAAGGTCCCAGCGTTTTCAGCCTATTTCAAACTCTTCATTTTCAGCAACATCCTTTTCTGAATCTTCCCCAATTTAATAATATCCTTCCTACAGCAGGATGACCAGAACTGTACAAAATACTCCAGAAGAGGCCTCGCCAATGTCCTGTACCATTTCAACACAATTCGCCAACTTCTATACTCAAATGTACAAGCAATGAAGTATTATGTACCTGAACCCCTAGGTCTCTCTGTTCTACAATACTACCCAGGTCCCTACCCTTAACTATGTAAGTCCTGCCCTTGTTTGTTTTACCAAAATACAATGGTAATGTCATTGTCTTAATGTCATCCCACTTGATCAGCATCCTATCCAATATCTTCAAGATTCACTTTCTTATCTACTGATATACACCTTTTGCAATATATATTGTATGCAGAACTCACTGTTATAACTGTCATAGATATTTTTGCATTTACCAAGTTGGCAACTTCCAACATGGACAGACAACAGACAATTTCAAGATTATTTCAATTTGGACATAAACTTAGATTGCCATTCCTTCAATGTTGCCCTTGTGTCAAAATCTTAGAAATCCAAACTTAAGAGACTTTGGGAATACCTCTACTATGTGATAGCTGGCCTATTTGTTTGCTTTGAGAAGAATATTTTACTTGATAGGACAATGTTTAGGTTGTCCATCACAACAAAAGAAATTGGGGTGGATATTATGGTTTTGAAAAATCCAATGGACAATTTTTACTGTTAACTGTTATATACATACATTTCTCAGATACCTAAATGTCTGTACCAATATTAAGAAAACAGATTACAACAGGGCAGAATGGAGCAGCTTGCTTCCATAAGTATGTTATGCTTCAGGTAATCTTGAGGCAAGATGGATATGAGAACTTTTATACCTTTAGGTCACATATTATGTTAGATGAGCAGAGAGATCTTGGTGTCCAGGTACATAGATCCTTGAAAGTTGTCACCCAAGTTGATAAGGTTGTTAAGAAGGCGTACGGTTGGTTAGCTTTTACTGGTAGAGAGACTGAGTTTCGGAACCATGAGGTCATGCTGCAGCTGTACAAAACTCTGGTGCAGCCACATTTGGAGTACTGCATACAGTTCTGGTCACCACATTATAGGAAGGATGTGGAACCTTTGTAAAGGGTTCAGAGGAGATTGACTGGGATATTGCCTGGTATGGAGGGAAGGTCTTACGAGGAATGGCTGAGGGACTTGAGGCTCTTTTCATTAGAGAGAAGAAGGTTGAGAGGTGACTTAATTGAGATATATAAGACAATCAGAGGGTTACATAGATTGGACAGTGAGACCCTTTTCCTCAGATGGTGATGGCTAGCACGAGGGGACATAGCTTTAAACTGAGGGGTGATAGATATAGGACAGATGTCAGAGGTAGTTTCTTTACTCAGAGTTTTAGGGGCATGGAGTGCCCTGCCTGCAACAGTAGTAGACGCGCCAACTTTAAGGTCATTTAAATGGTTATTGGATAGGCATACGGACAAGAATGGAATAGAGTAGTTTAGATGGGCTCCAGATTGGTTCCACAGGTCAGCGCAACATCGAAGGCCAAAGGGCCTGTACTGCACTGTAATGTTCTACGTGCTATGTTATGAAATAAAGATGATATTGCAAGCATGTCTCTTTAAGATACATTGACCTTCCGATCATAAGGTGTAATACAATAAGTAGAGTTTCAAGAATCAGGTTCAGCTCCAGATTCTCAAGAAGTGTTCTGGATGTTCGAGAAATATTGGCCTTGCTAGAAATGCCCATATCCCAAGAATGAATCTGTTTTAAAAACCCAAGCTGAGTATGTTGCATGCTAACACTGAGTCAAAAAAAATTGGAGAAGTTTTTGAATTTGATCTCTTACTTTGACAAACTAAAAATGAAAGAATATGACACAAAACACGTCAAGCTCCTAAAATAATTTGACAGCTTGTGTCAGCTGTTGGACACAGACAAGATCAGAGGGAGGACGAGAGAGCAAGCTAGCAACTGTCTTCTACTGTGATCTTATTATGATGTTTAAACAAAGTGGCAGCTCAAAGCCTCGAGGTCTTTGCTGCACTCATTGCTTTTGCTTATTTTATCAATAAACTTCATAACTATCTTATGTATGTTGATACCTGCTGGCATGTTGGCACAATCCTCGTAGCTGCTTCTTTTAAATGGGAACAGGACATGGTTGCTTGGTATTGTACATCAGCAAGAAGAAATGGAATGTGTTAGTTTCTAGTTGGTGAACACTTGTGCAGATGCTGATGCAAGGGTAAATACTGTTGTTGCTACAACAGAGGTGTATAGCAGTAGGGGAATGAGAAGCCCATTGTGAGGAAAGTGGTAGGTTCACTGTGCACAAGTATCATCACAAGAAAGTTAAATTAAATGTGCTCTTGTGAGTGGTGAAGGGTGTTGGAAAACAGAGGTAGGTAGGTTTGCAAGTGTTGGTTTTTAGATATGGTTTGGAAGACTTACCTTGGCAGGCCTGGAATAATCATTAAATCAATTTTCATTGCCACCAAACTCTAAATACTAAGCGATGAATTGACACCCTCTATGCCATTTGTGACCATTGATGGTTTGCAACTTGTCAAGTATGCTTCTGCTAACAGGGAATTTCCTCCTTCTTGCTCAGCAAATCCATCAAGACCTTCAAATAGAGCCTGAAAAATCATCTGTCTGAACAACAATAATGAACAGTTTCATGATCATCACCTGACCCCTAATTCCAGATATTTCTAAAAGTTGAAATCAAATTCCACCATCTGCCACGGCAATGTTTAAACCCATGTCCCAGAGTCTCCAAATTAGCAGACTATCACTATCCATCACCTTCCCAAGTGCTGTTTCTGTTGTATATTTGGGCCTTCAGAAAGCATTTGATATGGTGCTATATGGCAAATTACTGAGTAAATTAGAAATGTTTGGTACTGATGGGCCCTTGGCAGCATGGGTTAGAAATTAACTAAAAGATAGGAAGCAGAAGGTAAGTATAGATGGGTGTTTCTCAGAAATGAGTTGAAAGTAGTATCCCCCAAGAATGGTGTTAGGACTCTTGCTTTTTAAGACTTACATAAATGATTTGGAGATGGGTGTTGAGGGTAATATGTTTAATTTTTCAGAAGATGCTAAGCTAGGGAGAAAAGTGAATTGTGAGCTTGATTTTCATCATTTATGTAAAATGATTTGGATGTGAGCATAATAGGGGTAGTGAGTAAGTTTGCAGATGACACCAAAATTGGAGGTGTAGTGGACAGTGAAGGTTACCTCAGATTACAACAGGCCTACTAATCAGATGGGCCAATGGGTTGAGAAGTGGCAGATGGAGTTTCATTTAGATAAATGTGAGGTGCTGCATTTTGGGAAAGCAAATCTTAGCAGGACTTTAATGGCAAAGTCCTTGGGAGTGCTGCTGAACAAAAAGACCTTGGAGTGCAGGTTCATATCTCCTTGAAAGTGGAGTTGCAGATTGATAGGATAGTGAAGAAGCTATTTAGTATGCTTTCCATTATTGGCCAGAGTATTGAGTACAGGAGTTGGGAGGTCATGTTGCGGCTGTACAGGACATTAGTTAGGCCATTGTTGGAATATTGTGTGCAATTCTGGTCTCCTTCCTATCGGAAAGATGTTGTGAAACTTGAAAGGGTTCAGGAAAGATATACAAGGATGTTGCCAGGGTTGGAGGATTTGAGCTATAGGAAGAAGTTGAATAGGCTGGGGCTGTTTTCCTGGAGTGTCAGAGGCTGAAGGGTGACCTTATAGAGGTTTATAAAATCATGAGGGGCATGGATAGGGTAAATAGGCAAAGTCTTGTCCCTGGGATCGGGGAGTCTAGAACTGGAGGGCATAGGTTTAGGGTGAGTGGGGAAAGATATAAAAGAGACCTTAGGGGCAACATTTTCACGCAGAGGGTGGTTCGTGTATGGACTGAGCTGCCAGAGGGAGTGACAGAGGTTACTGCAATTGCAACATTTAAAAGGCATCTGGATGGGTATATGAATAGGAAGGGTTTGGAGGGATATGAGCCGGGTGCTGGCAGGTGGGACTAGATTGGGTTGGGATATCTAGTCAGCATGGACGAGTTGGACCGAAGGGTTTGTTTCTGTGCTGTACATCTCTATGACTCTATGTTGAGTGACTTTAGAGCAACATTAACAAGTGGCAAGACCCCTGGTAGATGAATTTTGCTGCAGACAAATGTGAGTTAATGCATTTTGGGAGAAGAAACACAGACAGGCATCATAAGCTCAAGGGTACAACCTTTCAGGGGAGTATGGGAGCAGAGGGATCTCAGGGTTCACATGCATAATTCTCTGAAGGTGGCCAGACAAGTTGAAACTGTTATATGATCTTAAGATTTATAAGCATAGGCATAGACTATAAAAGCAAGGAAGTGATGCTACACATCTGCAAGTCATTGGTTAAATACAAGCAATGATTAGCTACATTGAGCTTATTCTCCCTAGGACAGTGAAGATTAAGAGGGAAGCTTATTAAGGTGTTCAAAATGATGAACCATAATTTGTCAAAGTTTTCCCCAAGCAGCTCTGTGCTCTATGGGCTGTTCCCCAGGATGCACGCTGAACCAAACATCAACTGCATCAGGAAGGCCTGCAGCTTTTTGAAAGACGCTTTTTGGTCTGTCTGAAACTTGCTGTTCTTCCAATGTAGAGCTGATCTCGACTGTTGCAGACTGGCACATTCCAAGGTCGAAGACTATGTGCTGAGGGGTGGACTAAAGCCTGGGCCAACTGCTGCCAAAGCACAGTGGGGAAAGATCACTATCTGGGGTCGTTCCAATGAAGTATAACAAGGGTTTGTTCAGTTGTCAGACCCTCTTGTGCCTCAAAAATAACATGACTAATTTCCTACACAAGTAGTAAATGCTTTTGTGTTTAGCAACTTTTGAAAAGCACTGATAAATTTCAAAATTCCAAGAGTTTGTTTTTTTCTCTCTGCAAAGACCATACAGAACTGATTCAGAACCTTTGTATGTGCTTATAGATGATTTTTTTTAATGAATAAAGTATATGTTTGCAATTTTTAAAAAAGCATCAAAATGTACAGGGTATCGCACATATACAGGTGGCATGTGCTTTCCAAAATGGGCTTTGGGAAGGGAATCCGCAATTGGATCTGACTGCTCTACACAAACATTAATAGGGCAGTCTCAGTTGATGGGCGGGAATCAGAAAGTTTCCTGATCAGATCTGGAGTCAGGCAGTGTTACCCACTCTCTCCTGCCTTGTTTGTGTGTGTTGTATGACATCTTTTGCTGAGTCCAAGAGGAAAGGAGTGAGCCAGAAAGGGGTGACAATTCCAGGCATCAGAGGCCTGCAGATCAAAGCCTCCCTGTACATGGATGATGTTACCGTTTTATGTTCAAATCCACTGCCAGTGTGCAGACTCATGATGATCTGTGACCAGTTTGAGTGCCCTCAGGAACCAAAGTAAATTGAGGCAGGAGCAAGGCCATGTTCTTTGGGAACTGGGCTGATTGGTCCCTTATGCCAACTTTGCATGTGGGTGCATCAAGCTATGCTTAGACCCTTGGTCAGCAAACATCAAGTGTCACTATGTCCTGAGGTCCTACCTGACTCTAGTCTTGCAAGAGATGGGTGTGACCTCACTGCTGTAGTTGGACTGTTCTGTATCATCTATCCCTTGTGAAAAAATTCGCAAAGAAAAACACCTTTGACAACAAGTCTTTCAGAAAGGAGTTGGCACGTAATGTCCTCAGGAAAAGAAGAGAGTGAATCCTGTCACATGATTCCCTGAGCAGACTGCCAAAATCATTTGGCAGAATGTCTCATCACCAGAACTTTCCAACAAGCTTGACTGGTCGTGAGGAGGGCACAGCCCATCCGATTCTTCATGTATGCCTGGTCTGTGCACCCTACTGCACACTGCCCTCAAAGGGGCTGCACTGGCAAACAGACTGTCACATATCACAGGCTGTTCCCTGGGATGCGCACCAAGACAAACATCGACAGCACCTGGAGAACCATCAATCTGGCGAAAAGACATTCATTGTTCTGTCCAAAATTTGTTGGTCTTCCAATGTAAAGAGTTGACCTCGACCGAGTGTTGCAGACTAGGTAAAAACAATGACTGCAGATGCTGGAAAGCAAATACTGGATTAGTGGTGCTGGAAGAGCACAGCAGTTCAGGCAGCATCCAAGTAGCTTCGAAATCGACGTTACGGGCAAAAGCCCTTCATCAGGAATAAAGGCAGTGAGCCTGAAGCGTGGAGAGATAAGCTAGAGGAGGGTGGGGGTGGGGAGAGAGTAGCATAGAGTACAATGGGTGAGTGGGGGAGGAGATGAAGGTGATAGGTCAAGGAGGAGAGGGTGGAGTGGATAGGTGGAAAAGGAGATAGGCAGGTCGGACAAGTCCGGACAAGTCAAGGAGACAGTGCTGAGCTGGAAGTTTGAAACTAGGATGAGGTGGGGGAAGGGGAAATGAGGAAGCTGTTGAAGTCCACATTGATGCCCTGGGGTTGAAGTGTTCCGAGGCGGAAGATGAGGCGTTCTTCCTCCAGGCGTCTGGTGGTGAGGGAGCAGCGGTGAAGGAGGCCCAGAGTGGGAGGGGGAGTTGAAATGTTGGGCCACGGGGCGGTTTGGTTGATTGGTGCGGGTGTCTCGGAGATGTTCCCTAAAGCGCTCTGCTAGGAGGCGTCCAGTCTCCCCAATGTAGAGGAGACCACATCGGGAGCAACGGATACAATAAATTATATTAGTGGATGTGCAGGTAAAACTTTGATGGATGTGGAAGGCTCCTTTAGGGCCTTGGATAGAGGTGAGGGAGGAGGTGTGGGCACAGGTTTTACAGTTCCTGCGGTGGCAGGGGAAAGTGCCAGAATGGGAGGGCGGGTCTTAGGGGGGTGTGGACCTGACCAGGTAGTCACGGAGGGAACGGTCTTTGCGGAAGGCGGAAAGGGGTGGGGAGGGAAATATATCCCTGGTGGTGGGGTCTTTTTGGAGGTGGCGGAAATGTCGGTGGATGATTTGGTTGATGCGAAGGTTTGTAGGGTGGAAGGTGAGCACCAGGGGCGTTCTGTCCTTGTTACGGTTGGAGGGGTGGGGTCTGAGGGCGGAGGTGCGGGATGTGGACGAGATGCGTTGGAGGGCATCTTTAACCATGTGGGAAGGGAAATTGCGCTAGTTACAGACTAGCACATTCCAAGATGCGTGCTGAGGGATGCACTAAAGCTTAAGGCAGTTGCCGCCAACATGCAGTAGGCAAAGACCACCATCTAGGGTCTTTCTGCTAAAGGGCTGTTAAATTTTGAGACCCTCTCATTGACTTAACGGGATTGCGAGTAGTTTCCTATTATGATTAGGAACTTTTTTGTTGCTGCACATGGAGTCAAGCTCAAATAAGGAATGTCTATTTTTTTCTCTCTCTCTGCAAAGTCCATTACAGAACTACTTTGGACCTTCATACTTGTAGATAATTGATTGTAGAAAACAATCACTCACACAGACCACAACCAATCCTCACCCTGCACCAGAACATCCAACAGAACCCTCCTGAAAACCATACCCTTTAATCCCTTGCTGATTATCCAATAATCCTCTGAACACTGTATCCTTACAGATTCCCAATCACAGTTTATCTTTCTTGGGATTCCATGTTTCAGCATCTCTAATTACATTTTCACTTCTGCTGTGGTCCTGAAGTGGCTCTTTACAAAGTCCCAAATGGTATCATCTATGACTGACAGAGGTCAACACACAATTGCTACTCATTCTTTCTGATCGCTCTTCATCCTTCGTTATAGTTGGTCACCCATCGTCAGCCTTCTCTATCCTCCAATTAAGTGGGACCAGACTTGTCATGTTCTATGCTTATCTAGCGGCTGTAGTCAGAGAAACACCCACTGTTCCATCATATTGGGTGTACCCCAGGAACTGACCATTGGCCCCTATTTCTTGTGCTGTTTCATCCAAAAACAGCATCAGTTTCCATATGCATGGTGATGACATTCACCTTGACAACATCATCATTTCTCTTGATTCTTCCCCTAATTGTTCTTAGATTGTCAGCCTCTTGTATTGGAAATACTGACGACAAAAGTCATTGGGCTCAATCTTAATTTTGTTTTGGTTAAGTGTGAGTTATAACCTTTGTCATTTTCAAGGAACTCTCTCCTTGAGGCCCTGTGAAATTTCTCATGGTGTCTCACCAAACACACCTCATTAACTACCTAACTCATCCCATGGTATCCCTCTTGTCTGGTCCTAATTTTTCCCTACCACACACTGCTCCCAGAACAACTCACTATTCAATAGATATCCACCAAAAGAATGGCACCTTTTCTGCCCGTGCCATCTTTAAAAGGTCACTGTGCACCTGGAGAAACAGTGACAATCCAGCATTGCATCTCACCAGCAGCATAATCGCACAGCAGACACAAAGCCTTGCAACTCTCAGCACATTGCCAGCATGGCCTTTCACATGCAACCTCATTCTCTCACCCAGTCACTGAATAACCACCACATCACAAATTTCATCTGTCCTTAGCTACATCACATCTGAGCACCTCTTCTAAGTCAGTGCTACTCTATCCCCAAAGCCCAAAGTAGACCTACAGCTGACCATTGTCTTGTAGCAGATCATCATGTACAGGCAAACAGTTGGACAAGAATGTGGACACGCTCACTCTGCATGCATTGTGTATGCTTGGAGGAAATGATTAAAAATCAAATGCAGCTGCAGTTTGCAAATGGATGCTCCATGTATTTACCTGTTCAGTTTCCAAACATCCAGCAGACATGGATCCTATGCATTCACCCATAAAAGTGTCATTGAATTTGTCCACCCTGGGCATTATCCCAGCCACTTTCCATTTTCATTTTCCATCCAGAGAATGACAAGTGTTGGCACAAATTGCAGCCCATAGTGGACACCATCGGCACTAGCTTATATCTGGTCACCAGGTACTCCCACAGAGTCACCATATTCCTTTTACCTTGTACAACCCTAACAGCCAATATCCACTCATCCTCCACACACACACACACACACACACACACACACACACATTGAATTTTGCCTTTGACTGTCCACCCTGACCTGAACAACTACAATTTAATGAGGTTCACCTTGTTCCTTTACACTTGCCCTGTGGAGACCAGTTGAGGTCATTGTCAATATAATTCCCTCTAGTAGCCTATAATGCCTTCTGATGCCATTCTCCATTTCCCCTATGTCTTGAGATTCACCCCATCATTAATCTTGTACCATTCTCCACAAATTCTGCTTCTCTTTCTCCTGCCTTGGGACCCCACAATGTTTGGCAGTGATCATTCTCCTGCTGCTGTAGGCCCCTTGTGCACCCTCATTCATGTTTGACAGAGGGACCCCCAGAACTATGTTCATTCCAAACCTTTGACTAGCTTCAATGAGCATGACATGACTGTTCCTAATTTCTGTCCTTACAGCTCTGTGACTGACACCGCATCATTCCCCTGATCAGTGCTGCTGGCTCAACAAAACAGACTATCATTCACTCTTCAGTGAACAATCCTTTGACAGTGAGCATCCCAAAATGATAACTCATCAGGCCCAAGCCCCTAGACTGTGTGTGTGGACCATGCATATGGCTTACAGTACTGTACCTACCACCAACAGTGGTCCCTCAATCTTAACTGGTCTCAGGACTAAACTCCTCCCTCTTTCTGCCATGGCCATTTGGTTGAATATAGCATGTTTGCTACAGGGCCATCTGGCATATGCTATAGGTGTTAAACTGATAAATCAGTGTGCCATACCCGAGCCTTCAGCCAGACCTACAAGCAGCCTGTGTATGTCTGCTCCACAGAGTGTATCAATACAAAAGTACTGATAGAGTATGGATGTTGTGAGCATGCAAGGTAGGCGCTAAATGAGTGAGAGCTAAGACAGCAAGTGAGCAACAAGAGATGCAACCTGGTATTTAACAAGCTATAATCTCCCTTGATTGGCAACTTGCCAATGTCTGATGAGAAACTCACCTCGCCACTTGGCAAACACATAAAAGAAGCAGCGAGTTGCTCCTGTCATTGAGATCAGCCTTGCCTGACATCTGACCTAATTCTGCCACAAATCTTGCATAACTCATGTTGATCAGATCCATACAAGATTTCATCAATGTATTTGGTCACTGGCATAGGCTCAACTCCTTCATCGTACTAGTCTATATCCCTCTCTCTGATAATCTTTTGAAGCTGAGACAAACTGCTCACAAACTTATTGTCACATTCAAACCTGTGATGAATCACTGATCACAATCCAAGTCATCTATTCCACCTCTATTATAGCCCAACCCCACACATTTACCCTACCTTAATTGCTGCTGAAATGTTTTTATTACTTCTAAACATTGATGTGAAAGGAATTCAGGACACTGGAGCAACTTGTGTTAATGTCATGGAGCCACACATCCTTGAGGCATAAATAAAACAATGTGGGTAGAGATGGAACATTCAATAATCAGAGAGTCTTTGGAGTACATGAACATTAACACACAAATGGGATAGATTAGTCCTTACCTATTGTACCTATAAGATCAAAGCCCAGTGTATCTATGACTGCCACATATAACAGCATTCCATTTGTTATATAATAATACAATAAAATAAAAATTACTTTGAATTATAAGCCTGAACATAGTTAACTTTGCTTTCTACTCAACCAGTCTGTCTTGAACTCAAACTCATGGTGTGGAATCAAACTCACATTAAAAAAAATTTGACTTTACCAATGCACTCCTGACTCTCTGTACATTTTCTATCCATTGCAAACTCTGCCACCTGTGTAAAAAATGTTGTCATGTCCATTCACACATTTTTCTATGTTCATTGATCTACGTTGGCTTTCAGCTAAGCAATATCTCACTAAGATATCTTTGTATCTTATTTTCAAATTACTTCCTCTATCAGTAATCTGCTCCAACTCCAACTCCAACTCTCGGAGATGCTTATGCACCTCCAGTTTAATTTTCCACCCATTTTAATTGCTCCAATATTGGCAGCCATGATTTCAATTGCCAAAGCACTAAGCTCAGGAGTTTGTTCCATAAACTTCTCGGCCTGTCTTTTTGCCTGTTTTACACTCTTTCTCTGTTTCATTCTTTTTCTCTCTTTTACTTTCAATTTTAAGTTCATCCTTCCTATCTGTGTGAGGAAGGAATTGCTCTCATCCTCATCTATAACGACATTGTAAATGTGTTTATAAAAATTCAGTTAGTCAGTGTTTCTAGTAAAATTCCCATTCAACGTAGCAACTGGAGCATTAGTTTCCTTCCAACTGATTAAATAAGCTTGAGAAAATATTGATTGATTCCCTCACTGCCCCAAATAAAATATTATTCTATACCCACGAGGGATAATTGTATTAAATAACTTGTGCTATGAAAAAATTGAGTTCCACCTGCCAAGTATCATGTAATTAATTTAAACCTGTAAATTTGAGTTTTTTGTGTCTGAGCCATTCTATTGTTGCTCAGTGCATTGTGTAAATACAGACTTTTTCAAACAGAAGCACATGGACCCACAGTCCAAGAGCAATCTGGAATGAGTTAAGTAAGACAGGCATGCCATACAATTTCCTTTGAGGAAACAAGACCTGGGGCTATAATTAGTGTTTCATTACACACAATTCCTCGCTGTAATCCAAACACAAATTAACCCTGTCCACTACTGCAAACAGCTCTCAATGCTAACTTATGGACATAAAAATAAGGGAACTGCTTTTATTTTACATTGGTTTTTGTACCATTTTTCATTTGCGAGTCCTGTCACCAGGCAATTTAACAATGGGCACATCACATTCGAGCCAGGTACTGTCCTCTGTGAACACACAAATAAGCTCACTTTCAACAATTGTCAAAGGCAACAATCAAAAGCAGGAATCCTCACTGATGGTTTTCCTCTCCAATTAGAAGGTACTAAGGACATTCATAGCACTCCTACTAGCTGAAACCAATTAGTAGCACAGACTGAGGATCAAAACTGTAGATTTCTGTACTTTAGAACCATCATTTTATTTCATCCTGAGTGTAGAATTGATTTAAATTGATATGGCACTGTTATGAAATGTTCACCATAATGCTCAGATTTGGAGAGAGTCATTTCTACCTCAAAGGATATTATGTGGTTTACAATCTTCACTGGGTCTTTACAGGGTTAACAGAGTTGAGTGGGAATGTATAGCTTGTGAAACATTCCTCTTTTGCTATGCTGTGGCATTCTTTTCAGATTGCTTAAGTTGCTTTAATGGCAGCTAGACAATGGTGGGCAAGTTTAAATAGCAATACACTGTCAATAAAGTATGAAAAATATCAAAACATTTACTTAAAGTGTAAAGATTATTTTAAATCCAAACTGACGTCTTAAAAAATAACAATTGCTGCTTAATACAAGATACTATACTATATAACTAAAATGTGTCTTGGCAAAAGAACTACATGAAATCATGCATGAGCAGTGAAGCAAGACAGGAGAAGGTGTCTATATTCAAACACTGAAGGATTCTGATGTAAAGTCATCTTTAGCACTGCACAGAGGAAGAAATGTGTCAGACTTGGCATTTCTTTACTTCCCTCTCCTGCTGCTCTCACAGTTAATAATCTTCTCTGAGTGTTTGAAGGGAATTTTGTTTCTGAGCAGAAATGACAAAACACTTCTCATACACAGAGGAGTAGGCGATGATATTACTGAGTTTGGCGGTAGTTTGGTATCCAGGAACTGCAATAAACACTCACATCAGCTATTGAGGAAATCTTCACCTAATCATCCAATGAAACATTCAATGTCAGGTAGGACATGTTAAGGTCCGATTACAACTCCTTTACAGTGTCTTAATGCCTTACAATTTGCCTTAAACCTGCCAGCAATAGATATGCCATAATTTGACATTTTCATTTCTCTTGCCAGATATGCTTAACTCTGTTTGAGTGAGACCAATGATGTAGCAATTTATTTTCAAATTGGAAGCAATTTTGTGACAGTAGAGTGTCCAGATTGCATCTTTTGACTCTCCAATAACATTTCACAGGACTCTGAGAACCAGTAGAGAGTAAATGTCCATCCTACCTGTCTATTGCATTCAGGTCCAAATACTAAGGATGAAAGGGTAATGTTTTAATTCATTACATTCTCCATCTCTTTTGTTTTAGCTTTTAACAGAATTATTTTTGCAAACTTTTGAAAGGGTAAGAGTAACCTAGGAAATTAGAAATTTCATTGCAATTTGTAGATTACCCAAACATGTGATTTGGCCATGACTCATGTGCCTGTTTGCTTGGCCCCATCCAGCATTGTAAAATTAGTACCCCTACCTTTTTAACATGGTGGTTAACATGTTGCAGATTTAAACAGCACAACCATGTTGCACAGTGGTTATACATTCTGTTTAGTGGGGATGTAAATCAGGCAACTCTGTAACCACTTGAAGACAGCCCCAGACCTTAAATGTTGATAATATTCTGGTTGAAGACAAGAGTAATCTCCTAAAGAAGAATATGGTGGAGGAAGAGGGAAAACAGCACCCAGATACTACTTTGGTGCAGACAGAAGACAGAAAATGGAATATTAGCCAAGATTTTTGCTCCTGATGTTGCAAACTGGGTAACTTCTTGGTTTGACACACCTATCCCAGGAAAATAAGCCCCATGAGACCTGATTAATACTTTGGATTGGTGCAGAATTAATGAAGGCAAGCACATCCCCTTGGATGCAGATTGAAGGTAGCTGGAAAGCTTACCAAGGATCAGGGTGGGTTATATCAAAAAACTACCTCAGTACTTTGAGACCTAATCCCAATTGTTTTGTTACATTTTAGGATCTCCAGCCATCACTCTATCACCCAACCAAATCCCTACTCTCCATGGCTTATTACAGTCCCCAAGCCAAATTCATACCAATTCATGTCTCCTACTCTTTTGGTCTCTCATAGCACCCATGCCATCATAATGTCAACTCACACACTTGCCTATCCCTATGCATCATTATTACCTCAACTCCAAACTACCCAGTATCCATCATGGATAGATCTCAGAAATCATGTTGACATGAAATAAAATTAAGATCTAAATATCTATTACAGTTTCTACTATAGTACAAAAAATGCATTCATGAAAGCTTATTGAGGACTTTAAAAGTCTTTCAAGTACATAATCCTTTATAAAAACAAACAGACTTGTATTCATTACTCCATATCAAAGATAGCTAACCCTTTAATAAGTCATTTGGGCTGTCAATGATACTTGAAAATTGCAATCCACCGACTGGGATAATTGTACATTGTGGACAGCAACCAAGCATTTGAGATGACATAATGAGAGCCCTGGAAGTAATATCAACAACAGCCATTGTAACAGCTAGAATAGTTCCCACTTAAACAAGCTGGCTTGTTAAAATTGTAAAGTGCTGACTTTACCAATTGACAGTTTCATAAACTCTATTGTCTGTCTAATATCTTTGAACAGGAGAATGCCACTAAAATAGATTGAGTTTGCATGCATTCTTTCTTGCACATCAAACACAGTACACTGGGAATTATATATTGACATAAAGTTATGACACTGGTGATTGGCTACCATGGAAAAAGAAAAATCAATATTTCGGGCAAAAGCCCTTCATCAAGAAAAGCCCCGATGAAGCCCTGATGAAGGGCTTTTGCCCGAAATGTCAATTTTCCTGCTCCTCGGATGCTGCCTGACCTGCTGTGCTTTTCCAGCACCACTCTGATCTGGACTCTAATCTCCAGCATCTGCAGTATCCACTTCTTCCTACCATGGAAAACCTAAGCTTGCCAAAGATGCACTGATGAAGAAGCAATCTGATCCATAATAGCTCAACATTGGGTAGGATAAGTACAATACAGGGAAAAGGGATACATGGTGTACCACTGGACACAGATGTGTAAAAGCTAAGATATGGAGATAGAATGTTATAAATGCCGGGAAGGGAATCAAATGTCATTGAAAAAGATTTGGGGAAGTGTTGATGTATTGGAAAAAGGAATGATGATTCAGGTGAAGTAGCTTTTTGCTATGCTCCTGACTACTGTTGTGACTACTCTGCTCACTTCTTGCTCATTCTCCACCTCACTTCCCTAATGCAGACACAGGATCTCATTTCAGTATCTTATTCACCAACCATAATACCTTGAAAGTACATCCTGAATGTCTATGGAGCAGCCTTATCAACTCAAATACGTGGCACATTTTCAACTCATAATGAACACATGACTTTTTGGATGGTTTGCAGCCGAAAAAAAAATGGTATAACACCATATGATCTCCAGAGGAGGGAATCGAAGAACTAATTCACTTCATTCATTGTTTCGTTGATATAAATTATTTTGGAACGGGTATTTGATTTAATTTCAAGATTAATTTTTAAGATAACTACCCATTTAAAAATATTCAAAACTAGTGAACAGAACACAACATATACAACAAAAATGAAGGAAGAGTGGTAGGAACACTGACAGCAATTCATTGTAATAAGGTTCAGTACTTTTATACCTGGACTAATGGAATCACTCAACTGGTATACTGAACAGAGGGAAAAGCTACTCATTCATCCATTGCTGAACGAATGTATACAAGAGTATACATTAAAACTAGGCCTTTGACAGCCTACTATATCCCCTCAGACTGTAGACAAACGTTTGAAATGCTAATGGAACTGAATTGAGAAATCTTCCAAAGATCGGAGACAGGTATGAAGGACAAAATGGCTTCCTGATGATCTATGATCCATGACCTTAAAAAAGGCACCTAAGAATCTTCACCTATCTCCAAACTGATGTATCAGTTATTGTGCCATTCTAGTTCTATTAATTTTCTAGGAGAAAGTGAGGACTGCAGATGCTGGAGATCAGAGCTGAAAATGTGTTGCTGGAAAAGCACAGCAGGTCAGGCAGCTACCAAGGAGCAGGAGAATCGACGTTTCGGGCATGAGCCCTTCTTCACGAATGAGGAAAGTGTGCCAAGTAGGCTAAGCTAAAAGGTAGGGAGGAGGGACTTGGGGGAGGGACGTTGGAAATGCAATAGGTGGAAGGAGGTTAAGGTGAGGGTGATAGGCCGGAGTGGGGGTGGGGGTGGAGAGATCAGGAAGAAGATTGCAGATTAGGAAGGAGGTGCTGAGTTCGAGGGTTGGGACTGAGACAAGGTGGGGAGAGGGGAAATGAGGAAACTGGAGAAATCTGTGGTTGGAGGGTTTCTAGGCAGAAGTGAGGCACTCTTCCTCCAGCCGTCGTGTTGCTATGGTCTGGCAATAGAGGAGTCCAAGGACCTGCATGTCCTTGGTGGAGTGGAAGGGGGAGGTGAAGTGTTGAGCCACGGGGTGGTTGGGTTGGTTGGTCCGGGTGTTCCAGAGGTGTTCTCTGAAACATTGCGCAAGTAGGCGGCCTGTCTCCCCAATATAGAGGCGGCCACATCGGATGCAGCAGATGCAGTAAATGCTGTGTGTGGAGGTGCAGGTGAATTTGTGGCGGATATGGAAGTATCCCTTGGGGCCTTGGAGGGAAGTAAGGGGGGAGGTGTGGGTGCAAGTTTTGCATTTCTTGCGGTTGCAGGGGAAGGTGCCGGGAGTGGAGGTTGGGTTGGTGGGGGTGTGGACCTGATGAGGGAGTCACGGAGGGAGTGGTCTTTTCGGAATGCTGATAGGGGAGGGGAGGGAAATATAACCCTGGTGGTGGGGTCCGTTTGGAGGTGGCAGAAATGACGACGGATGATACAATGTATATGGAGGTTGGTGGGGTGGTAGGCGAGGACCAGTGGGGTTCTGTCCTGGTGGCGATTGGAGGGGCGGGACTCAAGGGGGGAGGAGCGGGAAGTGGAGGAGATGCGATGGAGAGCATCGTCGACCACGTCTGAGGGGAAATTGTGGTCTTTGGATAAGGAGGCCATCTGGGTTGTTCGGTATTGGAACTGGTCCTCCTGGGAGCAGATGCAGTGGAGACGAAGGAATTGGGAATATGGGATGGTGTTTCTACAGGGGGCAGGGTGGGAGGAGGTGTAGTCTAGGTAGCTGTGGGAGTCGGTCGGTTTATAGTAAATGTCCATGTTGATTCGGTCGCCCGAGATAGAAATGGAGAGGTCTAGGAAGGGGATTGAGGAGTCTGAGATGGTCCAGGTAAATTTGAGGTCGGGTTGGAAGTTACAGGGGGCAGGGTGGGAGGAGGTGTAGTCTAGATAGCTTCTTCCTCTAGATCTATTAATTGTCTACCAGGTCTAAATATTTCTGATCAGCAACCAGATGTTTTGGATGTCATCTGCAATTACTTGCCCTACTGTTGAGCATATCCCTCTTCCAAGTAATATTACCTGCCCAGGACAATACACGAGATATGGTAATGAAATAAATTTACCCATCAGCATGGCTCTTCAGCTGCACTCTGCCACATATGCTCAGAGATAGAGGAAAAAAAAATTGTCTCAGACTGTCACCAAGGGGAACCACTAGGCAAGAAATATTGGAGACACATGATTAGGACTGCATAGACTTTGGTTTTATTGGAGAGGTCATCAATAATTGTCTTTTGTGTAAAACTTCGTTTTGTAGGAATCTCTTCATCTGCACTATTTCTACTGCGACTGTTAACTTTCTATTCCATCTGATTCAGGCCATATCTCTTTGGATAAACATGAAGCAGTTACAAGTGATGAATCCTCTTGAATGAAGGTACAAAATATTCAAAAGATATGTTCTAAGATAACTTTTTGCCTAATTCTGTATCTGCTAATCCTCATCCTACTTCTGCAATGATGACTGGAAAATAAAGCTTTGGTGTCCACACTGATGATGGCCAAATACTTGTAGAATCTTTTATTGGAGAAAAATAACAGACCACCTAGGTTACAAACTAAAACTTGAATTTATATTTTTTTGTAAATTTGTATTCTATAGATTCTGCTCCATGTTTTCACTTCCCCTCTATACACAAGCAAGACTTCAGAAACGTTATGTCCTATTCAGTCAAATAGTGGCATGATTTTGTTCTCAAACATCCTCTAAAGATTTAGTGTAGAATAATGATTAAGAACCCAGTCACAGTATTGTCGATGTTTGGAACAGATGTCATACTGAAGCAATAAAACTGTCTGGGACACTGCCTTTACCCTCAGGAAAATTGAGTTTTCTCACTGGGTATTGAGTGGGGAGGATAGAACCTGGAAAAACATCAAAACTGGTTGACTGTCTCTTATTGTTCAGTAATTTCCGTGGAAATCAAGCCAAATTTGCCAGCCAGAGGAATTTGAAACAATTAGGGTTATAGTAATGCTGCTTACTTTCCAAGAGGCAGCAAATATTAACTAATTTCTATTAATCTTGCTTGCCATTTCACAATGTATTGATTGCAGCTGAGTAAGGAAGGATAGCTACTATTGCAATTATCATGTGAAAGGTAAACACTTCCACATGTGTCATACAGGAGATAAACTCAATTTGTACAACAGGTGCTTGCTATCCATACATTGCTGTACTCACATGAGATCGTAGATCAGTGAAAGCTGGTTCCTCTGTTATCTGTGCTGCTTGTTTCGGGTCCTTTACAACAATCAGTGCATTCCTTGCCTGATTGCCTTAATTACACTCGAATAACAGTTCAGAATTCAACTTTAGACATTTTCCTCTCATCCTTCAGTTCAAACACATAGTGCCATATTGGTTGTGGAAGTTTTTACTGATAACTGTACAGCAATGGCAATGTTGAACCTCATGGGGACTTTAAAGGTAACGTGCCATTTTTTGAGATTGATAACAAAGTAATGTGAACACTCCAGTAATTGTTGCAACTCACAATTTAAAGAGCACTTCTTACTTTCTACATGTTGCTGGATAATTTAAACATCAATGACCATTAATTATAATCTAAAATTATTAAATGAGTTATTAATTAGCCATTAAATTTAGTCTTATGTAATGGTAACAATTTAAGAGTGATGGAATAGGATTATTGTGCAGCTCATTGGGAGATTATTTTACATTTTCCAGCATTCAAACTGATTATAAGATACAGAAATAATTTTGCGAAGTGCTGTTTTGTCCATCAGCAAAAGACTACATTTATCTTTTTCAAGCCCACAATACTGTGATAATTCAGCAAAATTACATAATGACGTGTTTTAATGTCAGTGCATCATTGTGTTTGTCTCCCACACCAAAATAATGCACCAAGCATTTTCAAGAGACACAATGCTTTATAAATCCTTTTTTGTGAAGTCACTGTCTAGATACTGTTTGCTGTATTTGCCAAAGCAAATACATTTTTCTGTCCAAGTCTAGTAATATCAACTGGTGCCAATGATTTTGAAGATAATGTTTTTCCATCTAATTTGCTGTAATGTTGAGATGTCTTATGGTGGGGGATTTGGAGGGAAGCCAATTAACACTAGCAAAAGCAGCAGACTCTGCAGTCCACCTTTTGAACATAGTAGTTTATAATGAGAGAATCAGAACTGAGTAAATGGTTTTGATCACACGGAAAAAAAAATCATAGAAACAATCAAGGTCAAACTTTTACTGTTGATTCATCACAGTGGCAAGCTAACTTCAACAGAACAGCTTATACTTATTCTGAAGGTTATTTTACTTACATTTTTATAATGACGATACCTTCTAAGTAACATAAATAAAGGAGCTACCCTGAAAATCTAGAGAGCATCACAAGTATCCTATTTGTGAGGCAATTTCTGAGCATTGAATTAAATGCCATGTTGCAGTTGACAAGAAAATGGCAGCGGGGAGACAATGGTCACAGCACTTAACTCCCCAGTAGAAATGCCTAGAGATAGTCATGCTACCTCTGGTCTCTTGCTGGAAGGTATATCATTATGATTTGAAACAAGTGTTTTAGCAGGATACCTTGTTAGATTTTCCCTTGAAGGCACGGCAAAATAAATACAGCACTTTAGATAACATTCGAGCACTTTACATCAAACAAATTATTTTTTAAGTAAGGGCATTGTTATAAAGTGGAAACGCAGCACAATTTGTTTCCAGTAAGATTCCATAAAATGTGATAATGACCAGAAAATCTGTTTTGTGATATTGATACAGCTAGAACACCAGAGCTAATTTCCATCTCTTCTTCAAAATAATTCCACAGGATATTTCGGATCCACCTGCAAGATAGGCAGGTTTAACATCTCAACCTAATAAGTGTACTTCCAACGAGCAGCACTTATAGTAGTGTATTGGAAAATCAGTCTGGATTTCAAAGTCTCTGGAGTGGGGCATAAGCGAGGTTCTGACTCAGAGACAAAAGTACTATAAACTTAACGAGAATAAATGCTTGAAACAATAGTAGCTAGCTGATAAAGCAATTGAAACTGGGATTACAGGTAATAAGTTATCAACAGCTTTTACTGATTTCCTGTTGCCCACCAGCCTCCAAACTTGCCCTCTTCTATCATCTGTTTACCATCCCATGATTTAAAATCCCCTCTAAAATGCGCAGCCTAATCATTCCTGCTCCTCCCCAACTTCTTTATTTTGCACTGTTTGGCAATAATCTTTAAAATTATCTTTTCTCTTTCCAAATATAAAGGCAAATACTTGGTATGGACAATTTCTCCATGTATTGAATGATAATGAGTGTAGACGTATAGTGGCCCTTTAAATCACCTTCAATCCTTGAAGACTAGAAGTCGACCCTGAGGCAAAAAATGTGAGTTTACAAAACAATTTGAAAAAAGAATTGCGGAACCATAGAATCCCTACAGTGTGGAAGCAGGCCATTAAGCCCACTAATTCCACATTGAACCTCCAAAGAACATCTCAGCGAGACCCTCCAGTCTACCCTATCCCTATAACCCTGCATTTCCCATGGCTAATCCAACTAGCCTGCACGTCCCTGGACACTATGGACAATTTACCATGGCCAATCCACCTAACCTGCACAATTTTGAACTGGTATTAAATTGGACAGAAGGCTTGTATCAAATTAGATTGGACCTATTTATGGACACAAACCAGGTGATTTGTATACTACAGGTGCCAGAAGAGACCGTAGCCTCAAAGTAGTGTCTTAGTCTTGCTCATTTTGTCTGCCATGCCTCCATATGCAACTCTTCCAATTTACAGTATTGAATATGAATCTTGTTTCGTTATCAGTAGTATCACTAAGATCATGGAAGAGTGTTGAATGATTACAGCTAAGGGATCTACCATATCACTGTAAAATTAGGGAGGTGCACCATTCTTTCCCGCTTCATCGGAATTCTTTATTTTCAAATGTATTCACGGCATCCAGCTAAGAGCCTTGACCACACGCTAGTTTGAGAGACAAGATCTAAAACTGGCATTCAACCCATTTTTTTAACCAACAAAAAGGGGTCCAACGTCTGCTTAAGGTAGCTTCCCCAGATTGCTGAAAAGTTACCTGGCTGAAAATTAAGGCAGATTTTTAAACCATCTTTTAGACAGTTGGACCTGGAAGTAAACATCCATTGTCACTCTAATATGACCTATTACCTTCTCCAGTGTTTCCATGATCTCAGAGGTTTCCTGTTGAAGATCTGAGTTCCTGTGATACCTAGAATTGGAAAGCAATAGTATAAGGAGTAAAAGAACACAGTGAAGTCAGTCTGAGAGGTAACTGAGTACCAATAGTACAATAGATCACATTATTAACTATTCTATATTCTTTGCACTTCTCTGCACAATGTGTGGTTGAGGTAGCCTGAAGACCCTCTCATTGGGATCACTACTTCAAATTCTAACAACCTTGTGTCTGATCTACCAAAAGGATCTCTAGGGATGAGTCCAGCAATCTGGAAGTTCATTCAGCTGATATGCTCGAAAATTTTATTTCAAACATTTATGCAAATAGATGATGTTGCCCTTCAACAGGTGCCTGACGATAAAAGCTTTCCCAGGATTTGGCTTCCCTGCCTCCCAGTTATAAGCAACCTCTCAGGACTAATACCACTGCTCTGAATTAACCATGGATTGAAAATAAGAGCCATGGGAAAAAAAAAGTTGCAGACATACATTTGTACTTCATTTTCACTGCTACATTATTAAAGGAGAAGAACTTAGGATATCCTTTCTTAAACAAAGAAAACCCAGAACCAACTTTAGGTTAAATATAGGTCTTCAGAAACAGATCATAAAATGGCAAAATTCATGCTCATTTTAAATTGGATGTTTGATTCCAATGGCTGTCATTAATTTCACATATCAGAAGTAATGAATTTATTTTAAGTCTAGAATATGTATTTCCTCTGCTTCCAGATTTATCTTGCTCTTCTTGTCCAACACTCAGTGTTAAACCACTGAAATTTTTAAAAAGTGCATGAATGAAATGTGGACAATAAAATTAATGATGGAAATCCTGCACTTGAACTCTGGAAATCCAAGTTCTGATAATGGATCCATTAACTGGCAGACTTTAAATGTATGTTGTTAGGTCAGGTATTTATTGCAAGGCTATTGGCTTCAGGCTTGTGACCTGTGATGTCTATAAGTTAATGAGATCCTTGTGACCTTTTAATGCTTTTCTGTCATTTTATAATGTCTGTAACATTTTTGAGAAATATCAAGATGTTGAGGTCAAAATGTAAGTAAAACCATTAAATGGAAAACATTCACCATCAGTTTCCATTATACCAGTAATAAGCTGTGCTCCGTGTCAGTACTTGGCCTATTCTTTTCCTTCTGATCTCTCTTTTCCAAAAGCGTCTGTTGTATTTATGCTCCCACATTTTGAATTGAACAAGTAATGTGTGGAGAAGTCAAAGTTGCAGTTTAGATCCTGAATATTGATTAATTTTGACTATCTTTTTTTAAAGCCAAAAACCGAACCCCTGCATTGTCAGTTGATCTGCTGTTGCTGTATATAAGCTTGTTCCCAGGTGGCATTACTGAACTCAGAATATCCCTGGAAAAGTAATATTTTGTATGGTACTATTTACATGTTTCTTCTTTAGATACAGACATTTATTTTAGATGATTGTTTTCTAATAATGTTTATCCAAACAATCCATATTCTACGATATTTGAAATCTGACTTGAAACGTGTTCTTCCAAGACACATTGCATAAACTAGTCCATCATTAGGAAGACATTTATTATACAGTGTAGCACCAAGTTCTCCTTCACAGAACAGAGGTATTTTACAGTGAGCCAACTTAGGCGCCATCAGAGAAACAATGTACTAACAATTCACTGTATTATTAGAGAAGAAAGATTTATACATTGCTCCCTCAGTTCCTCTTCAGGACACATGCTAAAAATGTTACAGAATTAAAGAAATTTAGTATAATAACTGTGCTGCTCACAATGTTGTTGCTTCTACATTGAGGAGATGAAACACAGACTGGGTGACTGCTTGGCTGAACACATTCTGTCCATGAAAATGACCCCAAGCTTCCAGTTGCCTGACCTTTCAACACACCGCTATGTTCCACATTTCTGTCTTGGGCTTGCTGTAGTGCTCCAGTGAGACCCAGAGCAAGCTTGAAGAACAGCATCTTATTTTCTACTTAAGGACCTTACAGCTTTCAGGACTCAATATTAAGTTCAATAAACTTAGGGTATGAATGCCTTCTTCCATGTCCTTTATTCACCCCTACACCACATGCCCCATCATGACATCGGCTACTTAGAGCACAGCCAACTCATTTTTACCAACTTATGGTCTCCATTAGCCACTCTTCTTGCTCTCTGGTTTACCATTATCCAATCCTTTGTCTGATTAACTGTCTTTTGCTCCCTCAGGACTCTCTCTCTACACTCACTCCTTTATCCCATCCAACCTCCAACCCCTGCCTTCAGCATATATATTACTTTTATTGAGCCATCTTCAGTTCTGAAAAGTCATCACTGGATTTGAAACATTGGTTCAGTTTTCTCTTCACAGATGTTGCCAAACCTGCTCACTTTCCCACTTACATTTCAGATTTCTAGCACCCACAGTTCTTTATTTGATTTCAGTTAAATGATAGTGTTACAAAGCCAATTAATCGATAGGATGACATATTAATCAGTTTGTCATCCGTCCTGACAGTAAGATAAAGCCAATATTGGTTAAATTTCTTGTATTGTGCTTTCACATGATGGATGCAGCTGAGGAAAGGTGAAAAAAAAAATGCATTTGATTGTTTCTAAAATTATAAATCCAGAAGTTAAGTTAAGCTCTTTGTTTCTAAAAAAGCCTCTGACATAAATTTATCATCTCCCCTACATTGTATAGAAAATGTAGAAACATAGAAAATGGAAGCAAGAGTAGATCATTTGGCCTTGGAACCTGTTCTGCCATTCAGTGTGACCATGGCTAATCATCCAACTCAGTATCCTATTGCTGCTTTCTTCCCATACTCTTTGATCCCTTTAGCCCTAAGAACCTTGTTTGGCTTTTTCTGTAGCATTGAATTCTACACAGTCACCACTCTATAAATTTACAGCACAGAGATAGGCTATTAGGTCTGATGAGTGTATTCCCACTCTATTCAAACTACTTCATTTAAACATATTATTATATCAGTGATTTTTGAGAAAATTTGTAGGTCAGGTTACCTAGTATGGTGACGAAACGTCTGAAAACAAGCATTCAAGCTCAGCGAGCTAATTTACGTACATATTATTATATCATCATCCTGGTTGTTCCCTCACTTACCTAGTTAGAAACCCTTAATTATAATTGGTTAAATTCTCATTGCTGTTGCCATCTTAAAATATCAGGTGCCCAGGCTGCCAACATAATAAAATCATGTAACAGAAATACCTTGGGTAAATTCATTGAAATTAATTCTTATTATTACTGTTAGACTATGCTACTGATACCAAATTAGTAAGGAGCAGAAGGTGGACTCAACCTTGATAACCATTAAAGATTTACAACCAAGTACTAAATATCTAGTTACATTACTTCTAAGATTGAAATTAAAGTTCACATTTCTATTAGCTGCTGTGACTTAGCACCAGAACAACTATAGCACAATGAACACTATACAACACTTTGATTGGACTCTCCCAGAAAATATCCTTCATATTCTGATGTGCAGAGGTTATCTAAATGTTATCAGTTAATCATTGCAGGTACTAACTGTCTTTTACAACATCTCACACCTATCTTTTTTCAGGTCCTTAAATCATTTTTACAATTCTTTAAGTTAGAAAAGTAGGCTTTTTCGACAAAAATCCAAGAGCATTGCAAATACTGGAAATCGGAAACAAAAACAGCGGCACTGTGGCGCGGTGGTTAGCACTGTTGTCTCACAGTGCCAGAGACCTGGGTTCAATTCCCATCTCAGGCAATTGTCTGTGTGGAGTTTGCACATTCTCCCCTTGTCTGTGTGGGTTTCCTCCGGGTGCTCCAGTTTCCTCCCACAGAACAAAAATGTGCAGGTTAGGTGAATTGGCCATGCTAAATTGCCCGTAGTGTTAGGTGAAGGGTAAATGTTGAGGAATGGGTCTGGGTGGGTTGCCCTTCGGAGGGTCAATGTGGACTTGTTGGGCCGAAGGGCCTGTTTCAATACTAAGTAATCTAAACTAATCTGTTAAAAAAAACAGAAATTGCTGGAAAATCTCATCAAATCTTGCAGCATCTGTGAAGAGAAACCAGAGTCAATGTTTCGAATCCAGTGACCCTTCATCAGAACTGATTGTAGATAGGAAAAGGATTTTTTTTTAAACACAGAGTATGGAGGGGTGGGAGGGGGGGGGAGTAAATGATAGGTGGAGGTGAGTCCAAAGAGAGGAAGATAGTTGAACAGACAAAGGAGTGGTTAAAATTCAGTCTGTGGGGAATGGATAGCTGCTAATGGGGTCTAGTTGGGACTGACATTAGACAGTGTGTGGTAGCAGCCCATGTAATGCCAAGGCCTAGTACGTGGGGGCGGGGCAAAGCATTGGAAAGGCGCTCAAGCCCTAAAGATGGCAGAGTTCCCAAGCAGAAAATGAGATGTTGTTCTTCCAGTTTGCACTGAAGTACTGCAGCAAACCTGAGACAGTGGTGTTGGCCAGGGAATATGGTGGTGTGTTGAAGTGTTTATCACTTCCCATCTCCCCCACCCCACGTCTTTGACTTGATCAATGGTTTGCAGCTAATGTTGAGGTGAAAGTCTCTTGATAGAGGACAAAGCCTTCATGTGTAGTTCATTTTATTGGAACATTGATAGATCTTTGATTTGCCAAATGCCCTCTACAGAGAACATCTGTGGCATTGATGATACTATTGAACATTTGTTTCCTTTGGAGAATCTTTAGTTTGATTTTGAATCATTTTGAGAACGCATATACTTATAAGTATAAGTATATATTTACACTTACGAAAGAAATATTCTCCTCCTGTTAATGTTGTAATGAGATAGAATCAATTGTGTATGGTCATTGTATTTGTTCGCATATGCTTTAGGTTGGCATTGTAATTTTCAAGTTAAACAGTAAAACTGCCTGAACTGTTGTGACAGTGGTCTTCCTAAATAGCCGAATTAGATGCATTAATAAACTAATAATAACAACTCCTAGTATTTGTAGTGTCAAAAATATAAAATATAACTTTGAAAATTCTTCTGTGGTCGGTAGACAATTGAATGACTCCACGAAACATGTGAAATCAATATTATCTCAATCTCTCAGTGGTGAAGAGTTGAAGGACAACATTCAACTCAACCCAGAATGTTATGTTTTACCTCTCAGGTTCGGTGGCCATTCTTTTGAGAGCTATGAAATCTTCCACTTGTTAAGTTGAGTTTAATTGATCACTCTTAAAACTAGTTCACATGCTATGGAATTTTAAGAGTAAAAAATGTTTTTTTTAATCAAAAGTGGAAAGTGTGTTGGTTTCTGATGATGTAACATGTCCCACATAGCATTGGTCTCTGTATTTTAAGAGAACGCAGATTTTGAGTGGTGTTCTTCTGTACCACGTGATTCTTTCAGCCATCAGTCTCTATACCATCTGGATAGCTCTCTCTATGTGAGATCCTGTTTAGATTGTAATCTATCCAAAATAAATCAGAAATTTCAACATCAATTTTGTTTTGAATTAGTTCTGTTTGTAAGTCACCATAATCTCAAACTTCTGACAATTTGTAAAGATTATGAATCAAATCATGATGATTTAGACGCACGACCAGGAGGTGAACAGAGGAATAGAAACCGTACATGGTCAATAAACAGTGAGTCTAAACAGGATTAGGAATCAGCACAGGCTTGGAAGCCTGTTTTGTATTGTTTTGGATATTGTATAAGTTGTTACTAATTTTTCATGAATCTTGTATTCTTCTATCAAATCTTGCTGTTTCCATTAAATGAACAGTACTTGATGTAAAGCAATTATTTTTGCTTATACAATATTGTTATCAATGACTATCTCTTGTCTTGCATTCTGTCATTTCAAAACATTACCTGCTACTGCTCCTGCAGAGTAAAGAATATGGTTATTTGTTTTCCTCTGGGCCTCTTAGAATCATAGAGTCATACAGCATGGACATAGACAGTTCAGTCCAGCTAGTCCATGCCAACCATAATCTTCTGTAATCCTGCAGGAATTGTCTCTACCATACGGATCAGTTTATTTCCCTCTCTGACAGTCTGTGATTTTAAAATTGTTTGAGGTGTAATGTCTTTCTCCATTATCATTATCTGTAATTGCTGTTGTTTCTGTTATTTAAATGATTTAGTTGTCAGCTTTTGCAGTAATATTTTAACATAGCTATACATCCTGAAAAAAGTTATTAAAAACCTTTACCATTTTAATGGAGATTTTTAATTCTCTCTCTTATTTCCTTTTCAGAAATTGTTAATTTCTGTTAATTGAAATTGAAAGGTTTCTACTGTTTCAGATTGTGGTGACAAAATATTTTCAAGCATTTAAAGATCTATGAAATGCTGTAAAGTGAGACAACACTTCTTTTTATTTTCTTGTGGTATGTGAATATCACAGGCTGGCTAGTATTTATTGACCATACCTAGTTGTCTGCTTGAGAAGATGGTGCTGAGCTGCCTTCTTGAACTGCTGCTGTCCACCTGCTGTGGGTTGACTCACAATGCCACAATTCCAGGATTTTGAACCAGTGGCAGTGAAAGAACGGTGATATATTTCCAAGTCAGGATGGCATGTGGCTTGGAGGGGAACTTGTAGATGGTGGTGTTCCCATGTATCTGCTGCCCTTGTTCTTCCAGAAGGAAATGTTTGTGGGATTGGAAGGTGCTGTCCAATAATCTTTGGTGAATTTCTACAGCGCATCTTCTAGATAGTACATTCTGCTACTACTGAGTGTCAGTGAAGAAGGGAGTAGATGCTTGTGGATGTGGTGCCAAGCAAGCGGACTGCCTTGGCCTGGATGGTATCAAGTTTCTTGAGTATTGTTGGAGTTACACTCATCCAGGCACGTGGGGAGTATTCCATCGCACTCCTGACTGTTGGCTTGCAGATGGTGGATAGGCTCTGGGGAATCAGGAGGTGAGTTGGTCTCTACAACATGCATAGCTTTTATCTTTTCTCTTTATTTCTCCTAAGATGGAAGAAACAGTGTAAAGTCATGCCACTTTCCCTCCTTTTTCATAGTTCTAATGATGTTTAGAGAATAAGAATGACTTTTGCTCTTCTTGCCTCTACTCCATGATTTTTGTACTAGCTTAGATTGAAAAATGTGATCTTGCTGTTATGATGTCTTTACAGAAATGTTCAATTACACATTAAAAACTTGATTTCCCCCAAGCACTGATATTCTGAATCTAAAACAGAATTTCTATCTAATTTTGAATTTTTCTCATTTATCCAATTGTACGACTACATTAAGGATTTTCTGAACAAGTGTTTTCATTACAAATATTTTTGTTACTTTTACCAGTGACTTTAAGCCATTCTGAGAATGCTCATTTACTGCATGTGAAAATCTAAGCTTCCTTTAGATTCAGTTCCCAGAATTTCTCCTTAATTGTAAAAAATTTCACTTTTCCTTTCAGTAATTTAAATTCATTTTGGCATGTCTGATATCATATGCTTTTTGCAGGGTTATGATGCTGATTTTTCCTCTTTGTAGCTTGGGTAAGTCACCACATGGTCTACTCAAGCTTGTTCAATATTTTTCACTATTTCTTGCTGTTTTATGCTTTTACAGGAAGGTTTAGTGCTGCTATCAGTGAAACTGATTTTTCGACTGCTGGCTATTGTCTTCCCAACAGTTGTCAGGCCTGTATGCTTTCGAGCTGCTGAGTATGAAGATACACACAGAGTTCTAAGTATTTCTTTGCTCTTTTTTCTCCTCAGTTGGTTGTGGACTTAGTAACAATGGTACAACCTAAAGAAATCAACAGTTCTGCTATCACATTTATAAGTGGTTCAGGTAAATGAAATCTTTAAACAACTGCCAGTCCTATCATTTTATCATTAGCAAAATCCTCACTATTTCATCACTTTATGACTTTGGAAGCCTGGTCTATGAGCACAATATAATAGTGTGACTGAGAAGCCTTGGTTGCTCTGAATCCTTACTGGTATTAGTCTAAACCGCTGATACCAAGTGGAGAAGAATGCTCACGTTAAGTCATTTGTAGAAGTGGGCTCAGTCTTGGTAATGAGTAAATGTTGACTACAGATTATTTGTCATCTAGTTACTTTACATCTAAGATACGGGATTGTCTTTTATGAGAAATCAGGTCCAAGTTTAGAACAAATGTTACTATTATCTATATCACACCAGCACAACACATTGGTAATCTCCTCGGTGTAACTATCCGTTACAACCTGATGGGCAGAGCTTAGTTTATGATGTCAGTTGACATTTCCAAGTACTAACTTTCTTACACAACACCCCTTAACTGCAGCTGTTCTGTACTATTCCATTCTGTAACAAGCTCGACCAGCTAACCACTCTCTGAGTAATGAAGTGGTTTCTGATCTTCTTCTTAGATTTATTACACCAGATCGTCCAATTACTGTCAGAATAGATTCAACCAAAGGTAATCCTATTAACTTACACACTTACTTGTTTGCAATTTTATAGACAGATTTCTGAGTCTGGCCTATCTCAAATGCCTCCATCATTGGAAATTCACTCGAAATCTGTTCATTGCAGATCAATGTTGGAGAGGGCAATCCCTTTTGGAAATAGTTGGCAATTTCTACAAAATAAGCTGTTTAAAGTTCCCAAACTAATTTTGCCAGCTACTGAGAAAATGTAACTATGTAAAGTAAGTTGGAGATAGAGTAGGATGTCAGGTGGATGAGTCAGTTTGAGTGACAGATTGGGGTGGCAGTTTTATCGTTAGCCAGGAATTACAACTGGCTTTAGTCCCTCTAATGTTTCCTGGTTAACCAAGGTACGTAAGTCAAAACTGATGGCAACTCAGAATTGGGGACGTTTTCAGAAGGTTCCTGATGCTAGGTTATGACCCATGAGAAGTTAACCAACACAGCAATTACCAAACAAATTAACAATGTGTTGAGACTTTTGAAGGTCCCTGATGCAAACCTTTCAGGGAATGTCCAGTCTCTGACGATCCAGGGATCATATGTTCAGTTATATTTATTATATTACCTTTACATTTGCTTGTTTTGGACTCCTCCTGGAAAAAACATCTAAGTCTACCCAATCAAACCTTTTCAAAATTTTAAAGACCTATGCCAACACTCTAATTTCACTCTTCTGAATTCTTTTTATTTGCCTTGCAGATTTTTTAAAATTTGTATCTCCATCAATGTCTTCAGCACCATTGCACGCAATATTGCCAGTGTGCTGCTCAGTGGCACTGACATTTCCTAGTATATGCTGTTTTTTTAAAATTGGAGATCAATAAAAGGTATACCAACTTCCGCGTGTACTACAACAGTTTCATTCCTTGCATTTAAATATTTTCTAATTGACCTTTGCAGAGGTGTTATTACACACCTCTGGAACAGGTCGGATTTGAACCAGGTCTCCTCGCATGGTCACTGCGCCACAAGAGCTCTTCATTCCCCATGTTTCAATTCCGTTCTCTCATATTTACAGCTGCTTGTCCATAATTCAGTTTCTTTCCTAAGTGACCACACCCATGTTTAACTAAATATACACAGTGCACAGTCAAGCACACATAGTCAAATACCAACAACTGAACTCTAAACATGCCGATTAACTTTCTTCTATAGTCTAAGCACTCAGAGTCTGCTTTGGAGTCCTCTGCAGTTGAACTAATAAGTAATCAATTTTTCTTGATGAATTGATATCTATGGACTCCTTGCATCTCGCTTTCCTTCTGTACACAAGTTCTTGACTCACAGCAGGAAAGTAATCTAACCGACAATATGAAGTATGTATGGCGCCAGTGTCTATGCTGGTGTTCATTATGTTCAGATTGAGTGACATTATCTCTTCAGTAAGGCTGGCCTCTACTTTCTGAAATAGCACAGGAACCTCAATATTTTCAGCATCTAACATTAACGAGATGGAGCAAAATTAGGATTGAATATGCAGGAAGGATAGGAAAATATTGAGTCTCATTCCTCTGGGAACCTAAGCTATTCGTCTCAAAGTCCACATGAGATAATCATAGTGGGTATTACTTAAGGAACCACACTGTATTAACTGTTTCAGACCTTTACATTCCTACAGAACCTGAATGAAACACTGGTGTTGCAAGTTTAACCTTTCCTGCTCACGGTCCCCTTCTAGAGGCATGGAGCCTTTAACTGTTATTGCCTTGCTGGACAGCTTCGTGGAAGCAGGCATCCTCACCACAAGGCAGGACACTACCAGTTGACTGGGAAAAATCAGCCTTTTTAGGACCATAACTATATAAATAAACTGCCCACCTCCACCCAGCAGCATCACGTGCATGGATGGAAAACTTCCTTGCTGGTAGAAATTCATCAGGGAGCTCTATGTTATTTTCCCAGCTGCAAGAACACCCTTTCAGCCTAGTCCATGACTATGAGAATGTTTCTGTGCCACCTGTACAAATACATCCCACCCCTTTAAAAAACACCATTGACTTTAAGGAGACCTCAACAATCACCCTCCCCCCCAAGTCCCATCCTACACCACTTCCACTGTCCCATACCCTCACACCATGCCCTAAAGAACTTCCAAATAGGTCACTTTTTAAATTTAAGAAGAAGTCCAATGAAAGTGCAATCGTGCAACCTCATCCAGGCTCATAAAATTCATGTGCTCACTTATTTTCAGGTGTAATTGAATTCCTAAGCCATGGGATTTGATTTCCAATTGCAGTTGGGAACCTGACTGTGGGGGCATTTTAAGGCCCAATCCTACTTTGTGTCAGCAGAGGAGTTGATTAGTTCAAGGGCAAGCTTGTTTACTGACCAGTATCACTGGGAGCTGCCTGGGGACAGGATATGGAAATGGTGAAAAGGTGAGCAGCAGACCTTTTGGGCTCACAGCTCACTGTGGAAATGTTTGAGCGTGGAGCTAGGAGCAGCAGACGGCCTAAAGATTTACGAATAATTCCTTGAAAGTTCTCAGTGAGTTTGTTGCCAAAGGTAGAAGATGTTATTCCTGACTGCTGGTCAAATAGACAATCCACCCAGAGACCAAAAGGATGTGATTAATGTAGTGATTGGAACCAACTGAATCTCATTGACTACAAGTTACTTGATTGGCCCAGATTAACCACCCCAATCAGGAAGCCCTGGCTGACCAATATCAACAGGGGATTTAGAATCTCCTCACTTTAGGGGACTGACTCTGAGCTGGCTAAGTAAAGGGTGACTTGGTGATAGGATATTGGCCTCTGCAGTTATTTCAGCTGGATGTGGTTATAAAGGACAGCATTTTTAGTCTGACTAGGAGGGTATTAGTCCAATAAAGTTTGAGAAAATGACTATCAAACAGTAGCTAATTGACAGGCCTTCAGCTCTGAGTCCACAGTAAGCACCTAAGGTCAGAAGACCATGTGCTCACAGTCCCCAGTTGCATCACTAAAATGTCAACCACCCTCACATTTCATCTGAGAATGAGAAAGGGGTAGCACTGAGAGCTGAGGGAAGGCAGCCTGCTCATGCGTCATTCTAATGCATGGGAAATATTCAGCAGATTAAGTGCTGTATCTGCACTATAGAGTGGCAGGAATTGTACTTTTACTCTGGGAATGGTTGCTGACTATGTATATTCAGAGCTGGTTTATCATGGCATCAGATCATGTTGAACTGGATCCTGACTGACAGGTGCTGAGTAGGATATGATTTCCTCACACTCCAATAAACATTTCTGTTCAATAGATCCTCTTGCTGCTCACTCACAAGAGAGCAGATATACACTTCTATATTGAAACACCAGCGACTAGACTTAGCTGGAGTAAGAGCCTGAGATGAAGCCCAGTGATAGTAAAACACAAGGCTTATTAGACAAACCCAGAGAAAATGCTCCAAAATCAAGTGCAGAAATTTTCAGACCCAACTAGCATTAGCTTTTGTGGCATACCTAGGAAATAAACTGCAGAATGGGAAAGCTCAAGCAACAGCTGAAGGCAGCAGAGGAGAAGGCCTCAAGCATGTATGTGGTTTGCAATAAGAGGAAATCAATTGGCCACAGTAAGTAAAGCATTAGGAAGCAGAAATACTTAGAGTTGGGAAGAAACAGGCACGCAGAAAGTGCTGGATGTTGGTGAGACTGAAAAGAAAGCTGAGACGGGATATGAGGGTGTTGGGTGGGTGTCACGATGCTGTGACAGGAGGCTGTGAGGCATAGGAAAAACCCATGCTTCAAATCTTTGGGTGGATTATCCAGAGATGCTTGTGTGCTGGATAATTTATAATTCCAAGGTAAGTTTTACAGTCACTTCAACACTGGGGGTACTTCAACATTGAATTATTGCTGAATTAGAGAGACCTTTGTGGTCATTCCAGCCTTCCAATCACCTGCAAGGCTTGGAATGGCATCACTAGGCTTCCTTTGATGTGTGGATGCTGAGCACCTTTGGAATGCCTCATTCATCCTTCCTCTCATCCTCATAGAAGAATTATAGAATCATACTTCCTCTAAAATGTAGAAATAAATCATTTTGGTCTGCAACGACCCTCCAAAGAGCATCCCACCCAAATCAAGCCCCTACCCTAATTCCTAACCTTGCATTCACCCTGCTAATCCACCTAGCCTATACATCCCTAGAAATTATGGGGTTATTAATCATGGCCAATCCACCTAACCTGTGCATCTTTGGACTGTGGGAGAAAATTGGAGTACACAGATACAGGCAAACTCCACCCAGTTACCCAAGGCTGGGCCCTTGGTGTCCTGAGGCAGCAGTACCAATTATTGAACCCCCATGCCACTGGCCAAGAAGAAAGAACAGTGTGTTAGTCCCACTTCCTCATCCAGTTCTCAGAATCTTTTTACAGTCATGCTGTGCAGGACATGGGATACATTCAGGAGGCACCACCTGAACAGTCAAAGTAACAGAAGTATGACTTCACCGTGTCAATAATTTGCACAATACAGATTTGTGTTAGATGGCTCTAGTCCTAGCACCTTCCTGTCCTCGTGTCTTGGCACAGGGTAGGGTCAGGATCCACTTCTTCAGGGGTATAACTTTTATCACCCAGAAGCCACACACACAGCTTTGATATTAGTTAAAGAAGTGCCTCTGAGACTGTGACTGGAAGAAGGAAATAAAGCAGTTCCTTGGAAGTCAAGCACAGACCTATAAGATGTGCTTTCTGTTCAACTTAACAGAATAATCTTCCATTCACTAAATGTTAAGGAATCTGAATACTAAGCCTTATTGGCTACATGGGAGTAAACAAAGATTACAAGAGGGAGCCTGGCATGAAAGTTAAACGCAGTATGTGTCTCACACAGGCTTCTCTATCTAAAAATGTATATATTTATCCACCATTTGGAATGTTCACACATGATACCAATTACTGAACAAACTGCAGGCACGGAGCTGCCATGGGGATTTCAAGGCATCAGATCATGGTGGACCAGAGTACAAATGTCTGAGACCATCAGTTTGGAAACTCTGTCTCCTATCGAACTGGCACTCTATCATATGAAGGTGAATGACATGTAAGGAGTATATCCTTTGTTTTGGGAAGAATATTCTTCCCTTTACAGCCCCTCTGTATACTCCTTTGGCCTCCTCCTGATCAGGAGCATTTCTCAGTTGAATCATCTTATTTCTAGTCAATGCAATGTCAGAGTAGCCTGTCCCCATCTCCAGTCACTGAGGCTCTGGTAGTTTGTGCAGACAGCCTCTGTTACCCTATTGATTGCAGCAGTCTGACATCTCTTAGGACTCTCACCTCTCACTGTTGAGGGATACATGCTTCTCAGCAATCTGCAGCAGCAGCTCTGTTCCACTGGTTGAGAAGCTGTGCATGATTACTCACTTTTAACTGAGTTGACCAGTCTCTCCACTTTGTGCATACCAGGCTCAGCCTGATGTATCGCAGACACTGTGGGCTCCCCTTGCCTGCTGATTGAAAATCTGAAACAGGCCCACTGAAGCCTATTAATTAGCTCCACAACTCACTAAACAGGCACTTAACTGGGGTTGTGCTCGGCTTCAGACAATCCCTCTTCTCTCCCATTAAAAACAGCATTGCGTACCAGAGGCAGCAGGATTTGGTATTGCCCACCCATAATACAATTTTCAAATTGCTCCCATATCCACTGGCAATTGATAGTCCATCCCATGTGCCTGAATGCGATCCCAAGACTAGCAGCACAGATGGAGGGAAAAATGTTGGAAAGCAAAACTGGAGAGAAAATGTCTACAGTAGATTACAGACTGAGAGTGTAGTGAGATCATGAAACTAAAGACAAAAAATATTACTTGGAATTAAAGCACTAAGGATAAGGAAATAGGCAAGGTCAGAAAGGAGACATTTTAAGTCAAATTTATGTTCAAAGGTTCATTATTGATCATTTTCTAAAGGAAGCGTGTGAGACAGAGTAGGCAGCACTCCAGATATAAGTGGCTTCAGTTGCTGCCACTCTACAATGGCAACCTAGCCACTTTTTTTTAAACTTGAAAGTTTTTAAAGTTTAAAAATTTGCAAAAGCTGCCACAATCTTAGAATGAATTCTCCCTCAATTAAGTGAAAAAGCATTCTACTCTTTCTTACAGACTGGAACACCTCCTATTGGCCCTTAATCCAAGAGACTCCCCACCATCCTTAATTAAACAGTGAGTGTAGTCTTTGGTCACTATTTGGCCAATTTGCAGGACAGTCACAGTCTGGTTATTGTTCCCCACACAATGCAGTTTTCTGACCCCCAGTTGACTGAAAGTGGGGTCTCAAATCTAAGGGGAAAGTCTTGTTTGTGGTTTCTCACCCTTTTGAAAAGGAAGGGTGAGAAGGGGATCTAATCCTCAATATCTGAGAGGTACTACAGAGGATCCCTAAGGAATAACTCTTATCCTGTGAGATAGGGTGAATGTGTGTGCAGAAAACAGCAGTGCAGAATTCTTTTGGCAGAGCTGTGAGGTTGCATGAACACTTTTGTAATTTGTATGATTACCTTTTGTAGATCAGATGATACTTATGCAGGCCTTTCCCTTAGGAAATCAATTCAGTGGGGTAGAAAGTATTGCCAACACCAACAATTTTCTATATTTATTGATCCTGTACTCTTTAATGTGTGTCAAATAGAATAGAAATAGTGAAGTAATTTCTCCATGTTTCTATCCTCCTATCGTCATAAATCAAGAGCATTAAAGCAATTTTTTGGAAAATCAACTAACTAAATTACAAATGTGGATGATGTTGGGTGGACTCTGTGATAAGATAAATTATCACTTGGACTTAATGGATCAAATGGCTATTTTTCATTTTATGTTTACATTATGCTATTTATGCCAGCCTACTCTAGGATATGGTTTGAATATGACCCTGACTCTTTAGCATCAGCCCTTCAACTAAATTTCAGTTTAAAAAATTGCAAACACTTAATGAAAAATTGCAAAAACCTGAATCCAATTTACTATTAAATACTGCCATGTTGAGTGTGTCTTGTGAGCGTTCTTAAATGGGGACCAAGGGAATGGAGGTGCATGGAAGGTTAAGGTACTAACTTAAGTGTTTATGTTCTGTAGTTTTGCACCTCGAACAAGATTAAAGGGGACTCTTGGGATAACAATTGAATCAAACAATCTCCTTTAAAATGTAAACCTAATTAGCTGGCCAGTCTTGAGGTCCCAGTATCTTGCTTTTACTGTAGCAGCACAAAATCAAACTTTAGCCAACGGAGTCATGTTGTTTCTCATTTTGCTCTGCTTTTGCTTTGTTGGTTTAATAATTCTCTATAATTTAGTTAATTAACGTTCATACTTTGAGAAATGTTTTTGCAATTTCCTTAAGTGTTTGTGGTTTCCAAATCTTCCTCTTTGGGCCTGAGGCCTGGATTATATTGCTGATGAGAGAGTTCAGGATCCTTTCCCAGCTGAAGTGTTTTCTTAACAATCACCCTCTGAAATTAACCCCTTCTCACTTGGAATCTTTCATAGTGCACAGCCACAGTGTCACTGCCCCCAGGTCAGTCAGTTTGAAGCTGAGCATGTATTCAAATGCTTTCAACATAGGACTGGGGTAGGCCATTCAGTCCATCAAGCCTATCTGACCATTCAACATGATCACGGCTGAATGAACACTTCAATGATTTTTTTTTTTCTCACCCTATCCCCAAAACCTCGTTCACACTGGTAATCAGAAATCTATCAATCGTTAATCTTAAACATACTCAAAAGACTGAACATGCACAGCCCTCTATATGGTAAAGAATTCCAAAGGTTCACAACACTGTAAGGAAAGAAAATTCCCCTAAGTAACTTTCTTCTTATTTTTTAAATTGTACCATTTGGTTCCAGATGTCTCAACTAGAAGAAACACTTCACCAGTGCCTACCCTGTCTATCCCTTTTAAGTATTTTGTAAATTTCAATGAGAGATCCTCTATTTTTTGGGAATTGCAGAGAATACAGATCCAATTTGCTCAATCTCTCTCCATGGAACAGTTTGACCATCCCCAGAACAAACCTGGTGAACCTTCTTTGCACTCCCTTTATGGAAATAAAGCTTTCCTGACAAGAAAAACCAAAATCTCACACAGTACTCCCAGGTGTTGTCTAACCAAGCTCCTGCACAATATTCAAATCCTCTTGCAACAAAAGTTTACATTTTGTCACACATACGATTAGCTTGCTGTACCTGCATGTTAACCTTCAGTGACTTATCGACAAGGACTCTTCAACCCCTTCGTATACATGCATTTTCTAAGCTTTTACCAACTCCATATTATTGATATATGCATTGAACAACTGGTCGCCAAATAACAATCCTGCATTACCCTACTAGTCACAGCTTGCCAATGCAAGAAGGACCCCATTATTCCTACTCTGTTAACAAACCTGAATCCATGCTAGTAAATTTGTATCTTATCTCATGTATTGATTTTTTTTTCTAATTTGCTGGCCGTGGAAGACATTATCAAAAGCCTGCTGAACATCTAAGTATACTACACCAATCAACTCTCTCTTTTATCATTTTATCAGTAAAATCCTGAGTAAACACCACCAAATTCACCAAACAAGATTTCCCATTACCAAAGGTATGCTGACTATGCCCAATCAGATCAATATTACCCATGTGTATTTATCGCATTCTTTATAATAAATTCTAGCATTTTGCCTACCATTGATGTAAAACTAACAGGTCTGTAATTTCCTATCATCTATCTCGTTCCATTCATAGCAAGTGGGATAACATTTGCTACTTTTTGATTCTGCACAAATTGTTCCAGAATCAATAGAATTTTGGAAAATAACCACGAATACATTTGAGTATCTCCATAGCCATCTCCTTCAAAACATTGGGTTTCAGGCTCCTGAGCCCATCCACTTCAGGCCAGCCACATCCTTCTCTTTCTCTTCTTTCCCTTTCCTCTTTTCTTCATCTTCTGACATTGTGGGGAAGCCAGTGCGGTGCTTGGTGGATCACCGGATATGGCAGTGCCTGGTGTGAGGATCCCCGGCTGCAGTAGGCCTGACATGTGGGAAACCCTTGAGGCTGGAGAGACCTTGCATAGGGCCCTGGAGCTATTGAAAATGCCTTGTACAGAAGATGAACTCTATTACTTAATTTCCTTTCATTCTTTTGTAACTCAAAATGGTGCCGGATTCTGGCAACAAAACACTTTTCACTGTATCTTTCTCGATATGCGTGGCAATAAATAAATCACAAATAAATGTAGACCAATCATGTCCAGTTGATTTTATCAGCTATCAGCCCCATTAATTTCTCCAGTATAATCTTCTTGCTAATACTAATTTCCTTCAATTCCCCAGACACATGGATCTGTAGTTCTTGGAGATTTCTTGTATCTTCCTCAGTGAAAACAGACACAAAGGAATCATTCAACTTCTCTGCCTTTTCCTTGTTTACAGTTTTAAATGCCCCTGACTCTGCCTGTAATTGATCTGTATTTGCTTCAGCCACTTCTTCTTTCCTTTTTAGATACCTATGGAAGTTTTTACAGTCAGTTTTTGCTTTTTACTAGATTGAAGTCATATATGGGCGGCACGGTGGCACAGTGATTAGCACTGCTGCCTCACAGTGCCAGAGACCCGGGTTCAATTCCCGCCTCAGGCGACTGACTGTGTGGAGTTTGCACGTTCTCCCCGTGTCTGCGTGGGTTTCCTCCGGGTGCTCCGGTTTCCTCCCACAGTCCAAAGATGTGCAGGTCAGGTGAATTGGCCATGCTAAATTGCCTGTAGTGTTAGGTAAGGGGTAAATGTAGGGGTAGGGGTGGGTTGCGCTTCGGCGGGTCAGTGTGGACTTGTTGGGCCGAAGGGCCTGTTTCCACACTGTAAGTAATCTAAAAATCTAATCATTCTCTTTTTTTTTTACTATTTTCTTGATCCTTTTTTGTTATTGTCTTAAAAAACCCCAGTGCTCAGCTTTACTGTTATTTCTAGTAACGTCAAATTTCTTTTCTTTTAATCTTCTAATTTGTTTTATTCGTTCATGGGATGTGGGCATCACTGACTGACCAGCATTTATTGCCAATCGCTAGCTGCCCTTGAGGAGGTGGTGGTAAGCTGCCTTCTTAAACTGCTGCAGTTTAAGAATGCCCTTAAGGAGGGAATTCCAGAATTTTTGCCCAAACAACATATTTCCAGGTAATATTGGGTGAGTGGCTTGGAAGGGAACCTGCAAGTTTCCATGTATTTGTTGCCCTTATCCTTCTAGATGGTACAGGATGTGTGTTTGGAAGGTGCTGTCTCAAGTTCTTAGGTGAATTTCTACCGTGCATTGTGTAGATAGTACACACAGCTGCAACTAAGCATAGATGGTAGAGGGAGTGGATGCTGTGCCAATCAAGTGGTTGCTTTGTCCTGGATGGTGTCAAACCTCTTGAGTGTTGTTGGATCACTCCTTACTTGCGCCTTGTAGGTGGTGGACAGTCAGGAGGTAAGTGACTCACCACAGTATTCTCAGCCTCAATCCATATGAGTTTCTGGTCAATGTTAATTCCTAGGATGTTACTAGTGGGGGATTCAGTGATGGTAATGCCATTTAATGTCAAAGTGTTATGGTTAGATTATCTGTAACTGGAAATGGTTTTGGCCTGATGTTTGTATGGGGTGAATGTTACTTGCCACATGTCAGCCCAAGCCTGGATATTGTCCAGATATTGTTTAATTTTGAACTTCAAATGGTGCTGAACATCGTGCAATCATCAGTAAACATTCCCACTTCTAACCTTATGATGGATGGAAAGTCATTGATGAAGCTGCTGAAGATAGTTGGGCCTAAGATACCTGAGAAACACCTGCAGAGATGTCCAGGAGCTGATCTTCGGCAACCATGACAATCTTCCTATGTATCAGGTATGACTCCAACCAGCAGAGCATTTGTCCCCAGATTCTGAGTCCAGTTTTCTTAGGGTTCCTTGATGCCACACTTGGTCAAATCCTTCCTTCGTTGGCCATGATTAACTGAGCTTTTCTTTGACATTTTGTACCTTGAAAGAATGTAATAGTTCTTTAAAGTCTACTCATTGTCCATGTAGAATCATCCCTTTTCATGTATTTTCCTAATCTACCTGAGCCCATTTGTGCCTCATCTTCACAATTCCCTCTTTTCAAATTTAATACCGTTGATTCAGATTGAATTTTGTCACTTGTACCTGTAATGTAAAATTCTATCATATTGTGGGTGCTCAGCCCTGAAAAATCTTTTATAACAAGATATTTTCATTAGCTTTATTTTCAGTGTTTAATACGAGATCTAAAATAACATGTGCTCTAGTTGGGTCCTCAAAATTCTGCTCTAGAAAACCATCCCAAACACAGCCCAGAAACTCATCTTCCCACAGCATAAGTGCTCAGTTGGTTTACCCGGACCAAATGCAGGTTACATCATTCCATGATAACTATGTTCCCCATGCGAAATGCTCTCTCACCTCCTGATTAATACAATGCTACACTCTACTATTTGATGGCATATAGATATCTCCAATGATTATTGCTTCTTCCTATTTCTTAGTTCCACCCAAACAGATTCTAAACATTGATCTTACCATCTGAGATCTTCCCTTACCAATATATTAATTGCATCTCTTAGTCTAATATGCTTAAATATTCAGTTCCCAGTCCTGATCGCCATGTGGCCATGTTTCTGTAATGGTCATTCTTCTTCCTCGTCCTTTGTACAGCTGAGAAACCAATGGTCAGGTGGCAGAGTTAGAGTGAATGTGAGGAATATGAGGCCAAAGAAAAAATTCTGAGGGCACATAGCATGGATGACACATCACTGTAAACACATTTTCACATCTGCAATTATATATAAACTTTCACTTGTCAGATTTCTGACCATCATTTTAGTCAGAAGATCTGGTTACATAGCTATCCATTTCAGAGTTAAGCAGATTCTTCAAATATCCTGAGAATTGTAATTATATTGGTTAGACATTGTTCATCTTGAGAAGCATTCTGATACCAGCAGATTTTAGGAATCCTCCGATCCTTGAGCTCATTAATATAGCCAAGACTTAGTACTTTAGTGAGGAGATCACTGAGGCCAAAGCTAACATAATTGCAAAAGGGCCTTGACTACATTAGTGTTTCACATGTAATACTGTGCACGTGACTATGTGATCATACACCGGTGCACACTTATCTTGGGTCAAAGTTCATTCTATCTATGAGCTCTACAAGAGAGTACATTCAAGGATGGATAATGAATTACCCAATCAATATCTAAATTCTGCCTCATAATGCAAACATTTTCACATCTCACCTCCCCCAAATGAATAAAAGAAATAACTTTACTCATGGTGTGTATTGCTGACCATTTTTCTTTTCTATTGCTAAGTTGAGGTTTGGTCAAAGCTGCCTTGCTATCCAGGTGGTATTCTTGATTTGACTTGAGTTCCTCAATTATAAATATACTGACCCCTGATAACCCTCCTTGACATTAACCATTTAAATCCCATGGCTGAGTGTCTCACCCTCTGGACTATCTTGGGAGGACAACACCAGCCCCTGGATTGATGTCTCCAGAGCTCCCTGACTGACATGCCTGTAGTCTCTAGGCTGGTTACCAATGACCTGCAGGATTGGCAATGACTCAGTCCCAGAATACAAAAAGACAGATCTCCAGACCCTTGTATTACTAAGCACCAAGCAGGCCATGGTCAAACCCGGAACTGATATCAGATGATGCCTTTGAGAAGTACTGTTGAATTTATAACTGACCATAGGCCCCCTTCACTCCACTAAAGCCAACTCTTCTTTGACCTTCTGACAGAACCACTTAGTTGAAGTATATGCTGTAGATATTGCATGGTGGCATAGTGATTTTTCAAACCCCTTGGCTCTCTAATGTTGGCAATCACAAGCTGCCTGTCTTTGTGTGCACTAAATAACAAGGCAAGAAATGATGTGACCCTGTAAGTTCTCAGTGAAATGACAAAGTGCTAAAAGGTGAGGCATGGCAGAGATGCTATAACAGTCCAAATATTCACTGAATGAGAAAGTGCTTAAAAAAAACAAGTTAAGACCCCTGCAATGCATGCTGTACAGATACATGATATGGGTGTGTCCTTGTGGACAGAGCAACCTGGCAAAGCATGGCAGTGCCAGATGTTGATGAGCTCCAAAGTGAAGTGTTGAAGTGTATTATGAGTTAATCCGAATTTAGCCATGATGATGTGGTGAGGCTGGTGTTTTGCCAATGTTGATTTCTATGGCCATTGCCCATACCACTCAAGGGCTGGGAAAATTCAACCCTATAAGCCTGTTTCGCACTACTGTTTAATGCCAGTTTCATTTACCTTGTGATTTTGGTTTCACAGAAATGCAATAATGAAGATGATAGAGTCCATCAACATTGCTAAGAGTTTATGTCACATGTGAACATATAATTAAACAAGTATATTTCTATAATCAACTGCACAAGAACACAGCATATTTGTTTTGTACTCAGTACTAAATCCATTGTTTTTACCTCACTTCCCTCATGTTAAATTATATACTTGTAGCCTTCAATTTTTAAATTAGATTTACAGTTTCCTCCTCTCAAATGATCGGATCCTAAGCAACACCATTTTTCTTCTGTGGAAATCTCAAGCATAACTTTAATCTATGAAGCAGATCTGCTCAGGCTTTCTGTTTGCCCATCTGAAACTACAGCCTCCTTCATTCTCCACCTATCTCTCATTTTATTCCCAGCTCCATGAAGTTTGAACACACTCTAAGGTCCCCTTACATATAGCATGTCTTCCACCCTCCCCCACCACCTCCCCACCAACAAAATTTCTTTTCCTTTACCATGCAGCAAGTACACACTAAAGTATTTTGGGAGAAGAAAGAAGGATTCACATTTTTATATCATTGGAAGTTCTTTTGGGATAGAAGTGACTTGTATAAGAAGGACAGATTGCACCTAAATTGTAAGGGGACTAATATACTGGCAAGGAGATTTGCTAGAGCTGTTCAGGGGGATTTAAATTAAGAAAGTTTGTGGAGGTGAGGGATGGGGAGAGGGGAAGGTGGGAGGCGACCCAGGGAGATACTGAGGAAAGAAATCAATCTGAGACTGGTGCAGTTGAGAACAAAGGCGAGTCAAACAGTCAGGGCAGGCAGAGACAAAGCAGAGAACAAGGTAGGACTGATAAACTTCATTTATTTCAATGCAAGAGGCCCAACAGGGAAGGCAGATGAATTCAGGGCATGGTTAGCAACATGGGACTGGGATATCATAGCAATTACAGAAACATGGTTCAGGGATGGAAAGGACTGGCAGCTTGATGTTCCAGGATACAAATGCTACAGGAAGGACAGAAAGGGAGGCAAGAGAGCAGGGGGATTGGCATTTTTGATAAGGGATAGCATTACAGCTGTACTGAGGGAGGATATTCCTGGAAATACATCCAGGGAAGTTATTTGGGTGGAATTGGGAAATAAGAAAGGGATGATCACCTTATTATAATTGTATTATAGACCCCCTAATAGTAAGAGGGAAATTGAGAAACAAAATTTGTAAAGAGATCGCAGTTATCTGTAAGAATAATAGGGTGGTTATGGTAGGGGATTTTTAACTTTCCAAACATAGACTGGGACTGCCATAAAGTTAAGGGTTTAGATGGAGAGGAATTTGTTAAGTGTGTACAAGACAATTTTCTGATTCAATATGTGGATGTACCGACTAGAGAAGGTGCAAAACTTGACCTACTATTGGGAAATAAGGCAGGGCAAGTGACTGAGGTGTCAGTGGGGGAGCACTTTGGGGCCAGCGACTATAATTCTATTAGTTTTAAGATAGTGATGGAAAAGAATAAACCAGATCTAAAAGTCAAAATCCTAAATTGGAGGAAGGCCAATTTTGACGGTATTCGGCACGAATTTCAAAAGCTGATTGAACGCAGATGTTCACGGGTAAAGGGAAAGCTGGAAAATGGGAAGCCTTCAGAAATGAAATAACGGGAGACCAGAGACAGTACATTCATGTTAGGGTGAAGGGAAAGGCTGGTAGGTATAGGGAAATCTGGATGACTAAAGAAATTGAGGGTTTGGTTAAGAAAAAGAAGGAAACATGTCAGGCATAGACAGGATAGATCGAGTGAATTCTTAGAGTATAACGGCAATAGGAGTATACTTAAGAGAGAAACCAGGAGGGCAAAAAGCGGACATGTTAAGGAGAATCCAGAGGGCTTTTGTTTTCAAGTACATTAAGGACAAAAGGGTAACTAGGGAGAGAATAGGGCCCCTCAAAGATCAGAAAGGCGGCCTTTGTGTGGAGCTACTAAATGAGTATTTTCCATGACTGTGTAAAAGGACATGGAAGATGTAGACTGTAGGGAAATAGATGGTGATATCTTGAAAAATGTCCAAATTACAGAGGAGGAAGTGCTGGATGTCTTGAAATGCATAAATGTGGATAAATCCACAGGACCTGATCAGGTGTACCCTAGAACTCTGTGGGAAGCTAGAGAAGTGATTACTGAGCCTCTTGTTGAGATATCTGTATCATCAATAGTCACAGGTGAGGTGCCAGAAGATTGGAGGTTGGCTAACGTGGTGCCACTGTTTAAGAAGGGTGGTAAGGACAAGTCAGGGAACTATAGTCCAGTGAGCCTGACGTTGGTGATGGGCAAGTTGTTGGAGGGAATCCTGAGGGACAGGATGTACATGTATTTGGAAAGACAAGGACTGGTTATGGATAATCAACATGACTTTGTGTGTGGGAAATCATGTCTCACAAACTTGATTGAGTTTTTTGAAGAAGTAACAAAGAAGATTGATGAGGGCAGAGTGGTAGATGTGATTTATGTGGACTTCAGTAAGGTGTTCAAAAAGGTTCCCCATGGGAGACTGCTTAACAAGGTTAGATCTCATGGAATACAGGGAGAACTAGTCTTTTGGATACAGAACTGGCTCAAAGGGTGGTGCTGGAGGGTTGTTTTTCAGACTGGAGGCTTGTGACCAGAGGTATGCCACAAGGATCGGTGCTGGGTCCACTACTTTTCATCATTTATATAAATGATTTGGATGCGAGCATAAGAGGTATAGTTAGTAAGTTTGCAGATGACACCAAAATTGGAGGTGTAGTGGACAGCAAAGAGGGTTACCTCAGATTACAACAGGATCTGGACCAGATGGGCCAATGGGCTGAGAAGCGGCAGATGGAGTTTAATTCAGATAAATGTGAGGTGCTGCATTTAAGGAATGCAAATCTTAGCAGGACTTATACACTTAATGATAAGGTCCTAGGGAGTGTTGCTGAACAAAGAGACCTTGGAGTGCAAGTTCATAGCTCCTTGAAAGTGGAGTCGCAGGTAGATAGGATACTGAAGAAGGCGTTTGGTTTGCTTTCCATTACTGGTTAGAGTGTTGAGTATAGACGTTGGGAGGTCAAGTTGTGGCTGCACAGGACATTGGTTAGTCCACTTTTGGAATATTGCATGCAATTCTGGTTTCCTTTCTATCGGAAAGATGTTGTGAAACTTGAAAGGATTCAGAAAAGATTCACAAGGATGTTGCCAGGGTTGGAGGATTTGAGCTATAGGTAGAGGCTGAATAGGCTGGGGCTGTTTTCCCTGGAGCGTCAAAGACTGAGAGGTGACCTTTATAGAGGTTTATAAAAGCATGAGGGGCATTGACAAGATAAATAGACCAAGTCTCTTCCCTGGGGTGTGGGAGTCCAGAACTAGAGGGCATAGGTTTAGGGTGAGAGGGGAAAGATATAAAAGAGACCTAAGGGGAAACCTTTTCTCACAGAGGGTGGTACGTGTATGGAATGAGCTGCCAGAGGAAGTGGTGGAGGCTGGTATAATTGCAGCATCTAAAAGGTATCTGGATTGGTATATGAATAGGAAGGGTTTGGAGGGATATTGGCCAGGTGCTGGCAAGTGGGACTAGATTGGGTTGGAATATCTGGTCAGCATAGAAAAGTTGGACTGAAGGGTCTGTTTCCATGCTGTACATTTCTATGACTCTAAGAACTCAATTTCCACTATCCTTTATGTGAAGAAAGTCTTCCTGATTTCCCTCCTAAAAAGTTTAATTTTACTTTTAAGAGTGTCTGCCTTCTTCCTTGATTCCTGCTCCAGAGAAATTAATTTTGCTTTCTTTTTTCCCACAAATTGTTAGAACATTCTAAATACCTTGACTAGATTAGCCCTTAATCTTTATTTGAAGCCTAACATTAACGCAGTGATGTACTCTCTTCAATCAAGCCCTGCTTCTTTGGGTACTGCTATGGTGCTTTCACGGCTGATCAGGGTGGAGGTCCTGCTGGGTATGACCCTGCATACATAGAGTCTGAACTTAGGAAATTGGACTGTGACTGGTAAGTTTAGTATGAGATGTAGTTCACCCCTACCTTCCTGGTGCAGAAGGAAGAAAATCCTCGGTTGTGTGTCCCTGGCCAAAGTACTGCTCACTCTCAATTGTCCTTGAGAAGGATTTTGAAAGAGTATGAACTTCAGCAGTAAATTGGAGGATCTGACCTTCTACTGAAATGCAGAGCAAGATTGTTACAGACCACAAGATGACAAAGAAAACCAGAAGCAGAGCAAATTCAAATGGTCAGATAAAATTTAAATGAGCAAGACGAGAATGAGGCATTTGGCCACCAACAGAGCAAAGGAGTTTTGAAGCTGAAGGGATTTGCAAATAGTATAAATCTCCTCCTTGGCTGTAACTCATATGTATCAAATCAAAAGCATCCTCATGAGTAATTAAGATACATGTTAAACAAAACAAAAATCTATGGAAAGCTATCTGGAAATTACAAAGCAAATTTTGCTTTGAGGAACAAATAAATTATGCCATCGCTTCATTTGACTTGCTCTTATGTTTGGACTTTTAAGTCACTTTTGCATTGTAAATGGTTTTAGTCAAAAATAGTTACAAAGCAAATGTTAGGTAAAGAAAGCAGGAATTGAGTGATTCCTTATAAGAGTATAAAGGCAGTAGGAGAATGCTTAAGAGGGAAATCCGGAGGTCAAAATAGGGGACATGAGATAGCTTTGGCAAATAAGGTTAAGGAGAATCCACAGGGAATCTACAAATATGTGAAGAACAAAAAGGGTAACTAGGGAAAGAATAGGGCCCCTTAAAGATCAGTAAGGTCACCTATGTGTGTAACCACAGAAATGATGGGGAGATACTAAATGAGTATTTTGCATCAGAGTTTACTGTGGAGAGGAGATGGAAGCTAGGGAACATGGGAAAATAAATAGTGACATATTGAAAAATTCTTATATTTCAGAGGAAGAAGTGGTGGACGTCTTAAAATGCATAAAGATTGATCGATCCTGGGACCTGATCAGGTGCACCCTAGAACTCTGAAGGAAGCTAGGGAAGTGATTGCCGGGCCCATTGCTGAGATATTTGTATAATCGATAGCCACAGGTGAGGTGTCAGAAGACTGAAGGTTGGTTAACATGGTGCCACTACTTAAGAAAGGTGATGAGGAAAAGGCAGGGAACTACAGACCAGTGAGCCTGACATTGGTGGGCAAGTTGCTGGAGGAAATCCAGAGGGATAGGATTTACATGTATTTGAAAAGGCAAGGACTGATTTGGGATAGTCAACAAAGCTTTGTGCGTGAGAAATCGTGTCTTACTAACTTGATTGAATTTTTTTTAAGGAGTACTGAAAAGGATTGATGAGGGCAGATCAATGGCCATGATCTACATGGACTTCACTAAGACATTCAATAAGGTTCCTCATGGTAGACTGATTTAACAAGGTTAGATCACATGGAATACAGGGAGAACTAACCATTTGGATATAGAACTGGTTGCAAGGTTCAATGCAGAGAGTGGTTGTGGAGTGTTGCTTTTCAGACTGGAGACCTGTGACCAGCGGTGTGCCACAAGGATCAGTGCTAGGTCCACTGCTTTTTGTCATTTATATAAATGACTTGGATGTGAACACAGGAGATATGGTTAGTAAGTTTGCAGATGACACCATAATTGGAGTGCAGTGGACAGCGAAGAAGGTTACCTCATAGTACAAAGGGATCTTGATCAGATGGACCAATGGGCCAAGGAGTGGCAGATGGAGTTTAATTTAGATAAATGTGAGGTGTTGCATTTTGGAAAGTCAAACCAGGGCAGAATTAAAAATCACAACACCAGGTTATAGTCCAACAGGTTTGTTTGGAAGCACTACCTTTAGGAGCACTGCCCCTTCATCAGGTAGCTGCTCAGAAAGCTAGAGCTTCTAAATAAAGTGGTGTTGCGTGATTTTTAACTTTGTCCACCCCAATCCAACACTGGCTCCTCCACATCAAATCAGGGCAGGACTTATATACCTTATTGGTAAGGTTCTGGGGAGTGTTGCTAAATAAAGAGACCTTGGAATGCAGGTTCATAGTTCCTTCAAAGTGAAGTCTCAGGTAGACAAGATAATGAAGACGGTGTTTGGCATACTTGCCTTTATTGGCATTAAGTATAGGAGTCAAGAGTTCATGTCGCACCTGGTTACGTCACTTTTGGAATACTGTGTGCAATTCTGAACTCCCTCCTGTAGGAAGGATGTTGTTAAACTTGTAGGTTTCAGTAAAGATTTACAAAGATGTTACCAGGCTTGGGGGGTTGGACGATAGAGAAAGGTTGAGTGGGTTCGAGCTATTTTTTCTGCAGCATTGGAGGCTGAGGGGTGACCTTATACAGGTTTATAAAATCATGAGAAGCGTGTTTTGGATGAAAAGTCAGGGTATTTTCTCCAGCTAGTAGAGTCCAAACTAGAGGACATAGGTTTTAGGTAAGAGGGGAACGATTTAAAAGAGATCTAAGGGGGAAACTTTTCACACAGAGGGTGGTGCGTGCATGGAATGAGCTGCCAGAAAAAGTGGTGGAAGCTGGTACAATTAAAACATTCGAAATGCTTCTGGATGGGTAAATGAATAGGAAGGATGTTGAGGGGTATGGGCCAAATACTGGCAAATGAGAGTAGATTAATTTAGGATATCTGTTTGGCATGATCGAGTTGGACCAAAGGGTCTGTTTTCATGCTGCACAATTCTATGACTGTGATTCTATAAATGCCTGTCAGCAAAATAATCAAACTGCACATTGTCCTCCATGGGGCGACTGTGTACGTACTTAACTCTCAGACTGAAGAATTGTTAATGATCATCTGAATCAAGAAGTAACATTTACAACACTTAATCCAATGACACACCAGGTACAATAAGTGAAATAGAGAGAAAGAAAGAGTGTTAAGAGACATAAAAGTCAAACCAAATTTAATCCTTAGCCACAATGTCAGTACAACAACTTCACAGCAGTTGAATGTTGACAAGGAGATGTTGTTATATGGAGCTTACAGAGGAGTATGCATTGTAAGCAGCAACTTCCAGATTTCCATGTTGAACTGTACTTACGCACAAGCTGAAAGTTGCTGTCCAAAAGCACAAGTTGCCTCATTATTTTCAACACCTGCCCCAATATCTTGCATTGATCAGGAAAGTACTTGTTTGGATTTTCATTTTTACAAGTGAGTTTTGCTTTTCAGTACATTTTGAGGATTAACTTTGTTATTAAAATAAATAACTTTGGAAATCAGCTCAAATTAGCCTCTCCTAAAGTAAACATGGTCATAGATAACAAGCACAGAGGGATAAAGCAGAATTACTAACTGGCATAAAGCAAGCAAAACAGTTTAAGAAAGCACCCTGAAACTTATACAATTTGCACACTGCAATCTGTTAATTTCTATAATATAGAATATTACTTCAACGTCATTGTGAAATATAAACCCATGTTTATAAACTCATTTGCTGGTAAATTGCTATTGTTAACAGAATCATTCACTATGATGCGATAGATTTGGTTGTCTTCACTAGTGGTCCTCTGGCGAAGTGGCTTGACTGTCCTGTGACATATTTAAGCTTTGTTGTATCTCATTCATTCCTGAGCATTGTTTGACACACCTACTGTTTTGTTGCACCAAGGTTTCAAGGGGGAGTCTGAAATTAAGGTATCATTGTTGTTTCCTTTCAAATGCAGGTGTCTGGATTTACATGTGCATTTGCGAGTTCTAGAAGATGGGATACAAAAAAACTTGCCACCTGTGTAGCAATGGCAAGTAATAGGAACTTTGTAGTAAATTTTTCATCTACTGTAGTACTAAATGTCAAATCCAAAAAAAAGCCTACTCCAAGGTTTTTTCATCATTGTCATGCAAAGAGTTGCTGACATAAATTTGGAAGTGGAGCTTTCAAGAATTATATGCTCAATTTTAACAAAGTGAAAATCCAGGACTTGCCAGGCCCAGAATATGCCTGGTTTTAACTAATTTTTGTTCATCCAATTTATGCAATTTTTTTCCTGTCCCTTCCTAAAACTGATGTCCAGAACCAGAACTATTGTGTGTTTTGGAGATGGCAGAAAATGACTTAAAAGTAGAATAGCTAGATTCATAGCGGTGCTTAATAATTTATGAATGTGTCATTGTTGTTTTTCTATATTCAAACGGCTGAATATTTCCTTGTGCTTCAGGTCCCTGACGTCAAGAACAAATAGGGATCCCATGCCCATACTTGCCAGCAGCAGGTTTAGCTGAAGAAGCCTTCTAGTTGGCTCACCGCCAAGCCAAACTGTCCAACTGGGGATGGTATGCAGGATCCTAACAGTCTTTTCATTCAAAGTGCCCACAGCACTGAAACCTCAGCACCAACAGGAATGCTGCATTCTGGTGAGGCAGGAAGGGACCTTAGAGGTGCATCCAAGTAAACTAATCAAAAATAAAATCTTCAAAGTTGATGGGCATATGGAAAATCTGAATGCAAGGACAGTTGAGGCTGCTTTCCTGCCTATTGCCCTCACTTTCAGTCTGGAACATGGAGGGGTATTTGCTTAAATGGCCCGTACCTAGTGGCCAGGAGAGGCCACCTCCATGAAGCTGGTAGCCTCCCCATCTAGTGAGAGATGACCAATCAAAAGTAAAATGCTCGCGGCTCCAGTTAACTACCCATAATGGGACATTAATTATGGTAATTATATGTCCACCTTTCAGAACAGGCAGCCAATTCACATATCAGCTCACTTTCTGCTTGTTGCTGAGAAATATTCTAGTGTAGGAGAATGTTATTGTTGAGTCCTTGTTTTTTCCTGATATTTTACTAATTTCCCCATCATCTCTGTTCCCACCATCCTGAGGTTGGCTAACTTGGGTCTATCACTGTTTGTACCATTTGCTGTGATACTGCCATTTTCTTTGCACCAATTCACACGGGACGCTAAGAACTTTCTATTGACAGCTTGCCTATATCTTTGTTTCAAAAAGACATATATTTTGTTTTTCCGTATTTTTGATTATGATCTGAAATGGGAAAAGGATTGTTCATAAACGAAGGATTGAGGAAACAATTGCTGCACTTTTTTTAAAGAAATGAAGGTACCTGACATATATTGTAAGTGCTATTTACCGTATACTGTTATTTGCTCAAGCAGTGGGAGTTAAGTCTAGTGTCAAGGGGTGTAAGTTTTTATTCATTTGTGGGATGTGGATGTTGCTGACTGGCCAGCATTTATTGCTTGTCCCTAGTTGACTTTGAGAAGGTGGTGGTGAGCTGCTGCTTGAACCACTGCATTCCACCTGCTGTAGATTGAACCACTATGCCATTAGGGAGGGAACTCCAGGATTTTGATCCAGTGACAGTGAAGAAATGGCAATATATATTCAAGTCAGGAAGATGAGTGCGTTGGAGGGGAATTTGCAGGTAGTAGTGTTCCCATATATTTGTTGCCTTCTAGATGGAAGTGGTCGTGGGTTTGGAAGACGCTGTGTGAGGATTTTGGGTGAATTTCTGCAGTGAATCTTGTAAGTAACACACACTGCTGCTGCTGAGTGTTGATGATGCAGGGAGTGATTGCTTCTGGATGTGGTACCAATCAAGTGGCCTGCTTTGTACTGGACGGTGTCAAGCTGCTTGAGTGTTGTTGAAGCTGCATCCATCCAGGCAAGTGGGGAATATTCCATCACACTCCCAACTTGTGCCTTGTCAATGATGACAGACTTTGGAGAGTTAGGAGGTAAGTTACCTGCTGCAGTATTCCTAGTCTCTAATGAGCTCTTGAAGCCACTGTTCATGTAGTGACTCCAGTTGAGTTTCTGGTCAATGGTAACCCCCAGGATGTTGATAGTGGGGGATTCAATGATTATAACACCATAGACTGTCAAGGGATGGTGGTTGGATTGCCTCTTATTGGCGATGGTCATAGCCTGGCTTTTGTGTGGCACGAATGTCACTTGCCACTTGTCAGCCAAGCCTGGATATTGTCCAGATCTTGTTGCATTTGCATCTGCATCCAGACTACATCAATGTCTGAGGTTTCCCGAATGATGCCAAACATTATTGTAATCATCAATGAGCTTCCCCATTTCTGACCTTATCGTGGGAAGGTCATTGATGAAGCAACTGAAGATGGTTGAGCCTAGGACACTACCCTGAGGAACTCCTGGAGCTGAGATGACTGACCTCCAACTACCATGGCCATCTTCCTACGTGCCAAGTATGACTCCAATCACTTTGTGTTTGTGTCCTGATACCCATTGATTCCAGTTTTGCTAAGGCTACTTGATGTCACAGTCAGTCAGGTGCAGCCTTGATGTCACGGGCTGTCACTCTCCTCACCTCTGGAATTCAACTCTTTTGCCCGTGTTTGAACGAAGGCTGTAATGAGGCCAAGAGTAGAGTGGCCCTGGTGGAATCCAAACTGGGCATTACTGAGGAGGTTATTGCTGAGCAGCTGCTGCTTGGTAACACTGTTAATGACCCCTTCCATCGAGAGTACCAATCAATGATCGAGAGTAGAATGATGGGGATGTAATGGGTCAGTTTGGACTTCTCCTGCTTTTCATGGACAGGATATACCTGGGCAGTTTTCCACATTGTTGGGTAGATGCCAGTATTATAACTGTACTGTAACAGCTTGGCTAAGAGAGCCATAACTTCTGAAGCACAAATCTTCAGTATTATTACTGGAATGTTGTCAGGGCCCCCATAGCCTTTGCCATATCCAATGTTTCCAACTGTTTCTCAGTATCACATGGACTGAATTGAATTGGTTGAAGACTGGTATCTGTGATGGTGGTGACCACTGGAGGAGGACAAGATGGATCATCCACTCAACACTCTGGCTGAAGATTGCAGCAAGTGTTTCAGCCTTGCACTGATGTGTTGGGCTCTTCCGTCATTGAGGATGGGGATATTTGTGGAGCCTCCTCTTCCAGTGAGTTTAATTATTCACAACCATTCATGACTGAATGTGCCAGGAGTGTTGAGCTTAGATCTAATCTGTTGGTTGTGCGATCGCTTTGCTCCGTCTATCATTTGCTGCTTATGCTGCTTGGCATGCAAGTAGCCGTTTGGTAGTTTCACCAGCTTGACACTTTATTTTTAAGCGTGTCTGGTGCTGCTCCTGGCATGCCCTCCTGCACTCTGCATTTAACCAGGGTTGATCCCATGGCTTGATAGTTATGTTTGAGTAAGGGATGTGCTGGCTCATGGAGTACAATTCTGCCACTGTTGATGGCCCACAACATCTCATGGATGCCCAGTCTTGAGTTGCTAGCTCTGTTTGAAGTCTGTCCCATTTAGGATGGTGATGGTGTCACACAACACAATTAAGATTATTCTCAATGTGAAAGCGAGACTTCATCTCCACAAGAACCAATGGTCAACCTTACCAATAATATCACAGATAGATGCACCTGTAGCTGACAGGTTGGTAAGGATGATGTTAAGTATGTTTCTCCCCTCTTGTTGTTTCCCTCACCACCTGCTACAGACCCAGTCTAGTATCTATGTCCTTTAAGACCCGATCAGCTCTATCAATAGTATTGCTGCCAAGCAACGCTGGTGGCAGACATTGAAATCCCCAGTCAGAGTGTATTTTGTTTCTTTACCAACTTCAGTGCTTCCTCCAATTTTGTTCAACATGGAGGAGTACCAATTCCAGCCGAGGGAGAACGGTAGGTGGTAATCAGCAAGAGGTTTCCTTAAGTTAAACCATGAGACTTCATAGGTTCCAGAGTCAATTTTGAGAACTCCCAGGGCAAATTCCTTCCGATTGTATACCACAGTGCCGCAACCTCTGCAGGATCTGTTCTGCCAGTGGGACAGCACACATACAGGAATGGTGATAGTGGTCTCTGGGATATTTATCTGTAAGATATGATTCCATAAGTATGACTGTCAGGCTGTTGCTTGACTAGTTTGTGAAACAGCTCTCCCAATTTAGGCACTAGCCTCCAGATGTTAGGGTGGAGGACTTTGCAGAGTCGACAGATGTTTCTGCCGTTGTCTTTTCAGATGTCTATATTGATGCCAGGTAATCCATCTGGTTTAATTTCTTTGAGATTTTGTAGTGATTGTTACAGCTGAATGGCTTGCTAGGCCATTTCAGAGGGCAATTGAGAGTCAACCACATTGTTGTGAGTCTAGAATCACATGTAGGCCAGACCAGGTGATGATGGCAGATTTCCTTTCCTGTAGGATATTAGTGAACTGGATAGGGTTTTCTAACAATGGCTTCATGCTCATCTGCAGACTTTTAGTTGACAATTTTTTAAATTGAATTTAAATTCCATTATCTGCTGTGGCAAGATTCAAACACAGGTCCCCAGAACATTAGCTGAATTTCTGGATTGATAGTCTAGTGTCACCTCCCTTTAAATGGAGATTCAGCTGGCAATAGGTAACTGATTGGTCTGGAGAATGGAGACTCATTTTGATGACAAAGGCCTTTTGCCTCCCAACAATGATGTGATTGGCTCCCTATGATTAGTAGCTGAACAGCTTGTGGGTGTGAATGTTTGGCCAAAGACATCAGACCTCTAAAAAGGAAAGAGCTGCAGTAAAAAGAAAGCCTGAAGAATTTCCCTCATCAGTTGCTGTGAGCTGTGACTTTTAACCAATGAATCAGACTTTAAGTGTGAACCAATCACGCTTTGCCTCCTGCAAGTAAACAAAGGCCTTGGAGAAAAACTGTCAAGGAGCAGCGGGACCTAATAAAGCAAAAGGATCACTTCAGTAAGGCCTGTGAACAGGGACCATTGAACTGCTTCTCAGTCTTCCCCTCTGCCTATGACATCTTTCTTTCTCTGTTGTGATCATCTGTATGTCAGACTCCAAACATGTAGGGGGAGTTTTATAAGGATGTCGAGAGTTTTCACCAGTAGCGTTGTCTCAAATATTCATAATTATTTATTTACAGCTGGAATTTATTTATTTGTTATAAATAGTAATGCTTTCTGAGTACTGAAATCTGGTATCTGCTTTCTGGTCAACGGAGTTTTAAGAGAGGTAAATAGTAAATGTTGCATACTTTCAATCGTTAACTTCTGTGATGACTCTTAAAATTCAGTGCACTACCCTCGTGAGGTGTAACTACTTTTAGATTGAAGTGTCAGAGCAATGCCAGCCAGTACCTGAATCATACAGCCCCCAAACTCAAATCAGTCCACATTAAATGCTGCAGTAAAAATACTTCTTATTATGCTGAAAGCTACCAACTGACCTCTAACCCATCTCCACAAAGGCAGAGTGCGCTGTCAGTGATTGTCAAGATCACAGCTTCCTTTAACCTTCATACCAGGGGTTCATTCCAAACTACTGCTACAGCCATCACTCACATTAAGCAACCAGCTGCACATAGATGCATGAAACAACTAATGGTTATTATTTGCTACAGCAAGCAATCTTATCTCTTTCCCCATGGACAAGAAGGGGCACTCTAAAAGGGCACTGTAAATGTATAGTGTAACAGAATTTCTCATGGACCAAAGAATTTCTGATTGCACCTACAATCTCCCTTCAACAAGCTGACCTATCAGTCGGCAAAAGAAAGATGCTGCGATCTCAATATACTATTCATTCTCAACTAGCAAAACAGCTTAATAAGTGAATATTCACTTTCTTAGGAACTGTACCAATGCCTTATGCCAAGTTGTTCTGGAATCCACCATACTACTTAAGAGTAGCAGCAGATTTTCTAACAGACCTGTCAATGCACCCAAGTGTTTCCAACAGCCTTTTTCTATAAACCAATTGAGTCCCTACTATAGTGTTCTGAACAGTTCAAACTTGGGCTCATCTTTTGTCTGCACTGCTGCAGGTCATCATATGTTGATCCTCCTGTTCTGGCTTTGCACAGACAATAAGTCAGCTTGTGGCTGTGAGTATAAGGTTGAGAGAGGTGGTGTTTCTTCATCACCAATGTCCTGTTGCACACCACATGCCTGTGCTAATGCTTGATTAAGTGGCAAACCTTGGGTTTTGGAATGGAGAAAGACACAGGGGTAGAGTTGTGGTGGGGGAAGCAAAGATGCATGCTTACACCAGTGGTTTGTACAATAAAAGATTGTGGGAAGAGGGGAAGTGGAATAAAAGAAGGTAGATTAAGTAGGAAATGAACCATCATCCTCAATGGTTTCAGCTTACCACCAGACATAGACTCAGTTATGGCCTCTCAATGATTGCCAGCACAGTCTCCTCCATGAGGCAGAGGATGCATAACCAACCCTATCCCCTGCTGCAGTACTTATGTCCTGCAAAATAGAGACATATCAGTACATGCAATGCAATGTGCCTGCTACACTTGACTTCCTATTACTGCAAATGTGCTAAGAGATGTTTGTGTGTCTTGCAACAATACTAGTACTTGAAATGGTGCGATAAGGTTATGACCATTAGGTAAAACTCCTAATTCATAGTGTTCATTGATTGCTATAAAAGCTTCCTTTTTGGTGCATGTATTTGAGAAAAAATGGATTTCTCTCATGTTCTTTGCATAGTTGAATCTTTTCATTTTCAGTTACTCTTTAAATTCACCGTGGACATTGGACTTTATTTTTAAACAAGTATTTCTTGGAGATCAGATGGTTTCAGCTAATTGCTGGATTTATTTTCTGGAGTTCATCTGGCTAGATTTTATGACTACTAGAAGCTAGTTCCTGCTTGGATGCAGTTGGACTTAATATCCAGCCTTCTGAAGAAAGTAAGCTAACTTGCTCAGCTTTCCCATTTCTAGAAAAATCCTTGTGCATCCAGTGTGATGTTTGGAAAACTGATCAAGTTGTTTTCATGAGAAACCTTTGAAGGAATTTCTGTCAATATTATGGGTGGCATGCTGGCATGGTGGCATAGTGGTTAGCACTGCTGCCTCACAGCACCAGAGACCCGGGTTCAATTCCCACCTCAGGCAACTGTCTGGATGGAGTTTGTACGTTCTCTCCAGTTTCCTCCCACAGTCCAAAAATGTGCAGGTTAGGTGAGTTGGCCATGCTAAATTGCCTGTAGTGTTAGGTGAGGGGATAAATGTATGGGAATGTGTCTGGGTGGGTTGCTCTTTGGAGGGTTGGTGTGGACTTGTTGGGCCAAAGATCCTGTTTCCACACTGTAGGTAATCTAATTTCCTGAAAAACTGCAGTTGTGAAGGTCTCAGCGATAACTTTGCGCAGCGAACTGTCCATATGTGCCAGAACATCAGACAACAACTCGCTGAACATTTTACACCTTGTCCTTTTTTGCTTTCAAGAATGAATAATTAGTGTCCTTTCATCTCAAAGTAAATCTGTGCAGAGAAATCCATCATCTTGTTTCCTTTATCATGTGTGCATGTCTGTTGGAATATTTAGAAGTGTAGATATTAACAGTTTATATTTCAGCGGTATGTTACTGAGCTTTATATCTTTTCTGATTGTCTTGTTTACATAATAAATTAATAATGTTGACTTTTTAAGAGAAATCCAGTTGATGGATCTTCATACAAAACCAATAAACCAAATCTCTAACTGCAAACTGTGAATTACAGACACACCACGCACTCCTCTTACCTCAGTCACGATAAGCCGTTTGAAGTGGGTGTGAAGCTCATGTTCATTTTGTGTTCTTTATTCATTCACAGGGTTTTGAGCCTTTATTAGGTTATCCCTAATTGCCCAGAGGGCAGTTAAGAGACAACCACTTTACAGCGGATCTGGAGTGATACGCAGAATAGAAATTGCTGGAAAAGCTCAGCAGGTCTGGCAGCATCTGTGGAGAGAATTCAGAGTTAACATTTCAGATCAAGTGACATTTCCATTCACTCAACCCAAATGTTAACTCTCTGATTTCTCTCCATAGATGCTGTGAGATCTGCAAAGCTTTTCCAACACTTTCTAATTTTGTCCCCAGAACATTTATACAGGTCTCTACACTAATAATCTTGCGATCATATCACGAGGACATCACCTCATGTTATGTCATTTGCTGATACTTTCACTTTCCTTGCCACTCTCAAAGTCATTAACATTTTGCACTCAATCCATATCCTCTGAGCTAGTCTACTACATTGATATTGACAATTATCTGTTCCAAATGATTTCTCTGTATCTGTCTGCAGGGCCTCCTGGATCCAATGGAAAGTGGACCTCACCCTTTCTCTCCATCTCCAGTACCCAGGCTTCCAATGATACATCATATCTTTGGAGCATTGTCTCTGCCATTTTGTACCATGTTTACTATAATTCCTGCATAAGGACTCTTGCACAAACAGTTTCAGCCACTGTGACAAAACAGAATAAATGTCCTCTTTGTGATGTAACCCAACCTTAAGTAATGCAGGTTAGCTTTAAGTAGTATTAGCCTCAGTTAAATATGAGACTTCCGCTGAGATATACCATCATTCAACATTCTGTATACTGCTGTCCTGCCTGCTACTATCATTTAAAGTATCAGATAGCATAATGTTTGCGTTCTGCCTACATTTCAACAAATAGAGTATGGTTAATCACACATCATGATTCTTCTGCAGTTACCAGGCCTCAACCTCTGCTCCAACGATTGGAACAAAAATGTGTAGTTGGGATTAGATAAATTCGGAAGCAGTGTATCCAAAATATTATTTCTGGTCCCAAATTTTGTTCTTGGTATATTTAGATGATTAGATCATGGGCACAATGCTGAAAGCTAATCAAATGGAAGTAAAAGTGCTGTTGTAAAAAAACAGAACTGGACTTGTTTCTCTCTCTTTCTGTACAACTGCTAGAAATTGCTGAAGATATCAAATTGGGAAGTTAACAAACATTGCACGGGTTTTCAAGAAGACATGAACCAGTTAACAGAATGGTGACAGAGCAAAGATAAAACTTTAAAGAATAAGTATAATACCTTCTGGAAAGCAAAACAGGAAATGTACGTACATCTTCAATGAAAGACATAGCTTTACTAAGATCTGTGGGTTTAAATACATAATGCCTGAAATTTTGAGTACAGCCAGATAATACCTTAAAAACTGATCATATGGGGTATTTTTAAAAAGATATAGAGTACAAAAGTAAATAAATAACAATTTTTGTCCAACACTTTGATATAGGTCTCAGCTAATTATGTGTACTTTAAGTACCCTACTATAAAAGAGATTATTCATGACAGGAGAGTACAGCATGGGCTCGCCGTGATGCTAAATTTGGAGAAATAATGTTTTGAAACTGTACTTCAGATTCTGGCTCTGTTTTGTTGAAGCAGAGCAGGCTGAAAACTGACTTAATAGAGGTATTAAGAATTGATTTCTTAATAGACTGCATTATGAGGTTATTTCCTCTCATTTAAATTGCTATTAAAGAAAGAGCAAAGCAGCTGGGAGAAATTTCTTTACACAAATGGTTACTCGAGCATGGAATACTTTGCTGCAGAGAATGTTTGTTTGAGGCAAAGATCAGCAACTGCCTCAAACTTTACACAATTTTTCTTTAAACATGGCTTTGGTTACATAAGAGAGTAAGGCATTGGTGTTAGTCTTTCATTGGCTCAAAGCACTCAGAAACACTATGGACTAATTGGGCTTCTTCTGCGAACTATTAGACTTCCATATATATTGTGGTCAAATTGAACAAAACAGTTTTATGCAACTTTAGGCCAAAATTCACAATTGGATTTTGCAAAACTGCATCCTCCATCTCCTCAAACCCCATCCCCCACTCCTACAAACTTTCAGACCCTCGCCCCACGTTTTGGCAGATTCCCAACACAAAGTCCAATATGAACCAGAAGATCATCTGAACGCATTATTCGTGCTGACCCTGGAAATTTCCAGTTCAGTTTTCCATAAAAGTAATGGAAGAAAAGTTTGCAATACTCTGGCCCTGCAGTCTTTTGCCAAGAATTTAAAATTCAGGAAAGAACCTCATCAGCAGGATAAAGAGTGCCAGTATGAATTCTTGTTTGTTCAGCAGAATAATTATTGTGTAACTGCATGGACCTCAGATACCATGTATAATTTGCCATAACATAAAACTTTTTACATTTATTTAATTACCTAGGGAAGGGTCTGCCTCAATATTTATTTCACCTTCCCTTCCTCTGCTAAGAAAATAGACAAGCAAAATGTCAGAATATCTATCAATCTCCACTATCCTGCTCTGGCCAGTTTTCTTCTGCAGATGGTGTTTCATTGATCCCAGCATGACAAGAACTATTCCTCTCCCTTGGGTATCTGATCATCTCTCACTCTTACTATGCCCTGTAACCTTCAACTCTATTCAAATACTTACTTTGTGAATTACTATTTTTTTGATGGAGCTAATCAGTGTAGCATTAATTACTTTGGTTGCGACTCTGTTCTATTATTTGCTCAAATAGCAGGGGGCATTTTTCGCATGCTTGAGGTTTGTTAATTTTATGTTCGTGTCCTCTGCTTCTGTACTTATTGTCCAAGATAAATATCCTGCTTCCATCTACATTAGCCACCCCCCTCAGTGTTCTGAAGACGTGAATTATGTGCTCTTTCAATCAGTGTATTCTTATGAATGTTCAGCTCAAAGAGAGTCTTTTAATATATTGGAACTCAAAGCCCAGAATCAGCCAGGATATGTGTCTCTAAAGGATAATTAAGGTCAGGTGTCTGAACCTGCATAGAATACCCATGTGACCGAATCAATTATCCACATATGCCCATCATGTATCAGCTTTATCTAGAATGTGATTGCATTTAAAGCAGGTGAAAATGAAATAATCAGCAAAATGGTGTGTCTTATTAGCTAGAATTTGTTTTAGCCTTACCAAACTATGACAATATTTGCCTTTTCAATGCTAAATTATCTTCAACCATCTTCAGTCAGAAATGTTAAATGTATGACTCATCTTAACTTAGTCCTGAGATCCCCACAATCAATTCTATTCAATTTGTACAACAGCAAGAAACAACTGAGCATACTCAGTACAACCTAGATACAGCAAAATTATGGGTCCCAAGAATATCCCAACTGTAGTAAGGCATAAATCCCTCCCAAGAATATAAGCCTAGAGTTCTGGGCCATGGTCCAGTAACATTACCACAACATCACTGTCTCTCTTACACACAGGGGCTTAATATTTACTTCACTCTCATATATCGTTACGTTTCTTCTAGCATGTAAGATGTTGGGACTGGTATATTTCTCTGTCAAAATTTTAAAATCTTATATCTTCAAGGATTGATGAAAAATTTACATGGGCACTTTCATTGCAAGTAAGGATATATGCAGATAGAATTAACTGGGAGACTAAGTATATGTACAATCTGATCCTGCTACATTTTAGATTGCCTACAGGTCATCGAACTAATGCATCATGTCCTACCGAGGTGGAAGTAATTGACAACATTTTAAGATATGAGACCATAAAAGTACAGACATCTGACATCACAACACTCACCTCCTGATTGCTTGGATACAATTCTAGTAGTGGCTGGTGTTTCTACTGGTACATTTAAGAGCTGCTACCCTTTAAGCAGCTGACAGCTCTCAAGTAGGACATCCCACCTTCAGCCAACTGATTACTGGGCATCGGTTCTTCTTCTTGGGTGGTCTCTCCCAGTCTTTTTAGATGGGGGAAGTGGAAGCACAGACAAAAGGGGCTTATATAATTCAGCCCGATAGGTGAGGCAAGAAATATCACCTTTGAAACTAAGGCCAGAAGGAGCCCAAGAAATTTGAAACCTTTAGGGATCATTGGAAGTGTTTCACTGGCTGGAGTCATACCACAAACAAAGAGATGATTTTGGTTGTTTAAGGCCAATCATCTCAAGTCCAGGACACTATAGCAGGAGTTCCTCAGAGACATATCCCAGATCCAATCATCTTTAACTGCTTCATCAGTGACCTTTCCTCAATTATTATATTGAAATAGAGATTTATGCTGATGGTACCACAATGTTCAGTGTTAGTAGTAAGAAAAAGGTAAACTTGTCAGAGGCCCAGGGCGCCAAAGGCCTACTGTCTCATTATCAGGATTGAACCCGCACTGTTGTGTTGCCTTGCATTGCAACCAACTGAGCTAACCAACCCCTTTCAGTACCATTCCCGTCCTCAGATTCCCGTGCCTCCCTGAAGCAAAAAATGAACAGTAATTTGTTCTGGGCTGATATGTAGTACCAAAATTACTTACCATGTAAGTACCAATGGTATTTCCCACCTATCTGCTCCACCCTCCTTTCCAATCTATCCCATTACCCCCACCTTCATCTACGTATTGCACTCTCAGCTACCTGCCCCCCCCCCACCCCATCCCCACCCCATCCCCACCCCTTACCATTTATCTCTCCAGCCCCTCGGTTCACAGTCTCATTCCTGTTGAAGGGCTTTTGCCCCCAACATGTCGATGCTCCTGCTCCTCGGTTGCTGCCTGATCTGCTGTGCTTTTCCAGCACCACACTCTCTACTCCAACAATAAATAATCTTAAAAATCACACAACACCAATTGAGCCCTCCACTACCACCTGATGAAGGAGTGACGCTTCAAAAGCTAGTGTGCTTCCAATTAAACCTGTTAGACTATAACCTGGTGTCGTGTGATTTTTAACTTTGTACACCCCAGTCCAACACCAGCATCACCAAATAATAAATAATCTAGTCATCTCACCTTTTTATGGCATTGCGACAATTGAATTTCCTACTATCAACATCCTGGCAGGCACTATTGACCAGAAACTAATCTGGACCAGTCACATTAACACTCTGGCTGTAAGAACAATTCATAGTCTGTGACTCATTGCCTTACTCAATAAGACCCGTTTCACAATCAACAAAGCATAAATCAGGAGTCTGATGGAATAATTGCCACATAATTACAATTTCACTAACACTTAAGGACCTCAACATAATCCAGGAAAAGCAGTCAGAATGATCATTACCCCATCCTCCAACTTAAACATTCACTCCTCAACAGGCAGGATGCTTGTACCATCTCCAAGTCTTCAGAAGACACCAAGTTTCCTTCAAGAGCATCTTCCAAAATGCAACCTCTACCCATTAAAAAAAACAGAACAGCAGTTGCTATACCTGTATGTTGCTACTGAAGTCACATATTGTCCTGACCTGTAACTAATTCACTTTACTTTCACTGCTGCCTGACCAAAATCAGGAACTCCCTTTCGAATATCACTGAGTACCCCAACACCACAGCTACTGCAGCTTTCAAGAAGTCAGTGCATCACATCCTGCACACAAGGGTAATTTGCAATTGTGGCCATTCATTGAGTGAGTATTAAAAAGAATGATTAGAAATATTTGCTTGTGTACAAGATAAACACGGACATACATTGATAGGGGTGAAGCGTAACATCCATGCATTTCTGTGCAGCATTTAACCTGGAATGTTTAATGAAAAATCATATTCCATCTTTATACCACATCTAACTGTTTCTGAAACATGACTTTGAAGCGTTCCTGGTAACAACTGAATTTAACATATGATGAATCTGAAATAAGAATGTTTGATGAGAGAGTATAGTTTTATGCAGTAGATAACTCATACAGAAATGGAAAACACAGATGCCCTCCGGAGAAGTTCATTAGGTACATGATGGAGAAAGTAAAAAGAAACATGCAGGTATGTTAGATGATGTAATGTAAAAGAAGCTCTTGTCATGTAGACTAGCTACATAGAACTAAGTGTAAAAACAAGAAGTGAATAAAGTATTTAAAATCTTTTGGTGAACTATAAATTACCTTCTTGAAATACATTTGCATAAAAGCTACATTTTGAATCCCATGATTGTTTATTATTATTATTTTGATAGGTGCATCAGTGGAGGTAAGCCTCTCAAGAATGGAATGCTTTTAGAATTAAAATGTTCTGTTTATTGCAGAATACTCTATTCTCTGAAAGGAATTAACTCTATTTGTATCTTTCACTATGTAGGTACATGTTTGGCATGTTGAAGGATCCACCTTTTAAGTCTGCTTCCGACACTATATTCACAATCCCTGCCAGTATCAAGCTACATTTATAAGCAGGATTTACATTAGAGGTTTTTATACAAAACAAACATTCTTATTTTCTGATGATAGTGTGTCCAGTGGTTGTATGGTTCTAAGTGCATTGGTTAGCTATTCCAACTGTGCTATGTGGTCGTATACCTGTAGCCTGTAAATTCTATTACTTTAGCCATGGTAACTGTTCTGACAGGATACTAACACTTGCCCCTGTATGAAGCACAAAATCAACAGGACATTGCAAATAAAATCTACACTGATGAAGACAAGTTTCATCTCTCCTGATTCAATTGGATTAATTAGTTCCCGTATGAAGTCTTGGGTATCTTTTCCAATCAAGGTATCTCTTCAAATGTATGTATCTTTTCAACTGGTGCTGATGGTTCTACTTCTATACTTCTGTGTGTGTGAAAAATACTTCTGCTGATCTGTTACTTCTGCACATCTTCTGGAACTGGCCTACAGTTTCATCGAATATGATCTTCCTTAGTAATGGCTGGGCAGAGTCTGTGGGTGTAAGATCTTGTTCACCCTGGTACTAATAACTGAACTTTTACATTGTATTTGGCTCATCCACAGTGTAGGCTTGTCACATATTTTGCTAGGGTGTCCATACCTTGTGAAGTCAACAGACTCTTTCGCCATTTGGGGGTAGTGTTGGTCTTCTCATCTTAGGCTGGTGTGAGTCTGTTTTCTGCTTCCTGAATGATTTGAACTGATTTCTCCAAAGTTAAATCTTCTTTGGAGTATAACAAATCTGGCAAAGCTTCGTCCAGATTTCCAAGAACAATTCTGTTTCTTATAAATTCTGATTTCTAAACTTAAAATTCAAGGTTTTCTTCTACTCTATAACAATTATTTTTAAAATTATCCACTTTTAAAAACTAAATTCTTCTTTTAAATCTTGTTTTAGGATTTTATTTATTCTTAAACTGAATTAATTGTCAAAAGCTTTTAGGATATAATTAAAAGTTTCTGTTGTGCTAATAACATCATATATGTTCGAGGCTATTGAATGTGATAGAATGTTTACCTGCTCACCTTCAGCCTTGGTGTTAAATTGTCAGACAAAGTCATATTTTAAGAATTGTCACCACCATGCAAGCCAATCATGTGTTCATTTGGTCTTTGTCTGACCTTCAATCTGCTAGGAAGTATTATTTCCTTTTTTCCCCCATTTCTCCTTAACAGGCTGATTAATTATTTCACAGTAAGGGTATTTTAAATAGGATTATTCCAATATGGCTTTAAATCTGCTGTTAAAACATTGAGCATATTTTTTTTATTCACTAATGCATTTTTAAATAGAATAACTGGAAAACTTGTAAGATTCTACACAACATTTTCTGTGTCAGCTGTTTTTAAACTCTGCATTACTGTTCCAATGTATCAAATCCTTCAAAAAAGGTTCAAATTGTATTAAGAGTCCATTCTGTGTTGAGTTATTGCTTTCAAGATTTTAAAAGCTGTTTCTTTAAGGTAATGTGTCATTGTACTGCTTACTGGGCTTTCCTACCATTTTCACGATATACTGCCTTTTGTAACAATCCATGTATTGGTATGCTTTCCTTTATTGGTCAGAGTTTTGAGTACAGGGGTTTGGAGGTCATGTTGCGGCTGTACAGGACATTGGTTAGGCCATGGTTGGAATATTGTGTGCAATTCTGGTCTCCTCCCTATCGGAAAGATGTTGTGAAACTTGAAAGGGTTCAGAAAAGATTTACAAGGATGTTGCCAGAGTTGGAGGATTTGAGCTATAGGGAGAGGCTGAACAGGCTGGGGCTGTTTTCCCTGGAGCGTCAGAGGTTGAGCGGTGACCTGATAGAGGTCTACAAAATCATGAGGGGCATGGATAGGATAAATAGGCAAAGTCTTTTCCCTGGGGTCAGTGAGTCCAGAACTAGAGGGCATAGGTTAAGGGTGAGAGGGGAAAAATATAAAAGAGACCTAAGCGGCAACATTTTCATTCAGAGGGTGGTAGGTGTATGGAATGTGCTGCCAGAGGAAGTGGTGGAGGCTGGTACAATTGCAACATTTAAGAGGCACTTGGATGGATATATAAATAGGAAGGGTTTGGAGGGATATGGGCCGGGTGCTGGCAGGTGGGACTAGATTGGGTTGGGATATCTGGTCGGCATGGACGGGTTGGACCGAAGGGTCTGTTTCCATGCTGTACATCTCTATGACTCTATAAATACATTTGCTCCTTCCAAAAGCCACAGTAGAAGTCTTTGCCTCCATCCACAAACTCTGTGTGACATTGATAGAATAGTTACAGCCAATGCAACATGATCATTAATCCCTTCAGAACCATTACCCTATACAACAGCTTTTATACTTTTTATTGTGATTGAGTGATACATATTCACTGATAGAGGAAAGTTAAGGTGTGGAGTTGTAAGTGAATGAGATTTTGAGCTGGTTATTACTAGTATTGCATAAGTTCTTCACAGAAAATCTGACTAGAAATGTTTTCCTGCTTCCTTCCTCATGTTCCTGCTGCATGGGTATCCAGTCAAATTTCTGAAAAAGGTGAAATTTCTCACCCTCCATGTCCAGTTGATTTGTGACGACAGGGAAGTTCATGCAGTTGGGCATGTACTTATTCAACAACACTTTGAGAACTTAAATGGGGGGTAGTGGTGGGGGGCTGGTGGAGAGATGCTCCTGTCGTGTTTTCTTAGGCAAGGAAGTAAGGGAGCTTGTTGGATATGCTGTTGGAGCTAGGGTAGTAGTGCAATGAGACAATCGAGCCAGAGAGAACCTATTCACAACTAGATTTTGGAATGAATGAAATTTGCATGAATACATGTAGACACTCAAATAATAGCAATTTCTTTGCAATAAGGCATTCCTGTCCTGAGGGGAATGCTTATTTTGTAACTGTGGAACTTTGAGTTTCCCTGTTTGTAACAGATTATAAATGATCTTGTTTCCTTTGCATCAATTAGCTCTGTCCTGTTTTCTGGTCAGAGCATCAGTATGGAGTTCTGCAGGCTTACATAGGACCTGTGTTTATATGGCACAACACTTAGTTTTCAAAAGATAGTCATCTATTTGAGAGGTTGCACAATGCTTTTGACAGGCCGTATTCCTTGCTGAAGATAGCAGTGAATAAGAACCTCAATTTTCTTTATACTGCTGCACATGATGTGCATCTGAGCACCTAGGGCAAGCATCACTCCTTAATGTACCCCAAAAGGAAAATCTCACAAGCCAAAAGTCTTAACATTAGAAATAGACCACAGAAATGAAGTTCAAAATGATATTTGTTTTGGGTGTAACCTGCATAGAAGGTTAACACTCAACCATCCGGAGCGATTTCAATATTGCTTAACTTTCTTCTCAGACTTCTACATCTTGGTTCCACCTTGGCAGCTGCAGGTTGAATAAAGGAATCCTGCTGACTTCCTGCTGGCTTGCCTAAAATGACTTTGGCCATGATGTGTCAGGCCTATGCCTAGAGGGCTCTGACCTGCTGGGGATCTTCTGCACAGGGACAGGTGCCACCTTCTTGACCTGACCTGATGGAAATGATGTGGAGGTGGAGGTGGCGGTGTTGGACAAGTGTGGACAAGATCAAAAGTCACAACACCAGGTTATAGTCCAACAGGTTTATTTGAAATCACAAGCTTTCAAAGTGCTGCCCCTTAGTCAGGTGAAGTATTCTCATTCACTGCTACTTTCAATGAGGAACACAAACTCTGGAAGGTGGGAAAGTAAGCTAGATGGTTATGTTTTGGAAGTCATTAAAGCATCGTGCAGCCTCTCAAATAGATGAATATCCTTTTAAAAACGGAGTTTTGTGTCATACAAATACAGGCCCCATGTAAGCCTGCAGATCATCACCTGACGAAGGGGCAGCGGTCTGAAAGCTTGTGATTTCAAATAAACCTGTTGGACTATAAGGTGGTGTTGAGAGATGTTTTGACCCTGACCTGATGGAGACATTTAAATCCCTGGCAGATATGATTGGTGTAGCAGAGGACCTCCAGAGCATCCTGAGAAGAGAAATTACACACGACAATAACTTAGTAGGTTCATTATGACATCCCTTTGTCTGGAATGTCAACAAACTTTACTTAAACAGAAATAGTATGTAAAAATAGTGAATACAAATTCTAATATTAATAACATTAACCTTTATTCTATATTTTAATAAAATTACTCTTCTATTCGGTACCTTTTTAGTTAAAAGTTTTAATGTCATTTGATTCAGAATAGAAGAATGAGCCTATTGTTTTTCCTAATATATCCCTTTCCAGTTTAGATTTGAGATAGGAGGCTATGAACACTTCCCTCGATTTCAACTCAACATGTATCATTAAGACAATCTGCATTGAATCTTCAACCACGACAGAAAGTAAACTTTCTTAATAAGTGTAACTAACAACAGGAACTGAAGAAGTGGAAATATGGTGAAAATTGTACATTTATTCCTCACTTGCTGTCCTCTTCTTTTTTAAAAAAAAATTTATTCGCAAGATGAGAGTGTCACTATCAGTTATTGCCCATCCCAGAGATCAGATAAGAGCCACATGTAGCCCAGATCAGTTAAGGATAACAATTTCCTTCGCTCACGGATATTAGTGAGCAAGATGTTTTTTTTTAACTCCGCAACAATCAGGTTGTTGGCCATTATTAGACTCTCAATTCCAGGTTTTCATTGAATTCAAATTCTGCCATTTGTCATCGTGGGATTCAAACCCAGGAACATTATCTCAGTCTCTGAATTAACAGTCCAGTAATAATTCCACAAGATCAGCCCCTCTCCTGTCAGTAGTACCTTGCTCAGAAATGCCAGCTGAGCACTTCAGATTTGAATTCCTGGGCTCTAAAAAAGAATAAAAACCCATTGACAACAATTACAATTTTTCAAGAAAAGAAGGCTATTAAGCATCTCAACAACAAAAAAGTCCAAAATGGAAAATAAAGAATCCACTAGCAAATTTCTGGAAAATAGTGAATCACAAAAAAAATGGTTTGATAAAAATTTGCTTCGGTCAGGAATTCTTTCACATCTGATCTGTACAGACTGAGAACATTGTTAAGAAAAAATGGGAGAGAGGAAACAGCTCCCATATGAATGCCAAGGATTAATCGGATCTGTTACACTCTCCATTTAAAATAAATGCAATGAATACATCCTACTAATAGCAGTTTATATTAAACAGGGAAGGGAACAGAGCCAAGTAACCCTTGGCAATCATAAAGGAAATGCTTATCTTGGATTTTTTTTAACTCTGTGTCTTGTTTCATTAACAATAGCATGGTTTGAATTTCTGCAAAAGCAAGACTATCCAGTTTTGTGTGATAGTTTTGAATAGCTGATTCTTTTCTTACTAAACACTAATGGCTCACATTATGGTTTGAACTCCATTTATTCATTCACAGAATGTGGACATCTCTGCAAAATCCAACTTTTCCTGATTGCCCTTTAAGAAGGTGATAATTCAACTTCTTGAACCACTGCAATCTGCATGGTGAAGGTACACTGTTAGAATCAAAGTTTCAAGATTTTGTCCCAGCGATGATGAAGGAACTCTGATACATTTCAAGGCAAGATGGTATGTTGCTTGAAAAGTAACTTAGAAGTGGTACCTTTTTTTTAATGCACTTGCTGTCCAAGCCAGCGTTGCTGAAGAGTTCCAATATTGTTGCCTCAATTCTTATGCACTTTGGTACATTACCTTACTTCCTTTCTTCCTTTCCCCTGACATTGGTATCCTCCTTGAATTATTTCTACCTAAGCTTACAATAAGTGACGATATGAAACAGAAGTGCCCGGTAATGACCACCTCCAACATGAAAGAATCTAATGGTCTCCATTGACATTTAACAGCATAACCATTACTGGATGACAGTTCAAGTAATTTCCAGTTTTGGACTCCATGTATTATGAAGAACATGAAAACAATGGAAAAGATGCGGCATTGAATCACTGCTACACTGACAAAGATACAGGATTAGAGATACGAAAAAAAGACCTCAGTATTTTTTTTTAAATTGAAATGAAAAAGTGGAAGTATGAATTTAAAGAGGTGCTTAAAAGTTTGAAGGAATGTGATGACTAAAACAGCCATGGATTGTTCCTACTAACTATCAAGACACTGACCTCAGGGCCTAAATGTAAGATAATGACAAAAATAATCCAAAAGAAACTTTAAAAATCCTTAGATAATGGATAGTGTCAATATAAAGTTACCTGCCTAATACCATTTTTGAAAAATAATCAATATTATAATTTAAAAGGAAGTCCATTGATTAAGAATGATTCTATTCGAGTATAAGAGGATTTAAGTGAGATTAAACACATTGCATTGTTTTTTTTTCAGTTGCTAGCTTTCCAATGGTAGACCATCAGAAACAACCTGATTGTATGACCACCTGTCATTGGGATTCTCGCTCTTTTAAGGGTGGTGACCCTGCCTCTATGCACTGGTGACTAATCAGGGAACAAAAATGTCTACAGTTTCAACCATGTCACTGGGAGTAGCGGCCATTGCTTGGACTGCTTTGACTGAGAGCAAAGCATGGACGCTGCCTGAGAACCCTTGGTTACATTGAACTAGATCTACAACAAGAACTGAACTAGAACTTGAAATAGAAATAGGGATGACTGTCCAAAAATTAAGAGGAACCCATTTAAGTTAGAGATTTGGATGATATTTTTCTCAAGATCATCATAATTCTTTGGAACTCACTTCTTCAGAAGACAGTAGAAGCAAATAGATTTTTGATAAGTAAGTAAGTGAAAAGGTTATTTACTGGGGGGAGATAGGAATGTGAAATAATCTTATTTATTTTTCTAAATGCCGGATCAGGCGCAAGGTGCCAAGCGACCTATTCCTGCTTCAGTTCTTATGAAGGCATGTGTGTTTGTAAGTGAAATCTGGCTCTCCAGGAATCTGACATTATATAATATTGTGATTAATTTCAATTTTAACTTTGCTTTTCCATCCTATTCATATATCCTTTGGTTCCCCTAGTGTTCAAAATTCTATGAATCTCAGTCTAGACTCAAGTCAATGTTTGACAGGCTTCTTGGATATTGAGAATTAAAAAGATTCACTTTTTTTTTGAGTGAAGACTTTTTTTTCTTTCATTTCATTCCTTAACTAGTTGGCCCTTTATCCTGAGACTATTTGCATCATTTTTATACTCTTCAACTAAAAGAATATGCCTGTCATGCTTTTTAAAATATTTCAGTAAATTGCTTCTCTTATTTATGAATTCTAAATTATACACCCTCTGTTTGCTAAATGATTATATAGGTGATTTTAAATCAATTCCATCAAATAGTTCATTTTCAATTATTCCAGTAGTTTGGTCTCCTTCCAAGTTCCAACTCAACCTTTGATTTCTTTCTTAAAGCACCAAGCTTCTATGCCTCCCATAAAGAAAACAATCAAGCTGTATTATTAAGTAGCTCTATAACCATTAATTGCTTTTCTCAACCAAGATCAGGCTCCTTCACAAAGGAATTATTTATTTATTCAAGTAATAGCATCATCAGGAGCCAGATGGAGTTCTTTAAGCCCACCTTCAAGTTTAGTTCGTGGACATTCCTCGACAAAATGAGTCATTGTTTGGGTTGCACCACAACAGCAGCCTTGATGATCTTGGTAACTCCATTGATGTTGGGTGGCTGCACAGAAGTCTTGGGTATCCAGAATTTAGAGTAAAAAGGAACACTGTCATCAAGGGAGATTAAAGCCAGCTAGACAAGATCTCCCATCAGTAAATTGTTTCTGGTAGATGCTTTATCCTGTCATAGGTCCTTAATAGTCACTCTTTCATGTAATAGGGTCTAACTGTATGGGGTGACACGAGGGAAGACCTATTACTGGTGCTTTGAGGAGGTAATTGATTAAAGGCAGGCTTGATTTGGTGTACTGGAACTTCTCCAATAATTTTCCTATTGCATTACCTTGGGATAGTGGGGAAGAAATGTTGCTGGGAGCCAGGGGAGATAAATTGAATTATGTAAATAATACCCCAATGGTGTACATTGTTGAATTGAATTGCACGTTAATAAGAGTGATGTGGACAGATTGGTACCATACAATGGCACAGTATCCTGTAGTTGGTGACAAGAGCAAATACCCTTAGTCTTGACTAGGGAACCCCATGATGTACCAGCTAATGCACCATTTTGTTGAGATTTTAATTCTTCCTGAAGTCTGATGAGGTTCTTTTTAAGGGGGGAAACCAAGGTAAAGAAGATGGGCATTGTGCTTCAGATTCTCACCATCTAGGTTGACATTCAGTTCCCTCTTACTATTGGAATTGTGAAGGTGCATCTGCAAGAGACAGTTTCACTGTTGTCCAATTGCAGATAACATGTCTTGCAGTAGTTGGTCAGCTTTGTAATTTTGTTGTTTATTGTATCTTCAAGCTCTGGAAGTGAGCTCCAAATCTGAATGCCATAGCAATTTTTGCCTGCATTGATAAAATTCAGGCAAGGGTTGAAGATAAATCATTGGGATAGAAGTTGAGTAGGGATGAAGCTAGGTAAGCCCCTGGGGTACTGCATTCATTTGTTTTAATCAGATGCTGACCTTATTAACCATATGCACACTGAACCATTCATCCAGTAGTAACAGTTCAATGGTGTGAGACTTCCAGGAAGAGAACATTATTTATACTTTGAATAGGCCACCGTTCCAGATTGTACTGTACATTTCAATGACAAGGAAAATAGCCCTTGACTAGACCAGCCTTCATTTAAAGGCATTTTTAATTAAAGTGGTTAGTACAAGGACCTGATCAAATGTATCTCTTTCTTGTCGAAAGGTCACATTTAGCATGTTTTCTACATCAGGCTTGATCCAAGGTGCTCTACTACCTTGAAGCATACTCAGAGCAGGGATGATGTCTGTGCTGTGGTGGTAATTTGAGACTGGCTTCAGAATGTTTGTAATGTCCCCTCACATATGACCATTGTAAAGAATTATGCCAAACAGGAGTGACTCATGGGCTGACACTTCTTAGGAATTCGGGAAGGATGTCATTACTAGTAGCAGTGCCCAGCTTTATTATTTCTACTATTCTGTCAAATTCCAAGATGAAGAAGGGCTCAGGGCAAGATCCAGAGTTGTGCTTCCTATGGAAAGATGCTCATTCAGTCAGGATTTTCTTCACTATTTTCTTCCAACAGTATCTTTCACTGAGCAAATTGGCATTAATGGTTACCAGGCTGCTCTGAGGTCATGTAGAATCTTCCAACAGTTCTGACTGAAGTAGGTGAAGTCCAAGTGTTTTGCTGCCCGTGCAAAGTATAAACATAGGACAATGTAGTAAGATCCTCAGAAGGGATGGTAACTGGACTCAAAACGTTAACTCTGATTTCTCTTCACAGGTGCTACCAGATCTGTTGGGCTTTTCCAGCAACTTGTTTATATTAGCTTACTTACAGTGTGGAAACAGGCCCTTCGGCCCAACCAGTCCACACCAACCCGCCGAAGCGCACCCGCCCAGACCCATTCCCCTACATTTACCGCTGCCCCTCACACTACAGGCAATTTAGCATGGCCAATTCACCTAACCTGCACATTTTTGGACTGTGGGAGGAAACCGGAGCACCCGGAGGAAACCCACACAGACACGGGGAGAATGTGCAAACTCCACACAGTCGCCTGAGGTGTGAATTGAACCCAGGTCTCTGGTGCTGTGAGGCAGCAGTGCTAACTACTATGCCACCGTACCGCCCATTACCACCGTGCCGCACAAACTTCTGTATGTGTTTCTGATTTACAGCATATACAATGTTTTCAGTTTTTAGCCATTCATGGGATCTGGGCATCACTGGCTCGGGCGGCATTTATTGCCCAGAGGGCAATTAGGAGTCAACCACACTACTGTGGGTCTGGAGTCACATGTAAGGAGATGGCAGCTTCCATCCCAATAGGACATTGCTGAACTAGATGGGTTTTTCCCAACAGCCGCAAAGTCAATATTAGACTCCTAATTCCAGTTTTTTTTTCAATTGAATTCAAATTCTATCATTTGCCACGGTGGGATTTGAACCCAGGTCCCCAGAACATTACCGGAGTCCCTAGATTAATAGGGGCTGATGAAAGTATCAGTAGACCATCACCTCTTCTTTCAACAATATTTCACATTGAGTTTGAAAGTGATCTAGTCAAATCTGAAACAATGGTCTTAAATCTAAACTACAGAAACTATGAAGGTAGGTGTGGCAAATTGCCAATAGTGAATCGGGAAAAGCCTTTACTGGGGTAAAATAAAACCAAGACCTACAGAGGCTGGAAATCTGAAACAAAAACAGAAATTGTTGGAGAACTTCAGCAGGTTTGGTTATATCTGTACACACTGAAGAAGGGCCACTTGACCCAAACCAGTGATATTTTGAGATGGTCCAGCAACCTCAGTTTTTATTTCAGTCTTTACTGGGGGGTCAGTTGGCTGGATAGCTGATTTGCAATGCACAGTAATGTCAAAAATATGGGTTTGATTCCTGTACTAACTGAGATTATCATGAAAGATTCTCCTTCTCAATCTCTCCCGTTGTCTGAGGAGTAATGACTCTCAGCTCAAATCATTACCAGTCATCTCTCTCTAATCATAGAGTAGCCCTATGGTGGATCGGGCTATGGCAATTTTAACTTTCTTTTTAAAAGACAATAAATGGGAAATGGCTAACTTTTTTTTCAAAAACTAATACATCATTTACAACAAAACTATATTGTTTTTAGGGTGCAAACATTCCCCAAGACAAATGTTCTAACCATGGTCAAGGATAGAAGTGAAGATCTGAAACTGTATATAAAGTTCTCAAAAAATAAACTGATTTTTATGATCAATTTTAGAATTCTGCAAACAAATACTGAGAGAAAGGTTAAGATAGGGAAACAGAATGAGAGTAAGGTAGCAAAAAACATAAACCCAGATTGTAAAAGCTTCTGAAGAAGGGTCACCAGACTCGAAACATTAACTTTGCTTTCTTTCCACAAAGGCTGACAGATCTATTGAGTTTCTCGAGCAATTTATTTTTGTTGTAAAAAAATTCTGTTTACATGGAAAAGGAAATATTAGTAGAAACATACTTGGGTCTAACACATATGATGTCAGGAGAATTTATAAAGTGGAATGAGGAAATAGTGAGGAAACTAAACAAATACTTATGTCTGCCTTCATAGAAGAACATGTTAAACACCTCCCAGAAACAGGAGAGAATCAAGGTATTAGTTTAAGCAGGGAACTGCAGATAGTAATATTATTTTTTTAATTAAGCTGACTTCATGTAGATTAATGGCTTGGACATGATGATCTACAATCCAGAGTTTGAAAGAAGCTGGATATAAAGGTAATAAATACTTCCATGGTCATTTTTCAAAATTCTGGAATTGTTGCTAAAGATTGGAAGGTGGCAAATGTAACCCTACCATTGAAGGAAGGGAGAAGAGAGAAAATGGGAAAATACACCCCTAGTAAAATGCAAAAATATAAATTTAAGGATGTGATAATAGGACATTTAAAACATAATGGGCTCAGAATGCTGTGGAGATTCAGTCTGCACCGATATACAGTTCTGACAATCTGGTACAATTGAGGAAAAGATTGTGATGGCAGTGAGGTAGTGGTTAAGCCCATCATTTTAGTTTCCCAATTCCTTTTGCTGAATTGTGTAGGAAAATCTGGTCATAAAGTTTAAATTTCATCTGCAAGAAATTAGCAGTTTACTGTTAAATATTTAAATAACAAGCTGAAGAGACTTCTACATGCCTTTAATGTTAATGTTTGACTAATTTAATAATATTTAAATGTAAAATTTGAGAATAACTGGGATGAGGTTTGCAGTTATATCACTGCTGTGGAGATGTTGCGCCACCTTCAGGCAATGTACTACAACACTTCTAATGATCCCGTTTGACAAGCTATTAACCGTGGAACAGGCAAAAGGGTTTGAATGGTATCTCAACTAATGTCTTTCACCTTTTAGAGCTTATCTTCAGATCCAACCTGACTGGAGAATAATATTCACTTTCTATAAACTGAACAGGAAATGAACTAGAGCTGTGTCAATCAGGATCATGATGTGGTATGGCTTCAAAATATAAAACTGATTGACAGTCTGATTCAGAAAGATCACAAAATTGATCAAGATGTCAGAACATTTCATTACAGCATGATCTTTAAGGGTACAACTGAGACACATTGTTGGAATAAAGCAGAGACCACATTATCCTGGATAGAACACTGTGATCATACTTGATCTGGGAATGCTTGACAGTATTACCTCCTTCTAGCTTGTCCTCTCCGTAATCGTAGCAGACAAAGACAATTTGATTTGGTGGAATGGAAGGAATTTTACTTTGCACCTAGTTGCTGTAGCTAAGCTTCCCATACTCGTTAGAGCCTTGCAGAAGTTGTGAGGGGGTTAATGCTGACGTGAAGGGTTGCATTTACTGATGGTGCAGATTGGCTAACATCAGTTAGAAAGCAGGTTGCCAGCATGAGTAGCCAGTGAGACTTCACACACAGTTTTACAGGCAGCCAGTTCTTGGAAGCAGCAGGACCAATCAGAGGAACAGAACCACTTGAGAAGGGTGAATACTTTTTTTGGGAAGTTTGAGGAATGAGGGATACTGGGAGAGGAGGCTTGGCAGCAGAAGCAGACTCTGAGTCTACTTTACAGCCCTCAGCTCAGTCCTTCAATCTTGCAAAAATAAATGAAGATCTACCCCTCAAACTGAAAGCCCACTTTCACTGGTTTAGCAATTAGGTTGCTGGATCTTGCTTGTTCATGTGGAGCTGAAGTAATTGCATGCAGGCAGAATGATGTCATTTAATATGGCGGTGCTGACAAGGTAGGTGGAACTGGGGCTTGTTGGGGCCTGTCTGCTTCAGACAAAAGGCATCCTTTTCTCTATGTACTTTTCTTTACCTTCTTTTCTTTTGCCTTCTTCATCTTCAAGGCCAGAGCAATGTGGACCAGGATTCCTGGTGGTGGTGACAGTGCCAGGAGCCTGGACTGTTGGTGGCGGCGGTGCCTGAAGCAGGAGTTCCTGGTCGTGATAGGTCCAGAGCCTGGTCTCCTGGTGGTGTCAGCTGGCAGCAGAGACAGGGTCTCCTGGGGCATCAGCATTGTTGTCACTGTACCCAGAATGGGACTCCTTGAGGACAGAACACCTGGCAAGGACCTCGCAGAAGCCTGGAAGCTGTGCTTGAAACCCAATTTAAGTAATTTATTTTTGTTCTTTTTGTATCTTGAAATGACGCTGGAATGTGGCAATAAGACACTTTTCACTGTATCTTTTGAGAAATGTGACAATAAAATCATTAATTCGTTTAAGTGGTTGCTGCTTAACTAAAGGGACTTGTCCGAAAGATGGACCCGAGGCCTTTCCACCCATACTTTAATTTCTGAAGGGGGCAAAAGTAGGATGACGATAACTTGCCCTTCCTACCATCTTTGCCACCACTCTTATGAAAGGGAAAATCCCAGCCATGAAATATTTAAGTTAGCTGCCCACTTCCTTGGGATGGACAGCTTGCCTGATTTCTGGTTCAGTCACCAGTAAAACTAGCTGTCATGGAAGATAGCTAACCTACCAGGGCTCCAACAGTTTTTGTGAACTCCCTGCCACCTTTCCTGTCTCTGGGAAACTAGTAAACTTGTTCCCATGTACCTTTTAGCTGGGGATGTCTTCCATTTAATTGAACAACATCTTTCCCCTTTTTTGAGCACAATAATTAAAATAGCATTTCTGTGCTATCTTTAACGTGGAAAAATGTCTCAATGTTCTGAAAACATCTGATTTGTTAAGACTTGATACATTACCAAACTAAAAAAAGTTTATTTCATCAGTGCACAATCATTTCTGAAATGATATATTTCTTGAATAAATGGAAAAATTCTAAATAAACAAATATTCAACTATATTCAATTGCCTAAACAGAACCAAAGGAATTCACACTAAGGATTACAAGCATTAATTTTGTTAATTAATTCTCTAAAGCTTCATTTATGGTTTTCCAGCCATTTAGAATAAACCCACAAATAATTTGTTCAAAATGCTCGAAATCTTTGCTACACACTTTAATTCAATCAATGATTATTTAAACTCACATAGATTCAAAAGATAGTGACAACTTCTTAAGAAACGGAATTATGACAATTAAATTTTCCTCCCTGTGTTCCTCACATCAAGTTTCTTGCAGGTGTCATAAACCTGAGTGAATTTTAACCTGTTCAGGGATGGGGGCCAATAGAGAAATCAGGTGTCACTATACTATATTGGGGAAATGGTGTTAAGTCTAAAACTTCAGCAGAAGCCTGCTGTCATCAACATTTAGTTAGTGCTGGTTTGGAGGTATGCAAGTAACCCCTAACAGTACAGATGGAGAAGTTACAGCAGGTGGATTCTTGAACTCTGGATTCTGGCTTTAACACCATAGAGTGTGTGAAATTTGTTCGGGCCAACAAGGTGAGAGTAGAATGGGGTTTGATGGGGCTGTGAAAGTGAAAGTATTAAAGTTTTCCCGCCTAAGTCAGGATAGTTGCTTCTTTGTCTATGTGCAAGCCTTTTATTTACAGGACTTGGACTAAACACGTTTTGTTTTCTACTCTGCAGTTGATTCCGTTACATTTTGAGGCTAGTGCTGCTGACACTTGAAGCATAAATGAATTGTTATCCCTGTCTGGGTCAACTTAAAAATGTAGAATTATGTAGGCTGAACAATGCAGAAAGAAACCATTTCGTCCAACCAGTCCATGCCAGTGTTTTCACTCTACTCAAGCCTCATCACATCTGTTTTCATCTAAATCTGCTATCACAAACAGTCCATGCTCCCTCATATGCATATGCAGTTTCTCCTTACATGCATCTTCACTACGTACTTTAGCTACTGTCTGCGGTTGCAAGTTTCACATTTTTAACATTCTCTGATTTAATAGGTTTTGCGGAGTTCTTTATTACATGACGTGGTGACAGTAGCTCAGTTGACCACACAACTAGTCAACAAAACAGAGTGACACTAACAGCGCACATTCAATTCCCACATTGGCTGAAATTACTATGTAGGTCCAAATTTCCTAAGCTTACCTCTTACATTAGGTCTGGCAATTGTTGGGTGAAATCACAACGTGTTTTTTTTCTCTCTCTCTCTCTCTCTCTCTCTCTCTCTCTCTCTCTCTCTCTCTCTGTGAAGGGAGATTTGGACTTTGGTGACTATCTTATATTGAAGGTATTAAGTTGTGGTCTTTCCACATGAGAAAACATACACTCTATGTCCACTTTATCCCTAAAGACATCTACTGTATAAGGTCATGCCTCAGTCTCCTTTTTATTGAGAGAACAGATCTGGACTGTAAATCCTTTCAAGATACGCAAGTTTCTGGTACCGAGAATGGCTCTAATGTAATGAGAAATACATCAGGTTCCAAACGATTGATTGTGATAGAGGACGAGGTAAAAACAATGACTGCAGATGCTGGAAACCAGGTTCTGGATTATTGGTGCTGGAAGAGACCAGCAGTTCAGGCAGCATCCTTGGATGTTGCCTGAACCGCTGTGCTCTTCCAACACCACTAATCCAGAATGTGATAAAGGACTCTCTAGTCAGAGACACAGAGAGACGTTTCTGTAGGCAGCAGCGAAAAATCAGAATGGTGTGTTGCCTCCCTGGTGCCAGGATCAAAGATATCTTTGAGAGAATGCAGAATGTTCTCAAAGGGGAATGGGACCAGCAGGAGGCTATTGTACACCTTGGAACTGACTACATAGGAAGAGAAAAGGATGAGTTGCTGAAGGGAGAATATAGAAAGTTAGGCAGGAATTTAAAAAGGAGATCCTCAAGGGTAGTAATAGCTGGATTACTCATAGCTCATCGTGCTCTGAGCTAGTGAGGCTAGGAATAGGAGGATAAAGCAGACAAATGTGTGGCTGAGGAGCTGGTGTAGGGGAGAAGAGTTTACATTTCTGGATCATTGGAATCACTTCTGGGGTAGAAGTGACCTGTACAAGAAGGATGGATTGCACCTGAATTGGAAGGGGACTAATAAACTGGCAGGGAGATTTTCTAGAGCTGCTCAGGAGGATTTAAACTAGTAAGGTGGGGGGTGGAACCCAGGAAGATATTGAGGAAAAAGATCAATCTGAGACTGGTACAGTTAGGAAAAGAAGTGAGTCAGTCAGAGCAGGCAGAAACAAAGCATAGAACAAGGTAGGACTGATAAATTAACCTGCATTTATTTCAGTGGAAGAGGGCTAACAGGAAAGGCAGATGAACTCAGGGCATGGTTAGGAACATGGGACTGGGATGTCATAGCAATTACAGACACATGGCTCAGGGATGGACAGGACTGGCAGCTTAATATTCCAGGATACAAATACTATAGGAAGGATAGAAAGGGGAGCAAGAGAGGAGGGGGGAGTAGCGTTTTTGATAAGGGATAGTATTATGGTTGTACTTAGGCAGGATATTCCTGGGAATAGGTCCAGGGAAGTAATTTGGGTGGAACTGCGAAACAGGAAAGGGTTGATCACTTTATTGGGGTTGTATTATAGACCCCACCCCACCCCCACCACCACCATTAGTCAGTGGGAAATTGAGAAACAAATTTGTAAAGAGATCTCAGTTATCGGTAAGAATAATAGGGTGGTTATGGTAGAGGATTTTAACTTTCCAAACATAGACTGGGACTGCTATAATGTTAAGAGTTGAGATTGAGAGGAATTTAAGAGTATGCAAGAAAATTCTCTGATTCAGTATGTGCATGTACCTACTTGAGAAGGTGCAAAACTCGACCTACTCTTGGGAAATAAGGCAGGGCAAGTGTAGAAGAACTTTAGGGCCAGCGACAATAATTAGTTTTAAAATAGTGATGGAAAAGGATAGGCCAGATCAAAAAATTGAAGTTCTAAATTGGAGGAAGTCCAAAGTTGATTGGGGCAGATGTTTGCAGGGAAAGGGATGGCTGGAAAATGGGAAGCCTTCAAACATGAGGTAACGGGAGTCCAGAGACAGAATATTTCTGTTAGGGTGAAAGGAAAGGCTGGGGGGTGTAGGGAATGCTGGATGACTAGAGCAATTGAGATTTTGGTTAAGAAAAAGAAAGAAGCATATGTCAGGTATAGACAGCAGAGAAAGAGTGAATCCTTAGAGTGTAAAGGCAGCAACAGTATACTTAAGAGGAAAATCAGAGAGCAAAAAGGGGACATGGGATAGTTTTGGCAAATAGGGTTAAGGAGAATCCAAAGGGTTTTTATAAATACATTAAGGACAAAAGGGTAACTAGGGAGAGAATAGAGCCCCTCAAAGATCAGCAAGGCACCTATGTGTGGAACTGCGGGAAATAGGGGAAAATACTAAACAAGAATTTTGCATCAGTGTTTACCGTGGAGAAGAACATGGAAAATATAGAATGTGGGCAAATAGATGTTGACATCTTGAAAAATGTCTTTATTACAGAAGGGATGGTACTGAATGTCTTAAGACACATAGAAGTGGATAAATCTTGAGTTCCTGATCAGGTGTACCCTAGAACTCTGTGGGAACCTAAGGAAGTGATTACTGGGCCCCTTGCTGAGATATTTGTATCATTGATAGTCACAGGTGACGTACCACACAACTGAAGGATGGCTAACATGGTGCCACTATTTAAGACAGGTGGTAAGGAAAAGCTAGGGAACTATAGACCATTGAGCCTGACATTTATGGTGGCAAGTTGCAGAGAATCCTGAGGGACAGGCTTTGGAAAAGCAAGGGCTGATTAGAAATAGTCAACATCGCTTTGTCCATGGGAAATCAAGTCACATAAACTTGATTGAATTTTTTGAAGTAACGAAGAGGATTAATGAGAGCAGAGCAGTGGATATAATCTGTAGGGATTTCAGTAAGGCATTTGACAAGGTTCCTCATAGTAGACTGGTTAGCAAGGTTAGATCTCATGGAATACAGGGAGAATGATGGAGTTCTATAGCCACTTGGATACAGAACTGGCTTGAAGGTAGAAGACAGAGTGTGGTGGTGAAGGGTTGCTTTTCAAACTGGAGACCTGTGACCAGTGGAGTGCCACAATGATTGGCTTTGAGTCCACTGCTTTTTATTATTTACATAAATGAATTGGACGTGAACACAGGAGATATAGTTAGTAAGTTTGCAGATGACACCAAAATTGGAGGTGTTGTGGACAGCAAAGAAGGTTACCTCAGAGTACAATAGGATCTTGATCAGATGGGCCAATGGGCTGAGGGGTGACAGATGGAGTTTAATTTAGATAAATGTGAGGTGCTGCATTTTGGAAAGGCAAGAGTTAACAGGACTTATATGCTGAATGGTAAGGTCCTGGGGAGTGTTGCTGAACAAAGAGATCTTGGAGTGTACATTCATTGAAAGTAGAGTCGTCGGTACATAAGATAGTGAAGAAGGTGTTTGGTATTTTTTCTTTCATTAGTCAGAGCATTAAGTATAAGAGTTTTGGGAGGTTAGTTGCAGCTGTATAGGACATTTGGAATATTGAATGCAATTCTGATCTCCCTACTATCGGACGAATGTTGTGAAACTTGAAAGGATTCAGAAAGGATTTACAAGGATGTTGCCAGAGTTGGAAGACTTGAGCTACAGGAAGATGCTGAATGGGCTGGGACTGTTTTCCCTGCAGTGCCGGAGGCTGAGGGGTAACCTAATAGAAGTTTATAAAATCATGAGGAGCATGGATAGGGTAAATAGACAAGGTCATTTCCCTGGGTTAGGGGAATCCAGAACTAGAAGGCATAGGTTTAGGGTGAGAGAGGAAAAATTTTAAAGGAACCTAAGGGGCAATGTTTTCATGTGAGAATGGTGCTTGTATGGAGTGAACTGCCAGAGGAAGTCCTTAAGGCTGCTCCAATTACACCATTTAAAAGGCATCTGGATGGGTATATTAATAGGAAGGGTTTAGAGGGATATTGTCCAAGTGCTGGCAAATGGGACTGGATTTTCGGATATCTGGTCAGCATGGAGGAGTTGGAGCAAAGGATCTGTTTCCATGTTGTACATCTCTCTGACTCCATGTGCACCACTCATTTCTGGTATAATCCTTATGAAACCTTTCAGTGCCTTTTTTTTAACGTAACAATCAGAACTGCACACAATACTCAAAAATGTGGTCCAACCAAAGTTTGAAACAGGTTTGGTTTAACTTCCTTCACCTTTAATTCTATCCTCCTAGAAATAAAGCCTAGTGCTTGGTTTGCTTTACGAACTTACCCTTGTGAGATAAAATAACATTACCATAACCCTTGCCTACTCTGAATGGATAATGCAGAATTAGGAAGATGTCATGCCCAAGGAAAAGGCAGTTTCTAGATCCTTTGATTCCTGGCTAGTAGCCAACTTGCCCCCACTGCAAGTAGTCTAAACATTCATATTTTCCCCTTGATATCCACACAAGCAGCTCTATCGATAATTCTTCATACAATGTTTTGTTTGCATTACCATCCAATGTTCACTTCCTGTGTATAAGGGCCATATTAGATACCTCTAAGATGATAATCTGAAATAGTAACTAAGATCAATTTGCTAATTTTGTGACTGTGATCAGATTGCAAAAAAGATGCTCTAGAAATATGACTGGACTCTAGTTTTGTTCACACTTATACATTTGCTGAACACACCAATTTGTTCAGGTAATAGCTTTCAGCCTGGTCATATGTTTGAACATTAACTCCCTTCGTCATTCACCTGACTCAGCATTGCTCCTGTACTCTTGTCTGATGCATTTATTTGAATCATAAATTTTCAGCTATGCTAAAACTATATACATGCACAGTGTCTTTTTTTTGCTTATTTAAAAATATTGCTGCAACCTGGCAATCAGGTGGTGTTCTTTAGTCAAGCTCTGAGGTTGTAATCCACTATCTAGTTACAATAACAACAATCCATATTGAAAAAACTCTTTGTCATGGGTAGGATTATCTATTGCCAACACAATAAGGTATTCCTTCTCAGCTGTACTAATCTGGCACTTTTTCAACACAATCTTTGGAACTGCAACAAATATCTTGGATGTAAAAATTCATTTTTGAATTTCAGTTGAATTATTTAGCAAAGAAGAAAATTAGCAACACTTGGATTTGCATAATACTTTAATCACATCCCTAAAGAGTTTCCTTCAGGAATTACCCTTTATCATGCAGCCACGGTCTTATCAAAACTAACAGGGGATCCAGCACTAGGTAAGTCTCATAAAGAGAAGTTAGTGAATGACAAGCAAGTCTACTTTCATGTTGTTTAAAAGAGGTATTTTAAACAAAATCATTCCTGATCTTGTTTGAATAAAGTTCTTGCTTTTAAAAGGACAGCACTAATTCTACAAAGAATACAAGATGTGACATATAAAACCTGCAACTACTTGTTTATTCACCCAAATACTCAAAACAAGATTGTCCCTAAACTCTATGGACAATACCTGGAATTTTCAGTTTGATTTTCCAGTCTATTTCTGTGAGGTTTATTTATGTTCTTCCACTAAATTACAGCAGTACCAAAAAATTTCTTTATCCCATCTTAGATTTGGCAAGAGGACAGAAGGGCTGAAGATTAAATGGCTCCTGCACCAGGTGACCAGAACCTTAGTCCTTGTTCCTCTTCATAAGGATGAGACTCTATTCTGTAACTAGGGAATGTACCTAGGCACTCTGGAGCTGAGATGGTGCCTTGTGTTGGTGACATTGTTTCTCTGGAACTAATCTTATAATTGAAGCAGCTATAACTAATTACCTTTATACCTAAAATGGAGCTGTAAGTGATGAGTTATAAACTTTTCACTCATTTGAATACATGTGACAATAAAGGAAATACAATTTAAGTGTGCACTACCTTGTGTCAGTATTCTGAAACACAGGATATTCTTCTTTAAAGACAGAATGAAAGAGAGGTACATGACAACGAGCATGTAGGAAACTGCTGCAACTGTGCACAGAGCGGTACAAGTCAGAAGTACAAGTACAAATACTTAAGGATCAGATGCTACCCACAAAGATTACGAGAACATGTTATGTGTTGTATTATTTAACTGGTCTGGGTTCTTCTGAAGTCTGTAACTGTTTCATGTGGGTCTGGAAGGTTTATACTGTGGATTGCCATAAGCACCAGCCACTATGATGATGTTATAAGGACTTGAAAGAAGTACATTTTAGGATCTCAAAAAGAGTAAAACCTAACATCTGATTCTTCTCAGTGTATCTGTAGTAATGTCTATCATATATAGACAAGCATTTGAATCCCATCCATAATTGCTCTTGAATTGATTGGCTTGTGAAGCCAGTTCAGAGGGTAGGAGAAAGTGAGGACTGCAGATGCTGGAGATCAGAGCTGAAAATATGATGCTGGAAAAGCGCAGCAGGTCAGGCAGCATCCAAGGAGCAGGAGAATCGACGTTTCGGGCATGAGCCTTAAGAAGGGCTCATACCCGAAACGTTGATTCTCCTGCTCCTTGGATGCTGCCTGACCTACTGCGCTTTTCCAGCATTTCAGAGGGTGGCTAAGCATCAACCACATTGTGTCTGGAGTCACATGCAGTCTGACCAAGTAAGGATGACAGCTCTCCCTTCCTACAGGACATTAGAGAGCAAGCTGACATTTTATGGCAAGCACGATAAATTGTTTAAATTCTGCCAAGTGCTGTGTCCACACTGCATCAGCTAGGACCCCTAGATTTTTACTACTATGGATTATTATGACATTACCACACTACCAGCAACACGTCTCTCAGCACCTGTCATATCACTCTCTCTGTACTATGTTGCATCTTGAAATAACTCAAAAATACCAAACACTAAAAGCATTGCCACAAAGAAATAGACCTACATCTAACTTGCCAATAGTTAATTAACCCTGGAAATAACATTGGTGTTAGTTGTCCTTCATATTGTTGCACATATGTTCAGCTGTACAAAATTGAGAGAGGATGGAAGCAAGAATGTGCAGATAGAAGATTGGACCACTGGCAAATATTGACTCTGTGCACTGTTTGACATTATAATTTATCAACTCTGTACTTCCAGTAGACATTCACTGTGCATGTATTATGCCCATACCAATATAATATCTGGTGTTATTTGCCCCATATGTTTTGCATGAAACTGTTGACATCATATTGGAGCTCATCGGGAATTGTTATCATTCAACAATGTGCTAATAAACACAATTTCTCACCATTTATCTCTTAACTTTTTCAGCTTCTATTGCTCCATTCCTTATTACTAATAGTTATTTGGCAGTACAGAAGTTGAGTATTACTCATAAATACATTTTTTTGAAGTTTTTGTCTTGTACTGATCAGGACAATTTGCAAGATATACAAATGTAAAAGGAAAAAAAAAGTATTTGTAATGTTTTAGGAGAGAGTGCTAATTGTTTGATAAGTGGACTTGATAGAGACATTTCCATTGCAAATGAGCTCCCTTTCCTACACGTCCCATTTGGTACTAGATTGTCCTGAATTGTTGACTACTATCTATCACATTTCCACATTTGTTAGTGAATATACATGTTGGGATTCTTGCACCTACATGTGCAGTAAACATAGTTAATTTGGAATTCAGCAAGACTTTTGGTAAGGTTCTGTAGGGGAAACTGAAAGTGGATGTAAATGTCCATGGGATCCAAAGAAATTTGGCTAATTGGATCCAGAATTGGCTGAGTGGCAGGAAACAGAAGTTGATGGTTCAGGAGTGTTTTTTTGTAGCAGGGAGTTAGTGTCCAGTGGTATGCTGCAGGGAGTTGGTGTCCAGTGGTATGCTGCAGGGATCAGTCTATGGCCCTTGTCATTTGTGGTATATATGACTAATGTAGACTTAAGTGTAGGAGATTTCATCAGTCAATTCACAGTTGATATGAAAATTGGTGAGCTGGTAAATAGTGAGAAGGATAGCCTTGGATTATTAGAGGATACAGAGAGGCTCATCAGATGGGCTGATCAATGGTAAATGGAATTTAATCTAAGGCAAAGGGCAGAAGGTTTAGAGGGAACTTGACTGAGACATGTAAAATTAAGGGATATTAACAGGGTAGATTGAAAGAAACCTTTGCTCTTGATGGAGGAATCAATGACCAGCAGACGTAGATATAAGGTAAGGGGTGGAAGGTTTAAAGGGCATGTGAGGAAATAAGTTTTCACTCAGTGGATGTGGGAATCTGGAACTCACTGCCTGAAAGGATGGTAGAGGAATAAACCCTCATAAAATTTAAGAATTATTTAGATGTAAACTTGTGAATGCCAAGGCATACAAGGCTATTGGCCCAAGTGCTGAAAAATAGGATAAGAATAGCTAGTTGGTTTTGGATTGCCACAGATTCGATGGGCTAAGGGGCTTTTTTCGGTACTGTAGATCTCAATGACTCTTTGACTATAACATTGAACTTACTAGCAACCTCATATGTAGGGGCTGAACCATTTACTTAAAATCTAAACTTTATGCTGAAACAAGATGTATCAAAGCCATCTATGGAATGATCAAATCATTCCTCAGTGTATTGTACAGACTCATGAACACTCTAAAGACATCTCTTTTAGTCCTGAAAAGTGCCAAGTCTACCTCAGATTCTATCTCAACCACTTGAGGAACAGATGAAGCTAAGAAAAACAGAGTTTGCTGGAAAAACTCAGCAGCTCTGGCAGCATCTGTAGAGAAAAATCAGAGTTAACATTTCGGGTCGAATGACAATTGTTTGACAATGCTGTTATGTAGTAGTAATGTGAAATTGTTTCCGATGCTGTTATGTAGTAGTGACTTGAGTAATGTTTGCCACAGATAGGGCATTAAGCCAAAAAGATGTAGTGCCAATCACACAAATGAGTAATATGTTATATGATTTTGTGCCAATGGATGCCAGAGATCTAGGCTGTGTATCCCATAGACTGGCACATCGTATCAAACAATACATCCTTTGGTTGTTCACAAGGCCATATCAAACTAGAAACAAAAGCAGGAAATACTAAAGAAAATCAGCAGGTTTGAAGCATCTTTGGTGACAGAAAAAGAGTTAACATTTCAAGACATACAAATACATTAAGGACAAAAGGGTAACTAGGGAGAGAATAGGGCCTCTCAAAGATCAGCAAGGCAGCCTATGTGTGGAGCAGCAGGAGATGGGGGAGATACTAAACAAGTACTTTGCATCCGTGTTTATTGTGGAGAACAACACGGAAGATATAGAATGTGGGGAAATAAATGGTGACATCTTGAAAGATGTCCATATTATAGAGGAGGAAGTGCTTGAAACGCATAAAGGTGGATAAATCCCCAGGATCTGACCATGTGTACCCTAGAACTTTGTGGGAAGCTAGGGAATTGTTTGCTGGACACCTTGCTGAGACATTTGTATCATCGATAGTCACAGCTGAGATGCTGGATGACTGGAGGTTGGCTAACGTGGTGCCACAATTTAAGAAAGGCGATAAGGACAAGCCAGGGAACTATAAACCGGTGAGCCTGACGTCGGTGGTGGGCAAGTTGTTGGAGGGACAAGATTTACATGTATTTGGAGAGGCAAAGACTGATCAGGGATAGTCAACATGGCTTTGCGTGTGGGAATTCACATCTCATGAACTTGATTGAGTTTTTGAAGAAGCAATGAAGAGATTGATGAGGGCAGAGTGGTGGACTTAATCTATATGGAACTTCAGTAAGGTGTTCGACAAGGTTCGTAAGGTGAACTCTAATAGAATAAGGGAGAACTACCCATTTGGATACAGAACTGGCTCAAAGGTGTGGTGGTGGAGAGTTGTTTTTCAGACTGAAGGCCTGTGATCAGTGGAGTGCCACAAAGAACGGTGCTGGGTCCACTACTTTTCGTCATTTATATAAATAATTTGGATGTGAACATTGGAGGTATAGTTACTAAGTTTGCAGATGACACTAAAATTGGAGGTGTAGTAGACAGCGAAGAAGGTTACCTCAGATTACAATGGGATCTTGATCAGATGGGCCAATGGGCTGAGGAGTGGCAGATGGAGTTTAACTTAGATTAATGCGAGGTGCTGCATTTTGGGAAAGCAAATTTTAGCAGGATTTACACACCTTTAATGGTAAGATCCTTAGCAGTGTTGCTGAATAAAGAGACCTTGGGGTGCAGGTTCATAGCTCCTTGAATGTAGAGACGCATGTAGATAGGATAGTGAAGAAGGTATTTGGTTTGCCTTCCTTTATTGGAGAGAGCATTGAGTATAGGAGTTAGGAGATCATGTTGCGGCTGTTCAGGACATTGGTTAGGCTACTTTTGGAATATTGCGTGCAATCCTGGTCTCCTTCCTATCGGAAGAATGTTGTGAAAGAGTTCAGAAAAGATTTACAACAATGTTGCCAGGGTTGGAGGATCTGAGCTATAGGGCGAGGCTGAACAGGCTAGGGCTGTTTTCCTTGGAGTGTCGGAGGCTGAGGCGTGACCGCATAGACGTTTATAAAATCATGAGGGGCTTGGATAGGGTAAATAGACAAAGTCTTTTCCATTGCGTGGGAGAGTCCAGAACTAGAGGGCATAGGTTTAGGGTGAGAGGGGAAAAGTTTAAAAGGGACCAAAGAGGCAACTTTTTCAGGGAGAGGGTGGTGCATGTATGGAATGAGCTGCCAGAGGAAGTGGTGGAGGTTGGTACAATTGCAACATTTAAAAGACATTGAGATGGGAAGGGTTTGGAAGGATATGGGCCCAGTGCAGGCAAATGAGACTAGATTAGGTCGGCATACCTGGTTGGCATGGACAATTTGGACTGAAGGGTCTGTTTCCATGCTGTACATCTCTATGACTCTAAGATGGAAAGTATTCAGCCTGCAGTTCGGTGACCAGTGGAGTTCCGCAGGGATTGATCCTGGGACCTCTGCTCTTGGTGATTTTTATAAATGACTTTGATGAGGAGATGGAAGGGTGAGTTAATAAGTTTGTCAATAATATGAAGGTTGGTGGGGTTGTGGATAGTATGAAGGGCTGTTGTAGGTTGCAATGGGGCATTGACATGATGCAGAAGCGGGCTGATAAGTGGCAGATGGAGTTCAACTTGGAAAAGTGTGAAGTCATTCAGTTTGGAAGGTCAAATTTGAATGCAGAATACAGGGTAAAAGGCAGGATGCTTGCAGTGTGGAGGAACAGAGGGAACTTGGGGTCCATGTCTATAGATCCCTCAAAAGTTGCTACCAATGTTGATAGAGTTGTTAAGGCGTATGGTGTGTTGGCTTTCATTAGTAGGCGGATTGAGGTTCAGAGCAGTGAGAATATGCTGTAGCTGTATAGAGTCCTGGTTAGACCATGCTTGGAATATTGTGTTCAGTTCTGGTCGCTTCATTATAGAAAAGATGTGGAAGCTTTAGAGAGGGGGCAGAGGAGATTTACTAGGATGTTGCCTGGACTGGAAGGCATGTCCTGTGAAGCAAGATTGAGGGAACTAGGGCTTTTCTCATTGGAGCGAAGAAGGATGAGAGGTGACTTGATAGAGGTGTACAAGATGTTGAGGGACATATATAGAGGGGATAGCTAGAGACTTTTCCCCATAGCAGAAATGTCTATCACAAGATGGCATAATTTTAAGGTAACTGGAGGAAGGTTTAGGGGAGATGTCAGAGGTCAGTTCTTTACACAGACAGTGGTAGTTGATGGAATGCACTACTGCTGTCATTGTAGAGTCAGCTACTTTAGGGACATTTAGGCAACTTTTGGATAGGCATATGGAAGATAGTATAATGAAGGGTATGTAGGTTAATCTGATTTTACAGTAGGATAAAAGGCCAGCACAACATTAAGGGCCAAAGGGCCTGTACTGCTCTATGTTCTATGTTCTTTGTAAGACCAATATGATTCCTCTTCAGAACTGAAAGGGGCTGGAAAATGGCGGCTTTTGTGTTGTTGACAGTGGAGGAGTAAGATGTTGAGGTTGCCCAGAGAAAAAGACAATGGGAGTACTTATGGTGGAAAAGGAAACAATGAGGTGTAAAAGAGGTATCAATTATGGGTGTGTAAAGATGAAAATGGGTCCAGTCTTCTAAGATAAAAATCAACCAAAATTGGGCAATCAAAATGGAGGACTAGAGTTATGCTCTGAAGTTGTTGAACTGAAGATGGAGTCCTGAAGTCTTTAAAGTGCCCAAGCAGAAACTGAAGTGTTGTTCCTCCAGCTTGCATTGAGCTTCATTGGAACATTGCAGCTGGCCCAGAAGAATAGAAATGTCAACAAAGAAGCAAAATGCTTTGTGGAAATAGCAAGTAACCAGAAGCTCCGGATCATTCTTATGGACAGAGCAAAGTTGTTCTCCAAAGTAGTCACCTAATCTGTTTGATCTCACCAATGTAAAGGAAATCATACTCAACGAGCCAATACTTGCAAATCTCAACACAATGTCCAACATTCAATGTAATTCCACAATTCGATTGCAATTGCTAAATAATTCTAAATTTAGAAGATAGAACAATACAGAGCAGAACAGGCCCTTCGGCCCTCGATGTTGCGCCGACCTGTGAACTATTCTCAGTTCATCCTCCTACACTATCCCAAAATTATCCATGTGCTTATCTAAGGATTGTTTAAATCTCCCTAATGTGGCTGAGTTGACTACATTAGCAGGTAGGGCATTCCATGCCCTTACCACTCTCTGCATAAAGAACCTGCCTCTGTGACATCTGTCTTAAATCTGCCACCCCTCAATTTGTAGTTGTGTCCCCTCTTACAAGCTGATGTCATCATCCTAGGAAAAAGACTTTCACTGTCTACCCTATCTAATCCTCTGGTCATCTTGTCTGTCTCTCTCAAATCCCCTCTTAGCCTTCTTCTTTCCAATGAGAACAGACTCCAGTCTCTCAGCTTTCCTCATAAGACCTTCTCTCCAAACCAGGCAACATTCTAGTAAATCTCCTCTGCACCTTTTCTAACTCTTCCACATCCTTTCTGAAATATGGGGTGACCAGAACTGTACACAATATTCCAAGTGTGGCTGCACCAGCGCTTTGTATAGTTGTAGTATGATTATAGAGGCTCCGGAACTCAATCCCTCTATGAATGAAACCTAACACACCGTATGCCTTCTTAACAGCACTATCCACCTGGGTGGCAACTTTCAGGGATCTATGCACATGAAGTCCAAGATCCTTCTGCACATCCACACTATCAAGAATCTTTCCATTGACCCAGTACTCTTCAAGGTTTGGGAGAAGATTTGTAGCTCAGGTGCTCGTTGTTGTGGTTCTGTTCGCCGAGCTGGGAATTTGTGTTGCAAACGTTTCGTCCCCTGTGTAGGTGACATCCTCAGTACTTGGGAGCCTCCTGTGAAGTGCTTCTGTGATGTTTCCTCCGGCATTTATAGTGGCTTGTCTCATCATCAATGCCACACTCACAGGAATCCGATTCACGAGAGAGGAAGAAAAGGATAACCAACTCCCATTCCTAGACGAGATGGTACAGAGAACACAGAACGGAGAATTCAGCACAAAGGTATACAGGAAAGCCACACACACAGACCAAGTCTGAACTATGAAAGCAACCACCCCAACACACACAAACGAAGTTGCATCAAGATACTATTCAAAAGGGCCACAACACACTGCAGTACACCAGAACTGCAAAAAAAGAGGAAGAAGAACACCTAGACAATGTATTCGCCAAAAACGGATACCAGCGCAATTTCATCAACGGATGCTTAAGGGAAAGACAACGAAACGAGGACATGCCGCAACCCAAAGGACTAGCCACACTACCATACATCAGGAGCATTTCTGAACTGACAGCCAGACTACTGCGACCACTAGGACTCATAACAGCACATAAACCAACAGCCACGCTCAGACACAACTCGCCAGAACAAAGGACCCGATACCCAGCATGAGCAAAACCAATGTAGTGTACAAAATCCCATGCAAGGACTGCACAAAACACTACATAGGACAAACAGGAAGACAGCTAACGATCCGCATCAATGAACACCAACTAGCCACGAAACGACACGACCAGCTATCCTTAGTAGCCACACACGCAGGTGACAAGCAACATGAATTCGACTGGGACAACACTACTATTATAGGACAAGCTAAACAGAGAACAGCCAGAGAATTCCTAGAGGCATGGCACTTATCCACAGATTCTATCAATAAGCACATCGACCTGGACCCAATATACCGGCCACTGCAGCGGACAGCTGGAACTGAACCGGAAGCGGCAGAGACAGGCCACTATAAATGCCGGAGGAAACATCACAGAAGTGCTTCACAGGAGGCTCCCAAGCACTGAGGATGTCACCTAGACAGGGGGCGAAACGTTTGCAACCCAGTACTCTGCCTTCCTGGTATTCTTCCCAAAGTGCATCACCTCACATTTAGCTGCATTGAACCCCATTTGCCACCTCTCAGCCCAATTCTGTAGTTTATCCAAGTCCCCCTGCAACCTGTAACATTCTTCCAAACTGTCCACTACTCCACCGACTTTAGTATCGTCTTCAAATTTAATAATCCATCCACCTATAAAAATGACAAAAATTACCAGCAGTGGTCCCAAAACAGATCCTTGTGGCACACCACTAGTAACCGGACTCCAGGCTGAATATTTTCCATCAACTACCACTTGCTGCTTTCATTCAGAAAGCCCATTTCTAATCCAAATTTGCTAAGAATTGCACTGCTAGCTAATTGAAGATTATCAGTTAGACCCAAGGTGCAATTGTGGGTACTAGAAACTCTCCAAATGAATGCATACGGTCCTATTCTTTGCAGACAGAAAGAATATGTATACATTTAACTCAACTGCTTTAGCTCAACCAAAGAGGTGATGGTCATTCTCCAATTCCTTTCCCATGCAATGCCTTAACCAATCAGGGTCAAACTGCTTGGTTTAAAGTTAAACAAAGTTTGACAGTTAACTGTCAATCGTCATCTATCTTCTCTTACAATATAAAATGATGGTTTTCCTTTACAAAGGTGTTTCTTGTGACTCATTCTCTTCAGCAGCAGTGAGTACAAGCACAGATATATCTGTATGAGCTAATCTACCACTGAGATCAGATCTGCAGATATTTTTCAGTGAAAATAAAATTAATGGCATTCTTTAGGAGTACTTAAAGCTGGTTCCTAGAGGAAGACCACACTACCAATTCTGATAAGTATTGAGTATAAAGAACAGACCCAGCTTGTACCATTGATTACATCATCATTATAAAAGTACATTCTAAAAGTGGAAAAATAGAAATGAATAGCTCTTAGTTTCCATTGTCCTGGCTGGATGGTGACAGATTAACATTTTAACTATGATATACTAAAGTGTTTCTGATGTACATGAGCTGGATTCTGATCTTTAGCATTGCATGTGAGCCTTCTTCTAGAGAGATGTAAAGTCTATAGGGTCCTGCTGAGCAATGGAGGATAAAATGAACTCTTTTATTAAGAGTTTTTTCAGCAACAAAATTATTGGTGTCTAATTGCCTTAGAAATGGGTGATTGATTAAGAATGGTTCCACTTAAGTAACAGTCATCATGGAGACACCAACGCACTTGACTATACCACATGAAGTATTACAGAAATAATAATAGAGGTGCAAACATGACTAGAATACTGACAGCACAATGCATTGCCATTCTTTGAAAACTCTCTGCTCTTTAGCTAATCTCAGCCTACAATTGACTTTAGTATTGAAACTGCTGGTCAGGGCTGACATACATCAGTTATGAGGGGGATTAAAGAAGCCAGGACTGTTCTCCTTAAAACCGAGAAGTTAAGGGGAGACCTTGGGGATTAGGGGGATCAAAATTATACAGGATCCCGAAAGAGTGAGTAGTGAGAAATTGTTTCCTCTGGTAAGATGTTTGGAAACTAAAAATCGCAAATTTAAAATCTTTGGTAAAAGAATTAAAGGGGAATACCAAGACATTTCTTTGGACCGTGAGTTAAAATCTGAAACCTGTCACTGAAAAGGCTACTGGACAAAGATTTGACATGAACTTTTAAAAGGCATTTGAACATTTACTTGAAGAGTTCAAATATGCACAGAATTGCGGAGAAATCTAGGCTGAGGATCTAAATTGACTAGCTTTTACAAAGAGCTAAAGCATCTTCTGAAGACATAATGATGGAACTTCCTCCCAAATTGAAATTGTTTGCAAACTTGTTGGTGTCAAATATACAGGTGAAGAATGGTGATTTGAGCAAAATGCCAAGAACCTACTAGGTGCACATACAACTATTAAGAAACAATGCTTTGAAACTTTGGAGAAAGTAAAGAGAGATCAATTGGCAGAATACAATGATTGACAGAAAGTAAATAAACTACCTCTAAATGAAAGCAGTCCTGGTGCCACTACCAGAAAAGCTATACAGAACTGTTAGTTAGAAACTCAGGAGAAATTTGTTCATTTATTTAATATAGATTTCTTTTTTGGCAATATAAACCTGAATCAAAAAAAATCTCATTCTTGAAGGTAGCTTTGCTCCAATATAAAACATACATTGCTTTTCACAAAGGCACATGTACACGACAATATCAGTCCCATAGTTTAATCAAAATTCAAATGTCTAACATCAAACCCTCAGCATGCAACTCTTATACCTATCATGTTATTCCAGATAAAGAACCGAAAGAACTCCAGATGCTATAAATCAGGAGCAAGGGCAGGGGTTGATGGGGAATGCTCAGCGGGTCTGGTGGCAGCTGTGAAGAAAAATCAGTCCAGTGTTTTGGGTCCAGTGACCCTTCCTCTTGGTTTTCTTCACAGGTGCTTCTGGATTTGCTGGGCTATTCCCGCAGCTTCTGTTTTTATTCCATATTATTTCAGTCATTTGATTTGTCTCCAGTACCACCTTGCTTTTAACTTCTTGTAATTATCTCTCTGCCACGTTGAATGGGATTATGGCCCATCCCTTTTGTTGTTATTCAGCTATTGACAATTTATTCACATCATCTAACACCCTGGGTCACCTGCAGAGACTTATTGTTCAACAGTCCACTCATGTCATTTGCATGATATTTTGATCTCTCTGCATAAATTCTGTGCTTCCCTTTCACTTCACCTGACAAAGGGGTGACCTTTCAAATGTTTGTGATTTTTTTTTAAAAACCTGTTGGACTATAACCTGGTGTCATGTGATTTCTGACTTTGCCCACCCCCGGTATCTCCACATCATGACTTTCTGCAAAAACATTTTACCTAGTTTCCTCCAAATCCAATGTTCATCTAATTCTCTTTTGAAAGCTAGATTAAAATCTACCTCCACAATACCCATAAGCAGTACAGTCCTGATCTTAATCATTCAGTGCATTAAAAATTTCTTCCTTATTCTTTGATTCTTTTATCAAATAAATTTGTGTCCTCTGATTCTTCTGCCAGTAGGACAGATTTTTTGGTCTCTGTCTAAACTCAGTTATCATTTTGAAGATGTCTGTGAAATCTCCTCTCAACCTTCTCCGCTAACGAGAACAACCCCAGCTTTTATCACTGAAGCCCTTCATCCCATCATAGAAGTTGTTCTTGTAACTCCTTCTTGCACTCTCTCTATAACTTCATCATTTGAAGTGTGTCATGGACTAAGCCAGACCACTCAAAACTAAGCCCAAGACCTTAAACTTTGAAATTTGTTTCAGTAAGTGTACAATAAAAATTGCCCGGATTAAGTTAGCTAGATTGACTACTAGATTTTAAAACAAACAAAAATTTATTCTCAACATTACACGATGAAACACAAAGAACAGAACAAAGAACTCTGACAGAATTCAACCTATCCAGCTAGACTCAATTATGCTGTTCCAAATATACACAACTGTCCCAAAGAGCAAACTCCCTTTAAAACCCAGTACAAATGGAACACATGCTTAAAGGTTGAAGTTGAAGGGCAAAAAAAGAGAGAGAGTTTCCACACAGCTCCCTGTTGAACTTCCCAGTTCAAAACTGAACTAAAACTATTCAGCTCAGCTAGAGAGCTGACCACTCCCCTCTCTTCATACAGGTCACTTCTAAAGCATGACCACTTTGGCCTGAAGTCTCATCTGTTTGCATATAAACAAAAGGCCTCTCAAAATCCTTTTCATCTCTGTACCAAACCAGACTGATCGGCGCCTGTCCCAGTTTATTGCCCCTCTGAAAAGAAAATCAAGGACAGTGTCTCCTTGAGCCTTAGGGGAAAAAAGGGACTAGCTTTTTGACAAGTGCAATGCCCAGAATTGGTCACAATACTCCAGCTGAGGTCAAACCAATGTTTGAGAAAAGTTGATTATAACTTCCTTACTTTTGTACTCCAAACCTCTATTTATCAAGCACAGAATCCTGTATCGCTTTCCACTTCCTCAAGCGACGTGACATTTTTCAATGATTTGTCCATATACATTCCAGCTGCACCCACTTTAGAATTGTACCTGTAAATTTATATTATTTCTCTTCATTCTTCTGACCAAAATGTATTGCTAAGCATTTACCTTTGTTAAATTACTTATATTTGTCTACCCATTCCACCAGCCTGTGTACATCCTTTTAAAGTCTATCACGATCCTTTTAACAGTTTACTGCACTTCTGATTTATGACTTGCGGATGCTAAATTGTGTTAGAATGTTACACTTTACCAGTTTCAGAAAGCATAAGTTGATTGAATATCAAATTGCTGTGGATGGTAATTGGATATATTACCAATTTAATTGCAGGGGGAAAGGAGATGGGAGATAGCTTAAAGGATTTAAGTATTGGGTGGAAACTGTATCTGCACAAGTAAGAAGATCAACTGATAGACTACTTCTACTCAAAATTAAATTTTCTGCTTGGCTGAAGTTGTCCAGAAAGTTTTCTGATAACCAACAGATAAGTAAACAGCCTGTTCCAGTGCTTCACACGTACTTAGTGCCCTATCAAAATTGTTAGGTTATCTCATAAGTGGCCAACTAATGCCCAAATATATAAAATTTAGAGTGTGTTTTTGTTTTAAAGTGCTCTAACCTCTTCAAGAGCCACACTATAATAAAGGATCAGTGACTAAAGCACAGCCAAATAAAAATCTAAAATTCAACAATGTTCTTTTAACACAAATGATCCAAATTAAGGAAACAACAAAAAGCATTTATTTTATATGGTATGGACATCTAGACTGCTGTTAAATGCATGAGGGCAACTCCTAATCCATCAAAACTATGAATCTTAATAAATCTCAAGCCACAGCAGGTGTACAAATTCTAGGATAGCATGGTGGCTCAGTGATTAGCACTGCTACTTCACAGCACCAGGGATTTGAGTTCAATTCCTCAGGCAACTGTCTGTATGGAGTTTGCACGTTCTCCCCGTCTCTGCATGGGTTTCCTCCGGGTGCTCCAATTTCCTCCCATGGTCCAAAGATGTGCATGTTTGGTGGATTGGCCATGCTAAATTGCCCCACATAGTGTTCAGGCTAGGTGGATTAGCAAAGGTAAATGCTGGGCAAGAATGAGATGCTCTTCAGGTGATTGGTGCAAACTTGATGGGCCAAATGGCCTCTTTCTGTACTGTAGGGATTCTATGAGCTTACATTCATGATCTCAAAGAATATTGTAGATTGTGCTATCATTCTGTAGGTTCATGGGACACTTACAAGACAACAAATATATGTGCACAGAATGAATTGGGTGGTGCCAAATGCATTGCAACACTGTATATACAGAAGACTACATTCTCGTCTCCCCCAAATAAATGGTACAAAAATACATAATACAAATTGCATTCTCAGGTCTAATTGCTAGCAAAGCGAAAAATTTGGTACTAATCATATCTGGTTTTTTTTGTCCATTTGGGTAGAAATTATGAAGTATGTCATTTCTAACAATTTGATGAACTCTATACTTTAATTAGTTACTTACCTATTAATTTTAAAAAGGCACTTGCCAGATATTTATACTAACATGTTCACAGGTCATCAATAATAATAGCTATTAAAAACAAAGTAGAAATTCTGAAAATTACATATTCTTCAGGAAAGAGAAAGATAGGTTAACATTTCAGCTGCAGAACATTGTCAGAAAGGAGCACTAACACTCAGGATATCTCCTATCCCAGGTTGTTACTGAAAAACATACCATGTCAGTTAGAATGAGATATAGCTTATTTACTTTTGTTTCCTCAGTGACCACTTTACTCATGACCTTGTCAAAAGAGCGATCAGAGACAGTGCACCTGAACAGCAACACAGGCGAGACAGATTGTCTAATGTATCATGTCAGCTGTGCTATGTTAGCCAGTCATTTATACTCCCCAGCAACCAACAGAGCAGAGCGTGAAATCAGTATTGACAATGTGCTCAATCTCACTCAGACATAGATCAGCAAAATGGAATGTTGCTTCTAACAAGCTAATCTCACTAACACCAGCCCATCAACCTCAGAGCTCTTTTGTACTTAGCAGCATGACATGTTGTTTAGTGGAGGTCACTTGAAAGCTGTACTTGATTATGAGAAGCTTTTGGAGTCTGAATAACTCAAGGAAGATCAATACCTTCCTATTCCCAAAACTGGCATTTTCCTTCCTGGAAATGGGCTGCAATTTTCCATGCTTTTTCAGTGTACTATCCAGTTCAATTTACTATAATCACTACATTTACATCCATCCCATTAATTTCCATTTAGAGGCTTCTATTGTGAAGATGTTGATCTTTGTTAGACATTGTACCATCATCAACTTGACCATTGTTGACTGTGTGCATTGCACACGAAGATGGTTGACAGACTCAAATTTAAAGTTCTCATTCTTCTCTTGAAATCCTGTTTAACCCTGCATGATAGCACTTCAACTCCAACACCTACTTTCACTTCTTGAAATCTTCAACTCCCATGTATTTGATATTTTGAAATATTTCTAAACAAAATTCTTATCTAGGCAGCATTGTTTCTCTCCTGAATTGCCCTTGTGAACGTGGTGGCGAGCTACTTTCTTCAACCACAGCAAACCATCTCGTGCAGATGCAGCCACAGAACTGTTAGGATGGGAATTCCAGGATTTTAATCTAGCGTCAATGAAAGAAAATCAATATTGTGCAGCTTGAAGGGAACCTGCAGCTGGTAGATGTGTGCATCTGATGCTTTGTTCTTCCAGGTGACAGAGGTTCTGGATTTGGAAGTGGCTGACAAAAGAATGTTGATGACTTCCTGCAGTTCATCTTGTATGTGGAACATACCACATCCACTGTGAATCTTAGTGATGGAGGGAGTAACTCTATAAGGTGGTGGATGAAATGCTGATCAAATCAGTTGATTTGTTTTTATGGTGTTGAGATTCTTGAGTGTTGTTGGAAATGCACCTAATCAGCTTTTGGAGAGTATTTATCACATTCCTGACAATTTGAACAGTCAATGATGGATTGTTTTTGGGGAATCAGGAAGTTAGTCACTCACTCCAGATTTGCTAGCCTCTGACCTGCTCTTGTAACCACATTGTTGATAAGGTTGATCCAGTAAAGTTTCTGGTCAATAATAGGATGCTGATAACAAAGGATTCAGTAATGGTAGTGGCTTTGAATTTTAAAGGAAATAGTTAAATTTGCGCATGTTGGGAAGGGTTCTAATTTGACACTTAAGGGTACAAATGCAAGTTACCAGTAATTACACAGGAATATAAAAGACAAAAACAGGAATAAGCCACTTCACTGCTCAGGCCTCACCTACCAAGATCATGGTTGATCTGCCTGCCTTCAACATCTCTTTTATGCCAGCTTATCGTAGCCCTCAACTCCCCAATATTTCAAAAATCTATTTGCCTCTTCTTGAAATGCTTTCAGTGATCTAGTTTTCACAACTTTCTAGAGTGGAAAATTCCAGATATTTACTGCCGTCTGAGAGAGAAAGTTTCTCCATACCTCTGTTTTATTCTGTAGTATGTCCTCAGTTCAAAACACGTTTATTAGTGGAAACATCTTCTCAACATCTACCATTTCGGGGCCTTTCAGAAACTTGTATGTTTCAATAAGATTAACCCTCATTCTTCTAAATGCGAATGAATAAAGTCCTAATCTGCTTAGCTAGTCTTGATAAGCAGGAACACCTTCAAAAACACCTTCATGCCAGTAATCAACTGAGTGAATCCCTTCTAAACTGCCTCCAATATGTCCTTTCTGAAACATGGGAACAAGCTGCCTCCAATATATCCTTTCCTAAACATTGGGACCACAACTATACACCATGAAAAGAGATTCAAAATATTATTTTAACTTACCTGTTATTTCCCTGTACCCCATTATTAATTGCCTAGTGTGTCCTCCAAGAGTCTCAAACTTACTTGAGCTGCTCACTTTCTTTTTATATACTTCATTTAAGCCAATGCTGTTTGCTAATTTACTTACTTAATCAACTTTCTCTCTAAGAGCTTTAAAAGTTATCCATTTAGAAAACAACCCAATTAGAAAATATTCTCTATTTTCTTTTCGGTGGGAGGAATTATTATGAGCACCTCTTTGGTCTTCTTCAAACAGTGTCTTGGAATGGTTTATGTTCATTTGAACATAAGGGTGCATTTCAGTTAACATTTTTTCCTTAAGATGGCTCCTCTAACAATGCAATGTTCCTTTAGTACTGCATTGGAACATCAATCTGGATTACAATGTACCTTGAAACTGTAAACATATGACATAGATTTGACAGCACTATTTACTTAGCTACTCAGTAGCAGTGAAACAGGTTTCTGTTCTCTGACTCCCCACCCTGACAGTGACTTATGCCCAGCTGAACTGACATATTAAATCATGTCAGTCAGACTCGTGAAATTAATTAAAGAATCAGTACTTGCTATTCATTGGAACCAGTAGAGGAAACATTTTAGAAATGGTGTTGGGTAAAATTGTCTCATATGGTGAATGCTGACTGAATTTATAAATGTACATTATTAGGTCAGGATTCACCTTAACTCAGGTGAGAGATCAGAAAGCTCTGGAGCTGACATATTCCTTGATTGACAAAGGTGAACTTGAATGTGCAATGATGCTGCTGTTAGCCTCCTGTAGAGCCCAATCTAAGACAAGAATGAGTAGCTCCAATTAAATGTTTCATCAGCTGGTTAATATAAATTGTTTATGCTATTATTCGTACATGTTATTTGCAATTTCTCTGTTCCAGGACATTTGGGTTTTAAGAGAGGGTTTTTTTTTAAACAGTTAATACCATTCTATGTACCACAACCGGCACTTTTCAAACCCTTTCAGAACTTCTCTCCAACCAAAATACCAGGGAGAGTGGGGTTGAGAACATCCAGCAATCATATCTGAAGTTTCTGTCACTGTTCCCCTGTAACATCATTGCACAGGGTGTTGTGCTATGGACCAGGCCAAAACTTATTAAGATAGCCTAGACCCTTTCTAGACTTTTCCTTTTTTTAAGGCGATTATAAGGTGTTGTGTTCTGGAAACAATTTGATTGGTCAAATTACCAAGATTAAAGCAAAATACATTTTATTTTTATACTACAGTTAAAAAACAAAAGAAAGAAGAACTGGAACAACAACTCTACTGAAAAATATAACAGAATAATTATTTAACTATTAGACTGCAACTGTTCCAATATAGTAGCATCCCAAAAACATACCCTTGGCAAAGGCAAAGTCAGTAAACTGGATTATCTCATATACAATTCTAGCAGCAGGAAGAGAACCAAACTTTCAGCTGTAACAGAGAGGAATAAACTTTCCATATTTGAGATTCAAGACTGCCCTATAAGACCATAAGACCATAAGACATAGGAGTGGAAGTAAGGCCATTCGGCCCATCGAGTCCACTCCGCCATTCAATCATGGCTGATGCGCATTTCAGCTCCACTTACCAGCATTCTCCCCGTAGCCCTTAATTCCTCTAGACAACAAGAACCTATCAATCTCGGCCTTGAAGACATTTAGCGTCCCGGCTTCCACTGCACTCCGTGGCAATGAATTCCACAGGCCCACCACTCTCTGGCTGAAGAAATGTCTCCGCATTTCCGTTCTGAAATGACCCCCTCTAATTCTAAGGCTGTGTCCACGGGTCCTAGTCTCCTCGCCGAACAGAAACAATTTCCTAGCATCCACCTTTTTAAAGCCATGTATTATTTTGTACGTCTCTATTAGATCTCCCCTTAATCTTCTAAACTCCAACGAATACAATCCCAGTATCCTCAGCCGTTCCTCATATGCTAGACCTGTCATTCCAGGGATCATCCGTGTGAATCTCCGCTGGACACGTTCCAGTGCCAGTATGTCCTTCCTGAGGTGTGGGGACCAAAACTGGACACAGTACTCCAAATGGGGCCTAACCAGAGCTTTATAAAGTCTTAGTAGTACATCTCTGCTTTTATATTCCAACCCTCTTGAGATAAGAGACAACATTGCATTCGCTTTCTTAATCACAGACTCAACCTGCATGTTTACCTTTAGAGAATCCTCGACTAGCACTCCCAGATCCCTTTGTGCTTTGGCTTTATTAATTTTCTCACCATTTAGAAAGTAGTCCATGCTTTTATTCTTTTTGCCAAAGTGCAAGACCTCGCACTTGCTCACGTTAAATTCCATCAGCCATTTCCTGGACCACTCTCCCAATCTGTCTAGATCCTTCTGTAGCCTCCCCACTTCCTCAGTACTACCTGCCTGTCCACCTAACTTCGTATCATCGGCAAACTTCGCTAGAATGCCCCCGGTTCCCTCATCCAAATCATTAATATATAATGCGAACAGCTGTGGCCCCAGCACCGAACCCTGCGGGACACCGCTCGTCACCGGCTGCCATTCTGAAAAAGAACCTTTTATCCCAACTCTCTGCCTTCTGTTAGACAGCCAATCCTCAATCCATCCCAGCAGCTCACCTCGAACACCATGGGCCCTCACCTTGCTCAGCAGCCTCCTGTGTGGCACCTTATCAAAGGCCTTTTGAAAGTCTAGATAGACCACATCCACTGGGTTTCCCTGGTCTAACCTACTTGTTACCTCTTCAAAAAATTCCAACAGGTTTGTCAGGCATGACCTCCCTTTACTAAATCCATGTTGACTTGTTCTAATCAGACTCTGCTCTTCCAAGAATTTAGAAACCTCATCCTTAATGATGGATTCTAGAATTTTACCAACAACCGATGTTAAGCTGATTGGCCTATAATTTTCCATCTTTTGCCTTGATGCTTTCTTGAACAAGGGGGTTACTACAGCCATCTTCCAATCATCCGGGACCTTTCCTGACTCCAGTGACTCTTGAAAGATCTCAACCAATGCCTCTGCTATTTCCTCAGCAACCTCTCTCAGAACTCTAGGGTGTATCCCATCGGGGCCAGGAGATTTATCAATTTTAAGACTTTTTAACTTTTCTAGCACTATCTCTTTTGTAATGGCAACCATACTCAACTCAGCCCCGTGACACCCTTTAATTTTTGGGATATTACTCATGTCTTCCACTGTGAAAACTGACGCAAAGTACTTGTTAAGTTCTCCTGCTATTTCCTTATCTCCCATCACTAGGCTCCCTGCATCAGTTTGAAGTGGCCCAATGTCTACTTTTGCCTGTCGTTTGTTTCTTATGTACTGAAAGAAACTTTTACTATTATTTCTAATATTACTGGCTAGCCTACCTTCATATTTGATCCTCTCATTTCTTATTACACTCTTTGTTATCCTCTGTTTGCTTTTGTATCCTTCCCAATCTTCTGATTTCCCACTGTTCTTAGCCACTTTATAGGATCTCTCTTTTTCTTTAATACATTTCCTGACTTCCTTTGTCAGCCAAGGTTGTCTAATCCCTCCCCGGTTAATCTTTCTTTTCTTGGGAATGAACCTCTGTACAGTGTCCTCAATTATACCTACAAACTCCTGCCATTTTTGCTCTAGTGTCTTCCCGGTTAGCCTCTGCTTCCAGTCTATTTTAGTCAGTTCCTCTCTCATGCCCTCATAATTACCTTTATTCAACTGTAACACCATTACATCAGATTTTGCCTTCTCCCTTTCAAACTCCAGACTGAACTCTACCATATTATGGTCGTTACTTCCTAAGGGTTCCCTTACTTTAAGATCTTTTATAGAGTCTGGTTCATTGCAAAGCACTAGGTCCAGAATAGCCTGCTCTCTTGTGGGCTCCATGACAAGCTGTTCCAAAAAGCCATCCTGTAAGCATTCCATGAATTCCCTTTCTTTAGATCCACTAGCAACATTATTTACCTAGTCCACCTGCATATTGAAGTCACCCATGATCAATGTAACCTTGCCTTTCTGACATGCCTTCTCTATTTCCCGGTACATGTTGCGTCCCTGGTCCTGACCACTGTTAGGAGGTCTGTACACAACTCCAATTATGGTTTTTTGGCCTTTGTGGTTCCTCAATTCCACCCACAGGATAGATTGGTTCAATTGGGATTGTATTTACTACGGTTTAAAAGAATGAAAGGGGATCTGATTGAAAAAAATTGAAGGAAATTCCAAACAGGCTAGATATATTGGATGCAAGGAGAAGGTTTCCCATGTTTGGAGACTTTAGAACAAGGGTTCATGGTCTCAGGATACAGGGTAAACCATTTAAGACAGAGATGAGGAAACAGTTCTTCACTCAGAGTGGTCAACCTGTAGAACTCACTACCACTGAAGTTGGGGGGATCAAGTCAATGGGTATACTCAATAAAGAGATTGATCCATTTTTTAGATATTAAAAGCATCAATGGGTGCAAACAGAAAGTGAGAAAATGGTGTTGCAATAGACGATTAGCTGTAATCATATTAAGTGACAGAACAGGTCTAAAGAGCCACAATGGTCTTCCCCTCCTCCTGGTTTCTATGTTTCTGAGATATTTTTTCAGTGGGTGAACCCACATTCCCATTTGCACTACTGAAGGATTATTCCTTTCTTGGCATAATCTATCATTGACAATTCTTTCTTGGAAGCTGAAAAAGGGAAACCTTCTACTTGAGCTTGAATCTTCTCAGCATCTGACATCAAATTCAAGTATTGTAGAATCATGGAATCCCTATAGTGTGGAAACAGATCATTTGGCTCAACAAGTCTGAAGAGTATCCCATCCAGATCCATTCCCTTACGCTATTACTTTTACATTTTCCAATGACTAATGCACCTAACCTACACTTCCCTGAACATGATGGGCAATTTAGCATGGCCAATTCACCTAACCTGCACAATTTTGGACTGTGGGAGGAAACCAGAGCACCCGGAGGAAGCCCATACAGACACTGGGAGGATGTACAAACTCCATACAGACAGTAGCCCAAGGCTGGAATCAAACTTGGGTCCCTGGCACTGTGAGGCAGCTGTAAGCCACTGACAATTTCTGTGACAATTTATTCCCCATGTTGTGTTGCCACATGAATAGCTTCAGTGATGATATGAGAAGAAAGCAATTCTGACTACCCGTGTAGTCTCCAGTTTTATAATAGACAATGAGATTTTCATGGTCTTTGGAAATTCTAGGATCACTAATTGGGCTCTGGCTTTATATGTTTTGATTCCCAGGTGTTCCCAATATATCTGTTCCAGGACATCTCCCTGAAGCAACACGGAATAGCCAGGCTTCGATCATACTCCAGCAAGACTTTTATGATCATGAATTGCTGTTGGTGCTCAAAATATATGTTTATTGCCAATCCGCTAGATTTTTGATCAGTCTATCCTTTAACACAATAGTGATGAAGGTTGACACATTCTTGGTTGCTCTTCTGCTTCTGTGGCAATTGTTGGTGGCTAGTGTGGCTCACTGTTAACCATGTCTTATTGATGATATGAAACAATTCTTATGCCAACATAGCTAATTTCTATGCCATGAGTCTAGCAATCCCTATGAAATCTTCTACCAATTGTTTGTTGCAGAATATTTTTCATATTTGGTGCTATAACACCCAGACCATATAATTTCACTGTTGTAAACTGTAATAGGTGCTTCTTCAGCCATAGCACGCTAACTAATGATACAGTGAGACTTGCCCATGCATTAAAGTTAAAACTAGCACAATGTCCAATGACATACAGTCATAGAGATGTACAGCATGGAAACAGACCCTTCGGAACAACCCATCCATGCCAACCATATATCCCAACCCAATCTAGTCCCACCTGCCAGCACCCAACCGATATCCCTCCAAACCCTTCCTATTCATATACCTATCCAAATGCCTCTTAAGTGTTGCAATTGTACCAGCTCCACCACCTCTTTTGGCAGCTCATTCCATACCCTTACCACCCTCTGCATGAAAAAGTTGCTCCTCAGGTCTCTTTTATATCTTTCCCTCTCACCCTAAACCTATGCCCTCTAGTTCTGGACTCCCCGACCCCAGGGAAAAGACTTTGCCTATTTACCATATTCATGCCCCTCGTAATTTTGTAAACCTCTATAAGCTCACCCCTCAGCCTCCGATGCTCCAGGGAAAACAGCCCCAGCCTATTCAGCCTCTCCCTGTAGCTCAAATCCTCCAACCCTGGCAACATCCTTGTAAATCTTTTCTGAACCCTTTGCAAGTTTCTCAACATCTTTCCGTTAGGAAGGAGACCAGAATTTGCATGCAATATTCCAAAAGTGGCCTAACCAATGTCTTGTACAGCCGCAAGATGAAATGCCTTCTTTGCAAAATGCTTCGCTTGGTTCACACATTGGCTTAGAACCACCAATGACTTTCCTTTTTTTTTTGTAGGTGACTAGATTTCATTAACTTTTTTTGTATGAATAAATATTTGACTATTTGCTAATCTGTAACTGAGTCTGACTTCTATCCACCTTTTGGAAGTGATCATTGTTTTATAGATGAAGGCATCTTTGAATAGCCTGTGAGATTTCCTTGCTCTGCACATCTGTTCTTTTTCCTATCAAGATGAGTAACCACACTTTTTTTCATAATATATTCTATGTTTTTTTTAATCACCAAGTCTGTTCAAACTCTTCTGAAAAAGTTTGATACCTTCCTCATAACACACATTCCTGATTAGCTGTATATCGTTCACAAACCTGGATATATTACATTTGGTCCCCATGGCCAAATCATTGATATATATTGCAGACAGCTTGGGCCAAAGTACTGATCCGGTGGTACCTGCTAGTTACAGTCTGCTAATGCTTTTTGATTTCTGCTTGCCAATCCCGAATTGATGCTAGTACTTTATCATATACCATAGGTTTTAATTTTGCTACCCAACCTCCTCTGGGGGACCTGATCAAAGGCTTTCTGAAATATCCAAATAGTTCACATCCACTGACATCCCTTTATCAATTTTGTAAGTAATGTCCGCTGTTACTACACGGGGTAAACCCCCTCTGTTAATTTTAAGCAAGCAACACAGAAAAGATTTATCCTGTGCAGTAATCCATGAAAATTTGAGAGGCCAAAAGCTATTTAAAGTAAAAATTAACAACTTTCTTCTCTGTTAGACTTTTAAGCAAAGATAATAAACTAACAACTATTTACAACTCCTTCCTCTAAACTACCATTTTCTTTCCCTTCAATATTACAAGTCTGATAAACTGCCCGATTAAGATTTACCAAAAATTCAAATTTCAAAACCAGGCAGTTGTTGAATCTTCTCTGTGTATCTTCCTCTCAAGATTTTCTTCTTAGATAAAGGTACTTATAAGAAAACTGTGTTTTGTGCAGTCAGTACATGCTGGTGGCTTGGCAGTTCTCCCCCAAATGTTCAATTTTCCCCTGTCTTATACCCTCAAAGTATCGGATTTTGTTATTTGTTTTTAATATTGTCAATATACCTAAATTCAAACTTAATTGGAGTTTGTTTTTGGGGTTGTTGCTGGACCAAAAGGTTACATTATATCTTGTTCAGAACACTTAGTGCTGTCAGTTAGTTCTGCTAGCTTTTAATTTTCTTAAAAAGATACAGTATACCCACATTTTCATAACACCACAAAACAACTTCAACAATTTTGTCAGTCATGATGTTCTTTTTACAAATCCATGCTGACTGTGCCCAATCAGATTTTTTAAAATCTAAGTAACTATTTACCATGCCCTTTTATGATAGATTTTAACATTCTCCTTACTATTTAATGCAAGGCCAACTGGTCTGGAGTTCCGTTTTATCCTTTCTCCTTTCTTAAATAGAGGAGTAACACTTTCAAGCTTCCAATCTGCATCCAGAATTCCATTCATTCATGAATCTGTGAGATTTTGGGAGATGATCAGCATCCTGGGGTCTTTCCTGAAGAAGGGCTGATGCCCGAAACGTCGATTATCCTGTTCCTTTGATGCTGCCTAACCTGCTGCGCTTTCCCAGTAACACATTTTTAAATCCTGGGGTGTAGACTATCAGGTCCAAGATGGCGGCCGAGTAGCAGCAGAACATGTGGGCTCCTCAGCCCAGAACCCCAGAGCTCATTTACTCCATCTCCTTTACATTTTTTCCTTTTTGTTTTAAATGTTTGTATTTATTATGGTACCTTACCTTCTTTTCATGACTTCTGAAGAAGGAGTCTTCTCCGAGCCCTGGCTGTGGCCCAGACCCAATGATGAGGTGGCTTCCAGCAGTCCAGATTCCTAGTGTCTGGCAGGATGGTCGCCTGGGTGTAGTGGTCTCCCTGCGTAGTGGTCTTGTCCAGCAGGGGCAGTCTTGGACTGGCAAGTCGGTCTCATCCCAGCATGGAGACCTCATCCCAGGGTGGAGGTCTACATCAGCAGCTTTCAGGTATTCAAGCAGCCCAGCATGAGGTTTTCATCCCAAGACTAAAGTCTCGTCCTGGCTTTGGAGGTGGTTCCCGGGTCTTCCAGCAGCCCAGGATGGAGATCTAGTCTCGGCGTAGCAAGGCAGTCTTGGCCTGGCCCTGAGTACTCTGAACCCAGGAGCCAGTAACTGATCGTAATGATTTTTTGCTTTGTTTTTCTTCTTAACTATGACACCTATCATTAATTTAAGCACCATGATATGGCGACTTATAAAACTTTTCACTGCATTTAATATTGGTGACAATAAATCGCTATTCTATTCTTCTTAACTTTCAACCCTATTAATATCTCCAGAGCAACTTCCTTACCAATACTAATTTCCTTCAACTCTGCATTAAGACACAATGTAATCATTTAGCTTCTCTGCCATTTCCCTATCTCACAAGGCTTATATGCCATAGAATAGAGACACTATTGATCTTCTGTGATAGGATTAATCTTTTTAAGTTTAATCTCTGTTGCTTTTGGACTTCTGCTTTACTCATGATTTAAATGGATTTCTCTAATCTCAAGTCTTGTTTGGAGTCAGAGTCATTGAGATGTACTCATCCATGCCTAACAGATATCCCAACCTAATCTAGTCCCATTTGTCAGCATTTCGCCCATATCTCTCTCAACCCTTCCTATTCAAACACCCATCCAGATGCCTTTTAAAATACTGTAATTGTACCAAGTTACACCACTTTCTCCAGCAGCTCATTCCATACATGCACCACACTCTGTGTGAAAAAGTTGCCCCTTAGGTCCCTTTTAAATATTTCCCCTCTTACCTTAAACTGATATCATCTAGTTTTGGACTACGCAATTCTGGGGTAAGGACCTTCACAATTCACCCTATCCATGTCCCTCGAGATTTTATAAACTTCTATAAGCCTTCAACATTCCAGAGAAAATAGCTTCAGCCTCTCCCTAACTCAAACTCTGCAACTCTGGCAACATCCTTGTAGATCTTTTCTGAACCCTTTCATGATTAACAAAATCTTTCCAATAGCAGAGACACCAGAACTGAACATAGTTTCCAAAAGTGGCCTAACCAATGTCCTGTACAGCTGCAACATGACCTCCCAACTCCTACACTCAATGCACTGACCAATGAAGTCAAGCATACCAAATGCCACTTTCACTAAATAACTGAAAGAACTGCAGATGCTGTAAGATGCCTTCTTCACTATTCTATCTACCTGCGACTCCACTTTCAAGAGACAATGAACCTGCATTCAAGGTCTCTTTGGTCAGCAGCACTCCCCAAGACCTTTCCATTAAGTGAATAAGTCCTGCCCTGATTTGTTCTATCAAAATGTAGCACCTCACATTTATCTAGATTAAACTCTGATGCTTCTCAGCTCATCTGCTCAAGCTCCCATTGTCCTCTGAGTTAACCTTCTTTGTTATCCACAGCACCTCTGATTTTGGTGTCATATGCAAACTTATAAACCATAACTTCTATATTCACAACCAAATCATTAATATAAATGACAAAAACAATGGACTCAGCACCAATCATTATGGCACATGCTTGGTCACAGGCCTCCAGTCCAAAAAAGCAACCCTCCACCACCACCATCTGTTGCCTTCAAACCAATCATGAATCTAAATAGCTTGTTCTCCCTGTATCCCATGTGATCTAGCAAACTTGTCATGCAGAACTTTGTTGAACGCCTTACCAAAGTCCATATAAACAACATCCATTGCTCTACCTTCATCAATCCTCTTTGACACTGCTTCAGAAAACTCAATTTCATGGAAGATGATTTCCTACACACAAAGCTGTGTTGACTATCCCTAATCAGTGCTTGCTTTTCCAAATCCTATCCCTTAGAATCCCCTTCAACAACTTAACCACCACTGATGTCATGCTGACTAGTCAATAGTTTCCTAGCTTTTTCTTGCCACCTTTCTTATATAAATAAAGGCACCACTTCAGTCAACCTCCAGTCTTCAGCACCTCAACTGTAGATTAGATTACTTACAGAGTGGAAACAGGCCCTTTCGGCCCAACAAGTCCACACCGACCTGCAAACCACCCAGACCCAATCCCCTACATTTACCCTTATCACCTAACACTACAGGCAATTTAGCATGGCCAATTCACCTAACCTGCACATTTTTGGACTGTGGGAGGAAACCGGAGCACCCGGAGGAAACCCACGCAGACACGGGGAGAACATGCAAACTCCATACAGAGAGTTGCCTGAGGCAGGAATTGAACCCAGGTCTCTGGCGCTGTGAGGCAACAGTGCTAACCACTGTGCCACCGTGCCGCCCACAAGCTACTGAGGATACAAATATCTCAACAATGGGCCCAGCAATCATTGCCCTAGCTTCCCACAAAGATCTCAGGTACACATGATCTGGTTCTGAGGTTTTATCCACTTTTATGCATTTTAAGATGTCCAGCACTACCTTCTCTGTAATATGGACACTTTTCAAGATATCGCTATTTATGGTCCCCAAGTTCTAAGTCTGTCAATGACTCAGTTATTCCGACAACAACTCTGGTTCATGATTTTTGACTTGAAAGCTCTATAGGCACTTTGTTTCAGAAACCTGTAGAAATCATTCATGAAATTATCAATGGATTCTTCTGGAACATTGTTACAATACTGCCAATACCATTCAATAATCTGCATTTATGTTTGTTTATTTGTTTGATTTATTTTTCTCACATGTACTGAGACATCTGAAAGCTTCCTTTCCAAAACTCAGAAACCATGGCCACAATGTTTGCATTATAAAATTGCAAGAGAAGACAAAATTCAGACACTTGCCTGTAGGTACCAGAAAAACTTTCTACTTCCATAGGTATTTACTAATGCCATGTACTAATGAGACTTGAACACTGCAAACCAATAACATCACAACAATTTCACATTGATCAAAGATATTGCCAGTGTTTTCCCTTTGAATTGTCTGTTAATTCCTTTCATTTAGTTTTGTTCCCTTCTCTCTTTAGGTCAACCAACTCGTTAATCATTCTTCATTTCAATATTGACAGGTAATTATGATCTCTGTCATACACAGGCAGGTCTAACTCGGTCCCCAACCAACTTACAATTTACAACAGATCCATGTGAACACAAAGGTAGTGATTGAGAAAGTCATTGGGTTGTTGAATATCGAGGTAGCTCCAATCTTATGCAAGGGCCAGTATTCACCAACAGGTGAGTGCAAAATAGCAGTCATCTGCTGTGGCTTGAATAAGATAGCACCACAGAGAGGACATGACTGCAGGAGGAGGAAGGTGATTACTGCTCTGTAACTTTGGAGGAGAATAAGAGGAGAAGCCATAGGAGTAATACAAGTATGTATCATCTGAGGTCGTCAGGACGCATGCAGCTTTTTACCTATCTGCCAGATAAGCCTGAGATAGATTAAACCAAGCACAGTTCAAATAAAGTTTGTGAAGCCATACTACACAAAATTGCTGAACCAGTTTGCCACCCTGTCTTCCTCAAACACCCAAACATCCAAACACTCAATAATTAGTTCATCTTCTCCTTTGCTCATTTTTTAAAAAAATCATCCTATTGTCATCATGGCCAATGGCCATTTGGTAACTGAGAGGCAACAACAGAGATGACTAGACAATAGACACTTACATGATGGAGTGCCCTTTTCGAGTTTTCACGTCGCTCGTCGACAAAAGACAAACCCCTATCCAGCGAAACCACAGCTGAATGATCTAAAATGGGAACGATAAAAAAAAAGGTAAAAAATTAAAATAATAATGCGAAGCAGAATCTCAAGCGAGGACAAAGATGAGCTCGGATTATTTACCGTATTGACTAGGTCACCTCTCATCATTTGCTGTGTATCGCGTGTCCTGTTGATTAATTAACACCAGATTACCCCCCACCAATTACCTCAGTGATCTAAAATACCACAACTTTATTACTAAAACAGAGAAAATTAAAATATTAAAATAAAAATTAGTTAAAACCAACTAAGAAATATAAAAGCATTAAAAAACCTTAAAATTCCCGACCTAAAACTTAAATAAATCAAAGGGAGTTATTAAGAGTCCATAAAAGTCCGGAGGAGCTCGAGGGTCAATGACAAAGACAAGTTTGTGACGTTCTGCGCGAAGGATTTAAACTTCGCGATCCCGAGGGTCTTCATCAAATCTGAGTTCTTTGAAAACCATTTCCCTCGGGCTCCCATCACAAACCCGTAAAAGGATACCTTTCCTTTACCAGTAAGGTCCATTATCTCCTTCTCAAGATGTTGATATTTCTTCGTCTTTTCGTCCCAGGCCCCTTCGAGGGAGTTTATTTGGAGATCAGACCTAACTGTTACATCTATAACAATTATCTGCTGCTCCTTCGTCACGATGAGGTCCGGTATCCAGAGTTTCCCGGCCTCATCCTTAATCCTAGGTTCCATATATATTGTCCACCCGTATTTCTTGATATCTTTAACTAACTCCTCAACTATTTTGTTGTGTCTCTTAATCCTCATATTTTTTACAAAGGGACACCAACCAGAAATATGTGCTATTGTCTTTGAAGGATCATTACATCTTCGACAACTTTTGATGTTGAATGGCCTGCCATACGATAATGTCGCCCTTGTTGGATATAAATTCGTTCGTAATAACAGTGAATTAATCACTTTGGACGTTTTCATAGAGTCTGTCCTCTTCAACCAGTTATTGGAGATACTATCATTCTTGTAGTAATGTGCCCCTGCCCCTTGACCGGGGAGGGCCATCCACTTCTGTACTTCTATAGTTCTCCAATTTGCGTAGTTGGAACTCGCAAATTCTTCCATCCCTTCATCTTCTTCCATCATGGTATCTCCAACATTCGACCCTTGATTGATACGCAGATTCCAGATGTTCTCCAGTGCCTTTAGACTACTCATTTTCCGCATCTTCTCCTTCACACTACTGCCTTCAAAATGAAATGAGGCATGTAATATTTCGTCCGTCGAATTCTGTAGTGTACCATACTTCCTCAGAATCGAAATCGGTATGAATACTGACAGACGATTTAATGCCAGGCCACCATCACGGGCTTTTGCGTAAAGCACCCCGATTGAGGAAGATGTAAGATTTCCTTCACCGCATTTTTAATAATATTGTCTAGTTTACTAAGATAGTTAAGAGAAACTTCCGCTAAAATTAGATAAAAATACAATCGATGGATAAAATATGTTTTTAAAATTTCAAATTTCTGGCCAGGTTTTAGAGGAGACCTTTTTAAATTCCCCACCCATTCCTCTAACTGCTTTTCCCATTCGGTGTTACTGACTCCCACCCATGGGTCAATTTTGGCCCCAAGATACTTGTCAGTAACACCCGGCTCTATAAACTGTATAATCCCCCCATTAATACTCCAATTTACTACATCGTTATATATAAAAGTTTTATTTCTATGGGTAAGATAAAAGCCCTTGGTTTTATTAATATTAATCCCCATTCCGGTATTATTACAAAATTTCTCCACTATTTTCAAGTTGCACACCATTCCCTCATAAGTTTCACTAATCAAGGCAATGTCATCTGCGAACGCAAGCGTTGTGCAGTGACAACTATTTCCATCCTCCCCAAGAAATATTCCTTTTTGTTTCTCTTCAATTGTGCAAAGTAAAGGGTCCATAACTATGTTAAATAAAATTGGTGATAAAGCATCACCCTGTTTTACCCCCCGTAAAATGGGAATATTCCCGGTTTTACAATTAGAACCCTCTACTTGAGTAGAATTATTATCATATAAATCTATTATCAATTTAATAAATAATACCGGAAGATGAAGCCTTCTTAACGCAGTAATAATTAATTTATGTCCTATCGTGTCAAAAGCTTTCGCCAAGTCTATAAAGACTACAGCTAAATTTTTCTTCCTCTTCTTGGCACCTTTCATAATATTCTCAAGGCTTTTAATATTTTCCTCGCACCCTGAGATACCAGACATAAAACCTTTTTGACGTTTGTTTAAACCTATTACCTTATTAAGCCTACCCGCCACGATTTTAGTAAAAAGTCTGAGCAGGATTGGCCCGATAGTTATTGGCCTCCAATTATCTATATCTTTAAGTTTATCCTCACTGCTCACTTTTGGGATTAACACTGTTCTACTAGTTTTTAACCTGTCTGGGATCCTACCACTTTGTAGCCAAATGCTATACACCCTAGGCAGTATTAAATTATCTTTATTAAAGACTTTAATAATCTCCCTTAACGTTACCCCATCTGGTCCTGCGGCGGTGTTCACGTCCATCGCCCTTAAGGCCTGATCGATTTCTTCCACCGTCACAGGACCAGATAGAGCAACGTCCATGGATTCCTCTCTTTGATTTTTGTATTTGGCGAAACCCCTTAAATTATTTTTCTCATTAATAGTTATTAATTTCTCTTTAAAATATTCCTCCAATTCCTTCTCACTTAGGGGACATTTACTATTAACAGGGGCTCCCATTAAAGTTCTTGCCAAATACTGCCTTTTACTTTTATATAAGACTTGTGCCTCTTTAAACTTCCCTTTTTTCCCACTGTATCTCTTTAAAGCGTTGTTTACCTTCCTATATTTCTTTCGTCCATTATCCTTAACTTTAAACTTTATTCTATTATCACCACTTATTTTACTCTTCCTACCATCCTCCTTCCTCTTTCCTAATTTACCCACAATCTCCCCCATAATCTTATTAAACTCTTTGCAACCTTTTTTACCCTTCTTCAGATCTTCCTCCATTATTTTTATCAAATCTGTGATTGAGCCATTTGGGCATTCCCTAACATCCGTAATGTCCTGATTCTCCTCTTCTACGCTCCTATTGGGTATCAGGTCACTTCCAATTCTGTAATTATCCTCTCCTTCCTCTTCATCAATACTATTGGGGAGCTCGTCTAAATTTAAATCCTTCTTACTAGATTTATTTTTCTTGTTTATTAGTCGTCTCTTGTCTGAAATTTGTTTTGCAGTTTTAGACCCCATTCTATCCGCTATCAATTTATTTATATTCCTGCAACCAATAAACTCAGATTCCAATTGTTGCAGCATTTCAGTTTCCTCTCTAGACCATACACCCCTTTTATTTCCATCATTATTCTCTATTTTATCCACCTTACTCCCTTTCCTTTTCTCGTTTCTTAAGCTAGGGTGTGCATGCCTTTCATGTTGTCCCAGTCCTCTAGCCGATTTAAATTTTAATGAGCAAAGCTCACATTGAAAGGGTTTCTCTAAATCTTCCTCCACATTCCTATCATTAACGTTACTACAAGTACCTCTACTACCATCCCCATCTCTTTTACATTTCGGATAATGGCACGCTACTGCCTGATAACTACCCTCCCATTTACATTTGCTACACCTTATCCTAACCGATTTAATCCCTCGACATACTTTTAAGTGCTTCCTAAATAACCCGGTAGTATTGTAGATGTTATTACAATAACTACACTTAAAATCTTCTATAGGATAATTAATTGTAATTTCTAATTTATTAGTTTCTCTATTGGACGGGTGTATAATCCTACCCTCATCTTCCCCCTCTTGTCTCTCTAAAACTCCACTTCGATTAAAATTAAAGGGCCCTTTAAAATTCGAATTAAAAATTGTCCGGCTCTTAAATGGACTTGGCTGTAGAGGGGCCTTCTCTCCCAGCATTGTCTTTCGAATTTTGTCACTATTCTGGACTATATTAAAGGTTTCCTCGTGCCTGCCCGAGGACAACCTTGCCGGAATAATTCGTAAGGTCTCATCCGTCTGTGTCTGAATTGAGATGGATTGTACAGTCCGATTTTGGCTCGCACACTTTACACACGGAGCCGCCAAAAGCCACCGTGCGGGGCGGTTATTTACCCGGTCTCCCACCCAACCGGATACTTTGGTATCAGCCATAACGCATTCGCCAAAATTTTGTTTCCCGTAGACCGACAGGTCACCAGCCGTCTCGTATCTTTTCTACCAGGTCGTATTAGCCGAACTATATCGAGTAATGCTCAGACAACGGTTAAAACGATCAAGCCGCCATGGCGCAAAGCACCAGTAAAATCAGGTTAAAACCAAAGATAAAATCGATGGTAAAACACTGATAAAACTAGACTAAAACGCCACTAAGACAGCTAAAATCGTCCCCGTCAAGAGCTTCCTCGTATAGGCCGTTACCAGGGGGAACCACGAGGAGGTTCAACCTAAACTTTGCACTCGGTAAAATACGTAAAAACGAATGCAAAGGTGACTACGCAGGCACCGGTCTGAGACCAAAACTTAAAAACACTGTAGTCACATCCCCCCAAGTAAGTAAGTCTTATGATGCACTGATATTTTCAAATGCATTAGGCTAATGAGATAGCCATGAACAACCATATGAATCCTCATTTCCTATTACTTGAATTAGAACTGAAATGGTTCAAAATCACCGAGCAAGCTTATCATGCAGAGCCTTGTTGAGCACCTTACTGAAGTCCATATAAACAACATCCACTGCTCTACCTTCATCAATCCTCTTCGACACTGCTTCAATAAACTCAAGCAGTTTCGTGACAGATGATTTCCCACACACAAAGCTGTGTTGACTATCCCGAACCAGTCCTTGCCTTTTCAAATACATGTAAATCCTGTCCCTTAGAACCCCCTTCAACAACTTATCCACCACTGATGGCAGGCTCACAAGTCAATAGTTCCCTAGCTTTCCCTTGCCACCTTTCTTAAATAAAGGCACCACTTTAGTCAACCTCCAATCTACAGTACCTCACCTTTCTCAGTTAATGGTGACAGAAAGTCCATGTTAATGATTGTTATTAACATGTGCCAGTGTCTTATCTAGTTATGTAACCAAATATCTAGAAAACCTCCATCACTTCATTACTAATTGCTATGCATTCTGTTGCCTCCTAACTTTCATTGGCTCCTCATCCACTGTGCTCAGGGCGCCTAATATTAAAAGGCCATCTCCAGTCCTCTGACTGTTCCTGGATTTCTGTGCTTTCTTCGAGAAGGGAGAGTGACAAAGTTTGGAGTGAAGTTTATGGAGGGCATCTACGAGAGAATAAGATGAGGGTCCCTGTTATTGTTAGTTGTTCAGATGAGAATGTGAAAAGCAGGCCAATGGCAAATAAGCAGAGATGCAGGATGTGTTGGGGTGGAGTACTGTGCAAAGGACTGTTAAAGTGAACAGATTTAAACTTGAAGATTGCATGTATCTCAGCTTTTTGGCTCTAATGAGGTCAATAAAGATGTAGGACACTGCATCCAGGTATAAAGCATCACAGTCCTATGGCTCAGTTCATCAGTCAAGTCTGTTTGATCATTTCCTTCTAGCCATCGGGTCTGCCTTTTGGACACTCGGTCTACAGTGTGTTCTGCAACAATCAGAATTACAGGTTTGAGGCAACTTTCTTACTTTTTGCATCCATCCCTTCTGCTTGCTCCAGCTTTCCTCATCGGGAGACCTATAATGGAGTCATTCTCACCTCCTGTTGGGTGCAGTCTGATGTTCAATGGTATTATCTTTAAAAATAAGCATGCCACTTGCTAATATAATTATTATGCTGGTGATCTTTGCAATGTGTAAATTAACAGACCCAGGAATAATGTGAGCCAAGTCCATAGAACAATCTTGAAAGCAGAGTAATAAGGTGCAAGAGTTTCTCAGTGTACAAGAAACAAACAGAAGTTCTACCAGAGAATTTCTTATGTATTCCTTTAGGGTAGGAAAGAAAAGTACTGATAGTTTTTCCACAACATGATAGTTGTGTCCTTGAGCATCCCCATGTTATAGAAACAATGCTTCAAGCGTTGGCAACATAATCGTATTACAGCCAAAACAAGTTTTAAAAGTTTGCACTTTAGAAACAGTGTCCCTCATTCATTAATTGTGTTACAGTGAATTTGTGTTAACAAAATGCACGTTATAGCAGAATGAGCTGTAAAGGTCAAGTCAAGCAACTTTTGCACATTTTCCCATAATTTTCTCTGAGAGTATGTGCCAGGTACTTGTGAATTTTGAAAGGGTTCAGTGAAGATTTACAAGGATGTTGCCAGGGTTGGAGGATTTGAGCTTTAGTGAGAGGCTGAATAGGCTTGGGCTGTTTTCTCTGGAGCGTCGGAGACTGAGTGTGACCTTATAGAGGTTTATAAAATCATAAGGGGCATGGAAAGGGTAAATAGGCAAGGTCTTATCCCTGGGGGGAGAGAGTCCAGAACTAGACAGCATAGGTTTAGAGTGAGGGGAAAAAGATATAAAAGGGACCTAAGGGGCAACTTTTTCACATAGAGGGTGATGTGTGTATGGAATGAGCTGCCAGAGGAAGTTGTGGAGGCTGGTTCAATACTGGCATTTAAAAGGCATCTGGATGGGTATGTGAATAGGAAGGTTTAGAAGGATATGGGTCAAGTGCTGGCAAATGGGACTAGATAGTTTAGGCTATCTGGTCAGCATGATCAAGTTGGACTGAAGGGTCTGTTTCCATGCTCTACATCTCTATGACTAGTCACATATGCTGACAAAAGGACTTCTAGTGAGAACAAAGAGAAACTGTAGAGTCGTCTTCAGTTCTGAAGAATAGTCATATCCAACTCTAAATGTTCTCTCTGTTTTTCTCTCCAAAAACACTGCCAGACCTGCTGAGTTTTTCCAACATTTTCTGATTTTATATTAGATTTCCATTGTGTGCAGTATTTTGCTTTTATCTTAGAATCATTAGTCCTTTTTTAAATGGGGCACTGATAAATTGTGGGACTGTCTGAGTTTATAGTTCATGGCACGGATAGTAGACAGATACAATTGGAGACCAGTATTCTTCTGAACCTATATTTAGATCTGTGCTATTGAAAGGCTTGAAGCTAAATCAAACTGACCATAGATGCAATGGTGCATGAGCCTCTTCAACTTGATTAAATTCTCATATTTTACTCTCTTGTACCTTTTACTCTTTATTTCATGCCATATTAGATTACATTTTTTAATGAGATGTCTGTTTTGTTTGCTATCTCCAAGCAAAGCCATAAGCTCTGTTAGCAACAACTTTTGCTGGCTGAAGCCTTTCTGTCCTCTTAAGTTTGTTTATCACACAGATATTAGCTTATGGTTGACTGGCAAATTCAAGGAAATAAAATGAAAGATACCAAAGGAGTGTAGACAGTGACATTACATTGTTATACCCAAAGGCTGATTTTTTTTTAAAATTCAAGTTGAGATCTTAACATGCCACATGCAAGTCCATCTTTTCTAGTACTAGTCTTGTTCCCCTTGACCTGACAACTATAGCTCAGTAAAAAGGATGGGAGTGGCATGGGTAACTGAGTCAATGTGAGATGTGATGCATCAATAAAAAGCAAGCTAGCCTGAAGTCAAAGCATTTGTCTGTGAAATGGGACAACATGAGATAGTCGACAAGGGAGAGTTCAGTTAGAGTCCAAGGATAAAAGTTTGAAGCAGATTGATGAACAAAAGCTGCATTTTCCTTCAGATGAAACAAAGGTCAGCTGATTATGAACAGAATTTCACTACAGGCAAAAACCACAGCATCATCAACAAAGATGCCATACAGAATCAAATTTACCATTTGTTGAAAATTGAGATAAATGCCTTTTACGTAATTATTCCAAATCACTAGCACAATAGTGGAAGTGATCAATTTTGAAACATGGAAGTTCATCATTACTGGGTCCAAGAAAAAAAACAAAAGTACACCTGTAATAATAATTATTTCATGATTCTGCAGTAACAAAAAAAGACATTTAACTGGTGTGAGTATGAAAAGCTTGTTACTCCAGTTAGAGAAAATGTCTTTATTTTTAAATGAGATAACCATTGTGTTTCAAATGCTGTTTACCCATTTTGCTTTGTGTGTTGATGAGTTTCTTTATTGAGAAATACAGGAACATTTTGCTTTGAAATGTGACTGAAATGCAATCAAAAGGCCTTTCAGGCAGCAGTTATTTACAGGAACTGAAACCTGAGCATCTGGTGCTATGAGGACTTGGCAAAGAGTACAGAAAAAGATGCAAAACTCAAAATTGTAATGTTAAATATTATTGTGAAAGGAGAAAGGTAAGAGGAAGTAGGGTGAGGAAAGAGACGTTTAAGCCTGGAGGAATTTGATGGCATAACTGAGGATATAACAGCAGCCGACAGACAGAGAATAAGAGACAATAAAACCTGCACGACATCCAAGTTTAGGCTGATCAGTAACAAGTGACTTTTATACTGCAAAACGCAAGGAATGTACATTTCCAAAAATAGAGAATCTATCTCTGATCTCCAATATCAACACTGGGGTTACCACTGAGCAGGAACTGAAATGGACAAGCCATATAAACACAATGGCTGCTAGAGTAGGTCAGAAGCTATGGAGTTCTGTGGTGAGTAATTCCTCCTATTGTCTCACTGCCCATTCACCATCCACAGCACAATTCTAGGCAACACATTTCAGGAGAAGGATGTGAACACACTGGAGAAAGTACAAATGAGATTTATGAAAATGATTTCAGAGATGAGAAACGTCAGAACTGAGGACATATTGGAGAAGTTAGGACAGTTTTCCTTGGAGAGGAAAAAGTTAAGAGGAGATTTATGAGAAAGTTTCAAAATCATGAGAGATCTGGATGGTGTAGGCAGGGAGAAACTGTTTCCATTCATAAAAAGATTTGGAATAACAGGGCACAGATTAGAGAATTTGCAAAAGAACGAAATGCAATGTGAGAGAAAAGCATTTTCACACAATTCATTCAAGTCTGGAAAGCATTGCCTGAAAGTGTGGTGGGCATAGGTTCATTTGAGACGTTCAGGAGAGCATTAGATGATTGTTTCTATTCAAATAATGTGCTGAATTATTGGGAAAAGGTAGAAGAGTGTTTCTAAATCATAATGCTGATTTGGAGAGCCAAAGCCAAGCTGATCATTGACTTGAAGAAAGGAGAAGAACGTGCCCCTATTTATGTCGATGGCGGGGAGGTGGAGAGGGTGCAGAGTGTCAAAGTCCGAGGAGTGACAATAACTGACAATCTGTCCTGAGCCTTCCATGCATATTTGACTGTCAAGAAGGCATGACAATGCTTCTTCTTCCTCAAGCAGCTTAGGAAATTTGGCATGTCCATAAGGACCTTAACCAACCTTTACAGATGCACCACAGAAAGCATTCTATCCAGGTGCATAATGGTCTGGTACACCAATTGCTCTGCCTAGGACTGTTAAAAAATACAGAAAGTTGTATGCACAACCCAGACCGTCACAAAAGTCAACTCCCACCCAGAGACTCCATTTCCAATTATCGTTGCTGTGGAACCCAATTATCGTTGGGCAGAAGATACAACAACAGGTTCATGAACAGCTTCTTTCCTGCTGTTATTAGAGTTCTTTCAATGGACCTCTCTAATTTCAAATAAATATTGATCTTGCTTTGTACATCTCCTGTGCAGCCATAGCATTGTATGCCTCACTCTGTCTAAATACCATATGACCAATATGTTTTTGTCTGCTATGATCTGCCTGTACTGCTTGCAAAACAAAGCTTTTCACTGTACTTATATACATAGGACTACAATAAATCAAATCAAATCAAGCAGACATGATAGGTTGAATGGTCTCCTTCTGCAGTTAAACAATTTTATGATTCTGTGATACAAGGCACAAATCAGGACAACTGCTCACTTGCCTGGATGAGTGCAGCTATAACCACACAAAAGTAGCTCAATCCCATCAAGGACAAAGCAACCCACTTGGTTAGCACACAATTCAGCACCTTCATTATTCACTTTTAATTGCTGCACAGTGTCAGCAATTTGTACAATCCACAAGACGTACTGTAGCACCTCACCCAGGATCTTTCAAGTAACACCTTCCAAATCTGCAACCTTTACCACCTAAAAGGGCAACGGCAGCAAAAGATAGACCACCATCACCTGTAAGTTCTTTTTCAAGTCACACACCATTGAACTATATGAATGTTTCTTCTCTGTTACTGAGTCAAAATGCTGGAACTTGCATCCTAACAGCACTGAGAGTGTTCCTACTTCCCAAGGACTGCCACAGTTCAACAAAGCAGCATTGCATCATTTTCTCCAGGGCAATTTAAAATGGACAATAAGGATTATCTCCACCAGTGATACCTACATTCTGAAAAAACACTTTGTAAAAGTGTCGGAGAACATGGGAGAAGCATCTTAATGGCGCAAAGTGCCTATATCCAATTTAGTTGGCCTAAACTAACTTTTTACATTGTTCATATAGCAGTAATACACAAATGGTGAAGAAATTTATCTTAATATCTGCATAATTCTTTAAATATCTTAAATTGTTAGTGAAAAGCTATTTTTCTTATGATTACAACCTGATTTTTGTTCAGTTCTAACATACAGACTGCTTGTACAACTGTCTGCAGCGCATTCATGTGGAAAGGATGAAATCAGACAATAGTGAAGTACCAACAAAGCAACATGAAATTGACCTCATCAGCATCAATTAGATCAGCTTGCAATAAACAGTGAGAGTGCTTGGCCTTACAATGACCTAATTCATACATTAAATAGAATCTACAATCCTTTCCTATTGATGGAAAATCTCTCAATAATTACTGCGAAAATATTATGATGATTTTTTTTTTCTTTATTAATGTTTTCACTGATGGGACCCAGGTTTAAAATGAATCCAACAGATCCTGCAATGTATCTATTTTCTTCACTAACCTATTTTTCTAATCAACCTGCTCAGAGATGTTATTATGCGCTTCTGAAGCAGCTGTGACTTAAACCCAGGCCTCCTGGTTCAGGGTAGAAGTGGGTACTGCAGATTCTGGAGATCAAAGTCAAGATTAGAGCGGTGCTGGAAACGCACAGCGGGTCAGGCAGCATCCGAGGAGCAGGAAAATCAGGCGTTTCCTGATGAAGGGCTTTTGCCTGAGACGTCGATTTTTCTGCTCCTCGGATGCTGCCTGATGTGCTTTGCTTTTCCAGCACTGCTCTAATCTTGACTCCTGGTTCAGAGGTAAGGACACTACCACTGCACCACAACAGAGCTCCAGTGTATCCATATCGTGTAATTTCACGATGAGGTGAAGGTCTGTTATGTGAAACCACATTTAACAATGAGCTTGAGGCCACACACACAACTCATTAATTTGGTACTTGTATTATGTCTTGCAGCCAATGTGCAATATATCTTTAAGTGGCATGCTCATAACATCATTGCTTTATCATGACATGTGACCTAACCATATAAAGCTTGCAGTCTTCCACTTACAGAGCCATGTCCTCTTGCAGCATAAAATTCTGAGGGAAAGTGCTACTGTGCAATTGAATTTCATACCGTAAATCCAGACATACAAGTGTCCGTGATTATATCATGTGCTCATTGAATTCTTCAGTACTATGTGACCTACATCTCATTCTTCTGTTACAAGACCCAAGATAAATATTATAGCATGATAGTGGTAGTTTATCACTATATCATGCCATTTCATCACCAGTCAACTGAATAAAATTTTGCATCCTTGGGATGCAGTTGACCTAGTCATATAATCACTAGATTACTAATTTAGATACGTATAATGTTCTGGGATCCTGGCTGAACACCACCTATGGCAGATGAAGTTTAAATTCAATCAACATCTGGAATTATGAGTCCAATAATGACCTTGAAACTGTTGCTGATTAGGAAAACCCCATCTGGTTCACTAATGTCCTTTAGGAAAACTGCCAATCATACCCAATCTGGCCTAATTGCGACTACAGACCCATAGCAGTGTGATTGACTCTTAACTGTCTTCTGGGCAATTAGGAATAGGTAATGAATGCTGACCTAGCTAGCAACACCCCAGTTAAAAATGTTGAGAGAGAGGAGGGGGTGTGACCTAACATATCACACATTCTTCCCATGAGAAATTATTGTACATTATTAAGAAGAGGCCAAATAAAATTGCACTATACCTATAAGCCACCAGATGTTGCATTATCCATTCCTCAGCATTATATTTCCTTATTTTCATAAATGTGTAAGGAATTTGATTATATCAGTCCTCAGATTGAGATTTATCTCTCCTAAGATGCAAGACTGGAGTTCTAACTTCTTCCTGTCCTCAACTCAAGCTCTCCATTCTAGGGTCTTACTAAATAGATTGGTTATTACTCCAGTTGCACATACAACGTGTTGCAATTGGTTATACTTTAAGTTCATAACTGCTCCTTATTGAACTATATATAAGCACGAAAATAATGTCTAGTTTTACAGAAAGGTTATACTTTACCAAGTGTTACATGAAATTAATTGCACCCATATCAAATTACATGCTTCTTTTTAGATTGCAGCAAAGTCTTAAATAAGAAAAAGGTGTGATTATGACTGCTTCATAAAGCATGTAAATTTCCTACAGTCGAGCAGTTTGCATGATTCCTCCTTTAAAGTGCAACACTCCATCAGGTGAAAATCAGTTCCTGGATAGATGATCAGAGATTAAAGCTATCCTCTGCACCAGTTCACCTCTCTGCACCCCTTACTGCACATCAATAAAATTCACAGCATGGTAATTCTATCCCACTGTATTCTACAAACAGCCTTATGCCTTTGATAGATAGGAAAGCTGAAGCTTTTATATACACTTCAACCAAGGTATCTTGAACCATTATATTTTGCTAGCTGATACTAAATTTTGCTAATAATTAATAACACCTGATTAATGCCTCAGATGAGGAAAAAGAATTTTCACTATTCTACATAAGCTTACCTAGTGGTTTGGTGGTTTACATCTTTAATTGTCATCTCTTAGTTGTGACAGAAAATGAAGAACATACCTTAATATTAGGTGTGACAAAGTCTTTGTGCAGAGGGCACATTGTAGTCTTTATCAATCTTACAGTGTGAAGTCACTCCTAGGGAGTAGGTGCTGACAATCAGTGCAGAAAATTATCTTTTAATGAGTTTAATGCAATGGTAACTCCTCAAGGGGATAATTAATCACAGAATGAGCTAAAGGTGCTTGAATCAGCCTCTGCAGAAATGGTGGAAAACCAGCAAATCTTGCAACAAGGTAGGAGTAGACCATTATTCAATGCCCTCCTCAATGACCTTATCTTTGCAACCTTGCTGTAACTAATCGCCAAATAAGTTAATAGCAATGACAACCAATTAGTTGTTTTCCCTCTGATCAAATATTATTGTTATTTAAAGGAAGTGGGGATTACTAAATACTGTTCAATATATTTTAATTGTTTTACTACAAATGTTATAAAAATACAAAAGGGTATTTACATAAATATTACAGTGAGCTTTAAGGTGACCTAAATGAAATTATGTTATAATGAATATTGCTGCTCAACAGGGATAGCAGGGATTTCAGATACTGATGCAGAATTCACAAAGTTGATCCAAGCAAATTACATAAAAATAGTTGAAACTGGCAGCAAGAATGGATCTCAGTCAAAAAGAGAGAGTTAATATAAGAGATGGGAAGTTTATAGACTCATAGAATCGTACAGCATGAAATAATATCTAAACTAGACACAAACACCAAACTACCAATCCCATTTAACTGCACTTGGTCAATAGCCTACTATACCCTAGCATTTAAGTACAGTGAAATGTTGCAAGAATATCAGCCTCCACCACCTAGTCAGGCAGTGCGTTCCATATTTCCTCCACCCTCTTGGTGAAAAAGGTCTTTCCTCAGATCAACACTTCGGGCATAAGCCTTTCATCAGCAATGAGGCTTGTGGGCCAAGAGGGCTGAGAGATAAATGACTTGTGGGTGGGGCTGGGGTGGGGAAGGTTGCTGGGAATGTGATAGGCAGATGAAGGTGGAGGTGAAAGTGATAGGTCAGAGAGGAGGGTGCAGCAGATAGGTAAGAAGGAAGATGGACAGGTAGAACTGTACAAGAGGACAGTGCCAAGTTGGCAGGTTGGGACTGGGATAAGGTTGGGTGGGAGGGGGTGCGGGGAAATGAGGAAACTGTTGAAATCCACATTGATCCCATGTAGTTGGAGTGTCCCAAGGTGGAAGATAAGACATTCTTCCTTCAGGCTTTGGATGATTAGGATTTGGCGATGGAGGACCTGCATGTCCTGGGTGGAGTGGGAGGGGGAGTTAAAGCATTCAGCCACAGGGGTTGGTGGGGTTGGTTAGTGCTGGTGTCCCAGAGATGTTCTCTGAAATGATCCACAAGTTGGCATCCTGTCTCCCCAATGTCAAGAAGACCACATTGGGTCACAGGCTTCCAATCACAAAAACAATCCTCATCACCACCCCTTGCCTCCGATTTGCAAGGGCTATTTTGGATCCAGTTTGCCAACTTGCTTTGAATCCTACGAGCTATTACCATGCTCACATTCCATAAGCAAAAAAGGCAAATTTTGTGCCATAAGTTAGTTGAAGTCTATGAAATGATCACCATAAGTGTGTTAAAGGAGTAACTAAATATATTTGCATAAAATGAATGCATTTGTGGACACAATAAGCAGAAAATGATGGGACTCACTTAACATAAATGTTTTTGTGTCGAATTGGCATTTCTTGTAAATAAAATCTGTTAGTTTTCTGTTAGAAGACAATCCAGGAATCTTGCATTAAGTGAAGGATGCAATGTGTTTAACAATGAATCAAGTCTTAAATCTGGTGTCATATCAATTACTTGCAATTTGGAGCTGACCATGGCTTAGCCAATGCCATGTTTTAATCATTAACCATTTATTTATACAGAGGTAATATAAACATTGTCACAATGCCACAGCTAGACTTGCAGGAATTTAATTTATCCATACACAGCATGATTGAAATTTGCCATCAGTTCCATTAGCCTTCCATTATAACCTAGGAAGAAGACCTCAAGAATGATGGAACTGATCAGTTACTTTGGGGTGCTGGTGGTCTCCTACCAAAGTTGAGTCAATATTATCTATGAAATGCTTGGACGTTTTCAAACCTAATGTGACAAATAACAGTTTGTCACACTTGCTTATGTCAAGAAATTTATTTATACAGAGTGAAAATCATCAGTTTATCGCGAAGGTGCCTGTCACTGAAACAGTGTGAGAAATGTCACCTCTCATCCAACTAAAGGCTTTTAATTTATGTCAATTTTTTCAGATTTATTTTGGTTGAAGTTTCAACTTCCAAGGAACCGAGTTTCAACCGTTATCTGCCAGAAAGAGAAAGTAAAAGTACAAGCTCTTGAGTCCTTTCTTGATGGAGGCCTCTTGGAATTTCTCTGATGGACATTGTGTTACGGGATTATTGCAATGGTAATTGCAAATTCTGATTAGTGTTGCTGCCTTACTAGTAGCATTTAATTCCAAATGAAATATCATTGCATTTACGTAGCATTGGGTTTAGGGCACTACTCTACATTATCTGACTTTTCAATAAACTTCTTTTGAAATGCAAAATCACAATTTTGGATGAGTTTAAATATTGGACATGCCAATGGGTGTTGAATCAGTGTAGGGGTTAAAAATAAAGGAATTAATGTCAGTTTCAGCAGCACATCAGATAAGCCAGGTGGAAAGATAATGTGGTGGGTGGAAAGAGACAGTGTCAGTAATGACAGAGCTATCTGGTTGGAACTTAATCCTAGTGTCAAATACATCACCAAACTTATGAGAAATAGATCAGCTTCCCGCACATGCAAGGGAAAAAGATGGCATCAGTGTCTAAAGAGCAAAGTTCCTGGAAGAAAGTGAAGACAATGACTTTGGTCTTCCTGATAAATAATTGACAAAATTTTTGGTCAACTAGTACTGATTGGTAATTAAGAAATCCAACAATTCAGAGAGAGATGATGGATCAGAGTTGGATATCATCAATGTAGATTTATGATATGGATTTGTGTTTTTGAAAGATATCGTTGATTATATTGAGATGGAGAGAAGGATGGTGTTGTTAACTATTTCAAAGGTCTGACAAGAGCAGAGAGAGGGGATACCAGTACCTTTTTTTAACAAAAGATGAAATTTGTCATCTTGATGGTTTCTATTTCAGCTAGTGTGGCAGGGACAGAAAACTAGTTGAAGGGATTTCAACATGAAACTCTGGGAAAATGGGCACAGATTTAAGAGAAACTGTCAGGTTATATATCTGTATAATACATATATGGGTATACACAGGTATAAAATATCAATTATGTACAACCCTGAGTGATTGATTTCAGTGAAATTGAGTTAGGACTTTTTAACTTTGCCGAAATAATTAAGCTTATTTCAACTGATGCAAAGATAATAAATATGAGAAACTATCAAGTAGGTAAAACAATAAATTGAAAGAATGCAAGTTAAAGATTGCAAACTTGTGTATGTTCTTTTTGATAAGTAGTAAACTATCTGATTTAAAGGTATAGAAGATGTAAATTGTGTTGCTGCTAACATTCTTTTACAAACTGCTGCCTCATCAGTAATCTCCCTTTTCATCCTTGGACATGCTGTTACCTCCCAAATTCTGCAATTTTCAATGTTGAATTTCTCCAACCAGGTTTCTGTCCCTTCTACCACATGAAAATAGATGCAATCAGAGTCTTAATCAATCTTCTGTGACTGAGATTATAACCATGGAGCATTTTCCTTCCTTGATGTCACTGCAGCCTTTAATACAGTCAACTACACAAGCCTCCCCCAACTGTATTACATAGCTCAGTAGGCAAATTCTTGAGAACAACTGAGAATATCGAAGTCAATATCATTATGAGGTGAACAGAAAGTAGCAAATCATTCAAGAGAATGGGAATTTTAACCAGCTGAATCTCAGCCTGAAGTATTACTTTATTGTGATGAAAGGGTAAATGGACGCATTATGCATACTCTGGTCTCTCATCCTTCATTCTAAGTACACATCAGTGTGTTAGGAAGGATTGATTTACTCAGTGTGATATCTCTTCCTTTCATCCCTGATATAAAATGCCTTCCAGTGCCTCATTTTTAACTTAGTTTCAGGTCTCCCTGTTCCCAAATGAAATTTATATCAGTTACAAGCAATTCATCCAACCGACTTGAAATCACTTTTTGTTTTCTTTCCTGAAGCACTGACTGCTCTGATCCTATCAAAGTGCATCAGCATTATCATTGTCTCACTTTTCCAGAATGTCGGCAGCCTCCCTGCAGCTTGATTCCATGAGGCTCTTAGCCTTTCAGCAACGGCTTAACATTGCCAGGTCTGCAAGGTCACTGTTGAGAGATGAAATGTGAAATCACCCTCGCTTTGTCATTGCCAATCCATCACTGAATTGAAAGGCTCTGAAATGCCAGAGACTTTATTGTGCTAGAACAAATGCAAGTTGCACATCACAAACAAAATAAGCAGAATCTTCACCTCTTGGAACATTTTGGGCTCCTAAACTTGCACAGGTCAGAGAAGCACTGGCATGGGAATTATCCCAACAAAAGATGAATTAAGAATATCAAATGAATTCTTGAATCAGAGGGATTGGAAATCATGGGCCACTCCAATGAAGATTCGCAGATCCCACTGTGAGACCAGCACTGCTTAAGACCAGACTGAAGGAATAGCAGGAAGGATATTGAGTCACTATTAGCACCTTGGCAACTTATGGAAGATCAGCTGCATTAAGCCATTAGAGACACCCATCTTCACAATTTGTATAGGAATTGGAGGCAGTGATGTTCTCATGTGCCCGCTACCTATGTTATTCTAGATGACAGAGGCTGTAAGTTTGGAGGATGTGCTCAAAAAACCTTGGCAAATTGCTGCATTTTTTGCAACACAGGAGTGAATACTTAAGCTAGTGGATAGGGCGGTGATCAAGTAAGCTGCTTTGTCTTTATAGTGGGCCTCTTCAGTACTTATGGAGCTATATGCAGCTGAGCTAATGGAGAGTAAATCATCACACTGAAAAGACTGACTCATTTACTTCTACTTTATTTTTGATTGTGGACTGAATTGGGTAACAAACTGTTTAAGCAACAAAGGAATAAGGCAGGACTTGCACTTTCACAAAAACAAATTCTTGAAACTCATTGCGAGTGGTGTTTACACTGTTGCTTTGCAAACTGTTGGGTAAGTAGATGACATAGCACCCGGGCATGTGTACAGTGAAATTTGGCTACAAAATTGGTGATTGGATTGTGAAATTGTGACCACTCATGGATGCCAAAGATCAACAACCTGAAGAAAACTGGCTTATTGGTTCTTGGGTAGCTGAACGGCTCGTGGATGTGAAAAATACAGTGAGAGCGCTTAAACATCTCAAAGGGGAGGTGGTGCCCTTCTCTCTTCAGTTAAAATATCTAAAGGTAAAGAAAGCCAGTTATTTCCTTCTTACAGTTGCTGTGAACTATTACTTTTAACAAATATGTCAGACATTTTACAATTTATTTTGCTCTGTGAAGAATTTAAGAAGCAAAAAGATAAAGCAAAAGGAACCCCTCCATTGAATCCTGAAGACTGGTACCATTGTTTCCACAAAAATATTTTCCCCCTCATTCATGACACCAATGTCTTTTTTTTTGTATCTGTCTGTATGTATGTGAGTGTATATATTGAGTTAGTTTTAGAAGAGGGTTCAAGTTTTTAACTATTAGAATTACATGTAAACAGTCCATAAAACCATAAGATGAGGAACAAAATTAGGTTGTTCAACCATGGACTCTGCTCCATCAATCAATCATGATTACTATCTTTCTGAGCCCCATTCTCCTGCCTTCTCCTATAAACCTTGATCCCCTTACCAATCAAGAACTTATCTATCTCTGTATTAAATATATTCAATGATTTGACCTCCACATCCCATGGCAGTATTGAGTTCCACAGGTTAATCACTCCCTGGCTAAAAAAAACTTCCTCCTCATCTCAATACTAAAGGGTCATTCCTTCATTCTGAAGCTGTCCCTTGGGTGCTAATCTCTCCTAATAGTGGGAACATCTTCTCCACATCCAGCCTGTCCAGGCCTCTCAGTATTCTGTATGTTTCGATGAGATTCCCCTCATCTTTCTAAACTTCATTGAGTACAGACCCAGAGTCCTCAACCACTCCTCATATGACAAGTTCTTCATACCTTGGATCATTCTTGTAAACCTCCCCAGACACCCTCCAAGGCCAGAGCATCCTTCCTTAGATACTATAGTTAGCCATAGGCCAAAGCTGCAAATAAATTGATTTATTTGTAATATACATATAGAAACCGTGTTTTCTGATAAGTCTATCAGACAGGTGAAATGAGGATTTTATGTACATTACTAACATGTGTAGCTTTTGTGACACCCACTCAGGAAATAGCAGGAATACATTTCTAGAATAGTACCCCAACAAGAATTCTGTCATGTCTCCAAGATTCTGGCCATTAACTCTGGTTCTCTCTCTATTGACGCTTCCAGCATCAGCATCATCAGCACTTGTGAATATTTCAAACATTTTCTGTGGTTATTTCAAATTTCCAGCATCTGCAGTATTTTACTTATATCATTTTTTGGGTTGCGTCATATACACCTGGCATGCTTATATACTTTACACATTAAACCAGAATGAGCCATAAAAATACAGATGGTAATGAAATAGAATTCTGCTGCGGATAACTCACACCACTTCAAAGATGCCTAGTTTTGAACTGCCACATTTCTTTTGAAGCTATCCCAATTGACACAATGATGTCCTTCATTTTACAACAGGAATCTACTGTGCATTGATTACTCTTACCAATACCATCTGGGCGGGTGTAGCGGTGACAGATTGGTTGGTGCGGACAAGTTTTCCCTCATTAGAATACCAGTTCATGATTGAACACTGTCAATTTGATATGTAGCAGTGCTAGCAAGTCACTCGGTGATAGACATTGAAGTTCCAGAGTATGCATTCTATGCCCTATCAGTTCTTATTCTGAGTGGTGTGTTCAATGTTGAAGAGTACTTTTTCATCAGCTGAAGGAGGGTTGTAGTATGAATCACTAGAAGGTTTTCTTGACTATTAGGGGACAGGATACATCCAGTAATAGTGATGAAGAGTTCTGAAACATTGGCTTGCAAATCTGACTTTACTGAGTATGACTGTCGGACTACTGTTTGAATTGTCTGTTAGGCAGCTCTGCCACTTTGACACAAATTCTGAGAAGATAAGATAGTGTTGCAGCATTGAATTGTCATGTCCAAATCCAAAGTCAATGTTGATGTTAAGTGGTCTGTCAATTTTTATTCTTATTATATTTTTTTCTGTTGCTATCTGTGAGAAATGAGGAGCTTTTCTGGAATATTTTGAAAAATGATTAGGAATCAATGAGGTTATTATAGGCCTGGAGTGACACAAAGACCAATATTTCCTTCTAAGGATGTTGAGCAGTCAGTTTAAATCTTATGACAATGCAATAACTTCATGGTCATTACTGAAAATTTTTATTCCAGATTATTTAATAAACTGAATTGACATTCACACTACCATGGTGGGATTTGAACTCCTATCTCCAGCCAATTAGTTCAGGGTCTGGCTTAGTAGTTCAATAACATAACTATTTTACTACCTTGACTACTTTGTCTGCCAAAGTCAGACATGAACCTATTTCCTGGCTTTGAACTTGTACCATAAGATATTAATACATGACCACCTTAATGTGCTTGTCTGAAACTTCTCTGTTATTTTAATGGTGCTGTTAACACATTCAAATTTAAATGAAACTTTGGAAAAACATTTTAAGTATTACTATGCTGGCAATCAACAGTGTCACTTTTAAGGTTCTAATCAATAATTTAGTTAATGCATACCAGACGGGAGTGAATTGTTTCCTATATGTACTGTACACGTACAGGAACAGGCAGTGAGACACAGATGTTCTGTCATGTGTCAGTCAGGAGTGTCATGTTCCTTTCTCTACAACAATTAAGAATGGGCAATAAATATTGGCCTTCCCAGTAATACCCATATCCTGCAAATGAATAAAATAGAACATGTACTTCATAGGTGGAAAACTGACAATTGCAGATCAAATGATTCATTATATCTCACCCTCTCCCTGATTTTACTTTCCATTGATTCAATAGAACTGAAAACAGGGTGATGTGCATTGCAGGCAGCTGACAATTTATTGCCCATAAATTGCCTATTATATTGCATATAATGTCAACATTGGGCCAAGAGTGCAGTAGATTTTTTCTGAGCTTGTTTCAGAGATATCAGTCTTTCAACCTTTTTTATATTTGAATGTACACAGTGGCCAGAAAAATATTCAACTGCAGATCACTATTATCCTGTCCATAAGGTTCCTGTTTCAGATCACTATCCTGAGGGTAAGACAGCATTGCCTTCAGTTAGTTTTAGTAGCCTACTGCCACTCATTCTCCAATCTCTGATTGCTTGAGTAAAGTATCAAAGAGGAGCAGTATTCATTGAATTCTCAGAATAAATGCCTGTACTTAAGGGGAGTGTTGGGATAGAATCCAGGGAAAGGAGCAGGGATGAAAGCAAATGCAAAGCATAACATTACAGAGAATTTGAAATTATATTTTGCTCATTTCATCCAAAAAATGTGCATGGAATTTATCATTCTTGTACTTCTACTATTCAATATGATTCTGCATGAACATTTTGATTTATTACACCAAGTACAGCGTACACAATACACCTCTGTCCTAAACTCTCTCAAAATTGAAAAATATCTAACAATGTGATAACTACTCATATGAACTTTCTTGCCCGGCCCCCTTTGTCCCCAAAATAGGTTCTATTCATAAATTTGTAAAAATGTGTTACAAAATATTGACTTGAATCTTAGACAATTTGGAAAAAAACTCATACAGCATATTCCATAGTGTTCTAATCGATTTGATATTTACAAAATATATTCCAGATCAAGTGTACATTTTAAATTTGAAATTACAGTAAGTTCAACAGATATGAAAATGTTGTCTGAATACATAGTTCCATTTTGACATCCCTCAATACATTTTCAGGGTTCTTATTTTGCAGTATACATTTTTTGTAAGGTACATTAGCAATATTTCCAGGCCATTTCTGACATATGGTTGAAAGGTCACAGGCATTGACCTATCGTCATTGCAACTCTACGATGGCTGCCTTCAGTTCACAGGGCTGAACCTCGAAATATGCCAGTTTGCAACATTCAGTCAAGGACACTTCCTTACTCTGGAAGACCAGCAAGCCTTAGGTAAATCAAAGAGCATGTTTCATTGAGCTGATGGACCTCCACACCCAGTCTTAATGGGTGGACCGATGAACAGCCTAAAGAACATAGAGTCCTATGTCACAGAGCTGCTCAGGTTGAACTACAGCAAAAACCACTTCATCCTTCCCCAGAACTATTTTCTAATGGCTCACTGCACAAGGAGACCTGCCCTATTCATCAGCAAATGTATATCCTGAGGTACTCCTCATCCTCCCTAGGTTCAGGTAACAGTTATCACACTGGGTTTAATTTCAACCTACCCTAACCCTTCGCGAGTTTTGAGAAGATTTGTAGCTCAGGTTGAGGTTCTGGATGTAGGTTTGCTTGCTGAGCTGGAAGATTCATTTCCAGACATTTCATCACCCTACTAGGTAACATCTTCAGTGGGCCTCTGGACAAAGCACTGCTGATGATTCCTATTTTTTATTTATATGTTTGGGTTTCTTTGGGTTGGTGATGTCATTTCCTGTTCTTTTTCTCATGGGGTGGTAGATGGGGTCTAACTCGATGTGTTTGTCGATAGAGTTCCGGTTGGAATGCCATGCTTCTAGGAATTCTCATGTGTGTCTCTGTTTGGCTTGTCCTAGGATGGATGTGTTGTCCCAGTCGAAGTGGTGTCCTTCCTTATCTGTATGTAAGGATACTAGTGAGAGAGGGTCATGTCGTTTTGTGGCTAGTTGATGTTCATGTATCCTTGTGGCTAGTTTTCTGCCTGTTTGTCCATACATACAGATACTGAAAGATACCACTCTGACTAGGACAACGCATCCATCCTTCGGGCAAGCCAAACAGAGACACGCATGAGAATTCCTAGAAACATGGAATTCCAACCAGAACTCTATCAACAAACACATCGAGTTAGACCCCATCTACCACTCCCTGAGAAAAAGAACAGGAAATGATATCACTGCAGGAAATGACCTCACCAATACAAAGAAACCCAAACATATAAATAGAAAGCAGGCATCATCAGCAGTGCTTCATTCGGAGGCCCACTGAAGATGTTACCTAGTAAGGTGACAAAACATCTGGAAATGAACTTTCCAACTCAGCGAGCAAACTTACATCCAGACCCTAACTCTATTAGATAGGAACAAGCCAATGCAACAATTAATAATCACACAACACCAGGTTATACTCCAACAGATTTATTTGGAAGAACAAGCTTTTGGAGCACTGCTTTTTTATCAGGTAGCTAGTGGAGAGGATCATAAGACACAGAATTTCTAGTAAAAGATCAAAGTGTCATACAACTGATGTGATGTATTGAACAAACCTAAATTGCTGTTAAATCTTAATCACTTAGAGTGGGTTGCAGGTTTTGTCTCATTAACATGTAAATCCCAGAACCTCTTTCAAGTCACATTCTAGCCCCCACACTCACACTCATGCATATGCCCTCTCACAGGCATATACTCTGTCACACTCATGCATACATACTACCAAGCATAAGTCTATGGGGGTGTGTTTGCATTTGCAGATTTATATTTGCAGATACATTCTATTTTGTTCAAAATGCGCACAATCTGTAGGCAGTCAATCCATGTGACATTTTATAAATTCCTACTTCGGAAATAGGACCAGTCTGACTCAAGGTTGGAATACAGACAGACTCTAACCTCGTACCTTTAATGCATTGTAGGCGGCGCGGTGGCACGGTGGTTAGCACTGCTGCCTCACAGCACCAGAGAGCCGGGTTCAATTCCCGATTCAGGTGAACTGACTGTGTAGAGTTTGCTCCGGTTTCCTCCCACAATCCAAAGATGTGCAGGTCAGGTGAATTGGCCATGCTAAATTGCCCGTAGTGTTAGGTAAAGGAGTAAATGTAGGGGAATGGGTGGGTTGCGCTTTGGCGCGTCGGTGTGGACTTGTTGGGCTGAAGGGCCTGTTTCCACACTGTAAGTAATCTAATCTAAAAAAAAATTGTCTGAGCTGAGATGTCACCGTTTTCTGTAAAACCTTGAGTTATCTCAGGAACGTGGCTTGAAAGAAGTTCTGGGGTTTACATGTTAATGAACCAAAACCTGCAATTCATTTGAAGTGATTAAGACTTAACAGCATTTTAGGTTTGTTCAATACATCGCATCAGTTGTATGACACTTTGATCTTTTACTCTAAATTCTATATTCTATGATTATGCCCCACTAGCTACCTGATGAAGGAGCAGCGCTCTGAAAGCTTGTACAGTATTTCCAAATAAACCTATTGGACTATAACCTGGTGTTGTGTGATGTTTAACTTTGTACACCGCAGTCCAACATCGGCACCTCCATATCAGGGCACAATTAATATGCAGCATAGCATTTGTTCCCACTGACTCATTTGTTACAGCCATTTTTTGATTTGCTCATTAAAATGGCCAGGCCACAACAACTCATTAACCTATGTAAATCAAGTTTCTTTCAAGGTAATAAGATCTTTGGTGTTCAGATATTTGGTATTTGATTATGTTTGTCTTTTGATCCCTCTCTATACAATGTGCTGTTAGTCGAGCCTTGGTATGATTGTTGAAGAAGGGAAACTAAACAGAAGGAAGTAGTTGGAAGCATAACAACAGATTTTTAAAACCACTGCAAATATAATCCTGGTTAGACATAGAAAGTGTTATCATCTGTGCATATTTCAACAATAGGATCCTGATGCATTTTGAAGCAGTGGAGCCTGTATAAAGCATACACTTTGTTCATTGGTACTTGGGATGGAGCAGACTAATGCAACAGTCCTAAATGTCATTGCAGCGGGCCACTCAAAAGAAAGTCTGAGATAAGTTTTCAAATAATATATGTGGGTCACCGAAGGAACATTAATGCTATTTCAGGTCCCAGAAAAATGTTTACAAAGATGCCCATCACTCTGCATGCACTGCTAGCTGTAAGGGGCACTTCTTCTCCATTTTAGCCCTGTTGGATGGACTGGAATGCACAATGTAGTTGTTTGTTATCGCAATCACTTACTCTCATCAGCCAGCATAATCAACCTCTGGCTCTACATGCCCAATAATTAAACCTGGGGCCCAATTTCTAAGCAGTGGGAGGGTAGATTCCAGTTCTGGTCTTTGGCTGCACAGCATGAACATATATTTTTTTTAAAACAGGAACCCACAGCCTGACTGCTGACTCAAGACCTGCCAATCAGTGCAGCAGAGACCACAGTTCAGGGCCAAGGAAGTTTGTGCTATTGGTATAGAGATTACAGGATCCGGGGTTGTAAAGTGGCACATCATGTCAAAAGTTACTGCGTGGCATTCGAGACCATTTGTGAGCAGGGATGGTAATTAATGAGGATAGGTGATTAATGATAGCTGGAGTATTACGGTCTGTTTCTGAGGTGAGTGGCCCACGATCAATGGGGGTGCAGCTGGTTAGTTTTTAGGGTACAGGGGAGTTGATTTGGGTGTTGGTTGGTTGGATGATGGGAATAGAAGCATTACCACTCCTCAAGGATCACTTGAAAGAAACCAGTCTTTGTTCCTCCCTTTAGTTGACAACTTTTCCAAGGCTGTTTTATTAAAATATTTAAATAAGCCATCCATAAGCTGGAAGCGCATTAATTGTCTGCCATCAGTCCAATCACAATAAAACTAATAGTGTAGAGTGAAGTAGGTAGACAAGTCCAACCCTGAGCCTAGCTATTTTTGAGTTAAAATTAATTCATAAATGTCCCAATACATGACAAGTACAGAGCTTCTTGCCTCACTCAGCCTTCCTACAATTTTAGATTTTCAAACATAAAATTTTATTAACTAACCAACACACTGAATTAATATATCTTCTCTTCAACTGTTTTCCACTTTGGTGGTGAGGTGCACTTTAAGCCGCAGTTCTTTACCTAGGTCTCTAAAATAAATAAATGAATAAGTTGCACATGTCAAACTTGCTGGGAGCTAAAATTCAGATAAGGTGAAAGTCATCTGCAGGATTTCATGGTGATTTATGAAGATTGGTATTCTGTCTGCCGCAGGCAGGCTGAGAATCGGACACACATGCTATTTTGAAGCCGAGAATGTGAGGAAATATTAGGAGACTTTTCCTTCTTTTCCACCATTAAGTTATCCATATCAATAATTACATCTTTCATTAGCAGTCAGCCCTGTTATCGTAAATGATGCAGAAAGGACAGCGAGCAAAGTTTCCAACACCACTGACAATTCAGTATTCCTTCTCAAATGACAACCCACATCACGTGTTTAACTCTTTAATTGGTTTAAACTCCCAATTACTTGACTCAGTAGTAAGCTCCAAGCCCACATTTAACATTGATTTCTGGAGAGTTCAATGGTTCCCAGCCTTTTCATTATTAATATAAACATCAATGAGACAAATAATACCAATGCGGGCCTACTTTCCTCATAAACATCACATTTACTGTGTCACGGGAGGAATGGAGACACTGAGTGAGGAATAACTGTGTCCTCGTCATTCCCTGTCCACTATCCATCCAGCCGCCTCTCACAACACACGTGTCTTGCAGAGTTCGCCATATTGCCCAGACACAGAGAGGAAGTCTGGCTGCCAGCAACTGTAGCTGCCCCCTACATGCAGGGCGCAGGAGAGGAGATAATGTGAACCCTCTTTCTGAGGCTCACCTCCACCAAAGGCAATGCTGCAGCTCCCACACACACCATGTTCTCAGCTCCGCTCCAGTGTGGCCCTACAGTCACAGTGGCATACTTTCCAACTGGCTTAGCCCAAATAAAAGCCAAAGATGACAGGCTTACCAGCCCTGCACAGTGAGTGTAAGTGCCATCCACCAATTAGATGCTGGGAACTGGCCTCCACTTGCACCCCTTCACAATAAGTGACAATGTTGTTGACTAATCAGATACTAGGAGCTGTTCCCCTGGCCCAACCCCATGACTGGGGGTGCAGCTCGTGTCAGAGATCAGTTGACATTGCTTCCAGAACATTTCAAGGTATTTATTTCGTCTTGTTGCAGCACACCAGTTAAAAACTTTGAAGAAAGTGATCAATAACAAGAGCTACAGAGTCTTGACAGCGAATCCAACCACATATATGTGCCATCATTTCGACAATTATTTCAATTTCTATAAGATTGCCTGACTTCATTCCTTCCTCAACTCATCTGCTGCTCATCCATACCTTTGTAACCTCCAAACATTACTGATCTAACATACCACTGGCTTCCCACATTCTACTCTCTAAGCTTGATGTCATCTAATTCTTTACTGCTAAGGTCTTAGCTCACACTTGTTGATCTATCTATCCTGTGCTCAATGGCCACACTGGTTTCCAGTTAAGCAATAGCTCAATTTTAAAATTCCCATCCTTGTTTCCAAATAATTCTGTGAATTTGGTCCTCCCTCTCTCTGTGTTACCACCTGCAATTCTACAACTCACTAGACTCTTTTCACGCTTGCAATTCTTGCCCCCTGAATATTTCCAATTTTCAACTGTGACACCTAGGCCCTAAGCTTCAAAATTCCATCCCTAAACCTTCCTTATGAATATGCAAAGATGCAATACAAGTGCATTCTACCCCTTGTGTTTGCTATACAATTTAATAAGATCATTACTGATCTAATTGTGTTGTCTACATTTCTGAGTATCCTGTATACCTCTCTTGTTAGTCAAGAATCGACCTAGCTCCACTCTTAAAAATATTCAATGACCTTTGGGTGTGGGGAAGCAAATTCCATAGACCAACAAGCCCCTGAGAGAGAAAATAAATCCCTTTCTGATAAAAGATCCCTTTTTTTAAAAAGTATGTCTCCTAGTTTTAATCTCCCCAAAAGGGGGAGCATCTTTTCAGTCTTTATCCTATCAAGATCTTTACCTTTCCACATTTCCCTCATTAAAACCTATCTCTTTGTCAATAGATGTGAAGCTGGAAAAGCACAGCAGGTCAGACAACATCCGAGGAACAGGAAAGTCAAAGTTTCAGGCCGAAACTCTTTGTCAGAACTAGCTTCCGCCTGAAACATTGACTTTCCTGCTCCTTGGATGCTGTCTGACCTGCTGTGCTTTTCCAGCTTCACATCTATTGGCTCTTATTTCCCGCATCTATGGTCTTGACTGTGTCCAAACCTATCTCTGATCAGCTTTCATCTTCTGTTCTGATGTCTCCTTATATGGCTCAGTATCAACCTTTGTTTGCTACTGCTCCTGTAAAAGCCTTGGATGTTTTATTAAATTACATTGTTACTGTTGAGAAGTTAAAAAGAAGCCAAATTTGGGTGCAAAATGAAGAGTTCAAAAATAAGTTCTACCAAACTGTTCTGATTCGAGATATCCCTTGTCGATTATTTTGGAGGTTTAGCTCAAAATTCAGCTCTTTGGAATATTGCGTGCAATTCTGGTCTCTCCCCCCCCCCATCGGAAAGATGTTGTGAAACTTGAAAAGGTTCTGAAAACATTTACAAGGATGTTGCCAGCTTTGGAGGATTTGAGCTACAGGGAGAGGCTGAATAGACCGGGGCAGTTTTCCCTGGAGTGTTGGAGGCTGAGGGGTGACTTTATAGAGGTTTATAAAATCATAAGGGGCATGCATAAGGTAAATAGACAAGACTTTCCCTGGAGTGTGGGAGTCTAGAACTAAAGGGCGTGGTGAAAGATGTAAAAGGCACCTTCGGGGCAACCTTTTCACGCAGATGGTGGTGCGTGTATGGAATGAGCTGCCAGAGGAAGTGGTGGAGGGTAATATAATTACAACATTTAAGAGGCATCCGGATGGGTATATGAATTGGAAGAGTTTAGAAGGATATGGGCAAAGTGCTGGCAAATGGGACTAGATTAGGTTAGGATATCTGGTCAGCATGGATGAATTGGACCAAAATGTCTGTTCCCGTGCTGTACATCTCTGTGACTCTATGATTTTAAAAGCTGCAAGTTTCCACCTGGGTATAGGAGACATCAGTTTCAGTCCCTGGCTGAACAGATGCCAGTGGAAGGCTTGTTCCAGCAATGCAAATAATCCAGGCATGGAATTTGCAACTAATCCCTGATTTACATTAAGAACTGGTGGCCGATCCCTCCACCATGCTAACAGACTAAGGAACACACATACTTCCACCACATTATGATATCATACAACATTTTCCATTTAAAATGTCTACTCCTACCCTGTTCATAAGCTATAAAGTTATGCAGAAGATGTCTAAGGACTCAAAACTCTGTGAAGCTGCAGAGCTGGGCAGAAAGGTGGCAAATGGAGTTCAATGTAGCTAAGTGTGAAGTGATTCACTTTGGTAAGAGTAATAAAAAGATGGATTACTGGGCTAATGGTAGACTACTTGGTAGTGTGGAAGAGCAGAGGGATCTTGGTGTCCATGTACACAGATCTCTGAAAGTTGCCACCCAGGTAAATAGTGCAGTGAAGAAGGCATATGGCGTACTGGCTTTTATTGGTAGAGGAATTGAGTTCCGGAGTCCTGAGGTCATGCTGCAGTTGTATAAGACTCTGGTGCGGCCGCTTCTGGAATATTGTGTGCAGTTTTGGTCGCCATACTATAGGAAGGATGTGGAGGCACTGGAACGGGTGCAGAGGAGGTTTACCAGGATGTTGCCTGGTATGGTAGGAAGATCCTATGAGGAAAGGCTGAGGCACTTGGGGTTGTTTTCTTTGGAGAAAAGAAGGTTTAGGGGTGATTTGATAGAGGTGTACAAGATGATTAGGGGGTTAGATAGGGTTGACAGTGAGAACCTTTTTCCGCGTATGGAGTCAGCTATTACAAGGGGGCATAGCTTTAAATTAAGGGGGGGTAGATATAGGACTGATGTTAGGGGTAGGTTCTTCACTCAGCGAGTCGTAAGATCATGGAATGCCCTGCCAGTAGCAGTAGTGGACTCTCCCTCTTTATGGGTATTTAAGCGGGCATTGGATAGGTATATGGAGGATAGTGGGTTAGTGTAGGTTAGGTGGGCTTTGATCGGCGCAACATCGAGGGCCGAAGGGCCTGTACTGCGCTGTATTCTTCTATGTTCTATGTTCTATGTTCATGGTCCCATAGCCAATTTGACTTTGACTCCATTTGCAGAATGTCTATGTTTAGTTAAAATTGTGCTTTCATTTTGAAGAATTCAAATTGCAGGTAGGAGAAGGAGCTGTGTATTGTAACTGAAAGAAGATAAGAGAAGAATTTTAAAGAAATACTAACTGTCCAAGTATTTATAAAATAGCGCAGTTCTTTCCTGCTTACTCACAGCAAAGCAGTTACTGGGAGACAATACAAATCTCTTAAAGAAGAACTAATGGACAATTTTTTTCAAAACTGGAATATTGTGTTTTTTTTAAACATTTAAGGCATGGCCAATTGGAGACTCATTGCAGATGATGACTGATTTGTACATGAATTGTTCACTCACATGACTGAACAAAATGAATACTATTAAGGTAATTTATGTCAGGCTTGTCTGGTGCATTGCGTTCATGCTTTAAGATATAATCAGTTACATTTTTACTGGCACAGCAGTATCCTGTTAGATAACTCTCTCCTGTAATTCACCAAAAGGTTTGTTGCAAATGAGGTAATGCTCAGAAGGAAAACAGGACTGATGCCAATCCAAGTCAAGAGCACCGCCGTTCCCCCAAACCCACAAGTAAACACCAGACTCTCTCTGCCCCTCTCCATCACACACTTTGTTCTGTGTACAGGCAAACCTATTGAGCTGCTGCAAGGCCTCAGTACCTGGTCAGAACTCAAATTGATTTATTCCAGCTGGTCTCACTCCCTTACCAAAGAATAACATGAAATATACATCTGGCGCTAACTGCCAGGATGTCTCACCATGATTGTTGTTCAACCATTTCTTTAATTCACCATTCTTATTCAGAAAATATATTATCCAATGTATCTTCCAGAATTAAAAACAAACAGCATACTCAATTGATTTACAGCGGAACTAAAGAATTGAGTCCAGTTAGTATGTCTGTTCATAATATAATTCAAGACTCAAGTATTACAGGATCAGCCTCACATAAGGATGACGATATATTGCCAAGGAATGATCAGACTGATTGATTGAACTATATTATCAAGAGAATCAGTCACAACTGATAGGACTGCATTTGAAATACTCACAAGAGTGCCTTTGTCGAGTCTTTACATTGTTTGTTTATGTTTTGGACTCTCTAGCGTCGCCACAGGCCAAGGGCCGGGGTGGTATTGGTGTTATATGAGGCTTGGGTATTGGTGGTCCTCCATCAGTCTGGAGTCAGACAGATCATGGTGTGGGTGGATCGGCGTCCCCATGTTTACTTTTATTTCATTGTTTTGGTGGGGATTGGCCGATCCTTGTCTCCAGCTGGAGGCAGCTAGCGGTGGTTTGCTCACTTGTCACTGAAGAGTTGGAACAGTTCGAGTGTCAGTGATAACAGGAGGCTTGATGTCATTTGGGCGAAGGTATCGAATCTTTCAATGCCGAGGAATTTCACGAGGCTGTTATTCATGCCCAGCCACTTGCCTCGTGCACGCATCACGAAGCCGAAGTTCTTGGATTCCGGGCTTCCCGTCTTCCCGTCAATTCTGTTATCTCTGTGTTCAGGTGTTTATATTTTTCACTTTTCTCACTCTATGCTATTTCCAGTGCTTTACTGTCATTCTTGTACTGCACTGTGACATCTACTATCGCAATCTTTTGATCTTTCGTAAATATAAGATCAGGTTTCCACAGTAAGCCATCTTAAGCAAATAATCTGGACTCCAGCCATACTTACTGACATGTTTTTGCAGCTGGTCAGTGATCTTATTATGGCGTTTTATATGAGCGTTCTTCACAAATGGGCATCATCCTGAGAGGTGTGAGATGGTCTCGACTGCCGTCTCACATCTTCAGCTTATTTTGTCTCGATTTGGTCTTCCTCTAGATAATGCGGCTCTTGTCAGGTATAGATTACACCGCAGGAGCAAGCTGTTTATAAACCGAGAGGATTTCTGTTGATTTGCTGCTTTTAGCCATGAATTCGAGATCTTGTCATCTCTAAAGTACTGGATGCCTGCCCCCTTGACATTCCAGCTTCTGCCACTTTTCAAAATCCCACTCTCTCCATCCTGCATACCTGTTGGGCAGTTTCTGTCTGGACGTGGGTCATCAGGTCCATTTCCTCTTCACAGTCCTTTTGGCTGCTAGGTAGGAAATCTTCAATTTCTTTGAGGACCTTGAGCTCAAGCAGTCCCGCAATGGTGTCTGTCTTGCACTCTCTTTATCCCAAAAGAAGGCCCGAATGATCACATCACTGGATATCTCAAGTGCCTCGCGTTTGCGAACAATTGAGGATGGAATTTGCACCTCCAGTTTTGGGATGCCTAGACTGCCATTTCTGTTGCTGCCATACAGGTATCCGTCAGCAGTATGAGGTGGGAGGTGGACGAATTCTTTAGTAGCATTACGGATGATTTGGTCCAGTTTTATGAGAGTACTCTGAGCTGCTTCGGTTAGGATCAGATGGAAATACAGTCTGGGGATGACATGTGATTTAAGGGTTTCCAGCCATTGCCATGGTTGGAGAGATGTTGCCTGTATTCCTTTAACCCAGGACTTAGTCTTCTCCTCCCACTCACCTTCTGCCACACCTACCACTAATCGATACGAGCACTCAGGTACTTCTCGGTGTCACCTGGGGGTATGTAGGCTATGGATTAATTTCGAGGCTTCCAGTTTTCGAAGTGGTCGTAAAAGAAGGTCTTCCTTTTTAAACATAAAGTGGAATCCGTTCATCTTCGTGATGTTAATACTGAGAGCTGTATGGTCACAGAATGACTGGAGCAGCTTCAGTTTCCTTGCCATTCCAGCGTGGGAGTCTCTCAGAAGGGCAATGTCATCTGCTAAGGCCAAAGTCGAGCAGTTGACCTTTCTGCGGCCCAGGGACTTGGAGACCCCTGAGTTAGTCTTTTCCAGAGAGCATACCAGAGGATCCAGTGTGATGTTAAATAAAATTGGTGAAAGCGAGTCACCCTGTTTTATGCCTCTCTCAATGTTTATTGGGGTGGTACAGTTACCGTTCCCTTCCACCACTGTTGTGTTGCCAGTGTAGAGAACTTTGATCAGACCTAAAAAGGCTTTGGGGAGTTGTGCTCTTTGTAAAGCTTTGAGTAGTAGCTTGTGCCCAACTAAGCTGAACCCTTTCGCCAGATCAACAAAGACAACTGCAAGGTCCTTGCGTTTATGTTTTGCTCCCTTAATGATGTTTTCGAGGATGACAATGTTTTCATTGCATCCAGGAGTGGCTGCTAGGAACCCCTTTTGTCTGGAGTTAATTTCGACTGTTTCACTGAGGTGTTTTGCCATTATTTTCATGAAAGTCATAGCAGCATTGGACCAATAGTTATTGGCCGCCAGTTATCAATGCTTTTGAGGCAGTCTTTATCCTCGCACTTATGAATCAAGACCGTTCAACTCTTTTTCAATGAATCGGATATTGTGCTTGACTTAAGCCACAGGGAGAAGAGGCAGGGTAGAGGGGTTTCCTCCTCTTCGTGGATTGATCTTATGTCCTTCAGTTTCAGGCCATCTGCTCCAGTGGCACTGTGCTCGGCTATCCACTTGATGGCTATCTCCACTTCTTCTACCTCTATGGGTTTCATCAAGGATCCGTCATCAACTTTCCCAGTGTATGGGGCGTACATACTGATGTTTGATTTCTGGTTCGGTGTCGACAGTTTCTCACGGAAACACGCCTCCCATTCCTCTTTTGAGAGAGCACAAGCGGATGAGGTCAGTGCCCCCATGATCTTGCGAGCTGGTTGGCGCCGGTTTGTTTTGTAGAGTTGCTGTGTCACTCTAAACAGCGCTCTATGTGCTGCCCATCTTTTCTTAGCCCCTGTATTGTTACCAGTCTTTTTGTGTTTTTTGGCCTGGTCTTTTTGAGGCTTCTTTCATTTTTTCTATCTCTCCTTATTAATCATTAGTAGGTCGGTAATACTTCCCATCAGTCCTACCCAGAGGGCAAGAGTATCCGGGTCATTCCTCGCGCTCAAGAGCTCCTCAGCTTGTGTTAGCTGTTTGTCTACATCCCTGTGTTTAGGGATTGAAGCCAGTGTTCTTTGGCTGGCTTTTTGGCGTGGGTTTGGATCATTGGAATTTTCCTGGACACTCTCCGCCTCTGATTCGTGCGAGTCATTAGATATATTGACTTGTTGGGGTTTGGAACTCCATCTGAGTGCTTGCAAGGATTCTGCACTTGTCTGAGAGTTGTTAGGTGTTTTTGTTTTAAGGATGACGGCAATCAATTTATTTATGAATTTGTATCCTCCAAATCTCAATTCTAGTTCCCTCAGGAGTGCCAACTCCTCCTGTAACCATACTCGATCATTTCTCCTTGGTTTGTCTTTAACTTTGGGTGCTGTTTTGAGGCATTTTTCATTCCGTAGAATAGGATGTTGGTGCCTCTCATGTTGACCAAGTCCCAACTGAGTAGTAAACCGTTGGTCACATGCGCTGCATGCAATGTCCCCTGTTGGGGGTTTGTTTCATACCTTTGCATTTTGGATAGTGGCAGGAGATTCCATGACATTCTCCTGCTTTGTCGCAGCGTGAACATTTTGTTCGGATGTTCTTGAATTTGTGCACCTTAGCCATATGGGTCTTAAAACAGGCTCACCGTGGGGAAGAGGGTGTCGCAATCCTTGCAGAACAACCCGTCAATGGGGTAGTGGATAATTACCTCTAGGACAGATGTTCTGTCGTATACCAGCTCGATCACAACTCCTTCCATGAACGCAGTTGTCTCGGTTGTCATGTCATCAGTTACGGTCTCTTTATAGTCTGTGCCCTGTATTAAATTTTGATAACTCTTGTTGTAGAGGGTCTGGGAAGTTATGCTTACCCCATCCAGAGGGTGGGCCGCCCTCACTGTCCCTTCTTCAACGTTATCTAAGTCATCCATTACTGGGTGACTGAGAGGGGTGGCCAGGCTCAGCTCCATTAAAGGCAGGAGGTATCACCTCAAGGTCCTTGTCTTGGTTTAAATAGAGATGGACCTTGCTGCCGGTTTTGTTAAGCAAGCACACGTAAAATGAATGACTTATCACAGCTCACTGTTGTGGACAAGACTGCGGGGAGGTTGTTTATCCGAACCCTTCCCAGCCGGACTGCTCCATTGAAAATGGAAAACTCATGGTTTTTTGAAAGCAGGTCTGCGTGGACCACGGCCATCTCGTACATTTTCTCTGTTGTTTCATCACTCAGTAGCCAGGGCTACTGAGCTTACCAGCAGGGCCAAGGAGACATGACATCAACTATGCGCCAAAAATACGTCAAAACATCATAGTTACTCCTGCTCCCTGCAAATACAGTTCCATCACTGCATAACTAACTGCCTTACTGCAAATACAATCTCACTACCATGTGACTGACTGTCTGTGCTTATACAGCTATATCACTGTTACTGACTATGAGAATCAGTCAGTCACACAGTGGTGGGATTGTATTTACCGGGAGTCTCAGTCACACCACGTTATCTGGATTATCACAGAGCGATGGCATTGTATTGCAGGGAGTCAGTCTTGATTCTTCCTTCAAAGGAAACATCCTTTCTACATCCAAACTGTCATGACCCTTCAGGATCTTATATGTTCCAATCAACTAACCTCATACTACAGTGGCTACAAGCCTACCCCTTCCAACTTTCCTGAGAAGGTAACCCTCCCATTCCAAGCATTAATTTGGTAATACTTCTCTGAACTACTTCGAACACATTTTCATGCATTAAATAAGGTGACCAATATAGTACACATCACTCCAGATGTGTTCTCACCTGTGTCCTATATAACGGAAGCATAATCTCTGTACTAACCAACAAACATATGAAGTAGGAGCAGAGATAGACCTTTCAGCTACTTGAGGCTGCTCCACTGTTCAGTGAGACCATGGTTGATGTGTTTGTGTTTTGAATTTCACATTCCATCTATTCCTGATAGCCTTTGATTCTCCTGCCTAACAAGGATCTATCCAGCTTGGTCTTAAAAAAAATTCAATGAGCAGCCTCCACCACTTCCTGAGGCAAAGAGTTTCAAAATTGCACAACCTCAGAGAAAATATTTCTCCTTACCTCAATCCAGAAAGGGTAGCTCCTTTTTATTAAGAAGTACCTCTAGGTCAGACTGACATAGACAGCAAAAATCCTTTTGACACCCACCGGGTCAAAAACAATCAGAATCTTTTGCACTTTGACAAGGTTCCCCATGGGAGACTGGTTAGCAAGGTTAGATCTCATGAAATACAGGGAGAACTAACCATTCGGATACAGAACTTGCTTGAAGGTAGAAGACAGAGGATGGTGCTGGAGGGTTGTTTTTCAGACTGGAGACCTGTGACCAGTGGTGTGCCACAAGGATCGGTGCTGGGTCCATTGCTTTTTGTCATCTATATAAATGATTTAGATGTGAACATAGGAAGTATGGTTAGTAGGTTTGCAGATGACACCAAAATTGGAGGTGTAGTGGACAGTGAAGAAGGTTAACTCAGATTACATGATCTTGATCTTGATCAGATGGGCTGAAGACTGGCAGATGGAGTTTAATTTAAATAAATGCGAGATGCTGCATTTTGGAAAAGTAAATCAGAGCAGGACTTATACACTTAATGGTAAGGTCCTAGGGAGTGTTGCTGAACAAAGAGACCTTGGAGTGCAGGTTCATAGCTCCTTGAAAGTGGAGTCGCAGGATAGGATAGTGAAGGCCTGTGACCAGTTTGGTATGCTTTCCATAATTGGTCAGAGCATTGAGGAGAGGAGTTGGGAGATCATGTTGTGGATGTACAGGACATTGGTTATGCTACATATGGAATATTGCATGCAATTATGGTCTCCTTACTATCAGAAGGATGTTGTGAAACTTGAAAGAGTTCAGAAAAGACGTACATAGATGTTGCCAGGGTTGGAGGATTCAAGTTATAGGGAGAGACTGAATAGACTGGGGCTGTTTTCCCTGGAGTGTCAGAGGCTGAAGGGTGACTTTATGGAGGTTTACAAAATCATGAGGGGCCTGGATAGGATAAATAGACAAGGTCTTTTCCCTGGGGTGGGGGAGTCCAGACCTAGACAGCATAGGTTTAGGGTGAAAGGGGAAAGATTTAAAAGGGACCTAAGGGGCAACATTTTCACGCAGAGGGTGGTGCGTGTATGGATTGAGCTGCCAGAAGAAGTGATAGAGGCTGGTGTAATTACAACATTTAAAAGGCATTTGGATGAATATATGAATAGGAAGGGTTTAGAGGGATATGGACCCAGTGCTGGCAAATGGGACTAGATTAGGTTAGGATATCTGGTCAGCATGGACTTGTTGGACTAAAGGGTCTGTTTCTGTGCTGTACATCTCTTATTTTATGACTCTCATCAAGTCACCCCTCACTCTTGTAAATGTAAATTCCAGTGGTAAACAAATCCAGCTATCGTCATAAGACAACCCACACACTCCAAATATCAATCCAGTAAACTTCTGAACCACCTCCAATGCATTCACATCCTTCCTTAAATAAGTAGATCACAACTGAACATAGTACTTGAGATGTAGTATTACTAGTACCCTGTATAACCGAAGTATAACATCCTCACTTTTATGTTCAATTCCTCTCATCATAAAGTATAGCATCCCATTAGCCTTCTTGATTATGTGCTATACCAGCTAAGTTTTGTGGTTTATGCACCAGAATACCTAAAATTATCTGCACCTCAGAATTCTGTAGTTCTTTTCTATTTAAGTAACATTCTGCTTTTCCATTTTTTTCTACCAAAGTAAACAACTTCACATTTTCTCACATTCTACTCCAATTGTCAGATTTTTGTCCACTCACACAATCTATTCAGGTCAAGGTGTAACCTCTTTCTGTCCTCTTTACAATATATTTTCTGGTCTATCTTGGTGTCATGTGTAAAGTTAGCTGTTGTGCCTTCACTCCCCTCATCCAAATCATTGATGTTGGCCTGACTGCTGAAAGCATAGCATGGATGTGTGTGGCATATTTAAACATGCAGATTTGGATTTAAACTTGGTGCAGCTGTGAACTGGGGGGAGCGTGCAGCTGTGTGTAGGATGGCAGGAAGTAGAAGAAAAAGAGAGATATCAGAGGTGGGAAACCCCTTGTCTTCACTCCCCTTCTACCAGTACCATGCTCACTCTTCCCGTCCTCCCTGTGTTCATTCCCATCCTTCACACTACCCCTTCACTCACTCGCATCCCCACCCCCTCATTTGTTCACATTTCAGTGCTCTCTCCTCCCCACTTTTTCCGCTCCTCACTCCTCCCTGCTGAACTCCATTTCAGAACTGCTCTACTTGCCTGTGCATGTGCAGTTCCTTTGCATGAGACCTCATTGGGAATGTTATCTAATGACGCAGCCTTTCGGGTGTGTGCAGTTGTAAGCAATGCTGGATATCACCAGAAAACAGCTTCATGTAAATTGTGAGGCTCTAGCATGGACCCTTAGGGGACACCATTCATCACATCCTGCCAATCAGACAACACCCATCTGTGCCTACCTTTTGGGCAGAATCCTATAGCGGTCTGAGAGATGTGGACAATGACATGATGTGCGGCAGAATTCGCCAACAAGTGTGGTGAGGTCTATCTTGATGCTGAGATTATCTCACCCACCTTTTATACTTTTCACATGCGGCATGTTGAGACTTTCACTAGGCAGCAGCAAGATGTTAACAACAGTCATTATTGCTTGTTCAATGCCTTGTTAACCCTGTAATTCATCTCATTAATATTGACACTTCCATCTAATTGAATTCATCAAATAAGAAAGTTATTGAAAAAACTCTACAAGTGCTGTGTGGATTCAGCTCACCACTTGATCCAGGCAACTCTTATGTTGGAAACCAGGCACCAATATTTCAGGGCACACTCCATAGGTACCAACCACATACAACCCACATCTAGGGACATTAGCATCTGACAAGTGCCAACCTCTCAGATCCCTCACAGCATGCTTGTGATTCCCCACAAGTTGTTTTTGAACTTCAAAGCTGCACCTGAGATTACACCAGTAATGGTTTTTGTAATGCTGCAGTAAGGACAGTGTGCACTCAGGGGTACACCCCCACTCATGGACTGGACCAGGTTGAATTTCTAGGCTCTTCGCTCACTCACTCTATCTGGATGCTCACTACATCTCTGACTTCCATAGCATTGCCTTTTTGTTCGCTTTCCCCCCTCAGCAAGAGCTACCTGGCTCATACTAGTGCTGAGTGAGTAGGCAGTGTATAGGGATACGCAGGGTTGATGGGGCTGGGGTTGGGTTCAGTGACAGCTAATGAGGAAGATGCTCTATGCAATAGTAAGAGAGCATGAGCCTTGAAGAGAGTTAGTGTGAGGTGCTGGAGAGAAGATGGTGGACCTTAAATAAAAACGATAAGAATTGAAAATGCTATAAATCAGGATCAAAAACACAAGTTGCTTGACACTCTCAGTAGATCTGGCAGCATTTGTGAAGAGAAATCAGAATTAATGTTTCAGGTCCGGTGACCCTTCTTCAGAACTGATGATAGTTAGGAAAATGTCCGTTTACATGCAGAAGATAGGGTGGGGGGAGGGGGTAAGGAGTAGACAATAGGTGGGGATAGAGTCCAAAGAGAGACAACAGGTGGACAGACAAAGGAGTGGTTAACAATCTAGCTAGAAGAATCAATAGCTGTTAATGAACACTGTTAGTGGCTAATAATAGTTAGTATGCAATGGCAGACTATGTGATAATAAGGTTTGGTGTGTAGGGTTTGGGGTGAGGATGTGGGAGGGTACCAGGCCCCAGCATTTAGATCCTACCCTGATGTTGTTATTAAGCCTGCTGACTAGGCAGGTGCTGCTGTAGTCGGGGATACTGACCTCTACAGTGCAGAGACTGAGTGCCAGCTCTCAGATACCTCCTCTTGTCTCCCGAGGACTATGACCTCACCATGGACCATCAGGCTAATTTATCAGCTACGGTCACTGACCTCATTTCATCTAGTGATCTTCCCCTCCACTGCCTCCAAGCTGAAAGTCTCCCAACCCTGTATAGCTCACTTCTATATCCTTCTGAATGCCACAAACAGTATTGCCCAAGCAGACACATTGTTTCTCCTTGCTCCTACCCCACAGAACTCATCTCTTCTGACCTTAACTCAGTATTTTCTCCCAGGTCCAATCCCTACCCACGTACATCCATGATTATTCTGATGCTTTTACACCAGCTTTAGAATCTCCAGTTTGCAGGCTTCAGCAGCCTCCTCTTTACCATGGACGTGCAATCCCTTTACACATCCATCCCCCACCAGGATGGTCGCAGGACTCTCTACTTCTTCCTGGAGCAAAGGCCTAAACCATTCCCATCCACCACCACTCTCTGCTGCTTGGTCGAGCTCATCCACAACCTGAATAACTGCTCTTTGAACTCATCTCATTTACTTCAGGTCAGAGGGGTAACAATGGGTACTCTCAGTTATGCCTGTCTCTTCGTGAAGTAAGTGGAACATTCCTTGTTCCAGTCCTATTCCGATCCCCACCCACAATGTTTTTTCCAATGTATCAATGATATCATCTGTGCTGCTTCCCTCTCTCATCCAGAATTGGAAAAGCTCATAGATTTCGCTTCCAATTTCCATCTGCTCTCACTTTCACCTGGTCTCTGACTCCTCCCTTCCCTTCTTCAACATCCCTGCTTCCATTTCTGGGGATAGACTGGGCATTAATATCCATTATAAATCCACCCATCCCCACAGCTACCTGGACTATACATCTTTGCACCTTGCTTCCTGTAAAAATTCCAATCTATTCTCCCAGTTCCTCCATCTCCATTGCATATGTTCAGATGAGGCCAGGCTTGACAAGGGAGCAGTTGAAATATCCACCTTCTTCCTCAATCGAGGCTTCCCCAGCACCATTGTCAACAGGGCCCTCAAACTGGGTCCAACCCATCTCCTGCACCTCCATCCTCACTCCCTCTCTTCCCTGCTGCAGTAGTGATAGAGTTTCCCCTGTCCTTACCCACCATTCCATCAGCATCCGTAACCAGAAGATCATCAGCGCCATCTCTGCCACCTCCAGCAAGATGCCATCATCAGACACATATTTCCCTCCCTTCCCTTGTCCAACTTCCACAGGGACTGGTCCCTCTGCAACACCCTGGTCCACTCTTCCTTCACACCCAACACTCCCCCATAGCCCCACGGCACCTTTCCCTGTAACTGCTAAAGGTGTAATGTTCGCCCAGTTACCTCCTCCCTCCTCAGTAACCCGGGATCCAAATATACCTTTCAAGTGAAGCAGCGCTTTACAAGCACCTCGCACAACCTAGTCTATTGCACGCGCTGCTCACAATGTGGTCTCCTCTACATTGAAGAAACAAAGCATAGACTGGGAAACTGCTTTGCAGAACACCTATGTTCTGCCCACAAAAAAGACCCTGAGCTGCCAGCTGCCTGCCACTTTAACACACTACCCTGTTCCTTGGCCAACATCTCTGTCTAAGGCTTGCTGCAGTATTCCAGTGAAGCTCAGAGCAAGCTGGAAAAACAACAACTCATTTTCCATTTGGGGACCCTACAGCCCTCCAGACTCAATATCAAGTTAAATGATTTTAGGGCCTGAACGCTCCCATATCCTAGCCCCAAACCCTACACAGCAGGCCTTGTTATCACATGGTCTACTATTACAGACTACTTATTATTAGCCACTAACTAGTCTTCATTAACAGCTATTTACTCTTGTAGACAGATTGTTATCCACTCCTTAGTCTGTCCAACTGTTCTTTTCTCTCTTTGGGCTCTATCCCCACCTATTGTTTACTCCTTAACCACTCCCCTCACCATATCTTCTGCATATTAACCAAAACTTTCCTAACTACCATCAGTTCTGAGGAAGGGTCACTGGGCACAAAATGTTAAATCTGATTTCTCTTCACAGGTGCTGCCAGATGGTGGGCCATACCTGGTGGGGTAGAGAAGGACATTGCCTTCCTGTAATAGTGAACCTTCCTGTAATAGTGAACCTTCCTTCATCAGCTGAGACCGCTAACCCAGCTGATAATCTTGAACCAGGCTGGCACGGTCTGGTATCATTGCCTCTCTACTGCCAGTCCTGGAAATGAGGAAGTCCCATCTTGTGCAATACCATGTCCAGCAGGACCTTGAGGATACTGCCAACAAAACAAGACACAAATTATCCCCTGTTATTTCCAAAACAAACATTAGGAACCATGCATTTCACACAAGCACTCATTTTTTCTTCAGTACTTTGATTAGATTAGATTCCGTACAGTGCAGAAACAGGTCCTGCGGCCCAACAAGTCCACACTGACCCTCCGAGGAGTAACCCACGGAGACCCATGTCCCTACTAATGCATCTATCACTATGGACAATTTTAGCATGGCCAATTCACCTGGCCTGCACATCTTTGGAATGTGGGAGGAAACCGGAGCACCCGGAGGAAACCCATGCAGACACGGGGAGAATGTGCAAACTCCAAGCAGACAGTCGGCCGAGGCTGGATTCAAACCAGGGTCCCTAGCACTGTGAGGCAGCAGTGCTAACCGTTGAGCCATCATACCCCCCATTGTCCCTCATTGTAGTTACTGTTTGGGGTCCTGTAGATCTCTCCCACTTATTTTCCCTTCTATTCCTCACTTCTACCTAGATCAATTCTATATCTTGGATCCTGAGCCAAGGTTGCCTCCAACCATGGCATAAATGTCATCCTTGATTAACAGTGCTACCTCTCCACCCTTACCTAGCATTTTATTTTTCATGAATATTATGTATAGTTCAATATTCAAAACCCAACCTATGTTATTTTGAAACAATATCTCCATAATATCTCCTTAATCAGAATGTATTAAGTTACATCAATGTGCATTATTAATTCAGTTCTTTTGATTTGAATGTCATGCGCATTCGGTTACAAAGCCTTTAGTTTGTTCTGTATTGTCTCTATAACATCTGATTTTGATTGTTAGTATATTCCTATGTTTGGTTTCTCTGCTTCTTCCTGCAAAGAAGGACCCTCATCTCACTTATTAATGTCTTCCTCTCTTATCTTGTCTCTACTGATATACTGCAACTTTCCACATTTGATTCCTTGCCCCAGTTGTTTCATTCTTTGGCACCTTCTATCCTCTACCTAATTAAATTCATAAGTCTCCCTGTCCATTGCCAATGAAAGCCCTTAAATGTACAATTAGTACCCACTTCAGGGCATCCACATTTACACAGATTCAATCAATAGTAAATTTACCATTGGGAAATGGGAAGTTTCCTTTGTCAGGTTTGCTTGTGGTATCCTTGTGGGATCCCTCATTGCTTGATTAAGGGACCCAGCAATGAGCAGGCATCCACAGCAAGGCATGATGCTGAGATCCCTCACCCCTCAATCCAATACTCAGCAACTATGACACCATAACTCACGTGTAGACTGGGTCCCTCACTGATCCTGGCTCTCTGATAGCTGCATGGCTAACAGCTACCACCATTCCCACTACCACTGCCTGCAATGGAAAGCAAATAGCCAGCAGGATCCTTGGTCACAAGGAAGAACAATGCTACCCAGCTAAGTGCCTGGCACATAAAGTGAGGGCCTTCTCCTAAGGAGGTGACAAGGAGCTCTTATCAATGCTGCAAACTGGCGACAGATGCCCAAGGTTGTGCGGATTAAATTCTGTCCTTCAGTCAGTCACAAAGCACTTCAAATCACACAGGCTGCAGCCAACTAAGAAGAATGTTTTGAGTTTAGCTATGACAATTGCAAAGACGCTTTTCAAAAATAATCAATTTTGTCTTTTTTCAGCTAAATATAGGCTTGAGGGATTTTTTAAAAAAAAATCTTTGCTTTAATGTCCAAAAACGAGGATGGATATCATCCATCAGTTGTCAGGCACACATGACAATGTTGAATATTTAAGGATCAGTCAGTCATTCTCAAAGTGATGGAGATTCATCAAAGAATTAGGGAGGAGTATGTATTGTTCCACAATTGTCAGCTGCCTCACCATATGGGCCATCTTTTATTTGTGAGCCTGAAGAGCCAATGGTATTTTGCAAATGCCTTTGACCTGAAATGAGATGCAAACTATCTTTTCTCCATACCATTCAGATTAAGCATAGGTTTAGTGCTGAATCCTGGTCCACCAATGATAACATAATCTCCTCAACAGCAAACACGGCACCCTTGGTCTGGGGGTCACCTCAGCACAGTACAAGCTGGGAGATGTGTAGGTGAGGTTCATAACATGCATCTGTAATTAACAATGCTAACTTAGCATTAACATGGCATCAAATTAGCAGTTTACTCAGAGAAGCAGAATGAATTATTAATGTGGGAAATGGTATAGTGGGATAATCAATGTTATATTGAGTCAAAAATAATTAGATATAAAGGATATTTTACTCTGCGTCCAATCTATGCTACTCTTCACCTGAGAATATTTAATGGGCAACATAGAGAAATTTTTGTTAGCTTATGTTATACCTGACTTGAGAATCCTTAATGGGATAATGTAAAGGGAATCTTATTGTACAGCCATCCATCTCTGTGCCTGTGTCCGGTTGTTTGATATTGTTTCTGGGGTAAGAAAAAGAAACAAAATTTCCATTCTATAATATTAGCACTTAATTCATCAATATGCATTGAAATTCACAAAAAGAGTAAATAATGGTAAAAGATTCAGAGCCTTAAGGAAAATAAAATTATAAAATAATTATGTAATGCAGTCTAAAATTGAACAGAATATCCCCCACCCCACATTGCAATATTGCCAAATTAATTTTACAACCTAATTAGGAAAAGGTGCAAACAGTCAAAAGGAAAAACATAAATCAGTAATCAGTTTGCCCAATATGACGATACATAAATTTGATTCCCTGACAGTACTAAAAATAGTACAAGGGTAGAGAAAGCAGGCATCCTAGTGAAGAAAAGGCCACAGGGTTCATCAGTACTGGAGTTGACAGATATTCTTAGCCATGTTTGGAATTGTGGTAAAAATCATCATTATCCAGACAAAATGATTTTTTTAAGGTTATAAGCCATTATCGGATGGAACCAATTAAATGTTACCAGGAGCCAGTGGGTACTACTGGATTGGAGGCAGGGAGCATAAATTAATATCTCAAGTCATTTTAGTGTTAGAGGAACAAAGAACATGGGAAAAATCAATACTACATGGAAAGACAAACTAAGAAAATACAGTTTCTTTGATACGATAACAAGAAAGGGACATCAAAAATTATGATCTCCAATAGAATAAAAGGTATTACATTTGATTCAGCTGTAGTAAATTATGCAAGAAAAGCTTTAGAAAATTTTAAAATAAAAGTTTTAGTAAAAAATGATTCCAGACATGCACTACCAATTCTTGTTAAAAACAGAACTCAGATAAAAGAATGATTTATAACTATAGTTCCAGGCAAAGTTTCCTTACTAATGGGTTGAGATTGGTTGTGGAACCTGAAGTTAAGCTGTGCAATTATTACAAGGATCACAAAGACTTTGAATATACTTATGGAAAAATATATGTCAAAGTTCAGTGAGAATTTCATCAGCAAAAGGGTATCCTGGTTTACTTCATTATGAGGGACTGTAGACCTAATTGAAAGGCATTATAACAGCCTTTGCTGTGGTTGCCCTTTGAAAGACCAAAATGCAAGAGAAATGAATCAACAACTGCAACGCAAGTCTAGTACCTGAAGTTTCTCCAATGCATATCTTAAGATCTTCCTGGAGACTATTAAAGTGAGACAGGAGGATATCTTTCCAGCATTATAAAACTAAGCTGAACATGAGGAAATAGAAGGGATGGAGGAACCCAAGAAAATCACAATCACTAGGGAAGTGGTGCTGAGAAAATTGTTGGAGCTGCAGGCTGACAAACCTTTGGATCACAATGGACTTCATCCTAGGATCTTAAATGAAATGGCTAGTTAGATAGTTGATGTATTGGTCTTAATTTTCCAAAGTTCAGTCGTTTTTTGGGCAGGTTCCTTTAAATTGGAAAATAGTGAATGTACTTCCTTTATTCTAAGGGAGGGAGACAAAAAGAAGGTCACAGGCCTTGCACTTAGCATATATCATAAGGAAGATTTGGAAGCTATTAGTAAAGATGCCATAGCAGGACAATTGGATCCGTTCAAGGTAATACAGCAACATAAACATGGTTTTGTAAAAAGACAGTTATGTTTAACTAATTTATTGCTGTTATTTAAGGATATAAGATATGCTACGGATATAGGGGAACCATTGGAAGTATTATACCTAAATTTCCAGAAATCACTTGATAAGATGTCACATCAAAAGTTATTGGTTAAAATAAAAGCTCATGATGTAAAAGGGACCTATTGGCATTGACAGAAAATTGGCTAGTTAACAACAAACACAATAGGCAAAAATATGTCATTTTCTGGAATAGATGGATTTAACAAGTAGTATGCCAATGGATCACTGTTGGGGCCTCAACTCTTTACAGTTTATATAAATCATTTGGATGAATGGATTAAAGATATAGTAGCTAAATTTGTGAATAACACAAAGATAGGTAGGCAGGTAATTTGTGAAGAGGACATAACAAGACTATTAATGTATATAGATCAGTTAAGTCAGTGGGCAAAGATGTGAGAAATGAAGTATAACATACAAAAATGTGAAATTGTCCGTTTTGGCAGGTAGATTAAAATGAAGTTGATTATCTGAATAGTGAGAGATTGCAGAGCTCTGAGATGCAGAGTGATCTGGCTGCTCTCATGCGTGAGTCACAAAAGATTAATGTGCAGGTACAATATGTAATTATAGGAATCCCACCAGAATATTTTTGTTTATTGTGAGGGAAATTGAATACAAAATCAAGGAAGTTATGATTCAGTTATCTAGGCTGCCTGGTGATACCACATTTAGAGAACTGCACACAGTATTGGTCTCCATATTTTAGGAAGGATGTAAATGTGTTAGAAGGAGTTCAAAGAAAGTTTACTGTACTAATATCTGGAATGGATGAATTGTTTTATGAGGAAAGGTTGGACAGGCAAGACATGTATGTGATGATGTTTAGAAGAGTTTGAGGCAACTTGAATGAAACACATAAAATCCTGAGGTGTTTAGACAGGGTGCCTGTGGAAAAAGGTAGCTTCTTGTTGTGGGAGAATCAGAACTAGGGACCACTGCTTAAAAAGAAATGAGTTGCACATTCATGAAAGAGATAATGAGAGGATTTTTTTTCCAAACAAAGGGTTGAGTATCTTTGGTATTCTCATCCTCATCAGGTGGTGGAAGCAGAGTCTTTGAATATTTCTAAGACCGAGGTCAATAGCTGCTTGATAAGCAAAGAGATTAAAAAAGCAAAAAGGAAGCATATGTAAGGATTAAGAAACTGAGATCAGACAAGGTTCTTGAGCAATATAAAGGAAGCAAGAAAGAACTAAGGAATTAGGAGAGCTAAAACGAGCCAAGAATGTCCTTGGCAAGTTGGATTAGGGAGAATTCCAAGATATATAAGGAGCAAGCAGATAGATAGGGAAAGGGTAGATCCCCTCAAGGACAAAGGGTGGAATTTATGCATGGAGCCAGAGGAAGCGGGTGAGCTTCTTACTAAGTATTTTGCATTTGTATTCCCCAAGGAGAAGGACATGATCATAATAAGATTAGGGAGTGGTCTGTTGTCAAGCCTGCCAACAACAATGCTGCTGTTGGGTTGTCTGGTAAGACCATAAGACCATAAGACAGAGGATTGGAAGTAAGGCTATTTGGCCCATCGAGTCCACTCCGCCATTCAATCATGGCCGATGGGAACTTCAACTCCACTTACCCGCATTCTCCCCGTAGCCCTTAATTCCCCGAGACAACAGGAATCTATCAATCTCTGCCTTGAAGACATTTAGCGTCCCGGCCTCTACTGTACTCTGCGGCAATGAATTCCACAGGCCCACCACTCTCTGGCTGAAGAAATGTCTCTGCATTTCTGTTCTGAATTTACCCCCTCTATTTGTAAGGCTGTGTCCACGGGTCATAGTCTCCTCACCTAACGGAAACAATTTCCTAGCATCCACCCTTTCCAAGCCATGTATTATCTTGTACGTCTATTAAGTCTCCCCTTAATCTTCTAAACTCCAATGAATACAATCCCAAGATCCTCAGCCGTTCCTCATATGTTAGACCTACCGTTCCAGGGATCATCCATGAGAATCTCTGCTGGACACGTTCCAGTGCCAGTATGTCCTTCCTGAGGTGTGGGGACCAAAACTGGACACAGTACTCCAAATGGGGCCTAACCAGAGCTTTATAAAGTCTCAGTAGCACAACGGTGTTTTTATATTCCAACCCTCTTGAGATAAGTGACAACATTGCATTTGCTTTCTTAATCGCAGACTCAACCTGCATGTTGACCTTTAGAGAATCCTCGACTAGCACTCCCAGATCCCTTTGTACTTTGGCTTTACGAATTTTCTCACCGTTTAGAAAGTAGTCTGTGCTTTTATTCTTTTTGCCAAAGTGCAAGACCTCGCATTTGTTCACGTTGAATTCCATCAGCCATTTCCTGGACCACTCTCCCAAACTGTCTAGATCCTTCTGCAGCCTCCCCACTTCCTCAGTACTACCTGCCTGTCCACCTAACTTCGTATCATCGGCAAACTTTGCTAGAATTTCCCCAGTCCCTTCATCCAGATCATTAATATATAATGCGAACAGCTGTGGCCCCAACACTGAACCCTGCGGGACACCGCTCGTCACCAGCTGCCATTCTGAAAAAGAACCTTTTATCCCAACTCTCTGCCTTCTGTCAGACAGCCAATCCTCAATCCATCCCAGTAGCTCACCTCGAACACCATGGGCCCTCACCTTGCTCAGCAGCCTCCCGTGTGGCACCTTATCAAAGGCCTTTTGGAAGTCTAAGATAGACCACATCCACTGGGTTTCCCTGGTCTAACCTACTTGTCACCTCTTCAAAGAATACCAACAGGTTTGTCAGGCATGACCTCCCCTTACTAAATCCATGTTGACTTGTTCTAATCAGACTCTGCTCTTCTAAGAATTTTGAAACCTCATCCTTAATGATGGATTCTAGAATTTTACCAACAACCGAGGTTAGGCTAATTGGCCTATAATTTTCCATCTTTTGTCTTGATCCTTTCTTAAACAATGGGGTTACAACAGCGATCTTCCAATCATCTGGGACTTTCCGTGACTCCAGTGACTCTTGAAAGATCTCAACCAATGCCTCCGCTATTTCCTCAGCCACCTCTCTCAGAACTCTAGGATATATCCCATCGGGGCCAGGAGATTTATCAATTTTAAAGACTTTTTAGCTTTTCTAGCACTATCTCTTTTGTAATGGTAGACTCACCTCTACATTGCAGAGGCTGAGCACTAGCCCATGGTTACCACCTCCTATCTCCCCCTGGACCATGACCCCACCATCAAGCATCAGGGCATTGTGTCCACGACTGTCAGCGGCCCCATCTCATCTGGGGATCTCCCCTTGACAGCCTCCCATTTCATTGTTCCCCAACCCCATACAATCCACTTCCACCTTCTCCCCACATTCCACAAACAGGACTGTTTGTTTCTGCCTGCTCCTGCCCCACAGAACTCAATCCTTCCTACTTCAACACAATTTTTTTCTCTCCTTGTCCAGTCCCTTCCCCCTTACATTCCAATTCTTCTGATGCTTTACTTTCAGCATTCCCAGTTCCTGGGCTTCAGCCGCCACCTCTTTGTTATGGATGTACAATCCCTTTATACATCCATTTGCCCATCAGGATGGTCTCAGAGCTCACTGCTTCTTCCTGGAAAAAGGCAAGAATTGTCTCCATCCATCACCATCCTCCCCTGCCTGGCCATGCTCAACCTCACTTTAAACCTCTCCTTTATACCTCCTCTCACTTTCTTCAGATCAAAGGTGTGGCCATGGGTACCTGCATGGGCCCCAGTTATGCCTGTCTCTTTGTTGACAATGTAGAACATTCCTACTGTGGCCCCCCCTCTCAACTCTTTCTCTGGTAGATCAAATGGCATCATCTGTGCTGCTTCCGTCTCTCATTCTGAACTGGAAAATGCACAAATTTCCCTTCCAAATTCCATGCTGCCCTCACCTTCAACTGGTCCATCTCTGACTAATATATTCCCTTCCTCAAAATCTGTTTCCATTTCTATGAATCATTGTGTCCTGGAAGTTTGACATTCATAGGCTTCTGCATGGCTTCCCAGGTTTGTTTTAGCTTTTGGAATAGCTTGCTTGCATTTCCAATTCCACCTGACTTCAGCCATTGCTTGAGCATTCAGTTTCAATTGTTTCTTAATCCAAAGGACAGCCTGCCTGTTGTTTTCTTCAAGGAATATTTCAAAAAAATAATAGTCACCATTCTGCAGAATTTACTTTCACAGTTTCTCTTCTGACTTTTCATGGATTCTTTACATTACTTCCTGTTTCCATGCTTGAAACAACATTATTTACCACTGGCCCCATGCCATGTTAATGATAATGGTCTAATAAACAATCTCACATCAATGTTTGATTAATGCTGTGGCTTCATTTATTTAAAACAGCAAAACATATTATAAAACAGACACTACAAGAGAGCAATTGATTTCTGTGTTTGCTGCTTGCACATTCCAGTCAGACTGATTGTGAGGTGGAACTGAAACATTGTATATATACAGCTCATACAGATTTTAAAAAGTGAAGTCTCTTATAGGTAAGGTACACATACAACAATCAGATCAGCCATTATCCCACTGAAGGCTGGAGCAGACTCAAGTGGATAGCCTACTTGTGTTCCAAATTTATATGTTGGTATGTATGTTCTCTCAGGCAAATAAAGTTTATATGGTTGGAGATGTTTGAAATAGTCATTAGTCAAAATGTGGCTGTACAAACCTGGTCCAGTTCTATAAAAGATTAAATAACTTTTATGGATCTGATAAAAGGCTTTAATAACATGCTCCTGATTATTCAACATCTAACAAACCCTCCAGCTGAGAAATCTGAGGGTATGTGATGGTCCTGAACATCAGACTAATGTGTGCCCTAGATACATAGTTACCCCTTAACAAAATGCAAACTACAGCAGTGATAAGGAACTACCACCAATAAGACATATAGCTTCTTATGTCAATACACTACTGACATTGGTCAGAGGGGCCAACATTACTTCAGCTTTCCCGTTCCTTTGTATTTGTATGAGGAAAGAACACATCAAGCCTGGGAAAGGACTCTAACTGAAGGATCCTAACCAGTATTTTTGTAAGTTTAATACAAACTCAGTGCTTTCATACACCATGCATTTATTAACAAAGTCAAACAATCCATATGCCTTTGTAATTGTTTTGTTTATTTGCCCTATATTCTTCAAAGATTTGTGTCGTACACCCAAGTCTTTCTGATCGTGCATCCTTTTAAGTTGCATTAGTTAATTTATATTGCTTTGCCTCATTTTTCTGCAAAATTAATTATTTTGTACTTCCCAACATTAGCAATCATCCTCCACAACTCTTCCCAGTTCATCAATCTATCTACACTGGCTTGGGCTTGAATTCTGTTACTGTCATCCTCACTGTTTACCAGATTTCTGAATTTTGCATTATTAGATTACATACAGTATGGAAACAGGCCCTTCAGCCCAACAAGTCCACACCGACCCTCCGAAGAGCAACCCACCCAGACCCATTCCCCTTTCACCTAACCTACGGGCAATTTAGTATGGCCAATTCACCTAATGTGCATGATTTTGGACTCTGGGAGGAAACCAGAGCACTCGGCGGAAACCCACGCAGACATGGGGAGAATGTGCAAACTCCACACAGAGAGTTGCCTGAGGCGGGAATTGAATCCGGGTCTCTGGCGCTGTGAGGCAGCAGTGCCACCATGTTGCCCACTTTTACATTAATCCTTGGATTGAACCCTAAACCTAGGTTATTAATAGACATCCAAGTGAGGAGTGGTCCAAACACTGACACTTGCGAGACATCACTATAGATTTCCATTCGTTTCAGAAATGATTCATTCACCACTACGGTCAGCTGTATGCCCCTTACCTAACTTTGCAATCAGCAATTTTCAATCCCATTGACTTCGAAGAAGAGGAAATTACTCAATTCAATGGACACATCATTCCCAGTTTACACTAACCAGTTTGCCAGCAACCATAATATTTTTCTTAAAGAAGAAAACAAGGCCTTTGAATTCCTCATAAACAATATTCAGGGACCCAGACTAAACACTGTTTGATAGGATTTTGTAAATACTTATGAAGTGAACATATAAGGTTCTGATGATCTGAAAAGACAAAACTATTCCAAAAGCAGTTGCAAAACCTGATTGAATTGAACTTAATCCTGAAAAGTTACATTCCACTACAAAACTCAGTTTATTGATTATCAATGCTGTGAGGTAGTCGTAAAGATTCAGGAATTCTTTGAATCATTTGGATTTGCTATACTTTGGAATGTAATTTTGTTCTAAACATGTCTCTAGTATTGGCATCAACCAGCTTGTTGAGTTGGTTAGAGCATAGTGAGGGTAAAATTCTGTAGCAAAACAGAAATTGCTGGAGAAACTCAGAAGATCTGGTGGTTTTTGGTGTCTGTCTCTTCTTGCCACATTGTTATCTTCTGAAATCATTGAGCCATGATTAATAAGCAGTGCAACAATGAGGTCACTACAAAGACGAAGAGATGATCCACCTCTTATTGACTCTAGATCTATTTGAAATTCAATAGAATGAACAGCTGTGAGGCAACTTTAAATCCTTACATTTATTTCAAACTTGATCGACTCAATTTCAAGGCCTGACCACCCCCCAGCAGTTAAAATTGTATAGGCCTTACACAATTTTTTATCTTCTCTACTCCGTACCATTGTTCTTACGGGCTCCCACCAGCTCACACCACTCTTATTCATTTCTCACTGAGGGATCAAGGCAATTTTCCAATCTTGCAATGGGGTCCTGGTGGGAAAATGCTTGGGAGAACACGCTATGGAGGTTTTAAAATCACATTATTAGCTGCAAAAAAGGAGTACTCCAGGATACCACCTACAATGGAATGAGAACACATCTGATCCAGGTAAATTAGAAGGAAAGGTTGGAAGGCAAGACTGTAATGGTGCAGTGGGATTCCCTAAAAAAAAACCATTGAGGTACATTCCCACAAGGAGCAAGGGTAAAACAAACAAACCCAGAAAACCCTCGACAACAATAAGAGATAGAGATTAAGCAGACGAGAACTGCCAATAAACATTCTGTTAAGATTTGGGGTTCCCTTAAAACTTTATCAACTTAGATTCCATATTTGGTATTTCCTGTATGATAGGACACCCTATCTAACTGTGTCACATAATAACTAGCTTTCTGCAAACATAAATAAATCTCAATATGAAAACAGAGGAGGTCATAAGAGTCATCAAGCTCCTGATTCTATCCCATTATCAAAGTAGTGTACCAGACATAAGAAGGTCTTTGGTCCCAAACCTTCAGATAAGTGTGGGCAAATGGACAGCATTCTGATGTCATGAATAGTTATCCCATGGCCATTGACTGAGAGGTATTAAACAGATGAACCACATAAAATGACCAGGGATGCATGGTTGTGTAGACACTCCATACTGATTGACATGCTGAGTCATTGACTCCTGGTTTCAGAAGTTTCCTTTATCTCTCCTTTTTTTGTCTATTTCCTGCAGTTCTTCTTGCCCTCTACTGCCCCTCCCCACCCACCACCCCCACCACACACACACACACACACAAACACACTCCAACTTCTAACTGCTTAAACTTCCCAGGGGGAATGGACGAGGTGAGCCTGAGTCCAGGCTGGCGTGGGAAATAAGTCCTGGTGGCATGTCCTAGGCCAGACGCCAGCTTGAGGAGGCAGCAAGATCGTGAGTTCTGAAGCCTGACAGGCATAGACTTTGTGAAAAGGACTGTAATTTGAGTATTTTTTAAAAACTTTATATTCCTATGTTAGATTTCTGTTTTACTCTTTCAATTCTGTAGCAAAGTATCTGTACCTAGTATCCTGTACCTAAGGTGCCAACATTCCAAACTTTGCACTGCACTCACTTGAGTGCACATGACAATAAACACTATTCTATTGAATTCAATGATTATAACACCAGGCCATCACCTCCATGTTCACATGGGATGTAGCTACAGACAAGTAAAGTATATGGTAAAAGTATATGGCCTGGTGGTCAAACAGCGAGAGAATGGGGCTGTATGTGTGAGCAAGTGTCAGGTATATGCCATAACCAGCATGGTTTCATGGCTGCTGGACCACTGTTGCACCAGTAAATGTCAATTGCCAATGTTTGTCCAGATGCACAGTGTGCTTTCAAAAATGGCACAAGGGCAAGGGATATCTGTCTTTCGGCAAGTATCCATTGAGTGACAAATTTTGCAGGAACGGCAATGGTAGGATGAGGCTGGAATCAGATATGAGGAATACCAGAGTGGGTAATTAATGGGGGGAGTTTAGTAACACACAACAGGAAAACTCACTAGGCCACATGGTGGAAATCCCTCTAAAATGCTCAATGCAACTTGGAATTAGCCAAAAGAAATCATAACATTCAGACCTTAGTTTTCTTAGATTGTCACCTTATAATCTCAGAAGACATAGTAGGTTCATTCCACGGTGAAGATGGGCATCAGCTTGTGTCTTCATTAGAGAACTGAGGCCACTGGGATGCACAGTGGTTTAGCTGAGAGCTGAAACTGAGTTTGCATCAAACTACACTTAAGTGCCACAAAGTGGCTCAGACACTTGCAATGGGCCATCCTTTTTAACACTCCACTTCATTTCTTTAGTACTGATCACTTTGCAGTGTAAATAAATTGATGGTTTGTGCTATAATTAGGGACATATGGATGATTGGAGACATTTGATTAAACAAGTTCCAGCTGTGCCTGAAGATGGATACAAATTTCTAAATGTCTCTTGTCTGCTATCTGCTACTGCCACCCAGAGGATACATGTGTGAATGTGTGTGTAAATGTGCAACTCCATGTTTCAGCTTTTTCCAAGACTGTAACATAGCTGTAATATTTGGACAAGCTGTTCTATAGCCCTTCTCGGCCACCTGTACAAGTCAAAAAGCTGGTCACCTGATTGCAATATCTATTTAACCTCTAGTTTCTTTTTAACCTGCTTTCCTGCGTTATCAGCATAGCTGTGCCCTTTATTCTTCTGAATTCTCTTTTCAGCTGGAGGAATGTTATTCAACTCCTTGATTTCATTCTCCTCCTTCATGGACAAGCACATTGTCTTTGCTATTAATCCTATGTACTCTGTACCTATCAATGTAAACAGAAAATATGTTTAACTCGATTCTACTCCGAAGTGAGAATCGTCAATAGTGCTGTCGTATTTTGAAAAAGCAATTTGTCTTTGGTGTTCATTTAAAGTTGTCATATGAAAAGACACCAATATAACAGATCTGTGAGAAGAAGCAGACGTAAGATAATGACTGTATTTGAATAAAGTGACCATTGTCACATTCTGCTTTCTTTGTAGCTATTTCCCAATTACCCAAGCATCTCACCTTAACAACAGGGATTAGAAAAATAAGAAGATTTGAATCTTTTTGATAAGTTTTACTTATCATTTGCAGAGAAAACCCCATTTTATATTGCAGACATTAAGCTGCAAGTCAGGCTGTGTTCAAAGCCATACAAGCTGCTCAGACTTAACAGGCAAGTTTTTAACATTATTTTTAATCACTGTTACTGATAAAAATAGCACCGTCTGTACCTATCTTACCCGCTTTTTGAAAAACATCAGGATCCGTGTTTTGAATTCCAATTTGAAAAATAATGGTTGAGGTGGTTTGAAAAGGCAATGGAGGACTTTCAAAATGGAGAGGAAAAATGGAAAAAAAAATTTTTCCATTAGGCCAGCAAAGAATTAAAATATGTTTTTGAAACCCTTGCACCCAGGAAAAATGGCTATGAGGCAGTCACAAAGGCATTGATAACTTACTTCAAGCCAAAAGAAAATACAATAATGAGACAATCATTTTCAGATGCATGAAGCAACAAGCCAATGAGATAATCAAGCAGTACAGCGCATACTTAATGCTGCCAGCAGCCAAATGTAATTTCAATGACATTGAACAGGTAAAAGAAGAAATAAAACTACTATAATTGATGGGTGGCCCTCCAACGAACTGAGCTGGAAAGTTATCTCAGAATCTGGATCTCACAGAGCCATTGCAATCAAGACTACCAAAAACTACACTCTTAAATTCAACTCCTGTGAATGCTGTTAACAACTCACATGCCAGAAAACAAAAACAAAATCAGGAGTCGCACTAACAAGGAAGTGATTTGTTCGAACACTGCTACTACTGTGCTGGCACTTACCTATTCTGGACGGAGTGCCTAGCTACTGGTAAGCAGTGCAAAACCTGTAGAAAACCCAACCATTTTGCCTGGGCTTGTCACTTATCAGAAAAATCAAATACTAAGATTACTGCACCAGAAGGGAGCCACATATGTACTCAAAGGCAGGTGACACTAAATATATTTTAGTACTGTCTATGAAAATCAGCAAAGGGTCACATGTGACAACAACCACTGGCTGCTCAGATTTTGATACTGTCAAGGTTACAGGAGCAGCTGTCGAAGAAATGAGAGGGAAAGCATTCAAAAAGCTTAAGGATATTCCCAATCTCTACAAAACTAAGGAATGAAAATTACAAGTGACAGACCACTGAAAATTCTCATGAATTTGGAAATGCCAATTTCATTCAAAGATATCAGAACAAAGGCTCTGAAGAATGTGGTACAGTCATCAGGCACAGTGGGGGGATGTAAGAGAGGTAGGGGTGTTGCATTATTCTTGAAAAAAACCACCACTGCAATCATGACAGAGGACCTCCTAGAAGGGTCTTCAAATAAGGCCATCTAGGTTATTCTTAGAAATAAAGAGGGGGTGAATACTTGCTGGGATTGTACTGCAGGTCTCCCAACAGTCAGAGAGAAATCAAGGAGCAGACATGTGGGCAATCACAGAAAGGTGTCAGAGGAACAAGGTTATGGTTGTACAGGACTTCAACTTTGCTAACATTAACTCGGATTGCATTAGTATTAAATGATCAGACAGGGTGGGATGTTTAAAGAGCATCCAGGAGAGTGTTTTGTGCACATAGTCCTCGAGGAGATGGGGCTGTGCTTGACCTAATTCTAGGGAATGAAGCAAGTCAAGTAGTTGAAGTCCCAATGGGTCTGCATTTTAGGGACAGTGACCGTAACTCTGTAAGTTTCAACGTCATTCTGGAAAGGGATTAAGGATCATGCAGAAGTGTGTAAATTGGGGGTAGACCAATTTCAATATCAGTAGACAGGATCTGGCAAACACAGAATGGGAGCAGTTACTTGCGGTTAAGTCTACATTTAGAAAGTAGGAATCATTAAACAGTCGTGCAGTTAGAATTCAGGGCCAGCATTTTCCTTTAAGAATGAAGGGCAAGGGAAGCAGGTCCAAGGAGCCTTGGATGTCAAGGGATATCGAGAGTGCATTAAAAGAAAGGGGAGGCCCTTCAAAAGTTTAGGGAGTGGAGGGGATTGCTTAAAACGTAAATTAGGAGGGCAAAGAGGGGACACAATAAATCATTAGCTGATATAATCAAGGATAACCCCAATACTTTTTTATACGTTAGATATTAAAAGTAAGGGAATTATCAGGGGAAAGACTGGGATCTACAAGAGACCAGGATGGAAACCTATGTGTGGAGCGAGTGGATGTCAGTGAGGTCTTAAATGAATACTTTGTATCTGTATTCACTAAGGGGGAAGACATTGTAGTCAGTAAGGATGGTGAGGTTCTAGGACACCTTAAGATTAATAAAGAGGTGGTATTATTTAGGGTGGCATAATGGCTCAGTGGTTAGCACTGCTGCCTCACAGTGCCAGGGACCCAGGTTCGATCCCACCTTGGTTGATTAGATTAGATTACATTACAGTGTGGAAACAGGCCCTTCAGCCCAACAAGTCCACACCGACCTGCCGAAGCGCAACCCACCCATACCCCTACATTTACCCCTTACCTAACACCATGGGCAATTTAGCATGGCCACTTGACCTGACCTGCACATCTTTGGACTGTGGGAGGAAACCGGAGCACCCGGAGGAAACCCACGCAGACACGGGGAGAACGTGCAAACTCCACACAGTCAGTCGCCTGAGGCGGGGATTGTCTGTGTGGAGTTTGCACATGCTCCCCATGTCCGCGTGGGTTTCCTCCGGGTGTTCCAGTTTCCTCCCACAATTAAGAAAGGTGGTAGGGACAAGTCAGAGAACTAGAGACTGGTGAGCCTCACGTCAGTGGTGGGCAAGTTGTTGGAGGGAATCCTGTGTGACAGGATGTACATGTATTTGGAAAGGCAAGGACTGATTAGGAATAGTCAACATGGCTTTACGCATGAAAAATAATGTCTCACAAACTTGATTGAGTTTTTTGAAGAAGTAACAAAGAGGATTGATCAGGGCAGAGCAGTAGATGTGATCTATATGGACTTGAGTAAGGCATTTGACAAGGTTCTCCATGGGAGACTGGTGAGCAAGGTTAGGTTTCATGGAATACAAGGCGAACTAGCCATTTGGATACAGAACTGGCTCAAAGGTAGAAGACAGAGGGTGGTGGTGGTGGTGGTGGAGGGTTGTTTTTCAGATTGGAGACCTGTGACCAGTGAAGTGCCACAAGGATCGGTGCTGGGTCCTCTACTTTTTGTCATTTATATAAATGATTTGGATGTGAGCATAAGAGGTATAGTTGGTAAGGTTGCTGATGACACCAAAATTGGAGGTTCCTCAGATTAAAACAGGATCTTGACCAGATGGACCAATGGCTAAGAAGTGGCAGATGGAGTTTAATTTAGATAAATGTGCGATGCTGCATTTTGGGAAACCAAATCTTAGCAGGACTTACACACTAAATGGTAAGGTCCTAGGGAGTGTTGCTGAACAAAGAGACCTCGGAGTGCAGGTTCATAGCTCCTTGAAAGTGGAGTCGCAGGTAGATAGGATAGTGAAGAAGACATTTGGTATGCTTTCCTTTATTGGTCAGAGTATTGAGTACAGGAGTTGGGAGGTCATGTTGCGGCTGTACAGGGCATTGGTTATGCTACATTTGGAATATTGCATGCAATTCTGGTCTCCTTCCTATCGGAAAGATGTTGTGAAACTTGAAAGGGTTCAGGAAAGATTTACAAGGGTGTTGCCAGAGTTGGAGGATTTGAGCTATATGGAGAGGTTGAATAGGCTAGAGCTGTTTTCCCTTGAGCGTCAGAGGCTGAGGGGTGACCTTATAGAGGTTTATAAAATCATGAGGGGCATGATAGGATAAATAGACAAAGTGTTTTCCCTGGGGTGGGAGAGTTCAGAACTAGATTTAGGGTGAAAGGGGAAAGATATAAAAGTGACCTAAGAGACAACGTTTTCACTTGTAGGGTGGTATGTGTATGGAATGAGCTGCCAGAGGAAGTGGTGGAGGCTAATACAATTGCAACATTTAAAGGGCATCTGGATGGGTATATGAATAGGAAGGGTTTGGAGACTTATGGGCTGGGTGCTGGCAGGTGGGACTAGATTGGGTTGGGATATCTGGTCAGCATGGACGAGTTGGACTGAAAGGTCTGTTTCTGTGCTGTACATCTCTATGACTCTATGACTTTATGTACAGGTTAGGTGAATTGGCCATGGTAAGTTGTCCATAATGTTCAGGGATGTGTAGGTTAGGTGCATTAGTCAAGATAAATGGAGAGTAACAAGGTAGGGGAACGGGTCTAGGTGGGTTAATCTTCGGAGGGTCAAAGTTCCTGTTCCCACACTGTAGGTATTCTGTAAATGTCCTATCTATAGATTATGTTTCCGTGGGTTTATAGGTACATAAATCCACTGGGCCTGAGACGATGTATTTCAGACTGCTTTGGGAGGTAACAGACAAAATTGCTGGGACATGATGGGGTTATTTAATAATTAGCTGGCCCTGGGCAAAGTGCCAAATGACTGGAGGATATGTAATGTGTTTTCTTGTTCATGAGGGGCAGCAGGGATAAGCCAGGTAATTACCAACCAGCTAGTCTGACATCACTGGGAGGGAAATTATTGGAAAAATTCTGAAGTACAGGATGAATCAAAACTTAGATAGGCAGGGATTAATCAGAGATATTCAGCATGGATTTGTAAGAGGGAGATCATTCTGACTAATTTAATTGACTTTTTTAAACCATGACACAATGTATTGATGAGTTGATGTGGTTTAAGTGGACTTCAGTAAGGCCTTTGGCAAAGTCCCACATGGAAGGCAGGGGATCCAAAGCAAGTTGATAAACTGGATCCAAAACTGACTTACAATTAGGAGGCAAAGGCTGCAGATGGAGAGTTGTTTTTGTGATTGGAAGCCTGTGACCAGCAGGGTACCACAGGGTCTGTTGCTGGACCTTTGCTGTTTATGTTCATTAATAACTTGGATGTGAATGTAGAAGGTATATTTAATAAGTTTGCAGATGACAGGAAAATTGATGGTGTTGTTGATATTGAGGAGGATGGTGTCAGGCTGCACTCTGATATTGATCAGCTGATAAATTGGGCAAAGCAATGGCAATTGGAATTTAATCATGATTAGTGTGAGGTAAAGCATTTTGGGAAGTCTAACAAGAGAGGAGCATACACAATGAATGGTGGGTCCCAAGGGACTACTGTGGGAAAATGTGATTTTGGGGTACAAATCTCATAGTTTCCAATGAGAGTCTGAGTCACAGCGTGGTGTCAGGGAGTATTGATTGCAGCTTTATTTCAGTACAGCTTCATTTCTCAGAGCAATACGGCACACACAAAGCTTCAGAATGTCTTAACTTGTACAGTTTAAATTTAGAGCACACACGCCCTCCTCTTTGATTACTATTGATCAGTGGTGCCGAGTTGTCCCTTTGTTATTGGCTCTTTGGTATAGCATCTTATACAGTTCAAGCTTGCCTCAGCAACCTACTTGACACAACTAAACTGTTGATAGTCTTAAACCCGAAGGAAGTATTGTCGCATGTAACAATTTCGGTTCATTTCCAATTAAGCTAATCATAGTTAAGCTGAACATGATGTGGAGATGCTTGTGTTGCACTGGGGTGGACAAAGTTAAAAATCACACAATACAAGGTTATAGTCCAACAGGTTTATTCGGACTTTCAAGCTTTCAGAGCACTGCTCCTTTATCAAGTAGTTAGTGGGGCAAGACAATTCGGGACTCAAAGAATCATGGAAGCATAGGTCCTATGATTCTGCCCCACTAACTACCCGACGATGGACCAGCGCTCCAAAAGCTTGTAGTTTCAAATAAACCTGTTGGTCTATAACCTGGTGTTGTGTGATTTTTAATTATATCACTGAACGATGAAGAGATGGACAGTCTTGTGATCCACACCCCGCCCCCTCCCCGGATTTCCATGGTTTCATGAAGTTCCCAGCCTCTCTTATCGCCCTGTACTGATATAGGTGTGCTTTTACTGTCCGAGACTGGTTTGAATCTTTTCCTCTAATACTTTTAGTAAATTTTTTTTGTATATAGGTCGATCTATAATTACTTCGGAATCTATATCTATGATTATCTGAAGAATCTCAACTAAAACCTACTCTTAACATTGTAACAGATTGATTAAATAATTAAGAGAAACAACTGATTCATATGAATTGTTCTTATCGATATCTTATGGGTAAGCAACTACAACTTACACATAATACATCAGTCTTAGTCCAATAATCTTCAGTCTACAGAACTACTATTGTTCTACTTGTGAAGACTACATTAAGCAAGTATTTTTTCCAAACCTTCTAACTTGTGTCAGCCATTTTCTGCTGCATTAGCCATGGCAGCCATCAGCCATTTTGTGCTGCTCTGTCATGGGCATCCCTAACAAAGTCCATAGATCCCTGAAGGTATCCGTATAGATAGACAGGGTAGTGAGAAGGCACATAGGATGCTTGTCTTCATTAACTGAAGTGTAGAATATGAGGGCAGGGAAATCTTGTTGCAACTGTATAGAGCATTTGTTAGGCCATACCTGCAATACTGTGTGCAGTTCTGGTTGCCACACTACCAGAAGGCACTGATGGCACTGGAGAAGGTGCGGAGGAGATGCATCAAGATGTTGCCTGGCACAAAAAGTCTCAGTTCTGAGGACAGACTGGATGGGAGTGGGGTTGGAATCTGACTGAGGTATACAAAATTGTGAGATGCATAAATAGGGTAGATTTTGAGCATCTTTTCCCCACGTTTCTGAAGACCAGACAGCCCAATCTTAAGGTGAGGAATAAATGCTTTAGAGGTGATCTAAGAATCCCTTTTGCACCCAGTGGATGGTAGAAATATGGAATACTCTGCCTGAGAGGGTGATGGAGGAATGTATTCTCACAACATTTAGGTACCATCTAGATTAATACCTAAAATGACAGGTCAGATTAGATTATGGAGCAAGGGCAGGTAAACAGGATTAATAGTTTGGTGTTTGTTGGCTAGCATAGACATGTTGAGCTGAAGGGCCTGTTTATATGCTATATGATTCTATGACTTTAATCCAAGGAAAGCAATGGAACCATCAGAGTACCAGGTTGTGCACTCGGACCATGCACAGATTAACTGGCAGAGGTCTTCTCGGACATCATCAACCTCCCCCTGCAGCAGGCCACTGTTCCTGCCTGTTTCAAGAGGGCCAACATCATCTCTGTGCTTAAGAAGGCTTGCAGCATGTTTCAATGACTATAGCCCAGTGGCCCTAACTTCAGTGGTCATGAAGTGCTTTGAAAGGCTGGTCATGGCATTAATCAATTCCAGACTCCCCACCACACTTGACCCATTCCAATTTGCCTATCGAACCAACAGATCCACGTCAGATGCCATATCACTTGCCCTTCACTCCTTCCTAGAATATCTTGACACCAAGATCAGCTATGTTAGAATCCTACTCATTGTCTACAATTCAGCCTTCAACACTATTATCCCCTCGAGACTGATTATTAAACTTAGTGACCTCGGACTAAGCCCCACTCTCTGCAACTGGATCCTCAGTTTCTTGACCCACAGGCCACAATCAGTGAAGATTGGGGACAATATTTGATCCTCACTAACACTCAACACTAGAGCCCCCCCAGGGGTGCTTACTCAGCCCCTACTGTACTCACCGTATACCCATGACTGTGTCGCCAAATACCAGACTAATGTCATTTACAAGTTTGATGATGACACCACCATAGTCAGTCGAATCTCAGATGGCGACGAAACAGACTATAGTCAGGAGATGGAAAACCTGGAAAAATGGTGCACTGAGAACAACCTAGCTCTCAATGCCAGCAAAACCAAGGAACTCACTATTAACCTTTGGCAGGATGTTACTCATGCCCTCCCTACACATTAACAGTACAGAGGTGGAACGAGTGGAGAGTGTCAAGCTCCTGGGAGTGGTCATCCACAACAAACTTTCTTGGACTCTTCATGTGGACGCACTGGTTACAAAGGCCCAACAACATCTCTTCTTCCTCAGGCAGCTGTAGAAATTTGGCGTGACAGAGAATACCCTTGCCAACTTTTATAGGTATGCCATCGAGAGCACTCTGCCTGGATGTATCACTACCTGGTATGGCAACTATATCATTCAAGATTGGAGATGGTTACAAAGAGTGGTGAACTCGGCCCGGACAATCACAAAGGCCAACCTCCCATCTATAGAATTCATCTACTGGGCCCGCTGTCAAGGAAAGGCTGCCACCATTCTCAAAGATCCATCCCACCCTGGCAATGTTTTTCTACAATGTCTCCCAACGGGGAGAAGGTACAGAAGCCTGAACACATGCACCAGCAGGTTTTGAAACAGTTTCTACCCTACTGTTGTTAGAATACTGAATGGACTCACAAACTCTTAACATTCGTCTGTACCTATGTTTTTGTTTTTGCTGCTGTTACCTATTATTCACTTATCTATGCTACTTAACTATGTGATCTGCCTGTATTGCTCGCAAACCAAAGCTTTTCACTCTGCCTCAGTACACGTGACAATAAATTCAATTCAATTCAATTCAGCAACAGAGAAACACATCATTGCTGTAAAACAACATTTTAAGATATAAGCCTAAACATGGTGCCCAATTCATTAAATCTAACTGACATCAAAGCAAACACAAGACCTATAGCAGTAATATAGTGACTAACAGATGTTAAAGCAGTGTCATAATTTGTTTTATTCATGGTCAGAACCCCTATTTCCTATTGTAATGGGAAGAATTGAGCCTATGCTTGAATAAAGCAACCATTGTTATATATAGATAGTTCTCCTATAATGCGGTAATTGCATTCCCATGCAACACCATGTTATAGAAAATCATGCAATATAAATAATGGGGCCTATGGGAAAAACAGGCCACCAAAAATATCAGTAAAAATTGAAACAAAAATATTAGTTAGCCAACCACAATCATTAGCACAGTTTAAGTAAATCTTTAAATCAATATTAAAATGAAATAATACAGTTAATTTAACACTTTAACACTAAAATCATTGGCTACAGCACTGTACCTTTCACAAAGCTCTTCATCAGAAAGAGCGTGAGCTGACTGACCATGTGATGCCAACGTGGAAGTCTAGCCCTCCTCAAGATTCCCCCCTGGTTTGTCGACTGCAATTCCCAGTTTCTAGCTAAGGTTCGAGGCTTGCAGAGCTGATTGCATTCCTATTTTAGTTGGACACACTGAATTTGCATTTTGCAGACAGAGGATTCTGAGTCTGGATTTTACTGTTCAGCTGGTGGCGTGGATAGAGTCGCATAACAGCGAACGGGAATTTACTTTAGAAAAAAAGTTCCACAATTCACAATTGCGTTACAAGCAAATTGCATTTCATAAAAGCGCATTATAGGAGAAATACCTGTACTGGTTTATCTGTTTCTTAGTGCCACGAACCTCACATTATCCAACAGGAAACAGACCAAAGATAAAGCCATTGATGTATAAGATGATCAGTGAGTCTCCTACAACTTCCCTCAGTAGGGTGGAAAAAATATCATCAAAATTGTATTCTCCTGATCATTATCCAGGAGTGATTTTTTTTTTACACAAAGCATGCTTGAACGTGAAATTTGGACTAAGGGAATTAAATAGGATCAATGTTTTAAGGGGAAGCTGGAAATGTATATTAGAGGGAAAAGCTTAGAAGAATGGCATTGAGTGTAAGGTTTGTATCAGCATACGTACCAGAATCAGCAGCTTTTATGCTGCAAATTCTATGGAGTTCGATGTAATATTTGGAATGTTCTGGGAGAATAAAAACGCACTCAGCATGAGTGTCCCTTATAATTTAATCTGCTCAGACCATCAAAGCTCACAAATGGAGGTTGACCACTAGACTGAGGTGCAGGAACTGTACCCCAAAGTGAATAATGAGAAGATGAAGGCATTTTCTAAAATAAAATATGTGGATTTCTCATTTAAATAGATGCATGCTGTGGGATTGCTACTGTTAGGTGGCAGCCTTACCAACTCGAACAGTCTCAAAGTCTCAAGCGGAGGTAGACTGCAAACAACTGGAAATATAACTCAACAAAAATCCTCAGAAATATCATTAAAAGATGAATAGAATTTCATAGCAACTCATCCAAGCTCTCAGGATGGTAGACAATTCAGGAAATGGAAAATGACAGATACAAAAAAAGCGTCACTATTATGAATTCACAGATAGCCTGGTGTCTCAATTTCAAAATTGATTTTTTTTTATCATTCCAGCAAAGATCAGGAGTTTTAATGGAAAAGCCCTTTGGAGACATGGGGTCACTTTGAATTGTGAATTTGAAATTGTCAATTACTTCTCCTTGTGCAACTAGAAAGCCAAGAACATAGAAGTTAACTCCATGTTCAAGAAAAACTGGCAATGCATGACTGTGGGAGGGAGTCACTGGTTTTAACAACACAGGAGCCTTTGCTGGCTCCCTGCTCCCCAAGTTCCACTTGTATAGTGCTCTAAGGGAGAAAGCCAGTGGCCTTCTACTTGCACTTTTCTGAGAGACACCAGCATCATAGAAATGGACAGTACCATTCCACTGGTCCCAATTTCCACTGCCTCAGTGATCACTCGAATAACTAATTTAGTGATATCTGTCAAATCCAAAGAGTCCGGAGACAAAATTATGTATTACAATATGGTGTGCAAGCCACCTTAAAGGTTACAGTGTGCTTCCATGGAAATGAAGGTGCCAACTGCTCCCTTCATGTATTGCTAGCTGAAATCTGCTTCACAATCTAATGTAACCTGACGTATATTTGTTCCTACAATGAAAGCAAAGTTCCACTTTAAGCCAAGAGTTTGAAGTTATGGAAATAAAGTCATACCTTTCATGATTGCACATCTTTGGTGGTGTCAAAGCCTACATGTTAGGTCTGATGTTTCTTGCACATTCATCTTTTCAGTTACTTACTCTTGAGCTCTGGGTAGCACAATTTTGATGCCACAGCCTGCCTTCTTCTTCGCCTGCATTGTGAAGATATTACATCCACTGAATTGCTATGAGATCATACTCCAGTGAAAAAAAAAATCAAAGCTTGTGTTTGGCAGTGAGAAAGCAACACAGGAGACTTGTGGAAAATGGATAATAATGGTATCAGTACAAAGTGGATGGTTTGCCTGTTGTCCAATCTGCCTGTTTGTCAGCCCATTGAAATAAACCAATCTTTCTCCGAAACAATAATTATTACCAAAGTATCCAGGAAATTCCTGTGTAGTTATATTTACTGATAATAAACAGGCACTATCACCATTCTTTTAATTGTTTAATGATGGCAGAAATCACTCCATGAAAATTCACCCCCTAACTTTTAGAGGAGATAATAGGCACACAAAGTGAGGGAGTGTGTGAAATAAATCAATTGTTTTTAAAACTACAATAGTAGTTTAAAATAATATAAATTATACAGCGAAACCTTTACTAAAGCACAGAAGTGTTAAGTATTTTAATCAACTAAAATTTATGGGATGTCTGAAAGAACTTCACATTTAGTACATTTGGGCATTTTAAGTAAGCTGTGTAGGAGACACCATTAACTGCATAGAAGTTACAAATGTTGCAATACGGTGTTAGTACTAAATACTATACTCAACCATTTTACAGACAGAAGCTCTGCTCTGTTCCAATATGTTACACTGATCCAATATGCACTGCTTGAGAAGAACAATATCAGTGTGTATGCCTAAGAGCTGCAGCTGTTAAGTAAGCATATCTAAGCTGCTATCATTATGTTTCATTTACTTAGCAAAACATTTGAGCTCATTTATTTGTTGCGCAAATACATTGTCCACCCAGAATTATACTGAACCAAACAGACAAGGAGTGGCCTGTGGTCAGGTTGATGATTGTGATCAAAGACATTGGTCAGATAACATGATCACCTTATTATGCAGAAAATAATGCAGAACTTGAACGAGCAGAGAGGATAATTAACATTTATATAGAAAATTATAATGTATTTCAGGAATTCTCAAAGTCACAATGAATTATCTTCAACCCTGGTGAAAACTTCACATGTTTGACTTCAGTGCTTTATTAACTATTCTACGACTTCTGTATGGCACTTCACCAGTGGCTTCATTTTGGGAGATTCAAGGCAGCTGCAGCTCTTGAGGTGATTGTGATTAGCAACATCTCCAAGCTCAGAGATGTGAACTTCTGACAGTATTTCCATTGCTGCCAAAAAGTGGAGGGAGAAGTGGTAGTGTAGTGGTAATGTCACATCGCTAGCAATTTAGAACCCTACGCCAATATTCAGGGACATGGGTTCACATCCCACCAGGGCTGATGGTGAAATTTGAATTCAATAAGAATGAAGTTTGGAATAAAAAGTCAACATAAATTGCTGTAAAAATCCATCCGGTTCACTAATGCCCTTTAGGAAAGGAAATTTGCTGGCCTATATGAGACTCCAGACACACTATAGTGTGGTTAACTCTTAACTACCCGCTAGGTAACTAATGCTGGTCCAGCCAGTGATTCCTACACTCCATGATGACATTTTTAAAATGTGGCTGGCCCAACTGATGAATTGGCTATGTAATTGAGGGTATATAAGGGAGCTGGTACTCAGTCATTGTGACAGAGGGAACCCTTCTATTGTGCTGTCAGAGAATTTCAATCTCATTGAAACTTCTATCTATTTTCTCTCATGGCTTGTCTAAAGTTGTGGAGAAAGTTAAGACTTGACATTTCATTCGCATCCCAGAAAAGTGGTTGTCTATGTCAGCAGTTGCTGCATTGATGGCCTGCTGCAGAATCCTTTGGTTGATTATAGATGACATTCTGAAATATTTTGATACAGTGTATCAAAGCTCACTTAAGTTGATAATAGATTACTCTACATTTTCCAAGGTATTTTTGTTTTCCATAATTTTCAGTTATGATAATTGTATAACGCAGCTGGACCTTGTTTTCTTAGGAAACATTATGGAGAAATTTCCAAAATTGATCCAAGAAAAGACTTTACCAAAATAGCACAATCAATGTTGTTGCTTATATAAACTGACTATTGTGATTGCTTTTCAATTTGGAGGAATGTATTCTAAAATCTTGCATTTAATGATACATGAATGAGTGGAAAAATGTAACTGTATCTGTGGCTCAGAAAAACCATCAGGACAGAGTGTGGAAACCTGGGCAATTCTGGTCCTCACAAATGCAGTTAGTCTGAGCATCAAATTTACTGAGAAGTGAATGAGGGTCACTGTAAAGGACAAATCGCACCAATTGCTGAGGTATTGTGCTACCATCTCAGTTATTGCCAAAACTGGAGAGGGATTTGGATAGGTGAGTAGATACTTTGAAACCTATTTCTTTCCTGACAATAATTCAATTAATTGTCCTCACTTACCATTCATTTTTGGTACTTGTAACCAGGCTACCTACTTTCTTAATTATTTAATACTTTTCCATTTAGATTCCTTCCAAGCTACAGCACAAAGACAATAGAACATAGAACATAGATTATTACAGTGCAGTACAGGCCCTTCGGCCCTTGATGTTGCACCAAACTGTGAAACCAATCTAAAGCCCATCTTACCTACACTATTCCATTGTCATCCATATATTTATCCAATGACCAATAAATGACCTTAATATTAGTGAGTCCACTACTGTTCCATGCCCTACTACTCTCTGAGTAAAGAACGTATCTCTAACATCTGTCCTATATCTTCAATTTAAAGCTATGTCCCCTCATGCTAGCCATCGCCATCTGAGGAAAAAGGCTCTCTCTGTCCATCCTATCTAATCCTCTGATCATCTTGTGTGCCTGTATTAAGTTACCTTTTAACCTTCCTCTCTCGAACAACTGGGCAAAATGACCAAGACAACCCCTGAAATGCCTTTATATTATTTTCAATTTCATTACCTTTGATAAGGTCAACTATTATGCCCTCTTCCAATGCCTTCCAATGTCGAATTTACAGTGAGAAAATTGATGCAAGAAAGATTTACTGCTGATATGCATTGGGGTGCTGCATGAGTAGGTGAACAAATAATACAGGAGAGAGCTTTTGTCTTGAAAGTGTGCTAGAATCATACCTTCTAATTGCGTCATATTGCATATTTAAAGATGTTGAATTTTCAAGACTGTCACCTTGCTGAACATAATAGTACCCCTTTAGATATGCCCAAATAACTCAAAACATATCTGTATATCCACCTCACCAGGTAACGTTGAAGTTGGCTCAGCCAATGCTCACTACAGACATGCTTGCGTTTGATTATTCAATGGGATTACTCATTTGTTTCCTACTTGGTGAGTTATTACCACAGAAATATCCAAACTGCCAGTGAATACTTTTACTGACACTACATAAATTGGATACAGTATCCTCAGAGCAAGAACAATCATCATGGGATCAAGGTTCAAAAAGATCCTTCCAGGCCATTTCAGGACAAGGTGACAAAAATCAACATTTTTGTCTCAGCATTATCATGTTTTTGACTACTTCTGCAAATGGTTAAAAAGTGGTTCACTAGCAGAAAGCATTCCAATTCCTTTTTATCAAAGAATATTACCAGACGGACATTAAGTGGGATATGAATACAATTCTAGCATACAGTTAGCAAGATAGGTTTGCTTCAGACATCACACATCCCAGTAAATTGTACAGGGTTCTCCCAATAATTTTAGTACATTCCTGACAAAATTCCGTAGGGAACCACTTGAAAAGAGGGTGGAAAATTCCTTTTGTTGAACTTGATCATCAACTGTGGACTAGTATGGCCAGCTGTTTCCAAGCTAGCTGGAAAAAAGCAAATTGGTAACAATGCATCATTCCATGAATAATAACATATAATTAGAGAGAATGTGAATTTCCAATTCCCTCAAGCCGATCTGATAATACTGTGCAACAGTATTATGCCAAGATTTCAAATGACCACAATAGTCCATGCATTAATAATGAAAATTATATCCGAATATTTTTCCTGCTATTAGCATGTAATCAGAACATACCCACCACTATGAGTAAATAAAAAAAAATCAACATCCTCATTCTTCTTGATGGCAAATTGTGGCAGAGATGGAGAACCACAGAGAACCATTTGAATAACTCAGAACACAACCTTCTTCCTCATCTCTCTGAGTTATTCCACAAAACTGATGAAACATCATTAAAAGAGTCTTCCAAACTTTGTCTGAGGAAGAATCTGGAAATTCTATTCAAAGAAAAGTACATTTTGCTTGAAGTTGCAATTCAAAGCAGTATGATTTGAATTCAAGACGTATGTTTAAATTTCTTCTGTTGAGTGGAAGTTTGAATATGTATTGCAAACTTTCTTATCCCAATTAGATAGTCCAGCTATTGCCGTAATGTTAATATTTATCCGTTTGTGATTAAATAACTAATAAGAGCAGGAGGCTCCACACACATTCCAATCTCAATGGTGGGTAGTTCAATATTTCAGTGCAAATGCATTTGCAACCTTCTATGTCTAGGAGTGCTGAGTGAATGATCCATTTGGCCTCCTCCTAAAGTGTTAATATAGATGAAAGTCTTCACCTAATTCAGTTTAATCTAAATTTTATCAAGAAATGACTGAATGTAATAGATACAACAAAAAGTAGGGATTTGTCAACATCCCTGCTGTACGTTGATGAAATCATGATATTTCTGAAGACTTGTACTCCAAAATTAACCACCCAAACATTTCCAGTACAAGTATAACACTAACATCTACTCAGTAATATGGAACATTTCCAAAGTATATGCTAAGTACCAAAAAAAGAAGAAATCCATCAATTTTGACTCAACTCTGACTCCACTTTCAATCATAACAAAGAGTATCATGGCACCTATTGATTGATAAGCACAGCAGGTCAGACAGCATCCGAGGCAAATCAACACTTCATCAGGAAAGGCTGAAGCATTGATTCTCCTGCTCCTCGATGCTGCCTGTACTTCTGTGCTTTGCCAGCACCACACTCTCGACTCTAATCGCCAGCATCTTCAGTCCTCACTTTCACCAACTCATTGATAGTGCATTTGTCAGTGCTCGGTTATGGTCCTGCCAAGACCCCACTGATGCTCAGTCATCATTACAGCCTTGATTCAATGTGGAGACAAGAGCTGAATCCAGAGAGAGAGAGAGAGAGAGAGAGAGAGAGAGAGATAGGCAATAAATGCTGACCAACCAGCAATGTTCAAATAGCATGAATGAATAAAACTAAAGACCCTGGGTTCTGATGAACCTCAAGCAAGGGTTTCAAAAGAAAGACATTTGATGTAATGTTTTTAATTTTCCACAATTTCCTACATATGGTAAAGCTCTTATTACATTGGAAATAGTGAATTTTGGAACAAAAAAATGAGGGAGAGAAAAGGCAGGAAAATTTAGGGCAGTTATTTTAACATTTTTCATTGGGAAATGTTAGAAGCTCATATTAAAGTCCTTATTGCATGGCAGTTCCTGTTAACCCCCTCAGCCTGAAGGTTCTACATGCACCATCCATCACATTATTGTACGATTAATATCTTTTATTCTCCCCTTTAACCCCAACCTACCACAAATACATGTATATTACATTATTCGCTGTCATCCCATTGCAGCCAAGTTGATGGTAACTTGTAAAAGAAAGACCTCATACAGTGCCCTGTGCCCTCCTATGTGATATCAATCCCATCATTTCATTTGGAGTTGCCTCCCTTCACAGTCATTATTCCCTCTGCATCACAGTATAATGGTGCCAATCCTTACGCTGAGTTTCCCAATTTCCAAACATGACTGTGACATGATAGCCCTCCTTGTCATTTACTGCCCAAACCCACTGGACTAACAAGTGAGGAGTACTCTGACTGAGAATGGTCCAGACCCCTAACTACTATCTTGAGAACTCCTAATTGCCTTGCCTCTAAATCCTGGAATGTTGGACTTGAACTGCAGTACTGACAATGGCCCAATCTCCTGGCATGCATTCCTAGACTCTGATCACAGCTGTAGTCTCTTTCACTCCACTAAGGACTACTCCCCTGAGACTTCTGGACATGCTCATTTGCTGGAGGGGATGCTAGCATAAGATCATAAGATCATAAGATATAGGAGCAGAATTAGGCCATTCAACACATTGAGTCTGTTTCGCCATTTGATGTGTTTCTCAATCCCATTCTCCTCCTTCTCCCATTAACCCTCAATTCCTTTACTAATCAAGAACTGATCTTTGTCTTAAATACAGTCAATGACTTGGACTTCACATTCCTCTGTTACCACCCTCTGGCTGAATATTGCAGTGATTTAGCATGGTGTCATACTGCAGTATGTCAATCACTTTGACTGTTTAGTGCCGGAAATGCTGACATGTTGCCTGGCTTTCTGTTTGACTAAGAAGTAAGACAACACAGAGATGCTGATGCCTGTTGGTTTTAATTGAAACAGCTATGCACTAAAAGGCAAAACAAGGCAGAGATGCTGCGACCCAGCCAGCATATTGCAATGGAAGGTATCCAGGAGCTCCAAAGTGCTGCACTGAAGAGTTGACGTGTGTTCTGAATTTATGCAAGTCATAATAATACGATGATGTTGATATGTTGCTGATCCCATGGACAACGTGTGGAAATACGTCATGCTACACGATATTGGGGAATGAAGGTAAATGTGAAGGCCTGGAGAAGTAACCAGCAATTTCATCCACTAATAACCACCCAGACATACAAATCGGGAATTAATTAATCAAATTTTTCACCAGTGGAAGAATTGTGAAAATGAGGGAATATGTTCGAATAATTTGTAAACACATGAAAATAATGTCCTGACCATTCACCAGAGTCATTGATAGTTACATAGTCTTTATAGCATGGAAAGAGCCCATCAATCCATCAGTTCCACACCAGTCATCATAGGTCAATCTAATCTAATCCCATTATCCAACACTTGACCTGTAGCTTTGTTTGCATAGCGTTTCAAGTGCTCACCTAAATAAGCTTTAAAGTCTTAATGGTTGCTGCCTCTGTTGTCTTTATAGGCAGTGAGTTCCAGATACAAACCACCCTCTGTGTTAAAACATTTGTCCTCAAATCCACTTTCAATCTTGTACTGCTTAAGACTATGCCCCATCTATTGCTAGTTCAATAAAGGAGAATTTTTTTATGCCTATCTATCCCCTCTATGCCCCTCCTAACATTGTACATTACAACTAGGTTATCCCTCAGTCTTCTCTGCTTCAATGTAAACAACCCCAGCCTTTCTCTTCATAACTGATTCGTTCCAGCCCAGGCAACATCCTGATGAGTCTCCTATGCACCCTCTCTGGTGCAATTACATCATTCCTGTAGGTATAGCAACCAGAAATGCACTCCAGTTATAGCCTGCCTAATGTTATATACAGCTCCATCATAATCTCCTTGCCCTTGTAATCAGTGCCTTTCTAATAAAGGCAAGCATCACAAAGGCCTTCTTCGGTACATTCATTCTTAACAATACCCTTCAACTGTCACTCTCTGTTTCCTGTCGCTAAGCAAACTTTGGATCCAATTTGTCAATTATCCTGAATCCCACGCACTTCTTCACCATTCTGCCATGCAAGATGTGATCAAAAGCCTGCCTGAATTCCATGTAGATTACATCAACTCCACTACCTTCATCTATATACCTAATCACCTCTTAACATTCAATCAAATTTGTTAGGCATGATCTCCCTGGACAAAGCCCTGCTGAGTATTTTAGATTAATTCTGCTCCTCATAACATTTTTTCAATATTTTTCCCTGTACTGATGTTGTACTTACTGGCCTGTAGGTTCCTGATATCCCTACCGTCCTTCCTGAATAATGCCACCACATTATCTGTCCTCCAATCCTCTGGCACCTCTTCTACATTCAGGGAGGATTTGAAAATATATATTAGAGCCTCATCTGGATCTGGGGATATATTCATTTTAATGTCTGCTAAAGCTGCTGTTACTCCTCCCTCTCAATGCTGATTTGTTCACGTATATCACAGTCCCCTCTTGGTCTATCTAGTTAATATTGGGGGAGTTGAAATCGCATGCTATTACTATACTTTTTTTAATACTTCCCTGAGATTTGCCTACATATGTATCTTTTTAAAATTTCTTCCTGACTGTTTACAGGTCTATTGGACACCCCCAGGAAAAGGATTGACATTTTCTGCTTTTAGGTTCTACTTGTATGGACTCTTTGAGGAACCTTCTAAGATAAAAATCCCTCTTTCCTGCAGTAATTGATTCCTTGATGAATGTTGCATCGTCCCCTGAACTCATCCGCCTTACTTGCAAGCTTCCTTCTGTTAAAGTTAATGCCATCCAGCCTTGCGATGTTCCCTCATGCCTTAACTTGACTATATTTTCATGCCATGCAGACTGGTTTGCTTCTTCTTCTACTTACCTGTGCATCACTTCCTATTTTACCTCCATTCCATATCCCATATTCCTGCCAAATTAATTTAAACCCCAACCAACCACACTAGCAAACGCTGTCATAAGCACATTTATCCCATTCCAGCTCCGATGCAATCTATCAGACTTGTCCAGGTCCCACCTCCCCAGAAATGGAGTCCAGTGATCCTGGAATCTAAAGCCTTGCCTCCTCCTTCAAATCTTAGCCATGCATTCACCTATTTATCCATTTAGTTTTATGCTCACTAGCGCATGATCTGGGAATAAATTGGAATTTAATCTGCTCTTTAGCTTCCTAAATTCCTGTTGCAGGACCTCATCCCTTTTTGTCGGCTTATGTTGCTGGTCCCAACTACAATCTCTGACCGTTGACCAATCCCGGTCAGAATGCCCTGTTGCCATTCAGTGACACAATTACCAGCTGTTGAAACCCTAAGAGGAAAATCAGACTTTTGTTCTCAACATCATGAATCTCATTTTTTTAATTTCTTGCTGTATTATAGAGTCATAGAGTCATACAGCATGGAAACAGACCCTTCGGTCCAACCAGTCCATGCCGAACACAATCCCAATCTAAACTAGTGCCACCTCCCTGCTCCTGGCCCATATCCCTCCAAACCTTTCCTATTCATGTACTTATCCAAATGCCTTTTAAATGTTGTAATTGTACCCACATCTACCACTTCCTCAGGAAGTTCATTCCACACACAACCAGCCTCTGTGTAAAACATTTGCCCCTCATGTCTTTTTTAAATCTCTCTCCTCTCATTCTGCCCCATTTCTTGCAATTACTGATCAAAGGCTATGAATATTCCACTGTTTTCCACTAAAACTTGCTTTAAACAAGTAGAGAAATATTTGGCACTAACATTGGGTGCAATGATGGGAAAAACGAGATGGAAGTCCAAGTTTTTTCTTTAGAGAACATCCCACTTGAAATGATCTGTTATGCAGGTCTGCACTTGAATTCATTTGCCCACTCTTTAGTAAGCTGTTGATTTTAAATGGATTTCCATTCATTATAAAGTAATGGAGAAATAAATTTTATATGAAAATATTAAGCAATCGTATGGCAATGCAGTTTTGAGGTTTGTTTCGTCCCAACAGAAAGTATGTTAAAATAAACTGGTAGAACAAGCCAGAGTTCCCATTCAATAGGAGAAAAGTGAAAAGACTGACATAGCTAAATGATAAACTTTACAATCTCTCAGAAATAGCAAACTGATTTAAACTCAATTTCCAAAGAAAGCTAGACTTTAGATTTGAACTGTCGGTTTCTCTCTCCACTGATGCTGCCTGACTTACTGACTTTCTCCTGCTTTCTATGTGTTTATTTTTAAGGTCGGTGTTGTTCTGTAAACTAGCAAAAGGATTATGCACGATTTTAAATAAAAATCTGAAACTATTGTTTGTGGGAGAACTCCACTAGGAGCCATTTGGCAAAGTACTTTATAGACATAAATAGAGCTTTGGCTTATAGGCACATCTGAAACCTTTCTGAAATAGTGTACCAGGATCTTGCTGTTGCTACCAGCTGCTCTGGCAGTATATGAAGGAGCAATTTTGTTTCAGTACGTAATACAATACAGCATTATGGATGAACACCCATCAGACTAATTTAAAAATCCATCAGGGACACAGGAACACAGACTTCGAATGAAAAATGTATTAACTCATTCATGTACAAACCACAAGGTCTGACATCACTGCACACATGGACAGAATACTGAGAGGGCTAAAAGCAAAAGGACTGAAAAAAAATAAATACCTGAAACCTGATTTATGGTTTCCTCATTTTCAATGTCTGCAGAGATTCTTGAAGTAATTAGATCATTTTTTTAACATAATGAAGATTTTGAGTTCCCAATATGATGTTTATATGTAGTCATTATGTCTGTCACTTTTTTCTAATGAATTTTAACCCTTTCACTCAGATATTATCAGAAAGCAACACCCTTTAGGCCGGAATTTGTATAGAAAGTTGTGAAAGTAAACAGGTTTTTGTATCAAAACAGCACGCAAACCTTATGCCTGAATCTCAAGGGTAAAAACAGTTCATGAGGTGCCCTTTCCAGCACCTTTTTTTTAACAGAAGGTCCCTAATTTTTCACAAACTGAGGACTCATTCTCAATCAGTGCATCCAGTGAAAGCAGCTATTAGCTACAGGGCTTCCTCAAAATGAATGAAAAGACAGGTTAACCATACCCCAATCACTGAAAATCTAACTCACCAACCATGTAGATTGTAACATTTAGCTGTTTACAATTTCAAGAGCAGAATATGAAAATCCAAAATGTTGAAAAAACTTAAAACCAAGGAGAATGAATTACAATTTAAATTTTTGAAAGCGTCCATTTTTGAAAGTGGCACATTGTCTCAAAACTGAATTAGCAATTTTGTTGCAGGAAGGCCACAAGAGATCTGAATTTGAAGTGTAGAAATGTTACACTGGTGCCATTGAGGTTAGTCTTACAAGGGTGGGGCTCAGACAAATTGCAGTCATTACAATCTACCTGCTGTTTCTGTTAGAGAAAACACAGTCGCAACATGGTCCACATTCTGAGCTGAATTTGAGTAATGGGCTTTATATTTCGGATACTCAATTAAAAGAGCAATAGGCTTTTAGATACAGCATCAGTAATTGGATCATTTGAACTCTTTGATTGTCAGACAGAACCACTGAATTCAGAGCCTCTCAATCAATAATTCAGACAACATACGGTGCAACCCTGTCACTCGATATACAAGCAGAAAAGTACATTACATTGGTAAAATCACTCACTGGCAGTGTAGTGATCAGCTTTATCTGTTAGTACATCTGAGTCTGAAGCTCATGTTACTAAATCAAAAGCAAAACGTGGTGTTGGCATGATTACCAAGGTCCCAATGGCATATGCTGAATGACTCAGCTCAGCCCTGTCACAGACTCCACTGACAAAAATGTTTGCTTTTAGTTAATGAAATTTTTAATTTTTTAATTCCTGCTTTCCTCCCAGAATTAGTCAAAATTTTCTGATAGGCATTATTTTCATATCAATGTAAATCTCTTTAAAATCGATATTTTAATGTCAGTGGTCCATGATTTTACTCAGTAAACCAGGGATTTAGAACAGACCAGAATTTGCTGTCTGTACCCACTGACCTCAGAGAGAAGAACTTACTGAAAAAAAAGGAAGACTGTAGCATGTTGGTAATGTTATCCGACTAGTACTCCAAAGACCTAAACTAAAGACTCATGAATTCAGCATCTGGAGGAATTTAAATTCAATTAATTAATAAATCTGGAATGAAGTACTAGTCTTATTAATAATGAATGTGAAGCTACTTGATTGCCATAAAAATTCAGTTAGTTCAATAAAGCCCTTTAGAGAAGGAAATCTGCTGTCATTACTTGGTCTGACACATATGTGAAATCAGATTGATAGTAAATGGTTCATCTTGAAAGCCACTCACTTGAGGGTGGCTCATCACTACCCAAGGATAACTAGGGACAGGCAAAATGCTGGCAAAGTGATATCCATATCCCAAAACGGAATTAACAAACAAGTCTTCTCATTATGAATCTCACTTTGTGGACTGCATGAAAACATTTTTTATCATGCACAGTTTTGCACATTTGAGATCACAGTTGCTTCATTAGGTACTGTATTACAAGATGCCAGACATATTGAGTGTGGCGTTTTTGATCCAAATAACATAAGGCACCTGCAATTAGGGAGGAAGTTCTTTTGTTTATGGTAGAGACATGTCTTTTCTAATTTCCATCATGGTGCTGAAATCAAATTTCCAAACACAAATGAATTTTAGCTGTCATTCCAGCACAGTGCTTCTAATTCCCAACTATTATCCTGGCACCCCTTTTCTCTTGCCTTTCCTTTATTCTGTATGTCACCTTTCATTTCATCTCTTTTCGAAAATTGCTTTCCAACCCAATCTCTATCTCAAACCATCTCAATTCCACCACCCTGATCTTGCTGAAGTTATTCAAAGTTTTCCATAAGTCCATGCTTAAAATTGCTGAGCCTCTTTTGACATTCTTCAAAGGACTTATTGAGGCATCCATCACAGGCTTCCTTATGGACAGAAATCCCAAAAGTTACATAGTTATATGATGATGCACTTCCTTCCCAGATTACATCCAGGCAGAACCCTGAAAGCACCTTGACAACTGAGCACAATCCTTACTTTACCCAAAGTCTACTAACCTGCAACTTTCTAGCATGGATCACCAAATAGTGCTCAGGAGCAGGACTGCTTCTTATTTCAGGAGCAATTTCAACAAACACATTAACTTATATCAGTGAATTCAGCACAGGAGAGATTAAATCTGAGAGGATGGCTTAGCTACTCAATAATCCTTTCCAAGATGGCGGCAGAGTAGGTGGGCTGAGCTTAGGGCATGTCCAATCCCATCCACTTTCTTTCTCTTTCTCTTTCTTTCTTTTGCTTTCTTTCTTTAGCTCTTTTTCTTTTCTTTTTCTTGTTTTCTTTTCTCTTCATTTTCTTTTATTTTAAGTCTGGAGAGTTGTGGGTGAAGGAGGGAGCCTACAGCAGTGGCAGCAATACCAGGATGAGCCGGACACAGATCCACCCCAGCCTGGGTTCTCCTGGGGACCGAAGAGCAAGTCCTGGGCTGACTGCCCAAGACTGGACATGTAGATTAGGCCGAGGCTCCAGGTCCATGGTTAGGCCCAGGTGCCTGAAGGTGGAGAAGTGGTGGTCTTGGCACAGCTTGATGATCTCCCAGTTTTGCGATATTGTCCCGGTGTGGAGTCTTGTCCCCAAGTGGAGGTGTTCTTCATCTTTGGCCTCCAGGTATTCCCATGGCCTGACAGATTGTCTCATCCAGGAATGGCATTCTCAACCCAGCATGGCAGTATTCTTCAGTGGAGGCTTCAAGTCCAGTATACCAGCGGCCCGACATGGCAGTTTTGTCCCGGAATGGTGGTATTGTCCCGGAATGGTGGTCTTGTCTCAAATTTGGAGAGGGGGGGTCTTGTCCCAGAATGGCGATATTGCCTGGAATGGTGGTATTGTCCAGGAACAGTGGTCTTGTCCCAGAATGGTGGTGTCATCCCAGCTATACCTCACAGGGTTTCCCTTTGTTCCTGAATCAGCTTTCCCCATGCCCAGGAGCTATAAAATGAATTGTGATGAACTTTGTCTTAATTTTACATTTGTCATATTATTTTGTATAATTTCTGTCATTGATGCAGGTTGGGACGACTTACAAAACTTTTCACTGTGTTTTTCATGTAAAAGTACACATGACAAATTTCTATTCTATTCAATTCTATTCTATTTATTCTAACTGCACCATCAGCAGCTCTTTATGGCATGTTTGTCATTTTATTGTCTGTTGATTGAATTAAATATTTATTAGCTAGAAAGTATTTCTCTTTATTTTTACACCTAATAACAGGATCTCACATCCTGGGTCAGGTAGGGCTTAAGCCAGAAGCACAATGAGCTTCTCTCTACAACACAATTTTGTGCCAATCAGCTAGAAAGTCACAGACATCTACCTCAAGAAAAGGATTTTTTTTCCTTGGCTAAGTGCAAATGTCTTCAGCAACCCAGTAATTTATTCGAGATGACAGGGAGGGTCGTTTTATTTTGAATAAATTATTTATAATACACTTGTAGAATATGGAAACAGAACTAAAATGCGAGAATATGAATTCTCAGTGGAATTCAAATCAAACATTGATAACTTAAAATAAAAGCTCTTGAAACAAGGACCAGCTTGCTTTCTGTAGCTCTGACCCCATGCAATGAATGTGATGGAAGAGAAATCTATTCCTGATATTACTTTGACATAATCTGCATTATAAACTTCCATTACTTAATGTAATGTTTGTGTTTAATTCAAACAAAGCTAAAGCGTTGAATTGAAAACATTTAAATACTATAAAAAAGATCTATAAATTAAAAAGTTAATATATTTATATATGTGCTAAATCTGACTTGACTGTTTGATGGAAAGTGTAGATGGACCTTTACTTGGAAAAAAGTTTTATTATTGGTGTAAGTACAGAATATAAGTTTAATATTATTATCTAAAGCACAAAGGGAGGGGTTGGAGAATATCTTGTATGCTGTACCAGAATGAGTGAAATTAGAAACCAGAACAGCTTTTAACATGGAACCTTTTAAATAGAGAGATAGCAAGCTTTCAATTTAAAAAGATTGTATAGCTGTAATGGGCCAAATGTTTCCTTCTCACTGTAAAAGTCTATTGTCCTGAACCTCTGATAACCCTGCTCTATCAGCAGAATGTACTGTAAATTCATGAATATCTACAGTCACAACCACCTAATGAAGGAGCGGTGCTCCAAAAGCTAGTGTGCTTCCAATTAAACCTGTTGGACTATAACCTGGTGTTGTGTAATTTTTAACTTTGTACAGTCACATACTCTTTCCCAATTGTGCATGTGGGGCTGGTTGCATAATTGAAGTTTACATCCCACACCTGTATGAGCACATCAACAGCACATGTTATTATCCACAGGCAAAGTTGAAAGACGTCAACAGACTCTCATTAAATAAGGTTCAAGTCCTTCAGGACTGAAGTCAAAACTCAAGGATCATTTTTTTTAAAGCTTCTGCAAGAGCAATTAGTTTTGATGTTTCAGTAATTGAAATTGATTCCCGTCGACTGGATTATCTATGTTTGGTGTAGTATTAGGGGCTCCTGCAGACTTCCTGACAGGGGGAAGTTTCACAGGAACTTAGTCTTAAGATGGTGGGTATAGGAATGGACAGATATTTCATCTTTGTTTCCTACTACCTCAATTCGAAATGTTCACAATAGTGTGTTAATGTGAAATGCAACCAAATTTGTGATGTGTTTTTGAAATCAATACTTGTATTCATAGAACAGCTTATTACATCACCCAAACTCAAACTCCAAGCACTTTCCACAGTTTGTGAGTCCAGTGATTGTTCAAAAACATGTTTATCAAATATATTCCACAGCCCTCCATAAGTTGAATAATGACTTAATCCGATTTAATGCAGTTGTCTATGGAATGTTGGTTCAGGATACTGATAGTAATCTCAGATCTTCTTAAAATAGAAACATTGTTTTAACACCTAGCTGGAATGACAGATATGATCTTCAGTTGAATCATGTGCCTGAAAGATAGCACCTCCTGAATATTACTGAAAACTTTCAGGCATGAAAAGTGCCCCGTCTCCCTGAAGGAAAGTATGTTTTAGAATTTTAAACAGGCTAGGCAAGCAGTCTCACATTGTTACTGATACAATGGCTACACAAGTGGAATTTTCTACTAACAAAATGTCGCCATCAGTCCCGAAAGACATTCAACCAATCACACAATTGAGCAATGTCATGTGTTCAATTTCAGTGTCAGTTCAATGCTAGATATACAGGCGATACATCTCAATGATTGGTTGATAAAGTCAAACAGGATGCCCCTGTGATTAATTGTGATAGGAAGAGTAGGAAGAGTCACCATTGAAAGGGAAATCATGCTTGACAAACCTGCAGAAGTTCTTTGAGAATGTACTTAGTTGCGGTGTTGAGGGGGAGCCAGTGGATGTGGTTTATTTTGGATTTTTAGAAGGATTTTGACAAAGTCCCATACAAAAGATTAATGTATTAAATAAAATGCATTGGATTAGGGATAATTGATTGAGATGGATGAAAAACTGATTGGTAGGCAGGGAACAAGGAGTAGGAATGAACAGGCCTTTTTCTGACTGGCAGGCTGTGTCTTATGGGATAACACAGGAATCAATGACAGGACCACAGCTAATCACAATGATATTTACATATTAATGATATAAATGACACTAAACGTAATATCTCCAAATTTTCATAGGACACAAAGTTAAGTGGGAGGGTGAGCTGTGAGGAGGATACAGAAATGTTTCTGTGCAAATTGAACAAGCTGGGTGAATGTGTGGCAGATGCAATATAATGTGCACAAATGTGAGGTTATCCACTTTGTTAACAAAAACAGAAAGGCAGACTATGAATAGCAATAAATTGAGAGAGGGAAATGCAAAATGAGACTTGGGTATCCTAGTACACAAGTCACTGAAAATAAGCATACAGGTAGAGCAGGTAGTGAAGAAGGCAAATGGTATGTTGGCTTTTACAGCCAGAGGATTCATGTAGAGTCATAGAGTCATAGAGGTGTACAGCATGGAAGCAGACCCTTCAATCCAACTCGTCCATGCCAACCAGATATTCCAACCCAATCTACAGGACCTTGGTGAGACTTTACCTGGAACATTGTGTACAGTTTTGGTCTCCTTACCTGAAGAAAGCTTTTCTTGCTATAGAGAGAGTGTGGCAGTGATTTACCAGACTGACTCCTGGCATGGTGGAATTGATATATGAGGAGAGGTTGAATCAGTCAGAATTTGTTTTTAACCAGAGTTTAGAAGAATGGGGGAGGATCTCATGATCACCAATAAAATTGAAACAAAACTTAACAGGGTAGGTGTAAGAAGGATGCTCTTAAAGACTGAGGGTCCAGAGCGATGGGATCACAATCGAAGGATATGAGATAAAACATTTAGGACTGAGGTGGGAGAAATGTCTTCACCCAGAGAGTGGTGAGCCTGTGAAATTTGCTACCGCAGAAAGCAGATGAGGCCAATACATTGTATGATTTGAAGAAGGAATTGAATATACCACGTGGAGCCAAAGAGTTCAAAGGAAATGGGTATAAAGCATGATTAGGTGAGTGAATTGGATGATTATTCATGATCCTAATAAATGTGGAGCAAACTCAAAGGACCGAATGGCCTGCTACTATTTTCTTTGTTTCTATGAAGTACAAATCACACACAACCAGCCTACACTGGCAAAGTTCAAAACAAAATATCTACTTTTAGAAAAACAGAAACTGCTGAGAAACTCACCAGGTGTAATAACATCTGTGGAGAGAAAACAGGTTAATGTTTCAAGTCCAGTGACCCATCTTCAGAACTGATGAACATTAAGATTAGATTTCCTACAGTGTGGAAACAGGCCCTTCAGCCCATCTAGTCCACACCGACCCTCCGAAGAGCAACCCACCCAGACCCATTCCCCCTAGCTAATGCACCTAACTCTACGGGCAATTTAGCATGACCAATTCACTGAACCTGCACATCTTTGGACTGTGGGAAGAAACCGGAGCACCCAGAGCAAACCCACACAGACACAGGGAGAATGTGCAAACTCCACAAAGACAGTCCCCTAAGGCTGGAATCAAACCTGGGTCCCTGGCACTGTAAGGCAGCAGTGCTAACCACTGAGCCACCTAGCCACCCCAACTTTCCTTTCTCTTCACAGACACCTGCTGGAGTCTATCCAGCAATTTCTATTTTTGTTTCAGATCTTCAATAGTTCTTTGTTTATTTACTGCTAGATATGATTCCATGATTTTCCAGCAAGTAATTTAAGATAATCAATTGAACTCAATATACAGGTACTTTGTTTATGCTTGCTAACAGAGACATAAATTCAAGTACTGGGGACCCATTCTCTGCATAACAAAAGTATGTTCAACCTTGTATTTATTTGTAATTACCCAAAACATTGAACAGCCTCAGTTTCCCCTCTGATTGTTCCATGGCAGAACCTTGACTGACCAGAGTTGACTTAACCAATCAATACCTTTTTCTCCTGCAGTATATATCGCTGTGATTGTTTGAAATTTAGCATTCTGAAATTTATCCTGATGAGTGCAGTACATAAAACTTAGGAAACATGTCTCTCTTTTCAGCAATATTCAAATCAGCAACTCTAACAACAACACACTCTCTGCTGATTCAAATATTCATTGTATTTTCAAGTTGATTCGATCGAAGCCAGTATTAATGTAATAGTACATGAAATTGTCTGTGAAATGTTGATGAAGATCTACTTCACTGTGAATTTTTCCACTCTTCAATTTCTCATCTAAAGACACCATCTAAGCTAGATAGAGTTCCCGATTAGTCTTCCAATTCCTGGTGCTTCTGGATATTATGAGAATACCTAGATATTACCAGCTGTTTGATACCTGGTCATAATTGATGTAGCATTAGTGGTCATTCTGATTCATTGGCCACGATATTCAAACTAGGTTTGGGAACCGTGCACCTGGATAATTTTTGGGTTCTTACCCCAAACCAAGTCTGCATCAGGCATGCAATGCGATCTTAAATGCAGATGCCCAAATTGGGCTGGTGGTGGGCTGAGCACTACTGCTGCCAGGAGGAAAGAGCTGACTGCACTATACCATCACCAAAGGCAGCTAGGCTGGAGTGGCCACTCCTTTGAAAATAGAGGAGGCAGGACAGAGAAGTGGCCAGTTAATAAAGGGAAGCACATTTGAGACAATGGACAATAGCGAGATAATAGTCAATTTCTTTTTCATCAGGAAATACTTTGTTTGATACTTTCCTCTATTGAACACAACAGCTGTGTGTTTGATTTTACATCTATGCCTTGACAATTGCTTCCTGGTCCTCTCCTGTCTATTAAAAGGGTCAGAGCATTTACCAGGAAGTAATTTGATTTGAGTAGCTTCCTGGCACCCCCCTCACCTGCCCTCACTTTGAATTTATCAGCACAATCTAGAGGTAATATGACACTGACACTCCATCCAGAAGTGTTAGTTTCAAAGGGTGCTAATATCTATTCTCACCCCCAAAGGTAATTGAAGATCAAGCCCATTATTCCCTCTTTAAACAGAGGTACAGCCAACATTTGTAACATCCATACATGTACTACAGATCAGATCATTTATCTTTCCAAAATTGCTATTTAGCTAAATATGCCAGACATTTATTGCACAGAAAAATTATCTAAAAAGCAATAAAATCAATCTGATTTATTGTTGCTGACTGGGAGAAGAAGTCAACCAAATCATCGAATCACTGATTTTACAGGGTTTTTAATGGACAACTTGAAATGTTGAGATAGGTGAAACAGCTGGTCCTAGAGAAAGGGAAAGAGATTCAGATGGGGGAATAATGGAGTTCTGAAAGAGCAAATGAGAGGAGGGAAAGAAAAAAAAGATTGGAAGCTAGAGAAAGATAGACAGAGGAAGGAGCAAAAAGAATACTGTAATGGTGATTGAGGGAAACTGAAATATTTCTTAATTTGCATGAAGGGGCTTGTGGACATATTTGTCTTCCAATTATTTGCATTGTTGTGAGAGTGTTTTTGTTTTAGTTAAAGGGAAGGAGAAAGTGATTTCAGGCCGGAATCCTGTTTAGATTGGAGGATGGAAAGATTGTTCAGGTGCAAGATTTCACTTGTGCAATCTTATTCATGGGCCACTGAAAATTCACATCATAATGTTTAAGTCTAACAGACCATCAATGTTTGGCCGCACCAATCAGTTATGTGAAGATCATAGGAAGCTAAGTTCCTTAAATATCTTAATGTCTTTTGTGAGCTTGTGGTGATTTGTGGTGGTGTCAAAGTTATAATGGATGATGAGGATGAAGCATAACTTTGGAAAATGTTAATGCTTATTATTGCATTCTGCCGCATGCACTAATTTACAAACCTTACTAGAAAGAAATCTTCCATGGGGTTTCTTGTTATGTTGCTACAAAGTTCATAACATTAAGAATCCTAGTACGTTTTGTTTTGATATACAAACTAGCTACTCATAAACTGTAAAGAAGGATGTTTCCTGTGGGACTGTCATGTTACATGAGCAGAGATGCAATGCATTGGAAGGCTGTAGCTATTCAGCATTTTCAATATATAACGTATAAAGGCCTTCACTTTCTTTTTCATGTTAACTGATTTTTTTTCCCCTATTTGCTGTTGGTCAATCTAATCTTCCTTTTCACACCATACCATGCTTTCTATATTCACTAGGAGCAGGAGTAGGCCCCATCTGGCCCGTCAAGCCTGCTCCACCATTCAATAAGATCATGGCTGATCTTTCTCGTGGACTCTTCTCCATTTTCCACATTTTGTGAAATATTTATTAGCTATAATGTTATCAAATGCCTCTCTTTTAAGTTTCAGTTTTGTTTTAATCTTGACTTATGAGACAATGTTTTTCTACTTTATAAGGAAATATTTGTTTTGTACTCAAAACTTTTCATGTTTGCTTATTTTCTATTGCTATTCTGCTAGCTCAGTGGACAGCACTGCTGCTTCCCAGTACCCGGGTTTGATTCCAGCATCGGGTGACTGCCTGTGTAGAGTTTGCACATTCACCACGTGTCTGCGTGGGTTTCCTTCGGGTGCTCTGATTTCCTCCCACAGTCCAAAGATGTGCGGGTTTGGTGAATTGGCCATGCTAAATTGTCCATTGAGTTAAGGGATGTGTAGGCTAGGTGCATTTGTAGGACTGAATGTAGATTGATAGGGTAATGAGTCTTCAGAGGTTCGGTGTGGATGTGATGGGCCAAATGGCCTGTTTCCACACTGTAGAGATTCTATGATAATCCATCAACCTGTTTGCTATCAATTTACCCAGTTCAGTGTGACTAGGTATTTTTTTACATCACAGAATTTTGCTTTCCCTAAATTTCACTTCACATTATATTTGAATATTGAATGTAACAATATTTGAATAACTATTTTCTAATTTTCCTGTTCTCTCACATCAGTTATTGACAAACTTCAATAGGACCTCTGCCTCACAACACACTTCACATTCAACAACCAAATATATGAACAAATCAACGCCACATCCATGGGCTCACCCATCTCTGGACTCATAGCAGAAGTGGTAATGCAAAGATTAGAACAAGCAGTTTTACTGCAAATTCAACCCAAACTCTGGGTCAGATATGTAAATGATACCTTTGTAATCATTAAAAACACAGAAATAGAGAACACACACCGGATCATCAATGCCACACTCACAGGAATCCGATTCACTAGAGAGGAAGAAAAGGACAACCAACTCCCATTCCTAGACGTGATGGTACAGAGAACACCGAATGGAGAATTCACCACAAAGGAATAGAGGAAAGGCGCACACACAGACCAATTCCTGAACTACGAAAGCAACCACTCCAACACACACAAAAGAAGTTGCATCAAGACACTGTTCAAAAGGGCCACAACACACTGCAGTACACCAGAACTGCAAAAAAAAAGAGGAACACCACCTTTACAATGTATTTGCCAAAAATGGATGCCCCCGCAATTTCATCAACAGATGCCTCAGGGAAAGACAACGGAATGAGGACATGCTGCAACCCAAAGGACTAACCACACTACCATACATCAAGAACATTTCCGAACTGACAGCCAGACTACTGCGACCACAAGGACTCATAACAGCACACAAACCAACAGCCACTCTCAGACAACAACTCACCAGAACGAAGGACCCAATACCCAGCATGAGCAAAACCAATGTAGTGTACAAAATCCCATGCAAGGACTGCACAAAACACTACAGAGGACAAACAGGAAGACAGCTAATGATCCGCATCCAAGAACACCAACTAGCCATGAAACGACACGACTAGCTATCCTTAGTAGCCACACACTCAGATGACAAGCAACATGAGTTCGACTGAGACAACACTACTATTATAGGACAAGCCAAACAGAGAACAGCCAGGGAATTCCTAGAGGCATGGCATTCATCCACAGATTCAATCAATAAGCACATCGACCTGGACCCAATATACCGGCCACTGCAGCGGACAGCTGGAACTGACAACCGGAAGCGGCAGAGACAGGCCACTATAAATGCCGGAGGAAACATCACAGAAGTGCTTCACAGGAGGCTCCCAAGCACTGAGGATGTCACCTAGACAGGGGACGAAATGTCTGCAACACAGCTCGATGAACAGAACCACAACAACGAGCACCCGAGCTACAAATCTTCTTAAAAACTTTGAAAACTTCAATTTCCAGAACCTGATCAAACAATTGTCCAAGAACATATTTTACCAGGAATTGATTTTTTAAGACTTTTAAAGAACTGTTATTCACCTTAATCTTTATTATTAACCTCATTAGAGTCTATCGGGGAATAGTGAAGTATTCTTTTATTGCTCCATATCACTCACAGAGTTCCTTCTTTTGGTTTTGTCTCTGCCATGTGATGGTTTGTATTGTCCACAAAGAAGTGAATCATTCCCTTCCTACTTCTTACTTCTATCCATATGGATTTCGTTTTTAAAGCAGTTCCTTCAAATATCTATAACAGTGAAGTCTTTTGCTAATACCACCATCCATCCTTTCACTGTTTCCCCATCTCCAGAAATGTTCATAATCTAGAAATATTAACTGCCTTAATACAAATGCAAAATACTAAGGATGTTGGAAATCTGAAATAAAACTAGAAAATACTCAGCAAATCAGGGAATATCTGTGGAAAGAAAAACAAAAGTTAATGTTTCAGATCAACAATCTCACTTCAGAATTGGAAACATAATAGATTTAACAGGGGACAGGCAGGAGAAGTGCCAAGTCCCCATACATGATAAATATAGATCAGCATCACACAGCTTCTGTAGTATAGAAGGAGACCATTACACTCATTGTGTCCATCTTGACTCTCTGATCATTTTAACTTAGTTCCCTCTTGAATGCATCAGTTGAACCTGCCCCATTGCAGTTCCAGGCAGTGCATTCAAGAGATGCATGAATATCTTTTCATGTTGCATTTCTTTCTTTTTCAAAATGCTTTAAAATTGTATCATTTGGTTTTGGAGCCATTTACGAGTGAGTCCCATTTTCGACTGCCCAGATCTTTCATGATTTCGAAAACTACTTCTTAACCTTCTCTCTAAGGGTAACAGTCCAAATTTGTCCAATGTTTCCTCAGAACTAAAATGTCTCATCCCTGCCATCATTCCCATAAACCATTATCCCACCAATTTAGCTTCTCTAGCTTGTTTTTATTATAAGAACAATGCACCTTTTCAAAGACTCAAAAATAATTATCTCCACCACTCTAATTAGAAGATAATTTAAAGCATTAATTACTTCTTAGATGGAGAGGTGTTTCTAACATCAATCTTGAACTTACTTTTATCCAATTTTGTGTGTGGTCATGATGACATTTCAAAATGAATTCAAGATTAATCTATTCAATTAAACATTTTATATAGTCTTATACTTGGATTAAACTTTTCTGCTCAAATAAGGATCAAAAATCTCATGGCACTATTTAGAGTGCAGGGGAATGTTTCAGGGGTGCTCCAGTCAATTCTTTTCTATCTTGATCAACATTTTCAAATATACAGTAAACAAAAATATGGTTGCTCATCTCATTGTTAGCTGTGTGAATCCCTGAGCAGAAAATCGTTGCAACATTCTGTATAAAATTAGTGCAATTTGAAAGACCCTACCGTACATGAGATGTTTTACAGTATTTTTGAGAAATAAAGGTCCTTTAGCATATTTCAAAACTGTTCACATTTGCTTCATACTCCCAGCATTCTTGATATTTCCGTTTAAAGCAAAAATGCAACTTTAAGTGCTGAAACAAAGAAGCCCAATTTGACAGCTTGCTATGAACCCTGTAATGAATGAAGTAGCATAGCAACAGTGGCTGAGTTCAACATTGCAATGATGATTCTTTGCTGCCACCCCTTGTAGACAAGGGATACTTCAGCGATAATGCTCAAAGGTGTCAGCTGTCGACTATGCCAGTATCAATAACACAAAAACAGGAGAATTCAAGATAAAATCATTCGCAGACCTTGAACGTGCTGAATCCTTCTTCTCCCGAAACATCTGTCTCAAGGCATTATCTGACACCATCTAGTGTCCTCCAAATTCACTTTTCATTTTATTCCCTAGTTTAGTTTAGTTTAAAAGGCAAATCTTTGTGCCTGAATTAGTCTTTCAAGATTTCTAACACCCATTCAAAATACACATTATCCAATTTAAACCGAGGATCCGTAGAAATATCATTCCTAGGAATTAGTTGTGGGTAGATTCTGTCACAATAATTAGTATATACACAGGCTAATAAAATTGTACCATTACTCTAAGTACGTAATGCAATTCTGAAGATCCCAGATATTCAGTTCTAAGTCTTCCACCCTTACTAACTTTTAAAATTTTAATCATTTTATCAATTTTATTTATTCTTTCCATTCTATTTCAATCAAATATTTTGTTGCCCAGATTCTATATTCATGGATTGTTCCACCTGGTGGGAGATGGAATAGAAAAGTGCATATTACCTTCTGTCTGAATGACAGAGTATTTCTTTATTTCTATATTGTACTCTGGAGACCAAATACATAACCCATCTAAATGAATTAGGCACAGTGCAATATTCTATTTAAAAATGTATATGTGAAGACACAGCACATGAATGCTGAGATATTCATGGTTAACTAGTTTGCCAATGCTAACTATTTAGACTGCGACAAAAGGAGCTGTTTTTGGAGTATGATAATGAAAGGTACCAATGCAACTGCACCCAGCAGCATTCAGTTTCTACTTCAGAGAAATGAGAATACTGGAAAATGAAAAATTAGCAAAATGGTAACAAATCAACATAACTAAACCACATTGAAACTAACACTGCATCTATTTGTCTAAATTTCAAATTATTCTTTGGTCTGTGAGCCTTTTGGCATTCCAACGGAGTAATGGCATGTCTCCATGATCACATTTCTGACCTAAATATTAAAGAGCCTTTGCTGTCTAGACTTCAAGCAATAGTAGTGTGTTTAGGCATGGTGTGCTTCCAAGGACAATTCTAATGAGGTGTGGGCATCTGTTGATCCTCCTGAGGCATTTTGGCAATGCCCTCTGAACCAATTTGGGTTAGTTGCAACATAGTCAGTGGTCCTCAGTTGGGTCCAACAGAAACATCCTTTCTGGGACTTTAGAAAGCTGGATAGTGAATTTCTGGAAAGCCACCGTTGCTTTGTTGGGTGGAGATGAGACATGGAACAATGATCCCATGATGTATTTTGTGCCTTTCCAAAATGCCTTAGGAAGTGAGAGCAATCTCTGTCCACCACTTATCTTTGAGCTTTTGTTTTACAGTAACTTAAAGTTGAGATAGAGATATCATACTTCTTGGGAAGTAGAATGAACTGACAGATAGTGATTGTACATGAAGTATATCATGGAGATGTCTGGCACTCAGACAGTGTCAGTCTGACAAAATCAAATCCAGAGGGACATGAAACATTGAGTAGATGGTGGTATCTTGAAGCAATAGAACAGTAGTCAGTCTCTTACCTGGGCTTGTTTAACCACTAATCATGGTTCACATACAAGCGTTATAGGAGATTCTAGAAATTAAGCTACTTCTTTTAGGAACAACACTAATCAGTGTCTTTTAAAGGATGCTCAATGTATTTTTTTAACTTATGATGAGATAGACAACTATAGCACAATATAACTGTAAGATGTAATTTAAAATTTAGGTACTTACAGCTAATGGACTGACACTGTGATTGGAAAATGCTTATTTTTCTGATTAACACAATTTCAAACTGCACCAAGTTATCACTCTAAAATAGATCAAGCAATTATTTTCAAAAGCAGAAATTATATTTTAAAACACTGTTAGATTGCGCCAATTCAGGACAGATTTTATGTTTAATAATAAACAAATAAATTCAAGCAGAAACTACTGCAATTCTGAGTGCAATTTGCACTTGGATCTGCACATTGCACTGACTGTTCCTAGCAGAAACTCTCCTCTTTCTGTTTGTGTGTATACCTATGCAACTAACTGCTGCATACTGCCCAAACCTTTCCCTGATATTTATCCTAAAATAGTTACTTTTAAGGTCCTGCATATTAATCTGTGTCTTAACTGCTGTAAATCTCTTTGCAAGATGTAGATTTCATTTTACCCTACATGGTTAGTTCTGTCATAGACCCAAGTTCTTAGAATTCATGCACCAGTTCTGTTAGGATTTTCACCCTGTCACCTGGAAGGCAATGAATTATCCAGGCTCACGTTTATAGTTATAATGTGATCTTCCACTCCATTTTCTATGGAGCTCCCCATACAACGTTGCTGCATCTTTTTTCTCAACTCTCTCCCTTTAGGTCACTCTGTTGTTCTGCGGTTCCATGACATTATGACTTGAAGCAAGTACCCAGCGCTGAAAACTTTCTGGAGACCCAGGAATGAACTTAGTACTTAACCCTTAATTAGAAAATCCAAGAATTGTGAAACAGTACTGGCTTTCATCCATTCTGAAATGCTATGAGAAAGAAGGCAATTGATTTACCTGCTCACACTCCTAAGTGGTGGTGACACTGTATTTGAGTTTCGAGTCTACGTGCCTTGCTGTATCCTGCAGTCTGGCAACACCATCAATGGTTTAATTGATAAAGACAATGCAGACCAGAGGAACCAGATCATGAGTCTGTGTTCAGTTAGCTCAATTCAATTCAAAAGTAAGAGAAGGGACCAAAATTGTTCTGTGCTGAATTTCAGTTGGTTATCAGGTTACAGTAGACCACACAGAAATTTGATGCAAATGTACACAAAAACTAATTGAGAGGAATTATATCATCATACCTTTGTTGCATTCAAGTGGCAGCATGGAGCGGTTGCACCTTTAACCCCACAGTGGTAATTCTGTTAAAAATGTCTGAGTGACACAAATAAGAGTAGAGAGGAACCTGGGGGCAAGGGGTGGGGGGTAGGTGGGGGGAGCGGTTCTGGAGCCCACAAAAGCAGATTGACTTGCTTAGAATGGATGCATGGGCTTGATTTCCAGTTAGAAGGTTGGGATGCAGGGATAAAGTCCAGCATGTCCAGCCTTGCGCTAGCTTGTAGCAGGTTCCTACCTGTAACATCTTTTTATGCTATGGATACTTATTTGTGGAAAACTATCTTTCAGTTTCCAGCAGGATGAAGTGAGGGACCCATGAGAATTTAATAGCTCCCAGTTCACATTTCATTAAAGGTGATGTACACCGGTGTTGCAGGCAGCTCCATGGTTTTCCTTGTTTCATCCTAAAGGGCGAGGAAGGGGAAAGTAGAATGGCAGCTTTCATGGAAGATGAGTGTGGGTGTGGCATTGATGGAGTTGGGAGGTTGGAGTGTGATGAAGAGCATAGAGGAGTTAAATGAAAAGACCCTGGCTTCACGGGCGTGCTGGTTGTGGTTCTGGGAATAGGCAGAAGGTAACAAAAAGAGGGCATAAGGAATTGTGTCATTATTGTCTGAATGTGGGCCTCTCTAGGGGGGTTAGCTAGCAGAGTCTTTAAAGAACTTTGGGTTCACCTACAGCATTTCAATTATCCCTTTTGAATGTAATCTCAGACAATGTCTTTTACAGTACATTGACAGGAGGGCCAGCTGAGCCTGCTACCTCAGCCATGTACCAGAGAGTGACAAGAGTAATACTGGACAAAAATTCAATAAGGATAAACAAGAAAAAAACCACAACATTGTTTCTTCCACAATAGCAGAAATATCTCCTAACTCCCTTGTAACTAACAATTGGTGCCAGCCATGATGTATGATAATTGTTAGGAGAATATTTTATCAAAAATGTTAAAATATAATTTATGAGAAACATACATATCTTGAACTTCTTGAAAGAATGCTTTGCAAAGCAAAGGGCGCTGGCCACAGTGGCAATAATGTTGCATTTGCAAAGAACAAGCTGCTTGAATGGAAACAGTAAGTCTGCAACACTTACAGAGAGAGGTCTCATGACTCAGTTGGTCAATTGAAAAAGAATTGGTTTTAAACAATCAAACAGAACTTACCACAATGCCCTCCTTCTCTTTCTTTGAAGCCTCTGCCATTACCGTTTCAGACTAAAACCCTACTGGATGACCTCATCACTGCAAAAGGAAGGTTCTTTGAGGAGAAGTCTAAATCTGCACCATTGTCTCCAGGAAAGAGACATCAACCAACCACAACTGATCCAGGACGGATCCCTAAGGTGCATTTATGCAGTTGCTGTCAGATCAACAATGCCATAGTATGCATGATAAGTGACTTTTGCTGCAACAAAGATTTTGAGACAAATTTATTTTTGCATTTGTTCATTCCTTGCCTAAAAGACTAATTAAAAAAACACTCTGCGGGGTTTTGTATTTTTTTCACACTTAAAGAAGGAATATGCAGATGGTGTGACTGTGTTGGAACAGGAGGTGGGGTGGTACATTTAAATCTGAGGTACATATTTACTCATTTTAAACCTTTCATAAATAATTATTACATATTTACTTAAGCAATATTTTTTGCAATAAAGAAGCTCTTTATTTGTAAATCTATCAAACCTGGCTGACTTGTTTCTGATTTCTACTGTCTGATATGGAATTGACAACACCACCTTGTTAAATACAAATAATGTTATGGCCATTGGAAGCGGGGAGCAAAGAAAATAATCAGTCTGTCCCTCCTACTCAGTCATAACACACTACATGTAACTTTCTGGCTAAGGTTTAGTCTTACCAAATCATGCTGATACACACATAAATAAAGTGAAACCAATGCAAAGTGTGTTATTTACAAGAAGAGTTTTATTTCATAAATGACTTGTATCACTTTTGTGCTCTTTAGCCTTGCTTTAATGACAATGGAGTTCAGCAGGTAAGTTATGTCCATGGTGCAGAGCTTGCCTTTGAACCAGAAGACATTTTTTATAGTCCAGCCTGACCTGTTGCACTGTAAGCCAATGACAAGTTTCACAACTGAAAAGGAGCAAATTACTGTCGATGCTAGAATCTGTACTGAAAACAGAAAATGCTGCTCTCAAGAGTCATCTAGACTCAAAATGTAGCTTGCTTTCTCTTTGCAGGTGCTACCTGACTCACAATGATCTCCAGCACATATTACTTTCACAGCTGAAAAGCTTCCCTTCCTCATGATCACAACTCCCTTGCATACTGCCAGCACTTTACATTTTAATTATAATTGCAAATGGGAGAAAGCAAAGGTAGAAGTGGGATCCATCTTCAATTCCACTGATGAGAATGGCACATTATTAGCAAAAACCACCATCCACCCAGCTCTTTCTTTCATGTTCCATTGTGGGGGCATCTCAGCTGAACATTATCTGTGTCTTCAATATCCAGGCTATTATGTCTTTTTTTCCTAATGTATTTAAGACTGAAGACCTTAGTCACACAGACAACAGTGAGAAATGGCCATTAAACTGTTTACATAATGTTAGGTGAGAGATAGATGTTGCTTGGGACAGTAAGAGAACTCCCTTACTCTTTTGTTACCCCAGCTGAGAGGATCTTGGTTTAAAGCCTGAACCCAAAGCCAGCTCTTCCAACAGTGCAGAACTCTCTCTGTTTATCAAGGGAATTGTTGGCAATATTTTGAGATCAGGACAGGATTTCAGATACTTTTAATCATCTGTTCAAACCTGTTACTGCACACCTCAGGAGCAGGATTTTAACCTAGGCCTCCTAGTTCAGAGTAGAGACACTACCACTGTGTCAAAAGAGCCTTAGAGTTTTATGCATCCAGAAGTGGTGAGAAGAATAGTGGACAGGTGAACATAACTGGGGGAGAGGAAATAAAATTAGATCCTTATGTTGAGCTAGACTGCAGTGATAAAGTTCTGCCCATGTCAAAGATTTATAATCTTGACAGCAGGTATCAATAAAGTTATCTGAATGCATTAGCATCTCATTAACACCATCATTCATATCTGGTGTTTAACAATATGTTGACATAACTTTAAATGTAGTTAAGAGTAACTTGCAGCATCACTTCTCCAAGTGGACGAAGACAACATGTCTCTCTGTCTCTGGGCCATCTCTAAGCTCAACTGGCAAAGGGCTAACAGGGACAGCTTGTAAGAGAAGTGCATGGAATCATGACAGTGATAAATTGAGGCAGAGGCAGTGTCTGAGCTACATGGAACCGCAGAAGTGATAAAGAGAGGCAGGTTGCTACTGACAGTATGACACCTCAAAGATGGTGAGGGAGAGGAAGAATAATGGGCAGAGGTGCACTCAGTCAGTCTGGGAGGTGTTCTGTGGTCAGTCTGGGAATGGTGCAGTGGTCAGTCTGGGAGGAACGCTGTGGTCAGACTGGGAGGTGTGCGGTGCTCAGTCTGGGAGGTGTGCCATGGTCAGATTGGGAGCTGTGCTGTGGTCAATCCAGGAGCTGTGCTGTGGTCAGTCCAGGCAGTGTGCTGTGGTCAGTCTGGGAGCTGTGCTGTGGTCCATCTGGGAGCTGTGCTGTGGTCAGTCGAGGAGTTGTGCTATGGTCAGTCCAGGAGCTGTGCTGTGGTCAGTTCAGGAGCTGTGCTGTGGTCAGTCCAGGAGGTGTGCTGTGGTCAGTTCAGGAGCTGTGCTGTGGTCAGTTCAGGAGCTGTGCTGTGGTCAATCCAGGAGCTGTGCTGTGGTCAGTTGAGGAGCTGTGCTGTGGTCAATCCGGGAGATGTGCTTTGGTCAGTCTGGGAGCTGTGCTGTGGTCAATCCAGGAGATGTGCTTGGGTCAGTCTGGGAGCTGTACTGTGGTCAATCCAGGAGATGTGCTTGGGTCAGTCTGGGAGCTGTACTGTGGTCAATCCAGGAGATGTGCTTGGGTAGTTCAGGAGCTGTGCTGTGGTCAATCCAGGAGATGTGCTGTGCTCAGGCCATGAGCTGTGCTGCGGTCATTCCAGGAGCTGTGTTGTGGTCAGTACAAGAGATGTGCTGTGGTCAGTTCAGGAGCTGTGCTGTGGTCAATCCAGGAGCTGTGCTGTGGTCAGTTCAGGAGCTGTGCTGTGGTCAGTTCAGGAGCTGTGCTGTGGTCAATCCAGGAGCTGTGCTGTGGTCAGTTGAGGAGCTGTGCTGTGGTCAATCCAGGAGATGTGCTTGGGTAGTTCATGAGCTGTGCTGTGGTCAATCCAGGAGATGTGCTGTGCTCAGGCCATGAGCTGTGCTGCGGTCATTCCAGGAGCTGTGTTGTGGTCAGTACAAGAGCTGTGCTGTGGTCAGTTCAGGAGCTGTGCTGTGGTCAATCCAGGAGCTGTGCTGTGGTCAGTTCAGGAGCTGTGCTGTGGTCAATCCAGGAGCTGTGCTGTGGCCAGTCTGGGAGCTGTGCTGTGGTCAGTCCAGGAGCTGTGCTGTGGTCAGTTCAGGAGCTGTGCTGTGGTCAGTTCAGGAGCTGTGCTGTGGTCAATCCAGGAGCTGTGCTGTGGTCAGTTGAGGAGCTGTGCTGTGGTCAGTTGAGGAGCTGTGCTGTGGTCAATCCAGGAGATGTGCTTGGGTAGTTCAGGAGCTGTGCTGTGGTCAATCCAGGAGATGTGCTGTGCTCAGGCCATGAGCTGTGCTGCGGTCAATCCAGGAGCTGTGTTGTGGTCAGTACAAGAGCAATGCTGTGGCCAGTCTGGGAGCTGTGCTGTGGTCAGTCCAGGAGCTGTGCTTTGGTCAGTCCAGGAGCTGTGTTGTGGTCAGTCCAGGAGCTGTGTTGTGGTCATGCTCATGTCAGTCTGGGAACTGCGTTGTGGTCAGTCCAGGCGGTGTGCTGTGGTCTGTCTGGGAGCTTAGCTGTGGTCAATTCAGGAGCTTTGCTGTGGTCGGTCTGGGAGCTGTGCTGTGGTCAATCCAGGAGCTGTGCTGTGGTCAGTCTGGGAACTGAACTGTGGTCAGTCCAGGAACTGCGCTGTGGTCAGTCCAGGAGCTGCGCTGTGGTCAATCCAGGAGCTGTGCTGTGGTCAATCCGGGAGCTGTGCTGTGGTCAGTCTGGGAGCTGTGCTGTGGTCAGTCTTGGAGCTGTGCTGTGGTCAGTCCAGGTGGTGAGCTGTGGTCAGTCTGGGAGCTGTGTTATGGTCAGTCCAGGCGCTGAGTTCTGGTCAGTCCAGGAGCTGTGCTGTGGTCAGTTCAGGAGCTGTGCTGTGGTCAGTCCAGGCTGTGTGCTGTGGTCAGTCCAGGTGCTGTGCTATGGTCAGCTCAGGAGCTGTGCTCAGGTCAGTCTGGGAACTGTGTTGTGGTCAGTCCAGGCGGTGTGCTGTGCTCAGTCTGGAAGCTGAGCTGTGGTCAATCCAGGAGCTGTGCTATGGTCGGTCTGGGAACTGAACTGTGGTCAGTCCAGGAACTGCTCTATGGTTAGTCTGGGAGCTGTGCTGTGGTCAGTCCAGGAACTGCGTTGTGGTCAGTCTTGGAGCTGTGCTGTGGTCAGTCCAGGAGCTGTGCTATGGTCAGTCCAGGAGCTGTGCTGTGGTCAGTCCAGGAGCTGTGCTGTGGTCAGTCTGGGAGCTGTGCTGTGGTCAGCTCAGGAGCTGTGCTCAGGTCAGTCTGGGAACTGTGTTGTGGTCAGTCCAGGCGGTGTGCTGTGGTCAGTCTGGGAGCTGAGCTGTGGTCAATCCAGGAGCTGTGCTATGATCGGTCTGGGAACTGAACTGTGGTCAGTCCAGGAACTGTGCTGTGGTTAGTCTGGGAGCTGTTCTCTGCTCAGTCCGGGAGCTGTGCTGTGGTCCATCTGGGAGCTGTGTTGTGGTCAGTCTGAAGCTGTGCTGTGGTCAGTCCAGGAGCTGTGCTGTGGTCAGTATGGGAGCTGTGCTGTGGTCAGCCCAGGCAGTGTGTTCTGGCCAGTCCAGGAGCTCTGCTGTGTTCAGTCCAGGAGTTGTGCTATGGTCAGTCCAGGAGCTGTGCTATGGTCAGTCCGAGAGTTGTGCTGTGGTCAGTTGAGGAGCTGTGCTGTGGTCAATCCGGGAGATGTGCTTTGGTCAGTCGGGGAGTTGTGCTGTGGTCAATCCAGGAGATGTGCTTGGGTCAGTCTGGGAGCGGTACTGTGGTCAATCCAGGAGATGTGCTTGGGTCAGTTCAGGAGCTGTGCTGTGGTCAATCCAGAAGATGTGCTGTGCTCAGGCCATGAGCTGTGCTGCGGTCAATCCAGGAGCTGTGTTGTGGTCAGTACAAGAGCTGTGCTGTGGCCAGTCTGGGAGCTGTGCTGTGGCCAGTCTGGGAGCTGTGCTGTGGTCAGTCCAGGAGCTGCGCTATGATCAGTCCAGGAGCTGTGCTGTGGTCAGTTCAGGAGCTGTGTTGTGGTCAGTCGAAGACCTGTGCTGTGGTCAGTCTGGGAGCAGTGTTGTGGACAATTGAGGAGCTGCACTGTGGTCAGTCCAGGAGCTGTGCTGTGGTTAGTCTGGGAGCTGTGCTATTGTCAGTCAGGTAGCTGTTCTGTGGTCAGTCTCGGAGCTGTACTATGGTCAGTCCAGGAGCTGTGCTCTGGCCAGTCTCGGAGCTGAGCTGCGGTCAGTCCAGGAGTTGTGGTGTAATCAGTCTGGGAGCTGTGCTCTGGTCAGCTCAGAAACAGTGCTGTGGTCAGTCTGGGACGTGTGCTGTGGTCAGTCTGGGAGCTGTGCTGTAGTCAGTTCAGGAGCTGAGCTCTGGTCAGTTGAGGAGCTGTGCTGTGGTCAGTCTGGAAGCTGTGGTTTGGTCAGTCTGGAAGCTGTGCTGTGTTCATTCTGGGAGCTGTGCTGTGGTCAGTCTGGAAGCAGTATTGTGGTCAGTCCAGGAGCTGTGTTGTGGTCAGTTGAGGAGCTGTGCTGTGGTCAGTCTGGGAGCTGTGCTGTGGTCAGTCTGGAAGCAGTATTGTGGTCAGTCTAGGAGCTGTGCTGTGGTCAGTCTGGAAGCTGTATTGTGGTCATTCTGGGAGCTGTGCTGTGGTCATTCTGGGAGCTGTGACATGGTCAGTCCGGGAACTGCACTGTGGTCAGTCTGGGAGGTGTGCTGTGGTCAGTTCAGGAGCTGTGTTGTGGTCAGTTGAGGAGCTGCACTGTGGTCATTCCAGGACCTGTGCTGTGGTCAGTCTGGAAGCAGTATTGTGGTCAGTCCAGGAGCTGTGTTGTGGTCAGTTGAGGAGCTGTGCTGTGGTCAGTCTGGGAGCTGTGCTGTGGTCAGTCTGGAAGCAGTATTGTGGTCAGTCCAGGAGCTGTGCTGTGGTCAGTTCAGGAGCTGTGCTGTGGTCAGTCTGGAAGTTGTATTGTGGTCAGTCTGGGAGCTGTGACATGGTCAGTCTGGGAACTGCACTGTGGTCAGTTCAGGAACTGCATTGTGGTCAGTCTGGGAGGTGTGCTGTGGTCAGTCTCGGAGCTGTGCTGTGGTCAGTCCAGGAGCTGTGCTGTGGTCAGTTCAGGAGCTGTGTTGTGGTCAGTTGAGGAGCTGCACTGTGGTCATTCCAGGACCTGTGCTGTGGTCAGTCTGGAAGCAGTATTGTGGTCAGTCCAGGAGCTGTGCTGTGGTCAGTTGAGGAGCTGCACTGTGGTCATTACAGGACCTGTGCTGTGGTCAGTCCGGGAGCAGTACTGCGGTCAGTCCAGGAGCTGTGCTGTGGTCAGTCCAGGAAGCTGTGTTGTGGTCAGTTGAGGAGCTGCACTCTGGTCATTCCAGGACCTGTGCTGTGGTCAGTCTGGAAGCAGCATTGTGGTCAGTCCAGGAGCTGTGTTGTGGTCAGTTGAGGAGCTGCACTCTGGTCATTACAGGACCTGTGCTGTGGTCAGTCTGGAAGCAGTATTGTGGTCAGTCCAGGAGCTGTGCTGTGGTCAGTCTGGAAGCTGTATTGTGGTCATTCTGGGAGCTGTGCTGTGGTCATTCTGGGAGCTGTGACATGGTCAGTCTGGGAACTGCACTGTGGTCAGTCCAGGAACTGTGTTGTGGTCAGTCTGGGAGGTGTGCTGTGGTCAGTCCAGGAGCTGTGCTGTGATCAGTCCGGGAGCTGTGCTGTGGTCAGTTGAGGAGCTGCACTGTGGTCATTCCAGGACCTGTGCTGTGGTCAGTCTGGAAGCTGTGCTGTGATCAGTCCAGGAGCTGTGCTGTTGCTGGTCCAGGAGCTGTGCTGTGGTCAGTCCAGATGCTGTGCTATGGTCAGTCCGGGAGCTGTGCCATGGTCAGTCTGGGAGCTGTGCTGTGGCTAGTCCCGGAGCTGTGCTGTGGTCAGTCCCAGAGCTGTGCTGTGGTCAGTCTGGGAGGTGTGCTGTGGTCAGTCTGGGAGCTGAGCTGCGGTCAGTCCAGGAGCTGTGCTGCAGTCAGTCTGGGAACTGTGCTGTGGTCAATAAAAGAGCTCTTCTGTGGTCAGTATGGAAGCTGTGCTCTGGTCAGTCCAGGAGCTGTGCTATGGTCAGTTTTGGAGCTGTGTTGTGGTTAGTCTGGAAGCTGTGCTGTGGTCAGTTCAGGAGCTGTGTTGTGGTCAGTCTGGGAGTTTTGCTGTGGTCAGTCTGGGAGCTGTGCTGTGGTCAGTCCAGGAGCTGTGTTGTGGTCAGACTGGGAGCTGTGCTGTGGTCAGTCTGGGAGCTCTGCTTTGGTCAGTCCGGGAGATCTTCTGAGGTCAGTACATGAATTGTGCTCAGTCCAGGAGCTGTGCTGTGGTTAGTTCAGGAGCTGTGCTGTGGTCAGTTCAGGAGCTGTGCTGTGGTCAGTCTGGGAACTGTGCTCTGGTCAGTCTGGGAGCTGAGCTGTGGTCAGTCCAGGAGCTGTGCTGTGGTCAGTTCAGGAGCTGTGCTGTGGTCAGCCTGGGAACTGTGCTCTGGTCAGTCTGGGAGCTGTGCTGCGGTCAGTCCAGGAGCTGTGCTGCGGTCAGTCCAGGAGCTGTGCTGTAGTCAGTCCAGGAGCTGTGCTGTGGTCAGTTCAGGAGCTGTGTTGTGGTCAGTCAAAGAGCTGTGCTATGGTCAGTCCGGGAGCTGTGCTGTGGTTAGTCCCTGAGCTGTGCTGTGATCAGTCTGGGAGCTGTGCTGTGGTCAGTCCGGGAGCTGTGCTCTGGTCAGTCTGGGAGCTGTGCTGTGGTCAGTTCAGGAGCTGTGCTGTGGTCAGTCTGAGAGCTGTGCTATGGTCAGTCCGGGAGCTGTGTTGTGGTCAGTCTGGGAGCTGTGCTGTGGTCAGTCTGGGAGCTCTGCTTTGGTCAGTCCGGGAGATCTTCTGAGGTCAGTACATGAGCTGTGGTCAGTCTGGGAGCTGTGCTGTGGTCAGTCCTGGAGCTGTGTTCTGGTCAGTCTGGGAGCTGTGCTGTGGTTAGTCCAGGAGCTGTGCTGTGGTCACTCTGGGAGCTGTGCCGTGGCGGTCTGAGAGCTGTGCTGTGGTCAGTACAGGAACTGTGCTCTGGTCAGTCTACGAGCTGTGCTGTGGTCAGTCTGGCAGCTGTGCTGCGGTCAGTCCAGGATGTGTGCTGAGGTTAGTACAGGAGCTGTGTTGTAGTCAGTCCAGGAGCTGTGCTATGGTCAGACTGGGAGCTCTTCTGAGGTCTGTACATTAGCTGTGGTCAGTCTGGGAGCTGTGCTGTGGTCAGTCTGGGAGCAGTGCTGTGGTCAGACTCAGAGCTGTGTTGTGGTCAGTCCAGGAGCTGTGCTATGGTCAGACTGGGAGCTGTGCTGTGGTCAGTCAGGGATCTCTGCTTTGGCCAGTCCCGGAGCTCTTTTGAGGTCAGTACATGAGCTGTGGTCAGTCTGGGAGCTGTCCTGTGTTCAGTCTGGGAGCTGTGCTGTGGTCAGTCTGGGAGCTGTGCTGTGGTCAGTACAGGAGCTGTGCTGTGGTCAGCCTAAGAACTGTGGTCTAGACAGCCTGGGATCTGTGTTGTTGTCAGTCCGGGAGCTTGGTTGTGGTCAGTCTGGGAGCTGTGCTGTGGTCAGTACTGGAGCTGTGCTGTGGTCAGCCTGGGAAATGTGCTCTGGTCAGTCTGAGAGCTGTGCCGTGGTCAGACTGAGAGCTGTGTTGTGGTCAGTCCGAGAGCTATGCTTTGGTCAGTCCTGGAGATCTTCTGAGATCACTACATGAGCTGTGGTCAGTCCGGGAGCTGTGCTCTGGTCAGTACAGGAGCTGTGCTGTGGTCAGTCCAGGAGCTGTGCTATGGTCAGTTGAGGAGCTGTGCTGTGGTCAGTCTGGGAGCTGTGCTGTGGTCAGTCTGGGAGCTGTGCTGTGGTCAGTCCAGGAGCTGTGCTGTGGTCAGTCTGGAAGTTGTATTGTGGTCATTCTGGGAGCTGTGACATGGTCAGTCTGGGAACTGCACTGTGGTCAGTCCAGGAACTGCGTTGTGGTCAGTCTGGGAGCTGTGCTGTGGTCAGTCTGGGAGCTGTGCTGTGGTCAGTCCAGGAGCTGTGCTGTGGTCAGTTCAGGAGCTGTGTTGTGGTCAGTTGCGGAGCTGCACTGTAGTCATTCCAGGACCTGTCCTGTGGTCAGTCTGGAAGCAGTATTGTGGTCAGTCCAGGAGCTGTGTTGTGGTCAGTTGAGGAGCTGCACTGTGGTCATTACAGGACCTGTGCTGTGGTCAGTCTGGAAGCAGTATTGTGGTCAGTCCAGGAGCTGTGCTGTGGTCAGTCTGGAAGCTGTATTGTGGTCATTCTGGGAGCTGTGCTGTGGTCATTCTGGGAGCTGTGACATGGTCAGTCTGGGAACTGCACTGTGGTCAGTCCGGGAACTGCATTGTGGTCAGTCTGGGAGGTGTGCTGTGGTCAGTCTGGGAGCTGTGCTGTGGTCAGTTGAGGAGCTGCACTGTGGTCAGTCCGGGAACTGCATTGTGGTCATTCCAGGACCTGTGCTGTGGTCAGTCTGGAAGCTGTGCTGTGATCAGACTGGGAGTTGTGCTGTGGTCAGTAGTGGAGCTATGCTGTGGTCAGTCCAGGTGCTGTGCTATGGTCAGTCCGGGAGCTGTGCTATGGTCAGACTGGGAGCTGTACTGTGGTCAGTCCAGGAGCTGTGTTGTGGTCAGTCGAAGACCTGTGCTGTGGTCAGTCTGGGAACTGTGCTATGGTCAGTCAGGTAGCTGTGTTGTGGTCAGTCCAGGAGCTGTTCTGTGGTCAGTCTGGGAGCTGTGCTGTGGTCAGTGCAGGAGCTATGCTGTGGTCAGTCGAAGAGCTGTGCTGTAGTCAGTCCGGGAGCTCTGATTTGGTCAGTCCGTGAGCTGTGCTGTGGTCAATCTGAGAGTTGTGCTGTGGTCAGTACAAGAGCTGTGGTGTAGTCAGTACAGACGTTGTGCTGTGGTCAGTCCAGGAGCTGTGCTTTGGTCAATCCGGGAGCTCTTCTGAGATCAGTACATGAGCTGCGGTCAGTCCGGGAGTTGGGCTCTGGTCAGTCTTGGAGCTGTGCTGTGGTCAGTCTGGGAGCTGGGCTCTGGTCAGTCTTGGAGCTGTGTTGTGGTCAGTCCAGGACCTATACTGGGTCAGTCGGGGAGCTGTGTTGTGGTCAGGACAAGAGCTCTTCTGTGGTCAGTACGGAAGCTGTGCTGTGGTCAGTCCAGGATCTGTGCTATGGTCAGTTTTGCAGCTGTGTTGTGGTCAGTTTGGTAGCTGTGCTGTAGTCAGTCTGTGAGCTGTGCTGTGGTCAGTCCAGGAGCTGTTCTATGGTCAGTTTTGGAGCTATGTTGTGGTCAGTCGAAGAGCTGTGATGTGATCAGTCTGGGAGCTGTGCTTTGGTCAGTCTGAGAGCTGTGCTGTGGTCAGTCAGGGAGCTGTACTGTGGTCAGTCTGGGAGCTGTGATGTGGTCAGCCTGGGAACTGTGCTGTGGTCAGTACAGGAGCTGTGCTATGGTCAGCCTGAGAGCTGTGCTCTGGTCAGTCTGGGAGCTGTGCTGTGGTCAGTATAGGAGCTGTGTTGTGGTCAGACTGGCAGCTATGCTGAGGTCAGTACAAGAGCTGTAGTATGGTCAGTCTGGGAGCTGTGCTGCTGGTGGTCAGTACAGGATCTGTGCTGTGGTCAGTACAGCAGCTGTGCTGTGGTCAGTCTGGGAGCTGTGTTGTGGTCAGACTTGGAGCTGTGCTCTGGTCAGTTTGGGAGCTGTGCTGTGGTCAGTACAAGAGCTGTGTTGTAGTAAGTATGGACGTTAAGCTGTAGTCAGCCCAGTAGTTGTGCTGTGGTCAGTCCAGGAGCTGTGTTGTGCTCGGTCCGGGAGCTGTGCTATGGTCAGTCCAGGAGCTGTGCTATGGTCAGTCTGGCAGCTGTGCTATGGTCAGTCCGGGAGCTCTGATTTGGTCAGTCTGGGAGCTCTTCTGAGGTCAGTACATGAGCTGTGGTCAGTCCGGGAGCGGTGCTCTCGTCAGTCTGAGAGCTGTGCTGTGGTCAGTATAGGAGCTGTCCTGTGTTCAGTCTGAGAGCTGTGATGTGTTCAGTCCAGGAGCTATGCTGTTGTCAGTCTGGGAGCTGTGCTGTGGTCAGCCTGAGAGCTGTGCTATGGTCAGTCTTGGCGCTGTGCTGTGGTCAGTCCGGGGACTGTGCTCTTGTCAGTCCGGGAGCTGTGCTGTGGTCAGTCTGAGAGCTGTGATCAGTACAAGAGCTGTGCTGCAGTCAGTACGGACATTGTGCTCTGGTCAGACTGGGAGATGTGTTGTGGACAGTCCGGGAGCTCTGCTTTGGTCAGTCCGGGAGCTCTTCTGAGGTCAGTAGATGAGCTGTGGTCAGTCTGGGAGCTGTGCTCTGGTCAGTCTGGGAGCTGTGCTCTGGTCAGTCTGGGAGCTATATTGTGGTCAGTCCAGGAGCTGTGCTATGGTCAGTCCAGGAGGTGTGGTGTGGTCAGGCCGGGAGTTGTGCTGTGGTCAGTCCAGGGGGTGTGATGTGGTCAGTCTGGGAGCTGTGTTGTGGTCAATCCGGGAGATGTGCTTTGTTCAGTCTGGAAGCTGTGCTGTAGTCAGTGCAAGAGCTGTGCTGTGGTCAGTATGGAAGCTGTGTTGTAGCCAGTCAGGGAGCTCTATTTTGGTCAGTCCAGGAGCTCTGCTGTGATCAGCACAGGAGCTGTGGTCAGTCCGGGAGATGTTTTGTGTTCAGTCCAAGAGCTGTGCTCCAGCCAGTCCACATTGTGTATGGGCTGTTAACGTGCAGTCAGTCCAGTGTGATGAAGGATTTATCCTGGTTTTAGTGGATTGAGTGGGTTTAAGTGGGGCCTGTTGGTGCAATGCTGGAATCAATGCTAAAAGAGGATTAGGAAATTAAGTTTTGGAAGGGTTAAAGCAGAAGTATTTGTTGAGTTGGAGATAAAGATAACGACAGGAAAAACTCATTGTCAATGGGACAGGTGCTGAGCAGCTTGAGCGGGCTGAGCAGACGACAGAAGGAGGGGAATTATTGACTCTGGACAGCACTCTAACTTCCACACCATCTTGACTTGGAAACACATCACTGTTCCTTAAGTGTTGCTGGATCAAAATTCTGAAATTCTCTCATGCATGGCCTTGTGGGACTGCCTACTGCACATGGACTGTAATGGTTCGAGAAGGCAGCACAGCACCACCTTCTCACGGGCAGGATCATATCTTATGTAAGTATTATGACAGACTGCCCTGAATTCAAAGGATAAAATACATGGTTGATGTGCATCTGAAATGATAAGGGGCTCAGAGAGCAGCAGATGCTCCCTTTTTGATGTAAAGCATTGGCACTCAGCCATCATGGTTTCTTCATTAGCTCAGTGTACCTGCTGTGGGTGGAGTCGTGTATGGGGCTGCTGAAGGTACAGTTCTGCTGCTTGGAGCAGTCTGGAAGAACCCTCCAGTATAGTCTGGACGGAGTATGTTGTACCAGCCTGTCTTTCTGTGTTCTGCTCAATAGAAGGAGGCAACAAGGTGATGTAATAGAGGTTGTGGAACTGGGAAAATTGGAGCAGTCTTCCGTGGATGAAGATGAGGACATTCCAAAGTGGAAAGCTCTCCTTGTTCGTGACAGAGCTCAGCTGTGGCGGACATCACAAGCCAAGCTGGAGCTGATTGACATCCGGTTCCAATCGATGGAGCTGGGTGCAGGAGGTCATCCTGGAATGCTAAAGAATTGTTGGTCATCATGCTAACATCTGGTTTGCATTGTGAGGTGATGTACAACTTCAACTAGTCCCCACTATCAGCCCCTGAGAAATTCAGAATCCACATTGTCTTCCTCATACACTGAGAATGCCTAACCTGAGTATCGAAACCCACAGACAGAGGAAAGAACATTGTCTTCTGCAACCTGTAGATGACAGCCATTTCTCTGTATCACCTCTAGGGCCTGATAAGGTGCTACACGAATGCAAGTTGTTTTCCTAGGTCTGATTTTAACCTTTCATCTTATTGAACAGTCTGGCAAATTTGAGCTAACTCATCCAGTTGTGTTCATGCAGCTTGAGGTCTGCTTGGGCTAATTCCAAGTGATGTTAAAGTAAAGAAGGGGTAGATATTGCTGCTGTTTGTTACTTGCAGTTTGGGGATGATGGTACTTCGTAAGAACATTCGGAGTTTTCTGTTAGTGGATGAAAAAGGATCTGCTTCATAACCTGGACGGAAGCTATGAGGTAATTTCAATTTCTGTTCATACAATTGATGTTAAGTTTAATACCTCCAGTTATGCCTTTGGAGAAAAAAAAACAAGGCTTTCGGGATTACTCTAGTCAAAGAATCATACACCACTTAGAATGTGGGCCATCTACAGTCTCATTTATTCTGTATATGGATGAAAAAGGACAGTGATGTAAGACTTTACATGTCATTGATGGCAGAGAGACTGAATGTTTGTGAAGGTGGTGTTAATCAAGTTACTCTGTCATTGGTGGTATAAAGCTTCTTGAGTGTTATTAGAGCTGCACTCATCCAGGTAAGTGGAGAATATTGTATCACAGCCTGAATTGTGCCTTGAAGATAATGGATAGGCTTTGGGGAATCGGGATGATTCCTTCCTGATGAAGGGTTCTTGCCCAAAACGTCGATTCTCCTGCTCCTCAGTTGCTGCCTGACCTGCTGTGCTTTTCCAGCACCACACTTTCGATTCTAATCTCCAGCATCTGCAGTCCTCACTTTCACCTATCATTCTTTAAACATTAAGTCTATGATTCACTGGGTTATGGGAGGGAGTACAGGCACACACATTGCTGATGATGGGAGGCAATCAAAAGTGTCCCTGTGAAGGAGCAACAGCTTCTTGCAACAAATGAAGTCAACAACTCGTGGAGATTTACACTGCAACAAAATGCTAAAAGCAAGGAAATGATTATCTATTTACATATGTGAGGTAGAGTTCTATTGATGCAACAGCTGTGTTTTGGATGTGTCTCAAAAGACACTTTTCTTCAGTCACTGCCTCCCCTGTATGTTTAGGTGCTGCCCTGATATCTGTGGTGTGGATGGAGGGAGCCTGCTGACTGGTTTGTCCTGATGATGGCAAAGACTTTGGGGGGGTTCAGACCCTTGCAACCCCAGCCTCCTGAGAATCTTCTGCACAGCCTTGGTCTGAGCAGCATTGGATGATTGAATGAAATGGAAGAGAGGAGGTAGAGAGGCTGCGTGTCTCTGGAGTATCCTGAGATGAAGCTCATTCCTCCTCCCTCTGAGCACCAACCCATCTCCTTGTGAGGAAGGGACATCTAAAGTGATATCAAGGAGTCTTGCCCCCCCCCCCCCCTCTTGCCTTATCATTGACACTGAGCATCCATGACCAGCGAGATGGAGTACAGGGTGAAGTGCATTTCTGGTAGCTGGGACTGGATCTCCCACTCTCACCTTTACATGGAGGTAGCCAAACATTCACGTGCTGGCACTAGCACAGTAAAAATAAAGATGGATGTACTCCTCCAGCATTTTCCATAGTCTAGTCAGGGTCTCTAATATCACTGCCATGTTCTTTTGCCTATCTCTGTAGGTAGAGCCCATCACTTACAATTCATTGCAGAGGCACATCTTCTGCATGGGCTCAGCTGATTCCTACTCTCTGGTGGTCCTTTGATATCAGACACCTTGGGTGTTTCTTCCTCCACAGACTGGGGTCACGTATTAGTGATGATCTCAGCAGCTGGTGCTCCTAAGCTTGTCCTAGCCAGAGTATCCACCAAGGTAAATGACTCTGACTCTGTACTGTCACGAGAGACAGCGGCACCATTATCCTCAGAGCTGATGCTTGGCATAGACTGTGTCTGCAACTGTTTCATTGTCTGTTGGCCACTTGAGCCTGTGGAAGAGAAGACACAGAATTAGATTAGACTCCCTACAGTGTGGGAACAGGCCCTTTGGCCCAACAAGTCCACACAGATCCTCTGAAGAGTAACCCATTCGGACCCATTTCCCTCTGACTAACGCACCTAACCTATTGGCAACTTAGCATGGCCAACTCACCTGACCCGCACATCTTTCGATTGTGGGAGGAAACCAGAGCATCCTGTGGAAACCCACACAGACACGGGGAGAATGTGCAAGCTCCACACAGACAGTCACCCAAGGCCAGAATCGAACCTGGGGCCCTGGTGCTGTGAGGCAGCAGTGCTAACCTCTGAGCCATTGTGCTGCCCCTAGTGAAGATGGGCATAAAATTTATGTATATCATTATGCATATTTTTGTTGTCTGTAGTTTCTTGAGAATAGAGAGAGAGAGAGAGAGAGAGAGAGAGAGAGAGAGAGAGAGAGAATGAGAATGAGGGAGAAATCTGCTTTGGTTAGTACTGGGTAAGGCTGAATAATCTTTATCAAATGGGCCAATGGGCTGAGGAGTAGCGGGGTTAAAATCAGTGAGGTAAAAACAATGACTGCAGATGCTGGAAACCAGATTCTGGATTAGTGGTGCTGGAAGAGCACAGCAGTTAAGGCAGCATCCAAATAGCTTTGAAATCGACGTTTCGGGCAAAAGCCCTTCATCAGGAATAAAGGCAATGAGTCTGAAGCGTGGAGAGATAAGCTAGAGGAGGGTGGGGGTGGGGAGAAAGTAGCGTAGAGTACAATGGGTGAGTGGGGGAGGGGACGAAGGTGATAGGTCAGGGAGGAGAGGGTGGAGTGGATAGGTGGAAAAGGAGATAGGCAGGTAGGACAAGTCCGGACAAGTCAAGGAGACAGTGCTGAGCTGGAAGTTTAGAACTAGGGTGAGCTGGGGGAAGGGGAAATGAGGAAACTGTTGAAGTCCACATTGATGCCCTGGGGTTGAAGTGTTCTGAGGTGGAAGATGAGGCGTTCTTCCTCCAGGCGTCTGGTGGTGAGGGAGCGGCGGTGAAGGAGGCCCAGGACCTCTATGTCCTCGGCAGAATGGGAGGGGGGAGTTGAAATGTTGGGTCACGGGGTGGTATGGTTGATTGGTGCTGGTGTTCCGGAGATGTTCCCTAAAGCGCTCTGCTAGGAGGCGCCCAGTCTCCCCAATGTAAAGGAGACCGCATCGGGAGCAACGGATACAATAAATGATATTAGTGGTTGTGCAAGTAAAACGTTGATGGATGTGGAAGGCTCCTTTAGGGCCTTGGATAGAGGTGAGGGAGGAGGTGTGGGCGCAGGTTTTACAGTTCCTGCGGTGGCAGGGGAAAGTGCCAGGATTGGAGGGTGGTTTGTTGGGGGGCATGGACCTGACCAGGTAGTCACGGAGGGAATGGTCTTTGCGGAAGGCGGAAAGGGGTGGGGAGGGAAATATATCCCTGGTGGTGGGGTCCGTATAGAGGTGGCGGAAATGTTGGCGGATGATTTGGTTTATGCAAAGGTTGGTAGGGTGGAAGGTGAGCACCAGGGTCTGAGGGCGGAGGTGCGGGATGTAGACGAGATGTGTTGAAGGGCATCTTTAACCACGTGGGAAGGGAAATTGCGGTCTCTAAAGAAGAAGGCCATCTGGTGTGTTCTGTGGTGGAACTGGTCCTCCTGGGAGCAGATACGGCGGAGGCGGAGGAATTGGGAATACGGGATGGCATTTTTGCAAGAGGTAGGGTGGGAAGAGGTGTAATCCAGGTAGCTGTGGGAGTCGGTGGGTTTGAAAAAATGTCAGTGTCAAATCGGTCGTCATTAATGGAGATGGAGAGGTCCAGGAAGGGGAGGGAGGTGTCAGAGATGGTCCAGGTAAATTTAAGGTCAGGGTGGAATGTGTTGGTGAAGTTGATGAATTGCTCGACCTCCTCACGGGAGCATGAGGTGACGCCAATGCAGTCATCAATGTAGCGGAGGAAGAGGTGGGGAGTGGTGCCGGTGTAATTATGGAAGATCGACTTTCTATGTAGCCAACAAAGAGACAGGCATATTTGGGGCCCGTACATGTACCCATGGCTACCCCTTTGATCTGGAGGAAGTGGGAGGATTCAAAGGAGAAATTGTTAAGGGTGAGGACCAGTTCGGCCAAACGACTGAGAGTGTCGGTGGAAGGGTACTGTTGGGGACGTCTGGAGAGGAAAAAACGAAGGCTTGGAGGCCCTGGTCATGGCGGATGGAGGTGTAGAGGGATTGGATATCCATGGTGAAGATGAGGCATTGGGGACCGGGGAAACGGAAGTCTTGGAGGAGGTGGAGGGCGTGAGTGGTGTCTCGAATGTATGTGAGGAGTTCCTGGACTAGGGGGGATAGGAAAGTGTCAAGGTAGGTGGAGATGAGTTCAGTGGGGCAGGAGCATGCTGAGACAATGGGTCAGCCAGGGTGGTCAGGCTTGTGGATCTTGGGAAGGAGGTAGAACCGGGCAGTGGGGTGTTCCCGGACTATGAGATTCTAAGCTGTGGGTGGGAGATCTCCTGAGGTGATGAGGTTCTGTATGGTCTGGGAGATGATGGTTTGGTGATGGGGGGTAAGGTCATGGTCGAGGGGGCAGTTGGAAGAGGTGTCCTCGAGTTGACGTTTGGCTTCAGCAGCATAGAGGTCAGTGTGCCAGACTACCACTGCGCCCCCTTTATCCGCTGGCTTGATGGTGAGGTTGGGATTGGAGCAGAGGGATTGGAGGGCTGCGCGTTGTGAGGGTGAGAGGTTGGAGTGGGGGAGGGAGGTAGACAGGTTGAGGCGGTTAATGTCCCGGCGGCAGTTGGAAATGAAGAGGTCGAGGGCAGGTAATTGGCCAGCGCGGGGGGTCCAGGTGGATGCAGTGTGTTGGAGGTGGGTGAAGGGGTCCTCGGAAGGTGGGCGGGAATCCTGATTGTGAAAGTAAGCTCAGAGGTGGAGGCGACGGAAGAATTGTTCAACGTCACGGCGTGTATTAAATTCATTGATGCGTGGACAGAGGGGGATGAAGGTGAGTCCTTTGCTGAGGACTGATCGTTCGTCCTCAGTGAGGGGGAGGTCTGGGGGGATGGTGAAAACTCGGCAGGGCTGGGATCTGGGATTTGGTGTGGGTGTAGAGCTGGGAGTGGGGGCGGAACGTGTAACTGGAGTGGGTGTGATGGTGGGGGGAATGGGGGTGGAGTCATGAGCAGGGGTAGTGTTCCCCTTGGGGTTCTGGGGGTTGTGGATAGTGACAGTGGGGTCTGTGGTGGGCATGTCAGCAGAGTGGCGCTGGTGGGGGCGGAAGTGGTGGTGACCATAGCAGTAGGGGTGGCGGATGTCACTGAGCATGTGGCATCAGCGATGATGTGAAGGGCAGAAGTGATGTCAGGTGTGATGCATGAGGAATTGTGAGGGGTGGAAGTGGTTGTGGGAGCGGCCATGATGGGGGCGGAAGTGACACCATCAATCAGCTTGGGGTGGTAGCTGCATCAGCCGCATGGCTAATGGTAGAATAGGTTCCGAGGCCAGGGGAATCTTCTGGAATGTTTGAGGAGCACTGGTTATAGAGGTGGGTGGATAAAAGTTTGTTGTACTTACCGTTTTTGATGTTTGAGATGGAATTGAAATACTGTTTGGTGAGAGCATGAATTCTCCTGAGGATGTAGTACAGAGTGGGTCCTTTGCAATTCTGAGAGAGTGTGGCCCTCAGCTGAGGCAGGGCTGACTGTAGAGAGGTTAGGTGCCGGCGCATTGCTGCAAGTGTGGAGGGGAGGATCTTGAAGGAGAACTGTTGCTGGTGTTTTTGAATCTGTAGTCAGCAGATCGAGTTTAATTTAGATAAATGTGAGGTGCTCATTTTGGAAAAGCAAATCCTAGCAGGACTTATAGACTTAATGGTAAGGTCCTGGCGCGTGTTGCTGAGCAAAGAGACCTTGACGTGCAGATTCATAGCTCTTTGAAAGTAAAGTCGCAGTTAGATAGGATACTGAAGGTGGCCTTTGGTATGCTTTCCTTTATTGGTCAGAGTATTGAGTACAGGAGTTGGGAGGCCATGTTGCAGCTGTACAGGACATTAGTTAGGAAACTTTTGTAATATTGCATGCAATTCTGGTCTCCTTCCTATCAGAAGGATGTTGTAAAACTTGAAAGGGTTGAGAAAAGATCGACAAGGTTGTTGGCAGAGTTGGAGGATTTGAGCTACAGGGAGAGGCTGAACAGGCTGGAGCTGTTTTCCCTGGAGCGTCGGAGGCGGAGGGGTGACCTTATAGAGGTTTATAAAATCATGAGGGGCATGGGTGGATAAATAGACAAGGTTTTTTCCCTGGGGTCGGGGAGTCCAGCACTAGAGAGGCTAAATCGGATGGGTCTGTTTTCCCTGGAGCTTCAGAGGCTGAGGGGTGAACTTTTTAAGGATTATAAAATCATGAGGGGCATGGATAGGATAAATAGTGGAAGTGGTGGAGGCTGTTACAATTGCTGCATTTAGAAGGAATCCTATGAATAGGATAGGTTCAGAGGGATATGGGCCAAGTGCTGGCAAATGGGACCAGATTAGGTTAGGATATCTGGTCTACATGGATGAGTTGCAATGAAGGGTCTGTTTCCATGCTGTATATCTCCATGACTCTATGATTTTCGTTTATTGTTTGTAGTTGATAAGATTCATAATAGCAGGAGAATTCAGTCCTGTGAACTGTTGCTCCTGCCATATGTGGGAAATCTGGGACATGCTCAGTGTCCATGGTGACCATGAATCCAGCAAGTGAGTTCAGCTGCAGCTCCTGATTTGCTGCATTAAGTGACTGGAGCTGTGGATGGCCTCCCATTGGAGCACCTGTGGTGCTGAAGATATCATGGATAACATGTTTGGTTAGCTGGTCACACCATGAGTAACATCTACAGAGGCAGTAAAGCATTGGATGACCACTAAGAAGCCTAGTAAATGTGGGCAGGCCGTGTAGGAGTCATCACCCTGTCAAACAGACATACCACGTTGGAAACTGTTGGGAGAAATGATTTCTCACGGGGAAGCAGCAGCAGCCAAGTTTGTAGCACCACTGTTGGCTGTGCTGCAGAATAGGGGAGGAGCTTTAGAGATAGGGAATTCAACCGTAAAGGGAACTGACAGACAGTTCTGTGGCAGCAAACAAAACTCTCAAATGGTATGTTGCCTCCCTGGTGCCAAGGGTCAAGGATTTCTTGGAGTGGCCGCAGGGTATTCTGAAGGGGAGGGTGAACATTCATCTGAATGAGACCTTGTAGCAAGAATTTGGAGAGTTAGTTAGTAGATTAAAGAGGAAGACTACTAAGGCTGTTATCTCCAGATTACTTCAAGTGCCATGTGTGACTGAGTAGAGTAATACGAAGGTAAGTCACATGAAGGTATAGCCAAATGATGGGGTAGGAGGCAGGCCTTTAGATTTTTGGATCATGTTGACAGTTTCTAGGGTAGGTGGGACCTGTACAAACTGGATGAGTATCTGAATGGGTCCAATATCCTTGCTGGGAGGTTTTCTCATGATGTTTGGGAGGTTTTTAAACTGATTTGACAGGGTGATGCAGCACAGAGTAGTTGTAAGGTCAGGAGCAAGGACCAGTTAGAGAGAGAAGGAATATCGGGACAGTCCTATAGGTGGCAAAGACACAGGCAGGTAAGGCACTTACTAAGTTGTAAAAGTTAAAATTATAAGTTATATCTATTTGAATTCAAGGAACTTGACCAGCAAGGTGGATTGTTTTGGAGCATTAATCAGCACGTGAAGATAGGATGTTGTTGCAATCACTGACACATGGTTCAAGAAAGGTCAGGCTTGGCAGTTCAACATTTCAGGGTATAGAAGTCTCCCATGGGAGAAGTGAGTTAGTAAGAGAGATGGGGGCATTGCATTATTAATAAAGGAAACCATCACTGCAGTAATGAGGGAGGACATCGTACAAGAATCTTCAAATGAGGACATCTGGGTTAGAGCTTAGAAATGAAAAAGGGACAATTACGTCACTGGGATTATACCACGGGCCTCCCAACAGTCAGAGGGAGATTGAGGAGCACAAATGAAGGCAAATCATAGAAAGGTGTGAGAGAAACAGGGTTGTAGTTGTAGGAGATTTCAACTTTGCTAATATTAGCTTGATTGCTTTAATGTGAAAGGATTATGCGGAGTCAAATTTTTAAAGGACATCCAGGACAGCTTTTTGTGCCAGTATGTTAATAGTTATACTAGAGACGGGGCAGTGCTGGACCTAATCCCAGGGAATGAAGCTGGTCAAGTGGTTGAAGTTTGAGTGAGGATTGTGGCCACAACTCTGTAAGTTACAAAGTCATTCTGGAAAGGAATGAGGATCATGCTAAGTTGTGTCAAAATTGGGAAAAGGCCAATTTCAATATTGTTAGTTAGGGTCTGGCAAACATAAAATGGGAGCAACTACTTACAGGTAAGCTTACATTTGGGAAGTGGGAGACTTTTAAAGTTAGTACAGTGAGAATTCAGGTTCAGCTGGTTCCTCTAATTGAATATATTTAAAACATTGGTTTCTGGTACTTCACAAAATTGCTTTGCTGAACCTTTCCACTGGATTATGCCATGTTAAACGCAAAGGTCTGTGTCTTGCTTGTAGAATTGGTATTGTTGCAGTATTAGACCTTGTACTGTAAATGTGTATTTTTGTGCATGAGCAGAATTCAAGAGGTATTTCCAGTTCAAGCAGAAAATATGCTTGCTTTTGGATTTGTGACCAGCTTTGTACTTTTGTATCAATACTAACCTTTTAAATTCTATTTTAATAAAGACATAATTTAAGTTGACCAAAATAAAAAGTGAAGGTCAAGGGCAGCAGGTGCAAGGAACCTTGGATGTCAAGAAATATCGAGACTTTGATAAAGAAAAAGAAGGAAGTATACTTCAAGTACCAAAATAGGAAATTAATGATTAAGGAAACCCTAAGACTTTTTATAAGTATTAAGACTAAGAGAATTATAAGGAAAAGGGTGAGGCCTATTAGAGACCAAAAAGGCAACTTGTGCATGAAGCCAGTGGATGTGAATGAGGTCTTAAATGAGTACTTCTCATCTGTATTCAGAGAGGGGAAAGACATTGTCGTTGAGGATTTCAGTTGAGCTGGTGAGGTTCTAGAACGTATTAAGGTTGATAAGGTTAATAAAATTAATATTCGATGTTTTAGCAGGTATGCAGGTACATTAATGTTCTGGGCCCGATGAGATGTATTCCAGGCTACTATGGGAGAAGATTGTTGGGTCCATGTTGGATATACTTAATTCTTAAGTATGTAAGTTAGCTCACTGAGCTGGAAGGTTTGTTTTCAGACATTTCATCACCATTCTAGGTAACATCACCAGTGAGAGTCTCTGGTGAAGTGCTGGTGGCATGTCCCATCTCTCTATTTATAGGTCTTGGTTTCTTAAGATGGGTAATGTCATTTCTGGTTCTGTTTATCAAGGGGAGGTAGAAAGGGTCTAAAAATTGATGTGTTTATTGATGAAGTTCTGGTTAGACTGCCATGCCTCTAAGAAGTCTTGTGCGTGTCCTGTTTAATTCTCCTGATTATTAAGTAATATTAAAAAGGATTTAGACCCTATCTACTTTCCAATAACCAAGACCTATAAATGGAGAGGAGGGGCATACCACCAGCGCTTCACCAGAGACTCTCACTGATGATGTTACCTAGTATGGTGACGAAGCATCTGAAAACAAACCTTCAAGCTCAGCGAGCTAACTCACATACTTATCATCAACCTGAGCTACAAATATACTCAAAAATCATTATTGCTTAATTCTTTACTGGCCACAGGCAAAGTGCCAGATGACTGGAGGATGGTTAATGTGGTTCCTTTGTTCAAGAGGGCAGTAGGGATAAGCCAACATTACAGACCAGTTAGTCTGACATCAGTAGTAGGAAAATTATTAGAAACATTCTGAAGGACAGGATTAATCAATACTTGGAGAGGCAGAAATTGATCAGGGACAGTCAGCATGAATTTGTTAAAGGGAGATCCCGTCTGACTAATTTAAATGTGTTCTTTGAAAAGTTGACGAAATACATTGATGAAGGTAGTGCAGTTGATGTGGTTTACATGGACTTCAGTAAAGCCTTTGACAGGATCCCACCTGGAAGACTGGCCTAAAAGGTAAGAGCCCTGGGATCCAAGGCAGGTTGGCAAACTGGGTCCAAAACTGGCTTACAAATAGGAGGCAAAGGGTGAGGGAGGAGAGGTTTTTTTGTGATTGGAAGCCTGTGACCAGCAGTGTACCACAGCCTTCATTGCTGGAACCCTTGCTGTTTGTAATATACATTAACAATTTAGATGTGAATGTAGAAGGTATGTTTAATAAGTTTGCAGTCAATGTGAAAATTGGTGATATTTTTGAAACTGAAGAAGATGGTCTCAGGTTGCAGTCTGATATTGATCAGCTGGTAAACTGGGCTGAACAAAGCAGATGATCTTAATGAGCATGAGATGATGTACTTTGGGAGGTTTAATAAGGGTAGGACATATAAAATGAATGATAGGTCCCTGGAGAATACTGAGGAACAAAGAGACCTTAGTGTACAAGTCCATAGTTCCCTGAAGGTGTCAGCACAGGTAGACAGGATGGTGAAGAAGGCATACAGGATGCTTGTCTACATTAGCAAGGAGATAGAACTTTTTTATTTCAAAATTATACTTTATTCATTAAAACAACACTTTATATACATACATAATCACTGGAGAGCTTTAATTATATACAGTATTTTCATATCAAGAACAAACAAAAAGCCAAGATATTTCTTAGTTCTCCAACATTATATTGACCTGCATTTGAGGTACCAGGAGGGTTTGATAACCAAACAGATCCCCATTTAATATTGGCAGAAAGAAATTAGATTGTGGTCTTTCCCCACTGTACCTTGGTGGTGGCTACCCCAGGCTTTATTGTATCCCTCAACATGCAGTCCTAAACTTTGGAATGTGTCAGTTTGCAAAACTTTGTCAAGGTCAACTCCTTATTCTCAAAGACCAACAAAGTTTAGACAGACCAAAGAGCATCTTTCACTGAGTTGATGGTCCTCCAGGTGCAGTTGATGTTTGTCTCAGTGTGCATCCTAGGGAAAAGTTAAGCCCAGAGTCCTGTGTCATGGAGCTGCTTGGGATGAATCTCAACTAAAATCACTGCATCTCTCTCCAAACTTCCTCAGCAAAGGTATATTCCAGGAGGAGATGTGTGATAGGCTCAAACCCCTGACAGCCACTTCGCAGGCACCATGCAGTGGCACAGAGAGTCCAAGCATACATGAAGGATCTCACAGGTAGTGCCCTTCTCACCACCAGCGAAGTGATGTCTTGGTGCTCGTTGGAAAGTTTTGGTACTGAGGCATTCTGCCAAATGACTTTGATTCTGCTCAGGGAACACCCAACAGGATTCACCCGTTCATTTTCCCGCAGAGTCTCGAGGTTGCTACATGCTGATCACTTCCTGAAGGATTTGAGGCTACAGATATTTTTCTCTGTAAATTTCTCCATGAGGGAGAGATGATACAGAACGGTCCAGCTGCTTGGAGCTCGGCGAACGAGCCCAGTCTCATCATTCGCTACACCAGGAACAGGTCGTACAAAAAACCATACTTGGTTTTTTGTGTAGCGAGAGTCTACACACACAGCTTGATACAGCCGCACATAAAGGTGACCATCAGGGTGACGGTGATGTTGGATATGTTCTTCACCCTTATCTAGAGCTTTGTAAATGATGTTCCTGTGGTCACAGTCCATTTTAGACTTCTAGATGAAGTGGAAGATGGCTCAGGTGACCGCAACAGCGCAGATTCTGGGAATGGATCAGACCCCTGCCACATACAACACAGAGAGAACCTCACACCTGATGACCAGAATTTTACCCACAATGGAAAGGGAGCAGTGCTCCCTGCCACCACTTTGGCGATACACTCCTCCCAGATTTTTGTGCATTACCGGTCCCTCTGAACCATTTTCCTAGCACCTTCATGTAATCTGTCCTGACAATGAAGGGGATAAAGGATCAGTTGGCCCAGTTCTGAAAAAACATGGCTTCACTATTGCCTCAATTTACCTTGGCTCCTGAGGCCAGCTCAGACTGGTCACAGATGCTCATGAGTCTGTGCACTGACAGCGGATCCAAGCAGAAAACGGCAGCATCATCCATGGGCAGGCAGGCTTTGACTTCCAGGCCTCTGCTGCCTGGAATAGTCACCCCCTCTCATCGCATCCTTCCTGATGGACTCAGCAAAAAGTTCCAAACCACACACAACCCCAAAGAGAGAGAACATAGGAGTGAAGAAGTCTTGTTACAACTTTATCTCATCTGTGGGCTAACCAATGTTTTATAATGTGTGGTCACCACACTATCAGAAGCACTGAAGTGGGTGCAGAGGAGATTCATCAGGATGTTTCTGCAATGAGAAGTCTCAGTTATGAGGAGAGACTGGATAGGCTGGATTTGTTTTCATTAGAGTGGAGGAGGTTGAAGGGGAACCTGATTCAGGGAAACAAAATTATTACAGGTCTACGCAGAATAGATTGTGGAGAATCTCTTGTGCATGATAGACAAAACTAAGACCAGCAAGCATAAGTTTAAGTTGAGGAGCAAGTGGTTTAGAGGAGATCACCCAGAGTTTAGTAGCTACATAGAATGTGCTACAATGTTCCTCTCTTGGCTCTGCACCCATTCTGATCTTTCCACTGGCACCAGACCAGCTATGGGACAGCCAGCTCCAGTGCCTGCTCCTCATAATGGGTGAGGATATGATTGGATGGCACCCTTCCTCTGGTCTTGGTTTTCTCAATCTTGTTGTGCAGCAGCTTTTCCTACAGTGTAAAAAACAGAAGATATGAGTTTTATGGGAATGTGTGTATTAGCACTTGATGAACATCCGTAGCTTTGCCAAGTGGTGATCCTTCACGAGTCAGTGAATAGGAAGTGCCATGCCTAGGAAGTGTTCAAAAGTTGACAGAATGAGGTGGACGTGGGCCCTTCAGTGCACTTTATGCATGTGAAGTTAAAGTTGAATGCCTATTTGATAAGGCAGTGCAGTGGCAGAGTTAGACCTACTGATGGCCCTCTGAGTGTGAGATTGCAATGCAAAGATGGTGGCATTTTCCCTTGCATAGCACAGGAGAGTATTTAGTCTTGTCCTGCACCATGTTTGGGTTCTTTGGCAAGAGTTACACTGGCACTGACCTGTGAGGTGGCATTGACGTGTTCAGCCAGGACTGCTGGGAGGAGCTCATTCTGTCATCACTTCCCCTACTTTCCTGGACTGCCTGGAGCATAATGTCTAGTGAAGCATCACTAAATCTTGGAGCCAACCTGTACGTGCTCTGCCACATCTCTGTGAGGTGTGAGGCCAACCAACACTGGCTCCAATATTACTTCTGATTTACAGTGGGTGGTTAACCAATGTCACTTGGGGAAGGATACTTGCTGTCCTGATCTGGTCTAGTCTATGTGTGACACCAGCAAAGTAGTTGACTCTTAACAGCCCTCTAGGCAAAATTAAGGATGAGAAATAAATGATGGCTTAGTCTGGAATACCCGTACACCATGAATCAATTTTTTAAAAACGTGCCTACGTAGCCTTGAAATATGAAGCCCAAATATTTGAAGTCAGAAGGTCCTTGTGGGAGCAAGTCTTGCAGCCTGCCAGCTGTTTAAGAACTGTTGTTTAACTCATGCTGCAGCTTACTTACATATGGAAAACACGAAATTGTGCAGGAAAACATTCCACTGACCACAGCAGAGGTTACTCCCTCAATGACACCCAACACCAAATCAAATACTCAGGTTTCTTGAATATACAACTTCAATCTAATTCCTTGTGTGGACTTCAAGTTATTCCTCCAACTGAATTGACCTCCCTCCAGGTTTCTTATAGCTGAAAATTTAAACTGTTAGTTTCAAAATTCAGGGAATTAACATGGATAATAATCAGAAAGCATTTCAAATATCAATCTGTGAGGAGCAGCACTCAGTGTTTACTTGAGGGCTGGTGGCTCCAACCTAACCTCCTACCTTTAATCACCCTCCCAAGTTCAACAGCTTTTGTTTTAGTCCATCTCCAATATTTTTATAACCAATAAACAAAGATGTTAAAAGAAAATGCAATAAACACACCATATTTAAATACTATAATTTTTCATTCAATGCGTTCACAGACATGTACATCAATTATTTTTTAATTGGTAGAATCTCCAGTACAAATCCTGGAGGGTTAACAATGCTACACTCCATTAGTCTACACAGGTGGACAAGAGCAAAAAGTCACTCTGCCGTCATTACTGTCTGCAATTCTCAAAAAAGTCAACAGTGCATTTATAATTGTTATTACATGACTGTATACCAAAATGATTATAAAGGGCTCTGTAATATCCTTAGACCATGAAATAAAATCTTAGGAAATTAATGTCTTTCAACACATAACACCTATCCAGCTCCTTCAAAGTTTTTAGATGTGTTTACTGTTTTTCTCAAATACCTATTATTTTGCAAGAGGTAGTCATCAGTTTTGCCAGTAGGGGATGCTAGAGGTCTACAACGTCCGTTTTTGGATTAGTGGTGCTGGACAAGTACAGCAGTTCAGGCAGTATCCGAGGACCAGCAAAATAAACGTTTCGGGCAAAAGCCCTTCATCAGGAATAAAGGCAGAGAGCCTGAAGCGTGGAGAGATAAGCTAGAGGAGGGTGGGGGTGGGGAGAAAGTAGCATGGAGTACAATAGGTGAGTGGGGGAGGGGATGAAGGTGATAGGTCAAGGAGGAGAGGGTGGAGTGGATAGGTGGAAAAGGGGATAAGCAGGTAGGACAAGTCATGGGGACAGTGCGGAGCTGGAAGTTTGGAACTGGGGTGAGGGGGGGGAAGGAGAAATGAGGAAACTGTTGAAGTCCACATTGATGCCCTGGGGTTGAAGTGTTCCGAGGCGGAAGATGAGGCGTTCTTCCTCCAGGCGTCTGGTGGTGAGGGAGTGAAGGAGGTCCAGAACCTCCATGTCCTCGGCAGAGTGGGAGGGGGAGTTGAAATGTTGGGCCATGGGGCAGTGTGGTTGATTGGTGCGGGTGTCCCGGAGATGTTCCCTAAAGCGCTCTACTCGGAGGTGCCCAGTCTCCCCAATGTAGAGGAGACCTCATCGGGAGCAACGGATACAATAAATGATATTAGTGGATGTGCAAGTAAAACTTTGATGGATGTGGAAGGCTCCTTTAGGGCCTTGGATAGAGGTGAGGGAGGAGGTGTGGGCGCAGGTTTTACAGTTCCTGCGGTGGCAAGGGAAGGTGCCAGGATGGGACGGTGGGTTGTAGGGGGGCGTGGACCTGACCAGCTAGTCATGGAGGGAACTGTCTTTGTGGAAGGCGGAAAGGGGTGGGGAGGGAAATATATCCCTGGTGGTGGGACCGTATAGAGGTGGCGTAAATGTCGGCGGATGATTTGGATTATGCGAAGGTTGGTAGGGTGGAAGGTGAGCACCAGGGGCGTTCTGTCCTTGTTACGGTTGGAGGGGTGGGGTCTGAGGGCGGAGGTGCAGGATGTGGACGAGGTGTGTTGGAGGGCATCTTTAACCACGTGGGAAGGGAAATTGCGATCTCTAAAGAAGGAGGCCATCTGGTGTGTTCTGTGGTGGAACTGGTCCTCCTGGGAGCAGATACGGCAGAGTTGGAGGAATTGGGAATACGGGATAGCATTTTTGCAAGAGGTAGGGTGGGAAGAGGTGTAATCCAGGTAGCCGTGGGAGTTGGTGGGTTTGTAAAAAATGTCAGTGTTAAGTCATTAATGGAGATGGAGAGGTCCAGGAAGGGGAGGGAGGTGTCAGAGATGGTCCAGGTAAATTTAAGGTCAGGGTGGAATGTGTTGGTGAAGTTGATGAATTGCTCAACCTCCTCGCGGGAGCACGAGGTGGCGCCAATGCAGACATCAATGTAGCGGAGGAAGAGGTGGGGAGTGGTGCCGGTGTAATTACGAAAGATCGACTTTCTATGTAGCCAACAAAGAGACAGGCATAGCTGTGGCCCATACGTGTGCCCATGGCTACCCCTTTGGTCTGGAGGAAGTGGGAGGATTTGAAGGAGAAATTGTTAAGGGTGAGGACCAGTTCGGCCAAACGAATGAAAGTGCCGGTGCATGGGTACTTTTTGGGACTTCGGTAGAGGAAAAAACGGAGGGCTTGGAGGCCCTGGTCATGGCGGATGGAGGTGTAGAGTGATTGGATATCCATGGTGAAGATGAGGCGTTGGGGGCCGGGGAAACTGAAGTCTTGGAGGAGGTGGAGGGCGTGGGTGGTGTCTCGAACGTATGTGGGGAGTTCCTGGACTAGGGGGGATAGGAAAGTGTCAAGGTAGGTAGAGATGAGTTCAGTGGGGCAGGAGCATGCTGAGACAATGGGTCGGCCAGGGTGGTCAGGCTTGTGGATCTTGGGAAGGAGGTAGAACCGGGCAGTGGGGGGTTCCCGGACTATGAGATTGGAAGCTGTGGGTGGGAGATCGCCTGAGGTGATGAGGTTCTGTATGGTCTGGGTGATGATGGTTTGGTGATGGGGTGTGGGGTCATGGTCGAGGGAGCAGTAGGAAGAGGTGTCCTCGAGTTGACGTTTGGCTTCAGTGGCGTAGAAGTCAGTGCGCCAGACTACCACTGCGCCCCCTTTATCTGCTGGCTTAATGGTGAGGTTGGGATTAGAGCAGAGGGATTGGAGGGCTGCAGGTTGTGAGGGTGAGAGGTTGGAGTGGGGGAGGGGGCTAGACAGGTTGAGACAGTTAATGTCCCGGCGGCAGTTCGAAATGAAGAGGTCGAGGGCAGGTAATAGGCCAGCGCAGGGTGTCCAGGTGGATGCAGTGTGTTGGAGGTGGGTGAAGTGTTTTTGCCTGGTTGATTTTAACCCGACTGCGAATCCTCTTGCAAGGATGCGTGCCTTGAAGAAGTTTTCCTCCTCTCTCTACAAGAATCTCAGGGAGTCCCTCTCCCACTGCAACTCCCAGGTCATTCCTCTGCCCTGAAGCTCTTCAACCATGTCGTGAAACAAACTCACTATCACAGCCACATTTGCTTCCTCAGTGCCTGCCTCCATAACCAACTCATCCCACACGGACTCCAGACCACCTTTAAACCAGCAGAGTTTGGACCCGAACAGGACAAACAGTACAGACTACAGATTCAAAAACACCAGCAACAGTTCTCCTTCAAGATCCTCCGCTCCACACTTGCAGCAATGCGCCGGCACCTAACCTCTCTCCAGTCAGCCCTGCCTCAGCTGAGGGCCACACTCCCTCAGAATTGCAAAGTACTACATCCTCAGGAGAATTCATACTCTCAACAAACAGTATTTCAACTCCATCTCAAACATCAAAAACTGTAAGTACAACAAACTTTTATCTACCCACCTCCATAACCAGCGCTCCTCAAACATTCCAGAAGATTCCCCCGGCCTCTGCAACTATTTGGACTCCATTAGCCATGCGGCTGATGCAGCTGCCACCTAATGAAGGGCTTTTGCCCGAAACGTCGATTTTGCTGCTCCTCGGATGCTGCCTGAACTGCTGTGCTCGTCCAGCACCACAAATCCAAAATCTGGTTTCCAGCATCTGCAGTCATTGTTTTTACCTAGTCTACAACGTCTGGTCAGCTTTTGACACATGCTTGGTACTCAGGTTCAGATACAGTACTGAGTGACGTTGACTTATTGCACAGGTGCACTGCAGTCAAGAACAACATGATAACATGACAAAAATATCTTTTTGCAGCTTGGACTCTTGATCCACAGACTTTATCTCTTTTTGCCTATATTCTCCTGAAAAACTGTCTTGCCTGTCCTATCCATTCTATTTGTGAATGAATGTGCACATGATTGGACTTAAAGAGGATATACTTTAGGTTTACAGGTTTTATGAATTACAGAAGGGTTCATAAATTACAGAAGGTTTGTTTTTTTTTCTTAACCTATTTTTCTAATCAACCTGTTCAAAGATATAATTATACACCTCTGGTGAGCAGTTGGGACTTAAAGCCTGGCCCCACTATTAGTGATTAATAGTCCAGTTTGCCACATGTTTCAGGGTAATTTTGTTTTAAAACATAACTGTACTTTCTTATTCATTGATGACATCTGGTGTGAATTTCTTTTATCTCATAGAGTGACCACAGTCATACCTTAACCATCCTATAGATTCAAGGCATCATATTTCACATTTATGATGACTTGTGTAATGTAGAGCTTTATTTCCAATGCACTCTTCCCATCAGCAGACCCAAGTTACAACTGCTGCAGAGACAGGTTCTTGAAGAAGGAACACTTTTAATTTCCACTAGTACAAAGTCAATGCCCATTTATTTTTTATTTACACTGATTTAAAGGTACAGTCTAACATTTCTGAGTCTGAATCATGGATAAAGGAAATCTCATTTTGGAATGGGAAACCAATCCAACAGCATCTGAAAAGACGGTTCTTAAAATCTTGTTTGCATGGACTTAGCAAAATTAATATCTCCAGTCTTTCCATATTCAATCAAAAAGATCCAAAATATATATAGAATGTTCTGAAAGGCCAGCCTAAGGTAGAAATTACCTTAAGGATTAACAGACTTCAATTCATGTCATATGGACAGAAACCTCAAGAGTTGATCAACCACTTTGTCAAAGATGCCACAAGGGCACATAGAATGTGATATTTCCAAAGGGTAACTGTCAGAGACACTTTTTTAAAGTTATGCATCACCTCTGCACAAACTAAAGTCTTTATGAATGATTTTTCAGATAAGTAAAAAGGCCATACAATTGGAACATTGAGGATGGATGCAAATTGAAGCTATCATAGCAGTTCAACAACAACTACCTGATGGCACGGTGACTCAGTAGTTAGTACTGCTGACTCACAATGTCAGGGGCCCGGGTTCAATTCCAACCTTGGGTGACTGTCTGTGTGGAAGTTTTTAATGGAATGGATTCCAGACAGAATGATTCCTTTTGTGAAGAAAATCCCCAATGACCAGAAACCCTCACAATAAGATAGTTACCAAAAACCTAATAGGGAATTCAGAACAAATTTCTTCCCCAGTCTTCCTACCATGGGAAGTGGTTGAAGTGAATATTACAGATGCATTTAAAGGAACAAATGTATGTGGGAGAGGAATTTAAGAGTTTTTTGATTGATTTAGATGAGGAAAGATGGGATGAGGCTCAACTGAAGGATAAACGCCAGCCTGAACTACTTGGGTCGAATGACCTGTTTTTTTTCTGCACAGCCATATGAATCAATGCCTGTTGGGAATGGGAAAAAATACCCATAAACATAGCTTTGCTGCAGATAGTGATGGGACTGTCTCTTCTATTTCATTAACCAAGGTGCCATAACGTTTTTTTTTACCATGTATTTAAATATTTGGTCTTACCTGTGGAGCAATGTGAACCCATCCTGGTGTACCTCTCAGTGAACTTGCAATCCATAGCTTAATGCCTTGCAGGTTATACCTTCATTGGAATGTTCCCAAGCTTCCCACAGAGGGTGTTATTTATAATTCAACTTCAGTGGGCTGTACCTTATTGGTTGTATGCTTCTGTGTGTGGGTTATAAGAAACCAATTTAAATTTAATCTCCAAAGCATAGTTACTGAAGGTTCATAACCAGAGGAACTGTGCTAAAGTTAACAAGTTACTGGGTTGCATTAATAAAACCATTCAGTTTATGTCAAAGTATATTAAATTGATGCCTTGTGAGTCACAAGCAGGTAAAAATAAGAAGTTAGGGTGTGAATCTTACATTTTTTGGGCTGAGTGTAAGTTGCATAGAGTTTTCTGGAGGGATACCCACCACAAAGCTGAGAGAGATTTCTCACCATACCTGACCACACACACCTCATTAATGATTTACCCCACCCCTATAATAACACTCACATCTGTTTCCCACCCCATCTTACCATGCACTGTTCCTACAACAAATTACCACTCAGACAAAGAACTATGGTGTGGCACGGTAGCTCGGTGGTTAGTACTGCTGCCTAACAGCGCCAGGGACTTGGGTTTGATTCCTGCCTTGGGCAACTGTCTGTGTGGAGTTTGCATATTCTCCCTGTGTCTGTGTGGGTTTCCTTTGGGTACTCTGGTTTCCTCCCACAATCCAAAGATATGCAGGTCAAGAGATTTGGCCATGCTAAATTGCCCATAGTGTTAGGTGCATTGTTCAGGGGTATATATAGGGTAAGGGAATGAGTCTGGGTGGGTTACTCTTTGGAGGGTCAGTGTAGACTTGTTGGGCCAAAGGGCCTGTTTCCATACTGTAGGGAATCTAATGTAAAAAAAAATCTGAAAGACCAGCATTCCTTGAATACATGCCATCTTTAAAAGGCTGCTATGCAACCAGGATGGGTAATCCACTGATGCTGTTCACTGGTCATGTAATGCCACAGCAAGCACAAAACCCCGCTGCACACAGCACAGAGCAGATATGGCTGACACTCCTTCAGAAATATAACTCCATTCTTTTACCCAAGTCACTGTTTCAACACCAGGCCAACACTTTAGACACATCCCATCTAAATACCAGCTCTAAGGCACCACTACTCTGTCCCCAGTGTCTATTATAGTCCCAAATCATCTCACTTTCCAACATCGAATGATCACTTAAAGGCAAGCAATTGGACAACTCAAAACTTGAGGATTTTTTTAATTTAAAGCCAGCAAAACGGAAAACAAACTAAATTATTAGAGGCTGCACTTTGCCCTCACATTACAAACTAAATGCTGGTATAATGAGAAATGACTATTTGACAGTTCATGATGGCCTCTGCAACCAGCGCCCAGCCACTGGACCTGAGTGTCAACCAGCTCCTGTTTGGTTTGAAGTGCCAATTCAGCTGAGCTCTATTATACACAGAGAGAGCTTCCTCCTCCCCAGTGACCTCATTCTTCATCCCCTTGGTCAATTGCTCCCATTCCTCCAGTTCCTCGGAATCCAGCACTTCACCTCGTTGCCTGCTCAATTGTGCAGAGCACAGCAGGCCAAAATGATGCAGAACACTCTGCCCAGACTACACTGGAGGAATCCGCTGGACTGCTCTAACCAGCAGACCTACATTTTCAAGAGCACCTATCATCTGCTCCATCTCGGTCCTTGTCATAGCATCAGTGGCTTGGTATTTGTGCTCTATATCAATGGTATCGTCTGCTATGGCCTTTTGAGTAGCCCTTGACCCCCAGGAACTAACTTTGTAGGGTACCTGGATCCTTGCATGAACCATGTACACAAGCGAGTTCCAAAATGTAGCAATCATGTACATGCCAGGATAACAGCTACAGGCCCACAACGAAGTGGTAACTGTGATGGCAGATCACCTGAACATGAGTTGACTGGAAGCCCTTCCTGTTGTTGAATTCTGCAGCTTTGTGAATATGACCCTCACAAGTGCTATGTGTGTGCAATTGATGGCGTTCTGCACTTGAAGAATGTCATCTATGTTTTCAAATTCCACTGCCTGGGCTGCAGCACAGACCTTGTTTTTGGGAATCAAAGTGCACTGTTTGATCTGCATAGATGGCATGGGTCACTGTCCTGACGTATTTATGGGTGCATGACTGAGATATCTCACACAGGTCGCCCATCGTTCCTTGGAAGGAGCCAGGTGCATACAGGTTCAAAGCAGCTGTCACCTTCATAGAGGATGGTGTCCCACTCCTGCCCTCTGTAGCAGCTGGCATAGGTCTGTCACAGTGTCGTGGGTTGTGCAAAGTCTGCAGCTACACATCCCCTTGCTCATCCCCAGGAATGGAGTCCGGGCTAAAAAAAACCCTGGCCCTTCTATAAATGCCATGTATTTTGAGGGGGACATGTGGCTGTGAACTCTCCCTGGATATAAGATCCTTGTCCTCAGTAGTGGCCTGCTGCTGCTCCTGAACTTGCCATGACGCCTAGTCCTCCCCTGTCTGCCTTCACCTTCATAGGAAAACAACCATAGCGATCAGTGTCCAATAGTGACTGGCGTAAGACTCCCATTTGAAATGACCTACATTGGGAAATAAGCAATGGAAATGGTTCTTAGGTCTCAAAACAGTCATTGGTGGCATCCGCTGCAGGTAAGAGCTTAAAACACTTCAGCATTCGGTGAGACATGCAACCTTCAAGTAATGTAGAGCATGTCTCCATCGTTCATTCAGCCTCAGCTTCAGCTTGGTGAATATACTGCATTGGCTGTGTGCCCAGCACTTTGCATCAAAGGGCAGTCTATGCTGTGATCTGAACACCTTCCTCTCCCAGACCCACATCAATTATTCCACTTTTCATTGCATTCAGTACATACCATCATTGAACTTAATTGATAGATGAAGTAGTGATGGTCTCTGCCTCCAACTGCATCATGGGACATTTGTTCATAATGGTTCACCTTTGGTCAGATTTAGCCTATTTTTAATTAATTGCTGTTAAATTTCAGCATCATTCAGTTGCCAATGTTCAACTTGCAAGCACCAGTGTCAAATTGCCTTTGACCAGCATCTGACATCTAAGTACCTTCACTCTGCATACATAACAAATGGGTGATGAAAGATTGCAAATTAACTGTGGCTGGGGTTTGCAAATGGCTGCTTCATATCTTTGTTTCTTCAATGTACTTCAAAATTCCTTCCATTCCTTCCTGGTATTCATCAAATGTGGATCCCATGTGCTCACCCATCAAACTGCCAATGGCACCCACCCTAGGTATTGTGCCAACCATTTTCCAATATCGCTTCTTATCTTGAGAATGGTCAATAATGGCAGGGAACCTAGCCCAAAGTAGAGTCAAATAGCACTTTGCTATATCAGGTTGCTAGGTTCTCCCTAATGGTCGCCATTTACTTCACACTGCACCAACAGCACACTTCCATTCATTATCCTATCTGGATACCACCATGTTGAACTTAACCCACGACTGTCCTTGCTGCTCCTGAGCCCTGACATTACAGCTTGATGATGCCCTCCCTGATCCTCTATATAACACCCCAACAAAGTGATTGCCCCCTTTTTGGCTTTTAAGTTCTACCCAAATGGCCTCTGAACCTTCTAAGATATCATTCCGCTTGACACCAGTATTTGACTCCTTGATAAATATTACAACCCCACCTACACTTATACAATCTTCCCAACCCTATCTTTCCTGAAGATTTTGTAGGACATTGAATATTGAACTGCCGGTCCTGTCCTCCCTAACCATGTCTCTGTGATGGCAATGACATTACATCCTCATATGTTAATCAGCACCACCAACTCACAAGACTCATGGCATTAGAAGAAATGTCATCCAGCTTTTCCATGCTCCTTTAACTTGATGATATCCATATTGCCTTCTAAACTGACTTAATTCTTCCGTTACATGGTGTTTTAGGTTGGATAGTCAAAAGTAGCAGAGTGCTACAAAGTTCAGTCCTAGGTCTTCAGTTATTTATCTATAACAATGACTTGGAGAAGAGTCAGTGTTCAATATATCCACACTTATTGATAATACAAAAATTGGTCAGAGGGTATGTTATGATGAGAACATTAGGGATCTCCAAGAGCATATAAACAGTGAAAGAGTAGGTTCTTGAGCCTGGACCGCATGCACTATGTCCGAAATTCTTTTTTTCCTTCTTTTCTCGTGTTTTTTTCTCTCATTTCTTATTTTTCTCTGATGCTTAGTTTTTTAGTGTTTTTTTTATTAACTCACCTTCTCAAGAGTAGGCGACAGCAGTGACAGAGCATGGCAGTGGCTGAAACCCAACGTAAGATCATCCGGTGATTGGCAGCAGAGTCCCAAACAGGACTTGGTCCAGTATGGGTGAAAGTGGGCCCAGCACGGGAGAGAGCGAACCTATGTGGGAAAAGTCCAGTGTGCAGCAACTGCAGGCCCATGGCTTAGGAAAGGACTGTAATGTTTAATTTTTAACTTTATTTTTCCACTTTATACAAAGAACTGCAGTGATGAATTTTTTAACTTATTTCTTTATTTTTCCATTTTTGTACCTAATATTTTGTCCCCAGATACCTTTGTATCGAAGATGGCACCAGAAATGGCAACATTATATACTTTTCACTGTATTCTTGTAACCCTGTACTTGAGTACACGTGACAATAAAACCTAAAGCTAAACCTAAATAAGTTGAGTGAGTGGGCAATCACTTAGCAGAGTTTAATGTAGGAAGTGTGATGTCATGTTGTCTGGCAAGAAGAATAAAAAGGCAGACTACTATTGAGTTGAAAGAGACTCCAAATAAACTGGAACAAAGAGGTATCTGGGTGCTCTTGTGCATGAAACATAAATTTTGGCACACAGGTGTAGTACTTCATTAGGATGGCAAATAGTATTTTCACCTTCAATACTAGGGCAGTTGGAATTTAAAAATAGGATGTTTGTTACAATTATACAGACGTTGAAGAGGAAGATTACAGTTGGAATAGTTAGATAGTGGTGTAGGCTTGAGGGGATGAGTGGTCTACTACAGCTCCTTCTGCACATCTTCATATATAATAGAACACTGACCAACAGTTCAGAACAACACCACATCACTGCAGCAACAAAAATACTAAAAAGGTGCACAAATATAAGCACATTAATGAGGTTCAGAATCAACTATGTGATAGAGAAATTTAGAAGATGATTATGATTTCCGTATTGTTCACTTCACACACCATGTCAATGAAGTAGAATGGTCAGAAGCTTTGACAACCATTAAAGTCAGATGGCCTGCCAATACTTTATGGTATATTCCCAGAAAAACATGAAAGACAAGTACCACTTCATGGTCTAATCTATGACAGAACTTCTCTCAATATATAACGAATCACGAACCCCTTACATGAGCAAAGTCAAACTGCAGTAACCTATACAGAAGTTCACCTTGTTTTCCAATGACCCAGCAATTGTATGACTACCAGTATGCGCAGATATCAATATTGTCACTATTCATGACATTCATGCCAGATTTACTGTGACAGAACAGACGACATGAGACACAATTAAATCAGTCAATGATCCCCAAGGATATGACTGAAGATTCACGCCAGGTATCAGGATGATTACATCTGACATGCACAGCAGGTTAAACAATCCACACAAAAACAAAGACATTCCTTTTGGTTGAAACATTTATGGTCTACACTATGAAGTTGAAGACATTCTCAAGGTTGATCTGTTGTACTTTGCTACAGCCAGTATGAACAGTCACAATCAGCAACTGCCAAAGGTGAGCATCTATAAGACCATTATACGAGGATGGCCTGACCTGAGAAGATTTGCAGATTATGGCCATACAGACACAAACTTTATATATCGTGATAGGTCGTTTTCAAGGGCAAACATGTCCTAAACCCAAAAGCATTGTGCCAAATTGTTATTCCCATATTATAGCAGGGGTATTGAATGTACAAGTCAGCCAGTATGTGAATCTGTATACTGGCTGGGGTTGAATCAGGATATCCAGTGACTCATGAAAGCCTGTGAGCCAGGCTACATGTATAGTTCCAACAGTGGAAGAAGGTTCTTTCTCATACAAAATTCCATCCATTCATAGGACTAAAGTAGCAACAGACCAATTCACAGTGTATAGGGAAGATTACATCCCTGTGATGGATTAGAATCATAGAATCCTTACAGAGCAGAAGCAGGCCATTCAGCCTATCAAGCCTACACCAACTCTCCAAACAGCATCCCACCCAGATCCACCTCCTCCATCCTATCCCTGGTAGTCTTATATTTCCCATTGGTTAATCCACTTAGCCTGCACACCCCTGGACACAATGGACAATTTAGCATAGCTAATCTTTGGACTGTGGGAGGAAACAAAGACAGATGAACCCCATGCAAACATAGGAAGAATGTGTAAACTCCACACAGTCTGCTGATGCTGAAACTGAAAGCATATCCCTGGCACTGTGTGGTATCAGCGCTAACTGCTGAGCCACCATGCTGCCCAAGTTGCGTTCTCTAAATTTCCCATTTTACACTGAGTTAGCAACACAAAGAACATGAATGTCCCTGATATGTTGAGAACTATTTTCAGTTTATTCCGTCTCCTGGATTAGGTAATGTCTGACAAAGCATCACTATATACTGGCAAATTGTTCCAAGACCCATATCATATCATCAGCCCACAGTCTAGCACAGCACATTGATGCTTCAAATCAGACAGGATCTGAGAGTAGAAAGATCTCATACTTTATCTTGCCTTAGATAACTTGATGTATGGCACCACTGCTCTCTGTTATAATCCAATAGTTTGATATTACTCAGACAGATATGTACCTATGAGTGTAATATTTGTGTGTAAAAGTAAAGACACTAGGCACACAGACACACAAGATGGCCACTGATCCATAAGTTGGCCACTTGACACACAAGATAGCTGTCAGACCACAATATAGAGAGAAGAGAGCGAGAGAGAGAGAGAGAGACAGCAGAGCAAACACAGATACTGCCTGGGACCACCACTCCGCCAGCACAATGCATTCACAACCTTGGTGATTAGTTTAAGGCGTGTGGGGTAGACAATATACATGAGTAGCGTATACTGCCCGTCGAAGTGCCTGGGTCCAGCCAACACTTTTGATAGAAATGCTAACTGTTTGATATGAACTCAATACAAAATGATAATATCCAGGGCTGTAGTAACGTCCTTCTCAGGAAGAGCGATTAGCGCCCATTACGACAGCAATGGACTTCCATGCAGATATTGTAATTGACAATGTCTGTGCAGAAACTGACAGCAACCGCACTGAAATTAACAAAGGCTGCACTGGAACTGACAATGACTGCATCGAAACAATCAACAATTCTGCAATGTTTACGATAAACAAGCTATGTTACAAAGACAATAATCTCATCACTGACCTATTATATTACAAAATGTACAAAAGTATCTTGACATGTGCTCCAGGTTGAGAGAAGAATCGTAGCTGACCGCTGTGCTGTTGGTGTCTTTTTCTCCCCCGAGCTCCGGTATTTCCTTGTACAATAAACTCTGTCGTTGAACCCCGACTCTGACTTCGAGGCTGATGATTTCCCCCATAACACTGCTTAAGAGGAATAACAATATGCATTGAAGGATCAAGAGTCAATCTCACACCAAGGACTGGTTTGGTTCTGATGATGACACCACTGCAGTCACAAAGCATGACAGCATTCACTATCCACATTGACCAACGAAGGATGGTCACTTGGTTGAGGGAATGGATTGCAGCCGTTCAAGAAGGCAGGTCCCCACCACTTTCTCAAGGGCAACTTGGAATGGGTAAGAACTGCTGGCCCAGCCAACAACAAGCATCATGTAAACTAATTTTAAAAAGTCGGTATTTGACTCTTTTGACAAAGAAATGATCAATCAATATCATCCAGAAATTTGATGGGAAAAGTAGAATAATGTTTTATTGAATTAATCCCTTACAAAAATGTGTGACAGTTGTTATTGACCATAAGGGCCCACTATAGATTTTGGTCTCTAGCACTCGCAAGTTTAGCCTGTCAGATGGCTCATTTAGCTATGCAATATCTAACATGACACTTGCAACATTTTTTGCAATAGCTCTATTTGCTAAGGAAGAATAAAGTGGATCATAATTGACAACATTTCAACAATACAATCTCTACTTCTGTAATGTGCCATAGCTTGTTGCAAAAAGTCTGTCCACAGCAAACGATTCACCTCCCTGAAGATTTAAATACTTTCAGCCTTACTTGATATATTTGTCAGGCATTGGTGAATTCTTCCAGCAGCCTTTTGCAAGTTCCTTCTGAATTTTTTTCATGAGCTAGCAAATGCCATGAGGTTAAATAAGAAGCATTATTAAACCTACCATTTCCACAGTACATTACAGTATGAACAATAATTCCCATGGTAACAAGAGTTTATAGTTGGGCCAGGGAAAGAAATCTTGGGTTCAGGTGCTTCTCCCTTTTCCTGGTAGTCAAAAAAGAATTGAACTTTTTTTATCGACTTAGCTAAAAAGCTTGACATTTATACTGTGTTACACTTCTAAAGGTGAACAAAAGCTCAGGTTTCATCATAAAATACTTTACAAAAGTGACGTTGTCAGACAATTGCACACAAGGTGGTCATTCTTATTATATATCCAGCTCTGTTCCTTTGAAGCTGACTCCATGAAATATTCAGATAATATCAACATTCAAAGGACTTGAACCTCACGACAAGTACCTTAAATACCAGTAGCTCTGTAGACATTTTGGGTATATGGATGCACAAACAAGAATCTGCAATATCCTTACTAGTTACCACTTTGCCTTTAAACTATAAGCCATATGACACAGAAAAGTCATAATTTTGTAGAAATGCCAGTATTTACATTGGCACAAGACACGATGTATTAGTCAATAACAAAACTTTTTGTGTCAATATAACAGACACACAACTCTACACACATAAATACATCCTTTTAACCACAGACTGATGAAGCCACAATTAATATATTGTCATTACATATACACAAAGCTGGAAGATTTTAACTAGGCAGTTACTACTCTTTTATTACATCTCAGATCAAAAGCACGTGCTAAAATTTAACAATTGTCATGGGGTTCATAATAATAGCATCCATCAAAATTTGACCAGATAGTAGCTTGTGAATTTTATAGCCTTAAGGTAAAGATTCCACATTCATTTGCAAACAGTTCATTACCTCAGTGATTTCATATTTTCCTGGTTCGTTGAATGGTGCTTTCATTGATAGTTTTGAAACTTTAAAAAAAAATCTTGTTTGCAGCCTCCCTCTCTTTCACCCACTTCCCTTTCAGCATCCCAAATGACAAAGGTTTACGGCCATTTGAATTAAAATGCTTCTCCACATCTCAGGCTTGCATATATTCTGAGATTGTGAACTTATGTTCTAGCTTCTCCAATGAGAAAAATACTTTCCTAGCATTTATCCTATTCTGCACTTCTCACAGATCTAATCTACTCAATCTTTCTTCATAGGAGAATCCTATAGCTATCCTGAGGATAAATGTGTGGTTATCCACTTTGGTGGCAAGAACAGGACGACAGATTACTACCTAAATGGAGTCAATTTAGGTAAAGGGGCAGTACAACAAGATCTAGGTGTTCTTGTACATCAGTCAATGAAAGCAAGCATGCAGATACAGCAGGTAGTGAAGAAAGCTAATAGCATGCTGGCCTTCATAACAAGAGGAATTGAGTATAGAAGCAAAGAGGTCCTTCTGCAGCTGTACAGGGCCCTGGTGAGACAGCACCTGGAATATTGTGCGCAGTTTTGGTCTCCAAATTTGAGGAATGACATTCTGGCTATTGAGGGAGTGCAGTGTAGGTTCACGAGGTCAATTCCTGGAATGGCGGGACTATCTTACGCTGAAAGATTGAAGTGACTGGGCTTGCATACACTTGAGTTTAGAAGGCTGATAGGGGGATCTGATTGAGACGTATGAGATTATTAAAGGATTGGACACTCTGGAGGCAGGAAACACGTTTCCACTGATGGGTGAGTCCCGAACCAGAGGACACAGTTTAAAAATAAGGGGTAGGCCATTTAGAACAGAGTTGAGGAGAAACTTCTTCACCCAGAGAGTGGTGGGTGTACGGAATGCTCTGCCCCAGAAGGCAATGGAGGCCAAATCTCTGGACACTTTCAAAAAAGAGTTGGATAGAGCTCTTAAGGATAGTGGAATCAAGGGTTATGGGGATAAGGCAGGAACAGGATACTGATTAAGGATGATCAGCCATGATCATATTGAATGGTGGTGCAGGCTCAAAGGGCAGAATGGCCTACTCTTGCACCTATTGTCTATTGTCTATAATCCCTTGAGCCCAAGAACCAGCCAGTAAAGCTTATATGTTCTTCCTCCCAAACAAATATGTTTTTCCTGAGGGAAAGAAATAAACAAGCACCCAGTGATTCTCACCATTGCCCTGAATGATCGTAGTAAGACTTTTTTACTCTTATATTCCAAATCCTTTGTAATGAAACTTAATTGTTATCTTCCTAATTGTTTAGTACAATTGAATATTAATTTTCTATAATTCATGTACAAAGATGCCCAGGTGTCTTTGAATACAAACATTTCCCAATCTCTCATCATTCAAAAAACACACATCTGTAAAATGTTTCTCATTGATGTAGAAAACCCTACACATTGCCACATTGTGTTCCATCTGTTTTGTTCTTGCTCAGCCATCCAACCCCTCTTTGTCTCCTCCTCCACTGCACTATTTTTCAACAAACTTAATTGTTTGTGTCCAGTTTCAGTTTAAACAAAAATAAAGAACTTTTTTTTAATCTTGTTAAGTTTCACCTGAATTGGGACACAATTAACAAAAATTAGCCATGGTGATTAATTTAATCAGGCGAAATGGTCAGTATTTTAGGAAGGCCAAGTTCCAGGAGAGAGCTTCGTAAAATAGGGTTAAAAAAACACAGAAATTTGATTTGTGCCAGACAGACTTTATTGTTAAGTTTCCACAATCTGTTGCACAGGTAGCAAAAATATTTTTTCTTTCTCTTTCTGTCTCATGCACTTCACACCTCCATGTCCCTCAGTTGATGTTCATTCTTTTTATGTATATGTCTTATTTATCATTATCTTTCTTTCTGTAGGTAACCCTTACTATGGGTGGAATTTTCACCATTTTGAATGAAGTCCAGTAGCAGGAGAGATTTTTGGGGGAGAAACCAAAGCTTTGATAGAATTGAAAAGACCTCCAAATTTTCTGGCAATGTGGCGCCTAATTGGTGACCAACAGTTTCAACCAGGTTAGGATCCTGATTAAGGAGATTCCATCTGCTATGAAGTTGCAATCAGAGACCAGCAGATCAGCAATGGCATGGACGGTTCTGTGACTGCTGCCCATACAACAACCAGGCTGGAGGACAACTCATGAAGCAAGTGATCGGTGATGAGCGATGTGGGCTGAAAGAGTCACCATAGGGTTTGGAAGCAAAAGCAGGAGTATGCTTTTAATTGGTCACCTTTCGACTTATGACTCTGCTCTAGATGATGCACAGAATATTGCACAGTGGAAAGGAACCCCCCAAAATCCACCTACCTGTAGACACACACACACACACACGCATGCCCATGCACGCGTGCACACACACATGCATGCCTGTGCGCGTGCGCGCGCGCACACACACACACACACACACACACACGCACAAAATTGGTGATTGCCAGCCAGCCCACACTGACTTGCCAATGTGGTGGGCCAACTCTTAAAGATCCAAATAAAAATCAAAAAGAACTGCGGATGCTATAAATTGGAAATAAAAACAGAAATTGTTGGAAAATCTCAACTTTCTGGCTGTATCTGTGGAGAGAAATCAGAGTTAACATTTCTTCAGAGGAAGGGTCACTTGTTTGTTATCTGTCGCACCTGGAGGTGTGATAATTGCAGCCCAGGCAGGACAGTGTGGAAATCTAAAAAGTCATTGACAAGTTGGTGGAGTGGGTGGGTAGGAGCAGGTGAAGTTCAACACAGAGAAGTGTGAGGTAATGTATTTTGGTCGGAAGAACACTGAAAGATAATATAAAATAGGGGACACAATTCTAAAGAGGGTGCAGGAGCAGAGGGACTTAATGGTTCATGTGCACATATCATTGGTGGCAGGACAGGTGAGAGTGCAGTAAATAAAATGGACAGTGTTCTTGGCTTTATTGATAGGAGCATAGAGTAGAAGAGCAAGGAAGTAATGTTGTACTTGTACAAGATACTTATTAAACCTCACCTGGATACTTATTACACCTCACCTCACCTCACCTCACCTATCCGATGAAGAGGGCAGACATTGCTGGGGCCCGTGTGGGTGCCCATGGCTACTCCTTTGGTTTGGAGGAAGTGGGAGGATTGCAAGGAGACAACGTGGTCGACAATGCTCTCCACCGCATCTCCTCCACTTCCCGCACCTCCGCCCTTGAACCCCGCCTCTCCAATCGCCACCAGGACAGAACCCCACTGGTCCTCACCTACCACCCCACCAACCTCCAGATCATTGTACAGAGGGTGGGTACCACATTATAGGAAAGATGCATATACTTTGGAGAGAATGCAGAAGCATTTTACTAGAATGGCTCCAATAATGAGAAATTTCAGCAATGAGGTCAGATTTAAAACATTGCTACAGTTCTTCCTGGAGAGAAGACATTTAGGAGGAAATCTAATTGGGGTTTTCAAAGTCATGAATGTGCTGGCCAGAGCAGATATGGTGAAGTTATTCCAACAAATAAAAGAAGCAAAAACAACAAGGCATAGATTTAAAGTGATATACAATTGAAGAGAGGATGATGTAAGAAAACGTCTTTTCCCACAGCAGATTGCTGAGTTATGGAATGCACTGTCGAGAAACGTGGTGGAGACAGGTGAAGCATTTAAAAGGGCATTGAATGGTTTTAGAAATGGTGTGCAAGGATAAGGGGGAAAGGCAGAAGATTGACACCACATAATGCAGATGGTTGAGGCAAAATGAGCTGAATGGCTTCCTTCTGCACTGTAGTGATTCGGTGGTTCTGAGAAGAGTCCCATAAGTATTCATTAATTAACCACTTAATGGCATCAATTGCTATGTGGGGTATGAAGCATGGGTCTTCCTGCTCAGAACTAAGTTTGGTGAATGTTGACCAAGTGGCAGGGCTCTGATATGCTACCAACACTGTCCTAATGAAGTTGTCTTTCTTATACCAGGCAAACTGCTTCCAGCCTGGAAGGTTCCAAGCTATATGTTTGTAAGTAAGTACTCACTGTAAGTAATCTAATCTAATCTAATCTAAATATTAAGTATTAAATAATATCTTATTTTAAAGAAAAAATGTGGGTGGCACAGTGGTTAGCACTGCTGCCTCACAGCGCCAGAGAGCCGGGTTCGATTCCGGCCTCAGGCGACTGACTGTGTGGAGTTTGCACATTCTCCCCGTGTCTGCGTGGGTTTCCTCTGGGTGCTCCGATTTCCTCCCACAGTCCAAAGATGTGCAGGTCAGGTGAATTGGCCATGCTAAATTGCCCGTAGTGTTAGGTAAGGGGTAGATGTAGGGGTATGGGTGGGTTGCGCTTCGGCAGGGCGGTGTGGACTTGTTGGCCCGAACGGCCTGTTTTCACACTGTAAGTAATCTAATCTGATGTTTCTATTTTTATATCTTTTAATCTGTATGGGTCTTAGATATTTCCAATAATAAACCTGTCTTTGTTAATCTATTTGTTGAAAGGAAACACTGGTAGGTATAGGGAATGCTGGATGACGAAAGAAATTGAGGGTTTGGTAAAGAAAAAGAAGGAAGCATATGTCAGTTATAGACAGGATAGGAGAAAGTGAGGACTGCAGATGCTGGAGACCAGAGTTGAAAAATGGAGTTAGAAATGGAGAGATCTAGGAAGGGAGGGAGGAGTCTGAGACGGTCCAGGTAAATTTGAGGTCGGGGTGGAAGGTATTAGTAAAGTGAATGAACTATTCAACCTCCTCGTGGGAGCACGAGGTAGCGCCAAACAATCATCGATGTAGCGGAGGAAAAGGTGGGGGGTGGTGCCAGTGTAGCTGCGGAAGATGGACTGTTCCACATACCCGATGAAGAGGGCAGACATTGCTGGGGCCCGTGTGGGTGCCCATGGCTACTCCTTTGGTTTGGAGGAAGTGGGAGGATTGGAAGGAGACAACGTGGTCGACAATGCTCTCCACCGCATCTCCTCCACTTCCCGCACCTCCGCCCTTGAACCCCGCCTCTCCAATCGCCACCAGGACAGAACCCCACTGGTCCTCACCTACTACCCCACCAATCTCCAGATGCATCGTATCATCCTTCGTCATTTCTGCCACCTCCAAACGGACCCCACCACCAGGGATATATTTCCCTCCCCACCCCTATCAGCATTTCGGAGAGACCACTCCCTCCACAACTCCCTCGTCAGGTCCACACCCCCCACCAACCCAACCTCTACTCCCGGCACCTTCCCCTGCAACCACAAGAAGAGCAAAACTTGCGCCCACACCTCCCCCCTCACCTCCTTCCAAGGCCCCAATGGATCCTTCTATATCCGTCGCAAATTTACCTGCACCTCCACACGTATCATTTACTGTATCCACTGCACCCGATGTGGTCTCCTCTACATTGGGGAGACAGGCCGCCTACTTACGGAATGTTTCAGGGAACACCTCTGGGACACCCGCACCAACCAACCCAATCACCCCGTGGCTGAATACTTTAACTCCCCCTCCCACTCCGCCAAGGACATGCAGGTCCTTGGCCTCCTCTATCACCAGACCCTGGCCACACGACGCCTAGAGGAAGAGCGCCTCATCTTCCGCCTAGAAACCCTCCAACTACACGGGATGAATGCAGATTTCTCCAACTTCCTCATTTCCCCTCCCCCCACCTTATCTCAGTCCCAACCTTCCGACTCAGCACTGCCCTCTTGACCTGCAATCTTCTTCCCGACCTCTCTGCCCCCACCCCCTCTCTGGCCTATCACCCTCACCCTCACCTCCTTCCACCTATCGTACTCCCAGCGCCCCTCCCCCAGATTCCCTTCCCCCTACCTTTTATCTCAGCCCTCTTGGCACACCAGCCTCATTCCTGAAGAAGGGCTTATGCCCGAAGCGTCGATTCTCCTGCTCCTCGGATGCTGCCTGGCCTGCTGTGTTTCTCCAGCACCACATTTTTCAACGATAGACAGGATAGATCGAGTGAATCCTTAGAAGATATAAAGGCAGTAGTAGTATACTTAAGAGGAAATCAGGAGGGCAAAAAGGGGACATGAGATAGCTTTGGCAAATAGAATTAAGGAGAATCCAAAGAGTTTTTACAAATACATTAAGGACATAAGGGTAACTAGGGAGAGAATAGGGCCCCTCAAAGATCAGCAAGGCGGCCTTTGTATGGAGCCGCAGAAAATGGGGGAGGTACGAAACGAGTATTTTGCATCAGTATTTACTGTGGAAAAGGACATGGAAGATATAGAATGTAGGGAAATAAATGGTGACACCTTGCAAAATGTCCATATTACAGAGAAGGAAGTGCTGGATATCTTGAACTACATAAAGGTGGATAAATCCCCAGGACCTGATCAGGTGTACCCGAGAACTCTGTGGGAAGCTAGAGAAGTGATTGCTGGGCCTCTTGCTGAAATATTTGTATCATCGATAGTCACAGGTGAGGTGCGGGAAGACTGGAGGTTGGCAAATGTGGTGCCACTGTTTAAGGAGGGCGGTAAAGACAAGCCAGGGAACTATAGACCAGTGAGCCTGACATCGGTGGTGGGCATGTTGTTGGAGGGAATCCTGAGGGACAGGATGTACATGTTTTTGGAAAGACAAGTACTGATTAGGGATAGTTAACATGGCTTTGTGCGTGGGAAATCATATCTCACAAACTTGATTGTTATTTCTTCAAAAAATTCACAGAGGATTGATGAGGGCAGAGTGGTAGATGTGATCTATATGGGCTTCAGAAAGGCATTCGACAAGGTTCCCAATGGGAGACTGGTTTAGCAAGGTTCGATCTCATGGAATACAGGGAGAACTAGCCATTTGGATACAGAACTGGCTCAAAGGTAGAAGACAGAGGGTGGTGATGGAGGGTTGTTTTTCGATCTGGAGGCCTGTGGCCAGTGTAGTGTCACAAGGATCGGTGCTGGATCCTCTACTTTTTGACATTTAAATAAATGATTTGGATGCGAGCATAAGAGGTACAGTTAGTGCGTTTGCAGATGACACCAAAATTGGAGGTGTAGTGGACAGCGAAGAAGATTACCTCAGATTAAAACAGAATCTTGATAAGATGGGCCAATGGGTTGAGAAGTGGCAGATGGAGTTTAATTTAGATAAATGCGAGGTGCTGCATTTTGGGAAAGCAAGTCTTAGCAGGACTTGTACACTAAATGGTAAGGTCCTAGGGAGTGTTGCTGAACAAAGAAACCTCAGAGTGCAGATTCATAGCTCTTTGAAAGTGGAGTCACAGGTAGATGAGAAGGCGTTTAGTATGTTCTCCTTTATTGATCAGGAGTTGGGAGATTATGTTGCAGCTGTACAGGATATTGGTTTGGCCGCTGTTGGAATATTGCATTCAATTCTGGTCTCCTTCCTTTCAGAAAGGTGTTGTGAAACTTGAAAGGGTTCAGAAAAGATTTACAAGGATGTTGCCAGGGTTGGAGGATTTGAGCTATAGGGAGAGGCTGAATAGGCTGGGGCTGTTTTCCCTGGAGCATAGGAGGCCGAGGAGTGACCTTATAGAGGTTTACAAAATTATGAGGGACATGGATAGGATAAATAGACAGTCTTTTCCCTGGGGTCAGGGAGTCAGAAATAGAGGGCATAAGATTAGGGTGAGAGGGGAAAGATATAAAAGAGACCTGAGGGACAACATTTTCACACAGAGTGTGGTGCGTGTATGGAATGAGCTGCCAGAGGAAGTGGTGGAGGCTGGTACAATTGCAACATTTAAAAGACATTTGGGTGGGTATATGAATAGGAAGTGTTTGGAGCGATATGGGCTGGATGCTGGCAGATGGCACTAGATTGGGTTGGGATATTTGGTCAGCATGGACAGGTTGGACCAAAGGGTCTGTTTCCATGCTGTACATCTCTATGACTCTATGATTCCTTTTCCTTTCCGTTTTTGAATACTGGAGCCTGAGCCAATGTTCCCAAACTCTGATAGACATTGAGAGTGTGATGGGGTGAACATTATTTGCCACATTATGGGAGAGAGTAAAGATCATGGGGCTATATACAATGGGAATAAGAAGTGCAAGCCTGGAACTAAGATAGGGGGCAACGATGGAGTTGGAGCAAGGGTCACTGGACTCAAAACGTTAATCCTGTTCCTCTCTACAGATGATGAAAGACATACTGACTTTCTCCAGCACCTTCTGTTTTTGTTGAGTATTTATGTCTGTCTGTGTTGTTGTTAAGTTTAAAATAAGTATCATTGCAGCATGCTTCTTATTTCATATTGGGCTGCAGTTCTAATTGTATTTACTCAATCAATAGTTATAAAAGTTATACATTAGCTATGCATTTGTAGCATATCTCAGACGTGCATTTTAGGCTCATTTCCATTTCCCACATATCAGTTGTCATATCTCAGACAATATATCTGGCATATTGTACTCCAGATGTCACAGCTGGGGCATCATGCCTCAGGTTCTAGAGTAAAGAACATAGGACAGTACAGCACAGGTACTTAGGCTCACCATTGTGCCATTCTAAATTAATCCCATTTGCCTGCACATGGTCCACATCTCTCTATTCCCTGCCTGCTCATGTATCTGTCTAAATGTCTCTTAAACCAAAACAAGTTTAACTGCAAGTTTAACTGGTCAAAAGGCCCAAAGCTCAGACAACATGACATATAAAGTACGTTCTGCAATTGCTTCTGATTTGTTAAAATCTGAACAAACTAAAATTGAGAGGATCACGGCTGTACCTTAGCACAAATAGGAATGAAACCTACCAATAATAGGGTTCAAAATTTCAATTTGGAAAAATAAGTAGCTCTACAAAGCAAAAGAAAAAACATTTGTTCTGTATTATTTCCTATGTTTGCGATATCTCTAACAATATCATTCATAGTTACAAATCACACAGATTATAGTTCAACAGGTTTATTTGGAAGCACTAGCTTTCAGAGCGCTGCTCCTTCATTAGCTAGCTTTGGAAGAGGACCATTAGACTCAAAATTCTTTTGCTATAAATTCTGTATCTTTTGACCCTCTTCCAAAGCTACCTGAGGAAGGAGCAGTGCTCCGAAAGCTAGTGCTTCCAAATAAACCTGTTGGACTATAACCTGGTGTTGTGTGATTTTTAATTTTGTCGACTCCAGTCCAACACCAGCACCTCCACATCATGGACATCATTCATTACAATCCTTTACTTTCTTTGAGAGGCATAAGATCATGAGCTTAACAGAACATTCAGCCACAGTTTACTGAAATGGATTTACCAAACCTCCAAACTCATCCTGAAGTCTCCGGGAATTAGATATTAATCTCCAGGTCACTACTGCAAGCAACTGAGAAGAAAAATAGGATGCGGGTTAAAGTTTTTTTGCAAATGTTCTATCAGTGCTTATTTAATAGTTATTTGAAAGTGGTTCTACATTAAAATACAAATATACCCTAATGCAAACAGTGCATTCTGCTGGTAGAATTTTCATGATGTTACAGTTTATGGATAGTCTGCAACATTGCTGAGAGGTAACACTTAAGGTAATATGGAAACATGCATCTATAATACAGAACAGTGTGGCAAAGAGTATGTGAGTTAAGCAAGAATAGAGCAGAACGATTCTCCTGTTATTTAGCAGCAGAGAATCTGAGGCTTGAGGTGAGTGCAGGCATTTCTTGGAGCTGAGGCCAAGTGATTGGTTAGTTTAGGGAAACAAAAACAGAAATGCAGACAATACAGGGGATAAGGTTGGCAATGCAAGCTTAGGTCCTGAGCTCAGGCATTTCTGCGACTAATGTCAGCTCTTCAGGCTTTCCTGGATGAGGGTGGCAATGCAAATGTTCCATTGGCTGACGTTTAAGAGTTTCAAGATCACTATTATAAAACATTCCAAACATGATTTTTTAAAAAATCTTTTGAAGATGGTGTCTTAAACAAAACATTGGTTTATCCCCCATTCAGAAGAGGACACTTTTTTTTTAATTTTTCCATGTGGATATCATTGGAGTGAGCAGCATTTATTATCCATTCCTAATTGCCCTTGAGAAGGTGATATTAATAACTTTCTCAAACCACCACAAACTGTCTAATGTAATTACACTCACAATGCTAATGAGAAAGCAGTCTCAGAATTTTGATCCAGTGACAGTGATGGAATGTTGATATATTTTTTTCTGGTTGGAATAGTATGTGTCTTGAAGGGAAACTTGCAGACTGAGGTCTCTCCACATATCTGCTACCCTTGTTCTTCTATCAGATGGTAGAGATAGTGAAGCTGGCAAGCATTATCAAAACCCTGAGTGAATTACTGCAATGTACCTTGCAGGTGATGCATAATGTTTCTGCTCTGCACTGGTGATGGATGGAGTCAATGTTTAAGGGGGTAGATAGAGTGCCAATCACCTTAGAGGGTGTCAAATCTCTTAAGTGTTAATAGAGCTGCATTCATCAATGCATGTGGAAAATAATCGATCATATTCCTGACTTGTCCCATGCAGATGGTGGACAGATTTTGGGGAGTCAAGAGGTGAGTCATTCAGACTGCCCAGTTTGAATGTGGACTTCCTTGTTACTGGGACTATGAGAAGGACTTCTGCAGAACATCAGGAGACTTTCTCCAACACTTTCTCAAAATATTATGAATGCTTCAGCAATATTATTTCTGAAATCCATAAAGATTTAATGTCGAAAAAGTGTCTTACTGGAGTCACCAGGAGAAAAGTATCTTGACTGTGAGCATCTTGTTGGGGATAGTCTTTGGTCTGGAGAATAAATAGGAGGGGGATGAGATCAGGCAGAACAGCAGCAACAACTGCAGGAGAAAGGTTCAAGAGGACCAGTGGCATCTTCCCCTCTAGACACACAGGACCTCTGGACCTCCTACAAAATTCTTCAGTACAGAGTCAAGACCAAATGTACTTGCTTCCTGTATTATATTGTAACCTGTTACAATGCCGCCCAGAGAATATCACATTTGCTGTGGAATTGGGTGAGAATCTCACTGTCCACAAAAAACTGCATCTAATCATAGAGTCAAAGAGTCATACAGCACGGAAACAGGCCCTTCAGCCCTACTCATCCACGTTGATCAGGTTTCATAAACTGAACTGATCCCATCTGCCTGCATTTGGCCCATATCCCTCTAAAGGTTTCCAATTCATGTACCTGTCCAAATGTCTTTTAAATGCTGTAATTGTACCTACCTCTGCCAGCCTGTTCCATATACGCACTACCCTCTATGTGAAAACAATTACCCCTGATGTCCCTTATAAATCTTTCCCTGCTCACCTTAAACTTATCTCCTCTAGTCATAGAGTCATACAACATGGAAACAGACTTTTCTGTCAGTTGTAATTGTACTAGCTTCCACCACTTCCTTTGGCAGTTCATTCCATGTATGCACAACCCTCTGTATGAAAATGTTGCCCCTCAGGCCCCTTCTAAATCGTTCCCCTCTCATCTTAAATCTATGGCCTCTAGTTATGGACTCCCTTCCCCTGGGGAAAAGACCTTGACTATTCACCCTATCCATGCCCCTCATGACTTTATAAACCTTTATAAAGTTATCCCTTCGTTCCAGGAATTCCAAACCTATCCAGCCTGTCCTCATAACTCAAACCTTCCAGTGTCAGTAACATCCTTGGAAATAATTTTTGCCCTCTTCCAAATTAATGCCATTCTTCCAAGAGCAAAGCTGTCCAGCCACTCTTACGAAGCGCAGTAATTGTTAAAGGGCAGCATGCAGATGGCCAAAATTGTACTCAGTGCTCCAATATTTTGTACAGCTGTAACATAATGTCCCAGTTCCTGCTCAATTCTCTGATCAATGAAGGTAAGTGTGCCAAATGCCTTATGCAATCATCACTCAAATGTTAAACCTACCGGGCAATTTCATACTCTTTAATCTGTAATTCGAACAAAAATTGTGCACCACATCGAGGCTTTCATTAAGTTTTGTCTTATTAAAATTGCAGTCATTTGGAACCACTTTACAATATTGTCCCAAAATAATCGCGTACAAGTGCAGACACCTTTTTTCAAACTACTAGTCACAAGTCCTTTCATACTGATGTAAAGAAATGCGCTGTTATCGCACTGCTCACAGGTAACCCCTAGGATCTCAGATGTGTAATTTTCTGTTAGAACGAAAACTTCTCATTGTCAAGTGTTATGCTTTAGTTGGCATAAAACTTTCAAGTTATTGTAGCTCCACAGGACCAGTGATAAAACTGGGACCTTGGTGGTAATTTGTGCTAAAAGTCTCTTTTTACAACTCGGAAAAAGTTCAGCATCTTTGCCTGCTTATGCTGTGCATTAATGCAAACTGTGCAATACTGTGTGGTATTTCATTTCTGATAAATGAGCTTCATCAGTTTATATTTAAAGAGCTCAGTAGATAGTGTTTCGAGGTCCCCAGTTGACGGCTGGCAGCCAGCCAGTAATTTTTCCCCTGGTGTGTCATATTTTCTTTCATTATCTAATCTCACTGTCAACTCCACTTTCTGATTAAGGAAGCAAGTTAGACAGCATCTGTCAGGTGCTTTCTCTGATACATCAATCAGGTGCACACGTTACCAAAAATATCAGGTAGCAGACCTTACAAAAGGACCCTTCAGAGATTAATCTTTCAGTTTTTGGCAATTCTGTCAAAACTTTTCTGTTTTTATTTAGTGTTGAATTTTGTTTTTATTGAAAATTAACTCCCCTGATAAAATTAGCAGACAACTTGCCCCAAGGCTTTTCTATTAAATAGGTGTGAGAGCCAGGTTCTGGCTAACGTTCCTTCTGTGTTACTGGAAAATATCAGACTGGAGGCTTAAAGATCCATGGTATTACTCATGCTCTACCTCTAATTCCAGTGAAGCAGGCATTATACATAAATCAAAATGGAAGCCAGGTCCTGCGGAGGTCAGATCACTTGAATTAAGCTGAAGGCTGCTCACACCAATACCAGCATATCTTAGGTACCTGCTTGGGAGAGATAGCAAACTGCAATATCTTCTAATTTCTTCAGTGAAATGCTCTGAGGTCAAATCAAATTTCAGAACACATTTGAAACTGGTCCCTATTGAATGAATGAATGATTTTTTTATTGTCATGTGTTTTTTGCTGTGAGAAATATAGTGAAAAGCTTTCATTTATTGCCACAATACAGTGACATTTGGTAGTTTAAGAATAAGATAAAAATTAAAAGATATAGCTTAAAGAGAAGTTCATCTATGTTATGAGCTGATTTTTTAATCTATATATTTGGTCATTTCAATTAATCTAATCTTAATATCCAGAGATAGGACAGGGATCTAAAAAAATCAACCATCCCAAATTAGTGAAGAGGTTTAACCCGATCATGCCCTTTCTTTCTCTCGACCCTGTCCATATCACGTACCTCCCATTCTCAAGATAAACAGCTTACAATGGTAATTCATGGGCTCTCTTAGTCCTTCTATAAATTCCACACATCTTCAACTTATGGAGTCAGAGTTGTACAGCAGTGAAACAGACCCTTCAATCCGACTCGTTCTTGGTGACCTTATGGAGGTTTGTAAAATCGTGAGAGGCAGGGATAGGATGAATAGCCAAGGTCATTTCCCCAAGGTAAGGAAGTCCAAAACTAGAATGCATTGCTTTAGGGTGAGGGAAAGATTTAAACGGCACCTGAGGGCCAACATTTTCACGCAAAGGATGAACTGCTAGAGGAAGTGGTTGAGATAAGTACAATCACAACAATTGACAGACATTTGGACAAGTAGATGAATAGGAGTGGTTTAGAGTGACATAGGCCAAACACAGGCAAATGGATTTAGTTCAGCTTGGAAAACCTGGTCAACAAGGATGAGTTTGACCAAAGGGCTACTTTTGTGCTGTACGACTCTATGATCCTAAGGTAATGGTGAGATAGTATACTGTGTGAACAGAGCTCATGTGGAATCTGATATTGTGATCATGGGTGGTGATAATGAGGAATGACTGGTACCTGAGAATTAGGAGTTGAAACACAGATAAATTTTTAAGTAACTCAAGACAACAGTGTTTTGGCAGGAAGAGAAGCCATTGCAGGCCTAGCTCTGGGATAGGTAAGAATGGAGCTATGCAAGCGTAGTCTAATCCTGCTGGATGACAAAGGAGGAGTGAAGATGGACTTTATAAAATACTGCAGACTGAAAAGAATGATGAGAGACTCTATTGTAGTCAGTCATGTTTTGGATACAATTTGTAACTTAGTGAAGATACAGTGGCAGAGGAATCATGAAGTGAGGCAAATGGGATAAATACAATTTCAGAGATAGAGCAAAGGTCACCTTAAAGTTTTGTCTGGTGGGATAAGGGAAAGGCGTGGAAGCTGATATTATAGGGTCTCAAAGGTTACAAAAGACCAAAGTGACACAGATTGCAGTCATGATGTCTTGCCTGAGGGTACTGAACTTGATTGAAATTGGACCCTGTATGAATTGTTGCTATAGCATGTCAAGAATCGGAAAACACACATGCAAACACACTGTGCCATAGGGAAATACTGACAGTATTAAGAAAAATGAGGAGTGATATTTATTCTTGGAAGGTGTGACATTGCAAATTACAACTGTGCATTAGATATAATGGAATATATTGACTTTTAAAAATCATGGTCATCAAGATAGGTCACAGTTATAAATCAAATTGACTATTATCAGTCCTAGTGAATTTGGTGGACTGATCGCAAGTAATCCCACACAGTTACAGTCAGTGAATGCTACCCAAACATCTGGGGCACCATTTTAGGTTATCCTCCATGTTAAGATTTTCTTCACTAGAAAGATAAAACAGAACTAAAGTTTATATTAACATTTAGATACACATGCTATTTAATTTGTGATCTCTAGGCATACTATTATTAATTAGCATTAAATATTGATTAGATATTTAGTTAACTACATTAGCAACATAGAATATGTAAGCAAAGCTTGAGCTACTACATGCTGTTGTATACACCAGTCCTTAAAATTTCAATAGCATTATTTCACTTTCATTCAATCATGATGTATAAATAACTTTAAAAGAATGTCAAGAAAATATTTTAGAAAATAGTCATTTAACCTCGGGGAAATAATATCGAGGGCAGAAAATTTGGAACACAAGATGATTTAATTAGTGAAATAGGAAATTGTAAATACCCGATAACAGGTTCAGATGCACAGTTAGAAATAACATTGTCTTTGCAGTGTATCCAGCATTGCACCAGCCTATATTATATATAATAAATAATCTTACTTGTAAGAATATATTTGCAACCCTTAAATATTCATTAACATAAAACTTTTTTTTTTAAATGACATCCTACTGTGACGATCAAGTCTGTAGGCACATAAGAATCTTGTGATATATAGTTCACATTTGTTTAAAGATGGCATGCACCTGTTGGCTTTGTTTAGTAGTGCCTGAGGTCAGTGGTTCTCTTTGTTTAATTCTACAGCACGAGACTGAGATCCTGAATGAGTTAGTATTGAATTTGCATTAGTTCCATCCAACCTGATGATGTAATGCAGACTTTCGGTAGAAAATCAGGCAAAAATGATCTTGAAAGAGAGTGATGTCTCAACTCTAGCTCCTGATATTTGTAATTATGTTTAACTACCTAATTTCACTGTATCTATTGTCATCATGCAAAAACAAAACTTTGCTATGTAAGACAATTTCTTCTCCTTGTTAAGAATCTCCAATGGTTTATCTTCTTATACTGATTATCAAACAGGACTGAAGACTCATTATAGTATGGAAGACAGGTGATAGAAAAATACCTCAACCACAAACCACCATTTGGTAGCCAATATGACTAGCAAGGGGAAGAGATGAATGATATAGAAACATAGAAAACTGAAGGAGCAGGTCATTTGGCCCTGTGAGTCTGCTCTGCCATTAAATAGGATCATTGCCAATCACCCAATTCAATACCCTGTTCCCACTTTCTTTACATACACTTCATAGAACACAGAACATTACAGCGCAGTACAGGCCCTTCAGCCCTCGATGTTGCACCAATCTGTGAAACCAATCTAAAGCCCAACTAACCTACATTGTTCCATTTTAATATGTTTATCCAATGACCATTTAAATGCCCTTATAATGTTGGAGGGTTCACTACTGCTGCAGGCAGGGCATTCCATGCCCTTATTACTCTCTGAGTAAAGAACCTACCTCTGACATCTGTCCTATAGCTATCACCCCTCAATCTAAAGCTATGTCCCTTAAATACTAGCCTTCACCATCCAAGGAAAAAGGCTCTCACTCTCTACCCTATCTAATCCTCTGATCATCTTTTATGCCTCTATTAAGTCACCTCTTAACCTTCTTCTCTCTAATGAAAACAGTCTTAAGTCCCTCACCCTTTCCTCATAAGACCTTCCATCCATACCAGACAACATCCTGGTAAATCCCCTCTGCACCCTTTCCAATGTTTCTACATCCTTCCTATAATGTAGTGCCTAGAATTGTACGCAATACTCCAAGTGCGGCTACACCAGAGTTTTTTACAGCTGCAATATAATCTTATGGCTCCGAAACCCAATCCTCTACCGATAACAGCTAACACACTGTACGCCTTCTTAACAACCCTATCAACCTGGGTGGCAACTTTCAGGGACCTATGCACATGGACACTGAGATCTCTCTGCTCATCTACACCATCAAGAATCCTACCATTAGCCCAGTACTCTGCATTTCTGTTACTCCTTCCAAAGTGAATCACCTCACACTATTCCATATTATGGTCAACCTGCCACCTCTCAGCCCAGTTCTGCAGTTTATCTCTGTCCCTCTGTAATATCCTTCTGTACTGTCCACAGCTCTCTTGACTTTAATGTCATCCACAAATTTACTAACCCATCCTTCTATGCCCTCATTCCGGTCATTTATAGAAATGACAAACAGCACTGGCCCCAAACAGATCCTTGAGGTACATCACTCGTAACTGAACTCCAGGATGAACATTTCCCATTAACCACTACCCTCCTGCAGTCTTCTTACAGCGAGCCAATTTCTGATCCAAACTGCTAAATCATTCTCAATCCCATGCCTCCATATTTTCTGCAATAGCCTACCATGGGATGCTTATCAAATGCTTAATTGAAATCCACATATACCACATCAACTGCTTTACCCTCATCCACCTGTTTGGTCACCTTCTCAAAGAACTCAATAAGGTTTGTGAGGCATGATCTACCATCACAAAACCATGTTGACTATCTCTAATCAAATAATTCCTTTCTAGATGATTATAAATCCTATCTCTTATAATCCATTAATGACGGCTTGCATGGAATCTTGGGACCTGCAAGGAATAAAGGAAGGGAGTTGTGAGAGGTTTGGACATACAAAAGTGAAGTAGGAAGGGCATGATATTCTGGGTGTACTGGGGAGATTGGTGTGAACAGTCACTCGTGAGAAAATGAGACACCAGGCTCAGTCTTATTTACGTGCTGCTCAACAAGAAGAGACAAATAGCGTTTGAAACTTTGATAATTTAATGCATATATATATGGGAATATAGGAACAGAAGCATTTTTGTATTTGCAAGATGAATTGTGAACTCTGTATTTGAGCAGTTCCACAAACCGCATTGTACTTCAGGATCAGATTTTCACTTTCATTGTGATAGCAAGAGTTAGGAATGTTTTACTCCACTCACCTTACTGAGAAGGAGGTACCCACAAGGACAGGATCTTCATTTCCGGGGTATGGGTGCTGGATATGGAAGAGCCAATCAACCCTGGATAAAGTTCATCGTCAGCCTAAGGGTAGGCGGGTGCTAAGTCAGTTTTTTAAAAGGCCAGCATCAGGGTTTTTGATCAAATCTCAATAACATTTAAAGCAGAAAGACCATCAAACGCCTATGCCCCACAGCCCTTCAACCCCTCAATTCCCATGCCACATCCATGCCACTTCATGCATTCATCCAACTTATGACCCCCACAGACATATCTAGTTGGTCCATCATATCCCCATGTAAAGATATGCCCTCCACCTAATCCATGTGCCCCCATGCCCCAACTACCAAGATATTGCCCCCCATCTGACCATGCGAGTCCATTTTCATAGTGCTGGCTTATTCCATCCAACAACCCCCCTCATACCTCCTCTAACAGGCAATAACACTCCTGTATCCATTCACCTATATGAAATATCACTCCTATCTTCACTCTTTAATTTCTTACTCAACTTCAAGATTGCAAGTATTTTAAAGAGTTTCTGTATATTGACCAGAGACGACACAGATGCATGCTAACTCATTTATCTTTCTCACTAAATGTTGAGAAAAAAAAGTGCAGGGATTCTTCCAGTTACTTCAGCTACATCAAGACTGATTTTATTCCAATGAAATCATGAAACCAAAGTATTACATAAAAGACCTTATAAGACTACTGCCCAGGTAATATAATCAAAAATACATGCTTTTTTAGGATAATCACAAAATACAATTGCTAGCCTGACAAAAGGCACCATTGGTCAGTGCTTAATGGCATGAGGAGAAAAGTGAGGACTGCAGATGCTGGAGATCAGAGCTGAAAATGTGTTGCTGGAAAAGCGCAGCAGGTCAGGCAGCATCTAAGGAATAGGGGAATCGACATTTCGGGCATCAGATGCTGCCTGACCTGCTGCGCTTTTCCAGCAACACATTTTCAGCTTAATGGCATGACTGTGGTTTGTGTTTTTCGTGTAACATTTCACCTTAAGCAAGTGCTAAGACTTTGCATTTGAGCTATGAAAATAAGTCAATAATAGATACATTGAGGAGTGCAGCTATTCACAGAAATAAGCTGCAATATGATCTGTTGGCATTTACTGCTTCTCAGCCCTCTCAGTGTTTTTGAAATTCTTGATCTTCAATAATTTAATTGATGTTTCACATCTCTCTCTAATATCATTATCTATTGACCTTGGTGTAGTATGAGGTTGTAGAAGACATGACAAGTGAAGTCCCTTCTGACCCATGAGGTTCCTATCAGGAACTTGGATCCTGACCCTTAGTGATTTAAACAGCAAGGGACTCAAATGATGTTTCCTGCAGCTGGTGTATTAATAATGCAGTAACATGTATCACCCAAGTGATGTTACAGAGATCACCAGTGGCAACCTGAAACTAGCCAATGGCAAAGAAGTTCACAGCAGTGGTGATTCTGTCAACCACTGAGAGAACAATACCAATCAAGAAGAGAGGCACAATTCATCCTGGGCATGTTGTTTTAAATGAATGCAGGCAGAAACATAGCACTACACTCAATCTGTCATATCCCGATTTGTAAACTTTAGGGGAATGGCAAACCATTGTGTAGTTTCAAGATCTTCCATCATTTAATGTTGTAGTGGTCCCTCTCCATCAGTATAAATGCAATGATGAAACTGCCAGGTCCTACTCGCTACTTCAAAAATGAAACCTCAAAAATACTGAAGAAGATGGAAATGTCAATCTTTCCAGGCAATGTAGCAACATTGCTGCAAGAAAAATATACAAAATTCCACAGCTTTTCTTGGGATCAATTATATCGCCTATAATCCAACTTTTACAATTCTCAAAACATAATATAGCAATTTGGTCTGAAGTTTCAGAACTGCAAGCAGAAAAAGTAGGACAATAAGTTTCTAAATAACCTGTATGAACCTTTCCATTCACCCACACACCACCCTTTATATCCACTAAGATTAGTTGGGTCTGCTAAAGAATGCCTGCTTTATGAAGGTGCTCAATATATTGAGCATAGCAACTGCACAGGCTCTTAAATGGATTATCCAGCAAATCCAAATTGATAGCAGGAAGAAACAAACAGCCTGTGCAAATCCTGCAGGGCGCATGTGATAGAATTGGATGAATATAAATAAATGCAGACTCTTGTTCAAGATATGATTGAAGGCAAAATGTAATCTTAAAAAGTGATATAGAATATGGAGATAAATAGCACAGTTGAAAAAGATCTTTCAGGAGTAAATCAAGTAAAATGCAGTCAGAGAAGGTGGAAATAAGATAATAAACATTCTGTAGGATTACTTCCCAGTAAATCTTGATATCAGTCTCCCCATGTCGATGTTGAAATATTTTATTTCAAATAATCAGTCACGGAAGCATAACGGCTTGCTGCATCTAAATTTTCAAAGGTATTCATGAAAGATTTACACAAAAGGCTTTTAGTTTAATTCAAAGCACTGAATACTCACAGCAAGTTCTGGGAATGGACAACGAATTGACAAATGCAAAAACTGTGAAGATGTTAGAGGAGTTACATTAAGATAGGGCAGCATTCAGGATGGTGCTTCAGGGCTGTGTGGTAGGGTCACTTTATTTTCCAATTTACATAAAGTAATAGGTTTCAAGTAAAGTAATAGGAACGTCATTCATTTCTTGCACTTAGTGGTGCAATGGGCAGGCACTCAAGCTTATGCATGTTTTCACAGCTATTTTGGTCTGGAACAGCAGTTGCGAGCCTCTTGTCAGAGATTATAACTTGAAAGGTGCTGTTGCATAAGGCAATAGTCCTAAAAGGGTTAATATTGAAGACTGCATTGTGGTGCACTCAATCTGATGATTTCATAACAACTTGTGTGGAGAAAGGCAGAACATCTTTAGATTGAGAACAGATCTGTTATCCTAGGTTTTGTCATAGTTTTTGTAACAGTATCTGTTTTACTAACAAGCTGGATCTTATGTGTTAAACAAGTTTCATCAAGTTCCTTGGGTCTCTGTGAAGCCTAACAAGATCTTTTACTAAACCCACATCATTAACATCCCTACCCTGCCCCTAATGTGGCCATTGTCTGATTCTTTGCCCAAAGCTGTCCACTGTCTACAAGGCACAAGTCAGGAAGGTGATGGAATACTCCCCACTAGTGTGGATGAGTGCAAGTCTAACATTCAAGATGCTTGACACCATCAAAGCAGCCCATTTGAGTGACACCACACTCACAAGCATCCACTGCCTCCACCACTGATGCTCAGTAGCTGCAAGATGAATGGCACAAATCCAAAGGTCTTGACAAGTCACCTTCCAAACCCGTGACCACTTCCATTTAGAAGGACAAGGACAGGAAATTCATAGGAAGGTCGCCACCTGCAAGTTCCCCTCCAAGCCACTCACCATCCTGACTTGGAAACATATCACCATTCCTTCATTGTCAATTGGTCAAAATCCTGGAATTCTCTCCCTCGTGCATTGTGTGTTGATCTACATCACAATTAGGCAGCTTGCCACCACATTCTCAAGGGCAACTTGGAACAGGTGATAAATGCTGGCTGAGTAAGCAGTGCCTATGTTCTGAGTTGGACTAAACAAAAAAGTGATCTCATTAAAACAGCTTATATATTCTATACATTTTTACAATTAAAAGAGAATCCAATTTACTATCCTGCTTTCAGAGCATGTCTATGGAGAAAGGAGGAGCTTGGTCTCAGAAAAGTAAATGACATGTTCAGAATGTGCTGATATTGTAAATCAACAGCTAAAGTGTGTACATGGCAGAACAGACCATTATGTTGATACATACAACAATCCCATAGGATAGAACAATCACAGACAAAGGACAGGATGCAAATTTTGCAGAAGACATCATGCAAAGAATATATTTCCAACATGGGGGGGAAACAGTGTTCTCAGTGTAAGAAACAGAATTGTTTTACAAACAAGTGTTTGATTAGAAAGAAACAGAAAAGACAAGCACAGATAGCCACTAGAGAGACCATACAACACGTTAGTTCAGTCAAGTCAATGGATGATACATGATCTTTGTTTGTTAGAATGATGATTGTAGAAGGAGCACATTAAGTCACCATGAACTATAAACTGGACAGTGGTGTGTCTGCAACGTCATGACCTTTAAAGGTGGTTGAACATGGTGTTTCAAAAATCAAGACTTGAAAGTAAAATTGAGAGTATATGATAGCACCATACTTTTGTTGAGAGGATAGATTATTCTATAAGTCCACTGCAATATCATGAACAAAGATCTGGAGTTCTCGATCATAGATGGCAAACAAAAGTCATTGCTCTCAGCCAAACTGAGTCCATAACTTGGACTAGTAACCCCCAATGTGCCGAAAAATATTTTCAACCTGTCCCAGTACATTACATCACTGACCATGAAACAGATCCTAGATAAGCATAATGATATGTTTGCAGGGTTACAATGTCTTCCAGGAAAATATCATCTAAAGTGGGCAAGAATGTGAACCCAATTCAGCATCGGCCAAGAGCTGGAACAAAAGGAATTAATCAAGAAAGCAAAACTCATATGGAATGGATTAATGGCACAATAGCAGTGAAACAATCTGGAAAATTGACTGTGTGAATTAAAATTAGAAATAGAATTCCTACAATGAGGAAATAGGCTGCATCAACCTGCAGAGACTTTGAATCAAACAGAAACTGCCTTGTTCAAATTAAACAAACCACTAACAAGATGTAACTCTGAGGTTTTGCAAACTATGATGATGAAACAATGGCCTAACAACCTCAAGGACATTCCTGTTACTATAGGTCCACAGTGGGCATAACGAGACGAATTGACAGTCCAAGATAATGTATTAAATAAGGGAAATAAAATCATTATCCCCAAGGAGTTTTGAGGACAGATGCTAAAATACAATCCATGCAAGTCACCAATTCTCAGTCAATTCTGAGAAAGGCAGATATATTCTGATGGCCAGAACATGAGAACAGAATCAAAGAGCACATCCACCAGCTCAGTGCTTGTAATGAAGACCAAGCTAAGCCAGACAGAGAGCTGCTAATGGCTCGGTGCACTGCACACCCATGGTTGAAGCTTGATGTAAACCTCTCCAAATTCACATGAACTTATCATCATTTCACTATGGACAACTATTCTGTTTACTGGGAGGTGGACCAGTTGACTTTGACAATTGCCGTCAAGATTGTCAAAGTCCGAAGCATTCTTCAGCCATTGTTCCACTCTCAACATTATGATGATCAGCTATGGCCCTCAGTCCATGAGTGAGGAATTTAGTCACTCCATAAAAGGTTGGGGAATTCATTGCTACACATCATCTCCACACTCTCCTCTGTCAAGTAGGAAGACTGATATGCCAATGAAAACTGCTAAAGCAACACGGTCTGTATTTTCCAATGGCTAGACAATCATTTCTTCAAAGAATATTTATAAACCATTCAATTGGATCCAATATTGGACAGCATCTGGCAGAAAATCTTTCCAGTAGACGTGAAACACTGAGTTTTTCACATAGTTTACAACAGTTCCATAATTCATAAGATTTGTAAGAAAAATATAGAAAGTTTTCCATCTCGTTTCAAACACAGGACAGGGTTAAAGACGGTAAAATTGTGGGTTAGAATCTTCCAGTTGGTGGTAGCAGTTAAGCAGTGTTTTGAAGGTATGGGCAGTATTAATGTCACAACTGCCAACATGGTGTCTGCAGCCATAATTCTATTACCATTACTATTGTCAGTAGATGTATCTCTCTTTTCGTTTAAGAACTTATTAATTTATTTTGCTATAATTTACTGTGCAAAAACATGTTTTATTTTTGTGTTCATGTTTTAAGCTGATCTGAGCAGGCATGATAGACATTTTGTTATAATTTCTTCAGAATCTTTGGGATAATGAAAGGAAAAACATCGAAGTTTTTGGTCCTATTTATTACTGAGTGAAGCCTAGTGGAAGGTTTCATGAGTGGATATGGCACAGAAACAGGATGAGTCTTGATTGCAACGCCTCTTCCCAATTGAATATTCCCTGTGGTTCTGCAGCTTTTTCCTATGCATCTCCAATGCCTGTTTAATTCAATTAAAATCACATCATTACCATGAACTAATGCTGTGAACAGTTGTACTAATTATGAACGCCTCTGTCCTAATGATAATGAGCAGGTTATTCGCATATAGTCAAATGTGTCTGTTACACCCTGAGGAAAGCACTGGAGTTGGATAGCATTGTATGAAGCAAGGGTACTGAAAGAGTTAATGTTTGAGCTATGCTGAGTTTGACACATCTGAAGGTATCACATAATCTCTGGGTCGAGAATCACTTGGACCCCAGCAAAGCCTCCCTGACAGAAGCACAAAGTGTATTCCCTGTCCCTCGATTGTAAATGTTATGCCTCAGAGTTAATGGATTTTCTATTAGCCAGTCACTGTGCAGGCATAAAGCAGAATGGTGCAATTGGCACTCTGTAGAATCCCCAACGTTGCAGACACCAAACCAATTGTCTGGGAAATTAAGATTTCACTGGGCAATTCCTCTTCACCAGGAACCCTCCAAGTATTTGCTATTTAAATCAGAGAATTTGAAGGATTCCAATGAAATTAAGTGAAATAGTTACACAAGAAAATGAAATTATTAAGTGCATATTCTAATTTCTGAGTAACTATTAAACTGACCGCATATGTAGCTCACCCCAAATACACAACCCCAGAACCCCTACGTGCCCAAGACCCTGACCAGACAACTCCACCCACCTTCCCCCCGCTTCAGCCACAGCCCCCCCCCCCCACCCAACCCAAACCCCGTTCATACTCAGTGGAGCTTTCCAGAATCTGCCAGACCCAACCTGACACCATTCTCTCCCACTCAAAAAAATCTCTGGGTGTGTCAGTGAGCAGGCTATTGCTGAGCAGGTGCTGCTTGTTCGCACTGTTGAAGACATCTTCTATCACTTTTCTGATGATTCAGAGTAGACTGATGGAGCAGAAATTGGCCAGGTTGGATTTGTCCTGCTCTGTGCGTACAGGGCATACCTGGACAATTTCCCCAAATTGTTTAGTAGTTGCCAGTTTGTAGCTGTGCTGTCGAGGGATATGGCAAGTACTGGGGTACACTTTCCAGTATTCAGTGTTTCTTGATATCACGCGGACTGATTTGCATTGGCTGAAGAATGGCACCGATGATGCTGGGAACCTCTGGAGGAGGCCCAGATGGATTGTCTGTACTCAGCATTTCTAGCTGAAAATTGTCACAAATGTTTCAGCCTTGTCTTTTACACTGATGTGTTGGGCTCTTTCACAGTTGACATTGGGAACATTTGTGGAGCCTCCTCCTCCAGTGAGTTGCTTAATTTCCCACTACCATTCATGACTGGATGTGGCAGGACTGCAGATCTTAGATCTGATCCATTGGTTGTGGAATTGCTTAGCCCTGTTTATCACTTGCTGCTTATGCTGTTTGGCATCCAAGTAGTCCAGTTTGATAGTTTCATATGTGGCACCTCATTTTAAGTGTGCCTGGTGTTGTACCATATGATCACCAGCAGGAGATTTCCTTACATATGTTTAACCTCACTTTATTGGCTCCAGAGTCAACACTGAAGACTCTGAGGGCACCTCCATCCTGGCAGTACATTACTGTAACACCACCTCTGAACAGATTGATTAAAAATACCTATAACATGGCGAATGTCATAAAATAGAGAACATGTATGTAGTTCAGATTCGGCAAACCTCACTCTTGAGCAAGAAGTTTTGTTTTGCCCTCAACCTTCTCTAAAACATCATTGAGCTGCATCAGCACAGGGATAAAGGTTCCCAAGAACGTACAAACAAGGACCAAGAGTGCTCCACTTGGGCCTTCAATAAAATCATGGCTGATTGAATTTTAACCTCAACTCGATGTTCCTGCATGTCCCCAAAAATCTTTCATCTCTTTGGTAATCAAGAATCTGTCTATCTCAGTCTTAAAAACTTTAAAGATGCTGTAGCCACTGCCTTTTGTGGAAGGGAATTCCAAACACTCTCAACCTTTTAAGAAAAACAAGGTTCCTCACCTCTGTTTTAAATAGGTGCCTCTAACTTTTCTACGCAAGAAAACATGCTTTCAACATTCATCCTATCAAGTCCCCTCAGTATCTTAAATGTTTCAACTTTGTCACCTCTGACTCTTCTCAACTCAAGTGGACACAGGCCTCGCCTGTCTAGCCTTTCTGTATAAGGCAATCTGCACATTCCAGCTATTAGTCTAATAAACCTTCTCTGTACTGCTTCTAATGCATTTACATTAAGTACAGTGACCAGTTCTGTACAGTTCTCTAGATCAATCTTATTAATGCCCGATATAAATGAAGCATAACCTTCTGACTTGTGCAATCAATCCCCTTTGCAATAAATGATAACATTCTGTCAGCTTTCCTGATTATTTTATTTGAGATGGAATATCCTAAGTTGTCCATAGGAGAAGGCAAACTTGTTACCGAATACAGCAACAATCTAAGCATAGATGCTAAGCCGTTATGTCTGTACGCACCCAAGGTGATTATAAACAAAAATGAAAATTGTTGGAGAAGCTCGGCAGGACTGACAACATCTGTGGAGAGAAATCAGAGTTAACATTTTGGGTCCAGAAGAAACATCCAAGAAGATTATACATCCCTTAATGAATCAAGCTCAGAAACAACTTCAGGAAATGACCACAATAGACATGATTTCTGAGGTGACCAAATTAACCAAGTGGTACCTGAATACGGCTCCTGTTCTCAAAGTTAATGTGTCTACAATAATATAGGTTGGCCTAACACAGCTCAACAAAACAGCTAGGGAAATCTATCCAATGTCTACTGTCAACATGACTTAAACCAAATTATCTGAAAGTAGAATCTTTATCAAACGTGACGTCAACATTGGATTCTAGGAATATCCATTAGATGACCTATCAAGACCATTTGATCCCCCCTCATTTCTCTAAACTCCATTGAATACAGATCCAGAGTCCTAATCCACTCCTCATGTGACAAACCCTTCATCCCCAGGATCATTCTGGGAAGTCCTATTAGATGACTAATCAAGACAGCACACTACACCGATTACAACATTTTAAAGATATTGATTCCACAGCTTGCCATTTAGAATCATAGAATCCCTACCGTGTAGAAAGAGCTCATTCAGCCCATCAAGTCTGCTCCAACCCTCTGAAGAGCATCCAGCCCCATACCCAATTCCTGTAACCCTGCATTTCCCATGGCCAATCCACCTAGCCTGCACATTTCTGGATACTATGGAGAACTTAGCATTGTCAATCCTGCAAACCTGTACATCTTTGGACTGTGGGAAGAAACCAGAGCACCCGGAGGAAACCCACACAAACACGGGGAGAATGTGCAAACTCCACACAGGCAGTCGCCTGAGATTGGAATTGAGCCCGGCTCCTAGGTGCTGTGAGACAGCAGTGCTAACTACTGAGGCACCATACCACCCCTTAGGGTTGCCTCAGGCACGTATTGCAATGTTTGGAAGGAGTCACAAATAGAAATCAATGAATATGACTCAAAAGTTATTACAGAGATATGAGTTGCAGGGTGATCAGGGCTGCAAACTTAATATTCATGGATATGCGACAGTCCAGAACAATAGACACAAAGGAAAGGAGAAATCATGGAAGGTGTCAGTGCAATGGTGAGAAGTGACATAGATAAAATACACTGTGATAGGGAATCGATTTGAGTGAAAGTGAGGGACAGCAAGGGAAAAGATACAAGTGGGAGTTTCCTAAAGGTCCACAAATAGATCCTCACTGTAAGGCAAAGTATAATTAAGGATATAATGGAAACATGGAAGAAGACAATTGGCATGAGGGATTTTAATCTGCATATTGATAGAATAGATTGGATGGACAAGGATAAATAAATTTGCAGAGTCCATCAAGGATTGTTTCTTCGAGCAGAAATGCAGAACCTACCTGGAAAAGGTGAAGTCGCCATCGTCCCAGAAGACCACAAGACTGCTCTCTCATTAAAGAAATATGACTGGTGGTTAGTTTAATCTGAGGGTTATCAGATCTCAGGCAAGGTACAAGGGTGAGAAGGTGGGACCTTCAACATAACCCCAGCATGTATGTGAAAGTAGGTTATTTTTTGATCCAGCAATATGTAAAGAAGTAGGATTAATTAGAGGTCTCATAGTGAATGCTCCTCTGGGGGGCTAGTGATTGCAACACAGTAACATTTCAAATTCAGTTTGAGGGAGAGGAACTCAAGTTTCAAACCATTGTCCTCAGCTTAAATAAGGGCAATTACCGAAATATGAAGAAAGGGCTGCTGAAGTGGATTGGGAAAATAGACAAATCAGTGGATGAGCAGTGACAACCATTTAAGCAGATATTTCATAATGTTCAGAAAAAAAGCATACCAGTCAAATAGGACTCAATGAACCACTTGTGGTTAACAAAGATGATCAAAGACAGTATCCAATCAAACAGTTGGCATAAAATGTCAAAATAGAGGATGGTGTCTGTGGTCTGAATTTGTTAAATTTAATATTGAAATGAAGCACAGAATTACATCATTGGTGAATGAGATGCCATTCCTCATATTTGTTTTGAGCTTTACTGGAACATTGCATCAAGCCAAGGATAGAAATGAGAGCATGAGAGCTAAATGGTGCATGAACATGCCAAATGACAGGAAAGTTAGGATCATGTTTGCAAACTAAATGGAAGCATCTCCTGCCCAGTATTGAGGAGGCCACAGTGTGAGCAGTAAATTGGAGCAAGTACAATAAAATAATGTTTAACTTGGAAGGAGTTTTGGAGGCCTTGGACAATGATGAGGACAGATGTGGGAAGGTAGGAGAATCAGTCCTCATGTTGGAATGCTGAAAAGGGAGAGGAGAGGAAAACATACTTGCTGGAGGTGGTGGAAATGCCCGAGGATTACCCTTTGGATTTAGAAGATGATGAGGTGGAAATTGCCTTCTTCACTCATGCCTTCCTTCCCTTTCCAGAATGATGGTAGGATTCCTCTTATCCTCACCTTCCAGCCCACCACTCTCTACATTCAAACAAAAATATCCCTCCATCTTCACGGTAAGGTGTGAGCTGTTCAGATAGCAGTCAGTCTGGCATTTCAGCATGTGTGGATGGGTGGCATGGAACATAGATGGTTGTCATGGGATCATTGAAAATGCAGCTTCCTTAGAAAACACAGCATGAAGGATTTTTCTGGGAGCTCTTCAAAATGGCAATCATTTTCCACATCAGTGTTTACTGTGGAGAACGACATGGAAGATACAGAATGTTGGGATTTAGATGGTGGCTTCTTGAAGAATGCCCATATTACAGAGGTGGAGGGGCTGGATGTCTTAAAACACAAAGATGGATAAATCCCCAGTGAGCCTGACATCAATGGTGGATAGGCTATTGGAGGGAATCCTAAGGGACAGGATTTACATGAATTTGGAAACGCAAGGACTAATTAGGGATAGTCAATATGGTTTTGTGCATGGGAAATCATCTCTCACTAACCTAATTAAGTTTTTTGAAGAAGTAACAAAGAGGATTGATGAGGGCAGAGTGGTAGACATGATCTATACAGACTTCAGTAAGGTATTCGCGGCTGAAAATGTGTTGCTGGAAAAGCACAGCAGGTCAGGCAACATCCAAGGAGCAGGAGAATCGACATTTCGGGCATGAGCCCTTCTTCAGAAAGGGCTCATGCCCGAAACGTTGATTCTCCTGCTCCTTGGATGCTGCCTGACCTGCTGCACTTTTCCAGCAACACATTTTCAGCTCTGATCTCCAGCATCAATAGTCTTCACTTTCTCCTTCAGTAAGGTATTCAACAAGGTTCCTCATGGTAGACTGGTTAGCAAGGTTAGATCTCATGGAATACAGGGAGAACTAGCCACTTGGATGCAGAACTGGTTTGAAGGTAGGAGACAGAGGGTAGTGGTGGTAAAGAGTTGTTTTTCAGACTGGAGGCCTATGACCAGTGGTGTGCCCCAAGGATTGGTGCTGGGTCCACTACTTTTCATCATTTATATAAATGATTTGGATGTGAACATAGTAGATGTAGCTAGTAAGTTTGCAGTTAACACCTAAACTGGAGGTATAGTGGATAGCAAACAAGGTTACCTCAGAGATCAACGGGATCTTGATCAGATGGGCCAATGGGCCAATAGGCCAAGGAGTGGCAGATGAAGTTTAATTTAGATAAATGTGAGGTGCTGCATTTTGGAAAGGCAAACCAGGGCAGAACTTATACACTTAATGGTAAAGTCCTAGGGAGTGTTGCTGAACAAAAGGACTTGGAGTGCAAGTTCATAGCTCCTTGAAAGTAGAGTCAGAGGTAGATAGGGTACTAAAGAAGGCGTTTGGTATGGCTACCTAAGACAAACAGGAAGAAAACTCACCATACGATTGCACAAACACCAGCTTGCCACTGCCAGACATGACCAGTACTCCCTCATTGTTTTTTATATTAGATTCCCTACCGTATGGAAACAGGCCCTTTAGCCCAACAATTCCACAGTGACCCTCCAAAGAGTAACCCACCCAGACCCATTCCCCTGCCCTATATATACCCCTGACTAATGCACCTAACACTCTGGGCAATTTAGCATGGCCAATTCACCTGACCTATAAATTTTTGGAATATGGGAGGAAACCAGAGCACCTGGAGGAAACCCACACAGACACAGGGAGAATATACAAACTCCACACAGACAGTTGTTTGAGGCATGAATTGGACTCAGGTCTCTGGTACTGTGAGGCAACAGTGCTAACCACTGAGCTACTGTGCCTCCCAAACCATTTCCAACCACACAGACAACAAAGGACACAAATTCAACTGGGACAATGTAACCATCCTAGCACAGGCAAAACAGAGACATGCCAAAGAATTCCTTGAAGCTTGGCTCTCCAACCAGAACTCGATCAATAGACATTGAACTGGACCCCATATACAAACCTGAGTTGAAAATGTGTTGCTGGAAAAGCGCAGCAGGTCAGGCAGCATCCAAGGAACATGAGATGCTTCGGGCATCAGCCCTTCTTCCGAAACGTCTATTCTCCTGTTCCTTGGATGCTGCCTGACCTACTGAGCTTTTCCAGCAACACATTTTCAGCTCTGATACTCCAGCATCTGCAGTCCTCACTTTCCCATATACAAACCACTCAGATACACAACTGGAAATATCAACAAACAGCAAGATATAAATACCATGCAGGATAGAGCATCAACACCTTATCAAAGATGCACTGATGATGTCACCTAGCGAGGCGACAAAACGTTTGCAGAAACGTATCCCAACTCAGCAAACAAATCTACCACTTCTTTTAACTTTTATTGGTTAGGAGGTCATGTTGCAGCTGTACCGGACATAGGTTAGACCACTTTTGGAATATTGTGTGCAATTCTGATCTCACTCCTACAGGAGGATATTGTGAAACTTGAAAGGGTTCAGAAAAGATTTACAAGGATGTTGCCAGATTGGAGAGTTTGAGCTATAGGGAGAGGCTGAATAGACTGGGGCTGGTTTCCCTGGAATGTTGGAGACTGAGGAGTGACCTTATAGTTTATAAAATTATCAGTGGAATGGATAGAGTGAATAGGCAAGGTCTTTTCCCTATGGTGGGGGGACTCCAGAACTAGAGGGCATAGGTGAGAGGGGAAAGATTTAAAAAGGACCTAAGGGGCAACTTTTTCATGCAAAAGGTTGTGCGTGAATGGAATGAGCTGCAGAGGAAGTTGTGGAGGCTGGGACAATTACATAATTTAGAAGGCATCTGGATCGGTGCTTGAATAGGAAAGGTTTAGAGGTATGTGGTCCAAGTGCTAGCAAATGGGACTAGATTAATTTAGGATATCTGGTTCGCATGGACGAGTTGGACTGTAGGGTCTGTTTCTGTGCTGTATATCTCTATGACTCTATAATGGCAGGTATCCTTTTCCCTGGGATGGGGATTTCAAAACTAGGGTGCATATTTTTAAGGTGAGAGGAGGGAGATTTTAAAAAGACAAAGGAGCAATTTTTTTTACAAGGAGGTGGTTCATGTGTGGAATGAACTTCCTGAGGAAGTCACAGAAGCAGGCACAGTTACAACATTTAAAAGACACTTAGATAATCACATCCATCGGAAAGATTTGAAGAGATATGGGTCAGGGTCAGGCAGCAGGACTAGTTTAGTTTGGGATAATGCTCGACATGGACTAGTTGGACTGAAGGGTCTGTTTTTGTGCTGTATGACTCTGTGCTGATGTTGATTATCCCTTAAAAAATATGGCTCCTCCCTTAGGATGTGCGGGCAACACATGAATCACTCTGTCAGAAGTATAATACATTAGACACAGGGGGAGCTGTGCCAGGAATTCATGAAAATCTGCAGCAATGATAATCTGTCCACTTATCTCCATGGCTGCTATTAACAAAACAACACTCATCATCTCAGGTAGCAGGTAATGTTAGACAGCCACAACAGAATCAGGTGCTTGGGGCCATAGCGATTGGTGATTCCAAAGCCTGTAGATCTCAATAGAGAAGTCAAAAACACACCACAATGAGTTTACACTTACGCTGTTTGGATATAATAGCTTCATTGTAATGATACACAACAAGCAACTAAAATAATGTGAGCTCAGCTCCAACCACAGGCCTTTGTGAAGTAGAATGTTAACACTTCTAGTAATTTTTGAACTCACCAGTGTCTCTCTGAGCAGGAAGTTCACCACCTCTTTTTAGAGTCCTGCCACTCATATGAGCAATAAATATCGCCTTGTCAAGAACAAGATTCAAAAAGAGGACAATGTGTTCAAAGGCACAATAATCAGAGCAATTGTCATAGAAAAGTTCATTTGCATGAGAGATTGGAGAGGATCATGTGTCTGAAGAGAAGGTTCCTTTCTTTAATAGAATAGCAGCCAATTCTTCTTCTTCAATCAAGATGGATTTCAGTGGCAATGATTGTCTGGTTTCTCAGTTCTCTATAACATGATTGCATTTGATTTTGCTGCCACAGCTAAAATGAAAAATATATGAGCCTTTTAAAACTATAAATTCCATACAAATAAGAGAAAGCTGTTGTCAAACAAGTGCAGTCGCAGATGTTAGTCTTCAACCAATTTACTTCATAAGATATCAGGAAATGGCTGAAGATACCGGATTTTGCAAAGGCTATGGGGTTCCAAAACACACTGATGACATGTTTTGGAGCTAGCCATGCCAGAGCCAAGTTGTTCCAGTATTGTTGTGGTTCTGTTCCCCGAGCTGGGAATTTGTGTTGCAAACGTTTTGTCCCCTGTCTAGGTGACATCCTCAGTGCTTGGGAGCCTCCTGTGAAGCGCTTCTGTGCTGTTTCCTCCGGCATTTATAGTGGCCTGTCTCTGCCGCTTCTGGTTGTCAGTTCCAGCTGTCCGCTGTAATGGCCGGTATATTGGGTCCAGGTCGATGTGTTTGTTGATAGAGTCTGTGGATGAGTGCCATGCCTCTAGGAATTCCCTGGCTGTTCTCTGTTTGGCTTGCCCTATAATGGTAGTGTTGTCCCAGTCGAATTCGACTGGGTTGACAAACAACATGAATTCGACTGGGACAACACTACCATTATAGGGCAAGCCAAACAGAGAACAGCCAGGGAATTCCGAGAGGCATGGCACTTTTCCACAAACTCATCGACCTGGACCCAATATACCGGCCACTGCAGTGGACAGCTCGAACTGACAACCGGAAGCGGCAGAGACAGGCCACTATAAATGCCAGAGGAAACAGCACAGAAGCGCTTCACAGGAGGCTCCCAAGCACTGAGGATGTCACCTAGACAGGGGAAGAAACATTTGCAAGACAAATTCCCAGCTCGGCGAACAGAACCACAACATGCAAGACAAATTCCCAGCTCGGCGAACAGAACCATAACAACGAGCACCCGAGCTACAAATCTTCTCACAAACTTTGTTCCAGTATTGCTACAACACTGACATCTACCTGAGAATGTAGAAAACTTCTGACAAAAAGCAGGACGAATCCAATATGACCAATTACTACCCTAGCAATCTAATTTCAATCATCAGCAAAGTGATGAAAGGGGTCACTAAACAGCACTTGAAAAGCGATAAGCTGCTCACTGACAATCAGGTTGGCTTCCACCAGGGTCGTTTGACATCTAACCTCATTACATCTTTGTTCCAAACACAGTCCAAAAGAGTTGAACTCCACAGATGAGATGACAATATCTGCCCATGACATAAAGGTAGAATTCAACCGGGATATATTACCAGGAAGCCAGAGCAATAGTGGAGTCAATGAGAATCAGGGGAAAACTATTGGAGTCATACCCAGCTGGATGGTTAAATGGTTGTGATTGTTTCTCAATCATGCCAGTCCTAGGACACTTCTGCAGGAATTTCTTGGGATGGTATCCTAGACCCAATAATCTTGACTACTTCCCCCTATCACAGGGTCAGAATTGCTGACGATTGCACAATGTTCAACACTGTTCATAAGGTCTCAGATACTGTCGCAGTCTGTGACTACATGTAGGAAGACCTGAACACCATGCAGGCTGGGACTGGTGAATTAATATGTAATAATTAAAACTTAAAGTAATATTTGTGCCACATAAGCACTAAGCAATGACCATCTCAAATAAGAGAATCTAACCATCACCTTTGATATTCAAAATAAACCATCACTGAATCCCCCACTATCAACATTTTTTTTTCAAATTTCAGCACCTACTATGATTTGAACCCATGTGCCTAGAGCACTAATCAAATGTTCTGGATTACTAGCCCAGTGACATTACCACTATAACACCTCTTCCTTGAGATTGCCATTGATTGGCAACTGAAACTGGACTAGCCTCTTAAATAAATACTGTGGCTACCAAAGCAGGTCAGAGGCTAACATCCTCACTTCCCAATACTTGTTCACCATCTACAAGGCACAAGTCATGGATGTGATGAAATACTCTGCACATACCTAAATGAATGTAATTCCAACAACACTCATGAAGCTCAACAGCATCCAGGGCAAAGCAGTCTATTTAACTGGCACCCCAACGTTCAGAATTCACTTCCTTCACCACCAGCACACAGCAACAGCAGTGTGTGCCATCCACAAGATATACTGAATTAACTCACTAAAGCTCCTTTAACAGCATCTGTAAAAACCATGAGCTCTGCCACCTACAAGGACATGGAGAGGAGTTGCATTGGAACATCATCATCTACAAATTCCCTTCCAAGTCACACACCATTTTGACACAGACCATTGTTGCTGGAACTCCTTCATTAACAGCAATATTGGTATCCCTACACCATATGGACAGCTGCGATTCAGGAAGGCAGCTTACCACCACCTTCTCCAGGATACTTAGGGGTGGACAATAAATGCTAGCCTAGCCAGTTACATCAGACAGCATGAAGAGAAATCCCAATGTAAACTGTATTTTCTTTTATGCATTCATGTTTAAGTTCTGTTTCTTTTAAAATTGGAAACACTTTTCTGAATTTTCCATCTCCTCCTAAGCTTCATTTGGAGTTTTAAGTCATTATACACTTTAAATCTCTTTGAATGGTCTCTTTGTTGAAATAGAGGCACATTCTTTTCCAGGACTTCAAATTGTCGTCCTCCTTACTGCCTGCACACGCCCACCCCTCCCTGTTCGTTGTTCATTCATGAGATCTGGACTTTGTTGACTCAGCCAGCATTTATTCCCTATCCTTAGTTTCCCTTGAGGAGGTAGTGAGTGGCCTTTTTGAATAGGTGCAGTCCATTACAGCTATATATTATGTACACACATAATATTCACAGGCTCATGACTGTCCGGACTAACATTAAGTTGGTAGATTACAAAACAAAATGGCAACATGTTTCTGGCAGTGTATTGTGCTTCAACAGCTGAGATCTTTGTACCCTCAGGTCACATGCTACAACAGTGAAGATACCATGAGCCTGTTTCTTCAAATATGCTGAACACTGACCATGAGACATTACATAGCACAAATCAGGGACTTTTGAAATCCAGTCTTGATTTTAGGTAATTATTATCATTTTCATACTTAGTAGTGTCATAAACAAGAAGCTTTGGCCAAAAATATTGTTTTTTATGATGAGTCAAAAAAGGAGCTGCTCAAAATTTTCCAGCCATCATGCTGAATTCCATTCCAAGTGGAATAGTAACATTTATGGAATAGCATACAATTGATCAAGACGTAATCTATGCAACTATTTTCAAATACACACTCCCCTTTTTACTTTGCAATTACTTTTGTAACTATAGTTTATCTTCCCTACAAAATAAGACTGCGCTGCATTGTTTTTTTACAAGAATTAATTATCGTTGCCATTGTAATTGAGAGTGACATCATACTTAATTAGATTCAGTTTTCACTAGCTGCCGTGATGGGGGTTTGTTTGGTGTCTCCCAAACATTAACCAGGGATTCTGGATTACTTACTCAGTGATATTATCATTGCACCACCAGCTCCCTGTTGTAACAAACAAATTAATTTCACAACGTATACTTTATGGTTCTCTGCTAGTTTTAATATAATAATGTCTCTGATTTATACCTAACACAAACATAAATCAATTTGATGCTTACCAGTTAATGCAGAATTGGAATATACTTCTACATTTATGCAATGTGTCAACATGTCCAAGTCAGTCACAATCTCAGTTCAGTTTGTCAGAGGATTAAACTTACTAAGATCTTCTCTGAACTGTTCGAGTGCTATGTCAGTGCAGAGTTAAACTCAGAACTTACTAAGTTTATCAACAGCCTCTTACATCTTAAAGGCTAAATCTATCTTCTGCTGATTTGTTTATGGCAAATACTGACCGATTGCAGACCCATGGCACTAGGATATTCTGTAATGTCATCTGCAGAAAATCGAACAGCACCTCCGGCAGCCAGTTGTTCCTGATTGGAGCTTAGTTATGTTTACTTGCAATTCAGTGTCATAGAGAATCACCCAATGATAATTGAGGCAACATCTAAATTAAATCAATGTACTGCAAATGCTGGAAATCTGAAATAAAAAAAAGGAAATGCTGGAGAAACTGAACATGTCTGGTCGCATCTGTGAAGAGAGAAACAGAGTTAACTTTGTGAATTCATTTTGACTGTGTTGTGATAGATTAGCTTGCAAAGTAATCTCAGGAATTTTGCTGTACAGATCAACAATCATTTGTTGAGTCAACATTGGGAAAAAAATCTACCCCAGAAAAGCCTCCGAGGTCGCTTGGAATCTAACTCAACAAGGATTCATCAGATATTTAGACATGGTAAGTCACGTTGACAGTACATTACTCAAATTCTGAAATGGTCTGTTTTAGACAAACATGTTGGTTTTCACACATTCCAAAAGTGGTAAGGCATCTGTTACCCTGATCTTACCGCTCCCTACCTTCATAGGTGTCATCCTACCTGCTCTCTGAAGCCTGTCCCTCGTTCCCATCCTTGGCAAGACCGCAATTTTTTGGCTTTCTTGGTGCATGTGGTACAGGGTTATCCTCACATTCCATCTATAAATGAGGTCTCAGGATTAATGCTGGCTTAGGAACGCTGCATTTCCAAGATACGATGGTGCACCCTGCCCAGATGCAGATTCACCCTCAACAAAATAAAACCAAAGAACTGCGGACACCGGAAGTTGATCTGAGGAAGGATCACTGGACTTGAAACGTTAACTCTGATTTCTCTCCACAGATGCTACCTGACCTGCTGAGATCTTCTAGCAATTTATGATTTTGTTGCAGACTCACCCTCCTTAGTTTAAAATTCCAAAGGGTTAGAATTGCAGGCAGAAGGATTGCCAGGTGGAGGGCCTGGCACCTCTGGGGTGTCTTGAGAGGAAAATTCTGAGGAACTTATGTGTAGCACCACCTCCATCTTGGTGAGTCCTGGAATCACCCTGTCTCCTTGAGAGGACATTGCACCAAGAATGAAGTAAAAGTCTCTGTCCCCTCACTGTTCTGTCATTGATGCTGAATATCATCAGCTAAAGCAATGAGACATAGGTCTGTGAGAAGCTCCAACAGCCACTGAACATTCTGCTAGGCCTGCATCTCCATGGCAGCCTTCAACCTGTCTATGGAGATAGCCAGACACATGCAAACCAGAACCAGCATGGTACAGGTAACATCGAAGGACTTCAGCAACCTTCAATCCAGCTTCCCAACTGTCTCTGACAAACATGCCTGCTGCTCCTCTGTCTGTTTGTGTATTTAATATTAATGTATTAATGGTCAATACCTTTGGGTTGTCTCCTGCCTGGTTCAGTGCAGATGTCTAATCTCCAGCACTGCTTTGAGTGCCAGTGAACTGGAGGACTTCTTCCTTGGACAGTTGTGGACATGTGCCAGTGACGCACTCACCAGAAGGTGCTCTTGAGCATAATCTAAATTCAGGATGTACCAAGGTGACAGTATCTGAGCTGATAGAGGGTGGAGGAGGCAGCCTTGCCAGGGTTTCCTCTAAGGGACCTATGTCTGCTTCCTCGGACATGGAGGAGGAGCAGCTGGCTGGTCTCTTATAGAGTCATAGACAGGAGGCTGCTCAGATACTTGTGGTTTCTGCAGAAGACAGGAAATAGAATGAGTTGGGATGGAGAAAGGGATGGAAGCTTGAGCAAGTTAAGAATTTGTTTACAGTGGTGATGATGGGGGAGCAAGGCAGCACTGCACAGTACAATACAAAGTAATTTATTTAGTTGCTATGACAAAAAGATCATGGCAGCCCTGCATGAATGACCTCTATCCTGTCTTGTCATCTCATGGATTCTCCCCTCTTAGGGTATAAGGAGATGAATGTTAGCCACCCCACTATCCATCCTGGCCGTCTCAGCCCTGTTGTAGGTGGTGTTGTCCTACGTTGACACCAATGGAGGGATTGAATGAGATTAAAGTGGTTGGCATCACCATGAGGGGTGTTGTAATTTCAAGGAGATTGGTGAGATGCCCTGAGTGAGTGAGTAGGAAGCACAGAAGGCAGGAAGGATTAGTAGATTTGGGAGAAGGAATGGGTAAGAGACATAGAGAAAAGATATTGCATACAATAGTGAAAGTGGGACGCCATGAGCCTTGGTGGTGTTTGGTACAGTCACAGAGATTTAGTGAACGTAAGGTAGCAGACAGAAGATATTGGCAATTACCATTGCAAAGCACAGAAGGGCTCTAACCTTCTTGCAGCACTGCTGCACATTCTTCCAGACTCTAAAGAGGTACTGACTCAGATGGAACAGGGAAAGAACTCTCCTCTTCATGACCCCATCCATCAGGACCTCCAGCTCCCTGTAGGTTAAGTGAGTGCCAGTCCTTTCATGACATGAGCTCCTTGGTACCACACTCAGTCAAAAGACATCAAGATCCAGTGCCAGTAAATGACCATTTCCAACAAAACAGAATTGGGCCACCACTAATGGGTGTTCAATGACATTATTATTGCTGAATCTACCATAATACAGCAGAAATTCACCAAGACTCCATCAATAGCATCCTCCAAACACAAGAACAATTCCATCTGAAGGACAAAAGCAGTCGATAAAATTGAAACACCACCAGATAGTTCCTCTCCAAGCCACTCTACATCCTGTTTTGGAAGCATATTGCTGTTCCTTCAGTATTGCTGGGTCAAAAGTCCTTCCGTAATGATTCTGTCGATGAATCTACATAAATTGATTCCACCAGTTTGATAAGACAACTCACCAGCACCTTCTCAAGGAAAACTAAGTAATAAATGCTGTCCTAGCTAGGGATGCCCATGCAAGGATAATAAAGAAAAGCACTGTGAGGGTTAATTTCAGGCTTGTCGCGTTTGAAATGATGTGTAGCTGCAGTTTAAGCATGGCACCCATGGAATGCACAGTTGAAGGTCCTGATACTGGCAAACAATTCCACAGCTGATGAATATAAGATTGCACAAGAGCAGCAGCACTATGGAAACGGGTACTTACGTAACAAGGTGGGCAGCAGAGAAATGCTTGAGAAAAGTCAACAAGGTCATGGAGGGAAACATCCATGAAACTCCCCAAAATTGACACTCCAAAATACGGGACAACGTTGTCCTCAGTTACACTTTCCCTAAGAGCATTAAAGGATGGAGAGGATTTTTAGTGGCACATGATATCTTGATATGTAAGATTACATGTGAATATATGGGGAAGAGATAGCTTCTAGTATACCTTACTTTAAAGGCTCTAATCTAGCCACGTCTTCCTTCTTTCATAACATGGAAAGAGCAGGGTTTATCCTGCATATGTCTTGGTCTAATACAGTGCTTTCAGCAGAGCTCATAAACCATCAAAGTACATCTTGTACACTTAACACTAGTCATTGTGATTTCAAGCTTTAGATACTTGCTTTGTTTCCAGATAAACACTTCTTGCCATTTTTAATATATAGAGTGGAAGAATATTATAAATGCAAAGAAACCCTAGAAAAACTAACATGTCCTATTGCTTTGTAAATATAACTTATTTTATTTACTGGCTCAGGCTAAATTAGCAGTCAATCTAAAATCAGACTCACTCAGCCTCGTGAATACCCTTAAATTAAACAAAAGCTCTTTAGAATCATACACAATGTTTCAGATGCATCAAAAAAATCTGCTCAGTCATATAGGCATCAGTATTAAAAAATAAAATCCCAATTATTTATAAAGTAGGGTAGTAGATTCTTGTCCCTCAATCAATTTGCCATTCATCCATCTATAAAAATTCAACCAACTACCTATTTCAACATGACTCATGTTTCCAAATATCCACATCATCCACAATACATCATGATGAACACTCAGCCATTCAATATCCACACATCCAACATCAACGCTTGATTGGACCAATTCAAATAATTCATGAAGTCTTTCCTCACCTTTGGCCTCACTTGTGTTTTCACTCTTTAGTTCTTCTGCCCACTATTTTATACTTACTCCTTACAGAACATCATGCAAATATGTCATATTCTCTAACTGGTTTAATCTTCTGAGCCTTCTACAATGGAATTCATATAGCTTCCACTAACATTGAAAACGTCATATTTCACTCCTGTCTTGCTGTCTGATCTGGGATTGCATCTTGACACAATTGTGCTGAGGATTCTCTTGTCTCATGTGAAAGTTTTGTCTTCTGTATCTGGTCAGCATGAAGCATTTGGTATCAACTAACTCCAGTTGTAGCCATTATTGACTTCACAGTTGCTAAATGTTACTGCTCCTCATGCATTCTGTACAGCTACAGCACAGTGTGCTCTCCTTCTGTTATAATATCTGGTGAGCTCATTAAAATAGCACATCATTCCCAAAGCTCAATGAAAGATAAATCATAGAGTGAATAGGGATAAGTCAAGAAATACAATAATTCTAGGTGTCGGGAATTCAAGAAATAATGAAAAGCAAAGGAAATTCAAACTATTTCCTTTAATGGCTTAATCATGACTTTCTAACCAGTCAAAGAAATGACATAGAACAGTTTATCAGCATGACCAGGTTTTAAAGGCTTTCAAGCGAATATCCTACTACTAGAGAAGGAGAGAAGTGGGGGCATCAAGTATATATATTAATATTCTTCCATTCATTGATTAGATTTGGAGGAAGTACAGCAAGGAAAAGCTTTTTAAAAAGGTTTTTAGTTTGGAGTAGATGAACAGAACATATAATTTAGCTCATTTATTAATACTCTTGGCTCCAGATAAAATAAATATGGGTTCAATCCCCATTTCGGGTTTTGAGCATCTAAGATAGTTTGACACTGCAGTACATTACGGAACAAATATTCCATTGTTAGTAAGCGGTCTTGTAGATGAAATATTAAACAGAAGTTCCAGGTGTTCTTTATTTTCCTCCTGAGTCTTCAATCTAAGTCTTCCTCAGAAAGACATCGAATTGCCTTTCATTTATATTATCCACTGCTCTGGTAAATACTTGCCTTAAATCTTTAGGTAGCAAATTACTTCACAGCACCATTGTTCCTTAAGTGAAAAATGTCTTGCTAGAATAAAATAAAGAACTATGGATACTGAAGATCTGAAGTAAAAGCAGAAATTGCTGGAGGAATTCTGCAGGTCTGGCAGCATCTGTGGAGAGAAAGCAGAATTAATATTTCAAGTCTAGTGACCATTCTTTAGAAGAAAGATCTGAAGAAGGGTCAATGGAATTGAAATATTAACCCTGCTTCTTCTCCAAAGTTGCTGCCAGACCTGTAGGGTTTCTCCAGCATTTTTTTTATTTTGTTAAATGTCTTGCTGCCTTCCTTTCTTAACTTTAACTTCCTAACCAATAAAATAATTCAGATACTTGAATCCTTCATGATAAAAAAAAATTCCCTTCAATCAATGTTGACAACGTCTTTCATGTGTAGAAATATAGCATGAGTGAGCAAAAGAATCTATTTCAACCTCCTGAAAATCCCAACATATATGGTCCTTGTACTGAAGATCTCGAGCCCCTGAGAGGGGTCTCTCGGTTCTGAGATCGATCAAAATAATCACTAGGATTAAGGTCTTCTTCAGCAAGGTTAGTCAGTTTATTATGACGCTGGGTACAGGTTTGTCCAGCAATACAGAGGTTAACAGCTTCTGTGTTCCTTGGAGAAAACTGCACAATTCAATTTGAACAATAAGCAATTTTATATATTCCTGAAAAGACAGTACAACCTTAATTACAAAGGAAAACCAATGAAATGTAATGAGGAGACATAATGGACAGCAGGTTTATCCAATGATATTTCCTGGGAAACAATATTTCTTATGCACATTATTGCCTCATACTAGTGGTTCAAGGTCAGTCAGAGTGGTCAATTAATGTCTTAGGATTCATTTTATGATGACTTCATCACCTACTTTATCTTTTAATTCAGCTAGCTCAGCAAAGCAGGAACGCAGCCTCCAAGCAATTTAGCGCAGTATTAATACTGAAGCCATTTTGTTATGTCACTTTATAATGAAAAGCCCTTTTGTGGTTAATAAAAGCTTGCATAGATTTGTTGATCCTGACAACAGCCTAAATCCAGATTTTAGATCCTCAGTACCTTCTAGAAAGCAATAACAGTCTTCCTGAATTTAGACTCCACACCCTTTCATATTTCGCGAAGATTGCAGTGTTTTTTATAGAATTATCATACGTGTTGTCCCTTCAGATAATATTTAACTGGTCTTAAGAAGGGTTTCAATTTAAATTTATTTTCCCTGCTTATAGATATTTTCTACAATCAACCTATTCAAAGATGTTATTATGCACCTCTGGAGAAAGAGGGACTTGAACCCAGACAGATTACATAGTTGTACAGAAATAAGGGGTGTTACCAGACCCCCTTTCTTTCTTAATAACCTACTCCCTTGAATTATGCTCAGCGTTGCTCATTCAGTTTTACCACTGGTAATCTTGATTCTTATAAATGAATTCTTAAAACTTCAATGGGGCTCAGTGTCTATCATTGTGAGATAAAGATTGATTCCTGTTCCATATCTCCATCCAGAGAAACTGCTAGTTGCATATTTCAGCTTTCTTTGAAAGAAGTGGTTTTGTCTGAATGGAAAAGCAGATGATCTAATTCAGATTCTGATACAGGCAGAAACTAGAAATTTAAGTTAAAGCCTGAAGATGATGCTGGAAATACTCAGCAAACCAGGCAACATCTGTGCACAGAGAAACAAAGTTCACGTTTCAAGTTAGTGATCTTCCATGAAGGGTTGTTGATCTAAAATGTTGAGCTGTATTTTACACTCCTGCATTGGTGGGTTTGAAAGCAGTGGACTCATAAACTCAGCACCGGATTAGTGGTGCTGGAAGAGCACAGCAGTTCAGGCAGCATCCAACGAGCAGCGAAATCAACGTTTTGGGCAAAAGCCCTTCAATCCTGATGAAGGGCTTTTGCCCGAAACGTTGATTTCGCTGCTCGTTGGATGCTGCCTGAACTGCTGTGCTCTTCCAGCACCACTAATCCGGTATTTGATTTTCAGCATCTGCAGTCATTGTTTTTACCTCATAAACTCAGCAGGCAGGTTGCCCACTGCCTTCTTGCCCACCCTTACTCTCACTGCTATTATATCAGCAGCAGTGGTGACATCAGGCATCCCACTCATCAACAGGCCAATTGAGGCAGTTTTCAATCAGAAATGAATGCCCACTTAAGAGCCTCCACTTTGGCATTGCCAGAATTTGACTGGTGCCAGTAGAGCTCTACACCAAGTGACCAGCACGGCAGGATTATCTGCAGTGGGTTCATAGTGTATGGGCAGTTCTCTTCTTATTGAGCTCCTCTAAGATTTCTAAGGTTGCCATCCCTCAATGGCCCCTCATTCCCCAACCAACCATTTTTCCTCACCAGCTACCTTACAAGGTATGCCAACTTGGCACACACCTCTATCCCAAAGTGCTTCACAGCTGCTTCCCTATTAGAGACTTCCTGATTCAGAGAGGTGAAAATCTCACCTAATGAAAAATCACGTGTTTTTCAGGACAAGGGTGTACCCTCAAATGAGTTTCCCCAACTCACCCCAGTCTTCATCTTGTGTTTGGGGAATCTAGTATCACATATAATTCAGCCCATTAACTAATTTCTTCTCTTTAGATGGATGCTGCTTGACAGTCTGTATATTCTGGTATTTTCTAGTCATATACTTCTTGGCTTTAACCAACAATATCTGATTCAGTTGTGTTGTATAGAGTTTCAATGTGCCAAATTATCTCATCCTATTTCATAAAATTCTTAATCCAACTATTAAAAAAAATCACCACATCTGATTCCTTATAAAATTTTGCAAACACATAAAATCAAGTTCTGCCAGATTTCATACAGAGTTTACAGCATATTTGAAACCTTGTGTTAAGTACTCATTCGTGTTGAATGTTCTTACTTTGTGTAAATTGAACTGCTGATTGAATGTTTAGTTGACTGCTTTGCCAAATTGGCTGTTTCAGTACACAGTTTATATCACATTTCAACAAACTAACAATGCCTTTAGCAAAATTCAGCTTCATGAATCCACTTCTTTCACTTTATCCCCTTCATAATCAACACTACTGCATGATATAATGATGCCTTAAACAATCTGATTTACTATGAGTAAATTTACTGCTACCAATCCTTTGCTATTGCTATTGGGCTAGGTTACTAATATGAAGGGAAATGGTTAAGATAGACTCCATCAGGATAAATGGTATAGGTTGATTACATAGTACTAAGATGCATAATATTCTGTTGTGAACCATTAAGCACAACCTAAGAGTAAGGACACATTGCTGTTAGTTGCATTAACTTAGCACTAGAACAGCAACTTTCAGGTATTAATTGATTTATACAAGACAGACCATTGCCCTTCAACATCCAATGGCATTACTAGTGCTGAATCCCCACTATCAACATCCTGGAGTTCAATATTGAGCAGAAAGGGAACTGGACTAGCCATATAAAGACAGGTCAGACAAAGAGCAGGTCAGAGGCTGTGAATCCTGCAATGAGTAACTTAGCTCCTGATTCCCAAAAGGAGAAAGTGAGGACTGCGGATACTGGAGATCAGAGTCGAGAGTGTGGTGCTGGAAAAGCACAGCAGGTCAAGCAGCATCCAAGGAGCAGGAGAATCGATGTTTTGGGCAAGAGCCCTTCATCAGGAAGGAATCATCCCGATTCCCCAAAGCCTATCCATTATCTTCAAGGCACAATTCAGGCTGTGATACAATATTCTCCACTTACCTGGATGAGTGCAGCTCTAATAACACTCAAGAAGCTTTATACCACCAATGACAGAGTAGCCCCCACTTGATTAACACCACCTTCACAAACATTCAGTCTCTCCACCATCCATGATATATAAAGTTTACATCACTGTCCTTTTTCATCCATATACAGAATAAATGAGATTGTAGATGGCCCACATTCTAAGTGGTGTGTGATTCTTTGACTAGAGTAATCCCAAAAGCCTTGTTTTTTTTTCTCCAAAGGCATAACTGGAGGTATTAAACTTACCATCAATTGTATTAACAGAAATTGAAATTACCTCATAGCTTCCGTCCAGGTTATGAAGCAGATCCTTTTTCATCCACTAACAGAAAACTCCTAATTTTCTTACGAAGTACCATCATCCTCAAACTGCAAGTAACAAACAGCAGCAATATCTACCCCTTCCTTACTTTAACATCACTTGGAATTAGCCCAAGCAGACCTCAAGCTGCATGAACACAACTGGATGAGTTAGCTCAAATTTGCCAGACTGTTCAATAAGATAAAAGGTTAAAATCAGACCTAGGAAAACAACTTGCATTTGTGTAGCACCTTATCAGGCTCTGGGATAACCCCAAATGCTTCACAAGCAATAAATTACTTTTGAAGTGCAGTCGAGATTATGCACTTGATATATTACCCCATGCATTAACCTAAAAATAACAATGTCCAGTTTGTATCCTATCACTGCTGAACCTGACCTCCTTCTTCCTCAACTTCATTTCCAATAAATACCAGACCACATTAGACCAACATGTTCCCTGTCCACTCTAAGATCCTCACAAATATGTCTGCATCCCCCACATATTCATGTTTGAGTCAATGAAACAGGTTTCCACTCCTGCTTTGACATTAGTGGCCCTATCCAAAGCCATAAATGACTTTCTACGTGACAGTAATCACAGTGAATCATAGTTCCTTGTTCTTCTTAAGCTCCTTAAGGCCTCTTGCTTAACATGTTGATATCACTGCAGTGACAGTGAGCCAGAGCGATTCTGTGAAGTCCTCTTCCGGTGGACTTGGCTCATTTTTGGAAACTGTTACACCCATGGAGGTCATGGGTGTTAACTTCTACATGGAAAGCTGCAGGACTCACACAAGGCAAGGAAAGCAAACTTAAGTTGTATTGAAAGTGACCCTCTTTGAAAAAAAAACTTCCAAGGGATGAAGATCATATGGTCAAGATTCAGTTTTGGGGCAGGAAGGGAATATGGTGAGGAGGTAACCAACCCAAACTTTGGCAAGAATCCAGCATTTACAATCACTGGTAGGTGCAAGCGCATGACAGATGTAGCTATACTACTAGATGGACAAATTGCTTGAGATAATTTTGAGAGATACCTAGTTCACCCAGTTCCTAAAAACTTCCAATCTGCATTGAAATGTTATGTTGCATATTTTTCTTCAAAAAATCACTTTAAAATATCCAGCAGAATTGTTTATTTGAATAAAAGATGGGAGAAGGTACAGAAGCCTGAACACACACACCAGCCGGTTTCGAAACAGTTTCCACCCTACTGGTGTTAGAATACTGAATGGGCTCACAAACTCTTAGCATTGGCCCGTACCTATGCTTTTGTTTTGCTGCTGTTTACCTATTATTTACTTATCTATGCTATTTAACTACGTGATCTGCCTGTATTGCTCACTTTTCACTGTGCCTCGGCATACGGGACAATAAATTCAATTCAATATTACATTTTGCCATTCTTGAAGCAAGCTCCACTAAGGACTAAAGACAAAGCATTTCTCTTTAGGAGTAGGTAACAAATTGTGGCAAATGTTGATCCAGCCGAGGGCTTCAAACACATATCCAAAATGCTAGTATGACAGGAGAGGCTGGGTCCTGATTGTTAATGAACAGATTTCACACAACACAAGTAAGCAATCAGTTTCTTTAAAGAAAACAGTTTGACTAAAAGAAAATAAAGGACTGCAGATGCTGGAGATCTGAAACAAAACCAGAAAATGCTGGAGAAACTCAGCAGGTCTGACAGCATCTGTGGGAAGAAAGCAGGGTTAATGTTTCGAATCTAGTGACTCTTCATCAGAACTGAAAACAGTTGGGAAATGGTGGTGATGATCAGGTGTCTTTCCTTGACATTTCTGGGATAGTCTGGTCACCAATATCCATTTAAAAATCCCACCAATTTCCAGGACTATACATTCTCACAACCTCTGTCCCTCCTGCACTTCTGCCCTCATCCCTTCCTTTCACCCCACAACAGCAACAGAGTCCCCTAGTCCTCACGTACCACCCCACCAGACTCTACATTCAAAGGATCATAAACTGCCATTTCTGTTATCTCCAAGAAGATGTCACCACAAGACACAAATTCCCCTCCTCTCCCTTGCCAGCCTTCTGCAGGGATTGTTTCCTCCAGAACATCGGGGTCCACTCCTCCTTCACTCCAAAATCCTCTCACACCTAATTGCACCTTCCCATGCAATCGCAGAAGATGCAACACTTACCCATTTACTTCCTCCCTCCCTCACTATCCAAGGCCCCATCATATCGTCCAGGTGAAGCAATGATTTACCTTCACTCAGTCTAGTCTACTGTATTCATTGCTCAGAATGTGGTCTCCTCTACATGGGGTATACAAAATGTTGACCGGGTGACCACTTTGCTGATCACCTCCACCCTACCTGTAAAAATGACCTTAAGCTTCAAGTTGCCTGCCACTTCAATGCACCATGTTCCCACATCAATATTTCTATCTCAGACCTGCTGCAGTGCTCCAGGGAAGCAAGCTGGAGGAACAATATCTCATCTTTCACCTTGGGGCCTAACAGCCTTCAGGACTCAATATTGAGTTTAACAATTTCAGAACAAGAACACCTCCCTCCAAGCTTATTACCAACTCTTACACCCTACATCCTCTTCTGTGTGGGCTACTCCAAGCACAATCAACCCATTCTCATCTATTCACAGTTCCTGTTAGCACTCATTCAGCACGTCCCTCCAGACTTATTCTCAGTTATCCCTTTGTCTGCTTTCCCTTTTTTACAATATCTGTCTCTCTGGGAACCATCTCCATCTATTGAACTCACTCTTTGTGATCAGTATAAAGACCACAGTCCCCCAGCTGAGTTCAGTTCTGATGAACGGTCACTGGACTCAAAACACTAACCCTGTTTTTCTTTCCACACATGCTACCAGACCTGTTGAGTTTCTCCAGCACTCTCTGCTTTTGTTTCAACAGTTTGACCTTTGGGAATAAAAATTTGCTAAGAGAACAATTATTTCCCTTTGAAGCAAAGGAAAGGAGAAAGTAGCCAAATCTTGTTAAAGTTGTGATTTATTTGTTACTCCATGGTCGTGCATGTAAAAAGTGACAACAGCATTCATCCGATTTGCCAGTTTTCAAGTTTTGAGCAGGTTAAAGTATAAATATTTGTGGAATGGGTTGAAGATATTTCTTTGTTACAGAAATATTTTCTAAACAGTAGCATTATCGCTCAGTGAAGTGGTGAGCAGCAACAAACCTGCACAAATTCATCCTCAAAATCTTAAAGAGACAGCACAGAAACATCATTGTGTAAAGACAGGTAAGTCTTGAAGTTTACTGTTTGCAATGTTAGTTTCCAGATTCATCATGTTTGGGTAAACTCCCTTACCTACTATTTTAACATTAATGTCACTTTTACCTGGTGAGAAAGGTCTCAAATAAAGTAACTCATGAAGGAATGGTCTACACTAATGTCACAAAAAAATTTTTTTAGGCTATAATCATGATCATCTCAAATTCTTACTCAAGATGCATTAGTGGTATTACTTCCAAGGCATATTTCAAATAGCAGTCCGAATTGTATTATTACACCTGAAATGTTATTTCCTGCAAACACAGAAGATGCTGGAGAAACTCAGCAGGACTGACAGCATTTGTGGAGAGAGACGTAGTTAATGTTTCAAGAGGGTATGATTTCTTCAGAACTCTTGAAGCTATTTGCTTTCTATTTTTCTCCTCATGCATTTCCACTTTAAAACGTGTGGGTGGAATGAAAATAAACTCATGAATACAATTAGAATTCGAGGGGAGAAAACTCAACGTACCAGAGGAGTAATGCTGCGAAAGAACTAATCACCATTCAGTCTATAAAAACATATTTACCCTCAGGTCAATTGTAAGGCTAAAACCCAAGGGAGTGGAAGGCTTTAGATAGAATAGTAGAGGTAGGTTACAATTTATTCAGAAGTTCAAATGATTTATTTGAAGAATAATTAGTAGATGTGCACTGGGATCAACATGAGTGTGACAAAATTGACAGGAGCCGTTGAGTAACAGGCTGGGTATAGTGATTACCCAAGGGTAAATTACAGGTTAGAATTTAATAAGGGAATTTGGGTTTGTTAATGGAATTCCACATACTGTACCAAGTTACAAATTGGAAGCAATCTAAGGTTGGTTGAGTTATATTTGAAATAATAGCTTCCCAGGAGTGAATTTTCCAAGTTATTTTAAATGCAGACTGCTTAAAAAAAATGAAAGAACTGTGGACGCTGTAAATCAGAAACAAAAACAGAAGTTGTTGGAAAAGCTCAGATCTGGCAGCATCTGGGGAGAGAAATTAGAGTTAACGTTTCGTGTCCAGTGACCTTTCCTCAAAATTTCTTGATGTCCAGATGATACATACATACTTAGCTTAGCTTTACTTTGTAGATATGTACCTACATTTCAATATCTAATGACATAAGATTGTGTTCAAACATTTTAAATGTATAGGATATTTTTCACTATTGTACTATAGCAAACAGACAATTTTACTCCCTGACAGCACATATTGGGAATTTGCACAAACACTGACCTCACTTTCTAATCTTTATTTGAACTAATGACTGTGCAAGTACATATTTGCAATCAGTTGATGAGGCTTCTATCTTGGAGAAAGCTGAACACAGGTATGGATTGAGCTTGTTCTAAAGTCCAAATTTATCAAGTAACGTAATACACAAATGGAGCTGGCAAATCAATTAAAAGTTATGATGGAAACAGATGTTGCTGTAAGGTTGAAATCAAAGTTTTGAAATGCAGGTTCAACTGTGTATATATGGTAGGAGCAACGTGCATAAATGATTGAGTTGGAGGTATTTCATTGGAATTAGTGTCTAATGAAGAGTCTCAATCCTAAATTTTAATGCATAAAGTAATGATGGATCATGTGAATACCTTCAGATTTATGTGAACAATTGGGGAAGTAGGAACTTGAGACTATGGGTATGAAAGTGATTTTGAAACATCTCTGAGACAGAGTTCATACACAAAGCATCTATTGTAGAGTATCAAATCACATCACCGTTCATGCATTGACTATGGTCTCGGAAGAATTTTAAAAATATTTCCAAGGTCAGTTTGCATTTGTTGAACTTCTGAGAAATATTCAGAATAAATGTCAGTACATCCAGCCGTTATTTCTGGAACAAAATAATGTGTCCTGGAGAGGCTTTCCAGTTTATTTTCAGGCATGAAGTTTTTCAATCCAGTAGTTTCAAAATGTAAGGAATCCTGAGAACTATAACATGGTAACAGTGGGAATACCAGAGACATTGATGCACATGTGTATTTACTCATGATAGTAATTTTGAAGTATGTCCCCACTGGCAAACAGTGATAAAGGATCAATATGATTTAGAATAAATGTCTAGGAATATAGTTCATAATGTCAGTAAGTGTAGCATAATCACTGTTGTAGGAAAAATATTATTACTGAAGTCAGTGATGTAAGATTTGCTATTATGGGGGCAGTAATGTAGGAAAGATATTAAGAATGAAATTGATCTTGGAAGGTAGTGCCTAAATGTAATCTACAATCTTGTCCTGTTGATCATTAGCCTGCAAATAATCTTAGAATAAAAGATATAATTTAGCCTATTGTGCCCGTACAACACTTTGAAAGATGAATCCAAGTTCTGCTCTCCTGCTACTTTGACTGGGTTTATTTCTGTAGCAATATTCCTCCTGAATGCTACAATCTCCTTAGAGACCAAAAACCCATAAAAAATGTTTACATTCCCATGACATGAATGATTTCACTGCAAGTATGACTATAAGATTTTAAACTTGACCTTTGTTGTAATGGATGAAGTGAAAGCAAGTTGATTAAACACTATTTAGTAGGTAACCAATGCTCTAAAATCCAGAAAAAACTATTGCACATTAACATTTTAACATGACTAAAAACATCATGGTCACAGTTATTGTGCACTGACTACTATCGGTCAAATTGCGGTATTGATAAGAACCAACCCAACATCATTCCCAACAGGTTTCCTTCTTTCAGTTTCTGAAGAAGTCCTGAACTGAATGCAATCAGGAAGGCCCATTGGAATAATTATTTCCTCCCACCTGGCTATACCAGGATGAATATTTTGCATTCCTTAGATTGCTATGAGATTTATCATTCCATTTCTGCTAGGTAACTCTCAAAGGCCATCCACTCCTCTCTGCCATCCACGTTAACTGCAGTCCTTTGTTTCTTTATGGGATCTCTCTCGCTCTCCATCTTTCTGTCAAAACAGTTTGAAAACTCCTGCTGTGTCTAGCTACAGGCAATGCAGCGGTCCTTGCCATTCTTTCCAGTGTCAAATGGTCACACTTTTTTCAAGATAACTGGGGCAATGTCCATATTACAGAGGAGGTGCTGCATGTATTAAAACACATAAATCCCTGGGACTGGATCCGGAATACCCTAGAACTCTGTGGGAAGCTAGGGAAGTGATGGCTGGGACCCTTGCTGAGATATTTGTATCATTGACAATCACAGGTGAGGTACCAGAAGACTGAAGGTTGGCTAATGTGATACCACTGCTTAAGAAAGGTGGTAAGGAAAAGCCGGGGAACTATAGACTGGTGAGCCTGACATTGGAGGTGGGCAAGTAGTTGGAAGGAATCCTAAGGGACAAGATTTACATGTATTTGGAAAGACAAGGACAGATTAGGGACAGTCAACATGGTTTTGTGCATGGGAAATCATGCCTCACTAACTTGATTGACTTTTTGAAGAAGTAATGAAGAGGATTGATGAGGGCAAAGTAGTGAACATGATCTATACAGACTTCAGTAAGGCATTCGTCAGGGTTCCTCACGGTAGACGGGTTAACAAGGTTAGAAGAAAGTGAGGACTGCAGATGCTAGAGATCAGAGTCAAGATTGGGGTGCTGGAAAAGCACAGTAGGTCAGGCAGCAGCAGAGGAGCAGGAGAATTGACGTTTCAGGCAAGAACCCTTCATCAGGTTAACAAGGCTATATCACATTGTATATAGGGAGAACTAGCCATTTAGATACAGAATTGACTTGAAGGTAGAAGACAGAGGGTGGTGGTGGAGGATTGTTTTTCAGACTGGACACCTGTGACTAGTGGTGTGCCATAAGCACCGGTATTGGGTTCACTGTTTTTTGTCATTTATATAAATGTTTTGGATATGAAAATAGGAGGTATAGTTAGTAAGCTTGCAGATGACACCAAAATTGGAGGTGTAATAGACAGTGAAGATTACCTCAGGTTACAATGGGATCTTGATCAGATGGGCCAATGGGCTGAGGAGTGGCAGATGCAGTTTAATTTAGATAAATATGAGGTGCTGCATTTTGGAAAGGCAAATCAGACCAAGACGTATACACTTAATGGTAAGGTCCTGGGGAGTGTTACTGAACAAGAGACCTTGGAGTGCTGGTTCATAGTTCATTGAAAGCAGAATCACAAGTAGATAGGATAGTGAAGGTGGTGTTTGGTATGCTTGCCTTTATTGGTCAGTGCACTGAGTATAGGAGTTGGGAGGGCATGTTGCAGCTGTACAGAACATTGGTTAGGCCACTTTTGGAATAATGTGTGCAATTCTGGTCTCCCTCCTATAGGAAGGATGTTGTGAAACTTGAAAGGGTTCAGAAAAGATTTACAAGAATGTTGCCAGGGTTGGAGGGTTTGAGCTATAGGGAGAGGCTGAATAGGCTGGGGCTGTTTTCCCTGGAGTGTCAGAGACTGAGGAGTGACCTCATAGAAGTTTATAAACTCATGAGGGGCTTGGATACAGTGAACAGACAGGTCTTTTGCCTGGGGCAAGGGAGTCCAAAACTAGAGGGCATAGGTTTAGGGTGGGAGGGGCAAGATTTAAAAGAGGCCTAAGGGCCAACTTTGTCATGCAGAGGGTTGTGCGTATATGAAATGAACTGCCAGATGAAGTGGTGGAGGCTGGTACAATTACATTTATAATGCATCCAAATAGGTGTTTGAATAGGAAGAGTTGAGAGAGATATGGGCAAAACGCTGGCAAATGGAACCAGATTAATTTACGATATCTGGTCGGCATGGATGGGTTGGATCGAAGGGTCTGTTTCTGTGCTGTATCACTCTATGACTGTGGGCTATCCTGTTACCACAGTAACCATGTCACCCAATCAAAACTAGTAACAACGCCTATTTCACCTGAAATTAAAGGCACAATTTCAAAACATAGTAATCATTTGAACACAGAAGTTAGAAGCAGCATTTAGACCTTCTGCCCTGCTCTGTCATTCAATAAATGATTCCGGAAGAAGGGCTTATGCCCAAAACGTCGATTCTCCTGCTCCTCTGAAGCTGCCTGGCCTGCTGTGTTTTTCCAGCACCACATTTTTCAACTCTGGTCTCCAGCATCTGCAGTCCTCACTTTCCCCTGTCATTCAATAAAATCATGCCTGATCTGGTCATGATCTCAGCTTTACTTCTCTGTCTGTAACTGATAGCCCTGGTCTACATTATCAATCAAAAATCTATAGCATTTAGCTTTGAACAAATTCAAAACCCTAAGCTCCACTACCTTCTGGGAAAGAGAATTTCACTTGCTAACAAGCCTCTGCGAGACAACCCTCCTAATTGCTAAATTTAAACCTCCTCTTCTTAAACTCTGTCGCTAGGTTTAGTATTGGCTACTGGAGGAAACCTCCTCTGGTTTTCCTTCTTTTCCAGTTCCCTCAAAATCGTATGTGTTTCAATAAGATCACCTTTCATTCTTCTAATTTCCAGTGGAGCCACGCCTATCCTATTCACCTTCACTGCATAAGATAAGCCTTTTATTCCAGGAATGACTCCTATAGAACATTACATCCATATCAAGGAGGAGAAATTACATTTAATGTCACTGTTGAAAGAATTTATTGGACATTTTTCTAATTCCTTCTATGTTGCTCAACAGTGTGACTCAAACCAACCTCAAATAATCAGCTCTAAAGGCTGTATGTATTAAGCCTAGTGAAAATGGTCATCCAAATTGCACACCCTTGCAGAAACTCTTACAACTGCCCTGAAATCCAGCAAAAATTCCCTAACCCATGGAAACCTTTGTTCCTGCCTCACCCCAAACTAACCTTTTTCCTAGCAACAACATTTTGGGTCCAGTGACCCTTCTTCAGAACAGATAGCAGCTAGGAAAAGGAAAAAGGGTCACTGGGTGATGTTAACTCTGATTTCTCTCCACAGATGCTGCCAGACCTGCTGAGCTTTGCCAGTAATTTCTGCATTTGTTTCTGATTTCCAGCATCTACAGCTCTTTGATTTTAATCTTTTCCCCAGTTTTCCCCAACTTTTCCCCAACTTCAATACCTTCCCGTTCTGACAATAAGTGCTAGACTTTCAATAAACCTTGAAACTGGACCTTGGATATAATAACACTAAACCAGGCAGGTAGACTCAGAAGACATAGTCAAGATCTTAGAGATAAAAACAGTTTGCATGAAAGCTGACTTATAAAGGCAAATGCCAGAGAGAAAATTATTAACAGGAAAAGTGTATAGTGCATTTGCTACTCACCATGTTTCAACAATGCAAGGTTACAATAGATAAAATAAGATGCCAAATTAACATAATCAAACCCCAACAGTCTCATTACAAATGTACTGGCCATATCTAGAAAGCTGTGCATTGTTCTGGTCAATGTAGCTAGTAGAGATTATTCTGGCTCTACATATAATCTAAAGGAAAAGAATGAGCCTGATCCCCATTGACTATGGGAAGAGACATGGGAACAATTTAATTGGCTACAGTTCTTAAATCTTAAAACAGCAGAAACTTTACAGATAACTACAAGTAAGTTAATTAGAAAGAAAATCCAAAACAATGTTTTAAAATGCACCAAAGGAGAAGGAAAATAATTTACAGCCTAGTGGTCATGAATAGCAAATTTTGTGCAAATTTTAAAGGTAAAGTTTTGGAGAAAGGCTCACAGCTAAAATCGGTGCTCAGGAAGAGTAGTTGAAGCATCAAGAGAATGTGAGCATGAAACAGAATTAAACTGCACTTCCGTGAGAGGAGATACATAAAATATGTTGATTTAATTTTAAATATTTCATAATAACTTTAAGATGAATTTACTATTACCTATCGGCGTTCAGCAAAATGAAATGGAGAATTAACTAACTAGGGAATCAGGGATTTAAGTCTAAATTGAACTATGGGGAACATCATTTTCAACTCATCGCCAATCTGAGAAACGCTTATCTCTACCTACCCTCTGTTTCCTATCTTTTAACCAAATTTTAATCCATGTTGCCAAGGACCCATCAATGCCAAACATTTCTAATTTGCTAACCAACCTGCATGAAGCATCATACCAAGTGCTTTCTTCAAGTCCAAATGTACAACATCCACACAGCATTACCCTCATCCATTGTCTGCGCCATCTCATCAAAGAACTCAAAGTTTGTCAGACATGACTTGCCCTTGATAAAGTCAAGCTGACTAACATTAACTTATTTTTTTCTAAGTGTATATTTATCTTATCCTGTATTACAGCTATCATTTTTCTTACTATTGACATCAAGCTGATAGGTCTGCAGGTTCCTGGGTTTTCCTTTGCCCATTTCTTAAACAATGGTGTTACATTTGCAAACATCCAGTTTAAGGGACCAATCCTGTGTTTAGAATCTGTTAACAGTTTGCAGTTTGCTCCTTTACCTCTCTTAGTAATCTAGGATACATCCCATCTGGGCCAGGTGACTCCTCCACACTTGGGAGTGTTGCCAGCCTTTTTAGCATTTCTTCTTTATCTATCAGCGTACTGCTCCATTGCTCAACACACACATTTTCAATTGGGTTACTGTGACCATTTCTAATTTAGTAAAGGTAGAAGTATTCATTTAGTACCTCTGCCATACACCTTGTTTCAGTGAGCAGCTTACCTTGCTTGTACCGATTAGGGCCCATTCTACCCTTCACTAATCATTTACTATTAATATGTTTGAAGATCATTTTACTATTTGTCATTGTGCAGCCTGCAATCCTTATTTTCTCATCAATACCATTAGTCATCCAAAGTACTCTAGCTTTAGATTCCCCACATTTATTCTTTATGGGTATGTATCTTGCTTGCACTCCATCTCTCTTTTCAAATTCTCCCATTTCTCATCCACTGTTGTATCCAAGAATGTGTGTTTCTAATCAAAGTACTCCAATTCAAATCTACCCTTTTCCACTCTGAAATTTTAATCTTTCACTGACTTTAAACTTTTTCCAACTTAATATTGAACCTTATTAAATTAGATCACTGTTTCCGAAATGCTCCCCATGCTGATGTTCGCCACTTAGCCTGCCTCATTTCCTAGGACAAGATCCAACACAGCTCTCTCCCTGGTAGGACTGGAAATGTACTGTTCCAGCAAGTTCTCCTGTACATATTATAGGAATTTTTCCCCTCTGTACCTGAAACTATCTTTTTCCAGTGTACCCTTGGCTAATTAAAATCACCAACTATCCAAAACCTACTTGGCCTGCAGATCCATAATCTGCTTCCAAATGCTCTCTTCTATTTCATCCCCATTATTTCAAGGTCTGTAATAAATATCTAAAAAGACCACTATTCCCTTCCTGCTTCTCACCTCCAAACATAGATTTTAATTTAGGAACTGCATCTCATTCAAGGATAATGATAATACTTTTACAGAGACTGCTCCATCTCCTCCCTTTTTACCCAGCCTCTTTTTAGTCAAAGTCTTACAATCCAGGTATTACTCGAAGTTTACCTGATGGAATCATGATCAGCTGTTTGATGCAGGGTGAGATCGGGAAAGTTGGAACCAAGTCATACATCACATACAGTAAAAGAATGCTTTACTATAATTAAATTGGGAAAAAGATGAGGGATACTATACTTCTCATACTAAAGACAAAGTGAAAAAATATTTGATGAAGGTAAATCTCCAGACAATCATTGAACCTGAAAGAATCAAAGGCAGGAGCAGATTACTGGGAAGGTACATTATTGCAAGTCAGTAACCCTTAACTGTGAGGTCTAAGTAGAGCTCCAAAATTGATTCCCTCCTGTTAACTGAATAATCAATATTTCAGCACAAATGTTCCAGATGAGAATATTAAAATTATTATAAAGAAAGTAACTCAAAAGGACAGTGAAGACAATGTGATGAAAATCAAATTGAAAATACTTTCCAAAATAGCCAGAGGATTGACTGGTAAAAATTAAAGATCCTTTCCTTTCCAAATAAACCCATGGACTGCAAAGCTGAAGGCATGGATTACACCCTTTGATTTGGCATTAGCTCCATCCTAAAACCGAAAGATTATAATCCATCTCCATAGGTCCTTAGAATTGTGAGCATAAAGAAAATCTCATTTTTGGACACCGATGTGTATTGCACACAATGAGCTGGGAGAAATAAGGCTAAAGATCCAATTAGAAGTAATTAAGTTAATGAATGATGAATGATTTTTTTGAAGGAATGATTTATTTATTGTCCCTTGCATTTCACAGTGAATAATACAGTAAAATATAGTGAAAATCTTCAACAGTCAAAATGCAAATAAAACCCACAGAATGAGACTAACATTATTGAACGAGGATCAGTACTGCTCTGCATTACTCTGCATTTGGAATTCCAGTCCAAAACCAACTGGATACTTCTCAATGGGAGACATCTGCAGTTGGGGCAGAAACAATCCAAATTCTGCCATAAGCATAATGAAAATATTTAACCATATTTCTCTGAAACTGGAAGGTATACACGACAGGCAAAGTAAATGCTGCTGGATATACTGGGAAAAAAAAACTCTTTATGGTAGTTGAAGGAACCATGTATAAGAACCAGTCTTACTCTTCTGGATTAGTTAGCAGTTTGCATAGAGATGATCTGTTCCTGCATTACCCAACAGAACCATATCGGAAATCTTGCAGACTTCTGAAAGGCTATCAGATGCCAAGGACACTCTTTTTATCCATTATGTTAATATCCTGGATAGGTAAACCAAATCATACAGTGCTTGAATGAGATAGACAATACCACCATGTCCATTTTATTCTACAGGCTATGCATCACCAGTAGTCCTCTATCTAGGTTGATAGAAACTGCTGGAGCTTTACTTTGGCTCAGCTGCATTGACACTGGGATTCACAATGGGAATATTACCTGGGAGCTTCCTGTTAGCAAATAGCTATCGACAATTCTGGCATCCCTCCAGATGTCAGAAATACCTCACCTTCCAAGGGACATTAACCTTAAAATCATGTCTCCAAAAGACTCAAGCCTTTATTACTATACCATCAGGAATGTGCTGGGTTCTGATTCCAGGGCAACAGACATCAAGGTAATTCGATCTGGTGTGGAAATGAAATGATAACTGAAGGAATGAGAGAGACATTATTAGTAAAGGATAGTCCTTTGAGAATCAAATTGAGGAAAGCATTTTTCAGAGTGGTACAGATAAGTACTGATACAATAATGTTATGAGAGGCGGTGCTTCTGCTTTCTAAGCCAGTCTTCATTGTAGCTGCAAAATAACAAAATACCTGACAATTTCTTCACTGCAATGCAATTGTCCCAACAAGTCTCTAACCTTCCTAAAGTGGATGAAAGCACTGTGGAAAATGAATAAATCCAGAAATTACTCACATGAACCAGAATAAGACTAAAAGCCCATTTCTAAGTAATTGCCAACACCATATCGCTGCATGCTAATACTCATGTTAAGTACACATACATTGAAGATAAAAGGTTAGTGTCAAGCTACCCAATTGCATGAGGGCACAGAAGGGAAAACAAAGCCTTTCTAAACCCTGAAGGGACAAAAGAAAGTACGAATTTATGAGTGCAAAATACCAAGATCTTCCACTGTTAATGATGTAGAGCTGAGAGAGAAACTTTGCATATATTTGTATATACTTTGTATATATTTAATAAGAAAGGTTATCTGTCCCTTTTCATTCTCTCAGTTTTCTGTCTGGGACACATTTCGTAAAACACACACAACCCAAATGCTGTCAAGATGTTAATAATGGTTTTGAACAATACAAATCAATCAGTACTTTGCTCAGTTTCATACAATAATGGTTAAGAGCTATTACGTTAACGAATGATATAAGGAATAGCGATGAGTGTTGACATTGAAGTACTTGGAACTAGAATTAAATCTGCAGAGTTCTAGGAAAACTCCATGTGATCCACTGATGTGTCGTGTGAATAGTTAATAAAGGTTGTTAAATAAAAATTGGTACATGACACCGCATGAAACACCTTCGAGCCGACCTGATCTCCCAGTCACCGCCCATTTTAATTCCCCATCCCACTCCCTTTCTGATATGACCATCCTAGTCCTCCTCCATTGCCACAATGAATTAAACTGTAAATTGGATGAACAACACCTCATCTTCCACCTGTGCAGCCTACAGCCCAGAGGACTCAACATTGAGTTCTCCAATTTCAAATAACCTCCCCTCCCTTCCCAGTTCCTCCCCCTCCATTCCATCCCCCTCAGCCACCTACCAGATTCATCCCTCCCATCAACCAACCAGGTCATACACTCTACCTGTCTCCACCTATCCCCACCTTGCTCCCCCATCCCCTTTATCTGCAGCTACCCCTACACTCACCCCTAGTTCTGAAGAGGGGTTACACCCAAAGCCCTGACTTTTCCACCTCCTGATGCTGCCTGGCTTGCTGTGTTCTCCAAGTTGGAATCTAGCTGCTGCTCGTATTTAGATTAGATTCCCTACAGTATGGAAACAGACCCTTTGGCCCAACAAGTCCACACTGACCCTCCGAACAGTAACCCGTTCACACCCTGTATTTACCCCTGACTAATGTAACTAACATTATGGGCAATTTAGCATGGCCAATTCACCTAACCTGCACATCGTTGGATTGTGGGAGGAAACCCACACAGACACAGGGAGAATGTGCAACTCCACACAGTTGCCAGAGGCTGGAATTGAACCTGGACTCTGGTGCTGTGAGGCAGCAGCACTAACCACCGTACTGCCCCCAATTTAATAAACTCATTTTCTGTTTGGAATTTTTTTAGGTTAGATTCCCTATAGGGTGGAAACAGATCCTTCAGCCCAACCAGTCCACACCGACACTCCAAACAATATCTCAACCAGACCCATTTTCCCTCTAATGCACCTAACAACATGGGCAATTTAGCATGGCCAATTCACCTGGCCTGCATATCTTTGGTGCTGTAGGAGGAAACCCACACAGACACAGGGAGAATGTGTAAACTCCACACAGACAGTCGCCCAAGGCTGAAATCGAACATGGGACCATGGTGCTGTGAGGCAGCAGTGCCACCTCACATCAACACACTAGGTCATACTCTCTACCTGTCTCCACTTATTCCCCACCTCACCACCCTGCTCCCTCACCCCCTTTATCTGCAGCTCCCCTTATACCCACCCCCAGTCTGGGAGTGGGTATAAGGTTACACCCAAAGCGTGTAGCATGCATACAATTCAGTATTATTGCTCACCAGATTTGCACCTTATTTTTTAGCAATACACAACACTGCTCCTGGTACATTAACCTATAGTCTGTCTTGAATCAGGTTGATCCCTCACTTGATCATTAGGATAGAGTGAATAATGTTCTAGGCACTGAGGTTACAGATTGTGGTTGAGTACAGTTTTGTGCAGATGGCCAGTTTCTAGCTGCTAAATCTATAAACCTATCCTATTTAGCACAGTGGTACTGCCAGACAATATGAACGTGAGGGCATCCTCTGTATGAAGGCATGACTTTGTCTCCACAGTCATGGCACAATAGTCACTTCCCCCAACACGATCAGACAGATAAGTTGACAACAGATAGTTTAGGGAGGACAAGTTTAAGTAGGTTCTTCCTTCATATTGATTCTCTTACCTAGAAATAGTCTAATAGATAATACGTTCAAAATCCAAAGGATGTTGTGAAACTTGGAAGGGTTCAGAAAAGATTTACAAGCATGTTGCCAGGATTGGAGGATTCGAGCTATTGGGAGAGGTTGAATAAGCTGGGGCTGTTTTCATGTACAATGGGTTGTACCCGTCAAAGGCTGAAGGGTGACCTCATAGAGGTTTATAAAATCATGAGGGGCATAGATAGGGTAAACAGAAAAACTCTTGTATGGGTGGGGAGTCCAGAACGAGAGGGCATATGTTTAGGGTGAGGGGGAAAAGATATAAAAGGGACCTAAGTGGCAACTTTTTCCACACAGAGGGTGGTGTGTGTATTGAATGAGCTGCCAGATGAAGTGGTGGGAGGCTGGTACAATCGCAACATTTAAAAGGCTTCTGGATAGGTATATGAATAGGAAGGGTTTAGAGGAATATGGGCCAAGTGCTGGCAAATGGGACTAGATTAGGTTAGGATATCTGGCTGGCATGGCCAAGTTGGACTGAAGGGTCTGTTTCTGTGTTGTACATCTCTATGACTTTGATAGCATGATCAGTGGTAGTGTTATTGAGTCACTCTTTGTGTTGGACATTGAAGACTTTAGTGAATAAATATAGAATTTTACAACAATCTTGAAGTCTTGATTATGTGGATTTTTCATTAGATAACTTTGTATATTTTTTAAGCATGAATCTTGACTAAGATTTTGCTTCTGAGAATTAGCCTAAAACATTGACTGTGGATATGTTTATTTTTAAACATTTAACTGAACATTTTGTATACTAAAAGATGCTATTAATGGTGGTGTAATCAAAAATAGCTGTTCTGCCCAAGAATGGCATTTTGCTGATCATAATTATATCCATGTAATGGTCAATTCAAAGTTCAGTTACATAGTTTTGAACACTAAAATCCCTACAGCGCTGAGAGTCCATTCAGCCCATCAAGTCTGCACTGACCCTCTGAAGAGCATCCCATCTAGACTAAGCCCCCAACCAATACCCACATCAACCATGGCTAATCCATCAATGCTGCACACATCTTGAACTGCAGGAGGAAACTGGAGCACCTGGAGAAACTTCTGCAGACATGGGGAGAACTTGCAAAATCCACACAGTTAGCCAAGGCTGAACCCAGGAGCCAAGTCTCTGCCACTGTGAGGCAGTTGTGCTAACTACAATGCCACTTATGTCCATTTAACAGGGCTTCAGTGCGTGAAAGGCAGAAATATTCATCATGATAAAGGAATGCTTTCATGCTCAAAGAATAAACTCAAACCATTTACAGTTATGAATTTATGAAACACATGTAAAACATCATGAAAAAGAACAGAGACCCTGGTTTGCGGACTCATTTGGTCATCTCAATCATGTTGACCATGGTTTGTGTTTATATATATATATATTATATATATAAACAGCACATGTACAATTTTTATACATACACTATTTTGAATTTTATCTTTACATCAAAATATTCTTAAAGAAAAAACAAATCAATTACCAAAAATGTACATAATTTTTAATATGTGGGTACAGTTTTACAAACCAAGACAGAAAGTATTCTTTTTGTACAGTGTGATATTCTTTTATCTGCCAGGCCAACTGTACAACATTTGTGTGGGAAAGAAAGCTGTTACACATCACTTAATAACCTATTCCATGAATTTCTTCATGAACAGGTACTTGGGGGAGTTTCCTGCCATTTTCCTCTCTCTTCCTCCCTCTGTTCCCACCCTTGTACATGTACACAATTTCAGTAGTTTACTTCCATGATGCTAAGCCCTAGATTTCTGTTAAAGCATTATGTGCTCTGCACTTTGTGCTTCTTGTACCCGCAACTTTCTAAAACAAATCTGTATGGAAAAAATACCTTTGGAATGAGCCAAAGTTTATGCAAAATTGAAGATTTGCATAAAGTGAAAACTATAATCCATAACCTTGCTAAAAAATATAAAAGATAAGTCACTGGGTGGACAAACTGCGAACTGTTGTGGAGGGTGAAAATTAGAAATGCATTGAGGTGTCGAATAAGAATTTTCAAAAGTGGTGATGCCAACATCTGAAGTTTCCCAATTAAACTCCATCCTTGAGTGAATTTTGGTAGCTCCACACTAGGATAATAATACAATTGTTGATTCAGCTGTCCTGCTCTACTAATAAATTTTGTCTCAACTGGGCGAGTTGTGTTAGGGAATGGTAGGGACCAACAAACGAACTACAAAAGCATTCTTGAAGAATGCAGTGACATCAACAGTACTTCATAGATTACTTCGTCTCTATTACAAAGGTCTTACTTTCACTGGGCACTCTGAATTCATGCAGATCATTGAATATGGCAAACATATGCAATAAACTATCATGTTTACTGTCCTTTTGTGAGAACTGCCAAATCAGAAGACTGAGAGATGCTGTTCTCCCCCCCCAAAATTAACCAAAGAAACAACTATAAGCATGTGGTAGAAAAAAATGCAATGGCAATGGAAGTTTATTCTTCATCCATTATGAACCATCATTTTCTCCCCAGTATAGATACAAACTTTTACAGCTCAGTTCTCAATCTAGAATGTGTTAAAATGACAAGTGAAGACCTATCTGAAAACCAATCTGCATTTATTTCTGCAAAACAGTTGGAATATTTATTTTGTAACTTTATAAAATTGTTCTGTTTATTGATATGCCAAGGCACATATTCTGGCTTCTAATCATTATCTAACGACCCATCCTGGAAAATGTACTCATAACTTAGTTATCATGCTGCATATGGTTGAGCAGCCTCCTTGTAGGTTCACATCTGAAAAGTGGTCATATGGAGAACTAACAAACTGATGACGGTCCTGTCGAGTCATACCACAACAGGTCAGTGATTTCCAAGCATAAAGAGAAAAATGGTTAGAGTAATGTCGTGTTCTTTTATTTAAAGAGCATCAATATGAAACATTAATGAGAACAAATAAAAATAAATGTTCACAGAGTGCTTTCTATGTATATATAGATATACACACAAATGTATATATTTATTTATATATATATTACATATATATATAAAAATATATATGTGTAAAAAACACAGCGCTGGTGCAGCTGCTGGGAGAGTCAGTCTCAATAACAAGACAATCTCCTAAGAATCTCTATCATTGGCAATAACTAGCAGACCTGCAAAGTTTACAAATTGTGCTGGATCGCTCTTCAGGTGCAAGATTTATGACAACCTTGTTAATTAAATGCATATCAGCTGAAGTACTGTCGCTGAGCACATATGTCCAATGGTTCAGCCTTTCTGATCTCCTCACTGAAGAGGACAGGAGGGGATGGAATAGGAGGAGGAGGATTGGAAAAATATACCAGCATCTCTCAGCTTTTTAATGCTGACAAATAATTTTTCTAATCATGAATATACATGCATTGAGAGCAACCCATTAAGTAAATGAAGATATGGTCAATTAAGAAGCCAATTCCACAGGAAAATCAGTCTGTGTCCAGTACTACAGCTTGTGTCACAACAGTGACATTCCTTTGGAGAACAGCAGACAAAATCAGGCATGGGCCAAGAGGTGAGCAATTATTTCAGAGATTCCAGCGTTAATAGTATGGGTTTGCGTTCTTCTGTGGCTGTGAATCTGTTGAATGAAAGTAAGAAAAGAAGAGAGTGGTATCAATCAAAAATAAGCCCATTAACCTTTTAGATATAGTTTCAGACTAGACTCAATGTCAAAAGGAGAGAAATACTGCCCCAAAAAACTGATGCATAGCTGTTGACATAATTTATTCGGTCAACTTGGTCTCACCTAGAGGTAACCATACTCACCAGCCTCGAACCCTCTGTGAAAGGAGCATATTATATCAATTATAAAGGCAAAATATTGCAGATTCTGAAAGTCTGAAATATGAATATAAATGCTCGAAACATTCAGCAGGTCAGTGAACATCCTAACATTTATTACTGCTGCCTTTTGAGAGAGGTTGGTGTCGGCAAGTTCCTAACTGGAACAGTTTCATATTTTATTTAGTTAATCAGGGCAGGCAGTGAAGAAAGGAAGCGTACACACAAGTAGACATCTTGGGACTATTTCATGCATCCATCAATACTGGTTAGAGAAGGACAGCAAACAAAGAATAAGATACCCCTCATTTCTCAAAAGCTACAATTTATGTTGATGGAAAGATCTTAGCTCACACAAAAATAAACAAAACTATAGCAGAAATGAAGCTCTCAAAAATATTACAAGTGGGTTTTGTTGGAGGAATCCCTCCTGAATAAGAGTTAAAAGCTTGGAAGAAATCTATCTCAAAAGGTTTATAGAGTCATAGAATCATACAGCATGGAAACAGGCCCTTCGGCTCAATTCCCCCGTGTCGACTGAACTAGTCCCATTTGCCTGTGCTAAACATTTCCTGTTCATGAACTTGTCTAAATGTCCTTTAAATGTTGTAACTGTACTCGTCTCTACCACTTTCTCTGGCAGCTATTTCCATAATATACATCTCCCGTTGTGTGAAAACGTTGCCCCTCACAACCTTTTCTATTCTCTCTCCTTGTACCTTAAACCTTTGCCCTTTAGTTTTGGACTCCCCTACACTGATGGATTAACTAATTGAAACAGGTAAACAGTTCATTCACTTCTCTAAATATGTATGGTTCAAGGGTATTCACAGGATGTCTCTGTATTGTAATATCTGCAACCACAGAGTTGGAAAATTTACCTGTTCTAACATCTCACTCAAAAATGAAGCTGAACAAATAGCTGTCTCTCTTACTTAATTGTATAAAACTTTAACACTGAATTTAAAAAGAGAAAAATGCAGGTTTCACTGAATTAAAAAACTGAATGGAATATTAAAAATGCAAACAATATTCAGTTTAAATGTACAAATTCAATATTCTAATTGCGCTGTGTAAAAAGCGAATGCTAATTTTTTGGAATATATTGTGTTATTCAGTGCTAAAGTTTAATGCATTTTCCTAACCTTCTGCAGGCCGTGAGTTTGCTATTCATTTGGATCTGTGATATCTCACTTTTAAAAAATGTCTGGATTTCTACATGGCATTTGAGAATGCCCCTCTTAAGAGATTGTTCAGTTCAAGTGCCATAACCTGCAGACTATGGACCAAATGCTGTGTAGCTCATTTTGTCAGCTGTAGCAAGAACAGTGGGCTGTGTGGCCTTTTGTTGTGTCGTAAACTTTCAATGACTGCATTTACAACAATTGAATTCTGAATGATTCCATATTGGAAGCTGGTGGAATTGAAGGCAAATTATTGATCTACCTGTGAATTTGGGTGAGCAGTATAGTAGAGAACATTAGAAAATATATTTAGTTGGTAGCATGTTACTAATGTCATCCCATTTGAATTTATTGTGGGGCTTCAAATAATCTCTGCATTTATTAACTTAAATGATAGAGCTATAAGCTAGATATCCAAAGTTGCTATTGTTACCACGATACGCAACATTTCACATGATATAGATGGAACATGCAGTTACATAGACATTGATAGGTAAAATGAATTGGCAACAATGTGATAAATGGATTTTAATAAAGGCAAATGTATGGCTACCCACATTGGATTCAAAAATGAAAACAAAAGGATACTTTTTAAAATGGCAAAAGATAAAATTAAAGGTCCAAAGAAAGATGGCAATCCAGGTCATAAATGTGATAGCCTACTGGCATTATTATTGGACAGTTAATCCAGAGACCAGGTAATATCCTGGGGACCCAGGTTCGAATCCCACCATGGCAGATGGTGGAATTTGAATTCAATAAACACCTGGAATCGAGAGTTTAACGATGATCATGAATCCATTGTTGATTGTCGGAAAAACCCATCTGGTTCACTAATGTCCTTTACAGAAGGAAACTGCCATCATTACCTGGTCAGGCCTACATGTGACTCCAGCTCCACAGCAATGTGGTTGTCTCTTGTTTCTCCCCTGGGCAATTAGGGTTGGGCAATTAATGCTGGCCTTGTCAATCGTGCCCTCATCCCACAAATGAATGTTTTAAAACCATTAAAATATTAGGAAAGACACAGAATATAATCATAAAGGCTAATGGAAGTCTGCCTTTCTACACAGAGAAGTAAACTACAAGGAGTCATGCTTCAGTGAAACAAAGTCTGTTTAAATCACACCTGCAGTTCCATGTATCACACTTTAGAATGTGTATACTGGCCTGGAGGTAATGCTGCATAGATTTTACTGAATGAGACTAAGACTCCAAGGATTAAAATCCAAGGAGAGATGAGAAAATCCAATGAAAAAGCTTCAATCTGAAACATGAACTCTTGCTCGTCACAAATACTGCCTAGTGTGCTGAGCATTTCCAGCGTTTACAATCTTCATTGGACAAGGCTTGAATTTCTTGGATTCAGAAGATTAAGGGAAGATTTGATGCTAATTTTTAAGGTAATATGGAGAACAAATAGTTGAGAGAGATAAATTATTTCTCTTAAATGGGATATCCATAACTAAGAAAGAATACTTAAAAATTAGAACCAAACCTTTCTGGAAACAATTCTACATGTAATAGCTTGGAACTCCCTTTCCCAAGAGGCAATTGATTTCCAATCAAGTTAACTTTTAATCTGATATTAATAGGTTAACCAAAAGATATAAAGGGTAATGGGGTAAAAGTAAGTATAATAAGCTTGATCACACATCAGCCACAACCTCAAAAACTAAATGACCTAGTCCTCATTCAATGTTCCTATTTGACCTAAGGTAGGAATACCACTGAGGAATTGAACAGGGATTTTGGGTCACAGTTGAACTAGCAGAATAAGACACTGTTAGGCTTTATTTATTCCCAATCATGATGAGCATATTTAAACAACTGGAAGTAATTAAACTTACTTGAAAGCTGCTGTTGTAACTGTCTGACCAGTGCAGCTGTCTGTTGTTGCTGCTGTGTCTGCTGCATTCCTTGTCGCTGGAACTGAAAAATAAAAATCAATTAAAACATGCCAATTTTCCCAGTGTCTTATTTTTGGAATAAGATGAATAAATCTAGGACTTGCTGCTAATGTCAACCTCATACTTGTTTTCTCACTATAATCAAAAATTCAACTCCACCTCCCCATCCCACAACAAATGATTGTGTTCAGATCCCTTAATAAAATAATAATTCATGTGGGTCGCAGAAATGCCAACAGGCGTTTTCATCATCGGAACATAAAATGTCAATGGCGCATTCATATTTTCCAACACATTCAACACTGACCAGAAGCAGGAACCCCTAGCTAAGTCAAGAGCAACAGAAGCACTCCAATTAGGGCTGTAGCCAAGATCAGCAAAATCTGCATGGGCAAGGTTTGAACCAGCAAAGATCTCAGTTCCGCTTGTAATCAGAAATATGGGCTTTTGGAAGAGGGAGGGAAAAGAAAATCAAAAAAATTCCTGGCCATTACTTTGTTTAGAAACTCAGTTTGAGCAATAAATTACAGTATCAGGTAGTACTGCACTTTCTTCTGAAAGCAGAGTGAGTTTTATATTGCTTACATATTGTAATCCAGGCTTACCATGGACTGCTGAGGTGGGATGGCCTGCATACCCAATGTCTGTGGTTGGGGTTGAGCCTGTTGTTGCTGCTGTTGCTGCTGAACCTGTTGTTGCTGCTGTTGCTGCTGAACCTGTTGTTGTTGCTGTTGTTGTTGCTGCTGCTGCTGTTGTTGCTGTACCTGCTGTTGCTGCATAAACAACAAGCATTTTCATTGTTTAAGAACATGCTGAACATTGTAGGAAAAGCTTTCCTTGGGCTCTGTGCTAATACATACCAATAATTCTGTGGGATGAAGGTGGGAGGTGAAGAAGAAATCCAATCTAGAATGATCTGATTTAACCAGTCATACAAAATTTTTAATTTTGAGAAATAAAGTTTTTTTTATTTGAAAGAACTGGGAGTGAAGATTATCAAAACAGTCAGAAAAAGGGGGATAGTGGCATAGTGGTAATGTCATTGGACTGGCAATCTAGAAACTCAGCCTGATGTTCGGGGGATATGGGCTTAAATCCCACTTTGGCAGGTGAAATTTGAGTTCAATAAAATTTGGAACGTAAAATAAAGCTAACCTAGTGGTGATCATGTAGCCATTGGCAATTGTAAGAAAACCCCTCTGGTTCACCAATGCCCTTTTGGGAAGGAACTCTGCCATCCCTCCCCAGTTTGGCCTACTTGTAACTCCAGATCCACAGTAATGCCTTATGGGCAATTAGGCATGTGCAATAAATGTTGGCCCAACCAAACACACCCACATTCCATGAATGAATATAAAAATAATCCACTGAATAGACAATATTGGCAAAAGCTTGTGGCTAACAAATGTGCATCCACAACATCTCCAATGGGTATTCCAACAGTAAAAATGCTAATCAAAGGAGCATTAAGGGCAAATAGGGATAAAACTGGAGATTTACTGGTGAAGGGAGAAGCCAGGGCTGAGGTACTGACTGACCACTTTGTACCAAAGCAATACCAAATAAGGAGGGTGCCCGGATACTGAATGAGATGAGAGGAGATTCTAGAAAGGCGAGCAATATTCAGAGAAAATAAATCACCCGATCCAAATAGAATACAATCTAAATTTGCTCAAGCAAATTAAGTTAGAAACTACAAAAGTATTGGCCTCAAATATACAAGTATCCATAGATATGAAGGTCGTAACAAAAAAGGAAGAATAAATCAAGTGTAGGGATTCTGTGGTGAGTAACTTACCAGAAGTTAGTTTATTCACTGTCTACAATGACTAAATGAAACACGTGTTGGAACACTATTCACGTGCCTCAAAGGAGCAGAAGACAGGTGGATTCACAGACAAACAGCAAGATCTAGTGGATGGGAGGACCCAGAACCAGACAGGAGCATCTTAATAAGTGACAGTAAGGAGGGCTTAGAGATAGACAGTAGCAACTAAACCTGCAGGAAGACAGGGGCAGCCAGACACAAATAGCAGCACTTAAAAGAGTCAGATTGAGAAGGACCCCAAGATGAACACATCATCTAAAAAGAGTGGGAGAGGGAAGCATCTAGATTCAGACAGCAGAACATAAAACAGTCGACGAGAAGACGACCTGGGACAAACAGAATCATCTGAAAGAGCAGGAGACAGGAGATCCAGAGACAGACAGCAACATCTAAAAGAGGAGAGAGGAGGCCCAAGAGATAGACAGTGGCACATAAAAAAAAGATGAGAGGGGGACCTGGAAAAAGACAGCAGCATCTATCTAGACCAGTCCATGGCTCCACAGCAGACCAACTGTGTTCTGAACAGAGTATAACATCACAAAAGAACAGACTGTTGTAAGATTGATAGTGGGGCTGCAAGGTGATTGAGTGCACTGATCACAGCATAATACAGAAAGCAACCTTAATGTGCATTAACATGGAATGTAGAGGCAGTAAGGGCTATAAAGTCAGGGAGATAGACATGGTTGTCTCCTGTCAAGAGTATGAGCCCACTGACTGTGTTGGGGTCTGGGCCATCTGCTCCTGGTTGGAGAGGAATTTGTACTAAGAAGAGAATCCAGTGATCATATGGATGCCAACATAGACAGCAGTAGGAATATGATTGTGCTCACAGTATAAGTGGCTAGGGACTAAATTTAAAAGCAGAACATCAAAGGTAACCTCTGGATTAGTACCTGCGTGACTAGTAAAGTGGAGTAGAATAAAGTTAAAGATTTAAGTGTGTTTGGTTGATGGAGAGAAATGGTCAATTTATGGGCTCTGGCATCAAAACTGAGAAATGAAATCATTTTGGCAATCTTCACCTGAACTGTGCTGGTCTGTAGTGACAGTCTTAAAGTAAATAATAGGAGTGAAGAATCAAATGTGGGAAGATGTAATAAATTAGAGGACAAGGCAAGAAAGCAAGGTAGTATTAATGGAATTGATAATCTGAATGGGGCAAGAAGGGACAAAGCATACAATGTTAAGACAACATCAGTGGATAAAGCTAGGAAATAATAAAGGACACAATTAAAGGCACTCTACATAAATGCGCATAGCATTTGCTAAAGGTAGATGAACTTAACAGCATAAAGGGAAGGAAATTGATATGATCTAATTACCATCATGGCGATGGGCTGCAAACTGATTAATGCTGGGAACTGAATGCTCAAGGATGTCCACATTTAGGAAAGTTAAGAAAATGGAAAGGAGGCTTGGTAGCATTGTTAATAATGGATGAGATCAGCACACCAAAAGTATCTGAGATCGTAATATCAAGATATCAAATCAATCAGTTTGGGTGGAGCTGAGAAACAGCAAGTAGCAACAAACATGTAAAGGTTGTTTATAGGTCACCAAACAGTAATGGTAATGTAAGGCAAGGTATAAATCAGGAAATTAGAAATACATCTTCACAGGGGACTTTAAGACTTGTAAAACTCAATTAACACTAATGTCACAGAGGATGAATTCCTAGAATACAAACAACATGTTTTTCCAGAACAGTTAAGTTGAGAAAGAAGCTAGAAAATGGGCAATTTTAGATCTGGTATTGTACAATGAGAAAGGGCTAATTAATTTTGTTGTAGGGGAGCCTAAAAGGAAGAATCACCAAAACATGATAAACATTCAGTTTGGAAGTGACATAATTTAATCCAAAATGGAGATCTTAAATCTAAACAGACAAAACTAGGCAGGAAGGAGGGGCAAACTAGCTGTGGTAGATTGGTACATTAACACATAAGATGGTAGATAGTCATGGCTAGCCTTTACGCATGCAGCAAAAGTTGGCCTTTCAGCCCTTCAAGCTTGCTCTATTATTCAATAAGATCATGGATGAACTGTTTGCATTTCAAATTCCACATTTCCATTTATCTCCAATAACCTTTGATGCCCTTGTCTAACAAGAATCTATCTAGCTCTGTCTTAAAAATATTCAGAATATTGAAATACTTCACCTCCACCACCTTTGTGAGGCAGAGGTCCAAAGCATCTGAGATCAAGGGTTATGGGGATAATGCAGAGAAATGGCATTTGGGTTTCCTTGGGTGCTCCGGTTTCCTCCCACAGTCCAAAGATGTGCAAGTTAGGTGAATTGGCCATGCTAAATTGCCCATAGTGTTAGGTGTAGGGGAACTGGTCTTGGGTGGGTTGTTCTTAGGAAGGTCAGTGTGGACTTGTTGGGCCGAAGGGCCTGTTTCCACAAGGGAATCTAATCTAATCTAATGGATCAGCCATGGTCTTGCTGAATGATGTAGGTGCCCAAGGAGCTAAGAGTCTTACACCTCCTTTTACGTCCTTTGTTGCCTAGTGTGTGCTGAGGCTGCATTTATGAAGAAGTTGAACCACCATTCAATACAAAGTAACCCACTTAAGTAGTTTTTCCCATCAACATCAACAAGTTGCACTGCAGGATTTCTCCAAAATGCCTGTGACTTATATTCCAAACGCTCAATCGCTACCATAAGAACAACAAGGGCTGTAGTTCCATGAGAACATCACCAACAGCTGCAAGTTCCCTTCAAGGAGCCTAACTTGGATTTACACTGTCATTACTTCAATGTTACTAGAACATAGTCCATGTAATTCCTCACTTACAGCACTAATGCTGTACCTACACATCATGGGCTGCGACAGTTACTAACATGGCAAATCACCGTGAGGACAACAAACAATGACTCTGCTCACAATGCAAGAACAAAACAAAAAGACAGTCTTTATGTGGGTGGCAAGGGGCCTTTTAGAAACAATAATCCAAAAGAAAATTAACCTCACTTGAACAAGTGAGGAGTAATAAATGAGCTGGCATGAAGTTGCTAAGAGCAAATAATAGCTCACTAATGGCATTGAATTTTTGATGAGGTAATGTAACACATGGATGAAAGCAGTGTTCAGTTCAAGACATGTACATTGTCTTTCAAAGCATTTAATGAAGTACCATATACTAAGCTTGTTAAGCAAGATGCAAACTCATAGGATAAGAGGTACAACAGCAAAATTGTTTTAAGGGGTAGATAGGAGTTGAATATATGTTTTTTTAGACTTGAGGACTGTACAGGAACTCGCTGCCAAATAAGGAAGCAGACACCATGAATGACTTCAAAAGGGAAATGGATGCACATCTGAGGGTCAGAAATTTGCAGTTACTTGTCAAATATGTTTTTTCAGACTTGAAGACTGTACAGCAACTCACTGCCAATAACGAAGCAGACACCATGAATAACTTCAAAAGGGAAATGGGTGAACATTTGAGGGACACAAATTTGTAATTCTACAATGGGATAATGGGGCTGATAATATATGTCTGTGTAGATTCAATGGGTTGACTGGTCATTTTCTTGCCATTATAACCAAGACAGTATTCCTTCACATCCAGTACTTGGACCAATGCTATTTTTTGATTAGCCAATTAATCCAATTCATCAGCAACACTGACCTTACATCCATTTAGCTACCCAGTTTCATAATTATATTTTACCTTTGGTTGTCTCAGGAAATGTTCAACTGGACCAACTATTTGACTATCTTCCATAAAGAGTGATACAATCCTTTTCAATAGTCATTTGGTAGGTCAGCAAATCAATTTTGCTGTTTTAACATGTGATTTTGCAATATTCTTAAATCTCATTGAATCATACATTTAGTATTAAATTCAGGATGATACTTTGAGGCTTTAACAATCAAATTACTGAACGAAGTAGTTTAGTGCAAATTACCCTCAGGAGCTGCTGCTGACGTAGGTACTGCTGCTCCTGATCCAACTGATTAGTCCTCAAAGTTGAATGCACACTCTGTGGGGTCATATGACTAATTCCTGTCATCATTGGTGTCTGTTGCATGGGTTGGTGGGTTAGCCTGCAAAAAAAAAGGCATCTTGAATGTTAACTTTCATTTGTACAACATGTTTAACTAAAGAAGGTTCTATGGAGACCTGGCTTTGGGGTGATCAAAGCTGTGAACTGACCATCCATTCAGTCTTTAGATTAGATTACTTACAGTGTGGAAACAGGCCCTTCGGCTCAACAAGTCCACACCGACCCGCCGAAGCGCAACCCACCCATTCCCCTACATTTACCACTTTACCTAACACTACGGGCAATTTAGCACAGCCAATTCACCTAACCTGCACATCTTTGGACTGTGGGAGGAAACCGAAGCACCCGGAGGAAACCCACGCAGACACGGGGAGAATGTGCAAACTCCACACAGTCAGTCGCCTGAGTCGGGAATTGAACCTGGATCTCTGGTGCTGTGAGGCAGCAGTGCTAACCACTGTGCTGCCCTAAGACAGGGAAAGCATAACAGGAGGGAGTTGGCATTTCTAGTGAAATTTGAAATCAGTGCAAAAGTAAAATACATTTAGTACAGGGCATCCAGATGTGAAATCAGTTGGATGGAGTCAGGAAGTAGTGGGAGCTTTCTATCAAAGGGCTCTTGTACAATGGTAGTGTCTATACCACTGAGTCAGAAGGCATGCAATCAAGTCCCATCTGCTGTAGAGGGGTGTCATAATAAACAGGAAATTAAAGATGCACGGAATAAGGATGCGAAAGTAATCATAGGTGATTTTAATTTAAATAAAGACTGGGCAAACATATTAGCAGTACTACTGTGACAATGGAGTGTGTAAAAGACAGATTTTTAGACCGATGCACGAGGATCAAATTCAGGGTTAAGGAATCAACTAGATTTGGTTTTGTACGACAAGATGGGGTTAATTCATGACATGACATGACAATTCGTGACATATTAGTATCCTTCATTGGGATAGGAAGTAGCCTATATCTAAAACCAGAGTCATATATCTAAACAAAGACATGTACAAGGGGTAGGTTGGCCATGATAGATTGGGTAACTTAAATAAGAGGCATACAGAGGATAGGCAATGGTTAATATTTAAGGAACAAATGAATGCATTGCTGCAGTTATATATTCCTTTTAGGTGAAAAAAAGAACAACAAGAAAAATGGCCTAATCACGGTTAACAAAGAAATTAAGGATAGTATTAGCTTAAAGTGAAGTCAAATAAAGTTGCTAGAATAAGCAACAGGTCTGAGGACTGGGAGTAGATTAGAATTCAGCAAAGAAAAATAATGAAGGGCAAAATACACTATGACAGCAAACTTGCGAGGAATATAAAAGTGGACCGTAAGAACTTCTATAAGGATAGAAAAACAAAAATATTAGTGCAGAAAAGGTAGGCCCCTTACAGTGTGATAATGGCAAACAAGGAACTGGCAAAGCAACAAAAGAACTATTTTTCCTCAATCTTCACAAAAGATGACATGAAAAGTATCCCAGAAGTGTTGGGGAAGTAAAGGTCTTTTGGAATGGACACAGTGAAAGAAACTCATGTTAGCAAAAAGGTAGTTGTGGAGATGGGATTGAAAGATGATAAATCTCCAGGGCCTGATAATCTATATCTCAGGGTGGGACAGTTTTAAAAATAGTGAATGAGTTGGTCGTCAACTTGCAAAATTCTGGAACTTACCCATCAGATTGGAGTTTGGCAAGTGTAAGCTCTTGATTTATAAGAAGGGAGGGAGAAAACTGGGAATAAAAGCCAGTTAACCTAACATCAGAAGTAGAGAAGTACAGCAGTCGATTATAAATGATGTGATAACAAGTTTACCCTGGCCGGTGATCCAGAACAAAGGTCCACAGTCTTGAGATACATGTAGGCTATTTCAGACTCAGATAAAGAGAAATGTTTTCGCTTTGGATATTGAACTTGCGGAATTCTCTGCCAAAAAAGACTGTGGAGGCAAAGTCATTGACTATATTTAAAGGATATATTGGGGGTGGTGGGGGGGGGGGGAAAGCATGGCCAGAACAGCAGTGGTTGGTGGAGGAAGAACAAAAATTTGGTTGTGGGCCTGATCTGAACGGGAGTAGGAGCGGGAAAGGAAGGTGTGTGCGTGTGTGAGAGAGACAGACAGACAGAGTGACAGACAGACAGAGTGACAGAAAGAAAGAGAGACACAGAGAGAAAGAGGAGAGAGGGAGGGGAGTGTGCGCTACAGCGAGTGTAATTGAAGAAGGGGAGTAGTGGAGGCAGAGTCGAGGCTTGGGATTGTGGGAGTTTATTTAGGGTGTTGGGGGGGGGGGGGGGTGTATGCACTGAAAAATGGAGTGAGGGGTCCACAAGATGGGGCAGGAGAGATTACAAAGCATTTAGTATTGCAAGTAAACTAAGTTCACAGAAAATATAAATTATAGATTTGAGATTTCTATGAACTATAGAAGGGTGCATATAAAAAATCTGTCCTCAATAAGAGACTTCAAGAGGTGGTGGCCATTGATTTAAACATATGGGATAAAGTTAAAAAAAAATTACATTTTGTAGATTTTCAATCAGATTCTGTCAAACAACAACAATACTATAATAAACGCAAGAAAATAACTGTGACTATGGTAATAGAAATGTCAACAGGGACAGACTAGTTGGAGACATTCACCAGCAGAGTTTCTCAAGGATAATCGAGGGGGCGTTTGCTAATGAGCAGTTCAGAAATGTCTTTGCAAATATGAACATAATGCAGTAATTATGGATATGACAGAAGAAAGCCATTTTTTAGTATTGGGGTATATGAAAGGAACCATGCAGAACTGACAAAGTAATTTACATACTTTTGGCATATCAGCCAGACTGTAGGTTATTGATTGCACTAGGGTGTTATAGCCAATTTTGAAGTATCAGAGTTGACTACAACAGTGAAATATCCAGAGGTGGAAAATATTATTTAGATGAACAAACCATTTAAAAAAAAATAAAACTGGCACATCATATTGTGAAATTTCCATCACTGGGAAACGGCAGGAACATGGAACTTGTTTTTAGTGATGATTCTTATGCAAATCTGCTTGGGTTCTGGAAGGATTATACTTTTTTCTTGTGGGAAAGGGAAGTAAATGTTTCCCTTTAGCTTGGGAAACCACAAAGGTCAGAACAGTAGTTAAAAAGTAACTGAGACTCTTGCTCTTCGTCAGGTAGATATAAAACTTTTTTTTTTAATTTAAAAGAAATTCTAAAAAGGGATTCAGCAGTATTACCCATTGAGTGTTACACCAATAATAACTCACTATAAGATAAAGTACACACAACCGGATGTGTGAAAAAAAACAAAAAATGAGAAGCAATATTGTGGTCTTTGAAACAGATGGTGGAGCATTAAGAGATTCTAAGTTGAAATAAATGGAGAGCAGCAGTTATCTGATTGTTTTACAAAGACAGCAGCAAGTTCTAAGAAACTGTTGGACACCCTTGAAAAGATTGTTTAGCACTTTGATGTGCAAAGAAAAAAAATACACAATCTGTTGCAATTGTGTTTTTTTTAAATTTCAAAAAAAAAGATTTGTTATCATCTGACTGAATGCCTGACTGAACTAATGGAATGAGGGAACAGGTGATGGATATATTAATTAAGAATCAACTGAGTTTGAATTGATTGTATTAATATGGGGAGCACATCAACAGTGAGATCAGTTTTATGGAGTGTGGCTAACTGAACTAAACCCCTCTGATGAAAGTGTGAACTTGAATTCTGCTTACACAGTTATCTTTTGAAGGACAGCAGAGACTGCAAAGCAGGGAGGGATAGGAAGGACTGCAAAGAAGGAAATGCAGTTTTAATTCTTTTCAACAAAGGAATAGTGTATTGTACAAACATCATTTTTGTAAGGAACACTATCAATTGGATAGTTTAACACTGAACAGTTTTATTCCATAAAAACTTATATTTGTGTTATCACATTTCAAAGCAGATGTGAATGTGACTTACTTGGAGTGCAAATTACTGTTAGGGACAGATGTGAAACAATTTAGTTGTGACTTCGCCAGTCCACTGAAAGGATTTTTATGGTGATGGCTATTTATCTGATGTTGCGTTTGCTTGTGATATTTTAAAACTTATGCTGTTAAAAATTCTCTGTTATCATGTGAAAATTTAAACACTGGTATCTTGAAATTAATGGTTTTCTTTGTGTTGTGGCTTTACGTTTAATGGAGTTGTGATGATTATTTAGGATAACGTTGAATTCTTCTAAATCTGCGTGCGAGAGTCTAAATATCTCATATGTCAACACAAATGTAGAAAACAAAGTTACCACGTGACTATTATCTAACAAAGGTGTCACTGGGAATGAAGTAGTAGACCCTGACCATCAAGACATCATTCCAAGTTCAAGAGAAGCTCGGAAAAAGAGTTATTTTAACTCTGGGTGATTGGCAAATGAGACTTGGTAAGAGTTTAAGGCTTGTGAAGCAGAGATTTGCATGAGCTTGAGTTTATAGAAGGAAGCTATCAAATGCTGGTGAAATGTGATTCAGATAGACTGATATTCATGCAACTGAAGAGGCAACCAGTGGACACAGTCATCATCCAAGTATAACCCTGTGTGAACATCAAAGGAAGAGTATATATCAAAGCAGGACTCATGGAAAGGGGCACTTGTATTGGTGAGCCAGGTTCTAATCATACCATTTTTCATGGGTCATCAGTGCCACTGAATTTACACCTGGCTTTTTTTCTGGTATCAGATTAACCTACTCCTTATACTTAGGCAATGGAACTATACAATTTCTATTGAAATACTTCACTAAAATTGCTTTCAGAACAAAGCAAGGAACTGTGCCAAATGTTACTTAATTTGAGTAAAACTATCTTTAGCAAGAATTCCCTCCAAACGTATTTCATGTTTGTATTTTTATCTAGTCGCAGTAACACCACTTCTGACATTAAAAAATATTCACAATTTGAAGTGAGACAATTTCCTACTTGCCCTCCTTTGAATAGGCTTTACTCATGTATTTTCAAATGTTTTATACGACTAATTTTGAAAAACTGCTGCTGTTATGCAAGCAAATATGACAATGCATCTTTTGTAATACCTTAAGCAATTACAAGCGGATTGCCGTATATGCTCGTGGAAAAGTCAATGTAAAAGTTGACCTCTCATTTTTGACCAAAAAATCTTGTATTTATCATATATCTTGTGTAAACATTAACCCTACTTTATCATATTATAAACCTCTTACAAAGGAAACCGCATGCTGCCATTAACCCCACTTAAATGAAATTGCATTCATACCAATAACTACTTGTCGCTCTTTGTTAACTATATTGCATCTCTATTCATTCATAACTCTACTTAGCCCACCTGGTTTACTACAGCAGGTTTTGATTCATTCATTCATTCATTTAGATCGGTAATTATCACATTTGTTCACTATACATCCAAAAGTTAACACTGTTAAAAAGTTAATCATTTTAATTGTGCCATTATATCTGAATAAAAGAGAGACATATTAGCTACATATATCTTTAATTCTTCGACAAATTTGTTAATGTTGCTGAGGTTCATTACATAGGAGAGTAATTGGGAGGGAAATGGAAGAATTTGGCAGGAAATTTCAGGATGCTCACACATTCAGAATTTAATAAATGTTTCATTTAAGTATGCCATTACACCAGGCCATGACAATGTTGAACAGTGTGATTTCACAGGAATTCAATGAATCTTTGACATGTTAAATTTCCATGCCAGTATGTATAAACAAAATTTACTACCAGTAATTCATTCTTGTCTCTCCTGCTTTTATCAGGTAATTACCTTTACCTTAATTATGTTTTTCTTCTTTACCCAGGATTAGTTGAGCAATTAAATTGACTTCTGCTAATAATACGGTATTTCAAACTACAGCATGAATTTCAGCCCCTCAAAACTAGTGCCTGTGTCACAGTTGAACCCATAAATGGAACCTTTAAAAATAGTCTACAAAGTTCAACTTCTACAGGAGCATATATTTAACCCATTAGCCTCATACTGACTGAGGAAGCAATATTGACCAGGACATATGAAGAATATCTTGTATTTCACCTGAAAAGATCATAAGATCTTGTTCACTCACCCGAACCACCAAACTAGTAAGATTGAGCCTCAGTTCAATGTTTCAGACAAAAGACAATGCAGGACTCCTGATGACACAGATGACTCAGAAGTCAGAATGCACCAATTAAAACAAATGTCAACTTGGCTTATAAGTACAGAGCAGCCATATGCAGAAAAAATGATAGACATTATTAAATCATTAGAAAGGAAAAATAATAAATAGAAAGGATGGAGCTAGAGAATGGAAAGTAATATTCATCTTTATGTTACCATTCTTAAGTGCAGTGTAACTGCTCAAAGACACTGCAACATACTGATTGGTGGGAGGACCAAAATTGGGCCTGACAAATCAGACATTCTACATTAAGTACCTCTGTGTGCTTTGCATGGAGTGTGCATAAGCTGGAGCTTGCTGGTGAACATAGCCACTTGGTCTTTGCTGCATCTGCCGAACCTGATCTGCAAGTGCAGGATTATTGGCAGTGTGACTGCCCTGGTATGGTTGGTTTGAATAAGCAGGAGGAATCATGCCTCTGGTCTGCGAAGGGTGTGGCTGCATCCCTAAATGAGATCCATAATTTGTGTATCCTTGGGAAATATTCTGGAAAAAAATAAAATTCCACAAATAACATGAAAAACCATCTAAATCATGACTTTATGTTAAACAGTTTTCAGAGCCTGATTTGATATCTTATTTCTACCTGCACACAATATAAAGTCTATTTGTGGCCACTTAAAGTCTGGTCATAATTCCTTCTCTATTTTGATATTTCTCTCCAGTAACAAATAGATTTTATTAAAAATACATTTACATTTATACAGTGCTTTATCATATACAAAGATAATTTCCAAAGTACAGACATTATGATCACAGGATAAATGTGGACAAGAGAAGTCAACTGTCCTACAGAAAGACAAAGTCCACTCACCCAATCTGTAACCTATATAATCCTAAGGTTTTCACTTCAATTCTACGTAAAGTTTTTATTACTGTTCTGTGATGGCTAGATGATTTGATTTGCTTTATTCTTGTCATATGTACTGAAATATAGTGAAAAGTATTGTTTTGCGCACTATCCAAGCAAATCATACCTTACATAAGAACATCAGGGTAACAGAACAGAATGCAGAATATAGTGTTATTGTTGCAGAGACTGTGCAGAAAAAGATCAACTTTAATATATGAGAGGTCACTTCCAATTTAGTCCATTAGAACTCCGATCTTTTTAAACTTCAGTTTTTATCTTTTTGACAGGTTAACAGAATGCTCTTCTTTATCTTTCTATAATCAGCCTGTCTTTACTTTATACCTGCCTTTATTAAAATCAATCTACTACTGGTACAGCCACTACATCAAATACGTTCATTTTATATTACCAAGTAGGCACTTCAGTGCTGGAAGTCCCCAAGATTTTTATTATTACCCTTTAAATTTATGGGTACACTTATTTTCCCAGAGATTTCAACATTTTGGACCATCCTTTTAATATGATTTTGTTTATTTCTATAATAATCTCATTAGACATTCATCATGTACTCTACAATGTATAGCAGTAATTTTTCCTCTTTATTTTAATTCTTATTTATATTAATCTTATGGTGACACTTGGTTGGGCTACACTTGACCATCCTAGGCATGTATTTCTTCTTGTTCAGCATTTGTTCTACTCAAATAGGCTAATTTTGCTTTTAGTAGGCAAAGAATCATGGGAAAATGCACAATAATGTGTTAGACGGCCATAGGGACTATCTTGACAAAACTTTTCTATCAGAGTTAAGAGTGCGCAAGAGCCAGAACTTTGAACAGAAATTAGGCAAAGGGTTCTTTGGGTCGTAGGGGTACAGTTGCTAAGACTAAAATAACATGGATCTCAAAATATCACCTGGGCTTGTGACATGGGTCCATACTGCTGAGCTGGGTTTGCTTGGCGTACCTGTTGTCCATACATTCCACTGGAATTCTAAGAGGAAGAAGGGATACAAAGGAAAATATGGAACTTAATATTTAGTCACTTTTCTTTTTACAATTATACCTAAGAAAAGGAAAGCCAATGAATTTTACTCAGGCTTGATTTCACAGTAGTTTCATATAACAACTAGTTATCGTTGTTTTGGTCATTCTGCCTCGTTCTCTTAACTTATTCTCTCAACTTGACTAATGCCTCCATTTCTACAAGTCAGAATATCTTTCCCTAATGTACACCAGAAATAAAAAGACATAGGTAACTTCTAACCACTCAGGAACAAGCCTGCAGCCACTGGAGAAAAGAATTTTACTGTAAAAGAATTGTTTTGGACTTTAATATTTTGACAACTTGCATTTATACTGTACTCTTAATGTGGTAAAATTCCCTCAGGGATTTCACGTAAGAATTATCAAACAAAGTTTCACAGAAACACACAAGTAATTCAAAGCAAAACCCGAGGGAAAAACAACATTCTGGAAAAACTCAACAGTATTTGCAGCATCCAGAGAAAGGGAAATGGAGTTAATATCAAGTTCTGAAGTGCCACATTAGACTCAAAATGTCAACTCTGTTGCGCTCCACGAAAAATTCTGACAGACCAGCTGAGTGTTTTTTTCAACATTTACTGTTTTTTTTAATGACCAGTTTATAACAAGACTAAAACTTTGTGCAAAAAGACAAGTTTGAAGGAGTTACTTAAATCAGAAAAGATCGCAAGGCAGAGAGGTTGATGGAGGGAATCATACAATCTAGGAGCAAGAGTTAAATGAAATATCATCAATGGTGGAGTGATTGAAATTTTCTAATGCAACCAATGTTGAAGATGCATAGCGATGTGGAAGACCAGCTGGAGGAGGTTACAGGACAAGAAAGGGTAAAGCTCAAGAGATTTGAAAACAAAAATGAAAATTTTAAAAGTGGAGGAGCTGCTAGATTGGGAGCCAAATATAGACGAATAAGCAGAGCATTGACAGATTAAAAGGACATGGTGCAAATTATGAAACAAGCAGTGGCTTGGATGCAACATTGGAAGCTGGGTAGGAGTTCATTTGACAGCTGAATCAAGAAGCAACAAATTCACAGATAGGAATTTTAGGAAATGATGGGCTCAGGCAGCAAGTATAGGCTACAGGTGTGAAAAAAGATGGTCCTGGTGATGGAGAGCATGTGGGATCAGAAGCTCATCTCAGGATCAAGCAGGATGCTAACTATGTAAACAGTCTGGTTCAGTCTCAAGGCAGGCTTCCAAAAAGCTATCCAGCTAAAAAGAAAAATAAGGTATGAAACAATCTAATAATATCAAACTGCTTCTATATTTTATGAACTAGCCAAAAAAACACTGTTTTGTGAGACTTCGCTTGATTGAATTTCTAGCTCTCTCTCGTTGAAAGCAAGACAGGTAGATTTAGGTAATAAGCCAGGGTCTGAATGCCTACTTGAAATTGAAGCAGTGCCAAATTGGTAACAGCTGCTATTATTTTGTATTAATTACACTGAGCCTGTATTCCTGCTTCAGTGGGCGATTTGAATGATAACAGCTTGATGGAACTAATCCAGATTCAGTAGTGGCCTCTCTGATATGTAGTTAAATGCAGCAGTCATTGTAATCAATCACTGTGTATACAAACTTCTTATACAAAACGCATTGTGACATTTTAATATGATCAAGAACTCCATAATGACATTTCACTCTAAAACAGCACAACAGTTTTTTTTAGGTCAAACAGTAAAATAACATATCAGAATCAAATAAAACAGAAAATAATACATCAAAATTGGAGAAAATACAGCCCTTCCTTCCTGGTTATGCTAAATTTGGACTTTCCAAAATAATTACTCTCAAATTTAAAGTTTTGAATCACACTGAATTTTTATCCACTCAGTCATGTTGTAGACTTGAGAAAAGATTTATGCCAATATTATCTTCAGGTTAAAAATAATCACCAAAACAATGCAATTTTCACCCCTACATCAAAGGAGCAATCGACAGAAATAAATGAACAGGAATTTCTCCACAGCTTGTGTTTTTACAAGTGGTTACCCTTCCTGATAGTGAATAAAAACCATTAACAATGTGCCAGGATCCTGACAGGACAAGAAACGATTGCTGATTTTTCAGAAGAGTTTTCAAGTTACTTCTTCAGCAAAGGACTAAGAATGCTGCAAGGTGCACCACTAATCAAAAACACAGCACCAAAGTAAAATGGCAAAGGCCTTCAAATGTACTCTCTTGCTGCATCAACAGGCATTACTGTCCACTGTGCAGCATAGCTAATTGATAAAACTATCTATACCTTAAAGACCTCTCAGTACCATACAGCTCTCAAAACTTCAGGTTGTTAGCATCTTCACAGTAAGACTGTAGTCAGCCCATTTGTATTGCTGAGCTTTACCACTGTAATAAATACTGATTAACATGACTTAAGATCCTCTAGGCAAACAGGACTCCAGTTTACATGGAAACACAGAACATAGGAGCAAGAGGATGCCAGTTGGCCATTTGAGCTTGTTCCACCATTCAATAAGATTTGGGCTGATCATCCAACTCTGCTGTACCTTGTACCCACTTGGTCCCCACCCTTTGGTCCTTTTAGCACTTTAAGAACCATATTTAACTCCTTCTTGAAAACATTCAGCTTTCACCTCAATCACTTTCTGTGGCAAAGAATACCATGCAATCACTACTCTGCAGGTGAAGGAATTTGTCCTCAGCTCAGTCCTAAAAAACCTACCCAAAATCCTTAGACTGCAACCCCTGAATCTGGACTCCACAGTGATATGGAGTATCCTCCCTGCGGTTACCTTGTCTAGTCCTGTGAAAATTTTATAGGTTTCTATGAAATCCCCCTTCATCCCTCTCAACTAGTGAATATAGTTCTAACTGATCCAGACTTTCTTCATTAGTAAGTCATGCAATCCCAGGAATCAGTCTGGTAAAGATTTGTTGTAGTCCCTCCACAGGTACAATCTAGTCTGAAGATCTCAACATCAAGTAGGTGCCCTCAAACTCTAGCCTTTTCTCAGGAAGACTCTGATTTCAGGATGTCATGGAAGCAAGGGAGGAGGCCAATCTGATCATAATACTAATGCCAGGTTTATGCTTCTAACTACTCTTCCATACAGGACATCTCTGCAGGAGTTTCTCAGGGTACTGTCTGAGGTTCAACCATCTTAATCTGCTTCGTCAAGGGCCTTTCTTCCCTCGCAAGGACAAGAGGTGGGTACGCTTGCTGATAATTGCATGATATTCAGTACCATCACAACCCCTCAGATACGGAAACAAGCTCAGATCAATTGCAACCAGATGGACAATATCCACATTTGGGCTGACAAGTGACACGTAACATTCATGCCACAAGTGCCAGGCAATGATTACCTCCAACAAGAATGAACCTAACCATTGTCCTATTATGACACAGTGGTGAACCCCTCAGTTAATTAAACCAAACACCCAGAAAAGCTCACCTCGCCTAGTAATCTGTTAAAATATATGAGTGACAGAGAACTCCCAAATTCCACTATTTAAAGAAAATAATATCAATTTATTTTTTAACTCCAAAAGTGAACATTAAACAACTATTCACAACTTTAAGCCCCCACCTTTCCCTTAACTGCTTATTATCTGCCTCCAACTAGATAACAAAATACTGTTTCCAACACCACACTTATTAAAATTACATCAACTTAATTTCAAAACTAAACAGTGACTGACATCGGTGTCTTTCTTCTTTCCCTGGGTCGTCATCCTCTTTTTACTGTGCATGTTTCATATGAAAAAGGTACCTCTGATAGAGTGTGTTTCAATCTTTTGGATCTCACACACATACATACACACAACGGCAGTTACTCTGTCTAACTTTCAAAATGCCTTCTTCTTTTTATACCCCTTTTTTATTGGCACAACAATAAATCCAAACTCGACTGTGTTTTAGCATCCTGGGGCATATTTAAACTGATTGATTAAATTCAAATTGTTGTCAAAACAGCAACCAACTCAGGTATCTATTTCATAGCCAAATGTTACTATTTTCAATTTTCCAGTACACTGAGATTGCTAGCTAGTCATATGACAGATGCTTGTAAGCTCTCAGTGCAAAACAGCATTCACTCTCTCAAAGGTACAGTACACATCTTCAATTTCTTAACAGTCCCATGACATTCAATGGCAACTGAACTGGACTACCTGATAAATATTTTGTGTACAAGAGTAGGTCAGTAGTTGCGAATCTTACGGCAAGTAACTCACCTCCTGACTACCTAAAGCCTGTTCACCATCCAAAAAGTACAAATCAGACGTGTGATAGAATCTTCCCACTTGCCTGAATGAGTGTAGCTCCAACACTCAAATCTTGACACCAACTAAAACAAAGCAGTCAACTTGATTTGCACCATATCCAAACATCTACTTCCTCAACTACCACCAACAGTATTAGCAGTCAACATTCTCTCTAAGCTGTACAGCTGCTCCAAGGGTCCATGCATGCCTTAGAAAGCACATTCCAAACCCATGTCCACTACCATCTAGAAGGATAAGTGTAGTAGGTACATTTGAAAACCACAAACTGAAATTCCTTTCCCAACCTCTTATCAGCCTGGATTCAAAATATATCACCATTCCTTCAGCGTTGTTGGTCAAAATCCTGGAACTCCTTTCCCAATAGCTCTGTGGGTATACCTACACTGTGGGAAGCAGCGATTCAAGAAGGCAGCTCACTACCACCTTCTCAAAGGCAACTGGGGATGGACAATAAATGCTGGCCAGCTGGCAAAGTTGCATCCCTTGAATAACAGAAAGATATTCACCAGTCTGACATGTAGCTGCTGGCGGAGCATTTGACCCTGTGGGATTGGAGCTTGTTGTTTGTATTGGGCAGGTTTGTAAAGTGATGGATCCATCATTCCACCCATAGGGGGCATCACTGTGCTGTACGGTGGTCTGTTCGGCATCATTTTAGAGAAAGAAGGCCGCACAGATCTGTATGGAATTGTATCCAACCTGGGTCCACCTATATAAAACAAAATATTGGTTAAAACATAAAGTAAGATTATTTTTAGTTTTACTGTCTTGTACTTTGCATATGAACTTCAACAAGTATGCACCAAGCAACTAAATGATGGAAAAAAAACTGCATTTGAATATTGAACCCAAGAATTCGGATTTGTTGACCACCAGCCTACACAGACACAATGTTAAGAGATCACCTTGAAAGCTTAAAGCTGTTTTAAATGCGAGTCCATGTCAGAGACGCAAACTTAATTTATCACTCTTTCTGATACACTTCTTGGTGCCTGCTCCTGGTAAAAGCTTTCACTGATCAGATGAATAGAGAATCATCAAACAGCAAGCAAAAATGTAACGATGGACTTACAATTTATGGGTGTCCAATCTAACGAGGACCAGCTTGACATTTTTCAATGCCTTTGAAAATGGGAGAAATATACTCCTGCTGCTGTTAATGATAAGACTTATAAGAACACTTACAAATAAAATCTCTGTTTTATTCCACAATGGTGTTTTGACTTGTGTTGCTTTTTCTCATGCTTCAAAGTACACAAAATCAAAGACAACCTGGATAATTTAATCCTTTAGATATAAAAATGTAGGATGAAAAGATTTTCTTGACTTCCTACTCTCCCAAATAGCAACAAAGGTACAATGGTGTAAAAAAAAACCTATTATTTACTGGCTTTAAAATTGGCTGTTTATCTACATTTTACATAATTCTTTCTTGAACTATCACAGTAAACACAGAAAAATTTATATCTTGCTCTCCTTTTACTTTACATCCACGAACATTTCAGATAGCCCCTGAAAAGGCAATGATTCTTCTAGATTTATGGATAGTGAAATGATTGTGTTAGGGATTGATGATGTCTAAGTTTCCACAAAGAATGCCCACTTATCATAAGTAGCATAGTTGACAAGGTATCACAATTAATGTTTCACAATTGAATGCAGTTGCACAATTAAAAAAAAAATCTCTAAAATGAACTTCTTCATTTCAAAGTATAAAGTAGTTTTATACAATGCAGTGTCACGGTTCCTTTGCTTACCTGCCGGTAAAGGCTGATTCTGTGCATATATCCCCACATTAGGCTGTCCATATGGAAGTCTAGTGTAGTGGTTACTTGTCTGATGTGGGATTAGATCAGCAGGAACCGCCCCACCATAGGCAGGTATTCTGTGTGCACTAGATGGCAAATCCAACTATCAATGACAAAGAAAAAAAAAAGTTTTCAAGACTTTCTGCAACATTACCAATAGCTATTGATGCATGGTTTTCAAAGAAAATAACATTGTCAAAAGACTGAAAAATATTTCCTAAAGGCATTGTTTGTCTGCCTAGAGCACACAGACCATAGTAGTTCAAGAGGACAGCTCACCACTGCCTTCTCAAGGACAACTAGGGACATGTAATAAATACTGGCCCAACCAGCAACACCCTCACCCATGAACAAATAAAAAAAATTCCATTCCAAATAATAAATCAGAATTTGACAGTTTCCTCAAGCCAATGCCTTGATCATCGATAATGACTGTTGTTATAATTCTGTTTCAAACTACTATATTAAGATTTTCAATAGCTGAATGACAAGATTTTAAAAGGCCCTAAACAATATTCCAGATCTTGAAGCCACAACAGGTCAGATACGCTTGAAGCCACTTCTGGTATGCCCCCTGGCAGTCTTCAGGGAACCAAAGGTGAGGGGCAGCGAGCAGCAGGCAACCTTCGATTATATTCAGGAGACTTTCCTATAGCAATCCTTGTCAAGACCAATGGAAATGCGGTACAGATAGACCTAGTTTTGGGAAGTAAGGAGGGCCAAGTAGATTAAGTGACAATGGAAGAAGATTTTGGAGTTAATAATTTTTAGGATTACAGTGGAAAAATGACATTAGCATGCCTAAGAATAATCAACTGGCTTTGCTTAGAGAGCTGACTTCAATGCAACAAGAACGGATCGGGGTGCACTGACTGGAACCAAACATTGGCAAGGCAAATGGTAACTGAGCAATTGGCTACCTCAGAAAAACTGTTTCTGACAATGCAGACAACGCTGACTTTCTGCAGCATTTCGGTGTCTGTTTCAGATTTCCAGTTTCAGCAGTATTTTGCTTTTATTTGACAGCTTAGACAGTTAAGATATATTCACTCATAAGTAACAGGTAGGACAACAAACACAGAGCTCTCTGGACCTCAAAGGAATTTGATATTAAGTTAAAGAAAAATGTAACTGAAAACACTGGCCAGATTTTTATACTTCTTCTGTACTGAATGATTCTATAAAATGACCCTCATCAATGACCCTCTCTCCATTATAAAGTCAGAAGTAGGGATTTTCACTGATGACTGCACAATGTTCAACACCATAAGAAATCCCTCAGATACTGAAGCAGTCTTGGTCCACATGCAGATAGACCTGAATGACATCCAGGCTTGGGATGATAAGTAGCAAGTGACATGCACATCACAAAACTGCCAGAAAGTGCTGTTACCAACAGAAACAGTCATTGTGCTATGATATTCACCAGATATTCTGGTCAGTGAATATCACTGACCAGAAACTTAAATGGATCTGCTATATAAATACTATGTTTCTAACAGCAAGTACAAAACTGGGAAGTTTTTGGTAGGAAACTCACCGCCTGGTTTCCAGAGCCTATCCATCCTTGCAAGTCATGAATACATGAGAGTACTCTACTCTATAATTGGGAGATGGTGCCATAGTGGTCATATCACTGTACTAGCAATCCAGAAGTCCAGCCCAATGCTCTGGTGACACTGGTTCAAACCCCACTATGGCAGCTGATGTGATTTAAAACCAATTGATAAACTTAGAATATAAAGCTAGTCACAGTAAGGGTGACCATGAAGCTATCCTTGATGGCTGTAAATGTCCATCTAGTTCACTTACATCCTTAAGGGAAGAACATTTGCCAGCCTTACCTGGTCTGATCTCCATATGATTCCAGAATCACAACTATGTGGCTGATGTAGAATAATTAGTTGGGAAACAAGTGTTACCTCTGACAGTAATATTAACATTTTATGAAAAAATGAAGAAAAGGAAACGCAAGTTTCTTTCAAGCCATATATACCATTCTAATTTGATACTATATCACCATTCCTTCATCGTCACTGTTTCAAAATCCTGGTACTGTGGCAGTTCAAGAAGGCAGCTCACCACCATCTTCTCAAGGACAATAGGGACAGACAATAACCTCTGGCCAAGCCAGCAATGCCCATGTATTAAATAGACTCCCTTCCTCTGAGCACTTTGGGTCAACCTACATCACATGGACTGCATTAGCTCAAGGCAGTGGCTCTGCGACACATTTAAAGGGCAATTATGGATGGACAAATAGCAAAACAGCACCCCACTTCATGAACAATAAAATATAAAACTTCAGAATCTTACAATGGGTCTTACTGCATTTATTGCAAAATTGAATACCTAGACCTTAATTGGGAATTTGGTTCTACCTCACCTCAGATTTACTAGGAGGCAGTCGTTTCTTTCTGGGTGGTTTCTTTTTCTTCTCTTCAGTAGTGTTAGGTTTTTCCAGCTTTGGTGGTTCTGAAGTGTTTTTTTCTGGTTCTGGAATGACTGGCACAGGTGGCTCTTCCTCCTCTGGGGGGAGCGGCAGTGGTTCCAGATAGTAACTACGAGGCTTTGGTTTTAGGTGTGTGTGATACAATAGGAGCCTATGCTGCTCTTCAAATTTGGTCACTTTGCGATCAACACGAACAGTTCCAAACCAGCCCCAAGAAAGAGGAGCAGAGTGCTTCATCCCTTCAAACACATCCCAAGGTGAAATCTTCTGTTTAGTGGAGACCTGTAGCCCCTACACCAAAGTGAATGACACATGTAAGTAGGTGCAATGTACTATTTTTTCGTCCTAGGATTAAATGTTTATGTTGCGCTTGTTAATGGTGTCATTTAAAGTCTATAACAAGCAAAGTTTAAGGGTTGTCAGAGATTTACCTTACCGATAAATCTAGAAACTCATGCCATCCAAATTACCTAAAAACTCACCCACTCCCTCTATCTTAGATCATATTTTGCTCCATTACAACAGAACAAAAAAAAACTTTAAAAAATACATCATAGTCAGTTTGATGCAGGATACTTTAATCTAGTTTCAAGCAAACTCTAAACTCTCAGTTAATGAAGGAATATCAGAACTAGTAGTAATCAAATACTTGCCTCTTTCTTGAATATTGAATCGAAACCAGCAATCTTGTTTCCTTTGGTATCAATTAGAGACCCTTGGGGCTCACAAGTGATGACATCTCTTGTTTGTTTGGGAAGTGGCAACAACTGCCTCACCTTCTCTAAGCTTTCTGATTGTCGGTCCCCAAGCTCTTTCTAGGCCAATTAAAACAAATATAAAAAAAAGAGGGGAGAAAGAAAAGGAGATATAACAATTTTTACTTGCATGCACTTTACAACACAGCTCAACAGTGAAAGGGGAAAGGGTAAATTCTTAAATCTGAAATTTCATTATTTCCTGACCAAGACTGCTGCTCACAGGGTGTGTTATTCAGGAAATCATAGCTTTGGCTTTACATCATTTAATTAAAAGGACTGAAAACCAAAGTCTGCAATCTTGGCTAACACTCCTCAACGCAAACATTTGATCAAGGAATCAACATAAAGGAGACTAAAATTTCAAACTCATCAGAATACCTCATTTATTGTTTTATAAGTGCTGATTCATCTGTTGTGCACTATTTGCATTTTTGTGATACCACTATATCTCTAGATTTTTGTTAGTGTCACTGTGGCAGAAATGGGTCACTTTGTAAATTGCTCTGCTAATTGCAGGGAACAGGTTTTACTCCACTGAGACAGCAAATTTCAAACCCCTTTCACGCGACGGGTAAACAGTTCTACCCTGAGTTTCTTTACAAGATTCATGTAGGCTCTCATTCTCCTCCATAGTGCCCTGGGAAAGTGGAGATCAAGCAAAAATCCCTGAAAGTAATGGATCAAAAGGCCCTTGCATATCAATTTGCAGCATGTTGGTACAGATTTGAAGAATTGATTATAAGACACCAAAAAGCTGCTTTAGTCAGAGAATGACAAATAAATATCGCCGTTGGGAGTGTATCACTTTGTTACTTAGAGACTGCAGGCAAGATTTCTTTCACCCCGAGAATAAGTTAAATTGCCTGCATATCAGAAGGACTCATGTCAATTCAGTCAAGCTACACCTTAAATTGGAAGCACACTAGCTTTCAGAGCGACACTCCTTCATCAGGTGATTGTGGAGGGCTCGATCGTAACACAGAACTTATAGCAAAAATTTACAGTGTGATGTAACTGAAATTATACATTGAAGAATTGATTGTCTGTTAAGCCTTTCATCTGTTAGAATACAGTGATAATTTCACTTCTTTGCAGAGTTACATTGCACTATGCTCAAAAACTGCATACATTCATGTAGAACTCTGAGCTCAAAAACTGCATGAATTTATGTAAAACTCGGTTATCTCACTTTTTAGATTAGAAGCAATCTAAACATCAGGTCAGCGACAGAGAACACAGGGGGCTAACACCTTCAACATATTGTCTAGCTACCACCATTGTCAACAGCTAACCCGAGAATGCAACTTTTAAAAAAAAGAGTTTTGTGATTTACACATGAAAGAAGTGAAACTATCATGGTATTCTGACAGATGAAAGGCTTAACAGACAATCAATTTTTCAATGTATAATTTCAGTTACATCACACTGCAAATTTTTGCTATAAATTCTGTGTTACGATCGAGCCTTCCACAATCACCTGATGAAGGAGCGTCGCTCCGAAAGCGAGTGTGCTTCCAATTAAACCTGTTGGACTATAACCTGGTGTTGTGTGATTTTTAACTTTGTACACCCCAGTCCAACTTTGGCACCTCCAAAGCCTTAAATTATATGTCCAGTTCTGGTCACTAAGGGACAATCAAAGTCTGGAGGTGATTCACAGAAGTTGACCAAAATTACCCCATTGATTAAATATACGTAAAGCAAAAACTTTTATTTCCTGTAATAAGATGGGCATATAGAGTACAAAACACTGCAGAAATTATTTTTGCATTAATGGAAGGAGGTGCTTATATACAGGTTGAAAAATAGATACAAATACAAATTAAACAACAGAACTAAAGTACAGCTTAAATCAGCAAAACAACATTTTGTTTTGTCATACATTACAGACTGAAAAACATGTGATACAGATTTAGAAAGTAATGGAGCTAACATTGTGGAAATGCTGAAGAAGCAGCTTAATGCTGAGAGTACTGAAGGTTGTTTACAATGAACTAGGAAAGGTTGACTTGTTTCCTTCATCAATAGCAATATTGTGTAAACTTGCTTTACTATTTCTACAAGATGTTTAGGAACAAAGGATAAAAGATTTTACCCTGAGTTTTTTTACAAGGTTCATGTAGGCTCGCTTGTTCTCCTCCATACTGCCTTGTGAGATGCTTGACATGTCTGCTGCCAGAGTTCCATTAACCAATACACTGAGCATATCCAGGACTGTAGTGAACAGCTCACTGGGAAACAAGACAGTTTATTCTCAGGGACATTTCACAGCAATGTATATATACAATGTATACACCATGATGCCTACTCCAACATGGGAACCTCCGAAACATCCACTTTCTTCCTCAATCGAGGATTCCCCAACACCCCCATTTTGACAGGGCCCTCAACTGGGTCCGACCCATCTCCCACGCTTCGGCTCTCACCCCACCCCCTTCCCTCCTGCAACAGAAATAATGGTTTTTCCTTGTCCTTACCTCCCATCCCACCAGCATCCACAGCCAGAAGATCATCAGCCACAATTTCCACCACCTCCAGACACATATTCCCCTCCCCTCCTTTATCTGCCCTCTGCAGAGACCATTCCCTTCAGGACACAATGGTCCATTCTTCCTTCACTCCCAACATTCCCCCAAGGCACCTTCCCCTGCAATCACCCAAGGTGTAACACTTGCCTATTTACCTCCTCCTGCCTTAGTAGCCAAGAGCCCAAACATTGCTTCCAGGTGAAGAAGCATTTTACTGGTACTTCACACAATCTAGTCTACTGCATTCGCTGTTTACAATGTGATCTCTTCTACACTAGGGAAACAAAGCATAGACTGGGCAATAGCTTCTCAGAACACCTACATTCTACCCGCAAAAATGACCCTGAGCTTCCAGTTGCCTGCCACGTCAACACACCACCCTGTTCCCTGGCCAATATCCAGGTCTCAGGCTTGCTGCAGTGCTCCAGCGAAGCTTAGCGAAAACTGGAACAGCACCTCATTTTCTGCTTAAATACCCTGCAGTCTTCTGGACTCAGTTTCGAGTTCAATAACTTTAGGGCTTGAACTCTCCTATGTCCTAGCCCCATCCCCACACACCAGGACTTGTTATCACACAGGTTATTACACACAACCCACTGTTTGATGCTAACAGTCTCCATTAATAGCTATGCACCCTCCTAGCCAGATCATTATTCACTCTTTTGTCTGTCCAACTGTTCTCTCTTTTTAGGCTCTATCGCTACCTTTCATTCATTCCTTACCCACTCCCTCCATCCTACCTTTTGCATTAATACCAACGTTTTCCTATCTATCATCAGTTCTGAGGAAGGGTCACTGGACCCAAAACGTTAACTCTGATTTCTGTTCACAGATACTGCCAGACCTGCTGAGCTTTTCTATCAACCTCTGTTTTTGTATATACAAAATGTGTTGGCTCCAAATGAGCTTCACACATGAACACCGATGGTTATAAGATAGAAATTAAGGTTAAGAATCAAAGATATGTTTTCTCCTTTGTAACACAATGTCAAAAGAAGCTGTAGAAAACCCAATTCTAACAAACCACAAATAATTCAGCAGAGATCAAACAAACCTCACATCTAAGAATATCTTGGCTTATACAACTCACCTAATCAAAAATTAAACTTGCTGAATTGTCACTGAAGTTCTGCAAGCAAACTTGAAAATATACTGATTCTTTCACTGTTTAAGTAAACAAACTGACCACCATGCTTTACGGTAAGAACAAGAACATACTGCATTTACTGGAAATCTGAAATAAAACTAAAGGTTGAAATACTCAGCAGTCCTAGCATCATCTGTGGAAAGACAAACAGAGTTAACAACTTTAATTTCCTCAATACTATGAAAGATCAGTGATCTCAAAAACCCACTCGATTTCTCTTACCACTGAGGCTACCACACTTGTTGAATATTTCCAGCAATTTCATACTACCTGGAAGCTCTGCATACAACATTCTATAGCTATCAATCCTTATAGTGCATGCAAAATGCAGCACAGCAGAGATACCAGTCCACAAGTTATTTCAGAAAAGTCAGAGAATTGCATGGCTTTATTATTTACCAAACCGCTGAAAATGGCAGGAGAAGCAGCAGCTGCATTGCTAGAAGCTTCAGAACATAAGTAACTATGGTGCATACTTGTTGGACTGCATGTCAACTGTTCCACTGCTAATTATGTCCAAGAGAAGAACAGCCCATTCAGTGGTGCCCTGTGTGCTACGTTGGACAGTATCGAACATCCCACCTACCTGAGAAGTAAATCAGAAACAAAAACATGCAATGAGTGATTATCCTTTCAAAATCTATTGGCTCTCAGCACTGAATTTAATCAAACCGTAGGTTCAGTTGATCCTACAATTAAACATTTGACTGAAAGCAATTAGAAAATATGAGGCGTTGGTGACCTTGTGGTATTATTGGTAGACTGTTAGCCCAGACACCCAGGTAATGCTCTTGGGACCGAGGTTTGAATCCTGCCACAGCAGACGATGGAATTTACGTTCAATATAATTAAGAGTCTAATTTTGTCCATTAACCCAATGTCAATTGCCAGAAGTACCTATCTGGTTCAATAATATCCTTAAGGAAAGGAAACTGCCAGCTTTATCTGATCTGGACTACATGTGGCTCTAGATCCATAGTGGTGCAGTTGGCTCTTAACTCCTCTCTGGGATGGACAATAAATGCTGGCCTAGCCACCAATGCCCTCACCCAAGAATGAATAAACATAAAACTGACTCAATTTCCAAAGGTAAACTTTGCCATTCAGTTACTGAGTAAAAGATATTCAGAGGACCAGAGTAAGTGACCATTTCGCCTGGCTCCTTAATGAGACAGAAAGTATTGACCTAATACTGAGGCCAGTGATACATCCAAATCAATTTTTAAATAATCCTGCAATCAATGAATGTTTTCACGAGCAGTAGTGCTTGAGCTGAAAGTAGCTTGAATCTGTTCTGAAGCATGGAAGTTTAGTTGCAAATTAAGCATATGTTAAGTTAAAAGGCTAAACTCAGCCCTAGACCAATAGGAAAGACAGAACAACACCACAATGAATACAAATGCAAACTGAATTGTAGTTTACTAACTGATAGGCATTTGAGCAAACAAAGGGCTCTAATTTGAGCCCTTTGATTCCTGACGAAGGGCTCCCGTCCAAAATGTAGATTTTCCTGCTCCTCAGATGCTGCCTGACCTGATGTGCATTTCCAGCACCACTCTAATCTTGGCTCTAATTTGAGCCAAGCAGACTTGGTACAAGACAATTTTCTGAAGTAGTGGTGGATACAGCATAGATTCATTTAATATCATTTCATTAATACAGGTTACATAATTGAATTTTTCAATGCAGTACTTTTGACACGCTGGAAATGTTGCACATGATTTAACATTTTTCTGTGGCCCACTATCATCGTGGATGAAGAAATAATATGTTCAAAGTAACAGCCATTGTTCTTTACTTGTTTTGATTAGATTAGATTACATTACATTACAGAGTGGAAACAGGCCCTTCGGCCCAACAAGTCCACACCGCCCTGCCGAAGCGTAACCACCCATACCCCTACATCTACCCCTTACCTAACACTACGGGCAATTTAGCATGGCCAATTCACCTGACCTGCACATCTTTGGACTGTGGGAGGAAACCGGAGCACCCGGAGGAAACCCACGCAGACACGGGGAGAACGTGCAAACTCCACATAGACAGTTGCCCGAGGTGGGAATTGAACCCGGGTCTCTGACGCTGTGAGGCAGCAGTGCTAACCATAATATATATATATATGGTTTAGACCATAATATATAAAATTCATTAAATTACAAAAATTAAGGCAGAGAGACTGCTCATTCCTGTAACTGAAGTTTGTAATTAAGAAGGAATTAAAAATTACAGTTATAGTAGTTTATAGCACAGAAAAAAAAAGGTCCTTTAGCCCATTGAGTCTGCACTGGTCAAAACAAACAGCAAACCTTTCTAATCCCACTTCCCAGCACTTGGCTCATAGACCTTTATGCCTTGGCATTATAAATGCACATCTGCCTCTCCCATCCTTGCAGGCACATAGCCTCAGGTTCCCACCACTGTCTGGGTGAATTTTATTTCCTCACATCCCATCCAAACTTCCTGCCCCTTACCTTAAGTCAATGTCCAATGTTCGCTGATCTCTCCTTTGGGGTAAAAGTTTCTTCCTGTCTACCCTAAATATTTCCCTATAATTTTATATATCTCAATCATGGCCCCTCTCAGTCTTCTTTGATTTAAGGAATGCAATTCTGGCCTACCAATCTCTCTTAAGTAGTAAAACTCACAGGCTAAAAACATACTGGTAAATTTCCTCTGAATCGTCCCGGTGCAATCTAATGAAGAATCATATAGACTCAAAAAGTTAGCTTGCTTTGTTTCACCATGGATGCTGCCTGACCTGCTGTGATCTCCAGCAGTTTTTTTGTTTTCAGTTCAGACTCTTGCATTGAATAAAGAACAGTACAGCAAGAACAGGTCCTTCAGCCCACCAAGCCGACACGAACACAACATACCATTTATTATGGACCAGGCCAGCCCACTGAAAACATTTCACGAAGGTAGCCTAGACGCTAACTTTGCTAGTTGTTTAAGCCAGTGTACAGCGGATATTCTAGGAGAGAATCAGCTGGTCAAATCAGATCGTTTTAAACAAAACAGAATTTATTTACAAGATTACGGAATGAAACACAAAGAATAGAAAACAGAATACCAAATAATCTATCCTATCCAAAAATCCAACAGATCATCCCACTTAATGATGCTGTTCCAAAATACTTGTAACAATCCCCATAAATACCCCTTGGCATAAAAGGTAAAATCAAACACAAGTTCTTATAGGCAAGGAAGAGAAAGAGAAAGAACCAGCCTGCACTTGCTTTTCAATTCTAGCAGCTTTTCACACTACTACTGCTAAAACCAAACCAGAGAATAGCTGAGCTGGGAGAACTGGCCACTCCCCTTTCATCATACAAGCTTTTTTAAAGACTTGAAAGCCTTCTGCCTGAGGCAACATCTATTAGTTGTAAACAAATTGGCCCTAAAATCCATGCAAACTCAGACTTTTTGGAATCTGTGTCATTTACAACCTCTCTGGAAAAAAAAACCCCAAGGGCAGCATATCCTTGTTAAAGGAGCAGCTTCGTCACACATTCGAAACTAAAAACTTTTGCCTTTACATGATACGTATCCCTCTATTTCCAGCCTATTCATATATCGATCAAGATGTCTCCCAAACACTGCTATTGTATCTGCCTCCATTGATATTGTTATGATTTGGGAGTTTCCACATTTTTTTAAGAAAAGTAATACATTCCAAGTATTGGGTTTTAAAGCAATGCATGAAACAAAAGGTGGTTGTACCTCACCAAATATTTTAAAAACAATATGCACTCTACAGGAATCATTGAATACATCATACCCTGGGACAGGTATTGCTTTGCAGAAGTCTTCCCATCAGGTTGTGAACATGGAGACTAGAACATTCACATTCAAAATAAAGTCTTTTCCCGATCAAAGTGACATAATTAGTGCGTAATAAGTTTAAGAAAAACAAAACAGAAAGGCAGGGAATGTAAATGAAATGAAGCAATGCCCAAATGTAAACCAGAAAGAAAATGAATGAACAACAAAGGTTAGAGAGAGACCACTCTGGCTGTAAGGCAAAGTACTTAAAAATAATTTCTCTTTAAACAAGCCTTACAAGATTTAAGCGGAGTTTCAGAGCTTCATGCATCATCTGTTTGGCTTTGCAGTCATCCTGGTACTGATCTTCACGCCAATTTGTTACAATCTGAGAAGAGAAAACAATATGATTATTGAATTTATCTGCTGGTGATCAGTTAGTTAGCACCATTCTTTCCACAAATTGATCTTCTGTCAGAATGATACGGTTATTTCATAAGAAACTCAGCTATTTAGATATCAATAAAGTTTTCAAAAACAGGTAAAGGTATTTGAGAATTCAAATACAGCTTTTATACAAGAAATTAAGCTAAATTCTTTGAACCCTTCATATTACCTTTAATCCTTGTAGGGCTTTTCACAGTACAATATTGGAAATGCCTTCGGCACTAAATTTCACATAATTCTTCAAGGTTTGAAAGGAATCACATTTCAAATCCAACTGAAGTCTAGAATATACTGCATTCGTGCACTTACTCAAATCAGTAAAATGTGAAATTCAAAATCCTATTCTTTATTTCAGTAAACTCATATGTTAGGATAATCGAGATATTTGAGCTCACTATCCCCATTTTGGTTTTTAAAAAGCCTGGTTAAGTACACAAGGTTTCGACTCTTGATCCTGTTGGAAAGTGCATTTGTTTGGATACTGGATGAAGTCAAAACTTGACTTAGCTGTATTCCATTCTACACTTACTCACTATAGACTCATGCATTAAAATGGCACTTGGTTGAGGCAGTAGATGCAGTTGGAGCTCATTAACATTTCCATTAAAGAGAATGTTTTCAGGATCTGATAATCAACAAAACAGGAGACAAATTCCTTGAAGTGGTAGAACAAAATAAAATTCTGAAGTTGTTACATCCAGCATTGGAAACAGCTGTTGCTTTATGTTTATATTGAAGTTCTGTTCCTTGAGAACAGCTGACAGGATACAAGATTTTTGAAGCACAACAGGCTTCAGACAGATATTACACTTTAGTACAAAGCATTTGTGCATAGAGACCTTTGTTGCCCAAAATGACATAATTGTAAGATGCTTGTTTTTATTTATAAAATCTGCTTTTATGCGATACCATTTAACACTAACAGCTTTAATATGCAGTTTTATATTAAGGAGAACAAATTCAGGTTCTTCAATGCATCCCAGTAACTTAAGTCCCTCATTCCCAGAACCATTCATGTAACTTTTGTTCTGCCCCTCTCTATTTATAAAACCTAGGATCCTATCTTTCTCTTCTTGCCTTGCCACACTCAACAATTTGTGCATATGCACCTCTGGATCTCTCTGCTCCTCAACTCCATTGGAACTTTACCTTGTCCTCTTAACCAATTATACCTTTTATTGCCTCTCTTTGTTCCAACTGGATCATTTTTCAACGCCACTCACCTGCATTCTGCTGACACGCCCGCACAGATCCCACTGTCACCATCCCTGCCCCCAGAACCCTGAGTGGAACACCATCCCTGCTCATGACTCCACCCCCATCCCCCCCACCTCCACACCCACTCCAGTAACCGGCCCCGCCTCCACTCCCAGCTCCACACCCATACCAGATCCCAACTCCCAGCCCTGCCAAGTTATCACCATCCCTCCAGACCTCCCCCTCACTGAGGACAAACGATCAGTCCTCAGCAAAGGACTCATCTTCATCCCCCTCCGCCCACGCATCAATGAATTTAATACACGCCGTGACGTCGAACAATTCTTCCGTCGCCTCCACCTCCAAGCTTATTTTCACAATCAGGAGTCCAGCCCACCTTCCAAGGACCCCTTCGCCCACCTCCAACACACTGCATCCACCTGGACACCCTGCACTGGCCTATTACCCGCCCTCGACCTCTTCATCTCCAACTGCCGCCGGTACATTAACCGCCTCAACCTGTCTACCTCCCTCCCCCACTCCAACCTCTCACCCTCGCAACGCGCTGCCCTCCAATCCCTCGGCTCCAATCCCGACCTCACCATCAAGCCAGCAGATAAAGGAGGCGCAGTGGTAGTCTGGCGCACTGACCTCTACACTGGTGAAGCCAAACGCCAACTCAAGGACAATTCTTCTTACTGCCCCCTCGACCATGACCCCACACCCCATCACCAAACCATCATCTCCCAGACCATGCAGAACCTCATCACCTCAGGAGATCTCCCACCCACAACTTCCAACCTCATAGTCCAGGAACCCCGCACTGCCCGGTTCTACCTCCTTCCCAAGATCCACAAGCCTGAACATTCTGGCCGACCCATTGTCTCAGCATGCTCCTGCCCGACCCATTGTCTCAGCATGTTCCTGCCCCACTGAACTCATTTCTACCTACCTCGACAACTGTCCTATTCCCCCCTAGTCCAGGAACTCCCCACATACGTTCGAGACACCACCCACGCCCTCCACCTCCTCCAAGACTTCTGTTTCCCCGGCCCCCGATGCCTCAAATTCACCATGGATATCCAATCCTTCTAACCTCCATCCGCCATGACCAGGGCCTCCAAGCCCTCAGTTTCTTCCTCTCCCGACGTCCCCAACAGTACCCTTCCACCGACACTCTCATTCATTTGGCTGAACTGGTCCTAACCCTTAACAATTTCTCCTTCGAATCCTCCCACTTCCTCCAGGCCTAATGGGTAGTCGTGGGCACACGTATGGGCCCCAGCTATGCCTGTCTCTTTGTTGGCTACGTAGAATAGTCGATTTTCCGTAATTACACCGGCACCACTCCCCACCTCTTCCTCCGCTACATTGATGACCGCATTGGCACCACCTCATGCTCCCACGAAGAGGTTGAGCAATTCATCAACTTCACCAAAACATTCCACCTTGACCATCTCTGACACTTCCTTCCCCTTCCCGGACCTCTCCATCTCCATTAATGACGACTGACTTGGCACCAACATTTTTTACAAACCCACCGACTCCCACAGCTACCTGGATTACACCTCTTCCCACCCTACCTCTTGCAAAAATGCCATCCCGTATTCCCAATTCCTCCGCCTCTGTCGTATCTGCTCCCAGGAGGACCAGTTCCACCATAGGACACACCAGATGGCCTCCTTCTTTAGAGACTGCAATTTCCCTTCCCACGTGGTTAAAGATGCCCTCCAACACATCTCGTCCACATCCCGCATCTCCGCCCTCAGACCCCACCCCTCCAACCGTAACAAGGAAAGAACGCCCCTGGTGCTCACGCTCGACCCTACCAACCTTCGCATAAACCAAATCATCTGCTGACATTTCCGTCACCTCCAAACAGACCCCACCACCAGAGATATATTTCCCCCCCCCCCACCCCTTTCCGCCTTCTGCAAAGACCGTTCCCTTCCTTGACTACCTGGTCAGGTCCACGCCCCCCTACAACCCACCGTCCCATCCTTGCACTTTCCCCTGCCACCGCAGGAACTGTAAAACCTGTGCCCACACCTCCTCCCTCACCTCCATCCAAGGCTCTAAAGGAGCCTTCCACATCCATCAAAGTTTTACCTGCACATCCACCAATATCATTTATTGTATCCGTTGCTCCCGATGCGGTCTCCTCTACATTGGGGAGACTGGGCGCCTCCTAGCAGGTCACTTTAGGGAACATCTCTGGGACACCCGCACCAATCAACCACACCGACCTGTGGCCCAACATTTCAACTCCCCCTCCCACTCTGCCAAGGACATGGAGGTCCTGGGCCTCCTTCACCGCCGCTCCCTCACCACCAGACGCCTGGAGGAAGAACGCCTCATCTTCCGCCTCAGAGCACTTCAACCCCAGGGCATCAATGTGAACTTCAACAGTTTCCTCATTTCCCCTTTCCCCACCTCACCCCAGTTCCAAACTTCCAGCTCAGCACTGTCCCCATGACTTGTCCTACCTGCCTATCTTCTTTTCCACCTATCTACTCCACCCTCTCCCCTGACCTATCACCTTCATCCCCTCCCCCACTCACCCATTGTACTCTATGCTACTTTCTCCCCACCCCCACCTCCTCTCACTTATCTCTCCACTCTTCAGGCACTCTGCCTGTATTCCTGATGAAGGGCTTTTGCCCGGACCGTCGATTTTACTGCACCTCGGATGCTGCCTGAACTGCTGTGCTCTTCCAGCACCACTAATCCAGAATCTGGTTTCCAGCATCTGCAGTCATTGTTTTTACCTGGATCATTTTTCACTTTGTCACTTGTCTATCCATTCCATCAGCAGACCTACATTCTCTTGAAGGTTTATCAGTACCCTCAAATGTTTGAATCTGTCTACAATTGTGTCCTGTACACCAAGACTAGGTTATCAAGATCTTTTAAATACCTAGTACTGACACTTAAGGAATCCTGCTGTATGCCTTCCACTAATCAAACAAATTCGAGGTTACACCATTTCCTTATACTGTCTTCTCATATCAACTGGAGTGATAGAAAAGCTTTTCCAAATGATTTCAGTGCCTGACTGGGGCAGAACTAATTTGCTTTTTGTTTTGCAAATGTCACAGAATAACAGTAAGGAAGTCATGCTGCAAATAGTAAGGTCTTTGGTGAGAATATGGCTGCTGTACTGCATGCAGCTTGACTTCTTTAATGAAGGAAGGATATATTTGCCTTAGAGAAGGTGCAGTGAGACTCTATTAGATTGTTTCTTGGAATGATTGGGCTGTTCTATGAAGTGAAATTGAGTACAATGGACCCATATTTTCAAGAGTTAGAAGTTGAGAGGTGATCTCATTAATTTGCATGAAAATATTAAGAGGCCTAGTCAGGGCAGATGCTAAGAGACTGCTTCCCCCAGCTGCACGAAGACTCAGAGATCATAGTGCCAGGATAATAGATTGACAATTTATGACAAGAAATGTACTCACTCAAAGAATACTGCATTTGTGGAATTCAGTATTCCATAGGTTTGTGGATGCTTAGTCACGGAATACATTCACGACTGAAGTCAATCGATTTTTAGACAAAAACTGAATCAAGGGATTTGGGAATAGTGCAGAAAGGGGTAGTTGAGACAGCAGATCAGCCATGATCTTATTAAATAGCAAAGCATATTCGTGAAGTCTCCATGAACTACACCTGTTCCAATTGTTTTATTTTAATACCCAGAAGTGATTTTTTTTCTCTATTACCAAATCAGCTGTCATTTTAAATTCTTATGCTTCACCCTTCATTGTTGACCAGCTGGAAATTATATTGATAAAAATGACAATTTAGCTAGCCAATCTTTCGCAGCATAACAGCTGCTGATGCTCGCTATTGATGCTTAGCTGTGCAGAATAACCAAAGTAATTGATGGTTGTCAGTAACTATTGAACTAGATTCCAAAAATAAAGATGCCCAAAATTAAAAACAGCAGACAACTGGGAGAAGGCAAGTTTAATCCAATATGATTCGACAATACTTGGTTCTTTAGTCCTTTTCCACCTGACTGTGCAAATCAATTCAAAGTAATTTCCTATAAATTGATTTATTTAATGTGGAGTCAGAATTGCTCAGGTGACAGAGCATCTATTTGAAAGACAAAACCAACATGTTTTAAACCCTTATTTCATTCCTCAAAGGTTATCAAGTTGTCATAGTTGTCAAGTTGTCAAAGTCTAAGTCAAAAGAGTGAATGCCCTACTTCAAGATTTCAGCACATAATTTAAGCTAAGTTTAGTCATAAAGTCATGCAGCATAGTGCTACAGACTAGGCCCGATCCCTCAAACATTTCAAGAAGGCAGCCCAGACTTTGCTAGTTGTTTTAAGCAGGTGTAAAATGGATATTCCAGGAGAAATGCCGTTGGTCAACCCATTTAGTTTTAAACGAAACAGAACTTATTTACAAGAAAACTGAATGAGAAAAAATATAGAAAACAGAATACCGAACAATTTAACCTCTTTGAAAACCCAACAGGTCATTCCAACTTAATGATGCTGTTCCAAATACTTGCAATCATCCCCATAAACACCCCTTGGCACAAAAGAAAAAAAATTAAACACAGGTTCTTACAGGATAGAAATCAGAGAGAGAGTACAGGCAGGACCAGCTTCTTTGCGTCCAGCAGCATTTTCCACACTACTGTTAAAAACCAAACTGAACCATACAGAAGCCGAGCTGGCATAACTGGCCACTCCACTTTCATTGTACAAGTGTTTTTCTTTTAAAACTTGAAAGCCTTCTGCCTGAGTCAGTATCTGTTAGATATTATCAAACTGGCTCTAAAACCCTTCAACCCCAGATGTTTTGGAGTCTGTGTTGTTTATGACCTCCCTGGAAAAAAAGGCCAAGGACAGCATAACCTTGTTAAAGGAGCAGCTTCATCACAATAGAAACAAGTCAACAATGTCTATACCGATCAACAAATACCAAACTACACTAATCACATTTACCTGTATTTAGTCGATAGCCTACAATGCCTTGGTGTCTTAAATGTTATGAGTACCTGCCTCCACCACTCTCTCAGGCAGCATGTTCGATATAACAATCTCAGATCTCCTCTAAAGCACTTAGTCTTCACCTTAAACCTATTCACACTGGTCTTAAATATGTCTGCCATAGAAAAGAAATATTCACAATCTATGATGTCTATACCTCTCGTACTTTCATATATTTCAATCAGATCCCTCCTTCAGCCTCCACTGCTCCAAGGAAAACAAACCCAGCTCCATCCTCTCATAACTGTCTTTTCATCCTGACGAATCTCCTCTACACGTTCTGCAGTGAATTCACGTTCTTCCGATAGAGTGGTGACCAAAACTACACATAATATTCCATCCGTGCCCTAACCAAATGTTTTATAAGGTTGTAACAAGAGTTCCTTGCTCTATATTCTTATACTCTGGCTAACAAAGGCAAGCATACCAAATGCCTTCTTCACCACTTTATCTACCTGTTCTCACATCTTTATGGACTTGTACAGTAAGGTCCTTTTGTTCCTCAGTAGTCAATCACGACCAATCACTGTGGATATCCTTCCTATATTGGACGTCACAAAATGCATTACATCATCTTTAACATCATTAATTTCCATCTGACATTACTCTGCCCATTTTACCAGCTGATCAACAGCAGACTGCAGCCTGATACCATCCTCCTCACTTTCAACATCACCACCAATTTTTGTGTCATCTGTATACTTTATTATATCTTCTACATTCACATCCAATTTATTTTTGTTTTTTTTTAAAACAATGACAGTATTCAAAGAGGAGCAAGAGAGTTTCCTACAGTGGCCTAGCCAATGTTCATTCCTCAGACTAGACTGGATGATCTGGTCATTTACATCATAACTATTTTGGCAGCTTGCTGCACACTAAATGGCTGATAAGGTTCTTTAATTACAGTTGTCACAATACTTCAAAAGAAAGAAAACACTTGCATTTATATTGCACCTTGTGATCATGAATGAAAGCATTTTGCAACCAACTAAGTACCTTTGAAGTATAGTTGTTGTAGTATTGTAAGAAAGTACTTCATTGGTTGCATGCAAAAATATTTTTGACAACCTCCTATCAAGAAAGATGCTACATAAATTATCTCTATTCCTTTTTATTCCATTAAGTTCACACAAAGTCGTTTCTTCAACATCACTAAGTTAATTTCAGTGAATTACTTCAAATAGTCAGACAATTTTTGAATAACTAATTACAGACTATAGGAAACTTAGACCCAGAAGGGCATTTATCTGCAAATCCAGCCTAATGCCAGGATATACACAGTGATTGGTCGTGATTGACTACTGAGGAACAAAAGGACCTTACTGTACAAGTCCATAAAGGTGTGAGAACAGGTAGATAAAGTGGTGAAGAAGGCATTTGGTATGCTTGCCTTTGTTAGCCAGAGTATAAGAATATAGAGCAAGGAACTCTTGTTACATCCTGTTTTGCAACAGCTCTTCTTCCATTTTAGATTTAATCACCTTTCCTTTAAAAATGAAATAATCTCAGTTTCAACAAACCTCTTAAGGCAAAACATTCCACATTCCATACCCACTGTAAAGAAAACTGGAATTATAAAAAGTCTAGTGATGACCATGAATCCATTGTCAATTGTCAGCAAAATCCATCTGGTTCACTAATGTCCTTTACGGAAGGAAACTACCATCCTTATCTGGTCAAGACTACATGTGACTCCAGACCTATTATAATGTGGTTGACTCTTAACTGCCCTCCTGGCAATTAAGGATGGGCAATAAATGCTGGCCCAGCAAACGAGGCCCTCATCCTGTGAATGAATAAATTAAAAAAAAAGAAATCTTAATTCTCCAAGTGTTAATTTTAAACTGATGACTTCTCGACACTTACTTTTCAGCCAAATAATCTATCCCCGTTCAAGGACATTATTTTGGATGGTTGGGCAAAGTGTGTGCTGAGTTTACATCTGAGGGCTGCTGGTGCTAAAATAAGATTCTGCTCAAATGATTTAAAAAGCTGTAAAGGGAAGCCAGTAGAACTAAATTTTGAAAGAATGAAATCATGTGGATGGACAGATCATCTTCAAACAAATCTAGCCTGTTTTCGTGATGTTATCTGATGATCCAGCAATGCAAATGAACTGAAACACACCAGTTTGATGGCTACACGTAAACCTGTTGATGTGAAAATCACTAACTTTTAACAATAATATGAGAGTTACATTACCTGTTGGACTTGACTGTAAAGGGATGTGAGAAGACCCTCTCTTTGCTCATCTTGTCCTTTCAGGCAAGTCAAAACCAGAGAAAGAAACGGTTGTTGGCTTAGCAGAGACATACTGGACAGAGAAAGTAAAGATTAAATAGAACATATTAATGTTAATATGACCAAACTCATTTTGTATTAAAATTAATATAACATGGAATGTTTCAATGCATTGAATGGAATCAATGTGGCCCAATATGAAGTATGCAACTGAACTTTGGAAGGCACCCCTTAAATGCAGATACATATGGAAATGAATGACACTGGTTTAATATTACACTGAATGTGTGAAAGTACAGTGCACCATCGTGACCATTGATTTATGGATAATTCGGTTTTTGGTGAAGTACATAACACCACATTGTTGCTAAAAGGGAGGGAAGAAGGAAAAATTGAAAATTTGCTCAGAGAATAACATACAGGCAGCTCATCAAATCTTAAGAACAACTCTGGATATAGGGAATAAATGTTGGTTTTCTGACAACAACTAAATCCAAAAAATGATATTTCCAAAAAGAGAAATGAGGACTGTTCTGTTGCAATTTAGACACCATTATTCAAATCAACAGCTTCAATGTAATCTAATATCACACTGACTGAGATACAAGGAAGTGCATTGCAGAATCATGACATGTTTTTAATGGATGGTTGTGATCCTGGTTAAATAGAGATCTGCCCTTTTATACTAGGCTGCAGGGCATTCTTCCCAGTATTGTGCTGCAATGCACTGGGTAGATTTGATATTGGTTAAAGCATAAAAACACCTTGAGGCCACAACAGCATAAATAATATTAAATGAGTTAACAGTAGAAAGCTGACAGCGGGGACAGCAACAAACTAAGCATATCCATTGTTCTGACTACTCAATAAAACGTTAATAATCCATGTTTACCTTTTCTGCTTCTGCCGGTCTCGTTCTTTCCGTGAGGATGACCCTAGATGTTGACCTTTCTCCAATTCTTCACCAGCTGCTTTCAGTACATGACCTTGGACAGATGTTGGCAATTTTGCAATCAATGGCGCCACCAGCCAAACACCCGTCCGCTCTGATGAGCTATATATAATACAAAAATAAAAACAACAAGCATACATATGTATATAACCTATAATTAGATGATCTTGATGCATGGAGTTCGAATGAATTCAACAATAGACCATCTTTCAGTAGCATGACCTGGAGACCATAAGAGGAGAGTTCAGTTAACAGATCCTAGGAGTTTGGAGACAAAATTAAAACAAAACTCTCCTCCTTTAAGACAATCATTAGAATTTCTTTAAATGAATTCTTGGTCACTTTTCCTAGTATCACCTTAAATAATAAAAGCAGAAATACAGTAAATACTCAACAGGTCTAGCACCATCAATAGAATGCAGAAGTTATTTATGTTGATTGCCTTACAAGTGTACCAGCTTGAAACACTAACGTTATGTTTCTTTCTCCTCAGACGCTGCCAGACCTGCCGAGTATTTCCAGCATCTATTTCAGATTTCAAACATTAGCTCCATTTTACTTTTACTTAAATATCTGGTTTTATGATTCTGCAAATTTTGTCTGATACTATTGTGATGATGATGCTCCTTTAACAAGGTTATGTTGTTCTTGATTTTTTTTTCCCCCAAAAGGAGTTGTAAAAGATAGAGGTTCTGACTTGACTGGGGTAGGGCCATTTTGATTATAGCTGATAGATATTGCCTAGGGCAACAATTGCAAAAAAAGACTTTTACGATTTAAAAAAAAACACTTGTACACTGAAAGAGGAGTGGCCAGTTCTCCCAGTTCAGAGATTTTTCTATTTGGTTTAGTTTTTGCTGGGGACCCTGAGATGCTGCTGGGGGGAGAAAAAGGAGGTTCCACGTTTTAGCCAATGATCCCTGACTGATCCTCTCTGTAATCTCTCTCTCCCCTGTAAGAACCTATGTTTGAATTTACCTTTTTGTCAAGGGATGTGTTTATGGGATTTTGCAGGAAATTGGAACAGCTCTTTGTTAAATTGTGGAGGATATCTTGCTGGTTGGATTTTCAATTAGTTGTAAATCTAAATTCTGTTTATTTTGTTTTGTTTTATTTGGTAGTCTCTAAATAAATTCTGTTTTATTTAAAATGGAGTGGTTTGACCAACTGCATCACTCTTGGAATATCCAACTTGCACCTACTTAAAACAACTAGAAAAGTTAGGGTCTGGACTACCTTCTTAAAATGTTTTGAGGGAGATCTGGCCTGGTCCATAACATTATTCCTTTGAATACCTTGGAACATTAGGCATATTATAAGCAATATGTAATAATCCGCTAGATTACAGACTCATGTACCACTTGACATAGCATCAAGTAGATCAGAAAAGGAATTAAATGCAAAGGATTAAAAGTTCGGAGTGATATGAAAAGGAAAATGTTTTGATTCATGAGGTAACGATGTCAGTACGGAGAAAGAAGAAAGCTATTCTGTTGGGATCAGTTCATTTCACATGGGGCAGGATCAATATTCTTTAAAATAATTAGAGTGATGAATAGCTACTCGTGAGGGTGATGGGATTGGGTCAGGTGAAGAAAGATTTAGAAATCTGAAGAGAGATTGAGGCATTAGAGCAGTGTACCGAATTTTAGTAGGGAGTAGAAGGTGTGGATAAGATGGGGATGCAGTTGGCACGGTCAACTAAATGGCTAGAAGGGAAAATTATGGCATAATTGATGTTTGGCAACCTTATGTAATTAAGATTGTGACCTGGAAAAGTATAATAAAAAGGCAAGGAGAGTTCTTGAGGTCCATTTGTAGTGTCCTACGTACCCCAGAGGTATATTGTAACAGAACCAACAGGTTGATTAGATATGTCTATAAAAGGGATGAGAGCAGCTACAGTAACTATTGGTCCCTTAAAAGCAAAGACAGGAGAAATCATTCTGGGGAAATAAGGAAACTGCAGAGACATTTAAAATATTGTGTGTCTATCATAACAGAAGACAAATTACATAACATAATAGATGTTCATTAATACATATTGTAACAAAAACTGTTAATAAGAATTAGGAACTCAAATCAAATAATATTTGCAGAGAAAAAGTACTGGAGAAACTTGAAGTATTAAAGTCTGTCAAATACCCAGAACCAGTCGGCCTATCGCTGTAAAAGAACTGCAAAGAAAGTGGACATACTGCTTATTTTTCAAAACTCTCTACGTCCTGAATACTCCCAGCAGACTAGAAGGTAGAAATATAACACAGCCATTCAATAGTGAAGGGGAAAAAAAGAACAGGCCCATTGGCAGAACACCAGTTTCATACAAGTAGTATAATAAATTATTAAGGGATTATTAGAAAATCATTGTATTATTAAAGTTTCATCAAACAGAGATCATTGCTCGACAAACTTATTCGATTTTTTAGGATGTAATTAGTATGATAAATAAAGGGCAACCTGCAGCATATTTGATTTTCTAAATCATTTTCTGGCCATCAAATGTCCAGACTTACTTGCAGTTTAATATTCCAAAGGGCCAGTGGCGAGAGACTGGTTCATTAGAGGGGATGACTGAACAATCAAGAAAAGGAGAAGGAATAAAATATCTGAAAGAGACACAACTATGCTTTCAATTTGAGCTTAATCTCAAATACTACAGAAGATGTACAGACCATCAAATTACAGTCTGTTCTTTTAAGACGTGATACTTGCATTCTCATGCAACCTTGTGTTAAAGAAAATCACGCAATAGAATAATGGTGCTGATGAGAAAAGCAGGGTTGGGGCAGACCACCAAAAATAGTAAAAATTGAAACAAAAAATAATTAGCCTAACACAAATAATAGCACAGCCAAAGATTGTTTCTTGGGAGCTGGTTTAAAAACTACATCTACATTTTGCTGCTTTGCTATCTTTCTTCTTTCATTAACAAGCTGTTCATAGGGTGTCAGACAAGACTTTAACGCTACCAATTGGTATCCTCCTGCATTCTGCATTGTAGTTATTGTCTTCAAAGAGCTGCAACTGCTTCTGAATTGCCCTCAGGATAGAAGAGAAAAGAGAAGTGGAAAGTTCTCATGGTGCTGCATCCTGAAATTCATAGTCTTCATCTGGAACTTCAAATTCCCCCACAGCGACAGGTTGTTGTAGATCAGTTTCCACTTCTTCAAATCCAACTTGCTTTGCAAGAGCAACACAATGTTCTTTGATTGCTGGAAGCTCCTCTGATGGTTCAACACCTTGAAAATTATGAAGTAAATCTGGGAGAAGCTTCTACCAAACTGCATGTCGGCAGTCCTTACTGACATCACCCCAGGCCTCCACAATGATGCCATTGGCATTCTTAATGTTAAAACTGTTCCGAACTTGAAGAACACTGCAACTACTGAGGGGGATAATGAAGATAATCAGCTTCCTGAATATGTGTCTTAAATAATAAACTTTAAAAGCTGCTATTGCACCCTAGTCCATGGGCTGAATGAGAGAGGTTGTGTGCGGAGGTAGAAATAACACTGCGATGTTTTCAGTAAGCTCACCAATGGTGGGAAGATGGCTTAGTGCATTGTCCAGAACGAAGAGAATCTTGAAATCCAAATTTTTTTCTCCTGCAATCATTTCTAAAAACATCCTCGAAAATATCAACAATAAGGTCAGAACAAATTTGTCCTGTCATCCAACCTTTTTTTGCTTGCCTTGAACTAAACACCTAGAGTGAACTTAAGGTAACCTTTCAAGGCTTGTGGGTTGGCAGAGTGGGACACCACCATAGGCATAAGCTTTTAGTCTCCACTTGCATTGGCAGCCAACAGCACAGTCATACGATCATTTGCGACCTTAAAACCTGGAGCTTGTGCTTCATTCTGAGAAATGTAGGTTCTGGATGGCATTTGCTTCCCGTATAAACCTGTCTCAAGCAAATTGAAATTTTGATCTTAGATGTAGCTTTCTTCCTCAAACGATTTTTTCACCACAGAAGGAAATGGCAACGCATGTGCCTCGTCTGCACTGGCAGCTTCGCCATATAACTTTATGCTATGAAAAGCAAAGTGGTTCTTAAATCCAGCAAACCAGCCACTACTAGCACTGAAGGCAGGCACACCTGGAGGAATTTCAGCTTTTTTCCTTAGGTCTTCATAAATTGATAAGGCTTTCAGTTTTATGGTGAGAAAGGTGGTCCTAGATTGCTTTTGTGATTGATCTTCTATCCACAGACTTAGAAGCTGCTCCATCTCAAGTTCCTTTTCTCACGATCGCCCAGACTTGTTAGCATTCAGACTTGTCCAGTGATGCAGCTTGCTTTAATTTGTGCAATAGCCAACGGGAGTTCACATTTTTTTAAAAATCGTTCATCAAATCACCAATCGCATTACAGCCAAATCGCATTTACAAAACATGCGTTATAGGAGAATGACCTGCATCTTGATTACTATTATTGTCTTATGGCTAAGATCATGTATGCAGGAAAAGAACTTCCACTTATATACCCAAATACATTCCTGCAAATTGCAAATTTACTTCACAACCCAGGAATTATTTTCAAACTGAAGTCATTGCTTAATAGCCAAATGCAGCATGTAATTCATGTACAGCAAGGCGCTTGAAATAATGGCCAAGTGCTGGCATAAGATTTTTAAAAAGTAATATCGGTGAAGATAGTAACGCTGGCTAGGAAATCAAAAGATCTTCCATATTTGGAATAGTATCTGAACTGGCTGGCACAGCTTTGGTTTAACATGCTATACCAAAGCAGGTAATAAGAGAATACACAAATTTTACCATTTCCTTAGTCTCTTCTCATGAAGTTAAACAAACACAACCTTTTATAAGAAAAAGACTAGAAAAAGCAGCATCTGACTGTATAAACATTTGCAATACGATTTAAAAATGGATGATGTTTGTAACTCATTTCAGGTACAATTAATCATCAGCATGATATGAATATAAATACCTTATTCAAACTGAAAAACTGAGTATCATAATTGGAGTAAAGTATATGCACATCTGGTTGATGGTCTGTAGTGTTGTACTCATGTGAGGGAAGACCCAAGTGCAACCTTCAAGACAATTAGTATTGAAGGCCCTGCTTTGAATCACCAAACTTGACGCACTCAAAAAAAATCCAGAAAATTTCAAAATGTGAGCTGCCAAATGATCAAAAGGTCTTCTAAAAACTAATATCCAGTATTAATTACAATGGGGAGAAATGCTGTGTGGGACAAATTTACGCAGCAAAGCCGTTAAGCTCCTCTCTGGACTTAAGGGAATAGGTACTGTTTTCTGAAGCAAAGACAAAGTCCAGAGCCTGTGTTGCCTAGTACCAAGGTCTAGGCACCAGTACCAAGGTTCTCTTCTGGGCTGGAGAGGAATTTGAAGAAAGAGAAGAAGGATCCAGCTATTGTGGTCCAGGGAGGTACCAACAATATGGGCAGGAATAGGAAAGAAGATCTGCTGAGAGATTATGAGTATCTTAACAATGAATTAAAAAGCAGAACCACAAACTTCCAGATTACTACCTAAGCATGTGCAAATTGGTATAGAGTAACTAAGATTAGAGAGATATATGTGTGGCTCAAAGGATTATGTGGGAGAAATGGGTTCCAATTCATGCAGCACCGGCACCAGTGCTAGGGAAGAAGAAAGCTGGGAGTCAGGGAAGGAAGATATGCAGAGGAAGGTGTTCAATTGAAGGAAAGTATAAAAATCAAAAAGAAACCAAACAGCAGTAGTGAAGAGACAAGTGATAATCTGAGTGTAAGGGGAGAAAAGAGACAAAAATTAAAACCAGAATAAGTAATAGTGGTTAAACAGTCAAACACTTAACTGTTTTATCTGAGTGCATACAGTAGTTTCAACAAGGTAGATGACTTGACAATACAGTTAGAAAATCAATCAATCAATAGGACTCGACAGTTGTGATTGAGATATTGTTGAAAATGTGGGCATGCACCTACAGTACATGGATTGTAGCACTTCAAAAGATAGCTTAGCACCACCTTCTCAATGGCAACTGGGGACAGGCAATAATTGCTGGCCAGTCCCAGGAATGAATTAAAAACAAAGTAACCAAAACCGGGACTCATTATTCAAGGGGATTAACATTCTGGAAGAATAGACTAAAAAGGGAAAGAAGGTTGAATGGCTTGGCTAGTAAATGACTGTATTTGTGCTGTGGTGAGTAGTGATATAGGTGCAACAGATCATGATTTTGAATCATACAAATAAGGAACAGCAAAGCAAAGAAGTCAAAGGAGAGAGCCATCCATAAGTCCCCAAAGAGTTGTGTCACTGTAGGACGTAGTGCAAATTGGGAAATAGTGAAAATATGTAACTATCATGAGTAATTTTAATTTGCATATTAACTAAACAAACCAGATGGACAAGGGTAACAAAATACCAAATTTGTAAAGTGCATCAGGGATAACTTTTCAGAGTCATGCATTGCGCAACATATTAATAGATTTAAAATAGCCTGTTCCTGGATGTGTAGTGGGGTAGGACGTAACACATCACATGGTGAAGGAATGTCTGAGGGTAGTGATTACAACTTGGTAGAATTTCAAATTCAGTTTGAAAGAAAGCAACTTTTTCTCAAACTAGCATCCTCAACTTAAAAATAAGAACAAATTCAGAGGTGTGACGAAAGAGTTGTCTGAAGCAGGCTGGGGAAGATAGACAAAGGAAATAACCAGCAAGACAGCAGTGGCAGACATTAGCAAATATTTCATAACACTTGGAAAAACTTTACTGAGATCAGAAAGAAGGATCTGATGAGAAAGATGAACACCAATGGTTAACCAGGCAATCACAGAGTATCCAATCAAGGACCAAGGCATACAAAGTGGCCAGAGGATTGGAATTTTTTTAAAAATGGAAGCATCAGTAGATGACTAAAACAAAGATAGAAAATTGATTAGCAGTAAATTGGCAAGTATAAAATTAAATATCAAGGGCTTCTGTAACTATAGCAAAAGAAAGAGTAGCTAAAGTAAGTGCTATACTTTTGGATGGTGCAACCTGGGAGTAAACACTGGAAAAAGGGAAGTGGCAAGCAATTTAAAACAATGCTTTACATCAGTCTTCAGAGTGGAGAACAATATAAACATAGTGTCAGAGATATATACAGCATGGAAACAGACCCTTTGGTCCAACCTGTCCATGCCGACCAGATTTCCCAACCCAATCTAGTCCCACCTGCCAGCACCCGGCCCATATCCCTCCAAACCCTTCCTATTCATATACTCATCCAAATGTCTCTTAAATGTTGCAATTGTACCAGCCTCCACCACTTCCTCTGGCAGCTCATTCCATACACGTACCACCCTCTGCATGAAAAGGTTTCCCCTTAGGTCTCTTTTATATCTTTCCCCCGCTCACCCTAAACCCATGCCCTCTAGTTCTGGACTTCCCGACCCCAGGGAAAAGACTTTGCCTATTTACCCTATCCATGCCCATCATAATTTTGTAAAACGTCTATAAGATCACCCCTCAGCCTCTGACACTCCAGAGAAAACAGCTCCAGCCTATTTAGCCTGTCCCTACAGCTCAAGTCCTCCAAACCTGGCGACACCCTTGTAAATCTTTTCTGAACCCTTTCAAGTTTCACAACATCTTTCCAATAGGAAGGAGACCAGAATTGCATGCAATATTCCAACAGTGGCCTAACCAATGTCCTGTACAGCCAAATCATGACCTCCCAACTCCTGTACTCAATACTCTGACCAATAAAGGAAAGCATACCAAACACCGCATTCACTACCCTATCTACCTGTGACTCCACTTTCAAGGAACTGTGAACCTGCACTCCAACCTGTTGCTCTCTTTGCTGAGCAACACTCCCTTGGACCTTACCATTAAGTGCATAAGTCCTGCTAAGATTTGCTTTCCCAAACTGCAGCACCTTGCATTTATCTGAATTAAACTCCATCTGCCACTTCTCAGCCCATTGGTCCATCTGGTCAAGATCCTGTTGTAATCTGAGGTAACCCTCTTCGCTGTCCACTACACCTCCAGTTTTGGCGTCATCTGCAAACTTACTAACTGTACCTCTTATGCTCACATCCACATCATTTATGTAAATGACAAAAAGTAGAGGACCCAGCACCGATCCTTGTGGCACTCCACTGGTCACAGGCCTGCAGTCTGAAAAACAACCCTCCACCACCACCCTCTGCCTTCTACCTTTGAGCCAGTTCTGTATCCAAATAGCAAGTTCTGCCTGTATTCCGTTAGATCTAACCTTGCTAACCAGTCTCCCATGGGGAGCCTTGTCGAATGCCTTACTGAAGTCCATATAGATCACATCTACCGCTCTGCCCTCATCAATCCTCTTTGTTACTTCTTCAAAAAACTCAATGCAGCACAGAAACAGACCCTTTGGTCTGACTTGTCTATGCCAACCAGATATCCTAAACTAATCTAGTCCTATTTGCCAGCACTTGGCCCATACCCCTCTAACAGCGTTCCTATTCATATACCCATGCAGATGCCTTTTAAAAGGTACAATTGTACTAGCCTCCACCACTTCCTCTAGCAGCCCATTCCATTCACGCACAAGATAACAAATAAACAAGGTACTAATGGGAGGAAAGATCTTATAAGAATATCTATCATGACAGACAAAGTATTTGACAAATGAATGTGACTAAAGACAGACAAGTAGCCAGGCCCTGCATCAGAGGTGTTCAAAGAAAGACACTGCAGAAATATTAGCGGCACTGCTCATAATATTACAGAACTTGGACTCAGAGAGGGTTCCAGCTGTTGGAAAACCACTAATGTAGATCTCCTCTTCAAGAGAGGCAGATAGATGGATAGACAGCAGGAAACAAGACAGTTAACCTATGTCATTGGGAAAATGCTACAGACCATTACTGAGGGGAAAAAAAATTGCAGAATATTCAGTAAAACTTAATTCAATCAAACAGAGTCTCAACATGGTTTTGTGAAACGTATGTTTGACAAATTTGCTATAGTTCTTTGAGACTATAGCAAGCAGAGTTGATAAAGGGAAATTGGTAGACGCAATGTATTTTGATTTCCAGAAGGGATTTGATTTAAGGTACGAGATAAAAGGTTATGGCACAAGATTAGAGCCACGGTAGTGGGGGCTAATACGTTAGCACAGATTAAGGTTTAGTAAACACACAAAAAACAGATTCAGGGTGAATGGGTCTTTTTCATGTTGGAAATATGTAATAGCTCAATGCCACAATAATTAGTGTGAGGGACTTAATTTCTTACTACCTATATTAATGACTTGGAGAACACAAAGTGTAACAAATCCAAATTTGCTGATGATACAAAAATAAGTGGGAGGCATATTGGGATGAGGACAAATAGAATTTGAGCCTTCATTGCTAGAGGACTGGAATTTAAAAATAGGTAAGTCTCGACAATCTGTACATGGTGTTGGTAAGGCCACACCTGGAGTATTGTAAACAATTTTGGCTCCTGTATTGAAATAAACCATGGAGGCAGTTCATAAGAGCATCATTCAGTTGATTTTATGGAATGAGGGGTCGATTTATCAAGAACAGCTAAACAATTTAGAAGAATATGAGATGTATATAATTGGTGGGTAGTCTTAAAAGACCTTTGGAGGTGAGATGACCACAAGTTTAGCTAATTTTGTTTTAGATTCACATGTAACAGTGACTTCCGGAACTAGAAGTCAGTGCTACAAATTGCATTGGCATTCTGATCATTGTGCAGAGACACTTAGAGTGGTCGAATGTGTAGTACGTTGGAAAGAGGTTGAGACGATGTTTGGACCAGTAGGGCCACCAATCAAAACTGAATGCAAAAATTAGATCTTCCACAAGGTAGTGATTGAAACAAGGTCAGAAATTCTCTACTACAGCGTCTGGGAGGCTAGATCACTGAAATTATTTAAAGAGACACATTTTTGAATATCAGGGAATTGAGTCTTTTGAGGAGCTGGCATGAAAGTGGAGTTGAGACCTGAGGCAGATCAGCTGCGATATTATTGAATGGTGGGTCAGTCTTGACTAGCCGAGCGACCTACTCTTACTCCAACTTTTTATATTTTTATGATCCTCACAATTCAGTTAGTTTGACCAGGCTAATCCAAGCAAAGGACAACACATGCTTGGAACAAAGACGCCATCTAGACTATAGAATAGTAGGATTGGTCGAATAACAGCCTGGGACTTCAAATCATGTATGCAATTGGAAATGTTAATGTGGATGGATTCCCACCAAGCTACTGTTTTTTCATAATGAAGTACGTAGTGGTGACAAGATCTAGAGAAAAGGGTTTTTTTCTTCTCTATATTCATGAACTGTAGCCAGCAGATAAAACCTAAAAAGGTCTTTACATCATGGACAGTTGCAGGAATGGGAAAATCATATAACAGCATGCAAAGCAGTTTGCACAATGTGTGGAAACTGTCTCCATATTTTGCCCTTTCCCACACCTCCACACTCCTGCCCTTCTCTTATGAAATCATAGGCCTGCTCTTCCTTCAGAAAAGTGGCCTGCATCCATCTTCCCTATAGCACAGACCCTGTTCTTCCCCATCTCTCTTTCACAGCTTTTGGCTGAAGGCAATTTTGAGAATTTTCTGCTTTAAGTCTATCTTCTGCTTATTAGCCTTCTGCTGTGGATATAATTTAGGGAGGCGTTTGGTGTTGCTGGATCTTGATGCTGCACTATTGAGCCAAGAGAATCATTTAAGCTGTGGGAGACCAGCTCAGCATCATGCTTGTCATCCTTTCTTGTGGTCAGTATCAACACAGAATCATGTTAAGTGAGACCAACTGAGCATTATTAATGGCAAGTCTTCACTTTTCAAAATTGGCTTGCAGATTAAAATACATGACAGTGCTGGCAGCAGAACTGCACCTTGCTGACAAACACCATCTGCTCCTCATATTGTTACAATCTTCATTCAACCAATTTGTGCAAGCCTCAATGGGACAGATGGAACAATGCTGCTGCAAAGTTTGTCTAATGTCAGGCTAGTCACTCCTGTTGTGAAAGCTAGCAGCACTGCCTTTTTGTAAAATAAATGCCCAAATGCTACCAGTAAATCATCATTTCCTGTCAAAAGACAGATTACTTAACCAAGGAGCTTTATAATTAAGATGATTTTCTTTAATTGTGTTCAGTAAATTAGCCACTCCATTCCTCTACAATCATAGATCATGATACAAAAAAGTACATCATTCTTTCTTTGATTTTCCTGTTTTATGTGATGTATCTCCATTCCTTGCATGCTTTATGACCAATAGTTTGGCAACTAGCCTGTTTCTAGGCCTCTGTCCATGTGACTCTTACATTGGCTATAAGAAAATTTCCCATGTGCATCCTGCAAATCAAATTTCCAAACCCTTTACACTTATCTTTACTACCACCCTCCCAGAGATTGAGAACTCACTGAGTGGTAAACCTTGGACATCATTCACCATGCATGTTTTAGGGTCTTCCCATACATCGTGATGTCTTGAAAACTATTCATATTATAGGAGGCACTGGAGTTCTTAAAACATATAAAAGGTAGATAAATTCCCAGGACCTGATCAGGTGCTTCCCAGAACTTTGTGCGAAACTAAAGAAGAGATTGCTGGGCCCTTGCTGAGATACGTGCATAATCAACAACCATGGGTGAGATGCTGGATGACTGGAAGTTGGCTAATGTGTGTACAATTATTTAGAAATGTTATAAAGAACAGCCAGGGAGCATCAGTGGTGGATAAGTTGTTGAAGGGGATTCTGAGGGACAGGAATTGTACGAATTTGGAAAGGCAAGGACTAATTAGGGATAGTCAACATGATTCTGTCCATGGGAAATCATGTCTTACTAACTTGAGATTTGTGTCTGTAAGGACTTCGTTTGACAAGGTTCAGTATGTTAGTAAGGTGAGATCACATGGGATCCGGTGAGGTAGCCAAATTGATACAAAACTGGCTTGAAGATAGGAGACAGAGTGTAGTGCTGGAGGGTTACTTTTCAGACTGGAGGCCTGTGATCAGCAGTGTCCCACAAGGTTTGGTACTGGGTCCACAGCTTCTCATTATTTATATGTATGACTTGGATAGGAATATAGGAAGTATGGGTAATAAGTTTGCAGATGACGCCAAAATAGATGCTATGGTGGACAGTGAAGCTGATTATCTCAAAAGTACAACAGGACACGGACCAGATGAGCCAATAAGCCGAGGAGTGGCAGTTGGAGTTTAATTTGGATAAATGTGAGGTCTTGCATTGTGTTAAGGCAAACCAGGGCAGGACCTGTGCACTGAATGGTAGGGCTTTGGTGAGCATTGCTGAACAAAGAAACCTAGTTGTGCAGGTGAATAATTCCTCAAAAGTGGAGTCACAGGTAGAGAGGGTGGTGAAGGTGGTGTTTGGGACACTTGTCTTCATGGGTCAGAACACTGAGTAAAGGAGATGGCCTGTCATGATACAGTTCTACAGAATATTGGTGAGGCTTCTTTTAGAATACTGCTTTCAATTCTGGTTGCCCATCTATAGAAATAATTTTGTTAAACCTGAGAGGATGCAGGAAAGATTTATGAGGATGTTGCTGGTGTTGGAGAGTTTCAGTTACTGGAACAGGCTGAATAGATTGGAGCCTTTTTTGGAGGATGAGGGGTGACTTATAGAGGTTTATAAAATCATGATGGATGTGGATAGGTTGACTAGCCCAGGTCTTTTTGCTGGAGGATGGGGTCCAAATCTAGAAGCTCTCAGCTTTAAGGTGAGAGGGAAAACATTTAAAAAGGACCCGAGGTGTAAATTTTTCACACAGAGGGCAGTGTGTATATAGAATAGCTACCAGAGGAAATTATGGAGGCAAGTACTATTACAACATTTAAACGGCATCTGCATGGGTAAATGAATAGGAAGCATTTAGAGGCATTTGGCCCAAAATCTGGACTAGGTCAGATTGTGATATCTAGTCGGCGTGGACGAGTTCGACCAAAAGGTTTCCATACTTTATAATTCTATGATAACAAGAGATGAATATGTAAGATGACAAGGGCTGAGAGTTGGGGGTACAGCTCGGACAGAGTCGTAATATATCAGCACGACAGAAAGCTAAGAGCAAGGATAACCGGGGGATTTTCAAATAGTAAACTGGTTAATAGAGCTTCATAATGAACAACACTGCGATCTCTGTAAAATACAAATTTTGTTGATGACTGAGACAAGAAACAGACAGTAAATGTATCCAAGTTTGCTGATGATACAAACCCAAGTCAGAATGCAAGTTGTGAGGAGAACTCAATATACAAACAGGGAAGTGAGTTGGCAACAAGGTAGCAGATAGAGTGCAATGCTGTGAAATGCTGAGTTTATTTACTTTGGTAAAAAGGATAGAAAATCAAAACTTTATCCAAAAAAAGCATGAAACTTTCACAAGGTGATGTTGAGAGAGATTTGGCCAATACTTGTACAAGGAACATAGAAAGTTAATGTACACGTCATTCAGCAATAACGCAACAGTTGTGTTCCTCTGCAACCTTGCCCTATAGAAAATCGTGCTGTGGAAGATCGCTAATAGAAAATAACGATACCCGTTCTGTAGAAAGTCTGTGTTATCCAAACAAGGTCTACAATTCATCAATAGCATTATAGCCAATTCACACTGACGAAACACATGTAGCAGAACGACCTGTATGTACATTTTTGATCTCCACATTTAAGAAATCTTCTTTCTCTTTCTTAGGCAGTTCATTGGGATCAAGAATTACTGGCTTACATTCCTGTATTCCTGATGAAGGGCTTTTGCCTGAAACGTCGATTTTCCTGCTCCTCGGATGCTGCCTGAACTGCTGTGCTTTTCCAGCACCACTCGAATCCAGAATCTGGTTTCCAGAGTCTGCAGTCATTGTTTTTACACGGCTTGCATTCCCCCAGTCCGTGTAACATAAGCCAAGAGGAATATCTGTTCTTTGTTTACCTTATCTAAAATATCTCCCGTTAAGAAATGTTTACATACTGATTAAAAAAAACACTGATCTGAAACATATGTCTGATCCTCTCCACTTATGCTGCTTAATCTATCGAGATTTCACTGTATTTTTTGCTCTTATTTCAGGTCACCAAAAAGTGCAATATTTTGCTTTAATACCCCTTACATATTTGGCAGATAACTTTCTGCTATTCAGAGATAAACCTCAAACTGTTATTTGACTATACTTCAGTGCTGAATCAATGATTCAGTGCTTTTCCCAACACAACAGCAGGGTGCCAGAACAAATTTAAAAAGTGTTCCACATACAAAAAACAATTCCATACAATAGCCAACTGGAATGAATCAAATTTCACCATCTAGGATTTAAGCCTACAGCCCCACAATATTAATGTGGAGCAATGGATTACTTGTTCAGTTACATTATTATTATGCTACAACCTCCCATGAAAATATCAACTCATATGTTCGAACTCCAAACATCCAAAATAAAACTCAAAATAATTAGAAAATACTGGAAATGTACAGATCAGTCAACAAGTTAAGAAAAAAGACAAGTTTTTAGTTTTGATTAAATTCTTCACCTGCGTCTTCTCTTTTTAGATTTGACTGCTCATTACATTTCCAGTTTTGTTTTACATTTCCGCAGTTCACATGTTTAAGTCTTTCTACAACTCACCTAAGTAACGGTTTCATTTTGCTGGTGGTATTTCCATTTATGCTGCTGGAGCTAAAGATAGGTACCCCAGCATTCATAATTCCATTACTGCTTAGATTGGAGGAGTTCATTTCTGCTGATTTTTGAAATACCTCAATGGTGGCTTTAGCAATGTTTTCCAACAAGGAATTCATCTCCTAAAATACAAGATCAGACACAATGTTCTAAGAGATACACCACTAGGCCCGAGGAGGAAAAACAAGGTGCCTAGAAATAATGACAGTGCCTAACACCTTTACATGCATTCACTCTCGGCACTCAGCAGCTCTACATGAGGCAATAAAAAGCTTGTAAGACTTGGATAAAATTTTAATAGCAGTACAGGGGACACAACTTAAGGTAATGGGAATGCAGGAGACTCAGCCCAGTACAAGAAAAAATATTTTTAATTATTGGGTAATGCTTATTCAAATGCTGTTTCCCCTCATATTGATTCAAATTAAATTCAGATACAAAATTTCCAATCTTGATGCGTACCCATTTTGGCTTTCTAACAATCACTGGTCGAGTCAGTACAGATTACCATTGAACTGGATGACATCAGTGTTGCAATTTTCTCATCCAATACACAGGAAAACTATTCTTACCAGCATTTGATAGGCAGAAACTTGAACAGGTGCAGCATAGACTAGAGTCAGATATTTCTCAAGCTCGGAAGCATTACAGCAAATGAATTAGAGAAATAAAATTTAACTAGAAATTCTTTTTAAATTGTGAAAACTCTCCCACGTTCACTTATTGGCATTGGTAAACTCACATACATCCCCCACCCCATCCCATCCCACCCCACCACGACTTATCGCTCCACCCTGGAGGGTCCCTGCCTCCATTCCTGATGAAGGGCTTTTGACCGAAACGTTGATTTTCCCGCTACTTGGGATGCAGCCTGACCTGCTGTGCTTTTCCAGCACCACTCTAATCTAAACTCTGGTTTCCACCATCTGCAGTCCTCACATTTGCCTACACATACCAAGATATTTGATTGCATATACAGAATCAGAATTGAAGTCAAACTGTAATGCCTTTCACTTTTGCAAAAGCAACAACTGCAGATGCTGAAAGTCTGAAATATAATCAGAAAATCGTGGAAACACTCAACAAGTCAGGTAGCTTCTGAGAGGAGATATTCAGGATGCAAATGGAATCACAGACGTTGTTTCAGATTGAGGACCTTTCATCAGATGGATGAACTAACTTCTGATGAAGAATTATTGAGCTGAAATGTTCACTCTATTTCTCTTTCTACAAATACTGCCCGACTTACTGATCATTTCCAGCGTTTTCTGTATAAATGCTATTTACTTACACTGATGATGCTCTGTTTAATCATAAGTTGCAGTTCCAGTGAGGATTGCCTCATTGTCCACTGATCAAGGTTCTAAAATAAATGAGAAAAGTCATCTCAGTATTTCATTTTAAGAAAGGTGCATTTGTGCAGATGGTTGGAAAAGGTTACTGTGCAGTGAGCTGCAGATAGCAACTGCATCAATGGGTGACTATTCACCTAAGTGTCTCCAAATATGGAGGCTACGTACAATTACAAAAGGATATCACAACACAGAAACAGGCCATTCAGCCAATCCAGTCTATATCAATGTTTCTGTCTACTCAAGCAGTCTCTCATCTTATCTCATCTAAATCCATTATTATAACCATACCTTCTCTTCTTCCTCACATACTTATCTAATTTTCCTTCAATGCAACTACATTATGGCTTCAATTATTCATTGTGGTAGAACAGCCCACATCCTTGCCACTCTTTGGGTAAGTAGTTTCTTTTGAATTTGTCACTAATTTCTTGATAACTATTGTGATAAACATATTTGATATGTATTAATATCATTTAGGAAATTAGAATTTTAAAATAGAGGCCGATGAATTTTGATTTCAGTTCTCTGTAGGGAACATTTACTTTGAGAGACCTAAAAACATAACTTCCAAGAAGTCACATGCCTAGGACAATATTGATGATGTTAATTGATGAAATGTTTATTCTGCTGAGTTTATAAAAGGGAAGGGAAAAAAAGACCTTGAACTTAGTGAGATTTCAGGTCAGCAGAATAAGGAGCTCACTGCAGCACAACTGTTTCCTCCTTGTAGAAGATTCAAGTTTTCAGTTCAAAATTTTCATCCTAGCAGAAGGATTTTAGATTGTGAAGCCTCCAAAGTGGTGTGTGTTTTCACAGACATTTCAAGTTCTTACAGCTGGGAGATGGATTAGGTCATCAGAGCTAGACATAGTTGTAAAACTGTTTCAGCAGATCAAGGGGACAAGAAACAGCCAGTTAAGTAGGTAGTTTAAGAGTTGAGATAGGAGTCTGTGTAAAGGACATTGATGGGAAACTTTTTTTCCCTTCTGTGCAATAAACTTGTGTTCTTTTGTTAATTCAAATATGTTCAATGACAATCCACCATGATTATCCACGACAAGAATTAACCTTGTGGTCGACCAAGCCAGGTTTCACTCTGGGATGAGACTTGTTTTGTATTACCATCACCTGGCATCATAACACTATCTTACATTGAGAATATGATGGAAGGTGTACAATTATACATATTATCATATTTGGAATTTGGATTTTAAATTCTGAGAGTCAAATGAGTATTGATTACTTATGTGAAGAATTTTCTTTCAAAATAAAACAAAGCATTTTGTTCAAAGCTGATTACCGCAGACCTTTGTAATGCCTTCAGAAGGATGTTTACACTATTGTCTTCAGAACAGATACAGTTAACATACCAGATCATTAGCTTTGTTTTTTGGTTCAAAAGAATCCAGGAACATCCAACTTGCAACTGCTCGTACTTACGAACGCAATTCCATTTGGGGGTGTATTAATAATAATTTCAAAGGTGCGACACGTGAACATTTCCTCGAATGCATCAGCAGTATTTTATATTGTCTGCAACGTGTATGACCTGTGTACAAACCGACTTGCAAACAGACTCTAGAATGGAACCCATTTGCAACCCACGTACTGCTTGTATGCAAGCTCACCTGATAGGCACAATCATTTAAAATTCCATCATGGCAGTACAGGACCTGCTGTACACTAGGTGATGCCATGCATAGAGCTTCTCCAGATGGGGAAAAAGACTCTAAAAATGATTAAGAAACATTACATGATACGTTGTAATGTTCTTTTTTGGTCACAGGTAAAAGTAGTCATTCGCCATCACCCCTTCGATCAGGAATAACAAAGAACTGTGGTTGACTCAAAATTGGTTTCAAAGTTTCAACCTATTCTGTTATTTTTGGAGCCAAAGTCTCCCTGAAAAAGCTCTTCATTCTTAGCTTTAAGAGAATACCAAGATGCTTTCTTTATACTGTATACTGTTTTTGTTATTTTCTTTCTTAAAATGCACTATTCCTTACCTGCAGAATGCGTTTGATTCTCTGACGTTGTGGGTTGTCCCCTTCCTCACTGTCCAGTTGGCGGTGTGGATAGCATATCAATTGCAAGAGGCGCTGAGCTTGCTTATTTGTCAGAACTGGATCTTGCAGAGCACTGCTATCCTCACACAAACTCTTAAGGCAGCGTTCTCCCACCCACTCCTGTAAGAAATAACAATGGCTAATAGAAAAGTGTATGTTATATAATGCTTTAAATAATGTTCTACTCTGCTATCGATGCCAAGATGCCTTCCTTTAAGATCACATACTTTTTGCTAAGTAAATCAACCATCAGCCATTTAAAGTGTAATTATTATTTGATCTGGAAACAGTGTAGGTTGGACTGTACTTGTTAGATCATTTGCAAGCCATTAGGGCTTCAAGGTTATTTTGCGTTTGTCAGCAAGTGCAACATTTGTGCACACTAATAAGTAAAAACAAAAGTCGGAATTTCAGAGTGGGCAAGGTGTAAACAGCATCAAAAGGAACATGAAGTTGTGACAAGGAAATAAAAGTTAAGAAAATTGAGAATCAAGAATACACAGAACTAAGATGTTATCTTAACCTGTCCATACAGGTGTTAATGCTGATGTAATTCTTTTCCCACTCTATTGCATCAAATCCTTCAGCATAACTTATTGCTTTCTCCCCTCCATATATTTATCTACATTGACCTCAAAGGCAGTTTTGCTACATGCCTCAATTACTCCATATGGCAGAAATTTCCACATTCTAACCACTATCTGGAGAAAGGAAGTTTCAATGAATTCCTCATTTGGATTTATTACTAACCTGCTTACATTTATAATTCCTAGTTTGGATGTTCCCACATTTGAAAACATCCTCTATACACATACACTCTTAGATAGATCTGCACTTCATACTTGTATTAAACTATTCTCTTCTAACAGCTGTATCTAAATATATTAAATATGGGCATTCCTGCTTTGAATTTCATTCCCACGTCAAAATTCTTGATTGGATGGAAGGCTTTGACAGGGATTACCACATCATCCTTGATTGATATAGTCAAGTGGGAGAAAGTAAGGACTGCAGATGCTGGTTATCAGAGCCAAAACGTGTGGTGCTGGAAAAGTGCGTAAGAGTGGAAACAAGTGAGGGCAATCCCACTTGGTAATGCAAGCACTATATCAATCAAAGTCAAAAAGTGTGGTGCTGGAAAAGCACAGCCGGTTAGGCAGTATCCGAGCAGCAGGAGAGTCAACGTTTCAAGTATAAGCTCTTTTATCAGATTTCTGATGAAGAGCTTATGCTCAAAACATTGACTCTCCTGCTCCTCGGATGCTGCCTGACTGGCTGGGCTTCTCAAGCACCAGACTTTTTGACGTTGATTGATATAGTGCTTGCATTACCAAGTGGGATTGCCCTCACTTGTTTCCACTCTCACCTATGCAGACATAGTAACAGATTGTAAACTCCACCCCTACCCCTCAAAAATTATCTACCCCCTGTTTTTCCTTTACTTATTGCCTCTTGGCGTAAGAACCTACAAACAGAACATCAGATCCCACAAGTACGTTGACATACAACTCACTTCAATCTAACCACAATGATAACAAGCATCTTAATGTTTTCATTCAACATTCAGCTCTGGAGGAGCTGAAATTTCTGCCAGTTAATCATTGAAAAGATCAAAATGACTCATCTACAGAAATTGATTCAAACTTGGCCCTAGAGTTGAAGACAGACTTTTTATAACCTTAGCATTACAATTGAGAGATAGCTTTCAACTCCAAAACTTCTCTATTATCAAGATGATCCACTGCCACCTCTGAAAGATCACAGAAATGTAAAATATAGGAGCAGGAGTAGGCCAAGTTCAAGTCCTGTTCAAGTCTGCTCCACTATTCATTATGATCATGGCTGATCATCCAACTCAATAGCCTGGGTCTTGCTTTTCCCTCATATTCTTCGGGAAAATCCACATCCACACTTGTTTCAATGTATCTGCGCTGAAACTTTTATTCATGCTTTTCTTACCTTAAGAAATAATTACCCATTGTTGCCTTGATGAGCCACCCAATGTCTACACCCCATAAATTTGTGCTCACTTACACTCCACTTCTTGCACCTTCCATCTAACTTACACCAAGTCCCATTCAACCATCAATTACTTATTCACTGCCATTCATAGGTTCCCAGTCTCTAATTTTTCAAATTTAAAATTAACAAGGAAGTGTTCAAATCTCTCCAAGGTAGCATAACCAACCCCACAATCACTGTAACCATCTACAGTTTAATATTGCTTTGATAAATTTTTCTCTTTCCCCTATTAGCTTCACCATAACATTGGTGGTAACACATTCAGGTGCCTAAACTGTAGTCCGGTTTGATTTCTGGTCAATGGTAACACCAAAGGATGTTGATATTGGAGTACTGAGGGATATTAATGCAACTGAATGTCAAAAGATGATGGTTAAATTTGGTTTTTGTGGAAAACGGTCATTATCTTGAACGTACATGGCATGAATGTTACTTGCCACTTATCAGCCCAAACCTGGATACTGTCCAGTTTTGCTGCAGGTGGACATGTACTGCTTAAATACGAGGAGCTGTAAATAATGCTGAACATAGTCCAATCATCAACTAATATCTCCCCACTTCTGACCCTACGATGGTGGGAAATTCATTAAAACAATAGCTAAATATGATTGGGCCTAGACCACTAGCTTAATGAACTCCTGTAAACATGCCCTGGAGCTGAAATGACCAATCCTCCAAGGAACAAAACTATCTTCCTTTGTGTTAGGTATGACACCAACTAGTGGAGTATTCCAATTCCAACTGACTCTAGGGCTTCTTGATATCATGTTCAGTCAAATGTGGCCTTGATGTCAAAAGCAGTCAGTCTCAACTCACTTCTGGAGATCAGCTCTTTTGTTCATGTTTGAAAGAAGGCAGTATGTTCATGTTTGAAAGAAATTTTAATGATGTCCAGAGCTGAATGACTCCAGTGCAACTGAAATGAATGTCATTATTAACCACATATTTACTTGGTAGCACTGATGATAACACTTTTTGTCAATTTACTACTGATTGAGAGAAGACTGATGGGATGGCAATTAATCACGTCGAATTTGTCCTGATTTGTGTGTATGGAACATGTCCAGGCAATTATCTATTAGGTAGTTGCTACTGTTTTAGCTGTACTGAAACTGCTTGGCTCGAGCAACAGCAAGGTTTGGAGCACAAATCTTTATTATTGCTGAACGCTGTCAGGGCCCATAGCCTCAGTGGTATCCAACGCCTTCAGCTGTTTGTTATCACATGGAGTGAACTAAATTGGCTGAAAACTGACATCTGGGATGCTAGGGACCATTAGAGGAGGCAGAGATGCATCACACACTCAACATTTCTGGCTGAAGATTGTTGTAAATGCTTGAACTTTGTTTTTGCACTCATCTGTTGGTCTCTCTATCATTGTGGATAGGGACATTGTGGAGTCGTCTCCTCTGGTTTGTAATTAAATATTCATCAAGGTTTAACAATCGGATGTGGTAGGATATAGAGCTTAGATCTGACCCAGTCTATCACTTGCTGCTTATGTTGTTTGGCATGCAGGTAAAACTGCTTTATCACCTTCACCACGTTGACAGCTTATTTTTAGGTCTGCCTGGTTTGCTTCCTGGCATGTTCTCTTGCACTCTTCATTGAATCAATGCTGATCAACTTGCTTGATGAAAATGGTGGCGTATAGGGTATGCTGAGTCATAAGTGTGTTTGCAGATTTTGTGTCTTTAGTACAATTTTGTTGCAGATGATGACTCACAGCACCACATGGATGCCCATGTATTATGAATGTTTAGAGGTGTTCTGTACCTTTAAGAGAGAAAGGAGGCTAGCAAGGACTGACCGAAAACACACAGAGGGCTGAACAAGGTAAAAGCGTAACACTTGGTTGAAACAAATAGCTGGAGTTGTGTTGTAATCAAACAAATACAAATTCAAGTTTAGCCAATCAGTTTAAATTATGCCTCAGATACCAAAATCCAATCGAATTTGCGTTGAGTGTTTTGATGACATCAAACAAGTGAAATGATCCGATGTTTTGGGATATAAAATCGGACATTTTGAACAGTTGGAGGGAGAACGGACAAGAAAACCAACAAGTATAGACTGCTAGCCGAACAGTTCTCTGAAAGGTATCTGCCCATAAGAAATTTGTCCAGCAGAACACCAAAGCTGACCTAGAGAAAAAAAAACTATAGAGGAAAATCTACAATTGAGGATCAACAAAGTTGACTGGTTTTGAAATGTGTTTTTTTTTGTAGATCTTATTCGCATTTTTTTTCATAGACCAGTATTGTAGAGTGGGAGGTAAAAGATAGGTTTAAGAGAAGAGAGTTGTAAATAGTTATGGTTTAATGTTCTCTGTTGGACTTAAAGAATAAAATTATTTTAAACAATGACCTCTGGGATAGTTCTTTGCCTTTCGAAATTTAACAGACCATGGAGCGAGGTGAGCTTCCCTGTGTATTGGGTTAAAATTACCAGATGAGTTTACCTGTGTTGCAACACCAGTCTTTAGTTGCTGTTTGAAGTCTATTCCATTTGGTATAGTGTTAGCACCATGCAACATAATGGGAGGTAACATCAATGTGAAGAGGGGCCTTCGTCTCCACAAGGTCTGTGCATTCCTATCAATACTGGCACAGTCAGGTGCATTTGCCACAGGCAAGTTAGTGAGGTTGAGGTTAGGTATGCTTTTCCCTCTTCTTGGTTCTTTCGCTATCTGTCCAACAGATTTACTCTAACAGCGATGCTCTTTAGGACTTTGCCAACTTGGACAGTTGGGACTTTGCTAAGCCACGCAGTGACATACACTGAAGACTGTGACCTAGAGTACATTTTGCATTCTTGCTACCATCAGTGTTTCCTCCAAGTGGTGTTCAAAATAGAGGAACACTGATTCAACTGCTGAAAGGGATGGTGGAAACTGGGGTTTAGCAAGTCACTTCCTTGCCAGTGTTTCATCTCAACATGACTTCATGGCATGCAAAGTCAATGTTAATGACTTTGAGGGCAACTCCTTCTGACTGTACATCACTGCGCCATCATCTTTGTTGCGTCTAAGGGACAGGTCAGACTGTAAATATTAGTAAGGAGGACTTTACAGAGCTGAGTTGGCCATTGTTGTTTCCAGTGCTGATTAATGCGAGGTGGTTTATGCGGTTTCCTTTTTTTGAGTTTTTTTTTTTTAAGTGGTTTGATATGCTAACCCTTTCAGAGGGATGTTAAAGTTAACCACAATATGTAGGTCTGCAGTCACATGCGAAGTTCCCCTTAAGCTGTACTGCTCTGACATTCCACAAAATATGATTGGCATGTTGACATGGATCACATCATTGACTTCTAGTTCTTCATGTTGTTGCTAAGGACAGATGCCTGATTTCCATGCAGAAGGAGGATTAGAGGGATTCAGTCATGTGTAGGCCAGAATAGGAAAAGACAGCAGATTTCCTTCCCTAAAAAACATTAGTATGCCAGATGGATTTTTACGACAATCAACAGAGGTTCAACAGTCATCATTAGACATTTAATTTTCAATTTAAAATGTCACCATTTGCCACGGTAGATTCAAACCTGGGCCACAGAGTATTTCTGAGATCGCTGGAATACTAGTCCAGTGAAAATGCCATGACAACATCATCTCTTCCTAAAAACTTGCCTGAATGAGTCCAGCTCCAACAACACTCAAGAGGCTTGCCACTGTCCAGGTAAAAACAGCACCATGGCACCACATTCTCAAATATTCACTCTCTCCACTACTGACACTCAGAAGCTTTAGATTATACCATCTGACAAGACGCACTGTAGAAATTCACCATGTTCGAATAGCACCTTCTAAATCCCGAACCACTGTCACATAAGACTAAGGCAGCAGATACATGGCGACATTACCACCTACAAAATTCCCTCCAAGCTACTCACCATTCATATTTGAAAATATATTGTTGATCCTTCAGTGTGAGTGGGTCAAAATCCTGAAACTTGCTCTCTAACAGCACTGTGGGTATAGCAAAGCTAAATCTACTGCAGACGTTCAAGAAGATTAGTCACTACCACCTTCTCCACTTTAGCTCGTGTATCATTTTTGTGTGAGTATACTCAGAGGCACAGGATTACAAAGCATGAAAACAGACTCTTCAGTCCAACTCGCCCATGCCAACCAGATCTCCTAAACTGATATAGTCCTATTTACCAGCAAATGTCCCATATCCCTCCAAACCCTTCCTATTCATGTACCCATCCAGATGCCTTTTAAATGCTGTAATTGTACCAGCGTCCACCATTTCCTCTGGTGGTTCATTCCATACACACATCACAATCCACGTGAAAAAGTTGCCCTCTCTACTTGAACCTATGTTCTCTAGTTTTGAATTCCCTCACCCTAGGAAAAAGACTTTAGCTTTCTACCTTATCCATATCCCTTATGATTTCATAAACCTCGAAGGAAAATCCATAACCTCAGATGGTCCAGGAGAAAATGCCTCAGCAAATGCAGTCTCCCTATAGGCCAAACCCTCGAGTCTCAGCAACATCCTTTTAAATCTTTTCTGAACCCTTTCAAGTTTCACAACAAATTTCCTATAGCAAGGAGACTAGAATTGTACGCAGTATTCTAATAGTGGCCTCACCAATGTCCTATACAGACAGAATATGACATCCCAATTCCCATACTCAATGCACTGACCGATGAAGGTAAGCATGTCAAATGCCTTCTTTTCTATCGTGTCTACCGACAACTCCATTTTCAAGGACTAAGAACCTGTACCCCTAGGTGTCTTTGTTTGGCAACCCTCCCCATAGCTCAACCATAACTCCTGCCCTGGTTTGCCTTAACAAAATGCAGCACCTCACATGTACCTAAAGTAAACCCCATCTGCCATTCCTCAGTCCATTGGCCCATCTGATCAAGGTCCCGTTCTACTCTGAGATAACCTTCTTCACTGTCCACTACATTACCAATTTTGGTGTCTCCTACAAACTTACTAACCATACCTGCCATATTTACATCCAAGTCATTTAAATAAACGACAAAAAGTGGTGGAGATAATACTGACTCTTGCAACACACGACTGGTGACAGGCCTAATTTGAAAAACCACCCTGCACCACTACCCTTGTCTCCAAACCTACAAGGCAATTCTGTATCAAATTGGCTCGCTGCCCCTTGATTCCAAGTGATCTAAACTTGCTAACCAGTCTACCATGTGGAACCTTGTCAAATGCCTCACTGAAATCCATATAGATAACATCTACCATTCTGCTTTCATGAATCTGTTTTGTCATTCTTCAAAAAACTCAATCAAGTTAGTGAGACACAATTTCCCATGCACAAAGCCAAGCTGACTATCCCTAATCAGTCCCTGCCTTGTGGAAAAATCTGGCCCGGTGTAGTTTTTCTTGTGGGATGGTAGTTGGTATAGAGGAGAATGATACGTTAAGCACAAGTTGCTCATTTAAACATGTCAGGCCTGTAAAATAAAACATAATTAAAACACAAAAATTGGAGCACTGACACCTATATATTAGTCACCAATTAACAATGAAGTGTATTTTTCTAAACTTGACCTCTATATTTTAGACAAAAATGAGATAGTTCTTGCTAAATGCATAAAAACAGAAAAACTTTAATTTCAGTGAACACACTTTAACATTTCAGTGTCCAAAATTTAAGGCCCTTTTACCTGCTGACAGATATTCTTTAACACGTATTTAGCATAAGCATCTAAACTGGCTGTTTCAATTGAAACAGTCCGACTGCCAGATTTTTTCACTCCTACATCATCGTCTGCAAGTTCCTCCATTCCACCAGAAAGTGAAAATCCAGAGCCTTTCAATTCAGCATCACCTAAAATTGAAATGGAAAAAGAATTCTTTTCATTGTGTGTTGTGAGTCTTCTAGATTACATTTTAATTGTATCTCAATGCACAGTAGCTTCTTTCTGGAATAAAGTCATCCCCTCTCTTAGCTTACAGGTAATTGTCCCGGTACACAACACCAACCTTCCTTGACCAAAGGAGCAGAATGACTGCAGCAAGAAAAGATCTCTTATCTATTAGATACTTACTCCATCAACAGTCCAGAAACATTGATTCCACTAGGACTTCCCTCATAGTTATCATCACAACCACTAGTTGTTAGTTATTTTGAAGTCATACAATAGTGAAGCTTATAAAAGATATGATTTCAACAGTGGCATCTGGTGTTCAAAAGGCAGTGTATAGTAAGAGTGCAGGTCCACTCTCCATTCATTAAAACAAAGTGTTCTGGAAGCTTTAGAGGTTACATTTGGAATTTTTTAATACACCATTTGCTACGTGTAACATCCAGTTGAACTACAATGAGAAAAAAATCTGAACTTACTTTTCATAACTTCTATGGGAAGAGAAATTAAGCATTGCTGTTGATAATTTTAAGCCTTATGGTTAAAAAAAAATATCTTTAGCCATCTACTGAGATGCTCTTAACTTCTATACATATGAATGACATCAAGAAATATTACATTAAAATCAGAGTTCAATCTGGGGCATGCATCAGCCGAAGCAAAGGGAAAGAAAACGTGTTAACTTATAAAAGCGGAGTGCAAAACACGCATCCCAAACAAAAAGGAGGCTCCATCATCCAATAGGAATCAACAATCAATATTGACAGCACTCACCCAACATAAAAATTGCTTTCAAAACTGCAAAAACTGCTCCAACCACAATACTGTTCTGTGATGCTGCCAACAAATGTCTGTCACAGGATGAACGAATCCCGACTGTTGGTTTATCTGAAACAAAAATAATCAATTGTTTCCTCTAATAGAGTATCAACATGCCAAGAATAAGCAAAAGTCTTTTAATTGTGGTCGTCATCTTACTTGCTCTCACCCACACTCTGTCATGCTCAGGTTGTAAGTTTGCTCACTGAGCTGGATGGTTTGTTTTCAGACGTTTCGTCTCTTGCTAGGTAACATCATCAGTGAGCCTGCAGTAAAGCGCTGATGTTCTGGCCCACTTTCTATGTTTGTGTCTCTTCAGGTGGGTAATGTCATTTCCAAGTGTTTTTTCCCTCAGAGGTTGATAAATGGGTCCAAATCTATGTGCTTATTGATGGAGTTCAAGTTTGAATGCCAGTGGGCGGCACAGTGGCACAGTAGTTAGCACTGTTGCCCCACAGCGCCAGAGACCCGGGTTCAATTCCTGCCTCAGGCGACTGACTGTCTGGAGTTTGCACGTTCTCCCAGTGTCTGCGTGGGTTTCCTCCGGGTGCTCCGGTTTCCTCCCACACTCCAAAGATGTGCAGGTAAGGTGAATTGGCCATGCTAAATTGCCCGTAGTGTTAGGTAAGGGGTAAATGTAGGGGTATGGGTGGGTTGTGCTTCGGCGGGTCGGTGTGGACTTGTTGGGCCGAAGGGCCTGTTTCCACACTGTAATGTAATCTAATTTAAACCTCTTGGAATTCTCATATATGTCTCCATCTAGCCTGTCCTTGGATGGGTGTGTTGGCCCAGTCGAAGTGGTGTTCGCTTTCGTTGGTATGCAAGGATACTAGTGATAGCTGGTCATGTCGGTTATTGACTACTTGGTGTTCGTGTATCTTGATGGCGAGTTTTCTGTCTGTCTGTCTGTCCGACGTAGTGTTTGTTACAGTCCTGTCATGGTATTTTGTAAATAACATTGGTTTTACTGGTTGTTGGTATAGGTTCATCAGCCACTGTTTAAGTGTGTGGTAGATTTGGAGATTACCATGATGCCAAGGGGTCAGAATAGTCCGGTAGTCATTTCAGAGATGTCTTTGATGTATGGTAACGTGGCTAGAGTTTCTGGGTGCTTTGTGTCTACTTATTTGGGTTTGTCGTTTAGGAATCGGCAGACTGTGTTTATTGGGTATCCGTTTTTCTTGAATACGCTATATAAGTATTTTTCTTCTGCTGCTCCTAGATCCTGGGTGCTGCAATGTGTTGTGGCCCATTTAAATAATGTCCTGATGCAGCTCCATTTGTTGGGATGATTGTTTCTTTAGTTAAGTATCTGGACTATGTACGTTGTTTTCATGTAGTCACTGGTCTGAAGTTCATTCCACAGTGACATCCATGAGGGGAGTCTATTGTTACTCTCCTCCTCTTTTGTGAATTTTATGCCAGTAAGAATATTGTTGATGTTGTTGTAGATTTCCTCTATTTTGTTCCATAGCGGACGCAAAGTTTGGGTTGGATCGTGGGGAGGGCTGTTCGTTCAAATCTCTGCATGACTGCTTCTGCTAAGAAGCCTTATATTGGTGATCCCATGGGTGTTCCAATGATTTGTTTGTAGGTCTTGCCATTGAAGGTGAAGTAGGTAGTGAGGCACAGGTCTACTAGCTTGAGGATATTGTCCTTGCTAATGATGTTTTGCTGTCTGGTGTACGCATCCTTGGTTCCTCTAGTAGTGCAGTCAGTGTTTCTTTGGCCAGGCTGATGTTAATTGATGTGAAGAGGGCTGTTACATCGATGGAGACCATTATTTCATTCTCTACTATCTTGGTGTCTTTGATGGTGTTCAGGAATTCTTGGGTGGAGTGGATGGAGTGCCATAAGTCTTTACTAGATATTTCAGTTTTCGGTGGAGTTCCTTAGCTAGTCTGTAGTTGGTGTTCCAAGAAGTGAGACTATGGATTTGAGGTTTTTATTTGGGGGGGTGTGGGGTGGGGGTGGTGGTGGTGTCCCCTGGTTTATGTACTTTAGGTAGTCTGTAGAAACTGGGTATGTTGGATCTCTCCAGTTACATTTTTTGGAGATCTGTCTTGCTAATTAATCCTTATTTATGAAGTTTCTTCAATGTTGCTGTGACATGGTTTTCCAGCTGTGGAGTTGGGTCTATCACTACCTGTTTGTAAGTGTCAGTATCTGTGAGCAGTGAGTTTGCCTTTTCAATGTACTGTGTTCTGTTTAGGATGACGGTCATGCGCCCTTTGTCTGCAGGTAGGATTACAATGTTTCTGTCATTTCTGAGTCCTTCTAAGGCTTTCCTTTCCTGGGTGTTGAGGGTGTTCCCTTCCTTCTTCCTGCTTCGTGTTGGTGCAACTGTCTGTCTGATGGTCTGCTGGGTTTCTTCTGAGAGTCCTTTTGGTCCACATTCTGTAATTGTAGTTGATCCTTCTTAGTAGGATGGTTTTTGTGTGTCTGTTAGTGATCGAACAGATAGGTTTTTAATCCAAGCCCGAGTTGGCTGTGTTGTTCTTTTGTGTGATCTTGTCTAGTTTTTCCTGTAGTGATAGTTTTTCTAATTTTCTGTGTTTGCTGTTGTTTGATGCTGATGGCTTGTTCTCGTGTGTCTGTCCATTCATGGTCTGTCACGTTGGTGTATAAAGCTTTTCAGTGTGAAACTTCCCGATTGTATTTTTGAAGTCGGTTGTGGGCATTGTTAATCATTTCTCGCAACATTCTGATTCTATACCAACAACCAGCAATACCAATGTCATTTACAAAATACCATGAAAGAACTGTAACAAACACTACATCGGACAGACAGACAGAAAACTAGCCACCAGGATACACAAAAACTAACTAGCCACCAAAAGACATGACCCACTATCACTAGTGTCTTTACACATCCAATGAAGAAGTACATCACTTCAACTGGGACAACACATCCATCCTAGAATAGGCTAAAGAGAGACACACTTGGGAATTCCAAGAGGCCTGCCATTCAAACTGGAACTCCATTAATAAACACATTGATTTGGACCCCATTTAGCAACCTCTGAGAAAAAGAACTGGAAATGATATCACCCACCTTAAGAGATCAAGACACATGACAAGATAGCTCAGTGGTTAGCAATGCTGCCTCACAATGCCAGAGACCCGGGTTCAATTCAAGCCTTGGGCATCTGTCTGCGTGGAGTTTGCATGTTCTCCCTGTCTCTGGGTGGGTTTCCTCCAGGTACTCGAGTTCCTCCCACAATTCAAAGATATGCAGGTTAGGTGAATATGCTAAATTGCCCATAGTGTAGGTTAGGTGCATTAGTCAGGGGTAAATATAGGGTAAGGAAATTGGCCTGGACGGGCTACTTGCCGGAGGGTCAGTGCGGACTTGTTGGGCCGAAGGGCCTGTTTCCACAGTATAGGGATTCTATTCTATTCTTTGAATAAATAAAAAGTGGGACATAACACCAGCGCTTCACCAGAGGCTCTCTGATCATGTTACCTAGCATGGTGACACAACGTCTGCAAACACACCTTCTAGCTCAGCGAGCAAACTTACAACCTGAACCACAAATCTTCTCAAGAATCGCACTCTGTCATGCTCTTCCTAAACTGGATAGTCAAAGGTTTTAGTCATAAATGTTGCAACAATCATCTATGGTGAATGATGCAGCAACACAGGACTAGCCGGACTAAGTAATTCAACCCTTCAAGCCTGTTCTGCCATCCAGTAAGATCATTACTGATCTTTGTTGTGATCTCAACACCACTTTGCTGTCTGCACCCTATTAACCTTTACTCGCTTATCTGTTAAAAATCTAATTCAGACTTCAATAAATTCAAATCATAGAATCACTACAGATTGGAAGCAGGCTATTTGACCCACTGAGTCCACACCAACCCTTCGAAGAGCATCCCATCCATATACAGTGTCCCACCTCCTTACTCCACTCCACACAGTCACCACAGGGTGGAATCAAACCTGGACCCCTGGTGCTGTGAGGTAACAGTGCTAACCACTGAGCCACTGCACCACCCTATGTCAGCCATTACCACTTTCTGGAGAAAAGAATGCTCCAGACTAACAATCCTCAAAAATTCTCCTCGCTTCTGTCTTAAATTAAGACTGTGTGCCCCAACTCGAGCCTTCCCTACATGGAAAAAAACCCCTCTGAAGCCTTCTCATGATCTTAAATGTTTCATTAAGATCATCTCTCATTCTTACAAACTCCAGTGAATACTGTACATGCTCAACCTGTTCAAGACAAACTCTTTATTCCTGGAATCATTTGATTAATCCTTCTCAGAACTATATCCAAGAAATTTCTTTTTCCCAAGTAATGAGACACTAACTGCACACACAGCAATCCAGATGTGGTCCCACCAAGACTTTGTAGAGCTGCAGTAGGAATACTTTTATATTTCATCCTCCTTGCAAAAAACCACAATATTTCACTTGCCTTCCCATCAATTGCTGTACTTGAAGACTAACCTCATGTGCTTCATGTACCTGGATATCCAGATCACTCAAACCAAAGACTACTGTCATCTATTTCCATTTAAATTGTATGCTGCTTTTCAGTTCTCCCTACTAAAGTGGACACTTTCTCACATCAATTTTTTCATCATTTAACCTATCTATATTCCTTTACAGATTCTCAAACGCCCCCGAACAACTTGTGTTTCCTACCTATCTTGGTGTCATTGGCAAATTTAGGTACCGTGTATGCACTACACTTGTTCAACCAAGAATATAGATTATAAATCGTTGAGGCCATAGCACTGACCCTTGTGGCACTTCACTTGTTTCAGCTTGCCAACCTGAAAAAAAATTTAATTATCCCCATTCTCTGCTTCCTGGTTGCCAACCAACCCTTTATCCACGTTTACATGTAACCTCCGACTCTAACTAAAGTAGAAAAAAGAATTGCTGATACTGGAGATCTGTAACAGAAACAAATTGCTGGAGAAACTCAGGCCTGGCAGCATTTGCAGAGAGAGAGAGAGAGAGAGAGAGAGAGAGAGAGAGAGAGAGTCAGGTTAATATTTTGAGTCCAGTGACCCTTCTTCAGACTGATAGTAGCTAAGAAAAGGTGACATATATTAAGATGAGAGGTGGGGTAGGGAGTGAGCAGACAAGTAGAGATGGAGCCCAGAGGGAGACAGTACAATAGCTAGGCAGACAAAGGGATAGATGATAGTATGTTTGGGACAATTAAAAGCTAATAATGGGGACCATAAGGCGACAAAATTGGGTTGGCAGTGCTGAAAACATCCAATGTCATGACAGGCCTTGGCATGTGGAGGTGGGTAAAAGACATAGAAAGGGCTTAGATTGTAAAATTATTGAATTCAATATAGAGTCCTGAAGGCTTCCTCAAAATGGAAACAAGATGCTGTTCTTCCAGCTTGCACTGAGCCTTGCTGGAGCACTGCAGCAAGCCCAAGACAGAAGTGTTAGCCAGGGTCAATGATGAAAGGTGGAAATGGCAGGCAACTGGAAATTCAGGGTTATCTCTGCAGACAAAACATAGGTATTCTGCAGTGATCACCCAGTCTGCATTTTGTCTTCCCAATATAGAGCAAACAACATTGGGGAAAGCGATTATAGTACAGCTCCTACACTATGTGCTCTCATCTTGTGTTGTAACATTTGGTAACATTATCAAATGCATTTTCTCAGAATAATAATTAATTCAACAAGATTTCTCTTATGAAGTTACTGATTCTGCCTGATCACATCATGATTTTCCAAGTACCCTGCTATAACTCCCCAATAATGAATTCTCACAAATTGCCTAAGACTGACATTGACCTAACTGGCGTATGATTTGCTGCTCTGCCTTTCCTCCTTTCTTGGAAAGGTTGCATGTTTAATATTTCACAATTTGCTCAGAATATAAGGAATTTGGAGTATGATAATCAATGTCTCAAACATCTCTGCAGTCACTTTGTTTAAGAGATGAGAATGCAGATCATCTGGTCTGGGGGACTGTCAGTCTTTCACAATTACCCTCTGGGTGATTGAAATAAAAATAAAACAATCTTTCACTTCTTGGTTTTCAAGTATCGTTGGGAAATTTTATAAATCTTCTAATATAAAGACAAAGACGGAATATCTATTTTGTCATTTTCTTGTTTTACGTTTATCAATTCCACAGACTCACTCTTTAAAGGACCAGTACATAATCTAGGTACTCATTTCCCACATTAACACTTGTGGAAACTCTTTATTAACTTCCTTTTTTAATAAGTTCGCTTTCCCTCATACTTTTTCTTCTTTTGCTGACTCTTGAAATCTGACCAATCTTCTAACTTACTAATAATATACGTTGCTGTTACTTTTCATACAATTCTTAACTTCCATATTTAGTCACAGATAATTCAATGAGCCTTTGTTTTCCACTGGAAAGAATCTCTTTCAAGAGATGTTAAATATTTCTTTTAAAAAGCCTTGCTATCTTATCATTTACCCTTATTTCCTAGCTCTCTTTGGTCAGCTCTGACTTTTAAACTTTATCAGAACTTTGTGAAGTTTAGTACAGCAGACTTAGACCCACACTTCTCCCTTTCAAACTGAACACAAAATTCTATCATGTTACGATTACTGTAATTCCTTAAAGTCTGTCTGTATATAAACAGAAAGATTGCAATTACCACCGTAATTTGCCACTTTAGCAGCTCAATCTAATGCAGAATCCTGGTCAACAGTGACCATGTATTGCCAGGGTCACAGACTTGCCAATTTAGTATCAAATGGAAAAGAAGAATTAACTGGTATTGTCTAGTGATCATTAAAATTAGAAACAGCAGTTCAATATTCTTTAAAAGAACCCCTGTGAAAGACAGCTCTTAGAAATGAGTGTCGATTTTGTAGAAGTTAAAAGATAACACTGAAGATGCTTGAAATAAAAATCCACCCAGTTAAAGTAATTTACATTTTAAAAAAGGCACTTCCAAGCATTGACCATCTCCTTTAGGTATCTATCAGTATTATACACAGCATAAGATAAACAGTCAAGATTTTTTTGAACAATCTTGATGAAAAGAAATGTTGACATAGCCTCTACTTTCAGAGGAAAACTCATAGGAACATAAGAACAGGGGTAAGCAATTCAGCCAACAAGCCCACTCTGTAATTCAAGATTTTGGCCAATCATCTCCTCAATGCCATAAAATGTGGGCATTAGACAGAGACATAGCTGCAAGGGGATCAGGGCTGGGAACTAACACCAAAGGATATGCATCTAATCTAAAGGACACAGAGGGGCATGTGTGAATGTTTGCACATACCTATTGCCCTTGTCTTGCTGGATGGAAGTGATTGTGGATTTGGAAAATACTGTCTAAGGATCTTAGGTAGATTTCTGCAGATTTGCTGTAGATAGTACACACTGCCGCTACTGAATATCGGTGGTGGAGGGAATGGATGCTTCTAAATAAGATGCCAACCAGCCGACCTAATTTGTTTTGGATGCTGCCAAGCTTCTTGACTGGCATTGAAGCTGCACCCATCCAGGCAAGTGTATTTTATTACATTCCTGACTTGTACCTTGTAGGTACTTGTCAGGCTTTGTTTCGAGAGGCAGGAGGTGAGTTACATACTGCAGTATTCCTAGCCTCTGACCTGTTCTTCTAGCCATTACATCTATATGACAAATCCAATTGAGTTTCCGGCCAATGTTAACCCTCAGGATGCTGATAGTGGGGTATTCAGTGAGAGTAACAACATTGAATGTCAAGGGGCAGTGGCTAGATTGTCTCTTATTAGAGATGGTTATTCCCTCGCATTTACGTAGGATCTTACAGGTAGACAACCCTTTATTCGAAAAGCTCCAAAATCCGGAGGATTTTTTCTGAAGTTTTTTGATCAATAACAAGGTTGTTTGGGGTGCAATCAGGTAATCCAACTCCATGCCCACTCAATGCGTGTCACTTGGATGCGATGTATTGTGTCTCAGGGCTCGTTACTCACCGCGAGTCTACTGTTCGGTAAGATTTTTTAAAAGTTTCACCGTTGAAATGTCACTTATTCCAAAATTTCAAAAGCCAGCTGGTCCCAAGCATTTCAGATAAAGGATTGTGTACCTGCACTTGCCACTTGTCAGGTCAAGTCTGGATATTATCCAGATCATGTTGCATTTAATATGAACTGCTTCACTAACTGAGGAGTTGCAAAACAATGTTGAACATTGTGTAATCATTGGGAAACATCCCCACTTCTGATTTAGGATGGAGAGAAGGTCATTGATGAAGCAGCTGACGATAATTGGGCTTAGGACACTATCTCGAGGAAATCCTGCAGGGATGTTCTGGAGCTGAGATGATTATAACCACTCAATGTTCCAACTGAAGTCTTACTGAGATTTTATAAAACTACAGCAAGACGTCTTTACTTCTGTACTTAACTTTCTAGTATTTCAAAGGGAATTTATGGTCTACCTTTCCAACTGTTTGCCGCACCTGTACGTTTTCCTTTCGTGACTTACAGACAATAAAACTCAGATCCAACTTTGACACCAGCGCTTCCCAACCCCGAACAATGTAAGAAATATTCTGCCTTTTTGATTTTTCCACTAATGTGAACATCCACAAGTAAAGCACATGTATTCACATTATATGTCTGCCATGTTCTATTCACTTAGCCTGTCCAAGTCCTCTTGAAACCTCCTTGCATGCTTCTCACAGTTTGCATGCTCACCCAATTAGGTGTCATTAGCAAATGTGGAAAATGACAATTGGTCCCCATATAAATAATTTACAGATTGAGAGGAGGATTGATCTAGCACTAATCCCTGCAGTATTTGACTTGTTACAGTTTGCCAGCCTGTTAATGCTCTAGTTATTCTTACTCTCTGCTTTGTCTATTAACCAACTCTCAACATATACTAATAAATTATCCTATCCCATGTGCTCCCTCCTAATTTACTGTGTGGGATCTTATCAGAAGCCTTCTGAAAATGCAAGTACGCAATCTACTCATTCTCATAGAATCACAAGCAGTCCATCAAGTTGGGACTGACCGTCCAAAGAGCATCCCAACCCAGACCCACCCCCACTAATCTTCTATTTCCTTTCACTAGTTTTGTTTCCTATAAATCTGAGATCCTGGCTAATTTCATTTCAATCATTCCCAATAGTTCTAGCAGATCTCCCAGCAAGAATGTTAATCCTGTCCCTGGGAAGATACAATCTGTCTATCTTGTACATGTCCCATCTACCCCAGAACTAGTCCCAATGCTGCAGATATCACAATGCCTCCCTCCTTTACCAGTTTTCGGTCTGCATGTTCAACTGTTCAGTTCTCCTGTTCCTATGCTCAACCAGCACGTGGGACTCTCAGTAATTCTGAGATTGCTGATTTGCAGGTCTTACTTTTCAATCTCCTTCACAGCTCCCTGAAACTTGCCTTCAAGACTTTCTCCCTCTTTCTACCTAAGTCACTGAGATTGAAATGAACCAAATTTCTGGCCATTCACCCCACTGCACAGGAAGATCTTGCAGCCTGTTTCATCATTAATCCTGGTGCTGACGGGACAACACATCATCTTGGAGTTACATTTACAGTCGCAGCAACATCGATCTGTTCCCCAAAAGAATTCCCTATCAGTACTGCTTGTCTTGTCTTTCCGGTCCTATATATGCAGGTTAACAGGAAACGATAGAGGCAGGTCTAATTATAATATTTAAATCGGACAGGTACATGGAGAGAAAAAGTTTTTAAGGAAATAGGCCAAATGCAGGCAAATGGGACTAGTTCAGTTTAGGAAACCTGGTCAGCATGTACAAGTTGGGCCAAAGGGACTCTTTCAATGCTATATGACTCTATGAGGTGTGACCGAGGTGCCACTGTCTTGGTTCTGATGATACTCTTCTGAGGATCCATTACCTTCACCAGTCTCCAAAGCAAAAACTGATTTGCAAAAGCAATCAGCTCTATTATCTCTTACACTACTTGTTTGGTTTGCTTCAACTGAATGGCAGACATACATTCCTTATCTGCCTGGATACCTAAACTGGAATGCAAGCACCTCCCTCAACATGTTACTGACATTGTCCTCTGCCTCACAGATGCAGAACAGTGACTCCAGCTACCAGCAACATTCAAAACCCTTCAGCTCAAGCTTATACAGTGCTTTTTCTTGCAGATTCAATCATCTCAGACACATGGTGCATCCATGCCTTCTCTCATTGCACAGGCTGTACATTCCATTTGGCTAATCTGCCCTGCCATATTTTTTTAACTTTACTGACTACATGTTACAAATTGAATAGCTGACTAGTTGCTCACCAATCAGCTCCTTCCAGCATGGAAGTAGAAGACATATACTGGACAACAAAGTAAGGAAATTAAAAAGGAATAGGAAAAGGAAAAATAGGCACCTCCTCGCCCCATCACCAAACATACCATTCTGTTTGAAATCTCCACTCTGCTTCAAGCTGCAGAGAGTCTCTGTATTTACACTATTTGGAGCTACAATGCTACAAGAACCAGACTGAACCAGTTATCTAATTAAGCAAGGTTACTCCCCAGGTCTGAAAAAGTGTAAAGTCAAAACATTAACTCTGCTTCTTTCTCCACAGATCTGCCAGACTTGCTTGGTTTTTCCAGCATTTCTGCTTTTATTTTAGATCTCCAGCATCTGTTCAACTTTGCTTTCATTTTACTTTCCAGTTGAATTGGTTTACCTTGTCTAAAGTTGGAAAAAACTGACTTTACTTTCTTACTAATTTCAGAGAAAACTACTGATCTCTTGCCCTTGGGCAAGACAGAATCCAAGCTTCAGCCAACATTTGATTTCTACGTTTCCACCAGAGAAAAGACAGCACTTGCAATGTATTTTACTTACTGCTGTCCTGATGACAAGGGTTCAACTGTGGTGTCCTAAACAAGTGAAGAAGGATTCTGCACGTTAGCCGAGCACCAGGTTCTGAATCTTGCTCACTGCAAGCTGCAATATAAACAAAATTACTGACACAGTCCGTAATTTTTACCAAGCAGCCAAGCATGAGAGAAGTATAGCTCCAGCAAATATACCAAGTATACAAACTGTACTACAATTTGTCAATTCCCTTGGAATGATAAATAGAAAAAGATAATGTTGGAAGGATACTGAAGATCAATTTACAAAAGGAAAGGCACTAAACATTTCAGGTGCAAGTCAATTGTTATTACTACACATTTATCAACTCTGCTGGATGCACATTTTGAGTAGTTTCAGACTCAGTGGTGAAGTTAAGACTAAGTTACAAACCTTTGTTGTTACTGAACAATGTAAGCTTCTTATTGACTCTTTTCAGATCTCTCATAAACCTTATTTCAATCTACCCCCACCCCTCTCACCCCACCCTAGAAGGTGGCATTCAATCCTTCATTGTTTGCACTGGCTCTTGAGCATTTTAATTCAATTACAATCTCCTGTTTTTAACTCTTAACACAAATAATAATAATCTAACGCCCTATTAAATGCCTCAATTGAACCTGTCACAACCATACTTCCACACAGTACATTCCAAAGTGGTAAAAGAGTCTAGAATTTGGCATACTGAATTAACAACTCTCTCTACCTGGCTGCGAACTCTAACCACTCACTCACAAATACACCCAGGTCTCTCTGCCACTGCACTCCTTTTAGAATAGCACCCTTTACTTTATATTGACACTTCACAGTCTTTGCATCAAATTAGTGCTAACTTCTTGCTTCTCATTTTGTCTCTACACGTCATTTCTGAATCTTCAGTGTTCAGCTTGATTCTCAAATGTATTTTTTTTTAGGTGACTGAGGGAGGGTGCTGCATAGGAGCTTTTAAAAAGAAATCATTTACAGGATGTGCCATTGTTGGCTAGGCTTTACTGCCCATCCCTAATTGCCCAGTTGGCAGTTAAGAGGCAACCGTTGACTGAGTGTCTGGGGTCATACAAAGGCCAAAACAGGTAAGGACAGCAGCTTCCTTCCCTAAAGGACATCAGTAAACCAGATGGGTTTTTCTGACAAATGACAATGAGAAACAGATTTATTATCTGACACCTGTCATACAGATCACCTCACACACCAGGTTTGCCGTATGGCACTCTATCAAACACCTCTGGAAGGTCATGTATACCATATCAATAGCTTTGCCTTCATCAATCCTCTTTGCTACCTCTTCAAAATTTCCAGAAGGATAAGTAAAAATTATTTTTCCTTCACAAATCCAAGATGACGTTCCTGAATCAAACTCCAAGTTTCAACATAACTATTAATTTTATTCTGGATAACTGCTTTTAGATGGCTGCCCACCAAAGTTAAATTGACTCGTCTTGTAAAGTAATTGCTGGGTTAATCATTACAACTTTTTAAACAAGGACATAATGTTGTAATTCTCCAGTCCTCAGGCACCTCCCCAGAATCCAGGAAGATTGAAAAATTGCCAGAGTCTCTGCATTACACACTAATTTCCTTCAAAATCCTTGGATCGCCTCATCTGGTCACAGTGCCTTATTAAACTCAAGTACCAACAGCTTATTCAATATTTCCTCCTTCACAGTTTTAAACCTTTTTAGTAAACTTTCTCCACCATCACCATGGCATTGGCAACAGCTACCTCAAAAGATAAAGACAGATGCAAAGAATTTAATTAACACTTCTTATATGCCTTTTGCCCTTCTGTTGAAATCCTCTTTTTTGATCTCTGAACAATCTTCCTCCTCCTTTTACAACCCATTCACGATTGTGGAACTGATTATGGGCAGCACAGTGGCACAATGGGTGGCACAGTGGTTAGCACTGCTGCCTCACAGCGCCAGAGACCTGGGTTCAATTCCCACCTCAGGCGACTGTGTGTGGAGTTTGCACATTTGCCCCGTGACTGCGTGGGTATCCACTGGGTGCTCTGGTTTCCTCCCACAATCCAAAAATGTGCAGGTTAGGTGGATTGGCCAGGCTAAATTGCCCATAGTGTTAGGTGAAGGGGTAAATGTAGGGGAATGGGTCTGGGTGGATTGCGCTTCTGCAGATCGGTGCGGACTTGTTGGGCCAAGTAATCTAAGTGATCTAATCTAATCTAAATTTGATAGAAGACTTGTGGATTTCTCTTTGTTAGCTGCCAGATTTTTTCTCAAAATCCCTTATTCCTTTTCATATTTGTTTTCTCAACTCCTTTCTGAACCTTCTGTATTCAGCTTAGTTCTCATTTTTATTTGTTTTATGTTGGTAGAAATGATAGAGTATTTCTTATGCTTTGAGTCAACACTATTCACTCTAGAATACACCATGAAAGCATTAGAAAATAGAAAATTTTCCCTAGCTTGTAAAACTGTACAGTTATCAAAGATTCTGGCTTCTGAAGAAGATTGAAAAAGTAATCAATACAGGATTAGTAACTCAATCAGTAAAATACTTAGAACCACTTCAAGTTTCAAAAGCAGAAGATAACGATTTTGTCCCAGTTAGATACATCCAAGTTAACCAAAGATTATTGAGAAAAATACCTGAAAGGCTCCTCAATTAATTGGTAGGATTAAGGTTTAATGTTCATAACTATTATCAAAGTATAGGCAGAATCTTAATTCAGTATTTCACATCCAGAATATCCAGTCTTGGCACTTTCAAAAATGGCAAGATAGGTGGTTACCTGCATTAAGGAGTGATGGAATTGCCACACAACGAATCAGATCCTCCAACAATAGACATTGCCTGGCTATTAAAATTGCTATAAATGTAGCCAGAGAGTCATGGAATGATAAATCACTCACCTGAAAAAAAGAAGAAAGTGCATAAATAAATAGCAGTATTTCCACTCAAACATGAAGCCATTATCTTTTAGATAATGCCTACTACTGAAAACATCAAGTAACAGCTACAGGTTCAGCAACAGCAATCACCATAAGGCAGGTTACAAGTTCATATCCTTTCCCAGGGTTTCAGCAATGATACTGGCTGGTACTCCAATGTGAAAGTGGATGAAAAACCTTGTATACGTATTAAACAAATACCTATTTGCCTACTTCTGTGTCCACTCTCCTTTATCTCCTCTCATACGTTTAGTTATCATTGTTCAGATAGAAAAAGACACAGTAACCACGAGTCAGAATGAAACACACTACTTCTCTCGGTATCTGGCAACCACTCTTTCCAGAACCAAACCTCACAAAAACAAACTAGCATATTTATTCCTGTCACAGCAAGACTGATGTATAAAGTGAGACTTAATAAGTTCGGACAATATTTACTTAAGTCTATTGATCACTTGTCCCATTACTATTTGTGACTAACATTGCAGCATAATTGCTGGTACGTTTCTATACAAGGACCACACATCAAATTGATTCAATATATGAAGAGTTCTTTGAAATATCATCCTCAGTTACATAATAAAGTACAACATGAATCATAACCATCAGAAAGCCAGCATTTAAATTGTGGGAGCTGTGGTCTGACAAGTACTTGGGTCCTGATGAATTTCATCCAAGAGTCGTGAAAATCATAGTGAGGCTGTTGAAGCATTGGTTTTAAATTCTCAAAGGTCACATGGTTTGGGGACAGTCCTATTACATAGAAATAGAGGAACAGGAATAGGCAATTCAGCCCAATACTGCCCTTGAACACTAATGCCTTTTACTCACCCCATCTATATAGCGCTGTATACCACTGCTAATGAGAAATCTATAAATCTCTAACTTAAACATACTCGAACATCGAACCTCCACAGCCCTCCATAGTAGAGAATTCCAAAGGTTCACAGGGCTCAGGAAAACTATTTCTCATCTGCAACCAAAGAGACATTTCCCTGATTTTTAAATTGTGCCCCCTGGTTTTAGACACCATTCTGCCCTTCCCCAACAAGGGGAAATACCTTTCCTGCATCTATTTTGCTTAGCCCTTTAAGTATTTTAGAGCTTTTAAGGAGATCACTTCCCATTCTTCACAACTGTAGAGAATACAGGCTTAATTTGCCCAAACTGTCTTGGAGGAAACACTGAAGGTGGTAAGGGCAAATGTACTCTTGCTGGGGATTTTCAACATCCATCACCAGTCTTGTCAGCCTGGAAACAAGTCTTATGAACCGTTGTTGCATTGCCTCTATGGAAATAACACCCCTCCTGAGATCGGGGGATCAAAACTGCACACAGTAGTCTAAGTTCTTATAAAATTGAAGCTTTTACTTTTGTCCTCAAATGATCTTGCAATAAATGCTCACACTTCATTAGCCACCTTAATCATTTTTTAAGCATTCTATTAGCCTTCTTAATAGCTTGCTGCATTTCTTAAATTTATTTATTGGACGTAGATGTCACTGACTGACCAGCATTTGTTGTCTGCCCATGGCTGCCCTCGAGAAGGTGGTGTTGAGCTGTCTTCTTAAACTGCTGCAGTTCATGTGCAGTATGTCAACCCACAACGTTGTTAGGGAGGGAATTCCAGGATTCCAACCCACTGATAATGAAGGAACAGTGACATATTTCCAAGCCAGGATGGCAAGTGGCTTAGAGGGAAGCTTGCAGGTATGGTATTCTCATATCAGCTGGCCTCACTCCTAGATGGAAGTGGAATTGGAAGGTGCTGTCTCAGGATCTTTGGTGAATTCCTGCAGTGCTTGTTGTAGATAATATATACTATTGCTACTGAGTGTCGGTGGTGGAGGGAGTGGATATTTGTAGACACATTGGCAATCAAGCAGCTGCTTTGTCCTGGATGGTGTGGAGTGTAGTGGAGCTGCATCTATCCCATTAAGTGGGCAAGTGTTCCATCACACTTCTGACATATGACTTGTAGATGTTGGACAGGACTTGGGGAGTCAGGAGGTGAGTTATTTGCTGCAGCATTCAGAGTCCCTGATCTGCTCTTGTAGCCACACTATCTACATGTAGAGTCCAGTTGAGTTGCTCAATGGTTACGCCAAGATCATTGACAATGGGGAATTCAGTAATGGCAAGACCAATGTCAAGAGACAGGTGTTAGATTGTCTCTAACTGGAGATGGTCTTGGTCTGGCATTTGTATGGGACAAATGTTACTTGCCACTTGTCAGCCCAAACTTGGATAATGTTCAGATCTTGCTGCATTTGTACATGGACTGCTTCGGTAACTGAAGAATGACAAATGGTGCTGAACACTGTGTGGCAATCATCAGTAAACATCTGTAGTTCTGACCTTATGATGGAGGGAAGGTCATTGATGAAGCAACTGAAGGTGGTTGGGCCTAGGACACCTATCTGAGGATCACCGGAGATGTCTTGGAATGAGATGACTGACTTTTAACATCCATGACCATCTTCCAATGTGCTAGGCATGACTCCAACAGTGGGCAGTTTGCCCACTGATACACATTAAATTCCACTTTTGCTCGGGTTCCTTAATGCCACACTCTGTTGAATGCAGCTTTTATGTCAAGAGCTGTCATTCTCACCTTGGCTCTGGAATTCAGATCCATATTTGAACCAAGGCTGTAATGAAGTCAGGAGGTACATGGTCCTGGTGGCACCTAAACTGGGGGTGACTGAGCAGGGTCTGGGATTTTGATGCTGTTGAGACACCTTCAATCACTTTTGTGATGATCGAGAATATTGTGATGGGGTGGTAATTGGTTGGGCTAGATTTGTCCTGTTTTTTGTGCACAGGATATTCAAGGTCAAATTTCCACATGGTCAATTAGGTGACAGTGTTACAACTGTACTGAAAGCAATTGGCTAGGGCTGCCGCATGTTCTGAAGCAGATGTTTTCAGTACAATTGCCAGAATGTTGTCAGGGCTCACACCCTTTGCACTATCCAGTGCCTCCAACCAATTCTTGAAATCACATAGAGAGAATCTAATTTAGCTGAAAAGTGACATCTATGATGCTGGGGATCAGTGGAGCAGACCAAGATAAATCATCATTCGATACTTCTGGCTGAAGGTTGCTGCAAATGCCCTATCTTTTGCAGTAGTGTGCTGGGTTCTTCCATCATTAAAGATGGAAATAATTGTGGAGCATCCTCTTCAGTGGAGGTCTTTAATTGTCCACTACCATTTATGACCAAATGTGGGAAGACAGCAGAGCTTAGATCTAATCTTTTGGTTGTGGAATTGCTTAGGTCTGTCTATCACTTGCTGCTTATGCTGTCTGACAGACAAGTACTCCTATTTGATAGCTTTACCAGGTTGAGAACTCATCTTTAGCATGACTGGTGCTGTTCCTAGTATGCCTTCCTGCATTCTCCATTGGACCAGGGTTGATCCTCTGGCTTGATAGCAATGACTGAGTGCAGGATATGCCAGGCCATGAGGTTGTAGATTGTGCTGGAGTACAATTCTGCTGTTGATGGCGCTCAGTGCCTCGTGGATACCCAGTTGCTCAATCTATTTGAAGTCTGTCTCATTTAGCATGAGTGATAGCCCCAAACAACATAATGAACGATATTCTCAATGTGAAGACAAAACTTGTCACCTCAAGGACTGTGCAGTGGTCAGTCTTACTGATACTGTCATGGACAGATGTATCTGCAGCTGCAAGATTGGTAAGGATGAGGTAAAATATGTTCTTCACTTTTATTGACTCCACCACCGTTACAGACCAAGTACAGCAGCTGTGCCCTGTAGGACCCAACCAATCCGATCAATAGTGCTGCTGCTGAGCCATTCCTGGTGATGGATGTTGAAATCCCCACCAAGAGTACATTTGCCCTTGCCACCTTCAGTGTTTCCTCCAAGTGTTGTTCTGATTCAGAGAGGTTACATGGTTACCAGCAGGTGGTTTCCTTGCTTATCTCAAGCCTGAAGCCATAAGACATCATGGCATCCAGAGTCAATGTTGATGACACCCAAGGCAACTACGTATCAACTCTATGCTACTGTGCCACTACCTCTCCTGGGTCTGTGCTGCCAGTGGGACAGGAGATATCCAGGGTTGGTGATGTCTGGGACACTTGCTTGTAAAGTATGATTCTGTGAGCATGACTGTCAGGCTATTGCTTGACTCGCCTGTGAGATAGCTCTCCCAATTTTGCAGTAGGCCGCATAAGTTAGTAAGGAGGTCTTTGTAGGGCCAACAATGTTGTATCTGCCACTGTATTTTCTGTGCCTAGGTCAATGCCAGGTGGTCATCAGGTTTAATTTCTTTGAGACTTTGTAGCAACTGATACAAATGAGTGGCCATCTCGAGGGTAGTTGAGAGTTTCATGGGCATCAGTAAATTCTTAATTCTAGATTTTTTTTTTTACTGATTTCAAATTCCACCATCTGCCATGCCAGGATTCGAACCCAGGTCCCATGAACATTAGCCAGGTTTCTGGATTAACAGTCAAATGATAATACCACTAGACGATTACCTCTAAACATTCTGCACATTAGCCATGAGTGACTTAACAACAAGAACATCCAAGTCCTTTTGTACATGTACACTTTCCACTTAAGACTGGAATATAGCAAATGCAGTTCATTTCCCTAAAAGCAGAGGAGGACAAAGCAAGAAACTACATGCCAGTTAGTTTAACATCCTAAAGAGGGCAAATGCTAGAAGCTATTAAAAATGATAATAGAACACTTGCAACAGTTCAGAATCAAATGATTTTGTGAAAAGGAATCATATTTGACGAATTTATTGAAGTTCTTTGGGGAAGGAGCATATACGCAGGATAAAGGGGAACCAAGGAATGTGCTGCATTTCCATTTTCAGAGGTACTTTATATAACAGTCTTTTTTAAAAATACAACTTTAAAACTCATGTTTTAGGGGGAAGCATGCAGGTATGAATACATGATTGCCTGACTGACAGGCACAATGGATCTTCTCCAGGTTGGAAAGATGTAATGAATGGTGTGCCACACAGATTGATGCTGGTAAAACAAAGTGTACAAATGAATGATTTAGATGATGGGATAGCAAGCAGAATGGCCATGTTTGCTGCCAATGCAAAGTTTGGAATTTGAATGGTGAAGAAAACACAAGGAGGTAACAAAAAAGATATTGATGAATAAAGTGAGTGGACGAGAATGTGGTAAAAAGATTATAATATGGAACAAGGTGAAATTGTCCATTTTGGAAGGAAGATTAGAAAAAAGCATTATCTAAACGTTGAGCGATTATAGAGCTCTGAGCTGGATCTGGCTGTCCTTGGACATGAATTGCAGAAGGTTTTCATAAGTTGGTACAAGTAATGAGCAAAACTAATACAGTGTTGGAATTTATTAAGACAGGAACTCAAACCTTAATTAAGGTGGTTATGTAGCACTAGTGAGACCAGTAACCATCTGGTACATTGTGCTCAGTATGAGTTATCTTATTCAAGGAAGGAGGTATATAATTGGAGTAGTTCAACTAGACTCAGAAGTAGAGTTGGCGAGTTGGACAGGCTAGGACTCATAACTGCTGGGGTCTGCAAGATGTGGAGGTGCCGGTGTTGGACTGGGGTGGACAAAGTTAAAAATCTCACACATTAAGTGATAGTCCAATGGGTTTATTTGGAACTACTAGTTTTCAGAGTGCTGCTCCTTCACAAGTAACTAGTGAGGCAGGATCATAAGACACAGAATTTATGGCAAAATATAACAGTGTCATGCAATTAAAACAATATATTGAACAAATCTAGACTGCTGTTAAGTATTTCATCTTTTAGATTGGCTTGCAGATTTCAGTTCATTAATATATAAATCCTAGAACTTCTTTAAAGTCACATTCTTGAGACAACATCAGGTTTTTTTTAAAAAAGTGACATCTCAGCTCAGACAATGCATTAAAGGCATGACGCTAGAGTCTGTCTGTATCCTAGTCTTGAGTCAGACTGGTTCTATTTCTAAAGTGGGGATTTACAAAATGTTATATGGATTGACTGTGTGCAGGTTGTGCTTTTTGAGCAAAAATAGAATGTATCTACAAATATAAATTCACCCCACAGACCTATTTGTGTGTGTGTGTGCATGCACGCACAAGAGGGGGGTATAGAGAGAGAGAGGGGGGTATAGAGAGAGAGAGAGAGAGAGAGGGATATCACTGCAGTTGTTTCAGTGACATACGAAGATGCACAAAGCCAAAATACCTCATCATCCCATCATGTCAGACAACAGAACCCTGTGTGAGAACCTCTCTGGCTATGTCAAGGGCATCTTGAAACCCTCTATACAGGGGACTCCCAGCTTCTGTCATGAAACTACAAATTTCTTGCAGAAACTCAGCACCCACGGACTAGTCAAACTAGGAACATTCCTCATCACAATGGATGCTTCAGCACTCTACACCAGCATCCCCCACAATGACGGCATTGCAGCAACAGTCTGAGTACTCAATACCAACAACTGCCAATCTCAGAGCACCATCCTACAACTCAACCGCTTCATCCTCATTCACAACATTCTCACCTTTGACAATCAGTTCTTCATCCAAACACACAGAACAGCCATGGGGACCAAATTTGCACCCCGATATGCCAACATTTTCATGCACAAGTTCGAACAAAACTTCTTTGCTGCACAGGACCTTGAACCAGCACTATACACCAGATATATTGATGACATTTTCGTCTTCTGGACCCATGGCGAGGAATCACTAAAACAACTGCACGGTGACATCAACAAGTTTCATCCCGCCATTAAACTTACCATGGACTACTCTTTAGTATCTATCTAATTCTTGGACACACAAATCTCAATCAGACATTTCAGTGCTTCACTCTACCGCAAACCCACAGATAACCTCACTATGCTGCACTTCTCGAGCTTCCACCTTAAACATATTAAAACAGCCATCCCCTACAGATAGACCCTCCACATACAGAGGATCTGTTCAGATGAGGAGGAATGCATCGGACACCTAAAGGTGCTGAAGGATGCCCTCATAAGAACAGAGTATGCTACATAACTCATCGATCGCCAGTTCTGACGTGTCACAGCAAGAAACCGTAATGACGTCCTCAGGAGGCAGATACAAGATGCAACCGATAGGGTACCCCTTGGTGTCCAGTACTATACAGGAGCAGAGAAGCTATGCCATGTTCTTTGCAGCCTGCAACACGTTATCGATGAGCATGAGCACCTCGTTAAGACCTACCTTACACCTCCACTCCTCGCCTTTAAACAACCACCAAACCTTAAATAGACCACCGATCGCAGCAAACTGCCCAACCTTCAGGACATTGACCACAATACCGTACAACCTGTCATGGCAACCATTGCAAGACGTGTCAGAGTGTCGACACGGACATCACCATTACACGTGGGGAGCACCATTTACCATGCACACGGCAGGCACTCATGTGACTCGGCCAACTTCATCTATCTCATACGCTGCAGACAAGGATGGCCTGAGGTGTGGTATATTGGCAAGACCAAGCAGACACTATGACAACGGATGAATGGACACCGCATAACATTGCCAGACAGTGATGCTCCCTCTCAGTTGGGGAACTCTTCAGGAGGCAGGGACATTTGGCCTTGGATCTTTAGGTGACCATCCACCAAGGCGGACTTCAGGATATGCAATAACGCAGTGTGGCTAAGCAGAGGCTGATAGCCAAGTTCGGTACCCATGAGGATGGCCTCAACCTAGATCTTGGGTTCATGTCACACTACAAGTGACCCCACTACAAACACAAACAAGCACACTTATGTATACACTCTTATGTACACTCACACAGACACTCTCTCATGCACATTCACACACACATACACCCCTCACACCTGCGTGCACACCTTCTCACAGGCTTATACTCCGTCACACTCATGCACACAGTCACGCAAACAGGCACTCACACTTACATGCACACACTCACTCTTTTTCTCCCTCACGTGTGCGTGCACACACAAGTCTTTGGGGTGAATTCGTATTTGCAGATACATTCTACTTTTGCTCAAAAAGCACATAACTTGCAGGGAGTCAATCCATGTAATATTTTATAAATTCCTACATTGGAAATAGAACCAGTCTAACTCAAGACTGGGATACAGACAGAGTCTAACCGTATAACTTTAATACATTGTCCGAGTTGAGATGTCGCTTTTTTTCATAAAACCTTAAGTTATCTCAAAAATGTGACTTAAAAGAACTTCTGGGATTTACATATTAATGAACCAAAATCTGCAACCTATTCTAAAACAAGAAAGACTTAACAGCAATCTAGGTTTGTTTACTATATTGTTTAATTGCATGACACTGTGATCTTTGCTATAAATTCTGTGCCTTATGATCCTGCCCTACTAGTTACTTGTTGAAGGAGCAGCCCTCTGAAAACTAGTACTTCCAAATAAACCTGTTGGACTATAAACTGGCGTTGTGTGATTTTTAACGGGGTCTTTAAGAATAAGAAGCAACTTGATTGAAACATTTAAAATTATGAGAGATCTTAACATGATACATTTGGAGAGGACATTTCTTTTTATAAGAGAATCTAGAATTGGAGATCATTGTTTAAAAAATTCAGGGTCACCCATTTTACTTTTGAGAGTTTGCCAGTTTTTGGAACTCTACTTCAAAAGATAGTGGAAGAGTTCTTGAACATTTTCTAAAGCAGAGATGAATAAATGTTTGCTAAAAAGGGTTGCAAGACATCAGGAGTAGGAAGGGAAGTGAATTTGAGGCAAAACTCAGATCAGCCAAGATCTTACTGAATGGTGGAGCAGGCTCAAGGTGCTGATTCGCACACTCTTTATGTTTATATAAAGGCAAAACAACAGCAGGGAATACAGATTTATCCAGAGTTTAAGAAGGAAGAGAGGCAACTGATGGAGCAGTCAACAAAGGAGAGAAATATTAAATAGGTGGACTTTCAAAAAAAAAATCTAGAGCTTCTGCTACAAATCAGAAAAAAATCTGATACTTATAAAAGCGACCATGAAGCATAAAAACCTAACTTTATTTTGGATTTCCTCACCAGAACTGCTCCAATATCATGAAAAAATGTTGTCTGTTTCCTCCAAGAACTGTATTAGTTGGGAATGAATTAGAAGTCCACAATCTGCAGATATTCACTCCAGCATTTTCTTTTGTTCTTTCTTGCAATTTGTTGCTAAGGCCAGCATTTGTTATTTATTCCCAATTCCCTTCAGACGATGGTGGTGGTGAGCTGCCCTCTTGCACTGCAGTAGTCTATCTAGGGCAGGTATGCTCAAAATGTTGTAAAGAGTTCCAGGATTATGCTCCAGGAACAGTGAAGGTCATTTGTCACTAACATCCACAAATCATGAAAGAACTAAGAACTATGAAATTGAGGGAGCCCTTCTGAGTTGATAGCGACCAAATTGTCCTGTCTTTGTCCAAAGTTTGCTGAAACACAAACATATAGTCAAGGGGAACTAGTTTGGTCCAAAACAGTTTAAAGGAGTAGCACCTTTGAACGTAAATGTGTTCAGATAGATTTTGCATTCTTTATTCTTGTCAAGGTGCGACAGTTGCTGGCAAAGCCGGCACTACTACTCCTTCTTTAATTGGCTCTGAACTGAGTGGCTTGAGATCGCATTTCAGACGGTCATTTAGAGTCAACCAATTAGATCTATGAAATTTTGATACATACAATCAGTTGTTAGTATCTTACTCATTAACTTACAGAGCTCAGTGGCTTACCAAAGTTTGAACAATTTCTTATATTCTACCAAATGAAAACACTATTACTCGAAACAATGTCAGAAATCAGGGGTAAGTATTGTGTGCCTGCTTGTATTTCTGTTTCTTGTTTCGTAAGAATCTTAGGGTTACGGAATTGTGATAAATTGATATTATTGACAAAACATTTGCATTGAACAACACTTACAATGTTCCCATCTTGTAATAAGTTTTATTACTGATTATGTCTGTTGTGAGCATGCGTTAATAGTTTTTGACTGATTGGAGCACAAAGGTTATATAGCAAAGCCAAGGCCACAGTCAAAGCGGCCATGATCTTGTCAAATGGCAGAGGATTGCTTGAGATGCAAAATGGTTTATTCCTGCTCCTAACTCATTTGATTGTACATTCACATATATCCCATACATAAGGAAATCTGTCATCATATTTGTTCTGGCCTCATTATATGATTCTTGTGTCAATGTGACTGGAATTTAAATGCCCTCTTAACTCACCTAGCAAGCTACTCAGTTGTAATGGAGAAATTCCATTAAAAATAAAAAATGGACACAACTTTTGATGGTAAAAGTAGACAGTAATGGAAGCAAAGATTTAGGCTTCTCCAGAGACTGTGCAGTTGACTATAAACCTGATTTTGAATTCTTTGGCTATAAGTGCTTAATTTCAGTAGCTTGATGTTTAAGGAAACACCTGCATAATAAATAACGAGCTACTAAACTTGCCTCGAGCAGCATTGAGCCATTGATTGTATCGAGCTTTCTGTATTACTTAAAAGATCCAGCACAGCTGGAGGAATTAGCACTACGCATCAAATTTAAAAGTGGGAGAATTGCCACGGAGACATATTAATCTGCTGAGATTAATCTGGTGGGATGAAACAACATTTTATAATCCAATTCTTTAAGTCCAGTCCACAAATTTAACCAGATTTTCCAAGTTAGTCAATCAGATTCTTTTTAAAATAGCATTCAGAAAGGCTTTCAAACTAGGAAAAACATCTTGATCACCACTATGTACTTCTGTGAGGAGAAAGTGAGGACTGCAGATGCTGGAGATCAGAGTCGACAGTGTGGTGCTGGCAAAGCACAGCAGGTCAGGCAGCATCCAAGGAGCAGGAGAGTTGACATTTCAAACATAAACCCATCGTCAGGAATGTTACTTCTGTGTCAAGTACAGCACTGGTTTAACAAATTAAAACTTGATGTTCTACACTGTCCGATCAAGCACTGCAAGTCAACATGATGTTGAATACATGCACAGCCAAGATCATTCTACCCTAGTTCTTTTATGTACTTCAGCCCTAACATCAGAAGAGTACCTCTGACTTAGCCAATCTGACACTGTAAATCGCCACACCAATTATCCTCGTGACCAGAACGAGACTGGCAATGAAGCCTGAATTATGCAGGAGCTTGCTGCAAATACCAACTGCTATAAAATGGATTGCAATGGTACAAGCACACTTCATACAAATCCTTTCCAAAGTCTGATGAATCTTTTCATTCTAGAATTAGATGCAGTTCATAGAATCTTTATAGTGCAGAAACAGGCCATTTAGCCTTTTGAGTCTGCACCAATCTTCCAAATAGCATCCCACCCAGATCTAATTCCAAACCCTATCATAGCTAAATTAATATAGCTAGTCTGCACATCCCTGAACACCATGGGACAACCTAGCATGGCCAATCCACCTAAGCTGAACAACCTTTTTCCATGCTGAATGTCGCTATCTTTGGACTGTGGAAGGAAACCAGAATACCCAGAGGAAACCCATGCAGACATGGGGAGAACATGTAATCTCCACACAGTCACCAAAGTCTGGAATTGAACAGTGGTCCCCAGCACTGAGCAGCAGTGCTCACTCATTCTAGAAATTCTGGCAAGTTTTAATGCCTGAATAAGAACTCAATTTAATGGCACCTTTGCACTCAATACAGATAGGTTACCAATATTATATACAGGCACATGCTGCATTACGAGCTACACTCAACTAGTGATTGTGTTAGAATGAAATGAGGAAAGGGAAGAGAGTAGAAATTTTAGTAACAGGTTTGATTAAAAGTCAAGTAGATCTCAATCCAACTTTCTCTGCTTTGCCAGAGAGGCAGCCAGTTGTTTCATTAACCATTGCCGGTAAAATTTTCTGTTGTCACTTTTTGACTATTAAGGAGTCGCCCATAACTGAATAACTAATATATCAGTGAATTTCAATCCTTAAAGAGACATGCTCCCTTTCAGTATTCACCTTTTGTGGTAATAACTGTTAATACTTATTAACTGAATTAACAGGCACACCGAAAAGTCAAAAGATGAAATAATTAAGAAATTAAAAACCTGTTTTATGAAAGTTTACTTACATCAACATTGCAGAGAAGATCATTGAAGCCACAAGTTCCATTATTAGATGAACAGCACAGTGCCTTGAGCACACCAAGCCACTCTGCACTGAGAGCCTTGCAATAGGCAGTCAGCTCTGCACACAGGATAGCAATGTCATTCACACTGAAAAAAAAGATAGGTCCATTTTTAAAAATACAGAGATGAATCAGGCAATTTAATCTTAAAGCAGCAAATATGATCCGGAAAATAACATTTCGCAAGCTTGCATTTGTACTCTTGCAGTTATAGGTAACTTCCATACACAGAATAAAACCATAATTTTTTCAGCCCCAAGATAAGATTTTAATGTTAATTCAAAAATAGCAGCAAAATGTCAATACAGAGGTACAGGAGGAACAGGATGATACAATAAAATTCCATTCGAAAACAGTAGCAGAAAACACTTGTCAGTTGCATGTCTTCCCTTTAAGTGAAATAAGACTGGTTCACACAATTAAATCTGCAGCAATGTGGCATAATCTGACATCAGGTGTCTAAGTCTCAGTCAAGATGGCCTGAGAATAGCAAAATGGGGAATGTGCAATTGGTACTGGTTTTCTCAAAGTGAAGTTCAGGGATATTGTCGAGATAAATTGCAAGCTTCATTTTGCAACATTAAAACTGACTTTAAGTATTTTAAATGACCAACCCAAGCTCAAAATGATGGTAGGGGAAAGGTGAGGGTGTTAGGGGCAAGCAAATATTCCATTTGCGAACACTTAAATCCTTCAACTTGATAAGGCCATAATAAAGATCAATTTAGAAATTGAACAGCAAGGTTCACAAATCAACTGAGGCTTTGATAACACCAATGTTTGGCCCAATAGCAATACAATGCCCAAGTAAATTTGATCTAGTCGCTTTATATTCAAATCTAAATTCTCTATTCTATTATTAAAGATTTTGGATTTAAAAAACATTTGAACCTTAGCGAAAACCATCTTTATTAAATAAAGGACTGAATGTTTGAACACTGCAACACAAAATAACTTTTTTTTTGCTTTTGAGTGTTGGAAGACTAAATGAGAGCAGTGGAACAGAAAAGGGAAGTACCAGAATATGTTAAAATTGAAGTCAATCTACAGCATATTCTTGCAGGAATTGGTAGTTTCTTCATACAAGTTTAAAATCCCTGATGGTCATTAAATGCCTGTGACCATCCATTGGCTGCACTATTTCTAGCCACTTACTGTTGCATTCATTATTTCTCCAAAACAGCTCCTGCATTATTTCATCCAATATTCCCAGATCAAGTGTGGCATGGCATGGTAAAATACAGCTTCCACTGCTGTATCACAACAAGGCTCAACTTCAACATCAAATCAGCAATTATTAAGTGTCAGTGTGGCACTTCTATTTTCTTGGTAAACTATACTTCTAGTGCGTTTGTGAGGATTGTCAGTTTTGTACAACTGACTTTCCGAGTAAATTTAATATTGGACCTCTGAATTCATTAGAAGTTGGAAGTAAAGTTGGGCAGTGCTCATTTTGCTTCAAATCACACCAAATAATTCTTCTGACCTGAACTTTAATCTAGACTCTTAAATGTGAATGGGTGACGATATAGTAACAAGTATATGTTCATCAGCCATTCTCTATTTTTACAATATTAATGGATTGATTCTGACTTTCTTCTCATATCAAATGAGCTGGTTTATAACTTTAACTGCCACATTATTTTCTCCATAGATGGAAAGTTAACCAAGTAGAATATAATGTTAGTTATGCACTTACCGATCAGGATCGTGATGTCCCACACAGACATGCATAAGTGCATTGCAAACAAAGCTGTAACGATTGGCTGGGTTATCATTCAGGATTTTACCAAGCATGGAGTAGCTGAAGTTGTGGGCAGAAGGGTTTTCAATCGCATCGATCATGAATTCAGGTTCCCAGAGCATGTTGGAATCAGAAGGATCTATATTACTGTAGATTGTGTTCTTGACTTTGGAACACGCATCACTTGGAGCAAAAAATAAACAATTAAATGTCATTAAATTTTAAATGCAAAAGCTTTCATAATTTGTCAAAAGACAGTGAGTAACAGACTATGGTCTGAAGTTCTATTCAAATCGAATAATAGACAGGTTACTTTACATTGTGTCCAAGAGCAAATCAGCTAGTTCCACACCTCATTTCATAGCCTAGAGTCCAGCAAATTTAGTCTTTTCAATGCTTATTCAGAGTCATAGAGATGTACACCATGGAAACAGACCCTTCGGTCCAACCTGTCCATGCCGACCAGATATCCCAACCCAATCCAGTCCCACGTGCCAGCACCCGACCCATATCCCTCCAAATCCTTCCTATTCATATGCCCATCCAAATGCCTCTTAAATGTTGCAATTGTACCAGCGTCCACCACATCCTCTGGCAGCTCATTCCATACACTTTTTCATTGGGAATAAAGGGCTTATGCCCACAATGTCAATTCTCCTGCTCCTTGGATGCTGCCTGACCTGCTGTGCTTTTCCAGCACCACACTCTTGATTCTGATCTCCAGCATCTGGAGTCCTCACTTTCTCCTGCAATATTTCAGTTCCAGTTTTATTAAAACAAAATACAATTCTAAAAACTAGTCTCAAGGGAACTTAAACAGGTTCAGCGAGGGGGCAAGGAATGGCAAATGGAATATAACGTGGAAAAATGTGTTGCTCCCCTTTGTTCGGAAACACAGAAATCTATATCTTAAATGGAGAGAGAGTAGGAAGCATTAATGCATTAGTGCACCAAGCAATTAGGAAGGCAAAAAGGGTGTTTAAGGCTTTATTGCAAGACATCTTGAGTATAGGAATAAGTGTGTCTTGCTGCAATTGTCCAGAACCGTGGTGAAAATAAACCTAGAGTACTGTGTAGCTTTGATTTCCTTTTCTCAGGAAAAGCATACTTGCCAGAGGCAGAGCAACAAACTTCACCAGGCCGGATACTCCGACTACCCCATCAATAAGGAGGCATCAGGAGATTTGCCCTATAATCTCTTGGGTCTGGAGGAATGAGGGGGCGATCTCATTCAAGTATAGAAAATTCTTGGAGTCAATAGACCACTAGTTGGTGTTTCTAAAACAAGGCTTCTCAACAAAGGGACCCAAATTGTGGTTGAAAGGTGAAATTTTAGATTAGATTAGATTCCCTACAGTATGGAAACAGGCCCTTCGGCCCAAGAAGTCCACACTGACCCTCCAAAGAGTAACCCACCCAGACCCATTCCCCTTCCCCATATTTAAACCAGATTAATGCACCTGACACAATGAGCAATTTAGCATGGCCAATTCACCTGACCTGCACATCTTTGGATTGTGGGAGGAAACCGGAGCACCTGGAAGAAACCTGGAGGAAAAGAATGTGCAAACTCTACACAGATAGTCACCCGAGGCGGGAGTCAAACTCGGGTCCCTGGCGCCCCTTTGGGTCACAAGTCTCAAAGCACCACCCCCTCCAACCTGCTCTCATTAGTCGTATCCTCCTCTCCTCATATCACACTGCTTACCAAGAGGTTGCCTCAATTTTCAAGTATCAAAAGGTGATCATTGTTGGAAGTCATTTGGGAAACATGATCTAGAACCAGGGAACAGAGTTTCAGAATAAGAGGTAAATCATGCATGTCTGAGAGAAGGAATTCCTTCACTGTAAGGGTGAAGCAGCTTTGGAATTCTCTATCCCAGAAGACTTGGGACACACAGTTATTAAGTACATTCGAGATAGAGATGATAGATTTCTCGATATTAAAATGGAGTTGAGATCAGTCATGATCTAGTTGAATGGCGCAGCAGACTCAATGAGCTGCACTGCTCCAATTTTCAATCTTCTGTGTTGACCCCAACCAACATTTTTCTAAAGGTTCATCATAATTTCTTCTATTTTCTGTGCTTTGCCTCTATTTTTAAAGCCTTAGAGCCTATGTATTCTTAACAACTCTTTCAACCTCCCCTGTCAACTTCAAAGTGTGCATGTATAACCAAAGGTGCTTAGGTTCTTGAACCCCCTTTAGAATTGCACCATTTGGTTTATGCTGCCTCTCATTATTCTTCCTACCAAAATGTATGACTTCTCTGCACAAACTTTTTCACATCAACTACCCACCCATTCAACCAGCCTATGTCTTCTTAAGTCTATCACCACCTTCTTCACAGTTCATAATACTTCCGAGTTCTGTGTCATCTACAAATTTTGAAATTGTGCCATGCACACCCAAGTCTAGATCATTTATGTAGATCAAGAAATGCAGTGGTTCTTATTTTGATCCCTGGGGATCCCCACTGTATATTTTTACCAACGTGTAATACAGCAAGAAAGCAGACCCTTTGGCCAAATATAATCCCAAAATAACTAGTCCTCCCTGCCTGCTCCGGGTCCACGTCCCTCCAAAACTTTCCTATGTATGTATTTGTTGAAGTGTCTTTTAAACATTGTAACTGTGCCCACATCCACAGCTTCCTCAGGAAGTTCATTCCACACCTAAACCATCCTGTGTTAAAAAATTGCCCTTCATGTCATCTTTAAATCTCTGTCCTCTCACCTTAAGAATATGCTCCCTTGTGTTAAAATCCCTATCTTATGGAAAATTACATCTACCTTTAAGCTTCTCTCATGATTTTACAAACCTCTATAAAGTCACCTCTCAAGCCCTATGCTGCAGTGAAGAGCCCCAGCCTTTCTTTATATCCAAACAAAAATCATTAATCAATACTCAGTTCTCTATTACTCAGTATTTATGCTGCTACTGTTTCAACTTTCCTGGCAAGGCTATTATGTGGCACTTTATCAAAAGACTTCTGAAAATCAGAGTACACCATATAGAACACGGTGCTTCCACCTCTATTAGCTCATCAATGAGCACAAAGATAGTTAAGCACAATTCACCATTAACAAGTCAGTGTGGTTTGTCTTTATTTAATGCATCTTTGTGCAACTTTGCTGGTAACTTTATGTCAAGTTTTTAAAAAGCTTTCCACCACAGAGCTTAAATTGACTGCTCTGTAGTTACAAGACTTACCCTGATATCCTTTCTTGAAAAAGGGTGTAACATTTACAATTCTCCAGTTCTCTGGTATCACTCCTGTACCTGAGGAGGACTGGAAGATTATAGTCAGAGACCTGTAACTTCCAACTTTACTTCCATTAGCAATTCCAGATGCATCCCATTAGTCCTGGTGACTCATCAATTTCAAGTACAGGCAACCTTTCTAATACAATCTATTTTTAGTTTCTCCAGCATCAAAAGAACCTCATCTCATTCAATATGGCTTCAACAACTTCTATTGCCTTGGTACAGACAAATGCTGAAGCACCCATTAATTATCTCAATATCCATGTGCAAATCTGCTTTTTTGGTCCATATTCAGTTGACCCCACCTCTTGTAAGTAGTAAAGTTTGACATATGTCTGAGAAGGCTTTTGGATTTCCTTTTACATTGACTGCAAATCTCTTCCCTTATCTTCTTTCCAATTCCCATCTGATTTTTCTCAGCATTTTCTTATTTTCTCTTCAATTAACAACCTGACATGTCCCTTTGAAAACAAGAGATAGGAAAGGCAAGGTTCATGAACCGTGGATGACAGGAGAAATTGTGCGACTAGTGAAAAGGAAAAGGGAAGCGTACATAAAGTTCAGGCAGCTAAGAACAGAATGCGCCTTGGAGGAATATCAGGAGAGTAGGACTAATCAGGCAGCTGAACTGCTGTGCTCTTCCAGCACCACTAATCCAGAACCTGATTGAGGTCTACAAAATCATAAAAGGTATAGACAGGGTAGATAGAGATAAGCTTTTTCTCAGGGTGAGAGATTCAATACCAAGAGGCTATGTGTTTAAGGTGAGAAGTAAAAAGTTTAAGGGGGAGATACGCGACAAGTACTTTCTACAGAGGGTGGTAGGTGCCTGGAACGCATTGCCAGCAGAGGTAGTAGAGACAGGTACGGTAGATTCATTTAACGTGCGTCTGGACAGATGCATGAGAGTAGGTGGGGAGCAGAGGGATACAGATGCTTAGGAATTGGGCGATAGGTTTAGACAGTGGATTTGGATCGGCTCAGGCTTGGAGGGCCAAAGCGCCTGTTCCTGGGCTGTAAATTTTCTTTGTTCTTCTCTGTTCATAGAATCCTATGAAGACAGGCCCTTTGGCCCAAAGTGGTCATGCCGACCAAAATGTCTGCCCATGCTAACCCTGCATTTGGCCCATAGCTTTCAAATCCTTTCCTATCCATATATTTGTCCAAATGTCTTCTAAATGTTGTTAATGTCATATGCACTCTTTTTCTGCTTTATCTTGCCCTTTCATTCTTTTATCATCTAAGGAGCTCTAATTTTGCTTGATCTACCTATCCCTTTCATGGTTATTAACCTCAACATACCTGAACCATCTCATTGGCAGGCAAAGCTAGAATGCAAAAATGTTTCATTCTATTTTACATATAATAGAGCTCTTCTCAAATTTTTTTCGTATCTTGACTTGAAATTAGTCTCTGCATTTTCCCAACACTAACCTGGAATAGACCAGCATCCAAGAGTGCAAGGACATTTATTATTCAATGGCGCATCTCAGTAGAATTAACATAAGCAAGATAACAGTAATGGAGAAGTGAAAGGCCCTAAAAAGAGTGATAAGTTACCAAGATCAGAAGGTTTTATCACCAGATTTTAAAAGATGTAGGATAGAACGTTGCAGATGTTTCAATTATAATTCAGGAAGGAGTGGCATAATGGTAGTTACTCAACTAGTAATCCAGATCCCCAAGCTCTAATCTACAATAGTAAAGATCACACAACATCAGGTTATAGTCCAATAGCTTTATCTGGTAGTACAAACTTGTGCTTCCAAATAAACCTATTGGACTATAACCTGGTGTTGTGTGATTTTAACTTTGTTCACCCCAGTCCAACACTGGTGTCTCCACATCTAATCAACAATGTTCTTTGCTTAAAACCCTGTGATAAAAACCATCTGGTCTAATGTTCTGGGGATATGAGTTTGAATCCCATCATGTCAGGTGTTGACATCTGAAATAAAGAAAATTTAAGAAAAAAAAATTTGGAATTAAAAGTTAGTCTAATTTCGATCATGTAAAAACTGCCAATTGTCATGAAACCCATCTCGGTCACTAATGCTCTTTCGGGAAGACAATCCACTCTCCTTAGTGTGGCCTACATGCAACTCCAGACATACAGCAAAGAAAGTGACTTTTAACTGCCCTGTGAAATGCCCTAATAATCTATACAGTTCTGGGGTAATTAGCGCTGGGTAATAAAATGCTGACCTAGCCAGCATGATGTCTACATTCTTGAACGAATGCATTCCAGAAATCTTTCAAAATTCTCTCAACTTGGGGACCATTTCCTCATACATGAAAAACATTGTGTATTTAAATTCTTAATATTGACAGAGGGAAACCAATGAATTACAGACCAGCTAAGTTTACGTATGAAGTATGGAAATTCCTAGCGAAAGATGTCTGAATACAAACTTTTCCTGCTAAGCAGGGAAACCCAGTATGGAATTGGCAATGCCTGATAAAACGGATTGCATTTTCCGAAGTAGTAACTAAAACAGTGGCCAGGGAATGGCAATGCATGTTTTATATATGGACGTTCAGAGGGCATTCCATGTAACTTATAACTTGAAGTTAACGGATTTCAAGGAAAATTAATGATTGGTTAGGGCTCTTGTGATAGTGGTAATGTCCCTTTCTCTGGACTAGGCAGCCCAGTTTCAAGTCACAAATATTCCAGAGGTCTACGATAACATCCCTTAACAGGTTGATTAGAAAACAAATTAATGACCTGGCTACAAAACTGGCTGGGTGGCAGGAGGTAAAATGTGTGGATAATGAGCGGGTGTGTGTTGAGGTTTCAACTATTTTTTCTAATTATTAATGATTTGGATGATAGGGTCAAAAAGACACATTCAAATTTGCAATTGACATAAATAGATGGCACTCAAAGCAGTTTAAATGAAAGCATAAGCTTCTAAAGAGATTGCAAAATAGTAAATGAACAGGCAAAATTTTATAAATGGATGTCAAAGTACGCATATATGAAGCTATCCAATTTAGACCTAAAAGTAGAATAGGGTACTTTGTAAAGTGCTGCACATTAAAACAATGGAGGTACAATGAAATGAAGGCTAGGTACACAGTTCATTAAAATGTCACAAACAGGCACAGGAAATAACTAAACAAATTAATAAAATGCATGGCTTTACATCTTGAAGAATTAGACACCAGAGGTTAAAAGTCATGCTTCAACCATGCAAAGATATCCTAACAACTGTTCTGAGCACACCACATAAGACTGGATATATTGTGCTTGTAGTGAGTGCAGCATGATAAATTACATAAAGTAATTACACAACTGAGGGTTGGAATTTAGAAACTCCAAGATTTTTTCAAGATACTAAGATGAATGGATGGACGAAGTCAAGAGAAATTTGCTACTAATTAAGGAACGAGGGGTATCGGAGCAAGATCGAAAAATTAAAGCTAAACCAGATAGAAGTTTGAATGTTTGTCTTCTGCGACAGAAACTGATGTTAGAATCATGTTAATTTTAAAACTTCATTTGATAGTTTCTTTTTTATTAATTGAAGGGTGTGCAGTTAGGTCACAAATCAGCCATAACATCACTGAAAAGTGAAATAGGCTTTCGGAGTAAAATAGTTTCCTTATGTTATGTTTCTAAATATTATATTTCCTGTGTTGCTGAAGCAGCCAGTAGGTTACAGCTGCCGCACAACACTCAGCTGAAGTTGAATAATGAACATACAAGGATGAATGAATGTTCTGACATTCTTTTAAGGTACATGAAATACTCATCAGAATTTTCTCTTAGGTGATTATGCATGTTAAACAGAGTCCATATTTGGAGAAGGTCAAACATGTTGGTCCAAATGGCCATTCATAGCTATGGCTTGTGCATTCTTTTAGTGTCTCCAAGTTTCAAATAAGGATAAACAAGGAGTAACAAATTCTGCAAATATTCAGAAACTGATCAATATTTTCAAAATATCTATCATTTATGGAAGAACGATTGTTAATCCATTTCTTTGTAAATCCCTCTGACATGTTTTCAATCAATTGACTGACAAAGTTGGCTATCTATTACTTTTCATACTTGCTCTTAAACATTTCTCCAACTCTTACCCAAAGAGCTCTCCAAACTTGCTCTTTAAATGACTGCAGGAGGTGTACAGATCATAGAGGTAGGCAAGGATACAACGCTCAGCAGAGGAGCAGTCTGCAGGGTTAACACCATGCTTTACCACGCCACATAAACTGAAAAGGAAAGAGAGGTTACTCACAAAAATGTTTAGTTAGCCAAGCTTTTAGATGTATGAAACATAACCAGCAGGACCAGATATCAGTTTATTTTCCTTTATTCATCTAAAGACCTAAAAAGAGCTTGTCACAGCATTTGTCCAATAATCACAACGAATTGATTTATGGATCCTTCTGTCAGAATATTGCCAATGCATTCAGTGCAACTCTGTGAACACTGTTCCAGTTCAAAACAGATATGGCCATCGCTTGGATACAACCACCTACCTAACAGCTTCTAAACTCAATCTGACAGCACTCTAGCCTCACATAAATGTGATGCTTTCATGTTTCATGACTTTCCCTTATGGGCTGCTGATGATAGTTTTTATTTAATTTGCTGTAAGAATACAAAAATTTGGTACAAAACAGCTTAAATAGCACTTTATTTGCAATACAGACATTGCTGGAGAAACTCAGCAGCTCTGGCAGTTTCCCAGTTTCTGTAGACAAAAGCAGAGTTAAAGTTTCAGGTCCCGTGACCTGGGAGGTGCAGAGAATAAGTGGCAGGTAGAGACAGAGTCAAAATGAAGAGAAAGACAGTTAGGCAGACAAAGGGATGGATAATGGTAAGCCAGGAAGAAAAAAGAGCTGCTTCTCCCTCTGCCCCCAAAGTCTTCAGCATATATTCCACTTTTACTTAGCTTTGAATAGTTCTGAAGAAGGATCACTGGACCTGAAGCATTAACTTCGCTTTCCCTCGACAGACCTGCCAAGTATCTTCGCAATTTCTATTTTTGTTTCAGATTCCCAGCATCCACACTTCTTAGTTTTACTTTAGCACTTGGCTTACTTTATCCTTTGATGCCTTCCAATGACACTGCTGCTTGTGAAGTTTTTCAGGCCAAAATACTTAGAGGCTCCCAATAACAAGATCCAAATGCATAACAGACACCAAACGTATCTTCCTTCAAATTCCATACAACATTCAAGGATCACGTTTATACTGAGACATAATAATATAAATTGTATTATACATAATATAATTTTTAAAAAGACGACTCACAAATGTTACGCTCTGGCTTCTTTTTTGATGAAATTAATCAATCCGATTAAGCCCACTAAGAAATTTATTTGGTAACAACCTTGCCTGAAATACAAGATTCTGCTTGAAGGATCACACCAAAGCTCAAAAATCAAAGCCAACACTTCAGTACCAAGTGAACTCTCAAAGGGGAAGCAGTCTTTTAGACAGCCCCAACTATTCACTCAAGTGGCTGTAAGAGAACCCAAAGCAATTGTTTTGTAATGGACAGCAGGGTAGCTACGCCCAGCTTCCTGAGATATCTTTATTCTTCTAAAAACTTCACAAGAAACACAATCATTGTCACAGCTGTGCACAATGTAAATGCTATGCTTCCTACACAGTGCCAACACTGTAAAAAAAACTTAGTTGGCTGTAAAGCACTTTCAGACATCTAGTAGTATACGCTACATAAATCAGTCTTTTGTCACATTCAATCTGCACTGAATTTGTCAATAATGCTCATGTAAAGCCATGTGACAAATATGAGGAGCAAACAACTGTGTATAATGCCCTTTCTAAAGGGAAATACAAGCCTGCATGTGGCACCATGGATCTCATCATTTGGGGGTGATGTATGTCCACCGTTATGACATAAATCTATTCAAAATGTAGTATGGCTAAGTCTCACCCTTCAAACACTTGTGCTGTCTGATCAGGGTTGAGGATAAGGCAGGAGTGATAACGTCGCAGGACTGCTACAATGCAAAGACACAAACCCGTGGTGTAGCTACCAACCAGACTGGATGACTTCAAGAGTAACTCTGCTTCCACCACGCTCAATTCATTCAGCAACTGCAGAGAAAAAACACAGAAGCAGTAAGCACAATTTCTGATCAGCTTTTACATGAATGGACCTCAGAACTAAATATCAGAACAATACAATAAAACTAAAGAATGATACATGCGGTACAGTGGCTCAGTGGTTAGCATTGCTGCCTCACAGTGCCAGGGACCAGGGTTTGATTCCAGCCTCCGGTGATAGTCTGAAGTTTGCACATTCTTCCTGTGTCTGCATGGGTTTCTGCCGGGTGCTCCCGCTTCCTTCCACAATCAAACAATGTGCAGGTTAGGTTAATTGGCCATACTAAATTGCCCATAGTGTTCAGGGATGTGCAGGGTAAGTGCATTAGTCAGGAGTAAATCTAGAGCCACTGGGGAATGGGTCACTCTTCAGAGGGTTGGTGTGAAGTTGTAGGATTTCTATGATATAGATGAGATTTAAGGATTGCAACATACTAGATTTCAAAATGAAGCTTTTGCAACCTCAAATCTCTTCTCAGGAAATGCTGACTCAAAATTCAAGTGCATTAGGGTAAGGTAAAGGTAACGTTGCATAGTCCCACAGGACAGTAGAATTACTCGCTCAGAGACAGCTGGTAGCACTTTAACCTGAGGGTCACCACATCTCAGGCGAGAGCAACACCTTGAAAAGAGAGTACTTCATGGTAACCTTAACCAGTGTGGGAATTGAACCCATGGCATTGGCATTGCAAACCAACCATCTAGCCAACTGATCTATACCAAGTAACAGAAGGTTGAACAAAGAGTCAGAATCATCTCAGGCTGCTGCAGTGCTTGCCATAACTCAAGCTGAAAGCAGTACTGAGTGAACATAAAGTCACTAGATGTTGAAGACTGGAGGAAAAGGCTTTCAGAAAACAAGTTAAACAATTAGGCACATATTTGGTAGTATACTGGGTGTTACTGGGCTAGCAATTCAGAGAAATATTTCAAAAGCCATCACCATGGTTACTGAGGAATTTAAATTTAATCAATCTGGAATAAACGACAAAATCAGCACTGATGTCCATGAAACCAATCGATTGTTGTTTGAAACCATCTAACTCACTCATTCCTTCACAAAGAGGAAATGTAACATCCTCAGTCTAGTACATATGTAACTCCAGTACCATAGCAAACTTTTTTGGCTCCTGACAGCCTTCCAAAATAGCCTAACGAATCACACAAGTACATTAAAAATCTGGCTCACCATTACCTTCCAGAAGATGAATAAAAATGTAGCCTGCTGCATCAAAGTAGATCAATACAGCCCATCTCAGCAGCAGATCAAGTGATTTAATGGTGAATACTATCCCATGATCCATTGTGGTGAAACAAACATTAACTTTTTAAAAATACATTAATGCCTGCAGTTTACAAGATGGTAGTTTGTACATCGCTGAGTTATTGAGGAAGTTGGTATTGAAATGTTCAAACCAGAAAGTCCCAGAGTCCCTCCCTGGTCTACAGCAACAAATATATTTCAATTGAACTCAGGTACTCTTCAGCAAGGGCTGGAAGAATCAGGCACACTACGTACTCTGATTGCTATTCAAGGACGTCAGCTGGCTGAGGGACACATGTCTGGACTTCAGTTCAGGCCATGATTGGGTTCAATTGCAATATCCTTCACTTTTGAAAATGCCTGCTGGCATTCACCATCTAAACTTGGGTTAAACAAGTACATCCAAATCCAGAGACATGAAACAATCCATTATATAATGTAAATCAGTTAATAACAAATGCAGGCAGTATTACTTTGCCTTTATTATACCCACCCACTAAATTTCAACAATTAGGTACAATTAAAACTGTAGCTGACCATCATAATAATAACACAACTTTAAATCGCCATTATATATCTTGAGGCTTTAAGTAAAGCAAATTGAGACAAAATAGATTAATATCAAAATTACCTGAATAGCAAAATCTATAAGTCCACTGATGTTGAGGGAATACTCCATCAGATCAAAGATGAACTGAATATGCTGAACAAGAGGCAGATGATAGGACATTCCTAAGGCAAAACTAGTGATCTGCTCCAGTACATTCCGTGACACCTTGCATCACAAAGAAAAGAAGGTAAACACTCAATTTTCATTTTGGAGAACTTACTTTTGCACAGATCTTTATCCCTTAATAGGTAGGAACAGCCAAAATCAGTGAGGAGGAATGCACACAAATTCTGCATCGTTAACAGATATTCGAAGTCACCTACACAAACAGCTTTTTAATTATAAGTTGTTTTTAATTGTACTGTGAATACATTATGGTTTTAATAAGCAGTATCTTTAAAATAAATGCTGAGATATACAATCAACACCAACAAGGCTGAACAGGGAAAGACAAGGCAAATATCAGTTGTCTAATTGTGTCTGTTCAAATAACATACTGCATTCCTTCAAATTTACGTGAATCTTAATTGCATTTATGAAAAGTATACAATAACATGGAAATTGATTATTCCTACTGCGCAGTTGAGGAGTTTAATGGCATCCTGTCCTTTACCTGAGAGGTCACCTGATGTTGATCAAAATGTGAAAGATGCTGAAATTTTGCAAATATATCCTCAGCTGTCGGAAATGCTTCTGGTTTATTTTTTTTTCGCTTCTGTCCTTCCTCTCCACCTGCAGTAAGATGATGCAAAAAAAAAGCTGCAATCTTCAGCAAATAACCATCTAAAAACTGGAGAGGAAACTTTGAAGAACGCAAGTGGAATCAGTTTATCAACAACCCATCTCAGTTGCATGGCCAATGAATTTTAGAATTACCTTTATGTTTAGCCAAGACATATCTGTCTTTTTGACACAATAGAAACATTTACTCAATTCCTATTTTTTTCTTCAAAAACACAACTCCCAGCATTGGTTATTCAAATGTGAATTATGTTTGCACACTTGCCGCTCAGGTACTGCACGCAAAGCTCAGAACCTACCTTGACAATCTACACAATACTATCAAAATATTACACCGACAGGGATGCTGGTTTTCTGGTAAGGCATGAACCAACTGCTTAATTTAATTGTTCAGTGCATATTAAAAATCCATGGAGATAATTCCAAGAAAAGAAATGCCTCTCCATACCCTGGGCGACCCTGCACACCGAATTAAAACCACCAAAAAAGATATACAAGGATAATATTGGTGCATTTTATTCCTGTGAGGTAATTATTGTACTTGTAAAAATCAAGCTGTTGCCAATTTATAGAACATCATATAGCTGCAGCAACCTTGGGGCCAATAGGACAAATGGACGATGGGGAGCTCTTTAATACATTAATCACACTTCCTCTAACAAATCTCTATCCAGTAACCATTGCTGATGAGTACAAAAACAGATGTGATTGCATGCCCTGATCACTGGAAACTTGAAACAAAGACTGCCATTCCAATAAAGTATCAGAGGTCAGTCAGCACTTGTGGAACTATAACCCATATGGTATGCTTGGAAAATTAAATTTTAGAAACAGATTAAAAGAGAACAGGAGTGGGAGATAAAGCATATTTGCAGCAAGCATTTGAGACAGCTAAAGTAGAAAAAAAGGAATGATAAATGCCCAAGAAGCTTAAATGACAAAAATGAAGAGGCCACGATAGGTGAGTTATCGACCTAGACAAGGTGACAGAAATCAGGGAAGTACTATGTATTTTTGCATGAAGGAAGTTGAACATCAGGTACAAGAACTTTAAATTTGAGGCACTGGGGGACTTGAGACAATGTAAGCCATCAAAGTAAACAGCAACAGGATAATAATTTATTCAGTCACAACTGTAGGAATTCTGTTTGAGACTAAGTGACTTGATCTGTGCTTTGAGTGAATTGAACAGAATGAAATCAAAAAGATAAGGTAGACCATACAGAATTTAAAAAGCTTTCAAATAAAAAAGGGACAACATGTAAAATCTGGTTTAAAAGAATACTGTAGTGTTAGATTATGACTTATTGATATATTTTTTACACCAGGCACTAAATAATAAGCTTTCTGTAGACATACAATTGCAGTTCATAATTGACTAGATAGCTTATACACTCTTATTTAATAAATCTGTTTCATTTACAACTCATCAGATCTGATGTGAAGGTCATATCAATTATGAAGACTAAAGTGATAGATCATGCAGAGATAGGTGTGTTACTAGAAACTTATGTTAATTTTAAAAATAGGAAAGGTACTCAAAGTTCGCTGGAGTTGGAAGATATTAATTTATTCAGAAATAGGGAAAGAAAATTTCAATGACTAACTAGTTTCAGCAAATTCCACAGAAACACTGTTAAAACATCTCAGAAAATGCATATCTATTCATACAAGCAGAGAATAATGCAAAATGGTGTTCCAATAGGGTTAGTCAAGGAATCCCAATGTTGCAAATAAATGCAAAATGTCCTTGCCCGCGTTCATTCAGTTTTTACATCATGCAATATATTCAAATTCCTGCCTGAAAGGGAACTCCCTTCACTGTGCCAGCTATGGGTCAGCTGGTAACACTGTCACTGGAATCAAAATGTTTTGGGCCAAATGTTAATCCAGAGATCTAAGTATTTTGAGTTTGCTGCATTGTTAAAAGGAGTCAACCTTAATACGAGTGGTGAAACCAAATTTATCCTCTCAGGGGGATGTAACAATCCATTACATTATTTCAAACAGCAGAATAGTTCTCCTGATGCCCTCCCCAATAGTAAACCTTCGATCAGCACTGTTAAACTAATTGTCTGGATTAACTGAAAGCAAAACATTGTAGATGCTGGAAATCTTGAAATAAAAACAGAAAATGTTAGAGAAACTCAGCAGGTCTGACAGCATCCAGGGAAGGAAAAACAGATTAAGCTTGAGTCCAAAACTTCAGATCTACACAGAACTCTTTTTCTCTCAAATTTGCAGTTTCTCAAGCAAATTCTGTTTTTAATTGTCTAGATTGTTTTGAGATCTTCAAAAGCATTTCACTGGTTGAAAAGCACTTTGAGATAGCCTGTGGTAATAAAATACACCATATAAATTCACTGTTCTTCTTATGCAGTATTCAAGTGCAGGAGAGTGTAATTTTACACCACAAAAGAACATACCAGAACTTTCTTCTACACCTCCTCCAAAGGTATCAGTCTGTCTGTTTGGGTAGTCACAAGCATACACTGCCACCCTGCATTCTCAGAATTTAAAATTTTGAAGCAAGGGTTAAATAATCAGAGGATGAGATAAATCCTAAGATGGGCTTTCAAGCCAAAATGAGTTGTATCTTGTACCAGCTACTCCCAGCCCAGTTTGTAGTAGTGGATACTACAGATCTCTGGCCTTCTGGTTATGCAGTTAGGAAAAATTCTGCTACAGGTTTTTTAATGATTCTGACACAAAAGTGTATGTACATGTTGAAATTTACGAAGGCAACACAGATGATGCATGAAGACTGTGCAGTTGATATGTGTATTAAGTTTTAAAAGTATGATGTTGCGTGTTAGCAAGTTTAAGTGTAAGAACACAAAATGAATTCCTCATCTTTATAAACCATTGTAATCATCTGTTGTCTTCAACCTCCTAGGCTGTCCAGTTTCCCTTTAAATGCATCACAACTATTCACTTTAATTCCCCTTGTAATGTCCAGTGCACCCTCTTAACTCTCTTTGTTTGATGTTTTTCTTCTGAAATCCCCATCAGATTTGTTGACTCGCTTATCTTGATGACCTCTGGTTATGCTCTTCCCCACAGTGAGAACATATCCTTTGTACCCATTTTGTCAAAACCTTTCATCGTGTTGAAGACCTCAATTAGGTCAACAGTCAGCCTTTATTTTTTCAATAAAGGGACTTGTCAATCCCTTTGTAGACTGCACACCCACACATTTCTGATATTATCCTTGCTTTTTTTTGCATTCTCATTTCTTCAGTGCAGGGTAACAAATCCGTGAAACTCATTGCCAGAGAAGGCTCTGGAGGACAAGTCATTGCATGAGGGTATTGAAGACAGAGATAGATAGGCTCTTGAATATGAATGGATGAAGGGTTACAAGGAGAGGGCAGGAGAATGCGTTTGAGAAACATATCAGCTACGATCAAAAATGATGCAGGAGACCTGAAGGGCCGAATGGCCTAATTTTGCTCTTGTATCTTATGGTCTATCCCCAGGATCTCTATCTCCTTTTCTTAATATGGTGATTTGGTGAAGAGAACTGCAAGCGGTATATAAACACTGTCGTGAATCACTTAAGACCCCAGAACTCACTCACTGTCTCAGCTTAAGAATAATGGCCGCTTGGACTACGTCATACTGAGCATCAGACATCCATGGAAAAAAGCCCGAGTGAGAGCCAATGCTTTCAGGAGAATCGCACAGCATTTGCTACTTCATACAGAAGTATAAATACACAACATGGACAAATTATATCCAAGAAAAATATGTATGCAAAACTTATTAGACAACGTTGGTCCACACTTATGCGGCATAAAATGCTAAAGTTGCACTTGACAAATTTGAACTTGATCTAAGGGATTCAAACACTACCTACCAGTTTCTGCAGTACTCTTCTTGTTCAAAACCTTCAGGATGTCTTTGGTTATTTTCTTAATTACGTGCCGAGCTTCATCGCGCTGTTTCCCAACACCATACAGAACCACCAGACGCTGATTACATTCATGACTTGCTGATTCTTCCTGTTTTGATAAGCATCAGCAAGATAGAAAAACAAGGAGGAGAAAGAGAATAGGAGAACCAGAGAGAAACTGTCAGCACAAGGAAACTTTCTATGTTAACTACAGATTCTCTTTTCTAATTACACAAGGAACCGTGATATGGTTGCTTTTGTCCTATTTCAGAGGCATTGAGACAGGCCCATGAGCAGGCAAGGGAATTTAGGGACAATGTGCAGGCAGATGAAATTAGCTTAGAAAGGCATCATGATCATCACAGATATGTCCTGCTCCTGTGCTGTTCTGTTCTTTGTTTATGTTCTATAGTAAAAATGTTGAAACAGTAAATTTAAGTGCTATAAATACATGATGGGTAAGTCAGCATCGTAAAGCAAAAGCTTGTTATTGTATCAGGTGTTTTGGAGGAATCTTTTTGAAATATTAACCTGCATTTTCTGTCAGATAGTGACTGATCTGCCAGGTGTTTCCCATATTTATATGCTGGATTTTCAACAGTCAAGGTTCCTATGCAAGATTATTCGTTTACTAGATTTTGTACAAAGTAACTTCAGGCTGCAATAAGACATTAGTGATGCAATTACAGCATTATCATGTTATTATTTTTTGTTCTGAAGTTGCAAAGTAGTCAATTTTTTTTGAACAAATTAAGTGTTCATGATTTTTCCAATTTCATATTTATTAAATTTCACTTCATTAGGTTATCAATACTGTAGAATGGTTCACTTTTATTTCAGATGCAATCAGAAACAAACGTTGCTAGATTTAGTACACCACAGATTATACAAAGCAAAAAAGATTGCTCCTCTCTGTCCTAACACCCCACATCGGGTCCGAGGAAAGTACTTCACAATGAACTAAAACAACATTTTCTTACTTAAGACAAGTGGTGGTCATTTTCACAATGGAGCTACTGTACGTCCATAAAGAACTACACTGGTATTGTCCAGATTTGTTTTTAGAAAGGAGCCTAAAGACCAGAGGGAGGCTTACCACTAGAATTTAAACTCAGATGCTGAAGATGAAAGGCCACTGATTAAAATGCTGCATTACCCGAAGTTCATCAAAAAGTAATAAATGGTTTAAGTAACTTAATTCAAATATAATGCTGACATTTACTCGGCACCTGTTCAATTTTCTAAGTTTTTTATTGAGTATTTACTTGCATTAATGTACACTGATCAGTGGGATCATAATGTCCATCAGACCTAACCGCTCAATAAATATTTTGGGAAATTGCTCTGGCAATGAAGTTTTCAGATTTGTCCATGATTTTGCATTTGCCACCAAGCTCATAGAAATGAGAAAACCTCAAAATGACAGCACATATTCTAATTGAGTTGGTAATACAGTTTGATATCATGATAATAACAGTGAGAAACCTGACATTGGATATTTGAAATCATTGTATTTTTAAAAGACAACTGAAAGCTTAAATAGGGTGAACAAAAACACTTCATCCTGCCACTGCCTCAACAATCCAACCTTGTACCTTACCTGAGGAATAGGAAAGTGTGTGGCATACTGTATATGTCTTGATTGGTCATATGGTGATGGAAATGCCACTTCATTTATTTTCTGTAACAGCTTCATGTCCTTTTCTGAGGCAGGCTTTTCTGGGGATGGACTAGTTTTTGATTCACAGTGCATTGAAGGAGAAAACATCTAAAAAGCAGGGGGAATAAAATCAATTCACATGGAAAGCTGAAATGTAATCATCAGTTGTAGCATTCAGTCAAAGCTTTCTGCAATTGTATTTTTCTGGATTCTGTTATCAACCAACCCCATATTCCGTACCCACCTTTCTGAAAACCAGTCATGGTTCATTCTTTTAATTGCTATCTAACAATCCCTGTTCATCTGTGCATAAAGTTGTGATCTAGACTTCGACACCAGAGAAGTAATTGTTGGGCCTCTTGCTGAAATATTTGTATCATCGATACTCACAGATGAGGTGCCGGAAGACTGGAGATTGGCAAACTTTGTACCACTGTTTAAGAAGGGTGGTAAGGACAAACCAGGGAACTATAGACCAGTGAGCCTGATGTTGATGGTGTGCAAGTTGTTAGAGGCACTCCTGAGGGACAGGATGCACATGTATTTGGAAAGGCAAAGACTGATTAAGGATAGTCAACATGGTTTTGAGAGTGAGAAATCATGTCTCTCAAACTTGATTGAGTTTTTTGAGGAAGTAACGAAGAGAATTGATGAGGGCAGAGCAGTAGATGTGATCTATATAGACTTCAGTAAGGTGTTCGACAAGGTTCCCCATGGGAGACTGATTAGCAAGGTTAGATCTCACGGAATACAGGGAAAACTAGCCATTTGGATACAGAACTGGCTCAAAGGTAGAAGACAGAGGGTGGTGCTGGAAGGTTATTTTTCAGAATGCAGGCCTGTGACCAGTGGAGTGCCACAAGGATCAGGGTTGTCTCCTCTACTTTTTGTCATTTATATAAATGATTTGGATACAAGCATAAGAGGTACAGTTAGTAAGCTTGCAGATGACACCACAATTGGAGGTGCAGTGGACAGCGAAGAAGGTTACCTCAGATTACAACAGGATCTTGACCAGATGAGCCAATGGGTAGAAGTGGCAGATGGAGCTTAATTCAGATAAATGTGAGGTGCTGCATTTTGGGAAAGCAAATCTTAGCTGCATTTATACACTTAATGGTAAGGTCCTAGAGAGTGTTGCTGAACAAAGAGACCTTGGAGTGCAGGTTCATAGCTCCTTGAAAGTGAAGTCACAGGTAGATAGGATAGGGAAGGTGTTTGGTATGCTTTCCTTTATTGGTCAGAGTACTGACTACAGGAGTTGGGAGGTCATGTTGCGGCTGAACAGGACATTGGTTAGGCCACGGTTGGAATATTGCGTGCAGTTCTGGTCTCCTTCCTATCGGAAAGATGTTGTGAAACTTGAAAGGGTTCAGAAACGATTTACAAGGATATTGCCAGGGTTGGAGGATTTGAGCTATAGGGAGAGGCTGAACAAGCTGGGACTGTTTTCCCTAGAGCATAGGAGGCTGAGAGGTGACCTTATAGAGGTTTACAAAATTATGAGGGGCATGGATCGGATAAATAGGCAAAGTCTTTTCCCTGGGGTCAGGGAGTCCAGAATTAGAGGGCATAGGTTTAGGGCAAGAGGGGAAAGATATAAAATGGACCTAAGGGGCAATGTTTTCATGCAGAGAGTGGTACGTGTATTGAATGAGCTGCCAGAGGAAGTGGTGGAGGCTGGTAAAATTGCAACATTTAAAAGGCATTTGGATAGATATATGAATAGGAAGGGTTTGGAGGGATATGGGCCACATGCTGGCAGGTGGAACTAGATTGGGTTGGGATATCTGAACGGCATGGATGGGTTAGACCGAAGGGTCTGTTTCCATGCTGTACATCTCTATGACCCATGTGCAAACAGACAGATTAATTGTTTAGACTCAAACATGAAGAAAGCACATGCAGTCTGGCCATTGTGGAACTGCAGCCAGAGTAGATTTGATAGCTTCAAAAGGGTGAAGAGGGAAGGAGGTCAAACAGATGGAAAATAGCATCTTAACAAAACAAAAATGGCTGATCAAATAGTTGTGAACAGGGCTTTCTATCAAGCAGACTTTCCATCAAGCTCCCATGCACTGGCTACCTACAATAAAAACAATAAAAATAACAACTTTGTCACAAATGATAGCATCAAAAACTCCAAATATTCAAAATAATCAACTTTTATGTAATAACCAGGCTTCACAAATCTACCAGAGAGTCAAACCTCACTACTGCTAATCATTAAACTACCACAAATGGATTGCAGTTTTCGAGAACTCACGTTTTTTCTTTCATCTGCAATTATATTTCACAATAGATTGTGATCTGCAGGTGGCATATCTGAACCAGAGATGGATATGAACCACATCCCAGTTATCCCAAGGATACCAAACATCAGAAGAAAAGCATAGACTGGAGCACTTTCACAAAGCACTTACTTGAGATCATAAAGTGCAAAGAAGATCAATCAAATGATTGAAGTACAAAATAATTTTGTAAAAAGCCACAATAAAGTTATGTTCTACGTGGTGACAATCCAAATAACAGAACTACGACTGGAGTGAACAGAAAAATACTTACTGCATTTCACTTGTAAGACATTTTCACAAATACTCAACAGACACTATATGGTCCTCCAAATGAGGATGGTTAAAGAATTGTTGAATGATCATTCACCAAAGTGAATGAGGACCAAGTAAGACTGAAGAACGTACGCTCAAATAAATACCAAATAATCATTTCCATTATGAGTTGTGTCCCAAGGTTATTCAGAATTAGTATATTGGGAAATCTTCCATGTTGAACAACACCAGTTGCCCTCATTGCTTCTTCCAACGAGAGTTCAAATGTACTCAGAGGAGAATTTCAATGACCATCATCAACATTGGCTCAGTAACACCACTGGTGACAGGTCAGTTCAGTTCTAAATGGTATACCTGCCAAATCCAGGCCTACAACAGATAGGAAGGGAAGTAACAAGAGTGAAAACAAATCTCATCTTTGCCAATCTACATGGTGCACATGCGTTCATTATTGCTATGAGTGGACAGTGACCTGAGACCCCCAAATCTTACTAAATGTTGAGCAGATCTCATAGCTTAAAACATGAAAGGCATTCTTAAAGCACTATGCATCAATTGTAGCAGAATTGCATTCAAACACAATGTTCAACTTTATGGTCCGGTATATTACTCACTCTGCCATTACCATCATCAAGGAATAAACCCTGATCAATGAGTCGTACAGAATAACATATCAGGAACAGAACTAAAAATGGGATGCCAACCTGATTAATCATCAGTAGATTATATGTGATATACATGATAAACAGTGGAAATAGTATGTTACAGAGTTAAACAATTCCATAACCAACAAATCAGATTCAAGCTCTGCAGTCCTGTCACATCCAGTCATGAGTGATGGTAGGCAATTAAGTATCTAACTGAAGAAGGTAGTTTTGTAAACATCTTCAGCCTCAACGATGGGGGTGCCCAAAGCATCAGTGCAAAAGACTAGGTTGAAATATCTGGAACCATGAGTAGCTAGAAATGCTGCTCTCTGTGCCAGCTTCTGACGTCCACACTCTCTTAAATGCCTGCCAAAAGCCAATGTAATTCATCCCAGGTGCTTTCAAAAACAGCTGAAGGCATTGAATACTGCAAAATGGCAACATCCTAGCACTGATACTGAAAACAAGTGCTCCAGAACAAGCTGCTTCCATTGTCAAATTGCTCCAGTATAGCGTTGGCATCAAGTGTGCCGTGAAGGAGACAACGTGGAAAATTGTCCAGCTCTGCCTTGACCACAAAACGCAGGTCAAGTCTGATCCAAGCAATTATTCCCCTCAGTCCACTCTCCAACATACATTAATAACTTGGATGGATACAAATACAATAGAATGCAAGTTTGAAAGAAAAGTAAGGGCAATAATCTCGTGAACTGTGACTTTATTCAATGGAGGAACAACTTGTTAAGCTAAATGTGGTTTATTTCTCCTTTTTCTTTCAATTAAAGTAATGAAACATGCTGTCAAGAGTGTTATCAAGTGGCACTTTCACAATAATAACCTGCCCACACGTGCTCAGTTTATGTTGTGCCAAAGCTATTCAGCTCCTGACCTCACTACAGTCTTGGTCCAAATGTTAAAAAAGTGAAATTTCAGAAATAAGAAGAGTGACTGCCCTTGGGCTCAAGGCAACAGTCAGAGATGTACAGCATGGAAACAGACCCATTGGTCCAACTCATCCATGTCTAACCTAATCTCGTCCCATTTTGCCAGCATTTGGCCCATATTCCTCCAAATCCATCCTATACCATGGATCGGATGCATTTTAAATGTTGTTATTGTAGCAGTCTCCGCCACTTCCTCTGGCAGCTCGTTCCCTAAATGTACCACCCTCTGCATGGTCCCTTTTAAATCTTTCCAGTCTCACCTTACACCTCGAGATTTGGGGAAAAGACGTGGTCGATTTACCCGATCCATGCCCCTCATGATTTCATAAACTTCTTTAAGGTCACCTCTCAGCCTCCAACGCTCCAAGGAAAAGAGCCCCAGTCTATTCAGCCTTTGCCTTTGGCACAAACTCTCCAACCCTGGCTATATCCTTGGAAACCTTTTCTGAACGCTTTCAAGTTTCACAGCATCCTCCTTATAGGAAGGAGGACAGAATTGCATGCAGTATTCCAATAGTAGCCTAACCAATGTTCTATACATCCGCAAAATGACCTCCCAACTCCTATACTCAAATGTTCTAGCCAACAATGGCAAGCATACTAAACGCCTTCTTCACTATCCTATCTACCCACAACTCTACTTTCAAGGAACTATGAACCTGCACTCCAAGCTCTCTTTGTTCAGCAACACTCCCCAAGACCTTACCATTAAGGCAAACGTGAGGACTGCAGATGCTGGAAACCAGAGTTTTGATCAGAGTGGTGCTGGAAAAGCACAGCAGGTCAGGCAGCATCCGAGGAGCAGGAAAATCGATGTTTCGGGCAAAAGCCCTTCATCATTCCTGATGAAGGGCTTTTGCGCGAAACGTCGATTTTCCTGCTCTTCGGATGCTGCCTGACCTGCTGTGCTTTTCCAGCACCACTCTGATCTAAACATTAAGTGTATAAGTCCTGCCTTGATTTGTCTGTTCAAAATGCAACACCCCATTTATCTAAAATATAAACCCCATGTGCCACTCCTCGACCTATTGGTCAATCTAATCAAGATCCCATTATACTTGAGGTAACCTTCCTCACTGTCCACTACACCTCTAATTTTGGTGTCATCTGCAAACTTACTAGCCAGACCTCTATGTTCATATCCAAATCATTGACATAAATGATGAAAAGCAGTGGACACATCGTTGGTCACAGGCATCCACACATCCGAAAAGCAACCCTTCACCACCACCCTATGTCTTCTACATTCGGGCCAGTTCTGCATCCAAATGGCTAGGTCATTCCCTCCAACAACTTGCCCACCACCGATGTCAGGCTCACTGGTCTATAGCTCCCTGGCTTTTCCTTACCACCATTCTTAAATAGTGGAACCATACCAGCCAACCTCCAGTCTTCCAGAACCTCATCTGTGGCTATCGATTATACAAATAGCTCAGCAAGGAGCCCAGCAATCACATCCCTATCTTCCCACAGAATTCAAGGATACACCTGATCACATCCCAGGGACTTATGTACCTTTATACGTTTTAAGACATATACGTTTCCTGAAGAAGGGCTTATGCCTGAAACGCCGATTCTCCTGTTCCTTGGAAGCTGCCTGATCTGCTGCGCTTTTCCAGCAACATATTTTCAGCTATGTTTTAAGACATCCAACATTACCTCCTCTGTAATGCGGACATTTTTCAAGATGTCACTATTTATTTCCCCACATTCTCTTCCTCTCATATCCTTTTCTACAGTAAACACTGACGCAAAATACTTATTCAGTATCTCCCCATCATTTCTGCTGTTCCACACACAGGTGGCCTTGCTGATCTTTAAGGGGCCCTATTTCTCTTCCTACCCATTTGTCCTTAATGTATTTGTAGAATCCCTTTGGATTCTCCTAAACTCTACTTGCCAAAGCTATCTCATATCACCTGATTTCCCTCTGAAGTAAATTCCTACTGTCTTCAAACTTTTCTCAGGAATCATGCGATTTCTGCTGTCTATATCTGATATATGCTTCTTTCTTATTCTTGACCAAAAGCTCAATTTCCCTATACCACATACTGAATCAGAATTTTTTCTTGAACACACTTCATAAATTTCTCTCCATCCAAGCTCTTAACATGATGGCAGTCCTAGTTTATGTTTGGAAAGTTAAAATCTCCTACTATGGCCATCCTATTATTTTTAAAGATAACAGATCTCCTACAAATTTGTTCCTCAAATTCCTGCTGACTGTTTTTGGGGTGGGGGGGGGGGGGGGGGGGGTGGATCTACAGTTGCATTCTCAGGTTAGTTGTTAACAATGGTGATTGATGCTAATCTAAAAAGTGAGATAACGAAGTTTTACATGAATTCATGCAGTTTTTGAGCTCAGAGTTCTACATGAGTGCATGCTTTAGATTAGGATCAATCTAACATCATGGTATAGACAGAGAACACAGGGGGCTAACACCCTTCAACATATTGTCTAGCTATCACCATTGTTAACAGCTAACCTGAGAATGCAACTTTTTAAAAAAGGTTTTGTGATTTACACATGAAAGAAGTGAAACTATCATGGTATTGTAACAGATGAAAGGCTTAACAGACAATCAATTCTTCAATGTATAATTTCAGTTACATCACACTGTAAATTTTTGCTATAAATTCTGTGTGTTAGGATTGAGCCCTCCACTACCACCTGATGAAGGAGCGACGTTCTGAAAGCTAGTGTGCTTCCTATTAAACCTGTTGGACTATAACCTGGTGTTGTGTGATTTTTAACTTTGTACACCCCAGTCCAACACCAGCATCTCCAAATCAGAGACAAAATAGATCTCTTATTTAGCACCTCATTCATCACCTTTAACATATACTCCCTGCACCACTGACACACAGTGGCAGCTGCTCTGCACAAGATGCAATACAGCAACTCATCAAGGCTCATTCCACAGCCCCTTCTAAACATCTGATCTCTTCCACCAGGGCAGCAGCCACATGTAAACAGTACCAATTACAAGCTTCTCTCCAAGTCACACACCATGCTAACTCGGAATTATTTTGTTATTCCTTTACTGTCACCAGGTTAAAATCCTACAATTTCCTCCCTACTGGCACTTTGGGTGCACCAGCAGCACATAAATTGTAACAGTTCAAGAAGGTGGCTCACCATCAACTTTACAAAAAAAATTAGCAATGAGGATCAAATGCTGGTTGTCAGTAACACTTGTATCGCATGAAAAAGGATGATTTAAAGATACAAAATAGCAGCAACCCTCCCAACTCCCAATCTCCAAATCAAGGAACTGAGACAGGGAGAAAAACGCTTAGAATTAACAATTCACTTACGGAGAAATCAGAACTAAATTCACTTTTAAAGTCATTCTTTTCCACATCCTCAAAAATAGCACTGGAGTTTGGATCTATGTCCATGCTTTCTGATAAGCCAGGATCCTGCAAAAAGACAGATTAAAATCCAAATTTAGAATTGCCTGGGATCTCAAGCATTTTTGTCCATATTAATCATAGTTGGACATCTTTTGGAATGGCAAAAAATATATTATACCTGGTACCATGCTTATTGGTAAATTCATAACCTCAACTACAAAGAATTGAGAACAGTCAAATTGAGCCCAGATTATGTCTAAGAAATTACCACTTAGTTTCCTTGGAAATATGCAAGAGGGTAAACAGGGCAAGAAACAGAATAGAGGAAGAGAATAAAACCAGGTTGCTGTCATCTACCTCTTGGAAGCTGCTTTCATAACAGCAATGCGAGACGCGTATCCGTAAATACCGTAGGCAACAATTTGATAAGCAGTTTTCAATCAAAACAAATTTTGGCACTAGGTTTGAACCATATGCAGAAACAGAAAAAAAATTTAAAAGCAATTTCATGTTTTTAGTAATGCTCAAATAAAGTTGCACAAGATTTTGCAAGGATTGATACTCATTATTACCGGAAATGCTACACCTGGCAGTATAATATCCTATCCAAATTTATCAAATCAGTAGTGAGGGCAAATAAGAAAACACAACTAGATAGAATAATCAAGCATTCAAGTAGTCTTCCCTATTTTAACAAATTTTGGGGAAGGAGAAGGTGGTACAGAAAGACAGACATGAAAGTGTATAGTGTCTTAGAATAACCACTCAAAATATCTTATGACACCACTGTTAATTTGAAGTACAGTGATGGTTATTATGGCCAAATATGGTAGGCATTTCACATGTATCAAGATTCAGTAAAAAGCAACATTTGAACAGTTGATTTGGTTTTATGATATTGGCAAAGGGAAAATTGTCGCTTATGCCAACAGAACTCTCTGAACTTTTTTTAAAAAATGCCTCTGGATCTCCAATATTCCCCTTAATCACCTGACAATAAACATGGCTACAATTTAGTGTAACTTCTATCAAACAGCTCATTTCACAATTTAGCATTCCCAGCTCAGATGAAAACCATCTGATTTTCATATGAAATAGAAAGGGAAAACCTGACTTACCTGAGGTGAGACATTGAAATAGTTACAATTACATATTAGAGTAGGCACATATTCATCCAAGAATAGAAGTTTAAATTTATTAGATATTGGGAAATTAAATTATTGAAGGCAGTTAGCCTTGAATACAGAGACTAGTTTTGATAAACACCCTTGAAGAAACTGTTTTCTCTATCAGCAAGAATACCATAATGACAAAAAGGTACAAACAAGATAATCTCACAAGTAACTACAGACAAATGACATAACAGGGGAGGCCAGAAACAATTTTGAAACAAGGTCACTGTGACTTTGAAAGAATAAACAACTGCCATTTCGCAAGTCAAATAAGAGGGAAACTGTTCCTGAAATTGTTAGCTCAGTCACAGAATCAAAGTTATACGTAGTTAAACTTAATACTATAAGTAACTTTATATTAGAGCAGATATTACAAATATTATAACAATTGGTAAAAATTAATATCCTTTTTAATTTTCTGCACTAAGATCAGTGAGGGATAGGACTTGTATACCCGAATATGAAAAGTGATTAATAAGTAATTATACCACGCGGCTGGCAAATGTCTCGGAAGGTAATAATTGGTGTTGGAATGTGATCAATAATCATAACAGCCCAAGGGTAGGTGGTAGGGTATCTGGCAAACAACATAAAATGATGGGAGGACTTAAGGTGGACCATAAAGTTGTTCATCATTGATCATGTACTCACAGGATTGGACATGTAGGTCAGAAAGGACGTGGAAGCACTGATGTTATGTTGCATGTAACCACTGTAACAAGGTATGTGTAAATATCCTGGACTTGATCAGGAACAGTACAGTATCACTGACCTCCAACTTGAGCTTTAATTAAGAGGGCAACTGGGCCCCACATGAAAAGCCCAGATTCAGAGCAGTGTCTAGCCTCTCCCACATGTGGTAAAGGAGTTCCAAATAAAGATAGATCTGTGCTGAAAACATTGAATATATTCACAAGAGGCCGCCAATGTAGTTTTAATGAAAGAACGGAAAGGTTTATTATTTGGACAAACACAAACGATTTTACATAAGATATTGAAATAAGCATAATCACCTTGAATCTCTTAAGAGTTCAGAACATTTATAGGTGATCAAACTGAAAGATAAAATTCTTAATGGGCGTGCCACTGTCAAACTGTAGAGAATGGTTTGACTTACAAGAGATTCTAGAACTAAGGGATCACAATCCCAGAATAAGAGGACTAAGATAAGGAGAACATTGGAAATGTTCTATCTTAGAGAGTTGCAAATGTTAAATAACTTAATACATTCAAGCCAGGGATTGTTAGATTTTGGGTACCAAGAAGATCAAGGGATACAGTGATAGCTTGAGAGGTAGACAAATCATGATCTTTTCACTGAATGATAGGACAGGGTTGAATTGCTGAATGATCTATCGCCAACCCTATTTCTTATTATTATACCTCAGCAATTACCTGGCATAAAGTTTGGAAAATTCGATAGAATAATTTTTTTTTGAAAAGGCAAGAAAATGTTAATCATAAATGCCCAAAATTATAAAAGGAAGAAGCTTTTAGTGTGAAAGGTATAACAGACAAGTTGAGCAACATAATTGAATTCAATCAAAGACATGCACTGAGTAACATCGCAGGTGTACAGAAACTGGATTAAGTCAAAAATAAAGGAATATAGAAAAACAGAAACAGTATGCTAATAACCTCTTAATCATAATCCACCATTTAAAAGAATCATGATTGACATACAAGCTCACTCATAATGTGTACTTAGCCCTTTATCTTTTATTCCCTTTATTAACAAAAAAAATCTACAAACTCAGATTTAATATTAACAACTTATCTAGTAGCAAGTGTCATTTGCAGACAAGAACTCCAGACAAAAACTAATAGAGATTTGGAGAAAAGTGTTTTCTGAAATCACTCCTGGAAAATCTCTGACTTTTAAACTTCATTTCAAAATCCTGGACTCAACCAGTAGAAATCATTTTCCTCTATTTACCCTATTTGTTCCATGTGATAGCTTGAAAACATTGATAAAATTACCCCTGAACCTAACACACCCAATTTTATGTAATCTCCTTAAAAATCACTCACTGAAATTATTAAATCTATGCTGTTCTCCCTATTTATGGAAGCAAACAACATTGAATGATAAAAACACGAAGTGATAAACGAAAGGCACGATGGGTACTCAGCTGGGACTTTTGATAACGTACACAAAGTCAGGTGCTTTTCTGGGTCAAACATTTTAAGGAAATATTTAACTTGGCATGAACTCTATTCATCTCATTTTTATGTTTTGTTTCTGGCCTGGATTTTGATATTTTAAAATATTTGTTAGCAATAAAAACTTTCTGGGAGTTTTAATAATGTGTTTTGGAGATCAGCATTCAATGTCACATTCTTCAGCCTGTGGCTTATCACACAAGGAAACCTCGCACCAAACATGGGTCTAAATCAGACAAGAAAGAAATGCATATTGACAGAGGTCCGGAACAAGGACAGGTTGATCAAACAGGAAATAAACAAAGAAAAAGCATCAGAGCCCAGGTAGATAGGACATGCTGCCAAGTTTTCAAAATATCAAAGACAAACACTTTGCACTCTGGAAAAAAAATTTAGTCAAGAAAGTCCTTTTCATTCTCCCCTTCCAATGCCACTTTTGAACTTAATACTTCATTCTGAAGAGTGAAGCATAAAATCAGGTCAGAGACCATTCAATCAATCAGTCTTTTATTTGCTGCCCCAAGGACATGAAACTGCGTACAACAGCCACCAGATTTTCTAGCTAATCAGACAACATCACTCATATGACACCATGTCCAGCACTAAGATTATGACTAAAAGGATTGCTAAAGTTAGAGGATAGAGGAAATTATATTTCAAAACATCTACCTCAGCACTATCCCTGATTTTCTCCATACCTCCAGCTTTACACTGCTATTTCCTTCATGTTCCTTCCGGTCCTGTTCTTCTGCTGCATCATCAACAGGTGAACGTGGTCTGGGCACATGCTGCTCCGAGGATAAATCTCCTCTGGATATCAGTGTGCACATGTAGACATTGTGAGAGAAAACATCATGGCGAATCAGCTCACAGAACAGGAGTACCAAGTTGGCAAATTCAGCCTTTTCACTTTCACTACCAGGGTCAGCTAGAAGACAATTAAGGGAAAGTTAAGGACACCAAATGAAATGTTAATGTGCATCATAACCATTGATGTACAAGCGACATTCTATGGATTAAATACATCTCCCAAGTACTAATATTACACAAAGCAGGCAGCCTGCCAGACTGGGTTGCTGGTTTCTGAGTAATCTGTGGGCTGTCTGTGTGTCAGAAGTAGTTACTTGTAAATATCTCTGTAACAATAATGACGACTTTTAAAAACAGAAGTTTTACAGCATGGCTTCAGATTGAATGGGTTTGTGTGCACCACTCATTGATTTTTTTTCTCTTTCTTGTAGATTGCTTTACGACTGAGCAAGGTAAATAACAGGGCCTCAACATTTGATAGAAACTTGAAGGGAAACACCCATAACTCAAAAGAAAGACTTCTGGTTTCAGTTTTACTTTAAGTTTTGGGTAGTCTTATGAAATCCTTGGAACAAATGTGACTAGTGAAAGGATGTAATGAACTAGACTGCATTAGAGTAATAAGCTAATGTTAGTCCTAGATTAAGAGTGTTGGCATAAAATCCTGAAAAGGTTACTTATAGTTGAGTACAATAAAGGGCAGGTGTAAATTCATACCAGGGAGAACTTATTTGCAGTTCCAGTCTAAAAGTTGAAACAACCTAAATCTGAGGTGGACATTGTGGGAAACAAGGGAAAAAATTGCGAGACCCCCAGCAGAGATACTTGTATCATCGACAGCCATAGGTGAGGTGCCAGAAGATAGAGGGTGGCTAACATTATGCTAGTAATTAAGGAAATCTGCAAGAAAAAGGCAGGGAATTACAGATGGGCGAGCCTGACATCAAAGGTGGGTACGTTGTTGGATATTCCCGAGAGACAGGATCTACATGAATTTGGAAAGGCAAAGACTGATTAGAGATAGTCAGCGTGGCTTTGCACTTGGGAAATAGTGTCTCACAAACTTGAGTTTTTTGAAACATCTACGTGGACTTTAGCAAGGTCTTCAACAAGGTTCCACGTGGTCGGTTAGTTACTAAGCTGAGATCATAGGAAATCCAAGGACAGATAGCCAACTGGATCTAAAATTGGCTTGATGTTTGGAGACAGTAGCGGTCGAGGATTGTTGTTCAGACTGGAGGCCTGTGACCAGTGAGCTGCAAAGATTGGTACTGGGTCCACTGTTGCTTGCCATTTATATGAACAATTTAAATGAGAATATAGGAGGCATGGTTAATAATTTTGCAGATGACATCAAAATTGCTGGTACAGTGGACAGTTAGAAAGGTTATCCAAGAATACAACAGGATTGTGATCGACTGGGCCTGTGGGTCGAGAAATGGCAGAAGGAGTTTAATTTAGATAAATGCGAGGTGTTGCATTTTGGTAAGACAAAGCAGGGCAGAACTTACACAATTAACGGTCGGGCCCTGGCGAGTGTTGTTGAACAGAGAGAACTGGGAGTGCAGGTACATAATTCCTTGAAAGTGGCATCAAGATAGATAGGGTGGCAAAGAAAGTGGCTGGCACACTTGCCCTCATCAGTCACAGAACTGAGTTAGAACATCATATTACGAAAGTACAAGACATTGGTTTGGTGACATTTGGAATACTGTGTACAATTCCAGTCACCGTGCTATAGGATGTTATTAAACTGGAAAGAGTACAAAAATGATTTAGAAGAATGTTACCAAGACTGGAGGGTTTGAATTATGAGGGGAGGCTGGATAGGGTGGGACTTCTTCCCTACAGCATACAAGGCTGAGGGGTGACCCTGGGTTTGTAAAACCATGAGGGGGAAAAATAAGACGAATATCCAAGATCTTTTCCCTCCTGGGAGGGAGTCCAAAACTACCAGCCATTTGTTTAAGGTGAGACGGGAAAAATTTAAAAGGGACCTGAGGGGCATCATTTTCACACAGAGCCTGATGCCTATGTGGAACAAGCCACTAAAGGAAGTGGTAAAGACAAGTGCAATCACAACATTTCAAAGACATGAATAGGAAAGGTTGAGAAAGATATGGGCCAAATGCAGTCAAATGGAACTAGTTCAGTTTAGGAAACCTGGTCGGCATTGATTGGTTGTGCTGAAGGGTCTGTTTTTGTGCTATACTACTCTATGACTCCAATGGCTTCAGGTAGGTCTACGTGAGTCAACTTTTTTCATTCATTCGTGGGTTGTGGGGATTGCGAAGTCAACATTTATTGCCCATTCCAAATTGTCCTTAAGAAAGTAAGTCACAGTCTTAAATGGCTGCCATCTATATTATTACACTGGGAATTCCAGAATTTTCAGCCAGCTCAATCCTGTGATTTGGAGGTAGAGGTAAACCCCTAGGACTTCTGTCTTTAATGTCACAATGGTAGAGCTTGTGGGTTGGAACATATTGCCGAAAGCAGTTTGGCAAATTGCTAGAGTACACCTTGCAGATGTTACACACTGCAGCCTGTTGATGGAGAGGATAAATATTTAAAGTAGTGAATAGAGTGACAAATGAGTGGACTGCATTTTCCTAGATGTTGAATTTCTTGAGCGTTTTTGAAGCAGATTGTATTTGGGCACGTGGACAACTTAGAGCCACAATCTTGACTTGTGCCTTATAGATGGCAGACAGACTTAGAGGGGGTTCAATGGTGAGTTGGTCACTGTGGAATTACATGTCTCTGACCTGCTCTAGTAACCACTATATAGATTTATATGGCTGGTGCAGTTAGATTTCTGGTTCATGGCAACTTATGAGGAAGTTGATGGTACAGGACTCAGTGATGATAATGCCATTGAATATCTAAGCGAGGCAATGAGATTAGATCATCTCATATCGGCGATTGTCAATGCCTGGCATTTGTGTGGGGTAAATGTTGCTTGCCACTTAACAGTTCAAGCCTAAATGCTATCATGGTCTTGCTGTGTATGAGCAAAGGTTTCACTTTCCCACAGAACACAAGTGCAAGTTCGTGTCCAAAGCAAGAAGAGAAATGGAATAAAGTACCAACAACGGGAAACCTGACTGCACTTTGTTCATTTCAAGTGGAGTCTAGCTGCAGTTACATGTTGAATATCAACAGGTTACAGGATTTTTAATCAAACATATATAGCGTACTGGAGAGGAAAATCTACTACAACCATTTCTTATTGATGAACAATTAACATAGAAGGAGCAAGCGGAGGCCATTTGGCCTTTTAGCCTGCTCGGCTAATAAGATCATGATTAATCTGATTAGAACTTCAAACCCACATTTCTGCCTATCCCAATAACCTTGCACCCTTCGAACACCAAAGATCTAATTCTGCCTTCAAAATATTCAACAGCTCTACTTCTACAAATACTGAGGAAAATAGTTTAAAAAACTATAATCCCCTGACAGGAAAATATCTCCTCTTAAATGAGCAACACCTTATTTTAAAAAGGAGTGTCCCCAAGTTCAAGGTTCTCCCACAAGAGGAAATGTCCTCTTTCCATTCTTCTTGACAATTCTCAAAATCTTATGTTTCAATTAAGTTACCTCTTACTTTTCTAAATGCTACAGATACAAACCTAGCCTGTCCAACCTTTCCTCAGAAGACAATCTGACCATTTCAGGCATTAGATGAGTAAATTTTCTCTGATCTGCTTCCAATAATTTACATTCGCCCTTAAATAAGGAGATCAATATAATACACACTAGTCCAAGTGCAGTCTCAGCAGCATATGTAATTGAAGCACAAACTTCCTAATCCTATGGTTAATTTTGCTTGCAATAACATTCTGCTAGCTTTTCAAATACTTGCTGGACCTGCAACTAGCCTTTTATGAACATATTTGTACTAGATCACCCGATGATTCTGCATCTTGCACTTCTGTAATCTCTCACCTTTAAATAAGACGCTATTTTATTCTACCTGCCAAAATGGAGAGTCCATTTTCTCACATCATACTCCACTTACTAGATCTTTTCCCACTATCTTAACCCAACTACATCCCTTTGCAACTCCTAATTTCCTCTTTACAATTTACTTTTCCAGTTGTCTTAGTTTCATCAAATTTGGCTACCACATCTTCCATCTATTCATCCAAGTTATTGACATTCATTGAAGTCAACAGCCCAACAATATTCCCTCTGGCACCAGACTCATTACATCTTGCCAAGCAGAGAAAAACATTTCTGCATTCTCTCTTTCTTGTTAGCGGGCCTATCTTCTATCCACATCAATATGTTGCCTCTATAATCCTTTATCTTCCCCAATAAGCTTTAATGTGATACCTTATCAAATGCCTTCTGGAAATCTATGTACTGAAAATGTACCTGATCTCCTTTACCCACAGAACATGTTATTTCTTCAAATAAGTTCAATGACTTGGTCAAACATGAATGCTCTTTCATAAAAAGATGTAGCCTTTGCCTGATTATTTTGAATTTTTTCAAGTGCCCTGCTAGATCTAACATTTCCCCTGACAAATGTTAAACTAAAAGCTTCCTGCTTATTTCCCTTTATTGAATGAAGGAGTTATATTGTCTAATCTATGGAATTTTCATTAATTAGACACAATGCATCAACTATGTCACTAGTTACTTCTTTTAAGACAAGAGGACAAATTCCATCAGAACTCAGGCACTTATCAACTCACAGCTGGAACAATTGCTCAGTACCAGTTTCCTGGAGATTGTAATTCCTCTCTTCTATTTCCTGATTTAATGAGAGGTTACTTTATCAAAATGAAAATTGATGGAAATTTCATCATTTCATCTGCCATATTATTTTCCATTATTACTTCTCCAGACTTTCTTTCGCTAGGACCAGCATTCTGTTAATGCTTTAATTTTTAGATTATATATAGAAATTCTTCCTGATTTTGTATTTCAAGCTCGCTTTCTCTTATACTGCATTTTTTCCTCCTTATTGATCATTGTTTTAGTCATGGTTTCTGTTCTTTATATGCTGCCCAATCTTCTTTGCAGGATCATATGCTTTTTCTTTAATTCTGTTCTTTTAATTTTTTGTAAAGCTTACCACAGATAGTAGGTTCACCCCTTAGAATTTTTCTTTCTGCTGGAAGGCATATTTTGTGTATTCTGAAATATCCCCTTAAATGTCCATCACTACGTCAATTAATCTATCCTGGAATTTAAATTTGACAGTTCATTTTAGCTAACCTGCTTTCATGCTCTCATAATTGTCCTTACCTAAGTTTAACATATCAGTCTTAGACTCACCTCTCCCTGAAAGTGACTATAAAATTCAATCATATTATGGTCACTACTACCTCAGGGTGCCTTTACTGAGAGATTATTAAAGAATCCCATCTCATTGCACATTACTTATTCCAGTCCAGTCTGGTTGAATTCAGAACACATTATTCTAAGAAACTCTCGTGAAAAAGTATGAAGTCAACTCTATTAGCTTCTCCCATCTGATTTTTCATACCTATACATGGATTAAAATTCATGATTATTGCCATACTTTTCTGTTGAACTCTTATTATTTTTTCCTTTGTACTCCACCTTACCATGTGGTTAGTTAGAAGGCCTTTACACCAGTCTCACAACTGACTTATTGCCTTTATCAATTTTCATCTCTACCCAAACTAGATTTACACCTTTATTTCCAGAATTTAGGCCATCGTTCTGTATTGTGTGAACACCATCAGTTATTGCTATTTGTTATTGACAAAACGCCAGTGATGTACAATTTGATATAAATAAGAGGTACAGCTTCAAAAGTGAGCTTCGTTTCTGTCTTTACATTGTTACTTCAATTTCGATTGGTTTCAATTTACTTCAGATACTGAACTATAAAAATCACCAACCTTTATGGGAAAACAGTTGCATAAGTCACATAATCAGAGGTCAGATCATAATATGATGCTTAAATCATAAATTCCCCAAAGGAAAAAACAGCATGATGGAAGCATCATTACCTGCAACATTTTTTAAAAGAAAAACTAGCCAAACTGAGCAATGAACCTCACTGACCACATAAATTAACATTATACCCTGAGTGTTAGACATGATCTAACGATGCTTGCACAACAGGTTGAACAGTCATCAGATTACCCAATAGATCATTTGTTCACGATTTCCCAGGTTGCACTGGATCAGTAGTAAAGTACTCCTCAGTCTCTTATCAATGTGCTATTTTTACAGAATTTATATCCAGATAAAACATTATAGGTTTGAGCCTTACAGTTCATGTTAGAGCATGCAATTTGAGATAATATTCTGAGAAACTGTTGCATCATCCAATGTGATAGATTCTCTTACTTTAACAAACTTATAAAAAGTATATTAAAAACCTGGAATATATTTCTCTAATTCCGAATACAATCAATTGCACAAATTAAGTGTTAGAGATGCACAATCTTATTTTACAACAAGATGTCCACTGACAAGTTCCTGCTGTAATCCCAGTCTGCCCAATCCAGTGAGAGAAGATCTTGTTAAATCAGACACTGTTGCTTCCAGTTGCATTTGTATTTCAGAAAATTTGCATGGAAAGCTAAAGCAAATGGGTTTAAGGATAATCATGTGCAAGATCTTATGGTTTAGCCTTCCCACTAACAAAGGGTAAACGTTAGGATGAATGTCCAAATGCACACAGCTGCAACTGAGATCAAAACTTTCAGCTTATTCACTCTGGCTCCTGACAGCACATTAAGAGAAAATGGTTGACAGCATTTCGACACCAACTATACAAATAAGTTAGGTGAAGTAAATTCCAACAAAGCGCAAACCAAATTACAGCACGTGATCTCATTGTGTCAAAAATTACAGATTCCTGATTTCCAAGAGCAGGTTTGTTGGTCTGACAGCACTGCATCACTGCAATATTTCCTACAGCATACTTACTCAGCATTGGGGCTTGGGTATCCAGGAATTGAAGCAATACATCTTGGAAAACAGGAATGCTGGCACTGGTGAGAGACCCAGATGAGACAGACCCCTTTTCATCCACTACTTCTGATTCGCCACACCTCTAAAGTAAAGAATATAACAGGACAAAACATTACTTGACTTACAAAACATAGTGTAAAGGAAGGTAAAAATCAAATTGATTTTAATTCATAGTACATTTCTATGATGCTACCAGTTGATGACATGTCAATTTTTGTTTTTCAGAAAATAGACATTTATTTTCTCTGCCCTAGATTTTTGTCAACACGTGGAACCACTTGCCCTTCAAAAGAAGTGGCGAACGATGTTGGTTAACTATTCATCTGAAGTTGGAAACTTAATCTCAGATTATGAAAAAACAGAAAATCCTAAATTTATAATGAACCATTATGTCTTTGGGAGGCTTCAAAGCATTTTGAAACTAATTACAGAATGGTGACAAAACAGGAAGAGGCCATGAATCCCATCATATTTACCCTGATTCTCCAAATGAGCAAATTACCTAATCACTCCCCAGACTTCTAACCATATCCCTGCAAGTTCTTTGTTTGCAGATAACAATCAAACTCCCTCTTAAGTGCCTCAATTGATCCTGCCACCAACAGAAACTCAAGCAATATACTCTAGAGCCTAACCGACCGCTATTCAAAAGTTTTTTTGTCACGTTTCCATTAGTCCTTTTTGGCAATTAGCTTAAACTTGCAGCTTCTTGTCTCAATCCATTCACCAGTGGGAATAGATTGTTCCAATCTACCTGTCCAGACCATTCATGATTTTCTAATCTGCCATCAAATCTCCTATCATCAATTCCCTTCTTCAAGGAAAACTGTCAAAATGTCTACAAATTATCTACATAACTGAACTTCCTAATCTCAGCAATCATTTCCATGAATCTTTTCCGCACTCACTCTAATGCCTTCTCATACTTCTTAAAGTGTAGCACCCAGAAATGAGTATGAATCTCCAGTTGAGGCTGAGGCAATGTTCGATACAAGTTTAAAATAACATTATTGCTTTTGTACACTACGCCTCTATTAACAAAGCCCAGTAGAGCCTATTCTTTCTTATCAGCTCTCTCTTGCCATCTTCAATGCTTTATGCCTAGGTGTATAAACATATAAAAATATAAGTATCTAAACATTAATATTTCTAATATCTAAATATACAATATCAAATATCTAAACATAAATGTGCAAATATGTAAAATAAATATTAACATACAACTAGGTTCCTCTGCTCTTACACCCATTTAGCAATTTACTTTATATTCAGTGATCTTTCTATCAAAATAAATCACTTTATAATATTCAGCATTAAATTTCACCTGCTACTTGTCGATCCATTCCAACAACATATCTGTTCTTCTGAAGTACTGCAATATCTTGTGATTATTCAAGCATGCATCACTTGCAAATTTTGAAATTATACTAAGGTCTCAGTCATTAATATACATCAAGGCCCTGAAGGGCACAAATATTAATCTGTAAAGAACTCCAGTGCAACCACTCCCCTTGTAAAAAAAATTACTTCTACTATGAATTTTTCCTTGCTCGATTCCACAACCAACTAAAATCTTGTGATTCAACAATCCTGCCCCTTAAACATTTAACAACTGAAATTCGACCTACAGCTCAACTGAAGTATTTACCTCAGCTTCAATTTCAGCTTGCCTCTTCTCCAGCAGCTTTGCCACCACCATGGCTCGGTGCCTGCCTGAACGCTTGTAGCTCACTGCCCATTCACACAGCAACGTCATAACAGCATCATCATCTGGTAATATCTGGACAGGGAAAAAGAATAAATACAGAGTAAACTGGACAACTAATTGCCTGGAAAAACAAAATACTTCAAAGTATGATCCCATTTCTCTTCAACTTGGAAAATATAAAAATATAGTAAAATCGAGAATATGAACTTAATGAACTAGAAACCATAGCATGTCTACTACGTCACACTGTCCAAAATGTGCAAATAGTTTTAAAATTTAAAACAAATGTTAGAAAACTTTGCATGATGGTTACATGAGCAAATGAATAACACTATGCAGTGTCATACCAACTCAAATTTCAAAGTTCAATTCACAATCAGTGCAGATATAGAAGTATTCGGCTGGACAGCACTGTGATGCAGGGTGATCTACAAATGCACTGATTCCAAGTGTATACACATACAATGGATTAGGTATACAGAGGAATCTCGATTATCCGAAGGACATGGGCAAGGAGTATTGAAAGTACAGTTAACAAAGCATACAGTACTGAGCGGTTAATGAAATTTTAGATAACTAAATGCCAGATAACATAGTTTAGACAAGCATCGGGACCTTGTGATCCTGCCAAATAATCCGATATTCGGATAACTGAATGCCAGATCATCAAGGTTCTTCTGTATACAAGATACAGCAGAAGTACTCTCCATTGGTTAATATAATCTGCTAACCATGCTGTTGCATTCAGAGAACCCTGGCAAAAATTTGTACCTGAAAAGGAGAAACAAACATTCCAATTTAATCTTGTGATCAGAATCCCTCGCAAATCCAAAAAGTGAATGATTCAAGGCTTAGTTAGAAGTAACAGTAAAAGTAGCTCGTAAGCTTTAACAAACAACATATCCACAAATCATGACAGATGACCTCAGAAGTGATTTGTGAAAGAAGAGCCACATGTTCAATATTACGTCAACATCAACTTTCAACAGCATTCTCAAAAGTTATCACATGTTCATGAAAACGAAATCACATGTTTTTCTGAAAACGAAATAATATTTAGTGACCACATCATCACAAAAAGATATCTGATCCCAAAGAAAATTGCGTTTGGTTAGTAATAATAAAATTATAAATATTGACATCAGCTGTGAATTTTCATCCTGCTCTAAATGAATGCCTAAATATTTTCTATTTTGAGCAACCAGCATCAACCATAAACTTTTCACAGGTTAGCGATGGCTTTGTTGATAGAAAGTAAGGTTTACTCTTCTCTGCTTCAACAATCAACTTCAACCTTGAATGTGAAAACACATTCTTCCACTGCTCTGTTGTAACACAGTGAAATTGCCAACACAATTCTATTTTTTCCTGAATGCAGGCCAATAAATTTGAAGATACCACAAACTCAAAATCTAAAATAAAAACAAAAAAGGGACAAATCTGTCAGCATCTGAAAGTACTTTTTAAAAAGCTGAATAGTGCAGGTACATCCTTTGTCCTATTAGTCCATGTCCATTTAGAACCTCATATGGACTACCAAACTTCATTTCAGGTGAATTGTTATGATATGAAGTAGCACATATTACTTTCATTTCATCACTCTAGGTTAAATTCCAATCCAGACCGCCATGATGAAGGCGACTATCTAACCTGATATTAAAAGAAAACAAGCTTCTACATTTGCTATATCTTCAATTTTTTGTGAATGAACCATCGAGCTCAGAATCACAGCACAGAGAAGTCATTTGGGTATTGCGTTTGTGATGACTCTGCAGGAACAACTAGCCCCACTCTTCTAAGTTTTAAATGAATCCATTCATTGATAGTTAGTGGAACTACCATAGTAACAAAAGTTAACAATAAACCTTCAATTTTTGATGCATTTGATATGTAACAATTCCATTTTGCATATCTTCTGAGTAAAGGGTGGACAAATCAGCTAGCTTTCCAACTATCCACTGACACCTATCAAAACATGTTCGCAATTATCTGCTCCTCTGAAAGTCCAATAATTAGATACTAATTTCATGCATGAAAAGTGGCCACATGAGGCAAGGAGGACTGCTGGAAATGGTGAATTTTGATCCTAAAAAGGAAATGCCATTATTAAAAAAGAAATTTAAAACCAGGTCGCAAAGTTTCCTAAATGCAACAATGCATCAAATACTTTTAAAGAATTCATGAAACTCACCTCATGGCCATCTTTGTTCTGCCCTGATCCAAATATCCTATTGTACAAGGAATCCAATGAGTTATTAAAATCTGATTTTTCGAAACTGTGGCTGTCAAGCACCTCCAGCGTATGTAATACACGACCAATAGTAAAACCTGCACAAATGGGATCAGTGCAGTGAGACTTACAAACATATTATTTTCAACATAAATGAAACAATATTTCATCTGCTTAATTTATATCAAGTATAATCAAAACATTTTTTTTTGCTTCACAGCCTTCATTGTTAAGTCACAATGTACCATATAAAATGAAGGACTAGAAAAATAATCATTTTTGGTCAGGTTGGCCTACTTGTTACTCCATCTCCCCAGTAATGTCGGCAGTTGTTAAGTGCCCTCTGAAATAGTCAATGAAGCCATGGATGCATCATCATAAAGTCTAAAAATAGGATCTAAAAAAGATGGATGACCTAACACTGCCCTAGGCACCAGAAACTACAAGGACAAGTGCCATGTCAACACTGGAAAGAGCTCCTTATTAACATCTAGGTGCTTGAAGCATAATGGCAAAAAGTACGCCACAGAGCAGCATTTCCAGTTTTTTTTTGTTAACAGTGCACTGATCTCTCAGGTCTGCACGAGCAGCAACTTCCAGAATCAGAAGTCAATGCCACAATTAGGGTACCAACAATCAATGACTACCTACAGAACCTTGATGCAACTTGGTGGGATTGTTGTCACAGTCCAGTCAAGAAAGAAACTAACATTCTCTGTAAGGTATGATTTCTTTCAAATGACCATGCCCCAGACACCACCATCACCACCTTTGGATATGTCCTGTCCCATTGGCGGGACAGATTCATCAGAGGTGAGGGAGCTTCTTAGAGAGTCCTCAGCATCAACTCCCAACCACATAAAGTCTCATGGTAGTATTTCAAAAAAGAGCAAGAAGATGTCCCATCTGTTAGCAGCAGTAGTTTCACATCAGCAGGTAAATCATGTATCAGTGGATAGTGCTGGAATCTCCTGGGGTCCTACTCAAAAATCAATTTTTCATTTTGATTGCCATGCAAAGATAGAGAGCAGGCTCAAAGAAGGGCAGGACTAGATGTTAAATATTCTTGGGAAGAGAGTATTGAGAAATGATAGCACAGGAAAGAAATGAGGAATGAAGACATTTTTCATTCATGAGAACATTTTTGCTCTGGTAAAAGATGACGCACTAGTGGTTCAAGGACATAATCTTTCCAGAGCGAAGGAAAAAGTATACAATTGCTTGCTTGGTGCAGTCTATAAATCATCTACCAGTGGGGCAGATGTAGAGATACAAACTTGGAAGGAAATTGCTGAGTGATGTTGACACTATAGAGTGGCTATAGTTGTGTACTCCAACAAGACAAAATGCAGACTGAGACAGTAGCATTAAAGGCAGAGAGGGGAAAATCTTCTTAAACTGTGTTCAGGCAACTTTCCTTAATCAATTTGCATCCATTTCAACTTGGAAGAATACCTCCCTGTCTTTCGGAATGGAGGTGGGCTAGGTTGTTCAAGGATTAGTAGAGGAACATTTGGAGACACTGATCACTGTATCAGAAGGCTCAAGACAACGATAGAAAAGAACAATTGGCAATCCAGCGTAAGAATGATCATGGGTTGGTGGTGGTGGCAGTGTGGGTTTATTTCAATGGGGCAAGAAAGAAGCTGGGCCAAAACCACTAGAAAAAAGATTGCAGATGAACAAATGGTTGCCTTCAAAGAGGAAATGGCACAACTACAGTCCCAAGTGACGTTCCCTCAAAAAAAAGGAGTAAAGAAATTCAGACTTCTCTGGATGACAAAGGAAGTAGAAATTAAGTTAGAGAAGAAAATGAGTATTTATCACAGGCACCAAGTAGAAAATACAATTAAAATACAGAAGTTTCAAAGGGCAGATAAAGTTGCATATTAGAGAAGCAAAGAAGAATTATGAGAAAAGACTGCCGATCAATATAAAGTGAAATACCAAAGGCTTTTACAGACACATCACTAGTACAAGAATGATGAAAAGAGTAGGGCCTCTTAGGACTAAAAAAGTCAGTTTACACACTGAGGCAAGCGGCAAAGCAGAACTGTTAACTTAACATTTTGCTTCTGCCTTTACCAGAAGTAGATGCGACCCAGACCAAGGTAACACAGGAGGAACTTGCATCATAGAAGGGTTCAAAATTGATCAGAAGGAAGTGTTGGATAGACTGTTGGTAATTAAAATTGACAAGTCACTGGGACCCAATAAGATGTATCTACGAATATTGAAGGAAGAGCGGAAATCGTAGGGACGCTGGCCAAAATCTCAGTCCTCCCTAAATTTATGGGAGGAGGCAGGTTCCTGGAGAATTGCAGACATCATACCTTTGGTTGTAAGGTCAAGTCCACCAATTACAAATCAGTCAGCTAAACGCCTCGTGCAAAAACTTCCAGAAATGATTGTTCATGACAGAATTCATCGTTACATGGAAAAAAAAGTGGGTTGTTTAGGAAGTGCAAGCAAGAAAGCATATCCAAATAAGAAAATCATACTTCATCAACTTGGGAAAGTTTTCTGAACAGAAAAGGTCACTCATTTTAGTGTTGTTGATTGGTGTGCATTGATTTTCAGAAGGCATTCAATGCAAGATCACATAATAGTCTTTTGAGACAAGTTAAGATTATGATACAAAAGGGACTATAGTAACACATACAAATGTGCTGAGATAGAAAACAGACAGTAATGCCAACTGATATTTTCCAAGTTGGAGGCAAGTTTTTAATGGAATTCCCCAGCGGTTGGTATTGATGAGCAGTGAGCAACTTCCAAGTTAGCAATATCACAAACCTTGATGATAGATTTGTTAATATAAAACTTTGAAGAAATATAAACCGAGAGAAAAGATGTAGAACTCTGAAAGGATGCTGCTAAGTTGGCAGAATGAGCAGATGGAAGACAGATGAAGTACATTGCAAATAGTGGTGAAGTGATGCACTTTGGTAGGAAGGACATGGAGAGACAATAGAAAAAAGCAGGTACAATGCATAAAGGGATGCAGGAGCAAATGTGCCTTGAACACTGAGGTGACAGATTGAAAGTACAGTTAACAAAGCATACAGTATTGAGAGCTTGATTAATATGGTATAAAGTACAAGAGCAAAGGAGGTTATCATAAACTTAAGATTATTGTTAGAGATCTGTTGGAATATTAGATTCAGTTCTGCAGGGGGGTGCGCCACTCTACACACTACAGAAGGGATATGAATGCATTTGAAAGAATGCAAGAGAAATTAACAAAAAATGTACCAGGAATGAGAGACTTCAGCTATGAGGTGAGAATGCACAAGATGGAGCCATTATCCTTAGAGGAGTAATCCGATAGAAGTTTTCAAATCCTCAAGACCTCTGGATAGAGAAGGGAGAAAATGTTTCCTCTCACAAAGGATTAGCAAACGTTATGAGAGAAAAACACTTTGCAGGTGATCAGTGCTCAAGTCTGGAACGCACCACCTGGAAGTGTATGGAGGCAGAGTCAATTGAGACATTCAAGATTAGATGGTTATTTAAAGAGAAAGTATGCAGGGTTTCAGAGAAAAGACAGAATGTTACTGAAGCCTAATGGAGAGCTGGACCAAATGACTGTTATGCACTATAACAATCCCATGATTCAGTACAGCTCCATGCTGAACATCATTTGGAAGGAGCACTAAAGATGGCAAGAGAACAGAATACATTCAGGAGGTCTTTAATGAACAAGAGAAGTCAGGAGTACCAACAAGCTGGTTGAGTCCAAAAGGGCACAGCAGCTAGCTCTGGCCTGCAAATGATGGTGAAAGAACCAACAAGAGGAAAGACGTTAATTACCTCTCCAATATACCACAATATATCAATATTTCTAAACTAGCATTGGTAGGATAACTACTTCACATTCCTTGGGGATGGGAGAGAATGAATTCCCATCTTTAGGATGGGCATACTATATATTGGGCTGCTTGACACTACCATTGCGCTAAATGGAATGGATTTCAAACAGATCAAGCAATTTGAAACTGGGCATCCATGAAGGACTGTGGGCCATCAGCAGAACTGTACTCAACTACAATCTATAAACACAAGACTCAGCAAGACCCCTATTCCACCATTACTATCAAACAAAGGAGACTATCCTCAATTTAATGAGGAGTTTAGGAAGGTTTGCGAGAGGGTCAGGGATACCTAAAAGGGAGATTTCAAACTTACAAAACCACAACATGGGATAACAAATGGTAGAATGCCTGATGAACAGTTTATGCCTGAAACGATGACTCTCCTGCTCCTTGGATACTGCTGTGCTTTTCCAGTGCCACAATTTTGACTCTGCATCAACATCAACCAGGCAATGCCAAACATTGCTCAGGTACATCCTGCACACGAAAACTCCAACCAATTACCATGCTTTCAGACTACTTTTGAAAATTGAAGTGATAGAAGGTCATCAACAGTGCCATTAAACAGCATTTATTCAGCAACAACCAGCTGACGTGAAATATGATTTCTACCATAGCCATTCAACTCCTGATCACATTATACCCTATTGCAAATGGACAAAAGAGTTGAACTTTAGATTTGAGATGACAGTGATTATCCTTGACATTAAGGTAGCATTTGACGGAGTATAGCTTCAACGAACCTTGCAAGTCTGGAGAGTTGGGAATCGGGGGAATACTCTTCACTAAAGTCATACCTAGCCCAAAGGAAGATGGTAACATTTGTTGAAGATCAATCTTTTCAGCACCAAATCACAGCAGTAGTTCCTCAGTGTCATGCCCAGCCTGAAGTATTTTCATCATCAATGGTCTTCACTCCATCATTACGTCAGAAATAGGAATCTTCGCTCAGGTTTGCGCAATGTTTAACAACATTCATGACACCTCAGATAGTAAAGCAGCCAGCATCAATATGCAGCAAAACTTGGGAAAACATCCAAGTTTGATTTGTGGCAAGTAAACGTTCTGCCACATAATCAAAAAGTATGGGTCTGGAAAAGCACAACCGGTCAGGTAGCACCCAATAGTCAATGTCTTGAGCACAAGCTCTTCCCTTTCTGCCACATAATGTCAGGCAATGGTCACCTTCAACAAAGACAAAATCTAACCATTTCCTCTTGGCATTCAATGGCATTACCATTGCTGACTTCTCCCATTACCAAATCCTGGGGCTTATCATTCACTAGAAACTGAACTGAACTGAACTAACCAAGTAAATATTGCGGCTGAAAGAGCAGATCAGAGATTAGGAATTCTATGGTAAGTAACTCACCTCCTATTTCTCCACTGCTTGTCCACTAACTTCAAGGCACCAAGTCAGAAACGTAATGGAATACTATCCACTTGCTTGCATGACTTCAGTTCCAACAATACTAGAATCTCAAAACCAGCAGGACAAAGCAGCTCACTTGACTGTCATCTCACCCAACTTCAAGATTCCCTTTTCTTCCATCATACAATTACAGTAGTATGCAACATCTATAAAATGCACTGCAACACAAAGCTTCCTCCAACAGAACTTTCAGGACAATGGGCATTAGACATATCTAAATACCATGACCTGTTGACTCCCAATCCATATATCATTGTGACTTGGGAATTATATCACTGCTTCTTCATTTTCAGAGGTTGATAGCTTTGTAATTCCCTTCCTAAAAGCACTTTGAGAATCCTTGAACCCTAAGGATTGCAGTAATTCAAGATGGCAACTCACCACCACTTTTTCAAGGGCAATTACTGATGGGAGAATAAAGGCTGACCTATTGGTGATATCCACATCCCTTCACTAATGTAAGAGTCGCATTTCTTGAGAAACAAAGTATAAACTATACGTTGAGAAGACTCATAGGTACAGTTGAGATCTATCAGAAAATTGGGCCTCACAGTATTTCCAAGTCGCTACAAATTATTTTACTATAATACTGGTTATATTCAATATTCAGCAAGCAAAATTTAATTCTTGAGTCAGTCCACTTAAAGTTGGCAAAAAAAAAACACCCCTAGTATCGGGAATTTCCATTACCTGCATTGGTTTCTTGACATTTATCGAATGACCACCTGACCTCCACAGCCTGACCTCGTTCTTTAATCTGTTCCTCAATTTCTCGCACTTTAGCTCTGACCTGTTAAAAGAATAAAATAAAGTTTCATAACAATCTGCATCTATTGAACACTTCTAACGTGGAAGTACAAAGCCTAGACAATTTTTTTTTTTTTTTACAGACAAGAGAATCTCGTATACCTGTTGGGTAAATGTTGAGTTTCCTCCTGGCATGGGTAGACTTGATGGCGCTATGGGTAAAAGATCGAGGGGCGATCCAGTCTTATTTCTGCAATCAGTCAACGAGTAATGCCACACCAATGCACTTGGACAACACAAAACTATACTCTGTAAAACAAGCAGCCGACAGTCATTCACAACAGTAAATCCTCACATCCTTCTACGCACAACTGTCTTAAGTTTATACTAAGAAATCTCTGACAGAAATCTTTCCCAGTTTCTTCACTCAATTCCAAATTTGTTTTTGTGTTTTGATTTCAGGGGCACCAAGTACCCACCTGTACCTCATTTAAATTGCAACTTGTCATATGTAATTTAAGATAATAAGTACCTACATTTCAATGTGCAAAGATCTAACTAATCCTTAGCTGATGTGGGCAGTGGGATCATTTTTATTCAGAGTCACTAGCAATGATTAGGACCCAACTAAATTCTCTCTTCCCAGCTTCTGACGTTCCTTCTCGTTGGTAAAGGAGGAAAAGAGTCCACAGGGGTGGTCTTTCTCCCCATGTCAAAACAAAAGCAAAAACATCATTTCTGATGATAAACAAATAGTGCAAGGAAACTGAACAGGTATAAAATTTAAGATAGCAGTGCTGCTAGAGCTGTACTGAAACAAAGTAGTCTACTTGATCTCTATGATAGCCTAGATTCATTTTTAGCAGGTGGTTAGCTAAAAGTCATATCCTCCTCTAACCTCTTATCCTGCTATTTGGATTCAGTAATTAACACTGCAGCCTCACCAGGGCTCGATTCCAGCCTTAGGACTGCCTGCGCGGAGTCACTCGTTCTGCTCTGGTTTTCAATGGGCACCGCAGTTTCCTCCCAGTCTAAATGTGTGCATTTAAGTGTTAACTTTTCACAGTGCCTAGGGATGTACAAGCTAGGTAGACTAGCCATGGGAAATGCGGGGTTACAGGAATAGGGTAGAGAGCTGGGTCTGGGTGGGATGCTGTTTGGAGGGTAGATACAGACGTGATGGGCCAAATGGCCTATTTCTGCACTGTAGGTACTCAATGATCTAGCCTCATACAATGTACATAATCTCTTTGAGCAGACACATTATTTAAGAGACATTAAGTGAGTAGATAAAAACTTTGAATACAAATGTACGAAAATGTGAGATTATGTACTTTGATAAGAAGAATATATATGTGCATTGAATGCAGTCTGGACAAAGTTCAATAGGTTGATCCCAGAAATGTACAAATTTTATTCTGAGGAGAGGTTGAGCAGGAGGGGCCTGTATTCATTGTAGCTTAGAAAAATGAACGGCAATCTTGTTGAAACATACAAAATTTTTACTGGATTTGGCAGAGTAGACGCAAAAGGGTTAATTCCCCTTGTGGAAGATGTATAAAACTGGAGGAATAATCTCAAAGTAACATCCATTTAAGACAGAGGTACGATCAATTTCTTCTCTTCTCTCTACTGCAGAGGGGTGTAGCGGCTGGGTCGTTAAGTATATTCAAGGTTCATTGATTGGCAGATCCGGGCTGAATGCCCTACATCTGATCCTATATCTCATGGTCTTACGGAGTGCAACCTGGCTGATACGTGCTTTTCAACTTCTGTCCAAGAGTAAAAGTCTAATTACAGATTAGGTCAGTCTTTATTGATTCATACCATCCAGGCAACGTCCCAGATGCCAACATCAGCAGGTTATGTCCTTCCCCACCCACAGGACACAATACAGTGGCACACAGCCAGGAGAAAGTTGCCCTGGGAGTTCTCAACATTGACTCTGGATTCCATGGAGTCTCTCAGAATCAAGGAAAAAGACAAGGAAAAAATATACCTATTAATTATCATGCATGGCCCCCACACCTGAAGAATCAGTCCTCATTCAACTGAACAAATGAAGTACGAAGTATGGCAAGGGCATAGAATATACTCAGATCAGCATATTCAATGCCCATCTCCAAGGGTAGCTCAGCAGCATCACCACTGACTGAGGTCGCCGAATCCTAAAGGACATGGCTGCTAGACTGATGCTAACAGAACCAACGAGAGGGAAAAATCCTATTTGGCCTTTTCCTCACCTATCTAGCTGTATCAGATGCAATTATCTACAAACATGCTGGTAGGAGTGACCACGAGCCATCATTGTGGAGACAGAGGCCCATATTCACATTGTCCATACTCTTCACCTTTTTAGTGTGGCACTACCACTGTGCTAAATAAAGCAGATTCCGAATAGATAGAATTGGCAATGCTAAATTGCTCGTAGTGTTAGGTGAAGGGGTAAATGTAGGGGAATGGGTCTGGGCAGGTTGTGCTTCAGCGGGTCGGTGTGGACTTGTTGGGCCGAAGGGCCTGTTTCCACACTGGAAGTAATCTAATCTAAAAAAAGCAATCTAATTAATTCAAAACTAGTCATCAATGAAGCACCACAGATCAACTGCGTCAAAACTGTATTCAACTATAAGCTGTAACTTTATTGTCTGGAATATTCTTCACTCTACCACAATTATCAAATCAGGGGTTAAAATCCATTTGAATGAATAGTGGCGGACAGCATGCCAGAAATAAGAAAGGGTATACCTGAGAAAGAGGTGCCAACGCAGTGAACCTACAGCATGTGACATTTATCTGTCGAAAAATAGAAGCAGTATGCAATAGACAGAGGTAACCAATCCCAAAACCAACAGATCAAATCAATGTTCTATGGTGCTGTCACATCCAGCTGTGAATGTTAGACACGCAAATGCTGCATCCTCAATGATGGCAAATCAATGTAAGAGGCAGTGCTGAAGCACTTGCAACTAGTTCAGCCAGACGTGCCAAGCTGTGACCCCTCAACCTACACCTGGAAGTCCCCAGCATCATCTCTCAATTTTTAGACCAATTGATTCACTCTATACGACATGGCTGAAGCTAGATTATTATTGCTGAATGTGTCGCTATTCATGTCCCAGAGGTCATCAATGACCAAACACTTGACAGGTCTAGCCATATAAAATACTATGGACACAAAAGCAAGTTGAACGCACAAAATTTATGTTAAGAAATTTACCTCTTGATGCTCGAACTTGGTCATCATTTACACAGTGCAAGTCAGGAGTACAATGGAATACTTTTCACTTGCATGAATGGTGCAGCTCCAAAAACACTCAAAGATTGAGAATTCAACCTAGTTCATTGGCACTGCATTCACTACCTTCAACATTCACACTCTCCACTACAATTGCACCGTAGCAGCAGTGTACACCATGTACAAAATACATACAGTACACTCCATTGTCAGTATCTTACAAATCTAAAACCGCTACCACCTAAAATTACAACAGCAGTAGTTGCATGGGATCAACGGCACGTACAAGATTCTCTCTAAATTGGACATCAGCTCGGCTTAAGAGTTATATCAACATTCTTTCAATGTCATTGGATCAATATCCAAGAAACCTTTTTGTGGATGTACCTACACCACATGGACTGCAGCGGTTCATAAATATGTAGCACCACTTTCTCAAGGGTAATTATGAATTGGCAAGGAATTAAAGCCTAGCCACCAACATCTATATCTTGTAAAATTTTTTTTTAAAAGTCACAATGGGTAATTATATAGCTTAATAAAAATTGTCTTTTCAATCCATTAATAGTCTAAATGAAACAGAAGTTCTATGTTATTAATGTGAAAGGCAATGGCTATTTGGCATTAGCTCAATTAAAGGCACAATAAAGAAAACTAAATTTCTGAAATACCTGAAGCATACAGCTTAATCCAAATACAACTGGGCGATGCTGTGGGCAAATATAAAAATCCATGAATGGAGATTGAGGCTGATTAGACCCATTAGTTGGTGGTGTTGGAGTTGAAGGTAAAGCATTTCCTGTCGGTGCTGCCATAACATGTGTCTGGTGTCCTCCTGTTACGGCATTACTACCACTATCCCCAAGCAACAAGGAGAGTCGTCGGGTGCAGAAGTAGGCCAAGCGTCTTGACAGGTATGCAGACTGCACAAACTCTCCAGAATACTACAAAGAGCAGAAAAACATAATTAAAGTCACTAATGTGCACTGGGTGTTAGTATCTCATAATTAGATATATATAGACAATTGTATAATGACTTGATAGACTGGAGCCACACTAACATTTGTACACTAATATATGTAACTATTAACAGCACTGTCATTAGGATTTTAGTGAAGTTAACATTTGACGCTTAAAAATGTTTTCTTGCTGTTTTACAGAAAGCCCTAACATACAATTGAAGCTCAGATAAAAGTGGAGTACTGCAAATGGTGAAAATTTGAAATAAAAACAGAAATGGTGAAGAAACTCAGCAGATGTGGTAGTATCTGTGGAGACAGAAACAAAGTTAATGTTTTAAGTGTGATGTAACTCCTCTTCAGAACACATGTAGGTTATGTTGTCTGCCTGGAGCTGTATGGTCATGGTTGAGCAGTTTGAATTGATAAATTAGGAGTATTTCACAAGAAATGTACTGATACGGCATTAAAAACAAATGGAAATAATATTTTAATCTATTTATTATGACATCAATAAAATAAGCAAGCCTGGTGATAGCATGCTATTAATTGATAGTTGAAATGTCAATGCTTTTAATTCTAACATTTTAAATTACCTGGGTTTATTTGAATAAACAGTATGCTCTAACTGTCAGGAATAGCAGAGCCAAACAGAAATTTACCCACCTGTAACATCAGTGGGAGCAATAACTTAAGGAGTTCATCCTCCCCTGGCCGGATTTTCTCAAAGCATTCTAGAACCCAGGTTAGGAACTCATGCCTATCCAGCATTCCGTCCTGTAACCAAAGTGAGAAAATCAGAGCTATAGAAATGAATGTTGCAAACGTAATATTATTGTTCAAAAAAGGGTCTAGAAACAAGTCATCACTTTAACTTTAGTGTTGAAGAAATTGTGGTTAATTAACTTGCTGCAGTTTCTTGAAGTAAAAAGAGAGGGAGAGTTGATCAGGGAAATGTGGTTGCAGTTGTGTACATGGTCATCCAAAAGATGTTTCATACACTGCTGCACAACAGACTGGCGAGCAAAGTTATAGTTCACAGGCTAAAAGCAACAGCAACAACATGCTGAGTAACATAAAACTGGCCAAGTGGCAAGAAACGGAGAATAGTGGTTAATGGACATTCTTTGAGTTAGAAGTAGGTTTGCACAGAGTCAAAGGGACCCTTACCATTCCTGATATATATGACTAACTTAGATCTTGTCTGGTTGGGTACAATTTCAAAAAGGCTGGTACAATGTACTTTATCTGCACCTGCCAGCCCAACATGAACAAAGGCAAAGTGATTTATTTTGCTCGGAAAAAGGCCACAATTCTAAAGGGGAAGAAAGAATGGAAATATCTTCGAGCCTGTTGCGTCATTCACTAAGATCAACTCTCTATTACCCGATCCAATAAGAATCTATCTGCGTCTGTCTTAAAAATATTCCCTGACACCACCTCAAACGTCTTCTGAAGCAGAGTATTCCAAAGTCTCTTAACTTTCATCTCTGTTCCAAAATGGTGAACACCAATTTTAAAACAGTGCTCTCTACTTCTGGACTGACCCAAGAGAGGAAGCAGCCTTTCCACATCCACCTTGTCAAGACCATTCACAATCTTCTAGACTTCGATCATCTGTCACTCTTACACTACAGTGGAGACAAGTCCAGCCCATACAAACTCTCTCTCAAAACAAGCCGGGTCTTCAGGTTTTAATCTAGGAAATTTCCTCTGAACCGTCTCCAATGTATTTACATCCTTCCCTAAATAAGGTTGGCACAAAGATTCTGCAAACGTATATAGACAGATAAAGCAAGTGGGCAAAACCTTGGCAGATGGAATCAGACATGAGGAAATGCGAGTATGTGCACTTCCACAGATAGAACAGAGGAGCTGAATGTTACTTAAATGGAGAAAGATTGCAGAAATCGATGGAACAGAGGGATTTGGGAGTCTTTGCCCATAAATCACAAAAGCCTTCAAGAGGAAAGCAGCAACGGACAGGTTTGTGGCACCATGATTGGCTCTGCTGCACAGCAGGGGAGGAAAAAGGTTGCAAGATGGATAGGAGGGATCGGAGTTTCAAACGTAAGGAGAACTGACAGGCAGTTCTGCAGCAGCAAACAAAATGATATGTTGCCTCCCAGCTGCCACAGTTAGGGATGTCTCTGAGTGGCTGCAAGGTGTTCTGAAGGGGGAGAGTGAACAGCCAGCAATCGTTATGCATGTTGATACCAACGACATGGGTTTAAAAAAAAGAGAAAATTAGATCCTGCAGCAGGAGCTGAGAGAGACAGTCGCTAATTATGAAAGAAAACTACTATGTCGGCAATCTCAGGATTATGCCCAGTGTCAGGTGCTACTGAGTACAGGAACAGGAAGATAGATCAAATGAATGCTTGGCTAAAGAGATGGTGTAGGAGGGATGACTTTAGTGTTTTGGATCATGGGACTGCTTCTGGGATGGATGGGACCTGTACAAGCCAGACACATTGAACCAGAATGGGCCCAATATCCTTGCTGGAAGGTTTCCTCATGCTGCAGGAGTTTTAAATTGATTTAGCTGGGTATGGGGCATAGAGTAGATGTAAACTCAGGAATAAGGTCCAATCAGATACAATCAAGGCATCATATGGCACAGAAACAGAACCTTTGGTTCAAAAATTAAAATACTTTTGGATAGGAACATGAATAAGAAAGGTTGAGAGGGATATGGGCCAAACTAGTTTAGTTTGGGAAATTTGGTTGGTATTGATGAGTTGGACCGAGAGGTCTATTTCCATGCTGTATGACTCTACGGACCTATAATTTGTCCATGCTAACCAAGTTTCCCCAAACGAAACTAGCCCCATTTGTCTGTGTTTGGCCTATATCCCTCTAAACCATTGTTTTTCATGAACCTGTCAAATGTCTTTTAAATGTCCTAACTGTACCTGTATCTACCACTTCCTCTAGCAGTTTGTTTCATATATCAACAACCCTCTGAGTGAAAAAGTTGCCCCTTAGGTCTTTTTTAAACCTTTCTCCTCTCACCTTAAAATATGGCTTCTTGTTTTAAATATTCTTACCCTAGGGAAAAGATCTTTACTATTCAGTTTATCTATGCCTCTCAAGATTTTACAAACCTCTCTAAGGTACCCCTCAACCACCTATCCTCCAGTGAAAAAAATCCCAGCCTATCCAGCTTCTCCTTAACTCAAACTCTCCAGTTCCAGTAATACCCTTATAAAACTTTTCTGAACCCTTGACAACTTAATAATATCCTTCCTATAACAGGACTACCAGAACTGCAGACAGTATTCCAAAAGTGGCCTTACCAACATGCATACAACTGCAACATGACATCCTAACTCTGATACTCAAAGGTCTGAGGCTTGAAGGAAAGAATACTAAATGCCTTCTTAACCACCCTGTCTACCTGTGATGCAACGTTTGAAGAACTATGTACCTTAAACCCCATGTCTCTCTGACAATACTATCCAGGGCTCTGCCATTATTTGCATACATCCTGCCCTTCCTCATCTTACATAAAAAGAATATTCGGACAGTCCAGCACATAGAGGAGAAAGGAGCAGGATGAGGCACATGGATGGGCTAGAAAGCTACGCCTCATCTTCTGCCTCGGAACACTTCAACCCCAGGGCATCAATGTAGACTTCACCAGTTTTCTTATTTCCCTTCCCACCACCTTACTCCAGTTCCAACCTTCCAGCTCAGCACTGTCCTCATGATCTGTCCTACCTGCCAATCTCCCTTCCCACTTATCCGCTCCACCCTCCTCTCTGACCTATCACCTCCATCCCCACCCCCATTCACCTACTGTACTCTTTGCTTCCTTCCCCCACACTCCTCTTTGACCTATCACCTCCATTCCCACCTCTCCAGCCTCCATTCCTGATGAAGGGTTTTTCCTGAAACATCGATTTTCCTGAAACATCCATTTTCCTACTCCTCAGATGCTGTCTGATCTGCTGTGCTTTTCCAGCACCACTCTAATCTAAACTCTGGTTTCCAGCATCTGCAGTCCTCACTTCTACCTAGAAAGCTCAACTGTACCTATTTTAATGCAAGGAGCATGACTGGTAAGACAGAAGAATTTGGAGCACTGATCACTTGGAAATAGGATATTATTGCGACTGCAGAGACACAGTTGAAGAAAGGTCAGAACTGTCAGTTCAACATTCCAAGATATAGAAATTTCAGGCATGATGTGGGAGGGGAGAGTAAAAGAGGTGGGCATTGCAATATTGATAAGGAAAATCATCACTGCAGCAATGAGGCAAGTGCCTGCAAATAAGGCCAACTGGATAGAGTTCAAAAATGAAAAAAAAAAGCCTCCCAACAGTCAAGGGAGATACAGGAGCAGATATGTAGTCAAATCACAGAAAGATGCGAGAGAAACACATTTATAGTCATGGAAGACTTCAACTTTACTAACATTAACTGGGATCACCTTAGTGTGAAAGGATCAGACAGGGTGAAATTTTTAAAAGTGCATCCAAGAGAGGTTGAGGAGTGATCCAATTAAATTCTACAATATGATGAAAGACATAGGAGAAAACAAATCTTCCAGCTCAGCGAGCCAACCTACATCCAGCCACAAAATCTTGTCAAAACGCACTAGGCATAACAGAATACAATATGAGAATCTCTTCTCCATGGCAGACGTGTCTAAGACCAGAGGGCATAAGTTTAAGGTGAGGAGAAAGTGGTTTGGAGGAGATCTGGGAAATATCTTTTCACTAGAGGGTGATACATATATGGGTCGTACTGTCCATTCGGTACATCCCATATATGTAACACCCTCTAGTGAAAAGAAATTTCCCAGATCTCCTCCAAACCACTTTCTCCTCACCTTAAACTTATGCCCTTTGGTTCTTGCAACACTTAAGAAGCATCTGTATGAGTACTTAAAATGCCAGGCCACAGTAGGCAAATGGACCAAGTGCAGTCAACTGGGATTAGCATAGTTTGGTATTTGTTGGTCAGCATAGACATGGTGAGCCATGCTGTATGACTCTTATCAAATCAGTGGCACGCTCACTGAATTGCAGAATAGAATCAATTGGATGAATAGCCTACCTCTGCTCCTATGTCTTATGGTCTTACTATCTAAAGAGGCCAAAACTGAACAAAGTATTAAAGATATGGTCTTACCACAAAAGCAAAGTGTCGGAGAAACTCAGCAAGTCTGGCAGGATTTCATGGAGACAAAAACAGTGACCTTCATCTTTTCTGGTGCTAACCTCTAAGCTACAAGATTTATTAAGATCACAGCATTCCACAGTATGATTTGAATTCCATGATCTGCATTGGAAGGGAACCTTTCATTATCTCAAAATAAAATCTTACTGCTCGAACTTTCAAATGTTCTAAATTCAAGAGTTATTGCTGTCCTGAAGAAAACTTGCAGTGTTTCACCTAGAATCATATCCAAGAGAGTTCCGTTTCCAAGAACCTCAAGAATGATTAAATTTACGAGTGCAGAGCCCATTAAAAATACAGATTAAAATTAGGTTAAAAATCGTGGATGCATGTGTTTTGCTGCAGACGTTGAATTTTGTTGTTACTCACTATTTGGCACAGATAGATGAATCCAAAAGTCGCGAACACACAGTTACTGAGGATTTACTGTATTTCACACGTATGTATAATGTTCATACACTACCTGAAACATGTAGAGAGCCAGCTTTTCATTATATTCCCACTGTTTCATGGCCTGCTCCACTTCAGGCACTGCGGGTTGTACTGGTGTCCCACAATTCTGCGAAGACATCAATCGATAAGACTCAGCAATCTTCTGTAGCTGTTCCCAAAGGTACTTTGTGATGATTTGAGTCCACTCTACAGGGAAAAAAAACATTACTGCAAATATCTTAACTTGGCACTGCTTAGCCCTAACACATTTAAATTCAGGTTAAATATGATACTCCAAAGTTACAAAATATTCATCCATTCATACAATGCATTTTAGTGTGACATTACAGACACATGTAGAAGCCTGACAACAGGAAGGAGGCAAAACTCAGAGTCAGACATAAACTAACTTAATATCACACTTCCCCAACTGATGTTTTCAGAACAGTGGCACTGGCATATTTTAGTTTACTTTACTAGTTTAGTATTTGTAACCCCCAGAACATAAAGTCCACCAATTGCAATCACAAAATTGCCAACACACACTCGAGATTCTCTTATGATGCAGAGATAGAGGCAGCACTGTGCAAACTTTTTCCATGCTATTCTACTACAGGATAATAAAAGTTAAATTAAAAATCTTTAGAATGACAAGAGTAGACATGAAAACCTAACAATGAAGTTTTAATTCAAAGCTATCCCCATTAAGCAAATTATTTACAAAGTGTTTAAAAAAAAAGACAAAACATATCAACTATACAAAAAATTACACTTTGTACATTGGACAACTGTTAAACATAAACCAAGTATGGCACAGGAACAGGCCCTTCAGCCCATGGTGTTATGCCAAACATGATGCCAAATTAAACTAATCCTTTATGCCTGCCCATGGCCCACATCTTTCCATTTGTTCCTTATTCATGAGCTTACCTTATCTAAACACCTCTATCTTATCTGCCTCCAGCACTAACCTGGCAGCATGTTCCAGGCACCTACCACTCTGTGGAAAAAAAAATCTGCTCCTCACATCTCCTTTGAACTTTCCTCCTCTTACCTTAAATGCGTGCCCTTTAGTACTGTATTAGGCATTCCAACTCTGGGAAAAAGATTCTGACTGTCAACCCTATCTCTGCCTCTTCTAATTTTATGAGCTTCTATCAAGTCTCCCCTCAGCCTCCACTGCAGCAGAAAAAACAACCCTTGTTTGTCTAGACTCTCCTTTAATCCAATGTCCTGGGAAACCTCTTCTGCACCCTCTCCAAAGTCTCCACATCCTTTCTGTAACATAGTGACCAGAACTGAATGCAACATGTTAAATACTATTAAATGCTATTAAGTATTTAAGCAGTATTTAAGTATTCAAACACGATTAAAACGGTAAATACTATTCTTTAATTTCTTGATAATTAAAACATTTCTTGATGCAGAATGTCAACTGGAGTAAAGCACTGTAATTTTGTTCCCCAACTCTATTAATACTGGCATTTATATTCAGTTAACCATTTAATACCAAAATTGGATAGGCCCAACAGTTGAATACTTGAGCTATCTGGGTCACAAGGTTGAATGTATGGTGGACTTGACCCAGAAAGTAAATAAACAATTATAGATGGAGTCCATCAACACTCACTGTAAATAAGTGTCACTGAAGCAATACACAAAAGCAATCAATACTTCTGAAAGATAAAACTTCAAGCAAAAGGGGGAAGAAAATAAATTACAGTAAAAATAACTAACTTTTCTATGAACTATCAGTATACAATCAATTTGGTATTACTGAACTTGAATGTTCCTGAAAAAAAGACTCACTTCATCAAAGCTTTTCATCTTACACAATCTGCCACCGAGTTCTCATCTACAGTCTACTGCAAGCTTATCTTCACTGGTCAATATATGTGCTGAGATTCCAATAGTATATGAAGTATCAGATTAAATTTACTGTCACATCGTAAATAAGGCCCAAGCTATTTCTTCACTGTACAAAGTTTGATGAAACAGAGCACGTCAAAACCATGCTGCAAGGCAATGGCTGCTCTAATTAGAGCATTTCTCACTGTATATCATGCAAATGCATGAATATGACTAAGGCTGTCTCTTTTGGTCTTCAGAAATATCATATCTCTGATTTCCCTGGAAGGGTAAAGTAAGTGTCAAAAATATGAGCAACAGGTGACACTTGGTTTTTACAGCAATTTCTGCTTTTGAATATGTTTTTTAAGCTGTTTACAATATGTAAGGTACTGACCTATCCCAAACAACCTCAAAATGCATTGTTCAAACTTAAACGCGATTTCATGATTGGATAATATGTGCTAAATAAGCCAAACTGTATGAAGAATTATACTGACAGCCAATTTAAGATTGTCAGTATGTTTGTAGTGTGGTACACTTGCATATACTGGAGGCTACATATTTTAATACAAAAGGCAGAAGAACATATTAAGATAACACAGGCAGAAGGAACATATGCACGTATTGCACCTGCTTCAACTTAATAAAACAGGTGACAGCCATTCTCTCGTTCATTCATCAAGGTATTGCTTTGACCAAATTTAGTCAATCTACCTGATTTAAATGTAAACAAAGCCTGGCAATTAACTATCACTCAGTTTAACTAGCACACCCCTACAATTGAAGTCTACTCATACACTAATCAGCACTCTCTCTCTTCATAATACAAAAAGATGTTGTTCCCCATTGTGTTAGTATGTTGAAACATCAGTATGTTATTCAGTTTACAGATGAATGGAGTGCTGGCTTTCTCTCCAGCATGCTTAGCTTCGCATGTAAAATGAAAGGAATTGTTCATTCAAAAGGTGTTACCAACAAAAGTGTATTCAACGTGCAAAAAGCAGAAGCCAACCAATCAAACTTGCTTATTTAAATCTAAAGAGAAATATTTTTGTTAACCCTACCTATACAAGGGTCTATGACATGACGTTTCTTCATCTTTGTTTCGGTGATAGCAGCATAATAGGCACATGTCATTTTTATCAGCCAAGCAGCTCTCATAACTGGCACTGAATATTTGGCTAGGTATCCAAACACTTCTTCCTTTTTACTAAATATAGGCACCTGAAAAAATGTTTAAAAAATGGGTGTTAGATAAGTGCACAAGATTTCTTTCAGAATAAGTTAACAATTTGAAATATGACCATATTACAAACAACAAGTGGAATGTTGAAGATAGTGTAGCGATCCACAAAGACAAAACAATGCAGCATGGGATTTTCTTTGTTTGGTGTTTCAGGTGATGAGTAGGGAGGGGCAATATGCTGGATTTGAAAGGAAGCAATAGGTAATACCCAAGCGAAGGGATTCAGTTACAATGCCAGTCAGCATAATATCCAAAAAATCATTGTTAGGTGGTCAGAAGATTGATTCAAATAGGACAGAGAAGCTATAATGTGAGTTCTATAACCAAAATGAGCCCAAAGAGATGAGAAACTGGAGGCTGATGATAGATGGAATGCGAAAATAGCAGGATTTCAGGACTGGATTCCAACATAGATGAGGTTTAGCTCATCAACAAGTGAAAGAGCTGCTAAACAGATGGTGTTACCATTGACGCTTCTTGTATTTACAATTAGAGATGAAGACAACAGGAATATAATGCAATGGTTTGCAGTGAACAAAGGGAACTCAGATTTATATTTGTTTTGCATAATTATTCTGGGATAATAAGTTGGCTTAATAAAATAAAGCATGGACCAAATGCATGATATGGCTCTGTCACAGCTGTTCATGAATGTTTAAACAAACTGTGTCCTCAATATGTGCACTGTGAACTTGAAGGGGGACGTTGGGGTGATTTCGAATGATTCAATTGGATCAGAAGGAGTACATATTTACTAAACTCTTTCGAACACTTGAGTTGTCCAATAGCAGCAGAAATGTTACAGATACTGACAGCATAAAGATTAGAAAGTTAAATGCAGCTGTAAAATAAGTTTGGGCTGGGTAGATTATAGATCCCCAGTGCGCAAGTAGAAGGAACTCATTTGGAGACTAGGGTAAGGTGGCAAGAATGTCGGGGGCAAGGGCTACAGCACATTTTGGATCAGATAAAGATCACTGACATAAAATTTTATATCTGTTTGTCTCTCCAAACATGCAGAGACCTATTAAGCATTTGAAGCCTTTTCTATTTGACTTAACTGAGAAAAAGGAGTAGACCATTTAATTCCTTATCCTTTAACATCATTTAATTAAATGATTGCTAAAGTGTAATTCAATTACATGTATCCACTGTTGTTCCATATCCACTAAGTAAATGTCATTACCTGATAAAAATCTTGCTTAATTCAGTCTTAAAAATTTCAACTGACCAAGCATCAACTAGCCTTTTGGGACAAAGAGTGCCATATTGGGCAAGGACAGAGAAATAGAACTGACTGAAACAAAAAAGGAAATTGCTTGCCAAATTCAGTTAGTCTGACAGCATCTTGGAATGGAAGTACACTTAGCTTTTTGAATCTGGTGACACTTCTTCAGAACTCTGACTGGGTCTGCAGGTCAAAGACAGGCCCCTGTCCTTAACTGCACAGTAATCACTTAATTGGTCACTTTGGGAATATGTCTCCCTGCCAGGCTATGTGTCTCTTGATTTTAGCCCAACATTGGGATCAATCAAAGGGAAAAAATGAATTTATAAGAAAGAAATGGGACAACCAAAAGAAACTTGTTGCTCTTTGCAAACATTTTAATATCTGTCAGATAAAAAGGATTTCTTGGGTTTCAGTTTTATAGATACCATTGTTTACAGATAACTGAAAACATTTACAACATTCTATAAAAGTTATCAGCACTGAACAAAGATGCTGTCCAATATCACTCAAAGGAATTTGTTTCCATCAGGAGACATTTCTTTGGAAGTCTCAGACTTTTCAAAGGTTCTGATGAATATTATTTATTCACTATCAGATGTTACTAACACATGAAGATAATTTTATTTACAGTCACATAATTGTGCAGCCATAGTGCTGCTATAAACTAGAAGCCGCCAATCATGGGAAGACGACAGAGGAGAAATTACAGAAAGATACAGCTTTGGAAAAATAGTGGGGAAACGTCAGTTATCTTAATTGAAACAGGGATAGCAACAATGTAAAGAATAAAGTGGAGGAAGAATCCATGAAATGTGTCCAAGATAATGTTCTTGATCACTGACTGCATTTCCAGCCCAGTGAGGAAGGAAGCATTGTTGATGTAGTTCTGGGGAATAAAGTGAGGCAAGCAAAGCATGTTTCATTGGCAAGACATTTGAAGAAGATAGCATGATCAGGTTAAGCTGAGTTACAGAAAAAGACAAATATTTAAATGGAGGAAAGGAGGTTTGTGAAATCAAAAATTAACAGATTAAACTGTATTTTGTATACTGAGCAGCTTTCAAAGAACAAATGATTCAGATAAAGTAAGAAAGGAAGGAAGGACATCCAAAGCTGGAACTCACTGAGTGACTAAAGACATAGTGGCTACAATGAGACAGAAGAAGGTGACATGACAATTGTGCAGCCAACACATTAGGAATTATATTCAAAATATAGAAAACAGAATGAAGATTTAAGAAAAGGGAATTAAAAAAAAGAAAATGAGAATAGATTTGTCACGATTAAAAAAGGTAAGCCAATCTTCATAAATGTATAAAGTAGCAAAACAAAAGTAGCAATCAAAGGTAGTTGAAACCAATTATTGATGACAAATATGACTTTCTTGTGGGGATGGCACTGCTGGATTACTGAATAAATACCTTGCCTCTGAATTTACTGCAAAGATAAAGTGAAGGCAGTTGTAAAGAATGAAGCAGTAGTTATAATGAACAGGATTAAAGTAAAGAGAAGGTACTTAAGAAGGTTGCCAATAAAATAAAATTACCTATTAAAAATATTCACAGTCCAATTCATTTATCTTATGTGGAGACTGGAGATACATGATTCATGTGCCTTAAGAGCAGCAAAAAGGAAGGGAGATTTGACGGGGTATTCAAAATCATAGGTAATTTGCTAACAGTAAATAAGGAAGAACTGTTTCCAATGGCAGAAGGTCAGTAATCAGGATATACAGACCTAAAATGATCAATAAACAAATCAGAAGAGACATGAGTAAATATTATTTTTCCCTCACAGCAACATATTGTAAGCCATAAGGCACTGCATCAAAGAACGAAGAAAGCAGATTTTAAAGAAACACTCAAAAGAGAAATGAGTAATAATTGTAGATTTTTAAAATTACAAACATTTGTAACAGTAGATTGGTTTTAATTGAACAGCTTACGAAAGTAGCTGGTACAGGGAAGGTGGGTTGAACATGCTGCATCATTCTATATTTGCTGTACAAACAAATTATTTACTCTTCCTGATTTCCGTGACGCCAAATGCTTGCCAACAGCAACTGTACAAAGTATATATCTTATGTTTTTTAACCCGATTGTAACAGACACATTTCTAACCAACTGACAAGACACCAGCTGATTGTGGGATAAGAGTCAACAGCCCTTTTTTGCACCTTTTCTCTGTGATTAAAAAGACTAAGCTAATTTAGTAAGTCTACAATCAGCAGCACCAAAAGGTGTTGATAAAACTGCTGAATTAAATGGTCTAACTGATACAGAAGTCTACAATGAAACCATTTAAAATGTATGTGCAGAAAAATTGACTATCTAAAAGGAATTATAAGAAAAGAAAAAGAAAGAAAGAAAGAAAGAAACAAACAAACAAACAAAGTGTCACACCTGCCAAATCGAATTTTATTAGCAGCCAGATAAAAGTATTACAGTTTGGCCATGTTCCGACCGCTGACATACCTTGCAACACTAAACTGAGCATCATTACAGGATTATAATTAGTTAAAACTATTAATATTATTAATAATATTAGTGGTTGGCAGCTGAAAAATATGACAGCGTTGAGACAATTATATCTTTATAAACTTAAGTGCAAAAACAATTGTGGATCAAAAACAAACTTACCTTTTTTGCAAGTTGCGTTAATGGTTTGGTTCCAGACAGATCAGTAAACCAGTTATGAATTGAAGGTTGCGAACGAGCTGTGACAAGCCAGAAACTATCCTTCTGATTAACCTGAGGCTTCCTTTTGCCTGTATCCGGAAATGTGTTACACCGTAACTTCTCTGCGATTATACTGCTGAAGTAGGAGCTGATCTACAACAAAGTTCAATAGAGATTTGAGTGGTGCAGTAACACAAATGCTAACTACAATGTTCATTGCTTTGTAAATTTGTAACAAAAAGGTGGCTGTTTGTGTGAAGCGCTGAATGCATTGAAACAAAAGTTTGTTAAAATATTTCTGTTAATCTAAAATTACTTTGATATGGAGATGCTGGTGTTGGAGTGAAGTGAACAAAGTCATAAATCACATAACACCAGGTTATTGGCCAACAGGTTTATTTGAAATCACAAGCTTTCGGAGTGCTGCTCCTTTGTCAGATGAAATCAGGTGTCATGTGACTTCTAAAATTACTTGTGTAAGCTCTCCAACACATTTAATTCCTCTATGGCGACACTTTTAGTTTCACCCACAGTAAGAATTGTTCTTCAATAAAAGGGCTTTACACTATCTATTCTCACGTAGTTGCCGATGTTTCTCAAGTTTATCACAGAGCATAGAGGCCCGCCTGAACTGAGTCATCATTTCAAATTTCCCTGCTTCACTGAAGACGGTTTTACAGCTCCATTGGCTTCTAACACTTAGTTCTGTCAGACAGTAGTGGATTGAAGCAAGACCTTCAACAAATAATATATATATATATATAGAAAAACATAATATCAAAAGGTGGTAAACTGTTAAAACTAGCACATTTTAGTGGAGATATAAAACTGAAACTGTGCACCTGATCAGATTGAGGTGAATATTAAAAATCCCTTGGGTCTATTAAAAAGAAACAAAAGAATTCTCCCAGCATCCTGGACTATATCATCCTTAACCAACATCTGGTAATTCATCTTATTCTCATTAAACAGATTTTGTGTGCACAAATATTGCTACATCCTGTTTGTAGATTTAGTAGTCAATGGGGAGGTGATGGCTTAATAGTATTTTCACTAGACTTCTAATCCAGAGACTAGTTTCCATACATACAGACAAAGGACATCATTTTGACTGGGACAACACACATATCCTTGGACAGGCAAAACAAAGACATGCACAAGAATCCTTACAGGCATGGCATTCTAACCAGAACTCCATCAATAAACACATCAACTTAGATTCCATCTACCTTCCCTTGGAAAAGAAACAGATATACATCACCCACCTAAAGAAGCCAAGGCCTACAAATAGAGGGGCAGGACATACCACCAGCGTTTCACCTGAGATTCGCGCTGATGATGTTACCTCAACATGGTGATGAAACGTGAAAAAACAAACCTTCCGGCTCATCGTGCTAACTTACATACTCATCATCAACCTGAGCTACAAACCTTCTCAAAACTTGCTAACCCAGGTAAAGTTCAAATCCTGCCAAGGCAGATGGCAGAATGTGGATTCAACAAAAATCTGGAATTAAGTAGCTGATGATGACCATGAAATCATTGTTAACTGTCAGGAAAAATCTATCTGGCTCTCTAATGTCCTTTAGGGAAGAAAACTGAACTCCTTGCCTGGTCTGGGCTGCACGTGACTCCAGACCTGCAGCAACGTGGTTGATCTTTGGGCAAGTAAAGGTAGGCAATAAACGGTGGCCCTATGAACAAACTTTTAAAATGCATTTGAAATGTAGTGACCATGTGAAATAATTCACAATATCTTCATACGAGTTATATAGCAGCAAGCAATTTATTTACATCAGTATTTATCAAGAAACAAAAACGGAGTCTGTAACTATGCTTAGAAAATAGATTTGAACATAGAAGAGGCTCGGTGGCATACAGTAATGTCACCAGACGAGTAAACCAGAAGTCTAAGATAACACTTTGGGCCATAGGTTCATATCCCACCACAGCAATAGTGAAATGTAACTTTAATTAATAAATCTGGAATTTAAAACACAATCTAATAGTGACTATGAAATCATTGTTGATTTATTCTAACCACCATTGGTTCACTGACGTCCTATCAGGAAGGAATCTGCTGTCCAAAGAGAATAAATGATTCCCTACAGTAGGGAAACAGGCCCTTCCGCCCAACAAGTCCACACCAACCCTCCGAAGCGTAACCCACCAGATCCATTCCCCTGCCCTACCTTTACCCCTGACTAAAGCACCTAACACTATGGACAATTTAGCATGGTCAATTCATCTAACCTATTTGTCTTTGAACGGTGGAGGAAACCAGAGCATCCGGAGCAAACCCACACTGACACAGAGAGAACGTGCAAACTACACACAGTCACCCGAGGCAGGAATCGAACCTCAGTCCCCATTGCTGTGAGGCAGCAATGTTAACCACTGAACCACTATGCTGCCCTTTTTGTAATTCAGTTTTAGCTTACTTGTCACTCAAGACACATAGTAATGTGATTTTGATTCTAACTGCCTATCAAGACAATCAATTGTATCAAACACCGACAAAGTTTATGAAAAGGAATGAAACCAGACAGATCACATTACATCAACCAAGGCACAATTGTAGCAGTTTGTACCAACTACAGAATGCACTGCCGTAACACACCGAAGCTCCTTCAACAATATCTTTCAAAACCAAAACTTCTATCATATGAGGACAAGGGTAACAAATGCACAGGAAAATAACTACCTACAAGTTCCCCTCCAAGGCACACACTATTCAAAAGTGGAACAATATTGCCATTCTTTCACTGTCACTGGGTCAAAGCTCTGGGTTTGACAAAGTTCAAAGTTCCTTAGAACACTGTGGGTATCCAAACTCTCCAAGAATTGAACAGAACAGCACCACATCCTCCAAAGCAATTAGGGATGAAAAATAATTGCTGTCCAATCAGCAAACCGACAATCCCATGAATAAATAAAACAAAATCAACAATAGCAAACTATCAACCACACAAAGCCCTTCTTTCCAACATCTGGAAACACAGTTCTATTTATCAGTCAAGCAACAAACTGTCATATTCATGGAATCATAACTTACATACTATATCCCAAATGCCACATTAACATCCTTAGGTATGTCCTGTACTACAAGCAATGCAGACCCACCAGAGATGGCAGATCTCTACATTTGTCTCAGATTTCAAGTATTTGCAATGTTTTGCTTTAAAGCAAGGAGATCAACTCAGGCTCAAGAGTACAGGTTGGCATATCATGATCAACACCAGAGATACATGGTGTCACTTGTAATGAACTGCCAACCTATTGAAGCTGCTAGACAGAACAACTTGCATGTCGAGCAGTACATGACTCACAGGGCTAACCAATCCTACCAATTAAGGGATCAGATCTAAATTCTGCAATCCTGCCACATATCAGTTTTCAATGGTAGTGAACAATTAAACAATTAACTTTTGGAGATGTTCCACAAATATTCCCATCCTTAATGATAGCAGAGTCCATTTTACAAAATTTACAAAATATGTAAAGGCATAGATAGGGCAGATGCAGACAAGATGTCTTCCTTCGTTGGGGAGTTTAAAACCTGGGGGCATGCGACTTAAGCAGAGAAATTATTTTATCCAGGAGGTTGTGAACCTTTGGATTTCTCTACCAATCGGGCAGAGTGTAGAAATTCAGTTTTTGAGTACGCTTAACGCAGACATCAATAGATTTCTGATTACCAATGGTAAACACCATTATGGGAATGGCGTGAGTAAAAGTCATTCAAGTATTTGTTCAATTATGCTCGCACTGAATAGTGGGGCAGATGTGACAGGCTGAATGGTCCACTTCTATTCCAGCACATCAGTGCAAAGACAAAATGCTTCAATCAGAAGTACTGAGCGGATGATCCATCTCAGCTTCCTCCCGAGAGCCCAACATCACAGTTGACAATCTTCAGCCAATCACATGATATCAATGCATTGTTTCGAGTACCGAATACTGTGAAGGGCTCCGACAACTTTCCAACAATACCATGAAAACCTTAAGCTCCAGACTTCATCGTGCATCTAGGAAAGCTGTTCCAGTACAGCTACAACACAGACACCTTATAAGGGACCACATATTTTTCCTTTTTATACTACAAACTGGAATGGAAGCCAGACATTGCTTTATAGCTGAAATACTAGGAGGGTTTTGAAAGTTGGAAAACCAAATACACATTTTTAATAATACAAAGCAATGCTGATTTTGGAGCAGTGAGCTTGTTACATTATTAAATCAGAGCGGCACAATAAATTTTTGTGTAAAGGAAACAGGGCCTGACAACACCACTCGAATTAGTTAAGTACAATCTGCTACAAGTTGTTGCGAACAGTGCAGCCGGAAGCAGAGTCAGCAAGCAAAAAATGGTTTTCTCCCATCTGAGTAAAAAAAAAGAATCTAAAAAGAATTCTAATATGAAAGAAGATCTCGATGCACCCAATCAACTATCAAGTTATAAAATAAACCCCACTCTACATGCAACATCATGTCATGATTACTAAAACTGGAAAGATAATAAGGGACAATGTAACACATTTTGGTGATTTAGACTTTTGATTGCTACTTTCTCATCTGTATTTTTCCAACCATAATACCTGAGTTAAGCCATTTATCGAAGGAAACACATGCTGGGTTTGGAAGCATCCCAGAAATGGGGATCACACACATGAAGGAATTTTCTTATAAAGGAGAGTCAGAGTCACACAGCATGGAAACAGATCCTTCAGTCCAACGCATCCATGCCAACCTGGGTTCCTAAATTGAACCAGTCCCATTTGCCGACATTTAGGCTACGTCACTCTAAACCTTTGCTTATCTTTCCAAATGTCTTTTAAAATGTTCTATCACTTCTTCTGGACATTCATTCCATAGATACACCACTCTGTGTGAAAAAAAATGCCCCTCAGGTCCCTCTTAATCCTTTCTTTCTTCCCTAAAAGTTATTCCTTTTAGTTTTGAACTCCTCTACGCTGGGGGAGTTCAAACCTTTGCTATTCTGAGTATGATGGCCCTGTAAAATGGAGTTCAGAAGAATGGCAGTTGAACTTATTGAAACATTTAAGGTTCTTAGGGGCTTGATAAGGTAGACACAGAGACTTGTTTAACCTTGTAGGAAAGTCTAGGACCAAAGGCCATTATCTCAGAATAAAAAGTCTAAGACAGAGATAAGGAAGAGTTTCTTCTCTCAGAGGGTAGTCAATCCGTGGAATTCTTTACCAAAGTACAAGCTGGGTCATTAACTATATTCAAAGTTGAGATAGCCGACTGCTGCTGCTACAACTCAGTAACTTATGGTCTGTCCTTAAGCTGTCTTATTTCTGAATAAAGGCATACACTTTAGGTTTGATAGCACTGCAGTTCTAATTGCTTGGTTGTAGATTGATAATCATCCTTCTCTGCCATTTGTTACAAGAATATCTGTGCATACAATAAATAGTTGTTACCATGACAAAACATGGTAAGAACTATTTTGACCCACGTATAAGTCAGTCAGGTATATTGATCATTTGATAGTTTTAATGGACATTTTGACCTTTGTGATAGCTTGTGGAACAGAACTGCTTGATTTAGGTGAAGTTTTCCCAGTGAAATCATAATAATTTACCCAGCTAAATGGAAAACGTGTAAGGTATTTCCTGTCCACAAAAAAGCAAAATAATTCCTACCCAGCCAATTATTGCCCCATCAGTCTACTCTCTAGCAGAGAAGTGATGGAGGGGATTGTTGGCAATACTATCAAATTTGGGTTCTGCATGCCACTGAGTTCCTGACCTCAGTGCAGCTTGGCCCAAATATGGACAAAAGAAATAAACTGCAAAGGTGAAAGGAGAATGATTGCTTCTGTCATCAAGGCAGCATCAAACAGAGTATGGTGTCAGAAGTTCTAGCAAAGTCGTAGTCAATGGAAATCAGGGGGAAAAATTATCAACTGGTATGTCGTAAAATGGAAAAGGGCATGGTTAATTGAGGCAAATCATCTCAGTTCCAAGAAATCATTGCAGGAACTCCTCAGGATCATGCCCTAGTCCCAACCACCTTCAGCCTCTTTATTTATGAATGTCCCACATCATTAGGTCAGAGGTAGGGATATATCATAATCACTTAATATGCAGTACCATTCATAACTCCCCAGAATGTGTGAGGCAGTTTGTGTTCAGACACAGAAAAACCTGAACAACATCCTGGCTTGTGCTGGTTAAGTGAGGAGTGACACTTATATCATACAATTGCCAAGCAGTGACCATCTCCAAGCGAGAATCTAATTATTGGCCCTTGATATTCAGCAATATTACAATCACTGAACTCCCATTATCAATATCCTTGGGGTTACTATCTATAGAACAGACCAGGATTGGCCATATAGATATTGTGGCTATAAGAGCAGGTCAAAGATCATGAATTCCACTGCTAATAATTCATCTCCTTCCTCCCAAAAGCCTGTCCACAAGTCAAAAGTGAGATGGAATGTCTTCCACTTGCCTAAGTGCAGCTCCAACAACAATTGAGAAACTCAACATTATCCAGATCAAAGTAGTCTACCTGACTGTCACAACATCCACCACCTTGAATTCACTCCCTATGCCAAAACATACAGTGGCATCAATACATATGATCAAGAAGATGCACTGCAGCAACTAACTCACACTTCTGATACAGTATCTTCCAAACCTGCAACATCTACCACCGAGGGAAAACAGCATCAGCTGCATGGAGCGCCATCACCTACCTGCAAGTTTCCCTTCAAGTCACACACTATCCTGACTTGAAGCTACACTGTTCTTCACAGTCACTGGGTCATTATCCTTCAACTCCTTTCCTACAGGGTATATCTAAATCCCAACGACTGCAATGATTTAAGGCACTTCATCAGTATCTCGTAGTACTTAAGGATGGGGAATAAGTGTTTGACAATTCTGCAACACCAAATCTCATAAATAATAGTTTAGCTTAAATTTTGCCCACTTTCAATCATTTTTAACAATATGCTTGCTGTAGTAAATTAACAAGGTCATGGTGCCACCTTGAATTTGTACATTCATATAAAATAGCCATTTTGAGATTCATAAATTATCTCATTAAGTATACTAACATTTGTTATAGCAGATTAGTAACCAACCAGTAACAGATAATTGTATCTGACAGAGACAATTCAATTATGCTGTAATTCAAAAGTAATTAAGTAGTTGACGAGGGCTGGATCTTTCCAAACATCTTTGTGTCAGAAATGGAACATCAAAGTGTACTGCTAAGCTGCTGCAGTAGAAGAGAGAACACTAAGGCCATTAATCACACTGGCTTAAATTACTTAAAGCAACAGTCATAATGAATATAAGCAAGTATTATTTCAGATATTTTGCCTCTTCATGACCTGCCTCTGTAGAACCCGCTCTGATGGCAGCTTCTTTAACTCAAATGTATCTGAGTATTCAAAGTTTGTGAAAAGATTTGTAGCTCGGTTGCTCGTTGTTGTGGTTCTGTTCGCCGAGCTGGGAATTTGTGTTGCAGATGTTTCGTCCCCCGTCTAGGTGACATCCTCAGTGCTTGGGAGCCTCCTATGAAGCGCTTCTGTGACCTTTCCTCCGGCATTTGCAGTGGTTTGAATCTGCCGCTTCCGGTTGTCAGTTCCAGCTGTCGGTTGCAGTGGCTGGTATATTGGGTCCACGTCGATGTGCTTATTGATTGAATCTGTGGATGAGTGCCATGCCTCTCGGAATTCCCTGGCTGTTCTCTGTTTGGCTTGTCCTATAATAGTAGTGTTGTCCCAGTCGAATTCATGTTGCTTGTCATCTGCCTGTGTGGCTACTAAGGATAGCTGGTCGTGTCGTTTCGTGGCTAATTGGCCAACTATCCTTAGTAGCCACACACGCAGATGACAAGCAACATGAATTCGACTGGAACAACACTACTATTATAGGACAAGCCAAACAAAGAACAGCCAGGGAATTCCGAGAGGCATGGCAGTCATCCACAGATTAAATCAATAAGTACATCGACCTGGACCCAATATACCGGCCACTGCAACGGACAGCTGGAACTGACAACCGGAAGCGGCAAATTCAAACCACTACAAATGCCGGAGGAAAGGTCACAGAAGCGCTTCATAGGAGGCTCCCAAGCACTGAGGATGTCACCTGTATCTGAGTATGTTGCTACTCCCGCACCCATCTTTAGGGCACATGTAGTTGTCTGTCATCCAGCTCTTATAGTAGACCCTGCTTTTATTTATCTCCAAATGTGCTCTGAAAACTCCAAATGCAACTAGACTTAGAGTACAATGGTGTTGCAAATAATTACCAGAGATACCTAGGACAGAGATATGAGGAAGAAAAGACTGGCCAGTTTTCCCAAGCCAATATGTAAACTTGTCATAGAAACACTAAGAAATGGAAATGGTCTCCTTGTTACGAACAGCGGAGGATACTTGAGACAACGTCAGTCAGAGTTGGAGGACAGTGATTTAAAATCTTGGCAAGAGTTTAAAGGAAAACACAGACCCTGGAAGTAATGGTCAGCCAACAGCTGCAGAAAAAAAGAATGCAATGTCACATTATGCATCTTTGATCCATATAATCAATAGAACCTCAGACTTTTCATGCCTAAACAAATGTCACAAAATTTTCACAAAACCCCCCTCTATTCTATATGATAAAAATATAATACATGAATTCTGAGCCATTATTTATTTTAGTCCAAAGTTATTATGAAGAAAACATTTACACTTTTAATTCATTATTCCAACTCGAAGTATGTCAAGTACAATGCATAACTTTGATCTGTAATAACTATTATGCCAACTATTATTAGATTATATTAGATTCCCTACAGTGTGGAAACAGGCCCTTCAGCCCAACAAGTCCACACCCACCTTCCGAAGAATAAACCACCCAGTCATTTCCCTCTGACTAATGCACCTAACACTACGAGCAATTTAGCATGGCCAAATCACCTGACCTGCACATCTTTGGACTGTGGGAGGAAACCGGAGCACCCAGAGGAAACCCGCGGAGACACAGGGAAAACGTGCAAACTCCATACAATCACTCAAGGCTGAAATCGAACCAGGGATACTGGTGCTGTGAGGCAGGTATTATTTACAGCAAAGTCCCATAGACCACAAAACTAATGTTTTATCAATCTTTATTTATAGAATGTTCACTGGAGAAACTTTGATCTGAACACCAGAATTAACCCCTCTTCAAATAGTGTAACTGGATTCTTAAAGTTCAACTGAACCACTGGAAAATTCAACAGCTCAATTTAACATCACACCAGGGTGACACTACCAAAAACACAGAACTTTTTCAGAAAAACCTCTCTATTTGAAAATAGCGGATAAACATATAGTTGCTCCCACTTGTTTTCAAACAAATGATAATGCCGTGTTTTACGTTGCAGCACTAGAAATGACTGACTGCGCTATCTCACTAAATAGGATGAATAGCATTGAAGTGAATAGAGGTTTATGAACAAAAAAATTCTCAAAAATCCATCAATCATGATGAACATTTTAAACTGCAATATGTTTATTTACACTTTAAATCACATTCAAAAATAGTAATGGTGTGCACACTTACATAATTATTAGCTTCATTAGTTATATTACTTTTCTACTATTGATCTCAATTTTAGCAAAAGGTTCTCATAATTCTCACTTTGCACTTTAACTTAATATCAGGTTCTCAGTCAGATCTATCTATTGTACAGTCCAATACACAGAGGAGACTTTGAGCAACAGTGAGAGCATCTTACCTTGCCAGGATTGAAATTTACATTTTTTGCGCTACCATGTTCATCCCCGGATACTGCAGGCTGATTGTTAAAGCCTTGTTTAACATTCAGTGCTGTCAGCTCGTCCTAAAACAAAAAGGAACATTTAAGTACCAAGTAAAACGGCCAACAAATATGCACAAGACACGATTCCTCCCATTCTCTGAGCAGAGTATCATGCATTATTGCGATACATTTCAAAAGTATTTAATTGGTTATAAAGTCTTATGGAATACTCATCAGAAACATTATATAAATAAAACATTCTTTTTCTATAGTGCTATGTTTTGAACTGTTCTCACAAGCTTCAACTAATTTGACTGATATTTTATGTCGTGATAAGTAAGTTATTTGAACATTGGTTTTCATTTTTGTTCTTCAACTAACTTATTTATTCCATGTGGTTTTTTTTAAATATGAGCCTAGGTATAACGAACTTGTTAACTGATGTGTTTGTAACCTTTGGCTTCTAGAGTGTTGTTGCATTCTCTGACAATCACAAAATATATCCACTTTAATCCATGCTCAAGGCTACGATTGAGAAATAGTCCAGAAATCAATTTTAAACTAAATAACAATTTAAATGAAATACATGTTGTTTTTGTTAAATTCAAAAGCTAATCATAAAATTGAAAGAATGGTAAACATACATAAGCTAAAGAATGTTGCAGCCAAGTTGGCAGGAGGTTACATTTAGATTTGTTTTTGACAGTGTAAACTGCAGACCCATTCTATCATTTCGGTAGCTTGGCTTCTATCATATCACATTGATCCAAAGACACCAATGTTTGTCTGCATAATTTGAGACAATAAGCTGTGACAATGGAGATTGAGAGTTGGAAAAAGGTCATGAAGGAGAAAATGCAATAGCCTCTTTGTTAAGCTTAAAAGCAGGAATACTATTGTCTTTAGACAGAAGATAAGGAGTTGATAATGTCTATATGGTCTATAGTCAAATACTTTTTGTGATAATGTATTCCTGATGGTGCACCAAGTTTACTAAATATTAATAAAAATCCTTCAATATACGGTCATGATTTCCAACTGTAAATTGGACAGTCAATTCCACTTCCTGCCCACATTCCCTTGCCATGAGCGTCTCTTGACAGTTGCTCACACCACCTGGCATTCCCCCAACATGCATGTGTCTGAAAGACGATTTTACCATCTTCCTGCATTTCCTCGCTGCATGCAGATCGACTGTCCTGCTGCTGTACAAGTTCCATTTCAGGAAGCCGTATAGTTCAAGAAAAAATTCAGATGCTCCTAGGTTTTGTCAACTTGTTACATTGTGTCAGTTTGGTTGTGGTGGACTATCACAACAGGATAAATTAAGTTTTGTGATGGCAATGCAAACAAATCAAGATAAATAAATTTCAAAAACTCAGATTTGATCTATGAAGTCAGTATATTACAGTTATAAAAACACAGGAGGCCATTCAGCCCATCACACTCTCTGCAAGAGTAGCTCAGCTGTTCATTCTCCATTGACCTGCAGTTTTATTTTCCTTCAGCTGCTTTACTAATAAGTCCATGCAGAATAAAGAAAAAAATTACAAAGCTGCTGCCATCTTCCCCATCCAATATCCTATTGCAAAATAAGACAATCAGGAGCCCTGGAAGTAACCCTCCTGTGCCTCCACAATTGAAAGCAGCCAGTGGCATTCTGAGTGTTCCAGAAGCACAGATCCAGAGGCATACTTGCAGCTTGAGCAATGTAAAGTTAGGTCACAAACTATGAGGTGAAACAGCAATAATGAATGATGAACCTGATCCATCTAAAAGGAAACCAAAACTGTACTTCTATGCTGAACAGGAAAATGAAGTTCTGTTCACAACTGCAAATGGTAAGAGTTGCCTTATTTGTCACCAAAGTATGTCAAATAAGTATAAAGCAGAATTTGGAACACCACCACACAATGATGCACATGTAATTCAAGGATAGTTTTCCTCTGAACAGCACGCTTTGGACAAAACAACTTTAAAAGCTGAAGGCGATTTTGAAAGCTCAATAATCATTACTTTTTTCCGACATCGCAGTAAAATGTAAGGTGTGCACTAAAGAATCACTTTTTCTACCTAAACACAAGAAATAATTCACAGGCAGCGAAGTAATTAATGCAGCAATGATAGTGACGCTTTACCCAAAGACTTCCAGAACAAAGAAGCAGAAATAATTGCAATCCAGAACATGTTAATCAGTGCTTCCACAATAACAAAAAATTAGTGGTATCTTTGTCGAAGACATTTTTCAGTAACTACAGCAGGACCAGCGTCTCCCTTTACAAGTAGAATTAGAATCCCTACAGTGCGGAAACAGGCCTTCGGCCCAACACGTCCACACTGACCTACTGAAGAATAACTCACCCGGACCCATTCCCCTACCCTATATTTGCCATTGACAAATGCACCTAACCAACACATCCCTGAACACTATGAGCAATTTAGCCTGGCCAATTTACCTATCCTGCACATCTTTAGATTGTGGGAGGAAACCGGTGCACTCAGTACAAACTCCACACAGACAGTCGCCAGAGGCTGGGATCGAACCAGAGCCCCTGGCACCATGAGGCAGCAGCGCTGACCACTGAGTCACCAGGCCGCCCTTTTTGTAATTCACAACCTTGACAGCCCAGCTGATTGTTTTTGTGCACATGGTTTTTAATAATTTAACAACTCTAAGGTTTCTTCACCGCTTTACTCCTTAAAAAGAGCACAAAGGATGAGGATATCTAATCAGCCTTTTTTATTTAAATCCTTATTAGAAAACTATGAAGACATAATCTTCTATGCTGAGGGGAGATAGTCAATACAAGGGAATATCCTACAGAGATTATTTAGATCTGATACGTGAAACAGTCTTTTTTAAAAACCAAGGAATGAAGAGTGCAGTGAGCTGTCAGAAAATCGCATTGCTCGACTTCAGGTTCCTAATAGACAAAACATCAAAACTGAATAATCTGAACTGTAAACTGCAGGGAAAGGACAAAGACGTAGCACACATGATCAGTGCTGTGAATTCATTCCAGTTGAAACTGGTCCGCCAAGTGAAAAAATAAAATGCAGCAATACTACCCAAGTTTGGAGAACATACTAGAAAAAAAATTCAAAAGACAAAGAAAAGTTGTTCCACCCAGTTGTTCACAAACCTTGCAGTTGTTCCACCCAGAAAACTCTGCACATTTGATGACGTTAGCAGAGAAATTCAACAGGTGATTTCTGAAATTAGATATGATAGAACAAATCATATTTATCTCAAATCTACTTTAGGTTAGCTACCAAATTTCATCAGGTATTTAACTTACAAAAGCAGTAAAATAGATTTGGAGATAATTACTATATAAAATGATAGTATGTTGAAAGTCAGAGCAAGGGACAGTGATTTGTGGGCATTCAAAAACAGAAAAATACACACTCCTATCATCCTCTGCTTTTAAAGTGAAATCTTCCACTGACTCCACAGATTTCTATGAGACAGCATTCTCCCAAATGAAGTTAATTAAGTCCAAGTATCACACCCAACTCACAAATTCATTTGAAGAGCTGTATACGACTAGATGACTCAAGCTAAAATCCAGACTTCAAGGCACTGATAGAAAACTTGCAATCACAGGTGTTACTCTAAGACATGGTAAGTAGAGAATAAAATTAATCTGACATACTTGGTTTTAGATTTATGCAACATTAAAAAGGAACTATTCTACATTTGCTTTGGGGTAGATCCTGGTTTGCACTTAAATGTAAAATGTCCACAGTGCATCAGTGAGTGTTGGTGGAGTAGGGAGTGGATGTTCGTAATGTGGCACCAATCAAACAGGCTGCTTTGTCCTGGAAAATAAAAACAATGACTGCAGATGCTGAAAACCAAATACTGGATTAGTGGTGCTGGAAGAGCACAGCAGTTCAGGCAGCATCCATCAGGCATTCCTGATGAAGGGCTTTTGCCCGAAACGTCGATTTCGCTGCTCGTTGGATGCTGCCTGAACTGCTGTGCTCTTCCAGCACCACTTGTCCTGGAAGATGTCAAGCTTCTTGAATGCTGTTGGAGCTGCATTCATCCAGGCAAGTGGGGAGTATTCATTTCATCACACTCCTAACTTGTGCCTTGTAAATACTGGACAGGTTTAAAGGAGTCAGGAGGTGAATTACTCACCACAATGTTAGTAGCCTCTGGCCTGCTCTTGTAGCCAAGGTGTTTGTGATGAATTCAGTTGAGTTCCTGGTCAATGTTAACCTTAAGGATGCTCATAGTGGTGGATTCAGTGATGGTAACACCAATGAATGTCAAGGGGTGGTAGACTGTTTCTTATTAGAGATGTTTATTGCTTGGCTTTTGTGTGGCATGAGTGACTGAAGTGATAGTAGGGGAACACTTTGGGTTTAATGACCATAATTCTATTTTAAAATAGTCATGGAAAAGAATAAGCCTTCCATAAGAGTTATGGTTTTTAAGTGGAGTAAAGCAAATTTTAATGGTATGAGACAAGAACTTTCAAACATTATTCAGAGTAGACGGTTTGCAGGGAATGTTTGTTAAGTGGGAGACTTTCAAAAGTGTGATACCAAAGGTTTAGGGGCATTATATTCCTGTTAGACCGAAAGGTAAGGCTGGTAGGATTAAAGAACAGTGTTTGAATAAAAATATTGAGGTTCTAATCAAGAATAAAACAAAATCATTTATTAGGTATAGACATGGGTTCAAATGAATTGCTTGAACAGTATAAAGAGTAGGGAGAATTCTTAAGAACGAAATCAGGAAGGCAAAGAGAGGCTATGAGACAGCCTTGGCGAATAAGGTTAAGGAAATTTCAAAGAGATTCTACAAGTACACGAAGAGTAAGAGAGCAACTAGACACAGATTAGGATGCCTGACAGATCAAACAAGCTGCCTTCATGTTGAACCTCAGGAGATGTGAGAGATATTAAATGAATATTTTGTGCCAGTCTTTACTGTATTGAAAGGAACGGAGCTAGAGAACTCCGGGAAATAAATATTCATTTTTGAATGCAATTCACGTTATAGAAGAAAATGTGCTGGAGGGTTTATAAAATATAAAGCCAGGTAAATCTCCAGGACCTGATCTAGTCTATCACAGGACATTGTTGAAAGTTAATGAGAAAATTACAGAGCCCCATGCAGAAATATTTCTATCATCATCATCATCATCATCGATCTATGGGCTGAGCTGCTGGATGACTGGAGAGTGGCTCATGGTGTGCTTCTGTTTAAGAAGGGATGTAAAGATAAACCTGGGAACTACAGACCTGCAAGTCTGACTTCAGTGGTGGATAGGTTGTTGGAGGTGATTCTGAAAGATAGGATTTATTTGCATTTGGAGAAGCAAGGAATGATTAGATTAGATTACTTACTGTGTGGAAACAGGCTCTTCGGCCCAACAAGTCCACACCGACCAGCCGAAGCTCAACCCACCCAAACCCATTCCCCTACATTTACCCCTTTACCTAACACTATGGGCAATTTAGCATGGCCAATTCACGAAACATGCACATTGTTAGACTGTGGGAGGAAACCGGAGCACCCGGAGGAAACCTACACAGACACTGGGAGAATGTGCAAACTCCACACAGTCAGTTGCTTGAAGCAGAGGTTGAACCCAGGTGTCTGGCGCTGTGAGGCAGCAGTGCTAACCACTGTGCCGCCCACACAAGTCCACACCGATCCTCCAAAGAGTAACCCACTCAGACCCATTCCCCTACCCTATTACTCGATATTTTCCCCTAACTAATGCACCTAACCTACACATCCCTGAACACTATGGGCAGTTTAGCATGGCCAGTTCACCTGACCTGCACATCTTTGGACTGTGGGAGGAAACTGGAGCTCCCTGAGGAAATCCACGCAGACACAGGGAGAAGGTACAAACTCCACACAGACAGTTGCCTGAGGCTAGAGTCGAACCCAGGTCCCTGGCGCTGTGAGGCAGCAGCACTAATCACTGAGCCACTGTGCCAGAGAATGATTAGAAATAGTCAGCATGGCTTTGCATGAAAGAGACTGTGTCTCAAGAACTTGATTGAGTTTTTTGAAGAAGTAACCAAGAACAAGTCAGAGCAGTAAGAAATTGTTTACTTGGACTTTAGTAAAGCCTTTGACAAGGTTCCACATGGTAGACCAATTAATAAAATTATATCAAATGGGATTCAGGGTGACCTTGCCAGTTGGATACAAAATTGGCTTAATGGCAGGAGACAGACAATGATAGTAGAGAGTTTTTTTTGGACTGGAGGCATGTGACCAGCAATGTTCCACAGGGATCAGTGCTGGTCCACTCTTGTTTGTCATTTATATACATGATTTAGATGAAAATACAGAAAACATGGCTATCAGTTTGCAGATGACAGCAAAACTGACATAATGACAGTCAACAGTGATGAAGGTTATCTGAGATTACAAAGAGATCTTGATCACCTTGGTCAATGGATTGAAGTGTGGACAGATGGAACTTAATTTGCACAAATACAAACTATTGTATTTTGGTAAAACAAACAATGGCAGGACTTATTACAATTAAAATTAGGACTTTGGGTGTATTGTAGAATAGAACGACCTAGAGGTTCAGGTCCATAATTCTTTGAACTTTGTTCCACACAGAGACAAGGTAGTTAAGAAGGCATTTAGCATACTTGCGCTTATTGCTCATACCTTTTGAGAATAGGAGTTGGGACGTCATGTTGAGGTCGTGCAATCCGTTAGTGAGGCTTCTTTGGGAGTACTGTGTCCAGTCCTTGTCTCCCTTGGTAGCAATGATATTATTAAGCTGGAGAGGGTTCAGAAGAGATTTACCAGGATGTTGCCAAGTATGGAGGGCTTGAGGTTAAGGAGAGGCTGAATAGGCTGGGACTTTGTTCACTGGAGCACAGGAGGTTGAGGATTGACCTTATAGAGGTTTATAAAAAGCATGAGCTGAATGGCAAGTGTCCTTAGGATATGAGATTTCAAGGCTAGGTGACATATTTTTAAAGTGAGATGAGAAAGATTTATAAAAAGCCATGACGGATAATTTTATTTTTAAAACACAGAGTGGTTCATGTGTTGAGTAAACTTCCAGAGGTAGTGGTGAAAGCAGGTACAGTTACAACGTTTAAAAGACATTTGGATAAGTACATGAATAAGAAATGTTTGGAGGGATATGAACCAAGTGCAGATAGATGGGACTAGTTTAGTTTGAGATTATAGTCGGCATGGACTGGTTCGACCAAAAGGTCTGTTTCCATGCTGTATGCCTCTATAAATGTTACTTGCCACTTGTCAGCCCAAGCTTGGATAACGTTCAGATCTTGTTGCATTTGAACATGGACTGCTTCAGTATCTGAGGAATTGCAAATGGCATTGAACATTATGCAAACATCAGCAAACATCCCCGCTCTGACCTGATGATGGAGGGAAGCTCACTGATGAAGCTGCGGAAGGTGGTTGGGCCTAAGACTCAATCCTAAGGAACTCCCAGATAGTCCTACAGCTGAGATGACTGGACTTCAACAACCGTAGCCATCTCCCTATGTACCACATATGATCCCAACTAGTAGAGATTTTGCTTCTTGATACCCACTGATTCCAGTTATGCGAGGGCTTCTTGATACCGCACCCAGTCGAATGCAGCCTTCTTGTCAAAAGCGCACCTCATCTTTCCCCAGTAAAACAATTTCGGTCTTCTGCTAACCTCTAGATACCCCATCACCCAGACCTGCTGTCAGATGGGCTTCTGTGCAGGTAAACCTAAATTTACTGACAGTCCCAAAGCATCAATCTTACGAACATCATAACGGTAATACTTGATGCTGTTTCTATTATTGATTCACTTCATATATACAATATCCACGGTGCAGTTTTGATCTCTCATCTGAGCTATTAGCTAATTTCAGTCAGAAAGGCAGTATGACACTGTGTTAAGCTTTAATTCAGAGATGTTGGGGACAGACCATGCAACAGCTTAACACAAAGATTTAATGTTTCTGGGCAGTTTGGAAAAATCTTTTTAGAATAAAAAGGTATTTGTCCCTTTCACCAATTTGTTTTTCTTCCTGAAAGTTGGAGATGATTCCACAAATGGCAGTAACTTTCCAGTATTCACCCTGTTGCCACTGCTCACATACAAGCCTTTCCAAAAAGTATCAGCATTCTATAAAATCATAAAGGATTTCATATTCACACCAAATCTTTCAACCACATTTTGTATCAAGTATAGACTACTGTAAACAATGTGGCATAGATATTTTCCATGGATATATTCCCTCTCCAAAAATGGGGCACTGAGACACCCTAAAACATTTCCCACTGCTGCCTCCACAGTAAAATCAATAGTGTTGGGAAATTACGTATGTAAATATAACAGTAGAAAAATTGGTAAGAAAAGCAACAAGAATATTTCTGAACTCTTTTTTCTTAAATATAATAAAAGTCCCATAAAGTACTTCTGAAAGAACTCGGCGGGCTGAACATTGACCACAAATTTAAAGAGTGATTGAAATTAAGGCCAATGAGATTTAATAAGATAAAGTTCAAGATGAAATGTTTAGGAAGAGACTTTCAAAGAGCAGAGAAGGTCAGAAGTGGTAGGATCATGGGTAGGCCATTTGGTCCCTGTCATTCAATAGACCCTGGTTTGACCTGACATTCCTCATGTGCACTTACCTGCATTTTTCCTGTAACCCTTGATTTCCTGATCAATCTACCTCTCTCAACCTTAACCATACACAAGGACTCTACCCCCACAGCTCTCTGGGTCAAGAAGTTCCAAAGACACTCAACCGTTTTGAGAGAAGAAATTCCTCCTCATCTCAAATGTAAACTGGCATCCTTTTATTCTGGCCTAATGCCTGCTGGTCCTAGACTCCCACGAAAGGAAACATCTTCTCAGCATTTACATTGTCAAGCGCCTTAAATAGGAAAAAGTGAGGACTGCAAATGCTGGAGTCCAGAGTTGAAAAATGTGGTGCAGGAAAAACACAGCAGGCCAGGCAGCATCCGAGGAGCAGAAAAATCGATGTTTTGAAAATCCTGAAGAAGGGCTTATGCCCGAAACGTCAATTCTCCTGTTCCTCGGATGCTGCCTGGCCTGCTGCATTTTTCCAGCACCACATTTTTCAACAAGCGCCTTAAATATCCGATATGTATCAATGAGATCACCTTTCAGAGCTCCATCCTGTCTAGCCTTCATTCATAAGACAATCCTTCCATACCAAGGATCATTCTTTCAAGCTTCTCTAAATAGCTTCCAATGAAATGATATCTTTCCTTAAATTAAGGGAACAAAACTGCTCAAAATACTCAGATCTGGTATCACGAGCATCTTGTACAGTTACAGTAAGGGTTTCCTACTCTTACACTCCAACCCCTTTAAAATAAGGGCTAATATTCCATTAACCTTCCTGATTACCTGCTGCACATGCATACTAGCTTTCGCTGTTTCATGTACAAGTACCCCAAATCCTTTGTTGCAGCTTTTAGCAGTTTTTCTCCATTTAAATATTCTGTTCCTTTGTTCTCCCTTCCAAAATGAACAACTTTGCATCTTCTCACATTATACTCCATTTATCAACTTTTTGCCCACTTACTTACGCGATCAATATCTCTTTATAACCTGTTTATATCCCTCTTACAACTTGTCTTTCTATCCATTTTCTACAAATTTGGCTGCAGTACATTTATTTCCTTCCTCCAAGTCATTACAAAATGGCAACTCAAAGTTCAGTACGAATTGTGGGATGGAGATGTACAGCAAGATAGAACTGCAAACATGAAAGATGCATCATATATGTAAAGCGAGATTTGGCTGGTATAAATCAGTGGTGATGTTTGTATTCATGGATTAGATTACAAAATCCCCCCCAATGTGCAGGTGGACAAAAATAACTAATGAATGTTGATGGAAACATAAACAGTTGGTGAGTCAACTTAATCTGAAATAGCCTGTAAACTATGAAGTTTGAAATCAGTTGGAGTTTTATCTAGTTTTACCTAAGAACTGATAAAGACAGTGCTGGATGAATACAGTTGGAGTTAACAATGCCATGATTGACAGCAGTATCATCTCACTTTTGATCTAATACCATCTTTCCTCACTACCATCAGAGCACCCACTATTCCACAACACCCAACTTCCCTCTTTTTGCCTCACTGCCTTCAAGCACAATCTCACCAGGTAAATACTAAGCTTACATGAAAAAGAGAGACTTAGACAAATTACCAGAGCATCACAGGGCACTATTCAGTACCCAGAAAGAATCCACAATAAGGAGGCAGAGAAATATAATGACAGTTGCCATTTTATTCCCAAAATGCATACAGCAGGAGGTGGCCATTCAACCCCTCAAATTTACTCCAGCATTCAATACGTTCTTGTCTGATCAATTGCAACCTCAAATTTGCATTCCCACCTGATCGTTCAGCCTTTGTTTAAAAATACTCTACTGAGCAGAATCTATCCACCTTGGCCTTAAAATTATTCAAAGACTTTGTTTCCATTATTCTTTTCTCAAAAAGAGTTCCAAAGACTCTCAAAATTCTAACAGACTCAAATACATCAATGGGCAAATACAAAAGCAAAATAATGGATGATGAAAATCTGAAATGAAAATAAAAGTATTGAAATACTGTGATCAGTAGTATCTGATAAGAGAGAAACAGAATTTAAGTTTCAGGTTAGGTCATATCAACCTGAAATATTAACTCTTGTCTCTTCCCACAGATACTGTTCAACATTATGACTATTTCCAGCTATTTAAAATTAATTCTGAACAGGACATATGACCAATAGATATTGCAAAGATCCACAAGTAACTTGAAAGCAAGGGCTTCAAAATTAATTCAGAAGAATGTGGAGTTCAGTAGGGAGTCAGAAAGAATCTAGATGACAGCAATGCTGTATGTTGTACAGCTGAAGATGCAGTTCAGTGTTCTTAATAGTTTCACATTTTGAGGTATGAGGTCTAGTAAAGCAACTGGGGGGGGAAAAAAGCACTTGATGATATAGTGCGGAGCCACTGAGTATGGAAGCACGGCAAATGCTCAGAACTTCCAGATCGCTTTAGAGTAAAAATATGCTATCTTTAAGATCAATTGCAAACACTGTAAGTTTACTGCCTTCTGGGTTTCCCCCAGCTGGAAAAAGTGAAGGTCTGTGTCATCTATGATGAAGTTCCATATTAACCAGATGTTATTGATAGGTTAGTCCAGTAACTAACTGCTAAATATCTGAGTCGAGCCGCAAACGCTCTCAATCCCACACAGGCAGGGTGACCAACCTAAGGTTGGGGCCCGACAAGGCAGGAGCAGGTGTGTGCTTGTTACTCCTGTCTGCAGGGCTGCTTAAGGCCCACGTCCACCCATACACACGGACTATTTATTGTTTACATGGATGCTGCTCTAGGCCCGGCTCCCCGCGCCGGCTTACTCACCCCGCCGGCCCGGCTGCCTGACTGAGTGACTGGCCGTCCTCCCCTGGATTCTCGACGATTTTCCTACCTCTTTCTGCTTGGGGTCCTGCGGATAAACGTCTGGCGGCCCGAGCCGAGACCTTTTCAACGGCCTGTGCTCATAACTCAATATCCCGAACGCCGCCATCTTTGGGAAAGCCGGCTTCACCCAACGAGTGGCTCCGAGCGCTGGCGGAGATGGTCGATTCCGAGCGCAGGCGGAGATGCTCGATTCCGAGCGCTGGCGGAGATGGTCGATTCCGAGCGCTGGCGGAGATGGTCGATTCCGAGCGCTGGCGGAGATGGTCGATTCCGAGCGCTGGCGGAGATGGTCGATTCCGAGCGCAGGCGGAGATGGTCGATTCCGAGCGCTGGCGGAGATGGTCGATTCCGAGCGCTGGCGGAGATGCTCGATTCCGAGCGCTGGCGGAGATGCTCGATTCCGAGCGCTGGCGGAGATGGTCGATTCCGAGCGCAGGCGGAGATGCTCGATTCCGAGCGCAGGCGGAGATGCTCGATTCCGAGCGCTGGCGGAGATGCTCGATTCCGATTCCGAGCGCTGGCGGAGATTAACGGAGCTGCAGGGGCATTTTGGCGAAAAGGACAAATGACAATACATATAGTACCTTGTGTGAACCACATATATACTTTAAATACCCACTTTCCATAAAGATAGAGACTACCATAACATTATCAGGGGCAACATTCCAGCTAATTATTTTTGTGTGAAGGTGAAGGTGTTGGTGTTGAACTGGGGTAGATAAATAGACAATAGGTGCAGGAGTAGGCCATTCTGCCCTTCGAGCCTGCGCCACCATTCAATATGATCATCCTTAATCAGTATCCTGTTTCTGTCTTATCTCTATAACCCTTGATTCCACTATCTTTGAGAGCTCTATCCAACTCTTTCTGAAATGAATCCAGAGACTGGGCCTCCACTGTCCTCTGGGGCAGAGCATTCCACACAGCCACCACTCTCTGGGTGAAGATGTATCTCCTTATCTCTGTCCTAAATGGTCTACCCCATATTTTTAAGCTGTGTCCTCTGGTTCGGCACTCACCCATCAGCGGAAACATGTTTCCTGCCTCCAGAGTGTCCAATCCTATGTCTATATGTCTCAATCAGATCCCCTCTCAGTCTTCTAAACTCGAGGGTATACAAGCCCAGTCACTCCAGTCTTTCAGCGTAAGGTAGTCCCGCCATTCCAGGAATTGACCTCGTGAACCTACGCTGCACTCCCTCAATAGCCAGAATGTCTTTCCTCAAATTTGGAGACCAGAACTGCACACAATACTCCAGGTGTGGTCAAAAGTCACACTACACCAGGTTAATAGTCCAACAGGTTTATTTGAAATCATATGCTTTCCGAGTGCTGCTCCTTCAGGGACAGAATTTATAGGTGGAGAGATCAGTGCAAGATGATTCTAGGTAACTAAGAGTGTCAAAAGATGTTACAAATGGTGAGGGTAAAGTATCAACAGCTGAATAGCAAGTGGAGAGATGACCTATGATCCCATTAATTATGGCAGAAAGATAATTACAAAAATAATGTGGAACTTCAAAATAAACTAAACCAAATTGAGACACAGCCCTAAACAAAGAAAAATCAAAGAACTGTGGATACCTGAAATCTGAAACAAAATCAGAAATTGCTGGGAAAACTCAGCAGGTCAGGCAGAATCTGTTGCAAGAAAGCAGAGTTAATATTTTTGGTACAGTGACATGTCTTCCGAACTGGGCAGTTCTGTTTTCTGTTCTGTTCTATTTCTGTTTCTGCTTTAGATTAGCTCCTTCAGTACTGTGCTGGTGAATGGACAGCAGGACTTTGCCCAGGCACTAGTCCATCACAATCTCTTTCACTCCAGTCCTGGTGGTATCCCACTCTTGAAAGTCTTCCTTATAGATACTACACCAGATCTTCTTTGGCTGGCCATGTCTTCATTTCCCATCTGATGATGTCTATTCAACTGCCACTCTAGCAATATTTAGTCCAAATTGCAAAATCAGCATCATATCAGTCTCAGCCTCTCTTTTCCACTTTTTCACACAGAGGGTGGTTTGATTGTGGAATGAACTGTCAGAGGAAATGGTAGATGCAGGAACAGTTACTAATTTAAAATACATTTAGACAGGTACATGAATAGGAAAGATTGAGGGGTATGGGACTAGTTTAGTTTGGAAAACTTGATTGGCTTGGACAAGTTGGATGGAAGGGTCTGTTTCATGCTGTATAACTTCACGGCTCTATGTCACAATGTTAATTGTACTCTCAAGTGCAGAATTTCTTCATTGATGTTGTCTCTGCAAATGAAGCAACAATTTTACAAAAGCAATGCTGGTAGAAGACATCCGAATTTGGCATCTGATGTCCTCTTCCATGTCTCACTGGAATAGATTGCAGTTGGTACACGACCCTGTGACTCTCTAGTCAGGTCCACACCCTCCACCAACCCACCCTCTTCTCCCAGCACCTTCCCATGCCAATGCAGGAATTGCAAAACTGACTCACAGCTCCCCCCTCACCTTCGTTCAAGGCTCCAAAGGAGCCTTTCACGTACATCAGAGTTTTTCCTGCACTACCACACATGTCATTTACTGTATCTGTTTCTCCCGATGTGGTCTCCTCTACATTGAGGAAACAGGACGCTTACTTGCAGAGCACTTCAGAGAACATCTCCAGGACACCCGCACCATCCAACCCCACTGCCCCGTGACTGAACACTTCAACTCCCCCTCCCACAAAGGACGTGCAGGTCCTGGGCCTCCTCCATTGCCACGCCCTAAGCACCCAATACTTGGGGGAAGAACACCTCATCTTCTGCCAGGGGCCTCCAACCACACAGCATCAATGTGGATTTCACAAGTTTCCTCATTTCCGCTTCCCCCAACTTATTCCAGTTCCAAACTTTCCAATTCGGCCCTGCCCTCATGACCTGTCCTACCTTTCCATCTTTCTTCCCATCTATCTGCTCCACCCTCTTCTCTGACCTATCACCATTAGCCCCACCTTCATCTACCTGTTGCACTCTCAGCTACCACTCCCTTATCATTTATATCTCCACAACCTTGGCTCACAAGCCTCATTCCTGATGAAACGTTGATTAATCCTGCTCCTTGGATGCTGCTTGCCCCCCTATGCTTTTCCAGCACCACATTCTTGACTCTGATCAATCCAGCATCCGCAGTCCTCGCTTTCTCCCAGGGTCCATTGAATGCCCAGTCATCATTGCCTTTGTCTCCTTACGACTGGTCCATAGACCAACCTCAGTACCACTGTATTCAATACTTATGGCTGCGTTTTGGAACATATGTTAGTCTTTAGCTACAAAGACAATGCCATCTGCAAACAGTATATCTGTGAACCAGCTGTGTTGCTATTGGGTACCAAGAGTGCACCAAACATCACCTTCCTCATGATGAAATCATTGTCAGAAAGGAAAAGGAAAGGAGAGAGTATGAAGCCTTGCCAAGCTCCTGTGATGATATTGAAGCCCATGGCACATGCAGCAGCTGGAGTCATGGGAAAATATTTAGAAGATATTAATAAACTGCTCCAACATGCCATATTGTCTTGTGACGTATCAGTTGCCAGTGGATGCTATTGAAAGCTTTCTTGAAATCAATGAAATGGATAAATGTAGGCTTTACCTTAAATATTTTTAGGTAAAGATCTGCTCTGTTTTAAGTTTTAAATATTTTTAGGTATGATCTAGCACCTCAGAAATAGCATTGTACTGAAGACCATTTCTGTTCCTGACAGCAGAGTTATACCCCTCCAATTGTTGTAGCTATGGAGTTTCTTTGGCAGTTTGATTATTAGTCCTCATTTCCAGTATTCTGACGTATCCATTCACACAGTTTATATCTTGTTAAACAGGTCTGTGTGCTATGCTGACATTTCTTCAATTCCAGATGTCTTGTTGTCCTTAAGACTTTTAAAAGGATTTCCCAGATGGCCCTAGCTTTTAGGGTATTGATTTGCAAAGTTTTGTGAAGCAGAGTCTAAATTATCCAAATTTTCAATGGCAGGTCTATCTACCATTCCAGATCCAAGCACTGTATTGAATCAGAATCACTAGTTCAGTGTCAGGAATAAACAAATCAGTTTATTGGGACTATGTCTTCCAGCCTGACAGCCATTTCCAAGTCTACAGTCCACTCTAGTCTTATGAATGACCCAATCCAACACTGGAGATCAATGTATCACTGGAGACTTTAGTTGAATACATTGCTGAATGATTATTGCTGAAATTATTTCCTAAATCCATTACCTGCCAACCCAAAGAGCCTTTTACTTTGTAACTCTCACAACTTTCTATTTAATAAAGCAATATGTGCAAAGAAAATTTAATTTGTTTTAGATTAGATTCCTTACAGTGTGGAAACAGGCCCTTTGGCCCAGCAAGTCCACATGACCCTCCAAAGAGTAACCCACCCAGACCCATTTCCCTCTGACTGATGTATCTAACACTTTAGGCAATTTAGCATGGCCAATTCACCTGACCTGCACATCTTTGGACTGTGAGAGGAAACCGGAGCACCCAGGGGAAACCCATGTAGACACGGGAAGAATGTGCAAACTCCACAAAGACAGTTTCCCGGGGCTGGAATCAAACCTGGGACCCTGGTGCTGTGAAGCAGCAGTACTAACCACTGAGCCACCCTCCCAAATTGCTAAGTCTTAATTAATGTTCAATTCATGAAGATTCTGACACAATCCTGGAAGGTTGGAAACTGTAGAAAGAATCTTTCATCATCATTGGATGGCATAGTTGCTCAGTGTTAGCACTTCTGCGTCATTGTGAACCAGGTTCGATTCCAGCCTTGAATGAGTGTTTATGTTGAGTTTACACATTCTCTCCGTATCTCCATGGGTTTTCAGTTTCCTCTCCTGATCCAAAGATGTGGAGATTATGTGGATTTTCTGTAATGTCCAGGGGTGTGCAGGCTAGGTGCATGGTAAATGTGGGATCACAAGAACGAGGTGTGGCGGCTGAAGCTGGGTAGGATGCTCGTCAGAGACACAATGAGCTAAATGGCCTCTTTCTGCAATGTCAGGATTCTATGATCTCAGCTTTTGTTTTGGAACCCTCACCTCCCTGTTCACTTCTAAAAATGGTAAAACTCATTTTTATCACTATATTTGCAAACACATCTCCTAACTCTTAATCAGACTGTTGTCTGATCCATATATTTATCTTTTTTTATTATTAATTGTACACCTTTACACATTTGTAGATTAATAGTGCGTTATTAATGTTTAAAGGCTTTTTATTTTATGGTATTTTGATTGTGGACTGAAATGGGAAAAATGACTATTCTCAAAAAAAAGGCCTGCTGCACTTTTTTAATAAGTAAGTTACAGAAACTCATTTCCCCTACTGCTTTGTTCAAGCAGAGAGGAATGTTGATGACAGATTGGCTGACACCAAGGCAACTGTAGAAAGTGAGATTCAGCCAGCAACAAATAGCTGATTGATTTGTGGAGTAATAATGAACTGCTGATAACTAAGGCCTTCTGCATCCATCACATCCACCAACTTCCACATTCACTCCCTTCACCACTGTTTTAAGGCAGCAACAGTATGTAACGTATGTCAATGCAAAACAATAACATGTTAAGCCTTCTTCAACAGTGCTTTGCAAACCTGCCACCTCAGCCACCAAGAAGGACACAAGCAGCTGATACATAGGAACACCAATAGCTGCAAGTTTCTCACCATTGCACACACCAATAAAACCATAAGAAACTGAAACAAGAGTAGACCATTTAGCCCCTTGACCTTGCTTTGCCATTCAATAGGATCACAGCTGATCATTCCTCATGTCCACTTTCCTGCCTTTTCCCCAGAACTCTTGATTCCACACACAAATCTGACTGAGAATATAGCACCCACCATTCCTTTACTATCAATGCATCAAAATCCTGGAATTGCCTTCAGTAGAGAGTGTTGCAGTACCTACACCAGGTAGACAACAGCAGTTCAAGAATACAGCTTACCTTCTCAAGGACAATTAAAGACATGCCAAAAATGCAGGTCTTGCAATGGATGCCCACACCTCTTGAAGGGATTAAAGGAAGGTTGCAAAACTTGTTTTTTCCTCCCCCCAAAATATCTGTTATCAGCATGATAAGGCAGCTTGCAACCATTTAAACATCTAATGTTCTAGCCATTCGATTGCTGTAATGCATAGCAGGCTTAAGCAAGTAAAAGCAATACAGAATTGCTACCTTTTGTTCAAACTACATGGCAATGTGGGATTGTCTATTCTCAGTGTTTCAATTGGCACTCAATGATGTGCGATCATGTGGACATCTCTAAAAATATAAACCTGTCACCAAAAGCGATCAATTGAAATGGAAGATTATTTACAACTCACAACTGTTTATAATGGGACTGTATTCGTTATTGAGGCTTTTAATCTTGTTATGTTCTATGTTTAGCGGGCAATAAACAAAAGCCGCATCTGCATTCAGTGTATTCCCCGATGTTGTTCTCCGTGGGATTCTGAACTGGGCACAATATATAGCAAGCCTGGTGTAGGCAGGAGCAACAAAGCTCACCTCGATGTCAGATGCTGAGTTATGAAGAAAGCTTCAAGCTTTTCAACTGTGAAGGGGCAGCCCAAGAATGGGAAAAAGGTTAAACCTAGAGTTTGACTTGAAATTAAAGAAAAGGGAATATAGTTTGAAACTACTAAAAGACTGCTTTCGAGCGAGATAAAAAAAGATTTTGATTGACATTTGAAACAGGCATCCAGTCAGAGTTCGCAAGGCAGGTTTCCAGGAAGCTTGATATATTCATTTAGCTCCTGCCATTAGCAAGTGAGGGTTACAGTGTTTGTAGCTCCTGCTGTCTGTTGCTGCGAAATCGGGTGACTCTCCAAACAACTACAGGTGTCGCTTCTGAGTGAAAGATTCAGGGTCCAATGAGGATTTGGGAAACGTCACCTGTAGCTGCAGGTCGGGGCGGGCCATTTGGAGTTGGTCGCTTGGGTGTTGGGCTGAGACACGCTGAGGACGTGCATTGCAATACTGTTCGAGTTGAAACTCCTCCACCTCCATGTCGGCTGAGCGCGACACCGTGCAGATCCCCGATGACTTGGCGTTCGCCTCGTTTAGAGAGCGCTGTGAATCGGAGCACGGCTGGCAGCAGAAATACAATAAACTGGAGATAGGCGTCTGGGTGCAGGCCGCGACTGAGGGCAAAGCTGTGCACAGAATCAAGGTAAAAGAAACAACTGGGCACGGGAATGACCGAGACTGGGAACATTAGGGCCAACATGGGTTGTTCTGGGGAATGAGGAAATAATGAGAGAGAAAAAATAAGTCCTCATTACTTGCCACCACCACAAAGACCAAACCGCCTGACGAGCAGTGAAGTCCGTTAAGCGAATACTCGCTGGTGTAATGCATGAAAAGGTGGTTCTACAAAGGCAGACAAGTGAAAAGATCGTCTGCTTGATTTATACAGTGGCACAAATGTTAGCTTGCACACTGAGCCAACTCCCCTACTCTTTTGAATAGTGTCATGGGATCTTTGAAAGGACAGCCACAATTTAACACGTCATCCAAAAGAGGGCTCCTCTAACAACGCAGCAGTCCCTCAGCAGTGGCCTTACTTACTGTATATCCAAGTCTGGGGCTGGAACCCCATGAGTTTCGGAAACTGGTGGGAATACTACGGGGCCAAAGCTAAATAAAACAGCTCCGTAAAATTTATAGCAGTAATGGAAGGGGTGGATGGTTCAGAAATCCAGAAGAGAATGACAAATATACACAGAGGGATGGCAGAGATGAAAGGGACAAATACAGTTGAAACTGTGCAACAGGATCCACAATTTCTGAAATGGTTTGTGAAAAAGAATGGATTACTGTTCCAGTTGCAGATTCCTTATCCAGAGTATTAGCCTGTTTCTTCTCAGAAGGATGGGCTGCATATTTCCACCTTTTTAATTCATACTTTCTGGTGCACCCCTCATCTCTAACCCCAGTATCACTTATCACTGTAGCATCACTGCAGACTTTGAAGTCATTCACTTTATTAAAACAGCTAGAGATGAAAAATAAATTAGGTGTTCTGTTATTATATGCCAAGAACACATTAAAAGAAAATATAATTATTATTTATAATTGATTTTTTTTTATCAAGAAGGGGGCATGATGCCGTTTAGAACCAAAAAAAATGTGGCAAAGGAATTGAATATTATTGGCCCCAAATTGAGGTCCCAATGAACAGAAAGAAGTACTACACTATCCCTGACTCTAGTATCAATAAGATATGTTGATGCTGTTGTATTAAAATATGCAGTGTTAATTTACAAATCAAATGGTGGAGAGTTAGTGATTTCTTTCTTTTTTAGCATGCTAATTTTGATACTCTAAACCTACTGACAATACTATTATGAAATTGCAAAGTATATTGATGTCTTCTGTGCTATTAACTTGTATTAAGTGTCTTTAAAAAAATAGAATTTCTATGATCATAAAGACTTTTCTACCAATAATTATATAGTTGTCAATCTAAAGAACAGGAATATCTTAATTATAGGAATTTTCAGAGCTTGCCATTGAATACATCTGCTATAATACTAATAGCTAGTTTGTAGCAGATCCCTGAAGTTCCACATTATGCTGCAATATGAGCCCCTTTACCTTTTAGTTTACGTTTTCCCCTCGAGCTTCTATTTTACCATGCTCTATTAGCAAAATCCTGGTTATTTCTGAAGCAGCAGCCACATGATGGCATGGATGCTTTAATCTTAAATCAATACTAAGTTGGTGGCATTCACCATGGCCTGCTTTGAAGTTGGCCACTGCTTGCAAGAAAGGTTTTTTTTAAACCTCAGTTCTCCTGTCATTTCTTCGTATAGAATCTATTTGTAACACCTCAATTGCCAGCTTTACTCAAAGGTTTGCAAGGCTGACAAATGAAAAGCTTCAGCAAGACAGGGTGGTAAAGAAGGCCTTTAGCACACTTGCCCTCACTGGTCACCATGTTGAGTATCAGAGTTGGGATGTCATATAGCAGTTGTACAAAACATTGAGACCATTTTGGAATGCTGCATACAATTCTGGTCGCCCTGCTGTAGGAAGAATGTTGTTAAACTGGAAAGGGTGCAGAAAAAATTTAAAAGGATATTGCCTGGACTGGAGGGTTTGAGTTGTCAGGACAGGCTGGATAAACTGGGACTTTTGTCCCCTGGAGTGTAGGAAGTTGAGGGGTGACCTTAGAGGTTTATAATGTCATGAGGGGCATAATAAGGTGAATAGCCAAGATCATCATCCATAGGTAGAAAAGTTCAAAACTAGAGGGCATAGGTTTAAGGTGAGAGGGGTAAGATTTAAAAGGAACCTGAGGGGCAACGTTTTCAGACTTTGGTGCGTGTATGGAATGAGTTGTCACAGGAAGTGGTAGAAGTGATACAATTACAACATTTAAAAGACATTTGGTTCGATCCATGAAAAGGAAAGGTTTCAAGGGATATGGGCCAAATGCTGGCAAATAGGATTAGTTAAGTTTGGGAAACCTAGTCAGAATGGATGAGTTGGACCGAAAGGTCTCTTTCCATGCCATATGACTCTGACTTTGTTAAACTCACCACCTGCTTTTATTAGACAGCTAACCATGATAAAGCAGTCACATGTTTTATGTAAAGTGATCTGGCCTCTTAGTGAAGTGTTCAGGTTAAGTTTTATAGCTGTAAATGGATTTTTAAAAAAATCTTCAACATATGAATAAAGGAGCTTTTTGAGTGAAACTCAATTTATTGCTATGGACCAGGCCAGACCCCCTCAAAATATTTCAAGAAAGTACCCTAACTTTGCTAGTTGTTTTAAGCAGCTATACAGTGGATATTCTGCGAGTGAGGCACTTGGCCCAACCACTTAGTTTTGATAAAAACAGAATTCATTTGCAAGATTACCAAATGAAACACCAACAAAACAGAACAGGAATACAGAATAATTTAACCTATCCAAAGGCCCAACAGATTATCCCAACTCAATGATGCTGTTTCAAACACGTGAAACATTCCCTATAAACACCCTTTTGCAAAAACAAGAAAAAATCAATATAGATTCTTACGAGAGAGAGAGAGAAAGATGGCAGAGTGATTCAGCAGGGAACATCTTTTTCTGTATAGTTATTTCTTGGACCAGCCTCAAAACTGCCTGCTTTCAGTGAACAGACAGACTGCTCAAACCAGACCAGAGAAAAACTGAGCTGAGTGAACTGGTCATATCCCTTTCGGGTGCTTTTTTGAGAATGCTTTTACAGTTTTAAAGTAGTTAAAGCCAGACTTTTTGGAATTGCTGTTTTTATAATCTCTTCGGGGGGGGATAAAGATTTAAGTATATGATATAAATATGACAAGGAAACTATGTTTAAACTGAGGAGTTGCTATCCAAAACATTACTGTAAATTAACTTATAGTCATATTTGAATACAAACACAAGGCAGTGTTACTGAAAATTTAAGGGACTCAAGGAAATTGATTCTGATCTAATATAGAATGTTATTCTAGTGCTAGGGTGCAACATTTATCAAGTCCAGGATTTTGGCATGGGGGTAGCCTGGATGGACTCATGCTAGTCATCACCATCTCTAAGAAATAATGGAAATGTAGGGTTTAAGTATCTACAAATGTATCTTGCTTTCCTACTGGATACCTGGAACACTGACCATTGTGGTGTCATGCACATGTTTTCAGGAGTTTACCTAATTTTATACATTGTAAGACAGGACGATTTGTGCACTAAACCATTGTATAGCTTATGCTTGATGCTGCTTTTATGTATTGCAGCACCATATTTAGAATTATTTTAAATTCAGAGTTCAGATGCAAGTTTTACCCAACACAATGTTGGTGTCCTCAGAATGAAGATTGGACTTGGCCTGTACAAGAACTGTGTAGGAATCACTCCCATTAATAATGGCCAAAGTCCATTTGTGACCAGTAAATTTTTGAGTCCGAATAAGTGTTTTTCCCTCTTTCCCTCACCATCAAAGGCCCAAGCTGCCAGTTATTTCCTTTTGAGATTCCGGTTGCTCAGTCAGTATTTGTACCACTGGAGGACTAAATCCATTAAAGTGCATTCAGGCCCTTGCCGTTTTCAGTTCAGTATGAAAGTATAATGATTGTCTAAGGTCTGCCTGCATGACCTCATTTCTATGAGTTCCCTGATTGGGGCTGTTAATCTGGTCCAATCAGGGAGCTCTGGCTGACAGAAAAACAGGTGTGTAATAAAATACAATAAAATAAAAAAAACAGGTGTCAGAGGTTCTGTTCACTGAGAGCTGGATCAGTGTCAAGGACTCTCCACCTCTAAATAAAAGGAGATTTGGTGATGGGATACTGGCCTCTGTAGAGTTATTTCTGAAAAAACATTGATTCAGCAGATGAGAGATGACAGTAAGTGGAAATCAGGGCATTTGTGTATTTTTACCCTATGTCATGTGCCTTTTGAAGTTTGGAGCAGTGTTCTCTCTGAGGTGCATGGCTGCAAGATCAAAGTACACATGAAGGTGCAAAAGTATTGGTGCACTACATTCCTCCCCAACCCACCCACCCAAAAATGTTCCTTTTGGTATGGAATCGTACCTTTCAAGAGGCATTCCACCCTCACCGACTGTGCTGCTATCTCTGGCGGTCTGTCCTTGTTTAGGGACAGAACATGCTGGGGGATCATTCTCGAAGTGTACATGTTAAGTAAAAGTCCTCCGCAAAAAATATACTGGGCTGTTGCTTTACTACCTTATGTCCAACTTTTATCAGGAAACTCAAATGTTTGTGAGGAGACCAAGTGCTTTGATCCTCTGATTAGTATTTCTGTTCCATTCAGTTTTAATCTTGTATCAAAACCACAATGAGAACCTACATATTGGAGACTTATTAGGCCAATCAAAAAGCAATTAAAAGTCAAGCACATTGCTGTATGTCTGTAGCTACATAATTGGCCAGACTGGCCAAATACATCAGGGTGGTAAAAACAATGACTGCAGATGCTGGAAACCAGATTCTGGATTAGTGGTGCTGGAAGAGCACAGCAGTTCAGGCAGCATCCAAGTAGCTTCGAAATCGATGTTTATTAGATTAGATTAGATTACATTACATTACAGTGTGGAAACAGGCCCTTCGGCCCAACAAGTCCACACCGACCCGCCGAAGCGCAACCCACCCATACCCCTACATTTACCCCTTACCTAACACTACGGACAATTTAGCATGGCCAATTCACCTGGCCTGCACATCTTTGGACTGTGGGAGGAAACCGGAGCACCCGGAGGAAACCCACGCAGACACGGGGAGAACATGCAAACTCCACACAGTCAGTCGCCTGAGACGGGAATTGAACCCGGGTCTCTGGCGCTGTGAGGCAGCAGTGCTAACCACTGTGCCACCGTGCCGCCATTCCTGATGAAGGGCTTTTGCCCGAAACATCGATTTCGAAGCTACTTGGATACTGGCCAAATACATCAGACAACCCTCCCTAAAAGACTTTTTATGAATTATATAGGTTTTTATTAGAAAATCTGAGGGTTTTACAGTCAGTGTTACAGTACTTGTTTTTCACTCCAGCTCTGTTTTATTGAATTTGGCCTTTGGCCTGCTGGATTTTAAATTGTCTCTAAATCTTTAAACCAAGCTTTTTAGAGTACTGCTCCGGGTGACAATTGCTATGCTGTTGTCGATGTCTGTGTCTGTGGTGGAGAACAGCTACAGACACTCATGTAAGCATCTTTATGCCATCAGCTGTTTATTTTATGTAGTTATGGAGGTCTAGACTAGATTTGCATGTGTTAGGAATAATCAAACAGAACATTTGCCCCATCTTTATTGAAGAGTTTGTAATCTGTCTGTGGCAAGAGAAGAACTATAAAGACACACACAAATGTTTTCATATTAAATAATGGGGTCTTTAGTATTGCCTCAGATTTCACTATGTTCAAATGAAACTGCACCCTGATTTAGACATTGTAAATTCAGGCTATGTTACTTACACAGATGCACTTTAACTGAAACTGACATTTTTTAAAGTACAATGTGATTAGGAAGGAAAAGCCTTCATTTACATACACTTTTAACATGTCAAAATGTGTCAAGAACTGCTTCACAAAGTGTAAATTACTTTATAGTGCAATTTTACATATGTGACAAATGTCCTACTGCTGTTACATTTCAGTAAAAAAGATGAATGATTACCTTAGTTTTTTTTAAACAAGATCATAGAATTATACAGCACTGAAGTAGGCCATTTCAGCTTGTCATGTCTGTGCAGGCTCTTTGAAAGCCCTGTCCAATTAGTATCTCCCCCCATTGTTTCTCCAAAGCCCTGAAGATTCTTCCTTTTCAAGTATATATCTGATTTTTGTATTTGAATGTTCAGTCAAAGCTGTTTCCATCATCCTTTCAGATAGTGCTTTCTGGATTATAACTCACTGTAGAATAATGTAAAAAAAAAGCCAGTGGAAATAGTTTCTCTTTACTTATTTTTAACAAAATCATACATAATATGGAAACCCTCAGTTAAATATCCAGTTAACCTTTTCAGCTCTGGGGAGTGGAACCCTGAGGTTCCTGGATGTTTATGTAATAGTCCTATCAGCTTATTCCGCATCATCAAAAGGTTGATACAGGTGAACCTTCAGGTCACCCTGTTACTAGATTCCCTTTAATATTGTTTCTCTTCATTCCTCATTTTAATGACTCCATCAATGCCTCTGCATTCAATTTGATCTGCCATATTGCTTATTTCAGCAGAATGAATTCTGCTCACTGTGTTTACTCCATGACCAATTTTGTGTAATCTGCCAATGTTTTTGAAATGATGGTTGTTATACTCCAATGATATTGGTTAGCTGGTTCCAGACCAAAAACCTTGTCCATTTGTCATTTAAAGAAATCATGTTTTGAGGGGAGGGTGGACAAAGATGTACAGTAGATTATCTAGAACAGATATGCAGTCAATCTACGTAATAACTAGTAACTTCCATTAAACTACTATGGTATTTTAATTTGGCCAGATTCTCTATTTGACTGAAATATCTCTGGTCTTTGGAATGGTGGCTTTCACATGCTGTAGATAAGTTGCATTCTCCTGATTTTGAAAATGCCAGAGTTAGTGTCCTGTTGAATTGACCCATCCACCATCCTTCAAATATTTACCTAACAAAAGCAAAGTTAAAGGTTGGATTTAGGGTCGTTTGCATCTTGCTGCAAGAAAGAGATTGATCTAGAGATTTTGTCACTGATTTAAACAGTATTCAGTGACAACGCTAGGATGTAAGTGAAGGTATATTTTTCGAGTCATTGTCTTACAGTATAGAAGCAAATTCTTTGGTCCAACCAGTTAATGCCTAACATAATCCCAAACTCAACTAGTCTAACCTGCCTGCTCCTGGCCCATATTCCTCCAAACCTTTCCTATTCATGTATCTATCCAACTGTCTTTTAAACATTGTAATTAAACACACATTCCACCACTTCCTTAGGAAGTTCATTCCACATGCAAACCACCCTCTGTGTAAAATTAATTTGCGTTATTTTTTAAAAAATCTTATTCCTCTCATGGCGGCACAGTGGTTAGCACTGCTGCCTCACCGCGCCAGAGACCCGGGTTCAATTCCCGCCTCAGGCAACTGTCTGTGTGGAGTTTGCACATTCTCCCTGTGTCTGCGTGGGTTTCCTCCCACAGTCCAAAGATGTGCTGGTTAGTTGAATTGGCCATGCTAAATTGCCCGTAGTGTTAGGTAAAGGGGTAAATGTAGGGGAATAGGTCTGGCTGGGCTGCTGTTCGGAGGGTCAGTGTGGACTTGTTGGGCCGAAGGGCTGTAAGTAATCCAATCTAAAACCTTAAAAATATGCCCTCTAGTCGTGGGGAAAAGACAACTACAATTAACTTCTTCTATACCCTCATTATTTTATAAACTTCTATAAGGTCACCCCTCAACCTCCTACATTTCAGTGAAAAGAGTCCCAGCGTATCCAGCTTTTCTTGAAACTTAAACCTTCCATATCCGGCAACATCCTGGTAAATGTCTTCAGAACCCTCTCCAGCTTAATAATATCATTCTTATAACTGGGCAGCCAGAACTAGACACAGTATTCCAGAAGAGGCCTCACCAATGTCCTGTACAACCTCAACATGACTTCCCAACTCCATACTCAAAGGACTAAACCTTTTAACCACCCTGTCTATATGTGACACACACTTCAATGAATATGTACCTGCACCCCAGGGTCCTACCATTAATTGTATAAGTACTACCTTTGTTTATTGTTCCAAAATGCAATTCCTAGCATTTATTCAGATTGAACTCCATCTGCCATTGTTCAGCCCATTAACCCACTTTATCAAGATCTCATGCTAATCTTAGAAAACCTTCTTCACTATCTACTATGCCACCAATTTTGGTGTCATCTGTAAACTTTTTAATCATGGCTTCTACATTCTCATCCAAATCATTTATATAAATGACAAACAAGAGGACCCAGAACTGATTCATATGGAACACCACTGGTCACAGGCCTCCAGTCTGAAAAGCAACCCTCCACCACTGTCTCCTACCATTAAGACAATTATGTAACCAATTGGCAAGGTCACCCTAAATCTCATGTGACCTAACTTTACTAATTAGTCTACCAAGTAGAACCTTGTCGAAGGCTTTAGTAAAGTTCAAGTAAACAATGTCTACTGCTCTACCCCATCAATCATTTTGGTAATTTCCTCAAAAGATTCCAAGTTTCTGAGACAAGGATTTCCTCTCAAAACCATGCTGACTATACCTCATCAATTGTTTTGCCCCTCTGTGTCCTATCTTTTGTAATCACATCCAACAATTTACCCACAGAAGTCAGATTCACATGTCTATAGTTCCCCTGTTTCTCCTTACAACTTTTCTTAAACAAAGGTACAACATTAGCGACCCTGCAGTCACCAGGCACCTCGCCCGTAGTTATAGATGACACAAATATTTCTGCAAGGGGTCTCTCCAATGGTTTTCCCTTATTTCCCACAATGTTCTGGGATACATTAGATCAGGTCCTAGGGATTTATCCACCTTTATATTCCTTTCTTCAGTTTTGTTTTAAATCTGTTATTGAACAAATTGCTAATAACCGCACCTCCTTGATATGACTGCATATCTGAGAAAGATAGATTGAAGGCACTATGAGGCTTCACCTTCCCATGGGAAACTTGTACCGTCAGGAATAGGTTTTTAAGTTCTTCTCCCTCCTTGCCCTCGCTCACAGTATCCTTAGAATCCTGGCTGATTTGATTTTTACCCTATAAAGATCTGAGTTGGACAACACTTCTATTATTACAGTAATGGTATCTTGGAGTGCTGGTGGTTTCATACTGTCCTTTGTATTTTGACTTTCCTGGAATGAAGCGTGGATTTGGTGCTGTCTGTTTTCATTTGTAACAGCACAGGGATAGGAAGATAAAGGTCTGTTGGCCTAAAGATGCTATGATTTTGCCAAATCTCATTTGAGAGTGACTAATTTTGTATTTCTGTCCTCAAGATCCATTATGACTGTCTCACATGGTCTGTTTACACAATGATGCTGAGATCATATGCTTTCCTTTCCCTTCAATTTCAGTATTGGGTCACAATTCCTAACTTAGTGTCTGAAATTATCCTTGTTTCATTTATTCTCATTTTCCCTAATGTACCAACATCCCAGGGTTCCATGTAATCCCAATATTACATGGTGTTTCAGTCTTATTATCTGGAGCTCTAAGGATTTAATTCTGCAATTCCAGCCATTAAATGATGATCTGATTAATCAAAGCTTTACAGAGGATGTCCAGTGCAGATTTACCAGTCAAAACTGAAAGAACTGCAGATGCTGGAAATCAGAAACAAAAATAGAAATTGTGAGAAAACTCAGCAGGTCTAGCAGCATTTGTGAAGAGAAATCAGAGTTAACGTCTTGGATCTGGTTCTGAGGAAGGGTCACTAGACCTGAAATGTTAACTCTGATTCCTCTTCACAGATGCTTTCAGACCTGATGATGATTAGACTAGATTCCCTACAGTATGGAATCCTGCTGAGCTTTTTTCAGCAATTTCTGCTTTTGTTGCAGATTTACCAATCCCTGCTATATAATTTGCATTACATCCACTACCACATTTAATACTTTAAAAATATCCAAATTGTTCCACAGTCTGCTTACATCTGGATTAAATTCAAACTAAATTTGGAAGCAACTTTACAAGTTATGTTTACATTGTGTGTGTCAGAAAGATTGGAGAACAGAGTGATGGATAGAAATTTAAGAAGGTGATATCAAGGAAGGAGGAGAAAAATGCTAAGGCCTGGAAAGGGAATTTGATGAGGCTTAGAAACCTAAAGAAGGAGGTGATAGTATGGAGGCAATGAGGGAAGAGTTCTAGAGGGTGAGAATATATTGGCCTCCTTTCAGAGGTCAAAGGAGCATTAAGCAGCAAATAGACTGATGTAAGCCACGCAACATTTTGGTACAGGAAAATAGAGCCAGCAGCGATGGTGGAATAGGCAAGGCCAAGGAGGTATTTGAACAGCAGGTAAGAATCTTGGTGAATCTTTTGACACTTGGAAAGCCCCTGAAACTTGGTGAGACTTCAGTGGCTATAGCAATGTGGAGATTAGTGCAGATGCAAAATAAAATGGAGTTACATTTCATATAGCATTTTTAAAGTGGTTCAAAGCTACTTCATTTCTTTATAAATATAAGCAAATGTGATGAGTTAATGTAAAGACAGCAAGGTTGCCTTAACAGTATTAGAAAAATAACTCGTTAGTCTCAGCAATGACTGGCAGATACAAATTGGTCAAGTAATTGCTGTAGTAATTAATACGTAAGGATAATTAAGGTGTAAATCGTGGTTTTGGTGGTAGAGGAGTAGTAGAAAAGGTGACTGATCTGTCAGAGATCATATAACATATTCTTGGGGTGACTGATTTCAAACAAGGAGGAAATTTTAGCTCAAGGTTTTAGTGCAGCAACATCTTGAGTTTAACTTAGTGTCAGGTAGGAATGTCATAATGAGATTACAGACAGTTTTCCTATGTTAAATATGAGATAAATGTAAGCTTGTTGTACAAAGTTTGGCTTTTTCTGTTGGCCTTTCCCTTTCATGGCTTTGGTTCAGAGATGACTGTGTTAAAACCAATTCAACACGTTTGTCAAGAGTTAAAAACTACAACAGTGGATTCTAGCTCAGTACACAAAAAAAACTAGAGGACAGATAGGAATTAATTTCAAATGAGAATGAAGACTGACTTTTGTGTGAAAAGAGCAAAATTATCCCCGTGTCTCTCTCATTACTGATGAACAAGGTTTAATGTTCCCAAAGGAAGAAATCCTTTATAAACCTCCCATATTAAAGAACTTTGGATTGTTTGTAGTTCACTTAACTTCCAAAGGTTGTGTTAAGAGGCATGAATGTGAAAATTTTAGATTTTCACATGAAATAGCTGCCCTCAGCTCTCCATTTTCTGAGATCCTATGCACCATTCTTCAGACAGCTAATGTGTAACTGCTGAGTCATTGCATTTAGTCATTAGAATTTGCAATTAAATTCAGTCAACATTAATTTGGTAGAATGATCTTATTAGGATTTCTGTAGTGAGTGAATAGTGAAATATGAATTATCTAGAATGTTGACAATGTTTGGCTTGACATATGGTACTAGTTTTCTAAATTAGTCTGATGATAGCATTGGTTGTAAATAGAAATGGAATTCACTTTTTTAAGAAATAGATAGTACATGCCAAATGTACAAAGTTTATTTTAAGAGAAACAATGGAGAATAGTTTTCCCAGTGTTGTGATCTCAATTGATGCTAATACTGATTCCAAAGTGAAACCTGGATTCAGTTTTATTTCTATAATTTGGTTTCTGTGATGGTCAGTCACTGAACATTTTCATGTGAGGCTGTCAATGTACTTTTAATAAACAAACATAAGAAATAGGAGCAGGAGTAGGCCATATGGCCCATTGAGCCTGTTCCACCATTCAATAAGATCTTGGCAGATCTTTTCATGGCCTCAGCTTCACTTAACTGCCCACTCACCATAACCTTCAATTCCTTTACTGTTCAAAAATCTATCTACTTTGCTGTAAAAGCATTCAACGAGGTAGCCCCAACTGCTTCACTGGGTAGGGAATTCTAAAGATTCACAACTTTGTGGGAGAAGTTCCTCTTCTACTCGGTCATAATTCTGCTCCCCCTTATTATGAGGCTATTTCTCCTAGTTCTAGTTTCACCTGCCAGTGGAAATAATCTCCCTACTTATCTCTTACATATTTGCTTCATAAGTTCATGTTTCTTTAAGAATCCACCCCCTTCCCCTCACCCCTCCGCCCCCATTCTTCTAAATTCCAATTAATATAGTACCAGTCTACTTAATCTCTCATAGGCCAACCCTTTCAACCCCGGAATCAACCTAGATCAACCTAGTAAACCTCCTCTGCACCCCCTCCAATGCCAGCACATCCTTTCTCAAGAAGATCAAAACTGTGCACAATACTCCAGGTATGGCCTCACCAGCACCCTATACAGCTGCAGCATAACCTCCCTGTTTTTTAAACTCCAACCATTTAGCAATGAAGGACAATATTCCATTTGCCTTCATAATTACCTGCTGCACCTGCAAACCAACTTTGTGATTCATGCACAAGGATACCCAGATCCCTCTGCACAGCAGCATCTGCAATTATGCACTATTTAAATAATTGTCCTTTTTGCTCTAATTCCTGCTAAAATAGATGACCTCCCATTTACCAACATTTTTCTCTATATGCCAGACTCTTGGCCATTCACTTAACCTATTTATATCCCTTTGCAGACTGTGTCCTCCTGTACACTTTGCTCTACCACTCATCTTGGTGTTTTTGTGAACTTTAACACACTACACTTAGTCCCCCAACTCCAAATCATCCATGTAAATTCTAAAAAATTTAGGTCCCAACACTGATCTCCAACCAGAAAAAAACCCATTTATTCCAACACTTTGCTTTCTGATAGCTAACCAATCCTCTATCCATGTTAATGCGCCATTCATTTTTATGCAGCAGCCTTTTGTGCAGCACCTTATCAAATGCTTTCTGGAAATCCAAGTACACCACATCCACCAGTTCCCCATTGAGAACAATCTGAGTAAGTTGGACAAAGAATTCCAATAAATTAGTTAAATGTGACTTACCTTTCATGAACCCATGCTGCATTTGACCAATGGGACAGTTTCTATTCAAATGCCTCACTATTTCTTCCTTGACTACAGTCTCGAGCATTTTCCCCACTACAGAAGTTAAGCTAACAGATCTATAGTTACCCGCCTTTTGTCTAATTTCTTTCTTAATGGTGGTGTCATATTTGCTGCTTCCAATCTGTTGGAACCACCCCAGAGTCCAGCAAATTTTGATAAATTACCACAAGCACATTTGCTATTTCCCCTGCCGTCTCTTTTAGTACCTTGGGATACATTCCATCAGGGTCAGGAGATTTGTCTATCATTATCTCCATTAATTTGCCCAACACCCCCTCTTCAGAGATGATAGTTTTTAGGTCCTCACCTGTCGTAGCTTCCTTGTCCTCCATTATTGGCATGTTATTTGTGTCTTCTACTGTGAAGACTGACTCAAAATACATGAATGCCTTGGCTATTTCCTTATTTCCCATTATTAAATCTCTCCTCCTTGTCCTCTAAAGGAACAATGTTTATCTTTTGCCATGGAGTCTGATACAATTACAACATTTAATTGTAAATATGAATTGGAAGGGCCTAGAGGGATATGGGCCAAATGCTGGCAAATGGAAGTAGATTAATTCATGGTATCTGGTCAGCATGGACGAGTTAGATCGAAGGGTCTGTTTCCATGTTAAATGTGTCTATGAAAGAGTAAAGTGCCCTTATACTAGTTATTATACATTCTTTTTGATTCTTAACATCTCCACCTGAAGAATCTTTATTTTTATACATTCCCTCTTTTTCTATCACCACCTGGTTTCCATTCATCGTAGTGCTATACTGCTCAGCTGCTTCTTGCTTTTTATTTCCTACCTTGACAGTTCATATGAATATACAAATTAAGAGCTGGAGTAGGCAATTCAGCCCCCAAAATCTGCTCCACTAATCAATGTGATCATGCTGACCTAATTGAACCTCCATTCACATTCAACCTGCACTGATAATCTCTCACTCCCTCACTTAACAAGAATCTATCTAGCTCTGCCTTTGTCATCTTCTAAAACATTTTGAATACTAACCATCCTCTTGAGAAGGGGGAAAAAAAAGCCAGATCTCGTTTTAAATAGTGTCCCCTAATCCTAGTTTCTCTAAGATAAAAAATCCTCTCCACATCAATCCTTTCAAGAAAGCTGAGGATTTGTATGTTTCAGGCAAGACAACTCTTGCTCTTCTAGGCTCCAGTGGATTGAAGATTAGCCTATCGAACCTTTCCTTGCATGAGAAAAACATTCCAGAAATATGTCTCGTAAATCTTCTTTGAGCTCTGTCCAATACATTTATATCCTTCTGAAACAAGGTGACCAATGTTGTAGTGTACTGCAGATGCAATCTAGTTAGTGCCCTGTATGACTGAAGCATAACCCCTTTACTTTTGTATCCAGTTCCTGTTACAGTGAGAGATAACATCCTATTATCTTTATTAATTTTCCTAACTGATGAAGATGCAAGCATTTCCTTTTGGTGGCTTTCTGCACATTCGTTACTATCTCTTCACCAAGACACACCACCACCCAGACTAAATTATTGTCTTTTCTTGCTGAATTCCAAGAAATAAACTCTCAGTTTTGGCTACATTTAAGCAGTGAAGGAGGACATCTGGTCGGGATTTTTTTTACTTCCGAACTGTCACCTGCTTCTGACTCCTGACTTCCTCCTGTAGGACATGAAAACTTAAGTAAACATTTAGCAGCCATTACCTCACTAGGTAGTTTGTTGAGTCATTTAGTTTAAGTCACATTTCTTGGAACAGCTGTCTTTAGCTCTCTGTTTCAGATAACTTTTCTAACTTCTTTCTTAAAAAAAATCAGACCATCACAGCATTGAAAACCAAGTATTTTATGAACTTTTGTCATACCTGCAGTACTTTTGCAGAAAACTGATCATTTCTATTCCCTTTTTGTTCTTATCTGAACTAACCCCTCAGTGAGTTAAACAAAAATACGAAAGAACTGTGGATGTTGGAAATCAAAAAAACAAAAATGGCTGAAAAACTCAGCAGGTCTGGCAGCATCTGTGGAGAGAAACTGGAGTAAACATTTCAGGTCCAGCAACCCTTCAGATTATTGATGGGGGGAAAAGTTGGGAAATAGAGGAACCTCGATTATCTGGCATACAGTATCCGAATATCGGATTATCCGGCAAGATTGCAAGGTCCCAATGCTTTGCTAAACTGTTGTCCAGCATTTGATTTATCTGGAATTTGATTAACGAAAGCAATACTTCCTGCTCTTGTCCTTCAGATAATCGAGGTTCCTCTGTATGTTAGAGGAAGGGTAAACAATAGGTGGAGATAGAACACAGAGAGAGAGAAACACAAAGGACTGGGTAGAGGTTAGCCTGGGAGAATCCATAGATGCTAATGGGTTCTGTTAATGACTGATAATAGGTTGTTTGTGGTAGCAACACATGGTGATAAGGCCTAATGTGTGGGGGTTTGGGTAAGGACATGGGAGAAGATGCTCAAGCCTAAAATTAGCAAACTCAGTATTGAAGACTGCAGGGTCACCAAGCAGAAAATGAGGTACTGTTCTTCCAGTTTCTGCTGAGCTTCTCTAGAGGACTTTAGCAAACATGTGGCAAAGATGTTGCTCAGAGAATATGCTGGTGAGTTGAAGTGGCAGGTAACCAGAAGCTCAGGGTAAATTTTACAGAAAGAACATTGGTGTTCTGCAGAGTGGCTGCCTGAGTGAGTTAAAGAAATGTCACTTAACATTTATCCTCTGTCCTTTACATAGAAAAGGATCAGATAATTGCTGGTGTCAGATAATTGAGTTGCATGCCTGCTGTAATGAAGAGTGAAGTGAATCACTACAGAAAATGTGATAAGAAAATGAAAGAATCTGTTGGACCCTCTGTCACAGGTTGAACTAAAATCAGAACCTGAGAGTCCTATGATGAAATGGTAGTTTCTCTATCACTGGGCCAGAAGATCTGAGTTCAAATCTCACTTCGCAATGTGGTGGCCATGGTGTGATAACGTCAGGCTGAATCTTTTAAGGGTTTTTGGGAAAGGAGCAGTTTCTGTGAAGTCATATACAGCATGGAAACAGACCCTTAGGTCCAACCTGTCCATGTTGACCAGATACCCCAACCCAATCTAGTCCCACCTACCAGCATCTGACCCATATCCCTCCAAACCCTTCCTATTCATATACACATCCAAAAGCCTCTTAAATGCTGCAATTGTACCAGCCTCCACTACTTCCTCTGGCAGCTCATCCCATACACGTTCCACCCTCCGTATGAAAAAGTTGTCCCTCAGGTTTCTTTTATATCTTTCCCCTCTCACCCTAAACCTATGCCTAGTTCTGAACTCCCCGACCCCAGGGAAAAGATTTTGCCTATTTACCCTATCCATGCCCCTCATAATTTTGTAAACCTCTACAAGGTCACCCCTCAGCCTCCTATGCTCCAGGGAAAACAGCCCCAACCTGTTCAGCCTCTCCCTATAGCTCAAATCCTCCAACCCTGGCAACATCCTTGTAAATCTTTTCTGAACCCTTTCAAGTTTCACAACATCTTTCCGATAGGAAGGAGACCAGAATTGCACGCAATATTCCAGCAGTGGCCTAACCAATGTCCTGTACAGCTGCAACATGACCTCCCAACTCCTGTACTCAATACTCTGACCAATAAAGGAAAGCATACCAAACGCTGCCTTCACTACCCTACCTACCTGTGACTCACTTTCAAGGAGCTATGAACATGCACTCCGAGGTCTCTTTGTTCAGCAACACTCCCCAGGACCTTACCATTAAGTGTATAAGTCCTGCTAAGATTTGCTTTCCCAAAATGCAGCATCTCGCATTTATCTGAATTAAACTCCATCTGCCACTTCTCAGCCCATTGGTCCATCTGGTCCAGATCCTGTTCTAATCTGAGGTAACCCTCTTCACTGTCCACTACACCTCCAATTTTGGTGTCATGTCCAAACTTACTAATCATATCTCTTGTGCTCACATCCAAATCATTTATGTAAATGACATAAAGTAGAAGACCCAGCACCGATCCTTGTGGCACTCCACTGGTCACAGACCTCCAGTCTGAAAAACAACCTTCTATCACCACCCTCTGTCTTCTGCCTTTGAGCCATTGGTCTATAGTTCCCTGGCTTGTCCTTACCGCCTGCCTTAAACAGTGGCACCAAGTTAGCCAACCTCCAGTCTTCCAGCACCTCACCTGTGACTATCGATGATAAAAATATGGGTGGCACGGTGGCACAGTGGCTAGCACTGCTGCCTCACAGCGCCAGAGACCCGGGTTCAATTCCCACCTCAGGCGACTGACTGTGTGGAGTTTGCACATTCTCCCCGTGTCTGCGTGGGTTTCCTCCGGGTGCTCCGGTTTCCTCCCACAGTCCAAAAATGTCTGCCATGCTAAATTGCCTGTAGTGTTAGGTGAAGGGGTAAATGTAGGGGAATGGGTCTGGGTGGGTTGCGCTTTGGCGGGTCGGTGTGGACTTGTTGGACCGAAGGGCCTGTTTCCACACTGTAAGTAATCTAATCCAAATATCTCAGCAAGAGGCCCAGCAATCACTTTTCTAGCTTCCCACAGAGTTCTAGAGTACACCTGATCAGGTCCTGGGGATTTATCCACCTTTACCTGTTTCAAGACACCCAACACTTCCTCCTTTTGTAATATGGACATTTTGCAAGATGTCACCATCTGTATGTCTGAGTATATTTTTTGCAGTCTTAACCTCTGACAGATGACATAGGTATGGTGACTAGTAATTTCTACTGAGTTTGATCCTCAGTTTTTAAACAGTCCAATATCTTGCCTATGAGACACTGAGTGATTTATTTGTAATTGCAGTTGACCTAAAGTTAAGGTCCTAAATGGGTATGGTTTGCTATAGCCTGTCCATTAGAAATTACAGAAATATGGTGTCGGTAGAAAAGTTAGATAACTTGGAACAGTAATTCCCAATTTTCAGCTTTTTCTCTGTTTACCATGCATGTGTGTATTCACCGTTTGAATTCACATTTTTTTTTCCCCACGTTCTCTTGCTCATTTTTTTTGTAAATGTTCAGCACCTTCTCCAGGTGTTATACTGTACATTAAGAACTCAGTGCTCCCAAAATTTCATTTAGGGTGTGGTTTCTTCTGTTGGCGCCACGGTGTGTTTCAGGTACAAGCATATTATCTTCTTTTAATTACAATCATAAAAAGAATTATTCTGAGACTTTAACAACTCCTTTCTCTTCCTGTTTCAGTGTAGAATTGAACTTAAAGATGTTTCTGCAGAGACGGTGTATGATGTGCTACATGATAATGAGTATCGCCTCAAGTGGGATAAGCAGGTCATCAACACTTTTGACATTGCGCGGCTCACAGCGAATGCAGATGTTGGGTATTATTCATGTGAGTTTATTCAAAGATTCACCAAATAGATTTCTGAATCTGCAATTGTTGAAATTACAGCACAGATGTACATATGACTCCCTATAAACTGACAACCTCTTGGGAAATGCTTACCTAATATCCAGAAGGCCTGCTTGTTGGGAATGCACATTGTTGAGCTTAAGTGTTATAGATGTCCTTGAAATGCCTAATTGTCATGTCAATATGAGTTTCAGACAAATGAGTCTTACTATCTTGGTTTGCTCATATCAGTTTCTATATAAAGGTGTTGAGATGCAGTGGAAAAAGTGAATCCGTATAAAATTAAACTATAAAGACTAGAAGGCTGGTTATATTCCCTCAGTTGGGTTGCTAATTTTTCTTTGTGCTACTGGATTGAGTGGAGAAGTTACTATTTGATTCATCCTGGCAAGTGTCTGGATATTAAATTAGGATAGAATTAAAGCTGTTGAATAACCTGTCAGGATTCTCTTAAAGAAGTTGGTGCTTGTGGAATTGTAGTACACAGGTAATTATTGAATGTTTGGGTAGGCCACAGAAGTTTATTTGGCTTTGATTAATCTAGGGTAAATTCCTGCAGGGAGGGGCTGTAGTAGTGAACTGCATTCTTTTGATGGTACGGTGTTGCACTTGCAACATAAGGCTCAAGGGTTTCTGAACCTTGAAAGGTTTTCGTGGCTGCATCAATGTGGCTTGGACTTGTCACAGGTCTTATCCAGTTGGACTTGTCAATTTGAACTATGTTAATGAGGTTATTTGGAGAGAGTGTGGTTTGTGGAAAGCTAGCTATTTCACCATTAATGGTTTCGTGGACATAACACCTGCTTTTTTTGGTACTAGTATAAATACAAGATGTTTTTTCCCCCAATGTTCTCAAATTCTCTCAAAATGCTGTGCTCAAAAGTTGAGTTTAAAATGTAATTATTGTTATGTAGTGGAAACAACATTGAATTAGCAAGTGATTAATCAGTTAGCTTGCTTGCTTTTTATTTTGCTGCTGTTTGAAAATAGTATGACAACCAGTTTAAAAAATTGTTCTTCAGCTACTGTCATGGGATCTTTCCTATCTGCTTGATTAGGGAAATAGGACAGAGCATTTTGAGTGGATATGTTTCTCTCAGTACTTCACAACATTGAGAGTTTTGGTTATAAATTCGCATCCTGCTTTGGGATTTGGTTCCTTGTTATGTCAAGCAATTAAGATGCAATAGGGGATCATTAGACAGCACTGGTAATACTGTGGCAGTGATCCTTGTTGCCCGGGGATGCCTTTGTGCCAAGGAGAAGTGCATTCCCCCCCCCACTAATTCCAAATGAATACGATAATATATAATGACATCAACAGAGTTGTTTAAGAGTGGGCTGCTAGATGCTGTCTTGACTAGGGATGATGTATGATGTGAAATACTGCGTTTAAAAAAAGTCAGTTCTTTGTGATATTTCCTTCTCTTCCTCACAGGGAAATGTCCAAGACCCCTAAAAGACAGGGATGTGGTTACTTTGAGATCATGGCTGGTCACAGATAAAGATTACATGATTATCAACTACTCAGTCAAACATCCTGTAAGTATGTTTCAAAATGTTCTGTCTCCAATATGTCCCACAGATAAAGGGAAAGGAACTGCATATGGCAACAAAGGTCTTTGATATAATGTCATACTCAAACACGTGCATCATATTGCTTAAGAACTTGCTTCAGTTTAAGAAAGCAACATAAATGTGAAGTCTAAAAGCAATGTTCTGTGGATGCTGGAGACATGAACATATCATATAATGTACCTGTCTTAGATTTGGCGTTTGATGTGGACCTGAGACAGTGCTATGTTATGCCCCTCAACAGTGCAAATGCTCAAAGCTATTAGTCTTTCACTTCCTAGAGCAGGGTGGCTTCACAGCAAATTTGTAGGTATTAGTCTTTGCTCTTCATACTGAAAATGCAATTGGCAGCACACCTAGGAACAGCTGCACGAATGAAATGTAAAAGAACCTTGAATATGCTGTGATTTTATAGTTCAGGCATCTGTAACCTGGATACCTTTTAAAAGGAATCCAGTTTTTTTTTGTTAATGAAAACACAAACTATGGAAATACTCAACTGGTCTGGCAGCATCTGGGCAGACAGGAAAAAAATCAAGTTAATTATTGAACTTGAAGCATTTAGAATCCGGAGGGGTTTTGATGTGGAGAGGCTGGAAAAATGGTATGGTATGGCATATACCTGAAGTTTTAGTGAGGTCAGAACAATTTGCCCAGAGCAGGATAGATTGGAAATGGCCTACCTCAACTCAATTGGCTCACTTGGTTGACTAACGAGAGGGGGTAAGCTTCTCACTAGATTCAATGGGGGAAGGTTATATACAAAGGCAGCAAGATGACTCAATGACAATCATTTGTGTTGTGTGTAATGACCTTTGATCATTCTTCCAATAGCTGCCGCATTGTGGTTGTGAGTTAGCCCTCTGTTTGCACCAGCAGCTCTTGTGGAAAATTCCCAGTGGCAACCACTTAATCACTTCTTACCTGTAAAAAGTGTCTCCAAGACCCAAAGTGAGGTAGCCTCAAAAGGTAGCAAGAGTCCCTGCTGCCTTGGTAAATTTCAGTCAAAGCTTCAGGAATGTAACCTTTTTGTCAGAACAATTCAAGAAAAGGTCAAAGACTTGAAGAATTAACTCTGTTTATCTCTTGCCACAGACATTGCTAGATCTGTTAAGTATTTTATGCATTTTCTGGTACATTTCTAACATGCACAGTATTTTGCTTCCACATTAGAATTTTAATATCTGTCATTGTAAAAGTACTTTAGAGGTTTTTAAATGGTTTGATTGCTGTTTAGGATGCCAGTGTAGTTTTCGTCACATTAACGACGATGGGTCTCAACCTGGTAATTAGATTTTGATTTTTTTCCATATCCTGTGTAATGCATTCTAAATAGTAGAAAATAGAAAGTGAGATTGTATAGTGGGCCAAGTTAAAGTTGCTCTCATGTTGCACTGTGTCAATTAACTGTGCAAGTTGAAGGATGAACCTGATATCTTATTGATCTGCATGTCAAAATGTACTTTCTCCATTGTGATGGTGGGAAAACAAGACTTGTTATTCAATCTAAGATATGTTTAATTTCTTAAGTATTAGTGCCTTTTGCTTAATGATATATCAAAAGAGGCTTTACAGACAGATCATTAAAATAAAGCATAAAATGGGAATTTGTGGAAGTGATCGAAGGAAGGTACTGTTAAATAACCAAGTTTTTGTTTTTTTTTTGAGGAAGTTTTGGAAAGTAAGGAAAGATAGCAGTTAGTCTTGAAGAAATTAACAACATCATTAGTTAAGCCAATAGCTCTGAAAATGAGGATGACTACAGAAGTGAAATATTATTGCTGCACAGAATTTTAGGACTAACATCTGAAACAACATTTGTAATACTGCACTTTTTGTATTAAAGTTTTCAAAAGGTATGTCTAATCCAATTACTTGAATAAATAAGTGGAAGCTAGTTAGTGTTTATAGATTTTGCACAATGCATATATTCTGTTTCATCTGTGGATGTTAAAATTTCCTTTTATTGTCTGTTCCAAGTTTGTTACCAAAGATCAGCATTCTCAATTTCAGCTCACTTCCTTTTCACAGAAATATCCTCCTCAGAAAGATCTAGTCCGAGCTGTGTCCATTCTAACAGGTTACAGAATCCTACCTACTGGGTCCAAAAGTTGTAATCTTGTGTATATGGCTGATGCAGATCCTAGAGGTAAGGATTGACAGCAATAACACTGCAATATGAAACTTAAGATGTCAAAAGTGTTGCCTTTGTTTTCTTTTCTCATTTGAGTCAAGACAGATAGGTAGATTTTTAGATTACGGATGTCAATGAATATGGAGAGAGGACTGCAAAATGGATGTGTTGTACCACACCAGCTATGATTTAATCAGTTGGTGGAACAGGTTCGAGGGCTGAGAAGCATATTCTTACTCACATTATTTTCTTAGAGCTGACTTCTTTTTTGTCTAATCCAGTTTTCTCAAGTCTTGATTCCTTTCATTGGGTACAGTTACCCCCTGTCCTTCACAATCTCAGTCTTAAATATATTCACAGCCCTCTGTGGCAATGAATTCCACAGATTCACCACTCTCTCTGGCTGAAGAAGTGTCTCCTTATCTCCTTTTCTACAGAAGATCTTCCCTTTACTCTCTGAGAGTTTTCAGTAGCATCTTCCATGAGAGTCAGGGACTTGTTTATTACAGCAAAACCTAATTTAATTTACTCTAAAAGTTGAGTAATGATTCAGAACAGGAACCTTTTATTGATCTACCTTTCAGTATCAATTGGAATATATGAGGAACGTTTAAAGACTCTGGGTCTATACTCAATGGAGTTTAGAAAGCTGGGGGGAATTGAAACATACAGAATACTGAATAGCCTCAATGATGTAGATGTTGAGAAGATGTTTCCACTGGTAGGGGAGACTAGGACCTGAGGGCATAACCTTAGAGTAAAGGGAAGATCTCTTTTGGAAAGGAGATAACCAGAGAGTGGTGAATCTATGGAATTCTTTGCCACAGAAGGCTATGGAGGCCAGATCATTGAGTATATTTAAGACCGAGATGGCTAGGTTCTTGAGGATCAAAGGTTATGGGGCAAAAGTGGGAGAATGGGGTTAAGAAACTTATCAGCCATGATTGAATGGCACAGCAGACTCAATGGGCTGAATGGCCTAATTTCTGTTCCTATGTCTTATGGTCTTATGGAATTACAATTAAATAATAGTTCAAAGCATTTAAGCAAAACATCATGATTTTTACACCTGAGAAAAGAAAGCCCCTTTGCACAGTCTAATTAATAATTGCTGTTAATTATCTTCAATTTTGCTTTCAACTTAGCTGTATTTTCACTTGCGTTTTTCTGAAGAATATATTCATCACTCACTTTGGCATTTGGGCTTTGTTCATAGTTCCTGCAACTAATTCAATAATTCTGGGTTGTTCTTTCAGGGTCTCTTCCAAAGTGGGTTGTCAACAAAGCTTCTCAGTATACGGCTCCGAAAGTAAGTAGTAATCACTTGCAGACTATGTTCCCGGATTGATTGAATAGACCAACATTTAATAAACAATTGGATCTGTCCAATTGAAAATGGCAGTATAAAAAGAAACATGAAATTATACTTGTTTTAAAAAAAGGTATTGTACCTTCATTCCCAATATGAAGAAAGAGAGAATGAAGGCCATTGTTTAATCACTTTTCAACTACACATTGCTGTCCTGTTCTGGGAAGCGTGTACAGTACTGACTTTCTTCTGCTGGAAACATTTAGTAAGCCTTTTATTTCATCCAATACTCTGTTTTGGGGATTTTCTAGAACATGTGTATTTTTTAAATGGTGAGACAATTCATAAAGCCAAAGTACAAAGGGATCTGGGAATGCTAGTCCAGGATTCTCTAAAGGTTGATCAGGTAGAGTCCGTGGTTAAGAAAGCAAATGTAAAGTTGTCATTTATCTCAAGAGGATTGGAATATAAAAGCAGCGATGTGTTTCTGAGACTTTATAAAGCTCTAGTTAGGCCCCATTTTGAATACTGTGTTCAATTTTGGGCCCCACAACTCAGGAAGGACATACTGGCACTGGAGTGTGTCCAGCGGAGATCCACATGGATGATCCCTGGAATGGTAGGCCTAACATACGATGAACGGTTGAGAATCCTGGGATTATATTCAATAGAGTTTAGAAGGTTGAGGGGAGCTCTGATACAAACTTACAAGATAATGCGTGGCTTAGAAAGGGTGGACGCTGGGAGGTTGTTTTCATTTAGGAGGGGAGACTAGGACTTGTGGGCACAGCCTTGGAACTAGGGGGGGGTCAATTTATAATGGAAATGAAGAGACATTTCTACAGCTAGAGAGTGGTGGGCCTATGGAATTCATTGCCACGGAGTGCAGTGGAGGCCAGGACATCAAATGTCTTCAGGGCAGAGATTGATAAATCCTTGATGTTGCAAGGAATAAAGGGCTACAGGGAGAGTGCGGGTAAGTGGAATTGAAACACCCATTAGCCATGATTAAATGGCAGAGTGGACTTGATGGGCCAAATGGCCTTACTCCTATGTGTTATGGTCATTCGGATGCTGATATAGCTGCATTAAGGAATTTTCTCTATTTCTGTGTGGTTCAGGTTCTGAAGAGAATCCATAAAGTGTGTTTGAAGTACCCCGAATGGAAACAGAAGAACAGGCCAAACTTCAAACCTTGGCTTTACCCAGAACAGAATACCTTGCCAACCATGAGCCTGTCTGAACTTGCAATCCAGCATGCAGATTCACTGGAAAATATTGATGAAAGTGGTCTATCTGAAGAGAACAATGGTAGTGATGAAGAACTAAGGGCCTAAAAGACTGAAACCATGTTGCATTGCTTCCTTGCGGTGCCGTAGGCCCTTGATGTTTGGGGCTGCTGCAGAGGAGTCAGCAGGTGTTCATATTAGTTCTTGGAATTTGGGAGGAAAATTTCTTAATTATGAATTAATTTAATTATTGGGGAGACATATTGAACCAAGGTAATATACACATAGAGAATGACATTCAGACAATAAATTAAATACCTGTGCACTCTGAGGGTTAATATTAGTAGTGACACGTTAAAATGAAGGAACAGCCATGAAAATGACTTCTGTAGTTTTAGTTTTGAATGCATCTTTCAGACAGAAACATTATGTTGGGGGTAATGAAAGTTTTCTTCAAAATTCCTCCCTTTAGTGAGATTGTAAGTCTCTTGAATTACAGGTAGTGTATACAGAGTTTGAAAGAGTGCTTACAAGTATTATGTGATATTGATTTTGATTTCAGAGTCACTTTGAAAATGTTTTAAGTATTTTTGAAGCAAAATTACATATTCCAGTTTTAGACTGCAGCATCTTATCACATAATAAGGTTCTGATCATCACACATTCATTTTACAAACAGTAATTCTCTATTCTTGAAACTACTGAGTGGAGTAAAAAGTACTTGTTTGTGTTCTGCAGGGTCACAACATTTAAAATTTACACTACAACGTGTTAGTATAAGTGAAGAAAATATTAACCTTAAAATTAGTTATTAATACCTTTTGGGAATAGTGAGTGTTCATTTTGTTTTTTTTTACAAAAAAGTTCATTTAAAAGATGCTAAGACTGGAAAAACCTTGGGTATTTGGGGTTTGACATGCGGGATGAGGGGGTCTGTTTCTCTCCGAGTGGAACAATTCTTTCAAAGACTGAGGATCCTTCATATATCGATGTATTTATATCTGATTTTCTTTTATGGCTTGATATTTAAATTGAAATGTTCCTTTTCAAGCACTGCGTTTGACACCAAGTTCCCTCTTTCTTTTTAAATCGGAGTGTGGAGCAAGGTAATGTATGGGAGAAAGACTTTACAGTTTGCATTGGGATTTGGGACTAAAGTGGAATGTTAATATTTAAATGTGTGAGACTCCTAGCAGATATGCAATTGAGCAAGGGCATACTGGTTGAAATGAGAAATAGTGGAAAAATGTATAATTGATATCAACTGGCAAGAAAGTCATCTTTTTGATGGATATAAACTTCCTATTGCCCTTCATGTTATCTTGTAAAACAGTTAATTGCAATTTTTAAAAATGGAATTGGGGTAACCCTCTGAACCAGCTTGTGTGCATGTCATGTGCAGTAAGTATAGGGGAGATGAGAGAAATTAAATTCTCAGGCAAGTTGGTTTCACATTTAAAATGGTTAGACCCAAATGAGTAATTCTAAATCGTGAAGCTTGTGACCAGTCAGCACCCAAACCTTTTATTTAATGTTGGCTGCAGTGTTTTGTTCAGAATTTGAGAAGTTATTGGATACTAACAGTAATTGAAGTACACTGACCTAGAACACAGCTCTGCACTATTTTTGTGATTCCTGAGCTGAAAGGAACTGCTTATTGTTTCATTGTTGAATGCAGTTAAATCAATCTGCAATCATTTTAGTCAGTTGATTAGTAACTACATTTAACTGCTGTAGAAGTCTTTTTCAAAGTAGGAGACATGATTGTGGATCATATTTCTACACTTTTTTTTAATATTTGCAAGAACGGACAGCCACTTGTTCAAAAATTGCAAAAGCCTTAAGAGATCAGTATATTGTTCTTAGCCTGTTGATGAAGCCTTACAGCAATAAGTTTAGTATTCATTGCTTCTAAATGTGAATCAAAGAAACATTAAGGCAGGACCCTAATTTTCTTTCCTGAACTTCAAAACAAAATTGTCAAACTGAGCAACTTCAGGTGCCTACAGTAATCGTACAGAGAATGTAGATGTCATGGTGCAATAGAAACACTGACATTAAATAAATTGTTGAAAGTGTGAGTTAAAATAATATATTTTGAGAACAAAATCATGGAATTGGAATTTAGGGGTATTTTTGGTATTTTGTAAAGTGGATTTTTGTAACTGTTGAAAATAAACCAGAAACTTTGAAATAACTGCAGAGAATTTGGGACCTCAAAATTCTCGTAGGTGCACAAGAGTCCGAAAGCATTTAAAGATATGTTTAGTAACTCCGTATTGCCAATGAAAAATTCTCAACTAAACAATTGCCAATGCGATTCTAATCATTCTTTTATTGATGCCTTTTATTTCCTTACTGGGAATCTGTAATGTTAGTACACCTCTCCTGTCATCAGAGCCTTCTAATCAATCATTTGAAAGTAGATAACCTGCCCTGCCTCATAACCAACAAATGGTCTTAGCTAAAAAGATGACAATTTGAGAGTATTTATTAAGAGTAATGTGTGTTTGATAAGAAATCCATTTCATGTTGTTTAAGCATCTGCCAATTTTGAGGTCCCTGAATGTTTCCAACAGGCTGAAAAAAGTTCTATTTTTGTGAAAAGATTGTTCCTGCTGAGTCATTTGGTGCCACTTTGTGTACAACGGCATTGTCTCTGTTATACACCAGGTTTTTGTCCTGTAAAAATGTTTTTATAATGAAATTCAGCTAACGATTGACACTTATAATATTGCCATTTCTGTAGTGTTTGCGGTGCTGTCAGTTAGGGTTATTTATTGTATGTAAAGCAAAAATTATGCTGTCTTGTCAAAACTTTGTAGTAATCACTGTCACCGAAATGCTCAATCAAACTCCTCCAGTTTAAAATTTCAAATAGCCACACTGTTATTTTATTCATCATTCAAAGGGCCAAGTGTGAAAATTTCACACACCCATCTATTGTTTTCCTGAAATTTTAGTAAAAATACTGATATGTTGGCAGTATGTTTTTTCCCCACTGATTATAAAATGTTTATTAATTTGCTGGCTTCTACCTTCTGTAAATGTGACAGGACTTTGTAATTAAAAATATTTAAAGTAGAAATCTGGGCCCTTAATTTGCACTGAATGGAGCATATTTAATGCTTACATTTCATATTTCTTAAACTTGGAAAAAACCTGAGAAAAATATCTTCAGTGTTTGGAGTTTGGGATATGTATTTTTCTCTTGCCTGCACTATCAAACAAAAGGGAGCTCAGTAATTACTATCCCATTAGATTTTACCTCCTGGTTGAACAGCTTCGGGATCAGGCCTTTGTCAGACTAGGGAATTTGCTGGATCACAGGAAGTCAGGTGTATTCCATGCACAAACACTTTTTTAATTCCACATTTAAAAATAATGTTGTTGCATTTATCTGAGGTGAGGTTTGTCATCTTGGGAGAAGACTGCAACTTTCCAAAATGATGAATGTTAGGATTTTTTTTTTAAAAAGTGTATTTTTGAAATTAACAATGTAGCTGCACTCCCAGCCTGTCTTATTTATAGTGAATTGTCAAATCTTTGGAAGTTGCTTTAACGTTTGGATCTTCATGTTATTGCCATCAAATCTGGTTGGTTTCCAACCTCATCCTATTTGGCTAACTATCAGCTGTAACCATATCCATATAATGTTAGTTTTACATCCTTGAATAGAGAAGCTTTAAAGTTCCCAGAATCATCTTATGATTGATCATGGGTCGAGAAGGGAGGTTATTCAGCTTATTCATTTACCCTACCTGAATTATACTGCTGACTGAAAATTTTAAAAGTATTTTCTTTTTAAAAGGTTAGGTTCCCTCCTTGCTCCCTCTTTCTGATTCCATTCCAGCCTATTCAAGGTATCTCACAGATGAAAGACCCAAGTGCAATTTTGTATTACATCTAACTTTGAGAGAGGGGGATTATTTTCCTGTTTAGATGTACTTAGTATCTCATATGTAGTTTTGATTGTTTTTGAAAAATCAGCATAATTTTTTTAAACATTGAACTGGAAAAGGAAACTATTTTCAATTCAATGAGTTGTCCCTCTGGCATTTTTGTGTGAAAGTTCATTTTTTCTAATGAGGCAAGGTTTATCTTTTAATGTCGGCTTTATCTCTGAAACAATTACATTAATCAGTGCAGAATTGCAAAGTATCAAGATATTTTAATTAGCATCTATAATTTGTTCTGTAATTATCTGAGCCATTTGTATCCACACAAGAATAGCTACTGTCTGAGAAAGTGTTTGAATTAAATCTGCAACTATCAAACTGGAAATCTGGCTTTAGCTCCCTTTCATTGCATAACTTTCTAATAAACTAAATTTCTGTATATGCAAATAACATCTGAGATTAAGCAAAAGCTGAAATTTAAAAATCCTTAAGACAATTTGAGTTGTGCATATGAATACTGTTTAACTATTGGGAATGGGATGTTGTAATAGAGTTTTGAATTATTGGAGTAGGTTGTAAGAAAATGAGTAGATTAAAGTATAACTTTGACATACCCAAGACCTAAATGATAGGATCTTTCATTTAGCTTCAGTGCCCATTTTGACTGGAAAGCTAACCAAGGTTGCCAACTTGTCCGCTATCCAAAAACTCAAGCTTTGTTTTAGTTCATAGCTGTGAAACAGTCTGAATAACTCACCCTAAAATAGTTTATAAATAACTCTGTGCAATTCCAAAAACAGTACAGCATAGACTCTTGCACTGTTAACATTGGGAGAGTGGTAGAATTCCTGGATAGCCTATGTCATTTCTCCTGGGGTTTCCATGGCTTTTCTGCAAAGCCACAGAACACACTTTAAAGTTTCTCTAATGTTTTTGGTCACCAAAAAAAAAATGATTACTTGAACAAGCTAGCAGAGGACAATTGGCCCTTGTGTATCTTTGTTTAATATATGACTTCTGTCAAAAATTTCAATCTGTAGTAGTGAAAGGACACGTTTGGTTGAATGAAAACCAAACTATTGAAGTTTGGTCGTTGGTAGTGTACTTTTTCCCAATTGACACATACCAAATATTACTCTGAGAAGGAACAAAAGGAGAGAAATGCCTGTTCCCATAATGTTTCAAACACTTTTCAAAGTTTTATCATTGTTGTCTAAGGAATACTTATAAATTGCTTTTAAAACTAATTAAGTAGATGATCGGTTTTTGGGTAAAAAAAAAAATGAACTGCTGTGCACTGTAGGGAGCTGTTTCCTGAAGTATTAATTAAGGTGCACTGATCCGATTTTATAGAAAGCTTTATTTCAACTATATAACATTAAAATGTAACCTAGAAATAATTAATAGAGTAGACAGAAACCTTTATGCTGCATCTAACTGATCAGAAAGGGTTCAATACTGATAAGCGGACATTGTATACCAGCTACAAACACATCATGTGTACCTTTTTAACTGTTTGAATCGTTAATTGGATTAATTCACTTAAGTCAATATATTAGGGCTTCTTGTACCTACTCAGAGAAAATATGAATTCAGGCACTCCCTATTGTTCTAGACTTAAAAAGAAATGAGAAGCAAAGTTTCATATCTAATGCTTTACTGTTTGGCAAGAGGAAATTGCATTTATCCTAATGAATTGCAGTCATATTTCACACTGTAAATTTGGTGTTTGTCACTTTTTAAAATAAAGATCATTATCATGATTTCCCCTCCATTCACATCACTATTTAAGATTGCATAATTTACCGACACACCAGCTGGACTTGCTTGAAGGCAAAAGAAAATGACCATTGAAAATATTTCAGTTGTTAATATCAACAAGAGGATAAAACTGGTGAAGACTGAAATAATTGGACAAGGTGGCTTCTGTTGATTTGAGTCAGATGAACAGATTATATCTGGTACTGTTAATTTGTTTGATTCTAGAATCTTCTGAATTTCTAAATCCAAATACTAGTATTACAAATACTTAGTTATGTTTACATTGATTTCATGTTGTAATGTTGCTTTTTTAAAAAAAATTGAATAATGTAACTATATTATTTGTTAACTCTTTTGCAATGGATAATTAGTATAATGGAAGTGATTTCTAACTCAATTTCATTTACTAAACTGCTTTGTAAATTTTACTTGTAAGAAAATGTTTTAAAGAAGAATTAGTCAGTGAAACATGGTGTCAGTGCATATTTCCTATCTGACATTTGTGTCAGACCTAAAGGATTTCAAGTGAGGCATTCATCCTGGCTAAAGTCTACCTTGGAATTTGAGGGGGTTGGATAAAAGGGGACTTTTTCTCTCAACTGGTTGCAAAAATAGAATGCTTTTATTTTCAGCTTCCTTCTCCTGATATCAATTTACCTAAATGTATATACATTTTAAAAGCACTCATGGTATGTGGCCTTTGCTAACTAAACCAGCAATTGTTGCCAGAACTACTTCTACAGGAGGCAGTAAGTTGGTGCCTTGAACTATTTTCGAACATCTAACAACATTATGGGAAGTGAGCTCCAGTATTTGGACCCAGTGACATGCAGGAACAATGAGAGTATTCAGAATCAAGATGATGTGTGATTCAGAAGCAAACTTACAGACAGTGATGTTCTTGTGCATCTTGCAACTGTACGGGAACAACCTTGCTGTATGGTGTGTGTGTGTGTGTATATAGTTCTACGTCACAGCAGAGCATTTGATTGCATGAAGTAAATCAAATTTATTAAAGATTAACATCTGGATAATTGAGGTTTAGAGGGTAAAGATGAATCATTCAGTCAGGGGCTGTAGTTTTGCATGCATGTGCTGGGTCTTGGCATCAGTGTGGATGGACAGGTTAGTTGTTCAATTTCCCATTTGTATTCACAACTTGAAGTATACTGCAGAACCTCTAGCTGATGATGTGGGATCAATTAGTGCTACATTTTGCATCCTGTTATAAGATACACATGTTGTAAGTTCAGCTTACTAATGTTCTCAAGTTGTATAGTAATCAAGGTTTGTACAAAAGCACTTCCACTCTCATCCTCAAGAATTGCAGATGGTCTTAATTTAGCTTTTTGTTTAGATATGTCTACCTTTACTCCTTTTGTAGATTTTCCTGTACTTTGAATAAAGGAAATTACATCACTGACCCAACATATCAATAGAAAGCAGGAATCATCAGCAGTGCTTCGTCCAGAGGCTCACTGAACCTTCCAGCTCAGCGAGCAAACCTACATCCAAAGGCTCATCTTCAGGCTTGAATAGATACATCAAGCTACCGGACTATAAATTTGAGCTGTAATACAATTCTACAATAGCTGATAGTGCAACACATCTCAAAACCGTTTTCATTGGATTGACGGAGAACAGGCTTTCATTCAGGTCAGTGCAGTGTCAATTGGTTTAATATTAGAGTCTAGTAAGACCTTGCTTCTGCACCCGTTAAATCAGACTGATATAGACACAATTTTAATTGTTCCTTTCTCCATTGATGCTGCCAGATCTGTTTAGCTTCTTAAGCACACATTTGGGCAAATATGGATCAATTAAGTTAAAATTAAGGAAAACCTGTGTTAACTTCCAAAGGCATTTAAAAGTGAGAGCAAGCTAAAGCTCATGTATTTTTTTTAAAAGGGATACTTATATGAAACTTTGATCAAAGAACAGTTGATGCTGGAATTCTGAAACAAAAATTGCTTGAAGTCAGCATGCCTCGAAGCATCTGTGGAAAGAAAAGCATGATTAACATTTTGGGTACAGTGACCCTTCTTCAGAGCTCGTGAAATTAACTGAGTGACAAGCAACTTTAGCTATGAAAGTTCAATGTTTTTCCCAGAGGTTGATATGTATTAAATGACTTCAAATTGGGTGAACAAGGCTCAATTTCAAAACTTGCATATTATACAAAAAAGTGCAAGTATTGTGAATCATGAGGATAATAAACTTCAAAGAGATATTGATTGATTGACAATTTGATTTTAAAATCAAATGTTCAGAAAGAATACTAGGGTAAACGGCTCCTATTGATGGAATGATCCAGAGTCAAAGAAATAACAAAAGAACCAAAAGCTCCATGGAGGAAAATTTATTTTACATAGTGGTTAGGTTATGGAATCTCTGGCCGAGAGGTTGGCAGAGTTTCAACTGAAACTTTCACAGAAAAAGTAGGATAAGAGAGAAACCTTTTCAGGGTAATGGCAAGAACAGTGGGAAATGGGAGAGATGTTGTGCCTACAGAGGGCTGGCATCAATGTGGTCAAATGGCCTGTGTTTTTCTATGCTGGAAAACATGTTTTGATTCATAAAGGAATGAACATCAAACAAGCCTTCCTGTTTAACACATGACATGTATATATTAAAGCTTTTAATCTAAATTATTAATGTAATCACTATCTCAAATATGGCTTGGTATGCTATGTTGGCAAAGCACAATGGTAATTTTAGAGTTCTGGCTACAGCAATGTAGACAAGAGAGCGAAGTGTCTTCAGTGTGTGTAAACAACACCTTTATGGTTGGACATGTATATCATATTTTAAGATACTGCACAATGTGAGGCTGCAAAGACATCAAATATAATCAAGTAGCAATCATAGTACATGGAATTTTGACATCAAAAAGGAGGAATTTAATCTTTGATTGTATACTGACCTTTTGGTAAAGATGTTTCCTCTAAGATTGATTCTGGCAAATAATGATTTGAGATTTTTTTCTTGATGACATCTTCAGCAGTCAACATGGGCCCCCAATTAATGTTTGTATTGAGAGTTTTGTCATTGTCAATATCATAATGACAATGGAGATTTTTTAAAAATCAAACCGAGGAGCCTTCCAAAAATCAAATGACAAGATGGATTTCATAAACTGACACTGATTTAAAAGGAACTACTTAACTACTGTTAGAAATTTCTATTTTTTTTGTTGGACTAAAGAACTCCATGGTCTACTAGACTTATAATATCCACTGAAGAAAGGCCCAGTGGAATAAGTGAACAGATTATTCTGCTGCAATTTTGTTTACAGGCTTACATTGATGAAATAAAACCACATGCTTCAAATCATGGAAAATGAATTGTTTTTCAGATTTTGAAACAGTTTATTTCCCCAGCTTGTATTCGCACACATCAGATGGCATACAAGAACAAATTAGGCTGTTTGATATAGAACATGATTAAAAAGTTCATTGAGGTCTGCTCATTTTCACATATGATTAAATGATCAGAAAAGGTTCACAAGTTTTAACAAATATTTATTCTGTATTATCCACCAAATACCCCAAAATTATAGTTACAATTGTTGCATATAGTAAATATCTTCAAGAGGAGAGATTAAAGCATGCTGTGGAAACCATCAAGAAATTCCTCTCTTGCCTGTAACAGAGAAGATCCAGACATGCATTTTCCTGAATCACTTCCTGTTTCTGAGGAATTTCTCCCAAAAACAACATTTTAGCTTCAGACATTCCAGATAACCTCTTGCAGGGTCTCTGTCACCAGGTACATCCAAGCAAAAAAAAAAATCAAAAAACCACGCATTACATTAATCTTTCTGATCAAGAATTTGATTCAATAAATTGAGAAGTTCATGGTCTCAAAGTTTAGATTTCCAAGTGCCTTCACCACAATTTCCATAACTGCTTCATGATAGTATAATGCAACTATCTGTAGTGGGAGAACTGAAACCGATGCAGTTAAATCCAAAATGGGGTCAAGCAAAGCTGTGTGACAGTCCCCGTGTTCACCTCAACTATCCATGCTCTCTGCCATCCATTAAATATCATCTGGATGGTTGTAACTGTTGACATTATTGCTTTGAAAGATATACTAATTAAGTGCAGACATCTTGCTTACTGTGCTAAACATAAAAAAATTAGTTTCTTGGTTATATAGCCTGTAGAAACCATTACAAACCGTGGCGGTGACATAGAAGGTTGTGCCCTTATTGTTGCAAGATGTAGTATTGAATCAACAGACTTCAACATTTTATAACAAAACTAGAAGTCAGAAGGATCCTTAAAAGACAATTCTACATAGGGATAAGCAAAGCAGTAGCAACGATTGGGGCTTCTGACAATAACAGGTTTAAGATTCCTTTTAGATTCCCATGACAGTTGCAGAACCAGGCACTGTCTGAGTTTCAGTTCACAGAGTTCTCCATCATTGAAGTTTCCCCAAAATGTTCTCAATTCTCCAACAATTTACACTAACATAAATTGACTGTAAATCCTAGAAATGTTAAATATAAAATGCAGGAGGTATATTTATAAATCCCAAATTTCATTTTCAAATTTGTCCAAAAAAACCAGAAAACCCAATTTCAGAATCTCTCTAGATATTGAGCCAGTCGACTAGACATCTTCCAAGTACCAAACTTTTCAATAATTTCTAAGGCAGGACTTCCGATTAATGAACTGTCCTTTCCTTCTGCCTGCGAAAGTCTGAAAGAAAACAGATAAAATCTGACAATCCAATTTAAGATGAAATTAATTAGCTTCCAAACTTACATAATCTTATAAGAGTATATATTACAAAATATCTTTACCATTTCCCCACTGTAGACTATTATCTTCACAAGCTGATCATTCAAACCAGCAAAGTAAACCAAAAATCATATTGCATAGAGGGGCTACCAGCTCAGGTTGCCTACAGCAATAACAAAGGTGCTCCAACTAGCGAAGCAGTTTTATTTTGTCAGCAGGAATGCCTTTCATCTATATCATAATATTGCCTCTGATCTTGTAGATTACCTGATTAATAGGAGATTTAAGCAACAAAATCTGTATGGAAAATGCAAACACTTGCTACTGCCTGTACTGAAAAAAATGGCTACTTTCAGTATAGTCAAGATGGAAAATAAAATAAAAATGCTGTTCCCCATTCTCTTTAGATACTTGCCAAAAACACACTGATCTCCTAATTCTACAGAATTAGAAGATCAGTGTGTTTTTGGCAAGTATCTAAAGATTTATTTTTGTAAACACCAAGCAAATTAGCTGTGCTTGGTCCAGGTAACACTAGATATTGTATTACAGAGGTACATAGGAGATAATTTAAGATGCAGATTTTCTTGTGCTGCATAATTTAAAGCCCTAATAACTAAAGCTTTTACATCAGAATTTCAGTGTAAAAGAATGGTCCACTTTAGGAACCAGGTTTTTGAATTTTTTAGGAAATCTATTTAAAGCATAGCCCTCACCAGTAACAATTGAGGTCCTATGTCTTACTGCACATGTATGAAATATACACAAAATTATATACAAGAAATAGTTTAGCTGAACAATGCTGAACCAATTATTTTAAATGGATGAGGAATTTAATGTTGAATTTGTATCAACTTAAATGCATGGAGTTAACCAGTCCATGAATAATGAGGAAGTTAAACTCATTGCAATTAATATCCCTTCTACACACCTACATTCGGACTTGCTGGGAAGTGTTTTTAGTCATCTCTATCTCTTCCTATAAAGTCCTTAAAGTTCACTAATTTTTGGTCAGTCCTCATATTCCCCTTTAGCTGTGACGTGTTTTTGATTAAATAGTTGAAGCACCTTGAGGAGTTTTAGGTTAAAATGTGCTATGTGTTATTCAAATTTGTATTTATTATACTTGCTTTGTTCGAAAATAAACTAATATTTTTAAATAAAAGGACAGATTTTGAAGCTTTGATTTTGCACTCACATTCAGAATTGCAGCCTAGAGACCAGGAAAAACCCAGGTTCAATCCCTGATAGTTACTGTTAGATATTGATCATAGTTAGGGTGCTACAACTATCCCATGACAACCAAAAGGAGAAAAGAATAAATATCTACCATTGTTTTTAAATTACTCAATTATCACTTCTAGATAATATGTGTTGGGATTGCTCAGGATCAGAGTTTGGTTGACAAATAGTTAATGGAGGACATCTGAACACTGTCCAAACATATGAATGAGGTAGTGGAATAAAACTTGTATTTGTATAGTACCTTTCACATCCTCTAAACACCCCACGCCCCCTACCCCAAAAGCACTTCTATGTTGCTGGGATTTTAGGTCAGTACTTTTACAGGATATGAAAAAGAGCAGCCATAACGCAAAATCAAAGCTCCTACAAACAATGTGTTACTGCCAGGTAGTTAATTTATTTTTAAGAACTAATTGAGGAATAAGTAGCAGCCAGGACACTTAAGAACTCCTCTGCTCTGCTTCAAAATTGTGCAATGGAATCTTATACATTCACTTTCAGGAGTGTGCAGGGCAGCAATAATATCTCATTCAAAAGCTGGCATCCTTGATGCACATAACAGATTTTGTCTAGAATTTATGCTCAAGTCTGTGGAGAGATACTTGAACCCACAATCCAGAAGCATAATTATTATTCTTTGAGCTATAGTGACACTAGTTAAAGACATTTACAACAACTAGCACCTCAGAAAACAAATGTGATAAAAACTGAAACCAAACAGTTCAGTGATCCCAAACCAGCAAAATGTCATCTCCTCCACGGGACTCCAAAGATTTCTTGGTAACATGACCTCTTTCCTGTTGGTACATCATGATTCAGGTCATGAGAAACACTAATTTTCTCAGTTTTCTCAAACAGATGGAAGATGCTTGCTGGCAAGGTAGAATGTACAGCAGCAGTCAAACAAGCCAGAGAAAATATCAGAAAAATTTACAACAGTTAGAGGAGTTGAAACAAATTCCTTAATTTATAATGCACAATTATTTTAAATGTACACTTGTTTGTAGGGAATAGTTTACAATATTATAAAGGTGAAAGGGTAAAAACCTTTGTTCATGTCTCACCGTTATTTATGAGGATAAGGGAAAAGTAAACCACAAAACAAAAGACCTGTCAATCTAATAACTACTAGAATCTGTACTCGTCCTAACTAAGAACTTGGGACAAATTTAGACCACATGGATTTGTGTGGCCTCGTCTGACTGATTTAATTTGATACAAAATTTGTAGAAACTCAGTAGGTCTGGAATCATCAGTGATAAAAAAGTTGAATTAATGTTGAGGCCGGTGATTCCTCATCAGAAAATCTAATCTGATTTTGCTGCAAAAGTGTGCAAGTGTAATGAATATAAATGATAACGCAATTGGAGGAAGCCTTGCAATGGTTGAAAATTAGTTAGAAAAAGGTGACACAGTGGTTAGCACTGCTGCCTCACAGCACCATGGACCCGAGTTCAATTCCAGCCTTGGATGACTGTCTGTGTGGAGTTTGCACATTGTCTGCATGGGTTTCCTCCAAGTGCTCCAGTTTTTTTCCACAATCCAAACGATGTGCATGCTAGGTGAATTGGCCACGCCAAATTGCCCATAGTGTTCAGGGATATATAGGTTGGGTGCATGAGTCAAGGTTAAATGTAGGGGAATGGGTCTGGGTGGGATACTCTGAGGGTTGGTGTGGACCTGTTGGGCCGAAGGGCCTGTTTCCACCGTAGGGATTCTAATTCTTAAAAAAACCAAATAGGTTACAAAAAAGGAGAATGTGGCCTGATTGATGTAAGAAATGTTTTCCAAGGTTTGAAGTGGAGCTTTAGTATTTAGAAGTGACTTAGTGAAAAGAGTTCTACAGAACAGTACAAAAGGAAACAGGAAATTGCAAATGGACAAATGAAGTGAAAGGGAAACCAATCCTTCCGACCATTTGGGTTTTAAGCAGGAAAAGTTTTAAGTAGGTCAGAAAAGTTGCTACAGGGATAACTGGCTTGTGGCTGCCAAGCATTCATAGCAATGTCGTTTTTTTGATCCTTTGATGTTGGCTGTTCTTATCATTGTGAAGCAGAATTCACCAAACATTGGATTGTTCACCCACTAAATGGGGAACGCGAGCTGGATTTAGATCGTTGGAAGACAGATTAACTTTACCTTACTGATGACACTTTGTTGCAATTGTAATCCTGCTCAGTACAAGAGGAATTACAGGTTCAGACATTTGGTGTCTGTACTTGGCTGAGGAGCCATTGGTGTGAAGCTACCATCTCGAGGAAGATGACTGAATGTCTAAATTAGAATTCTGCCTAAACGTTAACAATATCCTAGTGCCAGGGATCACTGGTTGGCCTGCAATAGCAGATTCTGGTGGGTATGTAGTACCACTTGATTCAGGACAGATGTGTGCCATAACGGGCGCGCCCTCTTTCCCGTACCTGATTTCTGGCTCAGGGTTTCGTAAGTAGCAGAGCAGCTACTTCACTGCGATCTACTGAAGTCATCCCTCTAAAGAATTTGCGACAGTGGTTAGCACTGCTGTCTCATGGCACCAGGGACCAGGGTTCAATTATAGCCTTTGGCAACTGTGTGGAGTTTACATGTTTTCCCATGTCTGTATGGGTTTCCTCCAAGTGCTCTGATTTCCTCCCACAGTCTAAAGATATGCAAGTTAGATGAATTGGCATGCTAAATCGTCCGTAATCTGCAGGCATGTGCAGACTGGGTGGACTAGCCATGGTAATTGTGGTGTATGGGGATAGGGTCAAGGGCTAGGTCAGGGTGGGGTGCTCTTTGGAGGGCCATTGCAGACTTGATGGGCCAAATGACCTAATTCTGCACAAGGGATTTTATGAACTGTGGCGAGCTGAGTTTGGCAAGGGATAGTTAGAGGTCATCCATCATGTCCAGGAAGAATAAATTGGAATATTTTCTACACAATAAGCAAATGAAAATTCTGGAGGTATAAAGGATATCCATACATATTATCAGATCCCAGAGCGAAACCTGGTTTGTTATATCCCAACATTTTTTTTTAAATCCTGGAGGTCAGTTATTGAACATATTCACAAGAGGTTATCAGTTAACTTTTAACAAAGAATAAGATGTTTATTAAATAAGAAAAAATGAATTATGTTACACTAAGCAAAAAAGCCTGAACAACTTAATTAAAAACCACATAAAAAGATTCAAATTCACACTGTTTTATTCCAGCAATATCCTTACAAACACTCAAACCTCAACAGAGAGTCACCATTGCCACTGCTTTTCGTTTCCTTTTGGCAAATTTCTGTGTCCCCTTAGCTGCTGATTTCCTTCAGTTGCCATGTCTCTGAGACACTTGAAACAAACCGCAAACTAAACTCGTCAAAACTTCAGAGCAAATACTGGAGTTTATTAAGCTTAATTTCCAGGCCAGATTTCTTTTTGGGAGAGCCTCTAAACCTTTGCACACAAATACACAGACTAACTAATTGACTTTTTGAATTATTCTGTCAGTATCAAAAGGATGACACACAGACACCTGCACTAGGTAACAGCGTAGACAGAATAAGAACAACCTTTTCATAAAAAAATACAATTGTTAAAACCCAACTCTTCAGATTAAGGTAATAAAACCTCATTAAATAGCATATAAACAAGAAGTCATCTCTGTACCAACTCAAACCAATACTACAAAATCAAACTAAAAAGAAACATCTCTTCCCCCACATCTTAACACAAATTAAAAATATAGATTAAACTTCAAATTATATATTGTTCTAAACACCACAAACCTCAAAGCTTGCAGACATAAACAAAAGGCAAAAAGCCAATGAAATATTGGTCTTGATCAGAAGGAAATTGGAAAATAAAGAACAGGAAATTATGTTTTATTCGTAGTAAACCTTGGTCAGATTGGATTTGTTCAGTTCTAGATTTCAGCAAAGGTTTCGTAGACACAGTACACAGACACAGAATGATACAATGGATTAAAGGAATAAACTGAGGATAGGCTGTATTAATTTGGATGATAGTTCCACTGAACACACCAGATTTAGGAGTGATTTAGAATCACAGTCAGAGATGTACAGCATAGAAATAGACCCTTCCATCCAAATTGTCCACGCTGAACAGATATCTGAGATTATATCCCTCCAACATCCTTCCTATTCATATATCCATCCAGGTGCCTTCTAAATGTTGTAGTTGTACCAGCCTCTACCATTTCCTCTGGCAGCTCATTCCATACACATTCCACCCTCTGCATGAAAAAGTTACCACTTAGATCCCTTTTAAATCTTGCCCCTCTCACCATAAAGCTATGTTCTCTAGTTTTGGACTCTCCCACCCAGGGGAAAATACCTTATCTGTGTACCCTATACATGCCCCTCATGATTTTATAAACTCTATAAGGTCACCCCTCAGAAATAAAAGATTCAACAAGGGTTAATTAAGAGACTCTATTCTTTCAAATGTGGAAATCCAGGACAGGAGGCCATAAAATTAAAACGAAGGTAAGGTGATTCATTCTAAAAGATCAGGAAGCAGCTGTTCATATAAAAGATTGTCAAAATTTGGAACTCTTCCAGAAAAGCTGTGGATGACAGGTCATCTAAGTTTTCATGTATATTTGTGTTACATAAGTACATGAAGAGAGAAGGTTCAAACGCAAAGGCAGATAAACTGTCTTGAGATCAGCAATATTCCATTTATGAAGGCAAAAACTGACTTCAAGGTTTACTCACAATCCTAATTCCTATCACTGTATGGAAAGTACTCACTGTATGGAAAGTAACGAACCCTCATGGTGATTTCTTTGGCAGATTTCAGGATCTCAACAGCCTATACAACAGAAAAACACATAACTTAACAAGAACAAAGGTCTGAAAGGAAAACAGAAGGTGATTGTTTGCGTGAGTGGAGAAAAACAATATTTTGTTTCAACAATAAATGCAAGTTATCTGAACAGAATCCATCCATTAGCACTGCTATGTCTGATGTTAACTGATTTAATTACATTAAGGAATAACAATCATCATTTATATTCCTCTGAACTTTAATCTATGCAGCAAGTTAGGATACTGGTGTTGCGGTCAGGCCCTGAACTGAAAAAGATCAATCACGTGGAAGGGACACTATTATCATTAACTGTTATCACTGAACAGTGGTTCATATTGCATAACCTGAACTGATGTTACAAACTTTCAAAATTATTGCCCCACATGTTTAGTCTTAAGGGTTCACATAGATACATTTCTCTGCTCTGGAACTTACCTTGCTATGCTCTATGTCCTGGAAGTCAATGTCATTCACTGCAAGGACCTGATCGCCCTCCTGCAGCCCTGCATGATCTGCATCGGAATCAGGAATCACCTATGATAAAAGGCAATTACTTACTCTTGGGTTTGTAATCAAGAACACGCCTGAAAACACATAGACATTCTTATTTAATATGAAGTCATCTATACTAGCAGAGATCTGCAGAACATCAACAACTAACCTTTGCCACAACCAGGAGTGGTGCATAAAAAGGGAAAGGGAAGAGTATTTGTGTGCATAAATGTGTTAGATCTTCCACTCTGTTCTAAGGTTGAGGTGCATTGTTGACACATTGATCCCAAATTTTTTTTCCCAATATTCCACAGCCTCCATGAGTGACATTACCAATCCACCACTGAATTAGGAAATCATCCACTATGGTGTATGACCCTGAGGGATAGGACTGAGGCCACCCAAATTAATTTCATAGCAGACTCTAAAGGTCAGTGGACAAGAGAGACTTCCGTCCATCAGCTTGTATTGGATTTAAATACTAAATGTTAACATTTTAAACAACTGACTTTTTATACCAGAATTCCTCAAGTTATTCTCTGAATAGTTGTCACTCCTTAGCCAAAGATCGAGTCCTATGCCTTTGTTCTTACTCAGTGTAAAACTCCAAGATTCTAACTTGGACATAATACTCAATATAAGAACATAAAACTGTAGCATACTTGAATGATGAATACAAACCTTAGATATGAAGATGCCAAGCTGAGAGGCCTTGCCCCCTCGGATGTTGAATCCCAGCTGCAAAAAACAAATACACAATTAATTTTGTGAAACATCAGATTTACAGAATTTCCAACGCAGTATTACATTAATCCTTAGACAAAGCCCTACCAAGAATCCACTGCAATAGTTGATGTCCTGGCTGACAATCAACTTTAGCACCGTAGGCTGGATCAGTTACAACACCAAAATTCCATATTGTATTGCCACTAATTTAATTTCTAGTGGATTAACTTTGGGCTGCACTCAAAGCAATGCTTGACAATCAGAGCTAATTTTCAACTATACATTTCCTTCTCCCCAAGTTAACTCAATAAAGAAGCCACGTCAAAAAAGATAAATTGGAGCATCATTCAAAGGAACACTGCCAAATTAAAAACAGTTCACCCCTCTAAGAACAAAGATGTGGCTGCTTCAAACTCATTTCACCAAGAATCCCCTATAACCATTAGACCAATGTGAAACTATGTTCCCAGTAACTTATTCAAATTTGTTATACCATGGGAGACTGGAAAACATGGTCTATGATGGTTCCTCATTATTGAAGCAGTAACCAATCGCCTGGATATCAAACTAAGGAACTCACTGCCTGTGGCAGTTATAGTATCAAACTGTCAATTTGCAGTATACCAACTCAAACCTTTGCAATCCATTTAATTATCCTTTTAAACTGGTTGAGTACCAACCATTATTGGATAAAAATTAGGGCAAAAATATTAACATTAAAGCTGAAACACTGCATCCACAAAGCACTTGGAGCTTAATAATTTCCTTTAATTTACAAATACTTACTTAGGTATGAAGAGTTAATACCTGAGCTCCAGAGGGTTTCTTCAACTGGATTATTCGAGGTAAAAACTGGGTCAGTTCATTGTTGTAATCTGAGTGATGTAACCTCTAAAAGAATCAAATAAAAGCTAGTTTCAATTAAAAAAAAATCACATACACCGTATTCTTCATTCCCTGAAAAATAAAAAAATCAGGTTCGTACCTAAGTTTGCAACATCACTGACCACAGTGAAGCAAGGCTTCTTATCTCATACAATGATCCCTTTGGAGACCACTAACATTTAAAGAGAAATCCAAATTCCTAGCAATTAGCTAAACCAAGTTATACAAGATTTCACAGTTTTAAAACAATTAGAAAAATTATTGTATTTAAAGCTTTAAGCTTACCAATAGGTCTTTAAGCTTACCAATATAGCTTAAAGACCTATGCTATAACTCCAATTCTCCTTATTATTTCCATCCAAGATTGAATCAAGGTTTCATAAGTGCATTCACGTTTCTTCGCGGCAACCTACAATTATGTTACCCCACTCCAAAATGCACTTCAATGTCCCTCAGTGTTGCAGTTTTCTCAGCAGTAAAATATTATGAGGGTCCTTCCATTAAGGTTTTGGCTAAGCAATGCTCCAACCTTCCATTAAGGCTTCATGACTGAGAATGTCTTAGTCTCTTGCTCTGATTGCTAGCAGATACCAAACCACATTCTAAGTCTTTCAAGCTAATTCAACAGAGCCTTATGACAGAAAGCTCAAAACCGCTATAGATGTTTTCCTCATAATAATAAAAAAGATGGCCTTCAATCACTTCACATTCCATAACTTTAAATATTTGATCTATATAAGAACCAGTAGCTCTCAATCTATTGAACTACAGTCCACATCAAATCAAAAACTCTGACCAAACCAGTTCAAAAGAGTCACTGGACTCAAATAGTAACTCCTTCTACACAGATGCTGCTAGAACTGCTGAGTTTATCCAGCACTGTTATGTTTGGATCTCCAGCATCTCACTATTTTTCTTTTATTCGAAAATTGACTGCCTGCTTTCTGAGCAAAGATCCCAAAAACCTCTACCTTCTTAATCCATCTCTACAACAGTATTGTACACTTTGAGACAACCTCAAACTGAAGTGCAAATTTAGATATTTTGATTCTGTAACCCATATGAATAATTTGTATAGTCAATAGATTTTGCAATCATTTATCCAGAACTTTGCCCCGAGGAAACAACTTCCTTATTGACCAAGTACCCTAATCTCTCTCCTCCTAAGAATTTAATACTTAATTTAAACTTTTCATTGAAGGAAATGGTGACCCTCTGGCTCTACCACAAACCTAACAATGAATAACTTACTATCCAAGCATTTCCACATCACTTCTGAGCTTGCTGAATAATCACAGGCTATTTCAAATGCAATAAATGCATGGTCATTTGTATCACATTTGTTTATCAGTTTCTCAACTTGATACAACCATTCATCTACTGCTTAAACTTTTAGATACATTAAAAAACATAAATTATGAATGTGATATTCCCAACACACGTACAAGCACATCTCTTTCCCAAGATTCAATTTCTTCTTCCTTGATTCTACTTCCTAAATTGACAACCACCTAATTTACCCTCTAGGTCTCTATGTTGATCAAAATTCAGTTGACACTGAATTTTCCAGGTTTTTCCAGGTTTTTCCAGGTTTTGCTCATCTCTCCTTTAAATCTACAATTATCACCGTTGAGGGCTCTTGTGGCACAGTGGTAGCATGCTTACCTTTGAGTCAGGAGGCTTGGTTCAACCCTATCCACATGTGCATTAACAACTTTGAACAAGTTGATTAGAAAATATTTAAAGTCATCACCTTTTTCTCAAAAACAAACCTTTAATCTCATTTGCCCTTACAAACTGCCATCTAATCTCTCACATTTCCTTCTTTTCCAAAAGGTCCTCAAAGATGGCCTTCAATCACTTCACATTCCACATATTGGTCAATAATTCGTAAATTGGTGCCAATCTTTCCAGGACTCCATTTGTAAATCCCTTCAATCAGAATTTTGCTCCTTAACTAACCAAAACTACTGTTATCAATAAATTATAAATGGTCTGTGGCAAAGCCACAATCTATCTCTCCTTGTCCTTCTGGATCAGTCTGATGTTCTTGAAGTGGTTGACCACTGCACTCCCACCCTGTTGGATGAGACTGTTCTCACCTAGTTCCATTATAACTTGAGATGGCTTCTTCTCCAGCTCCCAAAAACCTTTGGTGTACCCAAATAACTTATCCTTCGAACCCACTCAATTATCATTGTTACACATTTCAGGAGACTTCTCAAAGCGTAATGGTAGCTTTGAAATGCATTTTAACACCCAGCTAAACATACACTATTCCAATATCCCTCCCAACTCCTCTAGTTGTTAAATTATCAGACTGATGATCTGATATCCTGATTTTCTGCAGGAGCATAAATTTGTTCCAAATAATAAAAAAAGACACATCATTTTTCCAGTCTCCACAAAAGCTCCATCACTCTTCCTGGCATCAAAATCAGAACATATTGCTAAGTTGAGGTCATATTTGACCCATAGACAAGCTTCTGACCACCTGCTTCCACTACGAACTGTGCCAATTTCACTTTCATAATATTGCTCTCATCTGCTAAAACCCTCATTTGTTTTTTTAAAAAACACTCGAGACTCAGCTATCCCAATGTATTCCTGACCGACCTCCCACAATCTACCATCCATAAAGTAAAGAATTACTTTGCTGCTTGCATCCTAACTTTCATCATATCTCATTCTAGCAGTTTTAAAAAAAAATTAAATCATACTGGTCCGGATGTGCCAAAGTCAATTCTCGAATCCTAGTTACTACACCAATCAAGCACAGATTACCAAAATTTAAACATAAGCAACACAGTTACCTCCTGCAAAGGGATCCAAGGAGGTGGATTTTCATATGGTGGTAAAAATACTACTGGATACTGATAGTCATCATAATTGCCTTTTGGATCTGCGTATACTCGGTTTGACATTGGATTCGTTCAGAGATTGGTAACCAGTAAAATCTGCAAACACAATCACAAACAGCTGTGAATGGCTAAACATTTTTACTTAAAACTGCATTGTAAGAGGTCATAAATTTACTCTATATAAACCAGAAGGGTCATTTAGCCTTTTTAATGTCACTCATCCAGAAAGAACCTACATCCCACTCATCATTAAATCAAGTTGCTGCTTAATGTTTAAACATGTTTGCCTCCATTACTCAACAGTTTGAGATAAGAATGATGCATAATTGTAAAGTTGTTTTTTTTGTTAATTTGAACCTGTGCCCCTTGTCCTTTTTCAATTTAACTGGGAAGTAGTTTTTGAAGTATTTTTTCATACCATTTGTTATATTATGTACATTCACAAATATATGGCCACCTCACAAAACAGCCAACCCTGAAATGATACACAGCTGCAATAAGATTACAATTTACTGTTTGCAAAATCTGGAAAATGCAGAGTTACAGGGATAGATAGAGGAGTGGGTCTGGATGGGATGCTCTTTGGAGGGTCGGTGTGATGGACTCAATGGATTGTAGGGATTCTATGATTCTATTCTATGATAAACAATGAACCAATTTATAAATTGGTATCTTCAGTCGTATTCTCCAAGGCCTTGATTTCTATAAAATCTTTTAAAATGCAAACAAAAATACACCACCCACTCCACAGTCTTCAAAATGTCAGAACACAAAGCAACTATTCAAAAACCTGCATTTTTAAAGTAGCGACGATCTCAATCACAGGATGTTTCAAAGTATTCTATAGCCAATAAAAAGTGCGTTCACTGTTATAAATATAGGAAATACTGCAATTATTTTCTACTCACCAAACAGCAATATTGTAACCATCAGATAATTTACACATAATGTTGATGGAGACATTTAGCCAGTCATTACTGCACGATTGTTAATTTTCATTTCCAATAACTTGTTAAACTTCTTTCAGTACTAAGTATTATAAGCATATTTCCTTCTGTCAAATCTTGTAGGCCATCTGTTTTACAAATATTTTGCTGTTTGAAAACAATAACTAAAGTCATAAGGTAACTGGTCATCTATTTGCCACTACATTTTTCCATAGATCCTGCGCAAGATATAGCAAAGCAAAGAAGTGCAAAGTATTCCGAACCAAATTGTCGCAAAATTATCTTTACATGTTTTGCAAAGGTATTGCACCAGAATGTGACTCAGGTGTATTTACTCTTCTCCAGTGTTCTTATTGATATGATTGTATCTGATCCTTTGAACTATAAGTCAATAATATCCAAAACAGAAGTGGAAAGAAATGGGAATTCCTTCACACTTGGGTGTAATCACCTTATGGTCTATCCAGAAAGCTGGGCTGGGTTGAGCTGAGCTTATAATTCCCACTGACACACTACCCTGGGCTTTATTAATAGGGGCAGAGCACAAGAGCAAGGTGGTTATGCTGAACTTGCAGAAGCCACTGAATCAATCTCAACTACAGCATCATGTACTGCTCTGAGCTCTAGTAAAGATTTGCTTATTGGATGTTATTTATAACAACAGCGCCAGGGCTGAAGCATTTCAGTTACAGGGATAGATTGGAGAAATTGTGACTGTTCTCCTTGTAGAGAAATTGAAAGTAAAATTGCCATAGTTGTACTAGACTATAGGGCTGTTCTCTCACCAGAGAGAGATGATCGGTGATTGTTACCTGAGGGGTTGCCATGCCTCAGGCAAGGAGAGTGACTAAGAAGGAGTCTTCCATAATAACTTGGTGGAGGAATTGAACCCACATTATCACTCTGCATCACAAACCAGCCATCCAGCCAACTGAGCAAATTGATGTCTCCAGCCAAAAGGTTGTGTTACAAGTCAGTTCCTAACAACCACAAGTGCTCATTCAACTGCTGCTCAATTTTCCATTTCTTTGTTTGAGCACATGCTAGCATCCCTACTTCATAAACCTACTTTATTTTCTTTCTGCTTGGCTGGGTATCCTGTTTGATATCAAGGTCATCAGTCAATTCAATGGCATCAGGTAGCACATCATGAATGCTTGAGAGGCCACGAGGAATGATCTCTTAGTGGAGGTGTTCAGTGCGTACACAATAGTCTGACCTGGATGTCCATAGTCCCAATTTGAGTTTTTCATCATTCCAAAAGTGTCCATATTTTCACTAGACCATCCACAAACAGTTGAAGTTTGTCCAAATTTTCCTTGGAAATTGAAACCTTAGACTTCACTTGGGACGTGGTTGAAGATAGGAACTCATTTTAGTGAGTTATCTTGTGCCAATGACAGAGCAAGGCACAGGCATGCTATTGAAACTCTCCAAAATCTTACAACTACTCCCATCCTTGTGGCTCAGTGGTTAGCACTATTGCCTCACAGCACTAGGGGCCTGGGTTCGATTCCCCTCCCAGGCGACTGTCTCTGAGCAGTTTGCATGGTCTCTGTGTCTGCACAGGTGCTCTGGTTTCCTCCCAGAGTCCAAATATATGTAGGTTAGGTAGAGTGTGCAGGCTGGGTGGATCAGCCATGGGAATTGCAGGTTACAGGGTTGGGGAATCTGGATGAGATACTCTTCAGAAGGTCAGTGTGGATTCGCTGGGAAAATGGCCTGCTTCCACACTGTAATGATTCTACAATTCTAACTAATCAGCTATTTGATCAGACAGTTCCATGTGAGCCTTAGAATCAAATTAGGCTTCCCACACATAACCAACGTACTCCCACAGGGATCAGCTCTCTTCAACATATGCCAATGACTTCCCTCCCTCGAAAATAAAAATTTTTCACATATTTAGCCTGGGTTTTCCATGCTAAAGAACTCCAGGATATTGAGAAAACAATATGAAAGATTAATGTTTGCTGGAAGTCTTAGCGAAAGTAAAACATCCAAAATTTTTAAAGGGCTTGACAGGGTAAATGCTGAAAGGATGCTGCCCCTTAGGGGAGAGCTAGGACTAAAGTCCATAATCTTAGAATAAAGGAATGTCAATTAAGAGTGAATTTCTTCCCTCAGAGATTTGTGTCTTTGGATATCCTTGCTACAGAGAGCAGTGGAGGCAGAGTCATTGAGTCATAGGGATGTACAGCACCCTTTGGTCCAACACATCCATGCCATCCAGATATCCGAAGTTAATCTAGTCCCATTTGCCAGCACTTGGCCCATAACCCTCTAAACCCTCGCAATTCATATACCTATCAAGAGGTTTTTTTAAATGTTGTAATTGTACCAGCCTCCGCTACTTCCTCTGGCAGTTCATTCCATACACACACTACCCTTTGCGTGAAAAGGTTGGCTCCATAGGTCCTTTTTAAATCTTTCTCCCCTCACCCTAAACCTACACCTTCTAGTTCTAGACTCCCCCAATCAGGGAAAACATTTTGTCTATTTCCCCTATCCTTGCCCTTCATGATTTTATAAACCTCTAAGGTCACCCCTCAGCCTCTGACACCTCTTGATCAGTAGGGGAATAGAGGATTACTGACAAAACACCGGAAAGTGGATGTGAGGAATATCAGACCAGCCACAATCCTGTTTAACGGTGGAACAGACCTGAGAAGTCAATAAGTCTACCACTTCTATTTCTTATGGTCTAGGAACCACAGGAGTTCCTTATGAAGTTAATTGGCATAAGTAAGCCCTCCACCAAGAGCAAAACAGTAAACAATAAAGAGTTAATATAAAACAAAACTAAAGATGCTTGAAATCTGAAACAGTAAAGAGTGTTCATCAGATTCCTCTGTTCTGAGAAAGTCACTGGACCTGAAGCATTAACTCTGATTTCTCTCCACAGATGCTCCCAGACCTGCTGAGCGTTTCCAGCAATTTCACAGAATCGTAGAATCCCAACAGTGGGGAAACAGGCCATTTGGCCCAACAAATTCACACTGACCCTCCGAAGGGCATCACACCCAGACCCATTCGCTACATTTCCCCTAATACAAATAACCTATACAGCCCTGAACACTATGGGCAATTTAGCATGGCCAATTCACCGAACCCGCCCATCTTTGGATTTGGTGAGGGGGGGGGGGGGGTCCTACACAGTCACAGGGAGAATGTGCAAACTCCACACAGTTTACACAAACTCCCTGGCACTTGTTTTTGTTTCTGATTTACAGCATCTGTAGTTCTTCCAATTTCTACTGTTAGCCCATTGTTGTGCTCTCCCACATCATTCTTAGTCTGGCCCTTTAATGTCACGTCCTCCTCTAAGATTAGTGAAGCCAGCAAAGAATCATTTCTTCTCCTTCAGATTCCACATTCCAGGTCTATAGTTGGCGTTTCAGTAACTTGCCGTCTAAAATATCTATTTTCTTCCTTCGATTTTATTGTTAAGATTCAATTTTCAACAGCATAAAATATTTCAGCAGCACCCATAATCCCACAACACCTTCCCTTTAATATCCGACCAGTCCATAGGCCGCAGCCTCCTCAAACGTTGCAATTTGAACTTACTCTGACACCAGTTATCAGAAATATGTCCAAACAGACTGGGGCTGGTCACGTGCACCCACCAACGCCGCGGCTCTGTTTATAAATCAGTCAACAAGACGCACACACATACAAAATTAAACGCGAAAAAGGAAATTTCCCGAAACGCAACGTTACGGGTTTCCGGAGGTCAGGTCTGGGGCTCAGATCCACAGGCGGGAAGGGATGAGGGTGAGGACCGCGACGACAAACCGAGCCCACCTGGGGAGAGCTTCAGGAACCGCCCGCCGCCCGCCGTGCGCGTGCGCCAGCCGGGGAATCACGTGACTACAATTTGAACTCGGCGGTGACGGTTAGGGCTGAGAATGTGTTGCTGGAAAAGCGCAGCTTGGTCACGCAGCATCCCCGAGCAACAGGAAAATCGACAAAAAAAACCCCTTCATCAGTTGACGGTTGGGGAACCTGGTGGTGGGAGGAGGATTAAAGTTAAATCCTCATAACATGTGGACTCCTTAAAAACTACCAAACTTCTAGTTGACTGTCACTTAACGCACCAGTATGTTCTCAGCCAACGTGTGTGTTTTGGACCCACTTCGGTGTTTCAGCACTGTTGGTGACACCTTTAATCACATCACTGAGGATTGAACTGAATTAGCTTTATTGCCACATACTCAAATGAATACAGGTGAGAAGTTTCCAGTCGCTGCATGACAGCTCCATCTTAGGTACAAAGGAACAGATACTTAAAGAAAACAAAAATAAAGAAAATAGTCCAGCATTACAGTTCAGAGGAATAAATCAAAGATAAAGGAAAAATTCAGAATACCTATCTTTCCCACCCCTTTCCATGCCACAACCTGTCAGGCGTAACCATGTCCATTCTTGCTGCTGCGCCATTGCACCACAGGAAAGACCAAAGGAAGGGAAAAAAGCAATAGAGCAGAAACAAAAGGAAAATTAATGGGCTCTAGGCAAGAGATTGCATGCAGCCCTGTTCCTCTGCTGCTATCTTGAACTGGACTGAGTAGACTGGTGGAGCAGTTACTGATCCAATTTGATTTGTTCAGCTTCTTCTGTACAGGGTATACCAGGGCAGTTTTCCACATGGTCAGGAAGGACCATAATTTAAGATCTTTCTGGTCAAAATACAATGGTGGTCCATTCAGTTATCAGACCCTTTCAGTGCATCAAATAAATGTACGTAAATGTAACATGTAAGCAAGAAATGCTTTGGGTTTCCTTGCAACCACCTGGAATGTCAAATCCTGACATCCTTATTATTCTTAGGCAAATGCTTTATTCATTTATGTACATAATTATTGAAGTGTATTTCTCTAAAAGGATTTTCCACATTGTCACAGATGCCAGTATTCTGGCTGCACAAGTCTTCAGAGCTATTACTAGAATGTTGTCAGTACCCATTGCCTCCAAACAGTCTTTCCTGTCGCAGGAATGACTAAAATTGGCTGAAGGCTGCTATCTGTGATGAAGGCAGCTGCACTAGATCAGCCATTTGGCAATGTGGCTGAAGAAATTGTGAATTACTTTTGCACTGATGGGCTAGGTTCTGTCATGGAGGAAGAGACTAGTTGTTGAGCTGCCTCCTACAATTGTTTCATCGATTACCTTTAACTGGATGTAGCAGGATTAGAGATATGGTATCTGATGGAAAGCCTCATTGAAAAACACAGCATTCTTAAAAGAAAAGAACTTGACAGGGTAAGTGCTGAGGATGTTTCCTTCAATGGAAGTCTAGGCCAACAGGGCATAGTCTCAGAATAAAAGGAGGGATAAACTTTAGACTGATACAAGGAGGAATTGGTTCCGGGTAGGATAGAGAATCTTTAGAGCTCCTTGCCACAGAGAGCAGTAGGGGTGAAGTCCTTGTTCGTACTTAGTAGGGTAATCAAGGGTTATATAGGAAGATGTAGGCAAAAGTGGATGTGAGCAATGTCATATTAGTCTTCTGCACAAAAATCACCCAGTAAATTGGAGTGAACACTGCAAAAATAAAGAGTAAACCTAACCAGAAAGTACAATTCAAAAAGTTTTCTATTGGCCTTGAATGATGCAGTAATTTGGTTAGACAGGCTTCATGTCAACTCAAGATACCAAAGTCACTTGTACTATAAATTATTTCAATTTCATTCTTGCACATAAGACTTTGCATTTCAAGTGAACAGAACAAGCTGAAAAGGTATCTTAGCTTAAAAAAACTGCATGTGCTTCAGGTGGAAACTTTAAAACCAAATGCAAGGACTACAGAAGTATGGAAACCTGACTTTTTCCAAAGAGCATATTCCTGTATGAAAATTTATTTTTTGCAGTCATAAATCCATCAATGCAAAATACCAAAATGAATAAGATTAAAATTTCCCTCCCAAATTATTTTAGATAGTTTGCAATGATCTGGGATTTTATTCCAATCTGAGCAAGGCTGGATGGGATGGAAAAAGATGATGAAATCAACTTCCCTTTCAAAAAAGAATAGTGAAATCAATTGCAAGGTTAGATTTATGAAGCCAGTCAGAACTCTAAATTGGTTCTCTTTATTTATAAACGACAGCAAGGAGATAAAAAGTACAGGACACAGACAACTATCCATTCAAGATTCTCACATGTGGAAAATTTTTCAAGATTTTCCATATACATGTATTGTAAATTTACTACATATACAAGAAAACACAAATCTCAAAAGAAGGGGAGATTGCATCACAGTTCTTTCCAAAAACAACTTTATTAACATTTCAGCATGGATCAAGAGTTTTATAATTAAAATGTGTTGTTGGAACTCAATTCCTGACTAAATTGTGAAGAGGGGTGAGAAGTATGGCAATATGGTGTTGACTAAAATCACTTTTCTGTAATTACAAATTTGAAACAAACATTTTCTTTAGTATTCAAAAAAAATTACTCATGAAAGAACAATTTGAAGTATCCATAAATCAAAAAAAATTAAATACTACAAATCTCAAACTGGTCATTCCTGAACATTGCATTCCACCACTAAAGGAGAATTTGTACTTTCAAATACTGACTTCACTGCATATTACTAGTCAGTCATTCTCTAATTCAGCTTTGATTAAATTTCACATTTTGTTACGAACAGTTAAAAAGATAAATTGCCTAGACTGCAATGACTTTAAATTTACATCATTCTTCCATGTGTGAGACAATTTTTTTCCAGATGGGAGCTAGGGCAACAAGTTTACCTTTTTTCCTTCCTGCAATAAAGGAAACTGTATCAAGACAGACTCAATACTTGGAATAGTACACTATTGTCACAAATTAAGATAGCAAATCTGTTTTCCAATGTGGAAGAAACAAATGAATGTCCAAAAAGTCTGTCAAAATAACAATAGTCCCACTGTCTCTCTAGAGGTAGTCAGGATTGTAATCAATATATAATTGAGCAATTGTTCAAAAGCTTAGTCAAGAACAACCAAGTGAAAAGAAATCCCACATTTTCCACTTCTTGATAGTCAATTGTTTCTTCTTCTCTCTCCCATCCCCCTCCCCGCAAAACACAAATAGTTTAATTTTGAGGCATTTCATTAGATAAACAAATAACTAAGATGGTAAAAGGAAAAAAGGCAGGATAAAAACAGGAATAGACAGACAATCATGGTGGTCCCACAAAGAAAAATCAAAAAGTACAGCACACTTCCTGGAATAGAGGAGTCAAACAAATAAAAAATGGCACAAATTTACAGAAAGTAGTACTTATTCTAGGGTTTCAGGGATTGAAGGGTATCCTGTAAAGAAACTGGTGTTACAGTTCAAAAGGGTTTTCTTCTTCTTCTTGATATTTGAGCTGTTTGACTCTTCAGTCTCCATCAGTGGTTTACGAATTAGCTTCAGCTTTGTCTCTCCATGGTCAATGATATCAACCAGAACCTGAAAAAAAATAGTTTGAGTAGTTTTCCTCTAATCTCTTCTATTTTCTTCAAACACTATTTCCATGAAACAAAAAAAGCTCCTGACTTCAGATCAGAAGCCGTATTCACTGTTTGCCAACAAATCCCCCATTGTTCCTGTTACCACCAGCATCATTGTTTTGTGACTGTTCTTTGACCCCACTCATCTCCATGACCTCCATCCCCTCTCAAGCAAGCTGGAGGTCATGGAAACTGTTCTTTTCGGAATTAAATTGTTGTGCAATTGTTGACACTGGCAGCTACCTAGAGTACTGTTGGTAATGATGTCACGAACACAAGTGGAGTGCACAACCCAAGTCACAGCATTGGAAAATACAATCCAAGTGAACCCCCCCTGCCCCCACCCAAATACTCAGCATCCACTTTAACTCTTCTACCCACTGACTGCTGTGTCAAGTCTAGCTGTTTATGCCATCCCTTTCCTTTACAGATTACAAATATAACATCAAGGGTCACCAGACCTGAAACATTAACTGATTTCTCTTCAGATGCTGCCAGACCTGCTGAGCTTTGAGAAACTTGTTTGTTTCTGATTAACAGCATCTGTAGTTCTTTTACTTTTTAAAATGACAGGAAGATGGTCTGGTCTATATGCAACTCTAGACAAAAACAATTTGACTCAGAACTGCCCTAGCAAACCACTCTGTTGCATCATCGTCCTAAAAAGGATGAAACTGTAATTGACCATATCAGATGTTATCTATCCTGCCAATGTACTCAAAGTAGATAAAAAGAATTGAATTCTAGGAGGAGAGGAAAGGGAAGATGAGCTGTCCTTGACATCAATAATAGCATGAATGTGGCATAGCAAGGAGCACTAGCAAATCCTGAGTCAATAGGTATAGGGGAGACAAGGGTGGAAGAGCTCTCCACTGGTTGAGATTCACAGCTCGCAAAAAGATAATTGTGGATGTTGGAAGTCGACAACCTCAGGATATCACTAAAGCTGCTGCTCAGACTCATGTCTGAAGCCCAACCACTTCTAGCTGCTTCAAATAAACACCCATTAAAAAAAGTTGGGAAACAGAGGATAAGCACAATAAGTATTGCAAATGGAAATCTGCAACAAAATCAAAATGCTGGACAAATTCAGCAATCTGCCAGCTTATATGGAAAGAAAAAAAAAACTGATTTAGAAGTTGAGGTGGTTGCGGAGTGCAAAATATTCAGCACAATTTAAGTCACACCTCAGTGAAGCAGTCCATGTCTATATCCATAGCTGGACAACATCCAGATTTGGGTTGATAAACTGGCAAGTAACATAGGTCACAAATGCAGACATTCAACAGGAAAGAAAAAATCTCCCCATGCTATTTAATGGCATTAAACACAGACATTTTGAAGATCTTTGATAAGAAACTCAAATGAAAAAGTCATGATCATGTCAGAGGCTAGGATTTCTGAGGTGAAATCTCCCACCTTGTCAATGCCTGGTCATCAGTTACAAAAAAAGATAGTCAGGAGTGCCAAGGAATTCTTGCCACTTGCTGGATGGGTGCAACTACAATACCACTAGCTTATCAGCAAGGACTAAGCAACTTGTTTGTCACTTTGTTCAAAGCACAGTGGCAGTAGTGTGTACCATTTAGAAGACACACTGCAGTAAATCAAGACATTTTGACAGCACCTTCCAACAATGTGACCTCTACCAACTAGAGGAATACATTGTTGCTTTCAAACGGTTGCTGGATTAAAATGCTGTTCATTTTGAATGGCTTTGTCGATATATCACAATCCCCACACAAAAAGCAGTTCAGGAAGCAGCCTTTCCACCACTTTTGAGGGCAATTAGAAAATGAACAAATACTAACCAATCAAGCACTATCCATATCCCACAAATTATTGAGGAACGCTTGTTGCCCTATCACCTGGTCGACAGCATTTTAGAATTCTCATCCTCAATTCAAAATCCACCAGAGCCTCACCACTCCTTCTATAAAGAGTTCCCACTTCAAAATTTCAGCTTTCTTTGCAGAAAAGCTGTTAAAATCTTGTCCTTTGCCCAAGATGCCCTAATATCAGTATGGCACAGTGCAAGTTTTGCTTTATAAAATTTTTTTTTTTAAATAAGTATCTTGGTATGTCCATTTAAAGTTGGCATTGTAATAGAGATTCATCCCATTCCAGCTTTTATTGAACAAATGGCATTTTCAACTTTTTGATCAAAAAGGCTTGATAAAGAGGTTTGTACATGCAAAGTACCTGATAATAAATTACACTCACTTCCCACCCACTCTTCGCTACATTCAAACAGGAACATTCTCTGCCATTTCAGCCACCTCCACAGGTTGCTACCACCAAACACATCTTCCTAACTCCTCCACTGTCAGCATTCTGCAGCAACTGTTCCCACCTTGACATCTTGATTTCTTACTCCCATGTAGAACCTTCCTATGAAAAAGAAAATCAAACACCAATATCTATTCACTTTCCTCCTCACTAAACACACCTTCCAGGTAAAGAGCATTTTATTTGGATTTCTTTCAATACAGTCGACAATATTCACCACTTACAATGCAGTCTTTTTTACATTGGAGATATCAAAATGCAGACTGTGTGACTGCTTTGCTGATCACCTCCATTCCAGACATCACAATCTGACCTTGTCCCATCTATCAGCATTTAAAGGATGATGCACTCTCCCCACCAATCTCCCTGAACCCCCAAGTACCTTCCCCTGGAACCAGGAAAAAAAATGCAAAACCTGACAGTACACCATTCCCTCACTTCCATCCAGGGCCCCAAATAGTCCGTCCAGGTGAGACAAAGGCTCATACCTGCCTCTCTTCTAACCTAGTTTACTGCATCAGGTGCTCCTGATGTGGTCTTCCTTACATTGGGGGAGCTCAAAGGGAGTGGTTCGCCAAGCATCTCAACCTGGCCCACAGGGGCCGACCAAACATTCCAGTCACTGCCCATTTTAATTCCCCTTCACCCTCCATTTCTGACAGGACTATCCTTGGCCTCCTCCATTACCACAACAAACCAAAAAACGCAAATTGGAGGAATACCATCTCATCTTCCACTTGGGCAGCCTACAGCCCAGAGGACTCAACATGGAGTTCGCCGATTTCAAATAACCTCCCTTCCCAGACTCTTTCAGCCCCCACCCCCCCTCCATTCTTCAGCAACATGTCCTTTCAGCTACCAATTGGATTCATTCCTCCTATTGACCAACTAGGTTGTATCTTCTATCTATCCCCACTTCACCACCCCCTTTATCTACAGCTCCCCTTACACCCAAAACAGACTTCTCCATCTCCTGATGCTGCCTAGCTTGCGGTGTTCTTCCAGCCTCCTGCTTGTCCACCACTTCCTCTGGCAACTCATTCCAAATATGTACCACCCTCTGCATGAAAAAAATTATCCCTTAGGTCCTTTTCAAATCTTTCCCTCCCATTGTAAACCTGTATTATCTGGTTTTGGACTCCTTTTATATACTAACTCAAGGAATACAGAGTGTTAGTGTTAAATGTTTTTGGCAACTATAAGTACAATTCCACCCTCCCCCCATTATAGATTATAATATTTCAGTGAATAAGAAATACCTTGTCAGAGGTGATGTTAAGGGGCTCAAAGAAGCGAGACTCTGATTCAGTGGGATCATCTAATTTAAATGAGCCATCTGATCCATTTTCAGTAAACACATCGTCTTGATTCTTAAAAGAAAAAAAAGAGAGGAGAAAAGGAAGTTTAGTTAGAAAGACATTTTCTACTCATTGGAACATTTGAGACCAAGTTAGAGTTTGGTCCTTAAATTGACTATTCTTTTGCATTAAAAGTTATATTTAGGATTTTAAAACACTCGCTCAAATGATTTACATTTTGAAATGCTCATAACAAAAACAAACTGTTTTCTACAGTAATTACAGCTCTACACCTAATGGACTATTTCCTACACAAGCCAAATCAGTTCACTAGATTAGAGGTCACACATTTACTACCAAAGTATGAGCAAAGATTATAAAGAGGTGCAGACTACTGATATATGCAGTTTATTTGCAATCAAAAAAGGAATTGGTCTGAATTGGGTATGAATGTGAGCCTGTTTGGGAGGATCAAAACATTCCATAAAATTTTTATTAGAAAGACGTGCAATTACTGCTGACATGCTAAACCATTAGTTGGTGCAAACATTTAGGAGGAAATTTTATGCTTGAACTGTAGTTAGTTACTTGGATTTGCATTGTTTTAAGTAGTGTTGCTCATTGGAGGACAGAATCTTTGTTTCTATGCTTAGCTTGTTAGAGGGACTACTTTTACAGACAATGCAGGAGATTTTACAAATCATAGCTTGTAATTATTGAGAACCTCAAACCACTGCACACTTCCCAAACACTCCATTTCATGCTATCAGATAAGTAATTACTAAAAAGACAAGCAAAATCTGAGGTTGAGATAATCAAGATGACAAGATCTTGATCAAATGAGTCAATGGGCAGAAAAATGCAGATGGAGTTCAATCTGGATAAATGTGAGGTATTGCATTTTGGTACAACAAACAAGGGACAGAGCTAACAATTAATGGCAGGGCCTTTTTTATATATACACATACAGTTAATGGTAATTGTCTTTTTCCCTAGGGAATTCCAAGACTAGGGAGCTCATTAAAAAGGAGAGGTGAGAAACTTAAAACATGAGGCAAATTCTTTTTGCACAGAGTGGTTTGCATGTGGAATGAACTTCCTGAGGAAGTGGTGGATGTGGGTACAATTACAATGTTTAACACACATTTGGATGAATATGGAAGGTTTGGACAGATATGGGCTAGGTGCAGGCAGGTGGGACTAGTTTAGCTTGGGACTATAGTCGGCATCCACTGTTTGGATCGAAAGGTCTGTTTCCATGCTGTATGACTCCATGACCTCGTAACAGAAGCCAGAAGTATAAAAGGATTAGCTAGCAGGCTGACAACCTACAAGAATAAAGGCTGGATTTTGTAACTCTTAAATAGACTGTACCCAGGCAACTGGTTTGGTGTCAGTTTACTTTAAAGCAGGTGACTGCAAGATGAACAATGTTTAAGTGATAGTCAGAGGTGCTGTCACTATAGAAAAGAGAATTCAGAGTAAGTGTCCAAAACTAGATGACTGTAGAAGTTACACAATGGGAACAGTAGAAAACCCAAAACTACATTTAATTTGAAAATAAAAAAAAAGTCATCTCTCAAGATGGCTAAAATAATACAAATCATTAAGCAGTCAGTAGCTCTTCTCTCCATTATTTCAATGAGTTCCAAGAAAAGTTTTAAAACCAAAAACTGAATTCTCACCACATTGACTCGATTGTGACAATGATTGGCAATACATTTGCAGTGGTCACCACAATCCATTCTATTCTTCCTGCATTTGCACTGTTTGTTGGCACAACGACCTTTGCAGGAACACTAGAGAAAAAAAAATTCAAAATGCTCAGCTTCACGGTGTGGAATCGACGTTGAAAAATGACTAGGCATCAACTAATTGTGCTTTCATTTAGATTTTTACTTCCATTGAAGTCACATCAGGTTAAGTTTTAACTAATTACTGTTACCAGTGAACCATGAGAACTTACTGGTTCAGCACAATAATTAGGCAGCCCATCAACCAAGTCAGTCGAGATGCTTGTAGACAATGGGTACATGTATCAAACAGCTACTGCAGAGCCACTTCATGCTGTAGACCATACTAAATTTTAATCTGCTGCTATGAACCAGAGTGCTGGGTTCCCTTGCCTTCTGAAATGGCTTTTGCAACATAGGGCTCCAAATTGGTACCAAAGACACTTTATGGAGTAGATAACACTATTATGTACAAATTAATAGATAATAGTGATATCTACTACTATCTAGAGTGCTTATCTCCCATTCAGGATGACTTCACTTTGATCAGGACCGAAGACAATAAATCTCCCACTTTCACAACCCTTTCTTCCTACTTCTCAACCCCCACTTTCTCTCCCCCACCAAACTTTGAGTTACCATCACCTTCCTTTCTTAATTAATACATGCAGTAACAGGATGTCTTTTTGTTGCTGTTTTAAATATAGAATAATACTGAAAATGTTCCTCCACTTTCACTGCAGTATGGAAACAGATGTTCCAGACATGTGAACAGCAAAATTGGAAATAGATGGATCGATTTATATGCACAAAACATACCCCTAAATTGGCTTTTTTGTTTTCTTTCATTTTACTAGGGACCCAATCATCATCTTCAGTATCACCATTAGAATCGGAGTCAGATAATAGCTCTTCCAGAGTCACACGTGGGGTCATCATATGCGGCTTTGCCGTCGTCTTCCTCCTGTTCTTTGGCTAAAGGATAAAAAAAAAGGTAGATTAATAAAAAAGTAACCAAGCCAAATAATGGAGGATATCTGGCATGGACAAGTTGGCCTGAAGAGTCTGTTTCATGCTGTATATCTATAATGACTACAGCAGCTTAACTGGAACCAGACCCCTCAAATGTTCTTTAAAAGCAACAGAATCAGTAGCTGGTTAGAAGAGATTACATCATGAATTTCATCATTCATGCACAAGGTATATGAATTCTCCACGATAAATCCAAGAACCACTGTTGTGCGGAGTAGCAGCTTGGCAATGACTTTAAAAACTAAAGAACTACAAAAGCTTATCCACTTCACCCAATTGGAAAGATGGAGTGAACAGGCACACCATACAATTCAAGCTGAGTTATACGGCACAATTCATTCAAGAACTATTATTAAGCAGCAAATTAGTACAAACAAATCCTGATTGCTTTTAAACAAAACAAAAAAAAGTCACTTGGCAGCACACACCTTGAAACATTATGTTAAAGCTTTGTCTTGCACAGGCAAGTGTGCTCTTATCCTGGAAGGACAAAGCATTAAGAGTTTACAGGAATATAGCTGTTTCATGCTGCTACTATGCAGAAGTGATATTCACCACCAACAGTATACTGCAGTAAAGCCATAGACAACAAAAAGGAAGAGATATTCTGCCAACCTCAAATGGAGTAATGTGGAATAGGAATTTCAGGAACAGCGCAATGCTGGGTATGTAGATTGTGTTCCAAAGGTTTGGAGATTGTGTCAAAAATAGCATGTTTTTGACTGTTCTAGGTATGACTATACTAGCCAACCCATACTTAAAAGAATTGTCTAAAAATTTGATTCTGCAATTGGACTTCTGTTAGATATTCTTACAAGTGGAGTTCCATTGACAACCAAATTAGGGTCTTGAACTGGGCTTACATTGTGGTGTATTTGCATGTACTGGATACTGCAGATTAAAGAGCTGAGCCCTTGCTCTTTACAGCCAGAATATAAATACATTGTACTCATTTCAACTCAAAATAGTGACAAATTTTGTCGGTTCATTTCTCAGGGAAAAAAGCGTCCTAAATCAGGATTAGCCTGCCTGGTTTAAAAATTTAGCCAAAGCATGGACATTAATGACCAATCAACATTAATTCTCCATGACATAATTTCTCCCAAAATTCACTTGTCAACCAGTCAGCACTCTCCTCTTATGTAGAGGTGGTGATGTTGGTTTGCCTCTCAAACGGTGTCTTGCAAAATGCACTAGAACATAGAACAGTACAGGCCCTTCAGCCTTTGCTGTTGTGCTGACCTGTGAAACCAATCTGAAGCCCATCTAACCTATACTATTCCATTTTCATCCATATGATCCAATGACCATTTAAATGCCCTTAAAGTTGGCAAGTCTACTCCTGTTGCAGGCAGTGCATTCTACACCCTTACTACTGAGTAAAGAAATTCATGTCAGATGTTCTATATCTAATATCCCTCAATTTAAAGCTATGCCTCCTCATAGGCATAGGAAAAAAGGATTCACTGTCCACCCTATTTAACTCCGATTACTTTGTATGTCTCAAGTCATCGCTCACCCTTCTCTCCAACGAAAACAGCCTCAAGTCCCTCGGCCTTTCCTCACAAGACCTTCCCTCCAAACCTGACAACATGTTAGCAAATCTTCTCTGAACCCTTTGCAAAGCTTCCACATCCTTCCTGTAATGTGGGACCAGAACTATATGCAATATCCCAAGTGGAGCCAGATCAGAGTTTTGTACAGCTGCAGCACGACCTCGTGGTTCCAAAACTCAATCCCTCTACCAAATAAAAAACAACACCATATATCTTAACAACCCTATCAACCTGGGTGGCAACTTTCAGGGATCTATGTACATGGACACAGATCTCTGCTCATCTACACTACCACGACTATTATTAGCCTAGTCTTTATTCCTGTTGCTCCCTCCAAAAGTAAATCGCCTCACACTTATCTGCATTAAACGTCATTTGCCACCTCACAGCACAGCTCTGCAGTTATTTATGCCCCTCTAACCTACAATATCCTTCTCCACTATCCACAACTCTACCAACTTTAGGGTGATCCGCAAATTTACTAAACCATGCTTCCATGCTGTCATCCAGATAGTCAAAAATGACTAAACAGCAGTGGACCCAAAACAGATTCTTGTGGTATACCACTAGCAATTGAACTCCAGGATGAACATTTCGCATCAACCACCACTGTCTTCTTTCAGCTCACCAATTTCTGATCAAAATGCCAAATCACCCTCAATTCCACACCTCCATATTTTGTGCAATAGCCTACATGGGGAACCTTATCAAGCACTTTACTGAAATCCATATACATCAAATCAACTACTTTACCCTCATCCATCTGTTTAGTCGCCTTCTCAAAAGAACTCAAGGTTTATGAGGCATGACCTACCCTTCAAAAACCCATGTTTTGACTATCTCTAATCAGCTTATTCCTAGGAAATCCTATAAATCCTCTCAACCTTTTCCAACACCTTAGCCATAACTGAAAGAAGGCTCACTGGTCTATAATTATCAGGATTGTCTACTCCCCTTGAACAGGGAGCAACATTTGCTATCCTCCAGTCTTCTGGCACTATTCCAGTAGACAAAGATCAAAGCCAAAGGCTCTGCAATCTCCTCCCTGGCTTCCCAGAGAATCCTAGGAATCCCATCTGGTCCCAGGGGACTTATTTTTTTACACTTCTCAATTGTTAACAGCTCCTCCTTGTAAACCTCAATCCAATCTAGTCCGGTAACCTGTATCTTAGTAATCTTCTCTACCACAGTATTCACACGAGAAAAAGAAAAAATATTCATTTAGTGCTTCCCCATCTCCTCTGACTCCATGCACAACTTCCCACTAATATCATTGATTGGCTCGAATCTTAGTCTAGTCATTCTTTTATTTCTGATGCACCTACAGAAAGCCTTAGGATTTTCCTTGATCCTATCCAATGACTTCTCATATCCCCTCCTGGCTCTTAACTCTTAGGTCTTTCCTGGCCAACTTGTAACTCTCAAGCGCCCTAATTGAGCCTTCACATCTCATCCCAACATAAGCCGCCTTCTTCCTCTTGACAAGAGATTCAGCTTCTTTAGTAAAACACTGCTCCCATGCTTGACAACTTCCTCCCTGCCCGACAGGTACATACTCAAGGACACGCAATAGCTGGTCCTTTAATAAGCTCCACATTTTAAATTGTGCCCATCCCCTGTAGTTTCCTTTCCCATTCTATGCATCCTAAATCTTATTCAATTGCATTGTAATTGCCTTTTCCTCAGATAAACTCTTGCCCTGAGGTATATATCTATCCCCTTCCATAATAACAACCAAATAGTGGTCACTATCACCAAAAATGCTCACCTACCTCCAAATCCAACACCTGGCCAGGTTCTTTACCCAGTACCAGATCTAATGTGGCCTCGCCCCTTGTCAGCCTGTCTACATACTGTCAGGAAACTCACCTGCACACATTGGACAAATTAGGCCTGATTTTGGGGGGGGGGGGGGGGGGTGGTTAAAAACAAACTTCAGAAATATTTTCCCCCCCGAAAATGTGAAGTCAATGAAAGCTTAAAAATATCTTTTAAGCATGCTTTTTTAAAAAATATATGCTATTACCATTTCCTTTGGCTGTAAAGGGCAATTCATCTCTCGTTCACCCCAGACTTTTTGGGTTTTGAATGAAAGGTGTAGGATAATAGCCAATTATATTTCCAACGTTTCCCAGCTGTGATCAAGAAAAGGTTAGTAATGCTAAGTAAACAGTAGTTTCTCTCCACAAATGCAGCTCCAACTTGCTGAGAGCTGCAAGCTGCCTTGAACCACAGCAGTCCATTGGGGCAAACCCTTCCAAACAATGCTGTGTAGGACAGTGTTCCAGGAGGGTTCTCTTGCTCAGACAGCTGTAGATGCTCAGCTTTAAAAGGTAGATAGATTTGAATATTAAAAGGAACCAACATGTTATATTTCATTATTTTTTTCCTCCCATAACTGCATAAACCCCAGAGATCAGGGTGCAACAGAGTCCAGAATTGAAAGTCAATTAGTCAACCTCAAAAGGCACAGCCACACAACTTAGAGGGAGCAGTGGAAATATGTCTGAACATTTGATTTAAAAACCTCTTTCCTTACCTTGGGAGGAACATAGTCAAAGGGAGACGATGAAGGCTCGGTCGGTAGGCTCGTTAGGTTGCTATCACCCAACTTACTGGTTGTATATTGGAGCAGGTTCAGTTTCTGCAAGGAGTAAACAGCCAAAACTAAAATTTCCATTCCAACAGTAATTGCATAAACTAAGGTAGAGTGTTTACACAGATTGGGGCACCACTTATTTGATTTCTGTGCAGAATCTGCACAGAAGAGACAATATTTCCCAACAGTAGATGACATTTATTGAAAGCAGTGGTGAATTAGAAGGTTAGGAGCTGTGCATTTAAAATGTCCCATGTTAAGGTGAATCTAAAATGGGTGACAATTGTCTTCTATTCTCAGCCTACAAGTTTAACATACAACTTCAAACTTGGAGGTCCTAAGCATCTGGTTAGACCAAAATATGCACAGACATCTGCAAGGAGAAAGTGAGGACTGAGATGTTGGAGATCAGAGTTGAAAAGTGTGGCGCTGGAAAAGTAGTGCCAGTCAGGCTGTATCCAGGGAGCAGGAGAATTGACGTTCTGGACATAAGCCCTTCATCAGGAATGAGGCTCCCCAAAATGGCGATTCTCCTGTTCGTCAGATGCGACCTGACTGGCTGTGCTTTTCTAGTGCCACACATTTAGACACATACCTACAACCAAAATGTTTATTCATCCTATTTCTGCAATTCAAATAAAAAGGCTATTTCAGTAATTGAATGACTGTGCCCTTTTGCCTTTCTATCTTTTATAGAAAAGCCTAGGAAGTGGATAGTTGTCAGACTCCAATGATAATAATGCCATTGATGTGAAGGGGAGATTGTTAGATTCTGTATTGAGATTCATTGCCTAGCACTTTTGGCAATGTTAATTCACTCTTATTGGCCCAAGCCTGGAAACTGCCCAGGTATTGCAGTATATGGACACAGGTACCACAATAGGAGCAGAATGTGGCACTGAACATTTTACAGTGAATGCCCCACTTCAGACGTGATGAAGGAAGATTTTTGGTGAAGCGGCTGATGAGTGCTAGACCAGAGATACTATTCTGGAGGAATTCCTGAAGTGAAGTGATCAGAGAATGAATGCTTCTTATTTCTGGAATTCATTTTGGACCAAGGCTATAATGCTTCCACAGCAAGAGTGACCTTGTGAGAAGTCAAATGAAGCAGAGAGGTTGACCAAATGTTGCTCCAATTTGCTGAATTTTACTGATTGGGTAGTAACTGATCAAGCTGAATTTGTCTTACTTATTGTGCATATCACATAGCTAGGGATTTTTCATTGCCAGGTATATTCTCAATGTTCTGGCTGGAACAACTTGGCTAAGGGTACTGATAGCCCAATGACTAAGTCTTCAGTACAATAATCGGATCATCATACATAGAGTGCTAAGAGAGCGTACCAGGATTATGACCCAGTGATAGTTCAAAGTTAGAATGATGCAGCTTGAAGGGGGGATTTGCAGATGATGCTGCCTCTACATATCTGCTACCCTGCTTGGCTTCGTGGGTGATAGAGGAATTGGGTTTGGTAAATGCCAAAATGCCTTAAATGAGGTGAATCACTGCAGTGCATCAGCTAGATGGCACAAACTGCTGCAAGAAGAGTCAGTAGTGAAGGATGTGAATTGTAAAAATGTGGAGAAGCTTGGGCCAATAAATTACCCTGGATGGTATCAAGTCTGTTGGTAGCACTGAATTTATTCAAGCAAATCAGGAATGTGGTGAAATAAAGATGAAAAAAGATGAGTTACTTGCTGCAGAATTTCTACCTTTTGATCTACTCTTGTAGTGACAACACTTACATAATTGATTCAGTTTAGTTTCTGCTTGATGGCAACCAACAAAAAAAACCCATTGAAATCCAGAAGGGAATGGTTAGATTGTCATGGAAGTTGGTAAGAGGGGCAGGGGCATGTTCTGAGCATACGACAATGTATGTTCTATTGAAAACTAAATGCATTTTGTAATCTCTGGTATGTACTTAAATAACATTTGGTTTTTGGCCAGTCAAGAATATTACCTTCCAATCACAATCCAACTCAAAGACTCAGTAATAGAAGTTTGCAGTCCAGAGGGCATTCAACCCATTGGTTGGTGTGCTGGCTCCCAAAAGAGCTACCAACTAGTTCCACTCTTCAGTCCTCTAATTCAGCACTGAAGAACGTATATCCAGCTTTCCTCTGAAGCCTCTTTGAACCCAGCTCCACCACTCTTACAGGCTTTGCATTTCAAATCTTAACAATGGATTAAAGTAGTTTCGCCTCATCTTGCTCCTTGCTGTTGTTGACAATCTTGAAATTGTGACCCCTAGTTACTGACAGTCTAACTAGTGGATACAGAATTTCTTTGCCCCGTCAAAATACCTCAAAAGGTCATCTCTTAATCTTCTCTGCTTCAAGGAGAATAAAGCTAATCTGATACCTGGAATGAAGGACTTCAGAGACAAGGAGTAGTTATTCTAGTAACTCTTTTGCACTCACCAGGGTTTACCTTCTTTAAATAAGGAAACCAAGAGGTATCAACAATACTCTAGGAAGGAGGCAATGTCAAGCTGCCACACTACAAATCGTAACTTGAAAATACATGTACAGAGCAACCTCAATTATCCGAAGGGCAGTGAGTATTTCATTGGGTTAAATAGAATGCCAGATAACACGTAGCCAAGCATCAGGACCGTGTGATCTTGTTCAGATAATAGACTGCTAGATAATTGATGTTCCTCTTATTTTCATATCTATTTCTGTCCACACTAGACAAAATAATAGAACTGCAGGTGCTGGAAATCAAACAAAAACAGATTGCTAAAAGCTCAGATCTGGCAGCATCTGCGAAAAGAAAGCAGAGTTAAATTCGCATTCAGTTCTGAGGGAGGATCACAGCACCAGAAACATTAACCCTGCTTTCTCTCCACAGATGCTGCCAGCAATTTCAGATTTTGTTTCTCTGCTCTAGATTACTGCATTCAGTATTTACGTACCTGCTTAAAAGTCTCATTCTCTTCCATCAGCTGCTGATTCCTTTCACACAGTTCTTTCATCTTTTTGATTTCTTCATCCTGTCAAATTGTAAAAAAAAAGTTTAAAATTCTCAATACATCAACTCAAATGGTAACTATTATTCCACAACAGTTTCCTTCTCCACCATAAGCCCGAACACAAGTCATGAAAATGTTGACCACCACATTGAAGATGGCGGTATAAGCGAGTACAGGTTCATAATCATCTAAACCTGTGAAAAGATAGCACACATGCACGAAATCAGGATGATTTGAATGAATAAGTTTTATTTTGAAAGACTTACTTGGAATTTCAGCCTTTCCACAAGCTGGGACTCTTGATCAGGAGCTGACTCCTTTTGTAGATTAGAACTTTCTTGCAACTGGCTGAGCAGATAAAGCACCTAGGGAGCAATCAGAATCAGTAAAAAGCACTAATGCGAGTTTTAAATAGGCATCAATTAATTTTAATATTTGGATAACTAAGATGAAGATTCTTGTCAATTCATTTTTTTTGAAGTCAGAAGAATGATTCCCATTCAACTACTGCGAACCGGAGGAAATGCATTGGAGAGATTTAATGGTGGTCAACATTATTCTTGCACTCCGCCCTCACCCGATTAAAAATATTGCAGAGGATTCAGGTCAAGAGATAAATTTGAAGACAAATTAGGAACTTAGGCCCTTGAAATTGTATCATTTGAACCCAGTGTTGGAAATATGCAAATTTATCTACCTAACATTCTAAGGGGTAATTCAATGCAAAAGCAAAATGTTACAATTTAAGAGGGGTAGAAGAGATGACTTGGATTCCAGACTCTAGTGTTTTGCAAAGTAATGTTGCTGTTAAAAAGGTCATGTTACCATAGGTGAGGAAAAACAAAATTCACATGGAAGCTTGCAAAACAAATGAGGATTTTTCAGTGTTTACTGCCTATCCTCATTTGCCCCAGACATGGAGTGAGCTATCTCTTAGATTACTGCAGTTCATATGATGTGGTATACCTATAATATTGATCAAGAGGAAATTTTAAAATTTTGACCTAGTGAAGGAATGATGACAGCTCCAAGTTAGGATGGCATGTGCCCTCATGAAGGGTGGGGGAGTTTGCAGCTAACCAAGTACATACACTTCTAGGTGCATTTGCTTTTGAAGTGATTGGCACTGGCTGGAATGGGTTTTTGAAAAGGTGGTTTAGCAAGTTGCTGCAGTGGATTTTACATATAACTGCACAATATCTAAGATGGCAAACAGGATGGTAAGAAAAAAAGCTAAACACTCAAGTTTGGGAAAAATAAAACTGAAACTGTTAAAATGATATGTTGTTAACCTTATCTTGGTGTCGCTGTTCTTGATCTAGCAGCTGTTGCTGATGGTCAGTCTCCATTTCAGCAATTCGTGTTTGTTCTTCAATTACTGTCTTCTGCAACTCTGCACTGTCAGCTTTTGCCTGACTGAATTCACTCTCCAGTTTACCATATGATACTTTACTTGTTACCAGCTTTAAGAAAGAAAAATAATGTTATGTTTCCCCTATTAAAGAATAAAAGGAATCACTAGCTGCAATTGCAACAAGTGCAAGATTAAAGCAACCTTTTGCACCATTTTGGTGACTTTAAAAATAAGCTCATTTTGAATTATCAAGCCAGCTCACACAAAATTCAAAAAGTGCAAAAGATTCAGGAACAGATTATTTCATCCAACGGGAGAGAGATTCAGATATTTGTACCTACATGCAGAGCAGGATCCCTGCTCCTGGCAGAAAGAGTCAAGACAATAGTTACATTAACAAATTCATGTTGCAGAAAGCCAGACACCTAAGAGTGAACAAGATTGGCAGGCTACTTGGTCTGCACCTGCTAAATATGGGCCAGTATCATAAAATTGATGACATAATGAGCAAAGTTGAGGCGCAAATCCTTTAAGTATACTCAAAAGCCACAGTCCGCTCTTTGCCTGGGGGCAAACTCAGCCGGTCAGTGGATGCAGAAAACAGAAGCTGGGCTCCTTATTTGCAAATATAAGTAGTTCATTTCAGGAAGAGCCTCAGTATGACATTTTGACTTTTCCAATACAAAATGCACTGTTCTTCCAGTCAGAAATTTACTTGAACTTTTGATTTTACAAAATCCTAATTATGGCAAACAGGAATAGCAGAGTCAAATTTTATTAATTCCTTACCACTCCCATTAGGACAGCTACACCAGCACCATTCCCCACCTTCTCCTCCACTACATCAATGACTATCGGTGCTACCTCTTACTCCCATGAGGTGGTTGACAAGTTCATTAAATTCACCAACACCTTCTATCCTGACCTCAAATTCACCTGAAAAAAATGTGTTGCTGGAAAAGCACAGCAGGTCAGGCAGCATCCAAGGAGCAGGAGAATCGACGTTTCGGGCAGAAGCCCTTCTGCCCAAAACGTCGATTCTCCTGCTCCTTGGATGCTGCCTGACCTGCTGCGCTTTTCCAGCAACACATTTTTCAGCTCTGATGTCCAGCATCTGCAGTCCTCACTTTCTCCTCAAATTCACCTGGACCATCTTAAACACCTACCTCCCCTTCTGAAACTCTCCTGCTCTGGTGATCGAACTACTGATACCTACTACAAACCCACCAACTCCCACAGCTACCTGGACTACAACTCCTCTGACCCGGCCTCCTTTAAAACAGCTATCCCTTATTCCCATTTCCTCCACTGAACCTACTCCCAAGATGACCAATTCTACCATCGAGCATCACAGGTGGCCTCCTTCAAAGAGCACAATTTCTCCTCTCTCATGGTTGACGATGCCCACTAGTGCATCTCCACACTTGAACCTCACCCCTCGAATCGTAACAAGGACAGAATGTCCCAGTCCTCACCTTCCACCCCACCAACTTCTGCATAAATCACATCCTCCACCACTTCTGCCATCTACAAACAGGCCCCACCCACTTGGGATATATTTCCTTCCCCACCCCCTCTGTGTTTGAGAGACCATTCTCTCCACGATTCCCTGGTCAGATTCACACCCATACCAGCTCACGCCCGATATCTTCCCCTGCCAATGCAAGTAGCGCAAAACCTGCATCCACAACTTCCTTTCCTCCTCCCCCCACCCCAGTCAAAGTCTTCCACATCCAACAGAAACGTACCTGTACTTCCACACACCATCTCCTGTATTCATTGCATCCAATGTGGTCTCCTCTACATTGGGGAGACAGGATGCCAACATGCAGATCATTTCAATAACATCTCTGGGACACATGCACCAACCAAGCCCACTGCCCCATGTCTGAGAACACTAACTCCCCCTCCCCAAAGGACATGCAGGTCCTGGGCCTCCTGTCGCCAAACCCTAACCACCTGGAGGAAGAACGCTTCATCTTCTGCCTTGGAATCCTGCAACCACACAGGATCAATGTGGATTTCACCAGTTTCCTCATTCCCGCATCCCCCCACCTTACCCCAGTCCCATGACTCCAACTCAGCACTGCCCTCTTAACCTGTCCATTTTCCTTCCCACCCTCTGACTTATCACCTTTAATCCCCCACCTTTATTTACCACATTCCCAGCTACCTTTCCCCCAGCCTGACCCCCTCCCATTTACCTCAGACTCCCAGCTCACAAGCCTCATTCCTGTTGAAGGGTTGATTCTCAAAAACATTGATTCTCCTGTTCCTTGGATGCTGTCTGAGCGGTGCTTCTCCATCACCACACAACACTTACCTCTCCCATTAGCCATTTTAGCCCACATTTGGCCTCTACAATAGTAGCAATTGTTTCCCAACGATGCTTCAACCTTTCCTCATTGTCTGCATCCATCAATTTCTGTTGAAGGTCAGCAATTTGAGCACTCCTGGAAATGAGACACAAGTGAATATACAAAAATTGCAGTAATTTAAGCCAAAACAAAAAGCTCTAACAAGCCAACAACCAAGAAATCCTCAGACCCAAACTACAACGCTGGCACAAGAACCAGTTGTTTCACTTTTAAATTTGGATTGTACAAATTCTTAAAGTTTCCCTCAAATGATTTAGCTTCAAGACGACAAAAATTACAAAACTCCAGATGGTGCAATATGAAAAACTAAATCAGGAACTGTGGTTTTTAAAAAAATTTTAAAGGTAGCATTACTGACAGTACATCTTGATCCAAAACCTCAACTTTTTCATGTCAAAATATTAGTTAGCAGACCGTGCAATTGGTACCAAGAGCAAGCTGTCAACTGTATGCTGAATGAACAATTATGCAAAATCTGGCTCCTCAAAAAGGAGCACTCTGCACAGTAATTGAAGCAGTGCTGAACAAATGCAAAAAAAAAATTGACAACTTTGCTTCCAAATTAAGTATCTACTCATCCTTGCTCGAACACAAACTCTATTAACAATACTTGTATTGGGCATTAAAACTTAGGCTGTATGTTGATTCCACAAGGTGTTACTTGTAACTAACCTGTACAAAAACATTCAAGGTAGCAAGGTTATGTATAATTTACCTGGTGAATGCAATTCTTTGATTTGAACTTGAGCAGCAAGTGACCCAAGAGGCTTCTCCCTCATTTCAAAGAGCACTTTGAACAGTCAAGATACCAGAATATGACATTGATAGATTCAAGATACACAAGTATTACTTTGACTGCAGACAGGCCAGAAAATCATTTGCGGTGAAAAAATTCTAGACTTAGATATAGACCCTCAGGAAAACGAAGACCACTCAAAAAACTGAGTAACATACATTGAGCAAGCCTAGATCAGCAATGAACCCAGCTAACTTTTCCCTAACCAAAAAAGCAGCAACAAGAATTCTGCTGAAAATGGACTAGGAGGAAATGTTGGAAGGGTTTCAAAGTAATTATGATTTAGTTATTTTATTATACAATGACAAAATGCAAAAGCCATTCTAACTAGAAAACAAGAAAAATCTTTAAGGCTTTGCAACTTCATTTCTCACTTAATTTCTCCCTTCATTGCTGCCCCACCAGGAACAAGCCACAAGATAGTTAACAAGATCATCAAATTACCCACAAACTTAAATATATATTATGGATGCTACAAGAACTTAAATAGAATAAATGCAATCTAATTCTGTACTCTATGAATTGACAGAACTTAAATAAAAATCCAAGATTTCTTTTAAAATGTCAATAACTGTAGATGCTGCAAAAGCTCAGCAGATCTGACAGCATCTGCTGAGAGAAATCAGCGTTAACATTTGGATCTGGTGATTCTTCCTCAGAACATTGACGTTTTAAACATGGTTCAAGAAAACACAAGTGAAGCAGAAGTCAAAACCATGCCAAATGCAATTCTCTGAACGAACACACTTCCTTCCACAGATACCTGAGTTCTATTTCTGTCTCAACACTTTCAATCTGCTTGTTTATAGATGGATCCTGTTCAGTGGTTTTCATTAACTCAGTCAATGTAAAAGTTCGACGCTGCAGAGAAACAAAGAGTTAATTTGAAGGAGGACTGGGGAAGAAATCAAGTTTAATGAAGGAACAGTCAATTACAGCCAATACTTATTTTCTCCACAGTACAGAATTTAAAGATAGGAGTAGAAAATATTGTAAATATATTGAAGGTCTTGAAGTATTCAGCAAGTGGCAAGAAGTGATAAACAGTACTGAAAAACTTAGCAAATTATTTAATGATGGGATTATTAATCTGAAGGGTTGACTTATTTCTTGCAGAAATAATGTTGTATCTGGACACAAAACTAAAATCACGACTGGAATATTCTGTCCCCAGAGATGACAAGTTTGAAGGGAGAAAGGGTGATGGCATACTCAAACACTACCAGCTTTGAGACTCCAGTTGTGGGGAACATGGGCCATGATTAACCTTCCCACCCCATTAAGCAAGGCCCTTAAAAATGACCAGTTGAAAAAAGATCACTGAAGGGCCTCAGCCAGGAGACCACAAGATACATTAGTAGAATTAAGCTATTCAGCCAATTGCATCTGCTCTCCCATTTGATCATGGCTGATGGCTGCAATTGCTTCAAGCTCCCCTTAGTATGTTCCTTTGGGAAGAATTTCTGCTGTGCTTCCCAGATTACTCATGGAAATTCCTACCATTGCTGAATTGTCTTTCCTTCCTTGGAAGGTCAGCATTCCTGGGAATTAAATTAAGCTGATGAGGCATCTGTTTCTATGCAGGGCACAAGATGTCACTGTGGGAGTGAGGGTTCTTTAAAGAAAACAAAAAGCCTAATGAAGGGCTGGACATCTGGCAGAGATGAGCTTGCCAGGTGCCATTCCAACTCCCTGTACCTGCAACTCAAACCTTAGGGAAATGTTGGAATGGGTTCTGTCCTGGGATCTGAGAATTCAAACACTCTGGGGTGTTTTTCCTCGCAGCATTCACTTCTTCAAAACCTTGCAGGGCCTACAAGCATCAGATCTCTGGCCAATGCTAGTTGGGACTTCCAACCGCAGGACTTGGATTCCTGTGACTGAAGTGTGGTTCAGCAAGCCTTCCCTGTGAGAGCAACAAAAAAGGTCTCTTCAAATTGTCCAAGTAGCATACAAGAACCCAGCTGCCTCCACAAGATTCCTCCCAAATGTTCTAAAAAGGCTGTTATTTTATGCCTTTGCGATCTTAAAAATACTGAAGGCTCCTGGACCTAGTCAAAAGTTAAGGAAGTGGCCAAACACAAGGTTGTATCTCAAATAAAAATTGGCTTAGCCTTTGGTGAAAGATTGGTGAAGACTTACCCGGAGTTTGGGTGGTGGATGGTGGGCTTCTTTCTTCCCTACTAACACAGACAACTCTCGTGCCAATATCTTCCGGTCATCCAGTAGGGAGTTCAAGTGACGACGAGCCTCCTCTATACTCACAAGTACTTCCAACTCATTGACTAGCCAACTCTGCCAGAGGTACAAGACGACAATTAAAGGAGTATTCTCTACACAAAGCATGCATCAAAATGGAGTGGTCATACAGTGCACTGATCAAGAAAGGAATAGAATACTAAAATTAATTTGTATAATAACTGGCAGACACAGACAGTAACATTGAGTCAGATAAGGAGTTCTTCAGAACTGGTTCAGACTGCAGTTGTTTCCTACTTTGCTCTTCCAACAGTTAAATGATCAAAGATATTAGGAAATGTGAAGCCAGGGGGAGACTACAACAGTGGCAATGTTTCTGGATAATAAATGCACCTCAACATCTGCAACTTCAGTGATGAAATTCAAGTTAAAATAATACGTTTGGCTAGTCTCCGACTACAATCCAGTTATGAATCCTTACAACATTGTGCAAATTAAATATCCTCAGACAAACATTTGGCATCCTTATCTAGTCTACATTACACTGATTCGTAGTGCCATTGATACTCAACATTCTGCTAAAATAGCAAAGAAAGCCAAAATCAAAAAAATCCAACCATGAAGAAACAAACAGGTATTGAACTAAAGCACTAGAAACAAAAAAAGAGTCTACTCAGTCAACCTTATAAAGTCCTGCTCACCAACATATGGAAACAGGTGGCAATTTTGGCATAGATGTTACAAAGTAAGTTGCGCTGTTGCTCAACTGCTCTGTATAGGTACAAAAGCAGTCAACATGACAATGTCACAGACACTTTCATTAGCATGCCTCATTTCCTACGCACCGAATGGATAAACTTCAAGATGGTGGTATAATAATGAGATAACTGTTGTGGTTCTGTTCGCCGAGCTAGGCATTAGTGTTGCAGACGTTTCATCCCCTGTCTAGGTGGCATCCTCAGTGCTTGGGAGCCTCCTGTGAAGCGCTTCTGTGATGTTTCCTCCAGCATTTATGGGGCCTGTCTCTGCCGCTTCCGGTTGTCCGTTCCAGCTGTCCGCTGCAGTGACCGGTATATTGGGTCCAGGTCGATGTGCTTATTGATTGAATCTGTGGATGAGTGCCATGCCTTGAAAATTTCCCTGGCTGTTCTGTTTGACTTGTCCCATAATAGTAGTGCTGTCCCAGTCAAACTCATGTTGCTGGTCATCTGCATGTGGCTACTAAGGATAGCTGGTAGTGTCATTTCGTGGCTAGCTAGTGTTCATGGATATGGATCATTAGCTGTCTTCCTGTTTGTCCTATGTAGTGTTTTGTGCAGTCCTTGCATGGGATTTTGTACACTACGTTGGTTTTGCTCATGCTGGGTTTTGGGTCCTTTGTCCTGGGGAGTTGCTGTCTTGAGAGTGGCTGTTGGTTTGTGTGCTGTTATGAGTCTTAGTGGTCATAGTAGTCTGGTTGTCAGTTCAGAAATGTTCCTGATGTATGATAACATGGCTAGTCCTTTGGATTGTGGCATGTCCTCATTCCATTGTCTTTCCCTCAGCATCTCTTGATGAAATTGCAGGGGTATCCGTATTTGGCAAATACATTGTAGAGATGTTCTTCTTCCTCTTTTGCAGTTCTGGTGTGCTGCAGTGTGTTGTGGCCCTTTTGAACAGTGTCTTGATGCAACTTTTGTGTATTGGGGTGGTTGCTTTTGTAGTTCAGGACTTGGTCTGTGTCAGTGTGTGGCTTTCCTGTATACCTTTGTAGTGAATTCTACATTCTGTGTTCTCTGTACCATCACGTCTAGGAATGAGAGTTGGTTGTCCTTTTCTTCCTCTCTAGTGAATTGGATTCCTGTGAGTGTAACGTTGATGATCCGGTGTGGTGTTCTCTATTTCTGTTTCTTTAATGATTACAAAAGGTGTCATCCACATATCTGACCCAGAGTTTGGGTTGAATTTACGATAAGACTGTTTGTTCTAATCTTTGCATTACAGCTTCTGCTAGGAGTCCAGAAACAATGGACTGACAGAAGAGACACAACAAACAGTGAGACAAAGTATTGTACCCCTGATAACAAGGAAAAGACAAACATAACCTCAACACCAAGGAGAGGGAAGCACTAAAAACTAAGAAACGATAAGAACATAATTATACTACCAGCAGACAAAGGCAGAATGACGGTCATCCTGGACAAAGCAGAGTACATCCAGAAAGCGCAACAACTACTTGCAGATACCAACACCTACCAAAAAGAGAGGGAGTTTGACCCCACCCCACAGCTCACCAATAGGATAAACAACACACTGAGGAATCTACAAAAAAAAACAGACATATAACCAGGTTTGACCTACAGAGAATGAAACCCGAAAACACCACCACCCCCAGATTCTATGGACTACCTAAAGTGCACAAACCAGGCATCCCACTCAGACCCATCGTATCGCTATCAGGGACACCATCACACAATGTGGCTATAGAACTACAGCAGAAACTGAAACACCTGATCAGTGGATCCAGACACTCTGTACAGTCAGTCAACACAGGAATTCTTGGACATCATCATCAGAAATCTACACAGACAAGGAAAAAACTATGGTCTCATTCGATGTAACGGCACGATTCACCTCTAAAATCGACAAAACCCTAGCCAGAGAAACAATAGCCAACCCTTGGGACATACAGAACAGACAACAAGACAGTGAACCTATCAACAAAGACTGCATACTCCAACTACTGGACTTGTGCCTCAACACCCTTCACGTTCAACAACCAAATATAATGAACAAATCAACAGCACACCCATAGGCTCACCCATCTCTGGACTCAGTGGAAGCTATAATGCAAAGATTAGAACAAACAGTCTTACTGCGAATTCAACCCAAAAAACTCTGGGTCAGATATGTGGATGACACCTTTGCAAATCATTTAAAAACACAGAAATAGAGAACACACACCGGATCATCAACGCCATACTCACAGGAACCCAATTCACTAGAGAGGAAGAAAAGGACAACCAACTCTCATTCCTAGACATGATGGTACAGAGAACACCGAACGGAGAATTCACCACAAAAGGTATACAGGAAAGACACAGACACAGACACAGGTCCTGAACTACGAAAGCAACCACCCCAATACACAAAAGAAGTTGCATCAAGGCACTGCTCAAAAGGGCCACAACACACTGCAGCACCACCTCTACAATGTATTTGACAAAAATGGATACCCCCGCAATTTCATCAACAAATGCCCAAGGGAAAGACAACAGAATGAGGACATGCTACAACCCAAAGGACTAGCCACGTTACCATACATCAAGAACATTTCTGAACTGACAGCCAGACTACTACGACCACTAGGACTCATAACAGCACACAAACCAACAGCCACTCTCAGACAACAACTCACCAGAACGAAGGACCTGATACCCAGCATGAGCAAAAAACAACGTAGCGTACAAAATCCCATGCAAGGAGAAAGGTGAGGACTGCAGATGCTCAAGATCAGAGCTGAAAAATGTGTTGCTGGAAAAGCACAGCAGGTCAGGCAGCATCCAAGGAGCAGGAGAATCCTGTAGAAGGGCTTATGCCAGAAATGTCAATTCTCCTGCTCCTTGGATGCTGCCTGACCTGCTGCACTTTTCCAGCAACATTTTTCAAAATCCCATGCAAGGACTGCACAAAAACACTACATAGGACAAACAGGAAGACAGCTAACAATCCGCATCCATGAACACCAACTATCCACAAAACGACACGACCAGCTATCCTTAGTAGCCACACACGCAGATGACAAGCAACATGAATTCAACTGGGACAACACTCCTATTATAGGACAAGCCAAACAGCCAGGGGAGTTCCTAGAGGCATGGCACTCATCCACAGATTCAATTAATCTATCAGCACGTCGACCTGGACCCAATATACCGGCCACTGCAGCGGACAGCTGGAACTGACGACCGGAAGCGGCAGAGACAAACCACTATAAGTGCCAGAGGAAACATCACAGGAGGCTCCCAAGCACTGAGGATGTCACCTAGACAGGTGATGAAACGTCTGCAACACAAATTCCCAGCTCGGCGAACAGAACCACCACAACGAGCACCCGAGCTACATATCTTCTCAAACTTTGAATGAGATAACCCCAGAGCATCAAGCCCTAAAATTTGGATAAATAAGTTTTTTTTTGTTTTCAAGAAGTGGAAGTCAGATTCAGGTATCCAAGAAAATGTCACATATACAACCTAACATGACGACATCATGTGGTCAGAACATTTGTGTCATGAACAAAGGAGTGAGACCCAACATCTGATCCTCTGTAAAGTCTATGTAGCGATGTCTGTCAAAGCAAGCCACAACTAGATGCTAACATTCATATCTAGTTGGAGGAAAAGTACTTCCTGGTTCATCACATCTTATGCTCACATGGGTGGCTGTAGCAGCTTTCATCATGAGCAGTAGTTGATGCAACAGTAAGTCTGCATGCTCCTACAAATCCCCTAACAGTGAAAACCATCTCTCTATCCAGCAGAAAAAACAAAGTCCTCGAAGTAAAATATTGCAAATAGTTCATTCATTAAGATTGAACCATTTATTGAAGCTTCATTACTCACTACCAAGTTTAGATTGAAATTGAGTTATGAAAAATGTGCTACATCACCAGCTCTCCATGTTGTTCTTACAATTACACACCACCCACCTTCAGAAAAGATGCAATTCCAAGTGTAACTGTCATACCAGGAATTTTCCTTGTGTATACACCTACAGCAAATGTTGGCAGTTTACTTGACAAATGAACGCATTTACAGACAATGATGCTGTCCAACTGATAGCTACATATTCATTTACACCATAAGAGTTAGCTGCAACCTAGGACACAACAATTCAGAAGTGGTAATGCAATTCAGTTGGTTTAAAAACAGTTCTGAAACAGTTTGCAGTCAAATGGGATATATTTAGCAACTTGAAACTGGGCAAATGTAATGCAATCTCCCTCACTCTACCATCAAACCAGGGGGAACAACTCCAAGGAAGTGTTAGAGGCATGCCAACAGCAGACAGATCCGAAATTGAGCAAGCAACTTAGGGAACCAACACAAGTCAACTTGCTTGCCAAACATCACAAATACTAAAATGAGAGATGGAGCCAATTAATTTAAGAACTAACAGATCAGATTTAAACTTTGCTGTCCTGTCATATCCAGCTTTGAATGAAGGATGACAATTATACAACTCACTGTTGAGAACGAAAAGAAAGGAGGAAAGAGTGCAAACTTGAAAATTCTGTGATCTAGAAGGCTAGTGGATGCCTGGGAATACCACCACTTGCAAGTAACTCCATCACACACCACATTGGACTAATTCTTTGTTGATATTGGGTCACAAATCCGAGAACACCCTTCATAATAGCTCAAAGAGAATTCCTACATTAAAGGACTTAGCAGGACAAGAACACAGCTCACCACTAACATCAAGAACATCAAGAATGGGCCATAAATACAGACCTAAACGTCAATACTCATCCCATGAACTATATAAACCTCTGCCATTTCCACCTTCTCCATGAGAATTGCCCCCCCACCACTGCATCCAAATTAATACTTTTTACATACTATATTTTTATAAAAGGGGTAAAATTAGTCATATTTTAAAAGCAGAACGTAATCTCAATCCAGACAATTCCTCCTTATAAACATTATAATTCTGAATTATTGCACCTGTATTCGAGCAGCAGTCCCTTCCATTCCTCTGTTCGATTCCTTGCGTTTCTCAGCAGCATCCTTCTGCCTTTGAAGAGCATCACGCAAACGCTTGTTAGCGGCAGCAGCCTATCAGGAGTAAAGTAAAAGGAAGACACAGTAAATTTTTGAAATAAAGTTTTTAAAAACCTACAGTGGAATCATTGAGGGGCAAGATTTGAAGATCCTCAACAAAATCCAGAATTTTCCTAAAGTTGGCAAATTCCAGAGAAAACAATTCTTTATTGCTGAGTTCTGTATACTTCTGAACCCTGATCTGGTAACTTCTTTTGTTTCCTGAAGGAGAGGACTAAGCAGTAGAACATCTTGGCCTAGAAATTAAATTAAGGTGCAGAGCACACCAAACAGAATACCCAGCAAGGGTTGAGTTAGTGTTGAATTTAACAAGATGATTTTAATCTGAATTCCAATTCTTTAAAGTTCTATGTAACTATTGTGTACAGTGCAGTACAGGCTCTTTGACCCTCGTTATGTCGACCTGTGAAACCAATCGGAAGCCATCTAACCTACACTATTCCACCATCATCCATTTGTTTATCCAATGACAGTTTAAAAGCCCTTAAAGTTGGCGAGTTTATTACTGTTGCAGACAAGGTGTCCCATGCCTTTACTACAGAGTAAGAAACTACCTCAGACCTATATCGATCACTCCTCAACTTGAGGTTACGTCCCCTTGTGCTAGCCATCACCATTCGAGGAAAATAAGGCTCACCGTCCACCACATCTAATCCTTTGATCATGTCTGTCTCTATTAAGTCACCTTAACCTCCTGCTTTCCAATGAAAACAGCCTCTAGTCCCTCAGCCTTTCCTCGTAAGACCTTCCCTCCAAACCAGCCAACATCCTAGTAAATCTCCTCTGCACCCTTTCTAACGCTTTCACATCCTTCCCATAATGCAGCAACCAGAACTGTGTGCAATACACCAAGTGCAGCTGCACCGGAGTTTTGTACAGCTGCATGAAAAAATTGGCTAAAGTTGAGTTACACTGTGGGCTGAGCACAAAGTTATGCATTTAAAAGCTTCACCATTCACAATCCCTGACTGCTTGCAGTGGAGAGTCAACATGAAAGCATTTACTCTACATCAGTGCATCCCAAACTTTTAAAGTGACTGCAGCCTTTTGTGATCCATATTGAAGGGTAGGAGCATTGCTGGGGGATAGAAGAGTCTAAACTACAGTTTTAAAAGCTCACCTTTTGGTAGCTTTTATTGAGACAAGAATCAGACCTCAAAGTACCGTAGGTTATGCTTACCATTGGGAAAGAAAATGTAAGAATTTAGAGACAGCAAACAGAAGTTAGCACTCAGTCCAAGCTCAGAGGCAGTAATGGCTACCATGTAGCTTGAAACCCAAAATCTGGCCTGTGGAGTAGTGACCCACAAGTTGGGAAGCCCTGATCGAGACAGATGGTAGCCATCATAAGCTCACATTTCATGTAACTTCACACTATTACAACCATATTCCTCCCTGTTCAACAATTTAGAAAACTTGTAACGTCAGAGAGAAAAAAGGTCCAAATATATTTTCAGATATTTAATTTTAAAGCTTACTAGACTTGGAAACAATGAACTGGAATCAGGACAACCAATCTACACAAAACATTTTATTTTAAGCTTACATACTTTGAATAAAACAGAGGAAGAGAAGAATGAAAATTTAAATGTGCCTTATCATCTGCACATCTCAATGCTTTACAATCAAATTACTTATTTTTGACAACACTCCATATTCTACAGATAAATGCAGTGACCAATTGACAGGGAAACAAAGTGATCAGCTAAACTGTTCCAAATGCTGTCGGTTGTGGGACAAATTCCAGTCAGAGCACAGACCTTCCATCCATTAAAAGACCTGATATATGAAGACAAACTCAAGCATCCTCCAAATGCCTCAAAAAAAGGTATGTAACACTTACTACACATACCCTGGAGGCAGGATGAAACCACACCAGCCAACTTGGTGTTACTGACCAAAAGTAATTTAATAGCATTAATTTAAAAAGATTAATACCATGAATGTTGTTAGTTTCTAGATTATAGAAGAGAAGAAGGATTCCCTCTTCTCAACTACAAGAACTTGACAAAAGCTGGCACACTCACCTCCTCAGTCTTGCGCCTCAATACATTTGCTTGCTGTTTATAGTTTCGTTCTAATTTCAATAGCTCATACTGTCTTTTTCGGTCCTAAAAAAGTTAAACATATTGATCTTGGATATGCAGATTGGACAACTTCAGCATTCTCCATTTCCCTCATCATCCAAACCAACAAACTGAAATAGCAAACTATGTAGGCGTAGTACTTTAAAAAATTAGCTTCTTTACTCTTGTCATGAAGCATGCATTATTTTAATGATTGATAGAAAAGGTAGGATAAACAGATTAGAAAGTCTTTTGTTACAAGGCATATAAAAAAGTTACAACATTTTAAGTTTGCTAAACAGAAGTATGATGACATGGGGCAAACCCTCCTGCTTAACTTAACCAGCAACACAAGATTTATCCTGTGCAGTAATCTGAAAATTTGAGATGCCAAGAACTAGTTAAAGTAAAAGTAACAACTTTATTTCTTAAAGTATAACAGAATATTTACAACTCCTTCCTCTAGTCGATCTTTTACCTTGCCCTTCTACAATACTAGTCCAATAAACCCACCCCCCCAATTAAGATTTACCAAAATTCAACTTTTCAAAACGAGCCAGCTGTCAAATCTTCTATTTGGATCTTCCTGTGTCATATTTTCTTCAGGGACTATTCAATTCTCCCCAGTTTTATACCCCCGAAGCACTGGATGGAGTCATTGGCTTTTAGGAATGTCAATATACTAAATTCAAACTTGATTGGAGTTTGGCCTAACTCAAACCGGTTTTTGTCTCCGGGCAACCAGCTATCCCAGTAGATGAACCACATGTTACATTACATCTTGTTCAGAAGACTTGGTGTAATTCAGCTAGCTTTTGGCTCTTAAGGTGCAGTACACCCACATCTTCGTAACAGAAAAGATCAGTCAACAAAACCTAGGTTTCTTTGCTAAAGGTAGATTAAAAAAAAAAGTGTTATGTCTGTCTTTTGTCACATTAGAGGACCAAAAGAAATCTTCAAATGATAGAAGCCAATCAAATGAGTGACAGGAATTAAAAATTAGAAGGACCAGAGATAAATTAAATTTTACTAAAACTGTAAATTCCCTTTGTTTGATTATCTTCATATTTAAGATTTCAGAAAAAATGCCTGCAGGAATAATGGAAGCAATATTTTGATTTTTCAGAACAGTCCTTTGCACTGGAAGGTAGAAAGGTAAGAAAGCAGGGAGAAACTAAACTGGAACCAATGGACAAGTGTTAGAATTTAAGAATGGTCCCATTTCTCCATATGTCTTTTTACAAGTGATTAGAAAATGTTATTGAAAGTGTTTATGAAAAGGACATCACAGCTGAGAAATCTATTAAGATATTTGAGGGGTAGCAAACAGGGTATTTAACAGGACATGAGGTTTTATATTTGCATTGTTCGAAGATTATTTAGGATTAAAAACATGCTTTAATACAATAATGATGGATGGAATTGAAATAGCATTTTGGGATGTTTAACAACTGGTTTAATAAAAACAGTTGAACAAGACGTGCCATTTGTTCGGATGTCATTTTGCAACTATAAGTACTTCAATTATTAAGACGTGATTCTCTGCTATTTCAATTTGGCTAATGAGTCAGGTGAGCAGAGATTGTTCATAAACCTGGTTTCATTCTAATGCAAAAAAGTGGGAAATTAAGTTGAGCAGTCAGTATGTCTGTCCTCAAGTGAGCAACAATGTGTCAAGTGAATTGTGAAGTAGTACAAGGCTCCTCACTTTGTTACAAAAAAATGGAAGACATTTTTAAATAAAAGAAAAGCAAGAGACAAATAAATGCTAGAGGACCTGATCAGTGTACCTGAGAACTCTGGGAAGCCAGAGAAGTGATTGTTGGGTCTCTTGCTGAGATATTTGTATCATCGATAGCCACAAGTCGGAAGACTGGAGGTTGGCAAACGTGGTGCCACTGTTTAAGAAAGGCAGTAAAGACAAGCCAGGGAACTATAGACCAGTGAGCTTGACCTCAGTGGTGGGCAAGTTGTTGGAGGGAATTCTGAGAGACAGGATGTACATGTATTTGGAAAGGCAAGGACTGATTTGGGATAGTCAACATAGCTTTGTGCGTGGGAAATCATGTCTCAAACTTAATTCAGTTTTTTGTAGTAACAAAAGATTGATGAGGACAAAGCAGTAGACGTGGTTCATATGAACTTCAGTAAGGCGTTCGACAAGGTTCCCCATGGGAGACGGATTAACAAGGTTAGATCTCATGGAATACAGGGAGAACTAGCCATTTGGATACAGAACTGGCTCAAAGATAAAGACAAGAGGGTGGTGGTGGAGGGTTGTTTTTCAGACTGGAGGCCTGTGACCAGTGGAGTGCCACAAGGATCGGTGCTGGGCCCTCTACTTTTTGTCATTTACATAAATGACTTGGATGTGAGCATAAGAGGTACAGTTAGTAAGTTTGCAGATGACACCAAAATTGGAGGTGTAGTGGACAGTGAAGAGGGTTACCTCAGATTACAACAGGATCTGGACCAGGTGGGCCAATAGGCTGAGAAGTGACAGATAGAGTTTAATTCAGATAAAATGAGAAGTGCTGCATTTTGGGAAAGCAAATCTTAGCAGGACTTCTACACTTATGGTAAGGTCCTAGGGAGTGTTGCTGAACAAACAGACCTTGGAGTGCAGGTCGATAGCTCCTTGAAAGTGGAGTCGCAGGACGATAGTATAGTGAAGGTGACGTTTGGTATGCTTTCCTTTATTGGTCAGAGTATGGAGAACAGGGGTTGGGAGGTCATGTTGCGGCTGTACAGGACTTCGGTTAGGCCACTGTTGGAATATTGCGTGCAATTCTGGTCTCCTTCCTATCGGAAAGATGTTGTTAAACATGAAAGGGTTCAGAAAAGAATTACAAGGATGTTGCCAGGGTTGGAGGATCTGAGCTACAGGGAGGGGCTTAACAGGCTGGGGCGGTTTTCACTAGAGCGAAGGCTGAGGGGTGACCTTAGAGGTTTACAAAATTGAGGGGGGCATGGATGGGATAAATAGGCAAAGTCTTTTCCCTGGGGCCAGGGAGTCCAGAACTAGAGGGCATAGGCTTAGGGTGAGAGGGGAAGATATAAGAGAGAGACCAAAGGGGCAACATTTTCATGCAGAGGGTGGTACATGTATGGAATGAGCTGCCAGAGGATGTGGTGGAGGCTGGTACAATTGCAACATTGTAGAGGCATTTGGATGGGTATATGAATAGGAAGGGTTTGGAGGGATATGGGCTGGGTGCTGGAAGGTGGGACTAGATTGGGTTGGGATATCTGGTCAGCATGGACGGGTTGGACCGAAGGGTTTGTTTCCATGCTGTACATCCCTATGATTCTATGAATGTGTACAATGTTCACAAATTACAGAAAATGTGCTGGTTTAAAAAGAGGGAAATGATGAGCTTGTTTTTCGCTCCCCAAAATAGGCTAGAAGAATGCAAGAGAATAGGGAAGTTTCATTGCAATTTATAAAAAGGCTTTGGTGACATCACATCACAAATACTGTGCACCCAATTTGCTTCCTTACCCAAGGATGGATAGGTTTGCCTTTAAGTGTACACCACAAAACAAAAGGTTATTGCATTGATTCTTGAATGGAGCAAATATCCCTTACAAATTTTAGAAAATTGAGGGAACAGGTTTGAAACAAAATGCTTCTATAGGGCTTCATCTGGCCCTTAGCATCTGCCTGGTTTTGAGATGAGAAAATTCAAACAGCTAAGGATATTCGAGATATATTATTAGATTTTCCTCTTGCACACAAATCATGGAAGGAAAAGTACAGCTACTTCTACTAAAATTAACGTTAACAAGTCTTCACATTGCTGTACCATAGGTACTTATCTACAATATTTATAAGGAGCTTGCTTTTTCAACACTGCAGAAAATACTAGAATAGAGTCAGTCAGCTTGCTTTTTTGGAGGGGCAAGTTTTTTTGGGAAAAAGAAGACACTGCTTTTTGTCATTTTTGTAATGATTTGGATATGAATACATGCAGCATGGTTTGTAAGTTTTTTTTAAAGAGGGCACTTAAATACTGGACAAAGATGATGATTATTTCAGGTTAGAACATGATCTTGATCAGTTGGGCCAAATGGGGCAAGGAATGGAAGCTGGAGTTTAATTTAGAAAAATGGAGGTCTTGCATTTTAGCAAGGCAAACCAGGGCAGTTCTTATACACCCAAATGGTAAGGTCCTGGGGAGAGTTGCCAAACAAAAAAGACCTACAGTTGCAGGTGCATAGTTCCTTGAAACCAAGGTGTTGCAGATAGACAGGGTGATGAAGGTGGCATTTGGCACATTTGCTAGTTTTCATTGAGCATAGGAGTTGGCATGTAACATAGCAGCTTTACAGGACATTGGGGCCATGCCTAGGAATACGGTGTACAATTCTGGTCACTTTTCTGTAGGAGGAGTGTTGTGAAACTTGAAAGTGCAGAAAGATTTACAAAGGATGTTGCCAGGACTGGAAGGTGAGTTATAGGGAGAGGCTGAATAGGCTGTGATTTCTTTCACAGTCAGGGTCCTCCCTGGGTGGGGTGTCCAAACCGAGAGGGCATTAGGTTTAAGGGGATAGATTTTTAACAAAAACACTTGAGGGGATGACATCATCCCACCCCTGAGGCTGGTAAACTGCCAGAGTGTAATGGAGGCAGATACAATTACAACATTTAAAAGGCATCTGGATGGGTATAAGAACAGGAAGGATTTAGAGGGATTTGGGCCAAGTCCTGGCAAATGGGGCAAGGTCCAATTGGAGTGTCTGGTCCATCTTGTTTGTGCCAATCAAAAAAAGGTTGGTTTCTGTGCTGTATGACTATGAAGTTCTTTAAAATTTCACAAGAAGAGGCTCTTGACCTAAAAGAACAAGATACAGAACAACAGCTCGCTGAAAAATGAATGCATTTCACTCGTTGGAAATGAAATAAAAACTGGATAACATATTTTCAAAATAAAAAAGTGCTACACAAAAATAGGTTTATACACATGGCACGATCACATTAGAAATAATTAGATCGTTGGTTAGCCAATCCACTTTCCAAAGGGGAGTTGGGATAGACATGGCAAGCTGTAACTCGTGGGACAGGTTCAGTCCTCAGATCCCAACTACCTACAATCTATTAAAAACTGATTTGGATGTAGGACTAGAAGGTACAATAGCCAAATTGGCAGATAACATCTTTCTCAGTGTTATGAAGAAGAAAGACATTTATAAACCGAAAGGGATGGGTTAAGTGAATTGGTTAAAAAAAAATTTACATGAAATTTAATGTGGACAAAAAGCATGAGGTTTAGAGTTCTGCTTGGAATAATAAAACAATTATGTACTATTTAAATGAGAGAGAAAACTTCAAAAAGCTTGAGCAGAGAGATCCAAGCATCCTCATGCACAGATTGCAGAAAACTAGTATGCAGGCACAGGTTTTAAAAAAGTGCATCGGGATTTTTGGCATTTATAGCTAAAATAATGGAGTATTGAAAAGTTGAGAAGCACTCATGCAATTGTACGAGGTATTGGCGAAACAGCATCTGGAGTACTACATTATTGTTCCTCAAATAAAAAAGGACCCAAAACTATTGTACTAGTGCAGGGAAGATTCACTCAATTTCCAGAGAGGAGTCGCTTGTCTTATGAGACACAATTTTAGGCCTAAACTACCCAGTTTAGAACACGACAAGTTATATTTGGGAGAAATAAGAGTTGCAAAAAGAGATTGACAAAAAGTAGCTGTAAGACAGATGTTTCCCCTTAAGGGGCAGTCTGAAATGAAAGGTCATAGTTTAGCTTCATGTTAAAAGTTAAGTGGTAGTAGATTTAGAGAAGAATTTGTTTCTCTCATTAAGATCGGAATTTGTGAAATTCACTATTGTGGTATGCAGTGGATGCTGGGACACTGAATAAGTTTAAAAAGGAGATAGACATATTTTAATTAGTTATGGGATTATGGGGAGTGGACAGAGAGTTGAGGCCAAGGAGTGGACCAGCCATAATATTAAAGTAAATTGCTCACTCCTGCTTATATACTACTTTGACTGCATACAGTTATTACAGCCAAATCAGATCAAATGTTTTAAAGTAAATCCCAAGTGTTCAACTTAACAAAATTTTAAAAAGTATCACAAGCAAAAGGTCTTACTTTCTCCTTAAGTTGCAGGACCTCCTTGTCTTTTTCTGCTTTCCATTTACGAGACTTTTCAGCTTCCTCTCTCATTTGTCGCATCAGCTGAACTCGCTGATACTTTAGTGCCTACAAGAGAAAAAAAAGGGCCAGTGTAGGTACCTTTGGAAGAAACACAACCAAGTCTTGGAAGAATATATGCAAGGTCCAATTAGATTGGATGAGATTCAGAAAAAAAAACTTTGGCTGAAATCCAGAAACTTAGCACATGTATCCTGTATTAGTAAATGCGCATTGTAGAATAGGTCAGATTATATATCAGTTGTTCAGTCCTGGATCAGCACTGAAATTGAAGGTTTAGACATGGCTTGGGGCACTGGCTGTACAGAAGAGAAAGTCAACTTTATTCCCATCTCAAACTAGGGGGAAAAAAAAAGAATCTGAAGGACATAGAACATGTGCCACAACAAATATTTTAGATTAGATTTGATTACTTACAGTGTGGAAACAGGCCCTTTGGCCCAACAAGTCCACAACGACCTGAAGCGCAACCTACCCGTACCCCTACATTTACCCCTTATTACCCAACACTACAGGCAATTTAGCATGGCCAAGAGGAAACTAGAGCACCCGGAAGAAACCCACGCAGACATGGGGAGAATGTGCAAACTCCACACAGTCAGTCAGTCGCCTGAGTCGGGAATTGTAGTATATGTAAAGGATGCAAAGCCATTTTGATTAGGCAATACTCCAACCTATTGCCTGTATTTGAAAATTAGCTTTAGGAAAAAGTGTTATTTTTCTTTTAAAAAAGCACTGTTGAAATCAGAGGTAGAAATGCAAAATTAAATAGCCAAATTGAAACTCAGTTAAACAACCTAAAAATTGTTTAAGGCAAATAAACATTTAAAAAAGGTGTTTTATTTTCAGTGTAACTATTATATAACTCATGCATGCTGTACCTGAATCTCTTGATTTAATTTATCAACTGTTCCCTCAGTCTTCTCCTTGAATTTCAGCATTTTTGATTGTTCCATCAACTTCTTTTTGAGATTTGTCAATTCAGCCTCCAACTCCTGTAGACGCTTCCGCCGGCGTTCACTAACTCTGCAAACAAATTTTAACCCTTCACTTAAGTCAGTCACTTGATTGAGAATGTCATGTCATTTGCTCCATCCAAACCAAAAGTCAAACTGTCCCTTTTATAACCCAAACAAGCAATTTTGGTGTCAAACTATACTTGCTTAAAGAGCTATCGCAAGGGGAATTGCAGCTCAGTGTAAAGGCAACAAAATGGAGGACAGTGTTTGCAGTCTGAGATTAATGAACCAAGTCCAGAAGGTTAAGATATTAAAAAAAGGTACACAACTAGAAAATTAAAATCAGCTCTGAAGGAGGGTCATTGGACTCAAATGTCACCTCTGCTTCCTCTCCACAGTTCCTGCCATACCGGTGGAGTTTCTCCAGTAATTTCAACTTTTGTTTGATTTCAAACATGCTGCTATTGCCATCTGTTGTGTTACTTGAAAGGAAAATTAGAGTGCTTATTGAATTTGCTGGCCTTCACTGGAACAATTCAGTAGACAAGCCTAGGTTAGAAATGAGTGCAAGAGCAAGATGCTGTTTTAAAACGGCAGTGGCATGGATACTTATGAATAGCGTAGGAGGTATTTTTCAAAACAAAGCAAAGCAGTCACCTCAAGATACAGCTGGATTCTCGATGTACATGCAAAATATTTCATGCATGCTCATCATGAAGCTAGTCAAATTATGCAAAAGATTCACTTATTACTCTATTTTTAGTTTATGTCAAGGTATAGTGTACCCACGTTGACAATTATGCTTTAGGCTGTATGAGTCTCTTGCAATACTAGAGATATTCTTGTCACCAACATTAATGTTATGAATTATGAAGCACTGCTTCCCAAAGAGAATGACAGGTTCAAATTCCACTCCAGAGATCACAGCACATAAACCAAAACGCAAGTTTCAATGCATGAAAAGCAGGTGCTGCATTACCATGAATGCCATAGTTTGGCACAGACCCTATTTATCACTTTTCAAAAAGGGGAAAAAGGAATTTGTGCCTTCTTGGCAAAGATTTATCCATCAAGAACGGCTCAACAGCTGGTTGCGTCCTAAAGGATATAGCTGCCAGACTGGAATGCAGCACATGGGGAGGAAACCAAGAGGGAAAAACATACTTAACCTCATCCTTACCGATCTGTTGGCTGCAGATGCATTTGACCATGACAGTAAGAGTCCTTGTGCAAAGACCCATCTTCACAATGAGAACACACTCCACTGGTGGTATGGTACTATTACTGTGCTAAATAGGACAGATGTTGAATAGACCTAGCAACTCAAAACTGGACATCTGGGAGGTGCAGTAGGCTAACAGAAGTTATATTCCACAAATTCTGCAACCTTATGGCCTGACAGCCCCCACTGAACCATTACAATAAGGCTGGGGGAAAATATCAACCCTCAAAAGAAGAGTAAAGGAGGCCATGTCTGGAGCAGCATCAAGAATACCTAAGAATTGAGGAATCAGACTTGGTCTACTTCAACCTTCACATGTTGTACCTTCATAATTTACTAAGCGGATTTGTTTGGACTAATCTCATGTATATAATCCCAAGTTTGGAAGAGATTGCATGATAACATGATCACCATTTCCCCAGGGAAACACTGTATAAGAGATAAGTTAAATGCACCTAATCTAAAATAGCTTTAATGTCTAGTTCCACAAACTATTGCAGAGTATTTCAACAAAACTCTTAAACTGCTTATAGACTAGAAAACCAAACTGGCATTTGTGCCATTGTCAGTAAATACACTTTTTCAAAGCACATGCATTACCATCCAAACCTCAGATTTCCGTTTAATGCCATATTCTTTTATTGTCTAGGTTGGAAACATACAGGAAAGCAGGGTGAATGTAGCATCCCAGGATCAAATTTTCTTGCTGTTCCATTGTGAGATAAATCTACACACTAATGCAAATTGATATTAAAAACACACAGATTCAGTTTCAAGCTTAAGTATAAGCACAACATTTAGTCTTTTTTTTAAGTGAACTAAAACACAGGAGAGTTAACCTACTTGGTTGCATTGATGTCTTTTTTCACACCGTGTAATGCTAGCACTAGTTCTTCCTTTTCTTTCTGTAGAGCAGAAACTTGATCCTCAAGTGACTTGATGTTTACCTGAACGGAACCATGAATACTTTAGTGAAAGTTTAGTTACAAGAAAACTGACAAATACAAAGCCTCCCCCCCAGAAAAGTATAATAAAACTATAACAATTGAAGAAGGTTTCTCAATATTTTAATGAAAATATTAACCATTACATTTTATATTCTTCCTGACCTGGTACAGAGTGTGCACAGGCTCCATTTCACAATCACCCTGTGACATTTTTCTGGCCAGTTCCTCTTTAAGTGCTAACACTTTATTCAACTCCATCAACTCTTTGGACATCTGTGCATGCCTTAGTGCATGGCAGGCTGTGAAAGGATCAGAATCCCTCTTTTCCTTTAAGCTGGAATTCCCCTGCTGAACAAAGGCCTCAAGTTATTGACAGGATTGCTGCAGGTTTATTCATCTAAAGTGTAGCAACTTCAGTTGACAATGCCTTGCTTTTTGAATCAATTAAGTTGTAGAAATCAAGATAGAAACAGTATTGTAATTCTACCTATGAGAATTAGCATGGAAATCTACAAATAGCACAAAAATAAACCAAACTCAAAATGTCAAGCCCAATGACCAATATTTGCATTCTTCATGTGAAGAATCGGGCAAAAACATTGACAGCAATTACATACACATAATTACATGGTGGAATCTCAAAAAAAAACTGAAACATACTGCTAAACATTAGGTAGTGAAAACTGGATTACTTACATCTACATTTTCATCCCCTTGTTGCTCAAGGTCAATTCCCTCAATCTCCGGTTTCATATTTGTACACTCATTCTAAACAGACAGAATTTAAAAACAAAATGCTTGGGATCATGTATGAAAAAAACTACAACTGTCATTTAAGGTTGAGACATTGACAATATTTCTGTCTTTATAGCTCCACTTATCTAGCAGAAGACATGACTTTCAAAAATCCAATTAGGCAAAACTAAACAGTTGAGTAATAGAATCTCTCAAAACAGAGACAAAATGACGACCTGAACTCTCACCTGCATATTAGAAAGTGTCTGCTGCAGACTGCGTAGGATGTTGATCTGCTCGTTCATTTCTTCATTTGAAGAAACTTCCATTAGCTTGTCCAAGTCCAATTTGCAGCTGTTAATGTTAATAATTAGTACATAAAACTCTGCAGAGCTAGTACAAATTTGTAACTTGTAAAAAGAGTCATGTAGTACAGTTTCCAATGCAAAAGCAGAGATAGAACCACACTTTCCTGCTACACACTACAGTAGGTCATACCAAAGGGAAAGCATTTCATTCCCAAAGATATCACACAATTCTGATGACAAGTTTTAAAATGCTCAGACTAAATACCAAAAAAATACAGACTAGCAAAAGGATGAACATCCTTCAGATTCAAGATTGAACTGGCTAGTCAACGTGCTTCTTTCAAAAATATTGCTGTGGAGTTTTGATTTTATTTGTCTCAGTTCATGATCTTTTAGATGGGCATTTTAATTCATTAAGTCATCGATTGCAGAGAAAAACAAAAACACAGCAAATTGGACAGAATTACTGCAGCAGAGCCACACGTTGACAACTGCAACTAGGTGTGTTTGCAGCTAAATTCCAAATGATCACGAAGCATAAAAGAATTACCATTAGAATTAAGACCACTGTACAAATAATAAACCAAGGTTGTCAAAAAGTATTATAATTCTCACGATCAGTACACAAAACATTCACGCAAGAGGGTTTGAATAAATGCAAAATTTTACTGTTCTAAACTGAAAAATATGGTAGATACATACGCAGCATGCTGAGAGAGTTCTTGCAGTTTACAGATCAATTTCTCATTCATCTGTTCAGTCTGTGGAAAACAAAGTAATTATTAGTCTTGATACATGAAAGGTTGCCAGCCTTCAAATTACACTGGAATTTGTAGACTTGCTAGCATAATCTGAATTCCTTTTAAAAATTAAGTCCATACCACCACCACCTTCCCCATACACAAAATCTACACAAATACCCAGTGACTCAATTGACATTGATCTGTTCGATCCACGCCTAACAAAATTAAAACAAAAATCAAAGGGAGGGGACAGCACAACAGCTCAGTAATTAGCACTGTTGCCTCTCGCCATCAGGGATCCTGGTTTGATTGCACCCTCTGACAATTTGTGTAGTGTTTGCAGGTTCTCAATGTCTGCATGGGCTTCCTTCCATGGTACAAAGATGTGCAGGTTAAGTGGATTAGCCATGCTAAACTGTCATGTGTCTCCAGGAATATATAAACTAAGCGCATTAGCTATGCTAATATGCAGGGTTGCAGGGATTGGGTAAATGGGTGGGTCCTGATTGTATGCTTAGAAAATCAGCATGGACTCAAATTAAACAAACGTCCCTACTTCAGTACTGTAGGGACTTTGATTCTATTATATAAAGATTATGAACAAGCAGTTTTTGAAAAGAAATACACAAAATTATGAATAGCAATCTTCACTCTGAGGGGAAAATGTTTTTCAGGATGACACCTGAGTGAATTGAAAGCAAGGATATTGCGTCACTGCACTGGTGCAAGTAACAAGTGGCAAACTTTTCAAAACATGAAATGCCAGTTGAAAATCTCACCAGTATGACCCTTTCACACATCTGAGTAGTCTGGCCAACTGCATCACGAAGCTCTTTACTCAAATGTTCAATTTCTTCTCTGTGCAATCTTACTGTGTCCATTACAGTTTGTTGATTTTCAGATTGCTCTCCCCTAAGAGGGAAAAAATAATAGGTAAAAATAATGGCACTGCAAATCAGACAGGAGGGATCAGTTCTGCTACCATCTTCATAAATTAGAAACCATTGATTAGTTAGAGAGGAATAAGTCATTGTATGGATTCCTTTTCCACTGTAAGGAAAGGAAAATTGCAAAGAATTCTCAATACAATGGTAAAACAGGGTCAAAATTAAAGGGTTCTATTCAATGAAAGTGGAGTTTAGACTTTAGATACTAGAAAGAATACACAACACAAAATGTAAAAGCTAATTCAACAATCCAAGCTAGCCTTGTATGCACATTTCTAGTTGCAAGCAGATTGATTTTTAAACTCAAGTCATTTTCTTAAAAGTAAAGATAATACATCAAAAATAGTTGTAGAAATCTTTACTCTAGTTTACATGCGCATTTGCTCTTAACTAGGTATTCAATGAGACTTGACTCACCTGCTGCTTATATGAACTGTTCCCCCATGCGCTTGCAGCAGCAGCACTTGGAGTTCTTGCACCTGAACCAAAAACATGGTAAGAATGGCATGAATACGTCTACTACCCTTAATGAAATGAACACAGTTAAATATGGATAATTCCAGGTCATTCATCTTTGTTCTAGTAAAGTGAATTGCATACATAATACACTAGAACTTTTGTAAGGTTTCTGGCTCAGGTTGAGATTTAGGGTGTAGGTTTGCTCGCTGAGCTGTAGGTTTGATATCCAGACGTTTCATTACCTGGCTAGGTATCAGTGGCGACCTCCAACCATAACGCCATAAACAAAGATCTAGATGCCGTCTATCAAACCCTCAAATCGAACAGGAAATGACATCACCACAAACCCTAGGAACCCCATCCAGCAGAAAGATAAATAGAAAGCAGGAGACAACAGCTTCACCTCACTTGGAACTGATTATGTTACCTAGCCAGGTAACAAAATGTCTGGATATCAAACCTACAGCTCAGGTAAGCAAACCTACACCCTATAATACACTAGAATTAAAACATCTGAAAAGGTACAATATCAACATAGGGTTAAATAATTTTCTTCTAGTTGCTTCAGAGCCATAGCATTCTTAGTTACATCATGAAAAACCAATTCAGAACACCAACTGTAAATAAAGTAAAACACTCAACAGCCATTAAAATGCAACACCTTCATCCAATTTGATCTCTTGCACACATTGTTGCCCTATGATTTATATGCAGAATTGAATCAGCATACTTTTCAAATTCTTTTATTCACTCATAGAACATGAGCAATGACAGCTGGTCCAGTATTTATTACCCATCTCAAGCAGCACTTGATAACATGGTGGCAAGCTGCCTTCTTGAGCTGCTGCAATACAATGCAATTAGGGAAGGGAGTTCTACAACTTTGACCCAGAAACATTGAAGTAGTGACGATAAATTGTCAAAAATCAGGATGGTGAGTGGCTAGGGAGGGGAACACCATCTGCAAGTTCCCACATATTTGCTGCCTTTTTCTAGGTAGAGGTCTGGGTTTGGGCTGTGCTGTCTCAGGAGTGAAATACCTCCACGAGGCCAGTAAACCATCGACAGGTCACTATTTATACACGTAGAGTACGTGATACTGACAACTAGCTCAGAGCTGGCTCCTGGAGTGAACAGAATCCCCGACACCCTTAGTATGCATCAGCCAGGACTCAGGTTGGTAGACCCATTCAATCAGGAAACTTATAAAGTCCACCTGGCTGATTTCATTCTAATTACAAAGATCCTTGGAAAATGTCTGCTGAGTAACTGGTAGATGGTACATAGTTGCCACTGAACAGAATTGGAGTGAGTTAATATTTGTTGATGCTGCGCCAATCAAAAGGCTAAGTCTGGAGAGAATGTGTCAAGCTGCACTCATGCATCACACTGCTGACTGGTGCCTTATAGATGGTGGATTAGGTTTGAGAGTCAGGTAGTGAGTTATTCCCAAGGGGCTCCTAGCCCTTTACCTGCTCTTATGGATAGTCTAGATGATAATGGGAAATCTGCTTATGGCATCAAGAATTCATTAAGAGAGTGTTAAGGGGCAATAGCTACATTCTCTTGTAAGAAATGGCTAATGTCCAGCAATTGGGTAGCTAAAAGGTTATCTGCCACTTGTCAGCCCAGTGTTTCTATGGCTCTATTTGGACATTGAAATCCTCAAATATTGAAACAGGCAAATGGTGAACATTTTTTAAAAACGTGTACATTGCCCCCTGACCTTATGGTTGAGTGAAGGTCATTGATGAATTAGCTGAAGATGGCTGGGCTTTGGACACTCCCTGCAGATATGTCTTGGACTTGAGATGACTGACCTCCAATAACAATCTTCCTATGGGCCACAAATGACTCCAACCAGAGAGAGTCACCTTCCTGGTTCAGCAATTCCAATATTCAATCAAAGCCTATGTTAAGGTAAAATGGATGCAGTGCTCAACAAAGAAAGTTGAACATTAAGCTAGTGTGACGGGGGAGAGAAAAGCAGATAACACTAATAGCTTTAGCTTTTTACCTGGTGCTTAAGGCGCTGAAGTTCAGCAGCTTGGGGATCAAAGTTAACCACAGGCTTATTCTTTATTTTCCTTGCTCTGTCAGCATAGCGTAGAGTATTTAGCGTTTCTTCAATATTAGAATCAGCAGGACTCACACAAGCTATCATCAATGTATGGCTATTTCCACCAAGTGAGTCTGTAAGAAGAAAAGCCAAGTTAAAAGTCAAATCTTAACCTGACTGCAAAGGTTTACTTTAGCTGAAAGCAAAACAAGTACATATTCCTTGCAGGCAAGGAGGTAAGGAGGCAAGGCAAGGAGGCCCCAGAGACAAGAGTCAGGACCCCTTGGAGGAGCAGGGACAATTCAGAGTAAAGGAATCATGGTGTTGCTGCTCCTGTGAAAAGTCAAAGCCTTGTTCAGAAACAGGAGCGACATTACAGTAAACTTAAGTCGGTTGCTTAGCATGGCTACTTATGAATTGACCGCATCAACTGGCAGATGTAAAAAAACTAATATTAAGCAACAGTAATAAGCAGCTGCTAAGTAATCTTATCCTTTGGTTTAAAAGGATTAACACAGGTTTTTAGTTTTAAGTATTAGTGAGGTTTAAATGCTCTTCAGTGTATTTGCACTTATTGCCATGTTTTCTCTTAGTAGAAAGAAAGAAATGGTAGGGTTTTTCCAACCTAGACAACATATATTCCATTCTTGGGACATCAGGACCAGCTCTGGCAGAGATAGGGACTGAGCATTGCTAAAACAGTTCTGATATTTGCTAGCATTGTTGGGGGAAGGTTACAGTAGTTCAAAAGGGGGACAAAGACCTTAAATCAGATGATTCAGTTGGGACAAAAATCAGAAGTAAAACATTGGGCAGAAAATTAGTCAAGGGTCTGTGAAGACCCAGAAACCAAAAGAAAGAAAATAGTAAAGAACATTTGGTAGCAATCAAGGGCTACACATGGTTTATAACAAATAAAGCTGATGAGCACAGACCTCAATGCCAAGTTTCAGTCATTGCTAGTTCAGAATCAGCCCACGGACAGACAGGAACAGCAACTCAACATTTTTTCTGGGAGTATCTTACAGCTGCGAAGATGGGTGATTTGCTGAGGCTTCTAACAAGGCTATATAGATTGACCCAAGAAGAAGAAAAAAAAAGGAACAGTGTAACATGGATCCCTAAATATGAATAGTTTAAGTAGGCTAATCTCATTTAAAAAAGGGCAGTAATAGTTGGAAATTTTAGCAACCATATTAACTGGGATAATTTTCATGTGATAGGAAGTGAAAGAGCAGAATTCTTAAATTCATCCAGGTGAATCTTTGGCCATTACGTGGAAAGGGCAACAAGAGTTCGGCTCTCAGAAACAAGGCAGGTGGAAGGAGCGGTAGTGAGTTAGCATTTTGACACGGAATGGATTATGAAAAAACAAGTGAGAATGAATTTGTTTTTCCAATTTGGGCAAAGCCAATGGAGTTATTTAGCAGAAGTGAACTTGAAACAGTTCTCCTTTAAATGCCACAGTTGTGTTCTAACGAAACAAACATCGCTTAATATAAATAATGGAAAAAAGTGCAGTTCGGGGCAGATTAGCAAAAAAATCCCTCAAAAGTCCAACAAAGCATAGCACAGCCTGAAAAAAAAATTAAATTTAACAGCTGCTCTGTTCAGTATCTCGCAAAGCTGCTCTTTCAGCATATGCGCAATATAGTGCAAAGACCAACGCTAATATGGCACATGCGCAGAACAAAGCATGTGAACCGATCCCCGTTAGAATCACACTAATGCGAACTGAGGTAACCGTTCTCAAAAGTACCATTCCCTAATTCTTCAGTGACATTTTAGCCAAATCAAGTGCTTTCCCAGAACTACCTGTACTTGGAGGTAACTTAGAGTTCACAGTAAATACACTTCCATAAAGGGGAGGGGGGAGTAAAGGGCTGACAAATCTGGAGTCAATGTCAAGGAGTTTCCAGGCCAAGAAATAGTGAAAGACATGACTGAATGCATGGCCACTGAACATTGACAGCAGATGAAAACAGCAATGGAATTCTTTCCTTCAGTAAAGTATAGAATGCAAGACCAACACTTATGCTGGAAGTGCATTTATCTGAGCAATGAGATCATGGCCTGTACACAGTTCTGATCAACTCAAAGGAGGAATTGTACCAGAGGAGATGCAAGAAAAATATGCCATACCTGGAAAAAGGCAACTCAAGGAGAAACCAGAGGTGGCTGCTGGGAGATGGAATTGGGGTGATTAAGACAGAAACTCAGATGGAATGGATGAGGGGTCCATTTACCACATGTCAATGCTTAGGACAGATTTAAAATTGATTGAAAGATTAGAATGAAGGAGAGTAGAGTTATCACTGGGTCTGGAAGTCTCTACCAAAACTCCAAAAAGAGGTTAACTAACTGTCTTTTTTTTTAAAACCAAAAAAAACCATTGTGCTGGATATACCTTCAGTTGTGTCCTGAAAAGAAATGGATTAAAAAAGGTAGAGTAAAAAGTTGAGGGATGAGGATAGATGACCTGTTTTTCAGCTGGAAACAATGGACAAAACAACTGTGCTTTAAACTTTATGATTCTATAGTGAAGCATCCATTTAAACTTTGTTTTTGAGCTTACACAATCTAAAGGAATAAAACAATTCTTTAAAATTAACCCAAATCAAATCTGCATTTAAAAATGGTGATCTCACATGACTATGGACAGGGGATTCAATTTGAGGAGGAAATTCATTGGCAATTCACCCCCACACACCCAAAAGGAATGTTTCAACTGATTAATATAGTAAAAGGCCATTAGATCAAGAACCTTCCAAGTTCAACGCTGCATTCTCAGATCGGGTGGGGAAACAAAAGATAGATATCTTCAGCCATATTTGAATAAAAAACAAGTTACTGGAGAAATTCAGGTCTGGCAGCATTGTTGCGCAATAGCAACTTCTGTTTGTGTTCCAGATTTCCAGCATCCACAGTTATTTTATCAGGACCTCTACGGAGACTGTATCTAAGAGCAAAATGTGGTAAAGACAGATCCCACAGATGTCTCAGCAATATCCTCCCAGATATTAGTAGCATGTTGGATTGCCAACTAGCCTTATAAATAAAACAAATCCGTAACACTTGCCTTATATTCCAATTTAAGGCTTAGTCTTCAACTCAAATGCCACTTTGACATGGACTGCAGTGATCAAGGCATCAACTCACATTCAACCAAGTATGGCAAAGAGCCCTAACAAAAGTTTAAAAAACCTGATGGGAAATCAGTGGGTGGATTTGGGTTTTGGAGAGGGGGAGGGAGTGGTGTGAAAATATGGTTGGAGTCATAACGAGCACAAAGGAAGATGTCTATGGGTATTGGTGGCCAGTCACCTCAAATCTAGGACATCTCTGCAGGGATTTCTCCAAGGCAATATCCTAGTCCAAAACATTTTTAGCTGTTTACATTCCTACCACCTGAAGGTCAGAAAGGGGTATTTTATCAATGACTGCACAACGTTCAGCATCATCCCATGCCTTGATAATAGCCAGGCTTGAGCGACAAGTCGCAAGCAATATTCCCTCCGTACAATAACTATCCAAATGAGAGAAGCGAACCATCAACTCATCACATTCAATAGAATCACCAGTGCTGAATACCACACTGACATTCTGGGAATTACAACTGACCAGAAACAAAAACTAGACCAACCACACAAATATGGTAGCTACATCAACAGGTCAGAGGCTAGAAAGCCACTAAGGAAGTTGGCTGAATTTTCAATGCATACTCACCATCTACAAAGTAGAAGTTAGAAGTGTAGGATTGCTTCACACTTGCCTGGATGAATGTACCCCTACAGCACTTAGCTCAACACAATTTAAGACTCAAGCAGCTGCTTTATTGACATATTCATAAACATTCTCTCCGCTACTGAAACGTAATAGCGGCAGCATGTATTATTTACAAGATGTATTGCAGAAATTCTCCTTAGACAGCTCCTTCCAGATATGACAATGGTATGACAAGAGAAGCAGACAAGAACTAGGTTCCAGATTCACAGCACTGAGAAGTAATTCCTCATTTGTTTGAAATCTGCTGCCCCTCATTCTATAACTAGGACTTTGTTGCAAAGCTGCCCCACAAGAGGAAATATCCTGATCACGGTCTGTCTCTTTTAGCAGTTTATATATCTCAATTAGATTTCTCATTCTGACCAGAGTAAAATGCTTAATAACACTTCTCATCTCTACAATTAAAACTAACGAAAATCCTTTGAACTGTCTCCAACACAAATACATTCCTCAAGGAAACAAAGCTGTATGCAATACTACAGGGCAGTCTCACTCCTGCTAGTTGTGACCACCTCCAAGTTAATTGCAGATGATTGATCTAGAAAGTAAGAAATAAGCATAGTTTCTTTATTGTCAGTAGATCAAAATTACAAACTCCCTCCCAGCAACATTTGTATCCCTACATCAGATAGACTGCACATCACCACCTCAAGGCAATAAGTACTACCAGAGCTCTCATCCCTGAATGATTACAAAACTCATGGTAGCTCGAAATCTCCATTCTTATGGCTGCACATCAGCACTTAGTGAAATGAACCTTTTACTGACTAAGTTAGACACTACCTTTTGGTTTCTGAGCACCTCGACTTGTCAGCTGGATGAAGTAAATATAGATTGCAGGCTTCTTTTATGCAACCCCTACCCTCATCTCAGTTGTATTGAACTATCATTGGCTCCCTGGGTTTGAGTACCATCCCTTGCTACAGACTTCAAGTCCCAACTGCCTAGAGTCAGGAATAGCAGCACCTTTTCAACTTGGAAGGAGAAGAGTTTCCAAGTATCTGGTTGACCAAAAGCCTGAAGGTAGGCAATCTTGAGCAGAAGATTGCCTCCAACCAACTAGAATGGATAGACTAGGTAAAAACAATGACTGCAGATGCTGGAAACCAGAGTCTAGATTAGAGTGGTGCTGGAAAAGCACAGTTCAGGCAGCCTCCTGATGAAGGGCTTTTGCCCAAAACATCGATTTTACTGCTCCTAGAACAGATAGACCCTTGACCTGTTGAATGATCCTTAGAAAATAAAGCCCAGCACTTAATCTAGATAGAACGAATGTAGCAGAAAAAAAAGTGGAACACCCAGTTTCTCAATGCTGCATATTCAGCTTGCTGGCTTAGACAACATCAAAAGATAAAACGAGGATTTCACCACAATTAGTATGCTCTTGTTCACTGATCAAGTATAAAGCTAGGTCACTTGGATATGATGCCAAGAACCAGTGAAAAGGACACAGACTAAAATGAATCTCAAGCCACTTTCTCAGATTACTCTCCTCCTCCCCCCTGCCATTTTAAAAAAAGTCAAATTGCAAAAATGTTTACTAGAGATATTAACACAAACGAAGTTACCTTACCTTGCAACAATCGTGTTAGTTTTGAATCTCTATATGGCACAAAGCCCTTGCGATTATGCTCATCTCCAAGTGCGCTGATAACATTACCCAGGGACAGCAAACCACGGTTAATGTTGATTCCTGAAACAGATTGACCATTAGTCACAAGCACACCACAGAAGGCATAAGCGTATTCGAACAAGCAGGTAAGATTACAGTAAACATTTAGGTGACAGGCAGAACTGAGGTCTTGTCAGCCAATAGTTACATCAGGCCTAAATATTAGACTGGTTTTCATTTGTCGAAAACAACCATTCTTGTGTTACCTATCTCAATTCATTAAGGCATACCCAAAGACCACAAGAACATGTAAAAGCATAACTTCACATTGCACAAAGAAAAGAATAGGATACTGAGAGACTAGTGTAGAGAAAATCCTTACTTCTGGTTTAAAACGAGCATTTGTGGTCAGTGAATAACCTAGTCTGAAGAAGCATCAATAAATTTTAAGACTTAACAGATGTAATTTTTTTTTTTTTTACAATCCAGAATGTTTCTTTAGGTGCTGATAACCCAAATGACGAACAGAAGCTGCTCGATTCAGCAAGCAAGCAGGTCTGGCACTGCCTCTGATTCAAGAGCAAGAAAAAAAACTTTTCCCATTCCCAATCAACTAGCCTCATGTCAACATGCAATAATGCCTACTCCACTCATGAGATTTGGGAGGGGATAAGCCATAACAGTTACATTGCAATTATAAAAAAAGGTTCTTACCAAGAGAGATTAATCTTGTGCTTCTACAAGATATTAAATCAAACTAGAAAATTAAGGTAAGCAGTAAATCCTGTCCTTATCTCTCCCCATTTCCTGCATGATTTTCTCTCAATCAATCCAAATTGATAACACTGCTGTTGCAAAATAAAAAGCATCCAAGATAGCAGGCAGGAATTTATTTTTTTAAAAAAAGCAAGTTACCATTCAGAAATGTTCCATTGTGCATTATAACTTATGGCCACTAAAGGACGCTGCTAACGAAAGCTTTACAACAAATGCAAGAGGAGGGAAAAATAACTAAACTGGAGCCAAAGTTTGTGCCTAATCGCATTCAAATTTTCAGGGTATCTTCCATTATTGGGTTGACAGCACAGCAAAAGAGCCTGAGGCCAATCAAAACTGCGCCAGTCAGTGGAATCTTCAGATTCTTCATTTATAACTGATCAATCACCAAGATAAATCAAAACCTCTTCAGGTGGAAAATATCTACAATTATTCAGAATCATTAAAACTAAACATTAATTCAATCCAGTCAAGTGGGGAATTGTTTTCCCCCCCAAAGTCAAGACTCACTTCGAGAATTCCTACCCCTTCTCAAATCATGTCAAGGTCTACTTCTAGTATTCCCTCCAAGCTGCCCTCGCCTGCAACTGCTATCGTGTTTCAATCAGCATTGTAATTGCAACATTGACTGCTACTTCCTATTTAGAAGACAAGATTACCTTCCTTCAGACGGTCACCCTCTGCTTTTGTTTTTTTCTGGCGCTCAGATCCTGCCAGATCCACTAGGTGCAGTTTGGAACGGAAATAACTGTTTCTGCAGGGAAAAGAACAAAAAGCAAATAAGAAAAAAAGTCACCAAAGACCATAAAAGACATGGAAGCCAAGTAGGACATTCAGTCTAACAAATTTGCTCCAACATTCAATGAGATCATGCTGTTTTAGTTACTCTCAAACTTCACTCTTTGCCTTTTCTCAGAACACTGATTTTTTTTAAAAAAAGTCTCAAGCTAGAATGTAAGTAATAAACCAGCCTCTGGGGTAAAGATTTCCACAGATTCATTACCACCTGAGAGAAAGAAGAAATTCCTCCTTTTTTATCTTAAAAATGCAATTACTTATTGATATTATGGCCTGCGGTCCTAAATTCGTGTGCAAGAGTCAACAACACTCCTGCATCTCCCTGTCCAAGGCTTCCAAGAACTCTTGTATGTTTCAATAAGGTTGCCTCATTCTTTAAATTACGTTACAGGCCGAACCTACTCAATCTCTGCTCAAAAACAGTCCCTTTATACCTAGTATCAATCCAATAAGCTTTTTCTGAACTGCCTCCAATACCTGTGTATCACAGAGGGCACAAAACTATTCATAATATTCCAGCTGAGGTCTGATTAGTGTCATGTAGTTTTAGCAAAACCTCCACATTTGTATACTCATTTCCTTTGGGATAAAGGCCAACATTCCATATGCTTTCCCCATCATCCATTAGGTTACTAGCTTTTTGGTGATCACTGAAGAAATTCTACAGTCTATTTAAAATAATATGCTTCCTGCCAAAGAGCATAGCCTCATATTTATATCCCATGTACCAAGTTTTTGTCCACTTTTGAAAAAGATCATGTGGGATATTGGTATTGTTAGCTGCCTCAGTTATTGCTGTCTCCTGTTACCCTCTAGGGGGTGGTGGTGGTGAGCTGTTGCAGTCCACTACGCCTGGGTTGATCCACAATGCCATAACAAGGTAACTCCAGGATTTTGACCCAGCAGAGATACATATCCAGGTCAAGATGGAGAGTGGCTTGGAGGGAGACTTGCAGGTGGTGCTCCCATGTATTTGCTGCCCCTGCCTTTCGACATGCAAGTGATTGTGGAGTTGGAAGGTGCTGTCTGAGAATTTTTTGTTTAACAGATCAAATTGTCTGCAGACTCTAATGCTCATCATTTAACTTCCCACATTTCTGGACCATTTGTAAACCTGGCTACAATACATTCATTTTCCTCATATGGCACCATACTGATGCCTGTGGCACTCCACTAGTTACAGGTAGCTATCCTAAATACACCCCCTTACCCCAACTATTAGTTAGCCAACAGTCTATGAATTTCATACTATCACTGACATCACATGGGGAATACGCATGGGGAACCTTAAATTCCTTCCAATAATCCAAATATTACAATTCATGGCTTCCCCTATTTGTTAGCTCCAAAAGTATTCTCAAACTGGTCAGGCATGAAGCCTGAAAGTCTCTTCCTGTAGATCTGTTCAGCTTTCGTGAGGCCAAGCTAGCTCTGCTTATTCATATGTACATCTAAATGCTTTCCTGTTAAACCTTTTTTCTTGAGGAAGGTGTTAATTTTTTTTTTTAAAAAGTGTCAAGCTAATTGACATATATAGTTAGAAAGGTGAGAAGACAAAAACTAAGAGGAAAGAAAATGTGCTACATTGGCAGTTTTCCAAAGCCCAAGGATTATTGAAAAGATGATTAGTGCAAGCACCATCTCTGTAGCTACTTTAGAAAACAGGAGACATTAGTCTTTAGCCCTAATTTCTTTAGTGATACTTATTGTATTTGTTTCCTCTCCATCTGCCCTGAACATTTCAGCAAAGCTAATACCAATAGACAAAGCATCATTCTCTTTAAGCTAAAGATTGAAAAATCTGTTTCAAAATTAATCACATGGCATAAGGATACAACTCACACGAGCATAAAGAAAAGCACTTGGAAAACTTGCCACCGTCAAAAGCAGAAGCACCATTACCTGTCCCTTTTCTTTCTCTGCTCAACAGTGACTGTGAAGATGGCATGGGATCGGGATGACTGGGAGTTCATTGCTGTTGCAGCAACTGTCCTTGTAGAATTTCCTTGTTCCAGGCAGTTCACCATATCCATTGCAGTTAACACTTTTGTTTCAATTAGACCTACAATCTGAGAGAGATTAGCAACTGTATTTGCAGTGAACAACTACAGGAATTGAGTTTAAGAAAAAAAATCAAAACTATACGACAGATCTACTAACTTCTCTCAAAAGGTTTAGAATACATGTTTGCGACTATAAAGCTCCTGAAAAAAAATTACCAAATCCCTCATGCTTCTTATGGGCAATAATGAAGTTAGGTGCATATTATAACAAAATGTCAGGTCTCATTATCTGTCCTAGATTGGCATATGTGGATAATAATAAAAAAAAAATCAGACAGCTCAAGGAAATAAAACTTAAAGTTAGAATGGAGAGAAAAGCGGTCCTTTTTTTAAAAAAAGGACATCACAATCACTTACAAGACAGTAATTTCATTTAATAGAGTCTCTATTTTTAGAGACTGTTACCTTTATGCCTTCTTTGGGATCTTCTCTGATGTGAATTTGGGATTTCTCCCGAGATGGATGCAACAGATCCAAAATATCTTCATTGTAGATCTGTTAAGGATGAAAAAAAGATGCAACCAGAATACAATGTGAACAATTTCACAACAGAATGCAAGGATCTCAAAATTACATGTTTAAAACAAAACCAAATTAAAAATGATTTCCAGTACCAAAGACACTCATTCAAGATGAATGAATTTTTAAATTGACACTGCCTTTGGCTGTAATGAAACAGCAATTCATGTCTTCTCCAATCCCCTACCTCTAAATCATCCACACAAAAAAAGGTGACTTCTGGTCCCTCTTTGGGACTATCTGTAGATGGTTAGTAGTGGGTGCTAGTCTGCCTAAGTAGTTACTATTCAGCAAAAATAAAAACCTTAACTTTTAAAGTGTATGCAAATGCAGTTATTCTCTGAAGCCACTAATCTGGACTTCATACCTAAACTGAAGAAAACAACTTTGCAAAACACTGTACTCACTGAAAAATGTCCTCAATTCATACTATTCTTTCCCCCTCCCAATGAGGTTTAAAATTCAATTTACCATTTAATTCTATACCCTTTCGCTCATCCAATAGTTCCACATGGAACTCTGTACAAAAATGGTTTGCCAAATCAAGATGAAGCATTCACAAAAATTTTCAACCAGAAGTGCTGAATAGATAATCAAGTTATCTCCAGCATCACAGATGCCAGCTGTCAGACAATTCAATACACCTGGTTAAAGAAGAAGTGGGCGCTACAAAGGTTATGGACCCAGCAACATTCCAGAGAAGAATTATACTCCAGAAAGTACAGCACCCTTAGCCAAACTGTTTTAGTAAAGGTACAACAGTGTAATTCACCAGAGTGTGGATAACTGCCCAGGCATGTCCAGTATGTCCTCCTATATTCACCTATGCAGTCAATCTGCACTAGTTGAAGTGTCACCAGCTACAGCTCCTGAAAGCTCGAGTTTCAGAGCTGGAGCAGCAGGTGGTGACACTGTGGAGCATCCATGAGGCAAAAAGTATTATGGATAGCATGTATAGTGAGGTGGTCACACTACTGGCTCAGGATCTTCAGGCAGAAAGAGAATGGGTGACTACCAGACTGAGCTAGAGAGAAACAGGTGGTACAGGAATCTCCTATAGCCACTTCTCTGCAAAACAGATATACCGTTTTGAGTACTGTTGAGGATAATGACCTTAGGGAAAACAGCAGCAGCTAAACTTATGACACCACAGTTGGTTCTGCTGCAGAGGGAAGGGGTAAAAATTGTGCCAGGGCAATATTTATGGAGGACTCTATTGTAAAGGGAATAGACAGGTGTCTCTGTGGCTGCAAACAAGACTCCAGAATGGTATGTTGCCTCCCTGGCACTAGGGTCAAGTATGTCTCAGAGCAGGTATGGATATTCTGGGCAGTGAATAGCCAGTGATTGTGGTACACATTTGGTACAAATGACGTAGGACCTCACACATTTAACTGAAAATCAGAACACAGACAGGCAGGGAGTAAGTTCAGAAATCTGACTTCAAAAGATAGTGATCTCAGGATTACAACAGGTGCCACATGCCAGTCAGAACAGAAATGACTGGATATATTGGATGAATATTTTGGGGACTGTGGCAGTGATGGGGCTTATACAAATTGGACAAGTTACACCTGGGCAGGACTGGGACGGAAGTCATAGGGAGAAGTGTTGCTAGAGCAGTTGGGGAGGATTTCAACTAATGTCAGGGGATGGGAACTTACGCCAGGAGTCAGAAGGAGTGAGTAAGGACAAAAGAAAAGTAGAAAAAAATTGACAAAGCAAACAAAGCAAAATTCAAACAGGAGAAAGTGAGGACTGCAGATGCTGGAGATCAGAGCTGAAAAAGGTGTTGCTGGAAAAGCGCAGGTCAGGCAGCATCCAAGGAGCAGGAGAATTGACGTTTCGGGCATGAGCCCTTCTTCAGGAATTCAACCTGAATTCAAAATTCAAACAGGGCTGGATGTAGCTGAGCTGGAAGGTTCATTTTCATAAGTTTCATCACCATACTAGATAACATCTTCAGTGGGTCTCCAGACAAAGCACTGCTGGTGTTTCCTACTTTCTATTTATAGATTTGGGTTTGCTTGGGTTGATGTCATTTCCTGTTTTTTTCTCAGGGTTGCGAAATGTGCTTGTTCATAAAAGTTCCGGTTGGAATGCTATGCTTCTCGTGCATGTCTGTTTTCCTCAGAGGATGGATGTGTTGTCCCAGTCGAAGCGATGTCCTTCTTTATCTGTATGTAAAGATTCTAGAGAGGTGGGTCATGTCTTTTTGTGGCTAGTTGATCTTAATGTATCCTGGTGGCTAGTTTTCTGCCTGTTTGTCCAATGTAGTGTTTGGTACAGTTCTTGCATGGTATTTTGTAAATGACATTAGTTTTGCTTGCTGTCTGTATAGGGTTTGTCAAGTTAATTAGTTGCTGTTTTAGTGCGTTGGTGGGTTTGTGGGCTACCATGATGCTAAGGGGTCTGAGTAGTCTGGCAGTCATCTCCAAAATGTCTTTGGCGTAGGGGAGAGTGGCTAAGGTTTCTGGACCCAAACATACAAATAGAAGCTCAGGAGACATCAACAGTGCTTTGTCTGGAGGCTCACTGAAGATGTTGCCTAGTACAGTGACTAAACATCTGAAAATGAACCTGCAGCTCAGCTAACAAGCCTACTTCCAGAACCTCAACTTGAGCTACAAATTTTCTCAAAACTTGAGAACACTACTGGAGCAAGACAATGTTAAAAAAGACAAGCTTAAAGGTTTTGTGCCTTAATACACAAGCATTTGTAATAGAACTAATCTCCGATATAAACAGGTACGATAATAATTAGGATTATGGAGACATGGCTACAGGGTGACTAGGGATGGGAACTGGATGTCCGAGGCTATTAAGTATTTAAGAAGGACAGGCAAAAAAAAGGGGGGAAAAAAATAAAGGTGGAGGAGTGGCATTGTTGATAAGTGGAAATTAGCATAATAGTGAGAAAGTGCTTTAGCTCAGACAACATGGAGTTGAGAAATACCAAGGGGCAAGGAAATCATTAATGGGTGGCATATTTAGACCCCCAAACTGCAGGAAGTTGGGACTGGCATTACACAAGAAACCACAATGCTGTAGAGGAGGCATTCCTGAAGTGTTGACCAACATGTGGAGGAACCAACTAAAGAGCAGGTCATCTTAGACTGGATACTGTGTAATATGAAGGGAATGATGCCAATCTAGCTGAGAGACACCCCTGGGGAAGGGGTGGGGGGTGGGGGGTATAATTTGTGACCATAACAAGATAGAATTCTATCAAAATGGAGAGAGCAAGGTAAATGAATCGGACACTAGGGTGCTGAATCTTAAAAAAGGAATCTATGAAGATCAGGCATGAGTTGCCCTTGACAGATTGGGGAAGAATTACTTGGATGATAGTGGATAGGCAATGGCAAACATTGAATGCACACATTGGGAATGACAACTGTCTGATAAAAGCAAAATGGGCAAGAGGGACAATTCAGGGCTTAAAAAGGAAATTAGAGAATGCATAGGATTCCAGAAAAAAGCGTATATTGAGTCAGAGTCTTAGATGTACAGCATGGAAACAGACTTCGGTCCAACCCATCCATGCAAACCAGATATCCCAACCCAATCTAGTCCCACATCCCTCCAAACCCTTCCTATTCATTTACCCATCCAAATGCCTCAGAAATGTTCTAATTGTACCAGCCTCCACCACTTCCTCTGGCAGCTCATTCCATACACATGCCACCCTCTGAAAAAGTTGCCTCTTCTTAGGTCTCTTTCATATCTTTCCCCTCTTACTCTAAACCTATGCCCTCTAGTTCTGGACTCCCCGATCCCAGGGAAAAGACTTTGCCTATAGACTGGCCAAGAAAAAAAAAGATAACTGGTGATTGGGAACAGTTTAGAATTCAGCATAGGACCAAGGGGAAAATATGGTACAAAAGTAAGCCTACAGAGAACAAAGACTGACACTAAGATTCTTTATGTATGTGAAGAGAAAGAGATTGAAGACAAAATGTAGAATCCCCTACTGATAGAAACAGGGTAATGTATAATAAGGGACAAAGAACAGTTGAGCAACTCCAGGAAATCTTTGTCTTTTGCGAAGACAGAACCAATCAAGATACTAAAAATGCTTGAGAATGCAAGATTTAGTGAGAATAAAAAACTGAAGGAGATCAATATTACTAGAGAATTGGTGCTGGAAGAATGGAGAGGATTGAAGGCAGATAAATACTTAGGGCCTGAAAATCTACATCCCAGAGTAGATTAGTGGATCTAGAAAGAGTAGATGCATTGGATGTCATCTTCCAGGACTTTATAGACTGTTAGTTGTGGCAATTAAGAGTGCGAGGGTTTGACGCATAAGGCAGAGTGATGGTTAAGCCACAACCTGACTACTGAGTCCAATCCAGGCTGCCACATTATAGGCAGGATGGAATTACATTGGAAAAGTTATAAAAAGATTCACTAAGAAGTTGCCCAGTCTGGAACATTTCCACTATGTAGGGACACTTGTAGGGCACTACTTTCCTTGGAGCAGAGAAGGCTGAAGGGGGACCTAAAGAGGTTTACAGGATTGAGGGGCATAGATATGGTTGATAGGAATAAACCTTACCCCTTAGTAGAGACCATTTACAAAGCGACACCGTCAGAAATGAGGCATGAGTAATAAGAGCTAGTCACATCCATATCACAAGAAGAAATAATAAAAAGAAATTACAAGATTTTCACATCTACCCAGCTTTACTGCTACTTTCAGTAAAACTAGCAGACACCTTGTTTTGGAACAGAAATTTCCTCAAAAATGGAAGATGGATGTAATTAGATTTTAGAATGAGGACCAAAATCATTTACTAATTCCATCAATCTTGGTAACAATCCAGCAAAGTTCTCTGCTCACAACCTTTGTTTAACAACTCCAAATTTGCATTTTGCCAACACCAAGACCACCAACTTCCAACCCAAATATTGCCAGACTTCACACATTACATTCATTCCAGCATTATATCTAGACTCACTTATTTTAAATAAACTCTTTCCTAATCTCCATATGCCACTTTCTGAAAACAATAAAAAAAACAATATTCTGCTGCTCAAGTTTTATTCACCTGACCACGGTCCTAAAATGTCCCAAACAAGTATCATCTCCATTTTAAAATGGTCATCCTTTTCTCTCCATGCAATTCCCCACTCGTTCAGCCCCACAATATAATTTACTAAATTTTGGCCTTTGGGCATCCACAATTTTATATTTGCTTCAACATTGGTGACCATCGCAAGGTTTGTAGCTCAGGTTGAGGTTTAGGGTGTAGGTTTGCTCACTGAGCTGTAGGTTTGATATCCAGATGTTTCATTACCTGGCTAGGTAATATCAGTGGCAACCTCCAAGTGAAGCAAAGCTGTTGTCTCCCGCTTTCTATTTATATCTTTCTCCTGGATGGGCTTCCTGGGGTTTGTGATGTCATTTCCTGTTCGTTTTCTGAGGGATTAAGAGAGGGGTTTCCATCTATCAACCCCTCAAAACAAACAGGAAATGACATCACCACAAACCCCAGGGTACCATCCAAGAGAAAGATATAAATAGAAAGCAGGAGACAACAGCTTTGCTTCACTTGGAGGTTGCCACTGATATTACCTAGCCAGGTAATGAAACATCTGGATATCAAACCTACAGCTCAGTGAGCAAACCTACACCCTAAATTGGTGACCATGCAGTTAACTGCCTAGGCTCCAAGCTCTGGAATACCTTCATTACTTTGGTCCTCTTTGGGGACTCCTTCAAATCCAGCTCTTTGACCAATCTTTTGGTGATTCTGACTCATTCGCCTCATGTCACCTCTGAAGTACCTGGGAAGTTGCACTTATGTAGCATCAAACTTTGAGGAGTAATTTTTGACAAGAAATGCCTCACGCTACATAACATTCAATTAAGTTTTCTTAGTAGAGGATCTTTCCATAATTTTTATATAATATTATAATATTTGTATAATATTATATAACACACAGCTATATTAGTTGATATACACACAGGTGTGGGAATGATTTCATTTAGGTAATTTCTTAATAAATTAATTCATGCAACAGAAAAGCAAATAACTAGATAATCCAACCAGGTCTCCAATCACATTTGTTTCTGCTCAACTTTAAAACTTGAACTATTGGGCCAAAAAGCCAATAGTTGTATATTTCAACAGAACTTAGAAAGTACCTTCCTAATATTGAAATAATGATCTCCCTCTTATACTCACCTCTAAATAAGAAACTTTTAACGCAAAATCGGTATCTGAATTCTCTTCAATCATCTTAAACAGCATATTAATTACTCTTGGAATGACACCAACGCTTAGATCACCCTCTTGACCAGATGTGTATGTTCCTCCCATAGAATAGGTCTTTCCAGAACCAGTCTGTCCATATGCCAATACTGTAGCATTATACCCTGGAATAGAAAGCATAGAACAAAGTCAGTGTGATCACATTTAAAAATGGAACATAGTGAGCAAAACCTGCTTTAAAAACAGTTCAGATTTGCATGAACTTCACCTAGTGTTATTTACCTTTATTTCAAAAAAGTGATTTCACACTTGGTCACCAATTTCCTAAAATAGATATCCTTTTATTCTAAGGGACCCTTCTAGCAAGGCAAAAACTCTCAATCTATAGTCAAAATTCCTCAATCTTAAGAACTGTTCAATAAAGTCACACTATTTAGCATTGAGGAAAAAATGAGGGATAAACCCAAACTTTGTCACAAAAAAAAACACATTTCAGCAATTAAGTGAGCTGTCTGAACCATTTCCAACACAACTATGTCTTTCTTTAAAGTAGGAAAACCAAAACTATCTGCAGTCATCCAGGTGCAGTCACACCATTGCTTTGTACATATTTTCCAAATAACCTGCTCACAGCATTATGACACTCTTCTAGAGCAGGTGTGACTTGATACTAAGCCTCTTCTCAGAGGTCAGAACTCTACCACTGCATAAGGATCCTAAAATTCAGATAGTTGCCTGAAGCAAGTGGGACTTGAACACAGGTTCAGAGGTATGGACTGTATCAATATGCCACAAGAGCCTTGCTAATGTTTTGAAACAATTATTTAAGACTTCCCTACCCTTATGCTTTATTCCTTTGCAAAAGGCCAACATGCCATCTGCCAATTACTTGCTACACTTGCATGTTGATGTTTAGATTCACAGAGTGAGGCTGCAATGTAGTGGTCGTTGCACTGGACTAGTAATCCAGACCCCAAGGCTAATGGCTCTGGGCACATTGGTTCAAATCCCACCACAGTAAATGACATTTTAATTCATTAACTACTATCGACTTTCATAACACTTATCTCGCTCACTGATGTCATCTTTACCAGGGCTAGCCAAAACAGCTCCAGGCAGGATTGACTCTGAACGGCCTTCTCGGCAAGTCAGGATGCAGGCTTAGCCAGCAATATATTCATATCACAGAATTTCTACACTGCAGAGGCCATTTGGCCAATAAAGTCTGCTGTGACCGTCCAACCTAAATCCCTGCATTCATTATAGCCTACATAACTTTGGATTGTGGGAGAAAACTCAAGCACCTGAAAGAAACCCATGCAACCATGGGGAAAATGTAAACTCCCGACAGAAAGACACCCAAGGCTAGAACTGGGTCCCTGGCACTGTGAGAATAGTGCTTATTCCAGAAGCAAAACAAAACCCAGATGCCTCTGTATCCTGACATTTTATGGTCTCCACCCATTCAAGAATTATTTTCAATTCATGTCAAAATGGACATTTTTGCACATATTACTCCACCTGCCAATTTTTTGACCACACAAAATTGTCTACATTCCTTTGCAGACTGTCCTCAACTTTCCTATCCATTTTTGCTTTGCCAGCAAGAGTGGATAATACAATGTAAATAATTTTGGATAAATTATTTGTGTAAACAAGCACCCAATGGTGATCCTTGCTGAAATTCATTCATCTCATTTATCCCGTTAGAGGAATCTGCAATGGATATTAATAATTTCCTGCAATACAAATTCTCGTCTTGCGCAATAACCTTTGATATGACATTTTTAAAATATCTTTTGAAGTCAAATACATTATACCACTGGTTGTCTTATCAATACTGTATGTCGCATCCTCAAAACAAAACTCTTGATCAAACATTATTCTCCCTTTGGAAAGCCTCACTGATTGTCTATGTCCGGTTATCACCTCAAGAATATACTCCAGCGCCATCTCAGTGTCAAGAGTTTGAGTTTCCTGCTTGAGTTACTGTCTCCCTTCTTTGAGCAAAAGGATTTTACATATGTGGTTTTCGAAGCCACTGGAGCTTTTCTAGAATCTAGAAAGTTTTGGAAGATTACAACCAAAACACCCAACATCCTTGCAGTCACTCATCAAGGGATGTCTCAACAACTGAACAGCCCTTTAGTCCCAGTTCTTTTTCTGTACACATTCCTCCTCCACCTGATTTTCTACCACAATGACACTGCTATGATTTCAATACATCAGAAAAAGTTACTTGCTTTAAGTTTCTGCAGTTTGGTTTTCTCATTTGCAATTCCCTAGTCTTATACTTTAGGGGCATACTTATTTCCCTTTCCACACTTCTTGCACATTTACATTTCACTCTGGTTGAGAATGAAAGTGAACCAATCTACCACTTTAGTTTTGTATGACTTTTCTTTCAATCAATCAATCAGATACCAGCACGAACATGTTAGCCACAGATAGTTCATCCAGTCTCATTCTCAAATTGAGTATAGATAAAGAGGCAAAGTGCAGTCCAACATGTTAAATTTGTACATCAGGGCAGGAAAAAAAAAATGGTAGTTGGCTAAAAATAAAAAAAAAAAAGAGACAAAAAAATTTAAGACAGAAAAGAACCAAGGAAATCAAGATACTAGATGTAGGTTTACACGCTGGAAGATTTGTTTTCAGATGTTACGCCACCATTGTAGGTAACATCACTGAGCCTCTGGATGAAGCACTAGTGGCATGGCCTGCTTTCTATTCCTTGGAACAGGGACGTACTTTTCTTTACTTTTTCCTCAGGGGGTGGTAAATGGGATCCAAGTCAACACGTTTGTTGAGAGCGTTCTGGTTGGTATGCCATGTTTCTAAGAATTCTCATGTGTCTGTTTGGCTTGTCTTAGGATGGATGCATTGTCCCAGTCAAAGTAGTGTCCTTCCTCATCTGTAGGTGAAGATACTAATGAGAGTGCGTCATGTCTTTTTGTGGCTATTTGATGTTCATGAGATTAATGATATTCACTATTATCCAAACCTTTCAACAAACATTGACTTGGATCCCATTTACCACCGCCCTGAGAAAAACAAGAGATGACATCACATGAAAAGATCTCACCAACACAAGGAAACCTAAACAGAAATAGAAAGTGGGCCATCCCACCAGTGCTTCAAATGGAGGCTCACTGATGTTACTTAGTATGGTGATGAAACGTCTGAAAACAAACCTTCCAACTCAGCAAGCAAACCTACATCCAGAACCTCAACCTGAGCTACAAATCTTCTCAAAACTCGCTAAATCTAGATACATTTCAAATAAGCATGGAATAAACAAACTGAAATTTTGACAGCTCTTAAAATGGGATTGGTATTCTTGTTTGTTTTAAAAGAATTTACTTGTAAAACTGAATTGATTATTAGAAATGTTTCTATGTGGATTAAGTGATCAGATATCTGACAGATAAAATGATCAAAGGAGTGATTCACAGAAAAACCTGCAATGAGAATCATTCAATACGCAATGAACAGTGGATCAATCCCAAGCTATTTCCAAAACATTCAGCAGGAAATAGTTACCTTTGAATATCCCCTGAATAAGGGGATGTACTGCAATATTGAACACTTCTTCTTGCTCTGCACAGGGATCAAAGACGTAATCATATGAAAAATACTTATCGATTCCCAAAAGCACCTGAGGGGGGAAAAGAAAGCAAATTAAAAGAAAATTGGTACAGCATACTCTACACAACAGTAGCAGGGAGCTGACTTGACAGAATCCCCTTTTGTCATAATAACCTATTTAAAAGATCTTCAGGCATCAGAACAGAAACCATAACAATTTAAGCAATGTCAAACCATCAAACTAGATCAAACTTATACCTGTGGTTCTCCAGGAGTGAATGTCAAGCACACTTGACATCCTTCATCAATTTCCTTCTGTACCAGAGGACGGCAGCGGAGGGCTACTCTTACTGGAATAACCTTATCCTCTTCTCGTACCATCCTATCAACAGATAGCATGCAAACAATTTAAACACATTGTAGGCTGAAATACAATGCATTGGATATACACACTATTAAAGTCAATGGCAATAATCAGATGTACAAGTGGTATGTCCAGTAATAGAGTTAATTAAATAAAAAGGTAGCCACTTAGTAGACTTGGGTCAATAATGTTACTCTAGATGTTAAACAAGTTAGGAAAGTGAGCTAAAGATATGATCAAAGCTATTCATAGACAAGTGTCAAGAAAAAAAATTGACATCTCGTTTGTTCTTTTAGAATAATACTGGTGGAAACTTACTTCTGTACAATAGTTCAGTGTGGAAAATAGGCATATCAGAGTAAGAGTTAAATATTGGAAAGATCTGAAAGCTATTTTAAGCAATTGAACTTGTAGTTATGTACTGACTGTTACATTCAAAAAGAAAAAGTGGTAAATATGCACAAATTTGTTGGTTACATGATCTTTCCAATGATTTGTGAAACATATTATTAGTACCTCTAACAGAGCCCAAGAATTCAAAAGCATTTCTGAGAAGCATCAAGCAAATTTTAACTAATCCACATTGAAAAACATTAAGCGGATGACAAACGATTAAAAAGCCCCTCACAAAGCCATGCTATTTATAAGTTAAGAGACTCGAGAAAGCAAAAAAGGCAGAATTTTAGGGAATGAATTAGAATATTTGCTTCTCGCACTGAAGACACAACTGTCAGTGGTATATTTTGAGAAGTGTATATACTAGGGTTTAGGCCTGGACATTCGACATGGAAATGTTTGAAAACAATACTTAAAAGAGCATTGCTTAAGCAGGAGCTCACGAAGATCAGCAAGTGTTGAGATAATGAATAAATCTGATTAACTGCAAGTTATAACAATAGCAGAATAATTTGACAATATTAAGTTTGAGAATCTGACAGAGGAAATTGACCAGGAGTGCTTTGGAATATTTCAGCCTGGTTGAAACAAAGGCACTGATGGACTCATTAGCTCTTAAACTCAACCCCCCCGCTTTCTGAACAACCTTATCAACTTGGGTGACAACTTTGCAAGATCTATGGACAAGGACCCCAAAGATCCCTTTGTTTCTCCACACTGCCACAGCCCTGCTTTAAACCCTGTACTGAACAACCCTGAATATCAGGACAAGACAGGCAGGGAGTATTTTGATTAGATTAGATTCCCTACAGCGTGGAAACAGGCCCTTCGACCCAACAGGTCCACACCAACCCTCCGAACAGCAACCCACCCCCCCACTGACTAATGCACCTAACACTATGGGCAATTTAACATGGCCAATTCACCTGACCTGCACATCTTTGGACTGGGGGAGGAAACTAGAGCACCCGGAGGAAACCCACAGACAGAATGGGAGAATATGCAAACTCCACAGACAGTTGCCCGAGGCTGGAATTAAACCTGGGATCCTGGTGCTGTAAGGCAGCAATGCTAACCATTGAACCACCGTTATCTGGTCATAAACAACAGAAGCCATACTGAGCATAATTACATAAAAAACATGTTAACAGAATTTTTATTTTATTCAAATCAATAAAATGTGCACAAACACTGGAAATTGCTTAAAAATGTGATATTTTACAAATTAAATCACTTGTTGGGATACTGCTCCTTCCAGCATTCATCATGAACAGGAAATGTTTGACGTTATATTAAAACAAGATATGCAGTTTGAATGGTTTTCTTCCCCCGCTTAGCGAAATTAATAGTACGAGAGAGTCCGTGACGGGGTCCATGCTAATTCTTTTTTTAAAAAAAACGGGACCTCGAGATCTTGTTTGGATAATTGATGTTCAGATAACAGAGGTTGTTCTGCATTCTGCATTCAAGTTCAACCTTCCAAAGTGAATCATGTCACACTTTTCCAGGCTGAACTCCATCTGCCACTGATCAGCTCAGTCCTGCTGAGTCAGTTTCACGTTGCAACATCCAACAGCCCTTCACACTATCACTCCAACCTTTATGTCATTGGCAATCCTACTAACCCACCCTTCCACTTTCTCATCAAAGTCATTTATAAAAATATCACAAACAGCAAAGGCCCCATAATGGATCCTTGCAGAATATCGCTGGTCACCAAGCTCCAGGCTGAATACTTTCCACCTACCACCCCCCTGTATGGGCCAGCCAATTCTGTATCCAGCCAGATTTCCCTGTATCCCATATCTCCTTACTTTTGAATGAGCCTACCATCAGGAACCTTATCAAACATCTTGCTAAAATCCACATACACCACACCCACTGCTCTACCTTCAATGTGTTTTGTCACATCCTCAAAGAATTCAATAAGGCTTGAGGGATCACCTGCCCCTCAAAGACATGCTGACCATATCTAATCAAAGCTGAAAATGTGTTGCTGGAAAAGCGCAGGTCAGGCAGCATCCAAGGAACAGGAGAATTGACATTTCGGGCATCAGCCCTTCTTCAGGAATGAGGAAAGTGTGTCCAGCAGGCTAAGATAAAAAGGTAGGAGGAGGGGCGTTGGGAATATCTAATCAAACTATGGTTTTCCAAGTAATCCAGTTTCAGAAACCTCTCAGTACTATACACACCACAGATCAGATTGACTAGTCTGTAATTCCTAGGATTATCCCTATTCCCTTTCTTGAGCGAGAAAAATATTTGCCACTCTCCAAACATCTGGCACTACTCCAGTGGACAGTGAGGACACAGATCATCGCCAAAGGTACAGCAATCTCTTCCCTTGCTTCCTATAATAACCAAGGGTATATCCCATGTGACCCAGGGATTTCTCCATCCTTATGATTTTTAAAATATTCATCACATACTCCTTAACATCAACCTGTTCAGGAACATCAGTGTAGCACACTGACCCTCAAACATCAAAGTCCCTCTCAGAAATGAATACTAGTATTCACTAAGGACCTCCCCTACCTCAGACTCCATGCACAAATTACCTCACTATCCCTGTTCAGCCCTACCCTCACTCTGACCATCCTCTTGTTCCTCAAGTGGCCTCGGGGTTTCCTTAACCCTACCTGCTAAAGCTTTATCATGCCACCTTTTAAGCTCTTTTCACTCCATTCTTCAGTTCCTTCCTTGTAATGTTCTAGAGCACTCTGATCCTTGCCTCAAGTTTAAGGTTCCTTCTTGCTCTTGACTTAATGTTCCACATCTCGTCACCCAAGATTCTTCCCCCTATCATCCCATCCTTGTCTCAGTGGGACAAACCTGTCAAGCACCATCAGCAATTGCTTCTGAAGCAACCTCCACTTTTCTGTTGTGCATTTCCTTGCAAACGTGTTCCCAATTTAGGTGCCCCAGTTCCTGCCTAATAGTATTGTAAATTCCCATCCCCTAACTAAATACTGTCCCATACAGTCTGCTCCTATCCCTCTCCATGACTATAGTAAAGATCAGGGAGTTGTGATCTTTAATCACCAAAATGCTCTCCCACCAAGAGATCCGACACCTGGCCTGATTTGTTGCCAAGCACCAAATCCAATATGGCCTCCTCTCTAGTGCCCTTCCACTGACATTTATTCATTTGGCTGAACCTGTACTCAGTATTATTAATTTCTCCTTCGAATCCTCCCACTTCCTCCAGACCAAAGGGGTAGCCATAGGCACCCGTAGGGGCCCTAGTTATGCCTGTCTCTGTTGGCTACGTAGAACAGTCGATCTTCTGTAGTTACACCAACACCACTCCCCACCTCTTCCTCCGCTACATTGATGACCGCATTGGCACCACCTCGTGCTCCCACGAGGAGGTTGAGCAATTCATCAACTTCAACACATTCCACCCAGACCTTAAATTCACCTGGACCATCTCTGACACCTCCCTCCCCTTCCTGGGCCTCTCATCTCCATTAATGACGACTGACTTGACACTGATCTTTTTTTAAAAACAAACCCATCGACTCCCACAGCTACCTGGATTATACCCTACCTCCTGCAAAAATGCCATCCTGTATTCCCAATTCCAGTGTCCACCGTATCTGCTCCCAGGAGGACCAGTTCCACCACAGAACACACTAGATGGCCTCCTTCTTTAGAGACTACAATTTCCTTTCCCACGTCGTTAAAGATGCCCTCCAATGCTTCTCATCCAGATCCCGCACCTCCGCCCTCAAACCCCATCCCTCCAACCGTAACAAGGATAGACCACCACCCCTCCCCCCCCGCACTCACTTTCCACCCTACCAACCTTCACATAAACCACGTCATCCGAAGATATTTCCGCCACCTCCAAACGGACCCCACCAACAGGGATATATTTCCCTCCCCACCCCTATCCACTTTCCACAAAGACTGTTCCCTCTGACTACCTGGTCAGGTCCACGCCCCCCCAACAACCCACCCTCCCGTCCTGGCACCTTCCCCTGCCACTGCAGGAATTGCAAAACCTGCGCCCACACCTCCATCCAAGGCCCAAAAAGAGCCTTCCACATTCAAAGTTTTACCTGCACATCCACCAATATCATTTATTCCCGATGCGGTCTCCTCTACATTGGGGAGACTGGACACCACCTAGCAGAGCACTTTAGGGAACATCGCCAGGACACCCGCACCAATCTACCCCACCGTTCTGTGGCCCAACATTTCAACTACCCCTCTCACTCTGCCAAGGACATGCAGGTCCTGGGCCTCCTCCACCGCCACAGCCTCACCACCCGACGCCTGGAGGAAGAACACATCTTCCGCCTCAGAACACTTCAACGCCATGACATCAATGTGGATTTCACCAGTTTCCTCATTTCCCCTTCCCCCATCTCCAACCTTCCAGCTCAGCACCACCCTCATGACCTGACCTACCTATCACCCTCCTCTCTGCACCTTTCCAAATCTGCTTCTCCATGTCTGTTGCTATTGGGGCAGGTCTGTAGAAAACACCCGATAAAAGTGACTGCTCCTTTCCTGTGCCTGACTCCCACCCATACTGACCCTGTAGACAAATGTCCTCAACGACCTCCCTTTCCGCTGCTGTGATACTATCCCCGATTAGCAATGCCACTCCTCCACCTCTTTTCAGGTCCCCATTCCTTTCCATAGCTATGTCATTGGTACTGATGTGTACACAACTTCTGGCTGCTCACCCTCCCCCTTAAGAATCCTCTTGACTCGATCAGAGACATTCTTGGCCCTGGCACCTGGGAGGCAACATACCATCAGGGAGTCTCATTTGCAACCACAGTATCTCCTGTCTGTTCCTCTCACGATTGAATCACCTTTCACCATCTCCTTACTCCCTTCCCTTCTGAGCCATAGAACTTCAGTAAAAGGAATCATCAACACTGCATGTTAACATTACAAATTGAAAGATGCCTTTTTTAGGTATTAACACATGAGATTTAAAGGGAGCAAGGAATAGTAAAGGGTTCATTGAAATGGTACACTGTAGACTCGTTTGAATAATAGTTAGGATGCAGAGTCATTAGATAGTAATCCAGAAACCCAGGCTAATGTTGTGGGGATCTAGGTTCAAATCCCACCATGGTAGATGGCGAAACTTGAAATCAAAATCTGGAATTCAAAAAGTTAAAAATTGCGACCACATAACCACTTGATTGCAGTAAAAACCCATCTGGTTCTCTAATGCCCCATGAGGAAATCTGCCATCCTTATTTTGTCTCACTGAGACATGACTCCAGAAACAAATGATTCTTAAATTATCTAACATTTAGCAGGACACTTCTATCAAACGGCTAGAAAGTGGAAGGAATGACCTAGCATCAACCTACAAACCAGAAATAAGAAACAATCCTGTTGACCTGCAAAGTCTTCCTTTAAACTGCTTGACCAGCACCTGAAATGCCACCTTAGACATTCATGCTCTTCACTACAAGTAGCAGTGTGCATTATCTACAAGGTCAGAGTCAGATATACAGCAGAAACAGACCCTTCAATCCAGCTCATTCATGCTGACCAGATATCCTAAATAAATCTAGTCACATTTGGCCCATATCCCTGTAAATTCTTCCTATTCATATACCCATCCAAATGCCTTTTAAAATGCTGTAATTATACCAGCCTCCACTACTTCCACTGGCCACTCATTCCATTCATGCACTACCCTTTGCACGGAAAAGTTGCTCCTTTGGTCCACTCTCACTTTAAACCTATTCCCTCTAGTTTTCGATTCCCCCACCCAGGGGAGACACCTTGGTCTAGCTATGGCCCTCATTTTAAAGCTCCACAGGATCACACCTCAGTTTCTGATGCTCCAGGGAAAATAGCAGTAACCAATTCTGCCTTTCCCTATAGCTCAAACCGTCCAACCTGGCAACATTCTCAAATCTTCTCCGAACCCTTTCTAGTTTCACAACGTCCTATAGTAGGGAGACTAGAATTGCATACAGTATTCCAATAGTGGCCTAACTAATGTCCTGCACAGACACATTACTTCCCATGTCCTATACCCAATGCACTGACCAATAAGGCAAGCATATCAAATACCTTCTTCACTATCTTATTTACCGGTGACTCTACTTTCAAGGAACTATGAATCTGCATTCTGAGATCTCTGTTCAGCAACACTCCCCAGGACCTTAAGGTACGATTTGCCTTTCCAAAAATGCAGCACCTCACATTTATCCAAAATAAACACCATCTGCCACTGTGCACTGCATTAAATTTGGACAAGCTCCTTTAGCAACACATTTGAAACCAGCAATCTCCATGACCTAGAAGGAGATGAGCAGCAAACACATAGGAACACCACCATCTGCAAGTCTCCTCTCAACCACTATCCTTATCTGGAATTAAGATTTCATGGAAAGTCACTGGGTCAAAATCCAGGAGTTACCTTCTTAATTGCATTGGGTGCCCCAACACCATGGGCTGCAACAGTTCAAGAAGGGAACAACCCTCTCCAGGGAATTACAGGTGGCAATAAATGGCGACTTAGCCACAACACAACTTCCCATGAAAAATGTTGAAAAACTATCCTCAGGTGCCAAGACTCCAGAAGTGCCTGGCTTTTGTGCTGTGCAATTCCCAGAAATTCTAATCATTATTTTTGACATCCTGGATCAGACTGATGGATCTCAGGATTTCCCCAAGTGCTACCGAACAATACTAAGTCCGTGGGTTAAACAAAAAAGTATCCCAATGCATGGGATGGCATCTTGTACACATGCACAAACAACTTCTTATTCTTCTCAAAGCAGAATGTCTAATAAAATAAAGTAATATAGATGCATTCTTATTATATTTCACAGGTAAAGTTTTACAACAAGCATGGTAAACTTCCAATCCAAAACCATTTCATTTTGTAACAGCATCCCCCACTTCCAAGACCACTGGTCACCACTGACCACTTTCCTGCTTCTGAATCCTGGCTGTGAGAAAGATCTCAGGAAGCAAACAGTAAGAAGCAGGAAGCTATTTACAGAGAAAGAGCAGTTCCATACAGTGTCATAGGAGTAACCATTGTGCAGCCAGCACAAATCAGAAGCAGGAATTCCAGCCAGTTTAATTAACATCGAGCTAGAGAACAGTGGGAGGTGCTCAGAGACAAATCCATACCTCCACATTAAAAAAATCCTCAAAGGTTGTTTTGTTTACAAATAGTAATTTACCACTACAATTAAGTTTACAGGGCTAAATTTTATGTCTTTTCCTGATGGGAAGTAATTTTATAATATCCGCACAAAAACAGCACTGAGAAGTCACAGCATCTGTAGAAATAAGTAGATTTAACATTTAAGTCCAGCGACTCTTAGGCCAATCTGATTGCTTCTGAACTATATGCCCAAAGTGGTCTACAAAAATAGCTCATCAATATAGGTCTAATACTAGAGGCTCTTCATAACAGTTAGTACATAAAATGGAACTCTAGGTTACAGCTAGAGCTTGAATGAAACAAAAACGTTGGATACTGTAATTGATGAAGTAACAGATTTTAAAGTCATTAAGAGTGGACAGCGTAGTAGTTGTGGGCTTGTAGCTTCTATGGGTCTTTGCAAACTCCGGTACTCGAGGACATCCCAGAGTTACTTACACCGAACGAAGCAGTCCGTTCTGCATGGAGAATTCCCATTATCCAGTTTAAAAACTAGGGTGTCTCCCATTTAAGGCAGAAACAAGGCCTGTCATTTCTCACAAGCTTCATTAGCCTTTGAAATGGTCCAAACAGTTAGTTTATTAAATACAGTAATGAATGGTTCAGACAGACGATCCATCAAGGGACTAACGCCCCCTAGGCAGATAGGAAAAGTGCAGGTAAAGTCGCAATCAAATCAGATTTTTTTGATAATTAGTGCAAACACGGTAGATCGAATAGGCCCCAGCTATTCCTGTCTCTTTGTTGGCTACGTAGAGCAGTTGATCTTCCGTAAGCAACTCCCACGGTAGATCGAATGGTCCACTTTTGCTTGTACTACTTATAATCCGTATATATAAAGCCAGAATTTAACCCAGTTCTTGTAAATCAATGAAATCGGCACTGGGCCAATCGTTCCTCACAAGAGTCTACCAGCAAGATCCTGAACTGGTTTTCAGCCAGACTGAACACAGTCCAAACTGTAGCGCTGGAAAAGCACAGCCGGTCAGACAACATCCGAGGAGCAGGAGAATTGATTATTCAGGCATAAATTCTTCAATTGGAGCTTTTGCCCGATTTGTCTATTTTCCTGCTCCTCGGATGCCGCCTGAACCGCTGTGCTCTTCCAGCGCCACTAATCCAGAATTATGCCCGAATTGTCTATTTTCCTGCTCCTCGGATGCTGCTGACTCGCTGGGCGTCTCCAGCGCCACACTTTTGGACTCTGATCTCCAGCATCATGAGTCTTTACTTTCTCCTGAATACAGTCTAGTTCACTGTCATGTACAACTGAACGGAAACCAGTGGAGTTTACCCAGGTTTCATGTTGAAGCGGTGTTGTACGGGCGGGAGGTATAACTCAGTGGTGGGCCTTACACTTGCCGCCAGGACCTGCAGCCCAACGCTAAGATCTCAGCTCCTTCCACTCCGTTAACGTGGGTGCACATACCCACCTGCAAGCCGCTCCCACTGCCTCTTCACACACAAGGCCTCGGGAATAAAAACTTTAATACACAAACAAGAGTGTCTGCCGACCCTGAAATCCGGCGAATCGAGCTCGGCCCGCCCCGAAACAGCAACCGCCGACTCCAAAGACACATTCAAATACTGCCGCCGCCCGGGACTAGCCAATCACAGGCCGCGTCCCTGTTCGACCTCACGGCGTAATCACGTGATCCACAGCCGTGCCTTCCCCCGCCCCCTGTCCTATCACGTGATTGGGCTGGGTTTGGTAACAGATGATGATGGCTACAGACCCTAGTCTACTGGAAGGCAAAACCCCTCATGTATCAGTGTGGGCGGCATAGTGACTCAGTGGTGAGCACTGCTGTCTCATGGTGCCAGGGATTCGGGTTCGATTCCAGCCCCTAGGCGACTGTGTGCTGTGTGTACATTTCCCGTGTGTGCATGGGATTGCTCTGGTTTCCTCTCACATCTCAAAGAGGTGCAGGTTAGGTGAATTGGCCAGGCTAAGTTGTCTACAGTGTTCAGGGAAGTATAGGTTAGCTGCATTAGGGGAGGAGCAATGGGTCTGGGTGGGTTACTCTTCAGAGGGTCAGTGTGGTCTTGTCCAAAGGGTCTGTTTCCATATTGTAGGGAATCTATTTTGTAAAAAATCAGAAAATGTTGCAGGTTTTCCTTCTCTTTGGGGTGTGGTGTTGCGAGTGACTGAGGGTTTATTGCTGCTGGGTGCTGATCGCTATGCTTTCTTTGAATGGTAAGTAGCGATTGCTCTTTGAGTGCCTGTAGCACTTTTATCTCCGCCAACCAAATGTGGTTGCCCTGGTTTTACAACAAATCCAAAAGACTAACCCAGGCATTTGAGCCAAATATGATACACAGATCTTGTATGCTGTAACCCTCAAGTGAACCATATCTGGAAATACCGGTGTTGGACTGGGGTGTACAAAGTTAAAAATCGCACGAGACCAGGTTACAGTCCAACAGGTTTAATTGGAAGCACTAGCTTTCAGAGCGCCGCTTCTTCATCAGGTGATCTGATGAAGGAGCGGCGCTCCGAAAGCTAGCGTGCTTCCAATTAAACCTTTTGGACTATAACCTGGTGTTGTGTGATTTTTAACTTTGGGAACCATATCATTTTTGATTAAGATGAAGATACACCTGGATATTTTAAAGAAAGATCCGTTAACATTTAGAGAATAGGCAAATTTAACTTTCCTTTTGAATGTCAATAATTGATAATACTGTGAATTGTTGGTTCCAACGTGTGAATAAAGTTTTCAGAGCAGGTTGGTGGTTGTAGATTAACCAAAATTGAATTGAATTAGTTTTACTGTCACATGTCCTAACATGGGCACAATTAAAAGTTTACAAGTCACCAATTATGGTGCGATCTTAGGTACCTAGGTATAGATTCTTAAGTACAGATTCAAAAAAAATAAATTGTGTAGCAATAAATTTAGAAAAATGGAAAAATAAGAGTTCAGAATAACAGCCCTTCCAAACCAGACTGGCTGTGCTTCATTTGAAGGAGTGTGGGAATCAAGTCCACACTGAGGCTAGGCATTCAAGTCCATACATCCCCATTGCTATGGAAGCTGTTAATAACATCAGCCTGTGAACTGTGGTATTCCATAAGGATTGGTGCTGGGTCCACTGCTTATCATAATTTCAGTAAATAATTTGGATGTGAACATAGGAGGTATGGTTAGTAAGTTTTCAGCTAACACCAAAATTAGAGGTGTAGTGGACAGCCAAGAAGGTTACCTCTCAGTAAAACAGGATTTGATCAAATGGTCCAATGGGCTAAGAAGTGGCAGATGGAGTTTAATTTAGATAAATGTAAGGTGCTGAATTTTGGAAAGGCTATTCAGGGCAGAATAATACACTTAAAGGTCATGGGGAGTGTTGCTGATTAAAGATACTTTGGAGTGCAATTTCATAGTTCCTTGAAAGTGGAGTCACAGGCAGATAGGATAGTGAAGAAGGCTGTTTGGTATACTTGCCTTTATTGGTCAGTGCATTGAGTATAGGAGTTGGGAGGTCATGTTGCAGCTGTACAGGACATTGGTTAGGCCACTTTTGGGTAGCATAGTGGTTCACACTGCTGCCTCACAGCGTCGGAGACCCGGGTTCAATTCCTGCCTCAGGCAACTGTCTTAGTGGAGTTTGCACATTCTCCCCACGTCTGCGTGGGTTTCCTCCGGGTCCTCCAGTTTCCTCCCATGGTCCAAAAATGTGAGGTTAGGTGAATTGGCCATGCTAAATTGCCTATAGTGTTAGGTGAAGGGGTAAATATAGAGGAATGGGTCTGGGTGGGTTGCTCTTCAGAGGGTCGGTGTGGACTTGTTGGGCCGAAGGGCCTGTTTCCACACTGTAAGTAGTCTAATCTAATCATACTGTGCTCACTTCTGATCTCCCTGCTATAGGAAGGATCTTGTGAAACTTGAAAGAGTTCAGAAAAGATTTACAAGGTTTGGAGGATTTGAGCTATAGGGAAAGGCTGAAAAGGCTGGGCCTATTTTCCCTGGAGTGTTGGAGGCTGAGGGATCACCTTATAGAGGTTCATAAAATCATGAGGGGCGTGGATGGGATAAGTAGACAATGCCTTTTCCCTGGTTCTGGATTAGTGGTGCTGGAAGAGCACAGCAGTTCAGGCAGCATCCAAGTTGCTTCGAAATCGGCCCTTTCCCTGGGACAGGGGAGTCCAAAACTGGAGGGCATAGGTTTAAAGTGAGAGTGGAATTATTTAAAAGGGAGCTAAGGGGTAGAGGGTGGTGCGTGCATGGAATGAGCTGGCAGAGAAAGTTCAATTACAACATTTAAAAGGCATCTGGATGGATATATGAATAGGAAAGTTTTAGAAGGATATGGTAAAAACAAGGGCTGCAGATGCTGAAAACCAGATTCTAGATTAGAGTGGTACTGGAAAAGCACAGCAGTTCAGGCAGCATCCGAGGAGCAGGAAAATTGACGTTTCGGGCAAAAGCCCTTCATAAGGGCTTTTGCCCTAAACGTCGATGTTCCTGCTCCTCGGATGCTGCCTGAACTGTTGTGCTTTTCCAGCACCACTCAAGATGAGAGGGATATAGGCCAAATGCTGACAAATGGAACTAGATTTATTTAGGATATTGGGTCGGCATGGATGAGTTGGACCAAAGGGTCCATTTCTGTGCTGTACATCTGAATGACCCTGACTGGAAATGTTGACTCTGATTTCTCTGCAAAGATGCTGCCAGACCTGCTGAGTTTTTCCAGCAATCTCTGTTTTTGTTAGTGCTCATGTGTGCTGCATTCTTTCAATGGTTGAGTGTTTTAAGTATTTTCTGTTGGATATTTCTTGTATCTGCAGTATTCTGCTTTCCTGTTCGCAGGTTAATTCATAAATAAGGCACTCTTGCAGTGGTAGAGTACCTAGCCCTGGACCAAGAGGCCCAGGTTCAAGTCCCACCCGCTGCAGAAGTATGCAATAACACCCCTGAACAAGTTGATTAGGAAAAACAAACAGGAACATTGTAAACCACATAAAAAGGTTCTAGGTCAGTTAAGGAAAAAGTCTGGCTAAAGAGTGAGATTTTTAGAGTGTCATAAAGTACAAAAGTGAAGTTGAGAGGCAAAGAGGAAGAGGAAGGAGATTCTGGAGCTTAGAACCAAGGTACCTGAAGGTCTGCCCATGAATGATAGAACAGTTAAAATCAAGGATTAGAGGTTTGCATATATTTCAGAAGGGCTTTTTCATTCTCAGGATGTGGGTGTCACTGGCCAGGCAAACATTTATTTCCCATGTCAGCATTTTTGCCCATCCCTAATTGCCCACAGAGCAGTTAAATGTCAACCACATTGCTGTGGGTCTGGAATCACATGTAGGCCTGACCAGGTAAGAGTTTCCTTCCCAAAAGGACATTAGTGAACCAGATGGATTTTTCCCTAGTATTTGGCAATAGTTACATGGTCACCATTAGAGTTACAATTGCAGACATTTTTTGAATTCAAATTCCACAACTGCCATGGCAAGGTTTGAATTGAAATTTGCAGAACCAGAACATTATCTCTGGATTGACAGTTTAGCGATAGTACCATTAGGCATCCCCTCCCTCAATTATGGAACTTCTATTATCCTGAATAGTATTTAATTTATTCCTTAGTCAAAATTAGTTATTTTATTGCTGTTTGAGATACTATATCCTCTGCAAATTTGTTGCTACCATTGCAATACAACAGTGATGACATTTTAACTCCATTATAGTAATTCATTAGATGTGAAGTATTTTGGGACATCTCAAAGCTCTGAAATGTGCTACTTAAATGAAAGCTATTTATGTCACTATAATCCAGAGGTAAGTCATATAGATAATAACAAGGACAATACTGGAAGAGTTATTACATAGAACATTACAGCACAGGAACAAGCCCTTCGTACCATCATGTCTGTACTGACCACGATGCCATTCTAAACTAATCCCATCTGCCTGCACATAGTCTGTATCCCTCTATTCCCTGCCAGTTCATGTGCTTTTTAATCGTTCCTATTGTATCTGCTTCTACTACCTCCTCTGGCAGACTGTTCAGGCACCTATCACCATGAGTCTTCCCTCATCTCCTTTAAATTTTCCCTCTTATCATGTATGCCCACTATTTTGACACTTCCACCCTGGGAAAAAGACACTGAATATTCCTTTTCATGCCTCTTGTAATTTTGTATACTTCTATAAGATCACTCATCAGCCTCCAATGCTGTAGTGAAAACAATCCAATTTTGTCCAACCCTTCCTTATAGCTAATATACTCCAATCCAGGCAATGTCCTGGTAAAATCTCTCTTGCACCCGATCCAGAGCCTCCACATCCTTTCAAAGTGTGGCATCCAAAACTGCATATAATACTCCAAAAGTAGCCAAACGAAAGTTTTATACAGCTGCAATGTGACTTACCAACTTTTATATTCAGTGCCTTGACCATTGATGGCTAGCATGCCATACACCATCTTTACCACCTTATCTACATCTACTGCCACTTTCAGGGAGCTATGGACTTATACCCCAAGATTCTAAGTTGGCTGCAAATTTGTAACAGAAATAATAGACCTCCATATTTCACTAGTTTGCAACAATCCAGGATTGCAATCTATCTGAAAGGCCATTGACCTGAAACATTAAACCAAAACAGAAATTGCTGGAGAAACTCAACAGATTTGGCATCATCCATGGAGAGCAAGTGAACGTTTTGAAACCAGTGACCCTTTTCAGATTTTCAGAGTCTGCAATTGTTTGTTTTAGACCTGAAATGTTAACTTGGTTTCTCCCTTCACAGTTACTGCCAGATTTGTGAGGTGTTTCTCACGTTTTTTTGAATTTCAGAGTTCCAGCATCCACAGTATTTAGTTTTTTTTACATAAATACATGTTGTTAAATTTTCTTTGAACAATTTATTAATTGTGACTATTGTGGAGATGGGGAAAAAGGCTGTTTGGCAGATTTTCTTTCCACTTTTTAATTGGTGGATTATTTATTGAGGATGAGTATGTTGCATGACCAGTGGTAGGAAATTGTATTGGGAGTTTTGGAGGCAGGAGGTCAGTGTGATGAAGTCTTCAGCGATCTTTTCCCCTGGAGTACTAATTCTAATTCTAACTAACCTAGAACAATTTGATTTAACATATGCCAGTGCCTAATAATACAATGATTACTGGTTTCTACCTTTTATCTTCTACCAATCAGAAAGAACCACAGTAATAAAGCCAGCAAATGTTGGCGATAACACCTAAATTTTGTGCACAAATAAGAAAAAAGTTCCCAATTCCCACAATGAAACAGGAAATCACGAAGTGCAGGGGTTGTGTGGATTCGACACAACTTCACTTCAGCCTTCAGTATGGTAGCCGCTCTGCTGACCGACCAATACAGAATAAATAAAGGTAGAATGGATAAGCAACGTCAGACAACTTTTGAAAGGCAGAAAGGCATTTTAATAGGTAAGCCTCTGCTTGTACCATTGAACTTTAACCAAGCCCTTAAAGTATATTGATGCGAGTGACATCATGTAGGAGTTGTCCTAAAGGAGGACAAACTCCAAAATAGACAAAATAAGTACGTTGCTAAAAAGTTAAATAAGCATTAGAAGTGGAACTCCACAGTAGAGAACGAAGCCCTTGGTTTAATGTTAGTTTTCAACCACTTTGAGATATATAACTAAATGGGTAGGCTCATTCAGAAATGAAGGAGGCATGAGATACAGGGAAATTTCACTGTCTGGATACAGAATTGGCTGGCCCATTGAAGACTGAGGGTGGTAGTAGGTAGAAAATATTCAGCCTGGAGCTTGGTGACCAGTGGTGTTCCACAGGGATCGTTTCTGGGACCTCTGCTCTTTGTAATTTTTATAAATGACTTGGATGAGGAAGTGGAAGGGTAAGTTACTAAGTATGCCGATGGTTGGTGGAATTGTGGATAGTGTGGAGGGCTGTTGTAGGTTGCAACGGGACATTGAAAGGATGTAAAACTTGGCTAATAAGTGGCAGATGGAGTTCAACCTGAAAAAATGTGAAGTAATTCACTTTGGAAGGTTGTATTTGAATGCAGAATACAGGGTTAAAAATAAGATTCTTGGCAGTGTGGAGGAACAGAGGGATCTTGGGGTCCCTGTCCTTAGATTCCTCAGCATTGCCACCCAAGTCAATAAGGTTGTTAAGAAGGCGTATGGTGTGTTAGCTTTCATTAGCAGGGGGATTAAGTTTTAAGAGCCACGAGGTTATGCTGCATCTCTGTAGAGGCTTATATTATGGACTAGGCCAGACCACACAAAACATTCTTAGGCAGGAATCCTAGACCATAACTTTGCAATTTGTTTCGGTAAATGTACAATGAAAATTACCAAGAGTAAGTTAGCTAGGTTGATTGAGATTTTAAAACAGACAAAAATATATTCAGAAAATTACACAATGAAACACAAAGAACAGAATAAAAGAATCCCTACAGAACTCTGTCGATGCAAACTAGACTTAAGTATGCTGTTCCGAATTTACACAACCATCCCAATGAGCAAACTCCCTTTAAAAACTAGAATAAAGGGAACACATGCTTATAGGTTGAAGTTGTTGGGCAGAAAGAGAGAGAGTTTCCACACAGCTCACTGTTGAACTCCCACCCAGTTCTGGACTGAACTAAACTGCTCAGCTAGAGAGCTGATCACTCCCTTTTCATTATACAGGTCCCTTCTAAAACGTGATCACTTTGGCCTGAAGTCTCATCCATTTACATATAAATAAAAGGCCTCTCATAATCCTTTTCATTTCTGTACCAAACCTGACTGATTGGAGCCCAGCCTGGTTTATTACCCCTCTGAAAAAAGTCAAGGACAAAGTATCCTTGAGTCAAGGAACAGCATTTAGTTAAAAAAGGGACTAGCTTTGTAACACTTCATTCAGCCACACTTGTAATATTGTGTTTCAGTTCTGGTCACCTCATTATAGGAAGGATGTGCAAGAGGATTTACCAGGATGCTGCTTTGCCTGGAGGGCATGTCTTATGACGAAAGGGTGAGAGAGCTAGGGCTATTCTCATTGGAGTGAAGAATGGTGAGAGGGGACCTGATAGAGGTGTACAAGATGATGAGACGCATAGAGTGGATAGCCAGAGACTTTTTCCCATGGTGGAAATGTCTATCACGAGGGGGCATAATTTTAAGGTGTTCAGAGGAAGGTTTAGGGGAGATATCAAAGATAGGTTCTTTACACAGAGTGGTGGGTGCGTGGAATACGCTGCCAGCAGTGGTAGTAGAGTCTGATACACAGAGACATTTAAGTGACTCTTGGATAGGCGTATGGAAGATAGTACAATGAAAGGTATGTAGCTGCTGTGATCACTTGGTACGCTCAGGTAACCCACATAGAATATGTGAAACTGGCTGTCACTTTAATTAAAAGGCACCTAAACTTAATAAGGTAGCAAGAAATCCACAGCTCTTATTTTGCTAACACGTACATGAAAATGTCTCGCATTGAACAATGAAAGGTTGCATACAACTATACAAACTTGAAATAAGACAATGATATAGATACCAAAGTCCACAAAGGAACAATATAACAACAGCAGTCTTTGAACAAAAAGAGCAAAAAAGTGACATGGAATGATAACAGCAAGGATACTGAAAACTCTTTTTTCTTTCTGTTGTAGAAACCAGCATCGGTAAAAAGGCAACCTCGAATAAATCATCATTCCCAGAGAACCTAAAATGTGCAAACTTTGCCACTGCTAAAGAACAAGACAACAATGAAATATTTAGACTTGGGTTTTCATTCTTGCAACACAAAAGAATTTAAGATCTATAACTGCATTTACCTTACCTTCCAGCCTTTCTCCCTTTGTAAATTGATTATTTATATTTGTGTGTGTTTGGTGTTGCATTTTATTTCTTCAGAGGAGTAGGTATTAAACTCAATTTTCTTTCATTCAAGAAAACCTTGGAATTAGCTTTCCTTTATTTTTAATCTGGTCAACTAAGTTTAATTGAAGTTTGATAGCTACATACTGATAAAGAAGATAGAAACAATTGTTCTGGCTGACCAAGAAGGGATTAAAAAGGGAGTCATAGTTCCACCTCACCTGGTCGTAACAAAAGGTATGTGCATTATGTGCACTCTCTTGATCAGGAGGCTTCAAGAGCCAACTGTCCTATAGGTGAGTATAGCTTAGATGAAACACGCCTGGATTAGAGTGGCCTTCATGTCCCTTGTCCTGATGAGTTCCTTGACTCCTGAGGGGATTCTGGTAACTTCCCTACAAAGAATACTGACCTCCATTACATTTCTGTCCTCTTCCGCTTCCTGCCATTCTGTGTAACTGTACTATCCAACATTTTTCCCTTTTCAAGGTACACCCCTCTCTGAAGTATACATCAGACCACCACAATGGACCGGACTCTGAATGGAATTGTATTTTTAGATGACTGAGAGTCTGTATCTCTGTCATGGCCCTTCTGCTTTCCCTGAGAAGGAAGTATTTTGTTACCTTCTTGACCCAGTGCAGTCCATGTAAAACTTGTTATTCTTTTTAGCATTTTGTTATAACTGAGAGAATTGCCAGTTTAAAGGGCAGTTAAGAACCAACCCTAAGGACTTCGCCACTGTTCATGTTAGGAATGCTGCATGGGTGGAGGGGCAGGTGGAGTGACTACATTATGGACACCTGAAATGCAGGAAGCTGTACAGATGCATCCATCAAGAAGGAGAGCCAAGCTGCTTTAAGGTATGCTTTGAAGTGGAAAATTGGTTCTGTTGAATTGAAATGTACTTGTATGAAGGAAATGGGTTTGAATAGTTGAGGGATTTTTGTCAGATAGGGCAACTGGACCCAGATTTTAGAATTGAAAAAACAACAACGCACATTTTTATAAACTCCATTCTGAGGTGAAAAATAGATGTATTACATTTTCAAAAAATATAGATACAATTTTCCATGAGTTCAAACTTGAAAATTAGGGCCACTATGTAGACGACATGCAGTTAATGAGTTCCATCATTATGGAGAAATGCCGAGTTCAAAGCTTCATCATAGAATTGTGATCTCAGTATTTTCTTGCCCTATACCCACTGCAAAAAAGAAAGAATAGAGAAACTATGAAATATAAAAGCATATTGGAAATAAAACACAATTTAATTCTTGCATTGGAATAAATTCTGGAACATCCTTCACTTGACGTTGTTTGAGCAACATTAGTGTGGTGATGACCAAAATCTCAAGAATGGCAGAGGTAAGGTTACCTATTGTCACAAATAAGTTGATCCTATGTCGGATGAATAACGGATTCAAGTTAATTATTGAGGACTAATTGAAGGCAATACATAGATACTTTAATCAGTCCATTGTAGACATACAGAATAGCTCACATAGAGTTGATTCAATATTACCCTTATTTGATTGAAGCAGAATGAAGTTATGCAATAAATGGAAAACCATTATTATTTGGGAGACTTTGTAGACAATATTGCAGGGTGTGAGCAGACTTGCTTTCACATCAAAAACATTGCTGGGACCTGATGATCTTCCCAGTTCAAGTTCCAGTTGACCATGGATCTGATTGTTTGGCTATTAAATGTGACTTTTTGAGAGGGGTCATCTGCTGAGAGTACAAGAGGTAATCTTTGTCCCAAAATAGCCAGTTTTTCACACTGTGTAATGACAAAGAGTGAGGGGACAGTGATGGCGTAGCGGACTGTTACAATTTATATCTGAACCAAAAGCTCTGCGTTCAAGTCCAAATCAGAATTGGATGGCCAAGAAACATTTGTAATGCAGTCAATAAGATTAAGTTTAACTTGTAAATCTTTCCTATATATGCCACTGTCAGAGAAAGGCTTGGGGGAAACTTAATTGCTGTCAATGGTATTCTTTACTTGCTAAAATCTTTCATTTATGCAGAATATGGAGAACTATTTTGCTGCTTTCAGCTATCTACTGAGACAACAATGGATGTATTTTGTCATGAATATGGCATCATTGTTCAGTAAAAGCAAGCATAAACTGTAGCCCAACCAATTCACTGATGTATCCTTTAAATAATTAGAAGCATCTGCAAAGTAGTCGAGAGCTGCAGTTGATTTGATCTTACTCAGCAGGGGGTTGGTATGGGAATGAGAGTATATTCTCACCGATCGGGAGGAAAATCTGTCTGTTCCCACCCTTGTTTAACATCGTCACCCCATACCAATAAAGTACCTTCAGCAAGATGAGAATAGAACTTACACCTTTCCAAGTTTGGCCATTGAGAGCTATTAACCAATCTGATTGCCCTGCTACTTTATCAGAACCAGCAATTTCAGAACTTAATGGTGGGCACTGATGGTACTTCATGTAATACATGGATCCCAGAGTGAGGTAAGTCAGGAGTATTAGTTGGGGATGGATGGGATAAGAGGAGTGGGTTTTGGACACCAGCCAGGGCTGAACAAAGTGGGTAATACCATAGAGCACCCTCCCTGCTGGATTTTAAGCAGTTTGCTTTAAAAAAAAGCCTATCCGTTTCTGCCTGTCTGTTTTACAGTGTGGGCAGGGGTTGGTGGGTTGGTAACAAGCTTAAATGCCTGTTAATAATTTGTTTAAATAATTTGTTTAAAAATAATAGTTGAGCAGCTCATTATGACAACTTGGTTGGGAATGGATGGGAAAATGGGAAAGTAGTGGACCCCTCCCCCGCCCCCGCTCCCGCTACTGCCAAACATATCTCCACCACCAAAACACATGCTTTCAAAACATATGTCTGAAATAGAAGAGATTTGCAGGCATGTTGGAAAAAAGCAATGAGAGTAGGCCTGATAATCTTTCATTATATGATTCATCTTGTCAATAAGTCGAAAGCAATCAAAATATTTGCAGGGCAAAGGAGTCCTTTATAGGATGAATAAGTCACTTGTGAATTGCAGGCTGGGATCTAATCAAGACATTTGGGTGGATTTTACTCAGCATAATTTACTGTAATGAGTTATAGGAAGTAGCATAATTGATCAACACAGTAGTTTACAAATGGAGTAATGAATAAAAAAATATTGATTTGCAGGTTGCAATCTAACCAAGGATTTGAATAAAGGTACAGTGAAAAATAAAAGTAAAATGCTCCTGAATTCTTAGTGGGGAAACCATGCTTGAAAAGAGCACATATTAAAGATGCAGCTGCAGCTTTAGTTTGATTGTCTGACCCAGCTACCCGTGAGTGTGGCTCACTAAGACAAGGGTAGGAATGCAGAGGTTAACATCAGATTGATTTAGGATTGGAATACAAGTTGAAATTTAATCATTAGATTTTGATCTTGTACAGACAATGTAGAATAATAAGTGCTCATACAAATCAAAGTGGAGACTAAGTAAAAAAACTTTGAAGTTGGGAAATAGATACGAACACTGTTGGCAACATCCTTGTGTGTTACAGTCCACTGGAAATCTCTACCATTTCACAAAAAAACAAAGATTTTACCTTGCATATTTCTGCATCTTGATCTGTGAAAAAAGAACTAAATGTTAATCCTTCAACAGATAAATAACATTGACAAGCATTAGTTATGCAAACTTCTACAAAGACTGGTGTATTAGAAACATAGAAAATAGAAACAGCAGTAGGACATTCAGCCTGTAGAGACTGCTTCGGCATGAACTATGGATATAGCTGATCATTGAACTCAACAGCCTGCTGTCACTTTTCCCCAATATCCTTTCATCCCTTTAGCCCCAAGAATGATATCCAATTCCTTCTTGAAAACATATAATGCTTTGACCTCAACTGCTTTCTGTGTTAACGAATTCCACAGGCTCACCACTTTCTGGATAATGTGAGTTCACCTAATTTCAGTCCCAAATGAACACACCCTTCCCTTCTTGATGTTACTGAATTTGAATTTTAATATTTCTGTCCATGGATCAATATGTGAATGTACCATATGGAGTCATAGAGTCATAGAGATGTACAGCATGGAAACAGACTCTTCGGTCCATGCCAACCAGATATCCTAACCTAATCTAGTCTCATTTGCCAGCACGTGGCCCATATCCCTCTAAACCCTTCTCATTCATACACCCATCCAGCTGCCTTTTAACTGTTGTAATTGTACAAGCCTCCACCACTTCCTCTGGCAGCTCATTGCAGACACACATGACTCTCTATGGGAAAATGTTGCCCCGTAGGTCCCTTTTAAATTTTTCCTCTCTCACCCTAAGCCTATGCCTTCTAATTCTGGAGTCCCCCTCCCTAGGGAAAAGACTTGTCTATTTAGCCTATCCATGCCCCTCATGATTTTATAAACCTCTATAAGATCACCCCTCAGCCTCTGACACTCCAGGGAAAACAGCCCCAGCCTACTCAGCCTCTCCTTGTAACTTGAATCCTCCAACCCCAGCAGCATTCTTGTAAATCTTTTCTGAGCCCTTCCAGGTTTCACAACATCCTTCCAATAGCAGGGAAACCAGAATTGCACACAATAATGCAGGAATGTCTATGATTTGTATTGAGTAAGCCATTTTAAATTGAAAGGATGCTGATGTTGACCGAATATTCAGGCAGTCCAAAAGACCATGCAACCAAAAGACATAGGAGCTCCCGGTAAGGAGTTACAACCCAAGATTAAGACTTTGAGAAGGAGAACCTGTAGGAAGAGATAGAGGAAGACAAATTCTTCAGAATATTAGCCCCAGATTGAGACTGTGAGAAGACAAATATGCAGAGAAAGAACCAACTTTCCACAAGACAGTTGAGACTTCAAAGGAATATCTCTGCATCAGACCTGGTCAGCCAGTGGACAAATGGATAATAACATATGCATACACAGATGAGGATGGCTCAGCTTGTGTACCTTTGATATTTTGTTAGGAACTTGCTTTTAGTGTAATAAATCATTGTGAATGTTTAAATATAATTTGTGTCTCAGGATTGTTACTCAGTATGACTGGCAATCATGTGGGATGTGCTTCCGGACAGAGAGGTCAATTGGAATTGGCAAACTAGGTAGGAGTCACTCCCACTCCACCAAGGACATGCAGGTCCTGGGCCTCTTCCATCGCCAAATCCTAACCACCTGACGTCTGGAGAAAGAACACCTCATCTTCTGCTTTCGGACCCTGCGACCACACAGGATTATTGTGGATTTCATCAGTTTCCACATTTCCCCTGCCCCCACCTTATCCCAGTCCCAAGCCACCAACTCGTCACTGCTCTCTTGACCTGTCCATCATCCTCTCCATCTATCTGCTCCACCCTCCTCTCTGACCTATCACCTTCTCCCCCACCTTCATCTACCTATTGCACTCCCAGCTACCTTCCCCCATGTCCCATCCCCCTCCCGGCCCATTTATCTCTCAGCTCCCCAGCCTACAAGCCTCATTCCCAATGAAGGGCTTATGTCTGAAACGTCAATTATCCTGCTCCTTTGATACTGCCTGTGCGTTTCCAGCACCCCACTCTCGACTCTGATCACAGTCCTCACTTTCTCCAGGTAGGAGTACGTGTGATACTTCAGTGTTAAGAGTTGACTACAAATTTGAACATAGCAGTGAAATGGCCACAAATTCAAAACCAGAATCAGTGCAAGTACTGCACTCATTTCTGGCTAAGAAATGGTCACTGATATAAAATTCTGGGCTGTGCAACACATCCTGAGAAACATGAAGGAAATCAGATCTTGGACGCAGCAGAGTAAAAAGACAAAGGGTTGAGTGGACCAACCATGATATTCGCTTCTTACTTAAAGATAATTTAGAAATGAAAAATAAGAAATTAGAAGATGAAACTCAGAAGTTAAGACAGGAGTTAGAAAACCTGAAACAATGAAATGAATCAGCATAGTTCAGTTATATATATAGGTAAAAACAAGGATTGCAGATGCTGGAAACCAGAGTCTAGATCAGAGTGGTGCTGGAAGAGCTCAGCAGGTCAGGCAGCATCTGAGGAGCAGGAGAATCAACGTTTCGGGCAAAAGCCCTTCATCGGGAATAGATCTATTCCCGATGAAGGGCTTTTGCCCAAACCATCGATTTTCCTGCTCCTCGGATGCTGCCTGACCTGCTGTGTTTTTCCAGCGCCACTCTAATCTAGACTCAGTTATAAATATATGGCTAACTTCCAGACTCAAGCTGAAAAGGAAATGGAGCAGTGAACAAAAGATATGAGAAGTGCCTGACAAATGAGAGCAATTTAAAGGCAGCATTTCCAGTGTTAAGAAAGGAACAGCAAGCTGATGAATACAGTCAAAAAAACCCTGTTAACTTTCAGTAAGCATTAGATAAATTAGGAGTAGAGCAGTCCATCCAGAGAGAAATCATTTGCACTTTAAGTCACAGTTGTACACACAGTAATGGAAGAGACACGGAAGAAGTAGAATAACAGAAGAGGATTACAAGTATAGAAACCATGTGATGGTGCCTGAGATTAACCTTCTCTAAAACCCACACTGACATCCACAGCTCCAGCTGTACCCCTTTATAATTCAGAGGACAACTAGTGGAGTATGAACAGAAACCACATACAATACTTTCAAATCAGTTACCCAGTTACTGGATTTGTCTAAATTAGTATAGAAGTATGACAGTATAAGGGATCCATTTCAAACGTTCACTACAATTACCCAGCAGAGAGAGAGATGCAGGAGTTGAATGATAAAGAGGAAGTAAAGCTTTTGGACATGGGTGCTATTTTTTGGCATAACCCCAGAAATACAGAGGACAGGGAGCATCCCAGACAAGGAAAGATGCAATTTGTAATTCAATAGATTGAGAAAGGGGGATCCTGCAGCAGGGTTATGTAGGTGTTGTCAGGGTCCAAAGGAAAAACCATCTGTTTTTTTCCAATCATCTCTGGGGAAATTTGAATGGCACAAATGGGTTAGACTTAGAAAGAACTCATCAAATGTGGATGGTTGCGACCCTTACCTCACTCTCTAATTCAGAGACGTGAAATACATGCAATGTATTTGAACTAAAGGACAATATCTATTCAGAAGACTGGATTCTAAGGCATATGATCTGAATATGGGAAAAGGAGAATAAATTAGAAAGGGAAGGTATGTGCTGCCCAGCCTAATTCAGGTGGGGTGGGGGGGGGGGGGAAGATCTGAGCCAGTAGTCTGGAAGAATGATGATCTAGTGATCCAGGATGGCCAAGACCTTGTGGACCCCTCAACTTAACAAAAAGGGCAAAATTCACACCAGGGCAACCTTCAGTCCTATTCAGGACTTGGTCCAGACAGTGCAGGAGGCTGCTCCAATGATACAACTCAAGATTTGCAAAACACACAGACAATAATTTTCAGCATATTTACAGGACAGTCATAGACTGGTATTATCACACAAAAATTACCTTTTCAGATCCGAAATTATGAATTGCAACTAGCTAAGTTCTGGTTGAATTAGGGAGGGATGATTTGAATGTCTTGGGAGTAGATGCAGTGAGGAAGCAAGGCTTTATGTGGGATAGTGTCTGGCATCAGCCTGATAAAACAGGGTTATCCTTTGGGGAAATTATGCAGAATGAGTTTGTCGTATGGCCACTTTTCGGGTAAAATTGATAGAAATGTCAGACAATCTAGATGTGCACGGAATAATACAAACAAATGAGTGAGTCTTTGCCATCCATAAGCCTGATTGTTGAAAGACAGAGGGTGAGGTCCTCTTGGAGGGACCTGACCATTGCCCTCAGAAGCCATATTGTTTCCCATGTAATGCTGAGAAAGATGTAAGAAATTTAATGGATATTTTATTCCACCAGAGGGTGCTGCAGCTTGAGTCATCAACCACTAATTCACCGACATGGCCCGTTTGGAAATGAGACTGATCATGGCAATTAACAGTAGACTATAGAGAACTTAACAAAACAATAGCTGCTGTCTCCCCAACAGTAACCACTAGCCCAGAAATGCTAATGAAACAAATGCCAACAGCTAAATGTTCACAGTTCTGTTCCTTTAGCAATAAATTCAAGAATTCCAATTACTTTTCATAACACCTGCATATTAGTTTCCTGTGATTCATACACAAGGACATCCGTATTATCTTCATCTGTACTGAAATGTTCTGAAGATAATAAGCAGCCTTTCTAGACCAAAATGGATAACCTCATACTTACCCCCTTAAATGTCATCTGCCAAATTTTGGCATTCACCTAATCTATCATAGCAATTTTAAATCTATCATTGCAATTTACTTTCTAACCTATTTTAGTGTCATCTACAAACTTTGCTATAGTATCTTCTGTCTGAATCTAAATCATTTAATATAGATTGTAACCAGTTGGGTCCCGATGACGAAACGCTGTGGTGCCCAACATATTATCAACCAGAAAAAAGACCAATTTATCTCAACTCTCCATTTTCTATTGATTAGCCACTCATTTATCCCAACTAATAAATTACCTCTAATCCCAAGTGATCTTGAGGCACGGCAGCATGGAAGGGTATGAGCCAAGTGCTGGGACATAGGATTAGAATGGACAGATGCTTGACCAGCATGGATACAAGTGACCAAAAGTCCTCTTCCCATGCTATAAAACTGGATGATTCTATGAAGATTATCATGAGTCACCAGAGTCAGGGGAACAGTGTGGATGAATAAGATCCATATCCTATAGATAACATTCCCTCTAAACTGTGGAGTCACACAGTTGTACTGTTACTGCAAAGCTGCACACACATTGGTTTGCGTGCTGACACATGGCTTCCACTTGTGGAAACTGCTGCTGCATGACCTCAGAGGTTTACGCAGCAGAAGATAGTTAGAGGAATGAATATTCCCTGCAAGAGGGTGATGATGAGTTTGAGAATATCATAAACATAGGACCAATACAACTGCCTGATTTCTACAGTTCCCAGAGAAAAGAAGTTCACAAAACCTTTCAAATACTGAACACAGCTAGAAATCTGAAGCTGAAGATAAATAATGGAGCACAAAGGAATATATTCTCACCCAGACTATGCCAGAGATCTATCCTGAAAACTTGAAAAAAAATGGTAAGCCTATCGGACCAACAGATCTACATCAGATGCCACACCACTTCCTCCTCACTCCTCCCTGGAACATCTTGAGACCAAGAACAGCTACGTAAGAATCCTACTCATTGACTACAGTTCAGCCTTCAACATTATTAACCCCCTCAAGACTGATTACTAAATTTAGTGATCTCGGACTAAGCCCCACTCTCTGCAACTGATACTCAGTTTCCTCTTCCACAGGCCACAATCAGTGAAGATTGGGGATAATATTTCATCCTCACTAACACTCAACACTGGAGCCCCCCCCCCAGGGGTGCATACTCTGCCTCCTACTGTACTCAGTGTATACCCATGACTGCGTCGCCAAATACCGGACTAATGCCATTTACAAGTTCGCTGATGACATTACCATAGTCAGTTGAATCTCAGATGGCAACGAAACAGACTACAGACAGGAGGTGGAAGACCTGGAAAAATGATGCACTGAGAACAACCTAGCTCTCAATGCTGGCTAAACCAAGGAACTCATCATTGACCTTTGGCGGCTTGTTACTCTTGTCCCTCCGCACATTCACAGCACAGAGGTGGAACAAGTGGAGAGTGTCAAGCTCCTGGGAGTGGTCATCCACAACAAGCTTTCTTGGGCTCTTCATGTGGATGCACTGGTTACAAAGGCCCAACAATGTGTCTTCTTCCTCAGGCAGCTGAGGAAATTTGGCATGACAGCAAATACCCTTGCCAACCTTAAAGGTGCGCCATTGAGACCATTCTGTCTGGGTGTATCACTACCTGGTATGGTAACTATACTATTCAAGATCGGAGATGGTGACAGAGAATGGTGAACTCTGCCCGGACAATCACAAAGGCCAACCTCCCATCCATAGAATCCATCTACCAGGCCCGCTGTCAAGGAAAGGCCGCCAGTATTCTCAAAGATCCATCCCACCCTGGCAATGTTTTTCTACAACCTCTACCATCGGGGAGAAGGTACAGAAACCTGAACACACGCACCAGCTGGTTTCGCAACAGTCTCTACCCTACTGTTGTTAGAATACTGAATGGACTCACAAATTCTTAACATTCGTCTGTACCTGTGATTTTGTTTTTGCCGCTGTTTACCCATTACTATTTGCTTATCTATGCTACTTAACTCTGTGACCTGCCTGTATTGCTCGCAAGACAAAGCTTTTCACTGTGCCTCGGTACACGTGACAATAAATTCAATTCACATTCACAGGAAGAAAAGCTGCTTTCCTATCATATGAACAGCAAAGAGGAACTGAATCACAATTCGATCATGATACTAGAAGAGATCACATTAGCAGCAAGAGACCTGTGTACTAAGATGTATTGTCATTTGTTGAAAACCTTGAATCCTTGTGGCTCTATTTTCTTAACAAGTCACCTTTATCTCTCATTTTTTTAAAGCAAATAATGTGTTATTTGGTTCCTATCTAGATTGAAACATAGATTTGCTAATTTGGTCTGGGGTCATTACAACTGAATGGATATCAAAAAACGTTGAAAATATGGTGTCTACATATAACATGGGTCAGAAATGCATCAATACACAACAGAAAGTGGAGATGATAGCCACTGAAGCATTATCCAGAAATTCAATGGCGTTGCCCTTACTGAGTCGCCCACTATAAACTCCCTGTGGGCTAATTTCAGAATAATGCGTTTTAATTCTGGTCTCCCTGCTATAGAAAATATATTGTTAAACTTGAAGATGTTCAGAAAAGATTTGCAAGGATATTGCCAGGACTGGAGAGAAGGAGGCATAAGGTCAGACTGAATTGACTGGGGCTATTTTCCCTGGAACATTGCAGGTTGAGGTGTGACATTTTGGAGGTTTATATAATCATGAGGGGCATAGATAGGGTGAATAGCTAAAATTGCTTTCCCAGTGCAGAGGAGTTCAAAATGAGAGGGCGTAGTTCAAGGTTAGAGGAAAAAGATGTAAAAGGGACTTAAGGGGTAACTTATTCCTGCAGAGGATGGAATGAACTGCCAGAGGAAGTGGTGGAAGCAGATACAATTATGACATTTGAAAGGCAGCTGAATGGGTACATGAATAGGAAGGGTTTTGAAGGATATGGCCTAAATGTAGATCAGTTTAGGATATCCAGTTGGCATGGACGAGTTGGAGCGAGGTGTCCGTTTCAATGCTGTATAACTCAATGGGATTTACCAGGATGTTGCTGGGAATGGAGAGTTTTAAGTTATAAGGAGGGGTTGGATAGGCTGAGATTTTTTTCACTGGAGTATAGGAGGTTCAGGGGTGACCTTATAGAGATTTATAAAATCATTAAGGGATAGATAAGGTAAATGACAGGTATCTTTTCTCTCGGGTGGATGTTTTTAGACTAAGGAGCAAATTTTAAAGGTGAAAGGAGGAACATTTAAAAAAGACATGTAGGGCATTTTTTTTTTAACACAGAGTAGTTCCAGAGGAAGTATTAAGAAAAGTTTTGATAATATATGAATAAGAAATGTTTGGAGAGATAGGGGCCAAGCGCAAGCAGGTGAGACTAGTTTAGTTTGGGATTATGTGAGGATGGGACTGATTGGACGTAAAGGTCTGTTTCTATGCTATACAAACCTAAGCCTTATGACTATAAAATCTTTGGCCAGAAACTGAACTGGACTATCCATATAAGTAGCGGCCACAACAGTGGGTCAAAGACTAAGAATTCTACAGCAAGTGAGTCACCATCACCTCAGCCTGGCCACTATCTCCAAGGTTTAAAGCAGGTGTGTGAAGGAACACTCTTCACTTGCCTGGATAAGTGCAGCTCCAACGAGACTCAAAGGCTTGACACCATCCAGGAAAAAGCAACCCACTTGGTTGACACAATATCTACAAACATTTACTTCTTTCACCACCCCAACGTTTAGTAACAGTAGCATGTACCTTCCACAAGATGCACATTAGAAATTCACCAAAGCTCTTCAACAGCACCTTCTGGCTCATTGTATATTACATCATTAATACCATCTGTATAAAGTGGTGAAATCTCTTTATACAACAATGAAAGCTTTATGCCTATTGTTTGCAAACAATTTTATCACTGTCAGGGAAACTATATGTTTCCTATCAGTTGTAACACTTCCTATTTCTGTTTACTCTGCCACTTGCTTTCCTCATAAACATTTAGGTTGTGTGACAGGCACAAAAAATGATTAATATTCAAATATCATCGCATTGGACCAGACACAGATGGCAGATTTGATGTGGATTCTGATCTGTATTTGCTCAGACTAGTTCACCTTCTGGCTCAATGTGAAACTGCATTGATATGATGGGACAAATGCCCTCTTCTGAGCCATACGTTTTTGATGTTTCTATATGGTGTCAAATTTTATTGTACAGACTAAAACATTTCAGGTTTGATTTCTGTTTTGTACTGAGTTTGCTGAATTCAGCTAGGCAATCAAATATGCTTCTAAACTGGATTTAGGCTTACAACTCTATCTTAAAATCTGCTCCACAATGTCAAGAATGCTGGCATGGTTGGTGGACACATAGCCAAAAGTCACTGAAACAGCATGGATTTAATTGGTCAGATGTACCACATTAAGGATTTATTATCTTTGTGGAAGATTCGAGACAATCATAGAAAGGTTAGCAATGTGGAAAGATTGCTGGTGGATGCAGTTTTCTTCACTGGAGCATTAAAAGTAATTTTTAAAAATTAGAAAAAAATGGAAACAAGCATTTTAAATTGATTGGAAGAACAGAGAGATGTAAAGATTCAGTTGTCCAAGGGATGCAGTGCTGATGGAAAAGAATGTAACAAAAATTAAGATTTTAATTTTAATGCAGGGATCTTGAATTTAAAAGTATACAATTGATATGGACATTGAAATTGCAATGGAAATGTTATGGCAGATGTTAGAAAATAAAACAGTACAGCAGAGGAACTGACCCTTCAGCCTGCCATGTCTGTGCCAACCATGATGCCATTCTAAACTAATCCCATCTGTATGCCCATGATATGTACCCCTCTATTCCTTGCCTGTTTATGTGTTTGTCTAAGTGCCTCTTAAACATTGTTATTTTATCCACTTCTACTGCCTTCCCTGGTATCATGTACCAAGCACACACCACTCTCTGTGTAAAAGTCTCCCCTCATCTCCTTTAAACGATCCCCCCCCCCCCCTCACCTTAAACCACACCCCCTAATATTTTTACATTTCCACCCTGGGGAAAAAAGACTCTGACTATCCACCCTATCTATGCCTTTCATAATTTTACGCTTCTATCAGGTCATCCCTGAACCTTTGACGATCGAGTGAAAACAATCCAAGTTTATCCAACCTCTCCTTATAGCTAATATACTTCAATATAGCCAACATCCTGGTAAACCTGGCATAGTCTAGATGACTGCTTTGTGGCAGACCTATGTGCTGTCTGCAAAAAAACCCTCAACTTCCAGTTGCCTGCCACTTCAACACACCATCTTGTTTCCTGGCCAACTTCTCTTTCTCAAAAATGCTGCAGTGCTATAGCGTAGCTCAGTGCAAACTGGAAGAACAACACCTTATTTTCCACTTGGGAACTCTATAATCTTCTGCACTCAATATCGAGTTCAACAATTTTAGGGCTTCAGACACCTTTCTCATGTCCTACCTCAATCCCCACACACTTGGTTCTGTTATCACATGGTCTTCTATTACACACAACTCATAGTTAACCATTAATAGACCCCATTAGCTACTATTCATTTTCCTAAGCTGACCAGTATCCACTCTTTGTCTGTCCAACTGTCTTCCTCTCTCTTCGGGCTTTATCTCCATCCATCATTTACTCTCTCACCCCAACCAATCTTCTGCATAAAAAGCAACTTTTTCCCAGCTACCATCAGTTCTGAAGAAGAGTCACTGGACCTGGAATGTTAAGTCTGATTTCTCTCTCCAGATGCTGCCAGACCTACTGAGGTTTTTCAGTGATTTCTGTTTCTGATTTCCAGCATCCGCAATTCTTTCAGGTTTTTTTTTTATCCTGGTAAACCTCTTTTGCACTCTCTCCAAAACCTCCACATCCTTTGCTGAAGGGACAAAAGGGAGAAATGAAAGATTGAAGAGGCAAAAGTAAATACCACAGCCGAAGTTTGTGGTGAAAACCAAACAAAAGGTTTTTTGGAAAGGACCTTCAAAATCCTTGGTTGATGTTCTGTAATGTTAGGATTTCTAGCTACTCATCCATTAGGAACTACTCAGACTTGGAATTTGCAGTTCACCATCTTAACGGTTGAGATTCATCATATTCATTAACCCCTCTTCTAGAGACCTCCAAAAGCACTCACTGTTACTATTTACAATGTCAAGGTTAATATTTGTCATGTGGCTGCAGACTGGTATAATTAGTATTACTTACCTTTGTATGAAGTATATTAGGCCAATCAGTAGAAAAGATACAAGATCAATTACTATCCATATTGCTTTATATGCTCCAGGAGTCTGAAAGCAAAACATAATAACAGAAATTAATGAAATTTGCCTACAATTAGTGTAATTGTGTTCCTAAGAGACAGCAAGAGTCTACATCAGTCCTATGGGATATTAGATGTTGATATAAGCCAACACTAACAGAGCAAAGTGTAGCAATCTGGTTCCCATTTCTCTGAAGTTAAAAGGAAAAGCAAGATTACTGCTTGATAAATATGAAAAGAGCACTTAAGACACTCAAGAATATGTTTTCACCCCTTGTGTACAATTGGTGAAACTGAATAGTTATTTATGCTCTGATGGTATATCAAAAATCTACACATACATTTGAAAATTAAATTCTGTTCCATATTTGGAGGTGATAGCACACTAAAATCTTTGAAAAATGTGGTCACTCCTTGTAAAATATCCAGAATCACCACAGATCCAGTGAAATACCCTTGTTATCAAGTGGGCAGTCAATCAAGGAAGGACAGTTGAAACTGGATACGAAAAATGACAAAGCTATTGTATTTGGAATATCTGTGAATTTGCAAAACACAGCTCTGCATTTTTTGTATTAAGTGAACAACCATATCATTAAAGAAGTTAAAGAATTGTTATTGACATCAGGGGTAGAAATTCAGAAGGCAAAAAGTCAGTTGCTGAATCCTAGAATCGCTACAATTTGGATGCAGGCCATTCAACGCATCGAGTCCACACGGACTCTCTGAATAGTATCCCACCATGACCCACCATCCTATTCCTGGAAAGATGGTAAAATAATAACCGTATCACATGGGGTCTAGACCTTTTAAGTGCACTCGTCACAGGTGCTTGACATGGATTGCAAATTTGCAGATTCTGAAGGAGTTGTGGAAAATAACTAGTAGCCAGGTACTTCTCATATCCACATGTTACAGAGCTATGTGGATCAAACTGCCACAATTGATTGTTTACCTGATGATGGACAAATCAACTCTGATCATCAATATGATGCCATTAGTCTGAAAGGACAAAAGTGAGTACTAAAATCAGCTATTCACTAGAAGGGAATAGTCAATGAAGAAATAGATTTATTATAATTAGAGCAGGGAAGGCCACTGGAAAATGTGAATGCTGAATGAAGGTACAGGGTGAGGGGCAGAGGCAGAAGATTAGGCTCAAGAATTGGGAACATGCAGTACAAAGATGGAAGGAAAGAAAAGACAATGTAAGCTCAAACAGTAAGTTTGGGAATGAATATGCTCCTAGAAAGAGATCATGAAACATTGAAAGGAATCTTGAGAGAAGGAGGTGAATATTTATTGTCTAATGTATTTCATTGTCTACACATTATTAGTACCAGTAAGCAATTTTGCCAAATACTTTTGCTATCTAAACAACATTGCAAAGTATCATTACAAACAAGGTCAAGAGTTATGGACATGTCCCCTTTCCTCTGGTGAACTGTCAATACCAGATCCAACATCGCTAGGAATTCACCCATACGAAATGAATGAACCTTCTCTGCAAAAATTAGTGGAGTTAGCACACTTTGGTTGGTTAGGTGATATAATAATAGCTGATGACAAATTTACCACAATGTTTTCTTATTGTTGCCATACAAACATGGTGATCCTGAGGTGTGTGGGGCTCTGTCTTTGCAATACATATGTTGCCTATTCTAAGTAGGCTCATTTAAATGATTATATTGTTTAAAATTTCAGTGGCTGCACTGCACCGAATTAGATTAATAGGGTGTGCTGAGAAATTTCTAGGTTTAAAAAAATGCATCCAGTTTTTTAACTTATTTATACATACAAAAATGATTTCAATTCCAAGAAAAGTCATCAATCTAAAATGGTTAACTTTGGTTTTCTCTTCCGAGATGCTTCCAAAAATGCTGGCCATTTCTAGCATTTTCTATTTTTATTATCGATTTCAAGCATGTGTTATATTTTATTAAACAATTTGCAGACATTGTACAAAATTAATTTCCTCTGGGATTGATCACTTGTTTTTTGATATTTCTATTCCTGAGACCTCAGACAATCCTAGATCAAATCTTACTTAGGACATTCGTGAATGAAAGGAGCATGTCTCTTCGAGAAGCCTGGGAATTACTTCAAACATGGCTCCTATCCAGGGTGAGTGTGCCTCTCACAGAGTGGTTTCAACTGATGTGTGAATGACTTTGTTATCTCCCATGACATGAAAGATTGGATGTGGATATTATGGTATTGATGAATCCAATGGAAGTTGATTGCAACTAACAATTATATATAAATATTGCATTCCTCAGTCACATAGGTATCTGCACTAATATTAGGCTGTTACATTACAACAGGTATACTTCTGGTAAAGGATCATGCTTCAAATGATTCAAGATAAAATAAACTATGATATTTTGTACCCTCTGGTTGCATGCTGTGATATTGTGATGGAATCATGACCATGTTTCTTTAAAGTATTCTGACACATTGACCATGCATCACAACCTAACAGAGGGCTTGGAAGGACAGAAATATTTTTCCATCGTGTCTCCCAAAGGTATGTTAAAAAACCTGCAGGTTGGAATCCCAGCATATCCTGGTCTCACCCCACATTCCTGGACCATTCCAGATAAACATCACTGTCTTCGGTAGTGTAGTGGTTATTAACCCAGCTTGTCACACAGAAGACCAGGGTTCAATCCCCCGCTGGGCAGGAACGAGAGTTTTATGGGTGGCATGGTGACTCAGTAGTTAGCACTGCTGCCTTATAGCACCAGGGTCCCAAGTTCGATTCCAGCCTCAGTCGAATGTGTGGAGTTTGCACATTTTCCCTGTGTCTGCGTGGGTTTCCTCTGGGTGCTCTGGTTTCCTCCCACAGTCCAAAGATGTGCAGGTTAGGTGAATTGGCCATGCTAAATTGCCCATAGTGTGAGGTGCATTAGTTAGAGGGAAATGGTTCTGCTTGGGTTACTCTTCAGAGGGCAGGTGTGGACTGGTTGGGCCGAAGGACCTGTTTCCACAATGTAGGGAATCTAATCTAATCTAAATACTCTGCTTTCTGTCTTATGTGACCATGAGAATTTCAGGGCAGGTATATTCCTATCTGATTACTCACTGGATAAAATCATCTGATTTGCTCCATTGCTGATGGCACATTTTGTCCTTGGATAGTTGTTTAAGAAAAGAAAGCTCAATTTTGCTATTTATAAGTATCACAAAAATCAATTGCCCCCTATCTATATCCATTAGTTACTTCAAGGGTGAATGAAAGAACATAATTTGTTCCAGGACTAACTTCATTTCGTTGCTGACACCCCACCGTGGACCTGCAAGATCCACAATTTTTACTTGTTTAAAAGTCTCACTTACAATATGCCAAATAGGTTCTTGCATATTCTTGAAGATATGACAGGCATTGGTTGTAACAGAGTTCACTTTGGCACACCATAGCGTGGAGAACAGCCAACGTTCATTGACAACATAAAGGTTTGTGCTGATGTTTTTTTCTGCATAGTTCCTGAAGGTACATAACAATGTGACAATGTTTGAGTTAATTAATTCTAATAAGATAACAAATTACACCGAAGGAGAAAGCTTGACCTCTCTTTCATAGCAGAAATCCACTGATTTATTAGAAGTAACATTATTTTTCTGACGCCATCTAGTGGACATGTTTGAAAACACAAAGGTTTCTGGCACATGGCTCCAGATTTATACAAGAATGAAGAAGGTATGTCATTTCCATCCCATTTTTTTTTGTCAACCTAAAAAGTTCAACAGAATACTAATAAGAAACCATTTAACACTCACTTTCTGTGCAACCTTCTCCCAAATAATGTAATTTCCTGAACATTGTAGTTCAAACAGAAGTTAACCGTTGTTTGCTAAACTAGATTTGCACCAACAAGGCACTGGGAAATTCATAATGTGCTATTGTTATCCCAGTACAATATCACTGAAGTTCTTCTGGAGGCTGATGAGGTTGTATTGAAAAGGGGCTTACCTGTGAGGCTTAGATAGACCAACTAAATTGGGCTGACTTTTCTTTCAGTACTTAACCTCGTCATTAACCTTGAAAAAGGTGCCTAAAAACACTTAGCAATTAGTGGGGTGAATTTCCCCTTCCCCAACAATAGATTGAATTTGCTGCAAAGTCAAAGGATCCTGGGCATTTTAGCAAGTCATATTTGCAAATAGTGTAAGCGTCCAATCATAGTGAATTATTTTCATAGGCAACAAGCCAGAAAGTTGAAAATTGTGGTGCTGGAAAAGCACAGCAGGTCAGACGGCATCTGAGGAGCATGAGAATCGACATTTCAGGCATAAGCCCTTCATCACTCCTGATGAAGGGCTTATGCCTGAAACATCGATCCTACTGCTCCTTGGGTATTACCCGACCTACTGTGCTTTTCCAACGCCACACTTTTTTGACTCTGATCTCCAGCATCGGCAGTCTGCATTTTCTCCTAACAAGGCAGGAAGTAAAATTCACAGATTATTCTTTACAATTCATTTAAGTTTTCAGAAATGTAAATAAATGTTTGGCTAAGGCAGAAGTTAAACATCTTAACTTATAAGATAACTTCCATTAAAATCACTTCTATTTTGAAATTACGCAGTGATGATTTATATTTCTGGAAATAGACATTTGGCCGAGGATTTTTGGTTTGCACTCATCAGGATAACTGGAAACATACAATCACGAAATAATTACATACTGGAGGAAATGTTGCTGATTGGCTGGCAAATTAACTGATGGGCAAGGCAATGCTATGTTGTTTTATGTTAGTAACTACTGCCCTCAGTCCAAAAAGACATTCTATCCAATACACAATAGAGCAACATTATTTATAAATTTCAGTGCTCATACAATGCTAAGTATTTAGGACATATTTTCCTGGTGCTTAGGTGATTGGAACAACATGTTCCTTTGGTTGTTCATAACAGGCAGAGCAGAGACTATATTCACGAAACCCATGCTAGCAAAACCTAAAACAAAAGGTTGATGTTTGGATGTGATTCAGCAGCTGGGCAGCACTTATCAGACAATCCTGAGTGGGTAGATAGTTACAAAATGATTTTGAGATAATCGGTTGAGGTTATAATGCAGCTCAATTAAACTGCGTAGAACCATCACATATTCATACACAGGGACCCATTCTCTGAAAACAAAGGTAATATAGAGTCAAAGAGTCATAGAGATGTACAGCACAGAAACAGACCCTTCGGTCCAACCCGTCCATGCCGACCAGATATCCCAACCCAATCTAGTCCCACCTGCCAGCACCCGGCCCATATCCCTCCAAATCCTTCCTATTCATATACCCATCCAAATGCCTCTTAAATGTTGCAATTGTACCAGCCTCCACCACTTCCTCTGGCAGCTCATTCCATCTGAACACCTCCAGTCCAAATGAAGCAAAACAAAAGTTTCAAAGATAAAAGGGGATCTAAGCAAAGATTCAGAGAGGTATTGAAATGGTGACAATGCAGTCAGCTCCTTTCTTCAGCTCTCATGGACTCTTCAAAGCCCAAGTATTACTGAACAAATCACCGTGGTCATTAGCAAGAAACTCACAGTATATACAGGCCAGATTCAGAGAACTCAATGATTCAGATACTAGTACCTCTTGAAAGCGAGAGAAGGGGTGGAAAAGGATGGGACATTTCTACATCACAAACTCACTGGCATCAGGGATTCGCATTACCAAAGTTTACACCAGCCCCCACTGCATATCATCTGAAAAATATTTGGTGGATTTTTTACATGCAACAGATTCAATAGGCTCTCTGTTCCCTAACTGCACACACGATCAAAGGACCACAATCAGATTCAGTGTATAAAAATGGTTTTAAAGACAAACAGATTAACAAAAACACTCAGAGGATTCTGGTTACACTGGAATCACTGGGAAAGGAGAGTTAATCATCATGGAGAGTGTCTGAAATTCTCTGATGTACAAACACTTTACCTTTCTAAAATTGCAGTGGAAGATGGGAGATGGGAGCTGATAGTTCCCCATTGCTCAATGGCAACATTTTGGCCAATCGGAATTGACGTGGAAATTACTTTGCGCCCTTTTCCTTTTGCATCAAAACTGTTGTAATCATTGGATATTCTTACCTTTGTCTTAATGAGTGTAAGGGTAAAAGCATTGGCAACATATCTTTCTTTTCAGCTATATTCAAGTTTTTGTACTTCCATTGAAGAAAAACTATAATGAAGTTTGATAGTCCACAAATATGCAGTTCACTATTCACAGCCAGTGAGGGCACTTAGAATAGTTGTGAACTTAGAACTCCATTAAATATTCAGTTATACATCATTCAGTAAAATGTAATTTTTCAAGATTTTTTTTAGCAAAGGATAAAGAAACAAAAGTGGAGTTTTTGACAATTCAATGATTACTTAGGGATTGAATTCTGAAAGCACCCCTACAGTGTATCCTGTAGAAGAGTATAAAGTATTATTAACAATTTCCTACACATATATATGTATGGACTCACAATATTGCTATCGGTTATGGTAATGACAAAGCACACTTTTGAGCTTGGAGCAGCAAAGGCTGAGCAGGGGCCTGATTGACGTTTACAAAGTTGTAAGGAGCAAGATATGGTCAATAGGAATAAACTTTTCCTTTGGTAGAGAAGCCAATAATCAGGTGGCATAGGTTGCAGGTAAAGGGCTGGAGGTTTAGAGAGAACTTAAGACTTCTTTTTCACCCAGGGAGTGGTGGGTATCTGGAACTCACTGCCTGATAGGGTGCTAGGGATGGGAACCGTCACAACATTTAAGAAATATTTAGATGAACTTTTGAAATACCATAGTACATAAAACTATGGGCCAAGTATTGGAAAAATATGATTACAACAGGTAGGCGCTTGATGACCAGCATGAACCAAATGGACCAAAAGGTCTCTTTCTATGCTTTAATGCTCTATAATTAATGTTTTACCCATTTCCACCACATTAAAATCCTATCTTTTATGTTTTGAGACCTATTTTACTCTGGTCGCAAAACACAATCTTGTAATATTCACATTTACTTTGGAAGCATTCATGAGAAGTTCAGGCAGGTAGTGTACAACATGGAACAGATTTTCTGATGATTGGCAAGCTCATGTAAAATACTGCTGCCCTTCATGTTTTGGAAACAAAAAAACACTGCTTCTCTGACGGGAGATTCTGTTCAAAATTATTGGGGAGGGGGGAAGAAATCCATAGCACTTTTCACAGTAGTCAACTACTGTATTCTGATATTTGAAGATCTAGAATCACAGGCAGTGACTTTGACAGCTGCTATCATATGATAAGTACGTAAGATAATTGTAAGGTTAGGGTGTCATGAAGTAGGGTGCCAGATTTTGAGGGGGTAGGGCACCAGGTAAATAGGGATCAAGGTGGGATTGGGTGCCAAGTTGGCATGGGGTAGAGTGCCAGGTGGGTATGATGTAAAGTGGTTGAGTGCCAGATGGTGGTGTGCCAAGTGTGTAGAGGTAGTTGCTTGGAGATGATATGTTATGTGAGTAGGGTGCCAAGTTTGTAGGGGGTAGGGAGCCAGGGAGTAGGGTCCCAGGGTGAAGATGATAAGGACACAAGAGCTGGAAAGTGTGCTGGTGCCTGAGAAATGAAGGAAGATTGGGTCTAGAATGTAGAATGAGACAATGGGGCACTCGGGTCTGGAGCTGAACTCAGCTGAACCGGGGCTCACCCTCAACAATTTCTCCTTTGAATCCTCCCACTTTCTCCAGGCCAAAGGAGTAGACATGGGCACCCACATGGGTCCCAGCTATGCCTGCCTCTTTGTTGGGTGCATGAAAGCATCCATCTTCCACAGCATCTACACCAGCATCATTCCCCACCTTTTCCTCCGCTACGTTGATGACTATATCAACGCCACCTTGTGCTCCCACAAGGAGGTTGAATAGTTCATCAACTTCATGAATACCTTCCATCCTGACCTCAAGTTCACCAGGACCATCGTAGACATCTTCCTCCCTATCCTGGACCTCTCCATCTCCATTTCCGGTGAATAACTCAACATGGACATCTACTTCAAACCCACCGACTTGCACAGTGACCTGGACTATATCTCCTCCCATCCTATCTCCTGTAAAAATGCAATTTCTTGCTACCACTTCCTCAGCCTCCGCCGCATCTGTTCCCAGGATGACCAATTACACCGAAGAAAATCCCAGATGGTCTCCTTCTTCAAGGACTGCAATTTCACCTCCCACATGGTCAACGATGTCCTCCATTGCCTCTCCTCCACTTCCCGCACCTTTGCCTTTGAATCCCATATTTCCAATCACAACAAGGACAGAAACCGCACTCCCCTGCCCCCTCCAGTCTTCACTTTCCACCTCACCAACCTCAAGATACAACGCATCATGCTCCATCATTTCCACCACCTACAACCAGACCCCACCACCAGAGACATATTTTCCTCACCACTTCTATCTGTGTTCCGCAGAGACCATTCTCTCTGCGCCTCCCTTGATAGGTCCATGATCCCCACCAACCCACCCTTCACTCTCGGCACCATCCCTAGTCATTGCAAGAGGTGTAAAACCTGTGCCCACATCTCCCCCCACCCCTGCACATCCATCTCAGGCTCCAAAGAATCATTCCACATACAGCAGAGATTTTCCTGCACTTTTACACATCATCTACTCTGTTCATTGCTTCCGATGTGGTCTTCTGTACTTTGGGGGGACAGGATTCCAACTTGCGGAATGCTTCAGACACACGCACTAAACAACCCCAACAGCCTGTGACTGAACAATTCAACTCCCCCTCCCACTCTGTCCAAGGACATTAAAACCTGGGCCTGCTCCACTACCAGATTCTGGCCACCTGATGCCTGGAGGAAGAATGCCTCATCTTCCGCCTTGGGACCCTCCAACCACATGGGGTCTGTGTTGATTTCACCTATTTCCTCATCCCCCTTCCCTCCACCTTATACCAGACTCAACCCTTCAACTCGATATGGGCTTGAGAGTTTTGAGGTCCAGAGTAGAGTGGGGTTGCCGGTCCCAAGTGATGAGATGATGGTGTCTGGTTTGGGTCTAGGAATGCAAGTGTACTGGCGTTTTGTAGTTGGAGTTAGAGTCATAGAGTCATAGAGATGTACAGCATGAAAACAGACCCTTCGGTCCAACCTGTCCATGCCGACCAGATATCCCAACCCAATCTAATCCCACCTGCCAGCACCCGGCCCATATCCCTCCAAACTCTTCCTATTCATATACCCATCCAGATGGCTTTTAAATATTGCAATTGTACCAGCCTCCACCACATCCTAGTTGAGTGAGATGACTATAAGGTCAGAGTTGAATAATTACTCAGAGGTTAGGCTATGTAATAAACAGTCTAATACTTTCTGAGTGACTTTAATTAACTGATCATTTTGAATTCTATGATTCAAATGTATATTTTTGAAGGGTTTCCAAGTGTAGAGAAATTGCACAGCAGAGTTTTCAATTTCAAGCTTAATTCCCTCTCAGTCTGCTATGATAGAAATTCTGCACAGTTCCCTATCCGTGCAGGAATAATAACTGACTGGCCATCAAAACATTCAGGGATGTGTCCCGTCTAAAACAAAAAAAGTAATGGTCATACAGTCACAGAGATGTACAGCACGGAAACAGACCCTTCAGTTCAGCTTGTCCATGCTGACCAGATATCCTAACCTAAACTAGTTCCATTTGCCAGCACTTAGCCCATATCCCTCTAAACCCTTCCTATTCATATTTCCATCCAGATGCCTTGTAACTGTTGTAATTGTACCAGCCCCCACTACTTCCTCTGGCCGCTCATTCGACACAACCCTCTGTGTGAAAAATTTGCCCCTTTGGTCACTTTTATATCTTTCCCATCTCACCCTAAACCTATGTCCTCTATTCCCCCACCCCAGGGAAAAGACCTTCTCTATTTATCCTATCCATGCCCCTCATGATTTTACAAACCTCTATAAGGTCACCCCTCAGCATCCGACTCTCCTCCCTATCACTCAAATCCTCCAACCCTGGCAACATCCTTGTAAATCTTTTCTAAACCCTTACAAGTTTCACAACATCTTTCCGATAGGAAGGAGACCAGAATTGCATGTAATATTCCAAAAGTGGCCTAACCAATGTCCTGCACATCTGCAACATGACCTCCCAATTCCTGTACTCAGTACTCTGACCAATAAATGAAAGCATACCAAATGCTTTCTTCACTATCCTATCTACCTGCGACTCCACTTTCAAGGAGCTATGAACCTGCACTCGTTGTTCAGCAACACTCCGTAGAACCTTACAATAAAGTTATAATTCCTGCTAAGATTTGTTTTTCCAAAGTACAATACCTCATATTTATCTAAATTAAACTCCATCTGCTACTCCTCAGCCCATTGGCCCTTTTGATCAAGATCTCGTTGTACTCTGAGGTCAACATGAATTGAATTGAGGCTCTCTATTAAGAATGTGATTTCACAAAATTACATTTATACAATATCAGGTCACCAAAATATCTCTATTGAATCTTCAAAGAAATAGATCAAATTGTGACTTTAGTGACAATTGCCTGCAGTCTTCTGTGATCAATTTATGAACATTTTCTGGTCAGGTTCTAGTATTTAGGCTCATTTTTGTATGTTCAAAGCATCTTACCTGATCTCCATGAAACTAATGTTACTATAGCGAATATTGATGGTGTGAATGTTCTGCCTTTTCAGTGTCTCTGGGTCAAGCTTTTCTCCCACAATCTTCTGGAAATCTTTGGGGGTGCTATTTTTATTGTCAGGCAACCATAAGATCTACAGAGAATGAAGTATGAAAGGTTGTTCAGAGAAGAGCATATTCACTGTGGCATTCTTTACTCCTATCCACATGCCAGACATTTCTAAAACCTTTATCTCACAATTTTCCAATAGGTAGCGTCACATTTTCAGTGGTGAGGTCAGGTGTAGATGTGCATTGATAATAGGGCTTCTGGTTAATATATTAGTATTCTGAAACCTCAAGAACACACTGTTATTTTTCTAAGTGAAATTTAGGAGGAGACATAAATCTGTTTCTGTCCAGTTACCTGCAGAAGGTGAATTAAAATCACATGTCAAATTGTGCTCAGCAATTAATACTCTGACAACACAAGTTCAAGCCTCACCATGGTAACTGGTGAGCTTTGAATTCAATTAAGTTTGGTAAAATGAGACAAGTAATTAAAGTTCATATTAAAACACACAGCACAATAGATAAATGTGACAATAAGCATTTTTTCCTAAACATGAAGAGAAATGAAGTTGATACTGCAGGCATGATGCAGTATGAAGGCAGTTCCATGCGAAAATAAGAATATAGGTTGTAAAACTAATGACTGTCATGGCTTGAGTCAATAACCTTAGGGTGACAGGAAACAGATAGAAGGAATGGTTTCTGGTCACAATGATAGCATACATCTTAGAGCTGATGAGGAAATAAAAGGAGCATCAACAGATGTAAGTGCTAAAATAATTGATTCAATATTAGAGAAAGAGTTTGCTGAAGTTTGCCATGACAGTTACTTGCAACTTGTGCTTGAAAGTCACATCTGTAATTGCTGAACTTTACAAGGTTTGAAGTGTCTCTTTAAACCCAAACAATTTTGTGCTGCAAGCAAGTCCTCATAATAACAATCAGTGACATTAGATTGAGTGTTGACATAAAAGGAAGGGTGAATAAATTGATTTGACCACCATTACATAGGGAAGTCAGCCTTCAAATTGGCAGCTGATGAGCTGATTTGAGAATCTGAGCCAAGCAATAGGTCACTGGGTTCATTAATTAAAGAAAATGTGGTGGCTCGATTGAGGTTTTGTTTTCTTGGGTAAACAAGAAGGTATCATTGCAATTGGTCTCAGGGTAAACTGAAGCAAGTTGATAAATGGCCAGGGGGTAAAATGCAGGCGATTGTTTCCTGGAAAGGAGAATCACATGGGTGTGATATGAACTGTCTGATTTTACATATTTTCACTTTAATTTGTTTTAAATTGTTGAGTTAATAATGGATTTTCTGTGTATCTGAAATTAATAATTAAATTATAGGCATGTCTGTAGCCATGGTGATTTAGTTTGAACTTGCTACTTTGGCATTCATCACTGGTTACTATTCCACAAAAAGAAATTAGCAAATTGTTACTGACTGAGCCTAGCTTTCTACACAAAAACAGAAATTGCTGGTGAAACTCAGCAGGTCTGGCAGCATCTGTGGGAAGAAAACAGAATTAACGTATTGAGTCCAGTAACTTTAAATTTGACTCAAAATATCAACTCTGGTTTCTTCCTACAGATGTTGCCAGATTTGCTGAGCTTCACCAGCAATTTCTGCTTTTGTTTCAAATCTTCAGCATCCTTAGTTCTTTGTTTTATCTCACCTTGTCTACACTTCCAGGAGCCGTGATGTCTCCTCTTACAATTTCTCTTGACTGCTGGCAAAGCGACAGTAGAACCTGAATTGCAATGAATTTCAGTAATGTGATCTTTACAAGTTAAAAAAGAAGGCTATTTTGATTTAATCCCTACCCTCCCCTTCACTGTTTTGATCACATAGCATTGCCCTTTGATGTGAAGGGCAGTGTTTGTCACTGGCCACTCGGGTGTTTTCCTATCTTCCTGGTGGTGGAAATTGAATAAAGATTCATGCACCTTGTGACTCTCACTGTGTCTCACACCTACACACATATACATTATGGGTGTTGGGACAAATATAAGCACTACCGCAGTTAGGCAGTGCAGTATGATGCAGTATGAAGGCAGTTCCATGCGAAATTAAGAATATAGGTTGTAAAACTAATGACTGTCATGGCTTGAGTCAATAACCTTAGGGTGACAGGAAACAGATAGAAGGAATGGTTTCTCTTGGCAGTTAGGCGGTAGTGTGGGGGTTAAATTAAAAAAAACTCTAGGGTCACCTGTACACACACACCATGGGTGCTGGGGAAAAAATAAGCACTACCACAGTTAGGTGGTAGTGTGGGGGTTAAAAAAAGAAAAAACAAGAAAAAGAAAAAAAGAAGAGAAAAAAAAGAAAAAAAGAAGGCTTTTCAAAATTCCTTCCTCACCCCTTTGTGAAAACCAATTCAAACTAATCCAGTCCACGATCAAACATAAAGTAAAATGAAAAGATAGCATTTACAATTGGCTCAGGATTTAATTGATAATATAGAACTGAATATTAAGACTGTTAGATTTGGTGTCATGCCCAGACAAATACACTGGGAGGTTAGTGACCTGAGTTTCAATAATATGGAACTAGGAAGGAGTGAACTATCATTCAGCTGAGGGAAACATATGGGATATCCCTCAAAGAAATTGTGATATTGCTTCCTGAGCCTTGATGGGATTGATGCTACCCTACCCAAAATAACAACAAAGACCCAAATCTGTACTACTTGCCAAGTTGGAAATACTGGAATGATTAAAGGATGTGTAATGTTACATATCACAATATGCTACTGGATGCAGTCCCAAAGAAAGAAGTTTGGTGGGAACTAAATTGGAGAGGGGAAGCACTCATCAACATAGGCTACATCATGATCCTGAAGTTTAATAACACTAAGACTGAAGGCAATTGTACCAGAAAAGTAATTGATACCACATACAAACAAACACAAACTGCTTGTGCTTGTGTGCAAGATTACAGTGCAGCTACTAATCAATTATCTTTTAATCATTCAAATAAAATCTGTGACATATCGCACCCAACCTTCATCTTTACAGCGAGGAACCAGGTATGGATTAGCTACAATGAAATGACCAACAAACACCTCTGAAACTCAATGGAAATTGAGGGATTTGTCAACACATTTGGAATGGATGTACCACCTCCAACAGAACACCTACCTGCATGTGGCAAGGACAGTGGAAAATCTCCTTTATTTACTACAAACAGCAGCAGAAAAATGAGCCATTAAGAAAGACATGGAAAGACTAATTTACTTGATGGCAGGGATTGTGGAAATGGGGTCTTCATATAAAAATCCATCTTTAGATACGGATCATCTCGTGTATTAGCAATCATTCAATTGGCATTAGTTTGTGATTTTTGAGAAGATTTGTAGCTCAGGTTGGTGATAAGTATGTAAATTAGCTTGCTGAGCCTCAAGGTTTGTTTTTAGCCATTTTGTCACCACACTAGTGAGCCTCTGGTGAAGTGTTGGTGTTATATCCTGCTTCCTGTTCATGTATCTTGGTTTCTTAAGGTGGGTGATATCAGTTCCAGTTCTTTTTCTCAGAGGATGGTAAATGGGGTCCAAAGAGATGTGTTTATTGATCGAGTTCCAGTTAGAATGCGAGACCTCTAGGAATTCCCATGCATGTCTCTGTTTAGCATGTCCTGTGATGGATGTGTTGTCCCAGTCAAAGTTGTGTCCTTCCTCGTCTGTATGTAAGGATACTAGTGAGAGTGGATCATGTCTTTTGGTGGCTAGTTGGTGTTCATGTTTCCTGGTGGCTAATTTTCTGCCTTATTATCCGATGTAGTGTTACAGTCCTTGCATGGTGTTTTGTAAATGACATTTGTTTTGCTAATTGGTAATAGTTTTGTAACTGCTTCCTGACTCCTGTCTGAAGTCAGCAAAAATGAGTTGAGAAGCTGGCCAAAATGGCGGCCAAGGAACAAGAGAAAAGGTGGGATTGCTGCACTTTAGTAAACCCAAGCTCCACCTTGTGCTAAGGATACAGGTATAGACATAGTCAATGTGGGAACCTCCTTAGAATGTTAGGTCTAAAAGTAACAATCTTCACAGCTTAGGTCAATAATCTTAAAGCAATAAGGAAGCAGAGAAGATGACTTTGTTAGGCTCACATTGAAAACCAAGATCCTTGCACTGATGAGATGAAAGAATATCTACAGAACACGGAAAGCATTGTTACATGTTGTGAGTTCTAAAATAATCATCAAGTGGATTGTGGTAAGATGTAAAAACATTGTGATGAAATGTGAGAATTAAGACTATAAATTTCCATAACAAAAACTGAAGTTGCTGGGAAAGCTTAACAGGTCTGGCAGCATCTATGAAGAGAAATCAAAGTTAATGTTTTGGGTCCAGTGACCCTTCCTCAGAAGTCCTGAGGAAGGATCACCAGACTAGAAATGTTAACTCTGATTTCTCTTCACAGATGCTGCCAGACCTGCTGAGCTTTTCCAGCAACTTCTGTTTTTGTTTCTGATTAACAGCATCCTCAGTTCTATCGGTCTACAAATTTCCATGCTGACTTTACTCTGGGAAAGACCATAGTGAAGTTTGCAAAAGGCATCTCCCCAACACATGCTCAAAAATAAAGCCTACAATAGCTGATCCTCACAAATCTCAAGGTAACTGTTTACACCACAACAATGATGATCACGACATCATTATCAATTATAAAAAAAAAATCAGGTTCACTAGTGTCCTTTAGGAAAGAGGGAAGGAAATCTGCCATCCTTAATTGGTCTGGCCTACATATCAAACTTGTCACACATCCATGTACTAGATTTTTAATTGCTCTTTGCAATGTTCCAACAAGTTATTCAATTCAAAGGAAATTAGGGATGGCTAGCAAATGCTGTCTTTTCAAGTGATGCATTTGATTAAAGAAAAAGAATGAATGTGGGCTTGGGACTCAGAAATGATCAGACATGGGATTTCTAACATTGTATTGAAAATAAAGCATTTTGCGTCTCTGTATTTCAGTGTTCCCAGTTTTTCCTCTATTAATCCAATATCTTGTGTATATATACACTATATTCAAACATTCATCTATGCCTGTTTTATTACAAGAAATATATTACAAGATATATGTCCAATTCAGGATGGTGAGTAGCATGAAGGGTAGCTTGCAAGTGATACCGCATTTCCCTTGTCCTTTTAAACGGAAGTCATCATGAGTGTAGAAGATATTGTCTAAGGAGTCTTGCTGAGTTGCTATAACATATCTTGTAGATGGTACACACTGTTACTGCTGTGCATCAATAATGGAGGGACGGATATTTGTGAATAGGGACCAATCAAGCAGGCTGCTTCTCCTGGATGGTATCAAGTTTCTTCAGTATTGTAGAGTTGTACGCATCCAGGATATGTAGGGAACATTCCAACACAGTCCTGAGTTGTGCCTTGAAGATGGAGGACTGGCTTTGAGGAATTAGGAAGTAAGGTGTTTGCTGCAGGATTCCTAGCCTCTGTCCTGCTCTTTTAGCCACAGTATTTATATGGTGAGTCCAATTCAGTTTCTGGTTGTTAGCCCCCAGTGTCTTGATAATGGGGGATTTGGTGATGGCAGTGGTCATTTTGAGATGGTCTTTGCCTGGTACTTGTATAGAATGAATTTTACTTGCCAATTGTCAGCTCAAATCTGGATATTGTCCAGGTCTTTCTGCACTTGGACATGGACTGTTTAAGTAAGACTATCAGAAGGTCAGCATGAATGCAGCTGTCTAAAATATCGAAGATTAAGAGGGCAAGTCTAAGATAGTTTTTGTAGGGAATTCAATACTAATGGAGGCAGATGACATCCTTTCTAAACTTGATCCAGAGTTGGACATGATATACTGTCTACCTCATGCCAGGGTGTAAACTATCTCAAATTGTCTTGAAAGGATATTTGAGAGTGAGGGTAAAATACACTGGCATTGTGATTCATTGTGTTGTGTTGGAGTCAACAGCACTGGAAAGAATAGGCAAGAGGAGATAAATTGAAGAACAGAATCTCAAGGATTATAACCTGTAGATCATTACCCTAACCATATGTAAATTTCCATTGGAACAAACAGATGAGGAGGTGGGTGTGTGGCTCAAAGGTTAGTGTAGTTGAAGTAGGTTTCAATTCATAAAGTACAGGCATCAGTAATTGGAGACGAGGAAATTGTGTCAGTTTGATAGGTTCACTCAAATTGTACTTGGACTAGTGCCCTCAAGATTCAAATAACCAGGGCTGTAGAGTAAGCTCTGAATTAAAGAGTTTGGGAGATGATGTACAGTGAGCTCTGAATTAAAAGGTTTGGGAGAGATTAGCTGAAGGGAGGTTTAGGAAGCTAATGAGAAAATACAAGGAAATATTGTGGTGTAGCAATATTGGTAATGATAATCAGAATGTGACTGGAAGTGACGGAGTCTACAAATAACAACACTGGGGCTTAGATCAGAGTAGTGCTGGAAAAGCACAGCAGGTCAGGCAGCATCCGAGGAGCAGGAAAATCGACATTTTGGGCAAAAGCACTTCATCAGGAATAGAGGCAGGAAGCCTCCAGGGTGGAGAGATAAATGGTGGGGGGTGGTGGAGCCAGGGAGAAGGTAGCAAAGAGTACAGTAGGTGAATGGGGGTGGGGATGGAAGTGATAGGTCAGAGGGGGAGGTGGGGGAAGGTAGCAAAGAGTACAATAGGTGATTGGGGGTGGGGATGAAGGTGATAGGTCAGAGGGGAGGGTGGAGCCAATGGATGGGAAGGGAGATTGGCAGGTAGGACAGATCATGAGGACAGTGCTGAGCTGGAAGGTTGGAACTGAGGTAAGGTGGGGGGAGGGGAGATGAGGAAACTGGTGAAGTCTACATTGATGCCCTGGGGTTGAAGTGTTCCGAGGCGGAAGATGAGGCGTTCTTCCTCCAGGCGTCTGGTGGCGAGGGAGTGGCGGTAGAGGAGGCCCAGGACCTGCATGTCCTCGGCAGAGTGGGAGGGGAAGTTGAAATGTTCACCCACAGGGTGGTGTGGTTGATTGGTGCGGGTGTCCCGGAGATGTTCCCTAAGGTGCTGTGCGAGGAGGCGTCCAGTCTCCCCAATGCAGAGGAGACTCCGCATCGGGAGCAACAGATACAATAAATGACAACGCTGCACCAGCAAAGAGGTTCATTGTGTGGAAAATACAATAAAAAGACAAAATTACAGGGTCTATATTAGAATCCATGAAGTCTTTGAGATAGGATGGATGAATTGATATCACACATAGAAATAAATCGATATGGTATGATATCCTTTGCAGAAATGTGATTGCAAGATGATTAGTGTTGGGAATCGAATGTTCAAGGATATTTGACATTTTGGAAGAAAGGTAAATGAAATGAGTAACTTTGCTATTACAGAATAAGATCAGTAGAATAGTGAAAATGATTTTGGTTCTAAAGATCAAGATGTAGAATCAGCTGGATGAAGAAAAATAGAAAAGGAAGGAATTAATTGATGGGAGTAGTTTATAATCCCGAACAATAGACATACCGTTGGACAGAATATAAGTCAAGAAATAAGAAAACAACTTCAATAAATGAGGGAGATTTTAATATTCATGTAATTAAACAAATCAGATTGGTAAAGGTAACCTTGAGGAGGAACTCATCGAGTTAATTGTGATACTTTCTTACTTATATCAATATATTGTGGAAACAAGTGGACAGCAGGCTGTTTTAGACTTAACAATGTGCAATAAGTGTCAAAAAGTGTGGCGCTGGAAAAGCACAGCATGTCAGGCAGCATCCGAGGAGCAGGAGGATCGACGTTTCAGGCATAAGCCCTTCATTAGGCCTGACCTCCCCTTGATGCAACCATGTTGCCTTTGCCCTATTTTACCATGTGCAATAAGACAGGATTAACTAATAATTTCATTGTAAAGAATTTTTCGGGGAAGAGTGATCGGATAATGTTGTAATTCTATATTCAGTTACAGTGAGAAACTTTGGGATGGAAACTAGTTTTACAAACTTGAACATGGATATATGGTGCTGGAAAAGCACAGCAGGTCAGGCAGCATCTGAGGAGCAGGAGGATCGATGTTTCAGGCAAAGACCTTCACCAGGAATTGATGCAGATTTCTAATGAAGAGTTTTTTCCCAAAATGTTGATTCTCCTGCTACTTGGATGCTGCCTGACCTGCTGTGCTTTTCGAGCACGACATTTTCGGCTCTAATCTCCAGCATCTGCAGTCCTCACTTTCTCTGAGTTACAAGGATACGTAGACAGAGTTGGTTAAAGTTGGAGGCTCACATGGAGCAGGGATGACCAGTGGCTGGATCCTCACATGGAGCAGGGATGACCAGTGGCTGGATGCTCACATGGAGTGGGGATGACCAATGGCTGGAGGCTCACACGGAGTGGGGATGACCAATGGCTGGAGGCTCACACGGAGCGGGAATGACCAGTGGCTGGAGGCTCACACGGGAGGGGGGATGACCAAGGGCTGGAGGCTCACACGGAGCGGGGATGACCAGTGGCTGGAGGCTCACAAAGAGCAGGGATGAACAGTGGCTGGAGGCTCACAGAGAGCGGGAATGACCAGTGGCTGGAGGCTCACACAGAGTGGGGATGACCAAGGGCTGGGGGCTCACACAGTGCAGGGATGACCAGTGGCTGGAGGCTCACACGAAGTGGGGATGACCAGTGGCTGGAGGCTCACACACAGTGGGGATGACCAGTGGCTGAAGGCTCACACGGAGCAGGGATGACCAGTGGCTGGAGGCTCACATGGAGCGGGAATGACCAGTGGCTGGAGGCTCACACGGAGGGGGGATGACCAATGGCTGGAGGCTCACACGGAGCGGGGATGACCAGTGGCTGGAGGCTCACATGGAGCAGGGATGACAAATGGCTGGAGGCTCACACAGAGCAGGGATGACCAGTGGCTGGAGGCTCATATGGAGCAGGGATGACCAGTGGCTGGAGGCTCACACAGAGCGGGGATGACCAGTGGCTGGAGGCTCACAGAGAGCGGGAATGACCAGTGGCTGGAGGCTCACACAGAGTGGGGATGACCAAGGGCTGGGGGCTCACACAGTGCAGGGATGACCAGTGGCTGGAGGCTCACATGGAGCAGGGATGACCAATGGCTGGAGGCTCACACAGAGCAGGGATGACCAGTGGCTGGAGGCTCATATGGAGCAGGGATGACCAGTGGCTGGAGGCTCACACAGAGTGCGAATGACCAGTGGCTGGAGGCTCACACCAAACGGGGATGACCAATGGCTGGAGGCTCACACCAAACGGGGATGACCAATGGCTGGAAGCTCACACAGAGCAGGGATGATCATTGGCTGGAGGCTCACAGGGAGCAGAGATGACCACTGGCTGGAGCCTCACATGGAGCAGGGATGACCAGTGGCTGGAGGCTCACATGGAGCGGGGATGACCAGTGGCTGGAGGCGCACATGGAGCAGGGATGACCAGTGGCTGGAGGCTCACACGGAGCAGGGATGACCAGTGGCTGGATCCTCACATGGAGCAGGGATGACCAGTGGCTGGATCCTCACATGGAGCAGGGATGACCAGTGGCTGGAGCCTCACACGGAGTGTGAATGACCAGTGGCTGGAGCCTCACATGGAGCGGGGATGACCAGTGGCTGGAGGCTCACATGGAGTGGGGATGACCAGTGGCTGGAGGCTCACACAGAGCGTGAATGACCAGTGGCTGGAGCCTCACATGGAGCAGGGATGAGCAGTGGCTGGAGGCTCACACAGAGCAGGGATGACCAGTGGCTGGAGGCTTACACGGAGCAGGGATGACCAGTGGCTGGAGGCTCACACAGAGCAGGGATGACCAGTGGCTGGAGGCTCACACAGAGTGCAAATGACCAGTGGCTGGAGGCTCACATGGAGCGGGGATGACCAATGGCTGGAAGCTCACACAGAGTGCAAATGACCAGTGGCTGGAGGCTCACATGGAGCAGGGATGACCAATGGCTGGAGGCTCACATGGAGCAGGGATGACCAATGGCTGGAGGCTCACACAGAGCAGGGATGACCAATGGCTGGAAGCTCACACAGAGCAGGGTGACCAGTGGCTGGAAGCTCACACGGAGCGGGGATGGTTATTGGGGACCAGTGGAGACAGTCAGCAGCTTGTGAGGCACTTCAACCAGATGTGGAAGCCCCCAATGCAGACACTTTATGGGATGACTGTAATGAGTCATAGAATCATAGACATATACAGCATGAAAACAGACCCTTCAGTCCAACCCGTCCATGCCGACCAACTATCCCAACCCAATCTAGTCCTACCTTCTAGCATCCAGCCCATATCCCTCCAAATCCTTCCTATTCATATAACCATCCAGAATCCTTTTAAATGTTGCAATTGTACCAGCCTCCGCCACTTCCTCTGGCAGCTCATTCCATACACGTATCACCCTCTGCGTGAAAGAGTTGCCCCTTTGGTCTCTTTTATATCTTTCCCTCTCACCCTAAACCCATGCCCTCTGGTTCTGGACTCCCCGACCCCAGGGAAAAGACTTTGTTGATTTATTCTATCCACTCCCCTCATGATTTTATAAACCTCTGTAAGGTCACCCCTCAGCCTCCGACACTCCAGGGAAAACACCCCCAGCCTGTTCAACCTCTCCCTATAGCTCAAACCCCCCAACCCTGGCAACATCCTTGTAAATCTTTTCTGAATCCTTTCAAGTTTCACAACATCTTTCCGATAGGAAGGAAGCCAGAATAGCAAGCAATAGCTTAACTTTTTAATTTTATTTCTTATTTTTCTAACTTACTCTATGAATAACTGTTAATAATTTCTCTTTTTTCTTTTTCTTTTATTTCTCTATTTTGTATCTAAGGTCTGTACCTAGATACTTTGTAATTAAGATGGTGCCATATTAGTGACATAGTAAACTTTTCATTGCACTTCTGTACTTCCATATTGGAATACACGTGACAATAAATTATATTTTAATATTCTAATTCTAGTCTAGTTGCTGAGCAGTTGCCTTTGGATCAAAATGGTGAGGTTTCACCTTCAAGTCTTCATGAATGACTTTCAGATGCAGAATGATTATCTAATATTCTTCATGTTCACTTTTGTGTTGCTGTCCCTGTGTCTTCAATAACCTTTGAGCTTGCTCTATTCATTTATCCCCTTCATAAAACTGTTGATGTTTTCAATTTTCCCCTTGAGCCCATGATTTTGCGAATTGCCATTCTATACACTTGTTTTGTTGGCCTTGTGTCTCCACATGTTGATGCTGGAGCGATTTTTACTTATAGAGTGTTAAAGCCATACGGCAAGGAAACAGACCCTTCATTCCAACTAGTCCATACTGGCCATGTATCGAACCTAAACTAGTCCCACTTGCCTGTGTTTGGCCCATTTCCCTCCAAACCTTTCCTATTCTTGCATTTATCTAAATGCCTTTTAAATGTTGTAACTACCTTGTAAAAACATACACTCCTGCAGCATCTATCTGCTTCTATGGTCTATGAAATCTGACTCTTTTATCTTGAATTTCACCCATTCATTGCAATCATTTCCTGAGGAGTTCTATGATCATTAGTGCTTAAATCCCCTAACTAACTGTGTTGCACCAATGCATTAACTTGGAAGAACATGGAATCCTGACTGAACATGGCCCAAGTTGCTGGGGAAACAAGGATTCTCCTGATGGAAGGTCACACACTGTGACTGAGATGCTTCTGTCATCTTAATCAGAAGACTCGAGACAGGAGGTGAAATGAGATGATTCCAGATGGATCTATTGAAGGGTGTGCATGGGCTTCCATGTTTTTTCCAAGCTCTGACAATCCTGTATAAACGTTAGCAACTTTGAAATGCAGATACAAGCTTCTTGGATGGTCTCAGAAATGGCCCATCAAAATCAATGCTTGTCCAAAATGCTGCCTTTCTATGAAATACTCCTGACCCTTTTATCCCTCCTTTATTGAACTCATTCAACAATAGTTTGCCTCCAATACCATCCTTAAACTGTTAAAAGCCCTCTAAATTCCTTCCGAAAAGTTTTTTCACATTTCGATTTATTTCCATAGCTACAACCACCTCCTCTCACTGTGATATCTGATCTGTTTGTTTTACCAAGGTATGAACTGCTCTGTTATGCTTTCCTTGATTCTACATTGTTTCTTAATTAACTTTCAAAACGTTGTGAAATTTACACTTGGGTTAATACACTAAATGCACCATTCTACTTCTGGGAGTTAATTCTTTGCAAATTTAAATACCTTAAAACCAATATTGGAGAATGAATTGAAATAAAATCCCATTTAGTTCATGTTTTTCAGAAACTTTTGAGAGATGAAACTTTTTACCTATGTTTCTTAACTGTTTTTAATCTTAAGGACCTAAAGATGCCAGGATAAAGTCAAAACCTGAAGCTGCATATAGTCCCTTAAATTTATGCTCTACAAATGTAAGATGCTACAATTTCTATCTGTCATCTTTGAGCAGGAGGTTTAATTTTCTTACCAGATTGTGATCAATTGAGGAATTCAGAATGGTTTCCACAACAATTTTGTGAGAAACATTGTAATATGGATGAGACGTATTCTTTGGAGGTCGCAGGTCAAATATCACATATTTTTTATTTCTCGCAGCAAGAGCCAGCAGCTGAGCCAGTGAACAAACGCGTTGTTCGGAAGCATTTTTTTGTGCTTCTTCTGATAGCAACCTCACTGTGTAGTAGGGATCTTTCTATCAGGGAGTGGAGTTAGGAAAGGAGATACACAAAGTCAAGAGCACACAGAAATATTTTAACATCTTATTTTACCTTTGCACTATAGACAAATCAACATATTCTGTTGGCTGAGAAACAAATATTACAGAAGCTTTCAGATTTTTAACAAAAAATATTACAGTCATAATTTTAACTTCCAAAGACAATGAAAACACCTATCATTTGCATTTAAACTTTTCATAGTGACTTACGTGCTCATTAGATTGAGTGTCTATATTGAGCGCTTACGGCACAGGTTAGATGAGAAGTAAAATTCCCTCAACACCTTTCCATTCAATATTCTCAGACATAGCATTGCTATATATATATAGACAGAATGTACCATAACTTTTTCCTATTGTGCTTTTAGCTTCAATTTCAGAACAACACACCTTCCAATATGACATTTCTACTTACAGTAATTTAACAGCCAACGAGTAATCTTTTTGGCATATATTGCCACCTAGTGCTAAGTTAGGGAACCTATACAGGGGAATTTAACTGAAGCTGCTCTGAGATCTTAATGAAGAATAATAAGGCTAATTGAGAGATGAAACTTTTTACCTATATTTCTTAACTGTTTTTAATCTTAAGGACCTAAAGATGCCAGGATAATGTCAAAACCTGAAGCTACATATAGTCCCTTAAATTTATTTATTCTATTGTCTGTATTTCAGAAGATGATTACTTTCTATGTACCACATGGGTCTTACGTTTCCACAGAACTTAGTAAGGACAATGCTTTGATCCTAAAGATTAAAATAAACATGAAAAGCCATCAAATCTTTACCTGCAGAAACCACTTCCCTGCATTGAGCTTCTGAATCTCTGTCCATGTAAAACTTGCGACATCATTTCTGGCCCATTTAGGAAAAACATCTGTGATGTCTGTTGTTCTTTCAAATGTAGAGTCATGCATTAGAAATGGAACTCCATCAAAACTACAAAAAAAACAAAATGGAATCTTGTCAATCTAGATTTTAATATTTTTTTTCGAAAAATACACATTAAGAGCATATTTCAAAATATTTTGATTTGAAACTTTCAGAATTTGCAATAAAATTAAATTTGTCCCTATACAGTATGTTACACATTTAGGTGATTTAACATCTTTAGGTGATTTAACATCATCATGATATTATTTTTATTTAAATTTAGTTTATATTCCATATCAGGCATACAACCCAAGTGCAGAATCTTTCATAGTGAAAATTACAGTAAGTACAATAGAATTCAACTTCTTTCCATCTAATTCCATTTTGAAGTGTCTCCTAACGCACGATGACTGACAACAACATTTCCCCAGTCCACACTTGCAGCAGCTGCTCCAGGTTTTAGTACATCCCTCAGCTTACAGCAATAGATCTTGGAATGTGCCAGTCTGCAATACTCAGTCAAGGGCAATTCTTTGCACTGGAAGACCAGGAAACATTGAACATATCAAAGAACATCCTCTATTAAGTTGTTGGCCTTCAAGTCACAGTTGATGTTTATTTCACTGTGCATCCCTGGGAATGACATGTAGAGCATAGAATTCTATGTAATGGGATTTTCTGGATGAATTTTGACAGAAAAAAAAACACTGCATCTCTCCTCAGATCTTCTTTGCAATGGCTCATTCCACAAGGTTAACAATCACACAACACCAGGTTATCGTCCAACAGGTTTATTTGGAAGTACAAGCTTTCGGAGTGCTGTTTCTTCATCAGTTAGCTAATGGGGCAGAATCATAGGACACAGAATTTATAGTAAAAGCTCAAAGTGTCATACAACTGATGAGGTGTATTGAACAAACCTAGATTGCTGTTAAGTCTTTAATCATTTTGAATGGGGTTGCAAGTTTCGATTCATCAATATGTAAATCTCAGAACTTCTTTCAAGTCACATTCTCGAGATAACTTAAGATTTTATACAAAAAAAGTGACATCTCAGCTCAGACAATGCATTAAAGGTGTGAGGTTAGAGTCTGTCTGTATCCCAACATTGAGTCAGACTGGTTCTATTTCCAAAGTAGGAATTTATAAAATGTCACATGGACTGACTGCCTACAGATTATGTGCTTTTTGAACAAAATAGAATGTTATCTGTAAATACAAATCAGCAAATGCAAATTCACCCTATATGTGTGTGTGCGTGTGTGAGAGGGAGAGAGAGAATAAGAGTGTGCATGTGTGTCTGAGAGAGAGTGTCTATGAGAGACAGTCTACATGAGTATGTGAGTGTGATCGTGTGTAAGAGTGTGTGTACGCATGTGTATGTGAGTGTGTGTGTCAGAGTGTATAATGTAGTGGGGTCACCACATAAAACCTTAAGTTATCTCAGGAATGTGATTCAAAAGAAGCTTGGGGATTTACATATTAATGAATTGAAATCTGCAACCCCATTGTAAGTGATTAAAGACTTGATAAGAATCTATGTTTGTTCAATACATCACATCAATTGTATGACACTTTGATCGTTTACTATAAATTGTGTCCTATGATCTGCCCCACTAACTACCTGATGAAGGAGATGAGCTCCAAAAGCTTGTGCTTCCAAATAAGCCTGTTGGACTACAATCTGATGCTGTGTGATTTTTAACTTTGTCCACCCCAGTCCAACACCTGTACCTCCACATCACAAGTAAGTGAACAATGGTTTCTTTCCCACCACAGCTATCTTAAGAACAATTTGTAACACCGGTGAGACTCTGAGCAGAAGGATTCAACTGAAAGTGCCTTTCTCACAACTAGTCAAACTACATCATGTTTGAAAGTTCTGGTAATAAGCCATTGAACCAAGTGACTTTGATAGACTGCTCATGAAACCATTGACAGGATGATTGTCTCCTTCTCCTGCAGTGATTTGGGGACATTGTATGCTGGCCATTCTTCGATGGACCTCTAGTCAAAAGCTTTCTGCAAAACCTTTTCCACGAGGGACAGATAATATGGCATTGTCCAACTGCTTGGAACATTCCACAGCAATGTTGCCAGACCCATCCATCACAAGACAGGTAGAAATTAAGCACATAATGTACAAATCTATACATAATTGGGAACAAAATGTACCCAGCATCAACCTCATCATTGTGTGTGCAACTGTATCAAGCTGTGAATGAACCCTCCATCTGCAAACACCAAGTGTCACTATGTATTGAGGTTCTAACTGTGCCTAATGTTGCAAGGTATGTTTTTAACAAATTATGAGACCACTACGTTGTAATGCATTAGTATTCTGCAGCCAGGTTTTGGTTGTGTGCTTACCTATCAAGATAGTCCCATTAAGGTCCCATGTAGCATTCTATGCAGTTGTAACAAGGACGTTTAGATCAACGTAATCCCAAAATGAAGCAGGGGAGAAATATGTTTGGTTGTAAAGGCCTCAACGGAATCAACCATGTTACTGAATAAAATGCTTAACCACACTCAGGTGACCTTTGTGTTTAAGTGCAAGAGAGATAGGAAACAGCTCTGACTGAGTGCATGCAGCTATTGGATAAGAAATCCTATTTTTAAAATTTTCTATAAATCTAATGTAGTTTGGATTTTCATAGTTAGCATTAAATTGAAATCTACAGTTTAAAGTCTGCAGTTGCCAGCCAAAAGCATGGTCTTAATCAGGTTTCCAGTGAAAGTGCAGCTTAATTAAGAACCAGCTAAAGATAGACTTTTTCTCTTAGGAGCAAATAAAACTATTCAACTTAGTGTGACTAGTATTTGAGTACTACTCACAGTAAAGAGCTGGCATTAAGGATTAGGAGAGTTCAGGGGAGGAACAGAAAGAGGTGTACAATTGCTTTTGCTTTCTCTGAACATTCTTTGCTTCAGGAACTGATACTCTGCTACAGGAGAAGGAGCTGGTTATTTAGGTATGTGGTAAGTGACTAAGGTCTATTGTATTGCTCAGGTTCCACATTATATAACCACTTATATTACGGTTAATACAATGCATAGAAATATAACTGAATATGAAATTGACAAAAATAATGATCTAAAAGCAACATGCTGTGAATGTGAGAAATTTGGAAATAGTTTTAGAGAAACTCAGCTGGTCTGTCAGCGAGGCAAAAGTGAGGACTGCAGATGCTGGAAATCAGAGCCTACATTAGAGTGGTGCTGGAAAAGCACAGCAGGTCAAGCAGCATCTTATGAGCAGGAAAATCGATGTTTTGGGCAAAAGCCCTTTATCAGGAATGAAAGCAGGAGCCTCCAGGGTGGAGAGATAAATGGGACAGGGGGTGGGACTGAGGAGGAAGGTAACCAAGAGTACGATAGGTGGATGGAGGTGGGGATGAAGGTGATAGGTCAGAGAGGAGGGTGGAGCAGATAGGTGGGAAGGGAGATTGGCAGGTAGGATAGGTCATGAGGATGGTGCTAAGCTGGAAGTTTGGAACTGGGGTAAGGTGGGGGGAGGGGAAATGAGGAAACTGGTGAAGTCCACATTGATGCCCTGCGGTTGAAGTGTTCTGAGGCGGAAGATGAGGAGTTCTTCCTCCAGGCGTCTGGTGGTGAGGGAGCAGCGGTGGAGGAGGCCCAGGACCTGCATGTCCTCAGCGGAGTGGAAGGGGGTGTTGAAATGTTGGGCCACGGGGCGGTGTGGTTGATTGGTGCGGGTGTCCTGGAGATGTTCCCTAAAGTGCTCTGCGAGAAGGTGTCCAGTCTCCCCAATGTAGAGGAGACCGCATCAGGAGCAACAGATACAATAAATGACATTGGTAGAGGTGCAGGTGAAACTTTGATGGATGTGGAAGGCTCCTTTGGAGCCTTGGATAGACTTGAGTGGGGAGGTGTGTGCCCAGGTTTTACAATTCCTGCGGTGGCAGGGGAAGGTGCCAGGAGGGGAGGGTGGGTTGTTGGTGAGCGTGGTCCTGACCAGGTAGCCATGGAGGGAACAGTCTTTACGGAAAGCGGAAAGGGGTGGGGAGGGAAATATATCCCTGGTTGTGGGGACTGTTTAGAGATGGCGGAAATGTCGGCAGATGAGGCAGTTTATGCGAAGGTTGGTAGGGTGGAAGGTGAGGTCCGGGGGGGCGGGGTTTCTCCTTGTTACGGTTGGGGTGGGGTTTGAGGGTGGGAAGGGAAATTGCAGTCTTTAAAGAAGGAGACCATCTGGTGTGTTCTGTGGTGGAATTGGTCCTCCTGGGAGCAGATACGGCAGAGGCGGAGGAATTGGGAATACGGGATGGCATTTTTGTAGGAGGTAGGGTGGGAAGAGGTGTAATCCAGGTAGCTGTGGGAGTTGGTGGGTTTGTAAAAAATGTCAGTGCCAAGTCGGTTGTCATTGATAGAGTTGGAGAGGTCAAGGAAGGGGAGGAAGGTGTCAGAGATGGTCCAAGTAAATTTAAGGTCGGGGTGGAATGTGTTGGTGAAGTTGATGAACTGCTCAACCTCCTCGTGGAGGTTGGGCTGTCAGCTAACTGATAACAGCAGTATAAGAAGCTATTCAAAACTGAGGAGTTGCAGCAGGAAACTGTACGCTGAGAAAGATTGATATAATTTTCTGCAGGAAAAAACACGAGTCTAGCTGTCTACGTTGCCTGCCTGAAGCCAGAGTTTGGAACATGTGCTCAGGGTTGGAGAGGAATGTATGGTGGGAGGGGGAAGATCCAGTCATTGTGGTCCATATAGTATAAAGGATTTAGGCAGTCCCAAGAAATAGGCTCTGCATTGTCAGTAAGAGGAGCTAGGTGCCACGTTAAGAAGCAAAACCTCAAATGTCACATCCTTTACATTATTATTAGAGCCAGCTATGAATTGAAATAGGGTAAATTAGATTAGAGAGACAAATAGATGACTGAAAGACCGTGGGAGAACTGTGGGTTCAAGTCACTGGCATCAATACAGGGGAAATAGGATGATCTCCATCTGAATCATGCTGAGACCAGAGTCCTTGGTGACCACATAATTAGAGAAAATAGAAGACATAGTAAATCAAAGAGCAGAGTCAAGGCCAAAAAAAGGTACGAACACAGAAATGATAAACAGACCGTGGCAGAAATGCATAGAGGCTACAAATCTAACAGTCCACCAACACTTAATACAACCATGTATAATGAGTATATGGACAAAACTAAAGGTGATGTATCTGAAAGCATATACCTTTCAAAATAAAGCAGATGAACTGAGAATGCTAATAGAAATACAATCTGGTAGTTTTTACAGAGAGACATGACTTAAAGATCATATTGGGACCTGAATCTTTAAAGATACAGAATTTTTAGGAATGACAGAAAAAAACCGGAAAATAAAGTGGAGAATTGGCAGTTAATTAATGATGGCATTAATACAATTGTGTCATTCAATATTATTGGGAAAAAAATCCCAGAATTCCCTACCTAAAAGCATTCTGGGTCAAGGGGTAGCACAGTGGCTCAGTGGTTAGCACTGCTGCCTCACAGAGCCAGGGACCTGTGTTCGATTCTAGCTTTGGGTGACTGGGTGGGTTGCACTTCAGAGGGTCGGTGTGGACTTGTTGGGCCGAAGGGCCTGCTTCCACAATGTAGGGATTCTATGATACTACTGCGATGGAAGAAGGCAGCTCATTACCACTTTCTGAGAGCAACTAGCCAACAAGTGCTGGCCCACGTCCCATAAGTAAATTAAAAATAAGTAGGGATAGCATCGGTTCAGGAAAGTTAGATATTGAAACAGCATGTAGGAATAAATTATTGCAGATACTGGAATCTGTACTGAAAACAACGAATGCTACAGATCACATTGGGTCAGACAGCATCCATGGAAAGAGACCAAGCTAACATTTCAAGTCTTGATAACTCTTCAT